>NC_064643.1:262426486-265279139 GCF_023864345.2 Schistocerca serialis cubense
CAACGAGTACTTAAAGTTTCAGATGAACTTATACCGTTGTTAATGATGAATCTTATACCTCAAGAGAAAAGCTTTTTTCTAAAATTAGTGCATTAGGTGTTGCTTTGGTAGTTTATGACAGTTGCAAATCATCCAGTATTTCTGCTGCAAAGATGTATGTCAACGTCAAACAAATCTTTAATTCGTTAATACAATAAAGTGAACTAATATTTCATGTATTTTAGTTTGATGAGCCTTCTCCCTGATCGAGCAAAGAACCCACAGTTATGATCGGCCGAAAATACTTTCTTCTGGTCACAACAAATACTTTTCCATTCCTTGTTCACATGGATGGGCGTGTGGTAGAAAACATTCCGGCCAAGTAGGCAGCCATTCATCAGCTGATTGCACCTGCTGCCGATAACAAATCCGACACAGTTCAAGAACCTACAGGTTTATCCGGAAAACGAGAAGAAATTGAGCAAGTTATGAGAGAAAGGAAAATCACATTCTCCCCGCTTACCGTCCCAATGAGAATAAAAATGATAAAAAGACCTGTTTCCCAGATGTAAGTGGAAATGATCGAAAGACACAGCTTTTCCCTCGTTTATTGCTCGCATAGCCATAGTGCACAGATCCCCGTTCACAGTCGCAGATCTAAGTTGAATACAGGTAATGGTGACTGCACAATTCAATTTCAAATTGTGTAAATTTTGATGTTCTCAAAGATGTGGGAATCTGTTGCTATAATCATTCTGAACTCGAATTACATGACACACCAACTTCTCAGTTGTAAGGTGAATAATTTTCAGATACTGTAGGTTGTTTTTCTGAAATTCAGTTTCTTGGAAGTTACGCTGAAGTCATGTACGAAGCATTGACGTTAGCAAATTGTTATTACCGTTGTATTCCTTAAAAATATTTTATTTTATTTATTTTATTTTATGGCCTTCATTGGATCACTGTAGTCAAAAATACAAAGTTCTAAACTAGTTGTTACACATGGATACAATTTGGTTCGACAATAACTTAATATATTTAGTTAATATAATTATTAGAGGCTATTCTTATATGAAAGGTGTTTTGCTCTTCTGTCTGCCCAATATTTTTTCATTCTTTCAGATATTTTCTTTCTTTCTTCATCTGAGACAACTCTTCCTGCACTCCTTTTATTGATTTTCATTTGTAGTCTGGTTTGCGGGTCTTGCAAAAATGGTTCAAATGGCTCTGAGCACTATGCAACTTAACTTCTGAGGTCATTAGTAGCCTAGAACTTAGAACTAATTAAACCTAACTAACCTAAGGACATCACACACATCCATGCCCGAGGCAGGATTCGAACCTGCGACCGTACCGGTCGCTCAGTTCCAGACTGTAGCGCTTAGAACCGCACGGCCACTCCGGCCGGCAGCGGGTCTTGCAGTATTCTGGTTTTCTCTGTCTTGTTTTTTAGGTCATCTACTATAATTTGAAGTTCTTTTGTATCTTCGTTAATTTCTGTGATCCATTTAATGTCGCTCTTGCTATTCCACAATTTTTGTATTATTTTTTTACTAATTCTGTTTTCTGGAGTTCTCATCAGATGTCCAAAGAGTGAGATGCGTTTCTTCCTGATTGTGCTCATGACTGGTTCTCTTGTCATATATACTGTTTCATTTGATGCTATTCCCCAATGTTCATTTATTTTATACTGTTTATTTATACATGTCCTAATTATTCTTCTTTCTATTTTTAGTATTCTGTCAATTTCTGCTGTATTAGTTGTTTTGAAGATAGTTTCAGCTGCATATGTTATTTCTGGTTGTGTAACTGTTTTATAGTGTTTTAATTTTGCATCTATAGATAGGTTTTTTGTTGTTGAATGTAGTTTTGGTAATTTTGGTAAACATTTTTGGATTACAGTGATCAATTACTTGTTATATTTAGATTAAAGTTCAGTCTTGATCACGTTATGTCTGTTTTAACGAGTAACCGGTTTCGGTTTTTTCTATAAAACCATCATCAGACCCATTGGCTCCCTTGGGTTGGTAGGTGGAGCACAGCAGCAAGGAGAGCTCCACCTACCAACCCAAGGGAGCCAATGGGTCTGATGATGGTTTTATAGAAAAAACCGAAACCGGTTACTCGTTAAAACAGACATAACGTGATCAAGACTGAACTTTAATCTAAATATAATATGTTTTGGTAATGTAATTTACATAGTTCAGTTTTTTTATTCTATTTTGCCATGATGGCTTCTCATTTAGATTGTATGTTATTATTTCGCCTAAATATTTAAATTTATCAACAATTTTGATTTCCTGTTCTCCTATTGTAATTTTGTTTGCAAGTGGTGGATCAGTTAGCATAATCTCCGTTTTTTCAAATGATATTCTAAGGCCTACTTTCTCTGCTATTTCTTGTAGTGATTTCACTTGTTGCCTGGCTTCTTGAACGGTGTTGGCTAGGAGAGCAAGATCATCAGCGAATCCCAAGCAGTTTAAGCTAATATCATCTTTTGCACTTCCAATTCTTATCCTCTTTGGATTGTCCTTGTACCATTCTCTCATTATGTATTCCAGGGCACAGTTGAAAAGTAATGGTGATAGGCAGTCACCTTGTCTTAAGCCTGTTTTTATGAGGAATGGTTCCGAAATTTCTCCTCTAAACTTCACTTTTGATTTGGTGTTGGTTAGAGTGAGCTGTATTATTTTAATTAGTTTTGGATGGAGTCCTATATTTATTAAAATTTTTAATACTGAAGGTCTGTGGAGACAGTCATATGCCTTCTTAAAATCTCCAAATGTTATTGCCAGAGGTTTGTTCCGTTTCTTGTAGTATGCCATAATCAATTTTAAACTAATTATCTGCTCTGCACAGCTTCTCCATGGTCTGAAACCTCCCTGATATTCCCCTAACTCCTAATTGCTCCTTGATTCTTTCATATAGGATCTTGGATAGAATTTTATATGTGCAATCTAGGAGAGAGATGCCTCTGTAGTTGTCTGGGTTGCTCTTATCTCCCTTTTTGTGTAGTGGGTGGATGATAGCTGTGGTCCAATGTTCGGGAAATTGTTCTGTTACCCAAATTTTTGTTAGAGCCATGTGTAAGGAGGTCTTGACTGTGTCACTTGCATATTTCCACATTTCAACAAAAACCTGATCTTCTCCACATGCCTTATAATTTTTTTGTTCTTTAAGAATTTCTTCTACTTCTTGGAAAGTTGGAGGGTCTAGTTTGTTAGGTTTGGTTTTTATTGGCGTATTTATGTTGATTTGTAAGGGTTCTTTGGGTTCCTCGCTATTATTATTATTATTATTATTATTATTATTATTAGTATCGCACGGGTAAAGGACACTTTAAAAGTGGTGCTGAGAGAAAATTAGATTGGTTAGATAGGTGTAGGGTGATAGAGATGAGGGGGAGGGTTAGGAGATAGAGGGGGGAGGGAGGGAAGACTGTAACAAATTGTGATCCCGAGCCCCAAAACCAAATTTTGGATTCGCACCATGACTTAAGAGCCAGTGAATTGCCCATATTGGCAGGCTTTTTCCAGCACCCACTGGTTTTAAACCTCTACCTGACCTTATAGCGTAACGCACACTGCACTTGCTTGTGTGACAGGAAGGTAGGTCATATCAGGATAAAATCCGCGCGGCTGATTAATGGTATACTTGCCAATCTGAGTGTGATTTTGTCAGTTTCCCACGTTCATTTATGTAAATGCTGGACTGGTCCTCAATTTCCGCATCAAAAAACATGATTCGCAAAGAGTTACAATACGATCCAACACAGAACAAAGTCACATGCAATGTGACTGTGAGAGTGGACGGTTTACTCCTGTAACCGAAATTGCAGATCTGAAGATGGTTCTAGAGGAACCGAAACCGGTCATGTGAATAAATATTTTGCAATCAAGACGGATTATAAGTAACATTGCATAAAAAGTGATTAAGATATCCCTGCAGACATTATGTCTGTTTTTGCAAAATAATTATCTTGCATTTGGTAAGCCATAGGGCCCTGGTACGTAAAACGTATTTTCGTTCACACGGTTCCACAATTATTTTTTAACCACTGTTCCGCCTGAATCTTTTCCAGCGGGTCAATTTCAACATAAAATGATCTGTAATCTGAGTCGGCCACAGCTGAGAGAACAATCGAGAAGTACTGCTTATAATTGTAAAAGATCGACCCACTCGCCTTCGGCTTCACCAGCCGTATGTGTTTGCCATCGATTCCTCCTACGCAGTTTAGGTCTTTCGCATGGGTTCGGAATCCGTTTGCAATGCCCATTATCAAATTGCGATGTCAGACTATAAGAAGAGTAAAAAAGTTTATTTTATTGAATAATTTTCTAACAGTCGAATGAGAAAGATTGCATAGCGCAAAAGACAAGCAAATCCGAAAATAGTGCGTTTTAACTTCTTACGCGAATGTAGCATTGCTTCTTTTTCAGGAAGCAATTTTTTTAGAGGCACAGCAGGTGACTCGATAATCGGCCCTCCGCATTTGTTCCGAAGCAGATAGCCGCATGGCTACCAGGACTCTTGCGTCTCTCCGCGCGTTGGCGGAAATACTCGACTCGTGTGGCTCCGGCCTAAAGGTGCGATTCCAGTGTGGCGGCTGTGGCCACACAAGTCACGCAGCACTGAAGTTGCGAGACACCAAAGCGGCCCTCGACGGACTTGATCGGCCTAGCACATGGACAGAATCTTCCACACGCTGCACTGCGCTTACAAAACGAGGTGTTTGCTCTTAGTCATCTTGTACGACATTTGTAGCGTTCTTTCTCCTCCAACACGATCGTTGCTCGCTCTTTGATTTAGAAAGAGTCTACAGTGTGTGCCACTTATAATGACCGCCCCATATAACTTTTCGTCCAGAAGCAAAATGAAAAATGTATCCAGCAAATATTGTTTAACTACCACTTCGGCTGTTGCGCTTTGATGGTGATGAGATGCAATGACAACACAAACGCCCAGTCTCCGATCGGAGAAACTCCCCGACCGTGCCGGCAATCGGGCTCTAGACCCTGGGAAGTAGATGGTGGTGGTGGTTAGTGTTTAACGTCCCGTCGACAACGAGGTCATTAGAGACGGAGCGCAAGTTCGGGTTAGGGAAGGATTGGGAAGGAAATCGGCCGTGCCCTTTCAAAGGAACCATCCCGGCATTTGCCTGAAACGATTTAGGGAAATCACAGAAAACCTAAATCAGGATGGCCGGAGACGGGATTGAACCGTCGTCCTCCCGAATGCGAGTCCAGTGTGCTAACCACTGCGGCACCTCGCTCGGTCTGGGAAGTAGAGAAAGCGACACTAACCATTAGACAGAGAGCTACGAACAACTTTTAACTGAAGACCGCTGACTGAATGACTGGTGTCCTTTTTCCTTGTATTTCCATTTTTGTTTACTGTCAACTCCTGCCAAGTTGACGAGTTACGTACGTACACTGTGCGCTGCTACAGGCGTGACAAAGTCAGTTCTGTGCAACGTTGTTAATAACGTCAGGTTTATGTGTTTAGTACACTGTGATAAGTTTTCGAAAAGATATTCAGCAGAGGAAGTTGATTATCAAATTAAAAAAGGTTCTATTTAAAAAAAATACGTGCTGCTATTCATCACAACGAACAGATGTAGAGAAAGGCAATTATGCTGGTTACTTATGCTGAGTATTGTTCCCTTGGTAACTAAACAGCATTTGCTTGATAAAGTTTTTATTTTGCTTCTGGACAAAAAGTTGTTTGGGATGATAAAGACAAAGATGACACGCTGTATACCCAACCTCGTTTTGCCAGTCAAATCTTGGCGAGGAAAATACAGGGTGGCGCATGAAATGTGTTACCAATTGTTTCTTTCACAATTTACGACGCAAATTAGATATCCCGCTGGGATCTCTACAGCAGTACCAGCAGAGCTTGGAAAAACAAATGAGTTACTAAATGACGTATAATTCATGATACTGCCGCTAGGAGAATAGTAAGCAGCAATGGCTGACAATGAAAGACTGACGACACAGCAAAGATCGGCAATTGTGTTACTTTTCCATGAAACGAAAAGCGTTGTTGTGACTCAGAGGCGTTTTCGACAACAGTTTAATACACGATGGGTCCCTTGCAAGAAAACCATCCACAGGTTGTTCGGTAAATTTGTACAGGAAGGAACAGTACTGGAAGCGAAGCGACCTCGGCCTAAGCCTGTTCGTTCACCGGAGAATATTGAAGCAGTACGAGTTGCTGTACAGAGAAGTCCAGGGAAATCGTGTAGAAACGCAGCAGTGCAACTGGGAGTATCCAGATGCACCGTTCAACGCATTCTTAAAAAGTGACATCCATATGTACCCATTCAAGACGACCTGTGCACAGAAGTTCACTGAAGAACACAAGCAACAGAGACTACAGTTTGCTCAGTGGGCGGAGGATAGGGAAGAAACTCTCAACAACGTTTGGTTTTCAGACGAGGCGCATTTTCATTAAGACGGTGTGGTTAACAAACAAAATGTACGCTTTTGGGCCACTGAAAACCCACAAGTGCTTTATGAACGACAACATTATGCTCCGAGGACTACAGCGTCGGCAGCAATTTCCAGTCACGGGCTTATTGGACCCTTTTTCTTTGAAGAAACTGTGAACAGCGAGCGTTATTTGAGCATGCTTCGCAATAGCTTCATTCCACAGTTTCTTGCTTCTGCCTTGCCCTTCAACACACAGTGGTTCACGCAAGATGGAGCAAGGCCACATACTGCAAACACTGTGTTGGAGTTTTTACACGAGCATTTCGACATGCGGATCATTTCACTCAGGTTTCCAGGTCGCTTCAACAACGGACAAAATTGGCCCGCCAGTAGTCCTGACCTCAATCCATGTGACTTTTTTCTTTGGGGGTAGCTAAAGAAAAAAAATTTACCGAAACGTCCACGTGATTTAATGGAGCTCAGAAGACTTATTCTTCAAGTTTGCAGTGAAATTACGGAAGACATGTGCCGTAGGGTAATCACTAACTTCAGTGTTCGTTTGAAGGAAGTTAGGAAACGAAATGGTGGACATATTGAGCATGTGCTGAGTTAGAACAAATCTCCATGGACGGCTCTTCATTGTAGTATATGTTCCTTTCAGATTGTATTGACAATAAAGTTTATATTCAAAAACAAAATGGTAACACATTTCGTGCGCCACCCTGTATGTTCGGCCACAGGTACCAGCTACCTCCGGTTCGAACGAACGCCACTGTAACAGCGAGCGATAACGACCTCGGATACGGAGGCGGATGCTGTTGTAAGGAGACCACGTCAGGCGGTTACGTAGACGACGAGTCAAGGATGGCGGAACGTGTTACAGTGTATAGGTGTCCCGTCCCGCCACGACCGCAGTGGAAGTGCGATCGCCAGGAGCTGGCCAGACGGCGTCTAGTCTTCCGCGGCGGCGGCGGCGGCGGCGGCGGCGGCGGCGGCGGATCGGGTGGTAGTTGTCTGCGGCGCGGGCAGGCCGGCCGGGCACCGCTGCACGCTCAAGGTTACGTCACCGCGGCCGCCGTTCATTTATGGCGCGGCCGCGCGCAGGCGGTCTGCGCAGGCGCGGCCGCCGGCCCGCTGTTCACGCCGGCCACATATTTTATACGCCACCCACTCCCGCTCAGCCGGGCAGCAGGTTGGTCGTTCCGTGACAAGCTCTTTAATAAGTCTCCACAATCTGCGATCCCTTACACGCGTCATTACTGTGCTGGAAAGCACTCGGGGGTATTCCGATCGTAGCAAGGATAAAATACACGGCCACTTGTACAAATACACTGTGTAATCAAAAGTGTCCGGACACCCCCAAAAACATACGTTTTTCATATGAGGTGCATTGTGCTGCCACCTACTGCCAGGTACTCCATATCAGCGACCTCAGTAGTCATTAGACATCGTGAGAGGGCAGAATGGGGCGCTCCGCGGAACTCACAGACTTCAATCGTCGTCAGCTGATTGGGTGTCATTGTATCATACGTCTGAACGCGGTATTTCCACACTCCTAAATACCACTAGGTCAACTGTTTCCGAAGTGACAGTGAAGTGGAAACGTGAAGGGACACGTACAGCATAAAGGCGTATAGTCCGACATAGTCTGTTGACTGACAGAGACCGCCGAAAGTTGAAGAGGGTCGTAATATGTAATACGCAGACAAGGTTCCAGAACATCACACAAGATTTCCAAACTGCATCAGAATCCACTGCAAGTGCTGTGATACTTAACTGGAAGGTGAAAAAACTTGGATTTCATGGTCGAACGGCTGCTCATAAGCCACACATTATGCCGGTAAATGCCAAACGACGCCTCGCTTGGTGTAAGGATCGTAAACACTGGACGATTGAAGCGTGTAAAAACGTTGTATGGAGTGACGAATCACGGTACACAATGTGGCGATCCGATGGCAGGGTGGGGTATGGCGAATGCCCGGCGAACGTCATCTGTCAGCGTGTGTAGTAAAATTCGGAGGCGGTGGTGATATGGTGTGGTCGTGTTTTTCATGGAGGGGGCTCGCACCCCTTGTTTTGCGTGGCACTAAAGTTTTAAGCGCCTTGTTGTTTCCCACTGTTGAAGAGCAATTGGGGGATGGCGATTGCATCTTTCAACACGATCGACCACCTGTTCATAATGTGCGGCCTGTGGCGGAGTGGTTACAAGACAATAACGTCCCTGTAATGGACTGTCCTGCACAGAGTCCTGACCTGAATCCTATAGAACACCTTTGGGTTATTCTGGAACGCCGACTTGGTGCCAGGCCTCACCGACCGACATCGATACCTCTCCTCAGTGCAGCAGTCCGTGAAGAATGGGCTGCCATTCCCCAAGAAATCTTCCAGCATCTGATTGAACGTATGCTAGCGAGAGTCGAAGCTGTCATCAAGGCTAAGGATGAGCCAACACCATATTGAATTCCAGTATTACCGAAGGAGGGCGCCAAGAACTTGTACGTCATTTTCAGCCAGGTATCCGGGTACTTTTGATCACATAGTGTACGTGACTGCTCTTTCATGAGTCGAGGACCACGAAACGGAAACGGTGGCTGAAAAAGGATGAGGCAGAGTTGAACGCTATCCTAGAAAATATAACAGGCAGAGAAAACACGTAACACAAAAATGGTTCAAATGGCTCTGAGCACTATGGGACTTAACATCTGTGGTCATCAGTCCCCTAGAACTTAGAACTACTTAAACCTGCCCGAGGCAGGATTCGAACCTGCGACCGTAGCAGTCGCGCGGCTCCGGACTGAGCGCCTAGAACCGCTAGACCACCGCGGCCGGCGCAACACAAGAGAAATACCACACAGTAAGCTAGTAATCGAATCGTTTCCCACACGACACAACCACCAAAGAACTTCTGGGAGTAACAGTACGTAATTGCAAAACAACAGACAGATCCCCAGACCGTCACAAAGCAACATTTGGAACACGTAAAAAAAACGAATTTCTCATTCTTATATTAACAGTATGCTACAATGCGTAAAGTGATATAGAAGGTGTTTAAAAATTACACCGACATACTTCGAGGGGATGTAGAAGGTGTCTTGAGGAACAAAATGAGGATACGAATCCGTGTCCGGGAACACATCAGCTTAACAGCTCATCCATCCAATTTGCTGACAAGAATAATATACAGAAGAATGGAAAAGAGGATGTGCTAGATGACGATCAGTTTGGCTTTAGAAAAGGTGAAGGCACGAGAGGCGCAATTCTGACGTTGTGGTTGATAATGGAAGCAAGACTAAAGAAAAATCAAGACATGTTCATAGGATTTGTCGCCCTGGAAAAAACGTTCGACAGTGTAGAATGGTGCAGGATGTTCCAAATTGTGAGAATAATTGGGGTACGCTATAGAGAGAGACGGGTAATATACAATACGTACAAGACCCAAGAGGGTATAATAAGAATGGACGACGAAGAACGAAGGGCTCGGACGAAAAAGGGTGTAAGACAGAGATGTAGTCTTTCGCCCCTACTGTTCAATCTGTACACTGAAGAAGCAATGATGGAAGTAAAACAAAGGTTCAGGAGTCGAATTAAAATTCAAGGTGAAAGTATATCAGTGATACGATTCGCTGATGACATTGCTACCCTGCAGAAAGAGAAGAAGAATTACATGATCTAATGAATGGAATGAACCTTCTAATGAGTACAGAATATGGATTGACAGTAAATCGAAGACAGACGAAAGTAACGAGAAGTACCTCAAATGAGAATAGTGAGAAACTTAACATTAGGATTTGTGGTCACGAAGTAGGTGAAGTTAAGAAATTCTGCTACCTAGGCAGCAAAATAACCAATTACCGACGGAGCATGGAGGACATCAAAAGCAGAATAGCACTGGCAATAATGACATTCCTAGTCAAGAGAAGTCTACTAGCATCAAACATAGGCATTAATTTGAGGAAGAAATTTATGAAAATGTACGCTTGGAGCACCGCATTGTGTGATAGTGAATCATGAGTTGTGGAAGAACCGGAACAGAAAAGAAACGAAGCATTTGAGATGTGGTGCTACAGATGAATGTTGAAAATTAGGTCGACTGGTAAGGTAAGGAATGAGGACTTCCTGGCAGATTAAAACTGTGTGCCGGACCGAGACTCGAACTCGAGACCTTTTCCTTTCGCGGGCAAGTGCTCTACCAACTGAGCTACCCAAGCACGACTCACGCCCCGTCCTCACAGCTTTACTTCTGCCAGTACCTCGTCTCCTACCTTCCAAACTTTACAGAAGCTCTCCTGCGCAGGAGAGCTTCTGTACATTTGTGTTACTCTTCTCTGTATAAGTTGAATATTCCCTGTTATTCCTATCTGGAACGGATCCCACACAGCTGAGAAATATTCTAGAACCGGTCGAGCGAGTGATTTGTTAGCAATTTCCTTTGTAAACTAATTGCACTCCCCCGGTATTCTACCAATAAACCGAAGTCTACCACCTGCTTTACCCACAACTGAACCTACGTGTACATTCCATTTCGTATCCCAACAAAGTGTTACACCGAGGTATTTGTATGAGTTGGCCGATTGCAACAACGACTTATTGATATTATAGACAAAGTAGACAACATTTTTTTCGTTTTGTAAAGTGCACAATTTTACATTTCTGATCATTTAAAGTAACCTGCCAATCTTCGCACCACTTTGAAATCTTATTAAGATCTGACAGAATATTTACGCATCTTCTTTCAGAGAGTACTTCATCGTAGATACCTGTATCGCCTGCAAAAAGTCTGAGGTTACTATTAATATTTCCTTCAAGGTCATTAACATACAACATGAACAGCAAGGGTCACAACACACCTCCGTGGGGCACACCTGAAGTTACTTCAACATCTGATTACTCTCCATCGAATATCACACGCTGCGTCCTCTACCAAAAAGTCCTCAATCCAGTCACAAATTTCACATGATAAAATTTCATTGCGACCCCACATGATCGTACCTTTAACCATAAAAGTACCCATGGGATTGAGTCAGATGCTTTATGGAAATCAAGATCTACTGCATCTACCTGACTGCCATGATAGAAAGCTTTCAGTATGTCATGTGAGAAAAGTTTCGTATCATCATATGCCAACCCCTGATACTGAGTCTTGTCCAAACAGTCTCACACGCAGCTTCAATTTCTGTCTCTGTAGATTTGAGTTTCTTGTCTATTGCGACAAATACACCGCCTCCATTTTCCATTTGCCTATTCTTTCGATATACACTCAATGTTTCCCCTAAAATCTCACTAGTATCAATTTCCGGTTTCAACTATCTTTCCATACTTAGTATTATGTGAGCTTCACTGCTTTTCTGGAGGGCTTCAAACTCTGGCACTTTGTTGCGAATGCTTCGGCAGTTAACGATTAGGATTTTAATAATCTCACCTGTGGGAGGCAGTTCTTTCGATTTTACACTGATACTTCAGGGTTTCCTGCAGCTATCGTTAGCTGCATTGGATGGAATGTCGCCTAATCTAAAAAAAAATCCTGTGTGCACCCCACACCGGGCAGCTACCTGAGTAGCAGCCTATGACGTATAGTGCACACCTGGCCCATTTGTTACCCTGAGAATTCATAATAATAAAAATTAAGTCACAAAAATCAAGATACATTGTCCCTATAACAGCAATAATTTCAACGACAGGATTGATTTTAACATTAACCTTAATTTCACTGTACTAAAGACTTCAGTTAATTAAACTAACCATTTCTCAACCCTACGGTGCAAGTCTAGGAAGTCGCAGCCTAGCTTGTCACAGAATCTTCGAAATTTGTTTCAGTCCTTCCACTCGACAGAACCGAAGGGCCATGTTCAGTCCTGAGGACAATGCTGCAGATTGTGGGCTTTGTTGACCCTCTATGCATAAGTTTGGTCTTTTCAATATTATCTGCCACTCGCTGGAATGATCCAATTATGAACTCGGAGCCCAGAAGGCAGGCATAATTTTTTCCGACATGTGCCACAATCTGCAGGTGGTTGTACCCTGTTCCCTCAACGGCTGTTGAATGAGGCTCCCAGGCATACACACTGAGTGCACCTCGTGTCCTTTCCTGTCCCTTACTGCCTTTTCCCTAAAGCCTACCGTCACTCGCCGTACGTTTGAACTGCTGGCGTTTGATAGACCCCTACTCTTTTGTGTTTGTCTCCTCTTGACACCGGCCAGAAAAACAGGTGAAGTGAGTCCCAGTGGCTCAGTTTCAGTTTCAGTGAAAGACAGCACCTCAAACTTGTTGGTTCGCCGGACGCACGACAGCCAGGCATTTCTGTACTCCATTCACTGCTGTTGCTACTCGTCGCCGCAGCTGACCCGCCGTTGTTGGACGGGGAGGCACATCGATGGAGTTTTCCAAAACCACTCCAACGAAGTCCAATGTGAGTTCCGTGTGCTCCTTAGGGACGCTCATTAATTACGTGAGCTCAAAATGTAGGGGAGGAGAGGGGAGGGGAGGCAGGAGTCCTGCAACATCCCACCATATCTCATTTAAAGGGAGGAGGGAGCATGAAGATCTCATGTCATTTTTTTAATTAGAGAGTGGACATTATTATGATGGGTAACATTTGGTTGCATGAAATTAATCCCGAGCATAGACAATAATAAAGTGCCCACCAGTCTTTATAGCCCATCTGAACTGAACAGAATGCTTTACAGTTGTACACAGCCGGAATTTCCCTATTTGAAACAAGCACCGCACTAGTGTCAGATTTCATTCGGAGAGTTCCCTACAGTGCAGGTCGAAATCACTGCTTGTGATTGAGTCAGTTGTGCTATTCTTCAACGCACATAAAGCACTGTGCTCAGCATGAATTTTGTGTCAAAATGTTTACAATGCGAATGTTCAGTGACGTGTCGACAAGGCGTAACAGACGTTCCAGCAAGAAGTTAATCGTTTGTGGAGGGAAACTAAGCCGAAGTTCATCGACAAGAATTGTTGTAGTTAAAATGGTTCAAATGGTTCTGAGCACTATGGGACTTAACATCTGAGGTCATCACTCCCGTAGAACTTAGAACCTAACTAACCTAAGGACATCACACACATCCATGTCCGAGGCAGGATTCGAACCTGCGACCGTAGCGGTCGCGCGTTTCCAGACTGAAGCACCGGCAATTGTTTTAGTGATCATGTAAATCAAGAAATTGAAAAGTTACGTAATCATACTGTTCAAAAGTACGAGCAATATTGTCTTTCATCGGCAAAGTAAGTGTAATGCATATAATGAATCAATATAAGGTCAGTCTAATAGGGCTCCGTCAAAGCGATTAATACTATTTTCGCAAAGCCTTTTTGTTCGTTTACCTCTTCGTCCGATTACTACTCGGTGATGGCATGTTAAAATAAAGTGTTTTCAATCACGTGTTCAAAACACTTTTTAATGCACTTTTAATAAAGCATCTTTTTTATCAATTTATAAAACAAATAAAAGCATTCATTTTAACATAGTTTCAACTGACTACGACCAAAGCCGGGGCGGGTTTACAATTCCTTCAAGTCTCTTGTAACTAGTTTAATAAAGCATTTTGGTAAGAGGTGTCATTCGATGCGTCGCTCCGCGTGTTACATGGCGAATTTTATAAATTAAATTTCACATCTCTAAAAAATCAGAATGAAGATAAACATGTCATATTGGTATCAAATGAAAGGTCTAAAAGTGAGGGCATTCCCAGTGTGTACATTATCTATGTAAATACATTCAATTTGATAAATAAAATAGTAACTACTAATCGTGTCTGTCCCACGAGCACGCGAAAATTACTGAACCTACTGAGATGACTCCTTTTTATCGTTTTTATAGCACTTCAGCGATAAATATAGACTGCATTTAAGGGCAACACGATCACGGGAAATCATTTAAGTAGGAATATAATGTAAAAAAGTTTGCCGCCAGCGCGCTCTCTTGCAATACGTTGTGTAAACGATAAGAGCTACATCATTATACTTAGTACAAAACTGCAGATCTCGAAAAGATATACAAAAAAGTCAGAGATAAGATATATTTCATGGTTCTCCCTCAAAAACCTTTTTGTTTGTTTGTTTGTTTTTTAGTCGCTGCGCCAGGTGGCTAGATAAGTCAATTAAGGATTGTGGGTCAACCAAGAAAGATAAACATGTACTCTCAGAGATTTATGTAGATATTCTTGAACTCTATAATCTGATATTACAAAATTTCATATAGCTCACATGGTTTTGGCGGTGTATTGCACAAGAGCGCACGCTGCGGCCGAAGCTGTTACCCTCCGTGTGAAGCTGCACACACATGCGTCGGCGCTGCACGCAACCTCGCGTGCACCTGTGATCAGCGTTGGACTAACGCGTCTGGTCACCCATCGGGCTGTGGAGCTACTGTGCGACATGGACGATAGACTACAGTCTAATTACAAACAAGCCTGTCGGACGAACATCCGTAACTGAGCATTACACCAGAGGTTGAGGTAGCACACCACTCCTGGAACACGTCCACCACGGCGCTCGTTGGCCACAGCACCAAGTTACGACACCTGAAGATGGGCTTATAAGATCCCGAAACTGGTCGTGTGATAATAAAATAATTTCACAACTAAAGCGGTATTTTCAACCTATGGTACAATCTAATTACGCTCTTCCTGTACCACCAAAACACATGGATGTGACATGTATTACAACAGAGGAAGCACATGAATGCCCATGGAGTGAGTGAAGAATTATGGAGGGTGTTGTTGCAGTCTATTTTGTATTTATCTATTTTCGAAAATTATTTGCGAAAACTATATGTAAAGAACCAGTTGGCAGCTTTCAAGACAGTTTCATTGAAATTATTTTTACCACCAATTTCACAGAGAAATGCACTTCATAGAAGATACGCTTCAGGTATGAAGCGAAAACATGAATGTATCCAACAAATTTAATTATTTAAAAATCATAGGGTAAACATCACTCGAGAGGGAGAGGAGGGGACGGGTCCCACAAAATCTACTAAGGAGAAAATGGGGTCCAAATTAAAGAAAAAAACCGCAAGTAATAAATAGCTGTCACCTTACATTTTAATGGGTGGACTGCCGCAATCTCGCCTCACAGTTATGACTGAACAACGCCTGTTGAAACGGAAGACGCAAGACGCCATTGCTGTGTTATCGACATTTCTACTCGACGCGCATTGGGTGGACGAACGTGTGAGCTAGTTGCACCAGGGAGACCCCTACCGACAACCACACGAAATGGCAGCTTACAACTGGTGACAAGACGAACTTTTCGTTTCGATGCTTAAGTTACAATCCACACAGAATTTCTATTTTCATTCGTGTGGCAGGTACAATTTTGTGAACCTGGACGAATGTGTTTCAGACACCCTCTAGGTTACCAAGATTTACTCAGCAGGGTTTTACGAGAACTACGTCGTCTTGTTTATAAGAATTGCCTTTCAAGGTCCCTGAACACTCCTGTCAGGCTTTCATGTATTCTGTACCGTCCTCTTGCGATCCTAGCAGCGAGTCTCTAAATTCGTTCAATTCTGTTGTCATGCTTACTTGAATAAAAATACTCTTGACCTGCTCACACTGCAGTCGTGTTTTCTATATCCTTTACAACATACTTCAAATAAATCGAAGTCTTACATTCGACTTCCCTAACACTATCCATAAATATTTGTAAGATGCGACTGCTTGACATGTTCACTACTAATCATGTAATGGAACACTATCGGTTTCTTCCCATTTATTGAAGGATCGTCTTGCATTTAGCCACATATAAAGAGAGCTGCAATTCATTATACCAAGTGGAAATTTTGTACAAGTCTTTCTGCATTTTCTTACGATCGCCAACGACAATACGATGGCTATTCGGAAAGTAAGGAACGATAGGTCGCGAAATGGAAACCACAGTGAAAATTAAAACTGTTTTATTTGCAAGTTAGCTACAACTTCCAGTTACTTATCTCCATAGTCGCCGATCCGACTTATACGTTTGTCGTAGAGTTGTACCAACTTTCCAGTACCCTCGTTATAGAAGGCAGCCACCAGTGTTTTCCGCCAATTCTCTAAGCAGGCCTACAGCTCGTTGTCTGTCCCAAAAAGTTGTCTTCATAGCCAGCGGTTCATGTGAGCAGAGATGTAACTCATAGGGAGACAATTGCGGGCTGTATTGTGAGTAATCAAACATTTCCAGCTGAAAACGATGCAGGAGCATCTTCATTGCCCGTGCAGAATGCGGCTGAGAATTGTCTTGAAGAAGAAACCGCAAGACAGTTATGTAATGTTGGCTGCATCGCTTCAGGCGACATTTCTCAAGAGGTCTCGTACTTGGCGGTAGACACTATTGTTCTAGGTATCTTTATGTGCTCCCTCCGTGCTCAGAACTAAAAAGAACGAAGTAACGCAATCGACGGGCATACTAGAGACACTGACAAACACACCTGTGCAAAATTTTATTGCATTCTAACTGTGGTTTCCATTTCGCGACCGATCGTTCCTTACTTTCCGAATAACCCTCGTACTTTCCTGTTCTCAACAGCGCGGCCTCCGACCATTTTATAATACTGCTGAGCCTAGGTGACAGATCGCTTAATTATGTACTGTATATTGAGAACATACGAGTCCCTGCTGAGCATCCTTGGGTAAGACCCTTCGTTACTTTCGTTTCTGTTGAACGCTTGTTGTCACATTATAACGTACTAGGATCTGTTAGCAAAATATTAATCGATTGAAATACATATTTTCAAAAGATGCTTGGTATGATCGTATCTTTGTGTGGTGTAGAGTCGGAGGCCTTTTGGAAATCTAGGAAGACAGAATCTGTCCGCCTATCTGTACGTTGCAGGATATCGTGCGTGAATGACAGCCGACGTGTTTCACATAAGTGGTTTTTACGAATCCGTGCTAATTATTTGAGAACGCAGACCAACATTAGTGACATCGGTTAGTAATGCTATTCATCCGATCTGTTATCCTTTTCGTAAAGAGGAGTGACGTTCGCTGTTTTACAAATCAATCTGCGTGTATTCTACCTACGTCCTTTTTGTGTTCTTATCTTGTTGCTTTAGTGTTGGTCAAGCCGAGGACAGATCAGTGATAAGTTCTCGATTCCCGCTAGTTCTCGGAGCTCTCTGGAACCGAGAACAAGTACTCGAATACCACACCCTGGATCAAGACCTGTCATTTCACGCTGAGACAACAACGAGAACGTGTGGTGGCTGTTCTTGTTAAAGTTATCGACTCTCGGATATCTGTTCATTTTAGTTTTTTTCTGTTCATTTTCATTTTTTTGTCTGTTGATTTTCATTTTGTCCAACTATCTCTTACTACGGGAGTACTCTGACGGGAGTCATGGCCCCAAGCACCCCTTCCTCTGGTATCCTAGCCTGTACATTATAAATGTAGAGGTAATGCCATTATGAAAACCGAGTTTCCTTCTAATGATATAACAATTTATGTCCTCTTCAGCACCGTTTAAAAGCCACATCACCGTGATTCAAAAAAATGTTGGCCATATCTTAGGGAAAAATTTTCAGATAACATAGCTTTTAACCAATAGCTATAGCTGTATCAAAGATATTTCTGTGTAATAAATCGCAGGAAGCCGCACGGCCAGCACGCATTCGGAACTCGCTAATGCTTTAACTAACCGTGTGGCAAACGCTAGAGTTGTCGAATTAGATGCAGAGTAGGAACTTCCTATCAAAATAAATATGTGTGCGGGTCCGGGATTCGATTCATGAAATCATAACTTTTGCAGGCGATGCTCTTACCGAGTGAGCAAATCAGGTGCAACTCACAGCTTTACTCAAGACTCGAAGTTCTTCGGCGTCAGCTACCATAACACGAAATAGTAACGCAACATTAAGAGCTATGTCAGCGGTTCAACCGCTTCAAGATTACATAATGTTCTGGTGTATTTCATATGGTGTAAGGTGTTAAGGTGTTCTCAAATCTGTCTAATGGTCTGTCTTTGTTTTTATAGCTATATTTTCTGTAAGATGCTTTGCAGTTACTTTTTATTATAAGGGGAGTTGAAAAAGTTACAGTTTGAGTACGTTGCTGCAGTGTGTATGCAATGTAGCGCGAATCCGATGCGGGTATACAAGCGCTGACAGGAAGGCAAGGGACTTAGTAACCATACGTGTCTACACGATGTGCGCGCGGTAAATGCGGAAACGTGAACTAAGGCGACGTTTTTACCAAATGTGCCTAAAAAGGATCAACGTGCTGTTATTCTTTTCTTGCGTGCTGAAGGACAAACACCGTTAGACATCCATCGGAGAATGAAGAATTAGTATGGGGCAGCACGTCTGTCGAAACCACTGTTGTGAAACGGTACGCCAAGTTCCGTGCTGGTCGCGAATCCATGCCGGTCGATATGGGAGGTCGTCAGAAGTAACGTCAACTCAAGGGGGAGTCACTCCAGTATCCGATCCACAGTCTTGATCTCTCGTCATGTGATTATGACGCCTTCGGTTCCTTAAAAATGCCCTGGAGCGTCAACGGGTTCTTCCGCACGAGGATGTGCACCAGTCTTTACGCAGCAGGACACGGTGTTTCACCAAACCGGTATCTTCAACTTGGGGCGTGGATGGAACGATTGCCTCAGTGCTCACGGTGATTTTGGGTAATCGGCATACAGATTCTGGACTGTGTGGCCTTCGAAGGGAAACTTTTTGCTTCTTATATGTGCAAAAACTTGATGTATATTGTATGTAGTGAAAGCAAACATTGTGCAATTAACGATCGACTATTTTAGTCATAAGAGCGAGTCAGCCAGCCATGTAGCAAGTCAAAATAAATTTAAATAGCATGAAAAGTGCTAAACAGGTAACTATGTACCTAGCGACCTCTGTACCCACAAAATAAGCGTTGCCGTAGATTTACTGAATAACTAACAAACTGTCTGGAGATGGCTGATTAGATTGTGGTAAAGAACGAAATAACGTGCTAAATATTGATGTAGAGAGGAATGAGTTCATTCTTCACAGCTGTTCTTCATTCATCGGAAGTTCGACGGGCCTCCTCACACAAGCGACGGATCGCAGCGACCCGTCACATGCGACTCCGGCTGCAATCGGTCACTCCTTTCGACACCCCACGCACGACCGACAAGCCAACCAAGTTCAGTCGGTATTAAGAACACCACTGTGTCGAGAAGTTCTGCATTGGAAAATGAACTACCATGTACATCAGCAGTTGCAGTGAATTTCCGAATCCCCACGAGTGCTTGCAAAAAATAAATTTACAACACACGAGAATTGTAACTTATCGAACTTTTTTGAAATACTTTTCTCAGGAACTCTACGTTACTTTGCAGAATACATTACATTTTGCACTAACGCCAAGTGGGTTGTTTACGTGTTTCCAATGTGCTAATAGAATTCATTTTTATACATTAACTTTACACAATTATGTTGGGATCAGTTAATCAATCAGTCAATACCCGAATCACAGAACATAAGCGGCATTGGAGTTGCGGCAGGGGGGCAATCGGCTGTGGCAAAGCATGGGCTATGTGAGGCCGACCACATTGTAAAATCTGCCGAAACGAAAGTTCTGACCCGCTTGTTCAGAGAAGCCACAAAAGTACACAAACACGAGAGTAGCTTCAACAAGAAAGAAGAAAGCCTCAAGATAAACTAATCTTGGATTCCCGTTCTGCAGCCACTATCGTTGCAGGTAACAAATGGAGAATAGCACCGAAAATTACCGAGGAAAAGCACTTGGGCGCTCTTGCGACCACGAGCTCGGTTCCGGTCCACCATCAGCTTTGATAATGCCAGCCACTCGTGCTGGTAAAAGTCAGAAAAATCATCAGACAAACTACGGCCTAATAACCCGAGATAGAAGCCCAACGATAGTTTGTCATTTATACAATTAGTTTAAAATCTCGAAGTGTCTGTATATAGCGAAGATGTCAATAGCAGCACTACTGATTACCATAGCTCTTGATATAAACTGCGGGAGAATTAGATTATATGAAATGACAGGGGACTCGAATATAACTGTGTAATAGAATTGCCTGAACACTAAAATTAAACTGTCCTCTTCACATTACAGTACATATGTGATTTTCTTTACAAGTTAAAAACTTTAACAACGTAATCATCTCATCAGCAACTCAAAATCATCAGGCGGAGCCCATTGTATCGCGACAATTACTATGAACTTTCCATCAATTCTACTTCTATAGCACAAGGTACAACAGTGCTAATCGCTGCAAAAACGAAGCGTGTATTTTGATTTATTTGTTATATAAATGACAATTCCAGTCGCCACTTGAATTCTCCGAGTAGCTCGTGGTCCCTGAAGAACTACAAATTCTTAACATAAAGTTCTTAAACAAAACTGCAGAATCACGCTTAATAACAAGAGAAAAGAGTCGCAGCCACACACCACTGCTAACCAGCTAGGCAGCCATCCTGTGAGCACCAATTGCTTGCAGTCCTACAAACTGCCTCGGATATCCGTGCGATCAGCAACCTATCACTGCGATTTGCCCACACACGGATGAGCAATAAGCGATCGATCGTCCACGCGAGATATCGCTGCGATCTGTCACTCGCGTGTGGGGACCTTTACTCAAAACAAAAGCACGGTCGGCGATTGGTCTACAGCCGTAGTGCATGTCCACTGGGCGTTATAGCGCCCCTGGAAATAGTCCCCGCTTATCCATCAGTTATTTCGACATAATTCTATCGAATATACGAGTAGTAGAATGATGCACGCTAAAGCACTGAAAGTTACCAGAGTTCTTGCTAATCACTATGCTAACTATTTAGCCGACATAATACTTATTTCAAGCCTCATTCGACAGTCACTACCGCTACGTCGCCCGTCGTGCCCATGTGCCCATGTGCTCCTTGAGTGTGGACTTGTTCGTGTGGCACAGTGGAACATAGGCGCGGAAGACAGTTAAAAAGCGCCCAGAAACAGATGGTGTGTGAGTAGAGTAAAACGATGTACCGTACGTTTTCAGGAAATAGAACGGCGCATTATAAAAGAAGAATGGAAACTGTGGGGCTCCGATTGCTTCATGGATGCTGTTTCTGATCGGCTGCTCATCAGAATGACAGATAACAAGGTCCGGCTCTGCTCTGGAATCCTGGAATTCGTTAAGGAAAGAGATGAGGGCTACGACTGATAACCCTAAGTTTTGTATTCATTGACTTTGCAGCCAGGCACGGATCCCAGCTGCTCCCTGTGACTGCAGCACAGCTGCAGGTCGAAGTGCGAGCCGCAAGGCTAGATCATAAAGGTGCCCTAATAAGTACGCAGCTCTACTCAACACAAAGTGGTTTACATTTCCCAGAAAAAGCAAACGACTGTTAGTGAATAACGCAGTGTTGATTTCCTTCTTAAACTACGATGAACAGAATGTTACGCAGAATGTTGTCGCAATAAAATGCATTTACACCTAGTTTGTTAACACAAAATTCTGTTCGTACTGGCGTTCAACTGGAGAACACCAGTTTTCTGGGACTGACAAGGGGACCGACCCTGCTCATTCAAATTTTTGGTATATGCAGGACTTCGTCAGAAATCACTATGACAGATATGGGAGCTCCAGATGGCCAAACGCATTTTTACATTTACGGCTTAGAGTGGTATCCAGTTAGCGGTTGGCGCAACGGATTACGGAACGTTAATCCTAGGGTCATGGGATTGTATCACCACTATGGGGGTTCATTTTATTTTCAGTTTTTAGTTATTTAAACCGCAAATAAATCAAAATAATGCTCGGTATAGTGTATTTATTAATATTTTCATAAAAGGCTTGAAAAGGAAAGGGTAAGAAAATTTGGAACAGCAAATAAATTTCCAAGTAAGGGTTGTTCTTATAGCATCCATGAGGACTCTGCAAATAAATTTTGAGGAAATACGTATACGAGTTCGTATACAAAATAAAATCCTCGTCTTCCTATACAGATGATTTACGCGTCCTGGGGTTAGTCCGGTCGTAAAACAGGGGAAGCAGCAATCTTCTCAGCATCTCGTACACGTTATAAACTCTTCCTTTTTACAACTATATGGTTGTCTTAAAGTTTTTGTAGGGAAACAAACTATGTTTACATTCATCAAAGCTTCTCTATCATCGCGCAATCTGCAGCAAAAACACGCGTTTGGTCACTTCCATTACCGTCTGTGTAGTCACTAGAACTGCTGTCAGAATTTAATGATACATCATATAAAAATATTCTGTGTTATTTACCATTACGCACTCACTCTGCCATGCTTTCATTATTACTTCCTTCGTGAGTTTTACAACATTATGCACACCTGACGACGAAGTGTGGTTTATAGCGTCCTTTCTCAATCTTTCCATTTCTGTCAGTGTACATTTTTTGTTGTTCCTTGCCACATAAGCCTTAACTTGAGCGCATACGAGTCCAGTGGAGTTGAAATGGTAGTGGTATGATAGCACTCTAATGACCTTATGATCATATTTTTTTCAGTTGATATACAACACATAGAGGTAAAGGTCGTTTATTCTGAGCCGTGAGGCCCAGCAATTCACGTTTTCTACTATCTTCTGGTATGGGAATATCAACAAGAGCTACAGAACAATTCACGGATTCCATCCGCTTGTCTTTATCTGAGACAAAACTCCATTGCATTTTAATACATCGATAGATACCAGAAACCAAAGGATAACGATTAATATAAATTCTCAGCTTTTTGCGTTCATAGATGTATTAGTTCGGTGCATAAGTTCATTAAGTTTTCCCATAAGTCCTATAAACACAACAGATACATATAACAGAGACTTTGTTCATCACCAGTATGTTCCCTTCACTATTTACAACCATGCCGATGCTGGGGTAACTTCTCGATTCCGCTAGTGTAGAAATCACGTGGTTTTGAGGCGAAGAACTCGTCGAGCCATGTTCCAACTCAACTCCTGTATACCGTTTTTTTCTCAGTCTAGGACAATGCGGGTGGGGTCATCGTGGAGTAGCATCACTTCACGCAGTCTTCCTGGTCGTTGTTCTTGGAATGCGTATGCAAGACATTCCAACTGTTGACAATAAACGTCAGCAGTGATGGTTACACTTTGAGGAAGTAATTCGTTCTACACCACACTATCGCTGTTCTTCCAGATGCATTTCATTATCTTTGGTAGCCTCATTCAGATCTTTGTACGGGAAGTTGATGCTTTGTTTGGGCTCAACCATTCCTTTCTTTTCCATATGTTACCATAAAGATACCATTTGCCATCACCAGTAGCATTCCAGGATACGACTGGTCGGTATTGTTCACGAGCCACTTCATGACGGGCAAGCAAAGATGCACTTATGGCCATGTTTTTATCATTCTGGCTTAGAGCGTGCGGTACCGAAACACACGATTTTTGAACTTCCACACTGCATACAAACGTCTCAAGATGGTGGAATGACCAGTTCATCTCATGTGCCAGTTCTCGAGTACAGTGGAGTAGATTATCGTGGTTTAATGCCTCTGAACGATATTCGTTAAGCCCCGAATGTCTTCTTGAATGTGGAGAGTCGCTAGTGTCTGACCGACCCTCCTTAGAAAGAGAAAACCATTTTCTTGCTGTGATCTGTCGAATATCGTTATCCCTATACACGGCACAAATATTCCTGGCTGCCTCCGCTGGCTGTCACCATTCTATTGAACTCAAAAAATGGCTCTGAGCACTATGGGTCATCAGTCCCCTAGAACTTAGAACTACTTAAACCTAACTAACCTAAGGACATCACACACATCCATGCCCGAGGCAGGATTCGAACCTGCGACCGTAGCGGTCGCACGGTTCCAGACTGAAGCGCCTAGAACCGCTCGGCCACACCGGCCGGCTACTGAACTCAGACAGGGGAATATGTCGCAAGTGTTCCGATTTCTCTACCTGGCATTTCATTATATAGGGTCCACAGCTGCAGTCACTATCTCCAAATGACAAAATGACTATTATGTAAACTCAAACAGCAACAGTGAACTACACATAAAAAATGACGATCGATAAATAAAACCATAGGAACAGGGCTATCAACATGCAAAACGAAAACGCTGCGAACTTGTGCACCGACGTAATAGAAATAAAATAACGAAACAATTTATTCCATTGATAGAAGTGTTATACCGACTAAAACGGGAGCTACCACGTTAGCATAGGCTAGTTTCTTAGAGAAAAGTAATAATAAGCTTAATAAGAGGTTAAATGTGTATTTGAACTCACAATACTCCGATTAACAGTCCAGTGCTTTGCTTTTACCCTAATATGTCAAAAAGACAATTAGTTAAATTTAACATAGTTACAGTACATTGTAACTGCAATGTCAACTTCGACTAAAGAGGTGATTGCATCATTAATTGCATAAGAAACAGGAACACAAAACATGAGCATAGTGGACGGGGACAACTTTGGCTGCACAGTGGCGTTATGCAAGTGTATAAGTTATAATTATTCCTCATTTTAGTGAGAGATGGCGCTAGTTCAATTCTTAAAAACGATTTCGGTGTGAATTTCGTGTACAGTAACATATGATTTAAGTTCCCGTGAGCGTAAAAATTTTTCACTGTGAGCGTTCCGAATTAATTGCTGTAGGTTTCTTAATTCCAGAACATCGTAATAATAATGATCACCAAGGGCAGGCTATGACGTGCGCCTATAAGTTGCGAAAGAATCGAAGCTTTTAACCAAATTCACTGACGGAAAAGAAATCGGAGCACTAAGAAGGAACTGTGCGACATAAACGAAAGTTGGTAGGCATGTCTCTACATCTGAAAGGTGGTGTCCATTGATAGTCACGCATAAGAGTGGCGATAGTAGAACCACTATGAGGACACGCCGTAACGCTCGTGAGCGTTACTTTCTTTGAGACTGGACGAGATGCGTTGATGTTGGTCAAGAATGCCTATAAGGCGACAGAGACGCCATTACCAACACCACACTAAGGCCATGTAACAGGGCTACGAGAAGCTGGATGTTCCTTCTGCGATATTGCAGAAATGTAACCAGTGCCCATGACTGCTGGCAGCGATGATCACGAGAATGTACCGGGTGATAAAAAGTCAGCATAAATTTGAAAACTTAATAAACCACGGAATAATGTAGATAGAGAGGTAAAAATTGACACACATGCTTGGAATGACATAGGGGTTTATTAGAATAAAAAAAACCAAGCTCACAAAATGTCCATCAGATGCACCAGCAGTCGCAGCATGTTAACGTTACCTGAAAAGGTGCTTTTAGTGAAGCCGTATTATCAGAATGGGTAATGTGCTAGTTCAGCGTTACGATCCTATCACCATAGGAAGGGGATTCGAACGGGCAAAGGTCCGTTGACAAATGCAGCTGTGGCGGGAATGATTTAGAAGTTCGAAGCCACGGGTTGTTTAGACGATAGACCCCGTAGTGGCCGACCGAGCACAATCGCACGTCGCACCGGCATTCCATACACTACCGTTTGGTTGGCACTTAGGCGTATCCTCCGATGCTATCTGTACAAAATCCATCGGCATCATGAACTGTTACCTGGCGAATTAGAGAAACGGAGGGCATTTGCGATGTGGGCGTTTCAAAAGATGGCGGAAGATGACGACTGGTTGAGTAACGTGTTGTGGACCGACGAAGCTCATTTCACGCTCCGAGGGTCTGTCAACGCCCACAACTGCAGAATTTGGGCTACCGAAAATCCTAGAACTGTCGTGGAAACTCTATTGCAAGACGAGAAAGTCACGGTATGGGATGGATTTACTACATCTACCGTTATCGGGCCTTTTTTCTTGGAGGAAATGCGTGATTCTGGTTTTGTAACTGCTACCGTGACGGGTGAGAGGTACGCCGATATATTACAGATTCGCATCATCCCCAGCCTGGCTGATAAACACCTGCTGGAAGGTACGATGTTTATGCAGGATGGCGCTCCACCCCATCGTGATCGACCGACATCTCTAGGGATGCTGAAAAACAACATCCTACGCCAGTGCCCCACCACAACTACGGACATGCTTTACAGTGGTGTTCACAAGATTATTCCTCGACTACAGCTAATGTTGAGGAATGATTGTGGACATACTGAGCGTTTACTGTAAAGAACATGATCTTTGCTTTGTCTTACTTTGTTATGCTAATTGTTGCTGTTCTGATCAGATGAAGCGCCATCTGTCGGAAATTTTTTCAACTTTTGTATTTTTTTGGTTCTAATAAAACCCCATGTCATTCGAAGCATGTGTGTCAATTTGTACCTCTCTATCTACATTATTCCGTGATTTATTCAATTTTAAAATTTATACTGACTCTTTGATCACCCGGTACAATAGATAGAAGACCTTGCTCCGGACGGCCATATGGCTCTTCCGAGAGGGAAGACCATCATGTTTCGGCGTATGGCTCTGACGCATCGCACAGCGTCTGCAACATCAATTTAAGCAGCAGTTGGCACCACGGTGGCACAACGAACTGTTACATATCGGTTGCTTCACTGGCAGTTCCGAGCCAGACGCCCAGTAACGTGCATTCCACTGACCCCCAACCACCGCCATTTGCGACTTCAGTGGCGTCAAGCGAGAGCTCATTGTAAAGCAGGGTGGAGGTCTGTTGCGTTTTCTGATACAAGCTGGTTCTGCCTCCGTGCCAGTGATGGCCGTGTCTTGGTTAGAAGGTGGCCAGTTGAGGGTCTGCAACCTACCTGTCTGCGTGTTAGATGTGGTTATCCCAAAGTTTCGCTGCCGCTCGTGAACAGCATTCCAGGGGGCGTTTTCCAATGGGATAACGCTCACTCACATATCATTGTTGTAACCCAACGCGATCTGCAGAGTGTCGATATGTCACCTTACCCTGCTTGACCACCAGATCTGTCTGCAGTCTACCACATACGATATACCATCGGTGAAAACTCCAGCGACCTCTACAAATAGCATTAACTGCCCTTTATTGACCACCCAAGTGCAGCAGGCATCGAACTCCATTCCACAGACAGACATCCGGCACCTGTACAATACAATGCGTGCACGATGGCATGGTTGCGTTCAACATTCTGGTGGTTACACCGGTTATTAATGTACCAGCATTTCACATTCGAGTATCTAGCGCTTACATTAACATGTGATTTTGTAATATTATTCACATAAGTATGTTACCTAGACAAAGCCGGCCGGTGTGGCCATGCGGTTCTAGGCGCTTCAGTCTGGAACCGCGCGACCGCTACGGTCGCAGGTTCGAATCCTGCCTCGGGCATGGATGTATCTGATGTCCTTAGGTTAGTTAGGTTTAAACAGTTCTAAGTTCTAGGGGACTGATGACCTCAGATGTTAAGTCCCATAGTGCTCAGAGCCATTTGAACGATTTTTACCTAGACAAATGTATCCTGGAATTTTAATTACTCTACATTAATTATTTTTTGGTGTTGCTATTTCTTTTTCTGTCAGTGTAGTTTATTTATGATCGTGGGTTAACGACTGTGTATCTGACAGTTTTCTTTTCAATATTTTTGTGCAAAAACTAAAACGTTTACCAAAGACTAACTTCAGCAGCAGGTATACAGTGCTTTTGCTTTATCTGGATAAAATATTTTTGTAGTGAGAACAGAATACGCAGAAATTTCTGCGTACTGGCGTTCCTTCGCCTCCCCTTCCTTACCTACCGCTACGACTGGCCTTCTCCCATCCCTGGGAAAGCTTGTGTCCGCAGAACAGGCAAGCCAGCGAGCGCAGAACAGCTGCGATTGGCTGACGTCTGGCACCTATCACTAATCACACTGAAACATCAATTGCAAAGCAATTTTAATTCTGATACTATATTTCGTTTTCTTAAAATAATCTCGAGTGGTATCTCATTACCTCACTTTCACAGTTCGGTACTCGGCTTAGCGAAGCGATAGTAAATTGACATTGCATCGGGTGCAGTGGTCGTCAAACTACAGCCCGCGGGCCACATGTGGCCGGAATAAAGTATTCTGTGACTCTCCACAGTATTTTATACTAATATAAATCTAGTAACTAACAAGGAAAATTAAAAAAGTCAGCTAACATTAAAAACTTTTTTTAGAATGTAGTTTCCTGCTCAGTAATAAACAAAATTAGTTGCAGAGCTAGGAACATTATTTTCACGTCCATTTCCGAAAAAGAGTTTAGAATCTACACATCGATAAGAATTTAGTTGCTGTCAAAACGGCGCGCGTCATCCCTCGACTTCTGTTTTCTACATGTCTGGAAATCCAGTTGTCGGCAAACCAGCACATGGCAATTGAAAATTCATATTCGCTATATTGGAGGACTTTAATATCATAAACATAGTTGATCACTGTCAGCAACTGCACAATAATTTCATTCGACGAGAGAGTCAAGTACAGACGACAGTTACTGACAGCAAGTTCAAAACGGCTCTGAGAACTATGGGACTTAACTTCTGCGGTTATCAGTCCCCTAGAACTTAGAACTACTTAAACCTAACTAACCTAAGGACATCACACACATCCATGCCCGAGGCAGGATTCGAACCTGCGACCGTAGCGGTCGCGCGGTTCCAAACTGAAGCGCCTAGAACCGCACGGCCACACCGGCCGGCACTGACAGCAAGTACTTGTTCTTTTACCGGGGTCGAATAAATATTTCCATTTGTAACAGACGCTAATGTTTAATCGTTCGTGAAAGAGAAAACTTATAAACCAGTAAAGAATACATACTATCTGCAATAGTTGGCTGTACCTGACTCCTTCGCCGAATCAAAAATAGACTGGAGGAATTGCAATAGAGTGCAAAAGTTGACCAGTCATCTCATAGGCGAAGCTGCTACAGGGACCGCTGTGTTTGCTGTTGCGAGATGAGTGGGAATGTTTTCTTGTTCGTCTTCCAGTGCTGACAAGTCATGAGCGTGTGTGTTCGTTGTACCGATCAGCTGCCACGGTATAAATTTCAACCGAAAGTAACACGGATTTGTGAATGCACATTATAGAGACTATAACTTCAAACCTGTACATATTTGTTGCAAGCAATATGATATTAAATTAAGGATGCTGTAATAAAACTCAACGAGTAGAAGAAAAGCGACTTTCAAAACATATAGTAAGCATTTGTGATCATATCTCGTATTGCATAGTGTATTTAAATATAAGAAACAATTACCGTTATCATAAATTAATCATCTGCTCCCACAGATAATAGAGGAACACATTGTCAGGCAACTGCTGTGTTACAACTTTGGAGTCGGTGAGAGTGGCAGCAGTCTGAAGCAGAAGATAGTCGACACGCAGTCTTCCGAATGTTGTCGACTTCTGTTGACCAGTACTTTGTGGCTGGCAGCCAGCTCATTACGCCCTTAACCCTTCGGTGGGCGCGGCTTTTATACTTCCATGAGTGGGCGCGTTGCGGCTTTTGCACCGCAATTAGTTTTACATTTTTAACCTAAGGAAAAATTAGCATAACATTAGTAATAAATGGGCAAAATGCATCAATTTCTTTTTCCGTAATTTCAGCACTTGCCTTTGGACCTGGCAAAACTTTTAGGAAGTTCTTGGCCTTAATTTTAGGAGAAGGAAGCGGTTTATTTATACAAATAGTTTCTTTATCTTTTCCTACGAAAAATCGGTAACCCTCTGTTTGTTGTCTCCCCTCTTCAACCGGGTGGTCACCTGTTTCCTCTGTTGATTGTTCGGAGTCACTGCTGTGGTTTTATTCTTCAATAACTTCCTCTTCCGACTCAGATTCACATGAATCTGACAATTCTTGTAATTCTTCTTCTGACAATTCTCGCAGTACTTTCTCATAGTCTTCAGGACGTACAATTAGACGATGCGTGTCAAATTCCTTCTTTTTCTCCACTTCCACGCTTTTATGAGATCTAATGAAACACATATTTTGTAAAAGTAATATATTGTAGCAAATCAATATCCAAGATTGCAAAAAGTAATGAAAATTGCATATGGGAACTTTTATTCTATTCGAATATTCGTTACATACTAATATATAAGAGAGACTGTTTTGAAGCGAAAGAAAAACACAAGTATAGAAAAAACTTACATCACAAGGGGAATAGCGGGAAACACACCGCTAACGCAACACTCACGTTTCAAACAACAATAGCGACCAAATTGGTAAACGCATGAATAGCGCAAATGTAACATGTGGTGACATCCGTTGAGAACAACAAATACGTATCTGGACGTGGACGCAACTGCAACGCTATCTGTGATATTAATAGAAATTAAATCTTGCGGCTATCTGTCGCAGGCGCCCCCAGCGAAGGGTTAATATACCTAGTCTGTTGCGTACCCGCGGGACTGCTACGGTCGCAGGTTCGAATCCTGCCTCGGGCATGGATGTGTGTGATGTCCTTAGGTTAGTTAGGTTTAAGTAGCTCTAAGTTCTAGGGGACTGATGACCTAAGATGTTAAGTCTCATAGTGCTCAGAGCCATTTGAACCATTTTTGTTGCGTACCCATAACATACTGATTTATGTAGGTTACTAATTAATAATAAGGTCGGTGCATTTGTGGCCCAAGAAGCCGCCCAACAATGTCAGGATTGGTTCTCGAGTACAAAAGTTTGACGACGACTGGTCCAGTGCGAACACACCTCCACTTGATGATGACGTCAATACACGTTTCTTTCCGTCGACGTTTAGGGTGACTGGACCTTGGAGAACAGCAGTAGTCTGTGAGGTACGGTCTGAAGGGTTTGAGAGCAGACGCGACCAGCGCGCTTCCGATCGGCGACGGCGCTCGAGACGCGGCCTTCGCGGCGCAGTGGAGCGGCGCAGCGCTACGGCAGGACGCCTCTTCGCCGAAATCCTTGACCGTCGGCGCGCTGCCGTTGAATGCCGCCTTTATTCCGCGCGCCGACAGGCGGCAAGGTCAGGGGGAGCGCGATACGGCGGCGCAGGCGCCGCGATAGGCGACAGCCGGCGGGCGCGCGCAGCAAACCTGGCCGCGGTCCCCGTCCCAGTCGCGAAACGGCCTCTGTCTCCACGGGCCGCGGAGATGCAGGCGTCCCCTCACTGTTGCCGTGATATTCGTTAGGAGACCCTTGCGGGCTGTCACGTGGGACGCTGGACGGTCCTGAGTAGGCGTCAGGTCTAGGAGCGCTCCCTGCCGTACGACGCCTAATGACCGAGATAGCCGCGCAAACAATTGGGCCGTGAAACTTCCTGGCAGATTAAAACTGCGTGCCGGACCGAGACTCTACATCCACATCTACATACATGCTCCGCAACTCATCATACGGTGCGTGACGGAGGGTACCTCGTACCACAACTAGCATCTTCTCTCCCTGTTCCACTCCAAAACAGAACGAGGGAAAAATGACTGCCTATAGGCCTCTGTACGAGCCCTAATCCCTCTTATATTATCTTTGTGGTCTTTCCGCGAAATGTAAGTTGGCGGCAGTAAAATTGTACTGCAGTCAGCCGCAAATGCTGGATCTTTAAATTTCCTCAGTAGCGATTCACGAAAAGAACGTCGCCTTTCCTCCAGAGACTCCTACCTGAGTTCCTGAAACATTTCCGTAACACTCGCGTGATGATCAAACGTACCAGAAACAAATCTAGCAGCCCGCCTCTGAATTGCTTTTATGTCCTCCCTCAATTCGACCTGATAGGGATCCCAAACGCTCTAGCAGTACTCAAGAATAGGTCGTATTAGTGTTTTATAAGCAGTCTCCTTTACAGATGAACCACATCTTCCCAAAATTCTACCAATGAACCGAAGACGATTATCCGCCTTCCCCACAACTGCAATTACATGCTTGTCCCACTTCATTTCGCTCTGCAATGTTACGCCCGTATATTTAATCGACGTGACTGTATCAGGCGCTACACTACTAATGGAGTATTCAAACATTACGGGATTCTTTTTCCTATTTATCTGCATTAATTTACATTTATCTATATTTAGAGTTAGCTGCCCTTCTTTACACCAATCACAAATCCTGTCCAAGTCATCTTGTATTCTCCCACAGTCACTCAACGACAACACCCTCCCGTACACCACAGCATCATTAGCAAACAGCCGCACATTGCTATCCACCCTATCCTAAAGTTCATTTATGTAGATAGAAAACAACAGCGGACCTACCACACTTCCCTGGGGCACTCCAGATGATACCCTCACCTCTGATGAACACTCACCGTCGAGGACAACGTACTGGGTTCTGTTACTTATGAAGTCTTCGAGCCACTGACATATTTGGGAACCAATCCCATATGCTCTTACCTTAGTTAGGAGTCTGCAGTGGGGCACCGAGTCAAGGAATATGGCATCCGTCTGATACCCTTCATCCATGGTTCGCAAGATATCATGTGAAAAAAGGGCGAGTTGCGTTTCGCAGAAGCGATGCTTTCTAAAGCCGTGCTGATGCATGGACAGCAACTTCTCTGTCTCAAGGAAATTCATTTTATTTGAACTGAGAATATGTTCGAAAATCCTGCGAGAAACCGATGTTAATGATATTGGCCTGTAATTTTGCGGATCCGTCCTTCTACCCTTCTTGTATACAGGCGTCACCTGCGCTTTTTTCCAGTCGCTCGGGACTTTACGTTGGGCAAGAGATTCGCAATAAATGCAAGCCAGTCTACTGACTGGTTTGATGCGGCCCGCCACGAATTCCTTTCCTGTGCTAACCTCTTCATCTCAGAGTAGCACTTGCACGTCCTCAATTATTTGCTTGACGTATTCCAATCTCTGTCTTCCTCTACAGTTTTTGCACTCTACAGCTCCCTCTAGTACCATGGAAGTCAACTCTTGCAACCTACGTCCTCAATTATTTGCTTGACGTATTCCAATCTCTCTCTTCCTCTATAGTTTTTGCCATCTACAGGTCCCTCTAGTACCATGGAAGTCATTCCCTCATGTCTTAGCAGATGTCCTATCATCCTGTCCCTTCTCCTTATCAGTGTTTCCCACATATTCCTTTCCTCTCCGATTCTGCGTAGAACCTCCTCATTCCTTACCTTATCAGTCCACCTAATTTTCAACATTCGTCTATAGCACCACATCTCAAATGCTTCGATTCTCTTCTGTTACGGTTTTCCCATAGTCCATGTTTCACTACCATACAATGCTGTACTCCAGACGTACATCCTCAGAAATTTCTTCCTCAAATTAAGGCCGGTTTTTGATATTAGTAGACTTCTCTTGGCCAGAAATGCCTTTTTGCCATAGCGAGTCTGCTTTTGATGTCCTCCTTGCTCCGTCCGTCATTGGTTATTTTACTGCCTAGGTAGCAGAATTCCTTAACTTCATTGACTTCGTGACCATCAATCCTGATGTTAAGTTTCTCGCTGTTCTCATTTCTACTACTTCTCATTACCTTCGTCTTTCTCCGATTTACTCTCAAACCATACTGTGTACTCATTAGACTGTTCATTCCGTTCAGCAGATCATTTAATTCTTCTTCACTTTCACTCAGGATAGCAATGTCATCAGCGAATCGTATCATTGATATCCTTTCTCCTTGTATTTTAATTCCCCTCCTGAACCTTTCTTTTATTTCCATCATTGCTTCCTCAATGTACAGATTGAAGAGTAGGGGCGAGAGGCTACAGCCTTGTCTTACACCCTTCTTAATACGAGCACTTCGTTCTTGATCGTCCACTCTTATTATTCCCTCTTGGTTGTTGTACATATTGTATATGACCCGTCTCTCCCTATAGCTTACCCCTACTTTTTTCAGAATCTCGAACAGCTTGCACCATTTTATACTGTCGAACGCTTTTTCCAGGTCGACAAATCCTATGAAAGTCTCTTGATTTTTCTTTAGCCTTGCTTCCATTATTAGCCGTAACGTCAGAATTGTCTCTCTCGTCCCTTTACTTTTCCTAAAGCCAAACTGATCGTCACCTAGCGCATTCTCAATTTTCTTTTCCATTCTTCTGTATATTATTCTTGTAAGCAGCTTCGATGCATGAGCTGTTAAGCTGATTGTGCGATAATTCTCGCACTTGTCAGCTCTTGCCGTCTTCGGAATTGTGTGGATGATGCTTTTCCGAAAGTCAGATGGTATATCGCCAGACTCATGTATTCTACACACCAACGTGAATAGTCGTTTTGTTGCCACTTCCCCCAGTGATTTTAGAAATTCTGATGGAATGTTATCTATCCCTTCTGCCTTATTTCCTCTTTTAAATTCCGATTCTAATACTGGATCCCCTATCTCTTCTAAATCGACTCCTGTTTCTTCTTCTATCACATCAGACAAATCTTCACCCTCATAGAGGCTTTCAATGTATTCTTTCCACCTATCTACTCTCTCCTCTGCATTTAACAGTGGAATTCCCGTTGCACTCTTAATGTTACCACCGTTGCTTTTAATGTCACCAAAGGTTGTTTTGACTTTCCTGTATGCTGAGTCTGTCCTTCCGACAATCATATCTTTTTCGATGTCTTCACATTTTTCCTGCAGCCATTTCGTCTTAGCTTCCCTGCACTTCCTATTTATTTCATTTCTCAGCGACTTGTATTTCTGTATTCCTGATTTTCCCGGAACATGTTTGTACTTCCTCCTTTCATCAATCAACTGAAGTATTTCTTGTGTTACCCATGGTTTCTTCGCAGCTACCTTCTTTGTACCTACGTTTTCCTTCCCAACTTCTGTGATGGCCCTTTTTAGAGATGTCCATTCCTCTTCAACTGTACTGCCTACTGCGCTGTTCGTTATTGCTGTATCTATAGCGTTAGAGAACTTCAAACGTATCTCGTCATTCCTTAGTACTTCCGTATCCCACCTCTTTGCGTATTGATTCTTCCTGACTAATGTCTTGAACTTCAGCCTACTCTTCATCACTACTATATTGTGATCTGAGTCTATATCTGCTCGTGGGTACGCCTTACAATCCAGTATCTGATTTCGGAATCTCTGTCTGACCATGATGTAATCTAATTGAAATCTTCCCATATCTCCCGGCCTTTTCCAAGTATACCTCCTCCTCTTGTGATTCTTGAACAGGATATTCGCTTTTACTAGCTGAAACTTGTTACAGAACACAATTAGTCTTTCTCCTCTTTCATTCCTTGTCCCAAGCCCATATTCTCCTGTAACCTTTTCTTCTACTCCTTCCCCTGCAACTGCATTCCAGTCGCCCATGACTACTAGATTTTCGTCCCCCTTTACATGCTGCATTACCCTTTCAATATCCTCATACACTTTCTCTATCTGTTCATCTTCAGCTTGCGACGTCGGCATGTATACCTGAACTATCGTTGTCGGTGTTGGTCTGCTGTCGATTCTGATTAGAACAACCCAGTCACTGAACTGTTCACAGTAACACACCCTCTGCCCTACCTTCCTATGCATAACGAATCCTACACCTGTTATACCATTTTCTGCTGCTGTTGCTATTATCCGATACTCATCTGACCAGAAATCCTTGTCTTCTTTCCACTTCACTTCACTGACCTCTACTATATCTAGATTGAGCCTTTGCATTTCCCTTTCCAGATTTTCTAGTTTCCCTACCATGTTCAAGCTTCTGACATTCCACGCCCCGACTCGTAGAACGTTATCCTTTCGTAGATTATTCAATCTTTTTCTCATGGTAACCTCCCCCTTGGCAGTCCCCTCCCGGAGATCCGAATGGGGGACTATTCCGGAATCTTTTGCCAATGGAGAGATCATCATGGCACTTTTTCAATTACAGGCCACATGTCCTGTGAATACACGTTACGTGTCTTTAGTGCAGTGGTTTCCATTGCCTTCTGCATCCTCATGTCGTTGATCATTGCTGATTCTTCCGCCTTTAGGGGCACTTTCCTACCCCTAGGACAAGAGAGTGCCCTGAACCTCTATCCGCTCCTCCGCCCTCTTTGACAAGGCCTTTGGCAGAATGAGGTTGACTTCTTATGCCGGAAGTCTCCGGCTGCCAATGCTGATTATTTATCAAAATTTAGGCAGTGACGGGGATCGAACTCGGGACCGAAAACGTTTTGATTATGAATCAAAGACGCTACCCCTAGACCACGGGTACCCTAAGCTAAGTAACTCGAACTCGGGACCTTTTCGGTTCGCTGGCAAGTGCTCTAGAAACATCCCCCAGGCTGTGGCTAAGCCATGTCTCCGCAATATCCTTTCTTCCAGGAGTGCTAGTTCTGCAAGGTTCGCAGGAGAGCTTATGTGAAGTTTGGAAGTTAGGAGACGAGGTACTGGCGGAATTAAAGCTGTGAGGAAGGTGCGTGAGTCGTGCTTGGGTAGCTCAGGTGGTAGAGCACTTGCCCGCGAAAGGCAAAGGTCCCGAGTTCGAGTCTCGGTCAGGCACACAGTTTTAATCTTCCAGGAAGTTTCATATCAGCGCACACTCCGCTGTAGAGTGAAAATTTCATTCTAATTCGGCCGTGTCTCACTGCGCGTGGGCTGCGCGCTTCGCCATTCGCCTGTAAATACACACTGCAGCGGCTGCTATCTGTTCGCGAATCGTATGTTCTGAGGCGTAGTCATCTTTATGCAATAATCGCTGCTCAGGAACAACAATTTACGGAAGAACAGTCAACGCTCCGTGGACAATGCTCGAAAGATTTTGCTACAGTATGTAAAATGGTGTGTGTCTCTTTTTAGAATAGTCAGGAGCTTTTTCTATGATGCCGCGACAGATTACTTCTTCTTGCTAAGGGAAGTATAAAAGTTGATCTTCCGGAACAAACGGAAATCTTCAGCAACAAACATATAGCGCCACACGACCTTAGTGGTTAAACTGAACTGGAAAAGAAAGTTTTGTACAGAGCTTCCGAGACAAAACAACTAATCAGCCAGTCCTCCCATCCTTATGTCTCCTTCCCCTTACTTCCTAACAGTATCTGTATTATCAGTCAGTATCCAATCGCAGATTGTTTAACACGCCAGGTTAGCCGAGAGCGCTAATGCGCTGCTTCCTGCACTCGGGTAGGCGCGCCGGCCCCGGATCGAATCCGCCCGCCGGATTAACTACGAGGGCCGGTGTGCCGGCCAGACTGGATGTGGTTTTTAGGCCGTTGTTCACATCCTTCTAGGTGAATACCGGGCTGGTCCCCACGTCCCGCATCAGTTACACGACTCACAGACATTTGACACACATCTGCACTTTTCCATGATTTCCACTAGACGCTGACAGATGGGGTACTCTGATTCCGTCCTGGGGAGTACGGCGTGGCGGTAGGAAGGGCATCCGGCCACCCCTTCAAATTACCATGCCAAATCCGATTTAACCCCGTCAACCTTGCGCACAATGCGGGACAAAGGCGCAAGCGATAGATAGGTCCTATCAGAGAATATTTCTTGTGCTCTGTAGCTAAGTATCTTCTACTGTAAATATTTTTATAAAAATGGTCAATGACATAACAGATACGCTAACAAAATGCTCATCAGAAAATGTAGTATTCAAATGTGTGAATTTCTAAGGGATCAAACTGCTGAGGTCATCGGTCCCTACACTTGCACACTACTTAAACTAATTTATACTAACTTAGCTGAGAACAACAAACACAGCCATACCCGAGGGAGGACTCGAACCTCCGGCGGGAGGGGCCGCGCACTCAGTGACATCTACATCTACATTTATACTCCGCAAGCCACCCAACGGTGTGTGGCGGAGGGCACTTTACGTGCCACTGTCATTACCTCCCTTTTCTCTTCCAGTCGCGTATGGTTCGCGGGAAGAACGACTGTCTGAAAGCCTCCGTGCGCGCTCGAATCTCGCTAATTTTACATTTGTGATCTCCTCGGGAGGTATAAGTAGGGGGAAGCAATATATTCGATACCTCATCCAGAAACGCACCCTCTCGAAACCTGGCGAGCAAGCTACACCGCGATGCAGAGAGCCTCTCTTGCAGAGTCTGCCACTTGAGTTTGCTAAACATCTCCGTAGCGCTATCACGGTTACCAAATAACCCTGTGACGAAACGCGACGCTCTTCTTTGGATCTTCTCTATCTCTTCCGTCAACCCGATCTGGTACGGATCCCAAACTGATGAGCAATACTCAAGTATAGGTCGAACGAGTGTTTTGTAAGCCACCTCCTTTGCCACCTCCCTTGTTGATGGACTACATTTTCTAAGGACCCTCCCAATGAATCTCAACCTGGTACCCGCCTTACCAACAATTAATTTTATATGATCATTCCACTTCAAATCGTTCCGTACGCATACTCCCAGATATTTTACACAAGTAACTGCTAGCAGTGTTTGTTCCGCTATCATGTAATCATACTGTGGTGTCACCGCCAGACACCACACTTGCTAGATGGTAGCCTTTAAATCGGCCGCGGTCCGTTAGTATACGTCGGACCCGCGTGTCGCCACTATCAGTGATTGCAGACCGAGCGCCGCCACACGGCAGGTATAGAGAGACTTCCTAGCACTCGCCCAGTTGTACAGCCGACTTTGCTAGCGATGGTTCACTGACGAATTACGTTCTCATTTGCCGAGACGATAGTTAGCATAGCCTTCAGCTACGTCATTTGCTACGACCTAGCAAGGCGCCATTATCATTTGCTATTTATCTTGTGATGCATGTACCGTCAGACCGATGTTCACGAATTATGGATTAAAGTTAAGTATTCCAGAAGCTACGTACTTTTTTTACTAGACTCAACTCCTTTAACTGTTCCAGACCTCACGTCAGCCTGCGTGAGCTTAAACGCGTGCCTTTCGGCTATCTCATAGTGGCTTGGCTGTCTTGCCAAGTCACAACACATACAATAAAGGATCCTTCTTTCTATGTATTCGCAATACATTACATTTATCTATGTTAAGGGTCAGTTGCCACTCCCTGCATCAAGTGCCTATCCGCTGCAGATCTTCCTGCATTTCGCTGCAATTTTCTAATGCTGCAACTTCTCTGTATACTACAGCATTATCCGCGAAAAGCCGCATGGAACTTCCCTACACTATCTCTAGGTCATTTATATATATTGTGAGAAGTAATGGTCCCATAACACTCCCCTGTGACACGCCAGAGGTTACTTTAACGTCTGTAGACGTCTCTCCATTGATAACAACATGCTGTGTTCTGTTTGCTAAAAATTCTTCAATCCAGCCACACAGCTGGTCTGTTATTCCGTAGGCTCTTACTTTGTTTATCAGGCGACTGTGCGGAACTGTATCGAACGCCTTCCGGAAGTCAAGGAAAATAGCATCTACCTGGGAGCCTGTATCTAATATTTTCTGGGTCTCATGAACAAATAAAGCGAGTTGGGTCTCACACGATCGCTGTTTCCGGAATCCATGTTAATTCCTACTGAGTAGATTCTGGGTTTCCAAAAACGGCATGATACTCGAGCAAAAAACATGTTCCAAAATTCTACAACAGATCGATGTCAGAGATATAGGTCTATAGTCTTGCGCATCTGCTCGACGACCCTTCTTGAAGACTGGGACTACCTGTGCTCTTTTCCAATCATTTGGAACCTTCCGCTCCTCTAGAGACTTGCGGTACACGGCTGTTAGAAGGGGGGCAAGGGGGGTGGTGCTTCTAACCGCGCGACCACTCCGCGCGGCAGTAGTACTCACATCGATATTATCATAGTAGCTGCAATAAACTGAATCTGTATTTGCCATAAGCCTATTTATTAAAAGAAAAGAAACAATGCAGAACTTCGAAGTTTTATTCAGAAAATTTATTGTTAATACAACACGGTCCAGTCACATTAATGTTACCACCACCTACGTTCGACGTAATAACCACTCACAGACGGTCTGTGACAGCACTATCAGTGGAGGGTGGCTTTAACATAACCCGAAACCGATCGTAATAAACGAACGTTATTGCGATCTCGGATGTTGTTTTAACCAAAGCATTTGCATCCGTACATAGGCGCATTATTTTCTGTCTTATGTTGTGGATTGTGCTATTGCTGACTGACTTTTTTCGCCTCCTATAGCTGGTGCTCCTAGGTTTTTGACGTGATACCATGATCGTACACTGCGAAAAACCGAGGAGCCGCCAGCACCAGCCATAGCACTCAGTCTTCAGGCCACAAGTGGCCCATCGGGACCATCCGACCATCGTGTCATCCTCAATAAGGATTCGGATAGGAGGGGCGTGTGGTCAGCACACCGCTCTCCCCGTCGTTACGATGATTTTCTTTGACCGGAGCCGCTACTAATCGGTCGAGTAGCTCCTCAATTGGCATCACGAGGCTGAGTGCACCCCGAAAAATGTAAACAGCTCGTCGCGGCCCGGTTGGGTCACCGATCCAAGTGCCGGCCACGTCCGACAGCGCTTAACTTCGGTGATCTGACGGGAACCGGTGTATCCACTGCGGCAAGGCCGTTGCCACAAGCCATAGGGGGCCCAAACAACCTCAGGATGGTTTTAACATAGCCCGAAACCTGTTGTAATAAACAGATGTTATTGCGATCTCGACTGTTGTCTTAACCAGAGTATAGCACCAGATTGATACCCTCCACGGACAATGTTGTCTACATTCAAGATGCAACAAATGCACTGCGCTGTGGTTGCCGTCGCTGTGAAATTACCTCAACATAGCATCGCAAACACGACGTTCATAGCGGCCAGCTGACACACAACTAACACGGCCGCAGAAACAACGCCGAGACGAGCCGAGTAGCACGAAACGCAAGCTTGAGGGCGACGAGTGAGGTGGTGTTACTGTTGCCGACAGTGACGGGCAGTACTTTTTGAGCTGGTTCTGTTGACGCATTGCAGAAATGAAAGTGGAGATTAATCTTAGCCATTTTGGATCTTCTCTAACCCGTGACTGAGTGCTGAACATTGCACAATATTGGCACATTGTCAGAAGAGGGTACATGTTCTTGGTTTTTGCAGTTCTGTTGTGGTTCGGGTAACATAATTTACATATCACAGTGCGGGTGTGGAATTACCTGGCAACTGGAAGCGTACTCCAGAGTTGAAGTACGCGGCACAATACGATTCTTGTGGGCAAAACGTGTAATTCTGAACGTATTTTCACAGAAAGAGAGGTAACTGGGATGGCAAACAAATCATAATCACAGTATAATTCTGTAAAGAAGTATTGGAGACCAAGGACTATTACATAAAAATACATAGAAAATATCGCTGAACATCCTTCGAAATTTAGTACAGATGTTTCCTAGACAACAATTTCCTATTATCAACTAACGAAACGTCAGTCGAGGCTAGGTCAGGTGAAGGTTTTGAACAATGAATAGAACATCTTCGCTCATCTTCACTTTCCGAAATGAATTCCATTAAGATATGAGCTCTATGTACAAAAAGAGGGTAGGCCCCCACCATGCTGAACATGAGAGCATCGATGAACAACTAGAAACGTCTACTAACACGGACAACCTGTTTCTTATTGTTAAGATGTCCACCACTCCAGTGAAATAAAGTTGAAGAAGATACGGTACCGTTACCTAATATTTACGTTAGCTTATCGACATGTTCATCATCTCTGATTATTCCTACACGTAGTTGTAATATTAAGCTTTACAAGAGCTTGTTCGAAACTGTTTCAGTTTTGAGTTTCTCATCTTGAATTAAACAAATTTGATGAGTTGAAAGTAGATGGGCAGGAAAGTAAAGTACCTTAGCACATACTGGGTACGGTTATCGACTAAATACCACGTGAAGACCAAAATCAAACCGATATGATTTTCTATAGACAATAGTAGTACGGTTACTGTCCTTGAACTAATATCCAAGCAGTATTATTTGGGGACACCCTCTATAACGCGCAGCTGATAATTTGGGGGCGAGCGTCCAACAGATCAAGCTTGTATCTTCGAATTCATGAGGTCTTGTGTTTTGTTCTTCAACTTTCGGTGTGTTCTCGACGCAACTGTCCATTTTCCCAAGAGCATAGTAAACTTCTAGGAAAGTAGTTTACTTAGGATACCTCCTATTCGGATGGTGTTGTTATTGTCTTCAGTCTGAAGTCTCGTCTGCTGTTTGAAGCAGCTCTCCATGATAGTCTGTCGTTCGAAAGCCCCCTTCATTTCTGCATAACTAATGAAACCTGCACTAATAACGTGCTTAATGTAGTCAAGACTTGATCTCCCTCCCACGCTTCACTCAGAAACCAATTTTTGGATTCCTTGATGACACAGGATGAGCTCTATCAACCTGTCCACCATTTTAGTCAAGTTTTGACACAAATTTTTCATATCGATTCAGTGTTCCGTCAATAATTATCTGATGTACCCATATAATACTGAGCATCTTCTAATATTGAGTATTCTTCTGTAGTAGAACGTTCCAGAAGCTTCTATTCTCTTCTTGTCCAACCCGTTTATCGTCCACGTTTCATTTCCGTACAAGGCTACGCTACAGATATCTTCAGAAAAGACTTTCTACCATTTAAATTTACGGGATTGTTATAATTAAATGTTCGCTGTTTGAGCCAGCGTAGATGGAAAACTGTTTACTGTATGGGTGCTCAACTTAATACGAGTAATGTTCAGACTGTGCACTGCAGTATTTGGGTTCTTAGTAGTGCTAATATCATGACGTGCCATTAGGCGCCGTTAGTGGTACGGCGACGTAGGGCTGAAACACAAACACCTGTGTGCATTACAGTTGCAGACCGTCTGCATGCGTCTGGACAAGGCGAGCAGAGCATTACTCGTAAAGCTGTTTTATCAAAACAACAGCAATAGTGCAGCGTGCGTAGCGAGTATCAACGCATTAAAGGAAAACGGAGATGTCCTCTTTCCGCAACGGCGTTGAAGAATTTGATTCGGAATTTCGAATTGTTTGGTGATTCGGGAATTGGTCCTGGGAGAGACCGACGGCCGAATGCGCCAAAAATTGTTGAAAACGTTACTGCTGCCATGGCTGAGACTGCTGGACGGAATGTGCGATCTTCAAGCAGTGCCACGAGCTCTCACGACAGCTGAACATTCAGTGGTCCACCGTTCGAAAATAGCTGCGTGCTATTGTGAAACGGTATCTCTAGAGCGGTTTCACTCTGGCGTGGAAGCAGATGGTCTTAATACTGAGCTACGTTTATAACCTGGAACCGAAACACGGTACGCAATTAACAAATGTCGCTTTTTCATGCCGAAATTAAAATGTGATTCTTTCAACAGTTCATTCGTTATTTCTTGTCCGCAAGTCCTTGGAAATATCTTCAAGATTTGTTGTCCTACGCCGGTCTACAGTCTGGAACCGCGCGACGGCTACGGTAGCGGGTTCGAATCCTGCCTCGGGCATGGACGTGTGTGATGTCCTTAGGTTAGTAAGGTTTAAGTAGTTCTAAGTTCTAGGGGACTGATGACCTCAGAAGTTAAGTCCCATAGTGCTCAGAGCCATTTGAACTATTTTTTTGTTGTCCTACGGTCATTTGTTTTTTTGTGCTGACCTTCTCGAGTAATGGAAGTTTAATTATAACTACCTCTCTGTGTTAGCAAATTATTTTTGTTTCGAAAGGCTTCTCTCGCTGTTGCTAGTCTGAATTTTCTAGGCTTTGTATTTTGACCATATTTAGTTATTTTGCCAACAAAGTAACAAAACTCATCTACCATTTAAGGGGGGTACGACGTGAACGGGACGACTTGGAGCAGGAGAGGCATCACAGGACATTTTAATTTACACTGTCTATACTTTTACAAAGAAATTCATAAAACTTTGTTAGCATGACCAGGAAGGACTCAGGATTCACACTCATAGCAGAGGAAGTTCAAAAACATAACAAAACAAATGTTTTTTACGTGTGAAATTTCATCATTTTTTCACTTGGAATTAGCTGCATTTGTTGCTGTAGGTACACTTTTCTTCATAAGTAAGAGAGATTCTTCGATGGATATTGCACAGCATACAAACCATAGTTACAGGTGTATGAAACTTTAGAATTTCCCAAATTTGTTAAAAACTGTGGTAAAAATTGAGATAATTAACTATAAAATTCGAGTTTTCTCTAAACACGAAGTTTAAAACGTAACAGCCCATTCCTTTTTGCACAGATTAAATAAATTCTGGAGTTTCATACACCTTTAAGTATGGTTTGTAAGCTGTGCAAAATTCATCGAAGAATCTCTCTTACTTATGAAGAAAAGTGTACCTATAGCAACAAATGCAGCCAACAGTATGTGAAAAAAATCATGAAATTTCACATTTAAAAAATACTATTTTTTCGTGTTTTTGAAATTCCACTGCTATAAGCGTGAATCCTGAATCATTTCTGGCCATACTGACGAACATTTATGAATTTATTTGTAAAAGTATAGACAGTGCAGATTAAAATGTCCTGTGGTGCCTCTCCTTCTCGAAGTCGGCCAGTTTGACGTCCTACCCCCTGAAGCGTCCAATTTCCTAATCTAATTCTCTCAACATTCGCCAATTTAATTCGAGTTCATTTCATTATTTCCCGTTTCCTTGACGTTCGTCTTAAATCTCTTTTCAAGACGCTATTCATACCGTTCAAACGCTTTTTCAAGTGATATGCCGTCTCTGACAAAATTGTAAGGTCTCCTCCGTGAACTTAAATTATCTTTCCAAATTTCTATTTGGTTTCCTTCACGGCCTGCTCAATATACTCGTACATATTTAATAACATCTGGGGTAGACTACAACCGCGTCTGACTCCTTTCTAAACTACTAGTTCACTTTCATGTCCCCCTCTTGTAACTGAAGTCTTAGTTTCTGTACAAGATGAAGAAAACTTTTGGTTCCCCGTATTTTATCCCCGGTAACTTATTGAATTTCATAGAGAGTAGTACAGTCTCTAAATCTGAAAGCGCTGTAAACATCTATTTTTCTTTCTTCAGTCTATCTACTAAGGTACCAGTTGGGTATTTTCAGCAATATGTGATTCTGATGTTTATTCTGTTTTCACTAAGCCGCGTAAGCACGTTAACATCCACAGCACGACATTTCAGGCGATGGCGCTTTTTGTTGATGCAGATCTCGAAAACGTATTGGGACCAGTGGTGCGCGGGTGTTGCGTTTCTGCGTTTGTGGCGACAGGTGCACGGCGGGCAGCGGTGGTGGTGGTGGGTTGGGGCGCTGCACGCCGCCGCCGCCGCCGCCGCCGCCGCCGCCGCCGCCGGCTGGTGACGGAGCAGGTTCTGCCGTCAGACGGCGCCCTTCTTCTCGGGCATCGAACCCCGGTCCGCCGGTCCACGGCCCGGCTACCTGCACGTCGGCCACCGCCCGTCCGACACACGCGCCGCCAAGGAATGCGCTGCGTGCAGCCTTGAGAAATGGCCCCATGTCGCGCTGGAAAACTAAATGCGCTACCTGTGCCGTTCGTAGGTTTAAAGGCAAAAAAAAAAGAGGGAGAGACGTTAGAAGGCCTACCTTTGTGTACGTGGAAACTTGAAACATTTCAACTTAACTGTGGAATAAGTGTTAAACAATTAGATCGTGTGTAAAAACAATGACAGTGTCTGTCCCATAAGTACCTCTCTATTCCTCAAAAACTGTGAATTTTGTGGTTAGGTTTTACTGTTCATAGATGTTCAACAGGAAACTATTGTAGCAGTATGTGGAGGTTCACCTGCAAACTGTTAATGAGACTTATCGAAATTAAACAATAGTGCACTGGCCATGTAACTGTGTATTACTGGGGGTGGGGGTTGTGAAAAGTGATATTTAAAGTACTGTGAAACGCAACTGTGCACCAGTCGGCTACATTATTTACAGTAGTCAGTGTCGGAATCCACAATCCAATGTTCAGCCCGTGTGGCAACGCAGTACGTCGACACCCGAGGACAAAGATAAATGAAGCAGGTGGAACAGCTACATTGTCTAACTACATGATAGAAGAAGAAATTGGAGTCGAAAATAAAGACATAGGAAATCCGGTATTAGATTCAGAATTTTAAAAAAATAAAATAAAATAAAGGGCTGGAAAACTTGAGAACGAAGAAGGCAGAAAGAATAGATAACATTCCATCGGAATTTCTGAAATTATTGGGAAGAATGGCAACCAAACGACTATTCAAGTTGGTGTGTAAAATCTATGAAAATGACGACGTACCATCAGATTTTCGGATAAACGTCATCCATAAAATTTGGAGAGTAGCAAGGGACGATAATTGAGAAAACTATCGTATAATCAGCTTAACAGCTCATGCATTCAAGCTGATGACAAGAATAATATGTAGAAGAAAGGAAAAGAAAACTGAGGATAAGTTAGATGACGATCAGTTTGCCTTCAGGAAAGGTAAAGGCACCAGAGAGGCAGTTCTGACGTTGCTCTTGATAATTGAAGGAAGGTTGAAGAAAAATGAAGACACACTCGTAGCATTCGTAGACCTAGGAAAAACGTTCGACAATGTGAAATGGTGCAACATCTTCGCAATTTTGAGAAAAATAGGGGTAAGCTATAGGGAAAAACGAGTAATGTATTGTATGTACAAGAGCCAAGACGGAACAATAAGACTGGAAGGTCAAAAACGAAGTGCTCGTAATAAAAGTGATGTACGACAGGGATACAGTCTTTCGCCCTCCTCTTCAGTCTATAACGAAGAACCAATGACGGAAAGAAAGAAAAGTTCAAGAGTGGAATTAATATTCAGGGTGATAGAATATCAATGAGAAGATTCGCTGATGATACTGGTATCCTCACTGAAAGTGAAGAGGTATTATACAGTAGTATCTGTTGAACGGAGCCGGCCACTGTGGCCGAGTGGTTCTAGGCGCTTCAGTCCGGAACCGCGATGCTGCTATGGTCGCAGGTTCGAATCCTGCCTCGGGCATGGATGTGTGTGATGTCCTTAGGTTAGTTAGGTTTAAGTAGTTCTAAGTCTAGGAGACTGATGACTTCAGATATTAAGTCCCACAGTGCTTAGAACCATTTTTTTGTTGAACGGAGTAAACAGTCAAATTAGTACAGAATGTGGATTGAGAAGAAACGGGGAAAAAAATCAAAGGTATGAGAAGCAGCAGAATTGAGGGTGACAGGACTCTTAGCATCAAAATCAGTTATCGAGAAGTATACGCAGTTAAGGGATTCTGCTATCTTTGAAGCAAAACAACCTATGACGGTCGAAGCAAGGAGGAGATAAAGAGAAGACTAGCGTAGGTAAAGACGTCATTCCTGGCCAAGGAAAGTCTGCTGATGTGCAACATAGGCCTTAATTTGAGGAAGAAATTTCTGACAATGTACATTTGGAACACAGCGTTGTATGGTAGCGGAACAGAAGAGGCAATCATTAATAAAACCGCGCAACCTCTACGGTCGCAGGTTCGAATCCTGCCTCGGGCATGGATGTGTGTAGTGTCCTTGGGTTAGTTAGGTTTAAGTAGTTCTAAGTTCCAGGTGACTGCTGACCTCAGATGTTAAATCCCATATTGCTCAGAGCCATTTGAACCATTTTCAAATCATTAATATCTTAGGCTTAATTTTTTTGCCTTTTCTGCTCTTTCAGTTGATCAGGCAGACAGACTGGATTTTATCTGTGTACTTGACACCTGCCGGAGAGCACAAAATATTCCCGATCCTCACAAACTAGGGAAAAAAAGAAACAAGGCGCTTCTTTTCTGATTGTGTTACTGCATGGACGCAAGAACGTCAGAAAACACATTTCCGAACGTTTCGGTCAATATTCCTTATGGCAGACACTTTAGTCCACATCACAACATGAAGAGGTGGTCACATACCGCCATTTTTTTTTTTTTTTACTGGAACTGGCAGCCTACTCTTGCATAGCTACTCCTCGATTTAAACAGTGTTACCTCACCGTGGCGACTATGTCCCTCCACAGGAGAAATATGAGAGAAGTGTACGGACAGTTGATAAATGAGACAGCCTCCAGACGTAACGACTATTGAATTAAATAAACTTCTTGTGCCGATTCCGAGGTGAGTACATTTTAATGTATAATACTGTATCTCTCATTCTTAAATTTAGGATTAAAACATTTATCCTGCAATTACAGCGATTTATTGAGATTATGTTTACAAAAAACTGTGGGATAATTTTGATTTAGCGCTCATAATAAAATATTCAGTTAACGGCAGGTGATTTTCCGCTCGAAACAGCCTTGAATAACTTACTTCTGAGTTTTTACTTCTATGCTTGAGATTCTACAATTTTATTACGGATGTAAAATGAAATTGGCCAAAAGTTTCACAAAAAGTCTGCAAATCGTTACAGTTAAGGGCGACATAATTTAACTACAAATACTCTGCAGACAGTAATTATGGAGTGTTTCAGAAAAACTATACTGCCTAATTAAGGGTGATAAAATTAAAAAAAAGTGTCATTATCATACAATGTTTCGTTGCAGACAGGTACACTGGTGGTTTCTCGTTATGGACATGCTACTGACACCAGTCACTAATTTTGTGTCATAAAGTTACACAAAAACAACTCAGGTCACTTCTGAAAATAACGTAGCTTGCAAATTCCACGATCGAGACTAAGTCGGAAAAGAAAGACACTGTGCGTTCGAACCAGAGCCGATGAACAGTCGGAATCGTCTTAAATAGCAATATACGCTGTAAGAGTTTGAAATTCGAAGTACAGGTCCAGAAAGGGAAGAAACAGATGTATTCGGAAATCAGCATATCGTAGCCTCCAGTGGCGAGGTACGAGCTGCCGACCTAACTGCTGTGATGGATCTTAATTTCTTGCAGTGGACCAACAGCCATACACACGTAACGCATCTGCCGCAACCCCTGGAGTCTTCTATACAAAAACCGTTGCCGTCGCTCTCTGAGTCGGTTTCAGTATAGCTAGAGTGGCGGGATATTAGAAGCAACATACTAGTTTAAGATTGCTCCTGAGAGCAGCGTGTGAACAAAAGAGGCTCGCATTCTGAACTTTTGCGTTACTACTGCTGACTGCGTACTCAGGCCAAACAATAAGCTACGGGAATGTTTCTACGGAAGGTAGAATGTTAAAGCCGATTTTACGACTGATCACAGTTGACGCTCAGTGAAAAAGACAATTACGTTCCTACAGGAGGGTTACTTGCTATCTACGTCTTACACTTCTATGTTACTGTATCTTGGTGTCTATAACATCAGCAGTTCATTGCGGTTCACAGAGACTAAGAGTGGCGATCTGGCGATCTGTGACTTTCGAAATGTTTCATAGGACTGACATCGGTCGACTTTGGGAAATGGGAAAAAAGGGAGGGGGGGGAGGAAGATCATTATCGTCATGTTCTTAAAAACAGTCTAATGAGCACAGATAACAGAATGAGTGAAACTGAAAAAGAATAACAGAACGTGCTAAATGAATTTACAATCTAGTGAATACAGATTACGAACTGAGAGTAAACGATGAAAGACTAAAGTAATGTAGACTATCAGAAATGACATTAGCGGTAAACAGAACGTCAAAACTGGAACCACGAAGCAGAGTGAAGGAAATTTGCTACATTGCAAGCCAAATAACACGAGAAGGGGAAGAACAGAGGACATAAAAAGTAAACTGGCAGAAGCCAAAAGAAAGCTACTAATGTCTTTCTGGGAATGTATGTTTGGAGCACGGATTGTAAGGATATTAATCATGGATTGTGAGGAAACTGGGGAAGAGATATGGTGTCATAGCTCGATGTTAAAAATGGGATGTAGTGATAAGAAATGAAAGGATTCTACAGTGAAACGCCGAGGAGAGGAGCACGTAGAAAATGTTGACATGAAGAACGGACAGGATGATAGGACATATATTAAGAATCGAGGAGATACTTCCACGGTGCCTGACGGGGCCGTAGAGGGTGAAAAATCTACGGGAAGGCAGAGACTGGAATATATCCAACAGATAACTGAGGACGTTGAGTTGTTGGATGCGAGTCCTGCTCTGACGTCAAGATTTTGACACGGGAAGTCAGTTGGTGATGGGCCATTTTAAACCACTCATAAAACTGATGAAGAAAAATAATTGTTTGTGTCTACCGTCAGGAAATCTCCCGGAAGATGGTAGTAAAAAATGGTTCAAATGGCTCTGAGCACTATGGGACTTACCTTCTGAGGTCGTCAGTCCCCTAGAACTTAGAACTACTTAAACTTAACTAACCTAAGGACATCACACACACCCATGCCCGAGGCAGGATTCGAACCTGCGACCGTAGCGGTCGCGCGGTTCCAGACTGTAGAAGAAGATGGTCATCGAATTGGTGTGAAGGAGAAGATCATTAACACCACCTGGTGATTTGTTTCTGTTATTTCAGCATTAAGGTAAGTTGTTATGCTGACCGTAGTAGTATCATTTGCAAGTAACAGCTTGTTAACGATATGAGTGGGATGTCAAGTGTCTATTACAAGGTTTCAAGTAGTGATGTAGCTCCAACCGATCATTTATAAAGTGTAGTGTGCATGTGAGACTGTATATTACGTACTGTATTAAGACCGGTTGTTAATGCTCTATGCCACATGCGAACGTTCTTGTGGAATGCTGATGAAGATGTAGTTGCAGTTTCTGATATTGACATCTTTACCCATTTTTGTTGCAACAGTGGTGGTTTCTCTGTTCGCAGCTTGGACATGAAACTTATTCCAGAATATGATAGGATAAGTATCCCGTCTCTTCGAGATTAGGACGTTGAACATTCTTTAGAACAAGTCATAGAGAAAGAATACCGATGTGAACAATGATCTCATGTCCACATTATTATCACACGAGGATGGATACTTACTTTAAGGAAACTCTGTGCGAAGTCCTTTATGCTGAAATTTATCACTGCGAAGAAGAGAAAACTGGGTTCAAGGTTACTCTTCACTATCAATATTGCGGTCTATCTCAGTTTTATTAGGTTGGTGTATAAGTTTGTAGCGTTTTTACTTTTGCATGTTGGTGTTCTGGTTGCTATTGGTTTATTTATAGTTATCATTTTTCATCTATAGTTCCTGTTGCTATTCGAGTTTGCATATTGTCATTTTGTCATTTGGAGATAGTAAGTGGAGCTGCCTATGCTAGAAAATGGAGTGTCAAGCGCAGAAATCAGAAAATTTCAGACATGTTTTTCTGTTTGAGTTTGATAGAGGGGTGACAGCAGCGGAGGCAACCAGAAACATTTGCGCTGTGTATGGGTATAATTCCGTCGGACAGAGCACTACAAGAAGATGGTTTTCTCGTTTTATGAAAGATAATTTTGGCGTTAGTGACTCTTTAAGTTCAGGAAGACATTCGGGGTTTGGTGAAGATCGTTTAAACGCATTAATGTACAGTTATCCGCGTCAGTGTATTCAAGAACTGGCAAACGTGATGTACTCTGATTATTCCATCATCGAATGACATTTGCATGCAATGGGAAAGGTTCAAAATTCGGGTGTACGGGTACCGCAATCTCTACGCCAAAATCACACAAATCAGTGGGTGGCAATATGTGCATCTCTGCTTTCTTGTCATCAATTAGCTCGTGAACAGCACCGATTACATCTTTTCCTGTTTCGTTACTGGTGGCGAGAAATGGTGTCTTTATGCTAACATAAGGATAAAGAGGGGAGTGGTTTAACCCAAACAAAGAAGCAACTAAGGGACTGATAGCCGTAGCAGTCTGGTCCCTTTAATCCCACAAACCAACCAACCAAAGAAGCAACTCCCCTTACAAAGAGCTGCGCGCATCCGTAAAAGATAATGTTATGCATCTGGCCGAAGGTTTGGTGTAGTACGAATCGCTTCCCAGAGGTGTAACCATTGTAAGAAGGATGTTTAGGTTTTTATGTTGGTAACGCCACGTTACGCTCTGTCTGAAATCACTGACTGTGCTGTGTGCAGTCTGTGATTGGTTCGACTCATTGTTGGAATATTCGTTTGTGTAGTGTTGGGCAGTTGGATGTGAACAACGCGTAGCATTCTGCAACTGGAAGATAGCCGCCAGTAGTGGTGGATGTGGGGAGAGAAATGGCAGATTTTTGAGAGCGGACGATCTGGACGTGTGTCCGTCAGAAAAAGGAAATTTGTAAGACTGGATGTCATGAACTGATATATATATATATATATATATATATATATATATATATATATATATATATATATATATATATATATACTTTTGTGAGGTAAGTGATTCATGAAAGGTATAGGTTATTGTTAGTCAGGGCCATTCTTTGTAGGGATTATTGAAAGTCAGATTGCGTTGCGATGATCAGAATAAGTAAAGAGAGAAATGTCTGAGTACTTTCAGTTTTGCTCAGCTGTTTGAAAATCAAATAACGTAAGAGATATATCAGCACAGTCATTCATAATTTTTCAAAGGTGACGTTTCACCATCACTGCTGACATTTGTTGTCAGCAACTGAAATGTCTTGCTGTTGCACTCCTAAAGCAACGACCAGGAAGACTGCGTGAAGGATAAAACCCCCCGTCCATTCTGCTAGGTTGAGGAAAAAAAAAGTATACAGGGTTTTGGTTGGGAAGTCATTTCATACTCACTTCACCCTTTCCGCTCTCTAATGAACAACCTTCCAGGAACTTCCTTTCTGGATGAAAATGCGCTACGAACAAGCCTCGACGAGTTCTTCGTCTCGAAACCACGTGATTTCTACAGTCATTGAATCGAAACAATAACCCAGCGTTGGTATATTTTTGTAAATAGTAAAGGAGAATATGTTTTTGAAGACTAAAGTCTCTGTTAGGTGTATGTGTAGTGTTCATTAATCTTATTGAAAAACGCTGCGAATTTATGCACCAGTCTAATACAAGTGCAAGGAGAGAACAGCCATGGTCTGATTGAAGAATCATCACAGTCATTAGCCTATATCAGTCAGCCTACCTAAATCAGAGAGCCTAGATGGGAATTTCTGACAACTTGTAATTGCGTGACTGACAATACGTATGTAAACTTACACTACTGGCCATTAATGTTGCTACACCAAGAAGAAATGCAAATGATAAACGGGTATTCATTGGACAAATATATTATACTAAAACTGACGTGTGATTACATTTTCACGCTATTTGGGGGCATAGATCCTGAGAAATCAGTACCCAGAACAACCACCTCTGGCCGTAATAACGGCCTTGATACGCCTGAGCATTGAATCAAACAGAGCTTGGATGGCGTGTAAAGGTACAGCTGCCCATGGAGCTTCAACACGTTACCACAGTTCATCAAGAGTAGGCGTATTGTGACGAGCCAGTTGCACGGCCACCATTGACCAGCCGTTTTCAATTGGTGAGAGATCTGGAGAACGTGCTGGCCAGGGCAGCAGCCGAACATTTTCTGTATCCAGAAAGACCCGTACAGGACCTGCAACATGCGGTCGTGCATTATCCTGCCGAAAAGTAGGGTTCGGCAGGGATCGAATGAAGGGTAGAGCAATTGGTCGTAACACATCTGAAATGTAACGTCCACTGTTCAAAGTGCCGTCAATGCGAACAACAGGTGACCGAGACGAGTAACCAATAGCACCCCATACCATCACGCCGGGTGATACGCCAGTATGGCGATAACGAATACAAGCTTGGAATGGGCGTTCACTGAGATGTCACCAAACACGGATGCGACCATCATGATGCTGTAAACAGAACCTGGATTCATCCGAAAAAATGACATTTTGCCATTCGTGCACCCAGGTTCGTCGTTGAGTACACCATCGATGGCGCTCCTGACTGTGATGCAGCGTCAAGGGTAACCGCAGCCATGGTGTCCGAGCTGATAGTCCATGCTGTTGCAAATGTCGTCGAACTGTTCGTGCAGATGGCTGTTGTCTTGCAAATGTTCCCATCTGTTGACTCAGGTATCGAGACGTGGCTGCACGATCCGTTACAGCCATGCGAATAAGATGCCTGTCATCTCGACTGCTAGTGATACGGGGGCGTTGGGATCCAGCACAACGTTCCGTATTACCACTCTGAACCCACCGATTCTATTCTGCTAACAGTCATTGGATCTCGACCAACGCGAGCAGCAATGTCGCGATACGATAAACCGCAATCGCGATAGGCTACAGTCCGACCTTTATCAAAGTCGGAAACGTGATGGTACGCATTTCTCCTCCTTACACGAGGCATTACAACAACGTTTCACCACGCAACGCCGGTCAACTGCTGTTTGTGTAGGAGAAATCGGATGGAAACTTTCCTCATGTCAGCACGTTATAGGTGTCGCCACCGGCGCCAACCTTGTGTGAATGCTCTGAAAAGCTAATCATTTGCGTATCACAGCATCTTCTTGCTGTCGGTTAAATTTCGCGTCTGTAGCACGTTATCTTTGTGGTGTAGTAATTTTAATGGCCAGTGGTGTACTGACGACTATGCGATTGTAAACGAAAACACTGGACAGCTCTTAGAATATATGAGACTACTGATTTCAGCGCATTGAAATGAGCAGGGAACATTGATTGTTGAATATTGCCCCTGGAGCGGTAACTGTTCGCTGCTCAGGTAGAATACACCGCGTGTGCAATAGCACAGTAGCTAGAGAGAGAGACAGAGCTGTCGGCGTGCGCCGAGACCGCTGGCGGACCGGAAGCGCGGCTGCCGTGATGCTGGCGGCCGCAGGCGGCGCAGCGCGGGGCAGGGTGGGGCCGCCTGCCAGACGCGCCCTGACCTTCACGTCTGGCCGCCAGGAAATCGATCTGGATCCCCGGCCGCCCCGCACACAGCCAGCGGGTGCTACCCAGGTGTTCATTAGCATAAAGTCGCTCCGGCCCCCACTGGCTCCCCAGACGCGACCGCTGGTCACTTACTTCGGTTACCTCGCCTTCAAGAAATTTCCATCTCCTGCCCAGAAATGTTGCAATAGCAACTTGAACTATTTTGTCTTGGTCGCGTTCATAGACTCGTCCTCAGACTATTGTAGACGCCACAGCGGGGGAGAATGAATTTGTCCAGGTTGGAGATGATGGGTGAGAATTTTCGTTAGTAAACGTGTAAGACATCGTGGTCTCCTGACCTTCATTGCTTACATATTCTGCCCTCACAATCATATTCCGCACATCAAAACGCTTCATTCGAATGCAAACTCGATGAGATAAAGTCAATGTTCAACAAATTCATGTAAATGACACGCAAATAACAAATGTGCACCGGGGTTGAGATATTCGAGGCTGGCGTACACACAGAAATTCAAGACACGACGGCTACAAGAGCTTTTAGTTCGGGAGAGGCGGACCGCACGCCGAGAGGCCGGTCCCTTCGGAGGACGATTCAGCCTATCTACGTCGGACGGCGACCACCCGTGGAGTGGACAGCGTTTGCCTGAGTGAAAGGGGAGAACGACCCTGTGTTCGGCTTAAAAGCAAATTCCGCTACATTGTGTGGGAGCGCCCAGCCTACGTATTCTTGACAAACACAGCATGCAGTTTCAGAGGTTTTCACAGGGAGACAGCAAACGCCAAACGCCGATGCTACAGATTTCCGGATTGGTCGCCTTAAACGAAACGTCATTCTCCCATTTTAGAAGAGCAATGCTGATTGGCAGACGATGTTCCTGACGCCTAGAGCTGAAGGAGTAATGGAAGAGACCGAAAGATATACCACTTCATGTGTGGTGTGGAGAGGGGCCGTTCCATTGTCGCTCTTGGAGCGAGAACACATAACGAGAGCGTGTGCACTCGTACGTGTACTCAAAGAGTGAGGAACAAGTCTCTCCTCAGTACTTCACTGGGAGAGCACCTCTGTCGAGAGCGAATCGGAGTGCGACTCTATATTGAGTGCTTGCGATTAAGCTTTTTTCACTGTGTTGGCCGCCACACTTATTGTGCAGTGTGAACAGACAGAGTTATAGTTAAATGCCTGCGAGCTAATTTTTGAGTGGCATCGCAGTGGACTGGTTATCTGACCGGTGTACCACGCCAATAGTTAGACTAGGGGCGAATAAGAGTCCTTGACTTCATCAAGGCGTGGGGAGAGTTTGATTGGCAAAGGTCAATCCAGATAGAACGAGAGTTATCTTATTTGTCAGCCACGAGCGGTGCAGACAGCAGTCATGGCAGCTTACAGTATTGTGCACTACGGCTCTTGCGAGCCCCATATTTCCTCCACAACAATACACGTCACAGCATTTCACATGCGACAGCCTCAACCGTACCTAGCAACATTCTAACGGATAATTATTCAAGTTGAGTAGGCGTAGCTCTCAGCCATTCTGCCAAGTCAATAACATAGAAATTTCATTAGCAAATCCTATCCTTAAGAGGTAACTTCACATTCCGAATAGAACCCGGAAATAACTTGTTCAGTTCATAACTAAAAGTGCCATTGTGATTTCTCAGAACTTTTGCAAAATATTTATTGCCTAAAGTTTTTCAGGCATTTCTCTTTAGAACTTTAGGAGCGTCTGTCTGACTTCTGTAGTAGTGTGGGGGTGGAAATTGCATCTTGCAGGAGCCACAGGGTAAAGGGTACATTTCAGATTAATCCATTGCCCAGAATGACAGAATAGCACCCACACGCTCACAAATGGTCTGGCCAACGGTCTTTCCTCAGTGGTAACAACGATTCCATAAGATCATCTAAGTTAAGCGCTGTCGGACTTGGCTAGCACTTGGATGGGTGACGGTCAGAGCCTGCCGAGCGCTGTTGGCAAGCAGGGTGCGCTCAGCCCTTGTGAGGCCAATTGAGGCACTAATTCATTGAAAAGTTGCGTCTCCGGTCACGAAGACCGACAGTGGCCAGGAGAGCGATTTGTTGACCACATGCCCCTCCACATCCGCGTTCTTTAACGCCAATCGTCTGAGGATGACACGGCGGTCGGTCGGTACCCTTGGGCTTTCCGAGGGCTATTCGGACGTGGTTCAGCTTTTTTAGCAAACTGTTTGTGTTTACGGCCGATTAGGTTCCCTTAGATGCCGGCGAATTTCTGTGACGGCAGGTGATTTATACCACTTCTTGGAGATAATAGGTGCGATGCTAAGAGGGTAGTACGTCAAACGGGCCGACTGGAGCAAGAGAGGCACCACAGGACATTTTAATTTCCACTGCCTATAATTTTACAAATAATTCATAAAGCCTTGAAAGCATGATCAGGAAGGATACATGTGTATGAAACTCTAGAGTTTATTCAATTTATGAAAAAATGTATGAACTGTTACATTTTAAACTTCTTGTTTAGAAAAAAACTCAAATTTTATAGTTAATTACCTCAATTTTTACCACAGTTTTAAATAGATTTGGAAAATTCTGGTGTTTCATACACCTGTAAGTACAGCTTGTATGCTGTGCAAAATTCATCGAAGAATCTCTTACTTAGGAAGAAAAGTATACCTACAGGAACAAATGCAGCCAGTAGTAAGTGAAAAAATGATAAGTTTCACATGTAAAAAAAAGGTATTTTGCTACGTTTTTGAACTTCCACTGCTATAAGTGTGAGTCCTCAATCTTTCCTGCTCATGCTGACAAAGTTTTATGAATTTACTTGTAAAAGTATAGACAGTAGAAATTAAAATGTCCTGTGGTGCCTCTCCTGCTCCACGTCGGCCCGTTTGACGTCCAACCCCCCTTAATATCGAGTCACTCCCCCACGAGTAATTTCCGATATAGAAAGATCCATACGTCTTGCACCGATTATCATTCCACGTTGAAAATCGCTTGACTCGTGACGTGCTCTCGTATACATTATACACAAGTCTGTTACAGACGGCTCAGATAACATTTCTAAACTCATGCGGTGCACCGCATGCAGCTGCAACATTTCGGCGTCATTAACTGCACATCTTCAAATCGGACAACGTTTCCCATGACTGTCTAACACCCAGTTTGAAAACTCACTGTAGGAGTCATACGCAGTGTTTTGCATCAAGCTGGATCTAAAAATTCTATCTCTTTATCGTTTAAATTACTGTTATGAGCAATTTTTTCCCTGCTTTTTTGTGCCATTGGTCTTTCGATTGGGTAATGCGGGCAGCCACGAATTCCTCTCCTGTGGCAACCTTTCCACCTCAGATTAGCACTTACTGTTGAATACATTCCAATCTGTGTGCTCTCCTAGAATTTTTACCCTCAACAGCTCCCGCAACCATGATGCAAGTTGTTCCTTGCTCTCTTAACACATGTCTTGTCATACTGTCCAGTCTTCTTGTCAATGTTCACCATATGTTCCCCTACTCGCCGATTATAAAGAGAACTTCACTTCTTTCCAGTTCGTCCAGTTTTCAAGATCCGTGTATAGTACCACACCTGAAACGCTTCGATTCTCTTCTTCTCGTGTTTTTTACAATCCATGATTCCCTTCCATAGAATGCTGTGCTCCAAACGTGCAATTTCGGAAGTTACTCCATCAAATTAAGACTGACATTTAAAACTAGTAGACTTAATGATCTTTAGTTCGTGGGGGACGACGTCATTTACTCGCAAAGCTTTTTGATAGAAATTTCTGCCATTTGACTTATCCGTAAAAAACCCGTTTTTATGCGAAGTGCTTTGGAACATCTTGGGTAGCTTTCGCACGTATACCGATATCCTCTCATTTTTCTCATCTAGGGCAAAGCCAGAAGTCTAACGGGCAAACGCTCTATGGGCAGAATTTCAGAAGTACCGTAGGTGACTGCAGAGTACTGACGTTTCCCTAGTAGCTTTGGTCAGTAAAGGTAATACCCGCGCTACCTCTACGTTCGGTGTGTAGCGTACGCAGTGGGCGTTACCTTATAATGATCGCTTTCTTTACGTACGCCATCAGGGTCTTACTAGAACCTCTAAAAACCCGAAGTGGTGAAATGTCACCCCGCTTCCCAGAACTCCTGAAGATAGACGTTGACTGTGGATATTGTACCACAGACATAGTCCCTTTGACTGTTCAGAGATGTCACTAACCCTCCCAAAGATATAAACAACGATGCATGAGCAGCGCCTATTAGACGGAGGGGGTCCGACAGCCGGTCAGTTCCAGTCATTCCACCAGGAAGGAGGTACGGGTGTTATCTGTAGTTCAATCGTGCCAAGACGGTCAATACGTCGGCTCGATAGCGTCCGCATTGTTACTTTGTGGCAGAAGGGGCTCTCAACGAGGGAAGAGTCCAGGCGTCTCGGAGTGAATCATAGCGTTGTTGTAAGGACATGGAAGAGATGCAAACAGGGGCTGTCGATGAGATGCCTCGCTCAGGCCGCCCAAGGGCTACGAGTGCAGTGGATGACCGCTACCCACGGTTTATGGCTCGGAGGAACGCTGACAGCGACGCCACCATGATGAATAATGCTTTTCGTGCAGCCACAGGACATCGCGTTACGACTCAAACTGTGCGCAATAGGCTGCACGATGCGTAATTGCACTCCCGGCGTCCATCTTTGCAACCATGACACCATGCAGCGCGGTACAGATGGGCCGAACAACATCCCGAATGGACAGCTCAGGATTGGAATCACGTTCTCTTCACTGAGTTTTGCATATGCCTTCAACCCGACAATCGTCAGAGACATGTTTGGAAGCTACTCGAGTCAGGTTGAACGCCTTAGACATACTGTTCAGCGGGAGGTTCCCTGCTGTTTTGGGGTGGCATTATGTGGGGCTAACGAACCGCCGTTGGTGGTCATGGAACGCGGCGTAATGGTTGTACGATGCGTGAATGCCATCCTCCGACCGATAGTGCAACCTCATCGACAGCATATTGGAGAGGCATTCGTCTTCATGGACGATAATTCGTGCCCCCATCATGCACATGTTGTGAATGACGTCCTTCAGGATAACGACATCGCTCGATTAGAGTGGCCAGCATGTTCTCCAGACATGAACCCTGTTGATCATGCCTGGGATAGATTGAAAAGGGCTGTTTATGGACGACGTGACCCACCAACCACTCTGAGGGCTCTACGCCTAATCGCCGTTGAGCAGCGGGTCAATCTGGACCAACAGTGCCTCGATGAACTTGTGGATAGCATGCAGGCATGCATCAATGCAAGAGGACGTGCTACAGGGTATTAAAGGTGCCGGTGTGTACCGTGATTTGGAGCACCACTTCTGGAACTCTCGCTGTATGGTGGCAAAACATACAATGTGTGGTTTTCATGAGCAATAAAAAGGGCGGAAATGATGTTTACGTTGACCTCTATTCTAATTTTCTGTACAAGTTCCGGAACTCTGGGAACCGAGGTAATGCAAAACTTTTTTTGATGTGTGTGTAAATGGCTGGGTAGCCTACGGAACATTATCCGTAAATTATTGAATTTTAACGTGAGACAGAGGGATGTTGTGGTAAAAATGATGGAAACAGTAGAGATTTAGAATGAGATTTTCACTCCGCAGCGGAGTGTGCGCTGATACGAAACTTCCTGGCAGATTAAAACTGTGTGCCGGAGCGAGACTCGAACTTGGAACCCTTGCCTTTCGCTGGCAAGTGCTCTACCAACTTTTTTTTTCTTCATTTTGTTCGTTGTTGATCGTTGTGTTTGGTCGTTGCGGACGTCACATAACATTCGTTCATGTTCGTTGTTGATCCTTTCACTTAGTTTTTTATTACAGAGGCCAACCAGCTCTCTGATCGAACACGCTGAGCTACCGTGCCGGCTTAACTGAGCTACCCAAGCACGACTCACCCCCCGTCCTCACAGCTGTACTTCCGCCAATACCTCGTCTCCTACTTTCCAAACTGGTAGGAGTCGAGGTACTGGCGGAAGTAAAGCTGTGAGGAGGGGGCGTGAGTCATGCATGGGTAGCTCAGTTGGTAGAGCACTTGCCAGCAAAAGGCAAAGGTCCCGAGTTCGAGTCTCGGCCCGGCACACAGTTTTAATCTGCTAGGAATTTTCAGTAGTGATTAATCATATAGTGCTGGGAAACATAGTTACCTCAATAAAAAAGGAGAATGAAAAAAAGCAACACGAAAATATATCAAACATGGCTTCAATAGTTCAAGGAACTCGTATAAAACACGTAGTTATTCATAAACAACTTCCGCATTTACCAATAAATACAGGAAACTCTTACCTTTGATCACGATGGAGAAGGTTCTACTGATTACAAAATGTGGTGAATTATGTATATTTTATGTTTGTGCATTTCAACTGTACTTGCAACAAAAAAATTGCTTTGGGTACATAATAGCGGAGAAGTTACGTGGTCAAATAATTTTTTATAATTATAAAAAGCAATTTATGTTCTGTAAGGATATAAAGCATGAAAGGTCTCCGTTGGACTCCTTTCATGTTAATTTCTTAAATCTGTTGTCATTTACGGCATAAATTCCACTTCTAAACTTACTGCGGGGTGTACTTACCCCACGTGGGTTGAACATAAAGAAAAGTTGCTATACTGAAAAATATTGTCAAGACGAGATGTTATAATCTCACGCACATTCGCATTTAAGATTGATGATCTTAGTTAGAGTTACGGGTAATCAACACATGGTTCCACTTTACTCACAAAGTAGTGACAAAGCAACTGCTGGAAGATATTCTGAACTTCACACTCGAATTACACTGCATTGCAATGTAAGATAACATTAGATATTCTAGATCTAAACCTGAAATAAAGGTGATTAAATTTTCAGTTAGGCTGAACTTAAGAAATCCATTGCCCTATGGACTTAGTGGAGACGCGGTTAGCCGGAGATCTTACCACTTCAGACGCTCGCCACGGACGGACTGGCTGTGGGCCCCTACCGAGGGTGCTTCACAGATACAAACGGAAGTGACCAGAGAGGCAGCTTCCTATGCCAACATGACACGGGACGTCCTACTGTTCTCTAGCAGACAGGCTTGTCTGCTACCATCAAGTATGCCTAGACATACATTTGCTCATTCATCCTTTCACACAGAAGGGAAGGGGGATGACAGCATCTTATCATATACAGTATACAAAAAAAAGCGGATGTAGGTTCCGTATGAGACTGTGTGACATGAATAACATATAAACTGTGTTTTAAAGTGTAGTGGTGTGACAGATCGTTCTTGTCTATGTGTAAAAGTAACGCATTCCACTGCTCAGTCCCCTCCCAGATAGAGTCAGAAACACCACAGTAAATTTAGAAGTGGAATTTATGCCGTAAATGACAACAGATTTAAGAAATTAACATGAAAGGAATCCAACAGAGACCTTTCAAGCATAGAATGGACGAATACTGAATAATGTTCGATTCAAATTATGTGCGAAACAAACAACCAAACCAATAAAAAAGCAAAGAGAAATGGCTGGCTCCCAATTTCTCTCTTTCACACTCATTTATGTGTCTTTCCTGCCGATGCTACCAACACTGTCTTTCCCTACCAATGCTACAAATACTACCGTTAATCTTAGATTTACTACGTCATTTATCCAGTGTACCAAAACTACCGTGCCATAGTTTTGGCAGAGCGCAGCTCTACCTGCGGGGCTTCTGCTTGCCCGTGTGGGCAGTACGCTTAAGTTGAATTTGCTTAAGCAGCAAGGCTTTGATAAGGTCATTAGTAATATCAGATGAGGAAATTATAAGAACGGGGAAAACGCGAATGTGGGCGGGGAGCGGCGTGCGGCCCAGCCGGTGCAGGTGCCGGCTGCTGAGTGGCCCCGGCGCGCGGCCGGAGTTCGCATTGTTCGCGGCCCTCCACGACAGCCGGGAGTGCTCGCGAGGGGCGGTTCTTTGATCGCGGCCACCGCCACCCAGCTCTCCACAATGCGTTTCGCGAGAGAAGAGGAGAGGGGCAATGAAGGCCGGCGTGCAGGCAGCAGCCAGCCACTCACCCAGCCTCGCCGCAGTTCGTGTTGTTTGCCGCGACCACCGCTCTCGAGGCAGCCGGCTAATGCGCGGCGCCAGCTGCGGCCCTCCCACGTACGTCCCTGCTCGGCAGCGGAATTCGCACAGTTCTCTTGTTTCATTTTAATATTTAAACTGTTTACCCTTATAACGATGAAGTTTTAACTTTTCCCATTTAAGAAATCGTTCGCGCAGAAGAACCGTGATAGGTACTGTCGTTTGACCATTGCAGAACCTCCCGTATGATGGACGTAGTAATAAGCATCGCCGATCTGGAGAAACAACTGAAAGAACTGAAAGCAAACAGGTCTCCAGGTCCTCATGGAATCCCAGTTCGCTTTTACAAAGAACACTCTATTGCGCTGACCCCTTACTGAGCTTGCACTTATCGCAGGTTCGAATCCTGCCTCGGGCATGTATGTGGGCGATGTCCTTAGGTTAGTTAGGTTTAAGTAGTTCTAAGTTCTAGGGGACTGATGACCTCAGATGTTAAGTCCCATAGTGCTCAGAGCCATTTGAACCATTTGAAGTTATCGCAAATCCCCGTCTAGCGTAGAGTCATATGCGAATGCAAAAAAGGATGAAACAACGGATTTGCAAAATTACATACCAATATCTTTAACATCGGTTTCCTGCAGAATCATTGAACATATTCTCATTTCAAATCTAAAACATTTCCTCGAGCGTCACATGAGATACTGCGAACCATGGACGAAAGACAACAGACGGATTCGATATTCCTAGATTTCCGTAAAGCATTTGACACGGTACCACTCTGCCGACTGCTAAGGAAGGTACAACATATGGAGTAGGTCCTCAGGTATGTGAGTGGCCCGAAGACTTCTTGTATGTTTTCCTCGATGGCGAATTTTCATCAGAGACGAGGGTTTCGTCAGGAGTGCCCCAGGGAAGTGTAACGGGACAGTTGTTATTTTCTGTATACATAAATGATCTAGCGGACAGTGTAAGCAGCAGTCTGTATGCTTACGATACTGTGGAGTATGAGGAGTTGCAGTCGTTGACTGATTGTGGGAGGATACAAGATGCCTTAGACAAATTTTCTAGTAGCTCCGATGAATATCAGCGTCTCTAAAGATAGAAAAATGTAAATTAATGCAGATAAGTGGGAATAACAAATCACTCATGTTCGAATGCGTATTAGTAGTGTGTTGATTGACAGTCACGTTTATTATAAAGCAACATGAAACGGAAGGTGCATGTAAGGACTGTAGTAGACATGACGAATGGTCGACTTCGGAAAGCTGGGAGAATTTCAGGAGAGTGTGGCTCATCTGTAAAGGACACCGTATGTAGGACACTAGTGCGATCCGTTGTTGAGCACTGTTCCAGTGTTTGGGATCCGCAAAGCACGTCCGATTAAGGGAGATATCAAAGCAATCCAGACGCGGCTGCTATGTTTCTTACCGGTAGGTTCGATCAACACACAAGTATTACGGAGATGTTTCGAGAACTCAAATATGTTCTTTTCGAGCAGCGTTTCTAAGAAAATCGGGAAGACCGACCTTTGAGACTGACTGCAGACCGATTCTACTGGCGCCAACGTACATTTCAGCTATGGACCATGAAGATAATATTAGAGATTAGGGCTCGTACAGACGCATAAAGGCAGTCGTTTCTCCCTCGCTGTATCTGCGAGTGGAACGGAAAAGGAAAATACTATTAATAGTAGTGGTACAGAGTACCCTCTCCCAGACACCATGCAATGGCTCGTGGAGTATGTATGCAGACGAAGATGATTAGGGATCTGACACTTACTCCGACTGATATCATAAAGCGTGACAGACAGGTCTCGAGAATTTCTTGTACAAAGTCTATGCTGTCCATTGCTGAGAACAATGCGCGCGCTAGGAATGCTGCATTGTCACGTGTTATAGAGCAGAATATTACACACGCTGTTTTAACAACATTTTAATGAATATAGTCCCGTGAATTTTGTAACTGTGAGTGACTTGACGACAGTCGAAAAAGGTAAACACATTATATCGTCTCCCGAACGAATTTTCAGGTTGTAGTTTAGTGAGCGCTGACTTGCTCCTAAAGCTATTCAAACATTCACAATGTACACGACAATCGATAAAGTCATTGTCAATGAGAGCAGCGGTGCAGTTGCATGCTGAAGAGTACCCAGACCTTGCCAAGCACTCACGTTATGTCTTCGCAAACATCATAAAAAAAGTTCTAGAAACTGCAAGTGTGGAGGATAATACGCAAAAAAAAAGAAGAAGAGCAGCTGGTGAAACAAATGAAACAAACATTTTTAGCAGCAGTAATTCACTTTTCAAATCTCACTAAAAGGCACCTCGGAAGTACGAGAGGGATCGACCAAACGTTATTCTACGAACACTACATCCGTCACATTTCCTTCTCTTCATATTTCATTGCATCTACAATTTCATGGCAATGCGTTCTCCGAATGTTATCTACAGAGAGTGCAAAGTGCTGCGACACATCTATGCAGAATTTTGCTTACGGAAGAAGTATCGTTTACAAACCAAGAGCAAATCAATTTTCGCAGTATGCACTAATCGTCAGTCTAAAAACCACGTTGATTCAAAATAGCGGGTGAAATCGACACTCTTCGTCTTTTTTAAGACCCGTGTCACTGGTCGCTGTTTTAATTAATGGGAAGCTAAATCAAGTATCTCGAGTTTCCAATATATGCTGCTGCCACAGTTGTCGAAAGATACCCCACTGAACGTAAGGTAGTCAGTGTGATACCAAAATGACGGATGTACGTCCGTTTCCGCACATTTAATGACAGGCCCCCTTAGGAGGCCATTTGGAGAAAATTGGAACGGTCGTTTAGGGAACGCAAAATCGTCGTCACATTAATCAAACTTAACACTTTTATACTTTCATCTCTGGTGAAAAATAAGACATGAAGTCTATTAGGGAAGACTGACGCGTCCGAAAGACATGAAATAGCTTACAATACAGTCCTGTGCTACCGTTAACTACAGATGAAATTCAACGTGCAGTTTTGTTTCTCCAGAATCACTGTAAGCACCTGGTGTGACAGATGTGATAATAAACATACGTACCGTATCTGAGTTATCTTTCTGCTTAAATCTAATATAATAAGGCAGACGTTTGTAGAACTTCTATTGCTAATAGCGGAACAGTGGTTAGCGGATCCGTTATCTAGATGCTGTTTTTATCAAGTCACATACATTTTATGCCGTTGACCGTCTCTTAGAAACTTCTTCCAAAAGAACAGAAAAAATTATGTAGTTCCATTAGAAATTAAGTCGGTGTATGAATTCGGCCACTATAAACAACAAAAATTTCTTGCGAACCTCAGGAAATTCGCCGTGCTGTCCGCTATAGCTTGGTGAAAACCGCAACTCGATACATTTATTCATTCTTGGTACACTCCTGGAAATTGAAATAAGAACACCGTGAATTCATTGTCCCAGGAAGGGGAAACTTTATTGACACATTCCTGGGGTCAGATACATCACATGATCACACTGACAGAACCACAGGCACATAGACACAGGCAACAGAGCATGCACAATGTCGGCACTAGTACAGTGTATATCCACCTTTCGCAGCAATGCAGGCTGCTATTCTCCCATGGAGACGATCGTAGAGATGCTGGATGTAGTCCTGTGGAACGGCTTGCCATGCCATTTCCACTTGGCGCCTCAGTTGGACCAGCGTTCGTGCTGGACGTGCAGACCGCGTGAGACGACGCTTCATTCAGTCCCAAACATGCTCAATGGGGGACAGATCCGGAGATCTTGCTGGCCAGGGTAGTTGACTTACACCTTCTAGAGCACGTTGGGTGGCACGGGATACAAGCGGACGTGCATTGTCCTGTTGGAACAGCAAGTTCCCTTGCCGGTCTAGGACTGGTAGAACGATGGGTTCGATGACGGTTTGGATGTACCGTGCACTATTCAGTGTCCCCTCGACGATCACCAGTGGTGTACGGCCAGTGTAGGAGATCGCTCCCCACACCATGATGCCGGGTGTTGGCCCTGTGTGCCTCGGTCGTATGCAGTCCTGATTGTGGCGCTCACCTGCACGGCGCCAAACACGCATACGACCATCATTGGCACCAAGGCAGAAGCGACTCTCATCGCTGAAGACGACACGTCTCCATTCGTCCCTCCATTCACGCCTGTCGCGACACCACTGGAGGCGGGCTGCACGATGTTGGGGCGTGAGCGGAAGAAGGCCTAACGGTGTGCAGGACCGTAGCCCAGCTTCATGGAGACGGTTGCGAATGGTCCTCGCCGATACCCCAGGAGCAACAGTGTCCCTAATTTGCTGGGAAGTGGCGGTGCGGTCCCCTACGGCACTGCGTAGGATCCTACGGTCTTGGCGTGCATCCGTGCGTCGCTGCGGTCCGGTCCCAGATCGACGGGCACGTGCACCTTCCGCTGACCACTGACGACAACATTGATGTACTGTGGAGACCTCACGCCCCACGTGTTGAGCAATTCGGCGGTACGTCCACCCGGCCTCCCGCATGCCCACTATACGCCCTCGCTCAAAGTCCGTCAACTGCACATACGGTTCACGTCCACGCTGTCGCGGCATGCTACCAGTGTTAAAGACTGCGATGGAGCTCCGTATGCCACGGCAAACTGGCTGACACTGACGGCGGCGGTGCACAAATGCTGCGCAGCTAGCGCCATTCGACGGCCAACACCGCGGTTCCTGGTGTGTCCGCTGTGCCGTGCGTGTGATCATTGCTTGTACAGCCCTCTCGCAGTGTCCGGAGCAAGTATGGTGGGTCTGACACACCGGTGTCAATGTGTTCTTTTTTCCATTTCCAGGAGTGTATATTTGTTGTGGCCTGTCTTAGCTACCGTACTTTGTACACGTAGGTGGCACAATGTCGTGAGTTAGTCATGTAGTTCATAACAATATATTATGGAACATGTACTGTGTCCCAACATTGTGAAATTCCTCGAAGAAAACCATCTATTCAGACATTACTACTTCGAGTTAAGAAACTGTCGTTATTATGAAACACAACTGGCTCTTTATTCTGATGAAGTAATGAGTGCTATCGAGAGAATATCTCAAGTTGATTCAATATTTCTAGATTCCCAATAGGCTGTGGACGCTGTGCGCTATGCTTACTATCCTCCGCTCACTGTTCTCCGTCGGGTAGCCCCTCTCACACATGTCACCAGAAAAATCGATATGACCCCACTTCTGCGACTCTGATTGAGCGGCGCATCTTTTTAAGCATCTGCACGCAGAGAAACACCCTCAGGTCCAGTGCATCTACAGATTTATCAAAATTAGTATGGGTGACTATAGTGAGGACATTACACCAACGCAGCACGATGCTACTATATATTATTGTGTGTCCGCAACAAATATAAGGGTACCAGCATTCAAGACGGTTTGTTACAATCAAGAACTTTACTCTGTTTTTATACGTATATCAGTACCACAGAAGAAACCACCGCATTAGAAGTTATGTATAGCTCAATTATGAAGTGTACATAATATAAATGAACTTATTAATGTGTTACCTTGTTGTACGTGTCTGGCTGTTTTTATTGGCGCCGGCCGGTGTGGCCGTGCGGTTCTAGGCGCTTCAGTCTCCGGAACCGAGCTGCTGGTACGGTTGCAGGCTCGAATCGTGCCTCGGGCATGGATGTGTGTGGTGTCCTTAGGTTAGTTAGGTTTAATTAGTTCTAAGTTCTAGGCGACTGATGATCTCAGAAGTTAAGTCGCATAGTGCTCAGAACCATTTGAACCATTTTTATTGGCCAACTCCATTACCGACCCAACACACTGGATTCGTGATGTCTGCCTGAAATATCACAGTTCGTAGCAATTGATGGAAAATCATCTAATGAAACCGAAGTGATAACTGAGAATCCCCAAGGATATGTTATAGGCCCTCTGCTGGTATAATCTATACAAACGAAATATGAATCTTGTTGTGGACTGACAAGACAGCCAGTCCACAGTGACGGATAACCGAAAGGCACGCGTTTAAAATCACGCAGGCTGGCGTGAGGTCTGAAACAGGATACGTAATGAATGCTATAAAGAAAAGTACGTAGCTGCTGGAATACTTAACTTTAATCCACAATTGGTGAACATTGGTCTTGTTACTGTACATGCTTCATTAGATACATAGCAAAGGATAAATGGCGCCTTGCTAGGTCGTAGCAATTGACTTAGCTGAAGGCTATGCTAACTATCGTCTCGGCAAATGAGAGCGTAATTCTCAGTGAACCATGGCTAGCAACGTCGGCTGTACAACTGGGGCGAGTGCTAGTAAGTCTCTCTAGACCTGCCGTGTGGTGGCGCTCGGTCTGCAATTACTGACAGTGGCGACACGCGGGTCCGACGTATACTAGCGGACCGCGGCCGATTTAAAAGGCTACCACCTAGCAAGTGTGGTGTCTGGCGGTGACACCGCAAATCTCAACAGCCGTATTAGATTGTTTGCAGATGATGCTGTCGTTTACTGTCTAGTAAAATAGCCAGAAAATCGAAACGAAATGCAGTTTTGTTTTTCAGCAAAATATTTGCCCAAAAGTGTGAGGTTCTCCATATGAGTACCAACAAAGTTGCATTAAATTTCGGTTGCAGGCTATTCCATTTCAAGTCGGACGAGAAGTGAGGAAACTGAATTGGTATTTTTTAAATTCATTAATAATTTAAACATATCAATTGTTGTAAAAGAAAACAACTTTCACAAAGTCATCTCTTAAATGTTTACTAGTTTTAGAGCAAAAATTGGGTAAATTTTGCGTAATTTTTCCGACTGGGACAATTTGTCTGCCTTGTAACTCAGAGCCTTATATTGGATTTCAGTGAACTGGAATTCATTTTGAAGCTGAATATCTGTTCTTGATGGAGGTATATAACAATAATGTAACAATCAATATAATTTTAAAAAGGTTCTATTCGTACATTGAGCATAAACACCATTTTCATAAAGACTGAACTTAATTGTCTTGAATCTTTTTTATTACACACTGATTTCAGTTTCAAGAGTTATGGAGCCCCTGTGTCTGAAACTTGGAAAAAATAATTAAATAATAAATATTGAGGCTCACGGTGTACTTAGGTTGCGATGGGTTGCCGTGAAACATAAGCAGCAGGCGATCGACAACGGCCTCGTCGTGACTCAGGGGTGTCGCCGCTGCTTCTGTTCACTTTTTATTTTTTCTACAGCTCTCCACTGACGACACCATAAAAAGTTTACTAATATTGTTTTTAAATAAAATGATGAACGATATGGCACAACTTTTATTCCACATTAAAATGGTATTTAAAAATACCGCATGAATACCACCTCAAGCTATACAATAGTATCTAAATATTGATTTTTATGTGAGAATTTTAATTTTGATAGTTTCTTAGCTACGAGGCTCAAACCCGTAGGATTTTAATCGAACTACTGTAACTCAGACCTTTAAAAACACAGAAGCACATGTTTATCACAGCTGAGAGTTTGGAAAAGATGACAGAAAAATTAACTCCCACGAAACTGCAAGTTTTTCTGTTTTCCGAAATGAGATGGAACTGCAATTACACGGTAGTTCATAAATTGAAAGGTTGTTGCTGCGACTAAATAGTTAGGGATGACAATCACGAACAACTTAAATTAGATCCACTACTGGAAAAGTCATCAATGATAAAATCTGCTACAGCTGTAAAAATTATTTCTTTTTAAAAAGAGAAACAAGAGCAGTTCCAAGACCTGTGTCCCATTTTCACGTGCACAAAGGATACCTTACTGAGCTCAAAATAGGTTAAAATATGTAAAAATAGTACATCCTTGGTACAAAGCACGAAACAGGATATCCTCTTCAATGCTACGTCTGCCACAAAGTCTTTTGCAGAGGAAGACCAGTAATACAAGCACACCAACCAGGCCCGCAGGAAGCACTGCCCAAAGTTGAAAATCGAAATCCTCTTCCGCGAAAGGCGTTCTGGCAGACCTACGATTAAAGAGGATATCCTGTTTCGTACTATGTACGAGGAGTGTACTATTTTAACATATTTTAAACTCATTGATGCATCCTTTATGGACACACTTTTTAATGTCATCTGGAGATGGGACACAAACACTGAAATCGGGCTGTGCTTTTCCTTTTTGGAAATAAATAATTTTTACAAGTGTGGCAGATTTTATCATTGATGGCGAACATTAGTTGTGGATGTTCCGTCAAGAGAAACATCTAAAGATTGCGTTTTATTGACAGAACGCTTGAAAGATGTAACAACAGTATCAGAGAGATTGCCTACATTACGCTTCTCCGGCCCCTTCTGGAGTATTCCAGCGCAGGACAGGATCGTTACCACACAGATCTGGCGTAGGACATCGCAAAAGATCGAAGACGGGCCGCTCGTTTTGGATTATTGCGAAATAGGGAAGAGGGTACCACGCATACGATACGTAAGTTGGAGTGGCAATAATTAAAATAAAAGGCGTTTTTCACTGCAGCGAAATATTTTCACGAAATTTCAATCATGAATTTTCTTCTCCGATTGAGATAATATTTTTTGACTCCCACCTACTGATGGAGAGATGACCATTTTGATGAAGTTAGAGCGAAATCAAAGCTCACGTAGAAAGATTGAGCCATTCTTTTTTCACATGTGTCATTCGCAAGTGGAACGCTCGAGAAAGTGATTGTATGAACCCTGTGCCAAGAAATGAAGTGTGAATCACGTTTACGTACACTACTGGCCATTAAAATTGCTACACCGTGAAGATGACGTACTACAGACGCGAAATTTAACCGACAGGAAGACGATGCTGTGATATGCAAATGATTATCTTTTCAGAGCATTCACACAAGGTTGGCGCCGGTGGCGACACCTACAACGTGCTGACATGACGGAAGTTTCCAACCGATTTCTGATACACAAACAGCAGTTGACCGGCGTTGCGTGGTGAAACGTTGTTGTGATGCTTCGTGTAAGGAGGAGAAATGCGTACCATCACGTTTCAGACTTTGATAAAGGACGAACTGTAGCCAATCGCGACTGCGGTTTATCGTATCGCGACATTGCTGCTCGCGTTGGTCGAGATCCAATGACTGTTAGCAGAATAGAATCGGTGGGTTCAGGAGGGTAATACGGAACGCCGTGCTGGATCCCAACGGCCTCGTACCACTAACAGTCGAGGTGACAGGCATCTTATCCGCATGGCTGTAACGGATCGTGCAGCAACGTCTCGATCCCTGAGTCAACAAATGTGGACGTTTGCAAGACAACAACCATCTGCACGAACAGTTCGACGACGTTTGCAGCAGCATGGACTATCAGCTCAGAGACCATGGCTGCGGCTACCCTTGACGCTGCATCACAGACAGGAGCGCCAGCGATGGTGTACTCAACGACGAACCTGGGTGCACGAATGGCAAAACGTCATTTTTTCGGATGAATCCAGGTTCTGTTTACAGCATCATGATGGTTGCACCCGTATTTGGAGTCATCGTTGTGAACACACATTGGAAGCGTGTAGTCGTCGTCGCCATACTGGCGTATCACCCGGAGTGGCCGAGTGGTTCTAGGCGCTACAGTCTGGAACCGCGGAGACCGCTACGGTCGCAGGTTCGAATCCTGCCTCGCGCATGGATGTGTGTGATGTCCTTAGGTTAGTTAGTTTTAAGTAGTTCTAAGTTCTAGGTGACTGATGACCTTAGAAGTCCCATAGTGCTTAGAGCCAACCACCCGGCGTGATGGTATGGGGTGCCATTGGTTGCACGTCTCGGTCACCTCTTCTTCGCGTTGACGGCACTTTGAACGGTGGACGTTACATTTCAGATGTGTTACGACCCGTGGCTCCACCCTTCAGTCGATCCATGCAAAACCCTACATTTCAGCAGGATAATGCACGACCACAAGTTGCAGGTCCTGTACGGATCTTCCTGGATACAGAAAATGTTCGACTGCTGCCCTGACCAGCACATTCGCCAGATCTCTCACCAACTGAAAACGTCTGGTCAATGGTGGCCGAGCAACTGGCTCATCACAATACGCCAGTAACTACTCTTGATGGACTGTGGTATCGTGTTGAAGCTGCATGGGCAGCTGTACATGTACAAGCCATCCAAGCTCTGCTTGACTCAATGCCCAGGCGTATCAAGGCCGTTATTATGGCCAGAGGTGGTTGATCTGGGTACTGATTTCTCAGGATCTATGCACCCAAATTGCGTGAAAATGTAATCACATGTCAGCTGTAGTATAATATATTTGTCCAATGAATATCTGTTTATTATCTTCGTTTCTTCTCGGTGTAGCAATTTTAATGGCCAGTAGTGTAGGTTTACTGTCGGTGTCGGTGAACAATCTTCACTAGCCGTGTAGAATAATTTCTTCTTTGGTAGTAGCTACAGTGTCGGTACACGAGTGGGGAACTCGTAGTGAGTGGGCAATCCGCACAGATGCGACCGAGAGACGGGTAGCGGCGTCCGACTCGCCTCGCGATCCGGAAAGAGTTCCGCGCGGCAGGGCGGCAGGGGAGTCCGGCGGCGTAGCCGGTGTGAGGCAGGAAGCGGCCGGCGGCCTCGGCCTGGCTGGTCTTTTTAGCGCCGCGCCGGCACACGCCCGCAGCCACCTTTCGCGAGCTGCCTACGACACGCCGAGGCGAGGCCCCGCTGTTGCGCAACTGCCGGCGCGCAGATAGCTTCCTGCAGCAGACTAGCTATGCACACACGGCTGCACCTGCGCAAAGTGCGCGCGCCACTGGCCTTCCTTTTTATTTTTAGTACTTTTCATTCCCTCCTGTTACAGAGAAGAGCGGGCTGTTCGAAGACTACGATTATGCCCTTCCAAACGTGGTATTATGTTATTCTGTTCGCATCTTTGTATTTATATCTCTGTGTTGCTGGGTGCGTTCTTGTATCTTCCAGTTGGAAATTAATTTGGAGGGTCTTGTTGGGGGCTGTCTTGGTATTCATCTTACAGCCATGGAAAACCTCCTAAGAACTCTGCCGGTGTTGACATCATCTGTACAGCTGCTGTCGTCTCACGCATACGCATCCTGTCTCCATTAGCACAGTTGATTTTTATCTTATCGGTGGCAAGTTTCTCTGAAGGTCTATTTCGTTTGTTTGAGACCTTCGGTTAATCGCTCCACGTACATATGCCCCTTACTGCAAGGTGCTCCATTTTGTTCGAAGTCTTTTATAGTGGCATGTCTACCAGAGGACAGAAGAATGATGAAGATTAGATGGGTAGATCACATAACTAATGAGGAGGTATTGAATAAAATTGGGGAGAAGAGGAGCTTGTGGCACAACTTGACTAGAAGAAGGGATCGGTTGGTAGGACATGTTCTGAGACATCGAGGGATCACCAATTTAGTATTGGAGGGCAGCGTGGAGGGTAAAAATCTTAGAGGCAGAGCAAGAGATGAACACACTAAGCATATTCAGAAGGATGTAGGCTGCAGTAGGTACAGGGAGATGAAGAAGCTTGCACAGGATAGAGTAGCATGGAGAGCTGCATCAAATCAGGGCTGAAAACAACTACAACAACATCTACCAGAGGTTAGCGTTCAGTTTCATTTTAAACGTCCGGAAAAAAAGAAAAAAATTTCTCTGTGGACTGTCCATTCTCTGTGTTTATTATGGCCGCTTATCTACAGACACTCGCGGTTTCAATGGATAATGATAATCGATAATACAGTGGTATTTTACTGCTAAGAAACCAACCTGGATCGTGTTCCGCAGTAAACTGTAAGTATTTGCACGCAAAATTCCAACTGGTCAGGCTTTGTTAACGCTTTTTATACCTGTAGTGTATCTTTGAGCAGGCATAGGCTGAAGAAAACTTTTGGAGTTTACAAGCAAGGCAACCAAATATAGTCTCTAGTTCATTGTACACTTCGGGCTTAAACAGGCTGGTCGAGGAAACGCTTAAGGTCTGTTGTGAGTATCTGTAGCGCAACGTTATCCAAACCTATGTCCTGATCTGTCGCTACTTTCCTTTTATATTTTTCGTATGTCTCTGAAGCGTGATAAAAATTAGAGCACTCATGATAGCGTGATAAAGTTTGTGAATCAGGCACGCTCGAACGACATCTTAATGGAGATGTGCTTACCCCAGGTGCTTTTCACTCATCTGTTGTGTTTGTTTCGAATCATCGGTTTAGATATACTAAGCAAATGCTCTTGAACTAAGAAATACTTTTCAGCCTCAATTGAAAATAACATCAACATTACGTCTTTCTGACTTGTTTGATCTTTTCTGCCCGCGTCCCGTTCGAAACTCGTTACATATGGAAATATTTCTGTGCGTCTCTTGTTGCCACAGCGCCAGCTTTGCACCTGGTGGCCAAAAAGGCACTACTTATTTCCAGCGTAAAATGGTTCCGCATTGACGCATTAGATGATGTAACAAGTTTTGCTGCCATGTAATATTCACAGCCCACATTGCATCTCTGCTAGTAGCTGCACTTTAATTGTAACTAACTTGAGTGATACTGTCTGTAGGACTTGTGGCTAAAAATGTAGTTTATAAAATCTGTTTACAAGACGGTCACTACGTCCTATGGCAGATGCCTAGTCTCTGGTAAATACGTGAGGTAGCAGAAATACATACAAGGCAAATGACTTATCCTTTACTGTTGTCTCTGTTTAGTACCGTCAAATTACTTACGAGTTGTGGCAAGACAGTCCACAATTTCTACATCTATATTTTACCAGCCATTGTGCGTCTGTAACAGAGGACACTTTGTGTACTACTGTCACTTCCTACCCCCCCTCCCCCTCCCTATTCCATTTGCGGAAGAACGATGTCGATGCACTTCTGTTCTATATGAACTCCAATTTGTGTACTTTTTTTATGTCGTAATTTCGTGATATGCGCATGAAGGAAGAAGCCACATACAGATACATTTAACTGCCCCTTCCACTGGGTTTTATGAAACACAAAACGCCTTCAAAATGGTTCAAATGGCTCTGAGCACTATGGGATTTAACAGCTGAGGTCATCAGTCCCCTAGAACATAGAACTACTTAAACCTAGTGCTCTGAGCACTATGGGACTTAACATCTGAGGCCATCAGTCCCCTAGAACTTAGAACTACTTAAACCTAACTAACCTGAGGACATCACACACTTCCATGCCCGAGGCAGGATTCTAACCTGCGACCGTAGCAGTCGCATGGTTCAGGACTGAAGTGCCTAGAACCGCTCGGCCACTGCGGCCGGCGCATAATGGAAGATGATCTGCAGAGATAACGAACTGTTAGTACGAGGACTGTTGGTTGCAAAACAGTCTAATGGAGCTAAAGCTTTCTTCAGTTGATGTCAGCAGGTCACAATAATGATCACCTAACTGCGATGAGAGGCTCTTCCGACGTCGTATGTTCAAAAACATAAAAAATAATTTACGTCAAGTCGAATAAATATCTCGTGATAACTATAACGATGATCATGATAGTAGACATAAAGTGATTTGGGCGTTTTCCTTTTGCGCCATATGTGAACTGAATAGGAAGAACTTGAATGATGCTCGTACGATATGTACCCGACGATACACTGCCTATGGTGTTTATAAACTACGGATTTAGGTGCAGACGTGTGAACGAACATCTAGGATGTATTAAAAGGTGAACATCCAGGATGGTCACTTCTCAGCTTAATTGACTGCTGGATAGATAGACAGTTTTTATCTCAACTATTCTGTCTCGAAGCCGTCGTCGGTATGCTACTCGTCATGGTATTTTATACATTTCTACGTGTTTGGAACAAAGACAGGTATTCACTCTGATACCAATGTGTCCAGCTCTGTGCCTGTCTATTGCATCCACAGCATGTAGATCTCTACACATAGACGTACCATTAAGTAAATCCTTAACGCTACTGGCAGGAAAGCTTGTTGGTACTGGCTCAGTAATGTTTGTAAGCTGTGCAACTATTGAGATCAACCTTACAAAGTTATAAATGGTTAAAATGGCTCTGAGCACTATGGGACTCAACTGCTGAGGTCATTAGTCCCCTAGAACTTAGAACTAGTTAAACCTAACTAACCTAAGGACATCACAAACATCCATGCCCGAGGCAGGATTCGAACCTGCGACCGTAGCGGTCTTGCTTTTCCAGACTGCAGCGCCTTTAACTGCACGGCCACTTCGGCTGGCTATAAAGTTATAAAAATTGACTTTTTGGCCAAAGCCGCGTGGAGGGAAGTGAACGGCACTTGTTCCCGCTTGATTCGCAGCGCGGAGATGGCGGCCCCAGACAAGTGTTGCGCAGCGACCTCGCTGTTGACGGAACGATAAACTAGGATAAGAAAAGAGAACTGAGTGCCTGCACCGTGCCGCCGCGTGAGCCAAGCGACCTTGCTCCGTCTGTGTTTACGTCTGGCGGTTGGGCTCAGCTCCGCGAGGCGCCAAGTGCACCGGAGCGAAACACGGCGGCCGGCAGGTGCGGTGCCGACGTGGCCTGCAGCCTGGCTCAGGCGAGGATTCTTCCAAAAGCAAGGTAACGGGTCCTCTGCGAGAAAAAGTTTATTCAGGAAATCAGCAGTATACCCTGAAATGACGAAGGTCATGGGGTTACTCCTAATGTCGTGTCGGGCCTTCCTCTGCCCCTCGTAGTGCTGCAACCGGACGTGGACTCAACAAGTCGTTGCAGAAATACAGAGCCGTGCTGCATCTGCAGGCGTCCATAATTGCTGTTCTGTGGAATATATTCTCTTCCGTTGTTATTGTGTATAATTTTCGTTCACTGCGGTGTGCACGAAAAAGGGTCGACGAGTGTTTTTTGTGCTCAACTATGCAAGAACAGTGTCTATGTGAATTGTTGTCTCGCCTTCATACAAAATATATTGGTGCACACGCTCCCCGTGATTCGATGATATATAGACCAGTACGTTAACATGAAGAGACTGGATTTTTCTCAGACAAAAAAGTCTAGAAAATGAAATGATATAAGTGAGAGTAAGAGGAGCGCCAGAAAAAAAAACCGATAAATCCACTCTTGCTGTATTCGCGTGTTTGAGCTGCAGGGGGTACATACGGGGGTAATGCATGCTGCCACAAAATAATTTTCAGCACAACGCGACATCACATGTTTATATCGTCAACTGAAAAACGCAACTGAATCAAAATCCGATAACTCCCGGGAAGCACTTATTTGACGCTCGGAAAACAACGTTTAACTCTGTGGTTGCACAAGTGCTGATCGTGGTATAATACCAAAATATAGGAGCAGAAAGCACGATGTAGAGCATTATAGTCCCTCAGGGCATTCACTGAAAACGTATGGAGGCGTCTGGTTTTGATCCAACAGCTCGGAATTATCGGACTTCGATCCGACCGCCCTGGAGTAGTCCAGCAAGGAACACACTATTGAGACCACAAGGCAGGTTTTATTGGCAACAAACACGTTTTATAATTACATAATGCAATATAGTTCTTATATTATCAATGTCAGTTCATCTTCCAGACAATCACACTGTTCATCTGCGGGTACTTTTTCTTCATCAGCGTCTTCTTCGTGGATTTCACTATCATTAAGCAGGTTCTTGTACCACAGGAAACGGGCATCCATTGCCTTCCAAATTGCTTGACCAGCAAACCTCGCAAATCACGTTTCTTGGCCGCCGTCAGACTATGCCATACATGTACAGTCTCCAATGTCTGTGGATGGTTTCTGCGGCCCTTCAAAATACAGAACCGCTTCCTTTCCGCAGTTTCATGCTTGTAATTACTGTAGCATTTTAACTGGACTAATGTTTTTGCCTGTCTGTCCTGTCCTTTTCCCTGAATGACGATGTATTTCTTGAAGTTACATCGTTTTATGTCTCTTAATCCAGAGACCTTTCTGTAGGATTCTCCAAGGCATTTAATATTTTGTAGGGCAGTCCTGTCCTAAGGTTCGTACAGTACCACGCTCCTTGTATATAGTTTGATATTCGTCAATTTGTGTTATAACCGGTGTTGTCCTAACGTGCTTTTCAACTCGACCGAACACAAGGTTTGCCGGGAGAAAGCTATGGCTTCTTACGGAAATGTCAAATTTATTTCCTTTAATTGTGCAGGTGATTTGTTGACAAGCCAGAACATGATTGTGTGTATGATGTGGGAATTTTTGTTTTGACCCTCACACCCATCACAGAATAATCTCAACATTCTCGTTCCGTCCAGTGCCAACGAATCCAAGTAATGGAGGAGTACTGAACCAACCTCCGTAGCCCCTCTGCCGCCTACGTCCTCAGTCCATTGATAAAACGTTGGGTTCCACGAGTCAATTTCGACGAAACAAGGAGTATAGAAACTGATTTGTCGAGCATAAAATGATTCTTGGGTAGGTGTTCGTGGCAGGGGTTGGACTTGTTGTAAGTCAAAACAGAATGACACTGAATCAGTATCACTGGTTTTACACAAGTTATAAAATTCCTTTGTACATAAGGTATGTACTCGTTTCTCCGTCATTAAGACACTCTTCCTATGAGGATCTGTTGCATCCTTTATTTTTTGTGCTGGCACTGCAAGCATCGGAAGAAGGTGACCGAAAACCAGTATTAAACGAGCGCGTAAATACCTCGTTAAACATAGACTTCTTGATCTGCAAATGCAGACGAACCGAATCGTTGTATAGTTTCTTTAGTTTTCTTTGACTTAGTTTACAGGACAAATAAATACGTTTGGATTTACTTCTGTTATAGTTGCTCTCAGTAGCCGGAAGTTTACCTAAAAATTCTCTCAATTTTACCTTCTTCTCAGCTGATTTTACGAGCTTCCGGTCCCCACCTCGTCGTTCTTTAGGAATCCGTCCCCCAAACACTGTCTTAGCTGTTGCATGCATCCTATCCTTTGACAGAAAACACCTTCATAAACAATTCTTTACATACAGGTCTATTTTTTCTTACATCCGTTAGGTAATATGTTGTACTAAATGTACGTCCTCTCCTTTCCTTTCCTGGTGATACGCTACTTTCTATTCGCCCCCGTGGTGCATGTATTGCGATTAAACGGGTAAGGAACACGTCCTGGGCCACTTCTGAATGATTATTATAAAACCTTTGCCTGTTTCAAGGAAGATATTTCATCGATATTCTTGAACATTGTAACTTTGCTGAATTACGTTTTGCAAGGCAATGCAAGGTCTAATCCTAGAGGATCAGCACCACAATACTTACAAAAAGCAAGCAACCCTTATAAACCATGAAGGCCAAATGCCCCAATAATTACCATACACACCGGTTTGCTCATTCCACTGCTGCTTTCCTTTCTCGTCTTCTGGATCACCGCACGCCTATGTTAATTATCTTTCACTATGCGTCCTTCATCCATTTTACACCCCACAATACCACAACCCCAACTTGTTGTATGTAGCTATGACGGAGCCATATTACTGTCTGGATGTTTGCCCCACTTCACTGGCAGCAAATGACCAGTGTCGAAACACTCCTATAGTCGCAGTACGACAGTATCGACCTACGCTGCCTAAACAAAACCCGATATATCCAATGCGGTCGGAGCATGATCCGATAACTCCAAGCGGTCGGATCACAACCAGGTATCTCCCTTTTGTTGCGTTTAATATCTGGGAAACAGAAAGAGAAATCTGGTAATCGACTGGACACACTGAATTATGTTTCCTGTTACTACATTTTGGTGTGTTTCTTCTTTTCATAGCTTGTGCAGCCACTCAGAGAGCAACATTTGTTACTTTCTGCATTAACAGCAAATGTGGATTATCGGTTTTTTTTACGGCGCTCCTCAACCGAAACCATACAAATTGACGGTAGTTATTGCCTGACCAATTCAGATACTGCTGCTCGACAGTACTGCAACTGGCCGGTGCAGTCTCTGCATGATGGAGAGAGCGATCCTGCAATGTTCTTTTTCTCTCTCTCATGAATCGTAGATTCATTTATCGGGATACTTAAACTCACAGAGTAACCGACGATGGAGTTCCGAAAATCCCCACCAGCTACATGAAGAGTCTCTGTGTGTTGTAAAGTGTAAGAGTACACACTTGGAAATACGTCAATGACAGTATTATGAAGCGGTGTTGATGACAGCATCAGTTACTAGCCTCATATTACAGACTTCCACCTACCTTCGAATTGACTTAAGCAACATTTCCTTAAGTAAAGTAGAAAAGTCAGTGCAAAATAATTCTGTTTCGTTGTCTAGGTAAAGGAGATCAGGTGGGAAGAATAGAGTCGATGAGATATTTAGAGACGTATCACAGATGCGGATTGCCGAAGGATGGTGAAGGAAATCGGGCCGTCTCCTTTTCAAAGAAACCACTCCAACCTTTGCCGCAGTCGATTTATTGAAACTAAGGAGACTCTAAATCTGTGTGGTGGGGCGGTGATATGAACCGACGTCCTCCCGAATGTATCCCTAGCGTCTTTCTTAACTACTGCGCCACATTGCTTGGTGCCTGTTGCTGTCTCAAAAGTCTGTGAAACTGCACTTTGTTTTGACGGCAATAACGAAATATGTGTCAATATATATAAATTTAAATGCATACTTATAATAACTTTCTTCTTTATATTTTATTATTGCTTGGAACATTGGAAAGTATGAAACCTCGGTTTCGTCGGTGCTGTGAGTTTGTGGCAGAAGTTTATTCGGATTCAAGTTTATAACGGCTGTGGAACCTAAAGTACTTTCTTTTCAAAAGCTTTCAGCTCCAGCTAAACTATGTATCGGCGAGGAAGGTTTGGATAAATAGGTGACTGATTCCCAAGTGACAAAGTAAACATCGGAACTTTAGTCAGTACTAAGCTACGACACCGCAAAATACAGAGTTCTACCTCGTGTAAACAGCATTTGGACAGGCAACGGGCGACATGGTGGCAGCGTACAACATGTGCGCAGTGAGTCCCGATTTTCGTGATATGATCGTTGCCGTGCAGGCACTTTGCATAATACGAGCGTCTTCCAGGCGAACTAGCTACGAGCCCTGGAGGACGCCCGTATCCTGTGGATCGAAACTGTTACAGCCAACACTACTGAGTACAACTTAACCATACCTAAATATACAGATTTGACAATATTCCCAAAGAAAAAAATATCGTCGGACTGAAGAAATATTTTTAAATGCAGATTGGCTGTTTCTATATAACAAATCTTTTCTGTATCGAAATGAAATTCCTTTATAAAATCATCAACTAAATACTGTCATGTTGATATACAGAATGTAGCTACACAAATAACTTTTTTTAGAACTATTTGGAAATTCACTTTTATCGATAGGCTACCCGTAACACTTATCATGAATGTGGTCTCTGAAAGATATTACTAGCTAAATTAACTTCGTCTACGAAACGTTATAAAGAAACTTTCATATCTTTCTCTACCCTCTCTGCACTTAATGCAGCGTAAGGTGTACTGCGTATGGTAATGGCAAATTGATTACGCAACTTGTTTTCGCCGCAGCAAACTGCATTGCATCTGGCTTGCAATGATCTTATCGCAGTTCATAGTTTTTGTTGCATAAGCTGCGTGCTTGGTAATGACGTGTTAGTCGAAACGGGCCAACGCCACGGAAAATAAACGATGTAAATATATAGCCTATAACGGAAAATGTTTTCCTTTGCGAAATATGTGGACACTGTGGACCCGCATATAAACAAGAATATCAAGGAATAATATGAAAAACGTTACGCTTGATACAGTGTTGCACAAATTCAATATATTTATAACGGCGCCGATGATGCCGCTTTTTAGAAACACGTTATCGTTATCGGAGAATTCAATTTTTTGCAGAGTGAAAATGCACACTTGCTGTAATCTTGAGAAAGTTGTAGATTTTACGCCCCTTTCCATTTTTCCAATCACATCTGTATGTGCTACAAGCTGCGTTTCGTATTACGCCAGCAACTGCACTTGGGCAACGTCGCAGAAGCATTAAGAGCTGAGTTATAAACTGTTTTATTCTTATTTAACGTGACTTTTACGTCCTGCGGCTCGTATCACTTTCAACACTTGCGAAACTTTCACTTTTTCTGGGACGGACTGGCTCAGGTTTTCATGTTTTCATGCTGTCCTCTGTGCGTGCTACGCTGTGAGCTACAAGGGCAGCTGAACTTTTTTCATGATCAAATGAAAGAAATTGTAGTTTGTACGTTTCCAGAAAAAAGCGATACTGCTATAGTCATTCATTTATGAGGGCAAGTTTTGAACTGACTTCGGTGCACGGGCTAGGGGGTTGAGGAAGGGGGAAGGGACAAACTACCAGGCTTGGATGAAAGAGGCGGCGGCATGACCTGGCTCTGCTCATCCCTTCCCGCCACACAGAAATAAAACTTAACTAAAAGCGTTTATATTTTCCGGATATCAATTTCCAAATTACTTAGATAACTTTAGAAAATGTAAAATATCAAACTAACGAGGTGTTTTAGAAAAATGTTAACTATACTTAAAACAATACATTTTCAATTGCTCGCCTGAGGGACGCGCTTGCAGGCTGACCAATTCCTGAGAGCATTTGATCCAGGCCGAGCGGTCTAAGGCGCTGCAGTCACGGACTGCGCGACTGGTCCCGGCGGAGGTTCGAGTCCTCCCTCGGGCATGGGTGTGTGTGTTTGTCCTTAGAATAATTTAGGTTAAGTAGTGTGTGACTGATGACCTTAGCAGTTAAGTCCCATAAGATTTCACACACATTTGAACATTTGATCCAGAAAAAGGCGTCTGCGCATGCGCTGGTCACATCTGCTGCCAACACCGAAACCGGCACTATTCTGGAGATCACAGGCAGTGCCGGCAAACAACAGGCAGCTGGTAATCGACGAAAGAAAGGGTAAGACGCTGCACTGAGGACAGATAAACACAGAAACACTGAATTTCCAGAACGTAGGCGGAGAGGACTGAAGGAACATTCCTCTCATTTTCACGCTCGTATAACCATAGTCTGCAGACTTGTTTTCACAGTCGTAGTGCTACTTAAATACTGATACAGTTGAGTGTACAAAATGGTTCAAATGGTTCTGAGCACTAAGGGAGTTATCATCTGAGGTCATCAGTCCGATGGAACTTAAAACTACTTAAACCTAACTAACCTAAGGACATCACACACATACATGACCGAGGCAGGATTCGAACCTGCGACAGTAGCTGTCACACTGTTCCAGACTGAAGCGCCTAGAACCGCTCGGCCACACCGGCCGGCGTTGAGTGTACACATCGATTTTATAATGTGTACATTATTATTATTGTTAGTCATGTTAAAGCGATGAATTAAGCATTAATGTAAGCAAATTATAATATCAAAATATTTTGTATGTTTTACTATTATTATTATTAAATATTAGGAAACTGTGGTACATTAGAAGTGGGGGAGACAAATAATTGTATTGAGAGAGTGAGAGGCTGGGTGGTATAAGAAACTGTGATCCCTCCCTCCCGCAAACCAAAACCTTGATCCGTGCCTGACCAATGCAGAGGAATCGAGGAGCATCGATTAAAAATAATCGATTAAAAATTTAGATGGCGCAGGATATAAACTGTGAAGTTACTAGCAAATGCTTTGTCTGAACTCCTGGCGATACGGATTCATTTATTACTACACGCAAGCCAATGACCGAGTCAGTAATGATTACAAAGAGTGTATCGTTGTCTCATGTCACGAATGTCCATACCTATGGCACCCGAATTCCACTATGAATAACACAATCATGAACAAAACTTAAGGACAAAAGTAACTTTCGCGTGATTTGTCATTACCAATAAACATAGCGAGGTGAAACTTGGACCATACATAGAAAGAGCTGCTACAGTATAGTACAAAAGTTAACTAACAGAAAATAAGCAGTGAGACAGAGATGACACTTCTGTTCAATGACAGTAAGAAGTTCGAAATATTGCGCGTACGTCAATGCGAGATGCTTTTAATAATTTCCGCAACGAAATTCTGTCTCGAAATCTGGCAGAAAACCCAAAGAAAATCCGGTCAGACATAAAGCACATCTGTGGCAAGACGCAATCAATACCTTCACTGCGCGATAACAACGGTGAAGTCACTGATGACAGTGCCACTAGAGCAGAGTTATTAATCTCGGGTGCCGGCCGGGGTGGCCGAGCGGTTCTAGGCGCTACAGTCTGGAACCGCGCGACTGCTACAGTCCCTGGTTCGAATCCTGCCTCGGGCATGGATGTGTGTGATGTCCTTAGGTTAGTTAGCTTTATGGAGTTCTAAGTTCTAGGCGACTGATGACCTCAGAAGATAAGTCCCACAGTGTTCAGAGCCATTTGAACCATTTATTAATCTCGGTTTCCCGAAGCTCCTTCATCAAAGAAAGACGAAGTAAGAATTCCTGTATTCCAATCCAGGACAACTGCCAAGATTAGAAACATAGAAGTAGATGTCCTCGGTGTAACAAAGCAGCTTAAATCACTTAATAAAGGCAAGGCCTCCGGTCCAGATTGTATACCAGTCAGGTTCCTCTCAGAGTATGCTGATAAAATAACTCCATATTTACCAATTGTATACAACCACTTGCTCACACAAAGATGCGTACCTAAAGACGGGAAAATTGCTCAAGTCACACCAATACCCAAAAAGGGAAGTAGGAGTAATCCGCTGAATTACAGGCCTATATCACTAACGTCGATTTGCAGCAATGTTTTGGAGCATATACTGTATTCGAACATTATGAAGTACCTCGAAGAAAACGGTTTATTGACACATAGTCAGCACGGATTCAGAAAATATCGTTCTTGTGAAACACAACTAGCTTTTTATACTTATGAAGTAATAAGTGCTATCGACAGGGGATGTCAAATTGATTCTATATTTTTAGATTTCCAGAAGACTTTCGACACCGTTCCTCACAAGTGTCTTAACCAAACTGCGTGCCTACGGAGTATCGCCTCATTAGTGCGACTGGATTCGTGATTTCCTGTCAGAAAGGTCACAGTTCGTAGTAATAGACGGAAAGTCATCGAGTAAAACAGAAGTAATATCCGGCGTTCCCCACGGAAGTATTATGGGTCCTCTATTGTTCCTGATCTATATTAACGACATAGGAGGCAATCCGAGTAGCTGTCTTAGATTGTTTGCAGATGATGCTGTCATTTACCGTCTTGTAAAGTCATCAAATGATCAAAACGATTTGGAAAATGATTTACATAAGATATCTGTATGGTGCGAAAATTGGCAATTGACCCTGAACAAAGAAAAGTGTGAAGTCATTCACGTGAGTACTAAAACAAATCCGCTAAATTTCGATTACGCGATAAGTCACACATATCTGAAGGCTGTAAATTCAACTAAATAGTTAGGGCTTACAATTACAAATAACCTAAATTGGAACGATAACGTAGATAACATTGTGGGTAGAGCAAACCAAAGACTGCTATTCACTGGCAGAACACTTAGAAGATGCAACAGGTCTACTAGAGAGACTGCTTACACCACGCTGGTCCGCCCTATTCTGGAGTATTGCTGTGCGGTTTGGGATCCGCATCAGGTGGGACTGACGAATGACATTGAAAAAGTAGAAATAAGGGCAGCTCGTTTTGTATTATCGCGAAATAGTGGAGATAGTGTCACAGACATGATACGTGAATTGGAGTGGCAGTTAAAACAAAGGCGTTTTTCTTTGCGACGGGATCTTCTCATGAAATTTCAATCACCAGTTTACTTCTCCAATTGCGAAAACATTCTGTTGCTACCCACCCACATAGGGAGAAATGATCATCACGATAAAATAATTGAAATCAGGTTTCGCAGAGAAAAATTTAAGTGCTCGTTTTTCCTGCGTGCCGTTCGAGAGTGGAATGGTAGAGAGTCAGCTTGAAGGTGGTTCATTGAACCCTCTGCCAGGCACTTTATTGTGAATAGCAGAATAATCACGTAGATGTAGAATTACACTGAAGTCATCGCGATTCATGATAGTACCCTAGACATTAGAGCAGACGGGCAATGGTTCTCAATAGGCTGTTTGATCGCCACGGACGGCAGTGAATGCTCTGCTCCCACGCTGGCCACAACATTGGTAAGCAGTTCCATTCCTCGGTTGACTTCTGCTGGATGATAATTGGTACAATTGGATGTGCTGGAGTACTCTACCCAACGCATTCCTCACGTGCTCGATGGGACTTAAGTCGGTGGACAGTCCATTCACTGAATATCCTCTCGTTCCAAGACACACTTGGGGAAGGACTGCAGTATGACAATAACCTCCGGTGTACCGCGATTTGGAGGTGGGTACATCCTTGCAATGTTATGCATCTCCACACCGTTACACCTGGACCACCGAAACGATCAGTTCGACAATGCTGGACTTACCCTCATATGGCGAGAGGTGTCAAAACGTACTGCACCCAGGGACGTTATCGAAGGTGGTGACGTTGTTGCTGTAGTGGCGTTGTGGTACTTGTGTGAATGTGTTCGTCTGTGTGCCACCTTTCAACACTGCCGTGCATACTGATGTTTTAAACGCCCTTCCAAAGGGGGCGGTCTCTCGTTGCATTTGAGCCTTCAAAACGATATGTGCACCTGTCGAAATAGGCAGTTCTCCAAGATGTCACCCAGTCGGATGCATTGCCATGAAGTGTTTGAACATTTTCCGCGGCAGGAAGAACTCGAGTTTCACATTGTAACACTGATAGCAAATTGGTACCGAGTAAAAAAAATGGAAATGAGCGTATAGCATCATTTGCCGGGAGACCCCATTCGGGGAAGTTCGGCCGACAAGTGCAACTCTTATTTCATTTGACGCCACTTAGGGCGACTTACCCACCGGCAATGAGGATGAAATGATGATGAGGACAACACAACACCCAGTCCATGAGCGGAGAAAATCGCCAACCCGGCCGGGAATCGGACCCGGGCCCGCTTGCATCGGAGGCAAGCACGTTTCCAGCGAGCTAAGCAGGCGGACTGGTACCGAGTAAATCGTAATTTTGTGCAGTATGCTGCAACCCTTGTTGTGTGGGTAGAATATTGCGATGTTGTTGCGCTTGGTCGCGGGATAAGGCGCTTCAATCCACTTGGAAAAAGCGTCTTAAATTTTCATTGGCTGACCTAAGCATGACCATATAAAGCAGCTGTGGACTTTTTTGGCCTGTGGTTGGTTGAAAAGTTCGAGGTAGAGGCTCCATTGTAGTTGCTAGCGTAGTTGACTAGCGGGTACGCGGGTGTTTGGTGACGGCGGCCGAAGTGAGCGGTCGCGAGATTGAGGTCACGGAACTGGAAGTCTGAAAAGTGTATTAGTTTGTCAGAGATCCCAGTGTAAAGAAGGACAGAAGTTAATTACAAAATAAGTAATTTATTGCAGATCTAGATTTCGACTCTAACATAATCATCATCAGTGCATTATCAAATGAGTCATATAGGCATAACCACATCAGAGCATAAACTTGTGACGATTGATGTTAGTATTTACACTCAAAACATATTCTAGGAAGTATTAATTGCATTACGAGGCTATAAAGTGTGATCAATATCATTAATCAAAAGAGTTAAATAGTGATTTACGTAGTTGGAGAGTTGTGTAACATTTTATGTGTAATGTTAACAGTGCTGTGGTAAGGTGTGCAGCACTAAATAAATGGTAGGCATCATCCCTTAACACAAATTTACTTGCTTTTTGCTTAGACGCAGACCCGTATTCTCCTACACTCGCAACAGTTGCAGCACCAGTTGATAAACGGAGCCACGACCTGATGTTCCGCAGCGAGAGGGACTTACGAAGACGACAGGTGAGATATTTATCTCCGCAGTGTGTACCTGAAGCTGTACACAATCAGAGCACTCTCGTGTACCCCAGCCACTGGGGTATAGCTTTTAGAGCAGAATAGTTGTAAGATCCAAATCTAATTGCTGTGAATGGCAGTTCTCGCATGTTGTGTACGACTTCGAACAAAACGGTAAGGAGAGATGGGCTACAGAGCGGTGAGGTAACTGTCGTCTTAAGAAAGGTGAACAGGAGCAGAAATGATTACCGAACAAATTAACACAACAAACAGAAGATTTACGTAACCAATATTTTTCCAAATGTACAAAAACTCATTACAAATGATGCAACAAGAAATAGAGTCCAGCTATCACAATGTCAATAGGAAGAGAATCTCTTAACAAAAGCACGAACTATGGCGTCGAAAAGTTGTGGCTCAAAGCGCAAGTTGAGATGAGTGGCTGCCGCCAGTCGCCTTGTATGGGGGGTGGGGTGGGGGGGGGGGGGGGCAGCAGAGGGCACTCGAAGTACAGAGCTGCTGGTGGCGTGCCTCAGCTAGTTCTGCCAGCTCCAGCGTGACTGCTGTCGGTGTGAGTTCAGTTGCTATGATCCCCGAGAGCTACGCAGCACAGTAATTACATGTTAACGCTAAGGGTGGCTTGTAACAAATATCGAAACTGGTATGCCAAATAACCATAAAAAGTTATCAACATGGTATTTCTCTGTTTCTCTCCATGAATCGATCCGATAGCCACTGAGGCACATGTGTCGACTACAACACCAGAGGAAAGTTTCACTGACATTAAGCCTGCCGGAAAGGTTAAAAGCCCCTGAGGCAAGAGCAGAAAATCGAGGCAAAGAAGGTGCGATCCTCAGGCAGCCGTCGGTAGCCTGCTCCCCGGGAAGATACACGAGGGAGGGCGAGCGATCGTAGCCGGCAATTTATTGCCGATTATGTTTCAGAGCGCTCCTTTGGCTGCCGCCACCCCAGAGCCTCTCCATCCAACCCCTCGTTTCACGACGCCCCCCTAATACACACTTTCGTGACCCCTCCGCGCGGTATTCGTTCCTAAAGCGGCAGCGTAAATGGAAATAGTCGTTACTGTGGGTGAGGTATCGGGCCGGCTAGCGCACGAATTATACTGGAAACGGGCCCGAGAGTTTAATAGCGTTTTAAGAGACGCCGGTCGGAGCGCGGCGGCCGCCCACACGCAGCCGGCCTCTCTCCAAATGAGGAACAGGTTTTAAGTGAGGCTGGCCGCCCCGGCGCGGCGGAGGCGATGGCGCTGGCGACGGCGATGGTGGGCCCAGATCGTCACGCCCTAATGGGCCGCCACGCACCCTCGTGATTTGTGGCCGACGGTACCTGGCCGCGGACGGCCCAGGGCGCAGCACACGCGCCGCGCCGCACCACACCGCACCGCGCATCTCCCCTGCACCTGCACCTGCCGCGACCATTCGTCGTGTCAGTTTCACCGCTGAAGGGAAAGCGCCGCTACGTCCTCATTACGTCTGCCGACCGCCTGCTCTCGCCTCGTCACGTAGCGCTCTGTATGAAAATCACTGACTGTGCTGTGTGCAGTCTGTGGCTGGTTTTCATTGTTGGAATATTTGCCATTGTAGTGTTGGGCAGTTGGATGTGAACAGCATGTAGCGTTGGGCAGTTGTAGGGAGAGATGGCGAAGTTTTGAGAGCGGATGATCTGAACGTGTGTCCATCAGAATGAGTAAATTTGTAATACTGTATATCATGAACTGATATATATATATATATATGATGACTTTTGTACATTATTAAGGTGAATACATTGTTTGTTCACTATCAAAATCTTTCATTTGCTAACTATCAGTAGTTAATGCCTTCAGTAGTTAGAATCTTTTATTTAGCTGGCAGCATTGGCGCTCGCTATATTGCAGTAGTTCGAGTAACGAAGATTTTTGGGAGGTAAGTGATTCATGAAAGGTATAGGTTATTGTTAGTCAGGACTATTCTTTTGTAGGGATTATTGAAAGTCAGATTGCGTTGCGCTAAAAATATTGTGTTTCAGTTTACTGATGATCTGAATAAGTAAAGAGAGAAATGTCTGAGTGCGTTCAGTTTTACTCAGCTGTTTGAAAATAAAGTAACGAAAGGGGTTTATCAGCACAGTAATTCACTAATTTTTCTAGGGGGACATTTCATATGGATCCTGGCAGGGTCGCCATATAAAAACGTCCCCTTAGAAAAATTAGTGAATTACTGTGCTGATAAACCCCTTACATTATTTGTTTTTCAAACAGCTGAGCAAAACTGAACATGCACAGACATTTCTCTCTTTACTTATTCAGATCATCAATAAACTGACACACAATATTTTTAGCACAACGCAATCTGACTTTCAATAATCCCTACAAAAGAATGGCCCTGACTAACAATAACCTATACCTTTCATAAATCACTTACCTAACAAAATTCTTCATTACACGAACTACTGCAATACAGGAGCGCCAATACTGACAGCTAAATAAAAGATGTAACTACTGAAGACACTAACCACTGATAGGCATAGTTAGCAAATGAAAGATTTTGATAGAGAACAAACAATGTATTTACCTTAACAATGTTCAAAAGCCATATATATATATATATATATATATATATATATATATATATATATATATCAGTTCATGACATCCAGTCTTACAAATTTACTGTCTCTGATGGATACACGTCCAGATCATCCACTCTCAAAACTCCGCCATCTCTCTCCCCACATCCACCACTGCTGGCGTCTCACCTCCAACTGCGCTGCGCTACGCACTGTTCACATCCAATTGTCCAACACTAAAATGGCAAATATTCCAACAATGCAAACCAGCCACAGACTGCACACAGCACAGTCAGTGATTTTCATACAGAGCGCTACGTGACGTTACCAACATAAAAACCTACACGGCCTACTTACAACCTGATCAGGCATACTTCTCGTTCTTTCGTATGGGGCACAAGGACGGTGATTGGGGGGGGGGGGGGGGAGTAAGGAATGCAACACTTTTTTTCTGAAAGCAGGTTGATTTATTCATGATTTCATTACACCACATTATTCTCCACTCTTCAGCGACAAAACCCCGTTTTTGAACATAATCTTCGTTCAATGCGACGTCCTTGCGCCACCTTACTGGGAGAATCTGTATTGCCTCCTGGGATCACTCTACTGGTCGACATCGGAGCCACCGTCTTGATGCATCAGTAGCTTCCCCATTATCCACTTACTAATTCCCGCGGAGTGCATCTCTCATAGAGTCATATAAATGTCAGTCGGAAGGCGACGAAACCAGAGAGCACAAACTTTTGAGTACCCCAGCTGCTGGACAAGTGTGTGACCACTACCATCGGAGATGTTTAGTTGGCAACGAAGTGTTTGTGAACCGTCGATCATCTCGAATGAGACTGTCCGCACGTTCTAACATTGCAGTAGCCCAGCTGTGTGTGTCCAGCCGGCACGCGGGAGTTCGGACAAGTTTACGCAGCCATGTTGCGGTAACGACAGACCCATCATCCAACGATTTACCATGCTTTTGTTCACTGTCAGGGCTCATAGGCATTCTGCAGGCGCCTGTAAATATCTGCGATGCTCTCGTTTTCCGCCAAAACAAATTCAATGACAGCTCTTTGTTTGAAACGCAATTCCGTTATAGACGCCATCTTGAAAGCTATTTATAGCGCCGCCACCTACCGCAACTTCACAGACGAAGTGCGTTTCTAGTAGTCATCTGGGTCGTAAGTGGCATAGTCGTGAATACACTGTTGGCCGTTAAAACTGCAACACCATGAAAATGACAAGTAACAATGGTGAAACTGACACGAATTGTGAAACGTCCTTTTCTGCGTCCTCCAATTTTCCGTGGCGTCGACTGAAATCGCACTCCTTGTCGCGGCCAGAATCGACCCACTCCAGGCGACGTGCAGCGCGCCACACCACTGCATGCAACAGAAATATCTCTCCTGTGACATTGTCTGTGATATGCCTATGCGACGAAGGTAGGTGGTGGGCTGAAGACCTGGATGTTACTGGGCCGGTGCTGCTAGCGCGTGACGGCTGACGTGCTGCTGGTGAGAACCACAATGAAGTGGGTTGGGTCCGCCAGTGTGCAGCGCTGAGAAGACTGCTGGTGCTGCCCAACTTGTAGCGCCGAGGCTGAACTGCTGAAGCGGCCAGACGGAGCTGCGGGTACTGCTGACTTGAGACCTAAGGCGCAACTGCCTTCACATAGTGCGGCAGGGGCCACTTGATATCCGCAAGGAGCTGCGAAGGCACGTGACCTGTCGTAGCAGTATAGTGCGCTGCCGACAGCGCTCTCTGCTGCGAGAGGCGCGCTGTCTACCGGCGAGGCTGGCGCCCCCAGACTCTGTGGAGGCGACGTGTTTACTCTGTGGTATACAGCCCAGGCCATGGCCCACCAGGTTAGCCGAAAGCTCTAATGCGCTGCTTCCCGGACCCGGGTAGGCGCGCTGGCCTGGGTCGAATCCGCCCGTCGGATTTACGACTAGGGTCGGTGTGCTGGCCAACCTGGATATGGTTTTTAAGCGGTTATCCACATCACTCTAGGTAAATACCGGGCTGGTCCCCACGTCCCACCTCAGTTACACAGATCGCAGACATTTGAAACACATTCGCACTATTTCATGGTTTACACTAGACGCAGACAGCTGGGATACAGTAATTCCGTCCCGAAGGGTATGGGGTGGCGGCAAGAAGAGCATCCGGCCACGCTGTAAAATTCACCATGCCAAGTTCGTACTTAACCCTGCCGACCCTGTGCAGATGCAGGACAAAGGCAGTAGCGAAAGAAGAAGAAGAATACAGCCCAGGCCATACAATGCAGATAGTTTAGATGAGAGCCGTTTAAACACATCCTCCTAGCAGGCTGGCTGGCCGTATAGCCTGCCTGATGTGTGGAGGAAACGAATAACAGGCGGATACAACAATGCGTACCTCATTAAACACAAAATTCTTACCGAACAGAAAGTCTTAATTTTTTTTCCTGATGCGTATCAGAATGTATTTAATGTGTTGAAATGTAAATGAATATACTGCAGTCAATTATCAGTACGCAGTACACGTGACTCACTTATTGAAAACAACAGGCAATTCTTTGTACTTCACACTTCATGGTGTGTAAAAATTTATTGTTTCCATTTCTTTCCCGTCACTGGTTGTAAACTTTTCTGTTGTCTTACGTTCTCTGAGCTTCGTCTGTTGTCTCTGTTCTTTCTATATTACTGCTTTTTACGTGTCTTTTTCTTATGTACCTATGTTAAACTTTTAGGTGCCAAGTTGTGAAATCCTAATCGAACTGACCTTTTCTTCTCGAATGTTACAGCGATCTGCAGCATTTGGGCCGCTGAGATGCAGACTGCTCGCCAAGAACTCAGATACTCGACAAAAATCTTATGCCGTTCATTTTAATTAATGCATTTAATTAAAAAGTGTTGGCCATAGTACTGAATATTGAGTATCAACACTTCCATAATTGAGTATTTATAAACTGTGTGAAAAGGAATCACTAATAAAGATAAAATCAAAGGCTTGGCGCAAGTGTACCCAGTTTTATTATAAAGAAAACATTCAGTGTACAGGGAAATTTCATAGAAATTAGTTGAACACATGACAAAAAACATCTGATTGAAACAAGAAAATAAGTCATAATATAATGAACACAAATAGGTCTGCGAACGATATCTGACAAGGAATGAGGTACTTAATAACTAGTTTCTAACATATTAATTTGGCATACATCGACGTAGGTGGACAAGTCACTGTGCCGAAATAGAAAGGGAATAACAAATATAAATACGAGTGTCCCCCTGGTCGTGGGAGAGTCTGCATGAATTTACTGAAGTACTGGAAAACTACTAACTTCGTACTGTCCTAACCAGCTGTTGCCGCCAGATGTTCTCACCATAATTGTTCAAATGGCTCCAAGCACTATAGGACTTAATGTCTGAGGTCATCAGTCGCCTAGACTTAGAAATACTTAAGCCTAACTAACCTAAGGATATCACACACATCCATGCTCGAGGCAGGATTCGAACCTGAGACGGCAGAAGCTGCGTTTTATTGACAAGTAGGCTATCTTCGGTGCAGATGAACACCTTAAGAACTCGTCTGCAATTCAGGCTGTCTCACAAGAAGCGAGACGTCTAAATGCAAGTACCATCTCCTTCACATCAAGAGTATCTGTCGCTCTACCGCTAAGTCTGTCTGCTGCGAAGTGTGTAATCAGAAGAGCTGTATACAAATGCATCCGCTAGCAGCGTCTACAGTAACTGCTCTACAACGAGTTTGCTTCCTAGAAATCATACACCAATGAAAAAAAGTTCGTCCAGGTCTAGTCAGTGGTGTAACTGTCAAGTGACGAAAAACTGTGTAAAAGTTATTCTCCAATCGGCCGGCTTTCCGCTTGTGCTGTTCCAAAAATCCAGACTCGTGAGATTGCATCATCGTCTCGTTCCTTTATTTCGCCGCTCCAAGATCGTTTCGCACAATTTCAAAAAACGGTTCGTGGCCTCCCACTCCAACTATTTTTTAAGAAAATCCAGTGCGTTTCACCTGTCCCATTCCACCAGGTCTAGGCGTCTGTTTGTTGAGAAACTTTTAACGAACGGTGAAAAAAAAAAGTACAGAATCTGAATTGTTAAGCTGCTTCTGGGAGTGCAGGTGGATAGTGATCTGTTCAAATGCTTGGTCTTTTCACCTGCTTTCATAGAATTCACTGTACAAGATACATTTCCCTCTGCAGAAAGAGTTTTGATGAAAGGGCCTAGCTGCAAAAACATTTATTTACAGGGGCGAATCTCCAAGGGCCGCCATTTCTTGCATGTTTTCTAGAGCACGTGGAAAACGTTGGCTGCGAGCTCTAGACCGACACCTGAGTTGGAAAACTACTAGCTGGGCTCATGCCTGCCATCACTTGCTGGGTCAACGCAGTCTACCACTGGGTTGCCAGTTCTTCTCAAGTCATCACCGCTGCCTAGAAAATAATACAGCGGTACGTCTCGGGTCGCGTCCCCTACTCTGTCTAACTGCTGTCTTCCCAATACCTCGGGTTACACGGGCGAAAATTCTAACATTACATGCACATAAATCCAATTAGAATATAGAGAAGGATTAAAAGCTGCCTCGACCTTTACTATCACTGCTATTAAACTTGAATAAAAAATATGTTGATCGGTCGAAACATTATTTTAGTCGATGATTGACTGAATCTGCTTATTAAAAAATCTGAGAAGGGCCAGGTTGAGACTGGACTGATGCTATTTATTGAGATTCTGTATTTTATTTTAAAGCATTGTACTTCCGTCATTATTATTTGCCTCCCTCTGTTCACCTTCCCTACTCTGTACAAGCCCACCCTGCAACCTGCCACTCCCCTATTTAAGTACTGCCATTTCACATGTCTCGTCAGTTTGGTTGCCCACTCTCACCACGAAAGTACTGTAAGTTCTCGTTGTAGGTATTATTTTCTTAAATTGGAGACTAGTTGTTGTACAACATTGTTTATTTACTTTGATGTTGTTCGTTGTTATTTTCTTTGTCACACAACTTATTCGATCGTACCTTGTTTGTCAATATTGTTTAGACAGCCAGTGGACGATGGTCCGGGGAGCCGAAACCGGTCGTGGCGTTTAAAGGAAAACTACATTACTGGCCATTAAAATTGCTACACCAAGAAGACATGCAGATGATAAACGGGTATTCAAAGGACAAATATATTATACTACAATGACATGTGATTACATTTTCACTCAATTTGGGTGCATAGATTCTGAGAAATCAGTACCCAGGACAACCACCTCTGGCAGTAATAACGGCCTTGATACGCCTGGGAATTGAGTCAAACAGAGCTTGGATGGCGTGTACAGGTACAGCTGCCCATGCAGCTTCAACATGATACCACAGTTCATCAAGAGTAGTGACTGGCGTATTGTGACGAGCCAGTTGCTCGGCCACCTTTGACCAGACGTTTCCAATTGGTGAGAAATCTGGAGAATGTGGTGGCCAGGGCAGCAGTCGTACATTTTCTGTATCCAGAAAGGCCTGTACAGGACCTGTAACATAGGTAGTGCATGACCCTGCTGAAATGTAGGGTTTCGCAGGGATCTAATGAAGGGTAGAGTCATGGGGCGTAACGAATCTGAAATGTAACGTCCAGTGTTCAAAGTGCCGTCAATACGAACAAGAGGTGACCGAGACGTGTAACCAATGGCACCCCATACCATCACGCCGGGTGATACGCCAGTATGGCGATGACGAATACACGCTTCCTACGTGCGTTCACCGCGATGTCACCAAACACGGATGCAACCATCATGATGCTGTAAACAGAACCTGCATTTATCCAAAAAAATTATGTTTTCCCATTCGTGCACCCAGGTTCGTCGTTGGGTACACCATCGCAGGCGCTCCTGTCTATGATGCAGCGTCAAGGGTAACCGCAGCCATGGTCTCCGAGCTGATGGTCCATGCTGCTGCAATTGTCGTCGAACTGTTCGTGCAGATTGTTGTTGTCTTGCAAACGTCCGCATGAGTTGACTCAGGGATCGAGACGTGGCTGCACGATCCGTTACAGCCATGCGGATAAGATGCTTGTCATCTCGACTGCTAGTGATACGAGGCCGTTGGGATCCAGCACGGCGTTTCGTATTACCCTCCTGAACCCACAGATTCCATATTCTACTAACAGTCATTGGATCTCGACCAGCGCCAGCAGCAATGTCGCGATACGATAAACCGCAATCGCGATAGGCTACAATCCGACCTTTATAAAAGTCGGAAACGTGTTGGTACGCATTTCTCCTCCTTACACGAGGCATCACAACAACGTTTCACCAGGCAACGCCTGTCAACTGCTGTTTGTGTATGAGAAATCGGTTGGAAACTTTCCTCATGTCAGCACGTTGTAGGTGTGAATGCTCTGAAAAGCTAATCATTTGCATATCACAGCATCTTCTTCCTGTTGGTTAAATTTCGCGTCTGTAGCACGTCATCTTCGTGGTGTAGCAATTTTAATGGCCAGTAGTATAAAAGTGCAACTGGTGCGCTTTTCGATTGCAGATCAATATTACTGTTGTTGAGCCTGCCGCACAAGGCTCCGTAAACTGTGCAGTAAACTATAAAACCAGGCTAAATAACGGACGCCAGCCTCGCTTCGACCAATGAGACAGAGATAAATTTCTCACTACTTCAATATTATAAACAAAGCCCTATAGCAATCCTACTACTTTCAGAAAGATTTCGAGCTCCGACCACTGGACTGGAATTTGTTCATCTCTTACAGTCCTACGCCGCCTCTAATTTCTTCCTGACAACTTCCGCCGTTAATGCCCACGTAACAATACCAGAACACACTTCAATGTCAATAGGAAAAAGTCATACAGAAGCAGCAGTCTCAAATTTCCATGGAAGGAAATATGGTTCCTTGACATCATTGAAAACCTCGTGCACTAAACACTACCGTCCAACTGAGTAGTTGGCTGCACAGCCTAATTGCGCGTTTGCACTTTCGCTAAACGGCCATTATCGCCAAGAAAAACTGCATGACTCAACTTGAATTCAACGTCCGCACACAGGAACGCTTCCGGAGTCCCTCAGTGTTCCGTTCTGCAAGAAATAACTCGGTTGACTGCGAAGGCTCGCCTTCTCCCGACTTCTGAAACACTCTTCGAAAACACCAGACCTTTCCCAGAAGACACACGTCATCGACACCTCACAAAGGCTAACGGCCGAACCCTTGATCTTGCGAGCTCCAAGCTACTCGACTAAATTATTATACATTTACACCTCCTAGCCAGTCAGGATAAGCAACAGAATGTAGTGGACACTTCTTGCTTCCGCTTGTAGCGCTTCTGTAAGGTGCCCTTTATGGGCAGAACTTCTTAAAGATTCTCCGCCGCGGATACTGGAAAACACGAGCCGTCAAGTGGAAAACACTCGCCCTTGCGTCGGCTACTTATGCCCAGACTATTATCCGTTTAGGAGGGGTAGGGGAAGACCGATCTATCATTTAAAGACGGGAGAAAGCCTCCTTCCCCCCTTCCCCCCCCCCCCCAAAAAAAACCTACCCTGTCGTAGACAATATCCACAGAAAGAGGCCATAGGCGAGGTCAGGAAATTATATTTTGCAAGTTTACGGCATGTTTGGAAATTCAATAGTTGGTAGAGTAGCGCCATCTAAATTCTGTATTATCTCATTCAGAAATAGCATGTGAATGATGCCTGTTTGTGAGAAGTTCGCGTTATGCCTTCTACAAGATGGAGAAACGTGTACCTGCGTGTATTGTAATTCTACAGCGTCGGGATATTATCCAGCACACGTAGTGGTTTACCGTCTGCGACATTGCTACTCGAGATTGTTGGAATCGTGGGAATGCGTAATTGACGGGTTCGAGACGACCATGCTCATCGCCATGCAGGATCTGAATGGCCCCACGAGACTAGCGCCCGAGATGATAAACATATTCTTTGTTCGGCCGTGCAGGATCGTACTGCCACGTCATGTACATTGAGTCAGGAAACGAGTTTGTTTCCAGCACATCAAGTACCATCAAAGACAGTGCGACGACATCTGGAACATTATAGAGGATAGTGAGCATTGTTGCAGATTTACTTGGTATTGTTTCCTTTGTCCAACACGTCTTTTAAGGATGTAGTAAATGAAGTTTGCATATTAGCCTCTAATATCTTGTAATTTACGGAGGCATTCTAGTCCAGAAGTTCCTCGCTCTTTGTGTTTCTTAGATTTTTGTCGATTTACAGAAATTTCTGTATTCTTCATTTCCATTTTCTTCGATTAATGCGTTTTCCATCAGGCCATCACTTATTGAAACGTTCCACACGTTCTGTTTAGTCTATCACAAAATGGTTCAAATGGCTCTAAGCACTATGGGACTTAACTTCTGAGGTCATCAGTCCCCTAGACTTAGAACTACTGAAACCTAACTAAACTAAGGATGTCACGCACATCCATGCCCGAGGCAGGTTTCGAACCTGCAACCGTAGCAGCAGTGCGGTTACGGACTGAAGCGCCTAGAACCGCTCGACCACAGCGGCTGGCCAGTCTATCACATTTAGACGTGCTTTTTCCTTTCTCATGTTATTTAGCTTCGAATCAGTTTTGGAAGAGACAAAAACAAACGAAAAATAAGGTGGCACCGTGGCAAGACATCGAGCTATCTTTCTGAAGATGTTGGTTCTGTAGATTGTTCGACCATCCAGATTCAGATTTTACGTGATTTGCCTAAAAAGCGTACGGTAAATATGGAGATGATTTCTCTGAAAAGCCGATTTCCTTACCCCATCTTCCGTCAATTATAAATTGTGTTCCATCTCTAATGACTTCGTCGCCGACTAGTCGTTAAACCCTAAACTATCTTTTTGCATGCCAAATCTTGTTTCCAAATACCAAGTTATATGTCAGCAAAAAAGGCTTCCAGCTCTCTTGAGGTATCTTCCATATGGAAAATTACCCATATTTACTCTTGCTAATATGTTATGCCAACGTTCAGTTAACATGAAAACGATGTCCAGTACTAAGGTAAATACAAAACAAATAGTTAAAGTACGTGTCGCATCATGGAGACGTCGTCTCTTTATCTTCTGGCAGCTGGAACCCAGTTCCATAACTACAACTATAGATTAATGATATTTAACATTGTAAAATTGGATCGACGGTCTATTCTGAAAACTACTTTTTTTTATTCACAACTGTCTTGATTACGTTTGGTGGACTTACGACGGTTTACCGATTTCGATTCTTATGAGTCATCTTGAGAACCAATACCTTGATCCGAAAGTAAAAGTGAAGATGATTTCAAGTAATAACGATGTGAACTATTTAACTACTGAACGTGTTGATTTCTTAACAAGATTTCGGTCCAAGATACCGCTCCCGTTGATATGTCGTATAGGCCAAAATCTATCAGCTGTCGTAACTTCTTCAAATATAATCGAGACCGTTGTGAATAAAAAGGTATAACTGCGGTTGGCGCTGGACATCGTTACAACATTAGTTAGCTGGTTCTAAACGTAATGAGAATTACAGTAAATTACTATCGCTTGTTGTAAATGTTGTTTTACACATGTGGTTCACATATGGATCTGAGTTCTCAGACAAACCACTCTCTGCCCAGGATCTCTCATCTCTACGAGATGTACCTGAGTTCATAAAAAGAATTTAGAAACGCCCTGTGCGTGTATTGTAACAACGATTCTTAAAGTCTCAGGTCTACCTTTATATGTCACCTGCGTCGTTAGGTATCCTTTAAAGCGTGGAAATCTCGGATAATACTGTATCTGCGTAGGAGTGATCACAATCGGAAAACTTAACAATAGTCTCTGTTTATCCATCGTGTACCAAAGAAAACTCTCCAAATTGGCGTATGTTTTCAAAAGTTGTTATTTTATTCCCACAAAAGATAGTAACTTATGAAAACATACGGTTGTTCGGTGGTTTTTCTTTGGTAGGCTTAGCAACAGGGTTGCTATATTTTCCTTTAATGATTCTTGTGAAAAGAAACCGATGATTGTTTTCTCAAGGTTGGGTGGTCACTGCGAGGGTGACTCGTGTGGCTAACCACTTTAAGATGCAGCTTATATTGTTAGCACACTGGAATAACGTCTTTCAGAATACTACCGAAATGAAGAGCAACAAATTTTTCTACAGATGCGACATACGCGTCGACCAAGTTATTAATTTACAAAGTTAATTAGCGCATATTCCACTTCTAGATCCGGAACCGGTTATGACTTACAACGTACGCCTGACGAAACTGTGGAATGGGGAACAGGTGTGTGAGTGAACCAAGGGCGTCACCGCGTTACTGGAGCGTAACTGCGCATAGTGGCCCGAAATGGACGTCAATGTATTCCTTGGCACGGATACAGTTAAGTGGAGTCACGGACTCAAGTTCATTAAAAGTGAGGCAGGAAACAATGTCGTACGGGAGAAGGAAACAGGAACTAGCAGTACCGGTTCTAGGACAGTCCTGTTGCGTTGCATGGCGAGGATCCAAATTGCCGAGGAGAGCAGTGCGTTTTAAGACGATTTATAGCGGTTGTCTTGCAGATTACACTCTTGGAAATTCGCACACTCAGGTTTACGGTCTACCCAACACCCTCTTGGAGACTCCTGACTCCATTACTGCCATGACATCTGCCACTCATCTTCGATGCAGTCAACCGATTTAATCCACTACTGCCACTCATCTTCGATGCAGTCAGCCTATTTCCTATTTCCCTTTAGGATCCACCTCCATAATTTCTTTGACCGTCTGTTGTTGTCATCATCTATTCGTTCTAAGTGGATATGCTGTAGCAACCTCTTCATCTCAATAGCTTTCACTACGTTTCCTTTTACTCCCATAATTTCTCTGATTCCTCCATTTCTGGTGTGGTATAGCCCTCGTCTCCAGTAACCCATTTCAATGACATGTATTTTATTTTTTCCTGTCTTTTTTATTTCCCTAATTTCTAAGTGTTCTACTATAGTCTGTACGTAATCATTTTCGTTTTGTTTGTGATCTAAGTACTCCGAAAGATTGTTTAACTGTCGAATAACACGATTACCTTGTCCTATCCTGTTTTTAATATATTCTAAAGTTTTTCCAGTCGGAATTTCAGTTAGACCTTTGGTATTTAAAATAAGAACCACATTTAATACTAAAATTCTCGCATCTAAATCATGCTGTTCGTCACATCCCAATGTCACGCATTCTTTTTTTTAACTTTTTAATTCCCCCTTTTCTTCCTCAAACAGCTTCCGCTGCCTATAGCTAGAGTCCTCACTACCTTCGGCAATTATCATCTGGCTATCAGTGAGTAGGTGAGAGTATAGTTTTTCATTCCCAACAGATTTTCCCCTGGGGCTACATTTATGTATTGCTTTAGGTCTTTAACACTTATTATAAATTTAATCCTTAGAAATTGACCCCGTCTTGAAACCTGTTGTAGTAATCCGCAGTTACGAGTAAACAGCAGTACCTTTATGCTAGAAGAACAAGAGGGAAAGAGAACTGCAAAGGGACAAAAATGGAGTTACTTTCTGGTAGTGTGGCACTGGGGAAACGTAATGTTCGTCAAGTTACAAAACTTGATACACCGGCTACACTACTCGTATTCCCTGTTAATTAGCTATAACCGGTTTCCTCATGCATTTATGTTTTACCAGGCTCTTGCCGACATGAGAGTAGCACTTGTCTTTCCTTTTCCGGCTTCGTGTTCCCAAGTAATAAACTACCACGAGTACAAGGTCAAATAGAAAACAGTATTAAAAAGAAATAGTTTTCTTAGGGGAAGCTATAAACTTAGAACTTGGTGCTTTTCGCGTGTTTTTTATCTTCGTACGAGAAAAATGCTTAGCAAAGGAAAGTGGCAGCTCGACGTAGAAAAACGCTCTAGTCCCATAATGTCTCAAATGAATTTTCATTCTCCTTGTGAACGGAGTGTAATCTTTTGATGCAGTTCACAACGCAGTCTCATAAAGATGACATCTGAAACTTTTTTTCAGACTGGAATCCTGTATCACTATGAAAGCTCAGTGCTTGGACGGGATTGCAATAAACACGGTGCCGAATGCGCAACGCAGTGTCATTTCAAGTCTTTGGTGAGGATTCTTAGCCGCATTCAAAGATAGAACATCACAATCGGCAAAAAGTAAACACTGCCCAAGGGCAACAACTGTCCACTAGTGCACGACCAACTACTGCGTGCACAGACTAGAAGAATGTGATGTTGCGGGGAAGCGGGAAAGGGCTCGGTACCAGGAGTGGAATGGAGGAAAACTGTTTAGCAGACAGCCAGCTTCTCTTTGTTTTCGAAGTCAAGCTGTCTTTGCACCCGTAATGTAGTCTGAAATAGAGACAGGATCTTCAATACCTCTGTAAATGGACAATACTCCGGTACACCGTATACTAACTCCTAACCGTAGTGTGAAAAGGAAACAGGATGTAGAGTATCCCAGTTACTGAAATTAAAATTGCGTACGGTCTTGTCTTGTCGGCGCTTCCAAGTATAATTTTTGAAATAATAAATTTCTGTCTTCCTTCCGCCTTTCTATTAATCTTTCTATTCCTTCTCTCCCACATTTTGTTGTCATTAGCTCTCTCTCAACATTATTTTAGTTTTTTTCTATAGCCTTCTGTAGTGTGTGGGTTTAACGGTAGCTGCAATGGATGACTTTGTAATAGATATTTATAGCTAGTTTTTAGAAGAAACAAATGCAGATGAACGCACCCGTAGGGATAACTACCGTCCACCAACAGGTTATGAGGTCACTAGTACAGTACGTATTAGGTACTCTAAGAAATTAAGAAAAAAACAAGTGGAATACATGTGTTCTAATCTTTCCTTCAACTTGTTTCAAAATGAAATATACAGTATAAAAACAGTATATTTAGTTAGCTGTAAAAAAAAAGTACATGTTAATTTATATGTACCTCTGGAATTTCAGCAGACTCTCATCAAAATAACACTTATCAGTAGACAGAGCATCTTTCCAAGCTTAGATTCGTAATTCGTGCCGTGTCGTAGTTCAACTAGGTGACAACATTTCAGATCATACAGACAAATCATCTGCTCCCCATTGCATCACTGTGGTTCTCAAAACTCCTGAAGGGTAGACATTGACTGTGGTTATTATATCACAGATACAGTCTCTTTGACTGTTCAGAGTTGCCACTAAACCCGCCCAAAGATGTTAACAACCATGCATGAGCAGCGCCTAATAGACATAGGGCGTTCGACAGTCGATCTGTTTCAGTCATTCCACCAGGAAGGGTGTATACGGCTCGTGTTGTCTGTAGTTCAACCATGCCTAGACGGTCAGTACCGCAGTTCGATCGCGTCCGCATTGTTAGTTTGTGCCAGGAAGGGCTCTCAACAAGTCAAGTGTCCAGGCGTTTCGGAGTGAACCACAGCGACGTTGTTCGGACATGGAGAATATACAGAGAGACAGGAACTGTCGATGACATGCCTCGTACAGGCTGCCCAAGGGCTACTATTGCAGTGGATGACAGCTACCAGTATTGGGACAACCTATGTGCCACCCCACTCTCCATTGTTGCCAGATATATCCAAGATGGCGGCTATGACGTCATGCAGGATGGCGGCGTGTAGATTTGGCAACAGCGCATGACGTCATCCAAGATGGTGGTGATGTAACTCCAGATGGCGGAATTTGGCGGGAAGATAGGTCAATTGGGCTACCTCCACTACCCTAACCCCCCTCTCCTTCCCCAGAAAAATGGTGGGACCTTCAAGTCATTTTTTCGCAATTCTATCGACTTGCTTTTGTTGTAACTCTCTTTTATTTAAAATTATCCAGTGTTTACGTGTGTGTGGCGTGTTATGGCAGCCTCAGAAATAACATGATTTGCATTGTGCGGTGTCTAGTTTTATGCAAGAGGTCGTGGATGAGAACGTTTTAATGTCAGTTTAGACGCTGACAGAGACCTCAAAGTCATGGCAGAAAAACAAAATGTATGGCGATGTACAAAGCGTGCTACAGCAGAAACAGATAATGCTTCAAACAACGAGATAGAGCCACAGGGAACGTCTCTTGTGATTTATAGTATAGTCTACGGCAGGGTTTCCCAACCTTTTTAGCTGGTGGACCCCTTCTTCAGTCGAAAATCCATGGCACACCCCTAGTCAGTAAAGAGCACAGTAACTTTAAATTTCAGAGCGAAACCCATGGGAACTGAAAGCTTCTTAATGCAAGTTCCATGTTCCCAATGAGCCCCCCTCCCCAAAGTATCAATAGTCTTTGGTTTAGAGATGAATGAAAACAACTTGAAGGTCAAAAATCGACTTATGAAATAGGCAGTGCACTGACAAAGCAAGTTTAACATTTAACGATGCCTGGGGCCGCATAGGTACCTGCGAGCGCTGTGATTGGTCGACAAAGCTCTCTCCGCGCATGCATAAAAGGTTTCTGTGCATCTACCGCCGTGAGCCGGCGCACAAACGACCCCTGTATTGTTGCGAAACAATCAGAGAAGCCGCATTCTCCGGCACTAAACTGTGTATGCGTCCTCACTTAGGAACCGCAAAGACTGCTTGGGAATACGACCTGAAGTAAATATACACATGTTTTTCACACAAAAAACAAGTGATGAATTTGATTTTCACATTTTTATTCAATAAGTTTACTCATTATTTTACACGATTTGGTGAAGGGTGGCCGCGGACCCCCTAGAAAGAGTCGGCGGACCCCTAAGGGATCCGCGGACCACACGTTGGGAAGCCCTAGTCTACAGGATACTATCACCATCCTACAGTACAGGCGATGAAATCTTAAACTGGCTTCTGCAGTGGATGGAGAGCTGTATATTTAATAGGATCGTGCCACACTGACACCGGTAGCAGTTTGACGGGTAAGTTTAGTGACGGATGGGCTGTTCCGTTAGGAATGCTAGGAGGAATGCTATTCTGGGAAGCATCGCGACATCTCTCTATCTGCGCTGGACCCCTGCTGCAGCTATGCATCAACGTGCCAGCATCGGTGGCTAGGTGAGTTCTATAGTGGAAGACGTTAGTGGAGCTTTTATAGTTCGTAATTTTTCTCTGTTGGATGGTACAGAATAACGATGATAGCATCTTGGGCTGATAGATGTGAAAGGACGCAGATCTGCTTTGGACTGTAGTACCTGTATCTGGTTTGGAGACGCACCACAATGCGTGCATTTCGTCCAAATGGTCAAAACACGGTCCTGTCACACTAACTCAGGTCGTTCTGTTTCTACAAGGGTTGCAAAAGGTGGTGCATATGGCTTTCTCCGACTTCTACTCTGTTCCGCCTTAAACTGGGACGATTACATGCGCTAAGCTGTAGAAATGGGATCAGTTGCAAGATGCGTAGGGGTGACTAAGACCATATTGGAATTTTACTGTAGCTGACGGATGTGAGAAAGGTGACTCGTTTCGAGATACGAGAGTGCCAGAAATATGAGTGAGTAGTTGTTAAGTGAGCTTTTATGTATGATAACCCAATATTTCAAAGCAAAGGGAATTTTAAGAATAAACATTACTCAATTAAAAAAATTACTTACATTCGAAAAATTTTACATGTTCCGGATATATAGTTGGTGGGCCAGTGACCTTTTAAATACTGAAAACGTTTATGTTTTAGTCTACAGTCACAGTTTATTTATTTTTCCGAATAGCTACCGGTATCGGTTCGCAGTTACATCTTGAGGCCATCCTACGATCAAAAGATTAAAAAAAAATGGCTCTAAGCACTATGGGACTTAACAAAATGGTTCAAATGGCTCTGAGCACCGTGGGACTTAACATCTGAGGTCATCAGTCCCCTAGAACTTAGAACTACTTAAACCTAACTAACCTCAGGACATCACACACATCCATGCCCGAGACAGGATTCGAACCTGCGACTGTAGCAGCAGCGCGGTTACAGACTGAAGCGCCTAGAACCGATCGGCCACAGTGGCTGGCAAAAAATTTCCATTACACAGTTTTAGCCCCGCCGTGGTGACAAGGTGACATACTGGGTTTCTACCTGGTTATTAGCAAAAACTTTAAAAAAATAGCCTCGACCAACCAAACACCCAAAAATACCGATTATTCAGATTTAAAATACCGGAATAGATTTTAACCAGTCGGTTTCTCTCATCCCTATTTCAAGATAGAGAAGCGAAAAAAAAGCTGCTCTGAAGTAGTCAGAAGACAGGAAGACAAAAGATTAGAGATGGGAAAAATCACCGATTAAAACTGATACTTGTATTCCAGTTCTGAATAACCGGTATTTTTCAGTATTTTTTGATCCCGCTTATAGCTGTTGTTTTTCATTTTTTACTCATAACAGGGTAGAAAAATCGACATATCAGTTAACCATAGCAGCAGTTCTAAAAGATATGGTTTTTAAATAAACCCTTTTAAAAAAGGTAGTTGTTAAACGTTAAATTTCTATTGCTTTGAAGTATTGCGTTACTATAGAAAATGGGGAAAGCGATCAATGCTGTTTTAATAAACGAGAAACTCACACATGGCATAAGAATTGGTGCAGCATTTATGAGACGATAATGCACCTGTTATTATGTGGCGTGGACTATTAGATGGTACGCACATATGTGCAAAAAATGGCTCTGAGCACTATGGGACTTAACTACTGAGGTCATCAGTCCCCTAGAACTTATAACTACTGAAACCTAACTAACCTAAGGGCATCACACACATCCATGCCCGAGGCAGGATTCGAACCTGCGACCGTAGCGGTCACGCGGTTCCAAACTAACGCGCTTAGAACCGCACGGCCACACCGGCCGGCCATATGTGCACGACGCGAGACTTGCCTCATGTGATCTATATGGTAGCTCCTCGCTGTCAACGTCACACATTAGTTGTACTGCAGAATGGTACCATGTCTAGTCTGGAAGTATTTAACAAAGTGCGGTATCAATGAAGTAGAATGCTCCATTTGCTTTAAAAGATTAAGAATGGGAGAGCCACAACAAACTTGTGACATTATATAGGGAGAAAACTTAAAAGTTAACAGTTCGTTCACAACTTACAATAAAGATAGGAAGTAGCTGATTTGCTACCTGTGCCTGCATAATGTGCCTTTATCTGCTTGTACCCCTTGAAAACGGACAAATTAACACGAAAAATAACGTTCTTCGACCTCAGTTTTCACCCTTTAGCACTCACTTTTCGTAACAACTAAACAGTGGTATGATACTCGATTACAACAAGATTTTTGAGCAGAGTTACAAAAAATTAGAATCACTAGGAGAATACTGGTTTTTTTTTTTTTTTTTTTTTTTTTTTTTTTTTGTAGTATTCAACCACTTTTCGAGGAAAGCAATGAATGGTGGATGGACTAATCTTTCTTTTACTTGCCCATTTAATTTAATGTTTTGAGTCTGTCTATCTTGAAACTGCGCGAGTTAAAATTTTTCAGCCGTTATTCGATTACTGCGTTTATTACAGGAAGTAACAGAAATAAAAACGGAAAATCTTTTTTTTTCAGAAACCGGAATTTTGAGCTGTTTTAACACTCGGGTTAAACTAGCGTTGGGAATAATAACCGCGATATAACCGAAAACTGGTTAAGCGATAACCGCTCTCTCTGCAAAATATAGTGAACAGATGCAAGAGCATTGGAAGAAAAGAAGAGATCAACGAATATGGGACTGAAATTGGCACGTCGTCCTTGGATGGCCTGCCCGAAAAGGAAATACCTATAATGATGGTGATGATAATAATAATAACAATAATAATTTATTCACCCTTTAATAGTGTATTGTTTTATCATAATGTCCACGAAATTGCAATTCAGGAAGTTGTAGCTTTTGAAGAGCGTACTGTACATCCAAGCTTGCTTGGAGTCCAGTGAGTCCAAAAAATATTCGTCTAGCTGCATATCTTTTAGAAAACATGGTCTGTGTAACATGAAAAGAAATGTATACAAAATCTAAAAAGCCAGTCATTTAAGAAATACCCCAGAAAGTCATTTTTGTTGAAAGGCAAGGAAATAAATACATCCAGATCGACAGCAAGGTTAAATAAATAGAAAATGTAATACAAGAGCTAGTTCATAAAGTATTCGTCCACCATCTGAACATGCCGAAATTCTGCTCGCAGTGATTAAACTGTAACGCTGACCCACGGCACACACTAGAGTCAACCGTGCGCGGCCCCACTCTTATCACGTGTTGTGGTTCTGAACGGCGCCAGTGGCCGTAAGGGTAGTGGGACGACGCTGATCGAAAGGAAACTGATTCTGCGCCTACATAATGAGTGCAAAACTTCTTACGAGATTGCTAAAGTAGTCGATAGTACTAGATCGACGATCAGTCGATAATAGATCGATTTTGCGCAACAAAGTCATGAAGAAACCAACCACATACCGGACGCCCAGTGCCAACACAATCAGAAATACCTTCAAAATATATGGGTATTACGGCCGGGTAGCGGGCGAGGAATTTTGGGTCAGTAAACAGAATCGAAAGAAACGTCTTCATTTTGGGATGGAACATAGCTTCGAAAAAGAAGACTTTTGAAATAGAGTAATATTTTCTGATGAGAGTAAATATAACGTATCCGAGTCGGATGGCAGGCGAATGGTGTGGATTAAGAAGACTGCGGAGATGTTGCCACGCAATCTTGTGCTAAAGGCTAAACACAGCTCCCTGATAGTGTGGGGCTGTATCAGTGCTGCAGGTGTTGGAAAATAACATTTCGTAGAAGGTACAATGGGTCATATGTATATCAACATTTTAAAGGACAATCTGAATCCTAGCGCCGAAAAATTAGGTCAGCAAGGAAATTATATTTTTCAACAAGATAACGACCCAAAGCATACGGCACTAACACAAGCCTGTGGCTCGTGTACAAATTAACACCCCTTCTCAGAGCCCAGACATTAATCCAATTGAATACTGTAAGCGTAGGCTTCCGCGGCCGTTGTCTTCTTCAATAAAATTCTTCAGGGTATCAGACCGCATCGTCATAATTTTAAAATGCGCCAACGTTTCGGCCTTACGTTAACGTAAGGCCCTGATGAAGGCTAGCTGCAACGCTGGCCGAAACGTTGGCGCATTTTAAAATTATGACGATGCGGTCTGATACCCTGAAGAATTTTATTGAAGACAATTGAATACTATTGGAAAGTACTGGAAGATAGCATCAGGAGAAGACACATTTCTAATAAGAGAGACCTAAAAGAAGCACTTCAAGACGAACGGGACGAAATTCCAGCCTCGCTGACGACAAACTTGGTCAAGTCGATGCCCAGACGACTACAAGCAGTAATAGCTGCCAAGGGAAAGCCCACTAAATATTAGTTTTTGTAATTGAAATGATATTTTCAGATTGTAAATTAAAAAAAAAAAGAGTGAAGTAGCCCTTGAATTAATTCTCCAATTTGTCAAATTTGCTATCGCTATGGATGTCCATCAATAAAAATGACTTACCAGGGTTTGTTGCATATGACTGGATGTTCACATTTTATGTTCCCTTCCTTTCACGTGACATATACTTAGTTTTTTTTAAAAAAATTACAACTAGACGAATACTTTTTGGACTCACTGTGTGTAGATGCAGATTTCTACTGGCAGATGACCACAAAAACCCTACTTACCAGTGAATGGGAGTGCAGTGTACGTGAATGTCAATTTGTGTGTGTGTGTGTGTGTGTGTGTGTGTGTGTGTGTGTGAGAGAGAGGAGGACTCGAACCTCCTGCGGGAGGGGTCGCGAAGTCAGTGACATGGCGCCTCTAACTGCGCGGCCACTCCGCGCGGCCACTCCGCGCGGCCCGAAGGTATTCCCACAAGAATTTGTTGAGGGTCAGAAGCATGTAGGGCACCATCTAGGACTATGACAGCTGTGTGTGTGTGTGTGTGTGTGTGTGGTCGGGTCGCTTCGCAGTGAGTTTTTTCTTGTGGGCGCCAAAGCAGCGTCCTTCCTCAACGGCAAAATGCGGCCCAGTGTAGCGGCAGCTAATTGCAGTGACGCAATGTTGTTGGGAGGTACGGCTGGGCCCGGAGCGCTCGCAGGGTGTGCTGGGGGCGTGTCCGCTATGCGGCGATGATTGATGCCCGGCGCGCGGCGGGCCCTTGGGCCGCGGCGCGCTACTCCGGCCCCGTGCGCCACCTCCTGGCAACCCCCGGAGGTACGACGGGCCTCGCAGGTCCTCAATCACTGCGCTCTGCCCACTGCATCCACCTGACAGCGCGCCCGGCTCCGGCACCGCTCGCACAGATGCACACGTGCACACCTAAGCAGCAGAGTAGCTAGCAGATCAGCGGCTCTACCTTCTAGGCTCCTTAAGTGTGGATTAAATTACTTCAAGAAAGACAGCAAACGGTGTCCGGACATTTGCCACACCGGACATTTGCCACGCCGGACATTTGCCACGATTTTACCTGCTCCGAAGGGTCGGGTCCCTTGCCTCCTCCTCCTTCTCCTCCTCCTCACCCGCCGCCTAACCCCTGAAATTCCCGTGGACGGTCACCGAATCCGCACACTGGTCGCAACAAAAGTCCTTACACTCAGTTTGCTTTCCAAGTTCCTAACGTGACCATCAGTATTGAAGTTATTACAACGAACGAGGGCACGCCTTCTGCTCAATACAATGGTTACGCGTATCTTAAACAGATGGAATCTAAAGAAGGTGTTGTTACGTGGATGTGCTTACGCCGAAAAGCGGATCATTGCAAGGGAAAGCTGCTTTCGAAGAACGGAGAAGTGTTGAACGTATCAGAACATCTCTGTGGACCACCTGACGATGTGGCTCTGGAAATGAGAAAGCAAATGGAAAGGGCGAAGAGAAGGTCTCAAGAAGAAACTACACAGTTATCACAGATATACGCGGATGAAATGGGGAGTCTTCATAATAAAGGTTATGACTTTGTTACAGTGATGCCTAATTCAGAATCTATGAAGAGAACCGTGCGTCGTCGACGGAGTCAAGCGCGGGGGAACCAACAAGAACCTAAGAACTCTTATGAAATTGATCTTCATGAAGATCTATTAAAAATGGGAGATGACACTAGTTTTCTTCTAGTACACGATACATTAGAGTAGAGAATAATGATTTTTAGTGGAAGCAAGGGAAAAGTAAGTTAGAAACATGTTCCCATTTTTTTATGGATGGAACATTTAAGAGCTGCAGCAAGCAGTTCGCACAAATCTACACCATACACGTAGACTTAGGAGGCCCGATTAAACAAACAAACATTCTTCCTATTGTATTTGCACTGCTCCCAAATAAGAAGAAAGACACATACGTTCGTCTGTTCCGTCTGAGGCCGGCCGGTGTGGCCGTGCTGTTCTAGGCGCTTCAGTCTGGAACCGCGCGACCGCTACGGTCGCAGGTTCGAATCCTGCCTCGGGCATGGATGTGTGTGATGTCCTTAGGTTAGTTAGGTTTAAGTAGTTCTAAGATCTAGGGGACTGATGACCACAGATGTTAAGTCCCATAGTGCTCAGAACCATTTGAACCATTTCTGTTCCGTCTGATAAAACAGGCAGTCCCTGAGTGGTGTCCTAAAGAAGTGAATCGGTTATGAGGCAGCTGCGATATCGGGTATTCGTCAAGTTTTTCTCACAATTGAAATAAATGGATGCTATTTCCACATGAAGAAGAGAGTTTATGGAGGAGAATTTAAGTTATCGGTCTAACTGAGGAGTACCGCCAGAACGAGGATTTAAGACTTCACGTCAGCATGTGTGCAGCGCTGGCATTTGTAAAACCGGAGGACGTAAGCAATGGATGGATTGAGATTCACGCAGAAGCTCCTGATAACGGAAGGGTCTCTCAATTTTTTGACTACTTTGTGAACAACTGGCTAGACAGTGAAGATACCCCAATAGAAATGTGGAACTTCTATGGAAAAAGGCACCGAACGACGAATGCTGTTGAAGGGTGGCACAACAAAATAAATAGTGTTGTTGGAAACCCTCACCCTAGAATCACCTATTTGGTGGAGTGCTTGAAAAAGGAAGCAGAGCTCACAAATTGCATGTACATGAAATTGGTAATGAATCTTGAAGGAAAGAAGAGGAAGAAGAAATACTTGAAGCTGGACGACGGGATGGAGAGAATCGTAAAGAATTATGAAGAGACTGGCAACATTAGGCCTTGCTTGAAAGCCATTGCCCATATTCAGAAACTGGACTAGAATACGTTAAAAATAATGCATTCAAACTATGAATACCACTGAGACCTCGCAGATTACTGAGTTAAAATTACTAAAACATTGAAGCAGCATTATCGGCGCTAATATTAAGTTGTAATTGTAAATAGAGTGTACATTAGTTCAGCCTGTTTAGGCTGATTTTAAACATATCAGAATGGTAAATGGTCATTTATCATTTTGACAGTCCAAAGTCTGTGCAAAGTGTGATGGGAATCAGCCTTTATTGTAAAAATTAAAGAGTGTTTCAGCCTCACAAAAGTATCTATAAATAGCTTAACGATGTAACTAGCTGGTCCCAGCTAGTTTTACTAGCGCGTAATCAAGAAGCAGTGAATTAACGAAGCCAACATTAAACATCACTCAAATGATCCTCCGGTAACCAGAATTTACAGTTACATCTAATTTTTTTCAATAGCAATTTACTTTTTAAGTAAGAGCTCCTATTGTTGTTACGTTAAGATAAATTTTTTCTACCTTCTAATATTATGGCTATACTATTAAATAATTGTGAGTTCTAAAATTATTTTCTTAAGCTTCAGAGTCGCAACTATCACCTAAAATATCATGCTATGTTAAACTGATAGTATAAGCTTTTGTAAAAGAAAATGGGAACTGAACCTTTGAATTGAGCCTAAAATTGACATCCCAAAACTGATCTGATTATAAGGTTGACAATTTTGGCATCTCAAATATTTTTTTATTTATGTTTAGCTGCAAACATTTATAGCAGATGTAAATCTATTTAAGTACATTTAGATTTAAAAATTAAAATTCCCTACCAAATTGTTGATTATCTTTAAACTGGCCAGTAAAAGCAACTGAAACTAGGCAAGGAGCTACTACTGAAAATTAATTGTTATTGAAGAACATCAGAAACGTATGAGACCTACTTTTCTTATACATTAGGGACTTTTTGAGAAGATATTTGATGATTTCCTCTGTCACTGACGGTTCAGGAACCTCTGTAACATCAGTTATTTGATAGTGTAATTTGATTTGCTTCGCAACACCAGGCATACCTACTTCTATATTATGTTTGCAGCTGTTCTCATTTCGAATTCTGGAATATTTACTTCGTATTCTTCGGTGAAGGAATTTCGGAAAACTGCATTTAGTAACTCCACTTCATCAGTAACATTACCGTCACTGTCGCGCAGTAAAGGTACTTAGTGAGCCTTTCCGCTGGTTTACTTAACATAGTACCAGAATCTCTTTCGATTTTCCGCCACATTTCTAGAGAGACTTTCGTTGTGGAAACTATTAAACGCATCTCGCATTGAAATGCCCACCAAATTTCGAGCCTCGGTAAAACTTCGCCAATATTGGAGATTTTGCGTTCGTCTAAATTATACGTGCCTTTTTCGTTGCTCCTGCAGCAGCTTCCTGTCGTGTTTTGTGTACCATGGGGAATCAGTTCCGTCTCTTATTAATTTATTCGGTATGAATCTCTCGAGTGCTGTTGATACTATTTCTTTGAACTTAAGCCACATATGGTCTTCACTTACATAGTTTGGAAGGATTGGAGACTGTCTCTTAGAAAGAAGTCAATCGAATTTTTAGCTGCTTTTATAAATAGGTATATTTCGCATTTAGTTTTCGTGAATTTCTTTGTTACAGAGTTGAGCCTCGTTACGACTGTGTTCACTAATCCCTGTATCCGTCGAGATTTGTGGCTAAGAGGTAAAGTGTGTTTTCGTAACCATGTACAATTTAAGTGGCTCGTGAACTAATTGTTCAAAATAATTTAAAAAAAAGTATTTAGAACAATTACAGAAGTTGTTTTCTATCTACAATAGGGTCTGATAATGTATTTTTGTCAACATACGGAAGGTAGATTGAAGTCACTGCCAACTATAATTGTAGAATAGGGTTCCTATTTGAGATGAGACTCAAGTTTTCTTTGATCTGTTCAGTAACTGTTTCATCTGAGACTGGGGGTCAGTAAAGGGAGCCAGTTATTAATTTATTCTGGTTGTCGAATGTAACCTCTGCCCATACTAAGTCACAGGAACTATCTGCTTCAATGTCCCTTGTGAGCTGGAATACACATAACATTATTTTTCCTTAAGTTGTGCTTCTTGTTTCTGTTGTAGTGCAGATCATTACAATTACGGCTTTTCGCTCCAAAACGTAGGATGCTTTCTCTGTGACCCTGTAAATACCAGAGCTAAACAATGTAGAACAACAACGTACGTTACAAGCATAGCACTCTGTATCACTTCATTTGCTTATTTCTTACATTTTAAAACTGCACGTCGACTTCAGACGACATGTCAATCATAGATGTTCTTATCTCTATTTAGTGAACGTACGAGTATTTTCAGTCATGTTTTGAACATTGTCCCGCTACACTGTATTAACTAATGTTTCACCACAAGGGATTTCGCATTTTAGAGAGTAAATTAATATAGAATGTGTCGTTCTTCTTTTCAAACATTCACATACACATTTCTTCTTTCCTTGTTGTGTTTTGGGCATGCAGTTGTAGTAATTAAAGTAGGCACAAATGTAGTGATCAAAAAGAAATGATTAGCGTACATTCGCATTCTCTTTACATCGTTCCTCTCTTGTTGCTCCCATGTCGTTGGACTGTTTCTATCGCAATCAGTAAGCGTGAAAGGAAGCTACCGTACAGACTGAGGAATCTATATTTATACTTGGCAGAACTAATTACATACTGACATAATCGTCGGTATTGCTTTCCTTTCCCAGAAGCTATAAATATTTCGATTTCGGAAAAGAAGCTCTGTATTTCGCCAAGATGTCGAAGAAGAAGGTCCCTTACGTACTGGTTGTATCGAGTAAGATGTGGAGACGGTGGTTTGAAAGCGGACAGAAGTAGTACGAGGAAGGGCGTCCCTTACCTGAGGGATCGCTACCTGGCGTAGGGGCAAATGTGGCAAATGTCCGGCGAGGCAAATGTCCGGCGTGGCAAATGTCCAGCATTCCAGCAAACAGCCATCCTGTTTATTGCTCGATTTAGCCGGCCAGGGTGGCCGAGCGGTTCTAGGCGCTGCAGTCTGGAACCGCGAGACCGCTGCGGTCGCAGGTTCGAATCCTGCCTCGGGCATGGATGTGTGTGATGTCCTTAAGTTAGTTAGGTTTAAGTAGTTCTAAGTTATAGGGGACTCACGACCTCAGAAGTTAAGTCCCATAGTGCTCAGAGCCATTTGAATCATATTGCACGATTTACGCCAAAAATCATTCAAGATTTTCACCCATTCATTTACCGTAAAGCACTTTTACATTCATCTGTTGCCAACGGTCGCTTAAAAAGATTATGGTTGACGAACTTAACCCAAGACCGATGCCTTTTTTTAAATATATTTCTGGCTGTAGCTATGTGGTAAGAGTTCTGGATGTCCAACCACTCCAACAGCACTCAAGAAACGGTCACTGATGACGCTGTAACTAACAAATGGTTCAAATGGCTCTGAGCACTATGGGACTCAACTGCTGTGGTCATAAGTCCCCTAGAACTTAGAACTACTTAAACCTAACTAACCTAAGGACATCACACACATCCATGCCCGAGGCAGGATTCGAACCTGCGACCGTAGCGGTCGTGCGGTTCCAGACTGTAGCGCCTTTAACCGCTCGGCCACTCTGGCCGGCTGTAACTAACAAGCAGTAGATGAGCAGGGGGGTTTGAGTTAAGTTCCTGTGGGACCAAACTGTTGAGGTCATCGGTCCCTAAGTTTACACACTACTTCATCTGACTTCAAGTAACTTACGCTAAGGACAACACACACACCCATGCTCGAGAGAGGAATCGAACCTCCGACGGGGGGAGCCGCGTGAGCCGTAGCAAGGAGCCCCCTAGACCGCGCGGCTACCCCGCGCGGCGCCCATCATATGTGAGAGATTTCACCTCTGGAGAAAATTATGTATTTGTCACCAAGGAAACTGTATTTAACTTGAATGAAATTTTCACTGTACAGCGGAGTGTGCGCTGATATGAAACTTCCTGGCAGATTGAAACTGTGTGACGGACCGAGACTCGAACTCGGGATCTTTGCCTTTCGCGTGCAAGTGCTCTACCAACTGAGCTACCCAAGCACGACTCACGCCCCGTGCTCACAGCTTTAATTCCGAAAGTACCTCGTCTCCTACCTTCCAAACTTCACACACGCTCTCCTGCGAACCTTGCACAACTAGCTCTCCTGGAAGAAAGGATATTGCGGAGACATGGATTAGCCACAGCCTATGGAATCTTTCTAGAATGAAATTTTCACTCTACAGGGGAATGTGCGCTGATATGAAACTTCCTGGCAGATTAAAACTGTATGCCGGACCGAGACTCGAACTCGGGTCCTTTGCCTTTCGCGGGCAAGTGCCCTACCAACTGAGCTACCCAAGCACGACTCACGCCCCGTCCTCACAGCTTTAATTCCACCATTACCTCGTCTCCTACCTTCCAAACTTCATAGAAGCTCTCCTACGATTAATCGTCTATGAGAAAATATACAAGGGGCGTTCAATAAGTAATGTATCACTTTCCTTTCTCGGCATATTTTAATTGGAAAAGTGCGGAATTTTTGTGAAAAATCGTGTAATATTCCTAGTTCAGCCCCTATTGTTTCATGAAGTTCTGAATATTGGCGGGCTATGCGAAGCCTTCAAAATGGTTTTGCAACGAAGTGCGTTCCAAGCAGAGAGCTGTCATTTAGTTTCTTTTGGTGGAAAACCGGACGATCGCAGATATTCATAAGCACTTGCAGAATGTCTACGGAACCTGGCAGTGGACAAAAGCCGTGCGAGGCGTTGGGGGAGTCGTCAGTCATTATCGCAACAAGGTCGCTCAAACCTGTCCGATCTCCCGCGAGCCGGCCGGCTGCACACAGCTGTGATTCCTGCAATGGTTGAACGTGCGGACACTCTCATTCGAGGTGATCGATGGATCACATTGAAACACCTCGCTGCACAACTGAACGTCTCTGTTGGTAGTGATGACTCACTTGTCCACCAGTTGGGGCCGTCAAACGTGTATGCCAACTGGGTCTCTCGCCTTCGGGCTTCCTTCTCTTTGGCCCAATGAAGGATGTACTTCGCGGGAAACAGTTGTGGATGGTGGGAGGCTATTATGCAACAAGACGTTGGCTCCGACGTAAACCAGTATTGTGGTGCCATGCACGCATACAAGCCTTTTTAATAAGGTGGAGTAAGGCCGTCGTATTGAAGGGAGATCATGTTGGCAAATCGGGTTTTGTAGCCAAAAGAGTGGGGGTACAATATAATGTATTAGAATCCTTAATAAAATCAACCTACTTTCAGAAAAAAAGTATTGCATGTGCATAACAGCAACTTTTGGTGGTGCCACGGTGCTGTTTTTGAAATTCGTCAAAGCTGTGCATACTGTTTACAGAAAATGTACGCTGCAGTATTGAAACAGTCGACGATGTAGTTCAGTTCTGCGTAAGCAGCGTGGTTTTACGAGAGCTAAAATTAACAGATGTACACTACTGGCCATTAAAATTGCTACACCACAAAGATGACGTTCTACAGACGCGAAATTTAACCAATAGGAAGAAGATGCTGTGATATGCAAATGATTAGCTTTTCAGAGCATTCACACAAGGTTGGCGCCGGTGGCGACACCTACAACGTGCTGACATGAGGATTTTTTCAACAGATTTCTCATACACAATCAGCAGTTGACCGGCGTTGCCTGGTGAAACGTTGTTGTGATGCCTCGTGTAAGGAGGATAAATGCGTACCATCACGTTTCCGACATTGACGAAGGTCGGATTGTAGCCGATCGCGATTGCGGTTTATCGTATGGCGACATTGAGGCTCGCGTTGGTCGAGATCCTATGACTGTTAGCAGAATATGGAATCGGTGGGTTCAGGAGGATGATACGGAACGCCGTGTTGGATCCCAACGGCCTCGTACCACTAGCAGTCGAGATGACAGACACTTCATCCGTATGGCTGTAACGGATCGTGCAGCCACGTCTCGATCCCTGAGTCAACAGATGGGGACGTTTGCAAGACAACAACGATCTGCACGAACAGTTCGACGACGTTTGCAGCAGCATGGACTATCAGCTCGGAGAAAATGGCTACCTTTATCCTTGACGCTGCATCACAGACAGGAGTGCGTGCGATGGTGTACTCAACGACGAACCTGTGTGCACGAATGGCAAAACGTCATTTTTTCGGATGAATCCAGGTTCTGTTTACAGCATCATTATGGTCGCATCCGTGTTTGGTGACATCGCGGTGAACGCATATTGGAAGCGTGTATTCGTCATCGCCATACAGGGGCATTACCCGGCGTTATGGTATAGCGTGCCATTGGTTACAAGTATCAGTGGCCTCTTGTTCGCATTGACGGCACTTTGAACAGTGGACGTTACATTTCAGATGTGTTATGACCCGTGGCTCGAAAATGGCTCTGAGCACTATGGGACTTAACATCTTAGGTCATCAGTCCCCTAGAACTTAGAACTACTTAAACCTAACTAACCTAAGGACGTTACACACATCTATCCCCGAGGCAGGATTCGAACCTGCGACCGTAGCGGTCTCTACCCTTCATTCGGTCCCTGCGATACCCTACATTTCAGCAGGATAATGCACGGCCGCATGTTGCAGGTCCTGTACGGGCCTTTCTGGATACAGAAAATGTTCGACTGCTGCCCTGGCCAGCACATTCTCCAGATCTCTCAGCAACTGAAAACGTCTGGTCAATGATGGCCGAGTAACTGGCTCGTCACAATACGGCAGTCACTACTCTTGATCAACTGTGGTATCGTGTTGAACCTGCATGGGCAGCTGTACCTGTACACGCCATCCAAGCTCTATTTGACTCAATGCCCAGGCATATCAAGTCCGTTATTACGGCCAGAGGTGGTTGTTCTGGGTAATGATTTTTCAGGATCTTGCGTGAAAGTGTAATCACATGTCAGTTCTAGTATAATATATTTGTCCAATGAATACCCGTTCATCATCTGCATTTCTCCTTGGTGTAGCAATTTTAATGGCCAGTATTGTACATACCGACAGTTTCAAAATTTATTGCAATCAGTAAATTGCAGTTTCTACAAGCATTTTCTGATTTTAGATAAAAATAACACAGGGACACTTTTATCTTGGAGGACTGTACGACATTTACATAGTGACTGAGAGCTGTTGTTCATGAATACCTTATGGCTCGTTGTGCTTTACTCTTGTTCGTCGAGTACCTAGGCAAGCATGCGTTTAAAGCTACGTTTCTTGGTGTGGCCAATTTTCTTGTTTTCATGCGAAGAACAAAACGAATTTTCTAGAAGGTATTCTCGTCGCGTAGTGAACATGCTACCTCGATTCGAAGCTTCGACCCATTTCTTGTAAGGAATCTGATTTCATCACGATCTCAGTAGAAAAACGCTGAAGAAACAGATATATCTGCGCTAGCATAAGGCAGCGCTTTAAATGCAGCTGCGACTGGTTCTTTGCGGCACGAGAAGCACGTACGAGCCGCAGGCGCGCCGCGCTCTCCCGCGGTAGTTCAGCTACATTGATCACTATTTGTAACGGCAAATTGGAGCTTGTAAGAGCCAGAGGACGCGCCGGCCGACCGCAGAGCATCGCACGCCCACCCGGCTCGGTTCGCTTTTTCCGTGGCCTCCCCTGCAGCGACGGCTGTGGCTCTCACTCGCTTCGGGAGTGCAGTGGGCTCGGCTGCCGCCGCGGGCGAGGCGGGTGCAGCTAGCCGGCCGCTGCGTCGGCCGCCGGCCGACACCACTGCACACCACTGTGATGTGCGTGGCGTGGTACCACTCACTAGGGTCTCTCCCCATTCCAACCGCCTGTGGTACACGGAAAGAATGCCTCTGTTAATGTGAAAACACCACTCACGTTTTAGGCCTTAAACCGTCCTCTCACGGGATGTGAAAACGAACGTGAACTAGAAACTGCTGACGTTCTATGCCGCAAACGTGAAATAAAGAATCTCACATGTTAGATTTTTGCCTCATTGAGAGGGACGTGGGCAATGAGATACGACATCGAAACTTCATGGCAGATTAAAACTGTGTGCTGGACCGAGACTCGAACTCGGGGCAGGAGAGCTTCTGTAAAGTTTGGAAGGTAGGAGACGAGATACTAGCAGAAGTAATCAAAACTAGACATGATTGTCTTAATGGGATTTCCGCGATCGTTCATTAAATAAAAATATGGCATTTCAGCCTTTTGATCACTATTTTTTATTTTCAATGACCGGTTTCAGGCTAGCTGCCCATCTTCAGATCATATATTGCAGTTACAGAGTAACTTGTCACTACAGAAGAGAACCGATAGTTCTGTAGTGACAAGTTACTCTGTAACTGCAATATATGATCTGAAGATGGGCAGCTAGCCTGAAACCGGTCATTGAAAATAAAAAATAGCGATCAAAAGACTGAAATGCCATATTTTTGTGGCAGAAGTAAACCTTTGAGGATGGGGCGTGAGTCGTGCTTGGGTAGCTCAGTTGCTACAGTTTTAATCTTCCAGGAAGTTTTCAATTTAACGCCCTCTGTAAAAATAAAATAAAATAAAATGAAATAAAATAGTCTGAGTTAATGGATCAATGATTAACTTCAACGGGCGGCAAAGGACGTCCGCCAAGAACAATTGCAACGAAATATATTAAAAAAAAAATTTTGGTGGAGGTGGTGGAGCACTTGACCACGAAAGGCAAAGGTCCCGAGTTCGAGTCTATCCGACACGCAGTTTTAATCTGCCAGGATGTTTCATATCAGCGCACACTCCACTGCAGAGTGAAAATCCCGCTCTGGAAACAACCCCCAGGCTGTGGCTAAGCCATGTCTCCGCAATATCCTTTCTTTCAGGAGTGCTAGTTCTGCAGGTCCGCAGCAGAAGTTGTGTAAAGTTTGGAAGGTAGGAGACACTGGGAGAAGTAAAGCTGTGAGGACGGAGCGTGAGTCGTGCATGGGTACTTCAGTTGGTAGAACACTTGCCCGCGAAGGACATAGATCCCGGGTTCGAGTCTCGGTCCGTCTCACAGTTTTAATCTGCCAGGAAGTTTCATATCAGCGCACACTCCACTGCAGAGTGAAAAGCTCATTGTAGATACGACATCGTTTAACGTCACAAGCAGAAAGGAGGAGCCGCCGTATTTTACGGAGTTAAACATCGTATTGGGTGGATTTTCTTTCTCACAGAGTATGAATCCCTCGAAAAAGCGTCGTTTTAACTACGATTAGTTTAATAAAATAGCGGAAAACTACGCATTGGTAGGTTGGCAGGTAACGGCTTCCTATAGTTAATGTTTTTAAGTTATAACTTGTGTGCTACAAAGGCATAGGGTTTCAGTGCTACAGCATAATGATAATCTATCAAAAGAGTGTATTTTTGGTACAGTTTGCATATTAAATAATGGTGGTTGTAGATACAATTTTTAGACGGTGAATATCATATACAGAGACGTGGAAACTGTGTTGAAACTGTAGCACAGCTGATAGCGTCGTCAGCTGCAAAGTTTGAAGAAAAAGGTCGCAGGTTCAACCTAACTTTCTCCAAAAAAATTTTTTTCAACATTTCTTTTCTAGAAGAGTCTGGGTCTTTCTTATTCATCTAATTGAGGTATCACCTCAAAATTCGATGTTATACATTATAAATAATGTATTTGCTGCAATTCTTGTTGCACAGGCCAACGACTGGAATGTTTCCCCAGTGGCGAGAAATCTTAACATGGTAGGCAGTCTACATCAGAAATAATTTTTTCTTAAGTGCAACAGCAGCTGAAATTGAGCTATGTTTCTGAAATAACCAGCTTTCAGCCGTATGTGAACTTTTACAGGAAGGCGACCGGTTTCGTGATGTCAAATCAAATCTTCAAGTGTACACACATCAGTAAAACATTTAAATCCTGATACTGGAAGGAGAAAGACACTGGAAACTTTCCGGTAAATATCATTTCAGCGATGGTGACCAGCTTCAAAAAACTCTCCTCTTCCATTCGATTGTAATTACGAAACGAATCTCGATCATTGAATCTAGGGTGACGTTGTTTCAGAGCATTGGTAGTGAATGTAATATCGAGAATACGGACATTATGGATACGCAAACTCGCATTATACACTGCACTTCGACTATATTCAATACAAAACCGAAAATGGCATACAAATACCACTGAGTTAACGAATAACTTCTGATAGTATACATCTCGGACCGTTGTACAGCATCATGTAGTGTTCCTGTACAAGCAATTTGCTGTTCAAGCCATCGAAGAGTTAAAAATCTTCTTTGCGATTTTCTCCGCTCTTCTTCGACAGTCGCTAACAGAGTTAACGCACCTATTTTAAGCGCCTGCATTTCCGTAAGGAAATTGTGTGGCTCACAAGCCAAATAAAGGTAATAATGACCGACGGAGAGCGCAATTCACGTTAACTAGCTCGTCCTGTGTGCAGCTAGGGCTGACTATCGTCAACGTTAGCTGCCTCGTCTCTTGTGACGATAACTTTAGGCCCTTTCCGACTGGCCGACTACTGCCTACAAGGCAGTACGAGAAGCGATATATGGCCGTTGAGATGTGACCAACATGTCACCAATCCCTCCAGCCGCTATAGCCAGTAGACGAATCCTGATGATGCCGCTGCTCCTATGTTCAAGTGGCTCCTCATTTGATCTCACGAAGGTGAACAGACCACGTTCCAGACCTACCAACCTCAAAAAAATCCGAGCAGGTACCGCTAATCGAGCCCGAGTGCTTCCGCAGCAGAGGTAGCGACGCAATCCAGTCGACTACGGTGGCGGCCGATATGACTCTTCATGTGCTGTAATCAATCTTGTTCTCACAGTCCCCACGGGAGCAACACTTACGGGCTTAACATATTTCTTTATGATTATTACTATTATATGTTACAGGTCCATCGTGCAACTTCTGCTTTCTCCAGCCGTGCCGATTTCTCGCCATCCATTTTGCAGCTGTTTGTAATTCATTTGTCTTTACGTTGTCAATTAACTGGTAATTTCTTCTGGCTCTAAAGCTCTCCGTAGTCATAATCTGTTCTAGCGCATCCCTTATTACGCAGTCTCTTCTAATTCAGTGTCCTACCGATTTTCTGCTCTTTCCACCGCAGTTGCTTGTTTCAGCACCATGCAGGGCAACACTCCAAACAAAATATTTCACAACTTTTTTCGTTGTTTGTTTAATGGGCCACAAGAAGTACTCTTTGGTAATGTTTTTTATTTCCCGATAACACGTTATATTATAGGTAGTTCTGAATCCTGTGTACCTGAGCTTACCAACTTGTTCCACAGATTTTCACTTTTATATTCCTCCTTTATCGCTTCTAAAAATCATTGCCTTCGTCTTCTTCACATTTATCTTCATTCCATATTATTCGCAGCTAGTGTTTAGTTAACTAAACCTGAAACGAAGTGCGCTCATATTCTTCGGATCTTCACTATTTCGTCCATGAATCCTATCTGATAGGTATACAGACTGACGAACAGTATTCAGGTATTGGTCGAATGATGGTTTTCTAAGCTACCTCCTTAGGGTGGACTATATTTCCTGAAGATTATTCGAGTGAATCTCAAGTCTGGAATTTACCTTACCTGCGTTTAGTTTTATGTGGTCGTTCTAATTTACTCGTAAAACGCTCCGTACGCTCATTCCCAGATTATTCTACAATTGTGCAATAATACAACAATGGATCTTTTTGCCTACTTATGGGAAACAAGTCACTTTTGTTTACGCTGAGAGTCTATTGCCGTCCCTGCACCACACGTTGACCCTCTGTAGATCTTCCTGCATTTCCCTACAGTTTTCTAGCGTTGTAGCTTCTCCTCATGGAATAGCATCATCAGCGAAGAGGCACACGGAAACTAGTTTATTAGTCCATTTATACATAATGTGAAAAGTAATGGTACTGTAACAATCCCTTGGGGTATGCTAGAAGTTACTTTTACATCTGAAGATTTCTTTCCATTAAGAATGACATACTGTGTTCTGTTTGGCAGAAATTTTTCAGTCCAGCCACACAGCTGGTCTGATGTTCCGTACATCTGCATTTACATCTACATGGATAGTCTTCAAATCACATTTAAGTGCCTGGCAGAGGGTTCATCGAACCACCTTCAGAATTCTCTATTATTCCAATCTCGTATAGCGCGCGGAAAGAATGAACACCTATACCTTTCCGTACGAGCTCGGATTTCCCTTATTTTATCTTGGTGATCGTTCCTCCCTGTGTAGGTCGGTGTCAACAAAATATTTCCGCATTCGAAGGAGAAAGTTGATGATTGGAATTTCGTAAGAAGATTCCGTCGCAACGAAAATCGCCTTTCTTTTAATGATTTCCAGCCCAAATCCTGTATCATTTCAGTGACACTCTCTCCCATATTTCGTGATAATACAAAACGTGCTGCCCTTCCTCGAACTTTTTCGATGTACTCCGTCAGTCCTATCTGGTAATGATGCCACACCGCGCAGAAGTATTCTAAGATAGGACGGACAAGTGTAGTGTAGGCAGTCTCCTTAGTACGTCTGTTACATTTTCTAAGTGTCCTGCCAATAAAACGCAGCCTTTGGTTAGCCTTCCCCACAACATTTTCTATGTGTTCTTTCCAATTGAAGTTGTTGGTAATTGTAATACTTAGGTATTTAGTAGAATTTGAAGATTAACGGCCGCCCAGCTTGAAGACACTATTTGCATAAGCTCCCCCACGTGAACCTAACTTTAAGAAAGTGGCTCAGTACCGCAAATGTAATTTCTCTCAATGATTTTTTGGTACAAATATCCCTATCTATCGTATTTCATATTTTGTGAGTGAAAAGTAAAATAAAAATGGCACTGAATGTTTGGTATTTTTTCTGGATTTTTTAGTACAAACAGGGCTATCTATTGAATAAAAATCTCTCGGTGTACAGGCCGTCAATTCAGGGTAAAACTCCAAGCTTTCGACCACTACCTCCATGGTCGTCGTCAGGGCTAAAACTGACTGTCGTGAACTAGCGAGGCTCCCACTTTTATATGCAAAGGACGGCTTCTGATTGGCTGGAATACGTCATAGCAATAGCGATGTGGCACGTAGTGACGTGGTGCCCTCTACTTCCATAGATGTAGTTCCTATCCCGCGTTGCTTGCAGCGCCATCCCTTGAATCAGGAGGTAAAGTGTGGGAAGTTTTTCTCTGCGATTTTTCTTTGTCCAGTGCACTCTTCCAAGTGTTGCTAAGTGCATAGCCGTTGTCTCTATTAAAGTTATTATCGCTAAGTCTAATTTCGACTGCTTCCCGGATCACAGAGTCCCAGTAATTCGATGCGTGGGCTATTACTCTGGTTTCTTCAAATAAAATCTTATGCTTGTTGAGCAGGCTATGTCCAGCCACCGCTGATTCGGGAAGCAGTTGAAATTAGACTTAGCGATAATAACTTTAATAGAGACAACGGCTATGCACTTAGCAACACTTGGAAGAGTGCACTGGACAAAGAAAAATCGCAGAGAAAAACTTCCCACACTTTACCTCCTGATTCAAGGGATGGCGCTGCAAGCAACGCGGGATAGAAATACATCTATGGAAGCAGAGGGCACCACGTCACTACGTGCCACATCGCTATTGCTATGACGTATTCCAGCCAATCAGAAGCCGTCCTTTGCATATAAAAGTGGGAGCCTCGCTAGTTCACGACAGTCAGTTTTAGCCCTGACGACGACCATGGAGGTAGTGGTCGAAAGCTTGGAGTTTTACCCTGAATTGACGCGGCCTGTACACCTAGAGATTTTTATTCAAGAAATACGTCGCGAAAGACTTCGTAGCCATATTAGGGCTATCTATTGTATTTCATATTATTTTGTGAGTAAAAATTTAAGTAAAAAATTAATAAGGAATTGGAGTTTTTTCTTCTGGACATCGATAAAAATTTTCAACCATATCCGGACCCCATCTAAAATTATTTGCCAGCCTGTGGTCCAAGTAATGGAACCATGTTAGTATCTGACTGTATTGTAAGGAATTCTGACTGTATTGTGAATAATTTTATAGCTTCCCAGATCGATGTGAAATGGAACTATGATCTGTTGTAAGGGCTGTTTTACTACTGTAGCGAGTGACAGTAATGTGTGATGGCAACAATGATAGAGATTACTTTCAGCAGTCTCACATAAACGTGTGGCCATTTTTTTAAAAATGTAATAAGACCACGTAGATCCATCATTGCACCAATAGCGGAAGTTAAATTATGCTTGTAATTCTTATAAGTATTGTCGAAGTCCATCGTGTAAGAAATTTAATAAGAGTTAACGACATGTGCATTCGGGAGGACGACGGTTCAATCCCGCGTCCGGCCATCCTTATTTAGGTTTTCCGTGATTTCCCCAAATCGCTCCAGGCAAATGCCGGGATGGTACCTTTGAAAGGGCACGGCCGACTTCCTTCCCTGTCCTTCCCTAATCCTATGAGACCGATGACCTCGCTGTTTGGTCTCTTCCCCCAAACAATCCAATCCAATCCAACAACATGTACGCAAGGCTATGGTAACATGACTGCAGCCCTTTCTAGCGATAATTTTGCCAGAATGACAGGTCTCTGCACGATCTTTGGTTGATGCATGTTTCCAGCGATTCGTAACAGTTACCTGTAAGTATGACAGCGAAAAATTGCACGGTGTGCTGCTAAACGAATGTGAAAGGACTAGGAAGCTATCCGTCAGTAAGGTTTTGCTTATATTATCTGTTGTGAAATTTGTTCTTGTGCAAAACCGTACTGTTAACATTCGACGTGTGTGTGTGCGCGCTTGTGTGTGTGTGTGTGTGTGTGTGTGTGTGTGTGTGTGTCCACATAACACGAAAGAAACATTTTTAAATGTTTCACCAACTGCGACATGGTCGCGTATACAAACAGTGATCCAATACTGTCAAATGTTTTTTATTCCAGTCTTTGATCAGAATATAAATTCTTTAGACGATGACCGGTTTCAGTCCGTAATGACCATTCTCAGATCTATAATAACAAATATATAGACATATTGAGCAGAGTGTCTTTCAACATAATACAGCAATAAGTATCACAATATACTATCATACAACCAGGGAAATGTATAGAAAATACGGTAAAATGTACCTTTTTTACACCATGTCCTAAAGTGATAAGGCCATCATGGCATCGTCAAAACATATAAATATAATGAGCATAGCATCGTCATATAGATCTAAAATAAGGTGTAGAATAGGCCACATCGTCCACACAGTCATTATTGCAACTGGCTACTGAAGTACAGTAGCGACCAGAAATCTGTTTGGCTACATCCTCCTTAGATGTCGCTACTGTCGGCTTAGAAGTAGTCATCATTTACGGAAAAAAGATAATCTGATAAAATAAATGATTTACGGAAGAAACATAATCTGATAAAATACATGATGACTACGTCTACGCCGACAATAGCGACATCTAAGGAGGATGTAGGCAAACAGATTTCCGGTAGCTAATGTACTTGAGTAGCCAGTTGCAATAATGACTGTGTGGATGATGTGGCCTATTCTACACCTTATTTTAGATCTATATGACGATGCTATGCTCATTATATTTATATGGTTTGACGATGCCATGATGGCCTTATCACTTTAGGACATGGTGTAAAAAAAAGGTACGTATTACCGTATTTTCTGTACATTTCCCTGGTTGTATGATAGTATATTGTGATACGTATTGCTGTATTATGTCGAAAGACACACTGCTCACTAGGTGTATATATTTGTATATTATAGATCTGAGGATGGTCATTACGGACTGAAACCGGTCATCGACAAAAGAATTCATATTGTGATCAAAGACTGGAATAAAAAATATTTTTAAATGTGACACACATATTACCAATGTCATGTAAGTAATTTTAACAACAATTGAATACGCAAGCATAATATTATCCACTAATATGTCTTACCTACTCGCTGTTTGTGGTGTCACCGCCAGACACCACACTTGCTAGGTGGTAGCCTTTAAATCGGCCGCGGTCCGTTAGTATACGTCGGACCCGCGTGTCGCCACCATCAGTGATCGCAGACCCAGCGCCGCCACACGGCAGGTCTAGTCTAGAGAGACTCCCTAGCACTCGCCCAGTTGTACAGCCGACTTTGCTAGCGATGGTTCACTGACTACATTCGCTCTCATTTGCAGAGATGACAGTTTAGCATGCCTTCAGCTACGTCATTTGCAACGACCTAGCAAGGCGCCATATTAAGTTACTACGAATGTATTCTGAGCAGATAATATTGTGAATCATGTACCGTCAAGAGCGACGTTCATCATTAATGGATTAAAGTTTAGTATGAAACTAATTACGTCCGCTTTCTGAATTCTAATTCCTTGTCAAGTTCCAGACCTGACGTCAGTATAGTTCTTGCCTCCTCACGCCAGCCTGCGTGAGCTAAAACGCGTGCATTTCGGCCTCCACTAGCAACATAGTGTTGGCTCATCTGCCAACACAACACTGTAGTTTTTGTGTTACGTTGCAAACTTTGATAATGTCGTAAGGCCGAAACTAGCTAGTGATGTAATTGATATGCAAAGTGCATTGAAGGATTAAAACTGGCAGCCTATGGTGGTTAAATGGATCCATCATTTAGAAGAAAATAATTTAAAAGATCGGGACTTGGATTTAGTTGTGTTGACCAAGGCGGCAAGCCGTGCCTCGCGGCAGGAGTGACAACAGACGCGGCGGCGGCGGCGGCGGCGGCGGCGCGTTCTGCGGGCAGCAGAGCACGGTGCGCCTAGCGCGGCCGGAGACGGGGCGTGGCGGTGATTCAGGCCGGGCGGGCGAGCGGCCGGCGCGCGGACACCGGCCTTGAGCGCAACAGCCGATCTTATCAGTGCCGGCCGAGCCGCGGCCGCCGCCGATTGGCTGTGGCGCCTCAATGAGCGCCGCGGCGGCACGCAGCCGCCCGTGTACTCACGGCCGCGGCGTCCACTGGGCGGCCCCTGTGCTGTCCATAATATCGTGCAACAGTTCATACTGTAGAACGTCGACAGTGTGTCGATAAGACTGACGACTGTGCAACATAATGACGGATCTACCGAAATTATATATTTTGTGCGACTGCTTTGATTGGATAGTCTCTGGCTTATATCTTATACACTACTGGCCATTAAAATTGCTACACCAAGAAGAAATGCAGATGATAAACGGGTATTCATTGGAAAAATATATTATACTAGAACTGACAGGTGACTACATTTTCGCTCTATTTGGGTGCATAGATCCTGAGAAATCAGTACCCAGAACAACCATCTCTGCCAGTAATAAGGGCCTTGGTACGCCTGGGCATTGAGTCAAACAGAGCTTGGATGGTGCGTACAGGTACAGCTGCCCATGCAGCTTCAACGCATTACCACAGTTCATCAAGAATCGTGACTGGCGTGTTGTGACGAGCCAGGTGCTCGGCCACCATTGACCAGACGTCTTCAGTTGGTGAGAGATCTGGAGAATGTGCTGGCTAGGGCAGCAGTCGAACGTTTTCTGTATCCAGCAAGGCTCGTACAGGGCCTGCAACATGCGGTCGTGCATTATCCTGCTGCAATGTAGGGTTTCGCAGACATCGAATGAAGGGTAGAGCCATGGGTCGTAACACATCTTAAATGTAACGTCCACTGTTCAAAGTGCCATCAATGCGAACAAGAGGTGACCGAGACGTGTCACCAATGGCACCCCATACCATCACGCCGGGTGATACGCCAGTATGGCGATGACGAATACACGCTTCCAACGTGCGTTCACCGCGATGTCGCCAAATACGGATGCGACCATCATGATGCTGTAAACAGAACCTGGATTCATCCGAAAAAATGACGTTTTTCCATTCGTGCACCCAGGTTCGTCGTTGAGTACACCATCGCTGGCGCTCCTGTCTATGTGCAGCGTCAAGGGTAACCGCAGCCATGGTCTCCGAGCTGATAGTCCACGCTGCTGCAAACGTCATCGAACTGTTCGTCCAGATGCTTGTTGTCTTGCAAACGTCCCCACCTGTTGACTCAGGGATCAAGACGTGGCTGCACGATCCGTTACAGACATGCGGATAAGCTGCCTGTCATCTCGACTGCTAGTGATACGAGGCCGTCGGGATCCAGCACGGTGTTCCGTATTACCCTCCTGAACCCACCGATTCCATATTCTGCTAACAGTCATTGGATCTCGACCAACGCGAGCAGCAATGTTGCGATACGATAAACCGCAATCGCGATAGGCTACAATCCGACCTTTATCAAAGTCGGAAACGTGATGGTACGCATTTCTCCTCCTTACACGAGGCATCACATCAACGTTTCACCAGGCAACGCCGGTCAACTGCTGTTTGTGTAGGAGAAATCTGTTGGAAACTTTCCGCATGTCAGCACGTTTTAGGTGTCGCCACTGGCGCCAAACTTGTGTGAATGCTCTGAAAAGCTAATCATATGCATATCACAGCATCTTCTTCCTGTCGGTTAAATTTCGCGTGTGTAGCACGTCATCTACGTAGTGTAGCAATTGTAATGTCCAGTAGTGTATCTTTGTCAGCTCAATCTGTTGTGCTAAACTGTTTATGTTGCACAATTGTGTTGTGAAATGCAAATGTCAGTAGGAGGGCAAGGTGTCTTCTGGCCAGAAAATCGTTGACATCAGTATTTTTTTCCGGAGTCATCATTCGGTGTCAGATTACAGCTGCTTGTTATATTCGTGGTAAACTCCTCACCTCCTGTCCCCATCCCTCCAACCCATACACTCTCTTCTCATCCCCCACTTTATTCTCAGCCGACAGGAGTCATTCGAAGTCTGTGAGGGGAATAAGTTGGCCAGCAGTATGGGATCATATCATGTGAGTTCCGTGGTCTGTAGTGGAAAGACCACCATATCTTTCTCCACTCTGTAGTGGAACCATAACCTTGTTTTGTGTACTTTTTATCAATAATAACAGCATATTTTGTGTGCTGAAAGTAATTTCTATTGCAACTACATGAGCCTAGTTACCAGAGTGAGAGGATTAAGGCATTCTTTCTAAATAATTTACAAATTATTAACAATAACTTTCCCTCTCTAGAGCAATTCGTCATTTGTGTAGGCCTATAGTAGAGAGAGAGGATTAGGATGGTCAATAGGAATCATTCAAGGTCGGTGCGCTGTACTCAAGTTTGGTCATTTCTATAGTACCAAACACGAAGATTTGTGTGATGGCTCTAAAATTGGCAAATTGGCACTAAGATTGACAAATTGCCACGATAAGGTTTAAAATTGGAAAAACTACCAGGATAGAGTGTAAAACTGGTAAAAAAAAAATGTCGTGTGACTAGGGTCTCCCGTCGGGTAGACCGTTCGCCGGGTGCAAGTCTTTCGATTTGACTCCACTTGCACGTCGATGGGGATGAAATGATGATGATTAGGACAACACAACACCCAGTCCCTGAGCGGAGAAAATCTCCGGACCAGCCGGGAATCGTACGCGGGCTCTTAGGATTGACATTCTATCGCGCTGACCACATTTTTCGTTTTTTTTTTCTTTTTGTGGTGGACCGGTGGGGGCTCGGGGGCCAAAGTGGGCAGGGGTCACTGAGCTATTGGTAAAGTGGTAGGATAGGCCTTACCATTTGCTAGGATAGCCCGACTGTCTTGTGTAAAAAATGGTTTATGCCTGGGACGGACTTGTCTTTCGTTGTTGCATGAGATCACAGGCGCCAAGGTCTGTCAATGGCGGCGGCCAGCTCACTCCTGAGTTCCACCCACACACGTGCTAGCCAGCCTAATTATCCTACGAGGCAGCAGCGCACCACACCGTCCCACCTCATACCAGCCAGATGAGATAATACAACGTTATTCATTTCCCAGAAATGTAAACCATATAAACTACACTGGAGCGCCAAAGAAACTGGTATAGGCATGCTTATTAAATATAGAGATATGTAAACAGGAAGAATACGGCGCTGCGGTCGGCAACGCCTATATAAAATAACAAGTGACCGGCGAAGTTGTTAGATCGGTTGCTGCTGCTACAACGGCAGGTCATCAAGATTCAAGTGTGTTTCAACGTGGTGCTATAGTCGGCGCACGAGCGATGGGACATAGCATCTCCGAGGTACCGATGAAGTGGGGATTTCCATTTCACGAGTGTACCGTGAATAACAGGAATCCGATAAAACATCAAACCCCGACATCGCTGCGGCCGGAAAAGAATGGGGAAAACGACTTCTGAAGAGAATCGTTCAACGTGACAAAAGTGCAGCCTTTCCGCAAATTGCTGCAGTTTTCAGTGCTGGGCCATCAACAAGTGTCAGCGTGCGAACCACTCAACGAAACATCACCGACGTCTTTGGTCAGCCGAAAGCCATCTTGTGTACCCTTGATGACTTCACGACACAAAGCTTTACGCCTCACCTGGACCCATCAACACCGATATTGGACTGTTGATGACTGGAAACATATTGCCTGGTCGGACGAGTATTGTCTCCAATTGTATGGAGCGGATGGACATGTACGGGCATGGAGACAACCTCATCAATCCATGGACCTTGTATGTCAGCAGCGGACTAATCAAGCTGGTGGTGGTTCTGTAATTGTGTGGAACGTGTGCAGTTGAAGTGATATGGGACCCCTGAAAGATCTAGATACGACCGTTTGCGAGGAACTGGACTTGGAATCCGCATATATACATACCGGTTGTCCTGTTACTTTGTTCGTTACACGGCCCAGTGACTTAACAACTGTGGAATCGGATACCATTTGCAGACGACTTGAATATGTCAAATGCAATTCATGACAGTATTTGTTTATGAATGTTTGCAATCAGGGAAAGGCTTCTGAAACACCCTTTATATCGGACTTGACATAGCATTGCAGACATTCAGAATAAGAAAAATTAGCAATCAATCACCCACCATAGAGCTACTCCGACGATGACCCCAATGAAATAATTGAACGATTACAGGTAATTATATCTTCGACCACCGAATGAAATACTTTTAATAATTTCAGAGCTTCGACAAAAACGTATTATCGAATAATTATGGCGCATCTGTTTCATTTCCAGTTCCCCACGTTAACTACTATACTTGAAGGAGTAATTCCTCTAATAAGGATCAACATTATTGAGATTCATGATCAATCTGTTGCATGATGTATCGCCAAACCTTTATTTGCAACATACGCTAAATCGACATTACAGCGTTTTAATACGCTCGTATTATCCTTTGCAAGAATCATTCACATATTCCTGGAGAACCACACAGCATGTTCAATCCGTGGATTGTACGTTTGTTCCCAACTTTTCAAGCATGGAAGCTCATGGTTTGCCCTGCATCACTGGTATAAAAATATTCAACTTCACTTACAGGAAACCCATTGAATACGACGTCGCGAAAGGCCAATGATGTTTACGGCATTCGGCGCTCCACATATTGTCTACCACGCAACCACAATATTGGCTGCTCATGCAACAGGGGGCGGGCTGGAGGCATCTAATGGTGAGCACAGCATGAGGCTGTTGGGTGTAGTTGAACTGTTTCGTCGACGAGTAATTCACAATAGTGCTACGGTGTCAGTGGTGTTGATACAATGGAAACGATAGACAAGCAAACACTGTATTATATGTACAACAAACCGGGTGCTGAAGTCGACGTTTTGTCAGAAAGGAACCCAAGCAATTTCGCGGAATAAGAAAGAAGTGGCAAATGAAATATTGGCTTCTCTGTAAGATGAGTCATTGGAATGTGCAGTGTGGTATACGGTCGACTGTGCAGACGATGTACATGAGGAATCCAATGATGGCTATACGTCCTTAACAAGGGAAAGTGTCAGGAAACAGGTGTCGAGCCATGTAGTTCATCATCCTTGTTGGACAGAGAGCCAATTATCCCGTCTCCAGCGAAACGTAGTAAAGGACAATTGTTGTCCAAAGAGCGGGTACTAAATATAATTACGTACATGAAAGACCAACTGCTGCACAGTCAAAGGCCAGTTATGAACAGCTTTAGAACAAGACCGAAGAAATGTTCGATGCATTTTACAGGATGTGCGTGATAGTGACCTACTATGTTATGCACTTCGAACTGCGCAAGACATAGATTACAGTGCCTTCAAGCATGGTTGTATAACGTCAAACAGTGCTACAGGAGTGGCGGGAATTTGCTCTGACCAATCGGGATTTAAAGAGAAAAGGCATATGTGTGCGTGATACTGCAAGGGCAGTAGGGAATGTTTTCGTCACAGCAAGCAAGAATGGGAAAATGCGTGTAAGAGGATTCTGGCCAATAATTGGTACAAATTTCCTGTTTTTGCTTGATTACTGGCCTTTGTTCATAGCAAATAACCTTTCCTGAATATTGTGTGAATTGCAGTTCATACTACCTGCAACCACTGGACGATTTCGGGTTCTGGATGTTTGTTTTTTCCGAACCTTTTTCCGAAACTATCTGTAGTTACGCCTTAAGGATAGCCAGTTTCACGATGAGCTCCACGACAGACTGTTTCGCATTCGGCTGCATGCCATCACATTCTATCTGTTCTCATCACCCCGTTACACCAATACGACTGTATCGCATTCATCCTGCTTGTGGACAACCCGCTGAATGTACTGCAGGTTTTTAACCCCCAAGGAGTTCGAGCTAGATGGTGTGAACCTTAGCGATCACTGTGGCGCGCCATTTTTCATTCGGTGTTCATGGTGCAAATTAATGTTTTTTTAAATTTTTTTTTAACTTTTCTTGAATGCCGACGATGTCTATTTTGTGAAATGTAACACATACATCACATAGAAGGTTGAACTCTAAACATTCCGGACACTCATTTTCTGTCGCCCTCCTGATGCACATGGTGAGTAATTAGCAGATAATAACCGAGCGATGTGGCGCAATGGTAGCACACTGGACTCGCATTCGGGAAGACGACGGTTCAATCCCGCGTCCGGTCATCCTGATTTAGGTTTTCCGTGATTTCCCTAAATCGCTCCAGGCAAATGCTGGGATGGTTCCTTTGAAAGGGCACGGCCGATTTCCTTCCCCATCCTTCCCTAATCCGATGAGACCGATGACATCGCTGTTTGGTCTCTTCCGCCCAAACAATCCAATCCTAGCAGATAAAATTTTCCTGTCATAACTGTTAGCTCAATACTAGCAAAAGAGCCTCACTAAAGACAGAACTTGCGCGCTCGCACTCAAGGCGCAACTTACTAGTTTGTCGGGCTCTTGCCTAATACTTATCCATCACCCATCAATGGACATTATCTGCACGTCGTATGTACTACATTTAGCGTCACAGAACCCAAAGTATAGAACATTATACGTTGATCCTTTCAGTGACGCTGATTCAGGACATCTAGATGAAGGTAGAACTATTTCCATTCTGTTCAGGCAGTAGGTGCCGTCCAAAAATCAGTCTGAGACATAACGTGTCTATCGGAAACCACCATTGATGAATGGTGCTCCTAGTTCCGTACTGGACGAGATTCAATACAATGCACGTCTCCTTATAGCAAATGTCGTAACGCAGAAATTACGGCACATTAAGAGCACCATCGCTACAGTTCTGATTTCTCCCCATGCGATTATCACGTCTTAGTTCTCTTGAAAAAGGCGTTGAAGGGTCGACGATTCCTGTCGGACGAGGAAGTGCGGCAGGCAGTTTCGGACTTCTTCAGGCTGCATGACACTGTGTGCGTCGGTGGAAATGAAATGAAATGATTGTATGGCATTGTTGGCCGGGATGGCCCTACGGGGGAGTTCGGCCGACGTATTGTAAGTCCTTTTCAGTTGACACCACTTCGGCGACTTGCGAGTCAATGATGATGAAATGATGATGAAAGACACACAACACCCAGTCATCACAAGCATAGAAAATCCCTGACCCCACCGGGAATCGAATCCGGGACCCCGTGCGCGGGAAGCGAGAAGCTACCGCAAGACCACGAGCTGCGTCGGAGGAGTGATCGGCTCACTGCTCACACCCATTTTGCCTGATTGGCGTCTCGATTGTGGACTGTACGACCTTCGAATGGAGACTTTTTGATATCTCTTTATGCAATCATCATGGGGCAAAAAAAAAGTAAAATGCAGACTTTCTTTTAGGGGAGAGCCAGGAAAGTACGTAGTCGAGAATCATATTCAGACACAGGAGGATCCACAACAAACTTAAAAAAAAAGTCTTAAAGAAACATCCATATATCTACGATAGTTAATTTCCATTAGAGTTCAGTATCTACTACAGCTTTCTACACCATCATTTCCCTCGTCTTCAAGTCGACAGTGTTGAAGAGCTGAGGAAAGTGATACCTGTCCGTGGTTAGTATCTATCGATATGGTGGAGATTCTCAAAGATATCCAGCTCTATTCATCATGTGGTAGCCGTATTCGCAGACAAAATTAATGGATATCGGGTCCTCCTGTTATGCAAACAACCGTTTTTTTTAATCCAAATATGTTTCAGCACCTTTGTGACATAGTCGGTCGTTCTGCAGTTCTGAAAAAAGTAAACAGGTTTCAATTAAACATGTAAACTGAATGGAAAAAAACCCACTTATGACGGTGCAAAGGTGCTGAAACATTATTGGATTTATATACGTATACATATATGACACAGTTGTCTGCGTAATAGATGATCCTGATATCCAGTAAAAATCCAGCTTTTTTTTGCTGTGGAAGATTCATATTTTGTTGAATTATTGCATTACCCTAAATCGTAGCAAATCGTTCCATCGTGGTATTTGCTGAGAAATGGTTTACTTGATGAGCAATATTTATGTCGACATTTCATTTTACGCCTCTTTATTTTAGTAAATCCTACAAAATCGACTCATTTTTGACCGCTCTTCGGTACGGTGGCCGTTAGCAGCAGGTTTTTTTGGTCGCACATTGTCTATGACACGAAATCCACCTAACACAGAATTTTACATTGAGAAGTATGCAGTCATGTCTGACAAAGAAAAATAGTTTTAACTAAGATATTTGTTATGGCAGAATAACCGTCTGACTTATATCTATCTACAATTCCCCGTTCCACCGTTGTCGCGCCACGTATTTTTCAACAAATTCCAGCGGGCTGGTTACTCATCGGTAACGGCGTTTCAGACGCGGTACACTTAATGAGATTCCCTGAATAACCAATGTTTTTAACGGGAATGTTTCTTGACAATACCGAATACACACGGTACAAAATTACTTTTGCAGCTCCTCCTCAGCGTGCTGTCGTTCCAAGACTAAATGCGTCATTCGAATTTGTCTTGATGGCAGAAAACAACGTCGTGCGGCAGCGGTTGAGTCACACTGGGCGTCGTATTAATGTCACGCTTAAGGCGTCGACACGCGGGACGAGGCAGCTAACGTGGACATTCATGCTGACAGGATTTCCCACGTCACGTGACAGCGCAGTCGGGGTCACGGCAAGAGCTGGTTGACGTGATTTTGCTCTCTCAGCGCTATCCAACGGGGCTTGTTGGCTTCATTTGGCTCGCAAGACATACTGTTCTACTGCGTAGATTTGCTACGTTAACTCTATTAAAACGAACATTTTCTTTTCCGACTATATACTAGTCATGTTGTTCTCTCTGTGGTACACATAAATAAAAACTTTAACATCCGTGAATGTGTAATAAGACAAAAATGAAAGATACATGTCCATCAGCTTATAAAAGTTCCCCAAATCAAAGAAATTCACTCCTGTCACAGAGCGCACTTATATTTATATAGCATCAAATATTACATAAATTATTTCTATTAATTTCATACGAATCTCCCACAGTCTTTTAGGAAACGTGCAAATGAAAAAAAATAAATAAAATAAAATGGATACAGCAGGACGAGAATCCTCCACCCATCTATTTTCGGCTCCGTATGGCGATGCAACTGTCGATTTCGTTTTCTTTACTTTACCCACCTAACGTTATTGACACTGAATTATAACAAATCCTAACAAGAACGATACGTTTTCACGAATCTGAAATGGGTCGTTGCTGTAAAACGGCTTTCTCTTATAACACGCGAATTATAACACGAAAATAACTAAATACCAAAATTCCTTAACCACCAATATGACGTTTCCCGCAATTTTATTACAACAAATCGTACCAATAATGATTCGTTCTCGAGCCATTCAACGTGCTGGTGCTTAGAAACAGCATATATTCATAGTGTGTAACGTATAACATAAAACCCACCGAATATGGGCTTCTGTTCCACACGACAAATAGAGTATGGCGCCTTCTTTCTGCTTGCCATGTGGGGGCGTGCATGCTTCCTAATGCTTCTACTGTACGTAGCACGTTGCCGTAATATGGCAAAACTGATTTCGTGTTTCACGTGACGAAGTGGCTTCTCAACGAGATATAACACTGTTCCTACTAACATGAATGTTCCAGCAAGGGTCGCCGGCCGCTGTGGCCGAGCGGTTCTAGGCGCTTCAGTCCTGAACCGCTCTGCTGCTACGGTCGCAGGTTCGAATCCTGCCTCGGGCATGGATGTGTGTAATGTAATAAGTTAAGTTAGGTTTACGTTGTTCTAAGTCTAGGGGACTGATGACCTCAGATGTTAAATCCCAGAGGGCTTAGAGCCATTTGAGGCAGGAAGGATCGATAGCTGGTACCTCAGAACCGCTTGTGCTATTGAGCTGTAAATGTAATCATTTCATGTAGTCCATATGCATTGTTGCAACAATAAATCTTGAGTGATTGAAACTGTTGTGTACACAGTTCCGCGTAGTCAGCGCGTACACAACTTTCCCACTAGAGCGCGCCCCGCTAAGCACAACAGCGCAGGTGCAGCGATCATCCGTCCCCGCACTACCAGATGGCGCTGTCTTAGAGATGGACCAAATTCTGCTTCCGCCGATCCGCGTATTAATATGTAACGTACCCAATGAGATTGCTGCTAACGTAGAACCTTTTCTCCTGGCGGATCACACTCGCGCAGTGATACCTGAACGCTCGAGGTATTATAACAAGTGTACAGACCTCCGATTAGTCAGTCTGCATTAGTCTGCATTTGTCTATAGTCAAGTTTCGGTCTGCGCCTAATAGGATTACCATATTCCTGTACATAGCCATGAAGATAAATGAATAGACACTTTGTCAAGTATCATAGATATGTGAGAATAAGATTAACGTACCAAGACCAAAGGAACTTTAGATTGTCTATTGTAAATAGCCTCCAGAATCAAGTTAAGTAAGGTTTATGATTGTTACTATTTTAATAAATCTGTGTGAAAATTAATCAAGTTCTGTTTAAAGTTGGTCACCACAAACTGCTACTCTAAGCGTGCAAGTGGCATTTCTATCGTCTGACCTAACGGCAGAAGATAAACACGCCACGATAAGACCACGAGACATATTGCTGACACTCGCCTACTTCGTTAGAGCGACAAGTCAAATAATCTGATGCTGTGTGTACCGAAGGCCTTACAGTACGCACACCACAGAAACCTCTTTTCGGCAGTGCCATAACAGATTGTTTTGTGGTATGGATTCACCCACAACACGTATTTTCTGATGACGATGATGAAGTCCAATACTTCGAGGAGCATAGAGTACGATGCGGGAGACCCGCACCGCTGACTAGGCAAGGTCGTAGCGGAGGTGGTTTGCCATTGCCTTCCTCCGACCGTGATGGGGGTAATGATGATGATGAAGACAACACAACAACACCCAGTCATCTCGAGGCAGGGAAAATCCCTGACCCCGCCGGGAATCGAACCCGGGACCCGGTGCCCGGGAAGCGAGAACGCTACCACAAGACCACGAGCTGTGGACATTTTTCTGATGGAACAAGGTACATTTTTTCATCAGCGTTTGTCGACCCTGGAGAGAGTACTAAAACCGCTATCCAACCGTAGCGCGAAATGCGCTAAATGTGAAGGCCAAGGCTGCTGGCACGGCGCAGTTAGTGCCACGCTGTGTCATTTATACGCGACAGTCTAATGCTGCACATTAAGCGCATTCTCCGCCTGCTATTCCAGACAGTTCCCCTGAAACATTACGGATCTTTATATCACTGTGCATCGCATTTCAAAAGCTCTTGAGTGCCACTACGGCCCGTGGATAAAAGAAACTGTTGTTACCTATACAAAAAATGTCTCTCCGTTTGCTTACTTTACAAGGTGAAATTTTACTTAGATGCACTGAAATGTTTATGAAATATTATGAGTGTCTGTGTTACAAGAAAGAATGTATGTATTGATGAGTTTCAAGATAAACAGATAACACAAATTTGAAAATAGTTATCAATCATAAATTGGCACAGGCATGTTGGCGTCACCATTTGTCTCTTTGACGAAATCATACGATTTAAAAGTATTGGAGAAAATGTAGCAGCAAATGATATACTGGTTCATTCACGCTGTTCGCTTCAGACATTTCCTGAACCATTTAAGATATCGTAATTCTGTTTTCACTCCAATAAATTGTGGAGAAGTCCTTACAAAATGACAAAAATGGTTAATGGCTCTGAGCACTATGGGACTTAACATTTGTGGTCATCAGTCTCCTAGAGAACTACTTAAACCTAACTAACCTAAGGACATCACACACAAGCATGCCCGAGGCAGGATTCGAACCTGCGACCGTAGCGGTCACACGGTTCCAGACTGAAGCGCCTAGAACCGCACGGCCACACCGGCCGGCAAACAAAATGACATATAGTCTCTTTTAAAAGCTGTATTAATTACAGAGAAATCGATATCAAGTTCGCGTTTTCGGTCTTTTCGTATGTTAGTATCGTAGTTCATTCTCCAAAGCTCGATTCGCAGTTTCAGTGAAATCACAGAATTTATAACATAAGATTTATCTGCTTTGAACAAAATACCGATTGGTGCCTTTGATGAAGTTCGTGTTGTTGTCCATGCCTGACGCAGGCTGATGAATCGCTCCAATTGTACTTACCTAAGACTACGTAGTTCTTACAAAAGACGAATGGTGGAGAAATAGTGTAATTTAACACAGATACTAATTACACTTTCTTACGTGTGGCTGGATCGACACACCAACTGGAAGGCGAAGGAAATGGCATCTAAGGACGACTCCCTATCAACCGCGGCAACCGTTCTGCTCTTCTTTATGCATGAGCCTTGAAAGAAAGAGGCACGCATCTTTGACGATGTGAGAATCTACCACAGGGTGTCAAATAATTGCGCTCCAAACTTTCACACTCCATTGCCTCTGAATTTCAAAGTCCCACAGCCAGTGCTAGTTCTCGGTGGGGCAATAACGCATATTTATTACGTTCAGCTTACCTTGATTTGTAAAGGTACTTTCATTTGTGCAGAGAATTCTTTGAAGAAAGAACCTGTCTTATAACTTTTGCGTGTGCTGCCGTTAACAGATGAAATTCAACGTACATTATTATCTTTCCACAATCACTTTATAACGTGTAGCAATGCTCAAGGTAAACATTTGGAGCACTTGGTATGGTAGTCGTGATAAGCACATGAACCGCGTCTGAGTTACGTATTAACCTCTTCTCTCGGCGAGACAGTGGTTTGCGGCGTTGTTATCTTGATACTATTTGATCATGTCCCACACTTGTTATGTCGTTGAAGTCCTCTTAGAAGTTTGTTTCAAATGACGCATAGAAAGGGATATAGTTCCATTAGGAACCCAAGTCGATGTCGTAATTCGGTTACGATAAATGATAAAAATTACTGAGAAATGTCAGGAAATTTGCACCATGTTGTCCGCTGTAGGTCAGCGAAAAACCGCGCCTCATATATATATATTATTAGCCGAGCGGTCTAAGGCGCTGTAGTCATGGACTGTACGGCTGGTCCCGGCGGAGGTTCGAGTCCTCTCTCGGGCATGGGTGTGTGTGTTTATCCTTAGGATAATTCAGGTTAAGTAATGTGTAAGCTTAGGGACTGACGACCTGAGCAGTTAAGTCCCATAAGGTTTCACACACATTTGAACATTTTTTTGAGTACGATTGACAGACAGACGGACAGTATTTTCTGGTAATGCTAGGAACAAGTTTTTCATCAGACCAAAAGAGGTGATAAGGCTAGTATATAATGTCTGAATATCAAGCGACTAACAAGCGAACCGAGCTACTGCGCCAAAACACAGAGTGTTTTGAATGGCAATATGTGTGAGAGAGGTCTGGACTGAGCAGTCAGTAAATCGGAGTACTGCAGCCCGGTGGAATCCGCTCAGCCGGTTCGCAGTGCCATAAGCAGGAAAGCCGCCGAGTGCACGCTATTCCTGGAGGATATTAATGTTCTTCCTACCTACGCCGCTACTGCCGTTAGCGCTGCATAGTTGAGGGACTGCCGTTCGTAAAGATGTTCCGGAATTATACCGGACTGAATGTGCTGAAACAGCCGTAGTGTCAACCTGACCTTCCTCCTCACCAGCTGCTTTCGCCAGTAAGAAGTGTGGTGGGAGACTTGCACTAGCCTCAGATCGCTGCTAAACTTTTAAGTCAAGCTATTCACCGGAACTTGTCAAACAAGAATCTAACTTAAAGTAGGAAAAAAAAAACAATTTGCGGATAGATAGACTGCTAGAGCCTGTTTTGTATGAAAATAACATAGGAAGGCAGAAGATTATGGCGTAATGTACCACTGACGTCAAGGCGTTCGACACTGTACCGCATCGGAGCCCACTCACCAAGAGCCGAGGATAAGAAGTATCCGACTACTCAGCAGGGTATCTGACTAAAAGAACCTGGTACGTTATAAGGCATGGCGAATGTTACACAGAAACGGAAGTAACATCGGGTGTGCCTGAATGAAGTGTAACAAAATCTCTAATGTTTTAAATCCACATAAACGAATTATCAGACAGGATCATCAGCACATGTTCGCTTATAGTGCATATGTGTACAGGAATGTACCGTCGCTGGACGGTCGCTAGGATTTGCAGAAATACTTGGTATTATAAATGACAGGTTTTATTAAATGTGGATAAATGTGAGGTAATGTCTACAACAGATAGAAGAAAACCATATACTACACTACTGGCAACTAAAATTGCTACACCACGAAGATGACGTGCTACGGACGCGAAATTTAACCGACAGGAAGAAGATGGTGTGATATGCAATTGATTAGCTTTTCAGAGCATTCACATAAGGTTGGCGCCGGTGCTGACACCTACAACGTACTGACATGAGGAACGTTTCCAACCGATTTCTCATACACAAAACAGCAGTTGACCGGCGTTGCCTAGTGAAACGTAGTTGTGATGCTTCGTGTAAGGAGGAGAAATGCGTACCATCACGTTTCCGACTTTGATAAAGGTCGGATTGTACCCTATCGTGACTGCGGTTTATCGAATGGCAACATTACTACTCGCGTTGGTCGAGATCCAATGACTGTTAGCAGAATATGGAATCGATGGGTCCAGGAGGGTGATACGGAACGCCGTGCTGGATCCCAACGGCCTCGTATCACTAGCAGTCGTGATGACAGGCATCTTATCCGCATGGCTGTAACGGATCGTGCAGCCGCGTCTCGATCCCTGAGTCAACAGATGGGGACGTTTGCAAGACAACAACCATCTGCACGAACAGTTCGATGACGTTTGCAGCAGCACGGACTATCAGGTCGGAGACCATGGCAGCGGTTACCCTTGACTCTGAATTACAGACAGGAGCGCCTGCGATGGTGTACTCAACGACGAACCTAAGGGCACGAATGGCAAATCGTCATTTTTTCGGATGAATCCAGATGATAAAGGAGATGAGTTGAGAGGCATACAGGAGTCATTTTTCTCTCTCTCATTAAGCGAATGGAAATTACTGAGTTCTCAGTCAAGTTAAGTTACTTTTGCTCTTCGTATAATTGCTAATCTGGGGAAATGACGAATCAACCTCCTCACTTTTTTTATATATTTCCACTCAGTAATGTGTTATGGAATAATTTTCTTGGCTAACTCAACACGTAGAAAGAGATTATTGATTCTACAAAAGCGAGCAGTAAGAATATGTGGTGTTCACCCACGAACGTCTTATACGTAACTCTTCGAGGAGATAGGAATTTTAACTACGCCATCACAATACATATATTCGATAATGAAATTCATAAATAATTCATGATGATCTGAGAACAACAGTGATGTCCATATCTACAACAGTAGAGGGAAATGACCTTTTTATCCATTATTAAAGCTGTCAGTGATTAGAAAGAAGTTCAATATTCAGCAACAAAAATCTTTACCAAAACGTAAAATTTCTGTCAAGTAGAAAAGCAAATTTTCAATCTAACTTTAAGTCATTTCTCCTGGACGACTCCTATTCTACTGATGAATTTTTGCTTTAAAAACTGGTAGCCCGTAAAAAATAAAAAAATCTTGTTTTTTAGTGTAGTTTCATGAGTAGGACTAAAAAATGCTAATACTTATCACGTGGACATATCCTGTAAAGTGACTCGTCCCACATCATTTCGCTAAAAGAATCATTCAAATGATCTATGGAACGTGTAACTATCTAAAAGTTCAGGAAATAGGTACCCTTGTGGTATGAATTGTACTGTGGCTTGCGGGATATTAATGTAAATGTAGGTCTCAACGGTATACCTTTGTTGACAATGACACTGAACGTGGGGGACATATTTTCCTTTGTATTCTTTGGAGCTATTACTAAACATGTGATCTTTGTTGCCTCCTAGTCAGCTAGGGCCATTCTTTATGATGATTCCTTTATATTGGGTCGTGTTTTATTGTAAAACCAAGATGTTGCTATTTAAGGTCACGATACATAATCGCTGGGCATGTACAGTCATTGTAAATTTGAGGATTTTCGGAACATGTAACAGGAAGATGAGCCGCTTTTCCATCTAGTATATTTGCTTTTGTAAGTACTTGTATATTTCTCTTCAACCTTTATGTTAACGTTCTTTGCTGGACGTAATGAATACGTTGCTTTTTTCATTCTTCTGTTGATAGTCTCCCAGTGGCGATGGTCTGAGTGACAGAAACCGGCAGCGAATAAAGGTTTATTTATACAGCTGATGATGAAAACTCTAGTTCTTTAAGTATATGACGACTGTAGAAAGTCACGTCACTAAAATATTAGAAACGTTGACATGCACTGTGGACTGTCAGCTGTGTGAGTGGTGTGTAACATGTGCGAGTTCCTATTTAAGAGGACAACAAGAAATTCCTAAAGGTGCCAGAATAATGCAGCAGCTTACCCGACGCAAACACCATGCCTAAAAAGTCATGATACACGAAGAGTGCTTGGGGATATACAGGCTTTATCTTTGTTAACAGTGATAACTGCCACAGGTGAAAGAATACGGAAAAAGGAGCGAAGACGCTCCGGTGAAAGTGCGTCTGCACACGTTTGCAAGATAATGTCTATGTGTGGTTACGAGACACCATTAATTTTCGTACGGAAAATTGTAGTAGTTGATACGAATGTAAATTTTTCGATTAAGTACCTATGAAATTTGGCTGAAATTTCACCCAAGGTCCACCGTTCGGGAATATGATACTTACTTGATGGGGCATCGGCACATGTTTTGCTGGTGTAAGATGACAGCTAACTCACCAGTATGTTCAAGATGAGCAGGGTCTTGACCTTGATGCTTGAGACCATATGCCCTCTTTCCTTTGGATTTTTCATTTTGGAGTCATCTAAATAGTGAAGTGTACGACGCTGTCCTTGATAAGATTGAATAGCTGGAGCAGTGAACCGTACAGCCTTGTCAACATTTACGAGATGATTTAAGGGAGTTTGAATGAATTCGTGGTTCTCCGCGGAGACGAATGCAGTATCGCATCAAAATGCATGGACCTCTTTTAACAGGGATGAGCATTTTATTTCTTGTTTCTGCAGGTCACGGGTAAAATTTGAGACAGATTATGTGGGGAATTAACAGAAAATATTTCCAATACAGCCGTACTAAGGATAACGTTTCAGACTGATGTCAGTGGCAGCTCATAGCCGTACATTAGCAATTATCTCGCAAACGCCACTTTTGCGGATGTATTTTCACAGCAACGTTTTTGTTTCTGACCTCGTATACATTCACCTGCGTCAGTTTTCGCTATTAGTTATTATACATGGTGTCCCACATAAAACTGGTACCCCTCACGCACTGGTTAATCATCTCTAGTGAATTACTTGTGAGGTGGCAAAATTGTCTCGAAAGTTGGCTACGCTTCATTTTATCGGATAGTGGAGCGCAGCTGTGTGTTCGTGCGTCAGTTGTTTTGAGAAGGTCTTATTGTCAAGTTGTAGAAGAAGTGGGGCGGTTTGCATTAGAACAGAGAATTGAAATTCTGGAGTGTTACATGAAGGCAGCCTCCATCACAGAAAGTCGAGAAATGTTTCATGCGAAGTATCCTGGTAGCAAGCTCACCACGACCAGCTCTATTCAAAATCTGCACAAGGAATGGAGGGCTATAGGAGCGGTTCAGAATGTGCAATGGAATAGGCGACCAACAATGAAGACCTCTGCAACGATAGACAGAGTTCGCATTGACATTAAGAGAAGCCCGCGGAAGTCGGTAAAGAGGTAATCGCAGCAGGCTGCTGTATCTCGTACATCGTGTCATCGTCTTCTAAATATATGAAATTAAAAGCCTATCGTATGAGAGTGACGCAACATCGTTTGCTAACGGTTACTTGACCTCCTTGCTTCACTTCATGTCAGTTGAGGCCTGGTTTCATTTGTCAGGTTATGTAAACACCCAGAATTGCACATACTGGTCGCAGGACGACCCACATATTCTGCAGGAAGAACCTGTCCACTCAGTGAAGATAGGAGTTTGGTGTGAGTTGTCCAGTAAGCGCATTATTGGCCCGTTATTCTTCAATTACTCATTAAACAGTGCAAAATATCTAGACTCCTTCTGTACACAGTTAAGAGAAGAATAGATGCTGTATGCCGTATTCTAACAAGATGGAACAACCGCTCACACATCCAATCAACAACACCAATGTGGTCCCTGAAGATAGACTTGTCAGTAAAGGCTTCTTGCCCCCAAGGTCCCCAGACTTAACATCGTGTGACTTTTGTTTATGAGGCACATTAAAGTTCAGATGGTTCAAATGACTCTGAGCACTATGGGACTTAACATCTGATGTCATCAGTCCCCTAGAACTAGAACTACTTAAACCTGACTGACCTAAGGACATCACATACATCCATGCCCGAGGCAGGATTCGAAGATTCGACCGTAGCGGTAGCGTGGTTCCAGACTGAAGCGCCAAGAACCGCTCGGCCACACCGGCCGGCGCACATTAAAGGACAAAGTGTGAGGTGACAATCTTTGTACAATTGACGATCTGAAACGGAACATTACCAGAGAAATTAACATCACGCCTGCAGAATTACAGCATGTTCTTGGTAACGTCATGACATGAAGTCAGCAGTGCCTGGATGCCCCACCACTTCCAGCATCTCTCATAAACAGGTAACTACACGCAATTTTGTCATATGATGACATGATGGAGACCGTGGCTGTTGTTTGAAGACAAATGTTAATGGTGTTAGGACAGCAACCAGCCACAAATTTACTTTCAGTTCCTTTATCCAAAGGGTACCGTTACCGGTTTCGAATCGTTGTGATTCATCCTCAGACGGTTTACATGCTTTCTTTATGACATGTGGTGTGTTTTTTACAGATTAATTGTCGTGAAACGTCGGTTTCGAGTGTCGACGTCGACGTCAACGTCGACGTGGTGGTGCGTGGTAGAAATTGTCTCAGTGACAACTCTTAAGTGTTCAGTGAGAACAATTTACGTGTGCAACAATAAGAATACAGTGGGAATGCATTTACATCTGTTGGACGAATTTTATGAAAACAAACACTCGAAACAGACGTTTCACGACACTTAATCTGTAAAAAACACACCACATGTCATAAAGAAAGCATGTAAACCGTCTGAGGATGAATCACAACGATTCGAAACCGGTAACGGTACCGTTTGAATAAAGGAACTGATAGTAAATTTGTGGCTGGTTGCTGTCCTAACACCATTAACATTTGTCTATGTAACTATATGTTTTTTGACGTTACTACTGTATTTTCTTTCTCAAATAGTTCATTGTTACATGAATCTCGGGCGTGAGGCATACCGGTTTTATGTGGGACACCCTGTACAACAGGTACGTCGGGAGAAAACAAAAAAACAAAAATTGTACTTGTCAAATAGAGAACGTTCAGCGTGCTGGTAATCTGTTGGCGCGAAGGAAGATTTATTGCTCTACAAAAAGAAACAAGACGCAGCAGAAGAGAAGTAATTAGCAGTTCACCGAGGTAGATGAATAGGCAAGGAACAGAAGGTGTTCAAGGATGACGTGTGGGGCAAGGCACAGAGACTGGTTCCAGTACGATCGGCCAGTGCCTTCGGAGCTCCCAGCGTTTCGCCATATGAAAGCCGCTTTTGAGACGGCTTCGCAGAAAACGCGGGTTGCACCACGGGCGACTTACGTCAGGCCTGGCAGCTAACGCGAGCTCCCACGTAAATAAACGGTGCCAGGGAGGGCGTCCTTTACCCGCTGGCCGGCGATAACGCAAGCGAGCCGAGTCGTCGACCGGCGGCAGCGGCGGTGGCGGCGGCGGCGGCGGCGGCGGCGCCCGCGCCTGCGCGCGCTCGTTTGCGGCGGGCCGGGCAGCGCAACCGCCGGCGCGTTGCGAAGGTCAAGAAATCTGCCGGGCAGAGGCGGCTCGGCGGCGCGCGGTGGCGGCGGCCGGCCGCGGCTCACCGCGCGCCAAACACCGCCTGTGCGAACCGCAAACATTTGCCAGCCGCCGCTGCACCCACTGTATGTACACCCTCGCTCACACGGACGCGCACGCACACTACACACGCGCCCCAGCTGCAACTGCGCAAACAGTGGCCGGTTCGCGTCATACTGCTTCGCAGAACGACGCGCCGACTTATGCGTTCCTGCACTTCGAGCGGCTCCGAGCGAGGACGCGCGTCGCTTCAGTCGACATTTGTCCTAGGAACGGCCGGTCGAAACGGATACCGGTATTTTCGTTCTGAATAACCAGTATTTTTCGGTATACAGAGGAGTCCAAATAATTGTATCCACTGCTTAAAAATCCATAACTTGAAAACTAATTGACGGAGTTGTCTCATGTTTGGTGAATGTGTATCTTAAAGTCCAACTTAAAGATATCACTGTAGGTGTTCGAAATGGTCACCATTAACATCCACACACAAACGATGCCGCCGAACTGCAGCACGAACTACTGACTGCAACGTGTTCAGTTGGATATTTGCACGTGAATGATTCTCGAAGTTCATCCAATGTGCATGGCTTTTGTCGATAAACGACGTCCTTTAGTGTTCCCCACAGGTCAAAGTCCAGAGGAGTTAGGTCTGCGGAACGTGGTGTGCCGCAGGGGAGTGTCGTAGGACCGTTGCTATTCGCATTATATGCAAATGACCTTGTGGATAACATCGGAAGTTCACTGAGGCTTTTTGCGGATGATGCTGTGGCATATCGAGAGGTTGTAACAATGGAAAATTGTATTGAAATGCAGGAGGATCTGCAACGAATTGAAGCATGGTGCAGGAAATGACAATTGAATCTCAATGTAGACAAGATCCTTTATGTTGTAGCTACAATATAGCAGGTCAACAAGTGGAAGCCGTTAATTCCATAAATTACCTGGGAGTAGGCTTTAGGAGTGATTTAAAATGGAATGATCATATAAAGTTGATCGTCGGTAAAGCAGATGCCAGACTGAGATTCATTGGAAGAGTCCTAAGGAAATGCAATCCGAAAACAAAGGAAGTAGGTTACAGTACACTTGTTCGCCCACTGCTTGAATATTGCTCACCAGTGTGGGATCCGTACTAGATAGGGTTGATAGAGGAGATAGAGAAGATCCAACGGAGAGCAGCGCGCTTCGTTACAGGATCATTTGGTAATAGCGAAAGTTTTACGGAGATGATAGATAAACTCCAGTGGAAGACTCTGCAGGAGAGACGCTCAGTAGCTCGGTACGGGCTTTTGTTGAAGTTCCGGGAACATACCTTCACCGAGGAGTCAAGCAGTACAGTGCCCCCTCCTACGTATATCTCATGAAGAGACCATGAGGATAAAATCAGAGAGATTAGAGCCCACACAGAGGCATACCGACAATCTTTCTTTCCACGAACAATACGAGACTGGAATAGAAGGGAGAACCGATAGACGTACTCAAAGTACCCTCCGCCACACACCGCGAAGTGGCTTGCGGAGTATGGATGTAGATGTAGATGTAGATGTAGATACTCCATAGCACCTCTACGGCCTATCCATCTTCCTGGAAGATTTTCGTTGAGATACGCCCTAACACGATTTTGGTAGTGGGCTGGGGCACCATCTTGTTGAAAGTAAACTCTTCTGTCTCCATACAAGTCTCGGATGGCAGGTTAAATGGATGTCTGAAGCTTCTGAAGACACACCTCACCGGTAACTGTGCCGTCAAAGATGAATGGCCCAATAAAGCCCCGGCAAGACAACCCACACCACACATTTACTCCTGGAAAATTCACAGCTTTGTCTACATGGACCTTCGGATTTTCGGCGGCCCAGTAGATGCAACTGTGGCGATTTACTGTACCATTGAGTTTGAACTGTGCCTCGTCAGACTACACAATCATCTCTGCAAACTCTTCCACGCTGCGCACCATGTTAGTAAACCACTCGCAGTACTGCATTCTACGATCTGGGTCGTCCTCGTTCATTGCGTGTAGCAATCGTGGGATGTAGCACTTCCACTTTGCTGTCTTCAAAATTCGCCAAACACTTGAGCGACTCACTCCAATTTCACGGGCACACTGTGTCACAGTAAGTAGGTGCAACTAAGAACAAAACACCGACTATCTGGCGACTGTCATCTGACAAAACAAAACAACGGAATACAACGCTTGTGTGGCGATAGCCGGAACTACAAACTATTACACTACCAAAGATGAGACAACTCCGTCAATTAGTTTGCCAGTTATGGACTTTTAAACAGTGGATTCATTTTTTTTGACCTCTCTGTACTTTTCGTCTCGGTTACAAAAGGTGTTTTTATTTTTTACTCATAACCGGGTAAAAAAAACTAAATATTAATTAGCCACAGCAGCAATGCAAATTTTTTTCCTTTTTATATAAAACTTTTTTAAAGAACGAGTAATTTTTATTCGTAAAATTTGCATTGCTTTGAAATGTTGCGTTATTATAGAAAATAGGAAAAGCGAAAATGCTATTTTAATAACAATGCCGACAGAAACGAATAACATACACATTGAATACGAAATGGTACAGTATTGGCGGGACAATATATACCTGCTACCATGTGGCATGGCCTATTACATGGTATTTGTGTTACATTGTATGCGTGTACATGCAGTGTGTAAGACTTACCGTATTGGTCTATATGGTAGTTTCTCACTGTCGGCGTCGTACACCAGTTGCATTACAAAATGGCACCATCTGTAATCCGTAAGCGATTTTATAACACGCCGTATCAATGAAGTAGCGTGCTCCATTTGCTTTAAAAGATTAAAAGCGGCAGGAGCCACAACCAGTTTGTGACACAATACAAAGAGAAAACTTAAAACTTAATAGTTCGTTCGTAGTTAACTATAAAAATGCAAAGTAGCAGTATCTGCTGCCTGTGTTTACATAACATGCCTTTATATGCTTGTAGCCCTTGAAAACGGACAAATTACTACAAAAAATAGAGTTGTTCAAACACAGTTATCACTTATTAGCACCGCCTATTCGTGATGTCCAAACTGTGGTGTGATCCCTGATTATAACATGCTTTCTGAGCAGAGAATCAAAAAATTAGAATCAGTAAGCGAATACTGGTGATTTTTTTGTACTATCCAATCACTTATCACTTTTAGAGAAAATCAGCAGGACGGACTACGTTTTCTTTATTTACTTATTTAATTTAATGTTTTCATTCTACGTATCCTGAAACTGATGGAGTCCAAATTTTCCAATCTTTGTTCGATTTCTACGTTTATTACAGGAAGTAACTGGAATAAAATAACCTGAAAATCGATAATTTCAGAAACCGGTGGTTTTTAGCGGTTTCCAGTAGTCCGATTAAATTTGTGTTAGAAAAGATCGGTACAACTGAAAGCCGGTTGCTTCAGCGATAACCGTCATCCCTAATCAGTTCTCCGAAAGCCATGTTACGGTGCGTGCGGAGGGGATTTGCAGCACAACGATCATTTCTCCTCCCCCCTTGGTCCACTTGTTAATGGTGCCTTGCAGGAAATACTGTCGATAAAGTCTGCTTACGCGAGCCACATGTGGGAGGAAGTAATACGCTGCCCTAGTCTTACGTACGCGTCGTCGAAGCTTCCGTGGCGTTGAGATAAACTACATATGCGCCCGCCTCCACACACTCCTGACGATTTGTGTACCTATTCGAAATTTTAACAGGAAAACTTTAGTGGACCCAGATAATACCTGCTGTCTTACACTACCAGTCGGTCTGAATAAGTCACCAGCCTCGCCTAGATCCACGAGAAAGGGTTATCCTTCTCAAAACTCCAAAGTCAGTAATAAAAGCGCTGTAGCTGTCAAACTCCTTTCAGGAACGCTTCCGACCCCCGATCATTTGACTGGAGTACGTTTACCTACAACGTTCTAGTAGGTGTCTCCAACGGACTACAAGCAACTCCCGTGGGTTACAACAATCCAGTGAAAATCATCAAGGAAAAGTCACACAAAAACATCTCTCTCAACTTTCTACGCAAGCAACTATATTTTATTGGCTTCTCCTAAACTTCGCCAAGTGTTTCCCATTCATAAAAGCGTCCGACCATCCTGATTTAGGTTTTCCGTGATTTCCCTAAATCTCTCCAGGCAAATGCCGGGATGGTTCATTTGAAAGGGCACGGCCGACTTCCTTCCCCATCCTTCCCTAATCCGATTAGACCGATGGCCTCGCTGTTTGGTCTCCTCCGCCAAACAACCCGACTCATTCATAAAATACTACTGTCCAGCTGGCTACTGGCTCCACGGCCGCGTGTAACACCTTTGCTTACCCACCATGTACACACTCGCGTAGCCGGCCGCAGTGGCCAAGCGGTGGTAGGCGGTACAGTCTGGAACCGCGCGACCACTATGGTCGCAGGTTCGAATCCTGCCTCGGGCATGGATGTGTATGATGACCTTAGGTTAGTTAGGTTTAAGTAGTTCTGAGTTCTAGGGGACTGCAGTTAATTCCCATAGTGCTCAGAGCCACACTCGCGCACGGGAAAGCACTTTCGGATTCTCTCAATTTTTCGTACTGCAAGAAATAACTTGGTTGAACATGAAGGTTTATCCTCTCTCGGCATCTGAAATGCACTGCGAAACAGCCCTAGAGGGCACATGACTTCTCCATTCCAACGAGGGCGGTCGGCAGACTAACTTCATTTCTACGAAATTATTTAACGTTTAGGCCTTTCTACACCTACGTCTACATCTACATGAGTACAACTTAAATGCCTGATGGACCGTTCATTGAAAAACCTTCCTTTCCTGCACGAGTGCTAGTTCTGGAAGGTCTGCAGGAGAGCTTCTGTGAAGTTTGGAAGGTAGGAGAGGAGGTACTGCCGGAATTAGAGCTGTGAGAAGGGCTTGTGAGTCATGCTTGGGTAACTCAGATGGTAGAGCACTTGCCCACGAAGGCGGTCCCGAATTCGAGCCTCGGTCCGGCACATAGTTTTAATCTACCAGGAAGTTTCAACGTTCAGACTGTTTTTCTACCTTTCCACTCTAAAACAATCGTGGAAAAAAACGAAGACTTAAATCTCTTCAGGCGAGCTCTGATTATTACGATAATCGTGTCTCCCTATGTAGGTGGACGCAAAAAAAAAAAAAAAAAAAAGTTTGGCATTCGGAGGGGAAATTTTGCCATTGAAATTTCGTGAAAATACCTCACCGCAGCGGAAAACACCTTTTATTTTTAATGATTTCCACTCCAACTCGCGTACGTATCCGTGACAATCTCTTCCTTATATCGCGATAGTACGAAACGTGCTATCCTTTTTGGACTTTTGTGATGTTTCTCGTCAGCCCTATCTGATTTGGATCCCACACCACTGGCAGTAGTGCAGAAGAGGACTGCCAGGCGAGGTGTCGGCAGTCACTTTGGTAGACCTGTTGCTTCTTCTTAATATTCTGCCGCCGCGCGGGGTAGCCGTGCGGTCTAAGGGCGTCCTCCAGTCACGGTTCGTTGTCGCGGCTACTCCTGTCGGAGGTTCGAGTCCTCCTTCGGGCATCGGTGTGTGTGTTGTCCGTAGCATAAGTTAGTTTAATTTAAGTAGTGTGTAAGTGATTCAAGTGGCTCTAAGCACTATGGGACTTAACACCTGAGGTCATCAGTCCCCTAGAACTTACAACTACTTGAACCTAACATACCTAAGGACGTCACACACACACCCATGCCTGAGGCAGGATTCGAACATGTAGTGTGTAAGTCTAGGTACCGATGACCTCCGCAGTTTCGTCCCATAGAAGCTTACCATAAATTTCCAAATTTTCCAATATTCTGCCAATAAAACGCAGTCTTTGGTTCGTTTTACTCGCAAAATTTTCTATGTGATCGTTCCGGTTTAACTTATTTGTAATTGTAATCCCTACGTATTTAGCTCAAATGACATCCTTTAGAAATCTGTGATTTACCGTATAACCGAAATTTAAAGGATTCCTTTTAGTACTCATGTGGATGACTTCAAACTTTTCAATATTTAGAGCTAATTGTCTCTTTTCACACCATACACATATCTTGCCTAAATCTTTTTGCAACTGGTTTTGATATTCTGATGACTTTACCTGACGAAAAATGACAGCATTATCTGCAAACAGTGTAAGATGGCTGCTCAGATTGTCTCCTAAATCGTTTATAAACTCGTAGATTAGGAACAACAGAGAGACTATAGAATATAACACTTCTTAAGGAACTTCCTGTCAATTACTACGAACGATGACGTTTCTGACAGGAAATCACAAATCCATTTCACAAATGAGACTATACTCCGTGGCCACGGTATCTGATTAGAAGTCGCTTGTGGGGGACTGTGTCAAAATCCTTCTGGAAATAAAGAAATATGGATCATTTTGACATCCCCTGTCGACAGGACAGTCATACTTCGTGTGACTAGAGATAGTTATGTTTCACAACAACGATAATTTCTGAACCTGTGCTGACTGTTTGTCAATAGATCGTTTTCTTCTACGTAATTCATGATGTTCGAACACATTGTATGTATCAGATCCTACTGCAAATCAACGTCTGTGATATGGGTCTATAATTCAGCGGATTACTCCTGTTTCCTCTCTTTAGTATTGGTGCATTGGTGCGACCTGTGTAACTTTCCAGTCTTTACGTACGGATCTTAAGTCGAGCGAGCAGTTAAATATGATTGCTAAGTATGGAGCTATTATACCAGCATACTACGAAATAAATTTAATTGATATACACTCCAGACTGGAAGACTTCCCTAAATGATTTGAGCTGCTTCGCTACACCGAGAATATTTGCTTCTAAGTTGCTTTCGTTGGCAGCTGTTGTAGATTCGAATTTGGAATATTTACTTCGTTTTCTGTGGTGAAAAAAATTCGGTTTATCAGAATAAGGAGCAGAATAAAGACACTTTCATTAGCCATTTTCCGCACCGACTTACAGCGTTTCTGTGAGGATCGGCTTCTTGCGAGAGGTTTCAGAGGCCTCCCACCAATGAGTGTTAGACAACACTGGCCGTCATGGGGACATCACTCGACGAAGGCAGCACCATTCTGGAGGATTAGCGAAAGACCGGCCCATTACCTCCAGGCTGGAGAATCATCTTTCACTCACTTAAGCAGCAAACAAGTGTCCTACACGCTCCTGCAGTTTGAGTAGTAAACCTCTTCGTGATACACAACCCCTTTCTTGTAGTGCCTACCACTGAAAGTCGTTGAGCGTCACTTTAATGCTCTCCCATTTACTAAACTATAACGTGACAAAACGTAGCACTCTTCGTTGAACCTCTCCCTTCCTCCCTCCCTCCCCACTCTCCCTCCACTCCTTTCTTTCATCTATAAACCCAACCTCATAAGAAACCGTGAATGATGAGCAATATTGAGGAATCGATTAAAGTAAAACACTAAATGAAAGTAAAGCGAATTATTTACTGCGTAACTTCAAAATTTTCAGTTACGTTTCCACTGAACTGTCCAAGATGAACATTACCTTGTTTTTCCTCGTCGCTGTCCATGGGTAATATCTTTTGCAACGGTGTCCATCAGAATTGTTTCCTCTTTGGTGACTATAGTTTAAGTCTGATGATGACCTTGTAAGCCGAAAACCGTTTAACGAAATTTCATTTGTAAGTACTATCACCGCTTACAGCAAGTAACAGCAAGTCACTTTCATGTTTACGATGGTATTGGCTAGCGATGATCGATATTTTATTCTTTCGTGTTTGCAAATTTGCAGCCAGATGAATTTTAATCGTGTATCACTGCCCAGATCATGGTTTGTAAATGTCTGGAAGTATCCATTATTGTGAATGTTTCGGATCAAATGTTCACACACGTGTACTGGGTGGTAATAATTAAACCGACGGTGTTCCGAATGCTGCAGTGCGGGCTGTATACATCGCAGGACGCTGAAACATCGTAGGCATGTTCATTAATCGATGTGCTCTCGCAGTATATTGAAAAAATAATCATTCCACCAGGTGAAAATATATGGCGCTGTAAGGAGTCAGAATGTGGTGTGGGTGCAGGAAAACGGGAGGAACGGTCAGACACATGATAACGGTGGTTCTAGTACGTTTATTAGAATATCGTCACAAACTGAAAATACGTTCAATATGATCTTCTGACTCAGCAACGTGCTGAATTCGTAACACGGCGTGGTCAACAGCTGCTCGCAGCACATCCGATGTAAACAGCGCGATATGTTATCGTATGCTATCCTTGGATCAGGAAGACTCCGGATACATCCCTGAAAGACACGATCTTTCAGATATCTCCACAACAAGAATTCACATGGACTTAAGTCGGGTGATCTGGAAGGCTACACATCTTGAAATTGCCTAGAGGTGATTAGGTCGTTACCGAAGGTTTCTCGAAGCAAATCTTTCATCTGGCAAGTGATATGTGATGTTACTACATCTTGAGTGAAAATAGTGGTGTAGACACACTCGCGTTCTTGCAAAGCTGGAATCATCAGTTGCATAAGGAGGTCTTTTATAAAGTGAAGATGTCGCTGTACACCTAACAGGTTCACAAATGCTATCTCCTCGAACAAAAATGAACCGAGAATGAAGGATCTCGTGAAACCAAACCTCACGCTCACATAAGCTTAGTTGAGTGGATGTTACCGCACAGCATATGGCTGAGGAGAATCCCATAAGCGACAGTTCTTTGCATTCACGGCACCATGCAGAGTAAAATGTGCCTTGTGCGTCCAAAGAATATCCCCCGGTCACATGTCATCCATTTCTATGTGCACGAAAAAACGAAGGGCAGCACTGGCTGTAGAATTTGAGCCATGCGCCGCACGGTCGGCTGCAGCTACAGAAATTTTATTAACAACTACTGGGGGAATGGGCCGCCTTCCTTTCCCTGCTGCACCATCTAATTCACTAGTTTCTTCATATTTATTGATAATATTATACAGCCCATTTATTGACATGGGACCTCTTCGCACCTGTTCCTCTTGGCGATATTCCCTTAATGCTGCACTGCTATTACGGTCGTTCAGATAAAGGAACTTCACCAGCAGTGCACGGCCTTTCTTCTCAACAGACATCCCGTTTCGTATGAGAAACTTTAACCTTCTTAACACTTTACGCCAACAGTCACTTCACAAAAGAAATCAACACGCGTCGCCAAGCGGCAAAAGGCATACTGACATCAGAACAGGAAACATTTCACACTCTGACTGCTTACAGCGCCACATTTTCACCTGGTGACAGGAAGTGGAACTATTATTTTTCAGCACACTCCACGAATGCTCCGACTGATGATTATGCCTACGATGTCTTAGTGTCTTATAGACAGCCAGTAATGCAGCACTCGGAACACCCTTAGTTTAATTGTGCCACCCAGTATAGTGCACGACCGGTGTGGTGTCCCTATTCAACTTTCAGCCAAGATACGATGAATTCTGCCTGTAGCTTGTGATCCAGTGGTCAGTTAGGCTGCCTTTAGATGACCGGGTCCCAGGTTCGAGTCTCTGGCTGGTTAGAAATATCTTTCGCTTGGGTGCTGGGTTTTCATCTCACCTTCAGTAAACTCACAAGTCACCAAAGTAGAAATACTTGCGCCAGGCAGATAGACTACCCCAACCGTGGTCTCCCGATCAATAATGCCAGACGAATATTCCATTTCTTTACCGATTATCTTCTCATATACCAGATACACGAATGAGGGGCTTAAGTGATAGACCTCTGTACGTAACGAAGTACTGCATTCAACATTAGTGACGATGGCTCCATCCCGTGAACGCGTATCATATTTTCCGCTTGTTAACACCACATCCACTAAGGTGACCAGTAGTGATCACTTTACATGATAATGCTCTGGGGCATATGGCGTAAGTTGTGACTGATTTATTCAATCGCTGGGCTTGGGAACTGCCGTACTACCCACCACACTCCCCGTACTCAAGTCCTTGTGATTTCAACTTATTTCCTAAGATGAAAGAATCACTTCATGGCATTCAGTTCAGAACCGTTAGAGAGAGATTCGTCGGAAAATAGACTATTACACTCGAACTGGCAACACAAATGGCGCTGCTAAGATTATCCTACGACTTCCACATTGCTGCAATATGTTATACACGATACTGGTGAGTAATGTAAAGGATCCTCTGGAGCCATGGCTGACTACGAGAATGTTCCCTAGAGCATAATGGAGCCGCCGCCAGCTTATATCGGTTCCACAGTACAGGTGTCAAAGAGCTGTTCCCCTGGATGACGACGAATTCGTCAGACCATGCAACATTGTACCACTGCGCCAACGTCCAGTGTCGATGGACACGTGGCCATTTTAGTCGTAGCTGTCGAAGACTTGGTGTTAACATTGGTACAAGCACGAGTCGTCGGATGCGGAGCCTCGGATGTGGAGGCCCATCGTTAGGAACGTTCGGGGCATTGCGTGTTGAGACACACTTGCTTTGCCCATCGTTAAAGTATGATGTTAGTTCCGGCACAGTTCACAGCCTGTCTGTTTTACCAGTTTTCCCAGCCTACGAAGTCCAGCATCAGAACCCACGACGTCTAGTTATGGTTTTCACCTTGGTTTTGCCACATTTTGAAGACATTCACCACAGCACTCCTCGAACACCTGACAAGTCGTGCAGTTTGCGAAATGCTCATGCCGAGCCTCTGGGCCATCACAATCTGCCCTCTGTCAAACTCAGATGGATCGTGCGCCTTCCCCATTCTACACACGAACAGCACGCTCACTGATACTACCTACACCGTGCATGTTTCTGACTAGCAGTCATTCCTCGCCAGGTGACGCTGCTATCACCTGGGCGGGTTTATATAGACAGTGCGTCGGTGGTCATAATGTTCTGGATGATCAGTGTGTCATCGTTTCTCCTGAAAGCGTTCGGGGTGGACACGCCTACGTGTTGACAGTGGCGACTGATGCCCTTAATTGTCCGCCTATTTTGTAATAAAATAATATGGGATGATTTCGCATAAATATGTGTGTGTGTGATACTACATTTGTTTATGTTGATAATCGCCTGACAGATAGTGTTGTATTTCTGCAGGTTCGGTATTTCAAAAAGCAAGTGATGCAGTGCGAGTAGTCTCGGATAAGTTTTGGCTTCCTTTTGCATAACGGTTGCCGCCGCTCCTTTCTCGTTTGAGGATACCGCGAGGTCCTGAGGTAGATTTGAAAAGAAAGATCCGTTTAAGAAATTAACTGGCCCGATCTGTATTTTTCACAGTTTTGTTACCAAAATACTAAAGCGTCTATAAACACTGTACTGATCTGAGTATCCCGCTTCTTACGGCTATTTTTCCCGCTGTCGGGGGTCCACTTGGCTCTGGTGATATGCCTGATGCTTTATGCAGCTAGTACGATAGTCAGTGAACCTGCGACACGTGCGACGGTGCTCGGGGACTCCCCGAACTGATTGTCTCCCAGTAGTCATTTGTATAATCGGCGAGCAATGACGCGTCTGCGTCTGTGGATGAGGGAAAGATACGCAGATAAGAGTAATGCCACTGGTCTGCGTGCAACTGGGAGCCGTTCCTCTACCACAGAAAATACCCTCTTGCATTACGCTTTGTCTACTTTAAATCAATTCGTGCACATCAGAGTGTCAACAGACAGGCATAGGATAGAATAATATTGGCACACAGAATGATGTGTGCATGTTTCATAAGAGCAGAAAAGAAGAAAGCAACCTGAAGACTACGATCTAATGCAACGAATGTCGAGTCTTTTCATCAGTCATACAGTAGAAGTCCGAAGAGCAGATTCGTATTCCAAACTTAGTCTTCCGCCAAATTGTAAGAGATGTTGACGCCGTGCTCCTTGACGTCCAGATCGCTCTCGATACAGTGCCGCACTGCCGCTTAATGAACAATATAGGAGCGTACGGGATATCGGAATAGAGAGACGAATTTGTAGCAAATAGGACACAGCGGGTCGCTCTCAACGAAGACAAACCTTCAGACGTCAGACTAGCTTGGGAGTACCCCACTGGAGTGTTACAGAAGCATAACTTTGCACAAAACACATAAATGGATTAGTGAATAAAACAAGAGGTTCAGTGTGGCTTCTTCCGAATGATGCCGTCGCAAAGAGGTCGCAACGCTAGAAAACCGTAGCGACATGCAGGAAGACTGCAGGAGATGACCACTAGGTGAAGATTTTGGCTGTTGACCGTCAACTTAGGAAAAATGTAGCTTATTACACGTTCATTTGAAATAGGACTGGAACTTCTTATTCTAACAGGTACTCTACCAGGATCTGATTGTGACAGTTACTTTACGTTCACTCGTATCCCTTCATGTGGCATTCTGTAGAACCGTTAATTCATGCGGAACCCATTCTTGGCAGATTCGTGTAAGAAAACCACCTCGGAACAATATGATTGTCTTCCGTGAGTAAGATGGGATGTTTCACGTAAATAACACGTCTTTACCAATTCCACAAAGATCAACCAAGTCCGCGGACCTTAACCTACTAATAACATCAACAATCATCTTATGAACGTCTCCTCAAGGAAGTAGGAATTTCAACCACTTCTTCACAGCGTTTATATTCGCTGATGAAAATAGTTATTAACAATCCATTACAATTTCAGGATAATAATTATGCCGACATTCACAACACTATAAGAAAATTGACCTTTATTGCTTATTATTAAAGCTGTTAATGGCTCAGAAAGAAGTTCAGTATGTAGCTGCAAGTCATTTCCTCAATAATATAAAGTGTCCTAATAATATAAAGTATCTTACGAGTAGTAAAGAAAAATTTCAATCTAACCGACAATACTGACAATTCCTTCTAGCGCATAGACAAATTTCTCATTAGAAACTGGCAACATGTGTAGCTAATAAAAATAAATGTAAATATTTTACGGATTACACGAATAGAAAAAAATGGTTCAAATGGCTCTGAGCACTATTGGACTCAACTGCTGAGGTCATTAGTCCCCTAGAACTTAGAACTAGTTAAACCCAACTAACCTAAGGACATCACAAACATCCATGCCCGAGGCAGGATTCGAACCTGCGACCGTAGCGGTTTTGCGGTTCCAGACTGCAGCGCCTTTAACCGCACGGCCACTTCGGCCGGCTCACACGAATAGAGCTGAAGATTAGTATAATCATTCATATTAAACTTAAGTCAGTGTGCTATTTCGTGTCACGTAAAGTGCCACCGTGTTGCTCGGTGTTTCAGCAGTAAAGTGCTACACTACGGATTCGAAGGTCTGGGAATCGATTCCCTGACACTCCAAGGATTTTTGTATGTAAGGTTTCACTTCTCTTCCCACTGAAAACGTCAATGTGAAAATCCCCAGTTGCCTTGTGGTTCGCATTCAGAGGTGAACTATGGTCCCGCTATAACTGGCAGGGTAAGTAAGTTCAAAGGCAACTACATCACATCATCTCAAACAGGGCCGTGCCTAGTAAAGATCTGTGCGAAAAACATTTGAGGTTTGAAAATTATCTTACTTTTAAACTTATTTTACATCCAAATTATACTTTTTCGGACATGGGTGCCCTATCACAGCTATATCTACTAACAAGGGAACCTCCACAAGGGAACCTCCCCATCGCATCCCCCTCAGATTTTGTTATAAGTTGACACAGTGGATAGGACTTGATAAACTGAACACAGATCAATAGAGAAAACAGGAAGAAGTTGTGTGGAACTGTGAAAAAATAAGCAAAATATACAAACTGAGTAGTCCACGGGTCGCATAAGCAACATCATGGACAAATAGCTCAGGAGCGTCGTGGTCCCGTGGTATCGTGAGCAGCTGCTGAACGAGAGGTCCTTGGTTCAAGTTTTCCAACGAGCGAAAATTTTATTTTCTTTATTTTTGCGTAGTTATTATCTGTCCGTTCGTTCATTGACGTCTTTGTTCACTGTAATAAGTTTAGTGTCTGTGTTTTGTGACCGCATCGCAAAACCGTGCGATTAGTAGACGAAAAGACGTGCCTCTCCAATGGTAACCGAAAACATTTGATCGCAAGGTCATAGGTCAACCGATTCCTCCACAGGAAAACACATCTGATATATTCTATATGACAGGAATATGTTGTCGACCCACCTAACTTGTACACTTGGCGAAGGGGTAAAAAGATTCTTCTACCTCGCCCGATTTAGGTTTTCTTGTGGATGCGATAATCACTCCCAAAAAAGTGATGAAAACGTAAGAGTTTGTCGCATAAACTGAAAATAAAAAATTAAACTTTTCACTCGATGGAAGATTTGAATCCAGGACCTTTCGTTCCGCAGCTGCTCACGTTACCACGAGACCACGGCGCTCCTGCGTTCTGATTGTCCTTGACGTTGCCTATCTTCCCATGAACTACTCAGTTTGTATATTTTGCTTATTTTTTCACAGTTCCACACAACTTCTTCTTGTTTTCTCAATTGATCTGTGTTCTGTTTATCAAGGCCTATCCTCTGTGCCAACTTATAACTAAATCTGAGGGGGTTGCAATGGGGAGGTTCCCTTGTAAGTCCCCTCTACAGTTCCTATGAGCCTGCAGCACGAACTGTGAAATACCCTATTCACGTGTTAGTAAACTTACTCGATTCCCATTGTTTTCATAAAAAGCGGGAACTTATCTACTGAACATCCAACTAACTAAATGGGATCTTATATGTCGTCGTGCCTTCTGTGCGGATTATCCATCACAGAACTTTTCTAACATCTCTCGTAGCAATAGGACAGAGATCATGTCCCCATATATCATTAGATGTAACACCGAGTTGTATAGTGCACCACACTTATCAATCAAGTCATCCACTCTCTGTTCACATAAACAATTGCACCTACACATGGACTAGGTTTTTCACATTTTCTGTCTGCGATAAACTGTCCCATAATTATAATAAAAACAGTTACCATTCCTCGGTTCTGACCAGTTTTCGGAAGGATTCCCTTAGTTGTAAGGCAAATGCTGGAAATGGTAATTCATCCAAAGTTATTCCCGACTGGGACTCCCTCTGGCCAATAACTAGCTCGTCTGGGGTTTGACTGACACCTATACATGGACTAGATTTTCATATATTTGCGATAAAATGTGCCATGATTAAAATAAAAATAGTTCCCATTCCTCGGTTCTGACGAAAGTTTCCGGGAGGTTTCCCTTGGTTATAAAGCAAATGCTGGAAATGGTAATCTCGCAAATATTCCCGACTGGGACTCCCTCTGCCCCATTACCATCTAGTGTGAGATTTGGCTTGAAACTCCCTGAACAGCCCCCTCTCCCTGTAGGGACAGGAAGAGAACAGTTAAAAAAAAAAAACACACAACTGAGACACAAGTTTTTGATTTCCGTCTGGGACAATGGATCACATTGTCTCAAGAGGTTTCCCTTGGTCATGAGGCAAATGGCGGATCTGGCAACGCTTACCAAATATTTCCAATTGCGACCCCTCTGTCCGACTCCCAGCCAACTAGGTATTTTGCTCGTCTGGGATTTGGCTGACACCTATACCCGGACTAGGTTTTCATATTTTTCTATCTGCGATAAACTGTCCCAGAATAAAAATAAAAATAGTTCCCTTCCCTCGGTTCTGACCAAAGTTTTCGGGAAGTTTCTCTTGTTTGTAAGGGAAATGCTGGAAATTGTAATCCCTCCCGAATATTCCAGATTGGAGCTCCCTCTGCCACATTTCCCAGATTTGGCTGAAAACTCCATGACTCTGCAATTGGTCATTACTCGAACAGCCCTACCCTCAAGAGTAGGAAATAAACAGTTAAGAAAACCACACAATTGAGAGTAAATTTTTTGATTCCCGTCTGGGACACTGGATCATATTGTCCCAGAAATAAAAATAGGCTCAGTTCTCCGAATTCGATCAAGGTTTTAGGGAAGTTTCCCTTCGACTCGAGGTGAATGGCGGTACTGACAATGTCTTGCCAAATATTTCGATTTGAGACCCCTCTGCACGACTTACAACCAACTATATATTTTGCTGAAAAGAACGATATTCCACAACAACCTGTCAAACTCTCATGATAAGTGTTGTGACCAGGCGAAACTACTTTCGTCTGGCCATAACTGTGGGTTCTTTGCTTGCTGTAGGAGAAGACTCATCATACTAGAACACACGAAATATTAGTTCACTTTATTACGTAAATGACTAAAGGATTTACTTAACTTTGACACACATCTTTGCCACAGGAGCACAGGATGATTTACAACTGTCATGGACTAGCATAGCAATACTTGATAGACGAATTAAGAAACTGTTTTCTTGATGTACAATATTCAACACTGACGAAGTGCAGTTCATCAGAAACTTTGTCACTGTCATATTCGATGGTGTCGAGCCGCGCGGGATTAGCCGAGCGGTCTAGGGCGCTGGTCATGGACTGTGGGGCTGATCCCGGCGGAGGTTCGAGTCCTCCCTCGGGCATGGGTGTGTGTGTTTGTCCTTAGGATAATTTAGGTTCAGCTTAGGGACTGTATGCTTAGGGACTGATGACCTTAGCAGTTAAGTCCCATAAGATTTCACACATATTTTGATGATGTCGACTGCTGTAGCTGAGGTCTCTAACTGGGCCAGAGCTTTTCTCTAACTCGACACTATACTGCCCTCAGCGTGAGGAAGCTACTCCGTTGAGAGGGAGGAGTAGTGATGTTTAGAAACGCCTCCCATACGTCGTAGTGGTTTGCAGCGACCCTCTTTAACGTCTGTGGTATCGATTCGCGTTGCCAAATTTGGTGTGGCTACGTGACAACTGTACGATAGCGTAGTAAAAAAAGGGAAGGCGCAAGAAAAGGTAAAGAAAGCTTCCACGCCAGTACAAGCTCGTGACTCTATAATGGATCGCTGTGCTCCTTGTAGAAGAGAGTGCAACACAAATAAATTCACTGTCCGAGTGAATCACTTCCAGGTGGTGTAGCTGCTTTGAGTACTGCGAACGGCCATTGCTCTGGGTACCGATCTAAGGCGATAATAATGTGACTGTTTACGTTATGCCAGTGTTTGTAGAAACATAAAACTTTCAGCAAGCGCACAATAGCAAGTTGTCACGCCGTCTAGTGTAGTCGTAACCCTGCAAGCGAGACGCCATTGGTATGATGGGCAGGTGAGGCCCCTGCCCTGCGTAGCGCGTGCAGCGGTGGCGGTCTGATGAGAGCCGGCGATAAGGGCTGCTCGTAGGCAGGCCGAAGCGGGCCGCAGGGCCGCTCCTCTGCCACAAGGTCGCCGCAAAGTCAGTCGAGCGTCAACATGCGCCTCTATAAACGGGTCCCTGAGGTGTCGTCCGTAGAACAAGGTCTGATGCAAAAGTTGCCGGTCGGAGTGGCCGTGCGGTTCTAGGCGCTACAGTCTGGAACCGACCGACAGCTACGGTCACAGGTTCGAATCCTGCCTCGGGCATGGATGTGTGTGATGTCCTTATGTTAGTTAGGTTTAATAGTTCTAGGCGACTGATGACCTCAGAAGTTAAGTCGCATAGTGCTCAGAGCCATTTGATGCAAAAGTTAGTACCTCGAGGTTGCACCACAAACACAGCAACGAGTCGGAAACATCGGCATAGACACGCCCCCTAGTGTTTCCTCATGCCGTCACCGCCAGAAAATTATTTGTTCCGCGCACAGCGATCAATTGTAATTGTCGCCTGCGATGACAGTATAGCTGTGATACAGTTTCGGCTGCGTGTGAATAGAACAGTTATTCTGAACATTATACGAGGTGCATTCAAGTTCTAAGGCCTCCGATTTTTTTTCTAATTAACTACTCACCCGAAATCGATGAAACTGGCGTTACTTCTCGACGTAATCGCCCTGCAGACGTACACATTTTTCACAACGCTGATGCCATGATTCCATGGCAGCGGCGAAGGCTTCTTTAGGAGTCTGTTTTGCCCACTGGAAAATCGCTGAGGCAATAGCAGCACGGCTGGTGAATGTGCGGCCACGGAGAGTGTCTTTCATTGTTGGAAAAAGCCAAAAGTCACTAGGAGCCAGGTCAGGTGAGTAGGGAGCATGAGGAATCACTTCAAAGTTGTTATCACGAAGAAAGTGTTGCGTAACGTTAGCTCGATGTGCGGGTGCGTTGTCTTGGTGAAACAGCACACGCGCAGCCCTTCACGGACGTTTTTGTTGCAGTGCAGGAAGGAATTGGTTCTTCAAAACATTTTCGTAGAATGCAACTGTTACCGTAGTGCCCTTTGGAACGCAATGGGTAAGGATTACGCCCTCGCTGTCCCAGAACATGGACACCATCATTTTTTCAGCACTGGCGGTTACCCGAAATCTTTTTGGTGCCGGGGGATCTGTGTGCTTCCATTGAGCTGACTGGCGCTTTGTTTCTGGATTGAAAAATGGCATCCACGTCTCATCCATTGTCACAACCGACGAAAAGAAAGTCCCATTCATGCTGTCGTTGCGCGTCAACATTGCTTGGCAACATGTCACACGGGCAGCCAAGTGGTCGTCCGTCAGCATTCGTGGCACCCACCTGGATGACACTTTTCGCATTTTCAGGTCGTCATGCAGGATTGTGTGCACAGAACCCACAGAAATGCCAACTCTGGAGGCGATCTGTTCAAAAGTCATTCGGCTACCCCCCCAATACAATTATCTCCACTTTCTCGATCATGTCGTCAGACCGGCTTGTGCGAGCCCGAGGTTGTTTCGGTTTGTTGTCACACGATGTTCTGCCTTCATTAAACTGTCGCACCCACGAACGCACTTTCGACACATCCATAACTCCATCACCACATGTCTCCTTCAACTGTCGATGAATTTCAATGGTTTCACACCACGCAAATTCAGAAAACGAATGATTGCACGCTGTTCAAGTAAGGAAAACGTCGCCATTTTAAGTATTTAAAACAGTTCTCATTCTCGCCACTGGCGGTAAAATTCCATCTGTCGTACGGTGCTGCCATCTCTGGGACGTATTGACAATGAACGCGGCCTCATTTTAAAACAATGCGCATGTTTCTATCTCTTTCCAGTCCGGAGAAAAAAAATCGGAGGCCTTAGAACTTGAATGCACCTCGTATTTGTCAAAGAATTGAACGCTGATGTGAAATTATTATTCTGAAATGAAGCACCTGCTTCATGTCATATGTGCGAACACTACTTATTTCCAGAGTTAGGTATTTATCATGTTCTTAATAAATTACTAGTAATTTGTGTGCGTATCGTAAGATCCGCTCGACCGCCTACTGAACTAGACTTGCTACAATACGCCACAACGCGTATCCGCGAAGGACACTGCAGAAGAAAATTTAAACTCCAACTGAACTTTTATTATTTGCCTTCGAAGAGGAAAGTTTTCAGTGTCGAACTAATAGGTACATTGAAACTTCCTGGCAGATTAAAACTGTGTGCCGGACCGAGACTCGAAGACGGGACCTTTGCCTTTCGCTGGAAAGTGTTCTACCAACTGAGCTACCCAAGCATGACTCACGCCCCTGCTCACAGCTTTAATTCCGCCAGTACCTCGTCTCCTACCTTCCAAACTTCACAGAAGCTCTCCTGCGAACGTTGCAGAACTAGCACTCTACAGCGGAGTGTGCGCTGATATGAAACTGCAAGGTTTGCAGGAGAGCTTCTGTGAAGTTTGGGAGGTAGGAGACGAAATACTGGCGGAATTAAAGCTGTGAGGACGGGGCGTGAATCGTGCTTGGGTAGCTCAGTTGGTAGAGAACTTGCCCGCGAAAGGCAAAGATCCCGACTTCGAGTCTCGGTCAGGCACACATCTGTCAGGAAGTTTCATATCAGCGCACATTCCGCTGTAGAGTGAAAATTTCATCCTAGATAATAGGTACTCTATTTGCTTACAAGAGTTAGAAGATTTGGATTCGGAAATGCGATTTCCGTCTACTCAACGACGCATCCTGGGCGATGGTTGTGAAATCAGACGAAAAGTTGTTGGATGGTAGCGTCGAGTCCTGTCAGTGCTCGTGCTCCATATTCACAGACTAAGAGAAAAGAAAAATTGTAAAACTGGACCTTGGTTGTGAACTAGCGTATGTGCTTCTCGCCAAAGAAAAACTAAAAAATTACGTTCCGCATACCCGCTGCAAATATTTCTAATCATGTTTATATCTTTAGAGATGAGAAATGGATAATATACGGTCCAGTTGTGCGCTGGCCCTCAAAAGCCCGCCAGGGCGAACGTCCGTATCTGTGGATCTCGAGGGTTGGAGCCAGCGTGGCAGTATACGCAGATCAGGCGCTGCGACTCCCCTTTAGAGAGATAGTTTACTGTTGAGTTGACAAAAGACTTTATTCAGAGATTGGAAATGCTTATTAGGTTCTTCATGACTGCTTCTCAAAGGATAAGTAAATGTGTTTGATTACTCAATTATTGTTGTGTATTGTGCCTAGGTACACTAGTCTGTCGCCTGCTTCATAGTCCACGAATTACTGTTGTGATCTGTAATTTTCACGCCAATACCGCACCTGGACATCCATTGATGGGTGACAGGTGGCCACTTCAGATGAATCACGTTTTATGCTACATCGAATAGATGGCCTTTGGTGGGTATAGCGAGAAACGTCTGAAAACAAACATCCTGCACGCGATATGGTCTGGGGAATGTTTGTGGCATTTCCTGGGTGATCTCATCAATCTGTAAGGCACAGCGGATCAACACAAGTATGAGTCTATCCCTGGGAACCATTCCCACCCTACATGCAGTTGGAGCGAGAGAATGGAGCAAGGAGTGGGTAGGTGGAGAAAAAACAGGATGGGGGGGGGGGGGGGAGAGGGAGCCTGGGAAAAGGACAGATGGAAGGAGGGGAGGTGAGGATCATAGTTGATACGAGGGATAAATGGTGGGAGAGAGGGCATCATCCAGGAGAGGGAGTTGATGGAAGCCATTCGGGAAGGGAGACGAAGGGTGTAGAGGTGGAGGGTAGGGGGGACACAACAGTGAAGGCGCGACAGCAGGCAGGGGTTGGAGAAGAGAGGGATCAAGTCAGCGGGAGGCGTAGAGGACACGGACATGTTTGAGGAAAAGGAGCAAATGGCGGAAAGGAATCAGGTCATAGAGGATCCGCATGGGGGATGGGAGGTGTATATGGAAGGCAAGGGAGAGTGTATGGATCTCGTGGATCTGGAGGCATTTGTAGAATTTGGATGGGGGGGGGGTGAATATCCTGGTGGGACTGGCATAACAGAGGATGGGACGGATTAAGGATTTGTAGGTGTGGAGGATGGCAGAGGGGTTCAACCCCAATGTCCAGCCAGATACGAATTTAAGGAGACGCAGGTGGTTGTGAGCTTTAGATTGGATAGAGCGGAGATGAGGGTTGAGGTGAGGTGACGCTCAATGGTGAGTCCAAGGTAGGTGAGGGTGGGGGAGAGGCGGACAGGACGGGTGCAGATGGTAAGGGAAAAATCAAGGAGCCAGAAGGAGCGAGTGGTACGACCTACCATGATTGCCTGGCTATTTCCTTTTTTTCCTCTATTGGATTTCGATTCCACCCCCCACCCCCAGAGGGGGGGAGGGGGGGCGCTGGCAGCAACACATTACGCCGCTCTGCAGCCTACAGAAAATAATAAAAAAAAAAACAGAATTAGGAGATATGAGAACAAGAAAAGCAGGCGATAAAATGGGGACTGTAAAAAACTGAAACATGGAGAAAAAGATGGGAAGAAAATATAAAAACAAACGATCGGTGATGCTGATTAAAACAGATCGTAAATAGACAGGCACAATTAAAGAAACACGGCGACAGTCTGGTTTCTGTTCGCACGACGCACAACACTGATCACTCACTTAAAACAGCACTATAGAGGCGACACGGCGGCAGATGGGGGTAAGGGGGGGGGGAGGAACCTGACCTATGAGGGGGAGCTCTGTTACCTTGAACATTTCGAGATTAAATAACGACAGATGCAGAAACTGAGTTCGTCGCAAGCTGCTGCAGACTACTACGGCTCATTAATAAACGAAGTGAAGTGAAATAGTTGAACGTAAGGAATGACTTTCTACTACGTAAAAGTAGATTTTAATGTGCTTACGGTAACAGCTCTCTCGGTAGAGGTTAAACGCCATTAGGAGTTCGAACGTAAAGGAAGTTGGCAACGATAAACAAGGGCGTGGTTGCGCCGCTTCCGGGTAATGTACAAACTAGTTTCGAATCGTCCGAGATGTCGCGCCTCTTTCGGAAGATAAATGATTTATGTGGGACGTGGTGTATTACATCGGAAAAAGCTTTTGATTTGCAGTGAGACGTTATTAAATGATGCAGGGCGCACGGTTTTTTCACATTTTGTAGCAATTTCTGAGATTAAGTTTGGATATACTGACACAGCTTAAATTACTGCGCGTGGAACGAGCAGCAATTACCTTACAGTCATCACAGTCGTACACTTTTGGCGGTTGTTTCAAAATGTGTCACGTCCTCCAAGATAATGGTTGAGATTCAAGAGAACAACTCAAATGTAATTGTACATTTAGTTCTGTATCATGTCGTACATATTTATAATCCATGTTTATAACATATATATATAGATGTTTTGTAATCAGTTACAGACGTCTACAACTGAATCAAAAGTAGTGATTCGCTTGAATTCGAATGTACATAATATGTTCTCTAAGGCACGTGTGGACAGCTGATTTAATGTGTTTGTTGGCTGTACGACAAATTACGTCGTCAGACGAAGTATACATTTCCCGTGGACGCTTTGTGTAAAAATCAAAACTCGAAATTTTTTAACACTACGTTAAACTGAACATAAATCACCAACACAAAACAAAAAAATCAAGCTGTGTGTTAAAACTACAGTAAACTAAACATTAACCACCAACACAGGAAAGCTCAGTTATAGTTCCATAATTTTCGTCTGGTAACCACATATAAAAACTACAGTAAGAGCATTTGAAATAATTTGATTATTATATTTTTGAATTAAGCAGCAACGTACCGTATAAAATGTATTGCCTCTATAATACGGAAATTTATTACACGTTTTTCAACGAACTGTTGCGTTTATAAGTTGTGTCGATTTGAGTTTTATGTTTCAAGCGTTTTAAAGAACTCGAAAGCAATTAGTTTTATTCTTATTGCGTAGTGTTTCTGTCTATGTAGGCTGTGCAATGCAATCTGAAAGATCGTGTTTCGTTTCTTTTCATCCTAAAAGGTTATCTGCCTGCGTTTGCTCTGATTTTTTTTTTTTTTTTGTAGTTGTTCTGATTGACTGAACGTGTATAATGAAGTTTTTCATTTCTTCACTTACTTTCCAGGAATGTGCCTTTCTGAATATTTTCTTAGGTGTATCAGGATGGCACCAAGAAATAAGAAAAATGTATGTTTCTCAAAAGAAAAGCTCTGAGAGAACTTAACTCAACTTTACAACTTAAAATTATGACAGTGACTTACGAACTAGAGGGAAGAAAGAAGGTATCTGTATTGCCAGCAGGAAAGAAGGATGCGCTCAAAGGATGTTAGCTCATTTCGTGTTCTAGTTTCGAAGATTCCACAGTTTGAAGGAGTGTTCGTCGGTTTCAGGTTCGCGTTAATGATCCATCCATTATTCGTACCAGTCCCAATGTTACTGTTACAATCTCGTAGGTACCGATTGAAGACTATTTTAACTATGGAAAGGTCTGATTAAAAGACATCTTAAATACGCTTCTGAAGAATTCTGCATAGTTTCTAGGCCTCATCTCAGATTATCAATATAACCATTAAAGAAATGGACGCAGGCGTTAATTACTCAAACAACAACCAGCGGTATCAATAAATTGTTTTGGCATCTTGTTTGCCGGGCATAAAATTACATGTCATAAATGATTTTTGTAAATAAGTGCTGTCTCTGTCACTAACTGCAATTCTCAAAATGTAGTTGTTAACGCCTTACTTTGCCATTGTCTGACACTTGTCTATTGTTCTTGTATTTTAATGATTATGTTATTTAAATATTTATGGTCAAAGCATGACTCTTGGAAACATAGCCACGTTCATTACGGTAAAGTGAGATTTGTAACTAAAACTAAACGCTGAAACCTGTTTTATGGGGGACCTAGATGTCTTAATATATAAAGACGTAAGTATTTATATGGATGTTACGATACAATATTTGCACCACACGTCACCCTAACAAGGCTAGTGGAAAGGGTGTTCTGATAATTCAAACCAAAGTTTCCCATTAGCCACAGTAATTTTTATTTTCCTTGCTGATTATAATGTTTTTATTTCATTTTCCAACGTTCATATTCATATCTTTCTCTCAGAAAACTTGCATAGCATTTGTAATTATTGTTTCGTCCTTTTGAACATTAATCAACAAAAAGAATTCCTTTTTCATCCCGGAATCATACCTTTTAGGCCAAAACTGAATTCACCTTTCTTTGATTCAGGGTCGTTGGCTTGCAACCAATTGCTTTTGACTGCTGCTTCGTTTCTGGCAGGACCGAGTGCACCAAAGTTTCATTTCAGTAACAAGTTAGCCCACACAGTTAGCTGGGTTCTTTCGAAAATGGTTAAAGCTTGCTTAAAAAAATTTTTTTTTGGTCTGAATTTAACGACAGGGAAAATCATATAGTCTCTTTATCGATGATTTCGTCTGTTGTTGCACATTTTCTGGTGTCGGAATGGTGTCAGTAAACTTTATGATTTTTTTTTCAATATCGGAGCGATGCTTATTTGCGGAAGATGGAGAAAGGAGACGAATGGACAGAACATGCAGTTTTCTTTAGGCTGTAACTCTTCTGTGGGGGAAATCTTCCTTGCTAGTAAGAAGGGAGGGTTTTCTTTTCATTTGCCTTGCAACAGGCTGCAAACATGCGATTCGATATCAACAACTGCGCGCACTCACATAAGAAAAGGGAAAAAAAATATTCTCCTGATGAAATGAGGACATAGTGAAAGATTTGCATCTACATCTATATCTACATCTGTGCTCTGCAAGCCAGTATACGATGAGTGGCGGAGTATATGTTGAGTACATACCAGTCACATTTTGCCCTCGCCTATCCATTCACAACTGGTACGCGGCGAGAGAGAAAATCGGTACCCTTCCAATAGACAGATGGTCGACCCGTACTCAAGTGCTATCAGTTTTTCCCTCTATGTCCATTACATTGAATTTGTTTAACTCTATATCTAGTGTGTAAGAAATTTCTAACGGTGTCATCCTCCTATACATAAAAATGGTTCAAATGGTTCTGAGCACTATGGGACTTAACTTCTGAGGTCATCAGTCCCCTAGAACTTAGAACTACTTAAACCTAACTAACCTAAGGACATCACGCACATCCATGCCCGAGGCAGGATTCGAACCTGCGACCGTAGCGGTCGCGTGGTTCCAGACTGTAGCGCCTAAAACCGCTCGGCCACCCCGGCCGGCTCCTATACATAACTGTGACGTCTTCGAGCTGCGTTGTAGACTTACATGCATTGCCCAACATGTTCATGCATGCCGTTAACAGCAGCGCCTGCTCTATAGGTATTGAAGACATATTCGTCGTTGGTCTTTCTAGATGGCACAACATGGATCTGCGAGCAAGGTAGAAATATATAGTATTTTTAATTAGCATAAACTCACCTTCTGCCGGCCTGAGTGGCCGAGCGGTTCTAGGCGCTACAGTCTGGAACCGCGCGACCGCTGCGGTCGCAGGTTCGAATTCTGCCTCGGGTATGGATGTGTGTGATGTCCTTAGGTTAGTTAGGTTTAAGTAGTTCTAAGTTCTAGGGGACTGATGACCTCAGATGTTAAGTCCCACAGTGCTCAGAGCCATTTGAACTCATCTTCTCAGGGGACCACATTAATTTCCGCGAGTCAGTTATTTGTTACTTGTTCCATACATTATATTCACGATAAACCTTACTATGGAACGTGTCGACGGAACAAACCTAGATCACAACCATGCATCTAATAAAAATAAAATAACATTTACATGGCTACATATTGGCCATTTACATGTTTTTTTCTTTAAAAATGACCAATTATTTCTATTCAAGAATTCCTCTATAGTGTAGAACGAGTTGTTAAGGAGAAACATCAATAATCTACTTTCAAAAACACAACTGTTATCTGTCAGACATCTTATTTCCATGTGTAGATTGTGAAAGAGCTTTATAGCTGCACATTTCACATCTTTCTGAGTCAAAATTAGATTTATTAAAAGGTAACACAGATCGTTTTTCTTTCAAGTATTTTGGATATATCTCTTACTGTCAAACTCATATGGATTATTGATAACAAATTTCATGTGAATAAGTGTTCTGTGAGGATGTGATCAATATTCGGAGCTGATTAAAGAGATGCCTGTAAGATGTGAGTGTGTGAACCGCACAGATAATTAATTTCTTTTATGGAATGAATACTTTTTGCTTAACTGAGGAGTTACCCCCGTTACCGCAGAAAAGACATCCTTGAATGAAAATATGCAAACTATGTCAACTTACTGAGTTTTATATCCTCAACGAGTACACTTCACTCCAAAGAAAACTGCTGTGATCTAAAATGTGTTCAAAATTAACGTCTGTGGCAGCCATGAATTAAAAACGTAGCTGAAGCAGCAATGAAATTTAGCTTCAGTATTAGTGAAACCTTTCTTCAGCCCTTCACAGTAGTTTTACCATTTTGTAGTGTACTGAAGTAGATAATTACGGAGTAATTATGTGAATGGGTATGTCAGTGAGTTAAGGTAAAGTGGTGAATCCCCAATAAGCTTATATTACGGGGAAATTTTCTGGTAGGTTTTAAATTCGTCCACTGCCAGTTTATCAGGGAGCAAGCACTAGCATCGTTTTGAGGTGTTTGGCGAAAAAATTGACAGTGTGTCATATTGTACTGTGGCTCCCACCTGCACTGACTTTCTATATTACTAGTGAAAAATCAATCAGCATTGTTGTGCTTCGATTTGAGCCTCTCCACTCTCGAATGTAACTCCACTGACTGACAAGTAGATGCTGCCAAGTCTCAATGGTGTGTAGTTTGGAAGAAAGTAATACTGGAAGGATGAAGGTTTGTGCCGGACTAAGAGCTCTGTTGGCATACTCAGGCGGTAGAGATTTGCTCGCCACAGGCAAAGGACAGAAAAGGTGAATATGAATTCTTATCAAACCTACCGTTCAAATGCGTGAAGACGCAGAAAAAACGATTCAGATCGTGTGTATGTAGCTACCACCACAGCGTTCTAAAATTGTTACACATTCAGATCGTGTGTATGTAGTTCACACTATATCGTTCTAAAGTTATTACACGTCTGTATAATACACATACACACACAGAATGTTTCACAATTCGTATTAGAAGTATCTAGAGGTTGTAGAGGGGACTTAGTAGATAAAGTTTTGATAAGGGACCCATAAGTTTCAAGTTCAGATTTTCAAACTTATTTTAGATCCAAACACTACATTTCTAGACATTGGTTCCTTTATCAAAACTTTATCTTAAGCCCTCCCCCCCTTCTCCAAGAACGCATAGAAGGCTGTAACAGGAATTGTGAAACATCCTGTATATGTGTGTGTGTGTGTGTGTGTGTATGTGGACGAGAGAGAGAGAGAGAGAGAGAGAGAGAGAGAGAGAGAGAAACGACACACATTGATCAGTATATATGTTTCAGTCACTCTGAATGTGATATTAACTTCATGAGATGCAGCTCACTTTTTTGTCGATGTGCGATCCTCTACCAACGGCTAGAATCAGCAAGAACTGCGTATGTTACAAGCCGCAGATAGATCTCGGAATGCCAAGCCATAATATGGCGGAAAAGTTTCCCAATTTAATATGACTTTAGATCAAATATGAATTCGATGCACCAGATTTATGAATCTGTTAAAGGGCTCATTTTCTGCATCGTGTGCCTCTTGGGACTGATGTAACTGGAATATTAACGACACGCTTTACGGTTAACTAAACAGTGTTATGATAAATAAACTCTCAGTTGCCAAAGCGGACGATCAGGATGATTTATTGTGTTGCTGACTGACACAAGCAGTGATAAATGGGGTGGAGAGACTCCGTGAGCCAGGTACCTGTCTTGCAATCTCTGCTTGTTCTGAAAGACCGAAAGAACAGTGGACGCTCTTGGTTTTGATGATAAACGCTTCTTTATAGTGACAGTTAAACACAGTGTGCACGTACGTAGTGACTACAGCATATAAATGTTCTCCCATGTAATTATTACAAAGTCTTTTTTGAAAATACCAAATCCAGGCAGCTCTGGATTTTTTCCAACGTCCAAATTCTAAATTTCTTCACAACATGAGATTGGTGTTGACAGCGTTCAGTTCACCCTGGTCCCCTCACCAAGACCGCTGCTTTTCAGTTGATGCCCCTATTGCAAATGTCACAACTAACGTTTCCGAGAGGTGGCTATTGAACTGAGTGATCTTCAGCCACAATGTACCACGATACTAATCAAAACCGCTATATAATCAAAGCCTCTGATCATTATACAGTTGCATTCACTACATGAGACCATTCTGTCTATTTGGTTTTGTCGGTTGCTCTGCTGAGTACCGAAGTCGACTCTGAGCAATAACTACCATCTCACAGACTGACAAATGATCCAGTCTCACCAATCAAACCTCTACAGTAGATAACAATGACATTCAATAATTTGTCAACCGTCCATGGTGGCCGAGCGGTTCTAGGCGCTGCAGTCTGGAACCGCGTGACCGCTACGGTCGCAGGTTCAAATCCTGCCTCGGGCATGGATGTGTGTGATGTCTTTAGGTTAGTTAGGTTTAAGTAGTTCTACGTTCAAGGGGACTGATGACCTCAGAAGTTAAGTCCCATAGTGCTCAGAGCCATTTGAACCATTTTTTTTTTTTTTGATAATTGGTCATAAAGCACGCTTTATGTTTCATCAGTCGACTTTTTAAAATTCAGGAACCGTGAAGCGCCGCTGATCTGAACTGAGTGCTACTGCATCTGCATGATAACAGTGGCACCGAAAGTGGAGCGATGCGGAAGAGAGTGCCTCACAGGGATGTAAAAGTGACCAAAATTGCTTGTTCACATAGCAGAACCGACGCATTTGAGCAAATCCGATGATGTTCTGCTATTGGCGAACTGCAGCTAGCATCTTCAGTGACATCTTCCAACACTGGAAGAGCTCTTTTTGCTCGTAGCACTATTTTCGGAAATATGTACCACGAAATGCCGCGCCGGTCTTCGGAGGCACTACTACAGTACTGCAGCAAAAACACAACTTCAGCTTTCCTTCGCATTCTGTGTGTTGTTCCACTGTATGCAGGCCAAACTGATGGGTGCAATTAGCACTTCACGTTACAGGTATCCTGCAAACAGTGGAATTAGGGCATGTAAGTCCTGTAAAATACCTATGACGGAACTACGCTGTTTATGAGTTCCTAAAGTCAACTCTCGATTGTAGGAGTGCCGTCTCCTCCACTGATAATTCTGACAGAAAGTACATCTCAATGCTGACGTATTGTGCCTGCATTTAAATAAACTCCGATGCGCAGTGTTACATTGCGGATTAAAAAGAGCACTTTCAGCCGTGCATCTGGCGGCTTTTGACAACATAGCAGATATCCAGCTGAGACAGTTGTCTACAAGCACACCAATTAGAAACTGCGACAGCCGCTGGGTTTGAGGACACGTGTTATAGTAAATAGTCAATTAATGACGTGTTCCGTAGATTACTTGCACAACTTCTGTCAAAGTGATGAGGAATCTTATCAGTTTACATGACTTGTTTTTATGCTGGCTGTACGCCGGCCATTTAGAGATTACGGTATATCACAATTATCCTGTAAAAGAAACTACTGTAGTGAAGCATTTCATGAAACCTACAAAAAATAAAATCTTGGCATCCAGACAGATTAGTATGACGTTTTCCCAGGATATGTTATGTGGTTGAGTAGAAAATGCTGCTGTCCCGGAGTCAGTCGCTTACTTTGGAAGGCATTTCTTTCTCTAAACTAGTACTAAAGCACTAGACTCTCACTGGGGAGAACAGAACCCCCGTCCGAGCAACACTGATCAGATTTTCCATCGTTCCCCTAAACTGATTTGGCCCTATACCACAATGGTTCCTTGGAAAAGGGCTTGGCTGATATCCTTCCTCATTCTTATCAAATGGTTCAAATGGCTCTGAGAACTATGGGACTTCACTCCTGAGGTCATCAGTCCCCTAGAACTTAGAACTACTTAAACCTAACTAACCTAAGGACATCACACACATCCAGGCTCGAGGCAGGATTTGAACCTGCGACCGTAGCGGTCCCGCGGTTCCAGACTGTAGCGCCTAGAACCGCTCGGCCAACCCGGCCGGCCCCTGAGTCAACAGATGAGGACGTTTGCAAGACAACAACCATCTGCACCAACAGTTCGACGACGTTTGCAGCAGCATCAATGTCGCGATAGGCTACAATCCGACCTTCGTCAATGTCGGAAACGTGATGGTACGCATTTCTCCTCCTTACACGAGGCATCACAACAACGTTTCACCAGGCAGCGCCGATCAACTGCTGCTTGTGTATGAGAAATCGGCTGGAAAGTTACCTCATGTCAGCACGTTCTAGGTGTCGCCACCGGCGCAAACCTTGTGTGAATGCTCTGAAAAGCTAATCATTTGCATATCACAGCATCTTCTTTCTGTCGGTTAAATTTCGCTTCTGTAGCACGTCATCTTCGTGGTGTAGCAATTTTAATGGCCAGTAGTGTATGTACTCGTTGGGTAGCATGTCAACAGACAAAAACTAACAGGGACGTTCGCAAACGTCTAAAGCACATATAAGGCATTTTGAAACAATCGAGTGCATGCATGCTGCAGCATCACCGTATCGTCCTGACTCAGTTCCAAGTGATTTTCTTCAAATAATGGTTCAAACGTCTCTGAGCACTATGGGACTTAACTGCTGTGGTCATCAGTCCCCTAGAACGTAAACCTAACTAACCTAAGGACATCACACACATCCATGCCCGAGGCAGAATTTGAACCTGCAACCGTAGCGGTCGCGCGGTTCCAGACTGTAGCGCCTAGAACCGCTCGGCCACTCTGGCCGGCAGTGATTTTCTTCTTTTAGATCCGACGAAGGCGCACCCTTGTGATTGTCAATTTTCATCAAGAAATGGAAGAAGTGCACTGAGGTTGAGGGAGACTATGTAGAGAAATGGTGGTACTTGCAATGATGTTCTTCTAGTGAAACGTCTCTTTTTTTTTAGAAAATGCCTTTACTTTTTGACTTGACCAGGCATTCATAAAACGGACGGTCATAGGGGAACTGAGTCTAATAAAGTTACCACATGAAAGAGGAGCGCGCACGAAAGCTTTTGTCGGAGACGGGGTGACTGCCAGCAGGAACTAGAGAAGTGGCCGACCCGAGAGACTAGAGCGTCCAGCTCTGCTCTTGCGTAAGCGTCGGATGCCTGGTGTCTCCATTCGCTAGACTGTTATTTTGACAAGATGCTTACGCAACGGCCATAACAGTGAGAATAATCCGCGAGCGCCTCCGCGGTACGGGCCGAGTGGCAGATAAGCCGGCGGACAGGCCGTGAGATGTGGGGCGGCCGGCGCGTAAACCCGGAGTGGAACTGCACGGCCCGCGCTGATTGCGCCGCCACGGTTTACGAGCACCCGCCGACTGACGCGGGGGCCCCAGCCGCTGCAGCGGCAGCCGCCGCCTCGTCACGCCTGCCAAATTACTCAGCGATACCGCGGCCGACCGCGTCACGTTTACTGCGGCCACTTGCCTCCTCCGGAGTTCTTGGGCTTTGATGCCGCCCACCACGACTGCCTCTCTCGTGACAGCCTCTTCATCTGCCACGCACACTTCATACTCAAAGGGTTCGGAGACCGCCTCCGTAGCCGAATCTTTAGCAACGCAGTCTCCTGTGCAGAAGGACTAGTGTTCGATTGCCGGCACCTCCTCGGCTTCCTTCTGAGGTATGGAGATCGGGGTCCACTCAACCACGTGAGGTCAAATGAGTAACTGCTCGTTTAATAAAGCAGTGGCATCATTAGGATTCATCTACTGGCAATAATGGCTGGAGGGAATGGCGATATGCCGATCACATGTACCACGAACATAGGTCGCGCCCCGTGCTATCTTGTAAGCAATAATCGGCTGGGAAAAGGCCTCAGACCTATTCCGTGAGTGGGATTTACGTTTAAAGGGTTTAAAGATTAGTGCCTGGACATCAGTTACCCAAAGCAATACGACGCAACTGCCAAAAAAGCCTCGAAAAACCGCCTTCGAAGGTTTGAAAACATTAGAGAGTTGTCAAGTACAAAAAACCGTCGTGATTAGACGGTACTTTAATCATCCAACAATCAGTCAGTAAAATTACAGTTCTGTATGCGATGGACCTCCTGCGAAACATTATTAAATACATTATCAGGGAACTAATTAGGACTGATTCTCCAGAGGACCACTCATGATGGAAATATATTGGATCCAGAAGCAACAAACAGACCTGTTTGAGGATGTCAGCTTAAAAATCTGGTATCAGTTACCATGAGGCAGTCGTAGCAACAATGATTATTACAATACAAAGTGCGACTGAAACAAATAGAAGGATTTATACGTTCAACGAATTAAATAAAGAGGCAGTAGTGTCGCCTCTCTCAATAAGGAACTCCGAAACATTTAGCTCTGAAGGGAAGGATACAAAGAACTGTGGCTCCGATTTACAAGAACAGTTGACTATGCACTTGACAGATATACATGCCCAGTAAAACAGTCCACGATGGGTTGGACCCTCCAAGGTATACAGTCACTGTAAAGAAACCTTTAAAGAAACAGAGATTATTCCATAATAGTGAAACGTCCCCTCAGAAAATTAACAATGACAGTGCTGGAGCGACCACTACGATCGCAGGTTAGAATCCTGCCTCGGGCATGGCTGTATGTGATGTCCTTAGGTTAATTAGGTTTAAGTAGTTCTAAGTTCTAGGGGACTGATGACCTCAGCTGTTAAGTCCCATTGTGCTCAGAGCCATTTGAGCCATTTTGAACCAAACCTAAACAGCCTACTTACAATAGGTGTAAATCAAAGCATAGGGCTATAGACAGGGAGATACTACAAGAACGCGTTTGGCTGTCGATAGGCCAGTGCGTGAAGCCTTTAACGGCTACCGTAGTAGGATATTACAATCTCTCAAAAAACCCAAAGAAATTCTGGTCGTATTTAAAGCCTTTTGTACGGAAGTTAGTGTCCAGACACTCCTGGACGAGACAGGGTCTGAAAGTAACGGTAGTAAAGCAAAAGCAGAAAAGCTGAAGTCAGTTTTCAAATGTTCCTTTACAATAGAAAATCGAGGGGTATTGTCCCAATTTAATTCTCTTACCACTGCAAAGATGTTAGTGTCAATGATACTGAGAAGCAGCTGACATCGTAAAATTGAACCCAGCGCTATGGCCCGATGGAATTCCTGTCAGATTCTATACCGATATTGCGGCCCTGTTAGCTCCTCTTTTAAGTGTAATCTGTAGATCCCTCGAATAAAACACTGTGACCAATAGCTGGTTACATTCGTCCATAAGATTAGATTAATTATAGTGCACACAATGACATTTAAAGTTATTCTCCATCGTTTCACAAGAGAATGGAACGAAAAAAGATTCCAGTAGCTGGTACAATGGAAAGTGCTCTCTGCCCCTGCCGTGCACATCACTTGCAGAGTAAGAACATAGATGAACTTACACTACTGGCCATTAAAATTGATACACCACGAAGATGACGTGCTACAAACGCTAAATTTAACCGACAGGAAGAAGATGCTGTGATATGCAAATGATTAGCTTTTCAAAGCATTCACACAAGGTTGGCGCTGGTGTCGACACCTACAACGGTTTGACATGAGGGAAGTTTCCAACCGATTTCTCATACACAAACAGCAGTTGACCGGCAATGCCTGGTGAAACGTTGTTGTGATGCCTCGTGTAAGGAGGAGAAATGCGTACCATCACTTTTCCGACTTTGATAAAGGTCGGACTGGAGCCTATCGCGATTGCGGTTTATCGTATCGTGACATTGCTGCTCGCGTTGGTCGAGATCCAATGACTGTTAGCAGAATATGGAATCGGTGGGCCCAGGAGGGTAATACGGAACGCCGTGGTGGATCCTAACGGCCTCGTATGGCTAGCAGTCGAGATGACAGGCATCTTATCCGCATGGCTGTAACGGATCGTGCACCCACGTCTCGATCCCTGAGTCAACAGATGGGGACGTTTGCAAGACAACAACCATCTGCACAAACAGATCGACGTCGTTTGCAGCAGCATGGACTATCAGCTCGGAGACCATGGCTGCGGTTACCCTTGACGCTGCACATAGACAGGAGCGCCATCGATGGTGTACTCAACGACGAACCTGGGTGCACGAATGGCAAAACGTCATTTTTTCGGATGAATCCAGATTCTGTTTACAGCATCATGATGGTCGCATCCGTGTTTGGGGACATCGCGGTGAACGCACGTTGGAAGCGTGTATTCGTCATCGCCATACTGGCGTATCACCCGGCGTGATGGTATAGGGTGCCATTTGTTACACGTCTCGGTCCCCTCTTGTTCTCATTGACGGCATTTTGAACAGTGGACGTTACATTTCAGATGTGTTACGACCCGTGGCTCTACCCTTCATTCGATCCTTGGAAACCCTACATTTCAGCAGGATAATGCACGACCGCATGTTGCAAGTCCTGTACGGGTCTTTCTGGATACAGAAAATGTTCGACTGCTGCCCTGACCAGCATATTCTCCAGATCTCTCACCAACTGAAAACGTCTGGTCAATGATGGCCGAGCAACTGGCTCGTCACAATACGCCAGTCACTACTCTTGATGAACTGTGGTATCGTGTTGAAGCTGCATGGGCAGCTGTACCTGTACACGCCATCCAAGCTCCGTTTGAGTCAATGCCCAGGCGTATTAAGTCCGTTATTATGGCCAAAGGTGGTTGTTCTGGGTACTGATTTCTCAGGATCTATTCACCCAAATTGCGTGAAAATGTAATCACATGTCAGTTGTAGTATAATTTATTTGTCCAATGAATACTCGTTTATCATCTGTATTTCTTCATGGTGGAGCAATTTTAATGGCCAGGAGTGTATGTTAATTGTTCACTGAATTATCAGCTTGAATAAAAAAAAAACTGAAGTTTGTGTTGGCATCTTTTCTACGTAGACTGTAAACTCAATCTTACTTGTTGGATTCGAGCGTTGTAAGCTCGTTCATGCTACACCCACAGAATACTCAAGTTAGTCTCTCCGAACACGTTGTTGACGCATGCTCGTATTTCTAAACCTATATCTACATCATACTCTGCAAACCGCTGTTAAGTGTATGGCTGAGGGTACTTCCCACTGCACCAGTCAGTAAAGCTTCTTCCCATTCCACTGGCGTGTGGGGCGCGGGAAAAATATTTTAATGCCCCTGTGTGTGCTGTCATTGTTTAATATTGTCCTCACGATCGCTACCAAAGCAATACGTAGTGGGTTGTGGCATATTCCTACGTTCACCATTTAAAGCTCTTTCTTGAAACTTTGTAAGTAGGCATCCTCGCGATAGTTGGCGTGTGTATTCAAACATTTGCCAGTTCAGTTTCTTCAGCATCCTCGAGACACTTGCACATGGATCAAAGAAATCTGATTCCTGATTGATCTGCTGGTTAAAGTAGTACAAACACTAAATCTTTCACATAATTAATACAACACACGAAAAATCGCTTGGGGTTAATTCTAGAATCACGAAGTGCTTCACGAAATTTCCCCACAGTTACATATGCGTGTATCTAATAATGACTTTCCCATGTTTTCTCTTCGAGACAGCCTCTACTCTCGCAGGAATAGCTGACAAGTGTGAACAAATTTTTCTCAAGAAATAGCTCTCTACATTTTGTGTAAAGCGGCAATGAGGTCAGTTATCTTTGAGAGCCCAGTTCGTCTTGTGTTAAGTTGAAAATCTAAAAGGATTCTGTTGAAGTTTAGTCGAGACCAAACGTGACTCTGAGCCTTCCAGTCGACTAGTAGTGTGCCGTTAGTGCGAAACCAACCCGAGAGACAATCCGAGAGACGAAAATGGTGCTGTTCGTGTTAGTGAATAGAGCGGTCACCTGCTGTTTAGTCCTCGATGGCACGGAGCAAATAATAGATAAGAAAATCTTCGTAGGCCGCAGCCGTGACTTCGCTATAAAGATCGACAGTAAATCCCTGTTCTCTGATCGATAGAAAGCACGTAAGTAGGTGTAGTTCGGGTAATAACAGGTATTTAAATGTCGATGTTTGTTAAAAATGTCCATGGAGCGATTTCTCGAAAAGCGTTTGTGTATCCTACTACCAGTGAGTGTGAAGACTCGTGCCACAACCGAATGATGCAACGCATGTAAATGATTTCTTTTTACGTGTAACTAAAAATACAACACAGACGCACACGATTTCGGTAAAAGAGTACAGAATAGAAATAGTAAGCAGAAAATGTGTTAAAAATTTTATATCGCTTTTAAGAATGAGAGAAAATATGACGGAAACACATTCAGGTCGACTGTCAACAAAAGTAACCGCTGATAGCTTTAAGAAAACGAAACAGATCCTTGGACAAAAATCGGTGACTGTCTTTGAAAGAGATATAGGAGGTATAGCAACGACAGTATTAATGTTTTATCCAGCACCTGGAGCATGACGGTGCAAGAGTCCGAAAGTGTAGTAATTACTTGGAATCAAACAGTAGCTCCATCTGCCCTTTTATTTCCGATCACAACAACCGGGTTCGGCCACTAAGGTCTTTTCAAGACGCTCTCCAAAAAATATTGGAAAACAAGGGACAATAGAATAAGTTATATGAAAAAGAAAGTAACAAAAACCAACGTCAAAAGAAGCGTAGTAAAATAAATAATGTTTTATGATGTGATTTCTGGGCGAGTTGTTATACTTAAATTATTTTACTTTGCTTGTTTTGACATTTTTTGTTTTCACGTTCATTTTATTACCTATAAATTATTCTAATGCACGTTGTTTTCAAGATTATTCAGATAACCACCTGAACATGGCCTTGGTTGCCGAAACCAGTCGTTGTGATCGATAATGAAAAGTGTAGTTGGTACAGTTACTTGAGTCCGAGACAATATTACTGCCATTCTTCACAAAATAAAACTGTGCTTCCGTTTTCATGCTCCACAAATTGCAGCAGAAAATATGTATGGAGACAATTCAAATTTCGCTGCAAACCATTATGACAACGGATGATCTGATTTTATCAGTTATAGCGATCGTCGGTTAAACAGACATCGAGGTTACAATGAACACCTCATTTAAATGGTCGGTCTGAACTGCACCCTCCTCACACGTTGCTGTTGTCAGCGAATGCAGGACCATCTCACCCGTTTCGGAGCGAATATCGCGCAGGAGGCTACATGCAACGGACATCCAGTTTCCATTGTTAAGCTGTGTCCGTGTTAGGTCATCGTATCTCATTACTGCTACTGTTTTGTTTAACTTGACGATTTTCGACGTACTTGTCAAAGTTTTATTTAACTTTTTTTAAAATGTCATCTGAAGATGCGGACAGCCCCAAACTTGTAATGACGAATGAAATTAATGGGTCTAAAAAACATCTAATACCTACTTTTCGCCGGCCGCTGTGGCCGAGCGGTTCTAGGTGCTTCAGTCTGGAACCGCGATACCGCTACGATCGCAGGTTCGAATCCTGCCTCGGGCATGGATGCGTGTGATGTCCTTAGGTTAGTTCGGTCTAAGTAGTTCTAGGTTCTAGGGGACTGATGACTTGGATGTTAAGTCCCATTGTGCTCAGAACCATTTGAACCTACTTTTCCGCGGTCATCCAACTTTTTTAAAACTCATAGCTTTTGTATTTATGATGGTCACACACCTCTTCCAAGCCTTTTAGTCAAATTTACGATAGTCGGACCACACCACACGCCTCCAGTCAGCTACTTTCCAATTTCTGTTTACTTCGCCCATTGGTGAAGTGCAGCTTTATGCGCCGCTGTCAACAATGGTCTTTTGGGAGGTACCCTTTCTAAATGTCCATTGCATGCCGTTTCCTGCACAGCAACCGACTGGCAAAAACACACCATGGCCTAAATCAGCGGTGGAGCCTCGCATGACCGCCTGATACCAGTTTATACTATCTACAGCCCACCAAAGCGACCATTGCGATGTCCGTCCTCTGAGTTTACACACGATTAGGAAATTCCCATCTCAGCCTTGCCAACAATTTATGATTGCAGATGATCCGTAACACGTGGATTGTGGCGAAGAGAATTTGTAGACCGTGCAGGACAAGAGGCGGGGGATTTCACGCATCGCGGAAGCGTGTGGCCCGGTCCGCCCACACGCCCCGCCTGCCTCAGCGCCCCCAGCTATTCCTGGGGCCACCGCCGCACCGAAGCGAGACTTCCGCGTATCCCAGCTTACGATTGCTCCACTGATTTCACTTGACACTGCCTCCAGAAATTCTTCTTCTTTGCATCGTCTTTGCACCACGGGTGATTCCTTAGACTTTTCAATTGCCGATGATAATTTTGCTGGGAAATGCATTAGGGATAACCTCACACTCGGAATTTTAGAGCAGTTATTGACTGTTTCACTTCAACAAATTTTCAGAATAATATTACCGGTTCAGTGTTGGAAAACTGTTGGACGGAAGTTGGTCCAACTACGAGGGTAATGTAGGAAGTCACGACCTACCGCCCATTCCCGTTGATAACAGGTTCTGTCTACTGTCGAATGGTTCAAATGGATCTGAGCACTATGGGACTTAACTTCTGAGGTCATCAGTCCCCTAGAACTTAGAACTACTTAAACCTAACTAACCTAAGGACACCACACACATCCATGCTCGAGGCGGGATTCGAACCTGCGACCGTAGCGGTCGCGCGCCTAGAACCGCTTGGCCACTCCGGCCGGCTTACTGTCGAATGCCTCGACATCTTAACTCGGTGTTTTGAAAGTACCGGCCTCAAGATATAATTAGTGTGCATTTGCGATTGTTTAAAACAAATTGTGTGGTACCAAATCTTGCGAACTGTGAGGTCAGAGGTGTTTAGTATTCGCATTTTGAATGCTTGGGAGTTTAAACCTCCAGAAATATACCCTTAAATAAGACGCGTTTATGATGCGTAAGTGAACCAAAGAAATGTGATAAAGTGATATGAAATGTTCAACAATGGATGAACAAATGTTTATAAAGAAATTCGACATAGAAGTGCGTCACAAATTGCAGAAGATTTGACAACTCAGGTGCAGAACTAAATCGTGGAAAAAGTGTTTCTGAACGGGAACGTTTTGGAAATCATGATGAAATGAAGACTGCACTGAACAATTGGCTTACTAGAATTCTGGCAACCTAACACAACACGGATATTCTACAGTTCGTGGATAGACATGAAAATTGATTTTATCTAGAGTTTTTGTAAATAACACTGTTTTTTGTTGGTAATAAATATTTCTTGAATTTCATTAAGCCAAACGAGCTTAACTTTCCCGATTACTCATTACTCTCGTGTATTTTTGCTTCGCAAACCAATGTATGCTGTGTGGCGGAGGGTGCATAGCATTAGCATTAGCAGATCGTTTGTGGGAAGAAGAATTTTTGGTGCCCATAGAGACAAGCCCAATTTCCTCTATTTTTCCCCTCCAGGTCACTGTGCGAGATGCGTACTGGAGGAAGCATTCCATTTCTTGGCTCGCGGACTTTTGACTCTCCATGGAGCACAAATCGTGTTCTTTAGCGTATCCCACTGGTGTATGCAGATTACTTCTGTGATGCTGTCGCGCTATCCGGACAAATCCGCGACCAACTGGGCAGCTTTTCCTTTATTTTTATGTGTCTTTTCCGTTAATCCAACTTAGTAGATAGCCCACTACTATAACAGTAGTCAAGTATTGGTCGAAAGAGGGTTACGTAAAAGTATTCTTTCTGTGGATAAATAACACTCCTTCAGCATTCTCCCTATAAGGCATACATCTACCTTTCTCACAACTAGATTTATGGAGAGCTGCATCAAACCAGTCTCAGGACTGAAGACCACAACAACAACAACAACAACATGCGTTTAAAAACTCTCTGGACAGATAATGCTAAACACTTCAACGGTTTTACAAATTCTGAGATTTGATCACTGAATTACTGCCACAGTTTAAAGACTTGTTTGTTTTTTGTCGCTGGTACCCCACGCAGTTTTTATATATTCGTTGAGCGTCTTATCGGCAGTCAAATCTGCTGTGTCACTGTTTCAGTCATATTAAAGTCAAACAATCTGAGCATTGCAAGTTTGTGAAAGTAATTACTTTTACGTAAGATAATTAATTTGCTGGTCAACGAACGTCGATATGTTGTGGTTGTAACACACAAATTATTAAGTCTTGAAGCTGTTTGAGCCAGATGACGACCTTATGTGACTGTAATTAGCAGCAGATAAAGTATTTGCCAAAGCAGCTTTGAGTGTCAATATGATATTCAATAAAAATGGCCTGTCATTTGGTTACAAACTTTAGATTACATTACATTTAATATGTTATGAGTCAGCTGCCAGTCCTTGAACAAGGTGCTGACCATCTGCAGGTGACCTCCATAAAAAGGTTGATTTAGTTGCTCTGACCCATGGGTTTTGTGCAACCCACAACACTATCAAAAACCACGTACGAGATTTTCATATTCTCTCACTCGCTACAAGGAAACTATTAGTCCCACAGAAAAAAATGAACAGAACCTTTATGTAGGAAATTTAATATAGTTAACAGAATGAGATTTTCACTTTGCAGTGGAGTGTGCGCTGATATGAAACTTCCTAGCAGATTAAAACTGTGTGCCGGACCGAGACTCGAACTCGGGACCTTCGCCTTTCGCGGGCAAGTGCTCTACCAACTGAGCTACCCAAGCACGACTCCCGCCCCGTCCTCACAGCTTTACTTCCGTCAGTACCTCGTCTGCTACCTTCCAAACTTTACAGAAGCTCTCCTGCGAACCATGCAGGACTAGCACTCTTGAAAGATAGGATATTGCGGAGACATGGCTTAGCCACAGCCTAGGGGATGTTTCCCGAATGAGATTTTCACTCTGCAGCGGAGTGTGTGCTGATATGAAACTTCCTTGCAGATTAAAACTCTGTACTGGACCGAGACTCAAACTCGGGACCTTTGCCTTTCGCGGGCAAGTGCTCTACCAACTAGTCCTGCAAAGTTCGCAGGAGAGCTTCTGTAAAGTTTGGAAGGTAGGAGACGAGGTACTGGCGGAAGTAAAGCTGTGAGGAAGGGTCGTGAGTCGTGCTTGTGTAGCTCAGTTGGCGGTTAGCTGCCCTCTGTAATAAAAAACTGCGTTAATAGATCAACAACGAACTTAAACGGATGTCTTACGACGTCCACCCGGAACAGATGCAACGAACAAAAGCGAACAAAATGAGATTAAAAAGAAAAAAAAAGTAAAAAAAAAGTTGGTAGAGCACTTGCCCGCAAAAGGCAAAGGTCCCGAGTTCGAGTTTCGGTCCGGCACACAGTTTTAATCTGCCAGGAAGTTTAATATAGTTAAGTTTTGGACTGGGATACACTTTCGCTATGTTGTTGTTGTTGTGGTCTTCAGTCCTGAGACTGGTTTGATGCAGCTCTCCATGCTACTCTATCCTGTGCAAGCTTTTTCATCTCCCAGTACCTACTGCAACCTACATCCTTCTGAATCTGCTTAGTGTATTCATCTCTTGGTCTCCCCCTACGATTTTTACCCTCCACGCTGCCCTCCAATACTAAATTGGTGATCCCTTGATGCCTCAGAACCTGTCCTACCAACCGATCCCTTCTTCTGGTCAAGTTGTGCCATAAACTTCTCTTGTCCCCAATCCTATTCAATACTTCCTCATTAGTTATGTGATCTACCCATCTAATCTTCAGCATTCTTCTGTAGCACCACATTTCGAAAGCTTCTATTCTCTTCTTGTCCAAACTATTTATCGTCCATGTTTCACTTCCATACGAACCTCGCCATTGCCAGCCTACATTTTATATCCTCTCTACTTCGACCATCATAGGCCATGGTTTTCGAGTTATTAAAAAAAAAAACGCATTTGAATGATTCGAAAACTCCTGCCTCTAGTGAAAACTTATCCTAGAACAAAATTTAAGGACGTTAAATTTCGTACAGAAAGGTCATGTTCATTTTTTCTGTAGGACTAATAGTTTAACGAGCAAGGGAGAGATTAAGAAAATCTTGCTTGCAGTATTTAAGGGTGTTGCAGATTGCATAAAACCAATAGGCTGGGGAGCTGAATCACCCTGCATAAAAACGCGTTGCAAGCGAATTTCCTCAGAGGGATACAAACGTTGTCTACCAAGCAGTTTGTACATGTCCTACCTAGTAATTTTCCTATCACAACTGAGGTACGCCAGATGCTTCTGTTGTGGCGTAACAAGCTAGCTACGCCACATTGAGAAGGGAGCCGAAAGGCACGCGTACACACACGCCGACTGGCGTCAAGTCTGGAACAGGATACGTTATGACTGCTATAAAGAAAATACGTAGCTTTGGAATATACTTAACTTTTAATCACTCCTTGTGATACATCTCTCTTGACTATACAAATGAGACTCGTAAGATACATGCACTGTTACAATTGGCGCCTTGCTAGATCGTAGCCATGGACTTAGCAGAAGGCTATTCTAACTGTCTCTCGGCAAATGAGAGGAAGGCTTCGTCCGTATTGTCACTAGCAATGTCGTCCGTACAACTGGGGCGAGTAGTATATCGTATCTCGAGACCTGCCTTGTGGTGGCGCTAGGTCTGCGATCACACAGTGGCGACACGCGGGTCCGACTTGTACTAAATGGACCGCGGCCGATTTAAGCTACCACCTAGCAAGTGTGGTGTCTGGCGGTGACACCACAACTGTCACTTCTGATGTGTATCTGTTGAGGTAACAGGGAATTCTATTTGGTAATAAGATAGGGAAAGTTCTGTGATATTTCGTAAGAACCTCTTATGTTTCCTAGATTTACCGTCTTACAAAATAATCTGTGCTTAGTGAGCTAACATGTCCTATTTGTGAAGTTCAGTAATTAATACCGAAGACCTGCTCATGTAATGTGCAGCGCGCTAACTTGGGAGGCAGGGAGGTGAGCCAGACCCCAATCAGATGTACACGCCGGATTAACGACTGTGGCCTGGTACATCGGCCAGCATGAGTGAGGTTTTTAGACAATCTACCACGCTCGTTTTGGGAAATACATGACCGGTCGTCAAATTCCGCCTCAGAGAATACGATACAAGAACAGTCAAAATACGATAACATACCAAACAATGTGTAAACGATTCACAGAAGTCGTGCACACAACCTCCCTCTCTTAGGTTACCTTGACGACTGCACCGTGGCGTCAGGAAGAGCATCCAGCCACAGAAAAAGAGAGAAAGAGTGAGAGAGAGAGAGAGAGAGAGAGAGACTGAAACTGGTGCTGGCATATAGTTTTCTGTTCTTGTGTAACAACGTGGGGCTCAGGAAGATTAACCCCACATTTAACAGACAGATCAGACAGATCACCAACAACAGTGTCTCCTGGTTCACTCAACGAGACAGTAAAGACAGGTTACTGAGCCTGGATAATGATGTATATTCTGATGCTCCATCACTCTCCTTTCTTATCCAAATGTCCAATTTGAGGGGTGGAGAGAAGAAGGACACAGAGGGGGGCGGGGGGGGGGGGGGAAAGACATAGCGAGGGGGAAGAAGGAAAGAGAGGGGTAGGAGGAAGGAGGGGAGAAGGAGATTAGGTCACATATCCGACTCCCATATTTATTTAGCAGTTGCAAGGAACTGCCGATTTCGTCAGTACATTATATGTTCAGAAAAAAAAATGTATTTAGAACCCGATGGTTTTAGCGGTATTCTGTCCTTCATCCAACACTATAAATGAAATTTTCACCGCTCTCAATTTTTGATATTGTGTACTTCAGCAGTGACACGCTAGTAGCTATACACAACATTACATGAGCTCTACTGTGACTATTATGTAACTAGTGGGACAAGCACGCGCGATATTAGACTGAGATCACCGAAAAAATTAGTCTATGCCACAAAAATATCGCATAAATAAAATTTAAGCAAGATGTCAAAAACGATTTTAGAATACTTATATGTCTATTTTAATTAGAAGACGCAGGCGAAAAACAGAAAGTGATAACAGTATTCGCAGGTGAAAACTGCAGTGGCTAAAACGAAAAGCGTTACAATACGAAGACCTTACCCGCATGATACCATCCGATAAGCAGAAGGGACTATGGTGCAAACACTACAGAATGAGAGGTGCAGAGATGGTGAACTCTGAACAACAGCGTGGCAAGAAGGGCAGGGACGCATCCATCCAAAAGGATTACAGCAGGAGAAGATGAAATGATTTCTCAACTGTCTCTGACAAATAGACAGATGGCAACAGCTGAAATCCGAGCATGGGTTACAGGCAGACTATCACCACGAACAGTCGGGAACAGATTATTAGAAGCTAGATTAAGATATCGTATTGCCATGCGCCGATTGCCAAATGACATATTCCACAGTTATTGCCACGAGGCCTTTACGGATCCTTGAGTGACTGGCCCAGTTCTCTGATTTGTCACCATAGAACACCTCTGGGATGCGACGAGAAGATGCATTCACTCATGCCAGCCACCAGTGAGCCCTATTCATGAGGTGACACAACATGTGTTTCAGACAAGGAAGAACTTGCTCAAGATTTCATTCGGAGGCTGTTTGCTTCCATGCAACTACGAATACAGAAGTGAATGTTAATAAAACCAGCATAGCTATTATCTCACGCGCGTTTAGTAGACCATTTCCTCTGTTGGAAGTGAATATCTTCGTGTGAGAAAGTGGCATAAATATGTCGCCGTCAGGGCTCAAAAATTCCTAGTCGCCAGACAAAACACTGACAAAATTGATAAGTTCTCTGCAGGTACTGTTAGCTGTGCTTGTGCCAGGTGGTCAGCCTGTTCCTTGTCTTCCAGCAGGTGTTTTTGAGGCACGGTACCGGTACATTTCTATCACTTCATCACCTGAAAATTTTCGGTTAGAACAAAACACGTTGTGGCGGAAAGAAATGCACTGACATAATGCCTGTTGTGGTTTTATTAACATTCACCTTATTAACCTATGGCGGCACAAAATGAAGACAAATTAGCGTTTAAACTTCGGTCGCGATGAAACACATACTCGAATTGTTTCGAGAATGGAGGAGGAAATTGACCGTGCCCTTTGAAAGAAGCCTTTGCCTAGAGCAATTTAGGGAAATCATGGAGAAACATACACTACTGACCATTAAAATTGCTACAACAAGAAGAAATGCAGATGATAAACGGGTATTCATTGGACAAATGTCCTATACTAGAATTGACATGTGATTACATTTTCACCCAATTTGGGTGCATAGATAGTGAGAAAAAGTACCCAGAACAACCACCTCTGACCGTAATAACGGCCTTGATACGCCTGGGCATTCAGTCAAACAGAGCTTGGATGGCGTCTACAGGTACAGCTGCCCATGCAACTTCAACACGATACCACAGTTCATCAAGAGTAGTGACTGCCGTATTGTGACGAGCCAGTTACTCGGCCATCATTGACCAGACGATTTCAGTTGGTGAGAGATCTGGAGAATGTGCTGGCCAGGGCAGCAGTCGAACATTTTCTGTATCCAGAAAGGCCCGTACAGGACCTGCAACATGCGGCCGTGCATTATCCTGCTGAAATGTAAGGTTTCGTAAGGATCGAATGGAGGGTAGAGCCATTGGTCGTAACACATCTGAAATGTAACGTCCACTGTTCAAAGCGCCGTCAATGTGATCAAGAGGTGACCGAGACGTGTAACCAATAACATCCCATACCATCACGCCGGGTAATACGCCAGTATAGCGATGACGAATACACGCTTCCAACGTGCGTTCACCGCGATGTCCCCAAACACGGATGCGAACATCCTGATGCTGTAAAAAGAACCTGGATTCATCCGAAAAAGTTACGTTTTTCCATTCGTGCACGCAGGTTCGTCGTTGAGTACACCATCGCGGGCGCTCTTGTTTGTGATGCAGCGTCAAGGGTAACCGCAGCCACGGTCTCCGAGACGTCGTCGAACTGTTCGTGCAGATGGTTGTTGTCTTGCAAACATCCCCATCTGTTGACTCAGGGATCGAGACGTGGCTGCACGATCCGTTACAGCCATGCGAATAAGATGCCTGTCATCTCGACTGCTGGTGATACGAGGCCGTTGGGATTCAGCACGGCGTCCCGTATTACTCTCCTGGACCCACCGATTCCATATTCTGCTAACAGTCATTGGATATCGACAAACGCGAGCAGCAATGTCGCGATACGATAAACCGCAATCGCGACAGGCTACAATCCGACCTTTATCAAAGTCGGAAACGTGATGGTACGCATTTCTCCTCCATACACGAGGCATCACAACAGCGTTTCACCAGGCAACGCCGATCAACTGCTGTTTGTGTATGAGAAATCTGTTGGAAACTTTCCTCATGTCAGCACGTTGTAGGTGTCACCACCGGCGCCAACCTTGTGTGAATGCTCTGAAAAGCTAATCATTTGCATATCACAGCATCTTCTTCCTGTCGGTTAAATTTCGAGTCCGTAGCACGTCATCTTCGTGGTGTACCAATTTTAATGGCCAGTAGTGTAATCTGAATGAACGGACGCGGATTTGAACGGCACAAAATAATCAAGAATATTCGTATCGGTGGTGTGATGTTGATGACAAACATCGTTTCGAAATGGAATGAAAGTTGAATCTTTTAATAGCATTTATGCGATGAACATCTAAACGAAAAATGGCTCTCAGCACTATGGGACTGAGGTCATCAGTCCCCTAGAACATAGAACTACTTAAACCTAACTAATCTAAGGACATCATACACATCCATGCCCGAGGCAGGATTCGAACCTGCGACCGTAGCAGTCTCGTGTGAACATCTACACAAAATTCGATAAATATTGAATTTGTGCTCTATGGTGTGTCACTTCCCATTTCCGCCAGTCTGTACTCCCCTTAATATTCTGTCAACATTGGCCAACGCGAAAGGGGGGTTATTTCAGCTGTGGGCACCAGCTGTTGACGGAACAGAGCGACAGCGACGGAGTACGAAGAGGTGGGGGCGGACATGACCAGCACTCGGCGCCTAGAAGAGCACGGAGACGCCGGAGGAAGAGCGGGAGGATTCGTCGCTCAATAGGCACTTCTTGCATGCTATGAATAGAACGGACGCAAAGGAAAACAGGCGGCAAAAAGAGGCGCGGCGTGCGCAGGAGGCCACGTGGGAACGCGGGAGGACCGGATGCCGGCCGGGCCGCGCCGGGCACGGCCCCCACAAAAGGAAGGCCCGGCCTGCCAAAAAACGGCACCACGGAGTCGCGCCGCGCGCCCGCTTTTTGCGTGGCAGAGGCAGAGGAACACCGAGGCCGAAGACCCGGTGCACCCGACCCGCGGGGACCGCCGGGTCCCGACCTGGCCTCGCGCGGCAACCTGCGGGGCTGCGCAACCGTGCCTTTAATGACGGCTGCCATGTATCTCCGGCAGGACTGTGTAGCAGGTGTGGGTAAGTGACAAGTAAGATCGATTTACACTGGTCGTCAACGAAACGGAACGCGACATAAACTTAGAGACGACTAGAGGGGTTCACACTAGACCCCAAACTTTTCCAAATTGACAGCTGCCACCTGGGCCATGGAGAAGAAATAAAAACTCTGAGGTTCACCGATGACATTGTAATTCTGTCAGAGACAGCAAAGAACTTGGAAGAGTAGTTGAACGGAATGGACAGTGTCTTGAAAGGAGGATATAAGATGAACATCAACAGCAAAACGAGGATAATGGAATGTAGTCGAATTAAGTCGGGTGATGCTGAGGTAATTAGATTAGGAAATGAGACACTTAAAGTAGTAAAGGAGTTTTGCTATTTTGGGAGCAAAATAACTGATGATGGGCGAAGTAGAGAGGATATAAAATGTAGACTGGCAATGGCAAGGAAATCGTTTCTGAAGAAGAGAAATTTGTTAACATCGAGTATTGATTTAAGTGTCAGGAAGTCGTTTCTGATAGTATTTGTATTGAGTGTAGCCATGTATGGAAGTGAAACATGTACGATAAATAGTTTGGACACGAAGAGAATAGAATCTTTCGAAATGTGGTGCTACAGAAGAATGCTGAAGATTAGATGGGTAGATCACATAACTAGTGAGGAAGTGTTGAGTAGGATTGGGGAGAAGAGAAGTTTGGGGCACAACTTGACTAGAAGAAGGGTCGCTTGGTAGGATATGTTCTGCGGCATCAAGGGATCACCAATTTAGTTTTGGAGAGCAGCGTGGAGGGTAAAAATCCCAGAGGGAGACCAAGAGATGAATACACTAAGCTGATTCAGAAGGATGCACGTTGCACTAGGTATTGGGAGATGAAGAATCTTGCATAGGATAGAGTAGCATGGAGAGCTGCATCAAACCAGTCTCAGGACTGAAGACCACAACAACAACACCCTGGGCCAAGGTCTGTCTCCAGTAGGGCTGTTCGGAATAGGCGTTTAACTGATGTCTGGAGGTCGATACACCACTGTACGTCAACGCAATCGAACGTGAAGCAACGCCACAGTCAAATGGAGGTGTTCAATGGGGTTTCGGGATTACAGCCAGGCGACTTTGACGTCTTACCACGTTATTTCGGCTGACAATCATACAATCATTTTCAGGTGAGAAGCCTACAACTTTGAAAATGGCTAAAGTTTGCAGAAACCGTATACACTAATTTGAAAAATATGCAAAAATCTGCCAGCCGGTTGCATAGGTTTTCTATATACCTTGACCAGGTTTCGTCGCCTCTAAGGGTGACTTCATCAGAAGGTAAGGTAATTACCTAAAATGAATATGTCAGCTTAAATATCTTATCTGATAAAAATTTACGTTAACGTAAACGAGTGTAAAACAAATAGTACTTACAAGAAGAACATATCATCAACGGTGTACATTGATTTAAGAGCTGAGTTGCTCAAGTCATACATTGAAATACAGGGTGTTACAAAAAGGTACGGCCAACCTTTCAGGAAACATTCCTCACTCACAAATAAAGAAAAGATGTTATGTGGACATGTGTCCGGAAATGCTTAATTTCCATGTTAGAGCTGATTTTAGTTTCGTCAGTATCTACTGTACTTCCTCGATTCACCGCCAGTTGGCCCAATTGAAGGAAGGTAATGTTGACTTCGGTGCTTGTGTTGACATGCGACTCATTGCTCTACAGTACTAGCATCAAGCACATCAGTACGTAGCATCAACAGGTTAGTGTTCATCACGAACGTGGTTTTGCAGTCAGTGCAATGTTTACAAATGCGGAGTTGGCATATGCCCATGTGATGTATGGATTAGCACGGGGAAATAGCCGTGGAGCGGTACGTTTGTATCGAGACAGATTTCCAGAATGAAGGTGTCCCGACAGGGAGACGTTCGAAGCAATTGATCGGCGTCTTAGGGAGCACGGAACATTCCAGCCTATGACTCGCGACTGGGGAAGACCTAGAACGTCGAGGACACCTGCAATGGACGGGGCAATTCTTCGTGCAGTTGACGATAACCCTAATGTCAGCGTCAGAGAAGTTGCTGCTGTACAGGGTAACGTTGACCACGTCACTGTATGGAGAGTGCTACGGGAGAACCAGTTGTTTCCGTACCATGTACAGCGTGTGCAGGCGCTATCAGCAGCTGATTGGCCTCCACGGGTACACTTGTGCGAATGGTTCATCCAACAATGTGCCAATCCTCATTTCAGTGCAAATGTTCTCTTTACGGATGAGGCTTCATTCCAACGTGATCAAATTGTAAATTTTCACAATCAACATGTGTGGGCTGACGAGAATCCGCACGCAATTGTGCAATCACGTCATCAACACAGATTTTCTGTGAACGTTTGGGCAGGCATTGTTGGTGATGTCTTGATTGGGCCCCATGATCTTCCACCTACGCTCAATGGAGCACGTTATCATGATTTCATACGGGATATTCTACCTGTGCTGCTAGAACATGTGCCTTTACAAGTACGACACAACATGTGGTTCATGCAGGATGGAGCTGCTGCACATTTCAGTCGAAGTGTTCGTACGCTTCTCAACAACAGATTCGGTGACCGATGGATTGGTTGAGGCGGACCAATTCCATGGCCTCCACGCTCTCCTGACCTCAACCCTCTTGACTTTCATTTATGGGGACATTTGAAAGCTCTTGTCTACGCAAGCGCGGTACCAAATGTTGAGACTCTTCGTGCTCGTATTGTGGACGGCTGTGATACAATACGCCATTCTCCAGGGCTGCATCAGCGCATCAGGGATTCCATGCGTCGGAGGGTGGACGCATGTATCCTCGCTAACGGAGGACATTTTGAACATTTTCTGTAACAAAGTGTTTGAAGTCACGCTGGTACGTTCTGTTGCTGTGTGTTTCCATTCCATGATTAATGTGATTTGAAGAGAAGTAATAAATTGAACTATAACATGGAAAATAATCGTTTCCGGACACATGTCCACATAACATATTTTCTTTCTTTGTGTGTGAGGAGTGTTTCCTGAAAGTTTGGCCGTACTTTTTTTGTAACACTCTGTATAAGACTTGGCAGCATGACTATTTGCCACACAGTCAGTCGCCTCGCACCACACCGGTGTTACTTATGTTTTAATAGTTGACTTTTTGAAGAATATTATGTCTTACATTTTAATGTATAACTTGAGCAACTCAGCTCTTAAATCACTGTACATCTTTGACGATATGTTCTTCATGTAAGTACTATTTGTTTTACACTCGTTTACATTAATGTAAACTTTTATTGGATAAGATATTTAATCTGACGTATTCATTTTAGATAATTACCTTACCTTCTGATGAAGTCACCCTTAGAGGTGACGAAACCTGGTCAAGGTATACAGAAAACCTATGCAACCGGTGGGCAGATTCTTGCATATTTTTCAAATTTTCAGGTGAGTTGTTACCCTGATGAGATTTGTGGTGCACATCGTTAAGAACAACCAAATTTTGGCGCGGTGGTGCACGGTGCATGCGCATAGATTACTGCTGTTTGACCGCCCTCTGTTGCGAATTATTCCATGAGCGGCACCCAGGAGCGTGCGTAACGGACATACCGTATGCACGACCTTTGTCGAATTGCATGCCAGTGGAGCTAAAATTCAGCAGTCGAAATATAAGTAAAATGTCGTCTTGCCGAAGATATTAAAGAAATCAGTGGGCTCTACGGTTTATCATGTTGAAAACCGCATTCACGATTAATAAGATCTTCCGGCAGCTGTATTTACACAGATTCCTTAATAAATAAATCACAGTAGTATCTCGCATTGTCAAGGTCTTCGTGGCAGAATAATCCACAGAATGTCCTGTAGAGTACAATGGCAGGCTGCGGCCGACAGCGGACGGTCATGCAGCAGTAATCTACGCGCCAAAACTCCGTATGAACTTAACGGTGTGCAGCAGGAGTCGCCAGTTAACAACTAACCTAAAGAGGGCTGGATTGCTGTTAGCCAAAATATCGTTGAAAGGTTAGCCGAAATGCCGTGGTAAGGTGTTGACGTCATCCGGCTGAAAAAAAAAAATGGCTCTGAGCACTATGGGACTTAACATCTGAGGTCATCGGTCCCCTAGATTTAGAACTAATTAAACCTATCTAACCTAAGGACATCATACACATCCATGCCCGAGGCAGGATTCGAACCTGCGACCGTAACAGTCGCGCGGTTCCGGACTGAAGCGCCTAGAGCCGCTCGGCCACCGTGGCCGACCATTGCGTTGCAGTTCTGAAGCGTTCATAGATCACAACTGGAGTTGCGTTCACGCCAGATTTCTCTTAGCTCAGAGCTGGAAAATGAAGATTAAGTTCTGAGACACTATCCGTGATGCAAAAAGTCGGATTATAGCATCAGAAAGAAAGATCTAACAAAGATGTTGTTGTGGTCTTCAGTCCGAAGGCTGGTTTGATGCAGCTTTCGATGATAATCTGCACTGTGCAAACCTCTTTATCTCTGCATAACTACTGTAACCTTCACCCCTATGAACCTGGTTGCTGTATACAGTCACTGGTATCCTTCTGCCGTTTTTATCCCCACACATCCCTCTGCCACCATACTGACGGCTGCCATCTGCACCAAGCTCTGATGCCAGTTGGGCTGTTTTGTGGATGCTGTTAACTGGTGTGTAAAGGCCGATTCACACTGGGCGACAACGAAACGGAAGGAAACGTCACAGTCAATTGGTTAATGTTGGCACTAGATGTAAGTCGTCACTTCCGTTAGCCTAATACTACACGCTAAAACGAGGTTATGAGACACTATCCATAATGCAAAAAGTCGGAATATTCGAGTAGTATCAGCAGTCTTGGTGTCTTCAGTTCGAAGACCGGTTTGAAGGAACTCTCCAAGCTAGTCTATCTTATGTAAGTCTCTTCATTTCTACACAACCGCTGCAATCTACGTCCATTTCAATTCCCAGAACTGTAGTCAAGTATTGGTCTCCCTCTACAATTTTTACCCTTTACATCCCCCCCCCCCCCCCAATTACCAAACTGACGACTCCTTGACGCCTCCAGATTTGTCTCACCAACCGACCCCTTGTTTTAGTGATGCTACGGCACAATTTTTCCCCGATGCGATTCAGCACCTCGTCACTACGCTTTCGATCTCCTCATCTAATATTCATCTTTCTTCTCTATTACCGCATTTCTTAGCTGCTATTCTTTTCTTGTCTGATCTGTTCATTTACGTTTCACCTCTACGCAAGACTATACTCTAGAAAAATTCCTTAGAAAAGACTTCCTGAAATTTTAATTTATGCCTAGGTGTATACCATATTATTCTTTTCAGAAGTGCTTTTCATGCAATGACCAGCCTGTATTTTATATGCTTTCTGCTTAGGGCATCATCAGTCATTTTGCCGCCCGAATAACAAAAGATTGTCTACTGTTCGTGTCTCATTTTTCAACCGAATTCCATCAGCATCGCCTGATTTGATTCGACTACATTCTATTAACCTCATTTTACTTTTGTTGATGTTCATTTTATAATGTCTTTTCAACACAATGTCCATTCAGTTCAACTGCTCTCCCAGGTCCTTTGCCGCCTGAGATATAACTTCACTGTCATTGGCAAACCTCAAATTTTTAATTACTTCTTCCTGAACTTTAATCCCACTGCAAATTTATGGTAGTGGTATTTATTAATGGGCAAATGAAAGTTCGTAACGGATGATCTTGATTAAGGTTGTATGGCAAATTTTGCACACAGATGAGAACTGAAAAACTGGAAAAAACTGCAAAACACAGACATTTGGCCAGCCGAGGTGGCCGAGCAGTTCTAGGCGCTACAGTCTGGAACCGCGCGACCTCTACGGTCGCAGGTTCGAATCCTGCCTCGGGCATGGATGTGTGTGTTATCCTTAGGTTAGTTAGATTTAAGTAGTTCTAAGTTCTACGGGACTGATGACCTCAGAAGTTAAGTTCCATAGTGCTCAGAGCCATTTCAACCATTTGAACTTCATTTGTTTGTTCGAGGAGAGATATTCATGCAAACACACCGAAAAGTATTTAGAAGGCAATACGTAGTGCCTTTTTGTAACGCTTTATATTTTGTTTCTTCTCTATGTTCGAAATAACGTCAAAATCCACTATATTTTTTCAGTAGAGCTTTTTTTACTAATTAAAGTTTTTTATCTATTTATATTCCTAATTATTCACAATGTAGGTTTTTCTTTATCCAATTTCAATTAAACTTAACTTTTTTTCGCTTTCTATTGTTTGGTTTCTTTTGTGGGAGAACAATCCTATGACACATACCCGAACTCTCAATTGGGCAGTAGCTTTAAAAAGCGGAGGACTGAAAGCTAAACACAGAGGAAAAAATACAAGCCATCTCGTTTAAAGAGCAAATTGATCTCTCGGGGAATCTGTAGATGTTGTAGGACTGCTACCAGACGGTTATGGAACGCTCCACCACTAACATAAATCATGTTAGTGAGGTGGGAAGTATGTGCCAGTCGGCTGTACGGAGACTACTCATGAAAGTATATTATGTCAAAAATAAAGTTATTTAATGAATTTTTTAGTTTGTTTGCAGGCACACTGAAATCCCCGCGCTAGAGAAGCCAGACTAAGATAGCTGGCCCCCCGATGAAGTGGAGGTGGGCTGCTACGTTTTGTTGTGGATCCTCTAGTGGTACTATGGTGGTGGGATTTCACTGTATAACGGCAAATCAACTAAAAAAAGTAATTAACTAACCTCATTTTTTTGAGGTGACGATTAAAACTTTATCAGTACGATTTATTGTAACCAGCGCAACAGGAGTCGACGTTGAGATCTGACAAAATGACAGACAGGAGATATCGTGTTTTGACGTCCCTGTGAGTATACTGTGATTGAAGTAACCAGATCTATCGGTGTATGAAGGCGGACTGTTCAGCGAGTCTGCATGGCATCTGGTACCCCTCGTAGCCATGTAATGCGATCTGAGAACAGTGGTCGTAAAAAGATCTTAATCGACTTGGACCGAAATCGAGTGTCACATTTTATCAAACACGACAGTGATCGCTGCTGTCAATGAATGCAGGTCCAGCTCAGCCAGCTTCCGAACTAACTTTGCGAGGTGAACTGTGTGCAGTGGAGGGTTGGAATCGGCTACCTCGGAAAACGACAGTGGCACTTAAAGCTGACTTCAGTATGCCAAACAACAACAAAAACTGGACACTAACTGGATGGAGCCTTGTAATGTGGTCCGATGAGTCGCGATTTTGCCTCTTTTAAAATGATGTAAAGTGTCGAGTGTGCCGACGTTCGAATAAGGATTATAAGCCTCAATGCGTGGAGAGCGTACCTAAAGTCGGAAGCGATTTTCTGCTGTTTTCGGTAGTGATTTTCATAGCGTGACATGGGCCCACTCGTTCAAGATAGCGTGAACATGAACCAGGCTTTTTGTTTCAAAATTTTAGTGTGCAAATGTTAGGCATGCTTTACATATACATGATGTGTATATTGTGAACTTTCCCGTCTTCCAGGATGACAACAGCCGTGTTTACAGGATTGCACGCAGAGGTTCCTGATTTGATGAACGCTGAGGCAGTCACCTTATTGTAGCTCTATTGTATCGCTAAATGGCTCAATATTTGTGTCATAGAAAACACCTGGTACTATTTGGAATGACGAATGAAACGTAGCAACCAACGTGCCCACAATCTGATAGTTCTGCGGATTCTGATCGGCGATCGCCAATGCGTGGCATCAGCTGCAATATAGCATATCTGAAAAAAACTTATCCAGTCTCTTCATCGACTAGTTGACGCCATGATCAAGAATAGGAGAGGTGTTACACGGTATTGGCGCCACGTCATGGGAAGTTATTAACATTTTTCCTGGAGTGTTTACTTTTCTTCTGTGTGGACATGAGACAGTGAAACTGTTTTTGGCGTAGTGGTTCAGAGCCAAAATGCTTCTCCTTTTTACGGGCAAAAATCTACATTTCGCTGTTCTTAATTAATTGGTTTTACTACTACTCACGAAGCCTGCCACTTATTTTAAATTTGTGTTTTAAGATTTGTGTGGTTTACTTCCTTCCTAAAATAAAGGGTGGTTTCAGAGTATTGCAGCGTTATTAAGTGTTCCCCCAGTCAAAGTAATCTTGTCGCTTTCGCGTGGTTTTGTCCTGCTGTTTTGTAATACTTTTATCGACAGCTATCTTTCATTGCTATTCGTCTCGGCTGCCGAGTCGCTAGCGCAAACCTTTGCTGTGGCACTCGACACGCAGGTAGCCAGTGCGAATCTTGAAGATGGAAGAACTGTATTTGTCCATCAAAGAAAGAACCGGTGGTGATTAACTTCATCACCATACTCTGAACGGTTGTACTGGATTGAAATCAAAAACCCTGTGTAGTGTCGTATGTAATAAAGGCACGTAACAACGTCTGTCGCACGGGGACATTAAGGCCGACGGTCCCCTTGGTGCTATTCAGGAGCAGTAGTTTGTTTGTTAGTACCAGGGTTCAACTTTCCAGTTCTCTGTTAGCTGCACAAACATGACACTACACTGCACACACGCTCGTTACTATTAAGATCATCGGTATCTGTCAGCCATCAATTGCACATGACTCTTTCCCTCTCTTATGGCTGTCCTTGGTTCAGTATGTTGTTTGTTGTTTGATTGTTGTATTAACCGGTCCTAACCACATTCGTCTTATGTAAGGGCGCTGATGGCCCAAAAGCTTGGCGAACTAATACACCATTGATCAAAATATGTGAATCTGTGGTGCTTGCAGTGCTTGTTACGGTGCTTATCGGAGTAATCAAGTGAGCACGGCAACCGAGGGCGTCAGATGTGCAATAGTGTTACATTCCAGTGAATATGTCAAGCAGGGACTATTTTGATGTCTTGTTCGTGCTCTTACAACCAGACGTGTACTCCTGTAAAGCGTGAATGATAAATTACCTTTCTGAAACAACCTAGCCCTCTCAAGAAAGTCACCCGAGAAAGCCTACGCTCATAAAGCAGTAGGTAGTGGGAACGTGATCATCGATTGAATTTTACAAAATCGGCCAAGACTTTGTTTCAAACTCGTGCTTTTGCCACAGAAGGCCACGGAAGAGCTTCATAGATTTCAGTGCTTCCGCCGCCGCCATGACTACAGAATTGGTACATCGATACTAAAAGGGGTTTCCTTGCTTTCATTTTCACTGCTACACAGTTTCCTTCACCATATGTCTTGGAATTGCTCTTAATGACCAGGCTGAAGTGCAGCTAAAAGCAGTGGTGAGTATCATTTTTTTTTTAAAAAAAGGAGAAGAACTGCGATTTAACGTTTTGTCGACCTCGAGGTCATTAGAGACTCTAACAACCCTACCACAAGAAAGGTCAAAAATTAATTATGATTGTAGTGATGCTCACGCTGCTAAATATTGCAAAAAAAAAAAGGGTCAAATGGCTCTGAGCACTATGAGACTCAACATCTATGGTCATGAATCCCCTAGAACTTAGAACTACATAAACCTAACTAACCTAAGGACATCACACAACACCCAGTCATCACGAGGCAGAGAAAATCCCTGACCCCGCCGGGAATCGAACCCGGGAACCCGGGCGCGGGAAGCGCTAAAAATTGCATTTTCGGGCAACAACAAAGTTATATTATGTGGCAGGTGTCATTAGAGCACAGTTATTAAAGTCATTTCATGAAATAATGGAAAAACTAGGCACTCATCTTTTTGTGTTTCCCACGCTGGTCTCGTTGTGAACTCATGGCTCAATCGTCGAAAATCTAAGTAGTGATGATTCCAAGCTCGGATGCAAAGAGGCCTAGGTGTTAGTCTGCGATATTCAAAAGTTTTATAGATGTGTTTCATAAACCATTCTTGAAGATTAAACTTTCGCAAGTTAGAACAATGGTGGTGTAAAAAAGAAATCAGCACTCCGAATTTAAGTTACGCTTCTTTTTTATTACTTTTGTTGCAACAACACTTCACATTATAAAACATACTTGAAAATATCTTACTCACTGTTAAAGTTCAAGTTTCATAAACTGACTACAATTTGCGTCTTTTCAACATGACTACCAAGACTTGACTCTCCATAACCGCTTACGCGCCCAAAAATCAAAGTTACTACAAGTACGATAAAGATCATAGTGACAAAAGAAAGAAAACACATAAGAATAATATCATTGCAATATAAACATATCGATGTATCAAAGTACCTCTACATTAATGAAATCAAATCTGAATGTTGTCTCAGAAATATGTTAACTATTTTACAGAAACACAGTAGAATATTGCTGGTATCGAGAGGTTGAGGTGAGGTGTCGCAATGGTTACGTAAATCAAGTACCATTACAAGACGAAGCACCAGCTCGCACTGGGGAAGAATCCACGTAAAACCGAACCTGAACAGAATGAGGAATAAACCTGGTTCACTTGAACGCGAGGTACTTGTCATATCACTGCGTTATCTCGCTAGGTAACGAGTAGTATCTATTATCATCTGTTCAGCCCCCCTCCTGCTGGTCTGAAATATATGCCTACCACTCCTCCACAGGAAAACCTTTCAATGAGTGGAGGAAATGGTAGAGAAAATGGCATTTCCATTTCGTCAGATTCAGACTCTATGAGACGGGCTCAGGGTTCTACTCATCTCAAGTGAGGGTTACAACAGTACTTATGAGTTGGCATGTGTGCTGCGATCTGCGGCTTGAAGGCCTCGTTCTGGCCCCGTGAGCAGCACACATTAAGAGTCGTCTCATCTGTTCACCTGACATTATTTATTTAAATGAGCGGTCACGAGTGTAGCTCGGAGTTTGCCCCGGGGGGAGGCGGGGGCGTCTGCAGGAAGCAGGGCGCGCAATCCGTCAGTCGCCAGCAGGAACAGGCCGGCGCCGACAGCCGCAGTAATGATACCGCCCTACTGTAATTACTGCCGCGACGCAAAAAGCCGTGTACCATGGCGCTGCAGAGCCAGTTGAAATTACAGGGCACGGCAACACGCAACGATTCTCTCTGGCATTGACAGCTCGGAACGAAAGTGAAACTAAACACGGCCTTCCACCAGAAATGCACTATGCAGATACAATGTTGTCCAGCGGGAGCTTGCAGTTTTATAGAGATTCATTAGAGGCCGACCCGATGCGTGTGGCTCCAGGAAGAATCCTTCTGTAAATGCTTTCAGTTCTTTGCTAAAACCTCAATATGTCTACACACACACTGGGCAAACCACTTTACACTGCATGTTCTTTATTCCAGTGCTAGTGTTTCCCTTCCCTGTTCCACTCCCGAATGAAGCAATGTAACATCTTTACGGTCTGTACTCTACCCTAACGTTTCGTTGCGCGAATGAATGCTGGAGGTAGTTGTCACATATGCTGATTCTCTAAACATCTTCAGTAGCGCTTCACGAAAAGATGTTTGGTTTCCTTCTTTCCAAAGGTCCCAACTAAGCTCACGAGCATTTTTGTTTTATTCTCATAACCATGTAACCGTTCGCTAACATGACAAACAACGCCCCTGTAAATAGCTTCGATATCTTCCCTTAATCCGACTTGGTGGAGACCACAAACGCTCGAAGAGTACTGAAGAACTAGTCGTCTAATCGATTGGTATCGATTAACACTTTCCCAGAATTCTCTCAATAAGCATAAATGGCCATTTGTCTTCCCTACAACTCACGTATGTATTCATGCTGTTTCATGTCTTTTCACAACGATAACCGTAGATATTTAAACGACGCGACCAAGTCAACCAATATAACATTAATACTGTATCTTAACATTGCTGGAATGTTTTTCCTATCTTTTCACATTAAATTTTTTCCACAATTAAAGAATCTGCCGGCACACCACCCGCGAACGTCATATTTGTAGGAATACACGATGAACCTTGGTGTATACAGGGAAGCACACAGAGCTGCCACTTAAGGCAACAATAATGGCTCCAAGCCAACTAGACATCGAGTGTAACCGAGCTTTTATGACAGATACCGGTATGTCAATCCAGTTTGCTTCAACTCTGTGCCAGTCAAATGGTTCAAATGGCTCTGAGCTCTATGAGACTTAACATCTGAGGTCATCAGTCCCCTAGAACTTAGAACTACTTAAACCTAACTAACCTAAGGACATCACACACACCCATGCCCGAGGCAGGATTCGAACCTGCGACCGCAGGTGCCAGTCACTCGAAATGACTGGTGAGTGGTGCCGTACCAGTCGCTCGGCAACCCATGGCCAAATATCTTCCGTGGGTGAGAATCTTGAGAACGTGTTGGGCAAGGCAACAGGCGAACACCTTCTGTATTGAGGTAAGAGGAACATGCGGTCTTGCCCTATGTTGTTGAAAGATAAAGTCACTAAACCCTCGCAGACAGGAACAGCACCATTCTTAAGACGTCTGAAACGTAATTTCTGCTGTCCAAATTACCGGTTATCCGAAATACAGGTGATTGAGTTGTGTAAAATAAAAAAACGGCTAGTATGTAAGTTAAGTTGCAAGATTAGGACTTAAAAATAGTGAGTTCATTAATGTTAACACTATACATGTATACGTATCCTGTAAACTGACACGTTCACTTCGATGATAGAATTGTTCCAATTATCTGTGGAACATGTAGCTAACTGTAAACATTGGTACCCACACCATAGTCAGTGTGATGATGATGAATGCAATCTGACAACGCTCGTTTTCTAGAAGCTTCCACGGGAGGATAAGGCCATCGTGATGCTGTACGCAGTGCCGAAACTGAACCGAAAATACAATATGGTGCCACTCCTGTGTCTAGTGTTGTTGTTGGGCGCTCTACTCTTGACGATCCTCGCTCTGCTGCCGTTCCTAGGAAGGCACAACAATGGTCGTCATCCTGACAGTCCGTGGCACTCCACATGAAGTCACAATGCTCGTGTGGATACATGTCTTGCTGCAAAAAAAGCCTATTTCCTGCCTCCAGATACGTCTTCTCGGGCGCTATTTGCGCGGTGCCGCTGAGATCATGCATGGCGCTGAGTGTGAGCCTCCTGAACCCACAGTTTTAATATTCGTGTGGGATCGAAACCAGTGCGAGCAGCAATAGCTCGGAATAATAAACCGTTGTCTCGATGGGCCACAACCCTTCCAGTGTCGAATTTTGACAAGTGCTGCTAGACATTTTTCCTACTTACGCGAGTTATAACACTATCTTCTCATAAACGAACGACACTCAAATGCTATTTTTGACTGAGAAACCCATTGGTTAGCGGAACTAGATCCTGGAATCCCAGATGTGATTCCCGGTGGGGTCGTACGTCTTCTTCGTTCAGGGACTGGGCGTGTGTGTTGTCACGGTCATTTCGTCTGGTCTTCGTGGACGCGCAAGTCGTCGAAGTGGCGTCAAGTAGTTTCGCAGTAGGCGATCGTACTACCCCAGATAGGGCCTCCTGGCCAATAATGCCATACGATCGTTTCTTCAATTTCCTTACATAGATAATCTGATAAAGATCTGTCTGAACGAAACACGTGCAAAGGTGAAGATGGGAAATCGCGTAACTGAGGAGTTTGAAATTGTGACAGGACTCAGGTAAGGAGATGGGCTGTCCTCTATCCTGTTCAATTTTGGCCTCGAGAAAATCGTACGCGAGACCTTTCAAGAGAACGAAGGGATTGAAATCGAAGGAAGGAGACTGGCATACTTAACCTATGCAGACGGCATCTGTTTACTCTCTAGGTCGGAAGAGGAGCTGGAGCAAATGACCAAAGCACTAAAGGAGGCTGCCAGCAAATTTGGGCTAAACATAAACGAAGCCAAGACAGAGTACCTTGTTATGACGCGTGGTCATTGTCAGACTGCTGATCATCTACAATCACTGCAGGCTGGGGACCAGTCCTATAAGAGAGTGCAAGAATTCAAATACCGAGGGGCACTTTTCACTGAGAACTCGTCATGTGAAGCAGAGATCAATGCCAGAATACAAGCAGGAAACCGATCTTAACACAGTTTAGCACAACTGCTTCGGTCCATCTATCTCTCCAGACAGTTCAAGATTCGACTGCACAAAACCCTGATCCAGCCTGTTGTTCTATATGGCTGTGAGACATGGACTATCCGGAAACAGGACTTCCATAAGCTCCTTGTTTTTGAGAGAAAAGTGCTTCGGAAGATCTTCGGTCCAATTATGGATGCAGATACAGGGGAATGGAGGATCAGATACAACCAAGAGCTTGGGGAACTATACCAGCAGCCCAACATAGCAGGAACTGTCAAAAGCAAAACGAATGCAGTGGGCCGGCCATGTAGCCCGGATGGAGGATCACAGATGGCCTCGGAAGCTCCTGGATTTCACACCTACACGAAAGAGACCGCCAGGGAGACGCAAGAAGCGCTGGAGGGATGGACGCCATGAAGATTTAAACCAAGTGTCAATAGATGTGAACGGATGGCGGATAGCAGCAATGGACAGAATACAGTGGAGGAAACTTGTAGATGTGTGCGGTCCACTGGGCCTGATCACGTAGTAGTAGTAGTAGTAGTAGTAGTAGTAGATAATGTAGATGGCATTGCTCCTGTCTGCTTTGTGCTGTTGTATTCAAATGCTATTCATTTGCATATCGAAGCGTATAGTATACTTTAAATAAATTTGACGTTCGTTGTGTTGCAGTTTTTATATCCAACAGTGTAAATGTAGGATTATAAAACCTGGCTTTCCAGCAAATTAATAATCCACACAATCTGTGTTTGGCATAACAAGGTAATAAACATATACAACGAATCACGTGAAATTACAACGGGTAGTTGTCTTTGACGACGGTGTGGATATAAAAAGCGAGCTGCGTAAGTTGTAAATACATATTTTTCAGCCGCAGAAATTGCGATACAAATTATGAAACTGAAAGTCGAAAAATGCAAAAGGATGGAACCATTACCTCGCCAACGAATAAAGAACTACGATCGATAGCAACTGAGCTGCGGGCAAAACGAAATAGAGACCAGCAACACGAGTAATGGCGACCTTCAGGCGGGCAGTAAACAGTGATTTTCGGGGCACAGGTGGAGTGTGCTGGAGGCTGTGACCTTGACTTCCGCAGGTGTGGTACTGCGTGGGGCAGGGCAACAAACGCCTCGGAAATTCGAGAGGAAAATTGCCGACTGTGGTGATCATAAGAGTCATGCCACGAGTGTTGTGTTTGTGTGTGTGTGTGTGTGTGTGTGTGTGTGTGTGTGGGTGGGTAGGTGGGTGGGTGGGTGTGTGGGGTCGTGTGACAACAAAAAGGTGCACACGCGGCTCGGCGCGTCGGAGTGGGTAATGACCGCTTCCTAATGCAGCGGCAGCGGCTGGACTCTCCCCACCACAGCACGGGCCGCGACCAGCAGTGCACTGGCGAAACGTGGGCCGGGCCGCACGATTTATTGCCTTGCAAGCAGTGCCGCGTGCCATCACGGCCCGGCCGGCGTGCGTTACATATTTTCTTGTGTACCGCCCCGCTCATGTCGCCGGAGGTCGCCGGAGGGTTTTTCCGCGGGCTCCGCGCTGTTACGTGACCGCAATGTCAAAGCCTGCGTGTAAATGCCGGCCCGCTGCCGAGCCGGAGTGGGAACGCACGTAGTCTGCCGGCGTTACAGCTGTCTCCGCGCCGCGCTCCTCCCTCCTGGGATTTCTTCATCGCGGCCGTCATTAGTAGAGCTCAGATCTCTTCCTCGCCTACAGTGTCTCGCTTTCATATTCAGCCACCCTATCCGTCATAGTTCCTTCAGAATGCTGGATTAGTACAAATGACTGAAACAATGTACTGCAAGTGCGAGCACTGCATCCATGGAAAGTCTAAGTACTTGTTCATTATCATCATGATCGTCCGGCAGCTGGACTTTTTTCAGAGTGTAAAAGTTGGTTTTTTGCCGTTCATAGAGGCACTATGAACGGCAAAAAACATTCATCACACTACCTATCCCAAGACGCTTCTACACTACTGGGCATTAAAATCGCTACACCACGAAGATGACGTGCTACAAACGCGAAATTGAACCGACAGGAAGAAGATACTGTGATATGCAAATGATTAGCTTTTCGGAGCATTCACACAAGGTTGGAGCCGGTGGCGACACCTACAACGTGCTGACATGAGGAAAGTTTCCAACAGATTTCTCATACACAAACAGCAGTTGACCGGCGTTACCTGGTGAGACGTTGTTGTGATGCCCCGTGCAAGGAGGAGAAATGCGTACCATCACGTTTCCGGCTCTGATAAAGGTTGGATTGTAGCCTATCGCGATTGCGGTTTATCGTATCGCGACATTGTTGCTCGCGTTGGTCGAGATCCAATGACTGTTAGCAGAATATGGAATCTGTGGGTTCACGAGGGTAATAAGGAACGCCGTGCTGGATCCCAACGACCTCGTATCACTAGCAGTCGAGATAACAGGCATCATATCCGCATGGCTGTAACGGATCTTGCAGCCACGTCTCAATCCCTGAGTAAACACATGGGGACGTTTCCAAGACAACAACCATATATGCATGAACAGTTCGACGACGTTTGCAGCAACATGGACTATCAGCTCGGAGACCATGGCTGCGGTTACCCTGGACGCTGCATCACATACAGGAGCGCCTGCGATGGTGCACTCAACAACGAATCTGGGTGCACGAATGGCAAAACGTCATTTTTTCGGATGAACCAGGTTCTGTTTACAGCATCATGATGGTCTCATCTGTGTTTGACGACATCGCGGTGAACGCATATTGGAAGCGTGTATTCGTCATCGTCATACTGGCGTGATGGTATGGGGTGCCATTGGTGACTCGTCGCGGTCACCTCTTGTTCGCATTGACGGCACTTTGAACAGTGGCTCGTACATTTCAGATGTGTTACAACACGTGGTTCTACCCGTCATTCGATCCCTGCGAAACCCTACATTTCAGCAGGATAATGCACGACTGCATGTTGCAGGTCCTGTACGGGCCTTTCTGGATACAGAAAATGTTCGACTGCTGCCCTGGCCAGCACATTCTCCAGATCTCTCACCAATTGAAAACGTCTGGTCAATGGTGGCCGAGCAACTGCCTCGTCTCAATAAGCCAGTCACTACTCTTGATGAGCTGTGGTATCTTGTTGAAACTGAATGGGCAGCTGTACCTGTACACGCCATCCAAGTTCTGTTTGACTCAATGCCGAGGCGTATCAAGGCCGTTATTACGACAGAGGTGTTTGTTCTAGGTACTGATTTCTCAGGATCTATGCACTCAAATTGGGTGAAAATGTAATCACGTGTCAGTTTTAGTATAATATATTTGTCCAGTGAATACCCGTTTATCATCTGCATTTCTTCTTGGTGTAGCAATTTTAATGGCCAGTAGTGTATTACTTCGTCAGGCTTCAGCAGACGCAGTAAATATATGCTAATGCTTTGGACACCAAACAAGCACGTTAATTTATTTTCCTTAAGTCGGTGATAGAATGTAACTATAACCTCCTGATGCACGGAGTTGCACTTTGGTGTTAGTGGCCACTTTCCAAGTGACCACGAGACAGTAAGGACCCACTCCTAATGAGTCAAGTTGCGAGCTGTGGGCAATGAAACCTCCTTTATTTTTACACATGATTCGCGAAAGGCTTTTGATCATTCCTATTGAACGTAAGTCACCTTGTGAACGTATCACGGATACAGATTTTCGTTTAGTTGGTTTATGAGAATCTTAATGTGCATAACGGCCAATGGATGATTCGACACGTGTTCTGGCCCACATCGATGTTCTCGCTTGACGTACTCGTTCTCTATATTCACTTATGTTCTGAATATGTTACATCAATGTGTTACATCAACAAAAGGAAAACGAGGATAATGGAATGTAGTCGAATTAAATCGGGTGATGCTGCGGGAATTAGATTAGGAAATGAGACGCTTAAAGTAGTAAACGAGTTTTGCTATTTTGGGAGCAAAATAACTGATGATGGTCGAAGTAGAGAGGATATAAAATGTAGACTGGTAATGGAAAGGAAAGCATTTCTAAAGAAGAGAAATTTGTTAACATCGAGTATAGATTTAAGTGTCAGGGAGTATTTTCTGAAAGTATTTGTATGGAGAGTAGCCATGTATGGATGTTTAGACAAGAAGAGAATAGAAGCTTTCGAAATGTGGTGCTACAGAAGAATGCTGAAGATTAGATGGGTAGATCACATAACTAGTGAGGCGGTGTTGAATAGGATTGGGGAGAAGTTTGTGGCACTACTTGACTAGAAGAAGGGGTCGCTTGGTAGGATATATTCTGAGGCATCAAGGGATCACCAATTTAGTATTGGAGGGCAGTGTGGAGGGTAACAGTCGTAGAGGGAGACCAAGAGATGAATGCACGAAACAGATTCAGAAGGATGTAGGTCGCAGTAGGTACTGGGAGATGAAGAAGCTTGCACAGGATAGAGTAGCATGGAGAGCTGCATCAAACCAGTCTCTGGACTGAAGACCAAAACAACAACTCAATGTGTTTTCCAGTGCCTTTTCATAATCATAGTTATTGTAAGACTACATGAAGCTTGCTCTCTCGGTAAAATGTGGTTATGCATTGTGTGCCTTCGCATTCCCCGTGTCTATACTTACATCGTGATTGGAACCACCATTCTCTTTGCTATTTTCGTCTAGATATAGATTTACTCTAAATTGTTGCTACTGATTTCACACAGCTCTGCATAATATTCCATTATTCTCGACCTGTCTTTCCCATGGTCACAAGTAGACTTGTGCTCCCTTTCAGCGTGTGAGGTAAGTTTGTCGTTGCATGAGTCTACGAGCTGCGGGACAGGTACGCAGAGAGATTCCTTTGCGCTAATTTTTATTGATTGTTGATTCATTTCAGGGCTCGCTCAGTTGTAGAGGTAGTGTCTACTCTCAATAAGATAGATTGCTAAGTGACAGTAATAAACTAACCATAAGCATAATCATACGAAAGTTTCGGTCAGAAACTACGCAAGCAAGTAAAAACCCGATAATTTCAACTTCTCCATAAATGATAATCTTCATCTTTCCGTATCCACGTCGGTCCTGCTTGTTTCTTTAAGTCTTTACTCTGTCTTCCATTCAGGTCTTTCACATCACGAGGAATCCAACATCTACATCTACATCTACGTGATTACTCCGTTATTCACAATTAAGTGTGTGGCAGAGGGTTCAATGAACCACCTTCAAGCTGTCTCTACTGTTCCACTCTCGAACGGCGCGCGAGAGAAACGAGGGCTTAAATTTTTCTGTGCCAGCCCTGATTTCTCTTATTTTATCGTGATGATCATCTCTTCCTATGTAGGTAGGTGCCAAAAGAATGTTTTCGCAATCGGAGGAGAAAATTGGTGATTGAAATTTTATTTGAAGACCCCGTCGCAACGAAAAACGCCTTTGTTTCAATGATTGCCACGACAATTCACGTATCATGTATGTGGCACTATCTCCCCTATTTCGCGATAGTACTAAACGAGCCGCCCTTCTTTGAACTTTTTCGATGTCATCCGTCAGTCCCACCATGCGGATGCCACACCGCACAGCAATACTCCAGAATAGGGCGGACAAGTGTGGTGTAAGCAGTCTCTTTAGTAGATATGTTGCACCTTCTACGTGTTCTTCCGATGAATTGCAGTCTTTGATATCCAATACCCGCAACATTATGTGATCGTTCAATTTAGGGTACTTGTAATTGTAATCCCTAAGTATTTAGTTGGGGTGGCTTATCGTGTAATCGACATTTAGCGGATTTCTTTCAGAACTCATGTGAATAACTTCACACTTTTCTTTATTCAGGGTCAATAGCCACTTTTTGCACTACACAGATATCTTATCTAAATCATTTTGCAATTAGTTTTGGTCATCTGATGACTCTACAAGACGGTAAATGATAGCATCATCTGCAAATAATCTAAGAGGGCTACTCACATTGTCTCCTATGTCGTTAATATAGACCAGGAACAATAAGGGGCTAAAACAGTTCCTTGGGGAACGCCGGATATTACTTCTGTTTTACTCGATGACTTTCCGTCTTACTACGAACTGTGACCTTTCTGACAGGAAATCACGAACACAGTCGCACAACTGAGGCGATATTCCAAAGGCACGCAGTTTGGTTAGAAGACGCTTGTGAGGAACGGTGTCGAAAGCCTTCTGGAAATATAAAAATATGGAATTAATTTGAAATACCCTGTTGATAGCACCCATTACTCCATGAGTATAAAGAGCTAGTTGTGTTTCACGAGAACGGTGTTTCCTGAATCCTTGCTGACTATGTGCCAATAAATCATTATGTTCGAATACAGTATATGTACCAAAACCCTACAGCAAATCGACGTTAGTGACATGGGCCTGTAATTGAGCGGATTACACCTATTTACCTTTTTGGGTGTTGGTGTGACTTGAGCAATTTTCCATTCTTTAGGTACGGAACTTTCTGTGAACGAGCGGTTGCTGAATATGGAGCTATCGCATCAGCATACTCAGAAAGGAACCTGACTGGTATACAATATGGACCGGAGGCCTTGCCTTTATAAGTGATTTAAGCTGCTTTGCTACACCGAGGATATCTACTTCTATGTTTCTAATCTTGACAGTTGTTCTGGATTGGAATACAGGAATATTTACTTCGTCTTCTTTGGTGAAGGAGTTTCGGAAAACCGTGTTTAATAAGTTTGATTTAGTGGCACTGTCATCAATGACTTCACCTCGTCTCTCATTATTTCGTCTCGATATAAGTCCAGCCCACCGCCACTTCAGTTACACATTAATCACAAAATACTTAGAATACAAGGATTATATACTGAACATTAGAAAACTTGATAGAAGCTGTCGTTGGAGAATATAGGGGACTGGGGAATGTAGGTTTTGGTTCCGGAGAAAAGAGGCAATAATATCCCCACAAGTTATCTTTGGAGATAGGTTGAAGAAAGCCAAACTTTCGTTTACAAGCATTTGTACATATGGAGGAAGTTTTTGACGGTGTTGACTGGAATAAACTCTTTCAAATCTGGGGCTAGCAGATATAAAATAAAGGGAGCAAAGGTTAACTATAACATGTACAGAAACTAGACTACTGTTGCAAGGGTAGAATCACACGAAAGCAAAGCAGTGGGAGAGAAGGGAGTGAGACGGAGTTGTAGCCTATCCTCGATGTTACTCAGTTTACATATTGACCAAGCTGTGACGGAAACCAAGGAGAAATTTGGAAAGGCAGTTGAAGTTCAGAGGGAAGAAATAAGAACCTAATGATTGCCAATGACATTGTACCTATCAGAGACAGCAAAGGATTTGGAAGAGCAACAAAGAGGATGTTGTCTTGAGAAGAACATTAACAGAACTGAAATAAGGGTAATGGAATGCACTCGACTGAAATCAGGCTGTACTCAGGGAAGTGAATTTGGAAATGACACACTGACGGCAGAAGAAGAGTTTCGCTATTTGCAGTGGTGCTACAGCAGAGTGCAAAAGTTTGGATGTTTGTATCGGATTACTAACGAGAAGGTAGTGAACTAAGATGAAGAGAAAAGGTACGTTTGACTAAACGAAAAGATTGGTTCATGTGACACATCCTGAGCCATCAAGGATTTGTCAGTTTGGTAATGGAGAGAAGTGGGGAGGGGAGGGCGTAAAACTGATAGAGGACGATCAAGACTTGACTGTAGTAAAGGGTATAGGTTGTAGTAGTTACACAGAGATGAAGAGGATTGCATGCGATAGACTAGCGCGGAGAGTTGCATCAAATGTTTTCAGACTGAAGGTCACTACAACAGTAACAACTACAGTCACTACCATCCTCTCGACTCCTCCTCCATTTGGTTGTCGTCATGCATTCACTTTTTATGACCAATTGGCAACTTTTCATTGTTTAATGTGGACAGCCCTTAATTTTTAATTTTTGTATCTTTTGCACATTTAACATCCATGTTTCATTTACATAGGTAGCACTGGCACCGCGCGGGGTAGCCGTCGGGGGTTCGAGTCCTCCCTCGGGCATAGGTGTGTGGGTGCTGTCCTTATCGTAAGTTAGTTTAAGTTAGATTAAGTAGTGTGTAAGCCTAGGGACCGACGACCTCAGCAGTTTGGTCCCTTAGAACTTACCACAAATTTCCAATTCCCAATTACACTGGCAGTATATATAAGTTACATTCTTTTCGTTTAAGCCGAATTAGAAAAATACAACATTCAGTTTCCTAAATGACTCCAAGCAATTGATTATTGTTTTCGGGTGTTTCGAGCATACAAATTAATAAACAGTTCATTAATCTTTACTGTCTTGCTGTCGGCGTACTGATTGTACACTATTCTGCTCTACTTTAACTAACCTTCAGGCCTACTATCACACTCAGCTGAAGTTCTTATGGATTCAAAGCAAACAAAACATGCCATCTTAAAATAGAATGTCGCTGTTTACGTACTTGTAATAAGTCCTCATTATCTTTCCCTTTACTAATCAAACTTACGTCACTCAACGTATGATGTTCATAACAATCTGTTTGAAGGCACTGTTGATGCGACCCCGAAAAGAAGTAGAACTGCTGAGAAAGGTGGCACGAGGATCTAACCTCATTTGAGCGAAAGTCGCTAGGAATGAAATCGGATGCGCATTAGGGCATTATTAGGATGTCTGATTATTGTTCTCATCACGCCCGGCCCATGACTTTCAGTGCCATATTTAAAAATCTACAAATACCGAAATGTAAGTGAGACAGTGCGAAGTCCACACAGCCGACCTCTGTCTTCAGTGTGGGCCAATTTCACTGTGTGTCCTGATACAAGTCGTCTGCTCCATGAAGGAAAAGAGATTGTAAACTTTTAACTGTGAAATTACGCAAAAAATCAGTTTTTTACAAGCCACTAACCTGTTGCACGACAGGCAGGGAATTTTGGTGCCCGAGATTTGCATCTCATAGCTGTTTACTGCGCTACTAAAAAAATTCATTCATCACTATGGACAGGTTTTTCACGAAAGCCATTCTCTTCCGTATTTTGTTACACTGCTGTAACAAACTGAAAGTGACTTATTTTGTCCTCCTTCATAGCCTGTAGCAACTGCCAGCGGTAAATTTCTGTTATAGTCGTTTCCGCAAGTTCTTCCGAACCCCCTCTCTTGCTCTATTTCTGATTTCCGTGGGCTACATAGAATCCTTACCCTGCTGTGATCAGTAGTTTCTCCAGCCACCGTCTGCCAACCCACTGGTTTTCCCTTCCAGAGCATCCTGTGGCTGAACTGTCGAACTACATGACAGGCGGTAAGTTTTCTCGCTTCCTTCAAGTGACTTTACGTTGTAACAGAAAGCCACGAACGAAATGCAATCACAACAAAAGATTTGACAGTGACGCTCGTCTGTTTTACTAAGTGCTTTTCTGCATTGGAAAAAAGCGATTATTTATTCAAAGGATATGGTTTGAGTTTCTCGATGTGACTGTAAATTTCCAGAATGTCACGAATCTAAGAGGAAAAAAAAAACACGTGCAGCCCATTAGTGAATCACATGAATAACCACGTATCTCGCACTGGGAAAAACGCAAGAGAAAGAACAAAATAGTATGGAGGAATGTATTTCCAAGTACACTGTTTCACTATTACTAGCAACAAAAGGCACTTCGTCCTCTTGTTTAGCGCTTTTTCTTCGCTGAAAATCTCAAGTATACATGTCGATTCTTTCCTTGTTGCCTCTTAGCTCTACTAGACTGGCAGAGAAATTGACAGGAAGTGACAGCCTACATTTAGCCAAGTCTACCCAAGGCGGCCTTTCCTCCAGACTCAAAGTAGGGACGAGATGATCCTCACTCGCCTTCGTGTCAGTCACTGTCGATGACACACGTTTACCTTTGTCGACAAGAAGACCCACAAGATAGCAATATTTGTGATATAACATATATGTTTCAATACCTCTTGTGTTATATGACAACAAGAGGAAAGCAACGTGGATATAAAAAGCAGACTAGCACAGGCAAAGAGAGCATTCCACGTCAAAAGTCTCTCAGAAATTTCCTAAAATCAAAGATAGGGATCAACTTTTGGAATAAATTTCTGAGAATGTTTGTCTACAGAGCAGCATTCTATGAAAGTGATTAACACCGTGTGGGAAAGCAGGAAAAGAAAAAAAAATCGAAGTGTTTCAGATGTGGTGTTACAGGAGGACGTTGAAAACTATGTGGACTTTCTAGATATGCAATGAGAAGGGTCTCCATAGAATCGGCGAGGAGCCGGCCGCGGTGGTCTAGCGGTTCTGGCGCTGCAGTCCGGAACCGCGGGACTGCTGCGGTCGCCGGTTCGAATCCTGCCTCGGGCATGGGTGTGTGTGGTGTCCTTAGGTTAGTTAGGTTTATGTACTTCTAAGTTCTAGGGGACTTATGACCTAAGATGTTGAGTCCCACAGTTCTCAGAGCCATTTTTGAATCGGCGAGGAAAGAAATATCCTAGGTAAACATTTGCTAGACCGAGGGACAGAATGATGGGACATGTATTAAGACATTAGGGAATATTTTCCGTGGTATTATAGGGGAAAAACTGTGGGAGGACAGAGCTTGGATTATAACCAACAAATAATTAAGGCATTTGAGGGTAACTGCTACTCGGAGGTGAAGAGGTTAGCACAGAAGAGGAAATCTTGTGGATCACATCAATACAACACGGAGACTGCCGGCAAGGGAAAAAAAAAAACAGTGCAGCAGCCTTTGGTCTGTCAACGAACTTACTCTCAACTTTAGGCAACAGTGACAAGTAAGCAAGAAAAATGTTAAGATTTTCTGTGGCATCAAAACTCCTACCTAATATGATTGCGCAGACATTTTGTGTAATTCCGGATGACTAGTTCATCCTGTTACCAGCGCCATGAATCACGCTATTTGTGAGTTAAAGTGTATTATCAGTACTTCGCATATATCGAAAACAGCATAGTCAGAGATACTGGTAAATGCATGCACAGTATTATAACGATTGGGTTTTGTAGATATGTAGTCCTTAATTTCAGTGTTAACAGTTGTGATTGAGGACGGACGCTAATGATATCACTGTTTAGCGCACAAAATTTAACACGACCAACCGTGAAGATCCTGAGTGGTGGGAGGTGTAGAAGGAATTAAATGTGATGTCTGTAGATCAAATTACGTCGCGCATAAGCAAGGATAACGAACATTTGCCAAAAAAATATATAGACCGCTGTACAGTGTCATAAGGGAATTATAGTAGTCTAGGAATGTGTGTGTACGAATGGTATGGATGAACTTACGTTTATTGATGATGTTATGAATAACGACAATTACATAATTATGCCAGTGAAAAATTATTACAGAGAATACTGGAAAACTGGGTGTCAGTCGACGTTCATATTGTAACTAGAAAACGAGTGGAACAAAAGCGCACTTACTGTAGTACTCCTATGCTTACGTTACAACTGTCCATAAGTAACTGAAATTTTCGACAACTTCCGCATCTCAGGTCTGTTGATAGCGTAAGTGGAACTGTAGATAGAAGAATGAAGGGCAAAGACCATTTTCGTTAAGAGAAGTGTCAAAGACGATACCTGAAAACGAATGGCCTTATATGTTGCTCTACACTATCATACAGTTGTTTTAAACATAAGTATGTGAAAACTGTTTTGAAATCTCTGATTGTATGAACTGCGGAGTATTAAAGAGACGTATGATAATTCCTTCCTGATAGATCTCTCTCATTCCACTTCCACCGTCATCGTTTTTGTCAAATCGTATTAATCACATTGAAAAATTTGCGAACTGAGGTGCTTCACCATTTCAGTTATTTGCCATACTTTTTTTTTTTTGCTTTTCACTTTTCTTTTCGTTTGTTTGTAAAGAACGTACGTTCCGTCCATGACGACCTCTTTAGCGAAGCAGCTCCGATGAAGCAGGCTGATGAATAGATTATCTTAACGCCGGCCGTTGTGACCGAGCGGTTCTGGGCGCTTCAGTCCAGAACCGCGCTCCTGCTACGGTTGCAGGTTCGAATCCTGCCTCGGGCATGGATGTGTGTGATGTCCCTAGGTTAGTTAGGCTTAAGTAGTTCAAAGTCTAGGGGACTGATGACCTCAGATGTTAAGTCCCATAGTGCTTGGAGCCATTTGAACCATTTGATTATCTTAACATTCGTCTGGTGTTATTTACGAAAAGTCAAAAAAATGGTCAAATGTGTGTGGGACTTAACTGCTAAGGTCATCAGTCCCTAAGCTTACGGTCGCAGGTTCGAATCCTGCCTCGGGCATGGATGTGTGTGATGTCCTTAGGTTAGTTAGGTTTAAGTAGTTCTAAGTTCTAGGGGACTGATGACCTCAGCTGTTAAGTCCCATAGTGCTCAAAGCCATTTGATTTGAACCCTAAGCTTACACACTACTTAACCGAAATTATCCTAAGGACAAACACACACACCTATGCCCGAGGGAGGACTCGAACTTCCACCGGACCAGCCGTTACGAAAAGTACAAACCTAAATTGTAACTTATGAATGATAGCTAGGGCCTCCTTTTCTTGATGGAGATTAAGCTAAATGTTTGTCAGATACCTTATTAACACGACCGAAAGCAATCTGGGTTGAAAAAATACCTCAGCAGCTACGCTGGACAAAATGGTTGTCGATTACTGTAGGGGCCTATTACAACACATGGAAGAGCAAAACGATCTAAAGTAACAGCAAGCTCTTCACGAACTTTGTAGCTAATATTTAAACAGAAATAGTCGGCAAATGTTGGAAACCGTTTCAAGACTTGCAATAGAGAATCGACCACTAAACTAAAGGAAACATGACGCGTTTGTTGTGAATTACCGATCCTGAGTTACAAGGCTTAATGAGCCAGTATTCTCACGTTTATCCGCTGATACGAGCATTTCCAAGTGCGATACCTTAGATAGTGTTTGCTATGCTGACGCTGGACATTCCAAGACCTTTCATTGGTAATACTATACAGGAATCAGGATGGATATAGTTTTGTGTATGTAGATAACGAACAAACTTTCAAGACGACAATTCGCGAATACGCCAGCTGTACTGTGAAAAGTGTAACAGTTGCGCGACTGTTTTTTTCGTATAATGGCCTCTCTATGAAGAATAGTGTTCCCTTGTGTTGATACTCCGTTTTTCCGGTATGTGCATTACCAGTATCTCACATAATCATGGTGAAGATGATAAATGACTAAATCTTTTGTTAAAGCTGGTAAAATTTGTGATTCTACATCACTTAAGTGTGATACGCGCAAGGGATTTGAGAGGAAAATGATTGACGAGGAAATCCCTCTGTATCTATTTCATTACACGGCACTATAGAGCACCGGCCGAGAACAGCCTTCACGAAGCCAGCAACAGCGCCCGGTGAAGGCCGACGTGTTCTTCAAAGGCGTCCGTTACGACCGAACGCAACGCACCTGAATGAAATTTTAATGTCTGTCTCGACCTTGCCGATACCCAATCTTTATGTTCCAGCTGAGTGATGCATTCATAACGGACAGCGGCTGCGCCTCACTGGGAAGCGGAATGTCGGCAGGTCACCTCCACGTTCGCTTGCTTGCACTGGGGTACTCGCGGCTTATGCATTCTTCAGATGGAAATTACTTTCTGTGCGGTCGGTGAGAGACCGTTAAAGTCTAATATATTATGTAAATACCTTAACTGACTTCCGAGTACACTGAGTGTGTGTAGTTCGTGTTCCAATTCATGACACAAGAGGATCTGTAGTTTCTAGGAGAGTTTACATGTTCACCAGAGTGAGTTGTAAATTGACTTTCAAATTATACTTTATTTGCTGTAAAAGATAAAAATCTATATTTCCATTTAACATAAATTAGACATACTTAGATTCAAGTTCATAAAATTTGTCAGCGAGGTCTTCATTTTACGAAGCAGGGACGAGAAATGTCACGAAAACCTTTCTAATACCTGGAAGAAGCACTCCTTTGTGAGATAGTAATGCCGAAGAGATCTTTGCGGATGAAATTTCATATTGTACTGAGTATTGCTTGTAACGAATCTTCCTAGCAAATTTATTCTCTGTGCCAAATCAGTACTCAAGTCCTAGTTTTGCGTTCTGCGTGCAACTCTTTGGCCTCCGGGACCCTGGCTTTGATGCAAAATAATTGAAATTCATTCCATGTTTGATATACACTGAGACTAAATTTGAAATGTACTATACAGTAAAGTAAACTGATATGTTCAAAAGCAGTGCGTCGAATTAAATAAGCTCTGAATGTCTCGCGGAAAAATTGTGCACCGGAAAACTTTTATCGTCTTATAAATTTAGTTCTATGGCAAAGTCCACGAGAGTCTCTTCGAGCTACGAAATCGAAGACTTAAGTAGATGCAGTGATAAGGAAATACTGTACATCCACTAAACAGATAAGGAATCTCGCGAACTGCTACCAACATGCGGATAAGCCAGTTATTAGACTTTGTTGATGGAAAAGACCCTTCTCAGAAGTAAGGCTCCCTCTGGACAATACCCGCAAATCTTGCGTAGCACTGGTATTCACGATATACATAAATGACCTTGTGGATGATATCGGAAGTTCACTGAGACTGTTTGCAGGTGATGCTGTGGTGTATCGAGAGGTTGTAACAATGGAAATTTGTACTGAAATGCAGGAGGATCTGCAGCGAATTGACGCATGGTGCAGGGAATGGCAATTGAATCTCTATGTAGACAAGTGTAATGTGCTGCGAATATATAGAAAGATAGTTTCCTTATTATTTAGCTACAAAATAGCAGGTCAGCAACTGGAAGCAGTTAATTCCATAAATTATCTGGGAGTACGCATTAGGAGTGATTTAAAATGGAATGTTCATATAAAGTTGATCGTCGGTAAAGCAGATGCCAGACTGAGATTCATTGGAAGAATCCTAAGGAAATGCAATCCGAAAACAAAGGAAGTAGGTTACAGTACGCTTGTTCGCCCACTGCTTGAATACTGCTCGGCAGTGTGGGATCCGTACCAGATGGAGTCGATAGGAGAGATAGAGAAGATCCAACGGAGGGCAGCGCGCTTCGTTACAGGATCATTTAGTAATCGCGAAAGCGTTACGGAGATGATAGATAAACTCCAGTGGAAGACTCTGCAGGAGAGACGCTCAGTAGCTCGGTACGGTCTTTTGTTAAAGTTTCGAGAACATACCTTCACCGAAGAGTCAAGCAGTATATTGCTCCCTCCTACGTATATCTCGCGAAGAGACCATGAGGATAAAATCAGAGAGATTAGAGCCCACACAGAGGCATACCGACAATCCTTCTTCCCACGAACAGTACGAGACTGGAATAGAAGGGAGAACCGATAGAGGTACTCAGGGTACCCTCCGCCACACCGTCAGGTGGCTTGCGGATTATGGATGTAGATGTAGATGTAGAATTCCTTTGGAACACACACGGCTCATTTCCTTCCTCGCTTCTCCCGGCGTTTGCACTCCATCTATACGACCATGTAGCCGACGGGTTGTTAGAACGTATCTTCTTTTCTTCAGTGTTCAAAGGAAGAGGAAAAGATAAAACATTTAGCAACACGCCTCTTGGAAGTCAAGCGCACAATATAAACACGTCATGAAGTTAGACTGACTGATAGCCAAGTGCATGGCTCGGCGGTATCACCTGTGATTTAGGTTCTTCCGGGAAATACTTTGAAAAAAAAATAGTGGTAGTAGGAGCGAGCGCAGGAAACAATTTGGAAAAGAAAGTAAAGCCCCGCCGCTATGCCCTCGTACGAGCCAATCGGGACATACTTTCAAGTTGGCATCCCGAGACTAAGTGGACTCGTTTCAATCCCCCCCAACCAAGGAAACGTCCGGGATTTGAAACCGGGTCCTCGACAAGGCAGTCATCTGCACTGACCACTCACGTATGGATGCGGATGGGGACATGAAATAATATTAGTGTAACTATAGAACGTTATCTCCCAGAGAAAATTCATCACAGTCTAGTGTTTGTTAAAGTGTAATTGTTGATGTGTAAACGGTGTAGAGTCGATGACTTGCTCGACATACGTAATGTACCAGATGTAGGTGCGCAACGACGAGTGATCTTCAGCGCAAAGTCTTAGTCTAGTAGCTCTCAGGCTACAGCATTTAGCATGTCTTGGGACTCTTCCCTTCAATACAGTTTATACTGGTAAGGGGAAACCAGACCATCAGCTTCCGTTTGCAAACAAAAGTGAGCAACTTTAACCGATGGGGCTTTACTGACAGTTAAGATCGTGTTTCAAGACATGGTCATAGTTCATGATACAGTCAAATGAAGTTAAAATTGCTGCTTTGATTAAAATACGAATTGAGATTTTGCTTCTATGAACACTCACCGCTTCAAGCTCGGAATTTTCTAATGGTTAGTGTAGGAAGATCCATGACGCTATTCGCAGAGGATACTGTTCGAAGAGATTTCGGGATTGCAGCCGGTCGTCGTCAACTCCACTCCACGATATTTCAACTGGACACCTGCCAATCATGTTCAGGTGGGTCATATAAGGCGATGCTCCTGTATGTAGTGAAGTCACAAGGCCAAAAAATTGTCTCGAAATGCAGAGACCAGTTGCACGGACTGGCAGTGGGCCCTGCACAGTTACAAGTAGCATATTTCTGGCAAATTGGCGGAAAGTGTGACAATTATTATATTGGATTATTTACTGAAAAGCGACAATTATAGAATATAAAGTATGAGTACTAAGAATCTAAGGTGGAACGACAACATAAAATTAGTCGTAGGGAAATTAGATGCCAAAGTTATATACAGCGTGAGCCAAAACTCCACCGGCAAAATTTTGGAGGTTGTTCGGGGGTATTTTCTGAGTAATTTGATACACACTGTCTAGTCAAAAGTATCCGAACACCTACTAGATTTAACATTGATGGGGGAACGTCCATTCTTCGTCTTTATGACTTGAAAACTTTGAATGAGACGTCTGTGGAGGAATGGCAATTCATTCTCCCTCAGGAGCCGAAACCAGAGAAGATAGTGAAGTTGGACTCTGGGGTCCAGAGCGAAGTCGACGTTTTGATTCGTCCCAGAGGTGTTCGACTAGGTTCAGGCTGGAACTCTGGGCACGAGCGCCCACTTGAGGAACGTAATTGTCTACCAACTCTTGCCCGCAGATGCTGTTTTATGACGTGGTGCATTGTCGTGCTGATACCGTAAGTTATAGTCTCCGAACCTACTGTATGCAGTAAACAATGTTGTAAAATAATGTGTTCATAAGGGAACGTTTAGCGTTTCCTTAAGCGCAACAAGGGGACCACACAGTAACCACGAGAAACACACCCATACCATAACACCACCTGCTCTGTACTTCACTGTCGGCATTATACATGATGGCAGATAAAGTTATTCAGTAATTCACCAAATCCAGACACGTCAGTCGGATTACCACAGATTATAGCGTGATTCTTCACTACAAACCAAACGTTTCCAGTCATCCACCGTCCATTCTCGTCGCTCGTTACACCACCTCAAGCGTTTCTTAGCACTGACTAGAGAATATGTGGCTTATGAGGAACTACTCAACCATTGTGCGAGCGCCGGATCTACGATATTTTCGAACCGGGGCAAAAGCCTGATAGTGGCGCCCCCTTCCCCTCGAGCATTTGAGATAGGATGTCAAAAATTAAAAAAAAATATTTAATTAAATATGTTTATTTTGTGACGCACATCTTTCTGAAGAGTTTGACATATGAAATGAGGTGTCACCGCCAGACACCACACTTGCTAGGTGGTAGCCTTTAAATCGGCCGCGGTCCGCTAGTATACGTCGGACCCGCGTGTCGCCACTATCAGTGATTGCAGACCGTGCGCCGCCACACGGCAGGTCTAGAGAGACTTCCTAGCACTCGCCCCAGTTGTACAGCCGACTTTGCTAGCGATGGTTCACTGACAAATTACGCTCTCATTTGCCGAGACGATAGTTAGCAAAGCCTTCAGCAACGTCATTTGCTACGACCTAGCAAGGCGCCTTTATCATTTGCTATTTATCTTGTGATGCATGTACCGTCAAGAGCGATGTTCACCAATTATGGATTAAAGTTAAGTATTCCAGAAGCTACGTACCTTTTTTGCTAGTCTCAAGACATTTTCCTGTTCCAGACCTCACGACAGCCTGCGTGAGCTTATCGCGTGCCTTTCGGCTACCGGTCATAGTGGATTGGCTGTCTGGCCAGTCCACAACATGAAACATATACGTACGAGGAAATGTGAGAAATGTTATTTGGTCTTAAGTGTGCCAAGGTGCAGTGCCGCGCCTCTTCATACGTCATTCTTCTATGATAGATCAGGCCGGTTTGACATCCTGCCCGTATTTTTAAAAAAAGGCTTAGAATTAATACTGGGTGCGATTTTCTGTGACTGGGAAAATAAGAACTCTTCAGAAAATTTGGATTCTTTACTGCCTATTAGTTAATAACTTTCTCTTTTGTATGACATAAAATTTAATATGGAAAACATAAAACCAGTAAAGACAAGAGTCTTCAAGTCTTAAGTCCCAGCATTTTTTCCTCCCTAATCCTGCTACGGATGCACACGGCATACTTTCCTTTCTGCGAAAAAATCTACTAACTCATCAAAGTTCGTCAAATGTCTTGCGATATGGAAAATCAAAATGTCGTTGTCTAATACTGAAAAAGCTGTTAACACAGGTAATATCCCAGACTGATGTGGTTTCACGATTTGATTACGTTTATTTTGTCACTGTCTGTTAGATAAACAAAATAGGCCTTTCTAATATTGCAGCAATTGTAACACACGCCAAATAAGCGAGCCTGCTTTGGCACAAATGGTCATTTTTATGTTCCTCATTTACATAAATAACATGACAGAATATAATTAACGAAGTACCAATATTAAATGCCTATTAGGATTACTACATGCAAAAAGTTTTGCTTATAAATAGTTTCACGTTTCATTCGTGTGCTCCAGTTTCTCAAACATGAGATCGGAAAGTAGTAATACTAGGACGAAAATTTTATATAATTTGGAATCGTCATATTCTTCCATATGATTAGTGTGATGTCTCCTTTTCTTCTCCTTCCTCATTCTAACAAACAATATTGTCATCACTAATTCTGTAACTATTCCTGCCATTATCAAAACTTATTTCCCGGTTAATTTCACTAACCCTGCAAGAATCATCGGTTGAGATATCCCGTGTTTATTCTCCAGTTAGCCGTTATTGTGTGTTCGAACAACGCGTTTTCCGCGCTATTACGAGAATAAAACTTAAGCGATTGCTAACCACGGACTGTACAACTGGTTCTTAGTTGTGTAGCGATCTGGAAAAAATTTTCTGTCAAAATTTCATTTTCTTGGACACACCGAGAAGTTGATATGTAATCTTTCTTACCTGTTATTTCTGTTAATCGTTTATTTCCACTCTGGTAGTAGGGATTCCGCTAATAATTATAATAATGCTTAGTATTCGCACACCGAATCAACCTTACAAACAGCGATTGGCATTCATCCGTTCGGGTCTATTCGGCGCAGCTCGTATAGCCCCGTCCCCTTTTTTCTAGGTGCGACGGGGATTCCCCTGGCAGAGACATCAAGTACACAATCCACGCATTCAAAAATCAACTTATGATTCGTTCAGAAACGAACTTAGAATGTGTTCAAAAATGCTCAACAACAAACAGGAATGCGTTTCAAAATCATATGAGTTATCGATAGACCAACGTGCACTGGATGCTAGGCGCTTTATGAAACAAGGTCTTTTTCTTCAAGAATATGAATTTGGCGCTCCCTGAAATTGACGCCCGGGGGAGATACCCCGGTTCAATTGGCTCGTGAACAACACCGATCGTGTCCATTATGCGTCGTTACTTATGACGAGAAGTGATGCCTTTATGCTAACGTAAGAGAAAGAAGGAAGGAACTGTTGAGCCCAAACATAGCAGGAACTCCCCGTGCATCCACAAAAGATAACGTTATGCATCTGGTGTAACAGCGACGGTGTGATGTACTTCGAGTTGCTTCCCTGAGGTGTAACGATCACTGCTGACATTTATTGTCAATTACTAAGACGTCTTGCAGGCGCATTCCAAGAAAACCGACCAGGAACACAGCGTGAAGTGATGCTACTCCATGATAACGCCCGCCAGCATTCTGCTAGACAGACAAAAAACAGGAACTGGGTGCGAAGCCATTCCGCATCCACCTGATTCACATTATATTGCTCCCTCAGATTTTCACCTTTCCCGCTGTCTGTTGAATAACCTTCAAGGAATGCCCTTTACGGATGAAAACGGGATCCGAAAATGGTTCCACGAGTTCTTCGCCTCAAAACCATGTGACTTCTATCTACCTATCTTCTCAGCGATCACAGGCCCTGTAGACCACGCGCTGCACCAACGATCTGCTTCCGCCGCCTTCTATCTCTCGCAGCCTCTCTCCAACCTACGGAAATTCCTAATGCTGCAATGTCCTTCTCTATGTCATCTTTCCACCTTGTACGAGGTCGGCCCAATGGTCTTGATGCCTGGAGAGTTCCTTCAAATGCTTTCTTAGTGATTCAGTCGTTTTTTATTCTGGACACATGTCCAGCCCCTTGCAGTCTCCTACTTTTTAATTTCTGGATGATAGTGGGTTGCTTCATTAACTGATAAATTTCATTGTTCTTTCGAATTCTCCATGCGCCATTCTCCAACACAGGTATCCAGATTTTTCTCATTACTTTTCTTTCGAAAACATTCAGTTTTTCTCTTTCATTCTTTGTAAGCGTCCAGCTTTCTGAACCGTATAGTACTATGGGGCAGATAATAGTGTTGTATATCTTCATCTTTGTGGTGATTGACAAAACTTTACTTTTGAATGGATTGGTTAGTGAGTACAGACATCTTGATCCTGAGGCTATTCTTTCATTTATATCTATTGTTATGATATTTTTACTGTTGAAACGTGATCCAAGGTATTTAAACCGGACACTTTTCTGAATTTAGAATGTTGGTCAATTTCAAAGTAAGGATTTGGGTTTATGACTCGACCTCTTTACATATATTCGTTTTTCTCTTGGTTAATCAAAAGCCCGATTTTGCTGGCACTGTGCATGAGAGATTTGTACATGTCTTTCAGTTCTTCTTCAGTTTCACTCAGCAGCAGTATATCATCTGCGTAAGCCAGGAGTTTTATTTCACTGTGTTCGAATCAGAGACTATTGTATAGATGTAAATTACTCTCCCGAACCACTTTACCTAATGCAACGTTGAAGAGGACACATGAAAGAGCGTCTCCCTGTCGTAAGCCTGTGGATCCTCTGAACTTCACTGCTGCCTGGGAGCCATCCATGCAGCGTTGTATCACCCTAATGATTTTACTGGGTATACGAAATTCTCGTAGTGTGTTGTAGAGGCTACTTCTGCAGATGCTGTCGTAGGCTCGCTGGATGTGATTTCTGCAATCGCGAAATCAAAAACTTACTCCAACGTTTGCACATTTACGTAAATAATGAAGGAGAATATATTATTCGTGACTAAAGTTTCTGATGAGTATATTTGTTGCGTTTGTTAAACACACGGAAAAACTCTACGAACTTATGCACCAACCTGAACACGACATTAGAGACGTTGTGGATCCTGGAGAGGCTTACTGCTATCAAATGTGCGACTCTCCCACCAACATGAGTCAAACAATATATTACTTCTTAACATCGACAACTCACAAAAAGATCATTTTTGTAAAAACAGATGAATTCCACCTAATATACAGGGTGATTCACTGATCGTGACAGGGCCAAATATCTCACGAAATAAGCGTCAAACGAAAAAACTACAAAGAATGAAACACGTCTAGCTTGAAGGGGGAAACGAGATGCCGCTAGGGCTGGCCCGCTAGATGGCGCTTCCATAGACCAAACGGATATCAACTGCGTCTTTTTAACTAGGAACCCCCATTTTTTTATTACATATTCGTGCAGTACGTAAAGAAATATGAATGTTTTAGTTGTACCACTTTTTTAGACGAACATTTGGTAACAGGTAGGTTTTTTTAAATTAAAATACATAACGTAATTACGTTTGAACATTTTATTTCGGTTGTTCCAATGTGATACATGAACCTTTGTGAACTTATTTCTGAGAACGCATGCTGTTACAGCGTGATTACCTGTAAATACCACATTAATGCAATAAATGCTCAAAATGATGTCTGTCAACCTCAATGCATATGCCAATACGTGTAACGACATTCCTCTCAACAGCGAGCAGTTCGCCTTCAGTAATGTTCGCACATGCATTGACAATGCGCTGACGAATGTTGTCAGGCGGTGTCGGTGGATCACGATAGCAAACATCCTTCAACTTTCCCCACAGAAAGAAATCGGGGACGTCAGATCCAGTGAACGTGCGGGCCATGGTATGGTGCTTCGACGACCAATCCACCTGTCATGAAATATGCTATACAATACCGCTTCAACCGCACGCGAGCTATGTGCCGGACATCCATCGTACATTGCCATTCTGTCATGCAGTGAAACATCTTGTAGTAACATCGGTAGAACATTACGTAGGAAATCAGCTTAAATTGCGCCATTTAGATTGCCATTGATAAAATGGGGGCCAATTGTCCTTCCTCCCATAATGCCGCACCATATATTAACCCGCCAAGGTCGCTGATGTTCCACTTGTCGCAGCCATCGTGGATTTTCCGTTGCTCAATAGTGCATATTATGCCGGTTTACGTTACCGCTGTTGGCGAATGACACTTCGCCGCTAAATAGAACGCGTGCAAAAAATCTGTCATGGTCCCGTAATTTCTCTTGTGCCCAGTGGCAGAAATGTACACGACGATCAAAGTTGTCGCCATGCAATTTCTGGTCCATAGAAATATGGCACGGGAGCAATCGATGTTGATGTAGCATTCTCAATACCGACGTTTTTGAGATTCCCGATTCTCGCGCAGTATGTCTGCTACTGATGTGCGGTTTAGCCGCGACAACAGCTAAAACACCTACTTGGGCATCATCATTTGTTGCAGTCGCTGTTGACGTTTCACATGTGGCTGAACACTTCCTGTTTCCTTAAATAACGTAACTATCCGGCGAACGGTCCGGGCACTTGGGTGATGTCGTCCAGGATACCGAGCAGCATGCACAGCACACGCCCGTTGGGCATTTTGATCGCAATAGCCATACATCAACACGATATCGACCTTTTCCGCAAATTGATAAACGGTCCAATTTAACACTGATAAAGTATCACGAAGCAAATACCGTCCTCACTGGCGGAGTGTTACGTGATACCACGTACTTACACGTTTGTGACTATTACAGTGCCATTTATCACAAAGCGAAAAAAGTGGTCCAACTAAAACTTTGATATTTCTTTACGAAGTACAGGAATATGTAACAAAACATGAGGGTTGCTATTTAAAAAAAAACGCAGTTGATATCCGTTTGACCTATGGCAGTGGCATCTAGCGGGCCAACTGTAGCGCCATCTGGTTTCCCTCTTCAAGCTAGACGAGTTTCGTTCTTTGTAGTTTTTTCGTTTGATATTTGGCCCGGTCACTATCAATGGACCACCCTGTATATGCTTCTAAACAGATTCGGAAGGATGTAGGTTGCAGTAGGTACTGGGAGCTGAAGAAGCTAGCACAGGATAGAGTATCATGGAGAGCTGCATCAAACCAGTCTCTGGACTGAAGACCACAACAACAACAACAGTATATGCTTACCAATATTCGTTATTCGCACAAACCATTTGCGAATGGTGGTGTGGTAAGGGAAAAAGAAATAGTAGTGAGAAACCAGGTACCGTGTCCGCCACACCGTAAGTACGTATGTAGTTGTAGATGTGGATATTACGTAGCCCGCTATAGTGGTCAGGTGCTGTGTGGTTATTCACGGGCGGGAACCGCAGCTGCGCAGTCCGCAGGTCGCCGGCCTGCTCGGCGCGGCTCGCCCAGTGCAGCGCAGCGCGGTGCAGCGGCGCCGCGTGTCACCGGCGGGCGGCGGCGGCGGCGGCCGGGCGCTCAGCTGGTCCCGCGGCCAGCTGGCTGGAATGTGACCTTGCAGAAGGTCACCGACTCGACTCCGGGCCGGGCCGGTGCCAGCGGCCCTACACCGCCGCTGCCGCCGCCGCCGCCGCCGCCGCCGCCGCTGCCGCACCACCTCTGCTGCCGACCTTCCGCCTCCTTCCCTACCCCCACACCTGCCTACCGAAGTAGCATCCAAATACGTCATGAATACGGTTGTACCGGGTGATCAAAAAATCAGTATAAATTTGAAAACTGAATAAATCACGGAATATTGTAGATAGAGAAGTACAAATTGAGACACATGCTTGGAATGACATAGGGTTTTATTAGAACCAAAAAAATACAAAAGTTCAAAAAATGTCCGACGGATGGCCCTTCATCTGATCAGAATAGCAATAATTAGCATAACAGAGTAAGACAAAGCAAAGATGATGTTCTTTACAGGAAATGCTCGATATGTCCACCATCATTCCTCAACAATAGGTGTAGTCGAGGAATAATGTTGTGAACAGCACTGTAAAGCATGTCCGGAGTTATGGTGAGACATTGGCGTCGGATGTCGTCTTTCAGCATCCCTAGAGATGTCGGTCGATCACGATGCTCTTGCGACTTCAGGTAACCCCAAAGCCAATAATCGCACGGACTGAGGTCTGGGGACCTGGGAGGCCAAGCATGACGAAAGTGGCGGCTGAGCACACGATCATCACCAAACGACGCGCGCAAGAGATCTTTCACTCGTCTAGCAATATAGGGTGGATCGCCATCCGACATAAACATCGTACGTTCCAGCTGGTGTTTCTGATTCTCTGTCTCATTACAGCTCCTTTTATACACGATTGTCATGCGCAGTCACTGACGTTTTGCTGTCCAGCGCCATCTGTCGGAAATTTTGTGAACTTTTTGTTTTTTTGTTCTAATAAAACCCCATGTCATTCCAAGCATGTGTGTCAATTTTTGCCTGTGTATCTACATTATTCCGTGGTTTATTAAGTTTTCAAATTTATACTGACTTTTTGATCACCCGGTATATAGTCGAATAGGTGCGTCGTTTCCTGTTTAATTTTTGAATATACACTAAATTTCGCGAGTCATCTTTCGGTGTGCGACGGAGGGTGCATCGTGTACCACCCTTTCTCCCTCTCTTGTGCCATTACCGTTTGGTAAGCGGGAAGAACGATTATCTGTTGGCCAGTGTATAAGTGTTTGCTAAATGGTCCAAATGGCTCTGAGCACTATGGGACTTAACTGCTGAGGTCAACAGTCCCCTAGAACTTAGAACTACTTAGACCTAACTAACCTAAGGACATCATGCACATCTATGCCCGAGGCGATACGAACCTGCGACCGTAGCGGCCGCGCGGTTCCAGACTGTAGCGCCTAGAACCGCTCGGCCACAATGGCCGGCTAAGTGTTTGCTAGTTCAAGAGTTCCCGGAGGGCTGTTCACACTATAGAATACAAATATTCTGCATGAGGATGATATTTGTAGGAAATGCACATATGACTGTGTAGATTATCTTCCCGCTGGTGCACGCAAAACTCGAAGAATATTGAGGTAACCGCAAACCGGACTAGAGAAACCCACTTTAGCATCACCTTAACATGATAATTTTCGTTGTTCTTTCGTTTCACTTACTTTCTATCTAATTATCATTTTTTAATACCTACATATTAATATATATGGATGGAATACTTAGAAGGAGAAACAGCATTGGTCACTAAGTGACCGAAAATCGATTTTGCGGATAATAAAACAAAAAAATACGAACAATGCTGTTTCTCCTTCCAAGTATATCCATTATCTGGTCGTGGTGCACAGGACACTCCATGGAGTCGCCAACCTACATATTAAGTTACGTCTTTTCTTGTTTAACCCTTTCAGACCCTCTGGCTACAATTAGGTACATTAACTTTTACTGTGTGTTAGCTGAAACAGAAGTATTTTTTGCCAATGGAAACCTGAGGTACATATTTGTGAATGGTCAACCTTTCCATCAAGCGCAAGTCCTGTCAACTGTTGGGCATCTGTATGAAAATATCAGCAAGTCAGTGTTGCAGTGTGCAGCACCTTGTGACAATGCGCAGCAGCTCATGACCACCAGAATACATGAATGTGGTTGGTTCGTTATATTACAATGTATAATTAAATATTATTATTTTCATGGTAATAATTGAATGTTCATTTTACTATTTATGATAACAGAAAATATTTTTAATTAGTTACTTTAGTCCACAAAATGAAGCCAAGTGTACAAAGTATGTTTTGAAAACGAGTACATATTTGTGTATAAATCTTGCATCCAAAATCATTAAAAAATCACCTAAGAGTATTACCACATAAATAAAAATTTTTCATCCTCTAGAAAAAATTCAGTTGTGAAAGGGTTAATTTTTGAATATACACTATATTTAGCGAGTCATCTTTCGACAATGGCAAGGAAAGCGTTTCTGAAGAAGAGAAATTTGTTAACATCGAGTATAGATTTAAGTGTCAGGAAGTCGTTTCTGAAAGTATTTGTATGGAATGCAGCCATGTATGGAAGTGAATCACGGACGATAAATAGTTTGGACAAGAAGAGAATAGAAGTTTTCGAAATGTGGTGCTACAGAAGATTGCTGAAGATTAAATGGGTAGATGACATAACTAATGTGGAAGTATTGCATAGAATTGGGGAGAAGAGAAATCTGTGGCACAACTTGACTAGAAGAAGGGATCGGTTGGTAGGACAGGTTCTGAGGCATCAAGGGATCACCAATTTAGTATTGGAGTGCAGCGTGGAGGGTAAAAATCGTAGAGGGAGACCAAGAGATGAATACACCAAGCAGATTCAGAAGGATGTAGGCTGCAGTAGATACTGGGAGATGAAGAAGCTTGCACAGCATAGAGTAGCATGGAGAGCTGCATCAAACCAGTCTGTGGACTGAAGACCACAACAACAACAATTAAGTTACATCTTTAATATCGCAGGCTTATCAGTTAAAAATGTATTACGTACAGAATTCTAAGTGTTACGACTGTGCTGAACGAACTGCTTCAGATACAGCAATGAAAATTTTCAAAATGCAATAAACAGCTTGAGGTGACAAAAGTCATGGGACACGATATGCACATACATAGATGGCGGTAGTGTCGCGTACAAAAGGTATAAAAAGGCACTGCAGTTGTGGAGTTGTCGTTTGTACTCAGGTGATTCATGTGACAAGTTATCCGACGTGATTATGGCCACACGACGGGTAACAGACTTCGAACGCAGAATGGTAGCCGGAGCTCAACGCATTTCGGTAATGGTTAGGGAATTCAGTATTCCCATATCTACAGTGTCAAGAGCGTGCCGAGAGTACCACGTTTCACACATTACCTCCCACAACGGACAAAGCAGTGACGGACGGCCTTCACTTAACGACCTAGAGCAGCGGCGTTTGCGTTGAATTGCCAGGGATAACAGACAAACAACACTGCGTGAAATAACCGCAGAAATCAACATGGGACGTACGGCGAACGCATCCGTTGGGACAGTACGGCGAAATTTGCCGTTAACTGGCTACAGTAGCAGAAGACCGACGCGAGTGCCTTTGCAAACAGCACGACTTCGGCAGCAGCTCCTTTCCTGCGCTCGTGACCATATCGGTGTAACCCTACACGATTGGGAAACAGTACTGTCGGGACTGCTACGGTCGCGGGTTCGAATCCTGCCTCGGGCATGGGTGTGTGTGATGTCCTTAGGTTAGTTAGGTTTAAGTAGTTCTAAGTTCTAGGGGACTTATGACCTAAGATGTTGAGTCCCATAGTGCTCAGAGCCATTTGAACCATTTGAAACCGTAATGTGGTCTGATGAGTCCCGATTTCAGATGGTAAGAGCTGGTGGGAGGGTTGGAGTGTGGCACAGACCCCACGAAGTCATGGACCCAGGGTGTCAACAAGGCACCAGCATATGTTTACATTGAACTGACTGGGGTTCTCTGGTCCAAAAAAAACGATCATTAGCTGGAAGTGGTTGTGTTCGGCTACTTGGAGACTATTTGCAGCCATTCATGGAATTTTCACCTGGCCACAATTGACGCGACTGGTTTCAAGAACATTTTGGACAATTCGAGCGAATGATTTTGGCCACTCAGATAGCCCGACATGGATGCCATGAATTATACATACTTATTAAGTTATATATTTACTACTGCATTATGAGGCTTATGAATTAAAAACTTATCAAGTAGAGAATTTTCAGTGTTAGTATGTACTGAACGAACTGCTTTACATACAGTAAGGAAGGTTTTCACAATGTAGTAAATAAATAACATGTAACTTCTTTTCTGATTTTAATTTGGCCTCTCCGTGACGGACGGAAGTTGGCGAAGCTTAGCTGCTTAACGGTATTGTGGGCCATAACGTAACAAGCCGTTGTGAATATAGTGTTGATTCGTGTACGTTGTTGTGTATACCAATTGTTATTATTATTTACAAAAATGAGCGCCAGGCTCTATGTACCTCTTCCATCAAGCGAGTCACCATTGCCGTACATGTTCGTTTATTCTATAAGCTATAATCTGGCTGCTAAGGAAAAAGGAGGTGGGGCTTGTCTCAGCAGCCAGTGTGTTAAGAGCTGATCGCTAGCTTCCGCTCCCGACGTCCTCCGCACAGGGGCCAAGAAAAAGTGCGCGACCAGTAAAATGTTCCTGGATTCTTCATGCAACAAGCATACTCAGAAGCGCACAATGAGACTCTCTGTGATAAACAAATCCTCTGTTGTTGCATCACTCATTGCTACCAAACTTGGACGAACATTTCTATGGCGTCCTCGAGCATACTACATGAACCCACGACGGGACGTAATGCTCTTACTGTCTATGTCCTGTATTAGTCCTCCTTTGTATGAGTCGCAGACTGAAGAGTAATATATAAGAATCGCTCATTCGAGGGTTTTATAAACTACCTCCTACAAGAAATAAGTCACTTCCTTTGCATTATTTCTGTCTAGCTTTTGCCTTTCAAATAATTACACTACTGGCCATTAAAATTGCTACACCAAGATGAAATGCAGATGATAAATGGGTATCCATTGAACAAATATATTATACTAGAACTGACATGTGATTACATTTTCACACAATTTGGGTGCATAGATCCTGAGAAATCAGTACCCAGAACAACAATCTCTGGCCGTAATAATGGCCACGATACGCCTGTGCATTGAGTCAAACAGATCTTGGATGTCGTGTACAGGTACAGCTACCCACGCAGCTTCAACACGATACCACAATTCATCAAGAGTTGTGACTGGCGTATTGTGACGAGCCAGTTGCTAGGCCACCATTGACCAAACGTTTTCAATTGGTGCGAGATCTGGAAAATGTGCTGGCCAGGGCAGCAGTCGAACATTTTCTGTATCCAGAAAGACCCGTACAGGAGCTGCAACATGTAGTCATGCATTATCCTGCTGAAATGTAGGGTTTCGCAAGGATCGAATGAAGGGTAGAGCCACGGGTCGTAACACATCTGAAAAGTAACGTCCGCTGTTCAAAGTGCCGTCAATGCGAACAAGAGGTGACCGAGACGGACGCCGGGTGATACGCCAGTATGGCGATGACGAATACACGCTTCCAATGTGCGTTCACAGCGATGGCGCCAAAGACGGATGCGACCATCATGATGCTGTAAACAGAACCTGGATTCATTCGAAAAAATGACGTTTTTCCATTCGTGCACCCAGCTTCGTCGTTGAGTACTCCTGTCTGTGATGCAGCGTCAAGGTTAACCGCAGCCATGGTCTCCGAGTTGATAGTCCATGCTGCTGCAATCGTCGTCGAACTGTTCGTGCAGATGGTTGTTATCTTGGAAACGTCCCCATCTGTTAACTCAGGGATCGAGACGTGGCTACACGATCCGTTACAGCCATCTCGACCAACGCGAGCAGCAATGTAGCGATACTATAAACCGCAATCGCGATAGGCTACAATCCGGCCTTTATCAAAGTCGGAAACGTGTTGGTACGCATTTCTCCTCCTTACACGAGGCATCACAACAGCGTTTCACCAGGCAACGCCGGTCAACTGCTGTTTGTGTATGAGAAATCGGTTGGAAACTTTCCTCATGTCAGCACGTTGTACGTGTCGCCACCGGCGCCAACCTTGTGTGAATGCTCTGAAAAGCTAATCATTTGCATATCACAGCATCTTCTTCCTGTCGGTTAAATTTGACGTCTGTAGCACGTCATCTTCGTGGTGTAGCAATTTTAATGGCCAGTAGTGTAGTTGAATGTGATGGTTGTAACTTAAATCGCTTCGGACTTATATCCCTTGGACTGACTCCAGAGTTTGATTGCCGTGAAATCAAATACCAATGAATTCTGACGTCTATTACTAGGGTGAGAGTGCATTTCTGGTCATTTCCGCGAGTGAATGCTGCCTAGCGGAGTTGCGGGGACGTGATAAGTGACATCTAGGAGTTGTAGAGGGGACATAGTAGATAATATTTTGATACTGATCCCATGTCCGCAAATGTACTCTTTATGTCAAAAGTAAGTTTGAAGACTGGATCAGTTTCAAATTTCCCGCTTCACGCTGTGGTACATAATAGTAGAGCTCACATGTGTCGAGAACGTTTTCCGTGTCTCGGCATTACTTTCAGCACAGCCCTCGCAGAATCGTCCTGTACCACCAAAATGCCTCTGAGCACTATGGAACTTAGCATCTGAGGTCATCAGTCCACTAGAACTTAGAACTAATTAAACCTAACTAACCTAAGGACATCACACACATCCATGCCCGAGGCAGGATTCGAACCTGCGACCGTTGCGGTCGCGCGGTTCCAGACTGTAGCGCCTAGAACCGCTCGGCCACACCGGTCGGCACCTGTACCACCAGAAGAAACGAAGTTAGGCTATATCGCTATACACGCTATGGTGCCTAATTCCAATACAGTTTTCGCCTGTATTGGTGGGAAATTCTGGACCTGTTGTTCTCTGTTTAGCCGTCAGTTGATACTTTACACACTCGACACATTACAGATGGATAACTAAGGAATACTTCAGATCTAAACCGGTTTAGCGTGTACTGTGTTAGCAGAGTGCTACTGATGAGCCTCTTCATCCTCAGGAGCGTTCTCCTTCTGACACTTAAAAGGCAAGCATTCTAAACTTGTCCCTCCTATGGTCAAGGAAGCGCAACGAGGCATTCCAGTTTTCCGCTTTAAACAGACGGCGCCTACGCCGTGGCCTGGTGTGGCATTCGCCTTAGTGGCAGGTCGTCCGTGCAGCCACCTCGGCAGTGATAAGATCGTACCTGTCGGCGCACGCGTGTTCTGCACAATTGCTGGACGCCGGCCAGCGCATTTGTTCCTCGACGGTATCTCCAACGTCGACTGCGGCTAAGAGCGCCATTGTAAGGGGCTGCCTTCGTTACTGGCATATAGCCTCAATTAACGAGTCACTCACTGCGCCAGCAACCCTTCGTCTAACAGATAATGGGCACCTTTAGGTCCAGCACGTTTTGTCCTCCGATAGCAGTCGCTCACTTCATCAACCCACAATTTTCTTTTGTCGACGTATTGTCGTTATTTCCTGGCAGCCCCCATGGCTGTCTCTTCATTTTACAGAAAGAGGACAGACGTAACAGTTCGACAGAGTGCAGACGTATCACAGTCGTTCGTACATATCCAGCAAAAACTTACTTCTCTTTTTGTAGTAAGATAGGATTACAGTCTACATGACAGTGCGTATTCACACTATGATAATTCCCAAGACTATCTAGGCTTACATCATTCCTCGATCCATGAGACCTTGTAAAACAATGTACGGGACAGGGTTAGCATCCACCGTGGATGGCAAACTATAGTCACTCGTTACTAACAACTGTCACATTCAGGTATGAACCAGTCGACAAGTGTCACTGCCTTAGGTCGTATTGGACTTAATAGAAATGTTAATGGACGGTTTTTCAACGCGGCAATGCAGTATCCATCTGATACGGGAGTAGAAGTCCCTACAGAATCACGTAGAGTTCTTTATCTCGAGAAACATTGGCCCACATGAGCTTGAAACGTTGCAAATTGCATCATATCCGACCGTATAAATATTCGGAGGAGCAAGCATCCAATTAGGATTTTAGTTGTAGCAGGGACTTTTATAAGTTCTTCTGAGTCTCACCCAGGAAACTATAGAGACTTTAGGACAATTACGAGGCGGGAATGTAGCAAGAGCCGCTCCTGAAAGAGTTTATAAGGGTCCCATGAGCTCTACGTTTTCGATTTTGACTGCTGTCTGGACTTCAGTTTGACTGCTGTCTGGGTAAGTTTACCCTAATTCACATAAACTGAGCTGCAGAGGAAATTCACAGTACGGCCGACCGGAGTGGCCGAGCGGTTCTAGGCGCTTCAGTCTGGAATCGCGTGACCGCTACGGTCGCAGGTTCGAATCCTGTCTCCGTCATGGTTTAGTTAGGCTTAAGTAGTTCTAAGTTCTAGGGGACTGATGACCTCAGATGTTAAGTCACATAGTGCTCAGAGCCATTTCAACCATTTGGACCATTTTGAACCATTCACAGTACGCTCCTTATATTGTGGCCGAGACTGCTAAACTCACATAAAAGTGAGAACTGTTCTGATGATTTCTGCTCTCTTCCCTATATCATGTAGCCGCAAATAATAGTATAAGAATTCCTGGTAGGAAGAATCACTTTCTAGAGAAGTGCTAATAGTGGGCAAAAGGGATTAATAACGCGAGAATACTCACATTCAGTGGCTCTGTGGAAAAGCGCCACACTACAAATTCAGAAATCTCAGGTCAGTCCTAGGGTTTTTCGTTCATTGAACGCCATCTCCAGCTACAGGAGATAGATTAAAATACAGAAATACAAAAAACATTACCATGCCTAATAGGGTTAGGGTGGCAATCAAAACAGCTTCCAGACCTCTTGGAATGGATAAATACAGGTCCGGTATGGTTTTCAAGGGAATCTTATTCCATTCTTCCTACAAAACAGCAGCAAATCCAGGTAACGATGATGGAGGTGAATAGCTGTCACACACCATTCTCGCCGAAGCAAACAGCAAAGACACAATAATATAGAGGTGGTCAGGGGAGATGCGACAGTTCATCCGTATGTTCACAAAACCAGTGCTGGACTATGCGAGCTGTGTGAACAGGGGTCATGTCGCATCCGAGCACAGAATCACCACTGGGGAACAAAATGGCCACATGATCCTTGGCAATAATGTGAACTTTTAGAGTAACGACGGAGCTCATGAGATACCACGATGTGGCTGTCCAATCGTCACTGAACCCCGCCGTGTTTCACTCTTGCCACGCAGTCTGTACCGCAGGCTTCGAACGACGTTGTCTCTGCCAGAAGTTGGAAACAAAGACCAAATACTTTCTTCCATTGTTCCGTAGTTCAGATTTTATAGCTTAGCCACCACGATTTTTTATTACAGGCGCTTGAGCTACCGATGAGTCGTTTCGAAGTTACAGTTTGCCCTGTAGTTCCCTGCTTATAGAGATCACCTCGTGTTGTTTTGGTGCTGACAGGACCCACGAGTACGACATTCAGTTGTGCAATGACTTTTTCAGTCGTCATCCTTTAACACTACTGGCCATTAAAATTGCTACACCACGAAGATGACGTGCCACAGACGCGAAATTTAACCGACAGGAAGAAGATGTTGTGATATGCAAATGATTAGCTTTTCAGAGCATTCACACAAGGTTGGCGCCGGTGGCGACACCTGCAACGCGCTGACATGAGGAACGTTTCCAACCGATTTCTCATACACAAACAGCAGTTGACCGGCGTTGCCTGGTGAAACGTTGTTGCGATGCCTCGTGTAAGGAGGAGAAATGCGTACCATCCCGTTACCGACTTTGATAAAAGTCGCATTGTAGCATATCGAGATTGCGGTCTATCGTACCGCGACATTGCTGCTCGCGTTGGTCGAGATCCACTGACTGTTAGCATAATATGGAATCGGTGGGTTCAGGAGGGTAATACGGAACGCCGTGCTGGATCCCAACGGCCTCGTATCACTAGCAGTCGAGATGACAGGCGTCTTATCCGCATGTCTGTAACGGATCGTGCAGCCATGTCTTGATCCCTGAGTCAACAGATGGAGATGTTTGCAAGACAACAACCATCTGCACGAACAGTTTGACGACGTTTGCAGCAACATGGACTATCAGCTCGGGGACCATGGCTGCGGTTACCTTTGACGCTGCATCACAGACAGGAGCGCCTGCGATTGTGTACTCGACGACGAACCTGGGTGCACGAATGGAAAAACGTAATTTTTTCTGATGAATCCAGGTTTTTCCAACAACATGATGGTCGCATTCGTGTTTGTCGACATCGCGGTGGACGCACATTGGAAGCGTGTATTCGTCATCGCCACACTGGCGTATCACCCGGCGTGATGGTATGGGGTACCACTTGTTACACGTCTCGGTCACCTCTTGTTCGCATTGACGGCACTTTGAACAGATGACGTTACATTTCAGATGTGTTACGGCCCGTGGCATTACTCTTCATTCGATCTCCGCGAATCCCTACATTTCAGCAGGATAATGCACTACCGCATGTTTCAGGTCCTGTACATGCCTTTCTAGATACAGAAAATGTTCGACTGCTGCCCTGGCCAGCACATTCTCCAGATATCCCACCAATTGAAAACGTCTGGTCTATGGTGGCCGAGCAACTGGCCCGTCACAATACGCCAGTCACTACTCTTGATGAACTGTGGTATCGTGTTGAAGCTGCATGGGCAGCTGTACCTGCACATCCCTTCCAAGCTCTGTTTGACTCAATGCCCAGGCGTATCCAAGCCATTATTACGGCCAGAGGTGGTTGTTCTGGGTACTGATTTCTCAGGATCTATGCACCCAAATTGCGTAAAAATGTAATCACATGTCGGTTCTAGTATAAAATATTTGTCCAATGAATACCCGTTTATCATCTGCATTTCTTCTTGGTGTAGCAATTTTAATGGCCAGTAGTTTAAATAATTTCGCAACCGAGGCTGTTTTTGTTCTGACAATTTTTCTAGAGCTACTGCCAGGAAAAACAATGAACGCTAGTGCTAACTGACGTAGCAGGACGTGGCCAATTACATGACTGTAATCGGCCCCTGAAGCGCATTGCCAGTAAGGCCTGAATGTTATAACGATAGCGCGAAGCGATTCGGAGCTCATGAAATCGCTACATCGTCTGGCAGCCCTTATCGAATGCAGGTGGTAAATCGTGAGCGTTCTGGGGCAGAAACTGTGTTTATAAGTGTTTAACACTTATAAAGTTAAGAGTAGTTATTCTTCATGACCAACGAAGTTAATTTTCCAGTACAGAAAGCTTAAGGGGGTAGGACGTCAAACGGGCCGACTTGGAGCAGGAGAGGCACAACAGGACATTTTAATTTCCACTGTCTATACTTTTACAAGTAAATTCATAAAACTTTGTCAGCATGACCAGGAAGGATACAGGATTCACACTAGTAGCAGCGGAAGTTCAAAAACATAACAAGATAATTTTTTTTTCATGTGAAATTTCATCATTGTTTCACTTACTATTGGCTGCATTTGTTGCTATAGGTACACTTCTCTTCAAAGTAAGAGAGACTGTTTGATGAATTTTGCACAGCATTCAAACCATATTTACAGGTGTATGAAACTCTATAATTTTCCAAATCTGTTAAAAACTGAGGTAAAAATTGAGATAATTAACAAAAAAATTTGATTTTTTTCTAAACATAAAGTTTAAAACGTAACAGCTCATTCACTTTTTCATAAATTAAATAGATTCTAGAGTTTCAGACACCTGTAAGTATGGTTTGTATGCTGTGCAAAATTCATCGAACAGTCTCTCTTACTTATGAAGTAATAATGGCCACGATACACCTGTGCATTGACTCAAACAGATCTTGGATGGCGTGTACAGGTACAGCTACCCACGCAGCTTCAACACGATACCACAGTTGGCTCTGAGCACTATGGGACTTAACATCTATGGTCATCAGTCCCCTAGAACTTAGAACTACTTAAACCTAAGTAACCTAAGGACAGCACAGAACACCCAGTCATCACGAGGCAGAGAAAATCCCTGACCCCGCCGGGATTCGAACCCCGGAACCCGGACGTGGGATGCGAGAACGCTACCGCACGACCACGAGCTGCGGACGATACCACAATTCATCAAGAGTTGTGACTGGCATATTGTGACTAGCCAGTTGCTCGGGCACCATTGACCAGACGTTTTCTATTGGTGAGAGATCTGTAGAATGTGCTGACCAGGGCAGCAGTCGAACGTTTCCTGTATCCAGAAAGGGCCGTACAGGACCTGCAACATGCGGTCGTGCATTATCCTGCTGAAATGTAGGGTTTCGCAGGGATCAAATGAAGGGTAGAACATCGGGTCGTAACACATCTGAGAAGTAACGTCCACTGTTCAAAGTGCCGTTAATGCGAACGAGAGGTGACCGAGACATGTAACCAGTGGCACCCCATACCATCACACTGGGTGATACGCCAGTATGGCGATGATGAATACACGCTTCCAATGTGCGTTCACCGCGATGTCACCAAACACGGATGCGACCATCATGATGCTGTAAACAGAACCTGGATTCATCCGAAAAAATGATGTTTTTCCATTCGTGCACCCATGGTCGTTGTTGAGTACACCATCGGAGGCGCTCCTGTCTGTGATGCAGCGTCAAGGGTAACCGCAGCCATGGTCTCCGAGCTGATAGTCCATGCTGCTGGAAACGTCGTCGAACTGTTCGTGCAGATGGTTGTTGTCTTGCAAACGTCCCCATCTGTTGACTCAGGGTTCGAGACGCGGCTTCACGATTCGTTACAGCCAAGCGGGTAAGATGCCTGTCATCTCGACTGCTACGAGGCCATTGGGATCTAGCACAGCGTTCCGTATTACCCTCCTGAACCCACCGATTCCATATTATGCTAACAGTCATTGGATTTCGACTAACACGAGCAGCAATGTCACGATACGATAAACCGCAATCGTGATAGGCTACAATCCGACCTTTAACAACGTCTGAAACGTGGTGGAACGCATTTCTCCTCCTTACACGATGCATCACAACAACGTTTCACCAGGCAACGCTGGTAAACTACTGTTTGTGTATGAGAATTCGGTTGGAAACTTTCCTCTAGTCAGCAGGTTGTAGGTTTCGCCACAGGCGCCAACCTTAAGTGAATGCTCAGAAAAGCTAATCATTTGCATATCACAGCATCTTCTTCCGTCGGTTAAATTTCACGTCTGTAGCACATCCTCTTCGTAGTGTAGCAGTTTTAATAGTCTGTAGTGTAATGTCAATGACGTTTCGCTCTGCTGGGGCAACATCAGATTGTCTACAAAAACAAGAAACCGACAGATGCGGGGAAATATGGCTCCCTGGGAAAAATCATTCGCCCTTGAAAACAGCCTTGGAGGCCCTGACCACAACCAATTTAGAAGGATAGCAGGAAGGTCAGCCCATCATCTCTAGATCTGACAAAGCGTTCTTCGCCTTATAGCGGAAACTGGCTGTGGTGTACACAACAGCAAGTGATTCAGCCCACTGATGTGGCCAGAAAAGATTTATTACACAACTTCTTTGTCGTCCAAACCTATTCCCCTTTACACTGTTCTTCAAGAGTACCTTGTAACACCCTACTTGGTGGTACTTCGCACACAGAAATTCTGAAAAAAAACTGAATTTGATATTACACAAAGGATTATAACCAGCTATTAAAACCGCCACTGACTTCTAGAACGTTGCGGGAGCAGCACTTAATGCTCGGCAGTTCCGAAACCGCACTGTTTACGATAATGTTTTGAGTACGCGTCAGTGTGCGGTGGTCAGAGTGTAAGAAGCTGAGTGCCAGCGGGTCCGGACCTGCACGGCGCTCCGCCGACGCCGCAGAGCTTTGGCGACGGCACAGTCGCTTCTGCAGGCGGTAACACTTCACAGCTGCCCGCGTTTACGTTCGCTTCTTGTGTTCCAGCACTGCCAGACTCTATGCTACGTGCATCTCAACTTCAAGCCCGCATCTCGGTGGAACACCCGACACGCGGCTGCAAAAATCAAGCAACCGTCGCGCAACAAGTTTTCGTTGTCGTCACTTTTGGTGAAGGCCACTAACGGTAAGTTCAAAAGCTAGCGCATTTCAACAGTTCGGCTAATTATTCTTGTGGTTTCACGGCGCCGCTCGTGTTATGCTTGCTCACAACAAGCTGTAGGAGAATAGATTGCCTGAATATTTATTATGCTTTCAATACGTGTACCTGAATGTAACGCCCTTCTTTTAACAGCAGGAGCATGTTTGCCACGAGGGCCCCAGAGGGCCATAAGTTGGCTGCACTGAAAAAGCCATGGCTCCTGCTACTCCTCACTATATGGGTTGCTTGTTAGAGACAGTGCCAGATCCTGTTTCGTTACGCATGGTGGTTTTCTTAACACATGTCACATCGCAGTTTACCATGATGTAAATATATTTGACGTCTTAGGTCAGCTAGCAGTCATAAATTGCCATATATAACATTTTATACACCTTTTATTCGTAGCCCTGGGAGTCTTTCCTAGATATTGCACACATTGAGTCAGTTTCCAACCTAAGTAAGGCTGTCGCTACTTGTCTAACCTAAGTGCTGTAAAATCTGTTATTGGTTAAGGGTAGCGTTCAGGCACTGCGATACTGCGTATTTATCTACTTATGTTGCCACGCATGCGGAAGAAATACCGGAACTTAACTGCATGCACAGTGATTTTAGGTGTGTAAAGCAGATTTATGCGCTGCCACTTTTCAAGTGCGCAAATGCAGATGGAAACAAAAGCGCATGCGCCAAAATTGGGTAAAGGCATATGCGTTCTGACATTGCTCAATATCCTGCAATTCACATCTAATCGCACAGCAACAATTTAGTATTTTGCTTGAAAAACGGATAACGTGTGTATCTAGGAGAGGTAAAGTTACGCCTAATGAAATTTCTGTAGGATTTAGGGTTGTACAACGCTTCGTTTCTTGAAAACCGGCTACTGCTGTCCAAGAGATTGAGCCAGTAATTTAGTGACTGAGAACAAAACATTTCTCTGATTGTTTCTGAAAGTACAAAATTCACGAGGGAGATCTTAGTGACTATGAAGTGTTGTGCTTTCTCATTACACTTCTCGTGAAATGAATATTTTTCAACGGCGTTTTGAGATGCACGAAAATAATAGAATAGATAACAGAATGGCATCACTTATTAACTTATTTGTTACTGAAAATCGTTCGGCAATTGTTGGCATGTCGTAGACAGCTAGCTTCACAGAAGCCGTAAACGAACTTCAGTCAGTGTAACGAAGTGAAATGTCAAAGATTGTACTTAAAACTGCAGCTATATTGGTTTTGGGAGTATTTAGCTGCTTGCTACCGCATTTTTCTTATATTACTCGGATGATGTTCTGGACTGAACTTCCAGAAAGAACTTTTAATTCTTGTGAATCGTAGCGTGTTTTCATTTTCAGTTTTTCTTTAACGTTAGTAGACGTCGCGGACAGAAACACGCAGTAAAACACTACTAAATACTCCAGGTCTTCTTAAACAGGCTGATCATTCTTGGCTGTTTTCCGGTCAAACAGCGCACGAAAGGCAAAGCTCTTTCAAACTCGGTTTCTAATATCAGATCTCCTACTTATTCCAAATCGAAACCCTTTTGTTCTTCTATCTCTTCAATAGACAGTTCCATCCTCAACGTGTTTTTTCCACTTACCATCTATCTCATCAGCGTCATTCTTTTTGCTCTCTTAATGTTGAGGTGCTGTGGATTCCCTTTTCTAATTTTTTTTTTTTTTTGTATTTTATTATTTCATAGATCAATTTAAGAATTTCTTCTCCGACCAAGGTTTCTTCACAATTGGCTTCGTTCTCGTAATATTTGTCTGACCAACTTCTGTGATTATTGTTTTTAAGTATGTTCACTCCTCTTCAACTGAACTGCCAACTGTGGCATTCATTTTCGCAGTACTACAGCCTCAAAGAACTTCAAGTATATATTATCACCGCTCAACACTTACATATACCACTTGCTTGAACATTGATTGTTCGTAAAGATCTTTTTGAACTTCAGCTTACTTTTATCAGCGCCTGTCGAAAACTTCAGATAAGAGACAGTCATTTCATAGTAGGAACTAGAGTCAGGGTTATGAATTCCTTTAAGTTAGCACTTATACATCAGCTGTATACAACATTCTTCCCTACTGATCTCTCCTCGACCTTAACGCACTTATCTGAACAACATGACAAAAACACCCTGTCCCATCAGAGCAAAATCCTGTCTGCCCCACTCCATTCTTCAGCCACTTTCTAAGTCTTCAGTAGCAGAAACCCGACTCTGGAATAACCTCTCGCATTATATTAGAGAACTGCATAACATCTCCATCCTCAGAGGACGGTTAACGACATATCTGTTAAAGTAACAATAATGACTACCATCGCCCCTGTATGCATTCGTTACTGCTGTACATACATCTCTTCCAAGAAGATCTTCCTCATTTCCCAGTACTGTTAGATCCTGCAGTCTCCTTAAATTTCCTTTCCGCAGACCCTGCTGTTCAAGAAAACATATATTTTGTACATCTGTAAATTCTTTTTATATCTGTCACTAACGTAATTGTTAGTGCTGTCATTATTAGTATCATTATCAGTGGCAGCAGCAATAATAGAAGTACTGCCAGTGTTATTAGTTCATGTCCGTATTATTTCCCCATATCGTCTCTACAGACATTCAAATCATTTTAATACTTTTTGTTGTTGTTGTTGTGGTCTTCAGTCCTGAGACTGGTTTGATGCAGCCTACCTCATACATTTTGCTCACCAGATGGTAGAGTTTTATCAGGACTGCCTCTCCCAAGGTTGTCAGTAGTTCTATTAGAATGTTGTCTACTCCTGGGGCCTTGTTACGACTTAGGTCTTTCAGTGCTCTTCCAAACTCTCCACGCAGTATCATATCTCCCATTTAAACTTCACCTACATCCTCTTCCATTTCCATAATATTGCCCTGAAGTACATCGCCCTTGTGTAGACACTCTATACACTCCCTCCACTTTTCTGCTTTCGCTTCTTTGCTTAGAACTGGGTTTCCATCTGAGCTCTTGATATTCATGCAAGTGGCTCTCTTTCCTCCGAAGGTCTCTTTAATTTTCCTGTAGGCAGTATCTATCTTACCCCTACTGAGATAAGCCTCTGCATCCTTACATTTGTCCTCTAGCGATGCCTGCTTAGCCATTTTGCACTTCCTGTCGATCTCATTTTTGAGACGTTTGTATTCCTTTTTGCCTGGTTCATTTACTGCATTTTTATATTTTCTTCTTTCATAAATTAAATTCAATATTTATTCTGTCACCCAAGGATTTCTAGTAGCCCTCGTCTTTTAACCTATTTGATCCTCTGCTGGCATCACTATTTCATCCCTCAAAGCTACCCATTCTTCTTCTACTGTATTTCTCTCCCCCATTCTTTTCAATTGTTCCCTTATGCTCTCCCTGAAACTCTGTACAACCTCTGGTTTAGTCAGTTTATCCAGGTCGCATCTCCTTAAATTCCCACCTTTTTGCAGTTTCTTCAGTTTTAATCTACAGTTCATAACCAATAGATTGTGGTCAGAGTCCACATCTGCCCCTGGAAATGTCTTACAATTTAAAACCTGGTTCCTAAATCTCTGTCTTACCATTATATAATCTATCTCAAACCTGTCAGTATCTCCAGGCTTCTTCCACGTATACAACCTTCTTTTATGATTCTTGAACTAAGTGTTAGCTATGATAAATGTAAACGTTTCCGAGAGAATAGCGAGCAATGTATCTGGCATTACGTCATTATGAAGACTTTCTATCATATTAAAATTATTTCTTAGGTGACAATGACGTGAAAAAATACTGTATGTGTCAAATACTGGTCCGATGCAAGAGAGGGCAGAAGGCTCTAATGAGATCAGGTTACATAAATAAATAGTGAAGAACGACAAAATAAGGTTCAAATGGCTCTGAGCACTATGGGACTTAACTTCTGAGGTCATCAGTCGCCTAGAACTTAGAACTACTTGAACCTAACTAACCTAAGGACATCACACACATCCATGCCCGAGGCAGGATTCGAACCTGCGACTGTAGCGGTCGCTCGGTTCCAGACAGTAGCGCATAGAACCGCTCGGCCACTCCGCGCGGCGACAAAATAAGTTTACATTCCTGTGTGACAAAAGAATGTCTGTACAGTTAACTGTAAGGCTGACGTCTGAGAGAGACTACTTTAATCTCATGGGAAGTGCATGACGTTGTGACGGAGAATACTGTACCAGCTCCACCACTGTGGATTCTCCTCGCGTATCGTCCGGAAGTGGTTACTCACTTTTCAGACGCCTGTGTACCCACTCATCACGTGCGCGTGAACAGCCTCTTCTCTCCACGCAGCTCGTTCGTTCACCGGCGGACACGTGGCACTGTTCAAACAAACTGAGGTTACCGTCTTTAAAGGACGCCACCTCAGGTGTCCAAAGCTATCACCGTTAGCTGTTTCTGTTTCCAGCTTGATGTACTTCCTACTATCACAGTTTCTAACACTGTATTTAAATATTCGACAATTACTCAGTTTTTGTTAAAATGTGCTTTTATATTAATTACAGTGCAGTAGATAGGGCTGTTGATAAAATATCGATGTGTCGAATTATTTCTAAATAATATCGATATATACTGGCAACAGTTTACTCCTCGCTATATTGATATATCGAATTAAAAAAAAAATGGTCCAAAATGGTTCAAATGGCTCTGAGCACTATGGGACTTGACATCTGTGGTCATCAGTTCCCTAGAACGTAGAACTACTTAAACCTAACGAACCTAAGGACATCACACACATCCGTGCCCGAGCAGGATTCGAACCTGCGACCGTAGCGGCCGCGCGGTTCCAGACTGAAGCGCCTAGAACCGCTCGGCTACAGCGGCCGGCCCAATTCAAATATCGAAATGCTGATATTTTTACTTGATATTGTATTTTTGCACAATTTTCAGTACATATTTGAATTTGTTCTTTTGAAATTGTAGTAGAACATTGATTTAGTTTCACTCTGTGACGGAGTCTTACTATTTCTTGAGCTTTCATCACGTCCAGTCCTGATCTTTGACTGTGTGAAGCAAGTATATGTGGCACAAGAGAAGGAGTCGACTGCACTGGGGGAGGGGGGAGAGGTCGCCTTGTGAATGGAATATAATTTTTGGAGGTGAAGAAATAGCTAGCCGAGCGGTCTCAGGCGCTACAGTCATGGACTGTGCGGCTGGTCCCCGCGGAGGTTCGAGTCCTCCCTCGGGCATGGGTGTGTGTGTTCGTCCTTAGGATAATTTAGGTTAAGTAGTGTGTAAGCTTAGGGACTGATGACCTTAGCAGTAAAGTCCCATAAGATTTCACACGCATTTGAACATTTGAAGAAATAGTACTTCAGTTGCATTAAAAAATAAAATTTTAACGGAGCTAGAATGCATTTCCTCACATCTGCGTTCTTCAAAAACAGTTGCTGAAAATGCTGAACAAAAGTCTAAATGATAAGGTTGTTCTTTGCGGTGAGCGGAGACGTGTGACGGGAAATGCTGACGTAATCGGCGCTTGGCGGTACCAACAGAAACTGCAACGTTTAGCTTCACCACGGAATTTTGACTTTACACTGCTAGATCACTGGCGTTGGCAGAGATGAAAAAAACAGGGAAGTCGACACGAAGTGTTCCGAACAAATCTGGTATGTGACGAAACCGAGCTACGGACCCATCGGACACATATTATTATGCTACTTACATGCGGTTACCATTGTTAGCAAAGTGGTTACCGCCATGCGTGAAAGTGCATAGTTTTCCCTTCAATTCTTGCTTTAAGAGGAATAGGCAGGCTGCTAGTTTGTTGATGTACAGAATATCTAATAATAAATCAGTACTTAAATACACAACTCTAAAACCAGCAGTATATTTACAATGTGAAGCCAATATTTCCACTGGCCTGTAAGCCGATATTTTTAAGTTGATATATCGACTCATCGATACCAACACACGTTATATCGGCCGCCTATGATGTTATATTGTTTTTTGTTTTTTTTTGAAATATCGATCTATCGGGCGCACGATATTTTTAAAAATATCAACAGTCCTAGTAGGATTTGTTGATATAATTAAAGCTCGAAAAGCACAAAAGGACACCATGCTTCACGCATCACTGAAATATTCTTCAGTATCAAAACTGCGGATAAATTTCAGACAAAACAAAACGTTGCTTGCTTTACAATACTTCTCCGCTGACACATTAAACCAGCAAAACATAGAAACATTCAAAAGAAGCATCTAATCAGAAAGACAACATAAACAATCGTAACAACTGTAAAATTAATGCTGATTGTGTCAACAATAACGTTTCTTATTATCTTGATTGGTATCATTGGATTATTATTTATAAGTCCCACGTACATCCCTTAATTTTTCTGATGTTTTCAAGTTGAACACTGTATCCCTAAATCTCCTGTCGTGCTACACTGGAGTCCCACTAGGAAGAAGTGAGCTCCAAATCTTTTTTTTGACGATTTTCTGACGATTCTCTATATCGGTAAAGTAAATGCCGAAACGCTGCAGTAGTTCCTTTGAAAAGGACACGTCCAGTTTCTCGTGCTTTCCCAGTTCATTATGGTGCTCTGTTCATTATTGACTTCGTTGGCTATGGGGCATTAAACCTTAATCTTTCTCTCACGAACCCTCTGCCACGTACTTAGTGTGAATTGCAGAGCAGTCATGTAGATCTTTTCTCTTTTGTTTCTCCCTTGTTGTAATTGGGCTTACTTTACACTCCTGTTCAGCCTTAGGCGTAAATTCTCAATAACACTGTGATGTGGAAGTAGTTGTCTTGCAAGACAGAGGTACACCAGAAAGGAGGATCTAGCTGACAGACACCAACGGATAGGTTAAGCCTCCTAATCGAAAGAAATTTTCTTCCTCTTCGCACAGTGGCCCCTTGCCTTGCTGGTATATGAGCGTTGTGTCTTAAGTGTGTCTGTGATCGGATGCTTGCAGGGTGTCGTACCACGTATGTGTTGTCTGATGATGAGATAAGGAAGAGACTGAAACCCAGTGCAAACACACAGTCTACTCCTCTCGAACAGCAAAATGGGAGCCATCGAGATCAACGCCCCATCCGACGAAATAATCATAATCAACAGTGTCATATGTCCTCACTCCACGAAACACTGCGAAGAGGTTCAGAAGGACCTTTGTAAGTAGGCTGTTTAGGTTTTTATGTTGGTAACGCCACGTAGTGCTCTGTATGAAAATCGCTGACTGCGCTGTGTGCAGTCTGTGGCTGGTTGGACTCATTGTTGGAATATTCATTAGTGTAGCGTTGGGCAGTTGGATGTGAACAGCGCGTAGCGTTGGGCAGTTGGAGATGAGACACCAGCAGTGGTGGATGTGGGGAGAGATATGCCAGAGTTTTGAGAGCCGACGATCTGGACGGGTGTCCGTCAGAAAAAGGAAATTTGAAGGACTGGATGTCATGAACACTATTAAGGTAAATACATTGTTTGTTCTCTATCAAAATCTTTTATTTGCTAACTATGCCTATCAGTAGTTAGTGCCTTCAGTAGTTAGAATATTTTATTTAGCTGGTAGTGTTGGCGCTCGCTGTAATGCAGTAGTTCGAGTAACGAAGATTTTTATAAGTGATTCATGAAAGGTATAGATTATTGTTAGTCAGGGCCATTCTTTTCTAGGGATTATTGAAAGTCAGATTGCGTTGCGCTGAAAATATTGTGTGTCAGTTTAGTGATGATCAGAATAAGTAAAGAGAGAACTGTCTGAGTACGTTCAGTTTTGCTCAGCTGTTTGAAAATCAAATAACGTAAAAGTTTTTCCAGCACCGTCATTCTTTACATACAAAGGGGCAGTTTCACCTTGTGCCACCATCTCTTCTACCTGAGGCGGCTAAATACTGACTGTAAAAATTCCTTCCAACAGTGGGATTTGAACCAGCTACCTCCGAGTCGAGAGCAGCCGAGGACAAGATACGATGTTAGTACAGTATTTTGGATGGAACGCCGTACATTTACCACTTATATGTTATAAATGAACATGAATTATATCTAAGCTGGCCCTGTACGCAACGAGCGACATGGAACGAAAGGAAGCTGGCTGAAAACATGACAGTTACATTAAAATTCATATTATGGCCGGATCGCCGAGTGTGCGAGCACTCCAGTAAAGCATGTGATTACGTACATTAAAATTTATTGCATCCAATTTACTAACTTCTTTAGAAAAGTTTCTCTTCAGCTTTGCACGTGTCAGTAAATGTAATACGCTGCTGGTTTTAACGCGTGACTCACAGTAATTCTATCCACAAATATCCCTCAAGTGTCGCGGAAACATAAATGTCTTAAGTTTTGCTGGCAGAAACGAGTTTCAGTACCGCTACTACCTACTTATACAGCACATGACTCCACCTTACTATGTCTACCAAGCCTACATGTTGTCAAATCCGTCAAACATACGCTGAGCTTAACCGTGTCTCCTGGGGTAATGAGGGAGAATACTGGGTAGATGGCACTTTCATCTACATCAGCAACTCTTAAAAATCGCAGCCAATCACAGAGCCCATTCCCCCTCCCTATCTACTTTTGCCATTACTTTTTAATATTTGCATACATTAAATTCTGATTTTCTTGTCTGCCAGACTTACCTCTACCGCAACTGTTTTCCTGTTGTAAACATTAGTTTTAAAACTGTTAACGTCGGACTAGTGTTTTACCAGTGGCGACTGCAGGAGAGGCGTAACGAGCTAACAGCGCTCTCCGCGGTGCACTCAGCGCGGGAGACAGCTCACGAGCGATAAAATGAATACCGCGAGCCGGCCGCGTGATAAATCTGCAGCGCAGCCCGCGACCGGGGCAGATAATGGCCGCCAGATCCATCACTGTAGCTGCGTCTAAGTGCGCCTGGGTTTCCCGCCACCCACTGCCAATGAACTGCCAGCACACGCGCAGGAAAAGACTGCGTTACTTATTTGCACAGTACAGCTAGTTCTTACCCACCGTTGGCGAACTAGGTATGCAGAAAAATGTCAGTGGAAGGACAGCTAGCTAAATGGAAATGTGTGCTTGAAATGCATGCACTTGTGCATGGGCTTGCACAGAAATGCCACGTGTCTCCGAAGATGCTACACTAATTTCTTGCGACATTTCTTTCCCTCTTCTGTCTTTCTAAGGATACTCTATCCTTTTGGAAGTTGCTATTCATTCTTGTTCCTAAATTTGGACCTTTGTGAAGATCGCTAGTTTGTTTCTGCTGTCCTAATATGCTTATTAACCTAGTGTTTGGCACGTAAAGTTTCTGTCAGCTAGCGGAATCGCATTCCCACTGTTTCTATATTAGCAGCGCTCTATTTTGAACTTTTTGTAGCTCTTCTGTCATCGATTTGGCCGTCTAGCCCCATACAGGAGAATGATATTTCCGTATCGATCTTACCAGGCTTCGATAGAGCCCTACAAAAATGGTTCAAATGGCTCTGCGCACTTTGGGATTCAACAGCTGAGGTCATCAGTCTCCTAGAACTACTTAAACCTAACTAACCTAAGGACATCACAAACATCCATGCCCGAAGCAGGATTCGAACCTGCGACCGTAGTGGCCGCGCGGTTCCACACTGAAGCGCCTAGAACCGCTCGGCCACAACGGCGGCTAGCTCTACACTAATAATGGCAGCTAGCACACTGTTGCCAATGAGGTCAGGATACAGAAGTTTCAACCCGCCGCTGGCCTTTTTGCGAAGTTCTTCGATGTGACACCTACAAGTCAGGCGCTTGTCTAGTGTGATTCTGAGGTAGGCCCGTTTGAAAACTAGAACAAATGAGGATACGAGAAAAATAACACACTAGAAAGATGAAATAGAGCGCAGACAACATTTGGTTTGCACACTTAATGAGAATGGAACAAGAAAGAATACCCAACAATGTATTTGAATGTGGACTGACAAACAGAAGGTGCAGAGAAAGAAAGGAGTACGACCAATAGAAATTTGACGGTGCGCAGGGAAATTTATTATGGAGGCGGAGATGCGAGATGCGGCAAGAGTTGTAGGACCTCTGCCAATACTCGAATGCACACAGGCTCCACACCCGTCAGACGCATTTTCTATGGTGTTTCGGCAGATGTCTGCAGTTTCGTTTTAGCAATGTGTATATGAAATCAGGGGAAACGAATACTGCTCAAACATGTTTTATGCGGCACAGCATTTGGGTTTGTTTCCCTAAAAAAAAAAAAGAAAAAAAAACCTGATCCTTTGATAGAACGGTCCCAAATTTGTCACGTGCGATATTCAGTTTTGCGACATGTGTTAACAGGGACAGTAAAACAAAAAGATAGCGGACAGCACGGGGCAGGGCTGCATACGACACGGGTTTAGTTGGGCAATGTATGTTGCTGGATTGCCGGTTTTTCTTTGTATTTTACAGTCACTGTTAACAAATATCAATAAAACGAACATCACGCTAGATTAATTTGGGGTGGCTCTGTCCAATGAGCACGTAAAATTCCGCTGTAAAAACAATCTTGTTTGTAATACAAAACAAACCAATACTTCCCGCAGGCACTACTACTTGCATGAAAAAGTGATGAGTAATATTTATTTGTATAACTCCACCTGCTCATTGCAAACACGAACCAGATAAACACCAGAGACATTGCACTTGACGGCTCTTTGGAGAGAAACCCGTTGTACGAGGGTGAGTCAAATTAAAACCTAAATACTTTTTAAAAATATTATTTATGGTGCAGAAGTGGTACAAAGCTGTATCACTTTTCAACATAATCTCCCCCACGCTCAATGCAAGTCCTCCAACGCTTACAAAGTGCATACATTCCTTTAGAAAAAAATTCTTTTGGTAGTCCGCGCAACCACTCATGCACCGCGTGACGTACCTCTTCATCAGAACAGAACTTCTTTCCTTTCATTTCATCTTTGAGTGGTCCAAACATATGGAAATCACTTGTTGATGAGGAATGGCGCCATTCCTTGCCCGCTCTCTTCGTTTCCGGGGTAGTGGAAGTGAACCCAGGTTTCGTCTCCAGTAACGATTCTTACAAGGAAGCCATCACCTTCTCGTTCAAAGCGCCGAAGAAGTTCTTCAAAAGCATCAACACGTCGTTCTCTCATTTCAGCGGTCAGCTGCCGTGGCACCCATCTTGCAACACTTTGTGAAACTGGAGCACATCATGCACAATGTGGTGTGCTGACCCATGACTTATCTGTAATCATGCTGCAATGTCATTCAGTGTCACTCGGCGGTTTTCATTCACTATGGCTTCAACTTCTGCAATGTTCTGCGGAGTCACAACTCGTTGTGCCTGACCTGGACGAGGAGCATCTACCACTGAAGTCACACCATTTGCCAACTTCCTACTCCATTCGTAGACTTGCTGCTGTGACAAGCAAGCATCACCGTACTGAAACTTCATTCGTCGCTAAATTTCAATAGGTTTCACACCTTCACTACGCAGAAGCCGAATAATAGAACGCTGTCCTTCCCTGGTGCAAATCGCAGGTGGGGCAGCCATCTTTATACTGATACTGCGACGGTATGTGTGCATCTGCACTATGCTGCCACCCACAGGCCATTCTGCACGCTGTTTGTAGCACGCTTACCAACTTGCAGGATAACGGCGCGAAATTTCGATTTGTTATTACAAATTTAAGGTTTTCATTTGACTCACCCTCGTATATAAACAAGAAATAATTATTATCTCACAACCGGCCGGGGTGGCCGAGCGATTCTAGGCGCTACAGTCTGGAACCACGCGACCGCTACGGTCGAAGGTTCGAATCCTGCCTCGGACATGGATGTGTGTGATGTCCTTAGGTTAGTTTGGTCTAAGTAGTTCTAAGTTCTAGGGGACTAATGACCTCAGAAGTTAAGTCCCATAGTGCTCAGAGCCATTCGAACCATTTTTGTTATCTCACATGATGGGATACCATTTTTTTTCATCTTTCTATACCGAAGGACTCCTACTGAAAACTAAAACTTTCATTTGCTGTTTGGGCAACGCCAGGTCGAATGAAAAACTGTGTATCGGGCGTGGAATCTTCACACCGTCACTTGATGAGACGGTTGAAATTCGTTCTCTATGGTTTAATCAGGTACTTTTGACATCTTTACATCATTAAATGTGTGCTCCACACGTACACTTCTAATCTGAGTATTGCTTCATATCCTAACTGACAGCGAAATAAAATAAAATGTTACGTCCATTACCGGAATCATTTCTAGTGAGCTGTGAAGACAGAGAAGCCCGTCAAAATGCCATATGGCGATGAGAAAGCCTTGGTGCTGTACTTGACGACTTTGGAATAAAATAGGAGTGCCGAGGAACACTTCACTGAATATTATGACCAAGTCTGAGCACGACCAGCTCGTCATTCTGCGCAGATAAGTGACTGTGCATGGAATATCGCTTCGCCATAAAGTCCAGTTGGTAAACAATACCATGAACAAAGGTTGGCGACAATGCCCTAAAGAAGATGAAGACGACTGTTTTCGCTCGGGACTTGACTTTTGGTATTCCCAGGATGTAATATTGATTGATTATTCGAACAGAGCCACTGCTTTAAATACCTCCTGTTATACCTCATCAATAAAATATTTGGGTTGACTGGAAAATCACCAAAATTGGTATTCATGAAGTTGTTCTTTCACTACGATAACTCTCCAGCCCCTGCAAGGACAATCACAATTGCGGAAGAGTAACTTTTTTGTTTCTAAGTGCATAATTACGCACAATATCCTCCTTATTTAACTCCAAATGATTTATGCTTAATCCTCACTTGAAAATATAAGCTAGGTCGATGATGTTTTAATTAAACAGAGAAGTGACGCCTTCGTAAAGGAATGCTTCATCGAATTTGATAAAATGGAATAAAAGTTGTCACCTTGCTGGGCCAACAGACTATAGGTCGTAGAAGACAATGTTCTGAAATGGAATAATAAAAATACTCTGCAGTTTGTTTACCGCATTTATCAATGTGCCCTCGTACTGTTCGTTTTAATTCGGCGCTGTGCTACATTGGATGCAACAACGGCACAAAATTTCGAAAAACGACAACAAAGCAAACAATATATTGCACATTATTGTTAATGCACGTCTAGCTGCGGCTCTGGAATTATGTAAGAGACTAGATTTCAAAGAAAAAGAGCGTGTGTTGGCTTTCAGGTGAGAGCCGATGAAGTAATAACAGCCGTTACATCCAAGTTAGGTCATAAATCTTACGATACTTTAGCTACGCGTGTGCTGTAATTACTGTTTTCAAAACTTTGTTACTCAAGGTCGGCTTCGTTTTTAACGTATTTCACGCGTTATGAATAATGATAGGTTTGTCCGGCGATCATTAATTTATGATAGCACGTAGCTCGGCAATTATAATGTTATCAGTTTTCTCTTGCTGATGAGATTTAAGATAGGATCTTACAACAATGTTGAATCCAGTTTTGGGAGAATGTGTCTTCTTCGACAGAAAGCAATTACTTCTTGTGACAGTGGAGAGGCACTCATCGTTGAGAATTATGAATGAAAATTAAGTAACGTATTTTGTTACATTCGTTTCCTCCGAATAGTACTTTGGCTAATATAACATATTTCAAAATACAATTCCTACGTTGTACCTTTTAATTTACATTAAATCATAAAAACTAAATTGCCTGTATTATAAAAGCAAGCCAGTTCGAAACTGGAAACCAAATTGACAAAACTGATGATAATATTTCCGAAGTTTTTCGGAAAGTATTTTCCTGGTACCAATGCAACAACGATGAAAATAATTCTACAAGATAAGGCTCATGAATATCTATTTATTTCAGCCTTCTTAGCTGTCGTCAGAGACAATGGATTTTTCCAGACGAAACGTTTCGTGATATTCACTTAAATGTTAAAATACAGGAAATAAGTAAAATACTCTAGTTTATCGAAACGAAATTTTATTCACGCCCTCAACTCGTCAGATACATTGTCACAATCTGGCACCGCAGGAAATAAGTCACTGATCAAACAAGGAAAGTCAATGAACTACTTCCACGTTCACAGATTTTGTTTGTCATTCAGCTCTATGCAAAAAGATACGACCTACCATTTGAAATTATTGCGTAACATTTTTTTGGAGTCGAAGATCCTTAGGATGCATCGAAAACATTTGCACAAACTTTGGGGGTGGATTCGTTACAGCAAAAGAAGTGATGTAGTCATACGTCCAGATATACGGTAGTTGTTTTTGAATTACTGTAAGAAAATTTAGGAACCGGTCTCGATACAAGGTTGCCTGTTCATGATTTGGTTCATTCGAGATGTTAGTGCATTACTATGGATAATTTTATCGATTTTTCACTGATGCACATTTGTGACCAGTAGGGTAACGTGCTACATACGTTGTTACATTCCTTTATATATGAATTTTATAAACCGGGAGGCATTATTTTTTTCCAAACTGGCACAACGAACGTTTGTGCGATGTCTTATTCTGACGATACAATTCAGCCTAGACAGGAGCAACAATTTAAAAGCAAAGTTTGCCAGGTGATATTGATGACTGTCAGATAGACCGATGTGTCATACCAAAAAGCTCACCAACAGTGGTTATAGGTGCCATAATATTTTGTTGACTGTCTGCTGCTGCATGTAAGAAGAATCACGTGGATTGATGGTGCTGTGGTACATTTTGTTTGCATTTTCCGAGATCCACGGGCGGGTACCTACCACCTAAGATGAATAGCTAAGGGAGAATTATTTTCACGTTCTGCACGTTCGACAGACCTAAATTTTGGAGAGCCTGATGTTAGTTGAAATCCCAATTACGGAGACGCCTTTAAAATATGTCGTGGTTGCCTGCCAAACGATTAGACAGTTATGGAGAGTTTCCAGGCAGCAACAATCCTTGAACCGATGAGTTCAAGCGCGTGCAAAAGCAGGTAAACCTTGGAACATGTTGAAGGCATTATCAAATAATTCTTACGACTCGATAAATATGAACAGATAATGTGTCACTGTAGACTGATCTGTCAATGATAACTAAAAAGCACAGCAATTTTGGTGATATTGTTCACACAACTAATTTTTGTGCTGCTGAGGACTCTAGCTGTGTAATTGTATATGACCATTGAAGTACATTAAGCATCTCGATTTTCTTTGAGGATACAGCGTTTAAAATAATTGGAGAAAAAGAGACTAAATTGAGTGCATCCGTAGAATATAGTGTGCACCTGACTGGAATTCGGGCTTCACATTGCTGCCTCTACTTTCATGTGTGTGCTAAACTGAGATACAGTTTTCGGAGGGCGAGAGCGCGGTGCACTGAAATAGTCCTTTCTTCACTCTGTGACCGGAAATTATTTATCCCAGGATATAAAATTAAATAAATGGCTCTGAGCACTATGGGACTTAACTGCTGAGGTCATCAGTCCCCTAGAACTTAGAACTACTTAAACCTAACTAACCTAAGGACATCACACACATGCATGCCCGAGGCAGGATTCGAACCTGCGACCGTAGCGGTCGCACGGTTCCAGACTTTAGCGCCTAGAACCGCTCGTCCACTCCGGCCGGCTAAAATTAAATAGTTAATTTACTATTTATTTCCGTAGATTCCTTTTTTTTTCAAGGTGACTGCAAAACTCCACTGTTATGAGCCTACATGACTAATAAACAGCATAGACAGTAGGTGGCCAGTTACTAAGGAGAAAAAAGTTTTAGATGCCCATTAGGGCTTTAATGTAGGATATTTTGTGGTTTCCCTGCTACAGTATAGAACGTCGGTTGCATCTGTGGTTATTATGCGATGCGGGCCATATTGTAATTTCGAATGATTTCGATTACATTGAAATTTTCTATTGCTCATTCTAATCAACTTAAAACGGAGGACAACATGGAATAAATCGCCAGATACAGCATGTAAAGTTTCTCAACACTCTTACTATGAAGAAGATTGCTAACATAAATGGTATCTCATAAAATAAGCAGGTCTAATGTAATTTAAAGTTCAGTTTTTGGAAAACTATGGCTTTGAAGAGTCATATAGCTTCAGAGGTAAAGGCAAGGACGGAATATTTCGAGAAGTTGCAATACGCCGTTGCGCTTCTACTAATTTACTTGGCATGGCTGAATAAAGATTCCACCACGAGTAACACAAAAGCCTCGTGGAAGCGGGGCAGACTAGAGTTGGCCAGGAGCTTACGTCTGTCCTCTCAGTAATCCGGCTCACATCCAGCCTTTAGTCGTGACGCAGAAAATAATGAATTGCTATGTACGAAAATGCTTTGTTAATTACATTGTTGAACAATGTTATTCGTGTTTGAAATTGTGGCTTTCTTTACGGTTTAATATCATAGCTCCTAAAAATGGTTCAAATGGCTCTGAGCACTGTGGGACTCAACATCGAGGTCATCAGTCCCCTAGAACGTAGAACTACTTAAACCTAACTAACCTAAGGACATCACACACACCCATGCCCGAGGCAGGATTCGAACCTGCGACCGTAGCGGTCGCGCGGGTCCAGACTGAAGCGCCTAGAACCTCTCGGCCACACCGGCTGGCATGGCTCCTAAAAGGGAACACCTCTGCTAAGGTTCGAGATACGTTGAGCTGAGGTTCTTCACAGAAAGTCATTGCTGCTCAATAAAATGTTGCACGAGCAATTGTTTATTACCAAACTTTAACAGACGAAGAGATGATCAAAAGCGTACAGGAAAGCTATGATAGAAGTGATGAAGAAGAGGACATCGGAGGAAAAAACATGCAGATATCTCACACTGCTGGTGCTGAAACTCCAGATATCTTCCTGAAGTGCATTGTGCATGCAGTACCGATGTAATACTTGTAAAGCCGTTGTGTGATAAAGCATACTGCCTTTGCATATCATTACTACGACAAATAAAAATTTAGGACATGTATCATAGCGAGCGATAATAGTGTATATGTACACACTCAAGGACTAAGTTTTCTATGAAAATGAATGTATCTCTGAATTTAATAAAATGATGTCCTTATATGTTTAAATTAAATTTAAAACACTCTCAACAATCCTGCACTTCTGCTAATCCGGCACCCATATGGCCGTATTAACAAGAGTACAGTGTATTTGTTTTTCGTTTAAAGTTTCCTCATACGTAGATCCACGTTAAAAACACATAAAAGCAAATTGCTTTCGAGTAATAAAAGATAATTCCTGTATTTAGTTTGCAGCCCAACCATCGACGGAAAACCCTTTACACAGAGATATTATATGCCGAAAGGGATTAATATTTCCTTCTGTAATTAAATTTACATATTCATTCTGACAAGCAAGCCAAACCATATTTAAATCTTCATATGTAAATTGCAGTTGTAGCGCTTTGCCAGCTAACATTTGAACCTCAACTGGTGACTTAAGTAGCGGCAACAACGTTTGCACTAAACGGATTCCGAACCCATCTCTTCTAGAAATAATTTTTATCTTCCGGGAAATACTCCGTCAGCGGAGTTTTTAACTCAGGCAGATGCATCTTTATACAACCAAACTCTGGTGAATAACAGTGTCTTATTCATTCAATGTTTTCTCAATATTATCCGAAGTGAGAGGAAACATATTCAATAATCGAGATATCAAGCTGAAAGCATGAACTTTGCCTGTCATTAATAAAATGTTGTCATGTCCTTGTAAATTCACATTCAAGTCCTTTAAATGCGAAAATACGTTACCTAAGTAAGCCAACAACAACATACACACATTATTCAGCAAAATAAATGAGAATGGCGTTTGTTTATCCTGGAAAAATATGAATTCCACTCGCAATTGCAATACCCAGACTAATACATTCACTTGCGACAACTACCTACAACGGGCAGTCGAATAAAAACATCCACCACAACGGGACCGGCGAACGGTCTTATTCAAAAGTAATCAGTCCCCTAGAACTTAGAACTATTTAAACCTAACTAACCTAACGACATCACACACATACATGCCCGAGGTAGGATTCGAACCTGCGACCGTAGTGGTCGCGCGGTTCCAGACTGAAGCGCCTAGAACCGCTCGGCCACACCAGCCGGCTATGTTTAGTTAGTAGCAGCTTTGGAAAGAACGCACACGAAGTTTCAGCCATATTGGTCTACTTGTTTCTGTTTGGCATTCGTGTGGATCAAGGAATTCGAGTGATGGTCAAAAAATGGACGAAAAATAGATTCTTGTGGTGATTAAACATTACTTTATGAAAGGCAAAACGTCTCAAGAGACGAAAGAGAAGCTTGATTAACATTACGGTGACTCTGCACCTTCGATCATAACATTTTATAAGTGGCTTCAAAATTTTCGGAGTGGCCATGCGGGCACAAGTGATACTGAACTTTCTGGACGCCCTGTGGTAGTTACGACTCCAGAAATCATTGATAAAATCCATGATATGATGATGGATGACAGAAGAGTTAAGGTGCCTGAGATTGCTAGTGCTGTGAGCATGTCGAATGAACGGATTCATAATATTTTGTAAACATTTGGACATGAGAAAGCCATCTGTAAGATGGGATCCGCGATTGCTCACACTTGATCAAAAACGGGCTCGTGTGAATTGTTGCAAGGATGGTTTGCAGTTGTTCAGGAACAATCCGCAGGACTTAAAGCACCGTTACGTCACTGTGGAAGAAACTTGGATACATTACTGTACTCCTGAGACGAAACGTCAATCTGCACCAAAAAAGGCGAAGACCATCCTTTTGGCCGGAAAGGTTATGGCGAGGGTCTTTTGGGATTTGAAAGGGATAATCCTCATCGACTCTCTGGAAAAGGGTAAAACTATTACAGGTGCATATTATTCATCGTTATTGGACCGTTTTAAAACCGAGCTGCAAGAAAAATGCCGGCGTTTGGACCGCAAAAGGTCCTTCTCTATCATGACAATGCACCAGCTCACATCTCAGCAGTTGTGGTCGCAAAATTAATGGAAATATGATTCCAACTCGTTTCACATACCTCCTGTTCTCAAGACTTGGCTTTCTCGGACTACTGTTTGTTTCCTAATTTGAAGAAATAGCTGGCGGGACAAGGATTTTATTCAAACGAGGTGGTGATTGCAGCAACTAAAAGCTATTTTGCAGACTTGGACAATTCCTATTATTCGGAAGGGATCAACAAATTAGAACAGCGTTGGACGAAGTGTATAAGTCTAAATGGAGACTGTCGAAACATAAAAAAAGGTTTACCCCAAACACGTAAGTAGTTTTTATTTTTGCACGGACTTTCCAAACGCCCCTCGTACAGATTTATTTATCAGCGGCTCTTGGCAGTTCTGAATCGTGACTTTCGAAATCTCATTTTGGTTGTGAAATTCACCTGACGGAATGCTGGACTATGTAGAAAGAAGTCAATAGTGTGCGTCACGCGAGTGCTGCATCACCTCGGCTCGACGTGATTGCCAACTCTCGCCTGTTGTGTCGCATTTCGGAGCTGGCGCCCCGGCACGGTCCGTCTGCAGCCACTTTCTGCTGTCCGCTGGCACCGGTCAGCTCCGGCGCATTAGCAAACGCACAAACTGACACAAAGAAAAGTACCAGCTGTCGCGTGCAGTTGGCTACGGCTGTGAGCCACGGGCAACTGTCCACGTTTACGAAATCAACGATATTTTGGAAGCTACGCTGTACGAGCTTCAACTACACTACTGGCCATTAAAACTGCTACACTACGAAGACGACGTGCTACAGACGCGAAATTTAACCGATAGGAAGAAGATGCTGTGATATGCAAATTATAAGCTTATCAAAGCATTCATACAAGGTTGGCGACACCTAGACGTGCTCACATGAGGAAAGTTTCCAACCGATTTCTCATAAACAGCAGTTGACCGGCGTTGCCTAGTGAAACGTTGTTGTGACGCCTAGTGTAAGGAGGAAAAATGCGTACCATCACGTTTCCGACTTTGATAAAGATCGGATTGTAGCCTATCGCGATTGCGGTTTAACGTATCCCGACATTGCTGCTCGCGTTGGTCGCGATCCAATGACTGTTAGCAGAATATGGAATCGGTGGGTTCAGGAGGGTAATACGGAATGCCGTGCTGGATCCCAACGGCAGTCGAGATGACAGGCATCTTATCCGCATAGCTGTAACGGATCGTGCAGCCACGTCTCGATCCCTGAGTCAACAGATGGGGACGTTTGCAAGACAACAACCACCTGCACGAACAGTTCGACGACGTTTGCAGCAACATGGACTATCAGCTCGGGGACCATGGCTGCGGTTACCCTTGACGCTGCATCACTGACAGGAGCGCCTGCGATGGTGTACTCAACGACGAACCTGGATGCACGAATGGCAAAACGTCATTTTTTCAGATGAATCCAAGTTCTGTTTACAGCATCATGATGGTCGCATCCGTGTTTGGTGACATCGCGGTGAACGCACATTGGAAGCGTGTATTCGTCATCGCCATTCTGGCGTATCACCCGGCGTGGTGGTATGGAGCGCCATGGGTTACACGTCTCGGTCACCTCTTGTTTGCATTGACGGCACTTTGAACAGTGGACATTACATTTCAAATGTGTTACGACCCGTGGCTCTACCCTTCATTCGATACCTAACCCTACATTTCAGCAGGATTATGTACGATGCATGTTGCAGGTCGTGTGCGGGCCTTTCTGGATACAGAAAATGTTCGACTGCTGCCCTGGACAGCACATTCTCCAGAACTGTAACCAATTGAAAACGTCTGCTCAATGGTGACCGAACAACTGGCTCGTCACAATACGCCAGTCAGTACTCTTGATGAACTGTGGTATCGTGTTGAAGCTGCATGGGCAGCTGTACCTGTGCACGCCATCCAAGCTGTGTTTGACTCAATGCGCAGGCGTATCAAGGCCGTTATTACGGCCAGAGGTTGTTGGTTCAAATGGCTCTGCGCACTATGGGACTTAACATCTATGGTCATCAGTCCCCTAAAACATAGAACTACTTAAACCTAACTAACCTAAGGACATCACACAACACCCAGTCATCACGAGGCAGAGAAAGTCCCTGACCCCGCCGGGAATCGAACCCGGGAACCCGGGCGTGGAGAGGTTGTTGTTCTGGGTACTGATTTCTCAGGATCTATGCACCCAAATTGCGTGAAAATGTAATCACATATCAGTTCTAGTATAATATATTTGTCCAATGAATACCCGTTTATCATCTACATTTCTTCTTGGTGTAGCAATTTTAGTGGCCAGTAGTGTACAAAATTTTATTCGTTGCTTCAGTCTGCATATATACACAAAAAATGCTTGAGACCTGAAAAATTCTCTGTAATTACATAGTTTCATTTAAATGAACTTTGTTTTATAACTTCGCCTTGTGCAGACGCCAAATCCTAACTGGCTACATTACCCCTGTAACAAACTCGGTGTGTGTCGCTTTGATTCTATAGAAGAATGTGTTAAGGGTTTGACTGATTTTCAGTGTTATTATTTTAGCGGTAAATAGTACTAAAAGCTAATACGTGCGTCTACTTTTGACGTAATTACTCCCTTTCAAGCTAACATTTATTTAACGATTTAACTATGGTTAATGGTGCTGGTAATGTCACATATCCTTTTGCGTGTCTCGCTATTAGATCATTTGGTCTGTCATTGCAGACTAACGCAACGAACTAACAGTTAGGTTATAAAAAGTGTGGTGAAAATGGCGCTTACAGGAAATAGCAAATAATACATCGAAGACTCACAATATGGCAATAAAAAACTTAATTTTCAGCAAATGTATTGTTGATACAATCGGTAGTAAACTCTGGAAGTATAATTACTTTTGAGCACCAGAGATCTGACTATTTCTCGCTAGTTCGTAAATGACAGGAAAGGTCATAAAATATATAACAACATGTCATCTTGTTAAATTGAAGAATCGCATGAAAATGAGCAATTGTATCAAAAGTAGACGCACATATTAGTTTTAATACCTAAAATATTAGGACTGAAACCAAAAAAATCTGACCACATTTTCCAGAACAAACAAAGCGAGACCCATTGGTGATGGTACCTAGTTGCTGAAACCTGTCTAACAAAAAATATCTGGTGGCTTTCAAATGGTGGAGTCAAGGAATAATTTACAATCTGCCGTGAATCTTGGTCGACGTTTGTCATATTTATGGCGGTTCTCGTTTCTCACCCGTTTCTAAATATTAGCATAGATACTGTATATAAATATTTACATACATATATTTTTACGATATTCGCTTCAACATTAAACACTTCGCTTAGAATCCAATGGGATCGGTTTAATTTCATATTTCTTAGAAACAGTTATTTAGATTTCGGTAATTACACCTAGCCAAATAGCTCTAATGCTAAGGTAATGTCTTCGCCTGGACATTTGTTCAGACTTGTGACCAATATATGCGAGGATATTTGTCATACGATGATTATGAATGTGTTAGATTAGTTGCTCATAGCCTATTGTTGATGACTGCTTTGATGTGTACTCTCTTGTGTTCCTATTTTCTGTATAGCAGATGCGGACGTAATAGGCTATTTGACTGGTTTTTAGAAACTGTCTTAAGTGATTAATTATATCATTTTATGCTCCTAGCATGCATTTCTTCCTCTTGAATTTCAGTATTCTTTTATAAACACGGAAATGAAATTTAAATAATTTGAAAGACTGCACCATTCGATTCACGTGATGCCTGAGACGTTACTGTTTAGCTCTCTGCTCCTGCCGTCATAATACTTATTCACAGTGACGTTTTGTTTTGGAATTTACGTTTCAGACAACGGGTTGCACATGGTGGATGGTGCCATACGGTAAAAATACATCTAAAAAAACATCTGAAAAATTGGTTTTGAATGTTCCAGAGAATGAGAAGATGCGTAAAATATAGTTGCATTGAGCGGTCAAATTGCCACCACGTGGACGCACGAGTTCACAACTTGATTAAAGACGTGTTGCAGTGTGAAGTTAACATTAACTTACCTCCGAGGTATGCTCTCCCACTGTTACGAAATTAAACTCTTCGTGAAACTTGTCATTTTATCTAATTACACTTCAATTACTTGGTAACTTAGTTCTTAGAGCGGTAGACCGTCGAATTTCGTGAGATAATGTCCATAGATCGCTGATTCCAATCTAACCCGAAAGAAAATTTTGACTTATTTGTAAAACGACTCGACAGTCCTCTCATATGAAAACAATACCGCAATTAAAAAACTTTACAACGTTCAGAAACAGAATATTATTGTGCTTTCCTTGTTACTTACATGCGCTTACAATTGCAATAGCTGTTGACACATGTCATGTTCAAAAAGATATTTTCTATCTATAAATTTATAAATTATAGAGCGCAACAATCAGTCGTCCTTTTTTTGCGGGTTTTATTACGCAAACGCAGATTTCGGCTAGTGTCTAGCCATTATCAACGCACTATTTTCTAATCTCGATGCATGTTAGTTCCCTGTTGTTCGGGCGTCAGTCACAGTTGAATACTATTCAAAGAACTGTGTGCGGACGCACATTATCTTACTGAAACGTAAGACTAGGATAGTTTACCATGAAGGGCAACGAAACGAGACGCAGAATGTCGTCGACGTAGCAACGAACCGTAAGAGTGCCGCAGATGACAACCAATGAAGTGAATGAAATAACACCCCAGACCACCACTCGTGGTTTGCAATTATTGGCGTACTGTGGTCGATGGTAGTCTGCACGAGGGGAGTCGTGAGCTCAGTCCCCTTTTTGTGAGCCGCCCCTATTCGTGGTCCTTGTGGCACTGAAGCACCAGCTGGACATCGATGATAATGACGAATCCAGGGTTCTGAGTGCCATTCTGACGATTGCACTGTTCTAACTTTCCGTCGTCTTCCTAGGTCGATCACTTCCTTTTTGACCCTGTGTTCGGCCATGTTTCACCCATTCCTATCAACACAGTCGAGTAGTGGCATAGCTTATGTTCAAGTGTCGAGCGATTCGTCGAGTGCCTCAACCGTCTTCTTTGAGCCCAATTACACAAGAAGACATCTACTCAAATTGTTCACGCTCCTCTTGAAGTCCCAAGATAGGCTACAACGCCGTAACTTTGCCTTAGTTTTTTGGCATGCATGGAAATAGATGACATGTGGCCGGGGAATATTGTTTGGACGGACGAGGCACAGTTTAATCTGCACGATGCCGTGAATGCGCGGAACTGTCGCATTTGGGGTTCTACTCCGTCATATGTTGTGCAGAAACATCCATTGTATTCAGCACATGTGACTGTGTGGTACGGTTCCACAAGCTCCTTCATTCTCGGACCATGTTTCTTCAGGGAGCTGACACCTCGATGGCCTGTTAGATGTAAAGTGACATCTGAACGTTATACAACTTCCTTGTGAAACACGTGGTGCCAGCTTTGGGGGAACGTAATTTTCGTACAAAGTGGGATGACGCCACACGCCACTTGCTAGGTGACAGATTTGCTCCGAGAAACCATCGGTAACGATCTTATCGTGTTTAGTCAATTTCAAGGTGTGTGGCCTTCCATATGCCCAAACCTAAATCCATGTGACTTCTCTATATGCTGTTATTAGGAATATATTCGGACTCTTCCTAATTTTAAGTATAGCATATCGCCCTGGTTACAACGGACATGGTGCGAGCAACTGTCGGCCATGTCGTGTTAAGAGTGCAGCATGTTGCTAAGTCGAGAACCATATTGAACACATGTTATAACTTGTGGCCAAATTCTAACAAACGTTCCAGAACCACTGTTGTCATGTGTTTGATCGTTCCTGCCCCTTTCCCGCACCCACATCAACATTCTGACTGTCATTTTGTCACCTTGTGGAAGAAACTGGAACTATTATTTTTTTCAGCATACTCCATGAGAGCACCGATTAGTGAACGTACCTACGATGTTCGAGCGTCCTGCAATGTATGCGGCCTGCATTGCAGCACTCAGAGCACTGTCAATTTAATTACTGCCATCTGGTATATATGATTGTAAAATATACGCTTGCTATTTTTTTTTTAAATGTAAAAACGATGTATTCGTTGTAGAACAATGCCATATTTGTACGCTAGGTGCTATCTGGCGGAGCTGATTTCCTTATCATTCCATGCCAGTGCACTTGTGCTTTGTGTGATGAACTTTGGCGTGATACTTTGTATCAGTAAGATTTTGGTAATTGCAAATTTTGCTGTCTTCATATTGTATTGCATTGATGTTGCTCATATGTTTCTCAATGTATACTTTTTCGTTTAGTTCCTTTGAATATGTCTTAATGTCGAAACGTGAAGGAATTTAAAAAAATGTTAAAAACGCTAGTGGTGAAGACGAGTGTTTTATTATTAGTTCAGATTTCATACCACTAAGTATCAGAAAACTTTTATGCAGTTTGTATCTAAAATAATAAAAAGAAAGCATGAAACGACGTGGGTGAAGCAGAGACACGCATCAGTGAGGATTGGATAAGCGATTTCTTGGTGTAACAATTAACCAACAGCCGTATGTATTGCAGAAATTTATTTTATGAACTTCTTGTGTGCTACCAGTTTCGGCATTACATTGGTGCCACCTGCTGCATAAAGATTTGATTCACGGATGCAGTTATATGGCTCCTTCCGTGTAGATAGATTTTACGACTATACGTGTGGGGCCTGAAGATGGCCGGTCTTTAACCCCAGCAATACTAAGGCATTTTCGATAATGTGCATTACCAAGCATTAAGTAGGGTCCATACCTGAAAATACCTTTTAGCTCATTCTTAGCCATATCAGCGCACTTTCAATAACGTATACTACCGACTTTACCATCACCAAATAAAATTTCAAAAATACAAATTTCGTTCATCGCTATTGACTTTTAGTCTCAACATACTTTTTAAAAAGACACTGATGTGTAAGTAAGGTGCTGAATCTAGAAAATTGAATACAACATTCACTGGGGAAAGTGACAGCTACTACTGAGACCTAGATGTTTGGGTTAAGTCTAACTGAAAAATTTCTAATAGAATCATTCATTAAAAACAATAAATACTTTATCATTATCTAAAAAATAACTAATTTAAGGGGGGGGGGGGGGGGTAGGACGTCAGACGGACCGACTTCGAGAAGCAGAGGCACCACAGGACATTTTAATTTGCACTGTCTATACTTTTACAAATAAATTGATAAAACTTTGTCAGCATGACCAGGAAGGATTCAGGATTCACACTCACAGCAGTGGAAGTTAAAAAATATGAAAAAATAATATTTTCTAAAAGTGAAATTTCATGATTTTTTTTCACTTGCTGTTGGCTGCATTTGTTGCTATAGGTACACTTTTCTTCATAAGTAAGAGAGATTCCTCGATGAATTTTGCACAGCTTACAAACCATACTTACAGGTATATGAAACTCTAGAATTTATTTAATCCATGAAAAAATGAATGGGCTGTTACATTTTAAACTTCGTGTTTATAGAAAGCTCGAATTTTATAGTTAATTATCTACATTTTTACCACAGTTTTTAACAGATTTGGGAAATTCTAGAGTTTCATACACCTGTAAGTATGGTTTGTATGTTGTGCCAATTTCATCGAAGAATCTCTCTTACTTATGAAGAAAGGTGTACCTACAGCAACAAATGCAGCCAATACTAAGTGAAAAAAATATGATATTTCACGTGTAGAAAAATTTGTTTTGCTATGTGTTGTTTTGGCAGAAGAGCCAACACCGTGTTACTAGTGGAGGCCGAAATGCACGCGTCTTAGCTCACGCAGGCTGGCGTGAGGAGGGAAGGACTATACCGACGTGACGTCTGGAACATGACAAGGAATGAAAATTCAGAAAGCGGTCGTAATTAGTTTGATACTTAACTTTAATCCATTAATGATGGCGTCGTGATGACTGGGTGTTGTGTGCTGTCCTTAGGTTAGTTAGGTTTAAGTAGTTCTAAGTTCTAGGGGACTGATGACCATAGATGTTAAGTCCCATAGTGATCAGAGCCATTTTGAACCATTAATGATGAACGTCGCTCTTGACGGTACATGATTCACAATATTATCTGTTCAGAATACATTCTTGAAGATATGACTTACAGTAACTGAATATGGCGCCTTGCTAGGTCTTAGCAAATGACGTAGCTGAAGGCTATGCTAAACAGACGTCTCTGCAAATGAGAGCGTATGTATACAGGGTGAGTCACCTAACGTTACCGCTGGATATATTTCGTAAACCACATCAAATACTGACGAACCGATTCCACAGACCGAACGTGAGGAGAGGGGCTAGTGAAATTGTTTAATACAAACCATACAAAAATGCACGGAAGTATGTTTTTTAACACAAACCTACATTTTTTTAAATGGAGCCACGTTAGTTTTGTTAGCACATCTGAACATATAAACAAATACGTAATCATTGCCGTTTGTTGCATTGTAAAATATTAATTACATCCGGAAATATTGTAACCTAAAGTTGACGCTTGAAACCCCCGACGTTCAGCTGCGTGTTGTAACAAACACGGGCCACGGTCGACGAGCAGCATCTGCAGGGACATGTTTACGATGACGACCGTGTTTACGAGTGTGGCTGTAGTGCACTGTTGTGGTTTGGTCTAGCTGTCGCAGTGTCCGCATGTAGCGCTTGCTGCTATTGTTATTCTGCATTCGTCTCCGCACGCAGACCAACTGTAGTGCACCGTGTTACCAGATGTCTGTGATAGTGTAGTGTTGTAGGAACTGTGACCATGGTGTATTCGAACTCCGGAAAGGCGGAGATGATACTCATCTATTGCGAGTGTCGACGAAATGCATCTGAAGCCTGCAGGGTGTATGCAGAACGGTACCCGGTTCAAAATGGTTCAAATGGCTCTGAGCACTATGGGATTTAACATCTAAGGTCATCAGTCCCCTAGAACTTAGAACTACTTAAACCTAACTAACCTAAGGACATCACACACATCCGTGCCCGAGGCAGGATTCGAACCTGCAACCGTAGCGGTCGTGCGGTTCCAGACTGAAGCGCCTAGAACCGCTCGGCCACAATGGCCGGCAACGGTACCCGGACAGAGAGCATCCAACGTGCCGCACTTTGCAAAACATCTACCGCCAACTGTATGCAACAGGTATGGTCGTAGCACGCAAACGGGTCCGTAACAGGCCCGTCACAGTAGAAGCGGGTGCAGTTGGTGTGTTAGCTGCTGTAGCCATCAACCCACACATGAGTACACGGGACATTGCGAGAGCCGGTGGACTGAGTCAAAGTAGTGTCATGCGCATACTGCATCGTCACCGCTTTCACCCGTTTCATGTGTCGCTACATCAGCAATTACATGGTGATGACTTTATCATCGAGTGCAATTCTGTCAATGGGCATTAACAGAGAATGCGTTGCAGTTCTACCTGTTTACCGATGAAGCGGGTTTCACAAACCACGGTGCAGTGAATCTACGGAACATACATTTCTGGTCCGTGGACAATCCTCGCTGGCTCAGACAGGTAGAGCGACAGCGACCGTGGACTGTAAATGTATGGTGCGGAATCATTGGCGACCACCTCATTGGTCCTCACTTCATTGCAGGGGCCCAAACAGCTGCAACATACATCGCGTTTCTACAGAATGATCTGACTACGTTGCTCGAAAATGTCCCACTGGAAACGCGTCGACGTATGTGGTATCAGCATGATGGTGCACCTGCACATTCCACAATTAACACTAGGCTCACCCTTGACAGGATGTTCGACGGGCGTTTCATAGGACGTGGAGGACGCATAAATTGGCCAGCCCGTTCTCCTGATCTTACACCTCTGGACTTCTTTCTGTGGGGTACGTTAAAGGAGAATGTGTACCGTGATGTGACTACAACCCCAGAGGATATGAAACAACGTATTGTGGCAGCCTGCGGCGAAACTACACCAGATGTACTGCGGCGTGTACGACATTCATTACGCCAGAGATTGCTATTGTGTGCACCAAATGATGGCCACCACATTGAACATCTATTGGCCTGACATGTCGGGACACACTCTATTGCACTCCGTAATAGAAAACGGAAACCACGTGTGTACGTGTACCTCATCCCTCATGGTAATGTACATGTGTGTCAGTGAAAAAGACCAATAAAAAGGTGTTAGCATGTGGACGTAATGTGCTGTTCCAGTCTCTTCTGTACCTACGGTCCATCACAGTTCCCTTTGGATCCCTACGTAATTCGGTGCTCTCCGATACACACGATCGAACAGCGGAAGAGTGGTACTCAAGCGTCAACTTTAGGTTACAATATCTCCGGATGTCATTAACATTTTACAATGCAACAAACGGCACTGATTACGTATTTGTTTATATGTTCAGATGTGCTAACAAAACTAACGGGGTTCCATTTTAAAAAAAACGTAGGTTTGTGTTAAAAAACATACTTCCGTGCATTTTTTAATGGTTTGTATTAACCAATTACACTAGCCCCTCTCCTCACGTTCGGTCTGTGGAATCGATTTGTCAGTATTTGATGTGGTTTACGAAATATATCCAGCGGTAATGTTAGGTGACTCACCCTGTATAGTGAACCATCGCTAGCAAAGTCGGCTGTACAACTGGGACGAGTGCTAGGGAGTCTCTCTAGACTAGACCAAGCCCTTACCTTGCCGTAGCGGAGAAGCGAGGCAACTGTCCCCCCATTGAAGCAGCTGATCGCCGCCATTTGCATTGATGAATCCTAGTACTGGGGCTGTGATTTGACGTATATGAGACGCAACAAGAGCAAATTGAAGCACAGATTAAACACATGTTTGTTTAAAAAAGTACTGAGTATTCGAGTCTATTTTAAAAGTATACTTAAATGAATGAAGTATCCTAATTTCCGAAATACGTCTGCATAGAGACGCGAAATTTAAGAATGTACGGCTCTTTCCTGACAAGGTGGAGCGAGTTTACATTGAGGTATTTGCATTAGATAATTACATGAAACTTTTAAAGTAGCAGACAGTACGATTATTATTTAATTCATGTAATTTTCCTGTCAGGTCCTGTTTGCTTTTTGCCGACTACTGTGTACATTTTGCACTCTTACTTTTGTTTAGCACAGTATTTTCTACACTCGAATTTTGGTATGATTAATTGTAATTGTAATAACCTATATCAATTTAAATACGGTAGGACTTTCATTCGCACATTCCCACATTAGCACCTCTAAAACTGGTTGAGTTTGCAACATTTGATCAAATATTTGACCAATTAGGAAGTATACCACCTGACAACACATGTTAAGTATCTAAACGCAATTATTCGACCTACTTCTGATTCATACTTAATATATATTTGATTGCCTTGGTAACCTGGAAAAGGAACGTTCAAAATTGTACACACTGGCAGTATTTACACACTATTTAACCTAGGCCTATATTGCACGATTTCCAGGACATTATACCCTTTTCAAATGAGTTGGAAATCCAAATACTGTCGGTATAGGATCGTCCTTCAGTTGACGTCTATTTACATAATTTACCATGTAACAATTCTCTTCAAAATGAAGAGAGCACAGCAAATGATTTGCTGTCGGTTGGAAGTTCTCTCTCCGAGTAGCAACTATCCATTTCCGATTTAGAAAATCGTTTGTAAGGGGAAACCTAAACAGAAAAAAACACTCATGATGTATTACTTCTCCATGAAAATACTATATACAAGTAATAGAAAGTAACAAACAACCAGAAATAACTGACTTGTTGTAATGTCTCTTGCAGCGGTCTCTCCGCGATATTTTCAGAAATTTTATAAATTATGTAACTCAGTACATATCTCGAAATATCTCTTCTTATCTTACCGATTCCTAAACTTTAATATACGATGATTATCAATGCAAAGTAGTTTCAAGCCCCATTATTCCTTGGAGCGTCCATGGAATAGCTTCTCTACTATCTGTTTTCTCTTATGAAAAGAATGAATGAGATCTTGCCGATTAGCCGTGAAAGAAGGAGGATGTATATGTATGTATTGTTGAGCTGGTCGCCATCTTGATGAGATTCTGTATGAGAAGGAATTTAATACATGAACTAAACTAAAGTAAGTGTGTTCGCGTATTATTTAACTGATTATTATTGACAGTGTCTGCTTACTACGCTGTCTTGCACGGGATCATTGGGGAACGTCTGATTTACACTGGACGAACCTGCCGTTTTGTATGCTCAAGATATCCATTTCATTACTTCAAATAAATAGGCTAACACGGTCTTACCATCAGATCTCCGGTCTTCCCCATGTTATCACCGAAAGTTAATAATTATTACAAATGTTTTCAGGAGATCGACTGACAATTTTCGTCGCACCGAGACTTCGAAATTGCTTCACTGCTTTATGGAATTTAAGTTAAGCTCAATTTAATCATGATAGAGCAGTATTGAACTGTGTGAATGTGATAAACCTGCTTTGTGAATGAAAATTCCCTTAATATACGCATGTTTTTACTATCCTGATCAGTGAAGCTAAATCAGGCCGGTGTGAGAAAGGTTTTTTAATTTTAGATCCCACAAAAAAAATTATTAAACTGTGAAATGTAACATTGTTTCTGTCTTTGTCTTTGCTTCCATTATACCGTTACAATTAAAAACAGCACACAAACGAACCCTGTTTACGCACTGTTTCCCTGCAAATAGCGGCTTCTATCACGTTCAATCTGGGGACGAGACACTAGCGCCAATGCGTGGTCTAGTTTTTATATAGTAAGTCTGTGGATTAGACCAGCCGTGTGGCAGCGCTCGGTCTGCAATCACTGATAGCGGCGACACGCGGGTCCGACTTATACTAACGGACTGCGGCCGATTTAAAGGCTACCACCTAGCAAGTGTGGTGTCTGGCGGTGAAACCACACAATGTTTTTGAACTTCCACTGCTATGAGTGTGAATCCTGAATCCTTCCTGGTCATGCTGACAAAGTTTTATGAAGTTATTTGTAAAAGTATAGACAGTGGAAATTAAAATGTTCTGTGGTGCCTCTCCTGCTCCAAGGCCGCCCGTTTCACGTCCCCCCCTTAAATACGTTAGAATATTGTAAAAAGTGCGCGTGATGTACCCCTCCCACCCCCACAACTTCCTCGCCAGTTGATATTGCGAGGGTTACGGTCTTCTCGTGCGGTGAGGAGGGGAATACAAACTTCAGTCTCGAAGGCGATCTCAGGCTGAAAGCGCCGACCTCTAAAGCCGAAGGTCAGAGCGCAGTGTTTACACATTTCGTTAGACGGGTCGCTTTCTGCAGACGCGCGCGCGTGTGCAGCGGCGAGGCGCTGAGCAAGTGGCACACGTCAACCGCCACTATTGGAATTGGCCGCAGAGAGCCGAGCGTGCCACGAGGCAAGGACGCGCAGGTTGGAGGCTGGCGGCAAATTGATCGGAGCTGCAGCCGCAACAAAGTGGGCACAGGCCGGCTGGCAGCGCCGTGTGACGACTGCCGCCCGCCCGCCACCGCCGCGGCCGCCGCTGTCCTGGCCTGGCAGCCACGAGGATTATTTTTATGAGTATCGCTGCAAAAAGACACGTGTGCACGCCCGCTGGCGGACAGGCCCCGCCCGCCCGATTGGGCAACAGGTTATATTTGTGGCGGCTGAAACCGGAGTTACCCCAGCGTGCGTCGCTGGTCTCTTCACTCTGCATCTCAATCTACATTTATACTTCGCAGGGCACCATACGGTGTGTGGCAGGGAGTACTTTGTGTGCCATTGTCACCTTTCCCGTTTCCATTTATAGTCGCTAATGATGTGCTGGAACCGTTCATTCGAAGAAGAATCGATCGACATTTGAGTTCCTCTCACACATAAGTAGCAAAAGATACCATAAAGGATTAGCCACTCACACATAAGTAGCAAAAAATACCATAAAGGATTAGGAGCCGCAGACTGAGCTGATGCACCACTTTACCTACGCTAGTTTACTCTCTGCGTAACTACTGAAGTCTATATCCACTTAAACTTGTTTAATACACTACTGGCCATTAAAATTGTAGACCAAGAAGAAATGCAGATGATAAACGGGTATTTATTGGACAAATATATTAAACTAGAACTGACGTGTGACAACATTATCACGCAATTTGGGTGCATAGATCCTGAGAAATCAGTACCCAGAACAATCACCTCTGGCTGCAATAACGGCCCAGATACGCCTGGGCATTGAGTCAAACAGAGTTTGGAAGCGTGTACAGGTACAGCTGGCCATGCAGCTTCAACACGGTACCAAAGTTCATCAAGAGTAGTGACTGACGTATTGTGACGAGCCAGTTGCTCGGCCACCATTGACCAGTCATTTTCAATTGGTGAGAGATCTGGAGAATGTGCTGGCAGGGCAGCAGTCGAACACTTTCTGTATCCAGAAAGGCCCGTACAGGACCTGCAACATGCGGTCGTGCATTATCCTGCTGAAATGTAGGCTTTCGCAGGGATCGAATGAAGGTTAGAGCCACGGGTCTTAGCACATGTGAAATGTAACGTCCACTGTTCAAAGTGCCGTCAATGCGAACAAGAGGTGATCGAGACGTATAACCAATGGCACCTCATACCATCACGCCGGATGATACGCCAGTATGGCGATGATGACGAATACACGCTTCCATTGTGACTTCACCGCGATGTCGCCAAACACGGATGCGACCATCATCATGCTGTAAACAGAACCTCGATTCATCCAAAGAAACGACGTTTTTCCATTCGTACACCCAGGTTCGTCGTTGAGTACACCATCGCAGGCGCTCCTGTCTGTGATGCAGCGTCAATGGTGACCGCAGCCGTGGTCTCCGAGCTGATAGTCCGTGCTGCTGCAAACGTCGTCCAACTGTTCGAGCAGATGGTTGTTGTCTTGCAAACGTCCCAATCTGTTGACTCAGGCATCGAGACGTGGCTGCACGATCCGTTACAGCCATGCGGGTAAGACGCCTGTCATCTCGACTGCATGTGACGAGGCCGTTGGAATCCAGTACGGGTTTCCGTATTACCCTCCTGAACCCACCGATTCCATATTCTGCTAACAGTCATTGGACCTCTACCAACGCGAGCAGCAATGTCGCGATACGATAACCCGCAATCGCGATAGGCTACAATCCGATATTTATCAAAGTCGGAAACGTGATGGTACTCATTTCTCCTGCTTACACGAGGCATCACAAGAACGTTTCACCAGGCAACGCCGGTCAACTGCTGTTTGTGTATGAGAAATCGGTTGGAAACTTTCCTCATTGGAGCACGTTGTAGGTATCGCCACCGGCGCCAACCTTGTGTGAATGCTCTGAAAAGCTGATCATTTGCGTATCACAGCATCTTCTTCCTGTCGGTTATACTTCGCGTCTGTAGCACGTCATCTTCGTGGTGTAGCAATTTTAATGGCCATTAGTGTATAATCGAGCCTTGGTCTCCATCTATAGTTTTAATCCCCTCCACCTCCCATAGCTACCTCAATCACCTGAATGACTATTCCTTGATGCCTCAATATTTCTATCAACCGACCCATTAATTTTCCCACGTAGTGTTATCACTTTCTTTCTCCCCATTTCTCTTCAGTACCATCTTATTAAATACAAGGAACGGCGGAAGGATATTTACAGCTTGTTTAGAAACCAGGTGGCAGTTGTGAGTCGGAAGGCATGAAAGGGAAACGGTGGTTGAGATGGGAATGGGACAGGGTTGTAACTTAATCTCGACGTTGTTCATTCAGTTCGCTCAGCAGGTGGTAAAGGATGGTTCAAATGGCTTTAAGCATCTGAGGTCATCAGTCCCCTAGACTATTTAAACCTATCTAACCTAAGGACATCACACCTGCGACGGCAGCAGCAGCGCGGTTCCAGACTTAAGCGCCTAGAACCGCTCAGCCATAGCCGCCGTCGTTGGTAAAGGAAACCAAGGAGAAATTTGGAAAGGGAGAAAAAGTGAAAGTCTGAGGTTTGTCGACGACATTGTAATTCTGTCAGAGACAGCAAAGGATTTAGAAGAGCAATTGAACGGAATAAGTAGGGTTTTGAAAATAGGTTTAAGATGAACATCAAAAAAATTAAAACAAATGTCATCGAATCACACGATGCTGATTGACACCAAAAACAGTAGATTAGTTTTACTACTTGGGCAGCAAAATGACTGATGATGGCGAGAGCCGAGAGGATGTAGTAACCAAAGCGCTTCTCAAGAAGAGGATTTTCTTAACATCTAATATAAATTTGCGAGCTAGAAAATCTTTTCTGATGGTATTGCCTGGAGTGTGGCCTTATGCAGAAGTGAAACGTGGACGATTGGCAGTTCAGACAAGAACAGCCTGAAGCTTTCGCCATTTGGTGCTACAGAGGAATACTGAAGACTAGATGGGTAGATTGAGTAACTAATGAGGAGCTACTGAATCGAATTGGAGAGGATAAAAATTTGTGGTTCAAAAATGGTTCAAAAGGCTCTGAGCACTATGGGACTTAACATCTGAGGTCATCAGTCCCCTAGAACTACTTAAACCTAACTAACCTAAAGACATCACACACATCCATGCCCGAGGCAGGATTCGAACCTGCGACCGTAGCGGTCACGCTGTTCCAGACTGAATGCCTTGAACTGCTCGGCCACTGCGGCCGGCAAAAATTTATGGCTAAACGTGACTAAAAGAAAGGGGGATTGATAGGACATATCCTGAGGAATAAAAGAATCTTCAGTTTGGTAATGGAAGGACATGGGGAATAAGAGTCGTAGATGCAGACGACGGGATGATACGGTAGGCAGGTTCAACTGCGTGAAGGTTGCCGTAATTATTCAGAGCTGAAGAGTTTTGTGAAGGCTAGAGTGTCATGGACAGCTGCATCACAACGGTCTTTGGAATGAAAATCACAATAATAACCACCTAATTAGTTATTAGATCTACCCATCTAATCTTCAACATTCTACTGTAACACTATGTTTCAAAATATTCTATTCTCGTCTTGTATAAGCTGTTTATCGTGCTCATTTGACTGTCGTGAAAGGCTACACTCCAGGCAAAAACCTCGATAAAAGATTCCAAAAATGTATTAAATTTTATCAAATTGCCCTTTTTTCAGGACTGCTTTTCATGCTATTATATGTCTGAAGTTTATATCCTCTCTATCTCAGCCATCGTCAGTTATTTCGCTGCCCAAAGAACACAACTCATATACTACTTCTAGAGTATACCACATAACTTGTAAACATGTCAGATAAAGCACGTTCTTATTGAAAACAGCCTTCGCTTAATGACAGATTTAATTTTATTAACTCTATGTAGTGCTATAAAAAATAATTTCAAAGGGCTCAGGACACAGTCAAATTTCTGCTGAGGATGTCATATCTTCATCTTAGAGGTCTTTGTTATTCTTACAGAGTAAACCAGTCAGTCCTAGGATTTTGATCTGTCACTTATCATTTATTTTGCCTCTGACAATTTTTGTTAATATGAAAAACCGATTTGCACCATGTTTCGCAGTGAACGTTGAACTATAGTTCCCTCTGTAAAAGTTGGGTTAGACAGTTCCAACTTCGGGGGAAAGGAACGGCATACGCCTAATACTTAGATCATGCCTAGTAAAGCACTGGCGTGTTCAATCCAACCTTTGAGTTCATGACACCTTTACATTTACCTTGCTTTATCCAGCATCACACTGCACGACCGCAAAACGTCATGGTTTGTTGTTCGTTTTGCTGACTTGAAAGAGATCAGAGGTGACGTTCTCTACCCTTCAAAGCTCCAAGACCTTGAGATGTGATCTATTTCTTGTGATGTATTTATTGATGACTGTTGGTATTGATGAAGATTATCTGACGAAATTGCAAGGGAGCAGCTCGATGTGGTTATTAACTATTAGTAATGTACATTATCCATTCCAGTGGTCGGATCTCGAAATATTTCGGAACCCAGTGAGACTGTTTGTCTTTACCTCACAGTAGTGATATTTTACCCTGTCTCGCGAATGAAATCGAGCCAGGCGAGTTTTATTAAGGTCGTAAGTAAGTGAAGCACTGATATAAATGATCTGGATCCATCGACAACAGTTTTCTTGAAATGTCAATCTTTCTCCCTGAAATTACCCAACGGAATATATAATTGTCTTCAAAACCCATGTGTCATCATTTTCGTACACATTGTGCTGAATTTTTGGCCTTAATGATGCTGACTGATTGTATGTATTATGTTTTAGGGTCCACATTGATGTATAAAATTGAAAAATAAATAATATTTCATAATTATTACATAGCACTTCTTGCTTTGAAAATTTGAAGCATCACTGTAATAAAAACACAGCAGGATTGTTGATTTTGATATCCATTTTAACTTGCTATCACACAAAGGGAGAGAAGATGCAGCAGTGTGGAGAAGTAACTCTATTGGCGCTTGGAATATCTGATAATGCTGCTGCACAGGCCCATGAAAGTCAAGTAAATGTTTTAACAAATGTGCCTTACTAGCTGCAAAGCGTGCTACCAAAGCAGTACGAATCTTGTGACTTGGCACTCATAAATGAGTTGCGGGATTTGTCAAGTCATTAATTACTGGTTGTCACAGTATAATTGTGTACCACCTAACAGACTCCTTGAGTAGAGATTCTCCACACCGATTAGGACATAATTCCTAAACGGTACTGGGTTTTGTGGGAACTACTATAAGCCTCGTTATCGGACTGGTCCTTTTTCCGAAGGTTACCGCAGCCAAGCTGCGTCCGGTAAAATCTGAGTATCTAGATGTCTTTCTTGCATAATGATATTGTTCATTTTATTGGTAAGTACGTTGAGATTTGTTTCTGAGTAATAATTGAAAGAAAATTTTACGTACTGTTACCTGTAAAGAACGAGCAGTTGAATAATTCATCTAGCCTTCCCACAGAATGTGACAATATTTACTCACATTACTAGAGATTTACTGGATTACATACAGCACAGCAGATTTCTGAGTGCGAATGAGCAGTACCATGGCTTGCACGTTCGCCCAATATCAATGCTCTGCGCTTGGATTTGTGAGAAATGTACAAGAATTAGTTTATGCTGATCTGGTTTCTCAACAAGTTATGGGAATCCGCCAAACCTTTCAACAAAGTTCTCTGACCTTTGAAAGACTGTAATAATCTTCATGGGCATGCTCTCGTGTGTTTACAAGCAAGAGAGTGATATTTCAAATATTTTCCATGTGTTCTGTGAGTTGATGACTTGTAACAAATCTCAAGAGCTGACAACGGTATGCAGATAATATACCATATTAAAATTTTATTTCGATAAGAATGCGAAGCAATTACGCGAAATTTTTTCCATTGTTTTCGTGAAAATAATCTGCTCCCCGATTGCCTAAAAGATTTTGACTCCCCTGTACAAAGATTGAAGGTCTCGAGGGATCGTCTTGACTGTGACTGCAAGAAGTCATAGGTCTCAACGAAATCCCTTTCTTAAAAGACCTGCAATCAAAACCTCTACTGGATGGCTGTATCACTTTCGGGTCAATCGGGGCGACTATTTGGGGAAACAATTATTTGATTTGGACTGTAATTGGAGCAATTATTTCATATTAATTTGAGTTTCATCCGCTTTACGATTGCGCGTTGCGACTTGAACTCAGATGCCAGATTTTTTGCAAGAGCATTTCTTGTCTGCAACCTGATGGTTTTTCCTATTCGGTACAAGTGGGTTCTTGTCGAGATTGACAATGCGTACTTATTACTCTTATTGAAATTTGCTAAGCTCGCGTAGGTGTTAGAAACTTTCTGGTGCCTCAGGTATTCCCACAGCAATATTAAGTGAGAAATAATAATGCGAGAAGTTTTGTGGTGAGTCATCATTAACCAGAGAACTTCCAGTAGCGGCAGAAAGGACTCCAAAACCAATCTTACTGCACCTCCGAGCTAATAGGTTGAAAAGCTTGTACAATTTCGTAACTTGCTTGGAGTCGATCGGTAGGCCTTCAGAGTGTAGGAAGTGAATTGTGAGCTCTCTGGCCTAGAGGTGATGTTCGAAAGTGTACATGATACAAAGTTAGTGGTCCATAGTGACTGATGAAGCTATTCTTTCTGTACGGAATGCATACTTTCTCAAGGGCGTTTCCAGTATGCCGGCTCAGAGTTCTGATCAGTAATTTACAGTTTTTGTAGGCGAGTGTTGCCGGTTAGTGCATGCGTCCGAGATCAGTAGAGGCCTAGTGTTAGACCGTAGCTGGAAAAAAAGGAAGATTTGTGTTAAACGTCCCGGTGACAGCGCGGTCTTTAGTGACGGAACACAAGTTAGTGGAACGAAAGAACGAGGAACGGAATAGGCCATGCCCTTTTGAAAAGAACTGTCCCGGCATTTACCTATAACGATTTAGGGAAATCACGGAAAACACAGATCGCGATGGCCGAACGGGGTTTTGGATCGCTGTCCATCTGAATGCGAGTCCAGTGTGATAACCATGGCGACACCTCCCTCGATCGTTGGAAGCTGGAAGTGATGGTGACGGAAGCGCAAAACACCTTATTTGTTTCCGTTGAAACTTGAAGCATTTTGATCTTGGCTTACGTTATTTTGCACTGTAATGCTACTTCGACTGCGGAGATTTCCGAGTTAGTTTCAAAGAACCAGTTAGAGGTGGGACGTTGACTGTTACGGTGCGCATTTTCCTGTTCACTGGTCGGATCCTGAAATATTTATGAGAGTTGTTAAATTGTTATACGTGATGTAAACTCACTGGACAAATTTTAGTTACTCCATTGGTCGCTTTGGAGCGTTGTAGCTGGCTTAGAACTGGTACGAAGTGGCCATGTGGCCCTCTGCCACTGAAGTAAGCCATGCCACTGAAGTTTTGTGTATGGGCCGGTCAATTGTAAGGAATCAACGCAGTGAGATGAATAGAAGTGGCACATCTGCGTAACTAAAACGTGAATGAAATTGCCTGATTTGTTGGAGTATTAAAGTGGAATGTCCGACATGTTCACAACGAATGATTTACTACTCGCAGCCTTGTAACATGGCGTAAGAACAGTGATTGTAACAAGGTCTTAACCGACAGAGAACGAAGCCTGGAGTCACGCATTGTGAATTACAATCGGTTCCAAACCCGACAGGAACTGCTATTGTCAGTGAATACAGGTTCAACCAAACCAGTTCCGAAAGGAAGTTGCGAAGGGAATTGCATGCAGTGGACATTCTGAGCCGGGAAACTCGCAAAAGACCATTGCTCGCAGCAGCACATAAAGCTGCACGTCTTCAGTGGGACAAACAATACAGAAACTGGACAGTAGCTGAGTGACGGGTGTTTTGTGGCCCGACGAGTGGCGATTTTGCTCTTTTCAAATGATGCGAGGCGTCGAATGCATTGACGGCCCAATTACGCCTTTAAACCGCAAATTATGGAGGACGTACTTTTTGGCCAGATTTGATTTTCTGATCTTTTGTAAGTGTTTCTCATCCTCTGACTTCGGGCTACTCATTCAGGTTATCACGAACGTGAACCAAGATATTTCTTCCAACATTCTGATGACGAACTGTTGACTGTCTTCTCTATGTTCTTATGAGTGCGCTGTGAACACTCCCGTCTTCCAAGAGACGACAGCGGTGTTCATGCGTACGTTCCTGGTTTGACGAACGCTCAGGTACACTTGTCGCATCTCGACTGGCCCTTTAAATCAATGGAACTTAATCACACAGAACATGTCCGGAACCAATCTCAACGTCGGGTGAAACGCAATTTGATACCACTAAGAGGTTTAGTCATCAATACCGGATATGACATTCATGAGGGTTCAAATGGTTCAAATGGCTCTGAGCACTATGGGACTTAACATCTATGGTCATCAGTCCCCTAGAACTTAGATCGACTTAAACCTAACTAACCTAAGGACAGCACACAACACCCAGTCATCACGAGGCAGAGAAAATCCCTGACCCCGCCGGGAATCGAACCCGGGAACCCGGGCGTGGGAAGCGAGAACGCTACCGCACGACCACGAGCTGCGGACATTCATGAAGGAAACTGTCGATTCTCTTCCTTATCAATAGAAAATAGAGGCGTCGTTACATGGTATTAACGTCATTTTTCCTCTCAATAAGTAATTTTGTTGTTTAATTTGCTTATAATTAGTGCATAAATGGTGATTGCTCTAACCTTACTCGCTGGGTCAAAGCGACCCTTGTCAAAACTGCAATACAAGTGTAGCATCATTAGGAATCGATCCGGGTCCATTGGTAAACGTTTCCTTTTCTAATCAGAGGAGTGATACGTCGCTTAATTTGCTTCACTTGTAGTACATCACTAGAAGCTCATCGATTCTGGCCACGGAGGCTGTGAAAAATCATGTGGCCAAGTGACGGAAGGAGATGGGAATCGTACAAGACAGAAAACGTATTTGTGACTTATCCAGATAAAACAAGGTCCGATAAATGATTCACCTTCCACACTTTACTTACGAGATTATGGAAATAATATTACATAAAATACGGCCTTTCATAAGCACTTTCCCTTCTGGTTGTAAATCTCTTCCTGCAAGCCGATAAAAAAAAATTCAGTCGTAATTGTGCTATGAGAAATTCCCCGTACCCACTTGGGAAGACAAAGGAACTCGCATCTCAGACGCTATACAAGATTTCACAGTGTATCGGGCCTAACAGTTCGCGATGATTTACACGTAACCAAAACGTTTTTTCCAGTAAAAGAAAGATAAAATGCTAACAGAGCCATTAATTCTGAAAAATTCACTCGTACGTAGCTGCATGCACTTGCATAACGGCTGCAGCTTGCAGGCACTCTAGCATAATTCGTGAGTGTAAGGCCAGGGTTGCTGGAACATTTCCAGTGCTTATGGATCACAAACAGCAGACACAGACGTAAACATTTGCATCTCGGACAGGACATCGTGCCTCACAAAGGTAACGACGGAGTGGAGTGCAAGCGCTGCCCTTTGGTTAACTGCAGCTAGTACAACGTTTTTCTACGTCGAAAAGGTAATGTTCATAAAGATGCCAGCTTGAAAACAGCCAATAAAGTGGGCTGTAAGCCTTGCGCAATTACTGGGAAAGGCAGCACAGTAGTGTGAAAACGGCAAATGCATTTTGCTCTTGAATGCTTTGTGCGTTAGTACAACTTGTTCTTTTCCTGCTTCATTTGAAGTCAGTGGAAACTCGTCCTCCTATATTTTAGTGAGGTGCTTACAGTGTTATTGGGAAGGTTTGTATCTCGGTAATGGTTTTCCATAATTCTACAGTTCGTCATTTAAGTTGGATGAAGGCCCTATTACGCAGAAAGATAACGATATTTTAATTTAAATTGAGCGCGCTCTGGAAGTCACATGATCTGTATACAGATGGAGTGTGTATCGGCCCAATTGATAGTATTCACTGCCGGCCGCAGTGACCAAGCGGTTCTAGGCGTTACAGTCTGGAACCGCGCGACCGCTACGGTCGCAGGTTCGAATCCTGCCTCGGGCATGGATGTGTGTGATGTCCTTAGGTTAGTTAGGTTTAAGTAGTTCTAAGTTCTAGGGGACTGATGACCTCAGATGTTAAGTCCCATAGTGCTCAGAACCATATGAACCTTTTTTGATAGTATTCACCTCTCTCTCTCTCTGTGTGTGTGTGTGTGTGTGTGTGTGCGTGTGTGTGTGTGTATATGGGTGGGTGTGGGCGTGGGCAGGTGGGTGGGCACGTACGTTGATTTTAAATCTCTAAACACCCAAATAATTTCAACCGTAAGGAGGAGGGTGTGAAATTAAACGGCATATGGATGCCGGTGTTAAAGATGTGTACCACCCGCCCACTACTGGGTGATGGCAACGGCGATCGACGGCGACGGACAGCGGCCAATTGTACTGACGTTTTCAAAACACGTGACGTCACGCCGCGGCGTGGGAGCGCGCGGACACGGAATTTAGCGGCAGTCAGTAGCGAGCCAGTGGGTGTGTTGGACCTTCCAATGAGCTACGGACCCCCTTGAAGATGTCTCCCGCAGTCGGAGACGAAACGTTGGGAATCGACACAGAAGTCATCAACCGACCACGGCATAACAGCCCGGATAATTATAATGGACATGATATTTCCGGCCGTGAAAGTCTACATTTTGGAAAGCGAGATACAACACCGAATAAACTGCTGGGGAAAATGAGTGGAGTGTTGTGTGACAAGAAGGTGAGCATTGGGTTGAAAGGGAAAGTGTACAAGTCGGTGGTAAGGCCTGCTATGATATACGGGGCAGAGACATGGCCAATCACAGTAGCCCAGGAAAGGAAGATGAAAGTGGCAGAAATGAGGATGCTGAGGTGGATGTATAGGGTAACAAGGAAGGACAGGATTAGAAATGAATTTGTTAGAGGAGCTGTGAAAGTGGGAACCATGGGGAAAGATACAAGAGAGCAGACTAAGGTGGTATGGAAGAGTATATCGGAAACAAAGATATAAAGATTGAAGGAGCGAGAAGGAGAGGAAGATCGAAGATGAGGTGGAAGGATAAGATATCCGGGGCCTAAGAGAGAAAGGATGGAAGAAGGAAGAGGCAATGGATAGAGTACCATGGAGGAGAAGGATCCAGAAGAGCAACGGCGACCCTACGTGACGTGGGACAAGGCGACGATAAAGAAGAAGAAGAAGAAGTGTTTGTTGCTCGTTTATGGCGGCATCGTTACTAAAATAGTACGATCGCATTTCTCATTTTCTATAATAACGTAATACTTAAAACTAATGCAAATGCTCCACAAAGTCCAATGGCAGACGCTAAATGAAAGGCATTGCACAAGGTTTACTATTGAAATTCCGAGAGTGTACCTTGCAAGAAAGGTCGGGCAATGTACTACTCCCTTGCAAATACGCTTCGGAAAATGACGAGAGGCGTTAGAGCTGATGTAGAAGTTTATCGATAGTAATTCTCCCCAAGAATCATTCGTGAATGGATAACGGTACGAGAAGCAAGCTCTGACACACACCGCAGCGTGCCTTGCGGGGTAAGGTGTAGATGCACAACGCACCTGCCGGCGCACAATCTGCGTTGTCTAGCAGAGCAGCGAAGCACCCAAGACACTTTTCTCTCGTGGTATCCTTCCCCCCCCCCCCCCCTCCTCCCCTAGCTGACAGTAGGCCTACACTCTTTGCTCACTTTGGTGAGTTAATGTGCGTGTGCTGCTGAACCGGCCGTTTGCCTATTGGGCTAGCCACCTGCGCGGCTGCATCTTGACCTAGGTCCGAGCGTCAGGCTCTGTGGCGGCGGTGGCGGCAGCGGCGGCGGCCAGGAATAGCCTGGCTGCAGCCGCAGCGGACACACCACACCACGCCACACCACACCGCAGCACAGCACGGCACGGCACGGCGTGTTTGCTGCCCAGGAATGCCGTCACCGCTGCCTGGCGCAATGCCGCCGCACGGCCTCACGTTTACTGGCCGGGTATTTTCTTCGCCTGGCCTGCTTGCGCAGTCGACCGTCAACCTTTCCCGCCCCTCGCCCAAGCAAAATAAGAAATGAAGATGTCGTCCATAGAATCGGAGACGGGACGAACATGTGGAGAACACTGGCAAAAAGGAGGGACAGAATAGTAGGACGCGTATTAATACAGCAAGGGAGATGTTCCATAGTACTTGAGGAATCTGTAAATGGTAAGAACTGTAGCGGAGGACTGATATTGGAATATATCGCACAAATAACTGAGGTTGGTGCAGGAGAGGAATTCGGAAACTATTCAGAAGACTGTGACCACTCCCCCTCCCCCTGCACCATACAAGAAACAGTAGATCCTGAGGCGTCAATGCGTTGTCAGTTTGGGAATGGAGATAATTGTGGGGAGTATATACTTTAGAGGGAGACGAAGGTCTGGTTTATTTATTTATGTTTTTTATGTCGTTCCTCTACAGCACAATTTTCAGATCCCTTTGGAAATGGCCTAATGTAAAGGCCGACACTAGTCGTGGACTTTTTAGGGTTCTCATTAACAGCTGGATCGACTTCTCATTAATATAGTAACTTGGTTCAAATGGCTGGAGGTTGAAGTAATTATGCAGCAGAGATGAAGAGGCTTGCACAACATACACTAGCGTGGAGAGCTCCACCAAATCCATCTTCGGACTGAGAACCACAATAACAACAATAACGTACATTCGACTGGGTATCAGTGTCAACGGCACTGTGTCACAGAAGTTTTAGAAACGTAATTACAACTGAAGTAATCCGAGCTAACGTCCAACACTGAATAAAAATGATTTTAAACTAAGAAGATGTGTTCTGTCACCCATCAAGGCTATCTATGAATAAAACTCTGCAATTTTGGTACACTCAACGTTTGATCATTTTCTCAGCAAGGAAATTAAGTTAAAGGCATTGCCAGCAAAGACAACCAAATACTACTCACATATTTTTAGACAGAGGAAATTTCGTGCCGGATACCTTGGTTTTGTATTCTTACAAATTGAGAAACCACAGGTCACGTTGTATAATCTGTTGTGACTTGGCAAGACAGCCAAGTCACTATGAGGTAGCCGAAAGGCACGCGTTTAAGCTCACGCAGGCTGGCGTGAGGTCTGGAACAGTTAAAGGAGTTGAGTCTAGTAAAAAAGTACGTAGCTTCTGGAATACTTAACTTTAATCCATAATTGGTGAACATCGGTCTGACGGTACATGCATCACAAGATAAATAGCAAATGATAATGGTGCCTTGCTAGGTCGTAGCAAATGACGTAGCTGAAGGCTATGCTAACTATCGTCTCGGCAAATGAGAGCGTAATTTGTCAGTGAACCATCGCTAGCAAAGTCGGCTGTACAACTGGGGCGAGTGCTAGGACGTCTCTCTAGATCTGCCGTGTGGCGGCGCTCGGTCTGCAATCACTGATAGTGGTGACACGCGGGTCCGACGTATACTAACGGACCGCGGCCGATTTAAAGGCTACCACCTAGCAAGTGTGGTGTCTGATGGTGACACCACATAATCTATATTTCTTCATCCATCTTCACTACGTTAACTGCAAGTAACACCGCGTTACAGAGCTATGATAACATATGCGTTACGCAGGTGATATTCCTGCTGCATCTGTCGATAATGAGTCTCTGTGACTTCTCATATGTGACTACTACCCTGCATGTACACCTCAAATGTAGCATAAGCACTTGTTGCCCTAGCCAAGTGTGCATTGTGTCCCCATCCACTATGCTTTTATCACTTCACTGACATAACATGTTTGGACTTCGATGACGAATAAAGGGAGAATGTACGACAACGCAGCAATTTCTATTTTGAGAAAAATGGCTGTGCAAGTACTGCGTGTTTTGAGCACAATATAGCATTTTGCCAAATTATTCCTCATTTATGACTCTTCTGAATCTGATGGTGACTGTTTCTGTTACACGGTACTGATTTTGCAACAACTTTGTGATACTGAACTTTTTAGATCAGTTAACCTTCCAAAATCGTTTGCGCCCAGATGCAGATGTACGGGTACATGACCTTGATGAGTGGTAGAATATACACATCTCCCGTCTTTTAAAACTTTTTTATTCTGTTTTAGCAGTTTCAGGTGGGGTAATAACCTTGTTACATGTAATGCTCGAATGAAAGTAATAAGTCCACCAATAATAATAACACCAAGAAAAGGCAACTGAATTATTTTTACATCAGCGGCAGCAGTATAACCGAATGTGCCTTCAGTCTGGTTTGTAATCTTTCCATCTTGAGACATCTCTATCTCAGGAGTCATATATTTTCATTACTTAATTTTATTTCGTTCAGTTTAACAGAGCACGTAAGAAGAAGCCTACAGCGCAATGAGTTAAATGTTATTAAAAAACTCGAATACGACGGCTCTGCAGGAACAGGACTTCTTTCGTTCACACACGAGACGAGGGCATGTGGTTCAGTTCACGACAAGTAGCTAGCCAGAAGCTAACAGTTGAGTGTATTAGTTAAAACTTGATACCGAATATCCGGAATTATCTGCCAAAACAATGAAAAATTCAAATTGGGATAACTGGATTATTTAAACCATCTTCATCTTTTATCATCCTTATATGAACCTCTATCGTATTTACCAAATCATTTAAGCGACTCACGATTGTTATAGCGTAGCCAAAGAGGCATGGAAGTAGTTAATATCCTATTCCGTCTGTTTCAGTGAATTACATTTTCATAACACAATAATGTGGATCTCAGGCATGTCTATAAAGAATGGAAGAAGTTTGCCAGGAAAAATAGCAATGTGTGCCAAGGTGGTGTGATGGTTAGTGCATCTGTCTAGTGAGCAAGAGATCCGAGTTCGAATCCCAGCCTTGGTACAAATTTTCATTCTTCAATTCGGTCTGCATATATACATCACATACGTTTGAGACTTGAAAATATCTCTGGAACCAAATAGTTTCATTTGCTTCATTAGATTAAAGCGCCTATGCCTGGGTTTCAGGCAGGATCCCTCGTTTCGTTCCATGTTGAGGTGCTATTCCAATACAGTTGGAAGAGCCTCTACAATGCTTTCGAGTTCAGGGGAATACCTTGTGGGATGAGACGTGATTGGAAATTTAGATCGACGAGGGAGGCGTGCTATATTAGTCTGTGCAATTGTGCAAAGGCACTGTGCTAGGGCCCGCATCTCGTGGTCGTGCGGTAGCGTTCTCGCTTCCCTCGCCCGGGTTCGCGGGTTCCATTCCCGGCGGGGTCAGGGATTTTCTCTGCCTCGTGATGGCTGGGTGTTGTGTGCTGTCCTCAGGTTAGTTAGGTTTAAGTAGTTCTAAGTTCTAGGGGACTGATGACCATCGATGTTAAGTCCCATAGTGCTCAGAGCCATTTGAACCACTGTGCTAGGGTGGTGTAGTGGTTAACGCATATGCCTGGTGATCAGGAGATCTAGGTTCGAAGCCCATCCTTGATACAAGTCTCATTCATCGCTTCAATTTGCATACATACATCATCTACTTAAGTTTGTGAACCATCGGTTCCTGGCTATAAGTCTTCAAGTCTTGTGGAAATCTTGGAAGTGTTACATACTTTTTTACCACTACTTAAGGATATCGTTGTAGTATGAAATTGGTTTATCTGAGTTGAGTTCACTGCTGTTCTGTTCGAATAAATACCTGTTGTCAGCTGTAAACTTCATGAGGGAGCAGATTTACTGTGAAATCATGTTAAGAACCCTCTTACTTAAATATAGGCCTAAAGGATCTTCGTCGATGAACATCCGATATGGTTCTGTCGAAGACGCTTATAGAAAGACGTCGTTCATCACTGATAGTCTCTACCTCACAATAAACACCTCGTGTAACTATCTTGCCGATAAAAATTAGAGAAATTTATGAAACAAATTCAAGTCAGACGTAATCAGGAGAATGATGGAACACTTTTCGAACTGGCTTCGAACAAACAGCGCAACTTTCAATCTTATGAAGGCTCATATTAGCGCAACTTTCAATCTTATGAAGGCTCATATTACGCAACTCTGCCGGCCGGAGTGGCCGAGTGGTTCTAGGCGCTACAGTCTGGAACCGCGCGACTGTTAGACTGTTACGGTCGCAGGTCCGAATCCTGCCTCGGACATGGATGTGTGTGACGTCCTTAGGTTAGTTAGGTTTAAGTAGTTCTGAGTTATAGGGGACTGATGACCTCAGAAGTTAAGTCCCATAGTGCTCAGAGCCATTTGACGCAACTCCAAACATATAAAAATGACTTTCAGACAGTAGAAGTAGAAATCAGTGTGAAAACTATCAACGAAAGTTAGTAGTGAAATTCGTAGCTATCCACATGCATAAAGAACTGAAATGTCACCATAATAAGTTAAATCTCAATTCTGCCTACTTTGTAGTTAAAAACCTTTCTCATAGTGTTTACCTGTAGACGCGTTTGTTTGCATACTTACGCTAAGTACTGTCGTAAGGTAGGATTTATGGGGCAATGGAGCTATGTTCGAAAGAGTATTCATTCTACAGAAGCGTGCACTAAGAATGTCATGTAAATAAAACCGATAACCAAACATTTTGAAAAAACCTCTTCCGGGACCTTGGGATTATGACACTTTACGCGGCAATACATTTTCTTCCCAATGGTGTTTGTAATTAATAATATGAGTGAAATTAGGATGAAAAGTGTATTTCAAAACCACAGTACTAAAACTAAAAATAATTTCGATATAGACTGTATGTCACTGTCTAGCGTTCAGCATGGAGTTCTCTTTTTATTTGCGAAAGTCAACTGCAGGTTACTAATCGACATTCATAGAAATTAATAGTGTGCTTCCGCGTGTTCAGATCGCCCGAACACCAGTAACCTATCATACCGAGAAAACATAAGAGATTAAATCTCCTAGAAAATTGAAAACTCCAGATTAAAAAATAATCATGTAAAAAGAGTACCTTAATATCCACTCCATCAAAAAAAAAAAAAATTCCAGTTTGCTTGTCTCGACCCACCACTCCACACCGAGCCTGGGTGGCGGGGGACAACTTTGAAATCTTCTATGGGAACCTCCATTTTTTATTGCAGATTACGATTTCACCGCAGAAACTACATACTTTCGTGTGATGCATTTTCTTCGTTTCGCTGTAATCAGAAGAATAGAAATGGGTACGAGATGCTTTTCAATGTCCCTTGCATGTACAATGTCACGTGGGACCCCACCTCCATGCTGGGAGGGTAGAACAGGCCAGTATTTCATAACTTCTAATTGGAAACCCCATTCACAACATTGTATTTCTCCGACATATTGGACAGGGGATCACATGACGCAGGACCGTATAGCGAAGTACGAAGTACAGTGCGATCGGAGCTCAGGTATAGTGCAGACACAGAACTTACAGCGGCTGTAAACATTAGAATACGTGCACAGTGTTTATTGCCTGCACACCTACTTATTATTTGGAGGACAAACGTGCAAGTGGACAATGTCTGTTGCAACCACAGAAGAAAAGTTGAAATGCTCCTGGTTTAGGGAGAATGAAGGAGAAATACTGAAGTTGCTCTTGCCTTTTATGCCGAGCGTTTTCCAGAGAAAGTTCGCTCTCGTTCATTCTTTTACAGGGTTTTGAATGCTTTTACGTCTCATGGCAGCATACAGACCTGCAAAAGAAAGAAAGCAAACGTGTTACAAGAGAAGCTTATAAAACAACTGTATCGGCGGCAGTGCACCACAACCCGCGTATAAGCATCCAGAAATTTCACCGCGATTCCGATATGTCCGTAGGTGTACTGTCACAGTGCTGCATGGTCATAAGCATCATCCGTACTACATATCACTGCATCAAGAACTCCGTGGCCCCAATGTCCATAAACGGGTAGTGTTTAGTGAATGGGCACGTCAACAAATGCAAACGACTCCAGGATTTTTGCCGAGGCACTATTTTCCCATGAGGCTACATTCACAAATCATGGTAGCGTTAACTGGAATAATATACATTACTGGAGTGTAGACAACGCCCACTGGTTACAGGTTGACCATCAGCACCCTCGGTCGGTTAACGTGTGGTGTGGCATCATGGGGAACAAACTCATTGGTCCGTATTTTATCGACAGCACGTTGAATGGACGCAAATATTGAACATTGTTGAAACAGGAACTATCGGTAGTACTACATGATGTTGCCCTGAACGTTCTAGAATGTATGTGCTTTCAGCATGACGGTTACACAGCGAATTACGCAATTGAAGCACTGAAGGTGTTACTGTGCGGCTGGTCCCGGTGGAGGTTCGAGTCCTCCCTCGGGCATGGTTGTGTGTGTTTGTCCTTAGGATACTTTAGGTTACGTAGTGTGTAAGCTTATGGACTGACGACCTTTGCAGTTAAGTCCCATAAGATTTCACACACATTTGAACATTTTGAATACTGAAGGTATTAGTCCTTGTTTACACTGGACGGTGGATCGACAGAGATGGCCGTATTAATTGGCGGTATTGAAGTTGGCGGTACTTCATTTCAACACCTACTCTAATTGGAAAAGTAGAAAAGCGTTCGCCTGGAGCGACGGCTACAGTGACGCATCGAATAGTCGCCTGTTCGATATGTCGGAGGAATGCGACGTTGCGAACGGGATTTCCGATTAGAAGTTATGAGATACTGGCCTGCCCTAGCTCGCAGCATGGAGGTGGGGTCACATGTGCCACTGAATATTCAACGGCAATTGAGTAGCATGTCGTAAATTACGATTGTGTACCCATTTATATCCTTCCGATTACAGCGCCATCTGTGGCGAAACGAAGAAAATGCTTCAAACAAAACGTATGTAGAATCTGCCGTGAAATCGTAATCTCCCATTAAAAAAACGGGGTTCCACTGAAGATTTCGAAGTTGTCCCCTGCCACCGAAGCATGGGGTGGTGTGGGGGGGGGGGGGGGTCGAGTGTGGTATTATTGGATGTCCCCTTCCGAGACAAACAAATTTGAATTATAACATTTTTTGATAGACGTGTAGTTTTCGAGATATTTCAATGTCTTCTGTTAAAATGAAGACTCTGTATGTCAGGATATTTCGAACTCATGATGAGAATTCCCCTTAACACAAATGTTTTAAACTCTCCTGTAAAATGACAGCTGATTATAGTCGATAGTATTAGTAAAGTCACATAAATCCTTAGTATTAAATTATAGATGAAACAGCAGCTGATTAGTGTAAAAGGAACCGGAGTGGGTATTCAGAATATTTGCTTTTCTCCTAATTTTTTTTGTATATACATGATGAGCTGGGTAACATCCCTTTTACTTTGTAAACGGTTCATATACAGAAACAAGATTTACGGCAATGATACTACTAATATCCTTAATGCTTGTTTCAACAGTGACACTGAACCATATTCAAGCGCGGTTTTTAAATTGAACGGCATACTTTTATTTGCGGAACTCAGAAACTTTAGAGAAGATCAGTTCAGTGACGTAACGCTTATTACTGCTGTCGCTGAAACTTTTCGCTGAAGTACCTGAAAAATGTACTACAGTATGTGGCCGAGCGGTTCTAGGAGTTTCAGTCCGGAACCACGCTGCTGCTACGGTCGCAGGCTCGAATCCTGCCTCGGGCATTGATGTGTGTGTTGTCCTTAGGTTAGTTAGGTTTAAGTAGTTCTAGGTCTAGAGGACTGATGACCTCAGATGTTAAGTCCCATAGTACTCAGAGCCATTTGAACCATTTTTTTGGCACTACAATAGAGAGAAACTGCGATCGGTATCTGTTACTGCGATCTAAACATCCACAAAGGGGACTTTCATACCAGCCTCTGCGGTTATTTGTAGGAAGCGCAATAGTGTATAACGGCAGCTTTGATTCTCAATTTTAGCACGTTTCCAGATGCCTTAGAGAAAAGTTTCAGCGTCAACATTAATCAGCGCTGAATCACTACACCCTTCTTTTCAAGTCATTCGTAATGCCGTTAAAGAAAATACATCTTCTGGACTACAGTATTAATATAAATGTCGTTGTTAGAATGCCCATTAATTTAGCTATCGTCAACCCGTAGGAGAGAACTGTAGCATTTTAAGGGACATGCTACTATAGCGGGTGGTATGGTCTTCTTTTCTCCGTGCTTAAAACTCACGTACCCAGCCAGTTATATTGGTATTAACAGTTTTTCATGAACGACGCGGCGCAACTCGACATTTTTTGCGTGCACAAATCACTGCCAAAAGTGAAAGAAACGATACATTTCAGAAACAATCCCAGAATCAACTGTCGGATGATCCCTGGGCCTTTGGATTCACAACCTGAAGTTTACTCCCACTATCACCGAGCCACATGTCGGTTAAGGAAAACTATTTTTTGTAATTCCATTTTTTATGTAAGTGAGCTTCCTGAAATTAGCATTTCTTTGTAAATGGAACATAGTCCGCAATATTCAATACACGCGGGTGTAAACGATAACTGTTTACAACACATCACAGTTGTGTAGCAAAAGTTCATACGACCAATTTGATAAAGGACACTTGAAATCTTTGAAGCCTGGAAATAGCCTAAAACTGGCCAAGCTACAGCGCCCGTGCGCCGCGTCGGATTTTCAATATTCTCTAGCTGTCTTACGCCACAGGCTTACTCAGCTGTTTTATTAACGTTATTAATTTAAATTATCCTGTGTGCGCAGTGCAAAAAAGACGTTTGTAAATGTTATGCAAAAGCTAATTACGTTTACAATTCTATTTAAACTTAGCCCTTATAAGAACAGTAGTTTTGTATTAAGATGACCCGACATACAAAATGATTTAACTGTTAATTTTACACTGTTGAATTTCACAATATTATGGGGTCAAATTTAGACAAACCTCAATTTTACAATTTATAACTGCCGGAAATACAGGCTTTTAATATTCAAGGACGACTTTTTTTTTCAAAATATCTCGCAACGAGCGTGCCCTCTCGTTTAGGTTGCTTTTGTAGACCAATTTGAAGTTGTTTCCCTGCTTGATGGGACACAAGTGTCCTGTATCAAATTGTTCGTCTCGACTTCACCTACACCAGGGTGGTATGTTGTAAACAGTTATTCTTAACACACTGTAAGTGCAAATGGTGTGGTCAATATTATTTGAATCTCGGCAGAACTTTATCCGGTTTAGTTCTTCATAATTTAAGTATTCTATCGATTCTGCAATCAATCAGTTCGAATCAGTCTTGCACTACACACTTTGAACAGCGTGTAGAGCAGTGCACATAAAATGCTGTCATTATCAAATCTGTATCTGTCACAGTACGGAAAAGGAGCGAACAAGAAATCTGCTGTTCTGATAGCAGAAAAAGAAGACAGAGGGGACTCGAAAAAAAAAAAAATAAGGAAAGGTAGTTCTGAGTAAGCTGATAGCATCACTAGACTACCAGCTGCAAGGGTCGGCAGAAAGTCAGTTAGGAAGAATGAGGAAGTGTTTCAAGGGGAAAAGAGTTACAAAAATGAAAGCTACGCACTCAGCAACGAAGTCAGAATCATAGAGACAAGGATAACTCTGTTTTGCCGCGACCAAGGGTAAATGTCTATGCCGTCTTGGGTTACGTCACCAGCATTCGAGGTACTCCTTAGTGCAAGCTCTTTACCAATGTTTGGCACGATCTATGTGCTACAGTCTCAGAGTAGGGGAAAGATTCAGGGATCCTTGTAAGCAATTTAGGAGAACCATCGAGAAGCTAAATCTGAATGGGCGGACGGGGACATGAATTGCCAACGTGCGAATACGAGTCTAGTGTCTTAATACTGAATAGCCGCACTATTTAGTTGCTTAACCGCTCTCCCCCCACCCCTCCCAAACACACCAACAGACCAACCACTGTCATAATCACCGAACAATCTGGTTCGATATAACCATTTATGATTTGAAAGAGCTGAGTAGACTGCTCACAGGCAGCATTTAATTAAAAACGGTTTCTGTCAACATTTATAAAGAACTTGATTTAAATGAACGACAAAAAATTTAAAACTGAATGAAGCTTTATCTTTCAGTGTTCGTAGCGATACTGTTTCTACGAGAGTGCACTCGAGCCATAAGGCTTATTGTGCATCAGTCATAGCGGTTTGTGATTATGGTTCGCACCGATGTGAACATCGTTTTGTTGAGATATGGCTGGAATATTTTAATGATGTGATTAATGATCAGTTTGCGTCGCTGGAACTTATGTTTACTCTATACCATGAACATGCTTGTTTAAAAATAGGAATTTAGAGCTACATCGTTCATGTGAAACGCATTGCGCTCTAGCTATTTTCATTCAGAGTGCTTCGCGAAAATGGACGCATACAAAAGGGGATGTTCCGTTGACTCCGCATCACACCGACAACAGATTTTAAAATATCGACCATATGGAGCATCTTCACTAATACACTCCTGGAAATGGAAAAAAGAACACATTGACACCGGTGTGTCAGACCCACCATACTTGCCCCGGACACTGCGAGAGGGCTGTACAAGCAATGATCACACGCACGGCACAGCGGACACACCAGGAACCGCGGTGTTGGCCGTCGAATGGCGCTAGCTGCGCAGCATTTGTGCACCGCCGCCGTCAGTGTCAGCCAGTTTGCCGTGGCATACGGAGCTCCATCGCAGTCTTTAACACTGGTAGCATGCCGCGACAGCGTGGACGTGAAGCGTATGTGCAGTTGACGGACTTTGAGCGAGGGCGTATAGTTGGCATGCGGGAGGCCGGGTGGACGTACCGCCGAATTGCTCAACACGTGGGGCGTGAGGTCTCCACAGTACATCGATGTTGTCGCCAGTGGTCGGCGGAAGGTGCATGTGCCCGTCGACCAGGGACCGGACCGCAGCGACGCACGGATGCACGCCAAGACCGTAGGATCCTACGCAGTGCCGTAGGGGACCGCACCGCCACTTCCCAGCAAATTAGGGACACTGTTGCTCCTGGGGTATCGGCGAGGACCATTCGCAACCGTCTCCATGAAGCTGGGCTACGGTCCCGCACACCGTTAGGCCGTCTTCCGCTCACGCCCCAACATCGTGCAGCCCGCCTCCAGTGGTGTCGCGACAGGCGTGAATGGAGGGACGAATGGAGACGTGTCGTCTTCAGCGATGAGAGTCGCTTCTGCCTTGGTGCCAATGATGGTCGTATGCGTGTTTGGCGCCGTGCAGGTGAGCGCCACAATCAGGACTGCATACGACCGAGGCACACAGGGCCAACACCCGGCATCATGGTGTGGGGAGCGATCTCTTACACTGGCCGCACACCACTGGTGATCGTCGAGGGGACACTGAATAGTGCACGGTACATCCAAACCGTCATCGAACCCATCGTTCTACCATTCCTAGACCGGCAAGGGAACTTGCTGTTCCAACAGGACAATGCACGTCCGCATGTATCCCGTGCCACCCAACGTGCTCTAGAAGGTGTAAGTCAACTACCCTGGCCAGCAAGATCTCCGGATCTGTCCCCCATTGAGCATGTTTGGGACTGGATGAAGCGTCGTCTCACGCGGTCTGCACGTCCAGCCGAACGCTGGTCCAACTGAGGCGCCAGGTGGAAATGGCATGGCAAGCCGTTCCACAGGACTACATCCAGCATCTCTACGATCGTCTCCATGGGAGAATAGCAGCCTGCATTGCTGCGAAAGGTGGATATACACTGTACTAGTGCCGACATTGTGCATGCTCTGTTGCCTGTGTCTATGTGCCTGTGGTTCTGTCAGTGTGATCATGTGATGTATCTGACCCCAGGAATGTGTCAATAAAGTTTCCCCTTCCTGGGACAATGAATTCACGGTGTTCTTATTTCAATTTCCAGGAGTGTATATCAGCCAACTGAATATTTTTAATTGGTAGATGCAATATGCGAGTTTTGATGGCAAAATATATCCTACTGGACAAATGGGTACAAAATAGCGAAGTAGCCACATCATAAAGGCAGAGAGGACAAAGATAGAGCATCAGTTTGTTGGGAGGATTTATGGACAGAGTAATACAGCAGTACGAGGCAACCTCCGTTATGTATTGCACGGTGAACACAGTATGTATATATATTTAAGAAAGTATCGACAAACTTGAAAGTGCAGAGCTCAAGGGTGAGTGTCGTTTTCGTGTTAGACCATAAAGAGGGTAGTGACCTGTGTTAACATCCCGTGGTGTACTACTCTCATACGCACAGCTAACTTAGCTTCAAAGCTACGAAAAAAAAAGAGGACGGTTTTCATCAAGGTCAGAATCATGTGTACTAGAGTCCACGATAACTATAATCACTTTGGTCTAACCACGCAAGTGTAATCATCGCCCACTACAGACAACGCCTTAGTCATGTGGTCATCTTTCTTTGCCTCTCGTCATCCGCACCACTCGACTGCAAATATTGCTGTCCATTACACTTCGTAATATGGATGTTCTGAGGGTTCCTTTTAATTTTCTTCCTCGGGTTTCTTTAAGAAATTGTCCAGCTTAATTTTTATTTTTGTTATTGCTTTAACCAGTGGTTTTTAAATACTTGGTCAGTGGAGGTTTTTTCAAACCAGGATGTTTCTTTCGGTCTAGGGTGGTTCTTCGCGATGTTTACATATCCAAAGTTTCAAATGAATTTCCTTTCCTGTTTCCTGACAGTCTCCGCTTCACAGCCGTGCATAATAAATAGATCTTGATAATATTTTCCACATTTTATAATCGGAGGTTTTTTTTACAGTTGTTACGCTTTCATTCTGTCCAGACTTATTTGATCGTCGCTCAATTGATAGTTCATATCCATGAACCCTGTGTTGCCTCAAATCACTGTGCTATCCAAGTGGCAAAAATCACTTACTTGATTTGGGGTTATACTCCCAATTTTAATGTTTAGTCTCGATGTATCTACCACCATCGTGCTTGTTTCGTTTGTGCTCAGCTTATGCTAGAGCAGCAATCAAAATTCTTAGCACACAGTTCATATCATTTTCTGGGGATGCTACGACCACAATATTGTCAGACAATCTCGCGCGATATATTTCTTTAATATATTTTTTTTCTGTTGCGTTGTTTTTCATCCAAGTCATCTAAAAGTTATGCCTTGTCACTGCAACCACTGTCTTCTACCTCGTGCTTTCTTCTTCATTTCTTGATAATTTTGGCAGTTAGTTACTTCTAATAGACCTTACACTGAAACTTCCTGGCAGATTAAAACTGTATGCCGGACCGAGACTCGAACTCGGGACCTTTGCCTTTCGCGAGCAAGTGCTCTACCATTTTTTGTCCTTTTTTAAATTTTTTTTTATATATAAGAAAAGTGTAGTAGGTCAGGAGGCAGTGGGCAGGGGTCGTACTTGGAGGCCTGGCCACGGTGTCCCCGTCTCCTGACAGGATAAGGGAGAGGCAACGGGAAGGAAACATTGTACAATTATGTAATTTTTATTAGTAACAATAATATTTTACTTATTCATTTAATTTTAATGTCCCAAAAGAAAAATCACATATGAAAAAGAAGGGAAAGAAATATAGGGATGAAGTGACATTTTCGACACTCACTGGGAGTAAATCCTATCCCTCGAAACAACGTAAACCTGGGACTCCCCACCGCTTCGGGGGGTTATGAAACATGCTACCTAGAAAGTTCGCAAAATGCGTTTTATTTTTAGTGGCGCCGGATGATTTCGTGTTGTTCTAGTAGATAATGCCAATAGTCCATGCCCGATATCAAGGTCCGCGAGAGCACGTAGTGCGATGCGTGTCCTCCAATCCATCGGATTGCCGATGTTTTTTGTGAGGGGAAAAAGACAGCGTTAGGTAAAAATAAAGCGTCCGTCGTGATCGTGGATTCGTCGGTGCGTCGGAGGAGGGCCACGGTGCGTTGCGTCAGCCGCCAAACATCCTTTGCCTCACCGCACTGCAGAGAATGTTCGTCGGAGTCCTGCATGCCACATATAAGGCAGAGTGGGGAATCGACCATGCGAATGTCGTACAATCGTTGGCGGTTGACTGTCTAGCGGTTAATGAATGTATACCATGACGATATCCATGCCATGGTGAGGAGAGGCGTATGGACAGCTCGCCAAATCTTTCGCCAGTCTCGCGTTGGGTATTTAAGTTCGACAACATTGCTGCCATGATGACGCGGCAAGTATCGATATATCTCACGGGTAGTGGGGATTATTGTAGAAGGTATCTGTAACTGAATATAACTAAATTCAACAAAGAATCACGCGACGTGAGAAAAAGAGGGCGAAACTGTTCCTGCCGCCACCGGCGGTTCAAAGGACGTGGGAAGAAGCACATCCAGGATGGCCGATGTGATGGCGTGTTGCTGTTGGTTCCAAGTTCGTAACGTCGCTCGCCTGTATAGAGGTAGAGCCTTTTTCCGCACATCCGTGAGGTTAAGTCCTCCAGAATGGTGTGGGAGAGTTAAAGTCTCGCATTTGATCTTAAACAACATTCCTTGGCTGACGTAGTATCCAAAGGCCGCCATTAATCTGTCAGCAATACCATGTGGCATTGGCAGGACCTGTGCCAGGTGCGGCAGTCGCGAGGCCAGGTGAACATTAGTGTAGTCCACCCTTTGGAGCAGGTCGTGCGTCCGGAGTGAATTGTTGCGTATGTGCAGTCGGACGTGCTGGAGGAGACGTCGATAGCTCGCCGCCGCTGATTGCCGTAGCGATCGTGTGAATAATACACCTAAGCATCTCAAGATGTCCACCGTCGTAAACGGACTGTGCAAAGCGTCCAGCCCTCGACCGATGTGCATGGTCTTGGTTTTATTCATTTTGACCCTGCTTCCCGCAGCTACTCCGTACGTAGTGAGAAGGGTAACCACCTTACTTCCTTCGTTCACCGACCGGACGAGTACCACCAAGTCGTCGGCATATGCACGACACGTGAAGGAGCTCGCACGGAGTCGGACGTCTGTTAGAGTCCGTCTAAGGGTCTGCATCAATGGTTCGAGCGCTATTGTAAACAGTATCATCGACAAGGGACATGCTTGCCTAACTGAGCTGCAAACAGGAATCGTTCCTACCTCCCTGCCATTGACTCTCACCGTGGAAGAAGCGCCGCGAAGGAGGCGCATGAGGACGGTAATAAAATCCTGTGGTATCGCCATGCGTCTCCATCTGAGCTACCCAAGCACGACTCACGCCCCGTCCTCACAGCTTTATTTCTGCCAGTACCTCGTCTCCTACCTTCCAAATTTTACAGAAGCTCTCCTGCGAACCTTGCAGAACTAGCACTCCTGAAAGAAAGGAGATTGCGGAGACATGGCTTAGCCACAGCCTGGGGAATGTTTCCAGAATGGCAGGAAGTTTCATATCAGGGCACACTCCGCTGCAGAGTGAAAATCTCATTCTGGAGACACTGTTTTCGTCCTTGCCCTGTTCTTGGTTTCGGAAAATTCTTCCTTCCAGTATGTTAAAAAGTTAGCGCATATCAATAAATGTCCAAAAAGTTTTGTTTTCCTTATTCAGAAAGTTGCTGTGAAGTCTGTATGCCCATGGATCTCTTTGAGAACACCTTAATTTATTATCGCTTCTGTTCACTTCGTTCTCGTAAGCCTCCTTGAGGGCCACAATTCCAACGCTTCTACTCGATATCAGTCCGTCTTTAACTATGTTCAGCTTTCACCGATATGTAGCACCACTTGGCAGTTGAACGTTATGATACTTTTTCTTGCTATGCTAAACTTATTTATGAGTGATTGTATTCGTTGATTGAAACGACGTTTAGCTATGGCAAACTTTTTGAGATTTCCATGAGGCATCCAGTAATTATGGCTCCTAGATAATAAAATTTTTCAACCTTTTCAATTTTACTTTGAATTTAGATCACAGGTTTGTATTGATTTCTGATTTTCTTAGCGTCATAATTTTTTATTGTTGATTTTAAATTCAAACTTTTTCATAATTGCTGAAAATTTAGAAAATATATTTTGCATATTTTTCGCTATCAGCTATTGAGGTACAGTTCAAACTCGTGTATGTGGCCCTCATCAAGGCAGATCTCCGGCTCATGCGGATCGTTTTAAATTGAAGTTCAGCCTATCTCTATACACAAATCCTGGCAGAGTGTCAGTTATCTAGTTGACACTGAGGCCTACTGTACTGTAGTGCCTCCGTTGGTTGCGAGTGTAGAATGAGGAAGAAGGAAGTAGCTGTTACAGTCCACACACAAAAAGTGATCTGCCCAGCATGCATAAATGAGAATTTTTGAAAAACATTGTTGCTGAATTTGGTGCTGAAGCATTTTTAAAAATTCCAGAATACTCAGACATAAATGACTGGCTGCGGAATAAGACTCCTAGCTGACAAGGACGATAATGATGGTGGATTAGCTGAGGAAATTCGGGCTCAATCGGAAGACGATTTGGATAGACATAGACAACAATGGAGCTGTGCAAAATAATGGTTTACTTTACGCGAAGGAACTTCGGCCGAACTAGTGCTGGTGAAACGCTTAGGTGATCGTGCTGCACCTACGAATCTGGATCGCAAGAAACTTACTGATTACTACAATGTATACAACTCACTGTCTTCTTTTTTTCAATATCAGATCATCATTTATATGGAAATAACATATAATTTGTGTATTTACTTGAAAATCAATGTAACCTGTGTCACTCTAATTTTTCCTGACTTCGCCGGCCGGTGTGGCCGAGCGATTCTAGGCGCTACAGTCTGGAACCGCGTGACCGCTACGGTCGCAAGTTCGAATCCTGCCTTGTGCATGGATGTGTGTGATGTCCTTAGGTTAGTTAGGTTTAAGTAGTTCAAAGTTCTAGGGGACTGATGACCTCAGAAGTTAAGTCCCATAGTGCTCAGAGCCATTAGAGCCATTTTTTTCCTGACTTCCCGGAATATGCGAATTTTCGATTGTCAGGATAAACTACGGTCCCAACTAATCCGGATAAAACGACTTTACACTCTAATATCATCTCAAATTATCATACTTACATAAATAAATTAAATAGGTATAGAGAGATGAAAGAAGTGAGCCACGCAGGAATGCTTGTGCTGTCTGGGAGGCCGTCTGAGAACAGACGGGTCGTATCTCACGGAGGGAGAGGTAATGGTGCAGCGGAGAGTGAGAGTGACCGTGTCCGCCTTAAATTTAGCCGGGCAGCGGCAGCGGCAGCGGCGGCGGCAGCGGCGGCGGCAGCGGCGGCGCACCGGCCGCTGTGACGTCGGCCAGCTATGCAGCGCGCCCGGCCGAGCGCTGGCCTCGATATTTCATCCACGCTTTTAGACCGCGGCCTCTCCGCCAATATGAAGTGCTCTTGTCGGCGGCGTTTGAAAGATCTCGACGTTATTTTCGCTGCGCCGACGGGTAGAGATCTCTCAAGTGGCTGCCCGGGGAGAGGGCTTTGGCGGCGGGCGCGCCTGTCACCAGGGTTGGCGTTAACAAATGCACCGGTTAGCCGCCGCTTTGTCGGTGTCGCGCCCATCGCTCGGCACCCCCTGTCTGCCGTGCCCTGAGGATTCCACAGCCGCGAATCTTTCAGTCAAAAGCAAGATAGGTATTTTCTGTCACGGTACAGACGCCGAACCGTGGTTTCTATAGATGGAGTCTTCGCTAGAAAGTACATTTTTGCTTTTTGCCCTTAATATTGGTCAAACTATCCATTACCGACTATAGAAGTTAGGAAGTAAAATAATTGACCATAAATGGCGTCAACTGCCACAATGACAGGAAGAACTTCAATTAGTATTTCTTGGCTGAAAGGCCATGGTCGACAATTAAAACTACCACCCGACTGTTTCGTCTCCGACAGTGGGAACACATCTCCAGAGGTAAAGCGGTAACTCCATCAAGAGCTCGAGGGGCCACCGAAATTAGAGATGTTAAAGGGCACCACCATTCGTGCCTCTACATATACACTGAAATGAAATGAAAAAAAATGAAGTCCCATGCTTCTTTACAGAGCGCAGGGGAACGATGCGGGAGACCCGCACCGCCTTACTAGGCAAGGTCCTAATGGAAGTGGTTTGCCGTTGCCTTCCTCCGACCGTAATGGGAACGACACAACAACACCCAGTCATCTCGAGGCAGGAAAAATCCCTGACCCCGCAGGGAATCGAACCCGGGACCCCGTGCTCGGGAAGCGAGAACGCTACCGCGAGACCACGAGGGGCGGACACATATACACTACTGGCCATTAAATTTGCTGCACCACGAAAATGACGTGCTACAGACGCTAAATTCAACCGACAGGCTGAATGTGCTGTGATTTGCAAATGATTACCTTTTCAGAGCATTCACACGAGATTGGCGCCGGTGGCGATACCTACAACGTGCTGACATGAAGAAAGTTTCCAACCGATTTCTCATACACAAACAACACTTGACCGGCTTTGCCTGGTGAAACGTCGTTGTGATGACTCGTGTAAGGAGAAGAAATGCGTACCATCACGTTTCCGACTCTGATAAAGGTCAGATTGTAGCCTATCGCGACTGCGGTTTATCGTATCGCGTCATTGCTGCACGCGTTGGTCGAGATCCAATGACTGTTAGCAGAATATGGAATCCGTGAGTTCAGGAGGGTAATACGTAACGCCGTGCTGGATCCCAATGGCCTCGTATCACTGTCGAGATGACAGGCATCATATCCGCATGGCTGTAACGGATGGTGCAGCCACGTCTCGATCCCTGAGTCAACAGATGGGGACGTTTGCAAGACAACAACCATCTGCACGAACAGTTCGACGACGTTTGCAGCAGCATGGACTATCAGCTCGGAGCCCATAGCTGCGGTTACCCTTGACGCTGCATCACAGACAGGAGCGCCTGCGATGGTGTACTCAACGACGAACCCGGGTGCACGAATAGCAAAACGTCATTTTTTCGGATGAATCGAGGTTCTGTTTACAGCATCATTATGGTCGGATCCGTGTTTGGTGACATCGCGGTGAACGCACATTGGAAGCGTGTATTCGTCATCGCCATACTGGCGTATCACCTGGCGTGATGCTATGGGGTGCCATTGGTTACACGTCGCTGTCACCTCTTGTTCGCATTAACGGCACGTTGAACAGTGGACGTTACATTTCAGATGTGTTACGACCCGTGGCTCTACCCTTCATTCGATTCCTGCGAAACCCTACATTTCAGCAGGATAATGCACGACCGTATGTTGCAGGTCCTGTACGGGCCTTTCTGGATGCAGAAAATGTTCGACTGCTTCCCCTACCAGCACATTCTCCAGATCTCTCACCAACTGAAAACGTCTGGTCAATGGTGGCCGAGCAACTGGCTCGTCACGAAACGCCAGTCACTACTCTTGATGAACTGTGGTGTCGTGTTGAAGCTGCATGGGCAGCTGTACCTGTACAAGCCATCCAAGCTCTGTTTGACTCAATGTCCAGGCGTATCAAGGCCGTTATTACGGCCTGAGGTGGGTGTTCTGGGTACTGATTTCTCAGGATCTATGCACCCAAATTGCATGAAAATGTAATCAGATGTCAGTTCTAGTATAATATATTTGTCCAATAAATACCCGTTTATCACCTGCATTTCTTCTTGGTGTAGCGATTTTAATTGCCAATAGTGTACATCTATATTCTGCAAACCACTGATGTGCATGGGGGAGGACATGTCCGACTGTACCAGTTTAAGGGCTTCTTCCCGCACTATTCAAGTATGTAGCCCGGGAAGAATGACTGTTTAAATGTCTCCTTGCGCGCTGAAATTTATGTGATCTTCTCCTGACGAATCCTACGGGAGCGATATGTAGAGGGTTATTGTACAATGCCCCATCACATTAATTTGACTACCTGTCAAAAGCTCGATTAACCACCTTCTGCTGCGCGGACCGCTGCGAGACGGGTAAGAACACTGTCAGGTGAGGTTCTATAAGGTAGCGACAGGGATGTGTAACCATGCCGACTCCAATGACGGTCAGCAGCATTTCTCGGTTGATGATGCATGGCGCGAACAGTTCGATCAAGATTGTCTCACAGATTCTCAGCTGGGTTTAAATACGGGGAGTTGGCTGGCCAGGGGAGTGCGCTAAATTCCTCCTGGTGCTCCTCGAATCAACCACGTACACTGCGAGCTGTGTGACACGTTGCATTATACTGCTGATGGATGCTAATGTGGCGAAGAAAATAAACTACATGTGGAGGTGGAAATGGCCGCCAAGGATATAAGCATACTTGTGTTGGTCCATCGTGCCTTCTAGAATGACGAGATCACTCTGGGAATACCACGAAAACTCTCCGCAGACCATAACGCTCGCCCCTCCGCTCCCTCTTGACGGCATAACGTCCACGCCAAGTGCCAACCGTCCGATGGAGCACAAAACGTGACTAATCTGAAAAGGCTGATGGCTCTCGATCTTCCACCATAAGCGAGTCCATCAACAAGAGGTAGCAAATATGAGGTAGCCAAGGAGGTGGAAACGTGGGTTCTACTATGTGAAGACTGCTTGGTAGCTACAACACGAAAACACAATTAATTAGCAGGAGTACAAAATAAGAAAGTATTTATTACTTTGTTGTAGTCCATGATCTGTTGGTTGACAGTTATAGAAGACCCGACTAGACTAAGCGTCTGTAGAATGACATAATTTACAAATCACAGATCTTGTAGCGACGAATTATTCTCTCGTAATGTTGAATGTTGAATCCGGTGGGTTTGAAGGCTAACTTGGCTGTCGACATGACAGAACGTAGAATTTTTTATAACTGCCAACTTAGTACTGTTGACTTTACGGAACTTTACAACTGGGCTACAAAGGCTTGACGGCAGCAATGACTGAGCTGCAGACGATGACTGACTAAAATCGGCGCTGACTGCCCAGTGAGTGCGGCTACGAACTGTAGACTGGCACAACTGCACTACACTCCTGCTACACATGACGTGGCCTCGCTGCGAGCATAAGTACTGCGACTGGCTGTGTATTCTTTGGCTAGCACAGCGCTCTTCTGTTCCGTTTATCGAGAGAATCGCATCCGGCGGATCGATCTCTTAGGCGGCGGTTTGGTCGTATGACTGACATCACAAAGCCCACTCGCCGCCACTTAGTGAACGTGCAGTTTTGATATTGCAAATTCCAGCCTTCGTCGCCGGCGAACAGCAGCCAGTCAGGGTGCGTGAAACGGTGCCTGCTGCAGAAGCCAGACCCATGCGCAGTAACATTCGCCGTATGATTGTTCAACAGACACTGCAGATAGCCCCTTGCTTCATCTGGGCGGTCAGTTGCTCAACAGTTTGCCCGTACTGATTTCTGCAGCTTGTCGCCCACCCCTGTCATCTATGGTGCACCAGAGTAGCCTCCGCACTGGCTTTGTATAGCACCACTTTGCCGTGCACAGTATACTTTAACCACGGCGGGACGTGAACAGTTTACTAACTTAACTGTTTCGGCAATTCTTCCACCCTTGGTCCGAAAGCCAATGATTGTGCTCTTCCTGAAGTAAGATAAATCGCGTCGTCTCCGCATTACGACAACGACTGCACTGTTTTGCGCGTCCCCCAACACGCATTACATACACTCCACTGCCAGTGCTATCACCTGCCGTCTGCGAGTGCTTATTGCACGTTGACGTTGAACATACGATGGTCACATTAATGTTACCGGACCGTGTATAATCTATGATTCATCATTTAAAGCTGCTTCTTGGAATACGTAAACGCACAAATTAAAATAACAACAAACAATGTGACACTGCTTCCTCACACAACATCCAAAAACCCATGTACATAACGTTACCATATTTAGGTGTGACAAAATAGCCAAGCTGTTTAAAAAAAACAGACATCAGGATCACCTTTGCCACCAACAACAGCTTAAAAAAGAAATTGATACATGACATCTCACACCCTACAGAGAAATTGAACAAAGCAGGAATTTGCAAAATTACATGCAGCCATTGCAACAAATATTACATTGGCCAAACGGGAAGAAATTTTAAAGCCCGCTTTAAAGAACACATTGACTATTTCAGACTTGGCAAACCGAATAAATCAGCTGTAGCGAAACATATAAATGGAACAGGACACAGTGTTACAATAGGCAACGATCTCAAAGTACTACATAATTTAGAAAAGAACTGGAAAATGGACATCTAGGAAGAAATGGAAATATTCATCCATGGTCACATGGGGAATAACGAGATCCTGAATGAAATGACTTATTTAAAAAATTCACAATTCTTTTCCAATTTCACTACAGTACTCCTAGCATAAAAGATACATAACATGACAGTCGTTTGACTCTAGCCCCAACAATAGCTTAGAAATATGTAAAATAAATAGTTTATATCATGATATGTTCAATAATATTGTAATGCATTTCGTCAACCTACATCTATAATACAATAACAAGACGTGCAGAAGACACGTAAACATCTGACACAGCACAGATGGACAAATCGATAGTCAAATCGAAATCAGCTGTATATCGATCGCCATCTCGTCCACTGCACTACAGAACTATATGTGATCGTGTTTTCAAGTTACAGCTATGTTAGTGACAATTTGTGAACAGTGACCAAGAGAGCCACGGAAATGGAAACACCTCAGCGCATCACAACGAGACTGCCACGCCAGAAGAACAAAGATAAACACAGCATTTACAAAAAGACTATGTAACATCAGTCTGACCTTATTGTAAAATTGTTATTGTAATGCCATTTAGCCTGTAGTTGAGATATTTCCTCGAAACGTGTCGCTAAATAAATGAGTAATACAATAGTCGACAAAGTTTGTGACTGGTAGCGGTAATTAAAAAAAAAAAAACCTTTACATATTTCTTGACACAGTCACGCTCGAAAAATAGTCAAAATGGCTTCAAACTGGTTCTTGAAGCTTTGGAAGTAGGCATTCTCGGCATACTCTACCTCTATTTTCAAGAGTCTGCCAGTTCGGTTTCTTCTGTGTTTCTGTGTCACATCCCGCGGATCAATAAAACTTGTGATTCTCACTGCCCTTCTCTGTAATACGTTAAATAACACCTATTAGTTCTGTTTGGTAGCAGACCCACACACTTGAGCATTACTCTAGGATGGATGACACGAGTGATTTGTAAGCTATCTCTTTTTTAAACTGATTGAATCACCCTAGTATTCTATCAATCAACCAAGTGTACCTTCTGGTTTACCTACGACTGATCTCATGTGATCTTTCCATTTCATATCAAAAACGGTTCAAATGGCTCTAATCACTATGGGCTTAACATCTGAGCTCATCAGTCCCCTAGATTTAGAACTACTTAAACCTAACTAACCTAAGGACATCACATACATCCATGCTCGAGGATCGCTTCAACTTCATACTTGTCCAACACTCCCTGCTTGGTATATTATGTGTGTAGATTCAGGACATATCATCCTTAGTAAATACTGACACAGGAGAAAATATATGTCAAGGAGAAGCAAAAAAGTTCCAGTGAACTTGGGTCTGCAAACGAGACATTTGCGAGCCATTAGCGAATGTTTGGGTACGAGCCGACACTAATTTCAATATTTAGTATTATCGTATTTAGTACAAATGCTTTGGAAATCTAAACCTGTCGATTAAGTCCCACTTTAATTAGGTTCACATTTTCACTATGGCATAGGGTAGGCGAATATAGTACTTGCTTGGCGGGGCATCGGCATATATTTCAGCTAATGTAAGGCGACAGCTAGCGCGCCAAAATCATCCTAGACGGACCGGTCGAACTATGCCTGTACGCTTGTCCTTCGAGATCAGACTTCCACCATCTGGATTTTTCTGAAGAGTACAGCATTCCTGTTGACAAGGTTGAAAGGTTGAACAACCAGTCAGGGAATTGTTCGGCCTTGTCAAGGTTACTATATTATCCGGGGATATTTGAAAGAACTTGTAAGTCACTGTGGAGAAGAGTGCAATATTGCACCGATGTAATAGTTCAAAACGTAGAACAGGTGGGACGGTACAGTAAACTATAAAATGTTATGTGCAAATGTAGTACTGTATTCCTTGTTAATGTAGGTCATGAGTGAAATTTGAGCCCAGTTAGATGGACATTTTGTTAGACATTTTATTTCTAAACTGTATTTGTACTAACTGGGTCAGCATTTCATACTGGTGTGTATGGCGGCTTGTAACCAGACATGCGAACCTTTTCGGGAACGGCTCGTTTGTGGACTAGGTTTGTTGGTACGCTTTTGTTTCTATTATCGTATACTTCCACCCGTGCCGTTGTACGCTATTAATAATTATACAAAAAGAGTTCAAAAAAGTGTCGAATACTATTAGTGGTGGTAATACTCATCGAAACAAGAAAAATGTGTCCCACAAACATGGGTCGGAAACGCATACTTGCTGAGATAAGCACGTGTTTATAGGAAGGTTTTTCGGACATTAGCCCAATAGTTTGCATTGGCGCTCCGTCAAAAATGTCTGCAAGGTATTATGATGTCTTAATCACAGTACTCTACCCGCCATTAAGTGGTCTGCAGTCAGTTGCATTTAGTTCGAGTTGTGTTGTAGGCTATGTTAGTTTCCCTTGTGTTTGTGTACCTTATTGTACATTACTATTAATCCTGGGTACCCATCATGGTGTTTTACCTTACCCCAAACGCGGATTCGCTTATGAGTTTACTGTAATTGCGCTGTTTGTATGTACGAATGGCGCAGTATATTTCACTCTTCCACCACTTGTTAGCAATGGAATCCTGCTACTTGATAAGTGAAATAGCGGATATGATATTCTGCTATGGTTTAGCAAATGGACGTAGCATGCCAGCCCATGCCCTCTACGCTGAACAATATCCACTGCACAGATGCCCTCTGATAAGGTGTTCGGCAGACTTCTCCAGCGTCTGAGGGAAACAGGTACCGTTGCGCCTCGGAAAACTGACAGTAGAAGAACCCACACAGTCCGCACGCAAGACATGGAGGAGCATGCTTTCGGTGGAAGAAACCTACGGGACCAATGTGCTACGATTAGCAGCAGCAGAAGGCGTGACTCACTCTCTTATCTAGGAGATACTTCACGAACAATTACTGTGCCCATATCATCTACAGCGCGTTCAGGTCCTAGGGCCACAGGGTCATCATGGCAGACGGCAGTTCTGTTAATGGCTGTTGCACAAGTGTGCCGCAGATCCACTGTTAACATTCAAGGTATTATTTACAGATTTTGTTGTGAATTTCCATAATCAGCATGTACGGGCAGATGTAAATCTCCAAGCATTTCAGGAAAGAGGGCATCAACACCGATTCTCAGCCGGCCGGTGTGGCCGAGCGGTTGTAGGCGCTTCAGTCCTAAACCGTGCGACTGCTACGGTCGCAGGTTCGAATCCTGCCTCGGGCATGGATGTGTGTGATGTCTTTAGGTTAGTTAGGTTTAAGTAGTTCTAAGTTCTAGGACACTGATGACCTCAGATGTTAAGTCGCATAGTGGTCAGAGCCATTTGAACCAATTTTGAACCGACTCTCAATCAGTTCATTGGCAGGCGTACTTGGCGATAGATTAATAGAGCCACAGTGCTGCCACAATGATTAATTGGGGCGCATTATCTGGACTTTCTCATTATTGTCTACCTTGCTGGATACTGTGCGATTGCAACAACGAATACAAATGTGGTTCATGCATGATGACGCACCAGCACACTTTCATCAAATGAGCGTGAACATCTGACGCAGATATTTCAGGGCCACTGAATCGGTCGGAAACGGGGGGGGGGGGGGGGGGGGATGCACACCTTGGCCTGCTCGTTCTCCAGACCTCAACCCCCTAGACTTTTGCTTATGGGGCACTTGAAGGAATTGGTATATGCCACGCCAATCAACGATTTGCAGGCACTAGAGTGGCGCGTCTTCAGTGCGTGCCTGCAATTACAATAACAAATGAGTATGCTTCAAAGGGTGCGTCATTCCTTACGCTTGAGAGCAGAGGGGTGCACTGTCATGAATGGACGCCACACAGAAAGTATGCATTTCCTGATCCATACTTATTGGACTAATCTCAGAAAATATGCATTTCCGGAACTCATGTTTATTTTTCTTCAAGGTGTCTCTCCTAAGAGTCTTTAAGCACATTTTCTCTGGTGTTTCGGCAGATATTTGCAATTTCGTTTTACCAATCTGCAGATGGAGTCAGCCCAAACAAAAACTACTGATCATATGTTTCATCGACGCTCGCTGTGAACAGAAAGCACCGGTTTTTCCCGTTACAAAAACAGTGATTTTTAAATCGTAAAATTACGTGCCTGTTCGATAAGGCAGTCCCACGTTAATCTGATGCGATATTCGTTTTATCGATATGTACTAAAAGGAACAGTAAAATAAGGAGTAGTAACCACTATTCAAGCAGCGACTGACTAGCTCTGACACATGGTGGTAGCACACAGCGCGGCGAACGGCGCCAGTCACTGCTGGGGTACTGGTTATTCTTCGTGTTTTATTGTTACTTTTAACAGATATCGATAAGCTGAAAATCGCAATGAGTTAATATGTGACCGTCCTATGGAATGACACGTAAAATTTAGCTTTCAAAATGATTTTCTTTGCAGTGGGAAACAAATCGAGCCTCCCATGTGACACTCAGCATCGCAAGAAACATGCGATGAGCAGTATTTCTTTGGGCTGCCTCCGTCTTCACGTTGCACAAACAAAAGCACCGGAGAAAATGCACCTGACGACTCTTCAGAGGTATACACTGAGGTGAGAAAAGCCATGGAAGAGCGATATGCACATACACAAATGGCGACGGCATTGCGTACCCAAGATATAAAAGGGCAGTGCATTCGCGGAGCTGTCATTCGTACTCAGGCGATTTACGTGAAAATGTTTCCGACGTAATACTGGCCGCACGACGGGAGTTAACAGAGTTTGAACGTGGAATGGTAGTTGGAGCTAGACGAATGGAACATTCAGTTTCGTAAATCAATAGAGAATTTAACATTCCGAAATCCACCGTGTCGAGAGTGTGCCGAGAATACCAAATTTCAAACATTACCCCTCAACACAGTGGCCGACGGCCTTCACTTAACGACCGAGATCAGTGGCGTCTCCGTAGAGTTGTCAGTGCTAACAGAGAAGCAGCACTGCGTGGAATAAACGCATAAATCAATGTGGGACATAAGACGAACGTATCGGTTAGGATAGTGCTGCGAAATCTGGTGTTAATGGCATATGGCAACAGACGGCCAAATGCGCCTTTGTTAATAATACAACATCGCCTGCAGCGCCTCTCCTGAATTGTGGATGAAATCTTAGGATTCATGCTTTTAGTTCTGTGAGGGTCCCTCACGAACCTACCTAATTAAATTACTCACAGCCATGTTACGTGCTTTTATGTGGGTCTAACAATATCTCGTGGCGTTTATGTTGCAGCCTTTAGGCGTGAATTAGAAATTCACCACGCCTCGAACGTTTTGGAACACTGTGGGCACGACATTACATTCTGATGTCATGGTCTTGACCTTTTTTGTCATCAGTAAGCCTCTGTAGCGGAACTTAATTGATGCCCTCTTGTTTTAAGGATCACAATGGTGACTCTAGCTTTCATCCCCTGTTACTATGTCGTTAAGGAACCCATCACCCTCGCGCTCTAAAGACAAAGAAATTGATAAAAGATGTCCTGTCTCCTCTGTACCATCCACAGAGATTTCTGGATCGCAGTTCTGCCACGATGCCCCTTGCGCGATAGTCTACTCTGAGCTCTGTCACACATCTTCAGTTTAGCACCACTGTTCCTTTCATGACGAGCAGGAATGAACCAACGTCGCACATTATTGATGTCGATACCATCGTCGCCGTAATCAGCTTTCATTCTCCTATGGATTTCAATTGGAGACAGGTTTTCTGTGGTCAGAAACTCGATTAAAGCATGCTGTTTCTCACGCGCCGACATAGTCACGTTACACACTACAATTCGGAGTCCTCTAGTGGTAGATGATAGCATTTGCGGCAGCGAAGCGGGAATGTCTACCGAATAATATGTAATATCTCAATCCGCATCGAGAACAGAATAAAAAATTCGGTCTCATTACTTTTTAGCACGCCCTAAACACTTACAGCTTTTTAATTAGAACAAACTTCATTAACATTCTACATCTTTATTCTTCATGACTACACACTGGCAGCCCTCTGCCGCTAGAAACTCCGAATTGTAGCGTGTAACATGTCAGTGTGTGGGCCTCCCTAATGCGCGTGAAAAATAGCGTGCCGTAATCCAGTTTCTAATGGTTCAAATGGCTCTGAGCACTATGGGACTTAACATCTGTGGTCATCAGTCCCCTAGAACTTAGAACTACTTAAACCTAACTAACCTAAGGACGTTACACATATCCATGCCCGAGGCAGGATTCGAACCTGCGACCGTAGCAGTCGCGCGGTTCCGGACTGAGCGCCTAGAACCGCTAGACCACCGCGGCCGGCCCAGTTTCTAATTTGAAGAGCTCAGCTGTACATGGACACCCTCCCCATCAGTATGAGAACGCATGACCACACACGAGAGCTGCGACATCTGCAACAACCCGACGCCTTGGGTTCGCTGTCATCGATCATCCTCCGTATTGTCCAGTCTTGGCCCCATCTGATTTTCATCTGATCTAAAAGTTAAAAAGAACAATATCGAGGACTTTACTTTGACATTGATGAAGCAGTTCAAAAAGAAGTGAGACTGCGACTCCGTTAACAAAGTCAAACGTTCTACAACGACAATAGAAACAAACTGGAGTCTCACTGGGAGAAATGTATTTGTCGCCAGCGTGACTATGTTGAAAAATATATATGTAGACGTGAAGAATAAAGATATAGATTATGAATAACGTTTGTTATTTGAAACGCTTTAAGAGTTTTTACGTAAAAATATTCACAGTATTACTTTTCAGCACGTCCTCGTTCTAATCTTTCCCCTGCAGCTTTGCTTGCGTACGTGTTTGACGTACATAACTTACACATCTCCTCCTCCTGCCTCTGTGTAGACCTCCTTTTACTCCCCTTCTCTGTCCATCTCCTCTTTCTCTTTTCCATGACCATCTGCTCTTCCCCTTCTCTCTGTGTCTGTCCCCCACTTATCCATCTCGTCAGCCTTTGTCTGTCCACCTCTCCCTCCTCTGCCCATTCTTTCTTCCCCCGCTCTCTGTTCCTCCTGCTTCTTTTCTGTATGACCACCGTCTCTTCCAAGCTTTCTCTGTCCTACCTGATCCTCCCCCTCTCTCACTATCCATCTCACCTGACACGTCTTTCTGCTCACCCATGGACATGTAGTCCCTGCATATTATGTCGATACTATCAGCACAACAGGTGTGTTCCAGTTCCTTCCTGTCCATCTCGTCCTCTCCTCTCTGTCTGTCCAATTCTTCCTCTGCCTCTCTCTTTGTCCAGCCCTCCTCCCCTTTCTATCTTTCCATCTCCTCCTCCCCTCTTTCTGTGTCCACTTCATCCTCTACATCCTCTCTACTGAGTCATACCCATTTGCATATGTGACCACTACAAGGTATGCCAATATTATCCTCACAATATGTCTGTCAGGCAGGGATGCCAATATGTCAGGGGTGGAAAAAGCTTTTTTTTGCCCATATCTACGCTCCTACAGGTGCTAAGAGGTTCTAAATCCAAATGCTGATTCTCATTCAACACGCTGTATGTGTACCAAATTTGGTTGAAATCTACCTAGTTGTGATGCTGCACATACACACTTACATATAAGGAAAATGAACACTTGACAATACAAAAAAAGCAATTAAACTGTTTATTATTTTAAAAAATAATCACTATAACTGTTAATAGATTTATACGACTGTGAGAGAACATGGTCAACGCGATCATGGAAAATGTTTGTTGTCTAAAGAACTGTGGCTGGTGTCCACCTCTTGATATGAAGAAAACTGAAGGCCATAAATGTTTTTTTTTTTCAGGGCTCCATAAATATGGAAATCGTGTTGGGAGACATCGAAATTGTATGGAGGATGTGTAATAGCTTCCCAGCAAAACTTCTGCAGTGTGGGGCTACCAATATGTTGCCAAGGTTGTTTCGAATATGCTTAGAAGTTTCGCTGTGATGCCCTTCCACGTCCTTCATACAACCCCCAAGCGTTTCGTGGCCATCGATTTGCCTTGAAGAGGTGTACAATTAGTACAGTCATGGTTCCACAGGCAACCAGAAACATTTTTCCATGAAGGCACTGACTGTCTTGTCTCACAGTGGGATAAATGTATTAACAATAATGGCAATGACCTTTGAAATAATAGACACTTTACTTAATTTGTTCCATCTATCTCGTTTTCATTTGACTGCCTCTTGTGTGTTTTTCCTAAATTTTTGAAGAAAGAACACAGCCAAACTTTTTGTCCAATGAGAACGTGTGGTATTTTATCTCTAATGGCTTGTCGATGGGACATCCAATTCTAATCTGCCATATGGTCTCCAGATCTGATTAACAGGTACATTAAAATTTATTTAATGCTCAATGTTGCACAGAACTGTAGGGGGTATTAAGTAGCACTAGTAGAGTGCAACAGGTGCTTGAGCACAATTTATTAGTGCAGGTTGCCTAAATTAGGGGCAAGTATATATACAGGGGCAAACCTGTTGTTCTCTTTTGATTGACAGGTCCTTAACCTATTGTTCTGTGAAGTGGTTTACGACCCCCTGGGGATGATTCTTCCTTTCGAAGTTAAAATCTTCTGGGTTATTAGGCCACGTCATGCTTCTTCTAAAATGTTCGACGTTTCGACCCCTCTGCTGGGATCTTCCTCAGGATCTTTTGGTGTCCACTACTGCTAGAACACTGTCAGAGACGAGTGTCGCGTCGTGTAGAAGTGATAGTATTAGTTAAAATTCATATGGCTACCACTGTTGGGCCATAGTCATAGGCTAATATTCCCGCTCTGATGTAGAAGCTGATGTGGTAGCTCATCTCCTGTGGGTACCAGTGACGGTCCATTGTCATTGGATAGAAAGGCACTATTCCACACTTATGCTGGAGAAGGATTACTGGTTGAAATGCCTGCTACAGCTATTGGTTGGTCGTCAACAGTGGCTAGATTCGAAACGGACAGAGCAAGAGAGGGGCAATGTTTACCCAAAATATTATTGTCCACCGAGGTGACTTGCAGCGCGTTGTTTATGCCGCTCACACACCGCGGCCGCGTATTTACTTCCTTGATGTCGGGGAGCCACGATGCCGGAAGCCTACAGCCGTCCCCTCTATTGAAATTAGATACATTCTTACACGTACGTTATTAAAATCGATGTCAGAGTCACAGTTGTCGTGATGTTCAGCTACTGCCGATTTTGCACTTTGTTTCAGCCACATGTGCCGTTCGTGTTCCTTAATGCGTTCTTTAACAGTTCTTCCCGTTACACCTATTACACTTTGCCGCAGCCACATGACACTTGATAGACGCCTGCATTGTGGAGGTAATCAGGTGTATCCGTTTTCCGTCGGAAAAAGTCTTTTATTTTGTTTTGACTACAGAAAGATGTTTGAATACCATTTTTCTTTAAAATTCTGCTTATGCGGTCACTGACCCCAGAAACGAACGGTAACCTGACGGAGTGAGAAGGCGGTTCCTCGTCATTCTAATTAGCGGTATAAATATTCCGCCTAAAAGTCCTGTCGATTGAGTAACTATCATACCCATTTGCCTTCAATGTCCTCTTTAAAAACTTTAACTCCGATTCCAAGTTGTCGTCATCGCTGATACGGAAGACCACGTGAAGACAGAGTGTTGAGTACTGCTTGCTTCTGGACTGGGTGGTGGTGCAAAGTGGCATCTAAATACCTGTTTATGTTAGTCGGCTTTCTGTACACTCAGTGACCTAGAGTGTTATCAGATCTTCTGTATACCAACACATCTATGAACGGGGGACCAACCTCACTCTCAACCTTCAAGGTGAATTTGATTTTGGGGTGAATTCCATTTAAGAAATTGTGGAACGCTTGAAGTTCTTCTTCGCTGTGTGGCCATATAACAAATGTATCGTCCACATAGCGGAGCCAGCAAGAAGGCTTCAAAGGAGCACTACTTAACGACTGTTGCTCAAAATGTTCCATAAACACGTCAGCTGCAACTGGCTAAATGGGTGAGCCCATAGCAAGGCCGTCAGCCTGTTCACAGCATTCACCATTGTATTAAAAATAGCTCGAACGAAGACAATTCAATTAAGTCACTAACATCTGGAGCAACATTGTATCCCCATTGTATCTGAGGCTTCAGCAAGACATATAAGACATTCACTTTACGTTTTCCTCTCAAATAGTTTATTAGCTATTTGTAATGCAAAATAAGATAGATGAAAGCAGAAATATATCCGTAATTTTCTGGCAGATTAAAAAATATGTGGCAGAAGGTGACTCGAATGCTTACCCTAGTCTTTCACATGCAATAATCAAATGAATTGAGCTGTCCAAGCATGATCAGGCTTCATAGCTTTAACACTGCTAGTATCTCCCTTATACTTTCCATACTTCATGGACGATCTCTTGTTTATTTTCCTGAACAATCCATCCGCTGTTGAAAGATTCATTCTGGAAACAAATCTTGTAGATGAAACATTTCTTCGCAATGTCTTTCCTTCCAGAAATGCTAGTCCAGCAAGGTACGCAAAATGCCTTTGGAGTTTTGTGAAGAGTTGGGAGGTACTGCTGGAACTAAGAAGTGAAGGCGAGTTGCACACTGAAAGCGCAATTGATGAGGCATTTCCCGCAAATTGCGACGGTCCAGGACCGTGTCTCGACCTGACACACAGTTGTAACCTACTCGACGTGTCACAGCAAATCACATCCTACTGCAGAATGGAAGATGCATTTCAAACAGGATTTAGTAGGAATTACACAAATTTTCTTGAGTTTATTAACCACAATTATACACTCCTGGAAATTGAAATAAGAACACCGTGAATTCATTGTCCCAGGAAGGGGAAACTTTATTGACACATTCCGGGGGTCAGATACATCACATGATCACACTGACAGAACCACAGGCACATAGACACAGACAACAGAGCATGCACAATGTCGGCACTAGTACAGTGTATATCCACCTTTCGCAGCAATGCAGGCTGCTATTCTCCCATGGAGACGATCGTAGAGATGCTGGATGTAGTCCTGTGGAACGGCTTGCCATGCCATTTCCACCTGGCACCTCAGTTGGACCAGCGTTCGTGCTGGACGTGCAGACCGCGTGAGACGACGCTTCATCCAGTCCCAAACATGCTCAATGGGGGACAGATCCGGAGATCTTGCTGGCCAGGGTAGTTGACTTACACCTTCTAGAGCACGTTGGGTGGCACGGGATACATGCGGACGTGCATTGTCCTGTTGGAACAGCAAGTTCCCTTGCCGGTCTAGGAATGGTAGAACGATGGGTTCGATGACGGTTTGGATGTACCGTGCACTATTCAGTGTCCCCTCGACGATCACCAGTGGTGTACGGCCAGTGTAGGAGATCGCTCCCCACACCATGATGCCGGGTGTTGGCCCTGTGTGCCTCGGTCGTATGCAGTCCTGATTGTGGCGCTCACCTGCACGGCGCCAAACACGCATACGACCATCATTGGCACCAAGGCAGAAGCGACTCTCATCGCTGAAGACGACACGTCTCCATTCGTCCCTCCATTCACGCCTGTCGCGACACCACTGGAGGCGGGCTGCACGATGTTGGGGCGTGAGCGGAAGACGGCCTAACGGTGTGCGGGACCGTAGCCCAGCTTCATGGAGACGGTTGCGAATGGTCCTCGCCGATACCCCAGGAGCAACAGTGTCCCTAATTTGCTGGGAAGTGGCGGTGCGGTCCCCTACGGCACTGCGTAGGATCCTACGGTCTTGGCGTGCATCCGTGCGTCGCTGCGGTCCGGTCCCAGGTCGACGGGCACGTGCACCTTCCGCCGACCACTGGCGACAACATCGATGTACTGTGGAGACCTCACGCCCCACGTGTTGAGCAATTCGGCGGTACGTCCACCCGGCCTCCCGCATGCCCACTATACGCCCTCGCTCAAAGTCCGTCAACTGCACATACGGTTCACGTCCACGCTGTCGCGGCATGCTACCAGTGTTAAAGACTGCGATGGAGCTCCGTATGCCACGGCAAACTGGCTGACACTGACGGCGGCGGTGCACAAATGCTGCGCAGCTAGCGCCATTCGACGGCCAACACCGCGGTTCCTGGTGTGTCCGCTGTGCCGTGCGTGTGATCTTTGCTTGTACAGCCCTCTCGCAGTGTCCGGAGCAAGTATGGTGGGTCTGACACACCGGTGTCAATGTGTTCTTTTTTCCATTTCCAGGAGTGTATATTATGTACTGGTGAAACGTCCGCGTCTACAAAGATGCTACGTTAGAGACATTGGTGATCTTTTTCTCCAGCTATACTCTGAGGGGCCGAAACTTTATGATTGTTTGCTTAAAAGCGTGTTGGTCCTACTTTGGATCCCAATGCGGCACCGATTCTTTGTGGCGTTTGTTCGACGAGTTCTTGGAAGGCTTCCAGGGCTGTGTGCTATGAGATCTCTACAAAGAGGCTACGCAGTTCCCGTAAACTACGGGCCGGTGGTTTGCGGGTGCCGATCAGGCGTCCGGTAGCGTCCTAGATATGTGCTGTCGGATTCAAATTAGGGGAATTTTGTGTCCAAGATATTAACGAGGGTTCACTGTCATGCTGCCCAAACCACTGTAACAAGATCCTGGCTTATGGCACAGACAGTTATCCTGTCGGAAGACGCCATTGCCGCTGGAGGAGACATGAAGTATGAAAGGATGCAGGTGATCCACATGAGTGGTCACGTAGTCCTAATCTGTCATCGTACCTTTGATTACTCCCACACCTCCCAAAGAAGGCCAGGTGAATGTCCCTCTTGGCATAACACTGCTCCCATCGGTCTGCATCAGTCATGCGGTGCAAGTTTCGAGCAGGATTCGCCTGGATGATGGTGTGTCCAGTTCGACCATAGATCTAGTCTAACGAGCAACGTGATTGATCTGGCCAGGTGACTCGTTCCAATTGATCCGCAGCCGGACCTTTATGATCCTGTGCACACTGAAATCGTAATTGATAATGCCGGTGGGTCAACATGGGAACACTTAGCGGTCGTTTGCAGCGGAGCCACAGATTCATCAATGAACACTGAACGGTGTGCTCTGAAACACTTGAAACTACAACAGGTCATTAGATCTGCCACACGTCGCCGCCAATCCTGGCTTTACAGACGAGCAGCCTTCAGTCTACACGTTCTGTGATTAGGAGCAGATGTCCAACAATTTGTCGCCTGTTCGTGGTCACACCGTCCTTCAAGCTTCAAGGACTTTCAAGAGATGCTTGCGATAATAGCAGCCGACCTGCTTCGATGTTTCTCAGATGCTCGTTTCTACTTGGTGAATCATAGCAAGTCCTCCTTTGCCACGTCGTTTATGGCAGTGGACTTCCCATTTGCGGCTCATTTTGTCGCAAGAATGACTCCCCATTCGTCTATGCTCCTCTTCTACAGTGTCATTCAGATGCCCCTACCGATAGGTTTTATGGGACCCACAACGCCTTCAAATACCACACCCAGGATTTTCATACTTTCTCGCTCACTACGTGCAAGCTATTAGTCCTACAGAAAAAATGAAGAGGATCTTTTTGTAGCAAATTTAATGTAGCTGGATTTTGTACTGGGGTACGTTTTTGCTAGAGGCAGTAGATTTCGAATTATTCAAGGAAAATGTACAAAAGTGACTTTCAAACGAGTTTTTCTTGAATAATTCGAAAATCGTGACCTCAGCAAAAACGTGTCTCGGTACAAAATTCAACAACATTAAATTTCCTGCAAAATGTTCTTATTCATTTTTTTGGTAAGGCTAATAATTCCCGTATCGCAAGCGAGGGAATATGAAAAACTTGCACGTGGTACTTGAAGGCGTTGTATGTTGGGTAAATATCTATGGTTAAGGGACAGATGAATCACCTTGTATACTTTCCTTACTGTGTCACGTGACCACAGCGCCACCTGGCTGCAATTGGTCTCACAATGAGCACTGGCCATAATATTTTAACTCATCAGTGTATAACCTTTATTGTGAACTCTTTGCAACAAAACGTAGATGAAAACAGATATCAACTGTACTTATCGTGTCATCTTCACAGTCAAGGATGTTCTACCAGGACCTTGAACAAAACGCGATTAAATCTTCGTGGAGCCGTGTTACACACTGCATTCTTCCGCATTTGATACGGGAAAGGGCATTTTACCGGAACAGTTCCGTAACTTGTTTCAAAAAGGTGCGAATACAGCGGCATCCGGGAACGTGATGCTGCACTTTATTCATTATGATGCGGATGTAAGAGGGATCTAAGCGCCTTCAGAGAGCGGGTTTCCCACGACGGGAGGGAAACTCACTGCAGAGTCTAATGAGGATGGAGACAACGCTCTTATTTTTACTCCCTGATAATCATCGCCGTCGACAGGTTGGCCCGCGGTACCCACGCAGCCGGAAGAGCCTCTGGCGAGCTTCCCCTGCCGTTGGGCAGGTCCGGGTTCGCGACCAGCGAGCGTCCCGTGAGACCGTGTCCTGTCGCCCGGACAGGCATGGGACTTCGTTAAGAAAGATGTCCGCTAGAGCTCCCGTCAACAGCGTGCTCTAGAGGTCAACAACTGCGTGAGCAAGATGCTACGTTCCTTTCCTAAAAAGCAAAAAAGAATATTCTAACTGTTAGGTTTCTTCAAATGGTAATGGCGTTCTTCAACTGCTCAGATTTTTTACGTGATCGTGATTTTAAACATGTGGACCAAATGCTGATTCGTCTCCCGCTAAAAAAGCTTAATATCCTTGCAAACACTGACATAAATTAAAACAGTTCACTAACGCAGTTACCAAAATGTTATTCATCATTCGCGACAGCTGAAAATCTGTGACCGAGTGCAATTTCAACCCAGATCTCCTTTCCATCAAGAGCTGTCGCCTTGGGCAATTTAGTCATCACTTCAAGCCTCCAGGATGGTAACTGCGTACATGAATCGATGTCAATGATTTATGTTGAAGGAAATGTTTACACTAATATTAAAATTCTTGGGATTCTGGTACAACGCGATCATTACACCATATCTGCTTCTGCAGCGCTAATATAATCTGTGGCAGAATAAATAACTGTAGCGCTCGGAAGCATTAACGTCAAAAATGGCTCTGAGCACTATGTGACTTAACATCTGAGGTCATCAGTCCCCCAGAACTTAGAACTACTTAAAGCTAACTAACATAAGCACATCACACACATTCATGCCCGAGGCAGGATTCGAACCTGCGACCGTAGCAGTCACGCTGTTCCGGACTGAAGCGCCTAGAACCGCACGGCCACCGCGGCTGGCGCATTAACGTCGTTGAAGTGTAATTCGGACCTGGAGGCGAGCTTGGTTAGCCTGATAGGCTAAGGCGAGTGCTGATGATAAGCTGGCGGTCCGAGTCTGTGATACAGATTTTAAATTGGTGCGATAGATAAAAATTGTAAATGCTGTTCAAGTGGTGACGACTCCATAAACTGTGTCCTGTTTGAGTGGATACTTTTCACACGAGAATAAGGTCTGCGCTTTGAATTTTACGTAATGTTCTTCACCTACTTTCTAGAACAATACCCAGTTGTTTCCATATTTATGTGTGGCACTCTGCCAAAAAAGAATATGGTACACCATAATGTTTTTGCTCATTTAAGACTGATGTATAGTCTGCGAGGAGTTATACAGTAAATGGTAGAAGGTAGCGTTTGTCAATATAAACAGCATCTTGGTCTAAAACATTCGACTGTGTGGAACATGGAAACGTTTTTTGTATGTCTTAATACGTGCTAATCTCTCGTCCTAATTGTAGTATACAGATGACAGAGAAGTCGAAGTGGTGCCTATTCTATCTCGAACATCGAGTTTCTAAATTTATTCACTGTAGTTTTGCTACAGAAAAGTCACTTTTCTTACAAAAATAACCATTTAAGTTCGTTTCACTGTTAATACCAATGATACTATAATTCAGCGTATCTTTACAGATATGCGACTGACTTAGTTTTTTTGAATTAAATACAATAAGATCTTCTGGGGGGTGAATGTTCGACATGAACGAGACTAACGTCAGGTGTGTGCCAAAAAAGCATAATTGAACGACTAGTGTTCTTAATACCCTCTTTCTTTCGGAGGGTAGAGTTACAGTATTTGAGAAGGCCACGTTAGGTCCATAGTGCAGATTGTACATCTTCCTGGTGCCACATCCCATATAATTGGTGACTGCTGACTTATCCTATGCCATGTTGATGTAGTTATTCGTGTTAAAAACCTAAACATTCGTGATTAATCCTAAGAAACCGGAGCGTTTAATGAATGACGATGTGCCAGAGTTAGAATTTAATTTACCGTAGAAAGTCCGTCTCTAGAACCCTGGGCGGCCTCGGTGGCCGTGCGGTTCTGGCGCTGCAGTCCGGAACCGTGAGGCTGCTACGGTCGCAGGTTCGAATCCTGCCTCGGGCATGGGTGTGTGGGATGTCCTTAGGATAGTTAGGTTTAAGTAGTTCTAACTTCTAGGGGACTTATGACCTAAGATGTTGAGTCCCACAGTGCTCAGAGCCATTTGAACCATTTCTCTAGAATCCTCACACTCGACTGGACAGTATGCGCCAGGCTACTTCGGCATAATCTCATTAAATCTCTCGGTACAGAATTAAGCTTTTGGAGATAGCGTCCAAAATTTTGAAACCTTCCTTACGCCCCTCCTGACAGCATCCCAGATGCGGCCACAGCCAAAATCCACACTTACTAACCGACGTGCGGCGCGCTAGACAAATTACACGACTTATAGTTCCGCAGATTTACATAGAAAATAAAGCCTTGCTTTGATCCTCGTGATAGTATTAAACTTTTCTCTTCCCCAAACACAATAATTAAAGCCCTATAGCTTTCTAACTACTTTCAGAAATGATGTATATATGCAGAATGAAGCGACGGATTAAATTTTGTACCAAGGACGCGATTTGAACCCAGGTCTCCTGTTCACTTGGCAGAAGCGCTAACCACTACGCATATCATTTCCGGTATTAATACAAATTTTCATTCGTCACTTCGGTCTACATATATACATCACAGATGTTTTAGATTTGAAAAGGTGTCTGGATTCAGTTGATTACTTTCAGAAAGATTCCGAGACCTCATCACTGGACCAGGCACCCATTCTCTTCATCTGGTTCATAGCAACCTCCACTGATAATCTGCGCAACGAGGAAAACAGGCATAGAGTTTGAAGTCACACACACTGACACTGTGACGTTTCGCAGTACTTGAGGTCAACAATGAATTAAATTCTAAGTCCCCATAGTATTAAGATACAAATCCATTCTTATGGATTTTTATCGATAAAAAGTGATGAATTACACCGGCCGGCACTGTGATTCACGTACCAGGCAACAGGTCAGAACGTTTCTTCATATAATTTCAAATATTACGTAAACACAGTTGACAAACAGAGCCACTACATCGACAACCGTCGGTCATGTTTCCCCAGTGATGGAAACCTAACTTTGGTAGGTAACCACAAAAATACACACATTGTCGGTCACAGAACCTGCCGGAATGTTTACTCACTCCGAACTGCCTGTTGACCTCCCTCAAAAATCTGTTTATAGACTTGCAAACAAAATCGAAAATGAACATAATTCAGAATCAGAACAGTGTGAAAGCGAAGACGAAATTGTTTTGCCACACACGAATTCCTTGAGTGAAACGTTATCAGACTGACGAGGACAGAAGTGTGGGGACTAAACTTTTAACTAAATATTCTGCTAGAAATATATTTGGTCGAAACAAATATCGTTGATGATCAAAGCCCCTTCTCAAACGATCTCGTGTTTTGCAGCACAACATCATTCGTTTACCGACAGTGCGACCAACTGCTCGAGTAGGTAATAATCCAAATCCTCTTACTATTTGGAATTTCCTTATGACTGATTATATTTTGAATATCATATTGAAATGGACTAATGTAAAAACAAACAAGGAAAGCCTGAAAATGATTCCAATGTTTGGTATGAAGCTGATGTGTGTGAACTAAGCATTTTACGGCTTACTTTTTTATTCAGCTATTTTCAAATCCAGTAGTGAAAATTACAATCTCGTTTTATGCCACAGATATGTTATATCCAAAAACCCGTTTGGTTTACTCCTGACATGCCTGTGATTCGATGACTCTGCAATCCGTTTTGAATGCAACCAGAACGATCCTTTGGCCCGAATGTCAGGAATTTTTACAATTTTTTTGAAAACTGTCGCATGTTGTACAGTATTGAAGAATAAGGATATACCGAAGAAATGCTGGTATTATTTCATGGGAAATGCAGATTCAAAGTGTACATTCCGAACAAACCATGCAAATATGGCTTGAAAGACACGTGTCTTACTGATGCCCGCACTGTTTATCTGTTTAATGGTTCAAATGGCTCTGAGCACTATGGGACTTAACGTCTGAGGTCATCAGTCCCCTAGAATTTAGAACTACTTACACCTAGCTAACCTAAGGACATCACACACATCCATGCCCGAGGCAGGATTCGAACCTGCGCCCGTAGCGGTCGCGCGGTTCCAGACTGAAGCGCCTAGAACCGCTCGGTCACTTCGGCCGGCTATCTGTTTAATGAATATGTTTACACAGGAAGGGAAAGAGAGGGACAAAATCTAAGGGCATGTTGGATGTGGAGTGAATGCATTTGTCCATCGCAACTCCTACAAAGACACTAATCACACCACCCGTTTAATTTTTCGAAGAAGCTTGCATATACGTTGGTGATACCACAAATGGAAAAGCGAGCCAACAACTCTCAAAGACGTCATGAACTTCGTGCATCCATTCGCCATGTTTTGGGTGTAGCAGAACGAAGAGCAGAAGTCGTCGTAGAACGATTGCAAAAACGCAAAACATGCTACACCTGTGATCCAAAAAAGAAGAGGAAGACTTCTTATGTTTGGCTTTATTGGAAGTAGCCAATATGCCTTGAATGCTCTATAAAAATTTGCAAAGCATGCAAAGAAAACTGCTGAGAAGGAAACTAAAAACTAAAACAGTGCTAGTGTAATTTTTATTTTTTGAAAATATTGCATGGGAGTATCTTATGTTTTTATTATCACTTGTATAAAAGCAATAAAAATGTAGCAAAAAGTAAAATTTAGAGTGCAGGACGTTTGAGTTTTTATAGCTTTAACATCATCATGTAATGTTACATTCATTTTGTGCAGTTTTTTTCGTAAAAATAAATTTTAAAATTTATTTGAATATGTTTTCTGGGTGGTATTAATGTAACATCTCACATTAAAAGCTGAATTGTCTCACTGTCGTTGCTGAATGCAATTTTTATGGAAATTTAAGCACAGCGGTCTGTCAGACCGCACGTGGACATCGTGTAAAAAAAAAAAAATATTAAAAAATCCTGCGAAGCTAAGGGTTACACAGCGCCCGACACTCTCTGCTAGATTCCAACAGCAGGCTTGGGACGGAGGGTTATTCCTCTGTAAGACTAAGACAATGTGGACGGAGTAGGCATTATGTTGAAGTCGCCACCCACCATGAAATAATTTGCACATTAGACGTATAGATGGAGGCGTGCGATATCAAAAACTGATTACACTTCATTTGCATACTTACGTAAACAGCAAGGACGGGAAGTCACTTTCGTGGTGGTTGCGTGAGACGGCTGGCTGGTTAGCGTGGAAGAGGTTCTGGAAGAGGCGCGGGAGGATGGGGCGGAGGCCCCATCTGTTTGTCAACGGTCGCGCCCGGCCGCCCGGCATTAGCCTTCATTGTTACTGGGACGAGACGCAGGCGCTGGCCCGATTGGACCGCGTCGCCTCCGCGTAACTACCAGCAATTACCGGCGTGCGAGAACAATTCACCTATTGTTAGTCAAGGTCAGGGGGAGGCGTGGCGCGGCTTGCCGGGCCCGGCTGTCGTCCGGCTCAAGGAGACGCCGAAACAGCCTCCTGCGAGACGCTCACCGCTAGGGGCCCTCGGCTGACGCAAGCGTAAGAGCTCTCGGGCGCTGATGCGATTCAGGCTGATCTTGTCGCGCTCGCAGTAAAAATGTGTGTGCTGTAACCCACTGTGTGCGAATCAGTAATACTTTTATTCCCTGTGCACACTGGCGGAAATGGAAAGTATTATACTATGAGACACCATTCCGTTTATTAAAGTTTATTGGGGTCATCACATAAGAGGTATTACATAAATTACCATAAATTAGCTTTCATTCCTTTCGGAACTGATGTGCATCAACATTATGAGCAGTGCGAGTGTGACCCCGACAGGCACGAATATTCTCTTATATTCGTTGTGGCATAAGACCAAACAGTTCATGAAAATTGCTGGCTGGAGGTAGGCATGAAAGTATACTTCTTACCGTCGCATCCCAGACGTGCTCTATGGGTAACACATCACTGAATAGGACAGGGTAATGAAGGATCCGTACATTCCGCAAGACAATTGTGATGTAAACTGCAATATGAGGTCATTATCCTGCTGGACTGTGAAATTCGATATCCTGGTCATGAGGGGTATGAAAATGAGGATTACCATTCTGGACACATACTGACAAGCAACCAGCCTCTCTTCAGCAAATACCAACGGTTCCACACCTTATGGTCTAGGAGTTGGAGTGGTACGGTTTCTAGAATAACAGTGTCCTGTGACTTTTCGACAAATACTTTATGAACATGTTGGTGTCAGTCTGACCGACACAAACGGAAGCGAGACTCACAGCTGGACGTGACAGAATGCCTGCAGTATTCCACTTGACTCTGACTCCATAGCAGGCCATTCTCTGGTGTATGATGTCACTGTCAAACTACGCATGGAATTCTAATGGCTCTGAGCACTATGGGACATAACATCTGAGGTCATGAGTCTCCTAGAACTTAGAACTACTTAAACCTAACTAACCTAAGGACATCACACACATCCATACCCGAAGCAGGATTCGAACCTGCGACCGTAGCGGTCGCGCGGTTCCAGACTGAAGCGCCTTTAACCGCGTGGCCACACTGGCCGGCGCATGGAATTCTAGATCTCAGTACAGTTTCCAGTAATCGTTTCCGACGGTTAGTGGTGACACACTACGTGTGAGCCTCGACCGGGTTTCATCTGTTGTAATTCGTCTGTTCGTTAAAGCCAGTCGAACAATCCTACGGTCTTCTAGTACTGTAGCCTCCTGGAAGAACCCAAGCATATTCCTCCTGCCACACTGTTGTCCTGAATTCATTTCGTCACCACTCGTTCCGCAGTCATCACACTGCAGCCAACTGTCTGTGCGATATGTCGTTGTGGTGCTTCCATCCATTTTCCAAATGCCAATGATTCGACCTTACTCAAAATGTGGAAGATGGTGATAAGCTACACGTATACAGCCTGTGGACATGCTGTGTTGTGATTTCCACCTGACAGGTTCCAGGAACGTTAGATACACCCAATAGACGACATACATTCACAACGCTCTTCATATGTAGGAATTGTTTTTTCTGTACTGAAAAATTGTAAGCAAGTTCGCATGAGGGTGAAATTTGAATCATCATACTCTACAACAATGAAATATTGGTACCGTTCTACCAGGATGTTCATGCGATAACTCCATTTCCGTCAGTGTATGTAAACTCACAAATGCGAATCATTACAATAAAATCGGAACCATCACGTAGTGGTCGGTCGTCTAGGACTGTAAAGTAATTTGACTTAAATTAAAAAACGAAAGACACTATAATTCTACTGCCATATTTATTTATTTATTTATTTATTTTGGAGGAGGGGATTGTGGTGCGGTTGAGTCCGGCATTAGTGTAAGCAGTAATAGATCCACCCGTTACTAAAATAGATAAAAAGATATACCTTTTCTGCTATAGGAAATTGGACGCTACAAGAAAGTAATTGTAAAAAAAAGCTAGACTGACTAATGCAATTTAAGAAGAATCGATATTAAAACTGGGATAGCTCGCTTACGGTGCAAAAACTATGAGTGGCAAATGTTGATTATGTGGATTTGTTACTTATCATTAGCTAACTGTTGTTCCAAAAGGCGCCAAAACAGCCACTAAAATTAGCTGGATCACGTCTTAGTAAACCCGCTGACATCTTTTAATCCTTTTGGTTAATGACTGACTTACGTTGAATTATTGTTATTTAAACATCTTGTTCTTCTTGGAAAACTTTTTAGTTACATATTCGTATGTATTGGACATACTTGGATACGAGGAAATATAATTTGTTAATTTCTCTTCGAGCGCAATCTAACTGAACCATACCGTAGTTTAACAGCCCATCAAGGATAAACTACAGAAGGTTCAACAACTGACCACAGCTGTATAAGATACTAGATATTGTGTCTTAGACATGCTGTTAGCAGATGCACGATTTTCTCACACCGAAGTAATTCGTATCTTACAGGTAATAAATGAGTCTTTTGACTTAATAAACAATTAATTCCTATTCAACTACAATACATTTCACTTCTGTCTGAGTTTCCTAACGCACTAATACTAAACTGTAATTCTACTACTATGTAATGACGTCACAGTGTGCTTCAAATGACTAGCTAGCACTTTAATATTGTGAAGTGGTACGCAGTTGTTATAGAATCACTCCCCCCCCCCCCTCCTCCCTTTCCCATGATAATGCAGATCCACTAAAATAGAGTTATCAATTGCATCTCATTGTGCATTCTTGAAAGCGAGATTGTGTGTGATGTTTGTCAAGAATTTAACGCTTCTACCTAGGTTGTATTACACTAGAACCATTACGAATTTGTCCGAGAGCCATTTATGCAATGGTCTCGCGAACACTGAGCCACTTATGCAATGGTATCGCGAACGCTGAGCCATCCATATATGTAATGGTGTCGCGAACACTTTAAAAGCTGAGAAAGTATTGTGAATTGCAAACGTAAAGTGAATGTTACGTCCTTCTCAATGTTAAGTGAATGGACGATGAGTTGGCAGACCTTTGATAAAGGCTTGTCTGTGAGCGCGTACAGAAAGTAGCGAGCAGTGAGAACAATCTGTTAAAACATGCGCTGAACATCCGGTAAGAAACACTAGGAGTACCTCGACCAGTTGAGTAGAACCTTACCTCTGGTAGTGAAGAATATTTTATTTTTCTGTGCGAACCACGTTCGATACAGTTGGTGCCACCTTCGCGTTTTGTCACCGGTGACAGTGGTGCTATGAGATACGGAGCACAACCTTACGTTTTATTAAGCGGAACCATCTGCGACATTTTTCTGCAGTTGTTTAGGGAAATGACAGAAAACCTAATCTTTTTCTCTAGAGCAGGATCTGAGATAAGAGGCAGTCTGTACTGCGATACGCAACTTTGGACTGTTGTGACATCACACCTAGTTTTTACAGAGTTTCACTGTATCCCCACCAAGATACTGTCAGTGTCCCATTCTTTCCGCGGGACGTGTTAGCACTTTTCCTGCCCATTAAACAAGAAACCTTATTGTGTCATTACATGTGCTTTATGTTTCTTGAACAGAGACAAAACTTTCGCAGCGCGTACAACTGACATCGTGTTCCGACCACACGCTAGAGTGGCCATGTGTTTGAAGCACTGTGTCAAGGAGAACAGCCGTACTGCAGGTGAGCGTTTAGGACTTGCGTCAAACACACATGTTGCCCGCACCTTCCTGCAGCTCTAACTTATAACACACAAAAATTTTATTTAGTGATTTAGACTCTTGCTATAATGTATCTTTCACTCCTGCAGCGAACTTCCTCAAGATTAGAATTGGTTATCTGACTAGGAGTCGAAGCTGTACGACGTTCTCATCACAGTGCAGGTTCCTCTCCAAAGTTAAAGATTCTTTCTAGAAATAACCCATAAGTTAACAACTATTTCTGTAATCTATCCTTACTCCCAAGCATCCTAATTCTAAGGGATATGCTCGAGAGCCCGGTCGAATTTGGAAGTATGGGGGAGGCAGGTAGGGGTAAATTTAACCAGTGAAGCGGGCAGCGGGGTATGCGCGGCGAAGTGATTAGCGCGCTAATAGCGAGAATGGGGATTTGAGTTTTGTTCTACTTACAATCTTATTCGCTTCAGAGTGATAAGACTATATCCGAAAAATAAAGGACTGTTAAAAACTCTACTCCCAGAACTCGTCAGGTAGACCATCAATTTTTTCAGTCTTTTCCGTGCTTCTTTCTACAGTGATGAAGGTTGTGTCCTTTCATACTAACAAGATGGGATGAAATTTTGTGTATTCTGGAAAGGAACAGAGGTTAGAGTCTGACATTTAGCTGTCAACGTGATCGATTGCTCTGTTGGAGTAAACAGCTATCACAATATGCACATTAAGAGACTTACAAAAAAATACAGGAAAAACTTTAATGGTGATCGTATGCTTTAGCCTCCTAGTTCCGAACATGTGTTCAGAGCGTTGTCCACGAGGTCACCTCGTTCAGTAATAGCGCTCAAGAGTTACCTAGTAACCGTGGTAAACCAAGCGTTCAGGAATATCAGTAACATTTGCCGTAAACAGTGGCGTAAATTTGTATAGATGTTCATGTGGGAACTATCTTTTCAACCGAGCAGTCTGTGGATGTGTCTGACTTCCGTAATAGTAGGGCTACGTCATCCTCCAGACGGACCGAGAACGTCACGGTACCACGACGATATTGTTTTCCTTTGGAAAACTGGTGTTGGATTGCTGTTCGTAGTAATTTAAATATCCATGTACAATTTCATACAGAGATAACCTACATCTATTCGCAGATTTATGTCTTTTAGGCTAGTTATTGATTAGTTTTCGTTTCCAAAGACCTCGTACCTTTCGTATACTCATGAAATTATTCTGTGTCGATCTTGGTTTCCTAAAGAGCTTTAGTCTTTCACTGCTTTCCTCAATATCACCATCTAGATATTTCGCATTTTATTCCCATGCTCTAGCCTATGATATTCAATATTTTCAAGTAATTCGTCAAAGGAGCTACATTTCCAGTTCGATATCTCCTTCCCCTTCTACTATGGGCGATTAATTTCACTGATATATTTCGTACTAACAGCGTGGATGACCATCTCAAGCCGGCCGGAGTGACCGAGCGGTTCTAGGCGCTTCAGTTTGGAACCGCGCGACCGCTACGGTCGTAGGTTCGAATCCTGCCTCGGACATGGATGTGTGTGATGTCGTTAGGTTAGTTAGGTTTAAGTAGTTCTAAATTCTAGGGGACTGATGACCTCAGAAACTGAGTCCCTTAGTGCTCAGAGCCGTTTGAAGCATCTCAAGCACGTTTTGTGTGGTTTTTCTCGACATCTGTCGGCGTACTGGTCCATCTGATGGGGAGAATGTATGTCTGCGATATTTTTCCCTGATGACCTTTGGATCCTCTGCCACGGAATTATAACTAGCACCTCCGGATGAACGTTATACGATAATCACGACATCCGGATTCCCATATAAGCATCCTCGAAAGGCAATAACACAGTTAGCGAGCATTCCACCACATACCAGGTTCGATCCGTCGGTAATGCTCCCGTATTCTCTAGCAACAGTAAGGTATACCACAGCCGCGACATGCCAATTCCAAATCAACACAGAAACTTAAAACATCTTTGTGTCAAATGATATTAAGATCGTGCCTTTATCCTATCTGATTTCTTGAAACAGCGGTAATTTTCATCAAGAACCAATGTTAGAAAACAAAATTGTCTTTTGCTGTATTTAAATTTAACATCGATTAGTACAGCAATGAAAATTCAAATAATGTCCAATAATGATTGAACAGTCGCGATCGCAATTCACGTACCATTGCTTTACAGTTTTCAACATCAACATGACATCGATACCCCAATTTTTATATCACTGTTTGTTCCTAAAATTCGCCGACGACAAATAAGATATAACCCTTTCAGACGCATATGTAAGGTGTATCATAATTAATGCAAAAACTGACAGGGGTGAAAGTTACAATAGTAGAAGCTTAAACCTTTCAGTAAACATGGTTCCACAAACTAACCGTTCGCAGGATATTTGCAAATGTGCGGCTACGAACCACCACTGACTTCAGTCTGGAATGTTGCCCTAGTGGGTTGCTCGTTAGTACGAATGTATTTCAATTTTAAACTTTTAGATTAAGACCTAATGCAATTCACCTCGAATTTTACTCAATACTACTTCATCACATTACATCGTCTAACTTACTGTAAACACGTACCTGTTAAAAGATGTGTTGCTAGTGCAGTTAGGTTGGGTTGCGTTGTTTGGAGGAAGAGACAAAACAGCGAGGTCATCGGTCTTATCGGATTAAAGAAGGACGGGGAAGGAAGTCGGCCGTGCCCTTTCGAAGGAACCATCCCGGCATTTGTCGGGAGCGATTTAGGGAAATCACGGGAAACCTAAATCAAGATGCGAATGCGAGTCCAGTGTGCAAATCACTGCGCCACCTCGCTCGTTCCTAGTGTCGTCCTTGTGATTGGAATGCCATACTGCACTTCTCCCTGCAGTGAGACAGGGGAAAAGAAGAATATTGTCACTTAAATCTTGATGAACATAATTAATACTCGAAAAACGAATCTTAGATGTTGCCGTAGTGGGAACAATCTAGGTCACGTGACTAATACAGTCGCGCTCCAGTTCAGAGCAGAGAGCATTGTTACTTCGATAAGCAAGTGTAGAAAATCATACGAAAATGTCTTTAGCGGCAGCCACAAAGCCTTATTTTTAACATCATTAAATTTATTAACGGTGAGAATGTGTCGGAAGAGCTCCTTTCATACACTGCAGGACTGCTCCTCGCTCGACGCATGTCGTTTGTTTTTATCACCGGCATTTAGTCACGAGTCGCCCTTTTCTTGATAGTACTAGGTATCGTTTCCGACAAATTTCGCTACACAAAACTTAACAGGAGTTAGACAAAAATATACAGAGACACCCAAGAAAGGGATGTAAATGCAATTTGTAGCCAAGCCTGCAGGCTACGCTATTGTATTTGAGCATGAACAGCACCTCAACTCTGTCCTAAATACGTTGCAAGTGTCAGTTGTGGCTAGAACAGCATTGCATGTAGTTGTGAGTGAATTATGTCGGAGCTAAGTGAATTCTAACGTGGGCAAATCGTTGATGCTCGTGTTGTGGGCGCTTCCGTAACCAAGGTAGGCAAAGTGTTTGGTATTTCAAGAGGCACCTATCGAAGATTTATACCGCATACGGGTAAAGCAGTAAAACATCAATCTCTAAGTCATGACGCGGACGAAAGTGTGTGTCGCGTAATCTTGACAGACGGACACTGAAGATAATTGTGACGAAACGTAAGAGGACTACCGGTGCAAACGCTACCGCAGAACTAAAAGTCGCACTCGCGAAAAAAAAAAAAAAAAAAGGAAGCTCCACAAGAAGGTAATTTCAGGGCGAACTGCAATTCCAAAACCACACATCAGTAATGCAATTGCCTGTAACAGGAAAACGTGGTGCCGAAGCCATAAAACGTGGACTGTGAAGTGATGGAAGAAAGTAATTTGGGTGGATGAGTCTTGTTTCACCCTGTTTCCAACTTCTGACCGAAACAACGCCGTCCCAAGCCTACGCTGCAGACTGTTTGCTACAACTAGCGAAACATGGCGGGGGTTCGGTGATGATTTGGACAGCCACATAGTGGTATTCGATTGGCCCCATGGTTGCTCTATAAGGTCGCATAATTGTCAAGGACTGAGTGACCATTTTGGCTGGTCAGGCGCATCCTATGGTACAGTGTGTTTGTCCTTAGGATAATTTAGGTTAAGTAGTGTGTAAGCCTAGGGACTGATGATGGTGGTGGTGGTTAGTGTTTAACGTCCCGTCGACAACGAGGTCATTAGAGACGGAGCGCAAGCTCGGGTTAGGGAAAGATTGGGAAGGAAATCGGCCGTGCCCTTTCAAAGGAATCATCCCGGCATTTACCTGAAACGATTTAGGGAAATCACGGAAAACCTAAATCAGGATGGCTGGAGACGGGATTGAACCGTCGTCCTCCCGAATGCGAGTCCAGTGTGCTAACCACTGCGCCACCTCGCTAGGGACTGATGACTTTAGCCGTTCAGTCCCATAAGATTTCACACACATTTGAACATTTTTGAACCCAGGTTTTCCGGGGACATGTAATACATTTCCCTTGCGAATTTGAGATGTTGCTTCGGAGGGAGTGTTAACTATTACTACGCTGTGTTCGTCCATCGTCACTATTGCGGAAACTGTATAGTCCGTCTACCAGTAAGTTACATGACTTAACGTAGTGTATTTAGATCTCGTGGATTCGTTAACGTGTACCTTTCCGGGTATTAGCTGTTTCAGCTACGAGTATTCGCATCCATCCTGGAATTTTCATGTGCTTTAATAGGGTGGTATGCTTCTTGTTGACTGATGAAATTGTATTCAGGGTCAAAATGCACATACATTCCTTCTTAAGCTTTTGCATGATAAACAATTTTCAGCATCCAAAGCAAATTGCAGCTGATACTGCTACTCAGAGATCTCTGAGTACAGAGATTATGTGATTGTTAATCACTGCATTCAGTACACAGGATAAATTTATAGGTTATTAGTTAAAGTAGGTGACGGTTGACACAGACATTTGTCCTTGCACGTCGTTACTGGCGCTGTAACTTGTTCCTCAGTTCGCTTTGTTCAAATGTGTGTGAAATCTTATGGGACTTAACTGCTAAGGTCATCAGTCCCTAAAGTTTGTATGTATTGTATTGTATGTTAACCGGGGACCTAGAAACGACGGAGAGGCTCCATCCCCGCCGCAGCCGCTGTGGTCCACAACCCCACGACGACTACCGCAGTCCACTTCACCCCTCCGCCGCCCCACACCGAACCCAGGGTTATTGTGCGGTTCGGCCCACGGTGGACCCCCAGGGAACGTCTCACAGCAGACGAGTGTAACCCCTATGTTTGCGTCGTAGAGTAATGGTGGTGTACGCGTACGTGGAGAACTTGATTGCGCAGCAATCGCCGACATAGTGTAACTGAGGCGGAATAAGGGGAACCAGCCCGCATTCGCCGAGGCAGATGGAAAACCGCCTAAAAGCCATCCACAGAGTGGCCGGTTCACCGGACCTCGACACAAATCCTCCGGACGGATTCATGCCGGGGACCAGGTGCTCCCATTCGGGAGGACGACGGTTCAATCCCGCGTCCGGCCATCCTGATTTAGGTTTTCCGTGATTTCCCTAAATCGCTCCAGGCTAATGCCGGGATGGTTCTTTTGAAAGGGCACGGCCGAATTCCTTCCCCGTCCTTCCCTAACCCGATGAGACCGATGACCTCACTGTCTGGTCTCCTTTCCCCAAAACAACCCAACAACCAGGCGCTCCTCCCCGCCCGGAAATCCCTAAGCTTACACACTACTAAATTATCCTAAGGACAAACACAGACACACCCATGCCCGAGGGAGGACTCGAACCTCCGCCGGGATCAGTCCATGACTGCAGCGCCTTAGATCGCTCGGCTAATCCCGAGCGGCTCAGTTCACTTTGCCGAGCAACACCTATACGGTCGGGTATCGCTTGTTATGCAACCAAGGTGCATTACAGAGTTAAAGACGAGGTATTTACCTCTCTTCGTTGCCACATCCGTATTGGGAGCGAATAGGAAACGTGACTACATTCAGTGGCTGTTGCCGGCGGTGAGCGCCTGCCGCAGGCTGCCTCAGGTGAACGGCCGCTGCTGCAGATGGTGGCGCGTGGCCCAGACGCCGCCGAGCCGCGCCGCGCCGCGACCTACGCCAAGGGGCGCCGCCATAATTGCGGTGGCCGGCGGCAAGGTCAGCGCGGAGCTGGGTTCGAGCCCCGGCCGCGGCAGCTGCAGCGGCTTCACGAAGTGAGTGGCCCTGACTGGCTCGCTGATAGGTATCAACGCCGCGCCCCGCCACGTCAAATTGGTCTCGAGGCACGCAAGCCAACTCCCTGCGCGCCGCCTTCCAGACGCCACTTACTGTCCCAGCTAGCTGGAGGCGTGCCCGCACGAGGACGTGCTCACTGCCACGTCTGTAATTGCGAGGCATTCGTTACCGTTCTAAAGCTCCCCACAGCTAAGCGCGAGGAGTCCGCTTTTTCATTTTACGCGCTACTCCCCCCTAGCATTCCTGCAGCAGTCCATTCGAATGAAACTTCGGAATTGCGGTGGGGATGAGAGTAAATCTACCTCTAACAAAACTGGGAAGACAGACTATAACTTTTTACCTTATGATGAGCACCTGCTGTGAACTATCTAGCTTATTCTTTAGAGACTTGCGAGTTACGATTTATTTATTTTTTTTTGTGATGGGTAACCAGCCCATCGCACAACCCTCACCCTGGGAACCGAATACCTTCTCCTGGTAAAATGCTGACCAGGGCTTAAGAGTTCTACCTCCCCTTTTCTTCTCTGCTAATTAAACCGCAGCTGAGAGGATTGCTGCTTCTGCTCTTCGAGTTACTGTACGGAGCGCCTATAATTGTACAGGAACGGAATTTACAAAGAGCAGTATGTACATTGAGCCAAATACAGTATATTACAACTTAACTACGTCTGCAAATAAGACAAAATAATGGCTTTTAAAGGAGAGAATCCCGTCAGATCTAAAATAATAATGGATGAGAAAATTTACAACAAATCACAGTTCAGTGATATTGTATTGTATTGTATTGTATTGTATATTAACCGGGGCCCTAGAAACGACGGAGAGGCTCCGTCCCCGCCGCAGCCGCAGTGGTCCACAACCCCACGACGACTACCGCAGTCCACTTCACCCCTCCACCGCCCCACACCGAACCCAGGGTTATTGTGCTGTTCGGCCCCCGGTGGACCCCCCCAGGGGACGTCTCACAGCAGACGAGTGTAACCCCTATGTTTGCGTCGTAGAGTAATGGTGGTGTAAGTGTACGTGGAGAACTTGTTTGCGCAGCAATCGACGACATAGTGTAACTGAGGCGGAATAAAGGGAACCAGCCCGCATTCGCCGAGGCAGATGGAAAACCGCCTAAAAGCCATCCACAGAGTGGCCGGTTCACCGGACCTCGACACAAATCCGCCGGACGGATTCGTGCCGGGGACCAGGCGGTCTTCCCGCCCGGAAAGCCGTGCGTTAGACCGCACGGCCAACCGGACGGGCTCAGTGATATTAGTTTTAACGATGACACATTTAGAAAAAGGTTAATAAATATAAATTTATATGCGGAACAATTGGAAGAACTATGTAAAGAAACGGCCGGAGTGACCGTGCGGTTCTAGGCGCTAAGGTCTGGAGCCGAGCGATCGCTATGGTCGCCGGTTCGAATCCTGCCTCGGGCATGGATATGCATGATGTCCTTAGGTTACTTAGGTGGAATTAGTTCTAAGTTCTAGGTGACTGATGACCTCAGAAGTTCAGTCGCATAGTGCTCAGAGCCATTTGAGCCATTTATGTGAAGAAAAATAAAAGGAACACAAGTGAAATTGTATAAAGTTATGGCTGTACCTATTCTTGTATGTGGTCCAGAATCATACACAGTAACAAAAAAAGAAAAATCACGTATACAAGCAGCAGAGATGAAGTTCACGAGATACGTAAGAATCTGTAACAAAATGGATAAAATAACGAACGAAACAATATCACATTAAAAATCTTTTCACTTAATGACAAGACAGAAGAGAACAGAATGAAGTGGAAGGATCATGTAGATAGAATGACAGAAAACAGATTGCCAAAAAAGATAAAGAACTACAGGCGGACTGGAAAGTGATATCAAGTAGATGTAATGGATGGAAGAATGTTAGGCACCCGAACAGGTGATTACAACACCTAATCCTTGGAAGGAGATGATGATGACGATGATGATGATGGTCATGATGATGAGTACTCGTTTTTAAATAAATACATAGAAAAAGAGGAAGGAAGGAACATTAGAAATTGAAACTTCGTTGACGCTGGGATCTTTAAAGCCGGAAACTAGGTTGGAGAAAGAAGAGAGAAAAAAGACGCAGTTGTGGACAGCCTGAGGAACCATGCCGGTACCTGTTGATTGCCACAGAAAAGTGGCCAGACGAGACTTGAACTCCGCTCTTCCAAAATGAGCGTTCAGGATCTTAACTACCGCGCTTGGTCTCGTTTACTTCTCAGGTATATATTTACGTATGTTTTGAATTGGGGACTTAGAAACGACGGAGAAGTCCCGTCACCGCCGCAGCACTTAGTCGTACACAACGGCACAAATTGCTACAGCAGTCCACTCACCCCACCGCCGCCCCACACCGAACCCACGGTTATTGTGCGGTTCGGCCCCCAGTGAATCCCCCCGGGAACGTCCCATTCCAGACGAGTGTAACCACAATGTTTGCGCGATAGAGTAATGATGGTGTATGAGCACGTGGAGACAGTGTTTGCGGAGCAATAGCCGACATATTGTAACTGAGGCGGAATAAGGGAAACCAGCTCGCATTCGCAGAGGCCGATGGAAAATCGCCTTAAAAACCATCCAAAGGCTGGTCGGCACACCGGACCTCGACACTAATACGTCGAGCGGATGCGTGCTGGGGACCGGAACGCCTTCCCGCTCGGGAAGCAGTGCGTTAGACCGCACGGCTAGCCGGGCGGGCTTACTTCTCAGGTAAGTACTAGTAGAATAACAAATAATAAATAAGGAGAGTCAACTATATACGTAAGTACATAAAACTGGAGTGATTTTGTACATAGCATGCATACGTTTCAAACGTGCTGGGGAAGTGTTGGTTTTCTGTATGTCTTCACTTCACCTTTAATCTTGACGCTTTGCGGGCTAAGATTTTCTCGTTTTTCACATTGAACAAATTGGCACTGTGGTTACCTTGTATTCAGCCTGGAATCTCGATGACGGGAGTAGAATTGTCTGCAGTGATGAGTCCCTCTTCGAACTGAGCCCCGATTATCAGTGAAGATGTGTCTGGAGATGCCATGGACAGCAATGAGATACAGGCCTGGCTGTCGCCTACTATACAGTCCGGCAGTCAAGAGTGATGGCAGGGGTACGTCGACGATATTCTACGCCCCTTTTTTTCCCCTTCACGGTAAGCCAGTCTGGGCTTACAATTCAGCAAAATAATGGCCACCTGCACACGACGAAGGTTTCTACTGCCTGTCTTCGTGCTTGCCAAACCCCACTTTGGCTACCAAAGGTCACTGGAGCTCTCCCCAACTGAGAAAGTTTGGGCGTTATCGACAGGGCCCTCCAACCATCTAGGGATTTTGACGATCTAAAGCTCCAGTTGGATAGAATTTGGCACGATATCCCTCATGAGGACATCCAACAACTCTATCAATCAATGACAAGTCGAATAATTCCTTGCCTAAGGGTCAGGGGTAGACGAACGCTGTACTGACTTGCTCAGTTTGTTAAGGTCTTTCTCTTGAATAAATCATCCAGTCATCCAAATCTTTGTGTCTGTTTTGCACGTAAAATACACGTATTTAAGGGGAAATGTCGAAGGTCTGCGTTCTCTGTCATATTTGTAGGTGAAGAGCCTAGTTTATGAGACTTTGGCCGATACTCGGGAAGATCTGATTGTTAGGATTGTTACAGCCTCCGAAGTAGTGCTCCAAACTCGTGGGATGCTTGAGCTCCGCTTTATACTCTGTCGCGATCCTGACGGTCGACATTTCGAGCAATACCCGTAAGGGAACAGTTCTGCACACTGACAGAACAGACAACACAATTCGATGACAGTGCACATATTTTGTGACTGTTTTGATTTGTACGTTTGGGTGATCGCGTATTCATCTACATCTACATCTACATGGACACTCTGCAAATCACATTTAAGTGCCTGGCAGAGGGTTCATTGAACCACCTTCACAATTCTCTATTATTTCAATCTTGTATAGCGCGCGGAAAGAATGAACACCTATATCTTTCCATAAGAGCTCTGATTTCCCTTATTTTATCTTGGTGATCGTTTCTCCATATGTAAGTCGGTGTCAACAAAATATTTTCGCATTCGGAGGAGAAAGTTTCTGATTTGAATTTCGTGAGAAGATTCCGTCGCAACGAAAAACGCCTTTCTTTTGATGATGTCCATCCCAATTCCTGTATCATTTCTGTGACACTCTCGCCCATATTTCGCGACAATACAAAACGTGCTGCCTTTCTTTGAAGTTTTTCGATGTACTCCGTCAGTCCTACCTGGTAAGGATCCCACACCGCGCAGCAGTATTCTAAAAGAGGACGGACAAGCGTAGTGTAGGCAGTCTCCTTAGTAGGTCTGTTACATTTTCTAAGTGTCCTGCCCATAAAACGGAGCCTTTGGTTAGCCTTCCCCACAACATTTTCAATGTGTTCTTTCCAATTTAAGTTGTTCGTAATAGTAATACCTAGGTATTTAGTTGAATTTACGGCTTTTAGATTAGACTGATTTATCGTGTAACCGAAATTTAACGAGTTCCTTTTCGCACTCATGTGGATGACCTCACACTTGTCGTTATTTAGGGACAACTGCTACTTTGCGCACCATTCAGATATTTTTTCTAAATCGTTTTGCAGGTTTGTTTTGATCTTCTGATGACTTTATTAGTCGATAAACGACAGCGTCATCTGCTAACAACCGAAGACGGTTCCTGCTTCCTCACTGTCGTGGCGGCATTTTTAAAGAAACAAAGGTATTTGGGGCAATAAACTCAATTTACATTATTATTCTGTAACTGGCCACCGGAGACCACGGATACCGTGTAGCAAAACACTCATAAAATATCCCTGGTTAACTTCCGAAATTTCTCAATCGAGTTAGGGTTCAGTCTGTTCGTGGATTAAGGGTCAGTCTTCAAACTATAAAACATAAAAGAAGGTAGATGTACAATTAGCGATCATATTGTGGGTTTCAGTGAGTCTTATGACCATGCTAAAAGAGGTATCTGCCTAGTAAGATATAAGTAACTAATTTAGAAGGAAGAAATTCAGTTTTGAGAAATCAGTAAGCTGCTTTATGAAGACAACGTTTGTTGAAGACTCGTTTCGGTCATAATACCATTGTCTAGTCGACTTAAATATGATTACAGTACAAAAGCTTATTAGTTCGCAACATTTCTACGTCGTATCCTTTTTCCTGCTATATAATGAACCTGTGCAACACTGTCTATAAAAACTATTTTAGACGATTACGGTCATTCAGTGACGCAGACATTGTTTCCAAGTCGCTGGGTCGTCCATGTTGAAGATGCCTTGGCCGAGACAGCTGCGAATGTCCAAGTTCGAACATAAGCGTGCTAGATACACCACCTCAATGCAAAAGGGAGGTCACCTCCCGTCGATGACGGTGTAATTACGAGGTGCATTCAAGTTCTAAGGCCTCCGATTTTTTTTCTAATTAATTACTCACCCGAAATCGATGACACTGGCGTTACTTCTCGACGTAATCGCCCTGCAAACGTACACATTTTTCACAACGCTGACGCCACGATTCCATGGCAGCGGCGAAGGCTTCTTTAGGAGTCTGTTTTGACCACTGGAAAATCGCTGAGGCAATAGCAGCACGGCTGGTGAATGTGCGGCCACGGAGAGTGTCTTTCATTGCTGGAAAAAGCCAAAAGTCACTAGGAGCCAGGTCAGGTGAGTAGGGAGCATGAGGAATCACTTCAAAGTTGTTATCACGAAGAAACTGTTGCGTAACGTTAGCTCGATGTGCGGGTGCGTTGTCTTGGTGAAACAGCACATGCGCAGCCCTTCCCGGACGTTTTTGTTGCAGTGCAGGAAGGAATTTGTTCTTCAAAACATTTTCGTAGGATGCACCTGTTACCGTAGTCCCCTTTGGAACGCAATGGATAAGGATTACGCCCTCGCTGTCCCAGAACATGGACACCATCATTTTTTCAGCACTGGCGGTTACCCGAAATTTTTTTGGTGGCGGTGAATCTGTGTGCTTCCATCGAGCTGACTGGCGCTTTGTTTCTGGTTTGAAAAATGGCATCCACGTCTCATCCATTGTCACAACCGACGAAAAGAAAGTCCCATTCATGCTGTCATTGCGCGTCAACATTGCTTGGCAACATGCCACACGGGCAGCCATGTGGTCGTCCGTCAGCATTTGTGGCACCCACCTGGATGACACTTTTCGCATTTTCAGGTCGTCATGCAGGATTGTGTGCACAGAACCCACAGAAATGCCAGCTCTGGAGATGATCTGTTCAACAGTCATTCGGCGATCCCCCAAAACAATTCTCTCCACTTTCTCGATCATGTCGTCAGACCGGCTTGTGCGAGCCCGAGGTTGTTTCGGTTTGTTGTCACACGATGTTCTGCCTTCATTAAACCGTCGCACCCACGAACGCACTTTCGACACATCCATATCTCCATCACCACATGTCTCCTTCAACTGTCGATGAATTTCAATTGGTTTCACACCACGCAAATTCAGAAAACGAATGATTGCACGCTGTTCAAGTAAGGAAAACGTCGCCATTTTAAGTATTTAAAACAGTTCTCATTCTCGCCGATGGCGGTAAAATTCCATCTGCCGTACGGTGCTGCCATCCCTAGGACGTATTGACAATGAACGCGGCCTCATTTTAAAACAATGCGCATGTTTCTATCTCTTTCCAGTCCGGAGAAAAAAAAAATCGGAGGCCTTAGAACTTGAATGCACCTCGTAGAGACGGAGACCAAGCTCGCCTAGTATTTGGGTGGGAATGAAATCGACCGTGATCATGTTTAAGGAAACAATACGACAAATATTTCAGGAGATTTAGTGAAGCTCGGAGGAGCTAAACCATTGTGGCTCGATGGGATCTTGAACGTCACTGTCTCCAAATTTGAGTCTATCGTCTCGTCGCTCGTTGTGCATTACTCCAGCCTTTGCTGCAGGGCCTATTAACTGACGGCACAAGGTGTTACTGGTGATGGTCAGACTGTGAGAAGGAGCCTTAAGCAGCCGCCATGGACCGTCCCGTTGGTGACTGTCCGACTGTGAGACGTAACCTTAAGCAGCCGCCATGGGCAGTCTTGCGAGCCGTAGGTTAGGTACAAGACTTGCACACTCCTCTAACATGGTGTCAGGCAACTGAACAGACAAACATTCCTCTGGATCAACGAATAAATATCAAGAATGAGGATCTATACTACCTGTTAATATTCGTCACAATGGAACTGTTTGTTGAGAGGCACACGGAAGGTTACTTTTTCCTCGATACAGGCGGTAGTCTCCTCACAGTATTCAGATCAGGGAATTGTGGAAGCCCTGAGTGATGTGCAGTTTTAACTGCAGATCTGTCAAATCAATCCTGGATGCATGCAGTCTTAAAAGTAGGAGCATTTTCATCTCCATAAATGGAATTCCCTACGCCACTGAATGAGCGTTGTCAAGCCGGCCGGTGTGGCCGAGCGGTTCTAGGCGCTTCAGTCGCAGGTTCGAATCCTACCCCGGGCATGGATAGGTGTGATGTCCTCAGGTTTGTTAGGTTTAAGTAAAAAAATGGTTCAAATGGCTCTGAGCACTATGGGACTTAACATCTGAGGTCATCAGCCCCCTAGAACTTAGAACTACTTAAACCTAACTAACCTATGTACATCACACACATCCATGCCCGAGGCAGGATTCGAACCAGCGACCGTAGCACTCGTGCGGTTTCGGACTGCAGCGCCTAGAACCGCGTGGCCACCGTGGTCGGCTAGGTTTAAGTAGTTCTAAGTTCTATGGGACTGATGACCTCAGCTGTTAAGTCCCATAGGGCTCAGAGCCATTTGAACCATTTGACTGTGATCATGTACAGTCCTCACTTCGAACTTGGCAGCTACCAAAACCGCTTGCGGCGATTGTCAGGATGTTCCTTAAACCATCCAACTACCATTTTTTTAGAGACAGTATTTTAATTAATGTCGTAATCAGAAGTAACAATATGAAACGAATATATCCCGCCCTTTCATTTTCGAAGACGGGGAGCCCGTAGGATATACCTCTATCAACTTGGTTTCAGAGGGCGACTGAGCAAAAGCCAAAAGATTTACAGACAGTAGACGTACAAAAGTGGATAGAGCATCTCTCCATGTTTGTAACTCATATTACAGGTGGACAGTAAGGGCTTTGTTTGTGACGTGATAAAAGACTGTATGTGTGTGCAATTCGTTGACACGATATTTCTGGGAAGGCGAGACGCCAGCCCACTTTGCAAATCTCGTATATGCAGGCACGAACTAATTCAGTGCGACAGATCAGAGACTATGGTCAATAATGAAACTTGGGAACAGCTCAACCTGCAAGTGCAAATCGTAACTGTAAGAATTCTGCATACCAAGAGCAGGTTTCGTTTAACACTGATGCACAGCAATAACATGCAGAAAATTTCCTCTTATTCTCTGGAAAGCTACCGTAGGACACATGTGTCCTTTTGGCAGTCAAATGGTAAAACATGACCGTGGCCAGTTACCTATGCTGTCTTTACCCACTCCAAGATTGTGCTCAGTCTATAATAACCTGGACGCTGGCGGACACTAATTCTAACTGACGTTTCCGCCCTGTTTTTTGTTATTGAGGTATTAAACCCTGAACGTTCACGCGCATTCGAGTGAACGTCATCTTTCCTACTCTTGTCGTCCAAACGGAATGTGAGAATTGGTTTCACCAGCAGTATTCAAACCTGCTAACTGCGCGTTGGTAATGTTGCGTTGCGTCACTTAGGTCATCTCGACGCGGAGACGAAGTAAGTGCGTTCGTCTTGCGGCAATAAATTTTTTACGATAGCCGCATCAAGTAAAATTCTGTAGCAGGTAGTTAAAGAAATGTAGAGAGCTGGCTGACAGCCGTGCGACACTGCGGAATGTTAAATTAGCCTTCGTAGAATGGTTTTGCATGGACAGTTGCATTTCTTTTGCAGCAATAAACTGAGAGATACCAGATAACTACCCAACTAGAAGACGCCCAGAGTGCGTCTCTGAAGAGGAGGTCTTAAACGACGCGCTGCAAAAAGGCAGGAGTCGACCATAAAAGTTTGCAACTTTGGGGCGGATTACTGGCTGCGTGCTATTGCACGTAGATGTCGTAATGGCGGTGGTGAGAGCCGCGGACCATTTACGAGCGGACAATACCCGCCGTATTAATTGAAGCCACGCCACGCCACGCGACGCCGTGCCGCGCCGCTCTGTGTACGGCACGCGAAGCCTGGCCCCCGGCGCGACGGCTGACGAGAAGCCTGCATATCCGCCGGCAGCACGGTCACGCCAGCAGTCCGTCTACGGAAACCTTGCACAGCCGGCCATTAAAACTGCAACACCTTGAAGCCTCGAAGGCGGCTAGAACAGAGGACAAACTGGCAAGTGTACTATATACTTGGATACGCAAGTGATCATTTCAGTGCAACCGTACAAAGTAGAGTAAGGCCATCTACACTACTGGTCATTAAAAATTCTACGCAACGAAGATGACGTACTACAAACGCGAAATTTAACCGACAGGTAGAAGATGCTGTGATATGCAAATGATTAACTTTTCAGAGCATTCACACAAGGTTGGCGCCGGTGGCGACACCTACAACGTGCTGACATGAGGAAACTTTCCAACCGATTTCTCACACATAAACAGCACTTGCCCGGCGCTGCCTGGTGCAACGTTGTTGTGGTTGTCTCGTGTAAGGAGGAGAAATGCCTACCATCACGTTTTCGACTTTGATGGATTGTAGCGTATCGCTACTGCGGTTTATCGTATCGCGACATTGCTGCTCGCGTTGGTCGAGATCCAATGATTGTTAGCAGAATATGGAATCGGTGGGTTCAGGAGGGTAATACAGAACGCAGTGCTGGATCCCAACGGCCTCCTATCACTAGCAATCGAGATCACAGGCATCTGATCCGCATGGCCGTAACGGATCGTGCAGCCATGTTTCAATCCCTGAGTCAACAGATGTTGCAAGACAACAATCATCTGCACGAACAGTTCGACGACGTTTGCAGCAGCAAGGACGATCCGGTCTGAGACCATGACTGCGGTTACACTTGAAGCTGCATCACAGACAGGAGCGCCTGCGTTGGTGTACCCAACGACGAACCTGGGTGCACGAATGGCGCCGGCCGTGTGACCGAGCGGCTCTAGGCGCTACAGTCTGGAACCACGTGACCGCTACGGTCGCAGATTCGAATCCTGCCTCGGGCATAGATGTGTTTGATGTCCTTAGGTTAGTTAGGTTTAAGTAGTTCTAAGTTCTAGGGGACTGATGACTTCAGATGTTAAGTCCCATAGTGCTCAGACCCATTTCTACCCTTTTTGCACGAATGGCAAAACGTCATTTTTTCGGATGAATCCAGGTTCTGTTTACAACATCATGATGGTCGCATCCGTGTTTGGCGACATAGCGGTGAACGCACATTGGAAGCGTGCATTCGTCATCGCCATACTGGCGTATCACCTGGTGTGATGGTATGGGGTGCCATTGGTGACACGTCTCGGTCACATCTTGTTCGCATTGAAGGCAGTTTGAACAGTGGACGTTACATTTCACATGTGTTACGACCCGTGGCTCTACCCTTCATTCGATCCCTGCGAAACCCTACATTTCAGCAGGATAATTCACGACGACATGTTGGAGGTCCTGTACGGGCCGTTCTGGATACAGAAAACGTTCGACTGCTGCCCTGGCCAGCACATTCTCCGGATCTCTCACCAATTGAAAACGTCTGGTCAATGGTGGCCGAGCAACTGGCTCGTCACAATACGCCAGTCGCTACTCTTGATGAACTGTGGTATCGTATTGAAGCTGCATGGGCAGCTGTACCTGTACACGCCATCCAAGCTCTGTCTGACTCAATGCCCAGGCGTATCGAGGCCGTTATTACGGCCAGAGGTGGTTGTTCTGCTTACTGATTTCTCAGGATCTATGCACCCAAATTGTGTGAAAATGTAATCACATGTGAGTTCTAGTATAATATATTTGTCGAATGAATACCCGTTTATCTTCTGCATTTCTTCTTGGTGTAGCAATTTTAATGGCCAGTATTGTACATTCTGTGTGTAGGGAAAGATTGCGCTGCATTTCAAGCATAAATCTCCCATGAATGTTGTTTGTGGATAGTTCGTGTTATGCCTCGAGGTAGAAGGAGAAACGACTGCCAGCGTGTGTTGCAGTTAGACAGAGGCTTGGTCGCGGCCTGTCTAGGAAGCACTTTATAGTTTTGAAACTTCCTGGCAGATTAAAACTATGTGCTGGACCGAGACTCATCCCGAGTTCGAGTCTCGGTCTGGCACACAGTTTTAATCTGCCAGGAAGTTTCATATCAGCGCACACTCCGCTGCAAAGTGAAAATCTCATTCTGGAATTTATCGTTTTGCTATATTCTTGCTCGACTTGGTTTGAATCCATCGACTGCTATGCGAAGACGGAATCGATGGGTTCCGCACGGCCATACACAAGCCATGAAGGACATGTCTAGCACCCCCAGACGACAGACACAGTGCTCGTTCGGGTCTTACAGTGCTCACGTTATATACCTTCAGTCAGGAAACGGCTTGTTTTCAAAAAAATGGCTCTGAGCACTATGGGACTTAACAGCTATGGTCATCAGTCCCCTAGAACTTAGAAATACTTAAACCTAACTAACCTAAGGACATCACACAACACCCAGTCATCACGGCTTGTTTTCAATAAGGCACTTAACCAAGCAGCTAGTGCGACGATATCTGGAGCACCACGGGCTGTCAGCGGAGTGAACATTGACATGACTTCAAAAAAATGGCTCTGAGCACTATGGGACTTAACATCTATGGTCATCAGTCCCCTAGAACTTAGAACTACTTAAACCTAACTAACCTAAGGACAGCACACAACACCCAGCCATCACGAGGCAGAGAAAATCCCTGACCCCGCCGGGAATCGAACCCGGGAACCCGGGCGTGGGAAGCGAGAACGCTACCGCACGCCCACGAGATGCCGGCTGACATGACTTCCCTTGGCGTGTTTGCAGAGACAGGTGCACTACAGAAGTGTCCCCCCCCCCCCCCTTCCGAAATCACTGGACACAGGACTCGCGATACACCGTCTTTTCAGGCGAGTTCCGGACCTGCGTGTAGGATCGCGACGGATGTGTCCGTGGATGGAAGCTCCGTGGAGTACGAACGGTGTCAAATTGCTTTTCTCATTGTTATTACGGGCACCTGGCGTGTTTGAGTGTGATGCTATTGAGCACGCAACACGATCAGCTCTGATTGAACTGAGGGAAATTTGAAAAACAGGCATTACATTCCTGAAGTGTAAAGGCCAATGACTGTGAGCCATCTTACAGGTCTCCGTGTCATCATCTTTAACGAGATAACACAACACCGCACATTACGCGTGCTGTCCTGTCCTACCTCGATACAGAGAGTATCCGACTGTTGCCCTGGACACCATGTTCTCCAGTTCTCTCTCCCACTGAAAACATCTGGTCATGAGTTTCCGAAAACTCGCACGCCACAGCTCGCTAGCCATTACGACTGATGAGCTCTAGTGTAGAGTTGAAGGAGGATGAAACATGTCATCCAAACCTAGTTACGTTCGCGGCACAACTGGGATACAGCCATTGTTGCTGCCAGACATGACTTCTCTGTGTACGTAATTTCGCACCCAGTATACATCTAAGTCACTAATTTATCCATACATTCTTTTATTTTACTGTATTAACATAACAAATAATTTTTATTGCTGTCCTTGCTGGGGATGTAGTTTTAATTGCCAGAAGTGTATTTTACAATCAGCACGCTAAATACCAATACTCCATTGGTCCGAAGTTTAGATCGCATAGTCGTTTGCCAGTGTTAATTAAGCTATCAATTCACCCCCTTTCATTTTCAGGTAAGTAAAAAGTGTTTTCCGTTTTATCATACATAAACTACTGGTCATTAAAGTTGCTAAACAAAGAAGAAATGCAGAAGATAAACGGGTATTCTTTGGACAAATATATTATAATAGAACTGACATGTGATTACGTTTTCACGCAATTTGGGTGCATAGATCCTGAGCAATCAGTACCCAGAACAACCACCTCTGGCCGTAAAAACGGCCTTGATACACCTGGGCATTGACTCAAACAGAGTTTGGATGGCGTGTACAGGTACAGCTGCCCATGCAGCTTCAACACGATACCACAGTTCATCAAGAGCAGTGACTGGCGTATTGTGACGAGCCAGATGCTCAGCCACCATAGACCAGACGTTTTCAATTGGTGAGAGATCCGGAGAACGTGCTGGCCAGGGTAGCAGTCGAACATTTTCTGCATCCAGAAAGGCCCGTACAGGATCTGCAACACGCGGTCGTGCATTATCCTGCTGAAATGTAGGGTTTCGCAGTGATCGAATGAAGGGTAGAGCCACGGGTCTAACACTTGTGAAATGTAACGTCCACCATTCAAAGTGCCGTCAATGCGAACAAGAGGTGACCGAGACGTGTAACCAATGGCACCCCATACCATCACACCAGGTGATACGCCAGTATGGCGATGACGAATAAACGCTTCCAATGTGCGTTTACCGCGATATCGCCAAACACGGATACGACCATCATGATGCTGTAAACAGAACCTGTATTCATCCGAAAAAATGACGTTTTGCCATTGGTGTACCCAGGTTCGTCGTTGAGTACACCTTCGCAGGCGTTCCAGTCTGTGATGCAGCGTCAAGGGTAACCGCTGCCATGGTCTCCGAGCCGATAGTCCATGCTGCTGCAAACGTCGTCGAACTGTTCGTGCAGATGATTGTTGTCTTGCAACATCTATTGACTCAGGGATCGAAACATGGCTGCACGATCCGTTACGGCCATGCGGATCAGATGCCTGTGATCTCGATTGCTAGTAATAGGAGGCCGTTGGGATCCAGCACCGCGTTCCGTTTTACCCTCCTGAACCCACCGATACCATATTCTGCTAACAGCCATTGGATCTCGACCAACGCGAGCAGCAATGTCGGGATACGGTAAACCGCAATCGCGATAGGCTACAATCCGACCTTTATCAAAGTCGTAAACGTGATGTATGCATTTCTCCTCCTTACACGAGGCATCACAACAATGTTACACCAGGCAACGCCGTCAACTGCTGTTTGTGTATGAGAAATTGGTTGGAAACTTTGCTCATGTCAGCACGTTGTAGCTGTCGCCACCGGCGCCAACCTTGTGTGAATGCTCTGAAAAGCTAATCAAGCATCTTCTTCCTGTCGGTTAAATTTAGCATCTGTAGCACGTCATCTTCGTAGTGTAGCAAATTTAATGGCCAGTAGTGTATTATTTTCTTCGTAGCTCCACTTCATACGGTTGGTTCTGCAATTTGACTCTCCAGTTCTTAGCCGATCTAAGACTTTCCAGGTACGGAACAGAGGAAATTGCCACACGACTCGATAAGATCACATGTAACACCATTCTCTAAGAAGAGTGGCGAGACTCGTGTATAGTGGATAGAGATATATAACGGACGTAATTGTGTTTTGTAGGTTCGTAGAACATATGTTGTGCATGAGTCTGGTCAATTTTCAGGAAGCTGAATCATTTCCCAAATCATTGATCGCATGAAACTAAGGTTCTTTATTTCGATTCTGAGATCCAGAAGTCAGTAGATCCTGCAATTTTAACCACCTCTACACCGTTACCCAATAAACAGAACACAAGCAGTGATATCGGATAATTCGTGACAAACAAAACTGAGTATGTGGTTTGAACTTTCCCTTCTTCTCGTCTCACAAATGATATGGTGAAGGAAAGTTTTACTTTGCGAACGTGCCATGATTTTTTGCAAAATTCTTTTCAGTGGGTGCTGGGAAACACGTTCCGTCATATCATGAGCCCTTAAGTTGGTATAGAAGGGTCCCACCACAACTTCTCTTGGTTTAGGAAAAGACAGGCTGCATAAGGTCCAGTTCCACTGGATCACGAATGCTGACTCTTGCCACTGAAACAGCCAAGAGGACGATCCGGCAACGTGGCCGGCTGTGACAGCTAAATGTTCACAGGGGGGAGAAATATTCAGAAGTTAAGACAGCGTCGGGCGCATATCAAGGTAGTGAGTGACGTACTGTTCACGATACAAACGAATGACCGAGCAGATAATGTCTGTAGTTTTATGAGGGTATTTGCAGGTGTATAGAGGTAGGTTGCATTTTCAATAAATTGTTAGCAAATATAGGGAGACGCGCACATAATCAGCACCTGGCCAAAGGATTGATAGCTACCTAAATATTGAACCGTTCCTTTCGTCCAAACATCTTCTGGGCAATGTTAGGTTTGGATGATGTGTCACCTGACGACTAGAATGTGCAGGATTCCCGTCATGTTGAAGCAACATATGCATTCTTGTAGCCAAAGGCATCTCTTCCAATAATGCTGGAAGCTCATTTTCAAGGAAGTGTAGACAACAGGTTCCTGTAAGGACCAACAAACGAAACGAAAATGCATTAAACTCAGCTGTACGTACTCAATAAAAATTGGACGCATGTTATATGCCATTTTTCTGCAATTTGTCTGTACTATCACCTCCTGCAATATTTAATATTCCTCCTGAAACATTCTGTATAATTATTGAGGTCTCGACGGGCCATCGAAAGTTTTCAGTGCTAGACGCGCGTCATCGTTCGAACCCTCGCGAGAATACAATGTGGCTGCGAGCGCGTATGTGGTATGCGGCAAAGATGGAAATTTGCGTCTGCGAGGAGCATGTGTAGATAGGTCCTGCAGGGAGGTTGGTCGTTGTGTTCCGATTTTGAGAAGGAAAATTTGCAAGTAATTATCTAAAAATTTATAGACTGGAGCACTTTCAAAAAAATGTTGATAAAAACTATATCATGTGGAATTAAAAAAATTAAATATAAGGGAGAGAGAAAAAGACAGTGCAATGGTCAGCGCGTCTGCCTAGTAAGCAGGAGGTCCATGTTCGAACCCCAGTCGGGCACAAATTTTCATCTGCCACCGTACTGTATTTTGACGCCCTGTGACATCCTGGACATCTGTCCTTTGATATTGAATTGATTAACAAGACTGTCTGCTTCGATTCGTTGTGTTAGGAAAATGTTTGGCAACTCAGTGATAGTGTCGAACCGGAGCTGCATTAATCTACTCATTTCACTAGATGTAGTGAAATGAGATATGTTTAATAAGGGACAGTGATTTGGGAAATTTACGTTTGCGACATGGATGCTTTATGTGTTAATTACGGTGTCTCTCATCGTTTACTTTGTGGGAAACTGCTTCTTCATGCCCTAGCCTATACCACAGCCACGAGTGAAAGCTAACATTCGTGATTCCTCATTGGAAGTGCTACTGCAATTGTAGCCAAATATTCAAATACCGCATGGAAAAGTATATTTCAAATCAGATGGTTTGGCTCCCCCTCTACTGTCATTGAAAAGATCACAAAGAAATTAAGTATAGGAATCCTACGAAACCCTTGACTTGATACTGCGGTGCTGTGCAGATGAAAAAAGTAGTTTTCCCCGATTATCAGATGACAGAGGGATTTTGTCAGATTCCACTAATTATGACTGCATTATTAATTGTTGGTTCACAGACGCTTTTCTGACGCTTATTGTAACTATTTTTTAAATGTTAGATCTGGAAGAATAGAAACATCAGATTTTCGCCATATCGATTATTCGAATTCACCTTATGTCTTCTCGTTTCGAGCAACGGCAGAACGTCTGTCAGAAAAGCTGACAACAAGAAACCAGATCATGCCTGTCTTCTGGTGAGTGTTCCAATGACAGTAATCTAAATAACAATGTTGCATATCAAAGATAAGTTGCCAACTCAACCACTGGAGAAGCTCCAAAACTGTGAATCGTGTCTGGTGAATACACTTTCAAGGTTTCGGTCCGCTTCAGAAAGTAAAACACAAATAACTGTTACAGTTGTTAATTTATGACGTTTTGTTTGCGCTCAGTGCATCGATGTATTACAAGTAATTACACTCTAGCTCCTGAACCTAGTTACAGAAATGCGAATAAGACTCATTGACATATAATGAGAATATTCAGGCCCTTGCCACCCACAACTTTGAGGCGAAGCTATAGTCACTTCTGAGGTCACTCACAGAACACATCATTGGTATCCTTCCTGGTAATATAATTGAAACTTGGCAACAATGCAGAATATGTTTGACAACTCTATGACCCACGAGTTACTTCCTTGATGGCACAGAACTATCCTGCAAAATTTACTTGATTTTATCGTTCATTTCAATTGAGTAATGTGAATGATTTTCTCTTGAGATGTGATATAAAGATATCAGCTAATGATTTTGAGTCACGAAAGTCTTTACACAGGGGAAATAAACCTACTCTCGTCTCTTATGTTGCGATTTATCTGTTATTGCGGCTACTGGCCAATATGTAAGATACATATGCCACATCTGTTCGCTAGCTCCGAGGTAACTATAAGCTTAGAACGCACGACGATTACCACTAGACCACAGGCTCACACAGCACGACAACATCACGGAAGTAGACAACACTTCGGCATCTTACAGTGTTGTGTAGATGGCTTGACTTAGCGTCGTCAGGGGCGGTCGGTTTTATTTGCCACCTGAAGTGGAAGACTCGGACTTAGGTCTCTGTGGCGGCCAGGCGGCGGTCAATTTTTATGTCTAAGACTTTACAATCAGTTCAGCTAAGGATCGCATGCCTGTCTTTGACCTTGAGACAGGGTAATACTTCTCATTACTCCAAAGTAAATAACTAAAAGACCTGTAGCAGTGCACCCACTTTCAAAAAGATTCCGAAATATGACCACTGGACTGGAATGTGTACACAACCAGCAATGCATACACTGCGTCCAACTGGATCCTAGCAAACGTCTCCATATCTGCCTCGTTCACTGAAACTCGAACCCTCCAATTAGCTTCTTGGTTCCACAACTTAAGGGATTCTGCCTGCTGAGCATGTGGACTATCGCTAAATCGCAACACCATAAACAAGCCACCATAAACATCACCTTGCCCCTTCGAAACATTGGCCCTCATACTCGCCAACGTTGGTAGTGCAGAACTGCAATTCATCACAGAACGCAATGCGACACCATTCATCAGCAGGCCATGCTTCTCGGCCATGGTACACCTCCAAACACAGCCATTTGTGTTGTAACGGCAGGCTATGCACAGGGCAATAATTCCAAGGCCGGCTACTACTATTCTCCGAACAATGATGGGATGACCCAGAATGTTGAAGGGAGTCCATTATTCGTTCTCACATGGTAGGCGCTGACGTGAAGGCGTTTCACAATATGGCTTCCCTCCCTTGTGGTGATCAGACGAGGTCTATAGGAACCCTGACGATGAGTTTGCCTACCCTCACGTCGTTCCCACCTGGTCGAAGTTAGACTATTGAGATATGTGAGTGTCCCACAAATCTGAGTATTGCACGCTTCGGCCAGGTCTCGAATGGAGACCTATAGTAAGGCCCCTTTCGACCTTGGTTAGGTGCTGATAACGCTGTCTCACACGAGAATTCCATCCCTTAATGTGATAGTAGAGAGGAAGCGCCAATCCTCGCCAAAAGTTGGTCACCTATAACATCATTGATGAAGCCATTGACGAGTCTTAGGATTTCTATAACCCCCCTTCCTCCCCCCCCCCCCTCCGCCCAGTCCTCTTACATATGCCAATTTCCCTATGCATAACATTCAAATTTTGGTGGAAAAATCTAAAATTGACGGAAAGTTCAAAAACAGTCATGGTGTCCTCCACACCTATGATGTCACTAAGGGAGTAGGACTGCTGTCCTGTAAATTGGTAGGAAATTAAAAAATCGAAAATGGGATACTACCATGCTGCTTGGAGTTGGGGACGTGAGCTAAATATAGAATTCTAGATGGCCGCTGGGTTTTCCACTGACATTACTATGGAAGTAGGTCACTTGTGCTAAGTATACTGGGATATTGGCACTAATTGCGTGACGTCACCCGTAGCTGTGATATCCAGCCACCTGAAGGAGTAAAACCTAATACAGTATTCAAATTCGACAGTATTCTAGTGGAAAATCAGGATCAAGTACGAAAACACCATTGTTTTGCCGCCATAGAGATGTTGATGTCCTTTACCTAAAACAGGCATATTTCAAGATCCCAAAGCAACTGATAAGAGATAATATGACTCTTATTATTGCTTTCAAACAGGATAATATAAATTTATGACACATTTATAAAGTAGATGTAGGAACTGACATGATATTCGATGGATTTAATGTTATGTAGAGATTACTGGAATAATTCACAGTATAGTTTTTTAGTTATCGATAAAACGAGACAGTGGAATGATAGTCGGTACTATTGGAATTTTCAGGATGTTTCTGAAAGATGATGACATGTACATGTACAGTAAAACACAATAGGGCAATTACTCCCTGATACTTCACAGTATGGACAAGCTCGCATTATCATCCACACACAGTCAAACTGAGAAAGGAAGCTGGAACATTCGTCTGCATGTTGACATAAAAATTCACACGCTAAATCGCAGTATTTAACGTCATACTGCAAGATTTGAAGCACTCAAGATAAAAATCAAGGAATGAAATACTTATCCTCAAATCATTTTGAGGACAATTAAATAATTAACTGCACAGTGTGATGTAATTGCAAAGAAGACAAGCGAGTTAACTGCACAGTTATATGTAATTGAAAGAAGGCAAACGGGAGCGTATGTAAGTATTGTATGTACGTAGTATAGAGCAACATGTCGACAAAACACAAAGTTACTGAAGGACGAAAGGCTATGCAAAGAAAGTGCTATTGTTGAAATTAGGGCATTCGGAAAGAGACCACGCAGAGACACACTTAAGGCTGTCAAGGACCTCTCAAATGACTTTTAAAGACTAAAGAAGAGGAAGAAGTAGACGCTACTGGTAATTTCATTAAACATTACAGTGATAGTCAGATGGATAGAATCTTCAGAGCAAGGTAGAGAAAACCATATATGCTGGATGCTCAACACGTTTAATCAAGAACGCAACATAGATCGGTGACAGAGAATTCGAAAGAACACCTGGTTTAGTTAATCTAATATTTTTAAAAAGTACAAAACTAGAAAGCTATTCACCAACAGATATTAAAAATTAATTTCACATTTCACATGTGATGGAAGTACGCTAGGGAGCCAAGGGAGTAGGAGGAAAATCCACCAACAGTCAGAAATACAAAAACAATGTTACGCATGTGTTAGCATGTGTACTTGTGGGCGGCATTATCGACATTCAGAATAAGAAAATTAACAACACGTCTATTACGACGACCCGAACGAAAGAATTGAACGATAATAGCTGCTCACAGCATTTTTTGCAGCTGGGAATACGTGCTCTTCGCGTCACAAAGTTGGTGGGTAACATTTCATGATTACGCTGAATTTTGTAGAGGTAGCATTGGAGGATATTCCTTAGTGTTCTCTTAACGGTAGTGTGTGGAATGCCGGTCCGACATGCGACTTCAGGTGCACTGACTTCTCAGTCCGGAAATGAATCTGCTAAAGTCTCCATTTCTTTCTAAACTATTCGAGAAGCAGTAGCACTTGGGTCTGGTTGCCCCGTACGGGACCGATGATCTAACAACCCTTGGCTCTGAACGCTTTGAACATTTTCTTCACAGCGACGATGTCATAGGACCTGTACCTGTTGAGATAGCCTTATAGCGGTAGGATGGTAAAACTGCAGTAGCTGATTCTCCTTTCTGATAGTAAAACTTCACTAACAGTGCATGTTCTGCTAAAGTCAACATGCTGCGATTACTGGTGTATCTGATTCCCTCTTTCACTGCAGCTAATTTTGTACATGATTTTCATGCGGTGTTACTGATGCGTTGCTCTCCAGCGCCATGTGTTGGCCAGTATTTTCGCTCGTTTTCGGCTTTAGTGAAACCCCATATCATTTCAGGCATGTGTGTCTTTATCTACATCATTCCTTCAATCTATGCATTTTCAAATTTTAGCGAACTTTTAAGTCACCCTGTGTGTGATGGCCAGACTTGAACAACTGTCTAAAGGATGATGTCAGAGGGGAACACCCTGGAATTCTAGTCACCTGACTGCTATAAATAGCAGTAAACATCAGAGTGAATAATAGCTGGGGGACTACATATTAAGTAGGTCAGCAGACAGACTCCTTCCATTTGTTCTAGCATCTCGAATTTTAACGCCATACAGACTGTGTGGCAGTATCCCAGGTGACTCTCTGCTTAGTACAAGTGACCTACTTCCACAGTGACGTCAGCGGAAAACCCAGTGGCCATCGTCAATTCTATGTGTAGCACAAATGTCCTACTTCCACCAGCATGACAATGCACCATCTTGAATTTCTGAGTTTCCTGCTCATTTATACTTAGGAGAACAGTCCTACCTCTACAGTGACGTCATAAGAGTGAGGGAAACGGTGACGATTTTCTAAATTTCCCACCAATGTCTGATCTTCCCGCCAAAATTTAAATTTCACTCCATTTTATGAATAAGAAAATTTGTCTGTTTCACAGAAGTAGAAGGAGGGCGGGTGGAAAAATCCGATGGCATCAAATGTGACTTATTTTTGGCCAGAACTGGCACGATCTCCCAGTAGTGATCACTCAATTTCTGCTATCGTTCATGCCCCTGGCCCTGTGTATCCTACCAGGCATGATAACAACACTGAACAAGAACAAGGCAAATGTGTTGTTGTGGTAGTTGTGCCCGTCACAGAAAACTGCACCTCTAACCATTTAGCTAACCGCTATTGGTGTGTTGGTGTATGAAATAACATTAACTACCTGCCATGTTCTCTGGGAGCTTCACTTTTTGGTCAAGCAGTGTACTTATTATGAAGAAAGTTCAATATTACAGCTGTGATCAAAAGTAATTCTAATATCGAGCGAGTTGGCGTAGTGGTTAACACAATGGTCTACATTCGGAAGGATGACGGTTGAAACCCGCTTCCGCCCATCCAAGTTTAGGTTTTTTTGCGATTTCTCCAAATCGCTCCAGGCAAATGCAGGGATGGTTCCTTCGAAATGGCACGGCCGATTTCCTTCCCTATCCTTGGCACAATCAGAGCTTGTGTTCCGTCACTAATGACGTCGATGTCGACGTGACGTTAAACCCAATCTACCTTTAATGTTGTAATCATCAAAAGTACCAACTTCAGCACAGTAATAAAAATATGTTGCAAAATTGGATATTTCGTTAGTCTTTCTGACACCTATGATTCATAAGCTCATCTACAAGCTATCCTTAATCCAAAACCTGCCTATTAAAGGGTTAAATAAGAAGAACCACACGCATAAAAAGGAATTGTATATTTTAGGTTTCCTAATTAATACCAATGAAATTTTGAAACATAAGTTGGGGGTCGGTGTTTAGGCGTGTTAGTGCAACTTCACTAAAATTGTTTGTATTTAAAGTGTTTCGAAATAGATGCATTTGCTGTAAATTAGTGGTCAAATTATGTAAATTTAAGATGGAGGGGTAAGAAAACAAAAAAAAAAAAAAAGAAGGTAAGGAAATGTTGTTGTCAGCTGCGTTGAAATGAGGAATGCGGAATCAGCGGCGATGAGGGAAAATGTGTGCCGGATCAGGATTCGATTCCAGGATCTTCTGCTTACTAGGCAGATTCCCGCAGAAGGTCGAACGGACATTTGTGAAAGAACAGACACCATTCATTCATATAATTATCAGTCGTATTTCCACTGTGAACGGAAAATACTTACAAGTGACCTGCCTTAATCGTTTTGTTTGTCACTACAAATGAAAGCACGAAATGACCAAGTGGGTGGGCACGAGGAGTCTTCCTCACCCGTTGACTGGAAGTAACAAGAGAAGCCGTAGCTAGACAGTGAGCGAGAGAGCCGGCCACGGTGGTCTAGCGGTTCTAGGCGCGCAGTCCGGAACCGCGTGACTGCTACGGTCGCAGGTTCGAATCCTGCCTCGGGCATGGATGTGTGTGATGTCCTTAGGTTAGTTAGGTTTAAGTAGTTCTAAGTTCTAGGGGACTGGTGACCTCAGATGTTGAGTCCCATAGTGCTCAGAGCCATTTGAGTGAGCGAGAGAGGGGGTAGAAGGTCAACCACTAGTCAGAAAACAGCGGTGTCGTTGTAGTAATAGAACAATATAAGCCGCGCGGTGGAGTGTTTTCGATCGGGCATGCACTTAAGCGTGCCTTAGTCCATCAGCTGATGACGACCTCCTGGCGGACCGTATTTCTCCTTTCTTGGTTAACGCCGTCGACACGTACAGATACTCATTTCGGACCGAGCGAGGTGGCGCATTCGTTAGCAGACTGGACTCGCATTCGGGAAAACGACGGTTCAAACTCCGCCCGGCCATCCTGCTTTAGGTTTTCTGTGATTTTTCTAAATCGCTCAAGGCAAATTCGGAATGGTTCCTTTGAGAGGTCACGGCCCATTCTTGACACAGTCCTAGCTTGTGCTCCGTCTCTAGTGACCTCGGTGTCCACGGGACTTTAAACCCAATAATTTGCCTTCCTTCCTTTTTGTTTGATTCATTTCGGAATTTCAAAGCACTCGATCATTTTTGAAGCGAATAAGCATAATATTAGGAGTTATTAACAGTGCACAAAGGTCTGTTCATTTGTCGTCCAGCGTGAGGCTTTCGCATGATGCGACATAATGAGCCGTGGTAAAAATTGCTGTTTTGAAGAGAGTGCCGCAACGCGTAGTGTGAAGCAGTCGCCCTCCGTTTCTGATGGTGGCGCCGCTGTGGCAATCGCAGCTTTGGTGTCTTCCTCTGGTGGGAAAGTGGCAAGGTTCCCTGTTCACGTGCATTTAAGGGGCGCTATGAACTCGCCAATCGGGCGGTTGGTCAGCCGGGTCAGTGTGGGGCAGTCAGTGTCTGTCTGTCGTCCGGAGTGCCAGTATGTGTTAGGCCGCCAGTCTGCTCGAGTTTGTTCAGGCAATGGTCATTGGCGGTTGGATCGATCGGTTGGTCGGTCGCGCACTGGGACACAAGATGACTTGTCCGTCTTGAGCGTCGGCGGATGTGAGGTCGCCACGTGAGTCCAGTGTCCCTCGCCGTATAGCGAGGGATAGTGGCTTCGCGGCTGACACGAGAGCCACAGGAGTCAACCCACGACATCGTCTGGCTGGCGTGAGCTGCGATGCCGTGAGACGGGAGATCGGCGCGCCTTCCTGCGTCCGTTGAAGCGGCTGGCAGCGGACGGTTCGGGAGAGCGTTTTGAGGGTGCTGCGCCAGGTCTTCACCAGACATCGCAGTTTGTTAGAAGTGATTCGTGATATGTTGTTTCATTTACTTGTTAAATTCTACTTGTTTTCTTGGTCAGTCTCTCGTCCCCAGCTTGCTCGTCTGTCTCCCGTCCGCGTTTGTTAGGCAGTTAGTGTCTGTCTGTCTGTCGGTCGGTCCGGTCTGCAGTACTTTAATAGCTGCCTCTGTCATGTTTGTCGGATTCTGTACTAACGAATTTATAGAATTAAGTTAAAGGCCGAATTCCTGAAGTATGTTTTTATCTTGCCTATCATCTTGAGACGCGGTATACGTGTAATGTATAGCATGTTTGCACATTTTATGTAACACTACATTTCATGGGTTTTTATTTAAATGCTTATTTTAGTATATTAGGTTGCCACCCTTCCACCGTAAGAGTTTTTTTTTTTAATCATGTTGCACCTTCGGTGGCAAGTTAAATCTTTTACTGTTAGTGTTTTGTACCATTTCCATTCCTCCTACGGGGTGCATAGTTTATGTGCTTGTGTGAGTTGTTAAAATTTTTAGTTTAAAGTAAACTGGTGTGTTGCAGATTTGCACTAGTATAGTCTTTCAGATGTTGTTCAAATGGTTCAAATGGCTCTGAGCACTATGGGGCGTAACACCTGAGGTCATCAGTCTCCTAGAACTTAGAACTAGTTAAACCTAACTAACCTAAGGACATCACACACATCCATTCGAACCTGCGACCGTAGCGGTCGCACGGTTCCAGACTGACGCGCCTAGAACCGCTCGGCCACAACGGCCGGCTTCAAAGGTTGCTGTGAACGGTCGTGACTACGGCCGTGTCAAAAAGGAGCAGCAAGATTCTCAGCCCGAAAGCTCATAGTGTCAAAAATTTGTTCTTTCTGCCTCTGAATAACTTGTAACTTGATATTTAGTGAGTGCTTTCTGATTATAATTTTATATCTGTTAAAAAAGAAAAGCTTTTAGGAATAAAATTTCCATTTGTTGAAAGAAATTTGATTTGTTTTCATCAGTTACCCACTGGCAACTACTTTCACTCTCACATACTGTGATTAAATGTGTTAATGTTGTTGATAAATCGCCAGTAAATGAAGTAAATTCTTAAAAAAAATGTTTTGAAAGCAAATTCATGGTTCACGTAACACCCTTAAAAATCGGGACAGCACGCAAAAATCGGAAGATCTGTCGACACTAGCGGGAACCGTGCAACCGCCGTTCGCGTGACGTCGTGTCACGTCACGGTGCAGCCGCCGCTGATGACGGCTGTGAGGTCGCCTCGCGCTGCCGGCCGCTCCGCATACCGGCGGCGTTCCCATTCCTCGGGCCATACTTCATGCGGACGTGTTGCACCCGCGCGGGCACGCGCACCGTGCCGCGATTAATTGGCTGAGAGCTGCGCCGCGGTGAGGTGAGGCAACGGGCCCGGCGCGGCGTGCGGCCAAGCCGCCGCCGCAGCCACACACTCGGGCGCGGACCTGCAGCGCCGCGGGCCAGCCACGTCCCACGCCGTGCTCATTTTCTCTTCTCCGCGCGGCGATCAGGCTCGACAACCCGCGTAATTGGCATCCACCGCCTCTAACTCGACACGACCTGTAAGTTTGTGCAACTCTGTTGCAAAGCCCGAAAACACTGCCAGGGCGGACAACAGTGTTATTTTCAGCGGCGTTTGAACCTCTGCGACTTTATTCGCTTCCAGGCATTGTCTTCTTAAAATACGTAGCGACGTCAGCAGTTTATTAATGTTTGCGATCAATTTGGTACTCCCACTGTGTAAACAAGTGCCTGGGAGCAACCACTGTGCCACTGAAAAACACTACTGGCCATTAAAACTGATACCCCAAGAAGAAATGCAGATGATAAACGGGTATTCATTGGACAAATATACTATAGTAGAACTGACATGTGATTACATTTTCACGCAATTTGGGTGCATAGATCCTGGTAATCAGTACCCAGAGCAACCACCTCTGGCCGTAATAACGGCCTTGATACGCCTGGGCCTTGAGTCAGACAGAGCTAGGATGGCGTGTACAGGTACAGCTGCCCATGCAGCTTCGACACGATACCACAGTTCATCAACAGTAGTGACTGACGTATTGTGATGGGCCAGTTGCTCGGCCACTATTGACCAGACGTTTTCAATTGGTTAGAGATCTGGAGAATGTGCTGGCCAGGGCAGCAGTCGAACATTTTCTGTATCCAGAAAGGCCCGTAAAGGACGTGTAACATGCGGTCGTGCATTATCCTGCTGAAATGTAGGGTTTCGCAGGGATCGAATGAAGGGTAGAACCATAGGTCGTAACACATGTGAAATGTTACGTCCACTGTTCAAAGTGCCGTCAATGCGAACAAGAGGTGACCGAGACGCGTAACCAATGACACCCCATACCATCACGCCGGGTGATACGCCAGTATGGTGATGACTAATACACGCTTCCAATGTGCGTTCACCGCGATATCTCTAAACACGAATGCGACCATCATAATGCTGTAAACAGGATCCTGTCTGTGATGCAGCGTCAAGGGTAACGGCAGTCATGGTCTCCGAGCTGACAGTCGATGCTGCTGCAAACGTCGTCGAACTGTTCGTGCAGATGGTTGTTGTTTTGCTAACGTCCCCATCTGTTGACTCAGGGATCGAAACGTGGTTGTACGATCCGTTACAGCAATGCGGATAAGATGCTTGTCATCTCGACTGCTAGTGATACGAGGCCGATGGGATCCAGAACGGGGTTCCGTATTACCCTTCTGAACCCACCGATTCCATATTCTGCTAACCGCAATCATGATAGGCTACAATCCGACCTTTATCAAAGTCCGAAACGTGATGGTACGCATTTCTCCTCCTTACACGAGACATCACAACAACGTTTCACCAGGCAACGCCGGTCAACTGCTGTTTGCATATGAGAAATCGGTTGGAAACTTTCCTCATGTTAGCACGTTGTAGGTGTCGCCATCGGCGACAACCTTGTGTGAATGCTCTGAAAAGCTAATCATTTGCATATCTCAGCACCTTCTTCTTGTCGGTTAAATTTCGTGTCTGTAGCACATCATCTTCGTGGTGTATCAATTTTAATGGCCAGTAGTGTATCTTCCACTGACGCAAATATGATATCACGGACTGTCTGTAGCCCATAAGGTGTCCGTCTGGACGTGGATCAGCTCACTGATCTGTGAAATAAAACGTTTTCATCAAAATATCGGGGAAACTGTTTAAACGTGGAAAGTCTATACGTTCGCTACAGTAATAGACAGTCGAACTTTCTTATATGACAAATTACGTTCAGATTTGAATTGATAATGACTAGAGGCTAATAATGCGTAAACAGTGACTGAACCCACAACGGACAGACCACGTCTGTACGTCGTCCACTAGTTGTTTTGTCAAAAATTGTAATCGGTGTAGCGTGGAAATCCATTTACCTAGGACATTCATTCAGGTGTCACTATGAAGACCTTTCGGAGCATTAATACAACACAACGTGTGACTCTAAATCATTGCCGGAATATAAGTGAAAATTGGTATTAAATTGAAAATAACAAAATAATTAAACATGTAGTCTCGTACGAATCGTGAATATGCTTGGACATAAAAAAAGCGAATTTAATAGGAAAGATCGATTCGACATAAGACCAAAAATCGCAAAATGTCCAGTGCCGAGCGTATGCGAAAGAGCTTATTGCAGCGTCGAAAAGGAAATCAATAGACAGCGCAAACCAATTACGCAGCTGGTCATTATGTTATATAGCGGGCTGCGACATTTCAAACGTATATGGATCACGTGAAGGCGTCGTAGGAATGCAGTTCATGAAACAGTGATGATACAGACATCGACGCAAGGTGAGAGCGGCAGAGGAATATGTATCGCGACCACCAAATATCGTCGGTTTGTAAACCGACGCTCCGTTGTGATAAACTTTGATTTATCTATTTTGTAAACATCCATTGTATTGAAGATACTGATAATTAAATTAAATATTAATACGAAAGATTTGGTGTGACTTCATACCGACATTTTCACGAAAAATTTACGGCGCGGGTCCGAACTGCGCACATAATTATTTTTTTCCTTATGTATGACGCTACCCGCCGGATTACACCTTCTTAGCCGGCCGCTGTGACCGAGCGGTTCTAGGCGCTTCAGTACGGAACCGCACTTCTGCTGTGGTCGCAGGTTCGAATCCTGCCTCGGGCATGGATGTGTGTGATGTCCTTAGGTTAGTTAGGTTTAAGTAGTTCTTAGTCTAGGGGACTGATGACCTCAGATTTGAGTCCCACAGTGCTTAGATCCATTTGAACCACCTTCATATTACGGTACAAGCTAAGTTGCATCATAGTACTTCTCCGTACGGCTGCTGCCGATAACATAGTACCACTTCCAATTCTCTTTTATTTTTATGTATTTGTTGGTTATGTGACTGGATAGTTTCTGAATGAGAATCGCTGATACGCGCAACGAACTGTGACATTTATTCACAGTTATGTTAGCAGCAAAATAAAGCACTACGTGTTTACACACTTCCAATAACCACTCATACACCACGTCACCCATCTTCAAAAATGGCTCTGAGCACTATGAGACTTAATTTGTGAGGTCATCAGTCCCCTAGAACTTAGAACTACTTAAACCTAACCAACCTAAGGACATCACACACATCCATGCCCGAGGCAGGATTCGAACCTGCGACCGTAGAGGTCGCGCGGTTCCAGACTGTAGCGCCTAGAACCGCTCGGCCACCCCGCCGGCCCACTCATCTTCATTACTCCATAGTGATAAGGGAGTTAACTGCCCGTTACGATACTTGCTAAGAAGCTCATTTATTCTGACTCCACTCCACCGGATCTAAACTTTTTCTTAGCTTCTTTCACCATCGGCTGCGTACACTCAGAATCGATCTTCACCGCTCCCTTGACATGTTAGTACTATTAAAATTCCCGTAAAAATTAGACGTGGGAAGTGTAGTGCATTGGCAAGAGAGCCAACCCACTATGAGAGGAAGCCGAAAGGCACGCGTTTTAGCTCACGCAGGCTGGCGTGTGGTCTGGAACAGGACAAGGAAGTTAGACTTTAGCAAAAAAGGACGTAGCTGTTGGAATACTTAACTTTAATCCGTAAATGGTGAACATCGCTCTTGACGGTACATGTTTTACAGCATCAATAGTAACTGGTAATGGCGCTTTGCTAGGTCGTAGCAAATGACGTAGCTGAAGGCTATGCTAACTATCATCTCGGCAAATGAGAGCGTAATTTGTCAGTGAACCATCGCTAGCAAAGTCGACTGTACAACTGGAGCGAGTGCTAGGAAGTCTCTCTAGACCTGCCGTGTGGCGGCGCTCGGTCTGCAATCACTGATAGTGGCGACACGCGGGTCCGACGTATACTAACGCACCGCGGCAGGTTTAAAGGCTACCACCTAGCAAGTGTGGTGTCTGGCGGACACCACAGGAAGATACTACAACCTCATAGATCGTGCGGTACACAGTACGATGGCCGAATCTTTATATTCCTCTGTGTTTTGTATCTGGACGACATCATCAAACACCAAGCCGTATGTGTTTTTGTTTTTTACATGTTTTCTTTTTTGTGTTTCGGCCTCTTTTTTCCGAAGTTGCAGTTGTACAAGTTGTATAGGTTAATTACTGTCTACTGCAACTGTAATGGAAATCTTACTAATACCAGATGATGGGTCGACGGAAGTGCCGACACAGTGTGATTTGAGGAGACCGCAATGCACGCTATAAACACACGAAGGATGGCGTGAGGTCTGAAACAGGATACGTAATGAATGCTATAAAGAAAAGTACGTAGCTTTTGGAATACTTAACCTTAATCCAACCTTGTTGTATACATCGTTCTTGATGAGACATGCTTTATACGATAAGTATCAATTGCTATGTAAGGCTAATGGCGCCTTACTAGGTCGTAGCCATGGACTTAGCTGAAGGCTATTCTAACTATCTGCTCAGCAAAGGAGCGAGGCTTCGTCAGTGTTGCATCGCTAGCGAAGTCGTCCGTACAACTGGGGCGAGTGCTCGTCCGTCTCTCGAGACCTGCCGTGTGGTGGCGCTCGGTCTGCGATCACTGACAGTGGCGACACGCGGGTCCGACATGTACTAATGGACCGCGGCCGATTTAAAGCTACCACCTAGCAAGTGTGGTGTCTGGCGGTGACACCACACCAGACGCGTTTCGCTTTGTTCTGAAGCATCTTCAGTGGTCAGGTTTTTTTGTTGTTTTACTTCATTATTACTTTTCTTCCACGTTTGTTGGATTTTAGCACACAGTGCTTTCACTCTACTAAACACATTCACATTTCTGTGTTGTGAAGAACAGCACTTGTTTATGTGATGTGAGGAACAACAGTTGTTTCTGTGATGTTAAGAACAACAGTTGTTCTCGACAAAACAGAAACTTGTATATATTTAGCGCTGTGTGCTGAAATCCAGCACATACACTTGGAAGAACAGCAAGAACGTAAAACAACAAAAACCTGAGCACTGAAAATGCTTTAGAATAAAGCGAAACGCTTCTGGTCTTAATAAGACTTTCAACACAGGTGCAAAATACGGTAATTAACTACACAACTTGTTTTTGTATTTTTTTTGTTTTATTTTATTTTGATATGCAGTGTAGTATGTGTGTGGACTGATACGTGTTGTTTGTTTAGGATGAGCGAACGGGACTCGTTACAAAATGTAGTTCAATCACACGAATTTGCGTTACAGTTCAGTTGCAGTGTGTCTGGATCCACCTAACAATTTCTACTTAAAAATTCAAGCTATTACATTTGCCACACATATTTTTCTATTATATTTAGTTACTGAGTGCGTACTGCTGCAATTTTTACGGATATGTGACTGAAAAGATGCACAGAGTAAAATATTCGCTTTTGCGTGTTATAACTTATTGAAAATTGAGAGACACCACCACGATCCGTTTATAAAACATTAGAGTAGCCTTGTTACGTAGTGCTCTATGTAGATAATGTAACAAATTTTAATTTATGGTGTCTGACAATACAATGTACCTTAAAACGGAAAAGTCGTCCAGTAACCTAATCAGTGAAAATAGTATCTCAACAAGAATACATGCCATTTAGTGAAACAAAGACTAATATTGTTGGAATCATACACCTTTTTCCGCCCGAACGAGCGAGGCTGCACAGTGACAGATAAATGACTCATCCGGGAGGAGACGAGGTTCAAATCTAAGCCCGGCCACTCAAAACTACTAGGGTCACTCCAAAATAAATGCACACTATTTTTTTTAAATCCATCTTTTATTCTACATGTTTGAAAGTTTTACAGTGTTTAGAAACATCCTTTAGAAACGATATTTTCATTTCTCCACATAATTTCCATCCCTTTCAAATGCCTTACGCCATCTTGGAACCAGCGCCTGTATACCTTCACGGTAAAATTCTGGTCCAACCTGTTGGAGCCACTGTTTGGTAGCGTGCACAAGGGAGTCATCATCTTCAAACCTTGTTCCACGAAGAGAGTCTTTCAGTTTCACAAGGAGATGATAGTCACATGGAGCCAGGTCAGGACTGTAAGGCGGGTGTTTCAGTGCTGTCCATCCGACTTTTGTGATCGCTTCCATGTTTTGTTAACTGTCATGTGGCTGTGCATTGTCGTGCAACAGCAAAGCATCCTGCTTTTGCCGATGTGGTCGAACATGACTCAGTCTGGCTTGAAGTTTCTTCAGTGTCGTCGCATATGCATCAGAATTTATGGTGGTTCCACTTGGCATGATGTCCACAAGCAAGAGTCCTTCTAAATCGAAAAACACCGTAGCCATAACTTTTCCAGCGGAAGGTGTGGTTTTGAATTTTTTTTTATTGGGTGAACTTGCATGATGCCACTCCATTGAGTGCCTTTTCGTATCTGGTGAAAAATGATGGAGCCATGTTTCATCACCTGTCACAATTCTTCCAAGAAATTCATCTCCACCATCCTCGTACTGTTCCAAAAGATCGCCGCATACCGTTTTTCTTGTTTCTTTGTGAGCCACTGTCAACATCCTGGGAGCCCACCTGGCACAAACCTTTTTTGACGCCAACACTTTCAGTATTCTGCAAACAATTCCTTTCCCTATCCCAACGTAACGTGACAATTCGTTCACTGTGATGCATCTGTCAGCAGTCACCAATTCGTTAACACTCTGCACATTGTCTGGAGTGTGTGCAGTACGAGGCCTGCCGCTGCGAGAACAACCTCAATATTGCCGTGCTGCTTTCATCACGTAACCTGCTTGCCCACCGACTAACTGTACTGCGATCGACAGCAGCATCTCCATACACCTTTTTCGAGCTCTTGTGGATGTTTCCCACTGTCTCGTTTTCAAAGTACAGGAATTCTATGACAGCACGTTGCTTCTGACGAATGTCAAGTGTAGCAGCCATCTTGAAGACGTGCTGTGACGGCGCCACTCACGGGAACAGGTTGAACTAAGTTTGAAAACAAGCGGGAAGGATGTATCTACATACTGTAAAACTTGCACACATGCAGAATGAAAACTGTATTTTTACAAAAATAGTGTGCATTTCTTTTGGAGTGATCCTCGTGTGTTACTCTAAGTAACTTCACGTGTTCATTGTCTTAGCTGATTAGATCAGTGACAAAACGTATTACAGCCTTCTTTGCGAAGACAGTTCTATTTAAATGAAACATTTGTGGGACAGCGAGGAATCATATGGTTGCTTTCTATTCTCATCTGACTCTTTTGCCTTCATGAGACATGTCGCAAGGGTAGCTCTCTGGAGCTTTCCGCAGAGTCTACCGCGCGGCGCGTTACCATTCTGCACATGTTTTGAGTTGGCTTATCTTATCATTGCGCCCGTGGAGGATCTGCACGTGGCGTATTTTGAGGTGCTTGCGCACTCGTCACAGACGCACCTGTACCTGACTATCGCCGCAGCGCGTGTGGCGAGAACAAATTCTCACGCTGTCAGAGGCGGCGGGTGTGTCGGTTTGTTCTGTAATGCGCCTCGAAGTAGAGAACAGTATCTCCTCACCCTGAAAATGAAGCAGACCACTGAATTTTTCCACGAGTAACTGAAACTATACAGCCTACAAGCGAAATATATCAGACAGGTAAAATACCCTCAGACTTCGAGAAGAATACTAATTGCTATTCCAAAGGCGGCTTAGACTGGCGGGAATATCATCGAACTATGTTTGATGAGTTATGGTTGCAAAATACTGGTACGAATTATTTGCAGAAGAATGGAAAAACTCGTAGAATCCAACCTCGGGAAATATCAGTTTGGGGTCTGGAAAAATACAGGAACACGCGAGGCAATACTGATCCAACGACTTATCTTAGAATATACAGTGATGAACGGCAAACATGTTTATAGGATTTATAGATATAGAGAAAACTTTTAACAATGTTAACTGGATTTCACAATCTGAAATTCTAAAGGTAGCAGGGATCAAAATAGGAAGCGAAAGGTCATCTACAATTTCGGAAGAATGTCATGAGAACAAAGCAGTAGTTGAGAAGGCAGAGATACAGGTTTTTAGCCTCCCCCGATGTTATTCAATTTGTACATTGAACAAGCAATAGAGGAAAGCATGAAGAAATTTGGAAAATTAATTGAAGCTCAGGAAGAAGAAATATAAAGATTGTTGTTAGCCGATGACATTGTAGTTCAGAGACGACAAAGTACATGCAAGAGTAGTTGAACTGAATTGATTGTTTCTTGAAAAGAGTAGGTTATACGACGAAAGTTAACGAAAGTAAAACAGGAGTAATGGAACGTACAGAGTTACGTAAATTAGACGAGGCTGATAGAATTAGGAAATGAGGAACAAACAGTAATCTATGAGTTTTGCCGTTTGGGCAGCGAAATAACTGACACGGCCGAAGCAGAGAGGATATAAAATTGAGACTGGAAACAGCAAGAAAAGCATTTCTGAGAGAGTGAAATTTTTTACATCGAATACAAATTTAAGGGTTAGCCAGTACTTTATGAAATTATTTGCAGGTTGTGCAGTCTTGCACGGCAAAGAATCGAGGACTACAAGCAGTTCAGACAAGAAGAGAAGTTTTTAAAATGTGGTGCTGCAGAAAAATGTTGAAAATTATACGAATAAGTCGGATAAACAACGGGGAACTACTTACTCGAATTGGAGAGACGAGGAATGTATGACACAGCTCGTCTAAGAGAGGGGCTCAGTTGGCAGGGCACAGCTCAGTTGACAGGGCACATTGTGAGTCGTCAAAAAATCGTCAGTGTGATGACAGAACGAAGTACAGGTGAGTGAGGGTGATAATCGTTGAGGGAGACCAAGGCTCGAATAAAGCAAGCAGGTTCAAATAGATGTAGGCCAAAGTAATCGTGCAGAAATGAAGAGGCTTGCACAACATACACTAGCGTGGAGACGTGCATCAATTTTCTGACTGAAGACCACAAGCACAACAACAAATGAAAGCACTGTATGATTTCTGCTTTTATGAGTAAAGAAAGTTCGTCGAGAAAGATAATGGAAATGTTATCAGACAAAGATACGTCCACATCGTAAAACCTAATAATAAATTTGTGGAAACTGTTGTTCTTAATTGTCTGCAGTTTCTTTGTGCGATCGATGAGAGAGGCGAAAAACTGGCCACTTTTTCACAGAAGCTGCTGTAACAGCTTTTTGCTACGAGGCAGCGAAGTACTTTCCTCTGACACGCGTGGCCTATCTGTATTTCAATAACAGATGGCAAAGGTCGATACTAGGCGGCAGTTCTTTTAGGCTGAGGCTGCAAAAAGTGCTTATTCAACATTATCTGCCAGTGTCTAGTAAACATTTTCAAGAGTAACTTATGGGAATCAGTCTTGTCATTTAGTTTCAACAAATTAATTTTTCCTTTGAATTAGCATGAATGTACAGAAAGCATTTTCAAGCGAATCTATATTACTAAACGGCTAAATACGATTTTCAGTATTTCGGATGGTTATTGACTGGATTTAAAAATTTAAAACTCTGTCAGAATATACTCATTAAGGGGTATAATCTTATGTTAAAGGCTTAAAACAATAAAAGAACTATTGCATTTGGAAAATATGTCCATGTCTCGAGGCAGCATAAGTTTCCGTATACAAATGCCCATACTTTATTCTCCCAGTATTTGACAGTGAGAGCACTTACTGACTTGCAATAAACTTGACAAATAATTTCGAACCTTTATGAAACTCTTTCTCGCTGACACTCCCTGTTAAATGATGAAAGGAAAAAATGTTTATCGCTTAACATTTTTTTGCTGTTCATGCAGTAACACAGAATCAGGCACAACGATTTATTACTTCTATACTACTAACTGTATTCGCAACTCATTTTTCAGTCATTTCCACACATATAACTGAATGCACCTGCAAAATTATGTCACTGCACGACAGATAATTCAGGAGATATGATGTCATAAACGTTGAGATGCGTGAAAAATAATTTTTGCTTATAACAGAGCGCACGTTACCGAAACTGTACTCATCCAGTGTTTCCTAATGAGAGCAATTAGCAACTTCGAACAAAGTCTAAACAAAATTTCAAGCCTTTTTTAAACTTTTTGTCGCTTACATTCATAATGTCAAATATTTAACACATTAACTCGCGTGTAAAGGGAACAGTGGTTGAAGCTGTTTTCTACATGCGAGTTGGATTCTTTAAGGAATCGGGGTTTACTGGTGTTGAAGTCGTTTCAAAAAGGTGTTTTTCACCATGTCTGTTGATTTGGAATTTGCCAATAGGTGTGAACAGAACGTCTTACTCAAATGATATAAAACCTCAACGAAACCATGACTCACTTTCAACAGAAAGTAAATGCTAAATGCAAAGCGTGTAGCCCGGAGCTCATGGTACGAACAGAATCAGCGGAACATCGCCGTTGTGCTGTCTGTCACGAGACACTTTTCTTCTCTGTTCCGTTTCCACTAAGGATGGTGGTTATCGCTGAAACAACCGGTTGTCAGTTATGTTGTTAACCTGAATGTTAAATCCGCTCAAAAGAATCGGTTTATGAAATGACTGATTTTAGGTTTTTGTTCCTATTATTTCCTGTAATAGACGCAGAAATCGAACAAAGATTGAAACATTTTGAGTCTTTCAGTTTCAAAATACATAGAATCAAAATATTAAATTAAGTAGGCAAATAAAAGAAAGTCCATCCACCGGCCGCTACTTTTCTCGGAATGATAGGAGGTAAAATACTTGGTATTCTCCTACTTATTCTAATTTTATGAAACTCTTCTCAGAGATCATGTTTTAATTTGGTGTCATACCACTATTTAGGCATTATGAATAGCCAGTGCTAAGGGGTGAAAATTTGAAGAACTCTGTTTTTCGTGTTAATTTGTCATTTTTCAAGGGCTACAAGCAGATAAAGGCATGCTATGTAGATACAGACAGCAGGTCAGCTACTTTCTATTTTTATTGCTTGCTGTAAATTGTTGTTAAGTTTATAATGTATTGCTGTCACCAAAATTTCTTTCCCGTGTTATTATTTCACAGAATGCAGACAAATCTTTAATCATTTAAGGATAATATAGCAGAGGAGCAGTGGTGCCATTCAGCAATACAACGGATTGCAGGGAGGGGGGGGGGGGGCGGGGGGGTGCAGTCTTGCACAATGGACGCACACGTGTACATTAAGCCACGACACATGGTAACAGCGACATTATTGTCTTAGAAATGCTGTACCAATTCTAGTGTCATGTATTTGTTGTAGTTTCTGTCGGCATGCTTAGTAAAATAGCACTGATCGTTTTCGATATTTTCGTATTTCAAACCAATGCAATTATTACGAGTAAAAATTACTTTGAAAAAGTGTTTATCTGAAACGAAAAATTTTAGCAATACTGCTGTGGCTAATTGGTATTTTGCTTTTATTACTCGGTCGTTAGGAAAAAAATAAAAAAAACACCCATTACAACCGGATACCGAATATACTGGTTATTCAGGACTAAAATACCGGAGTCGGTTTTACCCATCCCAAATTCCACCTCTCTGTCACTGTGCGGAGGAAATACACACAAAAGTTTTGCGTCACCCTGGTTCCCAGAACTCCTGAAGATAGACGTTGACTGTGGATGTTGTATCACAGACAGAGTCCCTCTAACTGTTCAGAGATGTCACTAAACCCGCCTATGTGACCGAGTGGTTCTAGGCGCTACAGGCTGGAACCGCGAGACCGCTACGGTCGCAGGTTCGAAATCTGCCTCGGGCATGGGTGTGTGAGCTGTCCCTAGGTTAGTAGGTTTAAGTAGTTCTAAGTTCTAGGGGACTGATGACCTCAGAAGTTAAGTCCCATAGTGCTCAGAGACATTTGAACCAAACCCGCCCAAAGATGTGAACAACCATGAACAACCATGCAGGAGCAGCGCCTATTACACAGGGGCGAGCGGGAGGGCGGGGTGGTCCTGCTGCCCATCAGTGCGTCACTCCACCACGAAGGAGGTACATGCCTCTTGTTGTTTGTAGTTCAGCCATGCCTAGACGGGCAATACCGTGGTTCCATCGCGACCGCCGTGTTACTTTGTGCCAGCAAGGGCTCTCAACAAGGGAAGTGTCCAGGCGTCTCGGAATGAACCAAAGCAATGTTGTTCGGACACGGAGGAGATGACATGCCTCGCTCAGGCCGCCCAAGGGCTACTAGGTGGATGACCGCTGGCTACGAATTATGGGTCGGAGGAACCCTGACAGCAACGCCACCATGTTGCAGCCGCAGGTGTTACGAATCATACTGTGCGCAATAGGTTGCATGATGTGCAACTTCACTCCCGACGTCCACGACGAGGTCTATCTTTGCAACCACAACACCATGCTGCGTGGTGCGGATGAGTCCAACAACATGCTGAATGGAGCACTCAGGTTTGGCATCGCGTTCTCTTCACCGGTGAGTGTCGCATATGCCTTAAACCAGACAATCGTCGGAGAAGTGTTTGGAAGCAGACCCGGTAAGGGTGAACGCCTTAGACACACTGTCCAGCGAATGCAGCAAGGTGGCGGTTCCCTGCTGTTTTGGAGTGGCATTATGTGGGGCCGACGTACGCCGCTGGTAGTCATGGAAGGCGCCGTAACGGCTGTACGAGACGTGAATGCCATCCTCCGACCGATAGTGCAACCATATCGGCAACATATTGGCGAGGTATTCGTCTTGATGGACGACAATTTGCACCGCATCGTGCACATCTTGTGAATGACTTCCTTCAGGATAACGACATCGCTTGAGTGGCCAGCATGTTATTCAGACCTGAACTCTATCGAACATGCCTGGGACAAATTGAAAAGGGCTGTATCTTACGATGTGACCCGCCAAACACTCTGAGGGATCCATGCCGAAACGCCATCGAGATGTGAGTCAATCTGGACCAACAATGCCTTGATGAACTTGAGGACAGTATGCCACGACGGGTACAGGCATGCATTAGTGCAAGAGGACATGCTACTGCCGGAGTGGCCGTGCGGTTCTAGGCGCTAAAGTCTGGAACCGCGCGGCCGCTACGGTCGCAGGTTCGAATCCTGCCTCGGGCATGGATGTGTGTGATGTCCTTTGGTTAGTTAGGTTTAAGTAGTTCTAAGTTCTAGGGGACTGATGACCTCAGTTGTTAAGTCCCATAGTGCTCAGAGCCATTTGAACCATTTTTAACATGCTACTATCAGAGGTACCGGTGTGTACAGCAACCTGGACCATCACATCTGAAGGTTTCGCTGTGTGGTTTCCATGAGCAATAAAAAGGGCGGAAATGATGTTTATGTTGATCTCTATTCCAATTTTCTGTACAGGTTCCGGAACTCTCGGAACCGAGGTGATGCAAGACTTTTTTTGGTTGTGTAAGATGTCGGCCTGTTCCGAAGACAGACTGCGCGCTTCGCTCACCCACTGGCCACTGAGCGCGGTCGCGCGCAGGGCAGCGCCGGAAACGATGCGAGATTAGTGGCTCCAGGAAGCGGCCCTGCCTGCCATACAGTCTGGGGTTTATGTGAGTCAGAAGCTGCTTCCGCCGTGCGCACTTCCTTCGGCGGAGAGAGGCTGCATGCCAAGCAGGCGCCACGGCCCGCGGCACGCGGCCTGCTCCCGCTGCCAAAAGGGCGCGTCGTAAATCACGTCGCGCTTAGTTATCTGTTCCGCGCTGAAACACTGTGCGCACCGAGTCTCAGCCTGTGACCGCTTGAACATTTGCCCATTCAGCTTGGCACCTCGAAAAATACACACTCTTCTACCTGCAGACCTGCAGTGGCCAAATCCCTTCGTATTGTTTACATTCTTCACTCTGTTAACAGCCCGCATCTCGTGGTCGTGCGGTAGCGTTCTCGCTTCCCACGCCCGGGTTCCCGGGTTCGATTCCCGGCAGGGTCAGGGATTTTCTCTGCCTCGTGATGGCTGGGTGTTGTGTGATATCCTTAGGTTAGTTAGGTTTAAGTAGTTCTAAGTTCTAGGGGACTGATGACCATAGAAGTTAAGTCCCATAGTGCTCAGAGCCATTTGAACCATTTGAACTCTGTTAACAGGCAACGAATTCGAACCAGAAAATTTTTACGTTTGACCTGCAAATAGCATCATTTGTAGCAATGACAATCTTCTGGGATTCTTGCGAAGGGCACATTTTCTTATGTTGTCCGATCTAGGTTCTGAACACTCTGGCTATCGTATAAGAACTCTTCAAATGGTTCAAATGGCTCTGAGCACTATGCGACTTAACTTCTGAGGTCATCAGTCGCCTAGAACATAGAACTAATTAAACCTAACTAACCTAAGGACAATACACGCACATCCATGCCCCAGGCAGGATTCCAACCTGCGATCGTAGCGGTCGCTCGGCTCCCAACTGTAGCGCCTAGAACCGCACGGCCACTCCGACCGGCAAGAACTGTTCATTTGGTTGAAATGTATATATTCTGGAATGGTTTATACTCCCACTAAGCAGCTTCACAGCCACTAATCATTAGATGGTGGGCATTCGCAGAAACTTTTCTGTGGAGCCAGTGGGTATAGCTGAAGATGTGTAAGTAACTGGATAATCGTATTTAGTCTTGTTATGCATGTTTCCAGTAACTCAACCTAAATTCATTTTCATTAGTACCACAGCCAAAGGGATTAGCTGCACATGGCCTTAAAAGTGAACCTTCAGTGAATGACTACCAGCTAGTGATGAAATTGCATAGGCTCGACAACTGGATAGTGTGGTGTCACCGCGAGACATCACACTTGCTGGGTGGTAGCCTTTAAATCGGCCGCGGTGCGTTGGTATACGTCGGACCCGCGTGTCGCCACTATAAGTGATTGCAGACCGAGCGCCGCCACACGGCAGGTCTAACCTAAAGAGACTCACTAGCACTCGCCGCAGTTGGACAGCCGACTTTGCTAGCGATGGTTCACTGACAAAATACGCTCTCATTTGCCGAGACGATAGTTAGCATAGCCTTCAGCTACGTCATTTGCTACGACCTAGCAAGGCACCATATTCAGTTACTATTCTGAACAGAAAATATTGTGAATCATGTACCGTCAAGAGCGACGTTCATCATTAATGGATTAAAGTTATCAAACTAATTTCGTCCGCTTTCTGAATTCTCATTCCTTGTCATGTTCCAGACCTCACATCAGTATAGTCCTTCCCTCCTCACGCCAGCCTGCGTGAGCTAAAACGCGTGCATTTCAGCCTCAACTAGTAATACGGTGTTGGCTCTTCAGCCAACACAACAGATAGTTAAATAAAAAGTCATTTTAGCTGTATCACACAAAAGAAAATTAAAAGACTAAAAGACAGTGGTTCAGGCAGAGGTAACATACGCAAGTGAAACTGTCTTTAAAGTCAATCAGAGAAACAGAATCGACAAAATCCTAAGAGCAGAGAGAAGAATAGCTTGAACATGTGTAAATAAAAAATATCAAAACAGGACAATGGAGCATAGTGCCAAATGTTGTTGTGTAGCCTATTACACTATTGTACGCAAGAGAAGGATTTCTTTCTTTGGCTATATCATGACGACACCAAAAACCGGATTTACAAGATGATTGTAGAGAAAATCTGGAATCTGAAACAACGATAGAATGGATCGACGAAATTAGAAAGGGTGTGGAAGGATTAGAAATAAGCCTGGATGAAACAATAGATAAAAAACTGCAAGAAATTGAAAAACAAGAAAATAAGATTTAGACCAAAATCAACCTACCACATACAGATAAAAGGATATTTACTGATGAGAAAAGAGGGAAAAGATCAGAAGGAATGGAAAGACGTTGGGCTATTCGGAAGGAATGAAACACACACTAATCAAAGAATATGACTAACAAACGATTGACTATTGTGGACCAATGAGACCATAAAAGTGTATAATGATGGTGATGATAATAATGTATTTTCAAAATTTCTCATTGTTTAGGGAATAAGGATTACTTAAAATTACTTCCATTCATTGACAAAGACATGAACGATAGCACTTCTAAAAACAGGGTTTTTGCGTACCTACAAAATAATCCAACCTTTCACTTGTTTTGAAAGAATTTATTTTTTCCACCTAATAACGCACATATTGATTTTCACATCGCCAGGATGTAAGCGTTTTATGAATAATCCAGTCAACCCCAATCCTCTAAAGAATCGAACCACCATGTATAAAACAGCTTCAAACATCTGATTACGTAGCGAATGAGTTAATGTGTTAAATATTTGACGTTTAACATGTAAGGGAGAAAAAGTTTAGAAAATCAGTAGAACAAAAACAGTGTACTTGTGATTCTACCTTAAAAAAAGTTTAGAAAAGTTGAAATTATGCTTGAAGTTAATGCTCTCATTTTGAAACACTGGATGAATAGTCGAGGTAATTTGCACCCCGTTTTAATAAAAAGCTTGATTTTCACGCATCACCATGTTTTTGACATATCTCCTGAACTATGCGTCGCACAATGACATAATTTTGCAGGTACAGTTAGTGGTATATGTGTGTACCGTCTGCAAACTGTGTTGCAAATAGTGTCGGTCTTAACGAAATGATAAATTAAAACAAAATGTCTGATGCTGAAGTTTTACTGCATGTACAACGAAAATGTAGAAAGCGACAAATTTTTTCCCTTTCACCATTTTTTGGCGAGTGTCAGCGAGAAAAAGTTTCGTTGAGGTTTGAAATTATATGTAAAGTTTGTTGTAAGCCGCTAACTGCACTCATTCTCAAACACTCGATGAATAAATTTTGCGTATTTGCACGCCGTCAGTTACACTGCCTCAAAGCAAACACACTTTTTCTATGTGCAATACATGTCTTTTGTGTTAAGCTTTTAAAGCAAAATTATACCTGTTAATGAGTAGATTATGACAATATTTTAAATTTTTAAGCCTATCATTATCTACGGAAAATATTTAAAATCAATTTTTGTTGCCCACGGAAGTCGTTAGATAAGCAACCTGCAACTGGTATTCGGTTCCGGACTCCGGGAAAGTGACTTAGTAATACAGATATGCTCTCACTCACAACTGCAGAGCTACACACATCATCAGTTGGATTGAGATTTTTATTCACTTTATGGTGAAACAAAAATTAATGGTAGAAATGCAAGGAAAAGAAAGGAAGATTAAGACTTAACTTCCCGACGTCGAGGTCATTAGCACGACTCCGAATGGAGAAGAACGAAGAGGGAATTCAATTCGGACGTGTCATTTTCAAAGGAACTATCCCGACATTTCCTGTAAGCGATGTATGGAAATCTCAGGAGACCTAAATGCGGATAGTCGACGGCGATTTTAACTGATTCCAATTCCAATGTCTCACTATGGCGCTGCTTCGGTGGTAAAGGTGCAGAGATTCAGTTGGAAGCAACCGTCGTCGAACGCTGTAGCAGTGTACAGTTTCCATACCTAAAATATCAGATTAATTTGTCGAAAATCTAAATAGTTAGCACAATAAACGAAAATAAGAAAATGGCGAGTAACGAAAAACTTTATTGTCAATAATGTATCTGTTAATTTATTTCAGAAATATGTTGTTTAAAAAAAATTGTCAACTTTGAGTAGATCTGCCTGTCAGACAACTCCTAAACAGCAACAATAAACCTTCCTAAGAGCTTTGCTTTACTCCTGTGCGGACAATCATTTACTTATATACGTTAGTAGGTTGCTCCTGGAAATACAGCGTACTTCTGATACAAAGCTAGCCTTAATTTCAAGTCTAGGATGCTGTTATTTCTTACTAAAGGTCACTGTGTAGACCATGCTATACCTACTGTTTTCGTAGACTAAATTGTGGTACAAGTTGTCGATAAAATCACGTTATCATTTAAACAAATAACTTGGAAAGTATTAGAGACAGAGTATGGTGGTTTGTTGTAAAACGTTAAGCAGCTATCAAAATTTTCTTTTCTGTCATGTCAGAATTTCTGTGCGTACTCCAAACGGCGCTCGTAGAACATCAAGGCCATACTGAAGTTCTGTGTTGCAGCATCAAGAGTTCCGATTGCTTCCCTGATTCGTACACGAAGGGTAGCAATGTCATTGACTGGTTTTGTATACCCTTGATCTTGACGAAACACCACAAAAAGAATCTGTTGGCGTGACATCTGGAGAGGACGAGGGCCATGCGATGGGGCCATCACGACTCATCCATCTCCCAGAAAAAGCGTCATTCTGCACATCCCGTACGTTCATGCTCCAATGTGGGGTGCACCAGAACATCATACTGCAAGATGATGGACAGCTGCAGCTCATCGATCTCTGGTAGCAGGAACAGTTCAAGCATGTACAGGTAAACATTTGCCGTTATTGTTTTCTTTGTGAAGAAAGAAGCCACTTCAAACGTTAAGGTTTGGGATATGACGCGTGTGGCAGTCCACATCTCCAGTAATGTCGAAGGTAGGTTTATTTGAAAACAGACTCTTTTTCAGGTAGTCATTGTCAAAATCTATGGAGGTCAGAATGGAACACTTGAAGGTATAATGTAAAGGGGGATCGTTTGGCTGGAACGCTTGAACCATGTGTACATTTGCAGTTGGTGCGCAAAAATTCGTACTCGCCTATTTATCGCTTTATGAGTAGTCGATCTTGCTTCCTGCAGTTCGTGTGATTCACGACGAACTGATTTCTGCGGAGACTACGGTGAAATGCAGCTTGCACTCTGTCAACACATGCTTGAGTCAAGGGGAGACGTCCGCTTCGAGAAATGTCTTTGATATTGCCTGCCTATTTAAAGTTTCTGAACTGCCTCATTATGCTTTTTTCTTTCAATGGTGCCTTGTCACACAGGCGTCGATAATTCCGCAGGACCTTTGTGACAGAAGTGGATTCTGTATACCAAATGACGCACTGCGCCTTTTCCTGGTCTGTAGCCACTTTGATGCACTTAAGGTCTGCAACAAATATCAAAGGGAAAAAATCTTTGATGGCTTCTAAATGCTTTATAATAAACCACGATTATCTGTCGCCAATATTTTCCAAGTTATGCTTTTTGAAAAGATAGTGGGAGTTCATGGAGGTCCTATACATCGTCAATTCAATAGTGTCAGACTCACTACACATATCTGTCCTTCCGTTGAGCGACCATTCAACAATATATGATGTATTCATAGCGTTTCTCTCTATTTAATTGTTCAAAACATGTAATACTATTATTTCGTCTAAGAAGAATACGGTTACTTCCTTTTATTCTTCATTCTTTCTGCTTGAAAGCTCTTTGAAACAACAGTATTGTGTGGACTCTGAGGCGTTTGAAAGTCATTAATTAATTTGCTTAGCTCAAAGTTCTCATTAATGGGCTGAGTCAATCGGCATCACAATCCATTTTCCGTTAGTAGACGCACAATACTTAACTTGCTGTTTAGCTCCCATTTTCGTTGGGCGGAGATGCTGGTCCATAGTTTTACAAGATTAATTTTAGTGGTTGGTAATATGTAAAACGAAAAATAGGAAGAATCTGTCGATTTTATGCGTTTATTTCACTACGGAAGCAAACGTAATTAAACGTCAAATTCGTTGCAATTCATGTCAAAACTGTGGACAGCTGTACTGACGACCTGAAAACAATGTGTAGTATGTCTAATACGCGATTACAACAGTCAACCATCAGTTTCATACAGAATACCAGCTCAACTATCATTCGTCTCCTGGGATGTTACTATTTAATAAGACAGCGCAACTACATTGTGAGTTACAGGTCAGCTGATATGATAAGTAAAATTTTGCTACATGAAGACTGTTTTAGGAAATCAATATATAAATTAGAGTTATTATGGGTGTCTTCAGAGTTGTTCATTTGGTGTAGCAACACTGTTTAAAGCCTTTTTATTGAAATGAGTTTACTTGAATAATGTAGCATGCTTGACATTACCAAACAACAATTACGAAATTTCCCCTAAAATCCAGACTTTTAGAAATACTGCTGTTTTATTTGTCAGTCACTTGCATTATGCGTTCAGAGAAACTTTCTGCTGTTGAAATTCTCCCTGTTGAAAAGACGGTATTAATGTTTTAATGAGATAATTCAGTATTAATAATACAATATAATATTTTCGTTACCTCCAACTGCCTATGCTGAGATAGTTTTATACATTTTGTTCCCTGCAATAGCGGTTCACTTTCATAAACAGTGCAATCAAAATTATTTATTGCAAGTAACTACATTTCCGGCGAGATGAAAGTATCGCCATAAATGACTAAAAGGCATATTACGACACTGTTGACGTCGAAGGAATCAACCACCAAATAAAAATTAGTATTTTTCGTTTTGTCTGAAATAAATATTATGTTTTACCTGTACCTAACTTCAAATATCTCGTGAATATAGGTCACAAACCAAAGAGATTCCAGTATGTAGGGATTGATCAGCGGATCAGTGATGTAATTACTATGGTTGAGTAGGCTACAGCGGCCAGAATCAGTTGACATAAAAGTTCTCTGGATATGATACAATGTCCCATTATAAAAAAAAAAACTATAACTGTTGAATCCAACGTCCGGACACTGTACAGTGGTCTTCATGCGGTAACACACTCAAAAATGTCGATTAATGCGATTACATCACAAATTATCGTATTTGTTTGTATAGTCCTTGACTTTAATCATCTTACCGTCGTTTCATTAGGTATTTCGTCATCCAGACCTTACTCGTTAATTGTAATGGTTGTTACACTACAAACTTTTGGAATATGAAAAATATATTTTCTTTCGATGGAGCTTCTTCCGATGAATCACAGCCGAAAAATAGTTTTGACCGAGTTCCGATACAGCCATACACGATTTGACTTTCATAAACAAAGCTTTAGTGCTGCGACCATGTTATGCAGTCACAGGGTGACTGTGATGCATTTGACCGTGCAGAAACGGGGAAATAAGTATTACATGGTTTCGTGAAACGTGTGTCAATTTCCAGAGTGTTCGCTGGGTCTGCCAAAGTGCCTTCAGAGCCGCAAAGTTTTGACACAATACTCTTTCAAAAACCTCGTATTGCGGCAGCAGCTTGAAAACTTCTACTGGAAACACACGAAATATTCACTGGCGCAACAAACTTTGGAAGCTTCCCCTTGTACTCATACGCAGGTGGAAGTGCAAGTGTTTATCTGTTGCGTCTGGAAACAACGATGAAGTGTTTGCAGCTGTCGCACCTGTGCTAGCAGTCAGTGGTCGCTCAACTCTTTACACACATTTCAAAAAGCTGTGGAGCAACTGCTAGAGAGAGAAACGCTGCACCAGCAGGCTTAGGGTTTAAAATAAAAGGCGACTGATACGATCGTATGTCTTAAACCGAGACAAAGTAAAGTTGTTAAGCAAGTTAACCTTCGCAGTCGTATTATCTTTCAAATACAGGGTAAAAATAACAAGGACAGAATTTAGGTCTTTTTCAACAGAAGTGTCTTGTTGATAGTGACTAATTGGTTATAGAAAATGCGCATGAACACATCGAGTGAATGACATTGACATACTTCCGTCGTGGTGCCTGACTGCTATCGTAGAAACGATGATAATTGCTATTCAGATACATAGCTGAAATATACATTTTTATTAAGTTGCCTGTAGTGCTCCAGTCGTATCATTCTTTTGTATATCAAACAAGCTTCCCTCAGGCACTCGTTGAACACGTTCACGTGGTGCAGATCACATCTATTCTAAAAGGCATTAAGTACATCTTTCACCCTCGTATTCAAAGATAACTTAAAAGCTGTTGGTTATATACTATTCAAGCTAGCAATTAATTTGTTAGAACAGACTATTTTTATTTAGAAAATGAGAATTCTATGAAACTAATTCATTTTATTCAGAAACATGTTCCCTCATGAAATACATTATTTCCGTCAGGTTTTTCATTCAGTACGTTATGTTTGTTTCAACCTTTATGATCAAATTACACTAACAACACGGGAGCCTAAGCTTCGTACTTTGAGATGAGGAACTAATGATCGGAAATAACTAACTAGTTTTTTTTACACAAACAATTTGCACTCTACAGCAAAAAATGAAGTTCTCAGCAACTCTTCGAGGTTACGACTGCCAAGTTGACGGGCGCTACATTGAATAATCTTCGTCCACCCTCCTTCAGCTGCGCGAACTATTCTTTGTCAGAACCTCTTTGCGGCTTGACTGACCCAGTTTCTCGTACGTTGCTGTCAATGGCTGTAAATTTCTTCTAATAAAGGTGACGCCTCTTGCACAATGTTTCTCTTGTTCGGTTTTCAGAATACTATACCATGCTGCACCATACAATCATTCACCGCCTTCGACAACCTGCCATGAACTCTAAACAATGGTTAATTCGGCCTTGGAAGTATCACAGGTGATTGTGTCTTGTTATTCAAGGTGACCTCGCATGCAGCTATTTTTTTTTTAAATAAGCCGTTTATAAACATATGCTTCACACACATTGCTGTTTCAAGGTCTCGTATCACCTGAAACATTCATTTGCGACCATGAGTTCTTTATCTCAAAATACTCACTTCAGGATCCTTCATACTCTGCGTAATATTAACGTTAATGTTTTGAGATATCATGTATAGACATGGTGTTTCAAAATAAATAGTGTTTTTGAATTGAAAGTGATCTCCAACATTGAGTATATAAACATTTGATTGAATGTAAGCCACCGGAAGAAGGGAACAAGCTCGAAACCGGTTGTGCGTTAAATAAAAGCACTTCCGTTGTGACTGGTAGCGGTTGTTACCCCACACCCTATAAAGGAACAGTCACTGGATTCAGCTGCATCCACTACAGATAAAATTCACACAATAGAAAATACTTTAGGAGATAGAAGTATAAACACATTCGAATAAAACGTTTCGTATATCTTGGTACAGTTTTTACTCGTTACAGATATACAACTGTTTGAATGTAACCCAAGCAAATACTTCCAGATCTAAGCAAAGACAAATGATTAGGTTCAAAGTTAATGTTAATGCATTGTACGTCTAGTAGATCTTCTGAGGTAGTCTTGGCGCTCTTTTATGAGGGCAGCACTATTCGTAATCCGAAGGATCAGTTTATCTCTTGTGTTTAATTTTACTTGCAGACTTCGTCCTTCAACCATCTCTTAGTCAGGAATCTAAAGGAGTAAGGTCTGAGAAACCGGAGGCCTAGAATCATCATTTCTTCCTACCCATCTTCCGCAGAGTGTTAGGTTTCGATGATGTATCACCCGGTGCAGCGGCCCAGTCATGCTAGACGGACGTACACATCCTTTTAGTCAAAGAAATCTCTTCCAGTAATGCTGGAAGCTCTTTTTCAAGACAGTACAGATAACGAGGCCCCGTAAGACTGCACTAGTCTCGCATAGTTTAGTGAAAACACGACTGAACTCTCCTAAGTCTCGTAAACTGCAGTTAGAAAATTGTCTACCGCATTCTGTACAACTAGCAACTTTCATTACAAAACTCATACAGAAATACTATATCGAAATACTCGTGCGCCATACTTAAACGACACGTTGGAACTGGCTGACAGATCAATCATAGCCACAACAAGAAAAATGCAGTAGTGAAGACTCAACCACAACTTTAACTTCGAAGTAAAAAAGACGAGGATAGTGGAATGTAGTCGAATTAGATTAGGAAATGAGACGCTTCAAGCAGAAGTAGCGTTTTGCAATTTGGGCAGCAAAATGACTGAGGATGGTCGAAGTAGAGAGGATATAAACTGTAGACTGGCGATGGCAAGGAAAGCGTTTCTTACGGAAAGAAATTTGTTAACAGCAAGTATAGATTTAATTTTCAGGAAGTCTTTAGTGAAAGTATTTGTATGACGTGTAGCCATGTAAGGGTGTGAAACATGGGCGACAAACACTTTAGACAAGAAGAGAATATAAATTTTTGAAATGTGTTGCTAGGAAGAATGCTGAAGATTAAATGAGTGGATCACGTAACTAATGAGGGGGTACTGAATAGAATTTGGGAGAAGAGGAACTTGTGGTACAACTTGACTAGAAGAAGGGATCGGTTGGTAGGACACGTTATGAGGCATCAAGGCATCACCAACGTAGTACTGGAGGGAAGCGTGGAGGGTAAGAAACGCAGAGTCGGACCAAGAGATGAATACGCTAAGCAGATTCAGAAGGATGCAGGTTGCAGTAGTTACTCGGAGATGAAGAGGCTTGCACAGTATAGAGTAGCATGAAGAACTGCATCAAACATGTCTTTGGAATGAGGACAACAGCTCCAAATAATTTGGTAGCAACTGGAGTAACAACACATGTAACGAAAACTTTGTAACCACCTGTATCTACACTCCTGGAAATTGAAATAAGAACACCGTGAATTCATTGTCCCAGGAAGGGGAAACTTTATTGACACATTCCTGGAGTCAGATACATCACATGATCACACTGACAGAACCACAGGCACATAGACACAGGCAACAGAGCATGCACAATGTCGGCACTAGTACAGTGTATATCCACCTTTCGCAGCAATGCAGGCTGCCATTCTCCCATGGAGACGATCGTAGAGATGCTGGATGTAGTCCTGTGGAACGGCTTGCCATGCCATTTCCACCTGGCGCCTCAGTTGGACCAGCGTTCGTGCTGGACGTGCAGACCGCGTGAGACGACGCTTCATCCAGTCCCAAACATGCTCAATGGGGGACAGATCCGGAGATCTTGCTGGCCAGGGTAGTTGACTTACACCTTCTAGAGCACGTTGGGTGGCACGGGATACATGCGGACGTGCATTGTCCTGTTGGAACAGCAAGTTCCCTTGCCGGTCAAGGAATGTAGAACGATGGGTTCGATGACGGTTTGGATGTACCGTGCACTATTCAGTGTCCCCTCGACGATCACCAGTGGTGTACGGCCAGTGTAGGAGATCGCTCCCCACACCATGATGCCGGGTGTTGGCCCTGTGTGCCTCGGTCGTATGCAGTCCTGATTGTGGCGCTCACCTGCACGGCGCCAAACACGCATACGACCATCATTGGCACCAAGGCAGAAGCGACTCTCATCGCTGAAGACGACACGTCTCCATTCGTCCCTCCATTCACGCCTGTCGCGACACCACTGGAGGCGGGCTGCACGATGTTGGGGCGTGAGCGGAAGACGGCCTAACGGTGTGCGGGACCGTAGCCCAGCTTCATGGAGACGGTTGCGAATGGTCCTCGCCGATACCCCAGGAGCAACAGTGTCCCTAATTTGCTGGGAAGTGGCGGTGCGGTCCCCTACGGCACTGCTAGGATCCTACGGTCTTGGCGTGCATCCGTGCGTCGCTGCGCTCCGGTCCCAGGTCGACGGGCACGTGCACCTTCCGCCGACCACTGGCGACAACATCGATGTACTGTGGAGACCTCACGCCCCACGTGTTGAGCAATTCGGCGGTACGTCCACCCGGCCTCCCGCATGCCCACTATACGCCCTCGCTCAAAGTCCGTCAACTGCACATACGGTTCACGTCCACGCTGTCGCGGCATGCTACCAGTGTTACAGACTGCGATGGAGCTCGGTATGCCACGGCAAACTGGCTGACACTGACGGCGGCGTGCACAAATGCTGCGCAGCTAGCGCCATTCGACGGCCAACACCGCGGTTCCTGGTGTGTCCGCTGTGCCGTGCGTGTGATCATTGCTTGTACAGCCCTCTCGCAGTGTCCGGAGCAAGTATGGTGGGTCTGACACACCGGTGTCAATGTGTTCTTTTTTCCATTTCCAGGAGTGTATGTAACAAAAAAAAGGACACTTGTTACACGGAATCTTTCATTCCAATTAGTCTATACAGCACTTCCTAAATATTTACTGTTCCTTGTGAAACATCCTGTATAGGTCATTGTATAGGCTCATTATCTGGTTTTCATTCATTTGTTTGCGACGTCAGATTCAGTGTGGCTGTCAAATTTGAAAAGATTTAATTGTTCGACATATGTTGTTTTGAAGTATATTGTGTGTTTTCGTGATTATTTGGGTGATGCATATCGGAGTGGAGCTGCGAAGCCAGCTTACATTGATAAGCGAAGCGTGACAACCCGCCGAAGATGTGCACAGACCCACCGGACTCCGGCATGCGAACTCGATCTCAGTCTGACCCACTTCCTTATTTCGTAGCGTTACCTGTTAAGTTACAGAAGCAGGTAGAATAATCATAGTTATATCAATATCCTTCCAAAAGCAACGAAACATTACAATGAACCGAGAGAAACTGGTGAAACTCTATGCCATGTGATGTAGCGTAAATCGGAATATGCTGCGCTACACAAGTAAAGGGCCACTTTTTAGGAACGCCGTAATTGTCTTTCATTGCGACGGGTAAGTTTGAAATTTGGTGCAAAGGTGCCTACAACCCTCTCTGTAATGGTGCAAAAGGCTGTTATCCTGTGACGTCACCCTCGGTTTCGGCATTGCTTCAAACAGAAAGATGTCAACGCATGAGAAATAAAGGCTACAGCTCATAAATTCATGTGAGCTCTAAGGTGTATTAATGATATCACATTGGAACCAAATTTCACCACAATTCTGCCTAACGCCACCGTGGGTAACCCCTTCAAAACCATTCGACGAAGTTTGAACATAAGCCGAAGCAGCAAAGGATGTTTATGCATTGTCGGCCGTTCTGTGGCGTGATCAGGAGTGGGGGGTGGGTATGTGCAACGTTGACTTGTGCATGAATAAAACGGCAATTCAATAACACCCACCGTCCCACCCGCGCACCTTATTTGAGCACGTTAAGAATATACCTGCCAGAAACTTCGACACCCGTTTAGGTTCGCGGCTGCTGAAGCGCCTGAAGGCAGACAAACCCCACCTAAGGGGTGTGCTGTGGTCATGTCCCAAGAGTGCACAAAACAGGTTCAAATGGTTCAAATGGCTCTGAGCACTATGCGACTTAACTTCTGAGGTCATCAGTCGCCTAGAACTTAGAACTAATTAAACCTAACTAACCAAAGGACATCACACACATCCATGCCCGAGGCAGGATTCGAATCTGCGACCGTAGCGGTCACGCGGTTCCAGACTGAAGCGCCTTTAACCGCACGGCCACACCGGCCGGCCACAAAACAGGAAGATTGAAAAAATGTAATACCCTTTGCTGGTTCGGATCGCCTTCGCGTCCCGTAGAGTGGTTTCGAACGGTACCTAGAGGTTTCACGGAGTTTCTCTCGGAGAGAAACCGTGCACCAGAGCAAAAATTTCGGTTGCACTACCCTCCAAAGTGATCACGCTCAGTGCGTTTGCAGCCCCACGCTGTCCTTAGAGCACGGCTGAAACGCCGAAGTGGTAGCAGCGGTGTCCAACGTTGCCAAGAACGGAGTCCTATTGCGTATCAAAACGCCAACTGTCGTTTTCGATCGCGAAATCTACATCTACATCTACATTTATACTCCGCAAGCCACCCAACGGTGTGTGGCGGAGGGCACTTTACGTGCCACTGTCATTACCTCCCTTTCCTGTTCCAGTCGCGTATGGTTCGCGGGAAGAACGACTGCCGGAAAGCCTCCGTGCGCGCTCGAATCTCTCTAATTTTACATTCGTGATCTCCTCGGGACCTATAAGTAGGGGGAAGCAATATGTTCGATACCTCATCCAGAAACGCACCAAGCTACACCGCGATGCAGAGCGCCTCTCTTGCAGAGTCTGCCACTTGAGTTTACTAAACATCTCCGTAACGCTATCACGCTTACCAAATAACCCTGTGACGAAACGCGCCGCTCTCCTTTGGATCTTCTCTATCTCCTCCGTCAACCCGACGGAACCCACACCGATGAGCAATACTCAAGTGTAGGTCGAACGAGTGTTTTGTAAGGCACCTCCTTTGTTGATGGACTACATTTTCTAAGGCTCTCCCAATGAATCTCAACCTAGCACGTGCCTTAACAACAAATAATTTTATATGATCATTCCTCTTCAAATCGTTCCGTACGCATAGTCCCAGATATTTTATAGAAGTAATTGCTACAAGTGTTTGTTCCGCTATCATATAATCATACAATAAAGGATCCTTCTTTCTATGTATTCGCAATACATTACATTTGTCTATGTTAAGGGTCAGTTGCCACTCCCTGCACCAAGTGCCTATCCGCTGCAGATCTGCCTGCATTTCGCTACAATTTTCTAATGCTGCAACTTCTCTGTATAATACAGCATCATCCGCGAAAATCCGCATGGAACTTCCGACACTATCTAATAGGTCATTTATATATATTGTGTATTAATGATATCACATTGGCAACAAATGTCACCACAATTCTGCCTAACGCCACCGTGGGTCTGTGCTGTAGGGGGCCAGCCTGCATAAACGTAAATTCGTACGGTTTGGTAATCAGCGCCGCAAGGGAAGCAGCAGTTCCGTTGACTCTCTTTGGGCCACTCCCTGAGGCGTTTTCGTGCCGATACTGAGAGGCAGTGTGTCTGAAACGTTCTTCTCACCCACGCATTAGAAAACCGCTTGATTTTAACTTAGCTGTCACGGTTCTGGCCTCCATCGCAGAGGTGTCAAAAGAAGGGGTAAAATTTGGTTAAAAGCGGGCGTGAAGTCCTTTCTATCGTGCGACACGTCCACGATGATGTTAGACAGGTTTGCGGCGAAATTTGCTGACAACGTGACGTCATTAACCCGCTTCTTAGCTCATATGAACTTCAGAGCTTTGGCCTTTTTTTGGCACATGTTGCACCTCACTGATTAAGCGTTGAAGAGCCAGACGGTGACGTCGTAGGGCGCCACGCTTTTGCCCCTTAACGGAGGAAGGCTATAGGCACCTCACAATAGAAGAATATTATGCGTTTCGAAAAACTGTTTTAACTGCGTTGCGCAGTGTTTTTGAAAACTAAAATTTACAACAAAAAACTGGTTTTCTTGTTAACAATGTTTTTAAGGTAGGTACTTGTAGGGGTCCAGCCTGCATAAACGTAAAGTCGTATGGTATTATTGTCTAGGAGACTGCCGAGTGGTTTGTGAAACCGCCTTATTGGAAATGGAGCAGAGGTTCTTCGTTCCACAAATATAATAAGTTGTTTCTACGTGCTTTTTACGCAGTTTTTGTCTGACCAGTAATTCTATAGATAAATCGAGGTCAGCAAGTACTTGATGTTTTGTGGAGACCCCAAGCTGTAAAGCAGAAACTGCACAAAAGGCACGTAGAAACAACGTATCAAAAAGAAAGCTGCGGTGGAATGAAGCAGCCCCGCCATGCAGTTGTACTCTTAGACGCGGTAGCGCAGCTGCCGGTGCGGCGTTGCACTGAATGAAGCAATCGCGCCAGTTCCACTAGGGCCGAGCCGAGACAACCTCCGTTCCCTCGGCCTCGCCGCAGCAACAGCGCAGACGGCCACAATAGAAACCTGTCTGCACGGAAGCTGCAGCTACGACCTTCTAGGCGCAGGTGAGGCCAGATGCTAGGAGAAACGGCTCTTCTTAAGTCGCCACTCTCTAACGTTTCCAGATGCATCTGCACATTGATGTATAATGTGTTTTGTATTATCACGTAATAGGGGAGAGAGTGTGGCAGATATGATACGCGAGTTGGGATGGAAGTCATTAAAGTAAAGATATTTTTCGTCGCGGCGAGATCTATTTATGAAATTTCAGTCACCAACTTTCTCTTCCGAATGCGAAAATATTTTGTTGAGCCCAACCTACATAGGTAGGAATGATCATCAGAATAAAATAAGAGAAATCAGAGCTCGAACAGAAAGGTTTAGGTGTTCGTTTTTCCCGCGCGCTGTTCGGGAGTGGAATGGTAGAGAGATAGTATGATTGTGGTTCGATGAACCCTCTGCCAAGCACCCAAGCAACCCAAATGTGAATTGCAGAGTAGTCATGTAGATGTAGATGTACATGAGCGCTGTAAGTACAGCTCACGCCCTGGCAAGGATGTGTTCTTTAATAAATGTGTCCTCATAGCAGTTGTCCATAACTGCGATGAAATTAAAGAAGAGTGAACATATGTGCGTCCAGTTCCAAAAGATGACTACTTTAACTGACCTTAATATTGACATCAAAATATCGACATGTATGGGGGATAAACGTAAAGTTTTCATAATCGCCTACAAAAAATAGTTACGTAATTAATTTTTTGTTTGTTTTTATGAGCTTGTGTACTGTTCTGGCTACGCAACAGAATCATAGCACGCCCTAGAGGAGCCAAATCTACGTCGCGTAACCGACCGAAGCAGAAATCTTACAGACAGGGTGATCTGCTACCTCCAGCTGTTAGCTGACGGCGCTGTAATGTACGGGAAGTGTGGTCGTTGGGTGGCTGTAGGACGATACAAGAAGATTTGTATAGAATTTCTATGTGATGTAACGAATGGCTGCTTAGATTATAAAAGGCAGTATCGTCATCACATGCTACTTTATTAAAACCTGATGGCCGGTTTCGGCTTTGCAACGATAATCAGAGCTAAAAATTACACCAGTGACACGTAGATGCAGAGTCGGTACTGAATTTTATAGTCTAATCCGATACAAATGCCGCCATTCTCTACTGCCTCATTTCACAACGAAAGAGTGCTGTAAACGTGGAAAACCCCAATTTAGTGCAGATGAATAGGAAAAACAATCATGTATAGAATGCACTATTAGGGGTATGCACCTTGATACAGTCACATTGATTAAGCATCCAAGCGGTACGTTACAAAGTGACATGAAATGGGACGAGCACCTAAGAACTGTAACAGGGAAGGCGAATGGTGTATTGGAAGAATTCTACGGGTCTGTATCTCACCTATAAAGGAGACCGTGTGCAGAATACTTGTTCGACGCGCTCTTGAGTACTTCTCGGATGTTTGGGATCCCCACCAGGCCGGATTAAAGGAAGACAGTGAAATAACCCAAATGAGAATCCCAAGAGGTAAGTAGACGTCCTATTCACAAAGCACCATTAAGAAGGTCTGGAGAAACAGCAGGTGCGAGAAACTGCAGAACGATTTCCGGACGATTTCCTTGACTTTCGGGAAGCATTAGATGCTTTTCTATATTGCAAGAAGATTGTTTCCGGTCAAAGATGGTGTACTGTTTTTTTATCAGTTGGCACTTTGCGGAAGAAGGTAGCCCATACTGCCTGCTTCATTTTCAACAAATCCTCAGTATTATTTCTAATGGCCATCCCGTAATACTGCTGTAGTTCATCAGTCATTTTGTCTGTCAGCCTGCCTCTTATGGTTTTACCATTAGAAAGTTTCTTGTCCCTCAAACTTTGTTTCAGCTTCCTCAGCCTGGTGCCCATCCTCTTCTGGACATGACCAACACATTCCAGTGTTTTGATGATCTTCTCACCATAAGGCAGAGCGACTACTACACTGTTATATGCTTTTGAGTCTCCATCACCTAAGAACGTGTGTAACACACTCCCCTTTCGTTCACAGATCGACAAAAAATTTAAATAGCTGCAGAGGCCTCCATACTACCACTTATTCCTTCATAATATTCTGTCACAGTATGCCCTTCTTCATTCCCTGATGTACAGTTACAACAAAGTTTGGTTAAAATCTGGAAATTTATTATCTTTCCAGTATCCACATTGGTCACTGTAACAACAGAATTCTTAGAACTGTAGCCGCGTTTCTGCCAATTGCCATCAAAAGCTACTGGTATGTCAGTCATACTACCATTTATTTCAACAGCTTCATTTGCAGCACCCTTCATTGACTTACAAGCAACAGAATCCGTAGCAGCACCAATAAATCCTGCATACTTGTCGATTTTACATGGTGGGCGTAGCATATTCATCATTGCACACATTGTTTCTACTGCAGTGTGTCCTTTACCAATAGCTCTCAATCCATAAAACCACCTAACATTTACTTCAAAATAATTATCTTTACACTTATCAGTATTACAATATGAATGAGTATATTTACAATGTCACAATTAATGATAAGCTTCCTGGCTAGTCCATTTGATACCTCACTGTCTTCACATATTTTACAACTCACACATTCACCTAACACACTTGTTAGGATGTATAAATCTATCAGAATATAACCTAACCTACCATTTACATCACTTTCGTTTTGAGAAAACTGTGTATCATAGCGTTTTATTTTGATCTACGAAGCACTAATGGCTGTTCTTGTATGAACGGACGAGTTTGCCTGTATTTCATTATCTGTAACTTCACATGCCACATGTTGAACAAAATGTTTGCCTTTATTAGAAAATCTATTACCATGAAATCCACGTTTCTTAAGAACTCTTCGTTTTGGCGTCATACTTTACTTTTTGAGAGATTTACCAATCTAATTGTCAGTTTTTCCCAGAAGAACGTTAGCACTTCGAGATGCAATGCGTGTTTATACTATGAAACGATACGGTACTGTCTTTGACAGTGCTACCAATACAGTTTAACCTCTATAACACAGCAATCCACAGCCTTCTATATATAAAAAAAAAATAGCCGATTTTATTAGATCTTGAAGTAAGGCACGTAAAAATTTTAACATTTTCAACTGGTGTAGATTATATTAAAAAAAAATACTTCTCATGTGAGTTTATAAGTGATACATACAGGGTGAGTCACTAACTATTGCCGCCTATAATATCTCAGAAAGTATGATAGTAGCTGCAAAGTTTGTGGGATGAAGTTGCATGGGACAACAGGGGCCATAACATGACAGTTTTCTGTTGCTATGTGGGGTCGCTTCATCGATATGAAGGTCAACTTTGTTTTTTGAATGGAATGCTATCGTTTGGTACTTATTTTCTGATAGCGGCTATCGAGACGAATCCAGTGATGTGCAACAGTAAGCTCTTTGAAGATCAGTGAAGGTCAAAAACGTGGCCTGAACGAAGTGATGACCATTGGTATCAAAGCAGTGCTGCAATCTTCTTATCATGGATTGAGTGGTATTCCTTATCACTTCGGCACTTAACTCAGTTCTCACAGTGATTTAAATATTACAATCTAAGTACCCGTGTTTGTAAACAATACTTTTTAATGCGAATAGCTGCGACGACAATGAACGGAGCGTTATTTAAACGGACCAGTACTAACTGCAGCTACGAAACTACGGCAATTAGTCGTAGACAATAGACGTCAATTGTTAATGGCCCAAATTCGACATTAGTTGTGAGAATTGATGTTACCACTTTCAGATGCGTTTTTTAAAAGTTCCTTCATTTAATACAACCGGTTTCGGTCACCACGCCGGTTGCGTTGAATAACGGAATTTTAAAAACACACAGCTGAAGATGGTACCACCAGTCCTCATATACTGACCAGCCGTCGTCCCGTTTCTCATAGAAGAAGGATATAAGTAACGACATTAATTGTTCCTTGTACGAGTGTGGTTAACATCGAAGTAATAATAATTTGTTCACCTCCTGAGCAAGTGGCTATGCGTTTATCCAGAAAGATGAACAAATATCCATGGCTAGTATGCGTCAGTAAAATTTCTGCAACACGAAATGCGTAAATTATAACTTACACTGAGGTGACAAAAGCCATAGGATACCTCCAAATATCTTATCGGACCTGCTTCTGCCCGGCGTAATGCAGCTAATGGACGTGGTGTGGACTCAAGTCATTGGAAGTCCCATGCAGAAATACTGAACCATAATGCCTCTATAGTCGTTCATCACTGTGAAAGTGTTGTCGGTGCAGGATTTGGTGTACTAACTGTGCTCTCGATTACGTCCCAAAAATGTTAGATGGGATTCATGTTGGGCAATCTGGGTGGCCAAACCACTTGGTCGAACTGTTTAGAATGTTCTTCAAACCAGTCACGAACAACTGTTTCCCAGTGACATGGCTCATCGTTGTTTGGGAACATGAAGTTGACGAACAGTTCCAAATCGCCTGCAGGTAGCTCAACATAGGCATTTTCAATCCATGATCGGTTCAGTTGAACCGGAATACCAAGTCCATTCCATGTGAACACATCCCAAGCCACTATGGAACCACCACCATCTTGCACAGTCCTTTGTTGACAACTTGGGTCCACGGTTTTGTGATGTCTGCGTCACAATCGAACCTAACACCAGCTCTTACAAGCTGAAATCGGGGCTCATCAGACCAGGCCAAGGTTCTTTAGACGCCTAGGGTCCAAGCAATGTGGTCACGAGCCCAGGAGAGACGCTACAGGCTACGGTGCTGTTAGCAAAGCACTCGCGTCGGTCGTCTGCTGCCTCAGCTCATTAACGTCTAATTTCACAACACTGTCCTAACGGATACGTTCGTCATATGTCCCACGCTGATTTCTGCGGTTATTCCAAGCAGAGTTGCTTGTCTGTTAGCACTGGCAACTCTACACAAGCGTCTGTGCTCTCAGTCGTTAAGTGAAGGCCGTCGGCCACTGCATTGTCCGTGGTAAGACGTAATGCATGAAATTTGGTATTATCGGCATACTTTTGACACTGTGAATCTCGGAATATTGACTTCCCCAGCGATTTCCGAAATGAAATGTTTCATGTGGCCTTAATCACGTCGTAAGCACAAATGACAGCGCCACCACCGCACTGTAATTTCGTAACTTGTGCACATGATAATACCACCATTTGTATACGTGCATATCGGTATTCCTAGACTTTTGTCATCTCAGTGTATAGTTAGTGTTACTAGTATTGTTTTTTTTAATGGCTAAGAATTGTAAGAAAATGACGACGAAAGCAAAATAAATAGGTAGACAAGAATTTGTCAGAGATGAACTTCATGATGGACTGATATACACTACTGGCCATTAAAATTGCTACACCACCAAGATGACGTGCTACAGACGTGAAATTTAACCGACAGGAAGAAGATGCTGTGATATGCAAATGATTAGCTTTTCAGAGCATTCACACAAGGTTGGCGCCGGTGGCTACACCTATAACGTACTGACATGAGGAAAGTTTCCAACCGATTTCTCATACACAAACAGCAGTTGCCTGGTCAAACGTTGTTGTGATGCCTCGTGTAAGGAGGAGAAATGCGTACCATCACGTTTCCGACTTTGATAAAGGTCGGATTGGAGACTATCACGATTGTGGTTTATCGTATGGCGACATTGCTGCTCGCGTTGGTCGAGGTCCAATGACTGTCAGCAGAATATGGAATCGGTGCGTTCAGGAGGGTAATACGGAACGCCGTGCTTGATCCAACGGCCTCGTACCACTAGCAGTCGAGATGACGAGCATCTTATCCGCATGGCTGTAATGGATCGTGCAGCCACGTCTCGATCGCTGAGTCAATAGATGGGGACGTTTGCAAGACAACTACCATCTGCACGAACAGTTCGACGACGTTTGCAGCAACATGGACTATCAGCTCGGAGACCATGGCTGAGGTTACCCTTGACGCTGCATCACAGACAGGAACGCCTGCGATGGTATACTCAACGACGAACCAGGGTGCACGAATGGCAATCATTTTTTCGGATGAATCCAGCATCATGATGGTCGTATCCGCGTTTGCGGTGAACGCACATTGGAAGCGTGTATTCGTCATCGCCATTCTTGCGTATCACCCAGCGTGATGGTAAGGAGTGCCATTGGTTACACGTCTCGGTCACCTCTTGTTGCTTTGACGGCACTTTGAATAGTGGACGTTACATTTCAGGTGTGTTACCACCCGTGGCTCTACCCTTCATTCGATCCCTGCCAAACCCTACATTTTAGCAGGATAATGCACGACCGCATGTTGCAGGTCCTGTACGGGCCTTTCTGGATACAGAAAATATTCGACTGCTGCCCTGGCCAGCACATTCTCCAGATCTCTCACCAATTGAAAACTTCTGGTCAATGGTGGCCGAGTAACTGGCTCGTCACAATACGCCAGGGCCGGCCGAAGTGGCCGTGCGGTTAAAGGCGCTGCAGTCTGGAACCGCAAGACCGCTACGGTCGCAGGTTCGAATCCTGCCTCGGGCATGGATGTTTGTGATGTCCTTAGGTTAGTTAGGTTTAACTAGTTCTAAGTTCTAGGGGATTAATGACCCCATCAGTTGAGTCCCATAGTGCTCAGAGCCATTTGAACCATTTGAACAATACCCCAGTGTATACTCTTGATGAACTATGGAATCGTGTTGGAGCTGCATGGGCAGCTGAACCTGTACACGCCATCCAAACTCTGACTCAATGCCCAGGCGTGTCAAGGCCGTTATTACAGCCAGAGGTGGTGGTTCGGGGTACTGATTTCTCAGGATCTATGCACCCAAATTGCGTGAAAATGTAATCACATATCAGTTGTAGTATAATATATTTGTCCAATGAATACCCGTTTATCATCTACATTTCTTCTTGGTGTAGCAATTTTAATGGCCAATAGTGTAAAAAGGAGCTAATCGGCGTAAGAGTTTCGAGTTATCATTAGTGACTCGTTTTGGTGTGTCGTAGAAGCAGACAGTCGTATTTAGAACTTGAGTGCTGTGGTTGCAACTGCCGCAGATCCTCAGTGGGTACTCGGCACTGGGCGCTGCTTCAGGGGGCAGCCAGCACGCCGGCACGTCCGCGCTACACGGCGGCTGCGTGCAGACGAGTGCGGCTGCCGCTGCCACAGTGCCTGTTGCACAACGCGGCCGGACCTGGCGCGCGGCTAATTTTAAATGATCAGTACGGGCGGATTCCAGCATCACCGCCTCCGAGTGCATCCGAGGGTGACACGACGCGCCGGCACGCATTCACAAACGGTGCGCTCCTCTGCCGCACCGGCATTGCTTCTTACGCGAGTGCTGTGCGAACCGTAGCTAGAGGACCAAACTCTTCCACCCCGTCCCCAGAGCAAACACGTAGTTCTGCAGTTTCCGATTGTGGTCTTCGTGATTCGTGACATTAACGTGGTGTTTCCGCCCACAAATATTTTAGACGTGGATTTTCCGATCGGTTTACTAACAAGAACATCCCTTGAATGAGATTTTCACTCTGCACCGGAGTGTGCGCTGATATGAAACTTCCTGGCAGATTAAAACTGTGTGCCGGACCGAGACTCGAACTCGGGACCTTTGCCTTTCACGGGTAAGTGCTCTACCAACTGAGCTACCCAAGCACGACTCACGCCCCGTCCTCACAGCTTTACTTCTGCCAGTACCTCGTCTCCTACCTTCCAAACTTAACGGAAGCTCTCCTGCGAAACTTGCAGAACTAGCACTCCTGAAAGAAAGGATATTGCGGAGACATGGCGTAGCCACAGACTAGGGGACGTTATGAGATTTTCACTCTGCAGCGGAGTGTGCGCTGATATGAAACTTTCTGGCAGATTAAAACTGTGTGCCGGACCGAGACTCGATCTCGGGACCTTTGCCTTTCGCGGGCAAGTTAAGAACATCCCTTCAGGTATTATCCAGGCTTAGGTCTGGCTGTGCATCTAGTACTTAGACGTGTTTAAAACTCTTTTATTTTATTAATATCAAAACGTCTTCGTTAAATTCAGTCTCCTAACTATAACAAGGATTCTGAGTCGTCCCTATAGCTCCTCTTCCTGCTCTATAAAATCCAGTCTTGGAGTTCTCATAATTTGACGTATTTGCGACGGAATCTGAACTTTAATTTTTCAGATCCTGAAATTCCTCTTCAAACATTTGGAAAACAGGCATTGCCTTCCATGACGGTCTGCTTCTTGGCAGTTTTGCGTTGCTTTTTAGTATGTACATTTGTTTCGTCAGATTGCTGAACCATGCCACATCGAGTTGCTGCACTACGTCCGGCAAAAGCAGGTCTACCATGATGATAGGAGGTATCCTATGACTTTTGTCACCTCAGTGTGTTGACGTACTTGTTTTATCACCATAATCGACCTGCCCTTGTGGCTTACTACTTTGAAGTTTAGCTTGGAAGAGAGGGAGATGAACCCGAATCTGCTAAACCTGCTACTCTAGCCAGTCTTTCGCCTTTTTTGAGTGGTGGGTGTTGTTGGGGCGGAAGAGAAGGGCGGCTAAACCTGCAACATTGACGCACGCTCTCTTAACCACCGGTGCGCCCCGTCATCGCTCCTCCGCTTACAAGCTAATCTCTACTAATGAGGGTTAGCGATACCAGCGGGATTCAAAGATGAAGTCTACGAGTCGATTACTATCGCATTATTATACTTCTGCCCTCTTCTTCTGACTGGAAATCATTATCTAGGCCTTCGGTTGACAGAAAGGCACTGTGATATTTATGGCGCATACTTCACACTGTAGACGAACAGTTATTCATCTGGTAACACCTAGAGCTGTTGGACCATGCTCTTACTCATTCAAATCGCATTTAGCAACATCAGCTTTATTCAGTCGTGGTAATCCTATCTCCTTATGAGACTACTTTCACTCTGACGTGACTAGTTGCCTTTCCATGAGCATCTATATTGAAGCGCCAAAGAAACTGGTATAGGTACGTGTAATCAAATACAGGGATACCTAAACTCGCAGAACGCGGTGTTGCGGTCGGCAGCGCCAATATAAGACAAAACATGTCTGGCGCAGTTGTTAGATCGGTTACTGCTCTACAGTGGCAGGTTATCAAGATTTAAGTGAGATCGAAAGTGATGCTACAGTTGGCGCACGAGCCATGAGACACACCATACCCGAGGTAGCGATGAAGTGAGGATTTTCCTGTCCCACCATTTCACGAGTGTACCGTGAATGTCAGGAATACGGTAAAACATAAAAGCTCCGACGTCGCTGCAGCCGGAAAAAGAACATCCACGAACGGGACAAACGACGACTGACGAGAATCGTTCAACGTGACAGAAGCGCAACCCTTCCGAAAATTGCTGCAGATTTCAGTGCTAGGCCATCAAAAAGTGTCTGCCTGCGAACCATTCAAAGAAACATCATCGACATGGGCTCTTGGAGCCGAAGACCCACTCGTGTACCCTTGATGACTGCACGACAGAAGCTTTACGCCTCGCCTGGGCCTGTCAACACAGACACTGGACTGTTGATGACTAGAAACATGTTTCCTGGTCGGACGAGTCTTGTTTCAAATTATATCGAGCGGATGACGTTTACGGCTGTGGAGACAACCTGATGAATCCATGGACACTACATGTCAGCAGGGGACTTTTCAAGCTGGTGGAGGTTCAGTAATGGTGTGGGGCATGTGCAGTTGGAGTGATATGGGATCCCTCCCACGTCGAGATACGAGTGACAGGTGTCACACACATAAGTGTCCCATCTGATCACCTGTATCCATTCGTGTCCATTGTGCACTTCGACGGGACTTGGGCAATTGCAGCAGGACAATGCGACGCCCCACACGGCCGGACTTGCTACAGAGTGGCTCCAGGAGTTTAAACGCTTCCGCTGCCCACGAAACTCGCCTGACATGAACATTACTGAGCATATCTGGGATGCCTTGCAATGTGCTGTTGAGAAAAGATCTCTAGCTCCTCGTACTCTTACGGATTTATGGACAACACTGCAAGATTCGTGGTGTCAGTTCCCTTCAGCACTACTTCAAACATTAGCCGAGTCCATGTCACGTCGTACTGCGGCACTTCTGTGTGTTCGTAGGGGCCCTACGCGATATTAGGCAATCGTGCCAGTTTCTTTGCCTCTTCAGTGTATGTTACTAAACAGCTAACTCGGTTCGTGACAGCCAGTCAAAATTGCAGGTTGCCTGTATAACGGCTTCCAGCGACAGTGAAAATTTTGTGCTCAATATTTCGCTTAACTGTTGATCAAATTTAAAAATCTGAAATTCTGTCATCTCATAGTCACTGAGAACTATAATATTATATTTTTGTTTTAGCACAGTAAGACAAGTGTTACACTCTTGAAGCAGCATAACTCACCATGCACAAACAAGCAGACTATCGGGTGGTCACAGTTAAACTGATGGTGTTCCGAGAGGTGCAATGCGAGTTGTATACATCGCAGGACGCTGACGCATCATATGTATGTTCATTAATTGGTGCGTTCGCAGAGTATGCTAAAAAGATAATAGTTCCACTTGCGCCAGGAGGTGAAAAATACGGCGCTGTAAGCAGTCTGAGTGTGGTTTGGGTTCAGGAAAAGGGGTGGAACGATCAAACGCATGATAACCGTGGTTACGGCACGTTTTTTAGGGTACGATCACAAGCTACAACATGTGTTCAATATGGTCTCCCGACCTAGCAACGCGCTACATTCAAAACACGGCATGGTCGACAGCACGGCATGGTCGACAGTTGCTCCTGCATATCTCGTGTAATCAGAGTAATTATCGTAGTGACTATCCTTCAGATCAGGAAGAGTTCGGAAACATTTCCGATAGACACGATCTTCCAGATGTCCCCACAACCAGAACTCACATGGATTTAGGTCGAGGAATCTGGAACGTCACACACCTTCAGATTGCCTAGAGATGATGTGGTCGTTGCATAAGCAAATCTTTCGACTGGAAAGCGACGTGTAGTATCACTCCACCTTGCATGAAAATAGTAGTTTGAACGTGGTTGCGTTCTGGCAAAGCTGGAATTACGTTTTGCACAAGGAAGTCTGTGTAAAGTGCAGATTTCACTGTATACGTAACAGACCCGCGAGGTGTCATCTCCTCGAAGAAAAACCGACCGAGAGAATTAAAGAGCCTCTGAAGGCATACCACACAGTACATAAGCCAAGTGCAGTGGATATTCCTGCAGTACATGCGGTGGAGTAGAGCCCCATAAACGACATTTCTGTGCAGAGTAAAATGTGGTTAATCCGTTCGAAGAATATTCCACGGCCACATGTCATCCACTTCCTTGCTCGCCAAAAATTGAAGCACAAAATCACGCCGTTGTTCCTACCTTGCTTCATTTGGTGCGTATTCTGGATCTTGCAGGAATACTAGTGCAAAATCTTTTTAACTGTTGATCATGGGGGGAGAGACAATTCCTGTGACGAAGGTCGATCACTGGCTGCAGAATTTGAGGCATGTTATGCACGTTCGACTGTAGCTGCAGCAATTTCATCAGGAGCTGCCATCGAAATTGACCGCCTACCAATTTCACCTGTTTCTTCAAATTTATTGATTATATTTGTTGGTATGAGGCCTCTTCGCAGTTGTTTCTGCCGGCAATATTCGTGCAATGGAGCGATCCTGTTGCTACCGTTCTTTCTTCTCAATAGCCATCGCATTTCGTACGGTAATCTTCAACCTTTGTAACCCAACAGTCACTTCACAAAAGAAATAAACATGCATCGCCAAGCACCAAACAGCATTCTGATGTCAAAACAAGAAACATTTCACATCGTGACTGCTTACAGAGCATTATTTTCACCTGGTGGTAGAAACTGCAACTAATATTCCCTCAGCATGCTCTCCTAGCGGACAGATTGAAGAACACACCTTCGATGTTTCAGTGTCCTGCGATTTATACAGCCCACAGTACAGCACTCGGAACACCGCCAGTTTGATTATAACCACCCGCTATATCTATTCAGTATTTGAGAAAAAAGCGCTTATTGACTCGCAATATGTTTACACAGAATTTCAAACATTTACCAAACATTTTCTCGCTGGCGACCCTCACAAAATGACGAAAAGAAGGTATATATCGCTTACTGTATTCTCGCCTTTCACGGAGTTAAGCTGCCGCATTAGACATGAGATTTTAATTTATTATTTCTTTAGAACTAACTCTGTTCGCAAAAAAACTTTCAGACACTATCCAGGTACAGCACTGAATGTACTAGCAAAATTATATTATTGTGCGACACTTAGTTCAGGTTATACGTTGTCATAAACATTGAAATGCGCGAAAAAACTAGCATTTGCTTAAAACAGAGCGCAAATTATTCAGACTATATCTATCCAGTTTATCTTAATGAGAGTACTTAGCGACTTTCAAAGAACTTTAAAAATAACTTTTAGCCTTTTCTAAACTTTTTCTCACTTACTTAGTTAACGTCAGATATGTAACACCTTAATTGATTTGTAAACTATCAAAAGTTTGAAACTGTTTTACACGTGGGAGTTCGATTCTTTAAAGGCTCGTGAGTTTACTGGTAACCACTAAGAAGTGGCTTGTCGCCACTTTCTAACATGGTATTCACTGTTCACAGCAGTATTGTACTACAACCATATGCTTCCGCCTTCGGTAGTATCCTCTGATAGCGGCCTACATACTGGTACAGTAAGTATTGCCTAACATGTGAGATCGACAGCTCTATCTTCTGTCCTTTGTCTGGCACAGCTCGCTTTTCAGAGTCCTTTACTAGCAGCTCCACGCTCATCAGACACTGTGGAACCATGGTGGATGTGGAAATACACTCCTGGAAATTGAAATAAGAACACCGTGAATTCATTGTCCCAGGAAGGGGAAACTTTATTGACACATTCCTGGGGTCAGATACATCACATGATCACACTGACAGAGCCACAGGCACATAGACACAGGCAACAGAGCATGCACAATGTCGGCACTAGTACAGTGTACATCCACCTTTCGCAGCAATGCAGGCTGCTATTCTCCCATGGAGACGATCGTAGAGATGCTGGATGTAGTCCTGTGGAACGGCTTGCCATGCCATTTCCACCTGGCGCCTCAGTTGGACCAGCGTTCGTGCTGGACGTGCAGACCGCGTGAGACGACGCTTCATCCAGTCCCAAACATGCTCAATGGGGGACAGATCCGGAGATCTTGCTGGCCAGGGTAGTTGACTTACACCTTCTAGAGCACGTTGGGTGGCACGGGATACATGCGGACGTGCATTGTCCTGTTGGAACAGCATGTTCCCTTGCCGGTCTAGGAATGGTAGAACGATGGGTTCGATGACGGTTTGGATGTACCGTGCACTATTCAGTGTCCCCTCGACGATCACCAGTGGTGTACGGCCAGTGTAGGAGATCGCTCCCCACACCATGATGCCGGGTGTTGGCCCTGTGTGCCTCGGTCGTATGCAGTCCTGATTGTGGCGCTCACCTGCACGGCGCCAAACACGCATACGACCATCATTGGCACCAAGGCAGAAGCGACTCTCATCGCTGAAGACGACACGTCTCCATTCGTCCCTCCATTCACGCCTGTCGCGACACTACTGGAGGCGGGCTGCACGATGCTGGGGCGTGAGCGGAAGACGGCCTAACGGTGTGCGGGACCGTAGCCCAGCTTCATGGAGACGGTTGCGAATGGTCCTCGCCGATACCCCAGGAGCAACAGTGTCCCTAATTTGCTGGGAAGTGGCGGTGCGGTCCCCTACGGCACTGCGTAGGATCCTACGGTCTTGGCGTGCATCCGTGCGTCGCTGCGGTCCGGTCCCAGGTCGACGGGCACGTGCACCTTCCGCCGACCACTGGCGACAACATCGATGTACTGTGGAGACCTCACGCCCCACGTGTTGAGCAATTCGGCGGTACGTCCACCCGGCCTCCCGCATGCCCACTATACGCCCTCGCCCAAAGTCCGTCAACTGCACATACGGTTCACGTCCACGCTGTCGCGGCATGCTACCAGTGTTAAAGACTGCGATGGAGCTCCGTATGCCACGGCAAACTGGCTGACACTGACGGCGGCGGTGCACAAATGCTGCGCAGCTAGCGCCATTCGACGGCCAACACCGCGGTTCCTGGTGTGTCCGCTGTGCCGTGCGTGTGATCATTGCTTGTACAGCCCTCTCGCAGTGTCCGGAGCAAGTATGGTGGGTCTGACACACCGGTGTCAATGTGTTCTTTTTTCCATTTCCAGGAGTGTATCTTTGCTCCCTAGCAACTGCCTACCGGTATAGTCACATAGGTTGAGTGCAAATTTCAACACGAAACTTGTTAAATTGTTCACGACTGTTGGGTGATCGCTTTTATACGAGTAGTCTACAGTAAAGTATATCGTAGTATCGAATTATTCCAAAGCGACATCCAAAATTTATTATCTCCGTTCGCATACAACAAATGGACTGTACCCGAGGTTAGCCTGTACTCCTTTCCGAGTACTGTTTCTCTCCTGCACTTCCTAGCGGCTGTCGTCTTTGAAAAAGAGCATCGTCATTTGAAGACGGGTTAGAACCCAACAGTCTTTTTTCCTTCTTTCCAGAACTTCTCCGTGCGTTGATTGGGTAGCTACTTCAGTTCGTCGGACATTACGCACTGACGTTGAGGTTTCCGTTGTTAGGTGGGCGACGTAGAACCGATCTGAATTTGTGCCTTCTAAAATCTATCTCCTACAGCCTGCCAGCATGAAATCAAACTTAAATGAAATAAAAAATGGCCTTGTTTAGGCTATAACTGTTCAGTTGGTTGAAATTCCACAAACGTTTTGTCTTCTTTTCTTTTCCTTTCTCTGCAATTATTTATAAATTTCCTTTCTTTCTCATCCTCACAGTACTATCTTCTCCCGAAAATTTTTTTTTTATTTTCCATTCTAAAGAGTTTCGATCAGTTTAGTGTAACTGTCAGAATTACTGCTGCATAACGTTCGATTTCACTTACCCACTTGGACAACCGCATGCGTTAGCACCCCGTTCCCGGGACTCAAGGAGGAGCGGCGGCTCTGGATTGAATCCGCCTGGCGGGTTAGAGACGACGGCCGGTCTGTGAGATAGCATGAATGTGGTTTTTAGGCGTTTTTCCACATCCGATCCAAGTCCCACCTCAGTTACACGATTTGCAAGCAATTTGAGAACGTTCTCGCACTTTCATACGGATAACACTAAGCGCAGGCAAGTGGCGCCTTTGGAAGGGGGGGGGGGGGGGCACGATAGGTAGGGCATCCGGGGCCACTCTCTACCAAATCCAGAACGACATGCCAACTCCTTGCAGACATAGGATAAGGTCAGGATGTTTCATTTTAGACTAGAGTGATATATCGTTACTTACATTCTTGTTATGTAACTTACTTTGTGTCAGTAAGTATTTAAATTCAAAATTGTTTAATTTCTCTTTACGGTTTACGCAGTTCACCCCGATAATCTAGATCCAAGCTCATAAGCATTTAAATTAACATCCTTTGAACTAACCAGGTTACGTACTTCTCTTAAATGTCCTAGTTTTTTCATCAGTTACATGTACAGTTTCGGCTCCATTTCCGTGCAGAGTTTGTCATTGTTGGATCCCCCATCGCTGTTATTGGCGGAACCTAGATTTTAAACGAATCTTCGTCTATCTTGTTTCAAATGAATTTCTTCCAGGATTTTCTCTCTATTCTCTTACGATTATCAGGTTGAAAGACTATTATGTATAATTAAATGTATCAGTGAAGACTTTTCTTCTAACTGTAACAAATGAACTCTTTGTCCAGACAGCCATAGGCTTCTCAGGACAATTACATGCCCAAGTACTTTGACATGATACAAAAATACGTCCTTCATTGGAATTCTATGGGATTCCAATGGGAAGTAATTTTCAGTCTGTGGAAATGATGTCTATTTCTGCTCAGTTATATATTTAATAGGAATCTGGCTTCTCGGAGAGGAGGATAACAGCGCGCGACAGGACCCGCTGTCACAGAAAGGAGAAAAACGTAATAAAAGCAGTAAAAATTCTTTGAAATGTAACAGACTTGAGACAGCAATTTCCGTCGCCTAGCTCGAGACGTCGCGTGAACGCTGTGAACGTCACCATTAATTTTTCTACTGCCACGAGACTTGGCAGCTTGCTCCTCGAAATTTTTTGTAGCTCAAACTGTCGCAACGCCAACCAAACACAAAGGGCAGGACGACAGAAGAACACAATAACATGTCCACTCCTATTCGATCGTCTGCAACTGACTCTGGCACAATTACTTTTGGAATTCTTGCAGAAACACTGGACGCTAAGAAAATATATACTTGGTCAATACATTTTACACTTTCGAAGAAATCTAACTTCATTCGCTCTGCTGAAATCGAGGAAAACCGAACCAATATAAAGAGATACTGCCATACCTGGCTTTTCTATCTTCTTTGCAGAGTACATTTTACAGTCTTGATGAGTCGATTAACATCAGATTTACAGGTTTTTCTCATATACCGACAAGATAAAAGAAGCACAATTTAGTCATCAAATTTGATTCAACGATAGTTTTGAGTTCGGCCAAGTGCCACTCATTGACCTTGAAGCAACCTGAGACGAAGTCTTCTTGTTGCAACTCAGTATAAAATTATGTAAACGTTCTTGGACGTTATTAACTTTTTAATGTTATCCTGAAATTTTCCTTAATTACTATGCTTATGATCAAGGCTCTATCTTGAATGACTCGCTGTGTTTTCCCTCGAGATTTCGGCATGTTCATGTGCATTTGGGTTGCAAAGAATTCCGACCAGAACAGATCGGTTTCTTTATTCACTCAAGTCACGTTGGAGCTGAAGTTGTCTAGATGAAATAAATCTTGTGACGATGCCTCCTCGAAGACCATGTCCGTGAGGTTGGCACTGTATTATTGTTTAAACACTGGAGAAACACATTTTCATACGTCTCAGGTGCAAGCTCGCATTTCGCCAGTCTAACTTTATGCTGCTGTCATAAAAGACGTGCAGTTAAAGGCAATGTAGTTTAACGTCACTCAAGAGAGCTCCTAAAAATTATAATTTAATGGATTTCAGCCTTTCAGTAAGACTTGTACCAGCCAAAAGGAAACAATATTGCAATTTTCCCCTGTAGAATTATGAACACTGTTTTCAAATTTATGATGTGTGTTTGATATTCAATAACATTTTTCGTCGGTATTATTTGGCACTAAGCCGACGATTTTACAGTAACGGGCCGTGTGTTGTCGCTGTCCTTCTGTTTATGATTTGGAGAGACCCTCGTACGTCCAAATGAGTGTGTCCAGAAGCGTATCACACACAACCACCAACGTTCACTTTGATTAATAAAAAGGTGGTTCGTTTGCTTTATACTCCTGATGCTGATATTTTCTACTTTACAATAGTGCGCAATGACAACTGCGTCGAGGTAATGAAAAATACATTGCACATAAACTAATGATTTTACAAAAAAGTTCATGTTACCTTTGACATTAACGTTTATTTAAACTTGGCTGCATTGCACGGAATCGATTGAGATTTACGACTATATTACGAAATTAATAAAATAACATTTTTCACTATTTTTCCTTGCATTCTTGTGATAGGTGAAGCTTGTCATTTCACTGACCCCTGTTTTGAATTCTGACGGTACGTAATACGTAATATGGCGGGGGATTCTCGTATTTCATTGGACCGAAGTACATTGTCCATCTTCATTACTCTACATCTTCATTACTTTTATTTCCAACGTGAACCCAGAACATGATGATTTGTTGTTGTAGTTGTTGTTGTTGTGGTCTTCAATCCTGAGACTGGTTTGATGCAGCTCTCCACGCTACTCTATCCTGTGCAAGCTTCTTCATCTCCCAGTACCTACTGCAACCTACATCCTTCTGAATCTGTTTAGTGTATTCATCTCTTGGTCTCCCTCTACGATTTTTACCCACCACGCTGCACTCCAAAAGTAAATTGGTGATTCCTTGGTGCCTCTTAACATTGCCTACCAACCGATCCCTTCTTCTAGTCAAGTTGTGCCACAGACACTTCTTCTCCCCAATCCTATTCAATACCTCCTCATTTGTTATATGATCTCCCCATCTTATCTTCAGCATTCTTCTGTAGCACCACATTTCGAAAGCTTCTATTCTCTTCTTATCCAAACTATTTATCGTCCATGTTTCACTTCCATACATGGCTACGCTCCATACAAATACTTTCGGAAACGACTTCCTGACACTTAAATCAATACTCGATGTTAAAAAATTTCTCTTCTTCAGAAACGCTTTCCTTGCCATTGCCAGTCTACATTTTATATCCTCTCCACTTCGACCAACATCAGTTATTTTGCTCCCCAAATAGCAAAACTCATTTACTACTTTAAGTGTCTCATTTCCTAATATAATTCCCTCAGCATCACCCGATTTAATTCAACTACATTCCATTATCCTCGTTTTGCTTTTTATGATGTTTATCTTACATCCTCCTTTCAAGACACTGTTCATTCAGTTTAAGTGCTCTTCCAAGTCCATTGCTGTCTCTGACAGAATTACAATGTCATCGGCGAACCTTAAAGTTTTTATTTCTTCTCCATGGATTTTAATACCTACTCCGAATTTTTCTTTTGTTTCCTTTACTGCTTGCTCAATATACAGATTGAATAACATTGGGGAGAGGCTACAACCCTGTCTCACTCCCTTCCCAACCACTGCTTCCCTTTCATGTCCCTCGACTCTTATAACTGCCATCTGGTTTCTGTACAAATTGTAAATAGCCTTTCGCTCCCTGGATTTTACCCCTGCCACCTTCAGAATTTTAAAGAGAGTATTCCAGTCAACATTGTCAAAAGCTTTCTCTAAGTCTACAAATACTAGAAACGTAGGTTTGCCTTTTCTGAATCTAGCTTCTAAGATAAGTCGTAGGGTCAGTATTGCCTCACGTTTTCCCATATTTCTACGGAATCCAAACTGATCTTCCCCGAGGTCAGCTTCTACCAGTTTTTCCATTCGTCTGTAAAGAATTCGCGTTAGTATTTTGCAGCCGTGAGTTATTAACCTGATAGTTCGGTAAGTTTCACATCTGTCAACACCTGCTTTCTTTGGGGCTGGATTTTTTTTTTTTTTTTTTTTTGTACTGGACGAAAATACAATGGTGGCTTCTTTGGTTTGCTACTGAAGGATAGAGAGCGGATACTATAACACATAAAACATTAGTTCGCTTTATTACGAAAGAAAGATAAGAATAATTACTTAACTTTGTGCAATCTATTTCCGCAGAAGTGTCGTGCGTTTTTATAACTCACTATGGACATTAAAGTATCACTTGATGCAGACACATTAAAAGTCTCTCAGTGAGAGTACATTTGACAATAACTTCTACGTAGCGTTCAACCTAATACATTGATTGCTTTGCTGGCCTACTAAAAGATGATGCTGTAGTCTTACTCGATAATCGTGGACTTGACAAAGCGGTATTGTGCCTAGTCGTAAGCAGTCAAAGCGTTGCGGTAGTGTAGCGAAACGTTCGTGGACGTGGTGGCTACGCCGGTATTGTCCACCTGTCGTCGCGGCTTGCTATAACTATCTTTTCTTGTGATCGCGTTGCTTTGGCACCTCGCTCTTTGGACGACACCATTGATTTGTGTGTGTGTGTGTGTGTGTGTGTGTGTGTGTGTGGTGTGTTTGGAGCTCACGGGCGCTCAACTCCGAAGTTATTAGCGCCCGTCACTGATTTTATTCTGGCTCGGGAGTTCCTGTCCTACTTCTAAAAGTAACAACCCATATCGTTATTACAACGGAATTCGAATAGCACAAGTGCCGATAGTGAGTCTGGTAATACAAGGGGCGACCAAAAACTTTCCATCACGCGGGATAGCTACGCGGTCTGGGGCGCCTTACCACAGTTCGCCCGGCTGCCCCGTCGGAGGTTCGAGTCCTCCCTCGGGCATGGGTGTATGTGTTGTCCTTAGCGCCAGTTAGTTTACATTAGATTAAGTAGTGTGTAAGCCCAACTACCGATGACCTCAGCAGTTTAGTCCCATAGGAACTCACCACAAATTTACAAATTCCAATAACTTTCCGTTTGAATACACTGCTCTAGTGTATATGCAACCCATCGCGACTCCGATGCGGGTATACTGAGTGATTATATACAGAGTGAGTTTAAAAACCCCCGAAGCGACGTAGATGACGTTCAGACACATGTCGGGAAACACCTCAAAAGTGAATTACAGATGTAGAACATATGACGTCCCTAGTTGACGTAATTCGCTGCACGTGTAGCGGTTGATCTTGTTGATACTACTATCGCTGGTAGGGGGCAGTGCTACAATTCGCTCCAACAAGCTGCCCTGTTTTCGTAAAAGTAAACCGATTCATCGCAAACACTAGCGTGTCACATGTGATAACGCGTGAACGAAAACGGCGAGGCTCACGAGAAAGACAGGCCGTGGCGAGTACGTCACAGCACGTGATGCTACAGGTCTTACACGAGCGCCAGCAGCCGTCTACGGCGGAGAGCGAGTGCCTATTTCAGACGAGTTTAATATTTCTTGACTAGCTGTCTGAATGCATGCAAGTTCTCGGTAGCACACGACAAAATTAAGGCCTTTAGATGATATTTTTCCAATTAAATATTGATTTCCCGTGGGCCCTGTAAGTAGCCGAGAGTTCGTGAGGTGGGGCGGACGAGCCAACTAGTTTGACGTCACAAGTTCGTTGCAAGGCCCGTGTATTTCACTGGCCCCAGAAAACAGAGTACCGTAGCCGAGTGACGTGGAACACTGCCACCTACCAGTGAGTGTAGGATCGACAAGCCCAAACGTTGCACGTGCGTTAAGATACATTATCTGGTGACGTCATATGGTCAGCATTTGTCGTCCATCTTTAGTTTATTTCCTGACTTTTTCGACCCCCATGTGCCTTATTTTAAATTATGTGTCCCAGCGTCATCTACATCGCTTCGACGGATTTTTGAACGTTAATAAGAATCACCGTGTATAATCACCGACATGCAGGAAAGGAAACTTTTAGATTGTCCCTTACATAATAACGTGTCCTCTGATAGCCGTTTTGGATAACTGTGTCCTCCAGGAATGCTACGAGTTCAACTGTAAGGATGGATGCCGTTGAATCCGCCTCTCTGTCATGTTAAACTAATAATGTATGCACTCTCTACCGTTTCTGGCATAAGAGAGAGGGGGGCGGCGAGATTAATCGAACCTCCAGTATATATCGATCTAGCGGGACACCATTCTGATATGTTTTCCGTAGGGATCTTTCCATTGATTTGGCTGTAAGTAAATTGGATCTGCGAACGAATATTTAGCTTAGCTGCGATATTGAGGTACTGTCTATGAAAACAGGCCAGAAACTGGAAAGAGACAGAGCTTGTGTGTAGCGGCGGGATGCCGTTATACACATAAGCTGGACGTGAAAATTCTTTGATCATTCAGAACCTATCAACATGTGAGTACAATGTCAACGATAGGTAAGCTAGGTGCAGGCTTCAATTCACTCGGAAGATATTGGGAAAACGCGGTCTATCTACAAAGCACTTGCGAGTCCCATGTTATAGGGAGAGTCCGCACTCTGAGCACCTAGGTTCTGACTAGCTTTTTATGCATCTGGAGTGCATAATTCATTAGATTATTTTCTGTAGCTAATGTGGAAACGTGACTTGCACAGATGAGGAGCTCTGATTTTACTGGTCATTCGGTCTTCATATCGATGTATTTCAAAGTTCCATGTAATTAGCTTCAGTGTTTCACAATAAATTTCTGTGCTTTGGATTCCTAAGACTAACAGTGAAGTAAGATACCATGATGTTTTTAAATGTGAAATAAAGTTTAGTATTTTGTGAAATCAACTTCCATGCTTAAACTCCATTTCCTACAACTTCTCCCATGATTTGGCGACCCTTCTTTAACAAACGTAATCAGGAATACACTAAGGTGTTGTTTCAATATCATGCTGTTTCCGCTGTGGTCGGTGACCAGATTATTAGTGGAATGCCGGCTGGAGTGGCGGAGCGGTTCTAGGCGCTACAGTCTGGAACCGCGCGACCACTACGGTCGCCGGTTCGAGTCCTACCTCGGGCATGGATGTGTGTGATGTCCTTAGGTTAGTTAGGTTTAAGTAGTTCTAGGTTCTAGGGGACTGACGACCTCAGAAATTAAGTCCCGTAGTGCTCAGAGCCATTAGTGGAATGTTACATAAAATACACAGCTGTTTATTGCGGTGACGAGTTGGTTCCGCTTGCAGGTTCTTAATTCGAAGCTCAGACCGTGAACACGCAGATTAGTTTGTTTCTTTCTGAGGCTTTGTTCCGGAAAAGCAGATTTGTCGAAATCTCAGTATTGAACGTGGCATCGGTGCTCTTTGCGGGTACACTGATGGGTTAATATGAATTTCAGAAGCCGTGCCGGCCGCTATGGCCGAGCGGTTCTAGGTGCTTCAGTCTGGAGCCGCGCTGCTGCTACGGTCGCAGGTTCGAATCCTGCCTCGGGCATGGATGTGTGTGATGTCCTTAGGTTAGTTAGGTTTAAGTAGTTCTAGGTTCTAGGGGACTGACGACCTCAGAAGTTAAGTCCCGTAGTGCTCAGAGCCATTTGTGGAATGTTACATAAAATACACAGCTGTTTATTGCGGTGACGAGTTGGTTCCGCTTGCAGGTTCTTAATTCGAAGCTCAGACCGTGAACACGCAGATTAGTTTGTTTCTTTCTGAGGCTTTGTTCCGGAAAAGCAGATTTGTCGAAATTTCAGTATTGAACGTGGCATCGGTGCTCTTTGCGGGTACACTGATGAGTTAATATGAATTTCAGAAGCCGTGCCGGCCGCTATGGCCGAGCGGTTCTAGGTGCTTCAGTCTGGAGCCGCGCTGCTGCTACGGTCGCAGGTTCGAATCCTGCCTCGGGCATGGATGTGTGTGATGTCCTTAGGTTAGTTAGGTTTAAGTAGTTCTAGGTTCTAGGGGACTGACGACCTCAGAAGTTAAGTCCCGTAGTGCTCAGAGCCATTTGTGGAATGTTACATAAAATACACAGCTGTTTATTGCGGTGACGAGTTGGTTCCGCTTGCAGGTTCTTAATTCGAAGCTCAGACCGTGAACACGCAGATTAGTTTGTTTCTTTCTGAGGCTTTGTTCCGGAAAAGCAGATTTGTCGAAATCTCAGTATTGAACGTGGCATCGGTGCTCTTTGCGGGTACACTGATGAGTTAATATGAATTTCAGAAGCCGTGCCGGCCGCTATGGCCGAGCGGTTCTAGGCGCTTCAGTCTGGAGCCGCGCTGCTGCTACGGTCGCAGGTTCGAATCCTGCCTCGGGCATGGATGTGTGTGATGTCCTTAGGTTAGTTAGGTTTAAGTAGTTCTAAGACTAGGGCACTGATGACCTCATATGTTAAGTCCCATAGTGCTTAGAGCCAGTTGAACAGTTCAGAAGCCGTTGACGTCGGAATGTCCAACAGCAACTTTAACTGGGACAGTGACTATACCCTTAGTGGAGTGTAGAAAAGGGCGTTAAGCTGAGTCATCCGACATCTAACTAAACTGTAGCGACATAGTCTTTCTTCATCATGGACATCACCAAATAATCTTTGGTAGCATATGAAAGTTGACCTCGTGACGTCTTCGTGTCTTAAGTCGGCCAACTAAATAAAGTACCACACGGCCTGCTGACGATGACGACAGAGAAAGTAGTCGAGAATTTGAAATATTATACAAATCTGAGGCGGTAAAACTACGTTCTTATGGTACCCCATTTCTTCCCGTTCCAATCACGAATGGAACACGAGGAGAATGGCTGCTTATAGGCTTCTGTGGGTGCTGTAATTCGTCTAATCTTATTTTCACGATCCCTACAGAAGCGATACGCAGTTGACTGAAGAACATTTCTGTACTTTTCACCTAGTACTGGTCTTGACTTTTTACAATTAAGATAACTTATATATTCTGTCCTCAAAAGCCTGCTAATTCATGTACTTCGACACTTTCGTGTTTCTTTCACGTGATTCAGACGCTCCTGTGACCATTCTTGTCATCCGTCTTTGTCTTCGTTGACATAGGGAGAGCCAGTGACCATCGTACGTTGGCTCTCCATAGGGAGAGCCTGTGACCATTGTACGTTGGCTGGGGCGAGGCAGCACACACAGGGCTGAGATAAGTAGTATTATTGACTTGGTACATATGTACCGTGTATTTGTAAAAAAAATTTTGTAGGATCTTGCCGCTGTAGGTGTTGATTTTAGCTTTTGACTATGCCTATTTAGGCAAGCTGGTTAGCCACGCTGAAACCTAGGTAAACACCAGGTAGTTTGTGCAATCGAGGCGGAATTTCCATAATTATTTCGATACTTACGATTGCTGACGCGCTGCAGTGCTGAAAGTTCCGATAGTCGGCACGGAACGATTCCCGGAAAACGAAAGATAAGAATTAAAAATGCTCTGTTCTCAGCCCACACTCTATTGGAGGGTCGACAGCATGCTTGTAGCCAAAATGGAAATGAACACAGATATTATTCCTGAAGAGGGGGAGTAATCTTGTCAGTAGTTGCACAGACTGCTTTATTATACTGGCGAGCGTTTCCAGCCTGGTGTAACTCACGGCACAGCCTGTGTGGGTACTACTCCCCCCTCGAGTATACCACGGAGCCACGTGGCGGTGCGGTCGAGATGACGACCTCGGCGCTGCCGTGTGGTGTCGCAGGGAGTGACGCAAGTGGGCCCCACCTTTCACAGCGACAGCGGCAGGTAACGGATGCGGCGGTATGTAGGTGAGCGCTGCCGGCGCGGCTGCGGCTGCGGCGAGGCGCGCTGCCTTGCGCCCGGCGCGCCAAGGCTGCAGCGGTGCAACAACCTCTGCTCTCCTCTCCGCTCCTGCAGCGAGCGCCGGCCGAGTGGCAGCGCCCGCGGGCGGACCACCACGCACCGGCTGCGACTGGCGAATTCGCTTTATGGCTGCTCCTGCGTGCCGCGCCGCGCCAGCCGTAAAAACGGTCGCGGCTGTAAAACGCAGCCCGACGCGACGACGCGAGGTGCCGAGCGACGCCCTGCCGGCGCACTCCGGCAGCAACACTGCCCCTCATTGTAACACTGCCCGCTCCGATACTCTCTATAAAGGGCGACCGACTTGTCATCGTTACCGCTAACGAGAAATGTGGAAGGCACTGCACTCGAATGGAGTGAGTCTCACATCCCCACCAGGCACCCATCGTTTCTTGCCCAGGGTCGGACGTCCACGTCTTCAGGCCGTTGCTTGTATTCTAGATGGGTACAACGACATTCTCATGGCTTCAAACAAGCCGTCCGTCAGAATTATGACGTATCTCATACTGATGGCTATATTATGCAGATAATTCAGTGTACGCAAATGACACTGGGCGTCCCACACAAACTGTTAGTTTTGATAGCAAGCAAATGTGTTTGTAAGATATTGACTGAATCGAGTTCAAGGAGAGGAAAGAGCTACAAATATACAGAACTGAGATGAAAAAAGCTAAAAGTATACAAAAAGAAAAATTAACAGAAAAGTATAAAAATAAGACTCAAACAGACTGTTAGTCCGCAGCTCGTGGTCGTGTGGTAGCGTTGTCGCTTCCCACGTCCGGGTTCCCGCGTTCGATTCCCGGCGGGGTCAGGGATTTTCTCTGCCTCGTGATGACTGGGTGTTGTGTGCTGTCCTTAGGTTAGTTAGGTTTAAGTAGTTCTAAGTTCTAGGGGACTGATGACCATAGATGTTAAGTCCCATAGTGCTCTGAGCCATTTGAACCAGACTGTTAACATGATGTATGTGAAACGATTCCGTTTGATTAGAGTATTACGAATTTGAAGCCGAATTTTGCCCAGACAAAGTGTTACGGAAGTTATTGATCTATCCTTATCAATCGTCTCTTAACAAAAACTTGCGTCAGAATTATGACTCATCTCATGCCAATTTAATACTGAAGGCCATATTATGCAGATAATTCAGTGTACGCACATGACACTGGGCGTCCCACACAAACTGTCAGTTCTGATAGCATGCAAATGTGTTTATAATATATTGATTGAAGGAGAGGAAAGAGCTAAAAATATACAGAAATGAGATGAAAAGAGCTGAAAGTATACAAAAAGAAAAATTACCAGAAAAGTATAAAAATAAGACTCAAACAGACTGTTAACATGATGTATGTGAAACGATTCCTTTTGATTAGACTATTACGAATTTGAAGCCGAATTTTGCACAGACAAGTGTTACGAAAGTTAATTATGTATCCTTATCAAACGTCTCTTAACAAAAACTAATTAATTATCGGTTTCGACGTATTCTAACCTCCTGCCTTCATTGAAGTACCGGGTGATCAAAAAGTCAGTACAAATTTGAAAAATGAATAAATCATGGAATCATGTAGATAAAGAGGTACGAATTGACACACATGCTTGGAATGATATGGGGTTTTATTAGAACCAAAAAAATACAAAAGTTCAAAAATGTCCGACAGATGGCGCTTCATTCGATCAGAACAGCAATAATTAGCATAACAAAATAAGACAAAGGAAAGATGATGTTCTTTACAGGAAATGCTCAATATGTCCACAATCATTCCTCAACAATAGCTGTAGTCGAGGAATCATGTTGTGAACAGCACTGTAAACCATGTCCGGAGTTATGGTGAGGCAGTGGCATCGGATATTGTCTTTCAACATCCCTAGAGATGTCGGTCGATCACGATACACTTGCGACTTTAGGTAACCCCAAAGCCAATAAACACACGAACTGAGGTCTGGGGACCTGGGAGGCCAAGCATGACGAAAGTGACGGCTGAGCACGCGATCATCACCAAACGACGCGCGCAAGAGATCTTTCACGCGTCTAGCAATATGGGGTGTAGCGCCATCGTACGTTCCAGCAGGTGTTTAGCAGCCAGGCTGGGGATGATGCGATTCTGTAACATATCAGCGTACATCTCGCCCGTCACGGTAGCAGTTACTGACGTTTTGCTGTCCAGCGCCATCTGCCGGACATTTTGTGAACTTTGTTTTTTTTGTTTTTGTTTTTTTGTTCTAATAAAACCCCATGTCATTACAAGCATGTGTGTCAATTTTTACCTCTCTGTGTACATTATTCCGTGGTTTATTAAGTTTTCAAATTTATACTGACTTTTTGATCACCCGGTATATCAAGGCTTTTCGGTAAAAGTGTCATTATTAAGATGATCAGTGTTCTTATGTCAGAGTTAGTTGATGGAAGCTATGCCTCAAAAAACCTATTATTTCACTGCAAACAAGAGGGTTTTCTTTCAGTACATTCTAGTAAAGCTGCGGATAATTTCTGGAAGACAAACCAAATATGAGAACTTGAATCTCACGAAGAAATAAAGGAACTAAAGACATTAGCTGCCATTGGACATTGATTTATATCAACGGGGCAACTTGAAAATTTGTGCCTGACTGAGATTCGAACCAAGGTCTTCTGCTTACTAGACAGATCCCGCTACCACTACTCCGTCCAGACGCAGTGGACACCGGAACCTCACGGATGATCCCAGCACCCTCCCTTCAGGTCCAAATTCTCAACTTATATCACACACCACTGTCGGAGTGCCCTTGGTCATTAGCCTCATAACTCGCGGCATCTCGCCGATTCCAGTAACAGTTCGAACTTTGCGTGCATCTGCACTGAAGAGATAATTGGCTGTCATCGCCTTAATTATTTACGCGATGTCCGTTCTTTCAGATATGTCCAAAAGCATGAACACCATTTTGATCCTGCAGTCACTATGAATCAAGACACAAAGGAAATGTAAACAGTAGCTGCTAGAGGAAATTTATTTATCTCAATGGGACAAGTTGTGTCGGGTTGGGATTCAAACCTGACCACTACGCCAAACGGTCACAGTGGTCCCCACAATCGCGTGGACTACCCTAGAAAGGGAAGAATAATTTCAAGCCACTTTGTGCTGTGACAGAAAAGCTCTGTTGCGTTACATCAAACCAAATTTTATTAAGTGGATTTTGAGTTATTGCGAACAAATCGGATTGCATTTGAAGCAACAGATTTGGTATACATCGATTCATCGCAGACTAACTCTTATTTTTAAAAAGCACGTCGACTTCAATTGTATTATATCACAATATAGACTTTGATTGTATTGTATTCATGAACGTGCACAATAGCGGTCGTGAAAATTATAACGCTAGTAAAGTAACTGAAATGAACTTCATATAATTATTTACGCACAGGACGACACACGAATGATTGGGATACTGAAGTAGACTGACTGGCCCAATATATTTTTGGAAAGTCATGCCCCACAGCTCATAAACATGTGAAGAATGTCATGGTTTACCGCTAAGAGCTCCTGCTAAAATTTCTTTATTTAACAACCAGTTTCGGTCCACAGGCCACCACCAGATTCCTGTGTACCAATTAGAAGAACGTGTAAAGATCATTACAAGACTGAACTGCCAAAATCCAGTTAACTGGTATAAATGTTAACGAAGAATAACACACAATTAAGTGTCACTTACATAAAAGCATTTACTTCATCAAACTAAGCGATATAAAATCATTGGCGTGAGATATTTTAATACTTGTACATTAGAAGCAATTGACAGTTTAATTTGCTATGTGCTATAGAAACGAGCCTTTTACATCTGTTATATCGCCGGCCGGAGTGGCCGTGCGGTTCTAGGCGCTACAGTCTGGAGCCGAGCGACCGCTACGGTCGCAGGTTCGAATCCTGCCTCGGGCATGGATGTGTGTGATGTCCTTAGGTTAGTTAGGTTTAATTAGTTCTGAGTTCTAGGCGCCTAATGACCTCAGAAGTTAAGTCGCATAGTGCTCAGAGCCATTTGAACATCTCTTATATTGTAATACGATTAAGCAATATTTTAGGCGTACGATGGATGTATCTCTTACTTGAATCAGTGGGTTTGTTTCATTGCAGTATTAAATGTTGTGCCAAGTCACGTTGGTCACACACTTCATGCAGCTGTTATTTCAGTCAGTGACAAAGTAATGTATTTGAGCTATCATTCAGTTTATTAATTCCAGATAGATTTGTCTTTTACCACTGACAATATATTTGTAATAATTTAAATCTCTGTATACCATCATCTTATTTTGTATAGTTTCTCTATGTTACTATTTCCCTAGCGCTATTGGAACCTACGTTTATTGTGTTTCGTACTGTGTGGAGCTGGATATACCCCATACTTCAGATCTGCTTTCTTGTTGCCCCAACTATTTTTAGCTGAAGTATGATTTGTTTTCTGGAGTTCACAGTACGACGGAAGCAGTGCATGTGTTGAATATGGCTGTAGCTCGTTTCAGAAAAGTGTGTGTATGTGTATGTAAGCCGTTACTTTTATCAATGTAGTTTCTGTCACCGCAACCGATCTCGGAACACACCTAAGTTGCTACTGGATACCGTGTACAGACTGTTATCTGTTATGACACATTTACTTATTGTAAGATATGACACACCACGTATATAATCTTAAGATACTAGTCACTACAGTGGAACTATGGTGTAGGTAGGTGTCTAGATCATTCTTGGTTCAATTGGTAAACAGTGATTGGTTGTACTGTCGGCAGTAGGTAGAATGTCTCCTATTCCATCATTAATGCTGACTGTTGATACAGCACTTTATGAATGACGATGTAGTTTATATTACCATATGACAACAGATAACTGTAAAAATGTGTTGTATCCATTTTTTGTCATATAATGTGTTCGTAGATCGTTATTCTGAGCGTCTTACTTTTATTCCCAGTAACGAATTCATGGATTTTACTATCTGACGCCAATGATTTTGTATCGCCTAATATGATATTGTAAGTGATTTTGTGTGAGTATGTGACATTGTACTACGTGTGGTTTTTAGTTAGCATTTACTTCGGTTAGTAGGATTAAGACAGTTTAATCTCGAAATGCTCTTTATATGTTCTTTCAATGGATATACAGGAATCTGATAGTGTTACGTGGACCGAAACTGGTTGTTAAACAAAGAAATGTTGTCAACAACTCTTGACGTTCGTGAACACAAAAAAGCGTTTCTGAAAAGGAGTTGTCTGTCAACATAGAATATAAAGTCTTTTCTGAAGGTACTTATCTGGTGTGAAGCCTTGTACGGAAGTGAAATGTGGAGAATAAACAGTTAGACAATTAGGGAATAGCAACTTTTCAGATGTGATGCTACAGGAAAATGCCGAATATTAGATCGTGTGAAGAATCAAGAGGTACACAAGGGATCGGTTTTATAAACACAGCCTGAGACATCAAGTCAGTTTGATCATTTGGACGGGGATGGGTTTAAGGGAGTGATTTTGGGTGGTAACATTGTGGAAGGAAACCATGGGTTGACTAATAAGCGCTTTCAAATGGACTTATGTTGCCTTAGTTACGCAAAGAGGAATAGCCTCCCACAGGATAGAGTGAATTACATCAGACTAATCAATGGAGTGAAGACCACAACAACGACTTCAGAACAATACTGATCTTTAGCGCTGAGAAAGCGTTATGGTGTCAAGCCACCTCGCACTATATCCTCAGCCTTTAACATTGTGATACGCAGGAAGCAGGAAGGCAGGAATGTTAGGATTTGACGTACCGTCAACAAAGAGGACGCTCGAGACGGAATTTGGAGGGCTGGTGAAGGAAATCAGGCGTGTCAAAATGGCTCTGAGCACTATGGGACTTAATTTCGGAGGTCATCAGTCCCCTAAAACTTAGAACTACTTAAACCTAACTAACCTAAGGATATCACACACGTCCATGACCAAGGCAGGATTCGAACCTGCGACCTTAGCGGTCGCGCGGTTCCAGGCTGAAGGGCCTAGAACCGCTCGGCCACAAAGGCCGGCGGGCGTTGCTTCTTTCACAAACATAGTGTAGTACTACCCTCAACATACACATGGATGTTAGGAGGTGAGCCTCTTAAAACAGTGTTCTTTAAATCCGTGTCAAGCAGAGTCGTAAGGTTTCCTAAGAAATGGGTTGAAACAGATAAAGTATAGACAATTTTGTACGCACACCGATCTGTAACGCTATTTGTTAAAATTTGAATGCTGAAGTAACCGACAGTGGCAGTGAAAACGGACGTGATAGTTCTCCCACACGTGTAGCCCCCTAGAATTGACTAAGAGCAGATAGAATGTATTTTTTTTCTTTGTTATGTATGTACATCGCTGTTTAGGACACAAAAGAGGTGGGGAATATAATACAGAAATGTTACACACTGTCAGGAGCTGATAAAATGCACACGACGTCACTGTTAGCAAATTTATGGCACTGAAAACATCTCGCATCTTCAGGATTCCAATCGAACTATTTGACAGAATGGCACAGTGTGTTGGCGATGTATTATCATATAACGCGGAGACATATAACAACTTAGAACAACAAATTTAAATGCGTAGAAACGCATAGTGTTCATACGCTTTTCGGGAATCAGCACTTGGCACGTTACTGAAATAAGCACTTCGATAGTCTCTATTATTCTGTATTCAGATGCCAGCCTAAAGGCTTATGTCTCCGCTAGAGCCTTTGCCAGCCACACTTTTCAGGTGATGCAGCTTTCCCTCACAGATGAGCCGGTGTGGAGGCACTCTGTCTGCTCAGATAAGGGGAGAGGCGATAAGGAGATGAAGCGCAAGTACAAGGTCGGTGCACTCTCCTGCCGGCGGCCTCACAGTTTCTCCTGAGCGCGAAAGAATCACCGTGGGCGTACCGTAGGAGCGGAGAGAGGAGAAACGTAGAACTAGAGTCGAGGAGGCCTTTGCTTCCTAGCACTGAAGCATATCAGTTTGCCTCCAACAGTGCCTAGTCTGTTACTACTTCGGAGAAATACTATCAAATAATTAGTTACAAAGTTCATGTTCCATAACGTGGTTCACGGGCACCTAGAACCTGCTACGAATGCGACGCGAGATGGAAAGGTGGAAATTCATTTTGATGCGAACAGATAAAAGAAGTTCTAGCAATATTGTCACGTAGAAGAAGGCGTAGTTAGATTAATGACGAACGCCAACTTCACTTAACTTGCACATACAAGAGCGCGGAGCGAACTGCCTCCGGCCAGAACACATACAGTATATATATACAGCTACAGAACATTCCAGGACAATGATTCTTGACATTTGTGGATACTTCTAGAATGTACTCGAACCGAAATAGAAATTAAAATTGTACAGTCCAGGTGGGTTTTGAACGCACAACCCTCCATGCAACAGTTTAGTATCGTAACCACTACACCACAGTGCTCCGCAGTTTCTCTTGCGACAGTACTATTAAGGGAGATGCAACTCAAGACTCGATTAGCACTAACATTACAATATTTTTCTTAAATCTAGACATATTTTAGTTAAAAATGGTTTAGATTTTAGATGTAGGTTAGGTTAAGAACTAGGTGGCTACAATTAAAGTGCAGCTACTAACGGAGGTCCAGTGTACACTGTAATTATTGCGTGGCAGTGAAACTTGGTAGATTTGCTTGTGCGTTAATGCGGAACCGATTTACGCCGGAAAAAATTAGTTCGATTTTTGGACGTCAGGTGCAAATCTGCCGCTGTACAGCATCTAGACTTTCTTGCATTCACAGCGCCAGACTTGCAACTGGTAGCCAAACTTGGAACTAATTTTTTTCCAGCGTAAGCCAATTCCTCTTTTGCACATTAAAAATATCTGTAAGTTTCCCTGCCACACGACAACTACAGCCCACGACGTATCTCTGCGGGTATCTGCGCAACCATTATAACCACCAAGTATGTCTGAAATTAACTCAGCATCGCAGATTACGTACGTGTAAAAACATAAATGTTTATAATTGAAAAATTGTGTAAACTTTCAGTTCAGTATGTTCAGACACCTCCTGCTGGCTCCTATAAACTACAATAGCGGCTATAAACGTCGTAAAATTGAATCGAACTGAGGTATGTTCCTGGGAAGGCTCTCCATGTAATTTATATTCGAACACGCAGAGCATCCGCGATGGCTGTTGGAACACTGTGACGGTCAGCTTGTGTGCCACCTGTTTCCCAGAAATCTTTCGTTGACGAAAGCGTCATCGAGATGCTCAGCCAATTCTAGTGGCAGACGATGCAAGATAGGCATTGTGCATTACCATGTGGTTTACTATTAAAATTCCGATCCTATGTTTCTGGAAGGGTCAACTAATACATTGCTTCCTCCTTCATATATTTAGAAAAGCGAACCATGAACGTAAGATCAGAGAGATTCGAACTCACACGGGGGATTACTAACAATCGTTCTTTCCGCGAACCATTCGCGACTGGAACGGGAAAGGAAGGAAGTAACTGTGGTAGACAAAGTGCCCCCCGTCACACACCGTAATGTTTCCTGCCGAGTATAGATGTAGATCCAGATTTGCACTCCGTTTGGCGGTTCTTCATTAACACCTTAAAAAGTTGTGGCATACACGCAGTCTCGTTCTATTCTTCATCACTTATTCCTGGCACACAGGTGCGAACGCGGATTCGGGGCGTTATTTGAGATTTATCCAGCGTTAGAACCACGGAAGAGATTACTTAAGAACCAGTATTGAATACAAACAATATAGGGGAACACAGAGGAAATATATGAGAAACCAGGGAAAAAACAGAATTTTGTGCCAAGCTCTACAGCTGTGTAACATTCCCAGCGGACGGAAAACTCTTCAAGAGGAAACGCAATTTGGAGAAAGATAAATATAAGTAATATGTAAAATAATTATAAGGCTTTGTCACACAGTCCAGTGCTCAAGTCGACGTTGTGAATTGCGTAACGGTCTAGAATGGGAATTTGTAAGCTAATATTCAAAATAGTAAGAAACGCAAGCTATGCAAAGAAGCACTGAAATTTTCTCTCGTCGTATTTACATGGCACATAGCAGCTCGTTAGAGAATATGATTTCTAAGTTTTTCGAATGTTATAGAGTTACTTTTTACAGCCAAAATTTAACTGAGAGGAAACAGACGGACTAAAAAACAAAAGTTAAGAACATAAAGTAAGTGCCTAGCGTATTACGCAACATTTTTTGGGAATTAATATTGAATAAATTGTTAATTACCCGTCAACCCCGTGCAAGTTATTAATATTGACTTTCTGTCAGTATTTGGCAAATGTTATTAGTTATTAGTCTTATTAGTTGAGGTAAGTATACAATACTGCCACAAGCTTGTATTCCATGACTGTCATGTCAAATAGCCGGCCGGAGTGGCCGTGCGGTTCTGGGCGCTACAGTCTGGAACCGAGCAACCGCTACGGTCGCAGGTTCGAATCCTGCCTCGGGCATGGATGTGTGTGATGTCCTTAGGTTAGTTAGGTTTAACTAGTTCTAAGTTCTAGGCGACTGATGACCTCAGAAGTTAAGTCGCATAGTGCTCAGAACCATTTGAACCATTTTCATGTCAAATGCAGCTACAGGAAACAAGCAGAGAAGAGGATGAATGAATTAATAAATTAATGCGAACTAGCGCCTCGTGTGGGTATCGATGAAAGAAATTAGGGCTATGAAGATTAATATGTCAACATAAGTGCTGTACTAAGCCACTTATGGGCTATGAAGATTAATATGACAACATAAGTGCTGTACTAAGCCACTTATGAAATACTCCAATTTTCAGAAATTAAAATCGTCGATGCAACAGTTTATGAAAAGACAGAGATAAATAGTGTAGCCAATCACAGTCCGAATTGCTTGCAAGCGGTGTTTTGGATGACTATTTGCTAGCCTATGAATTAAAGAGCGGCAACACTTAATCTGCTGTCAAACTCACACATTTTATGTATGTATAGGAGCTGTATCATGAAATACAATTTAGTATTTTGTCTATGAAGCACCGTGTTGTTGTAACTGGCAGCTACTCACGGAGGTCCAGCGTGGGCAGATGCGGAACCTATTTACGCTGGAAATAATTAGTTCCAAGTTTGTCCACCAGGCGCAAATCTAGGCTGTGCAGCATCTCGACGACATCTCCTGTGCTTATATTAAAGAAACCATATAAGTGGCGGCTAATAATAAAATCAACATTATGCCTTTCTCATTTGTTTGACCTTCTCTGTCATGTCCTATATCTAATCCTTTACATACGGAAACATTTCTATATGGCTTTCTAGCATTTCACAGCGGCAGATTTACGCCTGGTGGTCAAAACTGGAACTATTCTTTTCCAGTGTAAATCGGTCCTGCATTAACGCTTTAGGGTATCTACCAAGTTTCGCTCCAAACGATAATTACAGCCCACACAGGATCTCTGTGAGTAACTGTACCTTAATTATAACGATCTGGTACTTGTAGTACTTAAAAATAAAATGAGCACAAAAACATTTGATTGTCTGGACCACGCTATAGTTCTGCAAAAGTTAAAAACCACAGAATAAGGTGAAAAGCTCCTCAGTAGTTCTTTCATGTCATGAAATGAAGAAGTGGAGGGGTTCCCCGGCAATATCTACGAAAACAGGGTACACTGAAGGTGTAGAAAGACAGCACGAATATTCACAGGTTTATTCGACCTGTTAGATAGCTGCTCAAGAGCCTGAATTGGCACACGCCTGAAAGTAGATTAAAATATCGACCTGTTAGATAGCTGCTCAAGAGCCTGAATTGGCACACGCCTGAAAGTAGATTAAAATATCTCATGTGAGCCTATGTGAGAAAGTTTCACGAACCAGGCAAAGTCAGAAATCCGGAATGTACTCGTACTACAATCTCCTAAGTATCACTCATTTAAGGATCGCAAAGCCAACGTCAGATCGCGTATAGGATTAAACTAATTAAAGCGCACACACAGGCGTTGAAGCAGTTATTGTACCACTCTCCATATATGAAGTGGTACAATGATAGGTATCCTCTGCTATGCACTGCAGAGGTCTGCGGAGTTTGGGTACAGTTGCAGATTTGTAAATACTGCAGTAATTTGCTGGTTACACATTTAACGGTCGAGTGCTTCAGCGACGCTTTTTAAATCCGGAAGAAACCACAGTCAAATTACTTCCACTCTAGGTAGAAAAATGGTTATCCAATTAGCCTCAGTACAGTTACGTGTATAGAAAGCACACATCTTCATATATTTGCCATTTTTCACATCCGTGTGACGATCGAAAGTAGAAACTGTGCTTTGATCTTTTTTGGAGAGGCAATTTCTGATGGCATATCATGGGCAGAGCACGCACGTGAAAGTGGTCCGATCTCCAGACTTATTTTATATACAGACAGCAAACACTGATTCATTATCCAAACTTTATCTACTAAGTCCCCTCTATAACCCTTAGAAGCGTGTAATAATACCCACAGCCCAACCCTTTCGAGTTCACAAATGAAAACTAAAACACTTCTAAGCGTCTCTTTTACGTTTTAATTTATTTACACCACCTTGAGGCCCCTTGACCAACGTAAGTTGGGAGGAATCCAATCTGTGTGCAGTCAGAACAGGAGGCAATATTAAACAACCCGTGTCGTAGATCTTTGGTCTACACGAAACTATCCACTTGTTTGTGTAAACCAGAGATCTACGGACACCGGTTCTTTAATATCGGCACCGAGTGGGATGGCACAGTGGTTAGCATACTGGGCTCGCATTCGGGAGGACGACAGTTCCAACCAGCGCTCGGCCGCCCTGATTTCCATAAATCGCTTAAGGTAAATGCCGGGATGGTTCCTTTGAAAGGGCACGGCTGATTTCCTTCTCCATCTTTCCCTAATCCGAGATTGTGCTCCGTCTCCGATGACCTTGTAGTCGACGGGTCGTTAAACACTAGTCTCCTCCAGTTCTTACTTTAATGTTGGCTTTTGTTATGACTGCTCACGAGACTGGATTCCCCTAAATTTATGTTGGTCAAGTGGCCTGAAGACGGCGTGATGAGACACTGGTTCCACAGTTAAATTAAATGCAAAAGAGACGGCTTCAGGTGTTTTAATTTTCATTTCATATTGAAGAGCATAAGTCCTAGTAGCCATCTTCTTCTTCCGTTTCACCCTCTTTGGAGTACGCTGGATCAATAATTTCTTTGTGCGTTGTTCTTTTCTTAGGGCCCAGTATTTCTTCATTCTTTCTGAACTTCTTCTCCTCTCTTCTTCCGAGATGAAGGGTTTGGACTTTTGTGTAGATTTGTCTTGGAACCTTATGTTTTCATCTTTAGTAGTTAATTTAGCTGTTCGATCAATAAGTGAATTTTCTGAAATCTTTAATTCTACTAGGTCTTTCTCAGTTTGTTTAAACCAGTTGGGTTTCGTTTTGCGGTTACGGAAGAAGTCAAAGATTTGTTTAGTTAATCTGTTGGAATTCATTCTGAGAAGATGATCATAAAAATTTATTCTCCTTTTTCGCATAGAATCTGTAAGTTTTTCAATTTTCTTGTAGAGAGTTTCATTTTTGATGTATATAATCTTATTGTCTTGAAATTTTGGCCCAATGATTTTTCTTAACATTTTTCTTTCCTTCAGCTCAAGTTTCTCCATTTGGCCTTTTGTAATGTGTAATTTTGGTCCCCCATGAAAGGGATTTTTTGTTGTATGTATTTTTTGTTAGTTGGAAGGCCAATTCAAGTTTATTTTTTCTGGATTCCATTGTTTTGCTTTCCCCAGCATTCCAACTAATCCATTCTCCGAGATATTTGAATTCTTTTACTATTTCAATCTTCTGTTCTTGAACTTTGAGGTATTTACACGAGTGCTTGACGTTTGTCAATATATTACTTTTTTCAAAGGAGATCTGAAGACCTACTTTAGCTGCTTGTTTCTTTAGTTCAAGGATTTGCTCCCGTGCTTCGACTATTGTTTCAGCAGACAGGGCCATATTATCTGCAAAAGCAACGCAATTTACTTTAAGGTTCTTCTTTTTGCAACCCACTCTTATACCACTGTTAATATTTGTGTTCCATTCTCTGACTACTTTCTCAAGCGCACAATTGAACAGGACCGGTGAGAGCCCCTCCCCCTGTCGCACTCCCGTTTTTATTTCAAAGGGTTCCGATAACTTGCCCGTAAATTTAACTTTCGAAAATGTATTTGTAAAGGTCGCTTTTATAATATTAGTTGTTTTCTTATCCAAACCCATTTCTTCCAGGACTGATAATAGAGATTCTCTATCAATCGAATCATATGCTTTTTTGAAATCAATGAAGGAGATTACGTATGTCTTTGCCCTTGAGTTTTGGTTTGCCATAATGTTTTTTTACAAGAACGGACATACAATGATTATTTCTATTCTGGTTTTGTCAGTGTTCGTTTTTTTTCCCCCAATATATATAATACATAACAACCCACCACCTTATGCAATTAGTGGGTCCTAGTTGATACAATTCAAGTGTTAATATTACAGCTTACTCTATGTTAGTTATCTTTTGCTCTCACTATGGGCACTACTGTTATGTCTTTCTATGTTATTTTATTCTACTTATGCTAATCTACTTCTACCTGCAGCGTTACAGACGTGCCAGCGTTGTATAAACCTGTGTTCTTGACCCTGCTCACCGAGCTAATTCGTCAGTGTTTCCTTGTTAATGTATCACAAGTGAACCTGGGGTGGAGAAATATATATTTTTCACCATCTGCATTATCTTCAGCTGAATGACTGCGGCGGAATGAGCTAGGCTTCTGCGGACGCCTAGTAAAACTAGGCGCCGTCAGGGGGGAAACTGTGGAAATACGGAGCACGCGCAAGGACGACTGTGGGTGCGGCTGGCGCACCTGCCGGCAGTGCAGCGGCGGCGGCGGCGACTAGGAAATGGCGTGCTACACGTTGCGGCGCGGCGTGGCGCGGCAGCGACTGTACCCCGTGCTGAGTCACTCGCCAAGAATGCCTCGCAGCGAGAGCAGACACCCGCTTTAAACTCATAAAAACGACGCGGCCGCTCCGCACTCGCCCCGCGGTCGCAGCTGGCAGTCCCTCCACCGCTGCCGCCAGCGTTTCCGCGACTGCGAGACACGGCGGTGGGTGGCGCGCGCCCGCCCGCAACTAGCCAACGCAGTTGCTCGCCTCCCGTGCTCACAGCGACTGTCTTGAGGTGTACACTCTGGTAGGATAGTCGGCAATAATGTGCCGCAAAGAAATTAAAATTAGTTCAGAGTCCCCTATTCCAAACAAGGTTTCCGGGAAGTTTTCCTTGGTTGTAAGACAAATGCCGGAACTGCTATCCTCTCCCAAATATTCTTATTTCCGATTCCCTCTGGTCCACTACCAAGCAAAGCGAAGCTCCGCGGTCTGAACCTAATGGGTTAGAAGGGACCGATGAGAGCAGTGTCATCCTCCGCCAGAGGCGTGGCGCCAACGGATGCGAAATTGAGGGGGTGGGGCCAGCACATGGCACTCCCGACCGTCTTCGGCTTTCGTGACCTTGAAGCCGCCACATCTCATTCAAGTACACTACTGGCAATTAAAATTGCTACACCAAGAAAAAATACAGATGATAAATGGGTATTCATTGGACAAATATATGATACTAGAACTGACATGTGATTACATTTTCATGCAATTTTGGTGCATAGATCCCGAGAAATCAGTACCCAGAACAACCACCCCTGGCCATAATAACGGCCTTGATACGCCTGGGTACTGAGTCAAACAGAGCGTGGATGGCGTGTACAGGTACAGCTGCCCATGCAGCTTCAACACGATGCCACAGTTCATCAACAGTAGTGACTGGCGTATCGTGACGAGCCAGTTGCTCGGCCACCATTGACCAGACGTTTACGATTGGTGAGAAATCTGGAGAATGTGCTGGCCAGGGTAGCAGTCGAACATTTTCTGTATCCAGGAAGGCCCATACAGGACCTGCAACATGCGGTCGTGCATTATCCTGCTGAAATGTAGGGTTTCGCAGGGATCGATGAAGGGTAGAGCCGCGGGTCGTAACACATCTGAAATGTAGCGTCCACTGTTCAAAGTGCCGTCAATGTGAAGAAGAGGTGACCGAGACGTGTAACCAATGGCACCCCATACCATCACGCCGGGTGATACGCCAGTGTGGCGATGACGAATACACGCTTCCAATGTGCGGCACGGCGATGTCGCCAAAGAAGGATGCGACCATCATGATGCTGTAAACAGAACCTGGATTCATCCGAAAAAGTGACGCCGGCCGGGGTGGCCAAGCGGTTAAACTCGCTACAGTCTGGAACCGCGCGACCGCTACAGTAGCAGGTTCGAGTCCTGCCTCGGGCATGGATGTGTGTGATGTCCTTAGGTCAGTTAGGTTTAAGTAGTTCTAAGTTCGAGGGGACTGATGACCTTAGAAGTTAAGTCCCATAGTGCTCAGAGCCATTTTTTTTTTTGAAAAAGTGACGTTTTGCCATTCGTGCACCCAGATCCGTCGTTGAGTACACCATCGCATGCGCTCCTGTCTGTGATGCGGCGTCAAGGGTAACCGCAGCCATGGTCTCCGAGCTGATAGTCCATGCTGCTGCAAACGTCGGCGAACTGTTCGTGCAGATGGTTGTTGTCTTGCAAACGTCCCCATCTGTTGACTCAGGGATCGAGACGTGGCTGTACGATCCGTTACAGCCATGCGGATAAGATGCGTGTCATGTCGACTGCTAGTGATACGAGGCCGTTGGGATCCAGCACGGCGTTCCATATTACCCTCCTGAAGCCACCGATTCCGTATTCTGCTAACAGTCATTGGATCTCGACCAACGCGAGCAGCAGTGTCGGGATACGATAAACTGCAATCGCGATAGGCTGCAATCCGACCTTTATCAAAGTCGGAAACGTGATGGTACGCATTTCTCCTCCTTACACGAGGCATCACAACTACGTTTCACCAGGCAACGCCGGTCAACTGCTGTTTGTGTATGAGAAATCGGTTGGAAACTTTCCTCATGTCAGCACGTTGTAGGTGTCGCCACCGGCGCCAACGTTGTGTGAATGCTCTGAAAAGCTAATCATTTGCATAGCACAGCATCTTCTTCCTGTCGGTTAAATTTGGCGTCTGTTGCACGTCATCTTCGTGGTGTAGCAATGGCCAGTACGGTAACGCTCTGCTCAATTGGTGTCACGAGTGAGTGCTCCCCTTCGCAGTCCTCCACCAAGGAAAAGTCTCTGGCAGTATAGGGAATCTTACGCGGGTCCTCCGTATAGCAGTCGGGCACGTTGACCACACTGAGTCTTGGTACTGTAGCTGACTAGTGTACGCGGCCACAACGCCGACGTTCCCACTAGCCAGTTAGAGGTGCATTCGGTGTGCTGTATATGAGGAGGCAAGCCATGATTTGGAAGGTCGGGCTAGTGACAATCTGACGGCAGGCTAGCGCAGTCTTTGTTATGGAAAGCCTGTTACATCGAGAGAGTGGAGGTATATATCTACCGAGGGTAATCCCAAAAGTAAGGTCTCCTATTGTTTTACAAGTACATAGACCTGTTTATTGCTACAATGGTTTATATCAGTTTACAGCTTGAACATTTAGCTGTTTTTCGACATAATAACCATTTATGTCGATGCATTTTTGTAGACGCTGTGGCAGTTTTTGTATGCCCATGTCATACCAGCTCGCCGCCATGCTGTTCAGAAAGTTATGAAAATCTTTCACCTCGTCGTCGGAGCTGAATCGCTGGGACCACAATTAACGCTGATAGGTACCGTGAGACTCTCAAAAAACTCGAACAGGCAACTCAGAACCGGAGAAGAGGAATGTTGAGCAAGTGGGTACATATTCTCCATATCAACGCTCGCCCACACATCGCTCGGCAACCCGTTTCTCTCCTGCTACAGTTTCAGTGGAACATAATTACCCACCCACCCTATAGTCCTGACTTGGCACCCAGTGACTATCACCTGTTCCCTTCAGATCCGACGACGAGGTGAAAGAAGAGGTTCATAACATTCTGAACAGCATGGCGGCGAGGTGGTATGACATGGGCGTACAAAAACTGCCACAGCGTCTGCAAAAATGCATCGACATAAACGGTCAGTGTGTCGAAAAATAACTAAATGTTAAAGCTGTAAAGTGATATAAACCATTGTAAAAATAAACAGGTCTGTGTACTTATAAAAAAAGGAGACATTACTTTTTGGATTGCCCTCGTATCTGTCGTAGTACCACGAAGGCACGGACGGAAAAGGATACTACGCCTTATGCATCTCTACAAGAACAACGAAGATGGCAAGTTCTTCTTTTATTTTTATTGCGGCACAGATCGTTTCAAATGAAGCTGCACAAAGCTTCACAAACGCAAATGGTGTTCTGAATCGGTGTAGAATGAGAGGAAATCGAGAAGCTTGATCTTATTTCTAGATGGCTACAAAATTGTCCGTTTGTGAAAGGCATTCTAATGCTAAAGCGGTCCTGTTAGATACGCTAAGTGATTAAGGATGTGGTCATTTCGTTCAGCTCCTGCGGTCGAGGCGTGGTTGGTGAGACGCGGTTCATTTAACCACGCTTCTCTCTCGCTCGGACCTGCTCAGCGCAGCGAAGCTTATCTCAGACGATGACTCATAATGCAAAATGTATTCCGCCTCTGGAGCGATGAAGCGAATCCGTTTGCTTCTTTTTGCACTGCAGTGCAATCACGACGATTTCTGTCCCATTCTTCACGCCAGTTACATCTTTCTGTTCCTAATATGCTGAATATACAGATCGTTGTCAACGTAATGGAAAGGTCTATGTTAAGGAACATGGCGTTTTCGCGAGAAGGGAACGCTGATGACTAGGCTGCTGCGACTGTAGCTGTCGGCGACGCACTACGTTTCCAAATGTATAATTTCACTGTCTCAAAGTTACTGACTTCCAACTACAGTTGATACATCCTAACGTTTAGGTGCCCCTCTCCCCCTTGCCGGAAAAAACTTCGGAAACTGAACACACAGTCTTCCCTGCTCCATAGGCGTATGTATCAATTCAGTTCAAATGGTTCAAGTGGCTCTAAGCACTATGGGACTTAACATCTGAGGTCATCAGTCCCCTAGACTTAGAACTACTTAAACCTAACTAACCTAGGGACATCACGCACATCCATGCGCGAGGCAGGATTCGAACCTGCGACCGTAGCAGCAGCGCGGTTCCGGACTGAAGCGCCTAGAACTCTCGGCCACAGCGGCCGGCTATCAGTTCAGTGTCAGCTTAAAGAAAGCCAGAAAATGACATGGATATTGATCAGTGGTTGGTGTACGCAGGGCCATTTATAGCTAAATTTCAAAACTGTTGCGTCATTCACTTATATGAATCATCAGTATAGTTTTCTTGGCATAACTTCATCATAGCACCCTACCTCACGTGCTTCCATAAGTTGATCACTCGCTTCTCTCTGCCTTCAAATATCGTTAATTTCATCCAATGCGTAAGGGGCTGAGAACAAGTTCCATGGCACTTCATACGAAATAAATAAATAAATACAATGAGCGATATTAATTTGAACAACAACGTTGAGTCGCTCCTCTTGTCTATATTTACGCTCTGAAACCGTTTTCAAACAGTCGATTGCTCAGTTTGAGATAGACAGAGATCAGCTTGGTTTCAGAAAACGTAAAGTTTTTTTTTTAAGATTTCATCTTAAAAATGAAAAGATTAAGGCTTTTGTGGACGTTAACATCGAATGCAAGTTAGAAATATTGTGAAGAATATGGGTTAAAGTAACAAGACTAACGAGTAAATTACCTTACCAAAATACTAAGTGTAAACATTCGAAACAGAACCAAAAGTACGTGGAAATGGGTTGCTGTTTGTTGCCAGAGATGTATGATATGATCGTCAAAGAAAAATTACGGAAGTGCAAGAAAATGGCAGAAGGGGGATAGAAATAGAAGAGCAACATATATGGACACTACGATTTGTGGAAGAGAGAACCCGTTTGACCGATACTTACAAGGGAACCTCCCCATCGCACCCCCCTCAGATTTAGTTATAAGTTGGCACAGTGGATAGGCCTTGAAAAACGGAACACAGATCAATCGATAAAACAGGAAGAAGTTGTGTAGAACTATGAAAAAAATAAGCAAAATATACAAACTGAGTAGTCCATGCGCAAGATAGGCAACATCAAGGACAGTGTGAGTTAAGGAACGCCGTGGTGCCGTGGTTAGCGTGAGCGGCTGGGGAACGAGAGGTCTTTGGTTCAAGTCTTTCCTCGAGTGATAAGTTTAATTTTTTATTTCCAGACAATTGTTATGTCCGTCCGCTATGTTTTCATCACTTTTTTGGGAGTGATTATCACATCCACAAGAAAACCTAAATCGGGCAAGGTAGAAGAATCTTTTTACCCATTCGCCAAGTGTAGAAGTTAGGTGGGTCAACAACATATTCCTGTCATGTGACGCACATGCCGTCACCAATGTCGTATAGAATATATCAGACGTGTTTTCCTGTGGAGGAATTGGTTGACCTATGACCTTGCGATCAAATGTTTTCAGTTCCCATTGGAGAGGCACGTCCTTTCGTCTACTAATCGCACGGTTTTGCGGTGCGGTCGCAAAACACAGACACTAAACTTATTACAGTGAATAGAGACGCCAATGAACGAACGGACAGATCATAACTTTGCGAAGATAAAAAAAGTAAACTTTTCACTCGAGGGAGGGCTTGAACCAAGGACCTGTCGTTCCGCAGCCGCTCACGCTAACCACGGCGCTCCTTAGCTCACATTTGTCCTTGATGTTGCTTATCCTGCCCATTGACTACTCAGTTTGTATATTTTGCTTATTTTTTTCATAGTTCCACACAACTTCTTCCTGTTTTCTCGATTGATCCGTGTTCCGTTTTTCAAGGCCTATCCACTATTCCAACTTATAACCAAATCTGAGGGGGGTGCGATGGGGAGGTTCCCTTGTTAGGAAGACTTTGATCTGTTGATGTAAAGGGACAAAATACTTAACACAGCTTATTGATTAATAATGAAATCTATGGTAAAGGGACCAAGAATAGACGAATAACGACTTGCTTAAGATGGGATTCGGGTTAGACGGAGTAATGGCAGATGTAAAAGAATTCTATCTCGGAATCAGGGAAGCAAGATTAGCCATGATGACTGAGGCAAGAGAGGTGTCACAACTAAACTGACACTGGTGAAAAAATCATTCTTTACCGTAAGGTATTTGCTAGTGTTAAATGTTGATAAGTGAACGTGGAAGAAGTTCCGGAAAGTGCGCTAGCAGTGTATGTAGCTGGTAGCATTTGACCGGTCCCGCGTAAGTGACGCCAAATGTCGGAACGTTTGGGCACTGCTAACAGTTCGAAGTAAAACTGGTATTCACTTAAAAATGATAAAGTACAATAATGTAGCGAAATGAGTTTCTGAACAGGTCGAGGGAGATAACCATGGTAGTTGGAATACAGTGCTCCAGGAGATGGCGATTAGTCTACGAACTAAAGAGATATCTCCGCTCTCATCACGACCTTTACGTTTCTAATACATTCAGCTGTGTGGCTTGTGCTGTTCTGTTATTATGGCCACAGTGCTGTTTTCTAAAGTATTGCAACTTCCATCCCAATCTCGCCCACTGACTGCCCGCGCCAATTAGTGTTGCACTTCCATTCACTGGCTGTGAGCGCCCCTCGCGCCCGTCTGGATGTGCTTTCCGTGTTTTATATAAAAAAGCCGGTTTTTGGAAGGTCCTTCGGAATCGCCTGCGCAGCTTTCACTACTCCTTCTGATTATGGAAAATGCCTGCCACGAAGCTGTTTCTTCAGGAAAGGGAATGGAAAAAAGTGACACGGGACTAAATACGGACTATAGGGAGAATGAGGGCTGCGCTTTACATTGGTTTTTGCAAGATATTCAGCAACAACATTTGCAATATGCTGCCGTGCATTGTCGTGCTGCAGTGTCCGTCCTGTTTCATGGATATGTGATATTTTAGGCCTGATTTGGAATTGCGGAGTCTTTAGGACATCCCTTTAGTATCCAGTTATTGAAGTTCGTGCTGGTGCAACATGCTGACAAACCATTCAATGAATATAAAGAAAAAGCGATGACCGTAACTTTCCCAGCAGAAGCAAAGACTTATACTTTTTGGAGGTTCGTGATGAAGGAGATTAACACTCTGAGCTTTCTAAATAATGTATCAAGTTTCATCAGCAGTGATTACCTTTGAAAGAAACTCCAGATCTTCCTATAACATCTACTTCAACTGAGTGCAAAAGTGCACGGGAACGTCGTTTTGTTCATGAATCAGCATTCACAAGCAAGTCTCATGTAAGTTTTCTGTCACCAACTCGCGGATGGCACCCGATGATGTTATTCGTCGACCCTCCCTCATAATGACAGCATGGATGATGACGTTTTCTTCGTAAGAGCTGTAACCGAGCGCCGGGTCCAGCTTCATTTGAAACTGATTATCTCCCCTCATTAAAAAATTTAAACCATTTAAAACTGTGCTGTAGGAAAGAACAGAATGTTCATAGGACTCCTGTAACACTGCGTAAGCCTCAGTTTCTAATATTTGTTGAGAAGAGAGCAGAATTTCAAAGGCCCGCATTGTTTATTGCACATCACCTCCATTGTTGTGGTAGGCGATACTGAACGTCGAAAACCAGCCACTCGCAGTCGGGAACCATGACTGCCAACAATGAAACTAGTACGGCGTGCTTTTTACTCATGAAGCTAACAGGAAGTCACAAGATTTAAAGTTTAGCGCGAGAAACTATGGCCATAAAAAGTTATGATCCGTTTTTATTGAACTGATCTCGTAATTGGTAAAATTTCTACCTGTTTCGAAACACGGTAAATATAAACTGAGTGCAGGCACATGTTAGTTATGGATATTAAGTAATTACACTAACAAGCTTCAGTAACGGCCCATCTTACGATTTAAAGTTTCATTAGTATTTTTAAGAAATAGTACACAATTTTTATTCCGAATTTCTTTCTTCATATTTACTTCTTTAATTCGCGTTTTTTATATTAAGAAATTTTTGTAGACGAGACTACGAGTTACAGATATCAAGAACATTACTGGTGGATCCAATTTATTTCATGTAAAATATCTTTATTGCTTTCGACGAACAGAACAATACCTCTGCGTGCAGCTATACTGGTGTGCGAATTTTGTTTATTAATGTGACCATCGCCTATGTTCGACGTCAACGTGCAGTAAAGTGTCACAAAGGGCTTGTGCCGCTGCCAGCAGTAGCGGTGGAGTTTGTATGAAGCGTGTCGGGGGACGCGTAAAACAGAGCGTTCGATATCGTAATGCGGAAACGGAGCGATTTATCTGACGTCCAAAGGGGAATGATCACTATCTTTCGGGCCGAGAGTGTAAGAATTTCCGAAACGCCTGCAAACTATTCGCGTATCGTCGTGGTTAAATGATGGCAGAATTAGCGCTATCCAAAACAGGCGCCGATGCAACAGTGGTGCACCACGGGACATAATTGACTGGAGTGGGCAACGGCTGCGGAGATTTGTACGAGCGAATAGACATGAAACTGTCGAGCAAGTGATAGCCAAGATGAACCACGGGACTACCAATAGTTTCTACTCAACGACCATTCAGCGAACTTTGCTGCGTATGAGCTTCCGCAGTAGGCACCTTGTTCATGCACCGGTCTGACTGCAGTTCATCAGCGACGAAGGCTGGAATTTGCACGCCAATACCACAACTGAGAGTCTACTGAATGGCGACTGGTAGCACTTTGAGTAGAACCATGTTCTATAGTCCATCTGATAGAAATCCGCAGAGAGTGACCCCTCGTGATCAGCCGAGTTATTTTCTGATGCACGGAAAAATGAGTGTTCCCGAAAGTGCGTCCCCGCGTGCGGGCGTGGATTTAGTGTTGAACTTTACGATGATCTAGGAGCGTGTTTCCTTTAACAGTGTGTGCACGTGTCAGCAGGCAGAGGCCTGCAAGTCAGATCGCAGAGCCAGTAGCTGGCTGGGCGGTGGTGTTTTGGTGAACGAGACAGACTTCGCGAGGTTTTCTGGAAGCCAATAAATTATGTTTCCGTGGATATTTGATAGTGGTGTTTTTGTGTGACTCTTTCCCTAGTGGCTTTGAACTTTATTCCTGTTTGGTTGTGATGATGATTACCGGCAGCAGTTCCTTCTGATGGCTGGCTCTGAGCACTATGGGACTTAACATCTGAGGTCATCAGTCCCCTAGAACTTAGAACTACTTAAACCTAACTAACCTAAGGACATCATACACATCCATGCCCGAGGCAGGATTCGAACCTGCGACCGTAGCGGTCGCGTAGTTCCACACTGAAGCGCCTAGAACCGCTCGGTCACACGGGCCGGCTTTCTTCTGATAGCCAGTTGGAGGCGGTCTATTGAAATGTTAGCGGTGAACATATTCGAGCCCAGTGGTCGAGCCGGCTGGTGTGGCCGATCGGTTCTAGGCGCTTCAGTCTGGAACCGCGCGACCGCTACGGTCGCAGGTTCGAATCCTGCCTCGGGTATGGATGTGTGTGCTGTCCTTAGGTTAGTTAGGTTTAAGTAGTTCTAAGTGTAGGGGACTGACGATCTCAGCTGTTAAGTCCCATAGTGCTCAGAGCCTTTTGAACCATTTGAATTTGAAAGTAGATGGATTGCTATAGGATTGATTATTCGCGCTGGAGCAGTGAAAAGCTGAACCCTGCCTTGTGGGGCAAAGCGGGGCAGCCGACCATTATTTATATTGATTTGGTAGTGTAGCAATTCGGAGAATGAATTCGGGTCCGCCAGTAAATGTTTCCAGTTGAATTCGTGGAGCGGTACGTCGCGTAATTTGTCTCACGCGTTCTACCGGCGATTTCTCAGTCCCGACACTCTGGTAACCGGATGCAGCAGCACTAGACACTAGGTAGGTGTTGGGCTCTGTGGCCGGCCGGGCGGCCGGCGCTGTTGGCGAGGTTATGGCCGCGGCCCTGCCGGCTAGCAGTAGTGGCGCGGACGCGGCCGCTCTCGCCGCTGAGCACCGCGCTTGCTTTCCTTTTGGTGTGGCGGGGACCGCACATTATCATTACCGTCCATCACAGCGGCTGTTCGCGTCTCGTTAATCGCGAGCGCCAAGCTCGCGTCTTTGCTGATGTACGGTACCTTCTGCTTACGAAGTCCGACACCGTTTACACTACTGGCCATTAAAATTGCTACACCACGAAGATGACGTGCTACAGACGCCAAATTTAACCGACAGGAAGAAGATGCTGCAATATGCAAATGATTAGCTTTTCAGAGCATTCACACAAGGTTGGCGCCGGTGGCGACACCTACAACGTGCTGACACGAGGAAAGTCTCCAACCGATTTCTCATACACAAACACCAGTTGACCGGCGTTGCCTGGTGAAACGTTGTTGTGATGCCTCGTGTAAGGAGGAAAAATGCGTACCATCACGTTTATGACTCTGATAAAGGTCGGATTGCAGCCCATCGCGATTGCGGTTTATCGTATCGCGACATTGCTGCTCGCGTTGGTCGAGATCCAATGACTGTTAGCAGAATATGGAATCGGTGGGTTCAGGGGGGTAATACGGATCGCCGTGCTGGATCCCAACGGCCTCGTATCACTAGCAGTCGATAAGACAGGCATCTTATCCGCATGGCTGTAACGGATCACGCAGCCACGTCTCGATCCCTGAGTCAACAAACAGATGGGGACGTTTGCAAGACAACAACCATCTGCACGAACAGTTCGACGACGTTTGCAGCAACATGGACTATCAGCTCGGAGACCATGGCATCTTCTCCGCATGGCTGTAACGGATCACGCAGCCACGTCTCGATCCCTGAGTCAACAAACAGATGGGGACGTTTGCAAGACAACAACCATCTGCACGAACAGTTCGACGACGTTTGCAGCAACATGGACTATCAGCTCGGAGACCATGGCCGCGGTTACCCAAGACGCTGCATCACAGACAGGAGCGCCTGCCATGGTGTACCTAACGACGAACCTGGACGCACGAATGGCAAAACGTAATTTTTTTCGGATGAATCCAGGTTCTGTTTACAGCATCATGATGGTCGCATCCGTGTTTGGCGACATCGCAGTGAACGCACATTGGAAATGTGTATTCGTCATCGCCATACTGGCGTATCACCCGGCATGATGGTATGGGGTGCCATTGGTTACACGTCTCGGTCACCTTTTGTTCGCACTGACGGCACTTTGAACAGTGGACGTTACATTTCAGATGTGTTACGACCCGTGGCTGTACCCTTCATCCGATCCCCGCCAAACCCTACATTTCAGCAGGATAATGCACGACCGCATGTTGCAGGTCCTGTACGGCCTTTCTGGATACAGAAAATGTTCGACTGTTGCCCTGGCCAGCATATTCTTCAGATATCTCTATCAAGGCAGTTATTGTGGTCAGAGCTGGTTGTTCTGGGTACCGATTTCTCGGGATCTATGCATCCAATCTGGGTGAAAATGTAATCACGTGTCACTTCTAGTATAATATATTTGTCCAATGAATATCGGTTTATCATCTGGTGCAGTAATTTTTTGGCCAGTAGTGTAGATACTGCTAACGATCGGCCGTGGTCTTGAGAGCCGTATATTGTAAGCATCAGTGTTTAGGACATTGTGGCACCGTGTCTGTTTACGACTTTAAAGCAATTCTTATTTGGAGTGGCACTGAATTTACGACTATGAGACGCTCGAGTAACATACGAAACTTCTTGGTAGATTCATTCCGAAACTAACATAAGACTCACAAGGATACTTCTCCCTTATGCAAGACATAATCAATTTAGCTTGCCTCATACACGTTTCTTACATAGCTTCATTACACAAACTGTACGTTAAGTAAAGCTACATATTATTTTCTTATATTACTATACTGAGGATAAACTTTCCCGCTGCCCTTGATGGGCATGAGTGACGCTCGCGCTGTGACTGAATAAAACCTAACGAGACGCACAACTTTTCTTCTGGTCTTTTTGTCCCCTCCGATGCCACAACTTGCTAACAACGCAAGATCGACGAACAATACTGAATAATTGATTGAACGAGGTTAAGGTACCGTCTTCGTGCGTGAGTGACTGTTTACATGACGGTTACGAAAGATTTCAACAGTCAAACGACGGTGTTTCTTCTATTTGGAAGCATCATATTACATTTACGAATGTTGAGTCTCATCTGACAGTCTCTTGGATTTCGCATCAGTTTTGTACGGACGTGGCATCCTCGCACACAACAGTGTAGTATACGAACAGCCACAGACATTGGCAAGGGTTGTCTGGCAGCATATAAGCAACACCGACACTTCATCATGTTCGCCACTCCATTTACGGGTAAATTATTTACCGACAGTTATCTGTCAGTCATTGACAAATTCTATTGTATACTCTCGAAATTAAAGTTGAGAACCGTGTCGATATTATCACGTGAGTTATAGCAAGTCTAGTAAATTTCTCTAGTTACAAAACCAAACAGATATTGTCGAAATAATCTCGGTAATGGCAAGCATCAATGAGTATATGTGGTTCGAAAATGACCCAACAGCTTTCTCGAAGATAAATATAAAATTCCGAATAAATAAATGAAAATTGTGAGGACATATTGACTAAAAATGTAGGAGAGAATACCCATAGACTCAAACTATATGGATAGCCAGTAAGGGCATTGCTGCTGAGAGACAAGGTTGCGTGCTTGACCCTCACACGACGCTGTTATTAAGATTCATCAGCAAAAATCTTCAAGACGATCGGGTGAGATCGCAGGCTACACTGATTCTTGAGAGAAGATTCTTTCCACTATATTTAGGTGTATTCCGCACCATACTTTTTATGCATAAAAAGTGCAGAAAGTAAGCTTGTTACAACACTGCTCCGTATCTCAAGGGGAGCACAATTAGTTCTCAGGAGCGGCACGTTCAATGTGATTAATTTTGCAAAAACAGACATAATGTCTGATAGGATTGCAGGAATCAGTGGTTTTGCAATGTTACTTATAATCCGTCTTGATATCAAATTTTTTTTATTCATATGACCGGTTGCGGTTCATCCAGAACCATCTTCAGATCTGTAACGATAATGATACTAACTTACTATTTCACGAATGCAAATCTTTTTCATCCTATCTAATCAACATCAAATGTACCAGAACGTATCTGATATTTCGGTTACAGGATTAACCCGTCCAAATCCAGCAACTTTCACATGCTACGTCACATAAAATTGGTTGGCAGAATGCACGTCATTTATATTAATTATAACACTAATACCGACGGGTGGCGTCTGGTACATTTGTTACATTACATATGCACATACTGTATTCAGTAGATTTTTGTGATTAACTTTTATTTCCAAAAAAATTAAAATCTGTAGATGTCAAGGTTAAAATTTGTACTTATCAACATTAAAAAACAGTAAAATAATCATTTTCATACGATCTAAAAACATAGGGTGATTTCTATATCAATGGCGCTGGTGTAGACTTGTTTTCTAAGCTGGAAGATGTGTACAGCGCCTGCCGTCGTTGATTTTTTAAATTTTGATAAGTACAGATTTTAACCTTGACACCTACAGATTTTAATTAAGTATTTTTGGAGATAACAGTTTATAACAAAAATCTACTGAATACAATATGTGCATATGTAATGTAACAAATGTAGCAGACGCCACCTGTCGGTAATGGTGTCATAATTAATATAAATGACGTGCATTCTGCCAACCAATTTTATGTGACGTAGCATGTGAAAGTTGCTGGATTTGGACGGGTTACTCCTGTAACCGAAATATCAGATACGTTCTGGTACATTTGATGTTGATTAGATAGGATGAAAAAGATTTGGATTCGTGAAATAGTAAATTAGTATCATTATCGTTACAGATCTGAAGATGGTTCTGGATGAACCGAAACCGGTCATATGAATAAAAAAAATTTGCAATCAAGACGGATTATAAGTAACAATGTGATTAAGCCACAAGGACCGACAAGCAACATTCTACAGAGTCCAGTCACATTAATGTGACCACCTGTCAAAAGCCTGAATAACTGCCTTTTGTAGCGCGAACCACTGCCAGAAGTGCAGGAAGAGAGTCAGAGAAGTTCTGGAAGCCACTGGCAGGGATTTGGAGCCATGCCAACACCCTGGCCGTGGCCAGCTGAACAAGGTTTCTCTGCTGAGGATCGATGGCGCGTACAGCACGATCGAGGTGGTCCCACAGATTCTCCATCGGGCTTAAGTCCGGTGAGTCTGGTGGGCAGGGGAATACTGTAAACTCGTGTTAGTGCTCTTCGAACCACTTGTGTTCATCCTTTGTGCCTTCTAGAAAGAAGAGATCACCCAGGGAATGTCCCCCCGGCATGCATCCGTCCGACGATTGTTGCACGGTGTTTGTTTTCAGACGTTTCACGCCCTACATGCCAACAGCCATCTGTCAAGTGGAGCATAAAAGGTGGTTCATTTGAAGAGACCACCTGTCGCCATTCAGTGAAGGTCCATTTGCAGCACTGGCGTGCAAATTCCAGCCTTTCTCGCCGATGAACTGCAGCTGGTATGGGTGCATGAAAAAGGCGTCCGCTGAGGATGCCCGTACGCAATAACGTTCCCTTAACGGACGTTGATGAGACATTGTTGGTACCTTTGGATTTATTTGGGCGGTCAGATGCTCAGCAGTTCCACGTCAATTCGCTCGTTCACATCTCCGCAGCCGTCATTCAGCCCCGTCATTTATGTCCCGTGCTGCACCACAGTTACCGCGGCACCTGTTTTGGCTTGCGCCATTTTCCTACGTTTGGTACACTTTAACCAAGACGGCACACGAACAATTTACAGACATCGCAGTTTCGAAAATGCTTTCACCCTTGTCCTGAAAGCCAATGCCCAAGCTCTTTTGGATGTCAGATTAATCGTTCCGTTTAACATTACGACAACAGCTGTACTGTTTTTCCCGCGTCATCCCAACATGATTTATGTACCCTCCAGCTGCTAGTGCTGCCACCTGTAGACTAGATCTACATCCATACTCCGCAAGCCACCTGACAGTGTGTGGCGGAGGGTACTTTGAGTACCTCTATCGGTTCTCCCTTCTATTCCAGTCTCGTATTATTCATGGAAACAAAGATGTCGGTATGCCTCTGTGTGGGCTGTTATCTCTCTGATTTTATCCTCATGGTCTCCTCGCGAGATATACGTAGGACGGAGCAATATACTGTTGACTCCTCGGTGAAGGTATGTTCTCGAAACTTCAACAAAAGCCCGTACCGAGCTACTGAGCGTCTCTCCTGCAGAGTCTTCCACTGGAGTTTATCTATCATCTCCGTATATTGTAGCTAAATGATAAGGGATCTTTCTTTCTATGTATTCGCAGAACATTACAATTGTCTACATTGAGATTCAGTTGCCATTCCCTGCACCATGCGTCAATTCGCTGCAGATCCTCCTGCATTTCAGTACAATTTTCCATTGTTACAACCTCTCGATATACCAGAGCATCATCCGCAAAAAGCCTCAGTGAACTTACGATGTCATCGACAAGGTCATTTATGTATATTGTGAATAGCAACGGTCCTACGGCTCTCCCCTGCGGCACACCTGAAATCATTCTTACCTCGGAAGACTTCTCTCCATTGAGAATGACATGCTGCGTTCTGTTATCTAGGAACTCTTCAATCCAATCACACAATTGGTCTGATAGTCCATATGCTCTTACTTTGTTCATTAAACGACTGTGGAGAACTGTATCGAACGCCTTGAGGAAGTCAAGAAACACGGCAGCTACCTGGGAACCCGTTACTATGGCCCTCGAAGTCTCGTGGTCGAATAGCGCGAGCTGAGTTTCACACGATCCTCTTTTCCGGAACCCATTCTGATTCGTACAGAGTAGATTTCCAGTCTCCAGAAAAGTCATTTTGGTCATATTAATGTGACTGGACCGTGGATATTACATTATAATCTCCCTTCCTTTAAATTTGTATGCCTGTTCTGGAGAGTGGGCCTGGTAAAGTCTAAGATACGTTACAAAACCAGGGAAAGATGCTCTCCAAGACGCATTTGGTAGCAGATCTTAGAAGATATCACTTCGTTACTGTTAACAATGCGGAAGTTGACGCCTACTCATTCAATATGAGCTAGCTTTCATTACCTCTGGAGCAGCCTTGTACAGATTGAGACCAGTATTAGTTAGGCGTTCCTATGTTCGCAGCTATTTAAGTCGTTTTTATTACGCAATTACTCCGTCTGCACCGCGACCAGCAGCCGGTACCACGATATCACCACTGCTGACTCGGTTAGCGTTATCGTGCCGTCCCTTTTTAGCGTTAGAATCAGTAACTCGTCATGGATTTCTCATTACATATGTGTAGAAGTTCATCTCAGTTCTCCAAATACCGTTCTCTAGGGGCTGGATGAGTTATCATTTGTCTTTTATAGCGTTTCCGTTTAGTTTCCTTTTCCTACAGTAAAACTTTGCTTGAAGGTAACTCAAGATTGTTGGTTTATTTCTTTCTAGTTGTGTAAGAACACTAACTCGCATTTACTCTTTTAGAAGAGCAATATACTTCGCATTTTTTAAACCACTTTCTGTTACTTGCCTGTATCTCCCCCCCCCCCCCTTCCCCCCCCCTCCCAGAGCAATATAAATTTATAAATTTCTTAACCTTCTTTCTTTTACTTGTCTGTTGGTGCCTCCCGCCCATCATTAGTTATATAAGTAATACCGGTACTCGAAACACTTGCAGTAAGAGAAAAGGTCTGATGTCTCCACATTTAGTGGACGGTATGTTGGCAGGGGAGACTCCTTTTACGTGTTAACAGCTGGACAGCTGATTCTTACATTGCTTTAAATAACCAAGTCTATAATCTGAAACCTATAACCTGCAATGAGATTTGTAAGATATGGGAACTGTTTGCGAAATTACGCAAGAAAAAACGTAGGTGTTAGAAAAAAGTTAAATGTTGAACCAATAAATGATGTGTTAGATGAATACAGAATTAAATGGTAGGACCACGAGAAAAAAGTGTCAGATCGGCGATTGCCACCATACGACGTGAAAGATGTATTACATGGAAAAAGCAGTCTTGGGAGACACGAAAAGAGATGGTATGAATAACGGTGACCAATTAAACGGAACATGCCTCACATCCAATTCTTGAAAGTTGTGATGATGACGCTTTTGAGTTTTCTTCGAGATGTCGCAATTTGTTCCCAGTGCTCTACTCATAATTAGAGGGTAAAATTGGTATCAAACTTAAATCGTTCATTTTTATCACCGTCAGTCACAAGTGAGATAATTTTTATGTTTTATATTTGTTCAGCAATGCGTTTTGGAATAATATGTTGAAAAATTGGCATTGGGTCAATGTAATCTGCGTGTTATAATCAGGATAAATAAAGATGTTATTGCTGCTGTCGATGGTCTTCGAGCAAGTTAAGATGAATACGTTGATCATTCCGTCAAAGGAGTCTGTCGTGTTCGGCGTTTCTTCAGTCGTGACCTGCGCACTTCAAATGGTTCAAATGGCTCTGAGCACTATGGGACTTAACATCAATGGTCATCAGTCCCCTAGAACTACTTCAGCCTAACTAACCTAAGGACATAACACACATCCATGCCCGAGGCAGGATTGGAACCTGCAACCGTAGCAGTCGCGCGGTTCCGGACTGAGCGCCTAGAACCGCTAGACCACCGCGGCCGGCACCTGCGCACTCCAAGCGGATGTCGTGAGAGTAAAAAACAAAACATAAATATAAATATTCTGCAGCGAACACATGGGCACGCAGTTTCCCATCCACTCACCCACCCGCACACACTAAGTCCCGCGGCTGCGTACTGATTCCCACTTAGCGTGACTTCGGCTGGCGTGCTTAATAGCAGCGGATCTCCGTACGTGGCCGGATTCGCTGAGGTATTTTCGGCAGGATGTGCCGGCGGCTGCGCCTACGAGACCCCACTGTATTATGAAGGCGATCCGCGAAGGCACGCGGCCCACTCCTCCTGTTCCTGTCCTCCCTCTGCTCCCCTCCCCCCCCCCCCCATCCTCTCCCCCTAGCTCTTCTCTCTTGTCATACCATATCCCAAAATGCTAGCGTGCTCGAAAGTTGGCAACGCTGCTGCCGCAGCCACCACCGCCGACTGACGTCCTGTAGCCGCAGACGCCGTGCGTCGTTCCATCTGACATAAGCCGAGTCAAAGTTCGAGGCCCAACCTTCACTCATTTCTTCCCTCTCAGCTGTTACCTGTAGCACATTCACTTGCTCCTTCGGCATAAGCACAGAAAAACTTCATACCCATCTGTCCTATGTAGTTCCAGCTACAGGATACAAGCAAAGATGAAACTGAATTAATTATAAATCATCAAAGAGAATCGCTTCCCTTGGGTATGACGCAATATTGAAAAGGATTATGAAGGTCAGTGCACCATATGTTAGACGGACTGGGGACATGTTGAGAGTCCCACAGGGTTCTATTTTGGCCGATTGCTTTTCTTGACATATGAGTTGCCATTAAGCATGAGAAAAGATTCACAATTTTTCCTCACCACAAATGATACAAGAGTTATTGTGAAAAACATCTTAATGATCGAGATAATTCAGTAGTCAGTAACATTAGCACGTTGATTTCAGAGAATATATTAATACTTAACTGCAACAAACTCCAATGCGTAAATCAATCAATTCCTTCTGGGTGTGCGCCAAAAGCTTGATAAATTTGAAGAAAGATACCGTTTCACCAGGTTGTATTTTAAAATTGACTGCCTCCGTAGCCGAGTGGTCAGTGATACCAATTTTTTTTTTCTACTTCATTTGCACATTGGTACTGAATGTTTCCTCAGTAACTTCACACTTTAAGTGATGTACATAATGTGGATAATCTTGCTAAAGATGTGTGACATGTTTTTGCTGTAATTGCATCAGTTTCTTTGAGTTATGATGATTTCAGAGCTATTAAACTACGCGTGAAATAAGAAAATCTGTTCTCATAAATTAATAATTAGTCTCGATTAAGGTTTGAATAAGCCTATAGTTTTTTTGTAACTATACAGGGGTTTTCCAAAGATGGCTCCAATTCATGATGTGTATTCCATGAAATATAAATTGTACATGAATAGTCTATATTCCAGTGGAGGGAGAATGTGGAAACATCTGAGCTGTAGCCAGACTCGTTCCTCACTTTAAGAAGCAGTGACACGGTTCCGCAGGTCGACCAGAGTTGTTCGTAACACAGCCTGATAAGAAAAATGTCACAGGACGTGAGATTAGAAGATCTCGGTGGCAAGAAGTGTGGAGCCAGATCTTGATATCCCACACAACCTATTCATCGCCGAGGAAGGAATTGACTGAAATGACTGTGCCAATGGGGCGCAGCGCCATGCTGTTAGAAAACGCAGTCTTGTGAATCTTCGCTAAATTGAGCAAAAAGCCATTGTTCCAACATGTGCATGTAAGTTACTCTACTTACAGCGATTTCCGCAAAAAAGAATGGTCCATAAACTTTTGACCGGATAAGGCACAGAACACGTTTAACATCGCTGAGTCTCATGCTGCAGTGCTGTACGGGGATTTTGCAGACTCCATATGCCAACACTGTGTCCGGTCACTTTTCCTCTAAGATGGAACGTAGCTCTATCACTAAAGATTAAGCGCGACAGAAACAAAATTCAAAACGCTGTTCTTTGTCATCGACAAGGAGAGCCTGCATAAGCAGTAAGCAGTACGGCTTGTACAGCACCGTCTTAGAACTCACCATACAGTTGGTTGAGATATTCCCTGTTTCATATTAGCTCTGCTGGTTGCCTTGCGTGGACTAAGAACAAAACTGCCCTGTATTTGTCTGATGTCCTCCTCTGACACATGCAGTCGGGCCGGGCTTTTTCCTTTGCAGGACATCCAATTTGTTGAAACTACTTAAACCAACAGCTTGCGCTGGTTCAGTGCGGAACAGGAGACGAAATGATCACTGTAACTGCCGACTCACTTCTTGCAAACTCAAGAACCCAAAAAATTGTGTGCTGAAGGGTAGCCATCTTACAACTGCTTAGCGGCCGTTTAAGCGACTATCATCGCCCTGGTGGCAGTTTACGCAAATGAAGAAAATAAAATAAAAAATAAAGAAATTGGATCTTCCCTTTCTTTCGGTATGTAGATTGTTCATGTCCCATTTATATCTCAAAAAATACGAGTAAATTAAATTGGGTCGCTCTTTTTGAATAATCCTGTATGTAGAAATATTTACATGTAAAAATAGTAACAATTCTTGTAAAATGGTTAACGTCACTGTTTTCGATACGAAGGACCCGTGTTCGATTCCCGGTACCTGCTCAGATTTATTTCTGAGATATAGAGATCTGGACTGGGGTCCACTCAGTCTCGGTAGGCCAGATGAGCTGTCTGAATAAAGAAGCAGCACCGCCACCAGGGTTCGACTACTGGCAATAAGGGCTGAAGGGGTTGGCGGCACACTGATCTCGTTCCCCACTGTCACAGGTCGCTCCTCATAGTGCGTTGTAGGCAGCAGTCGGCCAGTCGGAACAAAGTATGCTGCTGATGATAAGTGCTTAAGGAGACCAAACAGCTAAGGCTATCATTCTCCTATTCACCGCCTAGGACAGAAACATTGAACCCACTGTGTGTGCACATAGAGTAAATTCTTTGTGCATGTATGAGTAGGGGTTCTAAATGTCTGCTTAACTTGTATGTGAGATGTAATATGAGAACCAGTTCCATATCCCCCTAGTAGGATGTAGGAAACCACCTAAAAACCACATCCAGTTTGGCCGGCACACCGACACCTCGCCGTTAATCTGCCAGGTGGTCTAGATTCGGGGCTGGCATACCTCCCCGTCCTGAAAGCGGTTGCGTGAACACGAACGGCTACCCGAGCTGGTGGGAAACATCTAAGACCTAATCCATAATTGACGTTTTCGTTTACAGTGTATGCTCGTAAATGATATAAAGATCAAACATCGCTCGACACTGACATGGGGAATGTAGATGCCAGACTGGCTTTTGTTAGTAGAATTCTAAGGGAACTAATTCATTATGGATGTCACTCACGAAATTCCCTTTCGTTTCAGTCTTGTATACTCGTTGTTCATAGATTTTTTCCAAAATGGGTCAACTGAAGACGCAGATGAGATTAAGAAGAACTTCTTGATGCCTCGGCGGTGTGCTTGTTCAGAGCGAGAGCGTTTCAGAAATTTTCAACAATTTGTGAACGGAAGACGCTCAAAGAGAGGCGCTGTGAGTCGCAGAGAGCCTATCTCTCAGAGTTCCAATACATTCCTAGGCGAATCAAGAAATATATTCCGTTTATCGCGAGAAGATAATGGTGTAATTACAGGAATTCGGGGTATATGCTGAGAATGATGGAAATCTTTCTTCATGCGTACTATCATCGAATGCGTAATGGAGTTAAAGCACTTCTGGTACCAAATGTGCCTATTGCCACGCGCCACACAGCTTATGGTGTGTAGCTGTAGGTGTAGATGTATAAGCAGATTGCAGGATCGTAACACAGCATGGAATGTGGCTTGCCAAAGCCCTCATTCGTTCCTTTCTAAGTAACAGAACGAAACGTACTTTTCATTTGTCGTTGATGTTTGCGACGTGATAGTTTCTTGATATACGACGACGGTTTCTCAGCCATTAGTACAGGAGGCAGTCCCTAAAAACAACATTAATCAGCGTAACCAAGAGTTGTGCTGAATGTTGGTCGTTAATAGCAATGCCATGATCGCCGAAAGCAGAAATGCAGGAAGCAATACGAACAGAAATCATAATGCAAATCACAAAATTTGCTATCAAAAGTCTACGTAAAAATTAGACCTTTCAAAGGGCAACACAAAGTACTCTGAAGTATAGAATACTACAAAACCGAAACTATGGCGTATCAGAATGTGCCAAGTAGTTCAAAAGAGAATTTGGGGACCGAGTAGCTCATTCACAAAACCAGATTTTTTTAGAAAAAGGGAATAGAACTGAAAAAACCAAGAGAAAAATTTTATGTTCTGTTTCAGTGTTTGCAGAATATAATAATGAGTTAAAGACTGTCCGCCAAGAATTTTGGAAACAAATAGAAGAAAAAATTGTCTCCTTGAAAGAAGACGAACCCTCTTAAAAGCATCACTAAGAGAAAAGATACATTAGGAAGTTCAAGAAAACGAATTTTGAGAATGCGTTACATGAAACCTCCAAGTAGGCGGATCAGATACCCATAACGTTTCGAAAATTGTTATAAAAGCCAATAAAACTCACTTAAAGACAAAAAAAATTCTTAGTTTGGTAATACCTTCATTTTTTCTAAGCACTTACCGCATCCATTATAACAGGCACATACACTTCAGAACAAAGGTATCCGGACACCTATTAGTGGACATTAATACAGGGTGTGACCACCCTACGCCTTAATGAAAGCTTCTTGATCTCTGCTAGGGATACTTTCAGTGGGTGTCTGAATACCTGTTCAGGGGTGGCAGCCAATTCTTCCTCAACAGCCGAAACCAGAGAAGGTACTAGTGTTGGACGCTGGGTCTGGCGCGAAGCGTTCCATTGGGCTCAGGTCGGGCTCTAGACAGGCTGTCCATTTCAGGAATGTTTCTGACCACAAAACATTACCTCAGAGAAGATGCTTTATGACGGGGCGCATTGTCACGCTAATATAAACAATCGTCGTCTCCGAAATGTTTCTCTACTACATGCAGCACACTGTGGTGAGAAATTAGATCATATCCTTCCGCATTTAGCGTCTTTTTAAGCGCAGTAGGAGACCGCAGCCTAATTACAGGGAACAACCTGATGCCGTAACAGCACCTCATCTGTACTTCAGTACCGAGCGAGGTAGCGCAGTGGTTAGCACACTGGACTCGCATTTGGGAGGGCGACGGTTCAGACTCGTGTACGGTCATCCTGATTTAGGTTTCCCGTGATCTCCCTAAAGCCCTCCTGCAAATTCGTGGATGGTTTCTTTGAAAGGGCACTGCCGACTTCCTTCCCCGTCCTTCCCTAATCCGATGGGACAGATGACCTCGCTGTTTGTTCCCGTCCCCCAAATCAACGAACCATCTGTACTTCACTCTTCGCAGTACACACGATGACTGGCAGCGTTCTCCAGTCGTTCGCCATTTGTAAACCGTTCCATCGGGTTTCCACAGGGTATAGCGTGATTCATCACTCATTTGCAGTCATCGACTGCCCAATGGCGTCGCTCTTCACGCCAACTCAAGCGTCGCTTAGCATTGGCTACAGAAATTGCTTTTGACGAGCTGCTCGACCATTGTACCCACTATTTCTAACTCCATGCCTACAATCAACCAAAATTCGCAAGCCAATTTACTGATCAAATGGTTCAAATGCCTCTGAGCACTATGGGACTTAACATCTGAGGTCATCAGTCCCCTAGAACTTAGAAGTACTTAAACCTACCTAACCTAAGGACATCACACAAAGCCCAAGGCAGGATTCGAACCTGCGACCGTAGCGATCGCGCGGGTCCAGGCTGAAGCGCCTAGAACCGCTCGGCCACAACGGCTGGCTTTACTGATCAGTTCACTAAAAATTTCGTCAGATGAAAGGAGCTTCACTATAGACAAGTATCGAAGCAAATCACTTGTAACATTGATGTTATAAGTATAAAACTACTTTTACTGGTTTCGTATCTTTATACTAGTTTTATATATTCATGGCAGTTCTATAAACTCCACCATGTTTTGTGTTCTGTCCTTATCTCGTCTTCTACAGCAGTAAACATCTAACGTCCTCAGTGACCTGCTCTACTTAATTTAATTTTATCCTATCCCTACAAATTTTCCCCACAGTGCTCCCCGCATTCCAAACCTTTAATCGATGTCCAAGCTGTCGGCAAATGTCAGATAATCTGACCCTTATCGAATCTTCGTACATCCATATTTAAATTGGATGATAGTGGGACATCAGCTGGTATAATTTTTATTAGAAATGAAACTCCTCCAGCTGCACTTCAGATTTCATATTTATTTGGCTTCTAGTTTCAAGGTTGCGTCAACGCCATCTTCAGGCCCGTACACTTTGATGATATCAATTGTGTATGGCTGAGTAGTAGAAGTCCGCGGTGAGACCAATACGTGCTCCACATGGATGGCGGGTGTAACTAGTGTTACCCTTATTTTGTTGAGGCTGTTGCATAGAATTATTTCCCCCTTGTCTTGTATATCACCTCTTAATTCCATAGCGCCCAATTCCAAAATGCTTCCCCTTTCTTCTCGTCAGACTTTCCAGCAGTCAATGGTACACTTCAGGACAATTCTGAGCTCTAGAACTATGGATTCAGAAAAAGACTGTCAGTCAATACCGGTGTAAATCTTTTGCTGCAGAATACTTTCTTTACCTGCCCTTTTATACTTTGTGTTTCTTGTTTGAGCCGTATTGGTTAATTTATGCTCCGTAGATATCCGAATTCTTTTGCTGATTCTTCTGTGCATTTACCAGTTACGATGGTCATGAAGTCACTGCTTCTCCTATCGACCGCTACAGGTCACTTTTATCTTCCCTTCGGATTCAACGCTGATGCGTCAATCATTTAAGAAAAAAGCGGAAATGTAAATCTGCATAGTCGAACTGGGATTTGAGCCCCGATTGTTATTTTCAGCCAGAAAGAATACCGGAGAACATACGCTTTTGTAATAGCCACTAGGTATTGATAGTGGATTAAATTTTACTTTTAGTTCTCGAATCTACTGTGCAGGACGTCCCAGAAGCAATGGTCAATTTTCAGTGACATGGTGGGAACGATCATTAGACGGAAAAAAGTTTTTTAAAATGGGCTCTAAAGGGCACACTTTAAGAACTATCAGTACTTGTTCACTATTCTGAAACACATCTTTTCTACTGAACAGGTGCATACAACTCTTAATGAACGGTTTTTAGAGTTCATGTTTACCAGATTTTGTTTCGAATGGTTGTTCCTTTCATATCCCTGATCATTGACCATTTCTTCTGAGACGCCCTTGTCTAAAGCATAACAGAATACCTTTACGTTAGGCACAACGAATGGGCGTCCTATGTGGCAACTGGATGTGAGAATTTGTATCTCCCTATCTTCCAGTACTAAACGTTTTTACATATGCCATGCTAAATTATAAAGAGCTTTTAATTTGGATTTTTCGAACTGAAGATGGCCGTTTGAGTTGGTCGAAACAGGTAATCTAAAGAGAATAACGTCGAGAAATAAAAAAAGAGAGTTCTAACTGTTTTAGTAATTACGGTCGTCTCCAGACGATATGTAAAAGTTATTTCGAATTTTGTAAAATTTAGGTGCGTTTTCGACCTACTAGTGTGAGAGCAAATGCATATATTCCTCAGATTTCCTGGCAGATTAAAACTGTGTGCCAGACCGAGGCTCGAACTCTGGATCATTGCAAGTGCTCTAGCAACCGAGCAACACAAGCACGACTCACGATCCGTTCTCACAGCATCACTTCTGCCAGTTCCTCATCTCCCATCTCCAAAACTTCACTGAATTTTCATATCAGCGCACACTCCGTTGCAGAATGAAAAATTCATTTTGGAAATAGCCCCCAGACTGAGCCTAAGCCAAGTCTTCGCAATATCCTTTCTTCTAGCATTGTCAGTCCCGTAAGTTTTGCAGGAGTACTTATGTGAAGTTTGGAAGCTGGGACATGAAGAACTGGTGGAAGTAAAGGTGTGAGAAAGTGTCGTGAGACGCCGTTGGGATGTTCAGTTGGTACAGCACTTTCCCGCAAAAGGCAAGACCCCGAGTTAGAGTCTCTGTCCGGCACACAGTTTTAATCTGCCAAGAGGTTTCATGTCAGTGCACACTCCGTTGCAGAATGAAAAATTCATTTTGGAAACATACAGCCCTAATACGTTGCTGATGTAATCATAGTCTTTAATGAGAAGACTGGTTTGATGCAGCTTTCCGCATTAGTCCATCTTGTATAATTCTCATCAAATATTCATAACTACTGCAACCGGCAACCAATTAAATCTGCTTATTGCATTCAAACCTTGATCTCCCTGCACCGCAAAGGCTGATCGTAAAGTTTTAATTATGACCTCGAAAAAAATAGAAAATAAAAAGCCGCTGCGACCATGAAACTTGATGATAGTGTTAGTCTTCCTTTACCCTACAATTGGATACATTTTTCCCAAAGATGGATGACTTCGTGGAGACCTCTATTGTAGAAATCTACATTTTGGCTGATTATTAAACATTCCACCACGAAAATCACCTCGTTGTCATTCTGGAAATAAATGCCTCGCGTTGATTTTTTCACGAGAAGAAAAAGCAAGAAATCACTGGATGTCAAGTCAGGAGAATACAGGGGGTGGCAAAATGATTGACATCAAAAATAAACAGCACGCGTGACTGTGTACAGCGCAGAATGACTTGGGGCGCTATCGTGGAACGAACGTAGCCCATTCGATGGCTTGCCACGGCCATTCTTCTTGACACGTTCCCGTCATGAAGAGCCTTCGGTAGTACGCTCCTTTGACGGTTTGCCCCTTAACGAGCATAAACATATCTGTTAGCACCACACCAAGGCAGTCTCAAGAAATACTCTGCGTCACCTTGCCCGACGATTGTTGGCTCTTCGCCACTTACGGTGGCAGTGAATACACATTGCCGCACTGCTTGCTTTGTAACTTTCTCACGAGACCATAGGGATACACTGAATACTCGTTTACGGTGGTCAAATTGCCAAAGATGTGAATTGGTCTGACGTACCTGCAACTTTTCCACCGTGCCTATGTTCGACGGGCTATTTGAATGCATACGAACAATCGCCGAAGACAGCGGGCGGCGACCTTGCGTGCAGAATGTTGCTCAGATGTTGAAAACTGAGCCAAGTCTTTCATTTTCTCGACTACTCCCTCAGTTGCGAGCACCAGAGGCTCCTCTTGTATTCCCAGTTCTTCACAGGGAGGTAGTCTGCCACTATGTTCTTCGTCATTCAGCTATATTTATCCGCATTTCAAGCTTCTGCGCATCGTAAACATTGTGCCACATGATGGCGTATCGTCACCATACACCAGTCCACAGCTCGTGGCCTTGCGGTAGAGTTCTCGCATCGCGCGCACGGGATCCCGGGATCGATTCCCGGAGGGGTGAGGGATTTTCTCTGCGTAGTGATGACTGGGTGTTGTGTGTCTTTCATCATCAATGACTCGCAAGTCGCCGAAGTGGAGTCAGCTATAAAGGACTTGCACTTTCAGCTGCCAAACACCCCGCATGGGGTCTCCCGGCTAACTATGCCGTACGATCATTTCATTTCACCATACACTCAGAGTGGATTGTTGCGGTGTTGTTCTCCTTAAAATGCAGCAAACGAACTACCACACGCTAGTGCTATAGCCGTTTGTATTGGCTAAAGAAGTGCTGCGGAACTGTGACTCGGGGATTTCAGTGTTTGCCAGGACTGCAGACACGCACCTGCAAACAAAGAAGCTGCTTGTGGTGTCACCGCCAGACACCACACTTGCTAGGTGGTAGCCTTAAAATCGGCCGCGGTCCGGTAGTATACGTCGGACCCGCGTGTCGCCACTATCAGTGATTGCAGACCGAGCGCCGCCACACGGCAGGTCTAGTCTAGAGAGACTCCGTAGCACTCGTCCCAGTTGTACAGCCGACTTTGCTAGCGATGGTTCACTGATAAATTACGCTCTCATTTGCCGAGACTATAGTTAGCATAGCCTTCAGCTACGTCATTTGCTACGACCTAGCAAGGCGCCGTTATCAATTGCTATTTATCTTGTGATGCATGTACCGTCAGACCGATGTTTACCAATTATGGATTAAAGCTAAGTATTCCAGAAGCTACGTACTTTTTTTACTAGACTCAACTCCTTTAACTGTTCCAGATCTGACGCCTGCCTGCGTGAGCTTAAACACGTACCTTTCGGCTACCTCATAGTGGCTTGACTGTCTTGCCAAGTCACAACACTGCTTACGAAAATTCATTTTCTAGAGGTGATAATTAAACTTTATGTGACTACCTCTTGTATTTTTTACTCCCCGACATTTCCCTCCTTTACCAAATTAATTGTTCCTTGCTGCATCAATTCCGAATATAATAACGTTATGACAGGCCTTAAGGTGGCTACTCCATCCAGATTTATTCATCACTGTAATTTGTTTATGTGGTGTTTTCAGTAAGAACATTTCTTTTTTCGTTTGAGATGGACCACGAAGTGAAGGGCAAGAGCTTTTGTAGCGAGCACACAGAGCAGTGCTTTGTACGCATGGGGCGGTAAGAAGCACATCGTAAAAATCGAAGAAGAAAGTATCATTTCGGTGAGAGGACTGCTATCACATTGTATCTAAGAAAATCGCCTCTGCACCCACACAGTGCGGGGTCGCGGCTTCCGCTGACCCGGGAGATGTCAGCGCGGCCGCCGTGTCCGGAGTGTCATTAACAGAAATGGGCCTCTCTGGCGCTATCGTCGCACTGACCAGAGGGACGGCCGCGCGGCAAGAACGAGGCGCGCCGCTATCGCCGCGGAGTGTGGGTGGCCGCCGCGGTTTATCTCGGCGTCTGGCGCGCCCACCTCCCACCACCTCCCACCTCCCGCCCGCGCCTGCGCCCCGATATTTCTGGCACAATTAGCCGCATTTTCTTCTACGCAGCCGGCTGCCGCCCACGTCCTGCCTGCAAGAAAAGCGCATAACTCCTCGAGCGGAGCACGCGGGCCGTCGCGACTCACCGCGACGCACAGCGCCGCCCACTTTTAGCGGAAACTGGCAGTACGAGTGGACGCCTGCATACTTCTCACGCTAGAATGGCTGTTGTTACTATGAGATGGTCAGCTTTTTTAAATTAGTAACATACGCTACTGGCCATTAAAATTGCTACACCAAGAAGAAATGCAGATGATAAACGGGTATTCATCGGACAAACATGTTATACTAGGACTGACAAATGATTACATTTTCACGCAATTTGGGTGCATAGATCCTGAGAAATCAGTACCCAGAACAACCACCTTTGGCCGTAATAACGGCTTTAATACGGCTGGGCATTGAGTCATAGGTTGGAGGGCGTGTACAGGAACAGCTGCCCATGCAGCTTCAACACGATACCACAGTTCATCAAGAGTAGTGACTGGCGTATTGTGACGAGCCAGTTGCTCGGCCACCATTGACCAGACGTTTTCAATTGGTGACAGATCTGTAGAATGTGTCCAGAAAGGCCCGTACAGGACTTGCAACATGCGGTCGTCCATTATCCCGCTGAAATGTAGAGTATCGCAGGGATCGAATGAAGGGTAGAGCCACGGGTCGCAACACATCTGAAATGTAACGTCCACTGTTCAAACTGCCGTCAGTGCGAAGAAGAGGTGACCGAGACGTGTAACCAATGGCACCCCACACCATCACCCCGAATGATGCGCCAGCATGGCGACGACGCATACACGTTTCCATGAGCGTTCACCGCGATGTCGCCAAATACGGATGCGACCATCAGGGTGCCGTAAACAGAACCTGGATTCATCCGAAAAATGACGTTTTGCCATTCGTGCACCCAGGTTCGTCGTTGAGTACACCATCGCAGGCGCTCCTGTCTGTGATGCAGCGTCATTGGATCTCGACCAACGCGAGCAGCAATGTCGCCATACGATAAACCGCAATCGTGATAGGCTCCAATCCGACCTTTATCAAAGTCGGAAACGTGATGGTACGCATTTCTCCTCCTTACACGAGGCATCACAACAGCGTTTGACCAGGCAACTGCTGTTTGTGTATGAGAAATCGGTTGGAAACTTTCCTCATGTCAGCAAGTTGTAGGTTTCGCCACCGTCGCTAACATTGTGTGAATGCTCTGAAAAGCTAATCATTTGCATATCACAGCATCTTCTTCCTGTCGGTTAAATTTCGTGTCTGTAGCACATCATCTTCGTGGTGTAGCAATTTTAATGGCCATTAGTGTATTTCTACATCCCAAAACAGTAATATTGGACTAATGAGTAAATTCACGTACGTTTTACTGAGGTAGTGTCGGTCTATTTCTAAGTAGGCAGTTAGGTTTTTATGTTGGTAACGCCATGTAGCGCTCTGTATGAAAATCACTGACCGTGCTGAGGGCAGTCAGCGTCTGGCTGGCATTGCAAGGGTGAGCCCTGTCTTTCCGTTGGAACGACAATACTACTTCTTCAAGAGTGCGTGGAAACCTACTACTTCCGTGTGCATTTTCTTTTACTGCTCAGACTTTGAAACAACAAACTGCAATTACTACTGTCATGAATGATCGGGACTGTCTTTATGGGCTCTGTGATAATGTTTGCTTTTGACCAACAGTGTATCAATAAGTGTGTGCATTTGATATATTTGTTAGCGCTAATATAAAAAAATTAATAAATGTGTATTGGGCAGTGCCCAAAACAATTTGTAAAATTTTTGTGGTGAGCATGGGGGCTATATAAGTAGACTCTTCAGGTTTTTATGTTGGTAACTCCACATAGCGCTCTGTATGAAAATCACTGACTGTGCTGTGTGCAGTCTGTGGCTGGTTGGCATTGTTGGAATATATGATGACTTTTGAACACTATTAAGATAGAATGAGATTCACAATCTGCAGCGGAGAGTGCGCTGATATGATAGGTAGAGCACTTTCACGGGAAAGGCAAAGGTCCCGAGTTCGAGTCTCGGTTGGGCACACAGTTTTAATCTGCCAGGAAGTTTCACTATTAAGATAAATTACATTGTTTGTTCCCCATCAAAATCTTTCATTTGCTAACTATGACTATCAGTAGTTAGTGCCTTCAGTAGTTAGAATCTTTTATTTAGCTGGCAGTATTGGTGCTCGCTGTATTGCAGTAGTTCGAGTAACGAAGATTTTCGTGAGGTGAGTGATTCATGAAAGGAGTAGGTTATTGTTAGTCACGGCCATTCTTTTGTAGGGATTATTGAAAATCAGATTGTGTTGCGCTAAAAATATTGTGTGTCAGTTTAGTGATGATCAGAATAAATAAAGAGAGAAATATCTGAGTACGTTCAGTTTTAATCAGCTGTCTCTGTATCAAATAACGTAGAAGTTTACCAGCACAGCAATTTATTATTTTTCTAAGGGCACGTTTCATATTAGATGGACAAAAATTTCTGTCCTTTGACGCCGCAGCGCCATTCTCTACATATTAAAGGTAGGAAAATGTCGCTGACAAAATTTCGTCCTATGCATATTTTCGATGGAAAGTGAACGTTAAAGAGAGACAATCTGACAACATTTAAATCACATTTACGATAAGTGTCGTCATTCAGTACCTGCCCTACACAGTCAGCACACTGAATAGAGTTTTGGGTTAGAATACTCGAGTACGAGTGCTAAACTAGTCTCAGAACTAGCTGAACATAGGAATTATTATTGATCCTCAGAAGTATTCTTGAAGAGTAATAACTAGTTAAAAATAAACCACCTGAATAAAGGTGAGGATAATAGTTGGTACTAATCCAGACTTAGTGGGAGGACGGTGTACCGGAAACTGGTTTCGAATGTAGTTGAAGTAGTGCAGAGAAATACACTTGAACGATGTTGCTACGAGATATGCATTGTTGTACCTACGAGAAAGAAAGCAGAGATAGACTAACTTAGGCCCACAATCACACGACTATTCTATCGCAAAAATTCTGCCCTCACTAACTAGACAGTACAGATACACACTATTGAATGAAGATATTTACCGTACACTGGTGTCCAAAACAAAAGCAACAAACCGCTATTTCCCCGCCCGTCGTTGTCAGACCTGTATTGCTGCCAGAGGTGGTCACAACCCCATCTGAGCACCAGTTGTCGCAATGTGTGTTCAAATCTGTTAAGTTGGACAAAACGAAGGACATTTTTGTCTACCTTTATAGTGGCTGCAAATGTTTACATTCTGTATTCTTTATAGCGTTTCTACTTTACCGTCTCCCGTTTATACTGTTTTTCGGCAAAATAAACGCAACCTTGCTTTATTTTGAGCACCAGTGTATATCTGATTACTGTGTTGCCGACTGCCTTTCTTCCACGTCCAGTTCCTACCGAAAGCATGCAGAATTTAGTTAATGACGTTTTTGTACTGTTAGTACGCGATGAATCGCACTGCACCGTCGAGTGCGCGACTTTCGTTTCAGCCTACATGTCTTTACCTGCACGAGTATTCGGCAAGCCACCTTACAGTTTGTGACGGTGGGTACTTCTAGAGTCACTAACTGCTCGACCCCCGCCACCCCCCATTCTTGTTCCATTCGCGAGTGTTGTATGGTTTGAGAGTTTTAATTTCTCTGGTTTTCTCCTTGTGAATATGAAGGGGGACATACGTTGGTGGAAGGACACGGTCCACTAACATTAATGTGATCACCTGGCAAAAGCCTGTACAGGGTGAAAAGTATTTAAACCGACAAACTCTGGGAGGTTGTAGGGGACATTTTTCCCTAATGCCATTTTTTCCTATGAGGAGTATTTAAACCGATAGAGGAAGATTTCTCTGGCGGCAAATTAATTTTTTTATGGCCAAGAGACAACGCATTAACACAACCCAATTTCAATTACAGTAGATTTTCAAAAATGACTCCATTGACACGTAAACAAAGGTTACACCGTCGGATCGTGATCTGTCTACAAGCGCAAAAACCCCAGGAGTATCCTGAATTGGTCCTGCTGCTGCTGCTGCTACTATTCGGGCTACCAGATACTCTTCTGATGCAACAGGAGCTGCGTGAACAAAGTTGCGCGTCTCTCTCCACACAAAAAAGGCCAGAGGCGACGTACCTGGGGATCGAGCAGGCCATGGTACAGGACCACCCCTGCCAGTCGACGTTTCTGGGAACCGTCCGTCCAGGAATAGTCGCACACGACAGCTGAAATGTGCCGGCGCCCCGTCATGTTGGAAACACATGCGTTGTCTTGTAGGGAGTGGGACGTTTTCCAGCAATTCTGGCAATTCTCTGGCGAGCAAATTGTAATACTACCTGCCATTTAATGGCCTAGGTAGCAGATACGGCCCAATTAAACAGTCCCCAACAATACCGACCCACACATTAACGAAGAACCGCACTTGATGAACGCAAGTAACTGTGGCATGTGGGTTATCCTCACTCCAAACATGCGAATTGCCCATGTTGAAGACTCCATCACATCCGAACGTTGCTTCATCGGCAAACAACACAGAAGATGGAAACGTAGGATGCATTTCACACTGTTCCAGGTACCACTGCGAAAACTGTGCTCTGGATGGATAATCAACTGGTTCCAGGTTGTGGACACGCTGTAAGTGAAATGGACGTAACAACTGCTCTCGAAGGACTGTTCTTGCATTCGTCTGATTCGTCCCCATGTTACGTGCATTTGCGCGAGTGCTGATTGAAGGATCCCGCTCCACATGCTGCAAGACAACTTCCTCAAACTGCAGCGTTCTTACTGTGCGACGGCGTCCCTGTCAGGTAATCTGCTAAACGACCCGGTCTCACGCAGACGTTGGTACACAGCAGCAAAGGTCGTACGATGCGGGTTTCGGCGATTGGGATATTGATGAACCCGCTGTGCAGCTCGTGCATTGTGTACTTATTCCAGGTGTATCGCTCCTTTAGTAAACAGAGACAATACACTACTACACTGGTGGACAGCAGTTGCCTACAAGTGAAGAGCGTAATACGCCCTCTAACAACTGAAGATCGTAATATGACCTCTAACAACTGAAGAGCGTAATACGGCTTCCACCGGTTTAAATACTCCTCATAGGAAAAAATAACATTAGGGAAAAAAATTTGTTTTGATGTCCTCTACAACCTCCCAGAGTTTGTCGATTTACATACTTTTCACCCTGTATAATCACCTTTTGCAGCACGGACGCGTGCAGGAAGAGAGTCATTGAGGTTCTCAAAGGCGCCGACATGAATGGTGTGGACAGTCCGAGCGAGGGGATCCCATGGATTCTCGACTGCGTTTAAATTCTGGGTCCTTTGGAGGGCAGGACAGTGCGGTAACCGCATCGCGGTTCTCTTCGAACCACGTATCTACACAGCGAGCTGTGTGACACGTTGGTAGTTGCATGTGTGCTGAGGGAAAAACAAACTGCGTGTATGGGTGGACATCTTCCCCAATGATAGATGCATTCGTTGACCCACTCTGCCTTCCAGAATGACTAGATCACACAGGGAATGCTACGAAAACACTAAAAAAATGGTTCAAATGGCTCTAAGCTCTATGGCAATTAATAACTGAGGTCATCAGTCCCCTAGACTTGGAACTACTTAAACCTAACTAACATAAGGACATCACACACAGCCATATCCGAGGTAGGATTCGAACCTGCGACCGGAGCAGCAGCGCGGTTCCGGTCTTAAGCGCCTAGAACAGCTCGGCCACAGCGGCCGGTTGAAAACATTCCCCAGACCATAATGCTCCATTAAGACGATTGTTGCAAGTCCGTACAAGCCGACGGCCATCTGTCCGGTTTGAAACGTCGTTACCCAGTGGACGTCAACTTGCGGGACTGGGATGCAAATCCCAGCCTTCGTCGACATTGAATAGCAGTCAGTGGTCTGGCGCATCAACCAGCCGGCTGCTGCGGTGGCCCGTACACAGCAACGTTCGCTGAATGGTCATTGAGAACACACTGTTGGTAGCCCCCTGGTTCATCAGGGCGGTCAGTTGTTCAACAGCTGCTTGTCTACTCAGCCATACACATCCCCGCAGCTATCGTTCACTGCTGTCATCCACGTCCGATGGTGTTCCATAGATGCCTCGGCCCCATTTTGCCATGTATACTTTAACCATGGCGGCACGCGAACAGTCAACAAACAAACTACACACCAATTATTCGTGGAAAGTACAAGCTTCCTGCTGGCTTTCGACTTCACATCTGTTAACGCCAGTGAGTTTTGCCTCGTCCTATCGTAGCTTTTCACTTTTATGCCCGTATATTCTTCTTGGATGACGTCTGTTTCACCAAAGACGGATGCGGAATACTCGTTGTGGAGAAGCAAGATGTAACTAGGATTGGTAATGAATATTAAACAGGCAGATTAAAACTGTGTGCCGGACCGGGGACCTTTGCCTTTCACGGGCAAGTGCACACAGTTTTAATCTGCCAGGAAGTTTCATACCAGCGCACACTCCGCTGTAGAGTGAAAATTTCACTCTAATATTAAACAGCTTGAACCTTTAAATGTTAATACTGTTTCGTAGAAAAGTTGTGTCTTCCTTACGGAAAATTCAACGCATATTGTACCAAGCAGTGAACAAATTATATAAGCTTATGCATCTGCTTTTCTCAATCCCATTTAGGCCAATGAATCGGCCAGTATTTGTTTGTTTGTGTTCTTATGACTCTTCAATTATTTATCTATAAAATCCGAAATGATCCGTTACATTAACGATGCATATTAATATTAATGTACACTTCCTACCTCTCAGATCAGTTTAATGGACACATTTAACACTCGACCATAGTTTCAAGTAAATGGTCTGCTTATACTTTGTTAAAGGACATACTGCCAGAAATGTGGAAATGCAATGAAAAATTAGTAGCCTAATAATTTTTGTGCTGTATTTGTCAGTACATACTGAATGACAAAAGCGACTTTTTTAGAAGAGTAGCTTCTTGCGTATTGTGAGTGGTACTTGGGCAAGCTATTGGTGTGTTGCCCTGACCTATATTATTTTAAACAGTACGCATGAGCTAAGAAGTGACACCTGCATCCGAGATTGCACACTAATGCGTTGGTACCTGACACGGTAACAGGCGGTTGGAATCCCGGTGGAAATTATTACAGTCAGTAATTGTGCGGCAAGTTGAGGGAAACTGACGATGTAGAGTTCGTAATCACCATATTATGCACCTGTGACTCAATATATAGTTATTTATCTAAACCGAGCAAGCGACACAATTAACAGCAATGATCGCGTCGGGTGGGGGTGTCAAGTTTGGCGGATCTTTGTATGATCAGATACAAGCAAGCCATGTAGCACGGCACCGCTGAATTTCACGCTCTCCGTCCCTTGCTTCCCATACTCATCGAAGACATTCCACTGCCCAGTCGTTCATCATATGACTCCACACATCACAGATGTACTCTTCACACTTTATAACAGGTCGTGTCTTCTTGTCTTCGGTGAAACATCACAAGATAGATGTACAGGACTCCTGTATGTTTTCCAATGTTCTCCGACGAGTCTGCGCGACTGACTGACTTAAAAGATTTTTTAAAAAAATGTGTTTTCCATAACGTCAGTGTGTGTGTGAGTGTGTGTGTGTGTGTGTGTGTGTGTGTGTGTGTGTGTGTGTGTGTGTGTGAAGAATGCTAGACAGAAAATTTCACTGGTCCATATTGTTTGTCTGACAAGCAAACTGTTTAATGTGTTACGAACGAGGGTACATCAGCAAAACAGGTCTACGCAATATGCAAAATACGTATTCACCAGCAGATACATACACAGTAAGATTAGCACGCAAACGAAATAATACGAAGTTATTTTAGTGCACATACTTATGTCGAAAAAATGAAAGTGTGTCTGAAGTATCTCCAGGAGACCAGGATACAGATATCTACAAAGTTTCAAATAAGACGGTCAGAGGATTCACCAAGATAGATAGAGGATACAGCAGAATACCATGGACGAAAACATCATACAGGACCAAACACGTTTGACTTTGAAAACCATTGTTTCAGAAGGGATTCACGATGTTTCTATTGTAGAATTAGCACTGTTTTGATGAAGAAACCGGTCTAAGGCGCTGCAGTCATGGACTGTGTGGCTGGTCCCGGCGGAGGTTCGAGTCCTCCCTCGGGCATGGGTGTGTGTGTTTGTCCTTAGGATAATTTGGGTTAAGTAGTGTGTAAGCTTAGGGACTGATGACCTTAGCAGTTAAGTCCCATAAGATCTCACACACATTTGAACATTTTTTGATGAAGAAACCGAGAACTAAACGAAAATGACAGAAGAGAGACAAAGGTGCATGAAACATTTTGCTTAACTGAGCCGTCTCATTAAGATGCCAACACAGATACTTCTTAAATAAGGCAATGGATATCTCATTTATGGATAAATGCTTTTCCTTATTCAGTTTCTGTAATTGAGGATGTCATTATATACAAAGATGATTCGCAATGGTAACATGGTAACATTAGACAGGCTTACTTGTTGTGCATGTCCATTAACAGCGTAATACAAGTTGCGATGTAACGGTACATCTGTACCTCCCAGTCTGCTCTACGGTGTGTGGCGGAGGGCACACAGCATCCATGCATCACGTGTGTGGCTGATCACATTTTGCGAATCCTCATGACACCCCCTCCCCTGTAGATCCGCAACTGCAGTGAAGTAGCAGTCCTGCATTTGCCGGTTAACCTCGCTGGTGAGGCAGCGCGCGCTGCGGGCTGCCGCGTGTCAGGGGCAAGGCCGGCCACCCCAGCGCCTCGCTTGTGCCGGCCGGGCGCTTGGGCTGGCGCCAGTGACGGTGGCGGTGGCGTCTGCGCCCGCCACGACCGCGGCTGCGTGCCGTTCCGCGCGCTCCGGCGCCTAATTGTCGGCCGCGACCCGCGACCTGCCGCCAGCTCCGTACTGGCGCCACGAAACGCCGCGCCCATCACCGGCTAATTCATCTGTCGGATTCGGCGTTCCGAGGCACCCGGCCGCGAAGCACTTACATCCCACTTCTTTTCGATCTACCGAGCGAGGTGACGAAGGTTGCTAGATTCGCATTTTGAAGGAAGGGATACAAATGTCTGACTATTCCTAAACGCTTAAGGCAAATGCCGAGAAATTTTGTTTGAAAAGGTCAGGTGCGAATTCCTTGTCAACGTCACCCTGAAAAGTTACTATATTTCGTACGTTACACCATATGTTTACCATGTAGAATCATTTAAATTATGTTCTATAAAGGATTTCTGCCCAATAACTTGCATGTGTCGTGTGTGTATAGTGTTTTTTTAGTTGTAATGAAGAGCAGATTTTTTTTTTTACTTTTTCAAATTTGAAAATATAAATGTAAATAACTGATCTCTACCTGACGTATCGTAATACTGTTTCTCATACTGCTCAGGTCGTGAAAGTACTCTGGAACCTGTTCTTGTCTTTCAAGCGGACCGCGCTTACTCGTAGTTACTGATTTCGTCCAAATTTATGGTAAATGCGGAGCCTGACTGGGATCGAAGCGACTGAAGTGCGAGTGCCAGATAGTCGAGAGCTTAGAAAAAGTAGCATTTCTGGCGTGGATCGGGTGAGGCATGATTCGTTTATGTTTGCGTAGTTTCCAGGCAGCTGTCGGCGCAACGGAAAGAATACAGAACGGTAATAGGAGGGTCGTAGGGTCAAGTCGCTATAAGGAAATATTTTTTTATTTTCAGTTTTTACGTTACTTACACTACAAGTAAACGAAAGTTATACGCACTACACTGTATTTATTAATATTTTCATAGTTCTAAGGAAAATAAAGGCAAAGGAAATTTGGAATTGCAGATAAATTTCCACGAAGGCATTGTAATTCAGCCATACAGGACTTAGTTACGGGTGGTTTTCTGCCAAGCTATCCGATGAGATATAACGTTTTGCGAATGTAAACCACGTTAGTTTTGCAGGATATATTTTAAAACAATCATGTAATTGTAAAAAAAAAATGGCTCTGAGCACTATGGGACTTAACTTCTGAGGTCATCAGTCCCCTAGAACTTAGAACTACTTAAACCTAACTAACCTAAGGACATCACACACATCCATGCCCGAGGCAGGATTCGAACCTGCGACCATTTCAGTCGTGCGGTTCCGGACTGAGCGCCTAGAACCGCTCGGCCACCACGGCCGGCGTAATTGTAAAAATGAGACGATTATAATGTGTGGAAGATGCTGAGAAAATTGGTGCATCCCGTGTTTTTACTCTGGGTATCAACTGTAAAATAATAAAAGCTTCTAATTTTCTATACGAAGTTCTCGGGTACAATTTCTTTCCTACAAATTTTACAATTCCATGTTTTTCTTTGCCTTTCCTTTTCATGCCCTTTATGAAAATATTCGTATTCGTAAATACAATATATTCATCATTAATTCGGTTTATTTGCAGTGTAATAAATGCAAAAACTGAAAATAAGTGATGTTCCCGCTTAGACTCGATCCCATGGCCCTCAACCTCTCGACCCCGGGTTACCGTTCAGTACTCTTCCCGCTGCTCTAAGCGCTGTCTGCAGGCTACACTGTCATGAACCGCTCTTGACTCGCCCGACCTGCGTCAAAAATGCTATTTTTTCTAAACGCTCGGCTATCTGAAACTCTCACTTCTGTCATTTTCATTTCTTACCGAACCCTGCATGTGCGATAAATTTGGAGAAAATCGGTGATGATGAGTAGGCGCCGTCCCCTAGCTAGCAGTGGCCGAGCGGTTCTAGGCGCTACAGTCCGGAACCGCGCGACCGCTACGGTCGCAGGTTCGAATCCTGCCTCGGGCATGGATGTGTGTAATGTCCTTAGGTTGGTTAGGTTTAAGTTGTTCTAAGTTCTAGGGGACTGATGGCCTCAGAAGTTAAGTGCCATAGTGCTCTGAGCCATTTGAACCATTTGAACCTTGCTAGCACGCACTGTTACGGTAGCAGTTGCGAGTCAACTGTGGGCAGAAATCAGTGAAGTATTATGGCAGGAGAACGTTAGTAACGAGTAGTGGTGTTAGGCAGTTACATACGTTGCAGAGTATTGAACGAAGGGTTGAAAAGTATTTAATTGCAGTAATAAGTCGCCTATTTAATTGTGGCCTCTGATGCAGGGCTATAAAAAATTAATCTTGCTCATTCCGCTTGTTCAGCTAGCATGAGGTTACGGAAAAGCAATATGGGGAGCTGGAGCTGAAGATATTGCAATGTGTTGCCGGATTACTGCTCAGTATGTCTATATATCATTAGAACGGCAAGAAAGTTTTCGTTTCTGTAGAGCTGTAAGGAAGATCAGTTTAGTTTTTAAATATTTTTGGACAATACCTTAGTACTTACCTTGGGTAACAGAAGAAATATTAAATTTAATTGATGAAAGGAGAAAATATAAAAATGCAGTAAGTGAAACAGGCAAAAAGGAATACAAACGTCTCAAAAATGAGATCGACAGGAAGTGCAAAATGGCTAAGCAGGGATGGCTAGAGGACAAATGTAAGGATGTAGAGGCCTATCTCACTAGGGGTAAGATAGATACCGCCTACAGGAAAATTAAAGAGACCTTTGGAGATAAGAGAACGACTTGTATGAATATCAAGAGCTCAGATGGAAACCCAGTTCTAAGCAAAGAAGGGAAAGCAGAAAGGTGGAAGGAGTATATAGAGGGTCTATACAAGGGCGATGTACTTGAGGACAATATTATGGAAATGGAAGAGGATGTAGATGAAGATGAAATGGGAGATACGATACTGCGTGAAGAGTTTGACAGAGCACTGAAAGACCTGAGTCGAAACAAGGCCCCCGGAGTAGACAATATTCCATTGGAACTACTGACGGCCGTGGGAGAGCCAGTCCTGACAAAACTCTACCATCTGGTGAGCAAGATGTATGAAACAGGCGAAATACCCTCAGACTTCAAGAAGAATATAATAATTCCAATCCCAAAGAAAGCAGGTGTTGACAGATGTGAAAATTACCGAACTATCAGCTTAATAAGTCACAGCTGCAAAATACTAACACGAATGCTTTACAGACGAATGGAAAAACTAGTAGAAGCCAACCTCGGGGAAGATCAGTTTGGATTCCGTAGAAACACTGGAACACGTGAAGCAATACTGACCTTACGACTTATCTTAGAAGAAAGATTAAGGAAAGGCAAACCTACGTTTCTAGCATTTGTAGACTTAGAGAAAGCTTTTGACAATGTTGACTGGAATACTCTCTTTCAAATTCTAATGGTGGCAGGGGTAAAATACAGGGAGCGAAAGGCTATTTACAATTTGTACAGAAACCAGATGGTAGTTATAAGAGTCGAGGGACATGAAAGGGAAGCAGTGGTTGGGAAGGGAGTAAGACAGGGTTGTAGCCTCTCCCCGATGTTGTTCAATCTGTATATTGAGCAAGCAGTAATGGAAACAAAAGAAAAATTCGGAGTAGGTATTAAAATTCATGGAGAAGAAATAAAAACTTTGAGGTTCGCCGATGACATTGTAATTCTGTCAGAGACAGCAAAGGACTTGGAAGAGCAGTTGAATGGAATGGATAGTGTCTTGAAAGGAGGATATAAGATGAACATCAACAAAAGCAAAACAAGGATAATGGAATGTAGTTTAATTAAGTCGGGTGATGCTGAGGGAATTAGATTAGGAAATGAGGCACTTAAAGTAGTAAAGGAGTTTTGCTATTTGGGGAGCAAAATAACTGATGATGGTCGAAGTAGAGAGGATATAAAATGTAGGCTGGCAATGGCAAGGAAAGCGTTTCTGAAGAAGAGAAATTTGTTAACATCCAGTATTGATTTAAGTGTCAGGAAGTCATTTCTGAAAGTATTCGTATGGAGTGTAGCCATGTATGGAAGTGAAACATGGACGATAAATAGTTTGGACAAGAAGAGAATAGAAGCTTTCGAAATGTGGTGCTACAGAAGAATGCTGAAGATTAGATGGGTAGATCACATAACTAATGAGGAAGTATTGAATAGGATTGGGGAGAAGAGAAGTTTGTGGCACAGCTTGACCAGAAGAAGGGATCGGTTGGTAGGACATGTTCTGAGGCATCAAGGGATCACCAATTTAATATTGGAGGGCAGCGTGGAGGGTAAAAATCGTAGAGGGAGACCAAGAGATGAATACACTAAGCAGATTCAGAAGGATGTAGGTTGCAGTAGGTACTGGGAGATGAAAAAGCTTGCACAGGATAGAGTAGCATGGAGAGCTGCATCAAACCAGTCTCAGGACTGAAGACCACAACAACAACAACAACACCTTAGTACTGTTGATAACAGGATTTTCGTACGGAAAGGTTGTCTTCGTTCCCGTCCCAGTTGTGAATACTGGCACTGTTGTTTAATTGAAAATACAAAATTATGTTCAAAATAACTCAGGTAATTAGTGAAGATCAAGTGGAATGTGGAATGAGATTTTCACTCTGCAGCGGAGTGTGCGCTGATATGAAACTTCCTGGCAGATTAAAACTGCGTGCCCGACCGAGACTCGAACTCGGGACCTTTGCCTTTCGCGGGCAAGTGCTCTACCAACTGAGCTACCGAAGCACGACTCACGCCCGGTACTCACAGCTTTACTTCTGCCAGTACCTCGTCTCCTACCTTCCAAACTTTACAGAAGCTCTCCTGCGAACCTGCAGAACTAGCACTCCTGAAAGAAAGGATATTGCGGAGACATGGCTTAGCCACAGCCTGGGGGATGTTTCCGGAATGAGATTTTCACTCTGCAGCGGAGTGTGCGCTGATATGAAACTTCCTGGCAGATTAAAACTGCGTGCCCGACCGAGACTCGAACTCGGGACCTTTGCCTTTCGCGGGCAAGTGCTCTACCAACTGAGCTACCGAAGCACGACTCACGCCCGGTACTCACAGCTTTACTTCTGCCAGTACCTCGTCTCCTACCTTCCAAACTTTACAGAAGCTCTCCTGCGAACCTGCAGAACTAGCACTCCTGAAAGAAAGGATATTGCGGAGACATGGCTTAGCCACAGCCTGGGGGATGTTTCCGGAATGAGATTTTCACTCTGCAGCGGAGTGTGCGCTGATATGAAACTTCCTGGCAGATTAAAACTGCGTGCCCGACCGAGACTCGAACTCGGGACCTTTGCCTTTCGCGGGCAAGTGCTCTACCAACTGAGCTACCGAAGCACGACTCACGCCCGGTACTCACAGCTTTACTTCTGCCAGTACCTCGTCTCCTACCTTCCAAACTTTACAGAAGCTCTCCTGCGAACCTGCAGAACTAGCACTCCTGAAAGAAAGGATATTGCGGAGACATGGCTTAGCCACAGCCTGGGGGATGTTTCCGGAATGAGATTTTCACTCTGCAGCGGAGTGTGCGCTGATATGAAACTTCCTGGCAGATTAAAACTGCGTGCCCGACCGAGACTCGAACTCGGGACCTTTGCCTTTCGCGGGCAAGTGCTCTACCAACTGAGCTACCGAAGCACGACTCACGCCCGGTACTCACAGCTTTACTTCTGCCAGTACCTCGTCTCCTACCTTCCAAACTTTACAGAAGCTCTCCTGCGAACCTGCAGAACTAGCACTCCTGAAAGAAAGGATATTGCGGAGACATGGCTTAGCCACAGCCTGGGGGATGTTTCCGGAATGAGATTTTCACTCTGCAGCGGAGTGTGCGCTGATATGAAACTTCCTGGCAGATTAAAACTGCGTGCCCGACCGAGACTCGAACTCGGGACCTTTGCCTTTCGCGGGCAGGTGCTCTACCAACTGAGCTACCGAAGCACGACTCACGCCCGGTACTCACAGCTTTACTTCTGCCAGTACCTCGTCTCCTACCTTCCAGACTTTACAGAAGCTCTCCTGCGAACCTGCAGAACTAGCACTCCTGAAAGAAAGGATATTGCGGAGACATGGCTTAGCCACAGCCTGGGGGATGTTTCCGGAATGAGATTTTCACTCTGCAGCGGAGTGTGCGCTGATATGAATGATGAATGATGAGTACCGGGCGTGAGTCGTGCTTCGGTAGCTCAGTTGGTAGAGCACTTGCCCGCGAAAGGCAAAGGTCCCGAGTTCGAGTCTCGGTCGGGCACGCAGTTTTAATCTGCCAGGAAGTTTCATATCAGCGCACACTCCGCTGCAGAGTGAAAATCTCATTCCGGAAACATCCCCCAGGCTGTGGCTAAGCCATGTCTCCGCAATATCCTTTCTTTCAGGAGTGCTAGTTCTGCAGGTTCGCAGGAGAGCTTCTGTAAAGTTTGGAAGGTAGGAGACGAGGTACTGGCAGAAGTAAAGCTGTGAGTACCGGGCGTGAGTCGTGCTTCGGTAGCTCAGTTGGTAGAGCACTTGCCCGCGAAAGGCAAAGGTCCCGAGTTCGAGTCTCGGTCGGGCACGCAGTTTTAATCTGCCAGGAAGTTTCATATCAGCGCACACTCCGCTGCAGAGTGAAAATCTCATTCCGGAAACATCCCCCAGGCTGTGGCTAAGCCATGTCTCCGCAATATCCTTTCTTTCAGGAGTGCTAGTTCTGCAGGTTCGCAGGAGAGCTTCTGTAAAGTTTGGAAGGTAGGAGACGAGGTACTGGCAGAAGTAAAGCTGTGAGTACCGGGCGTGAGTCGTGCTTCGGTAGCTCAGTTGGTAGAGCACTTGCCCGCGAAAGGCAAAGGTCCCGAGTTCGAGTCTCGGTCGGGCACGCAGTTTTAATCTGCCAGGAAGTTTCATATCAGCGCACACTCCGCTGCAGAGTGAAAATCTCATTCCGGAAACATCCCCCAGGCTGTGGCTAAGCCATGTCTCCGCAATATCCTTTCTTTCAGGAGTGCTAGTTCTGCAGGTTCGCAGGAGAGCTTCTGTAAAGTTTGGAAGGTAAGAGACGAGGTACTGGCAGAAGTAAAGCTGTGAGTACCGGGCGTGAGTCGTGCTTCGGTAGCTCAGTTGGTAGAGCACTTGCCCGCGAAAGGCAAAGGTCCCGAGTTCGAGTCTCGGTCGGGCACGCAGTTTTAATCTGCCAGGAAGTTTCATATCAGCGCACACTCCGCTGCAGAGTGAAAATCTCATTCCGGAAACATCCCCCAGGCTGTGGCTAAGCCATGTCTCCGCAATATCCTTTCTTTCAGGAGTGCTAGTTCTGCAGGTTCGCAGGAGAGCTTCTGTAAAGTTTGGAAGGTAGGAGACGAGGTACTGGCAGAAGTAAAGCTGTGAGTACCGGGCGTGAGTCGTGCTTCGGTAGCTCAGTTGGTAGAGCACTTGCCCGCGAAAGGCAAAGGTCCCGAGTTCGAGTCTCGGTCGGGCACGCAGTTTTAATCTGCCAGGAAGTTTCATATCAGCGCACACTCCGCTGCAGAGTGAAAATCTCATTCCGGAAACATCCCCCAGGCTGTGGCTAAGCCATGTCTCCGCAATATCCTTTCTTTCAGGAGTGCTAGTTCTGCAGGTTCGCAGGAGAGCTTCTGTAAAGTTTGGAAGGTAGGAGACGAGGTACTGGCAGAAGTAAAGCTGTGAGTACCGGGCGTGAGTCGTGCTTCGGTAGCTCAGTTGGTAGAGCACTTGCCCGCGAAAGGCAAAGGTCCCGAGTTCGAGTCTCGGTCGGGCACGCAGTTTTAATCTGCCAGGAAGTTTCAAGTGGAATGTGTTTTAGCAACTGCGTCAAAAATAACCACCAGACATTTCGGTAAAATTACTATAGTCTTTTCAGTAGTCTGGACAGGTGTTAGTTATCCTTTCTTCAGAATTAATATAATTAAAGTAATAAAGTAAAAGAAGTAAAAATTTAATTAAAAGTTTTAAAGTGTAATTTGCTAGACTTTTCATGTGTATAGTTTATTAATCTGTAGCAACCCAAGCTTATAGCAATGTCATGAAAGTTGGCTGAGGCGATTTTACACTCGGGACCAATAATGCAAAAAAGTAAAAATGGTTGTTTCAACCCCAGTTCGAAATTATGCTCGGACGATAATGGTCGTATCGTCGACGAGACGTTAAAGTGCAATCTTTCTTCAGATTTCCGACATTATGATCTCCCTTCTTATATTGATTTTTAAACTTCTGCCGCTCACAACCACAAATGTATTTAGAGATCATTAACTATTTATTATCAGCTAATGTTGATGAAATGGGAATGACACTGAGCAACAGTTGTTGTGAAAACTGGAACGTGACATTTCAAGTAGAAGGGACTGTGTAGGCATTGTAGCTCTAAACAGAACAACAGACATCAGCAAGTATCATATTTACATCTTTGCTTGCTTGACATTTTTCAAGAGGCTGTTACTAGTCAAAGACCTTTTTTCAGAATTTATTTGAAATGAACTTGAGTATCTTCATACTATGAAGGCATGTGTTCATCCGAGCCTTGTCCGCTTTGTGCCACACTAAAAATTATTGCTTCCTTAACCGACAACATTTTGATACCAATGGTCAGTAAAGTAAAAGCTTTTCTTTCTTAACCGACAACATTTTGCTAGTAATGGCCAGTGAACTAAACGCACAGTTGTGACGTTTCCAGTTGTTCTCAGCAAGCAGCGAGCGTCTTTTACCTTGGGTGAATGGCAGTTGAGACCGCAGCTGACGCCTAGCTGAGTGAGACAGTGGAATGAGGCGGACCGTCGTGTATGAACGCCATTCGTTAATGAAGCGATGCTTTCTACAACACAGCAACAAGTATTAATCTGCGCAGCTAACTTTTCATATAATTAATGATAAAAGTATTACCAGACAAAAGAAGTGAAGCATCCATAAGGAAACGAGTAAAAATAATGAAACGCCACGAATTGAGAGTGTTGTTGTTGTTGTTGTGGTCTTCAGTCCTGTGACTGGTTTGATGCAGCTCTCCATGCTACTCTATCCTGCGCAAGCTTCTTCATCTCCCAGTACCTACTGCAACCTACATCCTTCTGAATCTGCTTAGTGTATTCATCTCTTGGTCTCCCTCTACGATTTTTACACTCCACGCTGCCCTCCAATGCTAAATTTGTGATCCCTTGATGCCTCAAAACATGTCCTACCAACCGATCCCTTCTTCTAGTCAAGTTGTGCCACAAACTTCTCTTCTCCCCAATCCTATTCAATACCTCCTCATTAGTTACGTGATCTACCCACCTTATCTTCAGCATTCTTCTGTAGCACCACATTTCGAAAGCTTCTATTCTCTTCTTGTCCAAACTATTTATCGTCCATGTTTCACTTCCATACATGGCTACACTCCATACGAATACTTTCAGAAATGACTTCCTGACACTTAAATCTATACTCGATGTTAACAAATTTCTCTTCTTCAGAAACGATTTCCTTGCCATTGCCAGTCTACATTTTATATCCTCTCTACTTCGACCATCATCAGTTATTTTACTCCCTAAATAGCAAAATTCCTTTACTACTTTAAGTGTCTCATTTCGTAATCTAATTCCCTCAGCATCGCCCGATTTAATTTGACTACATTTCATTATCCTTGTTTTGCTTTTGTTGATGTTCATCTTATATCCTCCTTTCAAGACACTGTCCATTCCATTCAATTGTTCTTCCAAGTCCTTTGCTGTCTCTGACAGAATTACAATGTCATCGGCGAACCTCAAAGTTTTTACTTCTTCTCCATGAATTTTAATACCTACTCCGAATTTTTCTTATGTTTCCTTTACTGCTTGCTCAATATACAGATTGAATAACATCGGGGAGAGGCTACAACCCTGTCTCACTCCTTTCCCAACCACTGCTTCCCTTTCATGCCCCTCGACTCTTATAACTGCCATCTGGTTTCTGTACAAATTGTAAATAGCCTTTCGCTCCCTGTATTTTACCCCTGCCACCATTAGAATTTGAAAGAGAGTATTCCAGTCAACATTGTCAAAAGCTTTCTCTAAGTCTACAAATGCTAGAAACGTAGGTTTGCCTTTCCTTAATCTTTCTTCTAAGATAAGTCGTAAGGTCAGTATTGCTTCACGTGTTCCAGTGTTTCTACGGAATCCAAACTGATCTTCCCCGAGGTCCGCTTCTACCAGTTTTTCCATTCGTCTGTAAAGAATTCGAGTTAGTATTTTGCAGCTGTGACTTATTAAACTGATAGTTCGGTAATTTTCACATCTGTCAACACCTGCTTTCTTTGGGATTGGAATTATTACATTCTTCTTGAAGTCTGAGGGTATTTCGCCTGTCTCATACATCTTGCTCACCAGATGGTAGAGTTTTGCCATGACTGGCTCTCCCAAGGCCATCAGTAGTTCTAATGGAATGTTGTCTATTCCCGGGGCCTTGTTTCGACTCAGGTCTTTCAGTGCTCTGTCAAATCCTTCACGCAGTATCTTATCTCCCATTTCGTCTTCATCTACATCCTCTTCCATTTCCATAATACTGTCCTCAAGAACATCGCCCTTGTATAAACCCTCTATATACTCCTTCCACCTTTCTGCTGTCCCTTCTTTGATATTCATGTGTATGAGAGTGTATGTGATGTTATTTCAGTGGTTATAAAATCTAGCCAAAGCTCCAAGTAACTTGGCAGTATGAGTCCACTTACCAGTAATGTGTTGCATCTCCTCTGGCTTGGATGCACGCACTGATTAGACCGGAAAGCCCAATGTATCCTCTGCTGGAGCACGCTGACCCACAAACTGAATGACATGCGGGATGTGCCAGTCGTTAAAGGGTTCCGCAAGCTTCTTCCGTAAGTGTCTGGGCTAAACTGATGTGCTTGAAATTTTGGTCGTCTGTTCACTACTGGTCTGGTCGTTGCTAGGTCTTCCATGGCTGGACGTTGTGTTATGAGGTGTCGTTCGTAGTTTTCTCGTAATTTATTAATTCTTGTTTGAAGGGGGCTCAACGCTGGCGTCATATGGATTAGAACACTGGGCGTTAGTTCTGGGAGTCTTGATATAATACGTAGTCGTAGTTTTGTCTTGTACAGTCGTTCAGCTACTGGTTTTGATAGGCCACTTAGGAGCGGTTACGTACTACAGAACCAGTCTTCAAAGTTTTCATATGCATGAAATGCTGTTGTAACACTGCAACCATAGAAACGTTCTTGTGCTTTGAGAACGAAACAGATCGTTTCACGTGTTTATTGGTGTAATGCGGGAACAGTACGTCGTCAGATATGTTTTCCTGTTCTAATAAATATTTACACAGGACCTTTTAAACACTCTTTCGAAAATGTACGAAAAAAATAGACACAACGCATTCATATAACTGTATAAGGCCTACTTTTTGGCCACGACTTCAGTAGTGGCTTTCTGCTGGCTCTGCTGGTGGTCCATGCCTAGTAAAGGACTATAGTGTTCAAACCAATGGTTGCGTTGATGACAGTTTTACCTTTTAATAATAATTATTGTATGCCAGCAGATCCAGAGGAAGTTCACCTCAACTGTGCCCAAAATGTCGGGTTTATTCAGTGAGTTGTTTTACAATATGGCATGGAGCCATATCCAGAAAACTTTTATGTTAACTGACTCTGGCCGCAAAAGCCTGTGCATGCATATGTGTTGTTGTTGTGGTCTTCAGTCCTGAGACTGGTTTGATGCAGCTCTCCATGCTACTCTATCCTGTGCAAGCTTTTTCATCTCCCAGTACCTACTGCAACCTACATCCTTCTGAATCTGCTTAGTGTATTCATCTCTTGGTCTCCCTCTACGATTTTTACCCTCCACGTTGCCCTCCAATACTAAATTGGTGATCCCTTGATGCCTCAGAACATGTCCTACCAACCGATCCCTTCTTCTGGTCAAGTTGCGCCACAAACTTCTCTTCTCCCCAATCCTATTCAATACTTCCTCATTAGTTATGTGATCTACCCATCTAATCTTCAGCATTCTTCTGTAGCACCACATTTCGAAAGCTTCTATTCTCTTCTTGTCCAAACTATTTATCGTCCATGTTTCACTTCCATACATGGCTACACTCCATACAAAGACTTTCAGAAATGACTTCCTGACACTTAAATCAATACTGGATGTTAACAAATTTCTCTTCTTCAGAAACGCTTTCCTTGCCATTGCCAGCCTACATTTTATATCCTCTCTACTTCGACCATCATCAGTTATTTTGCTCCCCAAATAGCAAAACTCCTTTACTACTTTAAGTGCCTCATTTCCTAATCTAATTCCCTCAGCATCACCCGATTTAATTAGACTACATTTCATTATCCTTGTTTTGCTTTTGTTGATGTTCATCTTATATCCTCCTTTCAAGACACTGTCCATTCCATTCAACTGCTCTTCGAAGTCCTGTCATCGGCGAACCTCAAAGTTTTTATTTCTTCTCCATGAATTTTAATACCTACTCCGAATTTTTCTTTTGTTTCCTTTACTGCTTGCTCAATATACAGATTGAACAACATCGGGGAGAGGTTACAACCCTGTCTTACTCCCTTCCCAACCACTGCTTCCCTTTCATGTCCCTCGACTCTTATAACTGCCATCTGGTTTCTGTACAAATTGTAAATAGCCTTTCGCTCCCTGTATTTTACCCCTGCCACCTTTAGAATTTGAAAGAGAGTATTCCAGTCAACATTGTCAAAAGCTTTCTCTAAGTCTACAAATGCTAGAAACTTAGGTTTGCGTTTCCTTAATCTTTCTTCTAAGATAAGTCGTAAGGTCAGTATTGCCTCACGTGTTCCAGTGTTTCTACGGAATCCAATGCATGCATATATCTACATTGAAAAAATAAAAATAACATTTTCAGTCAATCCAGTGCATGCAGGAACCTCAAAACACAGAATTCTTCCAGGAAAATACCTGGACAGATAATTTTGGAACCGAATCATATGTTGTGACATACAATGATATTCCTCTTGTTGTTTGAGAGGTTCAAATGGTTCAAATGGCTCTGAACACTATGGGACTTAACAGCTGTGGTCATCAGTCCCCTAGAACTTAGAACTACTTAAACCTAACTAACCTAAGGACATCACACACATCCATGCCCGAGGCAGGATTCGAACCTGCGACCGTAGCAGTCGCGCGGTTCCGGACTGTGCGCCTAGAACCGCGAGACCACCGCGGCCGGCTGTTTCAGAGGTCTCATTTGATCGTGAGCTATAACTTCTGAACATTAGTTGGCTCATTTTTTAAATTCTGCACTAAAGCTAATCTAAAAAGCTGTTGCTTCGCTTCCAAATTCTGCAGTAGGCGCTGGAAGTATCTAGACTACCATAATATATAATTTTGTAAATAAATACGTCACTTCTCCAATAACTGTACCATATAGTCTTTGTTTTAAATACAATAACTCTTCTCAGCAACATCTCCGTATACGAAGCTCCACAACAATTTCTCAGTCTGAATGTCAATACAAACTAAACAGCCCGCGATCTCTTCTTGAGTCATCCTCTGAATGGTTTGATCCAACCCACCACCAATTCGTCTCAGAGTAGCACTTACAACCTACGTCCTCAATTATTTGCTGGATGCATGACAATCTCTGTCTTACTCTACAGTTTTTGACCTAAACAGCTCCTTCTAGTACCATGGAAGTCATTCCCTGATGTCTTAACAGATCTTCTAACATAATGTCCCTTATCCTTGTCAGTGTTTTCCGCTTATTCCTTTCCTCTCCATTCTGCGCAGAACCTCCTCACTCCTTACCCTACCAGTCCATCTAATTTTCAAAATTCGTCTGTAGCACCACATCTCAAATGATTCGATTCTCATCTGTTCCGGTTTTCCCACAGTCCTTGTTTCGCTACCATACAATGCTGTTCTCCAAACGTACATTTTCAGAAATTTCTTCCTCAAATTAAGGCCTACGATTGATACTAGTAGACTGCCCTTTTTGCTTACGAGGATCTGCTTTTTATATCTTTCTTGCTACGTCCATCATGGTTTCTTTACTGCTTAGGTAGCAGAATTCCTTCATCTAATTCGTGATCACCAATTTCGATGCTAAGTTTCCCAAAGCTCTCATTTCTGCTACTTCTCATTACTTTCACTTTTCTTCGATTTACTCTCAATCCATATTCTGTATTCATTCGACAGTTCAGTCCATTCAACACACCCTATAATTCTTCTTCACTTTCACTGAAGACAACAATGTCATCAGCCAACTGTATCATTGACATCGTTCCACCTTGAATTTTAGTTCCACTCCTGAATCTTTCTTTTATTTCCATCATTGCTTCTTAGATGTGCAGATTGAACCGCAGGAACGAAACGCTGCATCCCTGTTTGAGACCTTTTTAATCCGAGCACATCGTTTTTGGTCTTTCACTCTTATTTCTCCCTCTTGGTTCTTTTACATATTGTATATCACCCGTCTTTCCCTATAGCTTCGGGCATGGATGTGTGTGATGTCCTTAGGACAGTTAGGTTTAAGCAGTTCTAAGTTCTAGGGGACTGATGACCTCAGAAGTTAAGTCCCATAGTGCTCAGAGCCATTTGAACCATTTGAGCCCTATAGCTTGCTCCCATTTTTCCCAGACTTTCGAACATCTTACACCATTTTAGATTGCCGAACGCGTTTTCCAGGTCGACAAATCCTGTGAATGTGTCTTGATTTTTCTTCAGTCTAGCTCCCATTATCGAGATATAACAACAGCACGGGAAGCTCTGTTGGACAGATAAATTTTCGTCTCTTGTTTTCGGAGACATCAGTCACAAAAAAAAATGTTCAAATGTAAAATCTTATGGGACTTAAGTGCTGAGGTCATCAGTCCCTAAGCTTACACACTACTTAACCCAAATTATCCTAAGGACATACACACACACCCATGCCCAAGGGAGGACTCGAACCTCCACCTGGACCAGCCGCACAGTCCGTGACTGCAGCGCCTGAGACCGCTCGGCTAATCCCGTGCGGCTCATCAGTCACATTGTCACTGTACGCTCTTTTATTAGATGGCACGCCCCGCTTCTGCAAGCCGGGACTCCAAGGCGCAGAATAACTTAATCCAGGAGGCACCGCTGGACGTAGTGAATTTTATCGTCGTTCCACCCTGCGGTCGTGCGGTGTCCACCAGTACCAGTTTACATGCACAAACACTAACAAAACTTTGAAACAGTTTACGATTTTACTTAAGTAGTAAAATATTTTCAACTGTAGCGACCATCATTCGTCGGTTAGGATGACATTCGGTGTCACAACAAGTTAACAAAATGTTATGTTAAACCACAGCACATACAGCTAAGAATTATTACAACAGACAAAAAACAAAGACGCGAATTACAGTGTCGGAGAAGTAAAACCTAGCTTGTAACAGTGCTGTTCACTTCTCTTCTGAAGTGTGTCGAACGTCTTGCGAGTCGATCTAAAACGAGCGCTGTTTGTAAACACCCAGCAACTGTGCCGAACCAATAACAGGGCTAGTTCGTTATTCTAATGACGCGCTCCATTCCGGCTGGGTGGAATTTGAGATTTACGGTGGATACCCGTCTTCCTGATAAATAATCGGGAGGCAGACGGAGCCGACTCCCCCGAAATAGCCTGCCGGTGTCACAGGAGGGACATAAAGACTTCTGTCCACTCATTAACGTGTCCCGCCGTCCGCGAGCCGCACGATTACAATAAACATCGGCGACGGCTCTTGTAACGAAGACTGCGGGAGAAGCAATTAACATAGATGAACAGATACGCGCGTCCGAAACGACAGTGACGAGTCGAGAAACAAATACTGAGTGGCCGGTGCGTCGGAGGTGGTGAGTGGGCGGCCGTCACCCGCGGGCGGCTCCGTCCGAATTCCTCAGATGCGTCGGTTGGCGCGGCCGGGGCGCGCGCGGCGAGATAGCGGCGCAGGAATGCGGGCTACTGGACACTCGATACGGAACCACTGCCAGATAAATCGCGGCGCGGCGCCGTGGCGCCCACCGCAGTGACGTCACAAGGCGCAGGAATGTGGCCGTCCAGGACCTGGTGGTGGTCTGGCGGCGGCCGTCAGAAAAACTACTGTTTACTTCTGTTTACAAAGCAACGTGCCTCCTGTACGCAAATTAATGTTGGTGCCAATGCAGTATCCGGAAGGATAAAAGTTATTAAAGTCAGTTTCGTGTCTTACATCTATATCTACGTTATTACTCTCCAATTCACACCTCAGTGTTTGGAAACGGTTCATAGAATCGCCGTTCCATTCTTGAGCAGCACTTCGGAAATAACACGTAAATCTATCTGCGTTGAGCTGTGATTTTTATTATTTTATCACTATGTTAATTTTCCGTATGTAGTTAGGAGTCAACATAATACGCTGTAAAACACAAAAAAAGAACTATAAAAAGACGCGCCACGAAGAAATTATCCGAATGAAGCGGAAATGGGTAGATGTGATGTACCGGGAGATCAAAAAGTCGATATAAATTTGAAAACTGAATAAATCACGGAATAATGTAGATAGAGAGGTACAAATTGACAAACATGCTTGGAATGACATGGGGTTTTATTAGAACCAAAAAAATACAAACGTTCAAAAAATGTCCGACAGATGGCGCTTCATCTATTCAGAATAGCAAAAATTAGCATAACAAAGTAAGGCAAAGCAAAGATGATGTTTTTTACAGGAAATGCTCAATATGTCCACTATCATTCCTCAACAATAGCTGTAGTCGAGGAATAATGTTTTGAATAGCACTGTAAAGCATGTCCGGAGTTATGGTGGGGCATTGGCGTCGGATGTTGTCTTTCAGCTTCCCTAGGGATGTCGGTCGATCACGATACACTTGCGACTTCAGGTAACACCAAAGCTAATAATCGCACGGACTGAGGTCTGGGGACCTACGAGGTCAAGCATGACGAAAGTGGCGGCTGAGCACACGATCATCACCAAACGACGCGCGCAAGAGATATTTCACGCCTCTACCAATATGGGGTGGTTCTAATATAACCCCATGTCATTCCAATCATGTGTGCCAATTTTTACCTCTCTATCTACAGTATTCCGTGGTTTATTAAGTTTTCAAATTTATACTGAGTTTTTGATCACCCGGTGTATGTACAGACTAACAAGTGATTTACAATTTCAGAAAGATGAATGATTTATTCATGAGAAACAGCTTCACAAATAGAGCAAGTCAATAACGCGTTTGTCCATCTCTGGCCTTTGTGCAAGCATTTATTCTACTTAGTATTGATTGATAGAGTTGTTAGATGCCTTCCTGGCGCTTTAGATCACCAAAATGCCGAGCTGGTTGGAGGGCCCTGCCCATAATGCCCCAAACGTTCTCAGCTAGGAAGAGATCTGACGACCTTACTGCCCAAGTTGGAATTTGGCAAACACCAAGAATAGCAGCCTGATGGGCGAGCGGGCATTATCGTGCTGAAATGTAAGTCAAGGATGCCTTGCCATAAAGGGCAACACAACAGGGCGTGGAATGTCGCCGACGTACTGCTGTGCTGTAAGCGTGGCGCGGATGACAACCGTTTGGTTCCTGCTGTGACGTGATCACTCCTGGTCATCTGGCTGTATGGCGGGTGACAATCATATTGGTATCCCACCACTGTCCAGGGCATCTCCAGATGGGTCTTGACTGGTCATCGGGGCTCAATTCGGAGCAGGACCCATCCCAGTTCTACCCCAATATATAAAATTCGAGGCCGAATGTGCCCAAAACCACTCCAAAAGGTCATATTGGTGTACAGAGGTCAATGGTAGTCGGTGGAAGCGGTGCCGTAAGCTCAGTTCCCTTTCTGTGAGCCGCCTGTTAATGATTCTTGTGGTCACTGAAGTGGAGTTCACGCAGGATACGGTGGCCGATGCACAGTGGCCAATTTTCGTCCAAAGCGCTTGGCGATTTCATTCGCCTGTGCAGAAGTGGAGGCCGACAGCGTTTGCCACCTTTTAGCCAATCCATGATGACAGAATCGAGGCGCATGCACTGCAGTCTTTATCAGACGATTTTAGGAAACTATTCGGTAAAACAAATTCATTTTTGCGTTACTTATAACTTTATATGTCAGGTTCATGATGAGGTCACCATCATTTCGTTAATGGTCATACTTACTGTGATGTTTACATGGAAATAAGACACTACGAGACATTCGAAAAATCTCGTAGAGGTCGCTATGATTTTGCGTATGGTGTATATTACCTAATATGTTGTTACACATGAAATGTAGCTAACTAATCGAATTTTTCTGTAGACTTGGGTGGAGGTGGCAATCTGTCACCAATCTTGAGGAAGTTGATCTGATGTAGCACATTCGTTCGCGATCGCGCCGCGCCAGCGATAAAACCAGAGTGAAATAACCGCAGCATTCCTCACATTTCATAAGGGATTTGAGATATCGTAAAGAGATTTTGGAAAAATGATAGCACACATAGAGTACAGTATTTTGCTATATGTCTATTATGCAAAACTTCATTATCTGTCGTTTTATTCTACTAGCTGAAGACTTTTCTAATGAAAGAATTTAATTTTCAAGGGCCATCGACAACAGGTGAAATGAAAGTGCCATGGGTTTGGGAACAACATAGTTGAAGACACTATTCGTTTATTTTGTACCGAAGGTTTAAAATAAAATAGCGTGATTCACCAAACGTTTATGACGTATTCAAAGTGAATAACTAAAAAATTTGTAATATTCAGAAAATGTAGTATTAAACTGCTAAATATTATGAGGCCAATGACACTGGGATGCAAAAAGTTTCCGAATATAGACGCAGTGCTTCATGAATGAAATATATAGCGGTACTGTAGCATATGTTAGCATATTACATCATATTAGGAAGGCATTTTAGTTAACATTTTTGAAAATGAACAGAAATTACCTTCGTTTCTCGAAGACGTGCTCACATTGTGATAAAAACTTTTCTACAAGCAAATATGTGAATATGCGGTAACGAAAACAAGTTATGTATAGAAAGCACAAGGTGTAAAGTATATACTGCAGTCAGGCACCGAGAGTTAAGTTTAGTCTCTGAGCAAGAAAACGTGAAATCTGTGTGCAACATATATGCTACATCAGAAACGAAGAATCTATGAAAGTCTCAATGACATGAAACGGTTACGAAATTTGCAAATAACTGCCGAAGATCAATGCCTGATGAAGGGATGGGCAGTTGATTCTCAACACAAAAACTTAAGGTATGAAGAATAAAAATGGTGTTTATCAGTAGGTGGAAATAAAAACAACCGTAAAATATCCAAGAATATTATCCCAGAGCAACCTTAAGTGAAACAATAACATAAAACTGGCCGAAACAGCTGAGGCCAGACTGAGACACATTGTAGAGATCATACAAAATTTAATTCTCTGCCGAAACAAGTAGCTTACGAGATCCTGACGATGCCTGTAAAATTTCAGCTCATTCATAGACTTTGGCAAGGAGAATAAATAAAGGAGGGTTGCACCCATGGTTTAGCGGTAGCGTCTTCGATTAGTAATCAAAACGTCGTCGGTCCGGGGTTCGAAACCCACCGCCGCTTAAATTTCGATTAATAATTAGCATTGGGGGCCCAAGACTTTCGTCTTAAAAAGTCACCTTCATTCTGCCAACGGCCTTGTTGGCGAAGGAGCGACAGAGGTTCAGGGCACTCTCTTGTCATTGGGGCGGGAAAGTGCCCCTAACGGCGGAAGAATCAACAATGATCAAGGATGCAGAAGGCAATGGAAACCACTGCATTAAAGACACATACGTTTATCCACAGGACACGTGGCATGTAACTAAAAAAGTGTGTTATGATGACCTCTCCCGCGGCAAAAGAGACCGGAATAGTCTTCCATTCGGATCTCCGGGAGGGGACTGCCAAGGGGGAGGTGACCATGAGAAAAAGACTGAATAACCAACGAAAGGATAACGTTCTACGAATCGGGGCATAGAATGTCAGAAGCTTCAACGTCGTAGGGAAACTAGAAAATCTGAAAAGGGAAATGCAAAGGCTCGATCTAGATATAGTAGGGGTCAGTGAAGTGAAATGGAAAGAAGACAAGGATTTCTGGTCAGAAGAGTATAGGGTAATATCAACAGCAGCAGAAAATGGTATAACGAGTGTAGGATTCGTCATGAATGGGAAGGCAGGGCAGAGTGTGTATTACTGTGAACTGTTCAATGATATCTTATCAGAATCAACAGCAAACCAACACCGAGGTACACATGCCAACGTTAGAAGATGAAGAAAGAGGGAAAGTATACGAGGATATTGATACAGTACGTAAAGGGATATGAAAATCTGATAGTCATGGTAGACTGGAATGAGGCTGTAGGGGAAAGAGTAGAAGAATCGGTGGCAGGAGAATACGGACTTTGGACAAGAAATGAGAGAGGAGAAATAATAATTGAATTCTGTAGTAAATTTCAGCTAGTAATAGCGAATACTCTGTTCAAGAACCACAGGTGGAGGCCGTATACTAGGAAAAGGCTGGGTGATACGGGTAGATTTCATTTACATTACATAATGGTCAGACAGAGATTCAGAAATCAGATACTCGGTTGTAAGGCGTATCCAGGAGCAGATATAGACTCAGATCACAATTTAGTAGTGATAACGAGTAGGCTGAAGTTTAAGAGATTAGTCAGGAAGAATTAGTACTCAAAGAAGTGGGATACGGAAGTACTAATGAATGACAAGATACGATTCAAGTTCTCTAAGGCTATAGATGCAGCAATAACGAATAGCTAAGTCAGCAGTAGAGTTGAAGAGGAATGAACATCTCTGAAAAGGGCAATCACAGAAATTGGAAGGAAAAATGTAGGTACAAAGAACGTAACTGCGAAGAAACCATGGGTAACAGAAGAAATATTTCAGTTGATGGGTGAAAGAAGAACGTACAAAAATGTTTAGGGAAATTCATGAGTACAGAAATACAAGTAGCTGAGGAATGAAATAAATATGGACAGGGAAGCTGAGACGAAATGGTTGCAGAAAAAATGCGAAGAAATCGAAAAAGAAATGACTGTCGGAAGAACTGATTCAGTAAATAGGAAAGTCAAAACAACCTTCGGTGGAATTAAAAGCAACGGTGTTGTCATTAAGAGTTCAACGGGAATTATACGGTTAAATGCAGAGGAGAGGGAGGTTAAGTAGAAAGAGTACATTGAGGGCTTCTATGAAGAGGAAGATTAGTCTGGTGTGATAGAAGAAGAAACAAGAGTCGATTTAGGAGAGATAGGGTATTCAGTATTAGAATCAGTATTTAAGAGAGTTTTGGGGGACTTAAGATCAAATAAGGCAAAAGGGATACATAACATTCCATACAAATTTCTAAAATCATTGGGGGAAGTGGCTAACAAAACGCTATTCTCGCTAGTGTGGAGAATGTATGAGTCTGGAGACATACCATCTGACTTTCGGAAAAATACGAGCATCCACACAATTCCAAAGGCTGCAAGAGCTGACAAGTGCGAGAATTATCGCACAATTCGCTTAACAGCTCATGCATCCAAGTTGCTGACAGGATTAATATACAGAAGTATGGAAAAGAAAATCGGGATATGTTAGATGATGATCAGTTTGGCTTTAGGAAATGTAAAGGCACAAGCGAGGCAATTCTGACGTTGTGGATGGTAATGGAAGCAAGACTAAAGAAAAATCAAGACACTTTCATAGGATTTGTCGACCTGGAAAAAGCATTCGAAAATGCTAAAAGTGCAAGATGTTCGAAATTATGAGAAAAATAGGGTTAAGCTGTAGGGAGAGACGGGTAATATACAATATGTACAAAATATGTACAAGGGAATAATGAAAGTGGATGATGAAGAATGAAGTGCTCAGGGTAAAGAGGGTGTAAGACAGGGATGTAGCCTTTTTCCCCTGCTGTTCAATCTGTACGTCAAAGGAGCAACGGTGGAAATAAAAGAAGTGTTCAGGAATGGTATTAAAATTCAAGGTGGAAGGATATCAGTAATACGATTCGCTAATGACATTGCTATCCTGAGTGAAAGTAAAGACGAATTACATGATCTGCTGAATGGAATGAACAGTCTAACGAGTACAGAATATGGATTGAGAGTAAATCGAAGAAAGACGAAACTAATGAGAAGTAGCAGAAATGGGAGCAGCGAGAAACTTGATGCGCGCGAAAGAGTAAGTTACGGAATTCTGCTACCGAGGCAGCAAAATAACGCTTGACGGACGGAGCAAGAGGGGACATCAAAAGCAGGCTAGCACTGGCAAAAACAACGTACCTGCCCAAGAGAAGTCTACTACTATCAAACATAGGCCTTAATTTGAGAAAGAAATTTGTGAAAATGTAGGTTTGGAACACAGCATTGTATGGTAGCGAAGCATGGACTGTGGGAAAACCGGAACAGAAGAGAATCGAAGTATTCGAGATGTGGTGCTACAGACAAATGTCGAAAATTTAGATGGACTGATAGGGTAGGGAATGAGGAGGTTCTGCGCAGAATCGGAGAGGAAAGGTATACGTGGAAAACATCGACAAGGGGAAGGGCAAGACGATAGGACCACCGTTAAGAAATGAGGGAATGACTTCCATGGTACTGGAGAGAGCTGTATAGGGCAAACACTGTAGAGGAAGACAGAGATTATCATACATACAGCAAATAATTAACTGAGGACGTAGGTTACAAGTGCTATTCTGAGATGAAGAGGTTGGCATAGGAGAGGCCGCGCGGATAGCCGTGCGGTCTAGGGCGCCTTGCCACGGTTCGCGCGGCTCCCCCCATCGGTGGTTCGAGTCCTCCCTCGGGCATGGGTGTGTGTTTTGTTCTTAGCTTAAGTTAGCTTAAGTAGTGTGTAAGCCTGGGGGCGGATGACTTCGACAGTTTGATTCCATAGGAACTTACCACCGCCGGCAGGAGTGGCCGAGCGGTTCTAGGCGCTACAATGTGGAACCGCGTGACTGCTAATATCTCAGGTTCGAATCCTGCCTCGGGCATGGATGTGTGTGATGTCCTTAGGTTAGTTAGGTTTAATTAGTTCTAAGTTCTAGGGGACTGATGACCTCAGTAGTTAAGTCCCATAGTGCTCAGAGCCATTTTTGAACTTACCACCACCACAGTATAGGAATTCGTGGGGCCGCATCAAACCAGTCAGAAGACTGATGATTAAAAAAGAAGAAAAAGACCCAAAGATCAATGACAAATTTAGTTACTAGCTTCTTTAGTAAGCGCAAGAGCGTCATACAAGAGGCGTTGTGCCTCAGGCAGAGCATCGCTGTTAAAATTCTGAAACCTTTACATTGCAAGAACAGTCAAGTACAACAGCTCGACGGACAAGATAAGGTCAAACCCCCCCCCCCCCCCCCAGCCCTACAAAATAGCACACTGGTCGTTTTGCAGTGCTGTGGATGGTGATATGGAATCAACGCAGTATAATAGTTGGACTTGGAGACGTGACAGAATGGCAAAGAGTAGTTCTCGTGTTTGGACGATCCCCTTGACCGCACCGTGGCATTATCCTACGTGTCTACAAGAAATCGTGTAATACGGCGTAATATCAGTGGCCCCAAAAATCTGCTAAACGGCACGGCCCATGAACAAGTGCCATGTCTTTTCAGTGACAATCAGTTTCAAACCCAACAGCAATTGCTGCAGTGAGTGACTGCAGATCCTTCACAAATTGTGAAGAGAACTGCATGCAGTGGAACTAGAGTTGGGTACCTTAAAAAAGCTACTGGTCTCAGCAGCACATAAAGATGCCAATCTTCAGAGATTGAAACAATACAAAAACTGTCTGGAGACTTGTAGTGTGATCCGAAGAGTCGTAATTTTGCTTCTTTTCAAAAAAAGAAAGGCGTCGAGTGCACCGACGGCCCAGTGACGCGTTACACCTTCAGATGCGGTGTCGTTCATTAAGGGTATGCCGTGGACTCTCCCATCTTCCAGTGTGATAAAAGCTGTGTTCACAGGACTGCATACATACATTCCTGATTTGACGAACGGACAGGCATGCAACCGCGTCTCAACTGGCCCACTAAATAACCCGAGAAAATGTCTGGGACTTTTTGGAACAGAGTGTGAAACGCAGCTACCAATGTTGCAGCAAATTAGTTGTTCCACGATATCTAATCATCAATGACTGGCATAATTTGGATATTCCAGACCCAGATAAAGTTGTGAACTCCCTTAGTCGCCGACTTGAGCAAATTTTTAAGGTTAGAAGAGATTTTATGTGGTAATAGGGCGACACCTCCTAGGTGATGAAATTTTTGTTCTTTATATTTATACAATGCACGAAATACACTACTGGCTATTAAAATTGCTACAACACAAAGATGACGTGCTACAGACGCGAAATTTAACCGACAGCAAGAAGATGCTGCAATATGCAAATGATTAGCTTTTCAGAGCATTCACACAAGGTTGGCGGCGGTGGCGACACCTACAACGTGCTGACATGAGGAAAGTTGCCAACTGATATCTCATACACAGTTGACCGGCGTTGCCTGGTGAAACGTTGTTGTGATGCCTCATGTAAGGAGGAGAAATGCGTACCATCACGTTTCCGACTTTGATAAAGGTCGGATTGTAGCCTATCGCGACTGTGGTTTATCGTATCGCGACATTGCTGCTCGCGTTGGTCGAGATCCAATGACTGTTAGCAGAATATGGAATCGGTGAGTTCAGGAGGCTAATACGCAACCCCGTGCTGGATTCCAACGGCCGCGTATCACTAGCAGTCGAGATGAGAGGCATCTAATCCGCATGTCTGTAATGGATCATGCAGCCACGTCTCGATCCCTGAGTCAGCAGATGGGGACGTATGCACGACAACAACCATCTGCACGAACAGTTCGACGACGTTTGCAGCAGCATAGACTATCAGCTCGGAGACCATGAGTGCGGTTACCCTTGACGCTGCATCACAGACAGGAGCGCTTGCGATGGTGTACTCAACGACGAACCTGGGTGCACGAATGGCAAACGTCATTTTTACGGATGAATCTAGGTTCTGTTTACAGCATCATGATGGTCACATCCGTGTTTGGTGACATCGCGGTGAACGCGCATTGGAAGCGTGTATTCGTCATCGCCATACTGGCGTATTACCCGGCGTGATGGTATGCGGTGCCATTGGTTACACGTCTCGGTCACCACTTGTTCGCATTGACTGCACTTGTAACAGTGGATGTTACATTTCAGATGTTTTACGACCCGTGGCTCTACCCTTCATTCAATCCCTGCGAAACCCTGCATTTCAGCAGGATAATGCACGACTGCATGTTGCAGGTCCTGTACGGATCTTTCTGGATACAGAAAATGTTCGACTGCTGCCATGGCCACCACATTCTCCAGATCTCTCATCAATTGAAAACGTCTGGTCAATGGTGGCCGTGAAGCTGTCTCATCACAATACGGCAGTCGCTACTCTTGATGAACTGTGGTATCGTGTTGAAGATGCATGGGCAGCAATACCTGTACACGTCATCCTAGCTGTGTTTGACTCAATGCCCAGGCGTATCAATGCCGTTATTACGGCCAGAGGTGGTTGTTCTGGGTACTGATTTCTGTCGATCTATGCACCCAAATTGGATAAAAATGTGATCATATGTCAGTTCTAGTATAATATATTTGTCCAATGAATATCCGTTTATCATCTGCATTTCTTCTTGGTGTAGCAATTTTAATGGCCAGTAGTGTATAATCAGAGAAATTCATGCAGTAGTGGGATAGGAGAAGCAAGGTACCGGGAGGAGGAAATGATTGTATTGGTACCCGAGAGACTCACTGGGACACATTGCAAGTTGGCTCGCGAAGTGTATTTGTAGTATCAGATGCAGCTGGACGAGGGAGGCATTAAAGACCTGACACTTTGCAGAGCTCTGCTTGTCGGTGTATAAGAGTTTACAATTGTGGTGTAGCCACCTGGTGTATTAGAGACCTTAATATAACTCCAAGTTAAACGTGGTATAACAGACGGCTGAATGAACTCCGCCATAGCCGGTCCCAAGCCCGGTTGAAAAAGGAGGAGGGGGAGGAGTAACATCTCATAAAAAAACCTTGGTTCACCTGGCCCGGGTGATAGTACCTCGTGAGGGCCCCTTGCCAGGGACACGGTGAACACCTCAACGGCAGTGAAGGCGGAGATGAAGATCATCGGTACGGCGGAACTGGCGGAAGAGGCAACCTTGCTTTTTCGGATACTATAAAAGCTATCGTCCAAGGTTATTTGGACAAAGGGCACGACGGTTCCACAGGTTAGTGGCGGTAACCCTACAGCGTCTGTTCCACATGTTAGTGGCGGCTGATCTATAAAACTCAGAAGTGGAACTCTGAGCTTAACCAGACTGAAATCTCAATTTCAGTCACAAAACCAGTCCAATTAAATCAACACGGATATAGCACCTTCAAAGACAAATTTCCCCAGTGGGTCAAATCCCACGGTTGAAATACCGCAAGTGGTCTATTCGGATTCTGGGGAGACCACAGAAGTGTGCATGGAGGTAAATCGGAGTACCTCAAAACCCCGTAATAACAAAATCAAACCAAAATCTAGAATTTGGCTAATGACATTTAATGTAAATTTTCTCTTAAAAATGGGAAAACTAAAAAACATCCTGGACAAATCCAGAGAACGTAAAATCAAAATTATTGCATTTCAGGAATCACGATATACAGATGAAAATCCTTTTGATTCGGAAGGATACAGGATATACAAAGGAAAACCTGGAAAACGAGCCATGGCAAATTGTCCACAATTTGGAACTGGATTTATAGTAGATACATCAATACTTGATTCAGTCGCAAATTTCAAATCTTACTCGGGTCGGCTCTCCACGATGGCAATAAAATCAGCTAATAAGATATACACCCTAATCAACGGACATGCACCAACTAACATCACTAACAAAAACAAAATAGAAGAAGTAGAAGAATTCTGGAACCAAGTAGATAATATTCTCCAAAAATCCCAAATAACCATGTCAAAATCCTTATGGACGATTTCAATGCACAAATCGGTAAAGAAAAGAAATATCGATATTGGGTAGGTAAATGGTCAGGGCATACACAGACCAACCGGAATGGCATGCGACTCATTGAAATCTGAAAAAACCATGACCTATTTTTCAAATCAACATTTTTCAAGAAAAGAGCCTCGAAAACGAAAACTTGGATCTCACCTAATCCATTACTAGGTGAATATCAGTTGGATCATGTAATGATCTCCCGCGTAAATACAGTAGAAATCGTGAAACTTAAAGTCCTTAATGGACTAGACCTAGATTCCGACCATTACCCAACAAAATTCTCCCTAGATGTCATTCCAGAAAAAGGAAAATTCACTAAGAAATCTCCACACCGTAAATATGATGTACAAAAGATAAATGGCAATGAACAATTTACAAAAGAAACGCAAAATTTAAAACCACAAAGTTGGCAACAACTGCAAGCAGGACTTTTAAATGCAGCTGAAACTGTAGCACCGCAAACAAGAACACGTAAACACCCATGGTGGACAGATGAGTGTGACCAACTGATAAATCTCAGACAACAGGCGTGGCAAAATTGGTTGTGCAACAAAAATCAAAAGGCCCTGAAAGATCTCAAAGATACCAGGAAAACAGTCACAAAAGCAATACGAACAGTCCGTAAACAATATGAAGACAAAAAATTGCAAGACATAGAAAATGATTTCAAGAAAAACAATCCCCGAAATTTCTACAGAGTATTCAAACAAAAATTAACAAAGTACTCTCCTCCATCACTCCAGTTCAAAAATGACCATGGGGAAATTGCTCATATCAACACCGAAAACTGTGAAATTATTGCAAAATACTTTTCTAAATTACTGAATTGTGAAAAGCCTGCAGAAAAATTTGAGTTCCATCGTACACAACGAAACCCAGACTCAAAGCCACAAAGTTTACAAGAGATTAAAGAGATAATTCAGTCACTGAAAAATAATAAAGCATCAGGAGAAGACCAAATCATCGCAGAATTATGGAAAAATGCAGGAGAAAATCTTATTGCAAAACTCAAAGAAATTATACATGAAATCTGGAAAATCCCCACAGATTGGAAGACTGCAATCATACATCCTTTGTACAAAAAAGGAAGTAAAACAGACCCCAACAACTATCGTGGAATCTCTTTATTGTCAATAACATACAAAATTCTGTCTAAAGCCCTACTAAACCGCGCAGAACCTCAGCTGGATTCAAAACTAGGCGAATACCAAGGTGGGTTCAGAAAAGGTCGTTCTTGCGTAGAACAAATCCTTAACTTGAAAAACTCAATGAAATATTTACATAGTACTTCAAACAAAAGTTATGTCATCACGTTTGTCGACTTTAAAAAAGCATATGACAGTATAGACCGAGAATCCCTTTTTGAAGTATTAGCAGAATTTGGACTAGATCAAAAGACAACAAACATCATAAAAGAAACACTCACGGAGACCAAAGTAAAATTTATGGGAGAATTGAGCACAGAATTTGAAATAGACACAGGAGTACGACAAGCGGATGTACTGTCCCCAGTGCTCTTCAATTGTGCTCTTGAAAAAGTTGTTAGAGAATGGAAAAAAGCAGGTGCACCAGCACACAGACTGGGACCAAGACATAAGGGCATAGAATTACACTGTTTAGCATTTGCTGATGACATGGCACTGATCGCACAAGACATTACTGATGCACAGAAACAGCTAGAATTATTACAAGAACAGGCAGCTAAAATAGGATTACAAATTTCATTTGAAAAAACAAAATTTATGACTGACGTCAAAGACGCACCTTCTGATCTCAAAGCCGGCCGAAGTGGCCGTGCGGTTAAAGGCGCTGCAGTCTGGAACCGCAAGACCGCTACGGTCGCAGGTTCGAATCCTGCCTCGGGCATGGATGTTTGTGATGTCCTTAGGTTAGTTAGGTTTAACTAGTTCTAAGTTCTAGGGGACTAATGACCTCAGCAGTTGAGTCCCATAGTGCTCAGAGCCATTTGAACCATTTTTTGAATCTGATCTCAAAACTGGTAATAACTACATCTCTCGAGTAAAAGAATTTAAATATTTAGGTGAATGGATTGCAGAAAATTGTAATGAAAAGAAATCTGTTAGATGAAGAGTCCAGGAAATGGAGACGGCGTTTCAGTTAACAAAATACATTTACAACAAAAAAAGTCTCTCGTGGAACTGCAAAATACGACACTACACAACAGTAATTAGACCCGAAGCTCTCTACGCATCTGAGACACTAAACCTTCAACACAGAACACTAAAAGAGGAATTAGAAGTGAAAGTGTGGTGTCACCGCCAGACACCACACTTGCTAGGTGGTAGCTTTTAAATCGGCCGCGGTCCATTAGTATACGTCGGACCGCGTGTCGCCACTGTCCGTGATAGCAGACCGAGCGCCACCACACGGCAGGTCTTGAGAGACGTCCTGGCACTCGCTCCAGTTGTACAGCCGACGTTGCTAGGAAAGGTTCACTGAGAATTACGCTCTCATTTGCCGAGACGATAGTTAGCATAGCCTTCAGCTAAGTCAATTGCTACGACCTAGCAAGGCGCCATTTATCCTTTGCTATGTATCTAATGAAGCATGTACAGTAACAAGACCAATGTTCACCAATTGTGGATTAAAGTTAAGTATTCCAGAAGCTACGTACTTTTCTTTACAGCATTCATTACGTATCCTGTTTCAGACCTCACGCCATCCTGCGTGAGCTTATAGCGTTCATTTCGGCTTCCTCAAACAACTCGGTGTTGGCACTTCTGCCGACACTTCAGAAAGAACGTAAGATAATGAGGAAAAACTAGGACCAGGAACTAAAGATGGGGTACATTATCCAAAACCCAATGCAGAAATATATAAAAATATCTCAATAATAACAGACACAATGCGCATGAGAACAATTCATGGGGCACTTAGAAAGAATGGACTCAAACAGGTTAACGCACAAAATCCATACATTTTTAAAGAACAAAACTAGAAGACCGGACTGGTACAAACAGACGGAAAAAGACCTGAGAGAATTAGGGTCTCCAAATCTACATGATAGAAATGAAATCAGAAAAATCACAAACACACGGGGTTTTGAGGAAGAAGAGAGAAAAACTAACCGACATACATGGTCTACGCACCGAAAGCTAGCCCATTCGTTGTTTATGAAGGAATACTGGGCGAAAAGGAAGGCCAACAAATGTTGATTACGCGTGGTCCTAAGTGATCCACCCGCGAAGAAGAAGAAGAAAGACGGCTGAATTTTGCAATAGAGCTTGCCTTAAATAGACGTATACAGGAACAGGTCGTGCATATTTTGACTACCAACAGGTACGGAGCGCAGCGCGGTGCAGTCAACTTGGCTGAGCTGTAGCGTATAACGCGGGCCCTGCCGGGAAAATGCTACATCGAGAGCAGAGCCGAGACCGGGAGGCTCGCAAAGTGCGGTACGGCTGTCCCGCGAGAGGCCGCCAACGAAAACAAGCAGATCCCGGGGTCACCAATAACAAACCACCAGTGAAAATAGCTGCCGCTCTTACAGAACAACGGCGCCGGCCTATGTCCCACATTGCCGACTTGCACAGCCTCGCGTGGCAAGGCTGGTCCCGTACGTTTGACGTCAACGAGGGAGAAGGAATGCAGGCGGCTGCGTGCGATGCGTGACAGGTGGTTGGCGCTGTCGCGGCGCGTCGCGGACAGGGAACACACCAGTGTTATGTGCAACAGCTGGACGTGTTAACACTCTTCCCTCGGTCATCTAGATAGCAGAATGTGACATATTTCCTGACCGCGCCTTTGTGGTCATCCTGTTCACTATTGTGCAAGCCAGGGCCAGTTGGGATTTTTTAATCGTAGCCTAGAGGCGATGGTCATGTCTTTCTTTATTCCTTCTAAATGCGTTATGGACTGAGCTCACTAGATTGACTGAAAGTCTTCTGACCTCATGACGGTAGGCGTTTTCCAATACCCTTTGTAGAGAAACCCCTGAAAACCGTGGCAGGAGTCAGTACCTTATAGAAATCGATCGTTAAAGGGGGCATGAAACGGCAATGGCAGTGCCTTAACTGTATTGTTGAGGTAAATGTTAAATAATTTCGAGGAGTGATCTGGAGCTCGCTAAATCTAGAAGTCAGTCGACAACCCCCTTGTCCATCTGAGGTGTCAAGTCGTGGGCCCTGAAGGTGTTTGTTTAGCTGAAACCGCGAGCAAGTGACCATTCATGATCAACGAAGTTACTTTTGAAATATTGAAAGAATCAGAAGAGCGCTACCAAGCACTAGCATGGAATTATGTAATCATTTTCCGGTGTTTTGGGCCACTGATGCATTTTACTGAGCGAGCACGTGCTCGATAGCAAGAGCCATCTTAAAACGAGGAGAAGTTAGTTAGCAGGAGGTAATCTTCACTGATCGAAGCGGAACTGGTGTTGTTTATTTGAAACAAATAAATTCCACTTTATGCTGGTGAAACTTGAGTGTCATTCTTTTTGCGCGTCTTTTGAGCTATTGACGTTGAACTGCAAACCTGTTTTGTTGTTTGTCGGCGGAAGTTATTTGGAGTCCGTTGGAGGCGGTGTATGAAGTGGTAGCGGTATATATATTGCAACTAGGTAGTTGGGTTTCGTAATCTTCCTGAGGGTAGTTAGCTTGTAAGTAGACTGCTTAGGTTTTTATGTTGGTAACGCCACGTAGCGCTCTGTATGAAAATCACTGACTGTGCTGTGTGCAGTCTGTGGCTGATTTGCATTGTTGGAATATTTGCTATTGTAGTGTCGGGCAGTTGGATGTGAACAGCGCGGAGCGTTGTGCAGTTGGAGGTGGAGGTGAGCCGCCAGCAGTGGTGGATGTGGGGAGAGAGATGGCAGAGTTTTGAGAGCGGACGATCTGGACGTGTGTCGGTCAGAAAAAGTAAATTTGTAAGACTGGATGTCATGAACTGATATGACTTTTGAACACTATTAAGGTAAATACGTTGTTTATTCTCAACCAAAATCTTTCATTTGCTAACTATTCCTATCAGTAGTTAGTGCCTTCAGTAGCTAGAATCTTTTATTTAGATGCCAGTATTGGCACTCGCTGTATTGAAATAGTTCGAGTAACAAAGATTTTTGTGAGGTAAGTGATTCACGAAAGGTATAGATAATTGTTAGTCAGGGCCATTATTTTGTAGGGATTATTGAAAGTCAGATTGCGTTGCGCTAAAAATATTGTGTGTCAGTTTAGTGTTGATCAGAATAAGTAAAGAGAGTTTTGCTCAACTGTTTGAAAATCGAATAACGTAGAGGTTTTCCAGCACTGTCATTTATGAATTTCTTCTTAGGGGATGTTTCGAGCAACGATGATTTAAGTGTAACTATTGTCTTTGAATGAAAGTATCATCTCTTTTCGTCTCAAAGAGTCTTGTTTTCAGTTACCTTCAGTAGTCGTTCTATATATGATCCATGTTTCATCGAGCTATATTAATTGTCTGTGACACATCATGCAAAAGTTACATTCGTCCTTACGTTTTGCCAGCCAGTGTATATTAGACTAGTCTCGAGGTAGAAGAGCTGTATGCCCGCGTAAAGTGCTTAGGTGAATAAATGTTCGATAACCAAGTTCTGTTGCAGCTATTTCATCCCGGAATTTCCTAGTGAAATCAAGAATTTCAGTGAAAGTGGAGAGTCTCTACTCTAGCTCCGAAGACGTCACCGAAATACTACCCTTCAAAACACAGCTGCCCAACTTAACTCACAGCGGGTGACTACATATCGAGTGAAAAATGGATAAAGCGACAGGGTCATCTACCCCTATAACGCCTTTCCGCTTTCATATTTAATGCATACCACAACTAGCAAGGAAAGAGTTTCTGAAGAAGAAAAAAATTGAAATCTTTACAAATGTATGTGTTAGCAAGGCTTTTCTGAAAGTATTTGATTAGACTGTCGTAGAGACGGATGTGAAACGTGGGCAAAAGCAGTATAAAGGAAAAGAGAACAGAAGCTTTCCAGATTTGGAACTACTGAATAATAATGAAGGCTAATTGGGGTAAATCCGATAACTACTGAAGAGGCACTGAAAATAATTTGGCAGGAAAAAGTGTTGTGGGACAACTTGAGTAAAAGAAAGGACTCGTTGTTGGGATACGCCCTGTGCCATGAAGGAATACTGTAGTTAGTACAGTGTTAAATATGAGGAATAGGGGGCGGGGATACAATATATTCTTCTTATAGAACTACCTTGACTTCAGCTGTAGCTGATTACACTAAAGTTTTAATTTTTAATGACACTAGTATAATTGTTATACATTCAGGTTACGAACTGACTGATTTAACAAATCAGTTTCAACATAGACACAGAAAAAGGTGACAATTACAATAGGAAACACTATTATCGTAGTTTCCCACACATAATTCAGTTCGCGTTGACTATCAACTGTCTTATCGTCGTAAGTCCGAAGGCAGGTTTCTGAGACTGAAAACGAATTGTATACTCTCCCGGAAGACAGTTGTTGAAGGCCTCCTGTAGATATTGAATGCAGAATATTGTCCGTAATCAACAAAGCCAACGGAAATGTGTATTCGTATTGTACACCTTCTTTGTGGAAAGAGTGGGTTATGTATAAACTTACGATTCGTAAAAGTTATCACGGTAAAGGATGATGCCTAAAATTAGGAAAGTGAAAAGAAAGAGTTTTATTTCACAATTCCCTAATGGGCAAAATTATTTTACAATTTATTTCAATATACACTACTAAGCAATTGTGAAGTATGATCGGGTGGCTCATTTGGAAGTAACTCTAACAAATGTCAAAATTTATTCTGGTTGAATAGGGTAAGAACTATCAATTATAATAAGTTGACAATAAACATGGACATCAGCAGCCCAGTACAAATGATGGTACGTTTACTGGCGTATAAAATTATATTTAGCAAGAAATTTCACCTTTGTTTCCGACCGCTTATGCGACCACGATAAAATATCACTTTCTGATCTAATGCCTATAATTCATAATGCTCATCTTCCAGTAGCTGGCATTTACATAACTCATCAGCCAGAGCTTTTCTTTCTCTTCCTTCAGTATTCCAGGAATCTTACATATTTTTTGACTTATAATCGGTTTACTGAATAAGAAGAAATGGAAGTACTGTTTCAATGTGTAAGACAGTGTCCTCAATAATAGTGTATTGATAATGATAGAGAATTTTCGTTGGCAAGTAGTCTCACAGTCGGTATTATTATATTATTATTAACTCCATATTCTCAGACCGTAATGTATTTAAAGTGCCTGTGACTAATAACGACAAGCATCACTTTCACAAACAAACTGATGTTAATAACATTTTTGCGTTCTCGGAAATCAATCAACTGACCAATCTCGATAATGTAAGAAGGACAAATTTTGATCCAGCTCTTGTTCTATTTTTCAATGTAATAAACAATAAACTTGTACAAATTTGAATCCCGTCCAGAGGCGTCGCCAGATACAGTGTACATAATACGAAATGTTGACAGTGCAAAATATATCCTACCTGGATGTGTAGTGAGGAATACTATGCCTTGTAACAATTGAACCTAATAAGATACATTAATGCACACAGCCGCAAGTATGCTACTTACATGATGTTTGTACACCCTAGGTGTTAATGGACAGCATAATAATTCTTCACACGCAATATTTAATAGGTTTTTGATCACAGAAATAAAACAGCCATAATTCTAACCACAGTATATAAATCATTCACCTTCGGCTCATACTTTTATCTGTTCAATGAAAAAGTGAATTCTAATACAACTTACTTTTTTTCAAATAATTATATTTTATGCTCTGGACCAAGTGCGTATGGACAGTAAATTCAGCAATTATACTTGAGTACATTTAATCTTGAAATACATATGAGTCAGTCAAGAATGTAAACTAGTATATATATATATATATAAAGTAGCACATACCTTTGATATAAGAGGACGCCATCCCGCTGTATGTATGTAAACAACTATACTGCAGAGGGCTAATCAGCGATTGGCATGTTAAATTAGTTGTCAGGCGTTTTCTATGTATCAATGGCAGTCCTTCAACTGAGCGATGTTCCGGACGAAATTTCGATATCACACATTCCGATAATTTATTTTCATATGTTTCTTGTTCCGTATTTTAGAGAATACTGTGGAAGTGTTTCTTGAGGTTATGTGATACTGTAAGTAAATAGCCTTTCATTTCATAATAAAAACTATTAATCGCAAGAAACTGATGAACTATCATTTTTGCCCTAAATAATAAAAAATTAGTACTCTTAAATTTTAGAATACTGCAGGTGATATAGTTTTATGTCACTAATTTAGGCAATGACTTTCGATACTACGGAACATTAATTGCAAAATTGCTGGAGCCCAATATATTTGCACATGCTTAGAAGGCAATATCAAGTTAAGCCTGTATTTAAACCACAGAAAATGTAGCAGTTCGCTGCATAAAAATGAGAATTAACCTACACTTATTTATAATACGAGATTATTTTTCAAAAATTTCTCAGGACAAATATTTCACAAATATATGGATATTTTAGACGCTTCATGTAATAATAATGTACACACCTGTTGTTAATGAAAACACATAGTTCCTTGTTCACTGTAGACTGTTTTTACAGACTTCCTGAGTCAGTTTCGCAAATATTTTAGCTTAGATGTTCTACAACGCGACGTTGTTGCTATGGATTGTGAAGGACAGAGCCAGATATCTAGTCCTGTATCACAATGGGGATGGGGAGACATGGTGGTGGTTGGGAGGGGGGGGGTAAGAGATTACCGTGTCTATGGCCACTTAAGGGAAATATTAAGAATGCATGTGTACACAGCTGTTCATTTCTTTTCGGATATTTTTTCTCCTAAACAGACGATTTTTTTCATGCAGACATAGAGGAGCAATGATTACTTTTACATAACTGATTGCAGCACGATAAATCTACCAGGGACTAAAATACAAATAATTTCGCAACTGTAGGAACTTCAGAACAATTTAATACATTGTGGGCATGCAGAGTTAAGAAATACATTTTCTAGATTGGAATAACTATAAGAAATTAAATACAGTTTCTCTTTTTGGCATTAACATTAAATATTCAATGTTCACCCCTACACCATACTACGTCACTCATTTGTCACGTACATGCAAAAAAGTGTGCTACTCAATTCAGAATTTGCTATGCATAATATAATACATGTTAGGCTCTAATTACTTTAAGATCTGCACAAAGAACAAAATCTTCAAACATTGCTATTTTTCTTTCTTTGGATGATGCCTCTGTTAATGGTGAAAGTTAGTTTTATCTCAATCAACGTGTGATGAATACCTAAATAAGCGATTTGTTTTAGTGTAACTAAGAACATAAAGTTCGGCACCATCGTTCGTGTTATTCTTTTCTTAATTTGTTAAGCCAGAATTACTCCTTAGATGAACTCTGCGTGACAGATATTCAGTATTTACAAATAGAGTTCAGGATTCCGACTGTCAGATTGAATTTTTCGCAGAAAATCTGAAATTCAGTGATACGCAAATTACTAATACGAGGTGCATTCAAGTTCTAAGGCCTCTGATATTTTTTCTCCAGACTGGAAAGAGATAGAGACATGTGCATTGTTTTAAAATGAGGTCGCGTTCATTGTCAATACGTCCCAGAGATGGCAGCACCGTACAGCAGATGGAATTTTACCGCCAGCGGCGAGAATGAGAACTGTTTTAAATACTTAAAATGGCGACGTTTTCCTTACTTGAACAGCGTGCAACCATTCGTTTTCTGAATTTGCCTGGTGTGAAACCAATTGAAATTCATCGACAGTTGAAGGAGACATGTGGTGATGGAGTTATGGATGTGTCGAAAGTGCGTTCGTGGGTGCGACAGTTTAATGAAGGCAGAACATCGTGTGACAACAAATCGAAACAACGTCGGGCTCGCACAAGCCGGTCTGACGACATGATCGAGAAAGTGGAGAGAATTGTTTTGGGGGATCGCCGAATGACTGTTGAACAGATCGTCTCCAGAGTTGGCATTTCTGTGGATTCTGTGCACACAATCCTGCATGACGACCTGAAAATGCGAAAAGTGTTATCCAGGCGGGTGCCACAAATGCTGACGGACGACCACATGGCTGCCCGTGTGGCATGTTGCCAAGCAGTGTTGACGCGCAACGACAGCATGAGTGGGACTTTCTTTTCGTCGGTTGTGACAATGGATGAGACGTGGATGCCATTTTTCAATCCAGAAACAAAGCACCAGTCAGCTCAATGGAAGCACACAGATTCACCGCCACCAAAAAAATTTCGGGTAACTGCCAGTGCTGAGAAAATGATGGTGTCCATGTTCTGGGACAGCGAGGGCGTAATCCTTATCCATTGCGTTCCAAAGGGCACTACGGTAACAGGTGCATCCTACGAAAATGTTTTGAAGAACAAATTCCTTCCTGCACTGCAACAAAAACGTCCGGGAAGGGCTGCGCGTGTGCTGTTTCACCAAGACAATGCACCCGCACATCGAGCTAACGTTACGCAACAGTTTCTTCGTGATAACAACTTTGAAGTGATTCCTCATGCTCCCTACTCACCTGACCTGGCTCCTAGTGACTTTTGGCTTTTTCCAACAATGAAAGACACTCTCTGTGGCCGCACATTCACCAGCCGTGCTGCTATTGCCTCAGCGATTTTCCAGTGGTCAAAACAGACTCCTAAAGAAGCCTTCGCCGCTGCCATGGAATCATGGCGTCAGCGTTGTGAAAAATGTGTACGTCTGCAGGGCGATTACGTCGAGAAGTAACGCCAGTTTCATCGATTTCGGGTGGGTAGTTAATTAGAGAAAAAATCGGAGGCCTTAGAACTTGAACGCACCTCGTAATTAGAACCATGTAGCTGTTCCGTTCCGCGCTCTTCGCGGCACATAGACCATAAAAATGATTCCTGACATTGTAATATTTTTCCTTGCCTGAACACATAGTTAAGTCCTCTTTTCTTGTTGGTATAGTGGAAGCATACCCTAACTACAAGTTAATGAAACTTTCTGGGGTGTTAAAACAGTTTGTCAGAACAGGATTAGAAGCATGTGTCTTGTCTTTCACGAGCAGTAGTATTACCGACTTAGCTACTCGGGCACGACTTCTCTACTTATTAACCGAGCTTGGCCTTAACTTTGCTTCAGGTCGCGGAATAACTGTTTCTAAAAACATTACTGAAGCTTTTTGGGCATGGCCCGTGATCAGAATATCAGAAACAAACTCTATACAAAATATAATGTCAAATAGTAACTATATATCAGTGCTCGGTGACACCATTTTGACAGAGGACTGAGCAAAAGTGACATTATTTGTGTTGCGTCATTTCCCTCATTCTATTTAAATTTGATGTTTAAAATTTCTTCTTTGCGACCAGCTTTTTGAATTGATGCCCCTACCAGCATAAACGTTGGTCGATATTAGAGAGGTTACCGCTTTCGAAAGCCGTGGTGTACGAGTTGGTTGGTTGGTTTGGGGAAGGAGACCAGACAGCGTGGTCATCGGTCTCAGGTGTACGAGTAGTGTCGAGCTTAGCGAGAAGTATTTAATGCGCAACCGTAGGCTAATTAAACAGAAAGACTTAAGCGTTAGAGAAACCATCAGCTTTTACTCTCCCAACAGTGAGTTCTGGTTGCCGTCATGCACTAGTCCAGAAAATATTATTCGGTCAGATAGAATAACAGCTACTTACACCGTACGTTACTCGGTCAGACAGAACAACAGCTACTTGCGCCGTAGAAATGTGACTACTGCTACGTGAGTTGAGTTTTGGTGACTGTGGATGTGGTTAAATGTGTGATTAGTGGTGGGCGGGCGCGTGCAACTCATGCAGGCATGCAGTGTGTTTATGTACGAGCCCGGGCTGGCGCGCCACTAGCTCATGCTGTTCCATGCACTCTGTGTACTGCGAGCTAGGAGTAGCTACCATGCTGGAGCAAACCTTGTGTTTGCCCGCCCGCTCGTGCTCTACGCATGCAGAGGTCACGCTGCGCGCACCCCTCGTTTATAAGTTAGTATGTAGCTCGCTCGCCTGCTATCTGTACCCGGCGGACGCCACATGCCATGCTGATTAGCCCTCGTCTTTAGTCTGTGCGTGTTTCGTGTGCTTATGTTTGCGGTTAGTAAGTGTGAAATAATGAGAGATTGTGTCGGTACTTAGTGAAGTTACTCACTGGATTTCCCACGTAGAATGGTTTCTGAAAATGGTACACTTAAAAAGTGGAGTACGTTACCTTGGCAATAGAAACTTCTGACAGATCCGGCAGGCTCGAGAGAGGCTGTCGGCAGTGCAGCCGTGGTAGCATACAGCGTTAGCCGGGAAGAGATTACGACATCCGAAAAGGGATCTTGAGATAGCTGATTAATGCACGATAAGGGCTGGAATATTTTCATGTAATAAAAGCGCTGGAGAAAACTGATTTGCTCACGTGGAGCGTGCCAGGAATACGTAGCGTTTCACTACTGCGTTAAGATGTAAGATTGTTCGGGTAATGGTTGGCACCAAAAAGTGTCCTAAACTATAGATTTCTTAAATGAAGTCTGTCTAAAATTTTAATCAATCCTGTGCGTACACCTTGCAGTCATACGTGCGCTAGAAGTGGGCAAATGGTGAAGCACACTCTTCGAAACTACAGCATATATAGCGGCTTCATCAGTCTAGCATAGAGCTCCTCAAGTGAAATGGTAAAAAATTATGGGTAGAGGTTTCGCTTCAAAAACATGCATATCTTCCAATGTATCGATTTTACAGGCAGCTGAGAAATGCTTTACTAATTAAATTTTTATCTAAATAATCCATATTTATCACGACTCCTGTTCAAGTGTTTGACCAAAATGAACTTTTTACTGGAAACTATGAACGAATGAAATTTGTGAAGTACAGAACTGTTTCAGCAGGAGCCTCTGTAGCTCATTTCATAAGCGGCGTGGAGTTAGATTATTTGGCTCTCCTTATCGTCAGCCGTTCAAGAAAATTACATATCAAGTCACGAACATTGGTAAATTTCAAGAAAATTACACATCATGCCACGAACATTGGGAAATTTCAATTAAAATTATTGCATACAAGAAAATAACTACACAGATACATAATAGTTCAATCACGTTACTTACAATTGACACACAATTTTAGATCAGATTTAAAAGTTATGATATACTCGTAAAACACGGCTAGCTCTACCTGAACGAAAGAGCGACCCTGCAAAATACGAAAAGCGAAGGATACTTTTATATCAGACCGTATTATAATACCAACGTCTCAGCTGCAAATGTTCATTATATTTGCAGAGCAAACCATAGTTTTTCCCGTAGCAATCTTTACAACAGCACTGACTGTACAAAGTTGGTGTCCAGAGCTCGGTCCCTACCAGATTTGTGTAGGCGGTTGAATGGCACTCGACACATAATTCTGAAGTACAAGAGTTAAGAAGATATTACGATACAGCGCGAAGGATGGACTGTTCATGTGCATTTTAAGTATATATTTGAAAGCAGATGCTAATAAGAAGCTTTCTCATTCAAGAAGTTTACCACAGTGTTACTCTTTCGACTTTCGTTCCCTTACAGACATAGACGCTTGAGACAATATAACTGTTAATGCTCTAGTAGAAATACAGTTACTACAGTGTGATGTCCTATACAATATACTTTCTGTTGTTGACCTGTTGAGGACCATATTTCCCCTTCTCTATTTCTAGACCAAAGCTGTTATCACAGATCATTTTCCTTCAATAGAAACCGAAAGAAATGGGTGAGTTCTTAACAAAGCGAACGTGCATTCGGAAGGAGCAGCTTCGGGACAGTCCCTGAATCAGCTGTGGCAGCTTCTTCCTTTCATCCTAGAACTGAGTAACGACATGTAAGTCGGCGAGAATGTAAACCCTATTCTTCTTCTTTCCTCACGCCACTAATACCTGCCAGGAATTCATGCTACGTAAAGCGCTCAATGGAAATTATCAAGGGAGGAGGTGCAATGGTTAAGGCTCTGGACTCGCTTTCAGGCATCCAGATGTAGGTTTTCTGTGGTTTTCTTAAGTCACGTAAGCCTAGTGCCGCGGTGGTTGCTTTAACGAGGACATGGATAATTTCTTTCCCTGTCCTCGTCCAACCAGAGCTTCGGTCGAGGAAGTGCACACCTGGGTACGGTAATGCTTCCTTAGAAAACCGCAAACATTCTTCTGAGTTTCTTTGATCGCCTTGTCTCACAGAGTGATAAATATATTGACAGTATGGTGATTACTTTTAAATAATAAACTGTTTAAGTAATTGTTTTTCGTCTGTCTCTTTTCTATTTGATCGCCCTTTACATAAGGTACAGTCTGTTGGGATAGCGAATTTCCTATCTCATTGCATGGCAGTAAATTTTAAATTACTCTGTTCTCAAAATATTAAAAACAGTGGCAAACATTTTATCACTATTCTATGTTCACCTGATCACGAACACTATTAAATCAGTGCACAGTTTCATTTTTTTCAGACTTAATTGAATAAGATAATATGTGAGTATTGACCGCATATACATCCGCACTTATTTTCCGCAAGCGGTATTAGGGTATGTGGTGGAGGGTACTTAAGATTTCTGGCTACCCACTGCCTTTATACTCTCGTCCCCATATACCAGAATAGCTACTCCAGCAACTACAAGCTAACAAAACAGTTTTATGTTAATTTTGATTAAATCATTTCATCTTTAACTAACAATTTTCTACGTGCAAAAATGCCTGACGATGAGCCAAAGGTGCCCGAAACGCGTTGCGGTATGTTGAATAAACCATAAAGCAAATAAAAGTGGCTGGCAGCGGAAAACACAGATAATTATTCCTCACAGTCACGACTCCTAAACTTGGCAAGCATATCTCAATGAATCATTCCACTATGTTTTGATGTGTTTTTGTATCATGTCTTGAGCGGACGAAAATCAAGTAACAGTGAGTTTGCTGCGGAATATGGTCAGGATGTGATTTTCTCTGTGACCAGTAAGTGACATCACCGGTATGTGGCGTACCTAACCAACTTCTGGACGTTATTCCTATTAATGAGTTTATAAGGCTAGAGGTGGTGTTCTAAGGCATTAAAGTGATGTCTTCCGTGGATGACTATGAACTAGTGCGGTGTGCTCACATGAGCGGACAGTAGACTCCTGTATATTACGCGTATGAAAGGCTATACAACATGTATCAGAGACCGCATTTCATTCCGTTTAAAGATTCCCATAAGAGAGTATTTTCACTATTAGTGATGCATCGACGTACCCTTACCCGGCGATCGGCGTATAACATGTCCCGCTGCTTCACTATACTGATGATTAGCTTTACATTTCGAGCGTCTAAGGCGCTAGAGCCGGTTTCAGATGTTCGGGGCTCTGGGGTTCGGGGTTCTGAGGCCTGGAGATGATGATTGGGTTTTCCCTGATCCGTCTAAGCTGCGCGGATTGGCCGAGTGGTTTGAGGCGTCATATCACGGACTGCTCAGCCCCTCCTGCCGGAGGTTCGAGTCCTCCCTCGGGCATGCATGTGTGTGTTGTTCTTAGTATAAGTTAGTTTGAGTAGTGTGTAAGTCTAGGGACCAATGATCTAAGAAGTATCGTCCCTTAGGAATTCACATCCATTTGAACATAATCCGTTTAAATGGATTGTGGTGGAGGCCTGCGAGATGACTCAAGGACGATTGGTTTCTCAGAGTGGTATGTGTTTTCGCAGAATCTGTTGGAAATAAAATTACGAAAAGCCGTAGCAGCAAGCGTAATTTTGCATTTGTTATTAGTGCCGGCAATAACTGGCCAGTAACATAGCCTGCATGTAGCTACAGAGTTCGATTAATAAAAGTCTGAATGTTGAAACAACTGTAGTCGGGCAAGTTTGAGCTCGTGGACTCGAGGTCGTCGGCAAACAGTTGTCGTTGAATGTTGGAGGCAAATCGTGGATTCTGTCGCAGAGCTATGTTTTAATGTGGTTATCGTACGCGAAGTCGAGAGTTGGAGGGGAAACTCGGAAAAGAAGAGAATCAAAGGGTTTGAAATGTGGTGCTCTAGAGTGATTCTGAAAATTAGATGGAGTGATAGGAAAAGAAATGAGGAGGGTTCTCTGCAGAATCGGGGAGGAGAGAGAAACATGGAAAAAATGGCATGTAAATGGGATAAGATGACGGGACATGCGGTAGGACATCAAGGAACAACTGCCAAGGTACTTGAGGGAGTTGGACAAGGGAAAAAAGTGAGGACGCAGGGTGCAAGTGTTTGAGGTGAAGACGTTGGCACAAGAGAATAATTCGTGGCAGGCCACACCGGACGGGTCGTAAGTGCGATGACACAAAAGAAAGTCAGTAAGCTCTCATGATCTATTTTTGAACTACGAAAGGCTTTGAAAGAATTCGAAAGTGCGAATTCGTGTGCGGTCGTGGAATACTGCTTGGTCACGTTTACGCTCATCTAGATTCTAGAGTCTCGGTAAGTGTTGCATCTTCGAACAGGTGCTCGGAGGTGCCAAGCCATTATGTTAGTTTGGCAGTCCGGTAACTAGCTGGAGACTAGTCCTGCGAACGAAAGTGATTTGGCGAAGTTTTAATGTAAGCAAATAGTTCCATTTGTTTCCATGGAAACGTGAAGTGTTGTGTTTCGACTCAGTTTTGACTTTGCAGTTACCCTGTTTCATCTATGTGGAGGTTTGTGTCGTAAGCTACTACGAGCCAGATGGAAGCGTTGTATTTACATCTTCATCTACACACCGGAAGCCACTTGATGGCGTCTTGCCGGGGGTGCTTTGGGTACTACTCCCCTTTTTCTGCTCCAGTCGCGAATGATCTGCGGGAAGAACGATTGCTGGGAAGCCTCCGTTTGAACTCCAATTTCTCCAGCTTAACTTTTCCACGAGAGATACGTCGTTGGGAACTTTATTATTGGTTCACTATTCTAGGAATTCACTCTCTATGAACTTAAAAGTGAAGCATACCCTTTTGTACAACGGTTCTCCTCCAGCATCTGCCACTGAATTTGGCTGAGAATTTGAGTGACGCTTTTGCGCTTGCTAAATGAATCTGTAACGAAACACACTGCTGTTCATTGGATCCCTTGTTTCCCTTACCAATCCTGTCTGGTACGTATCCAAGACTGACAGCAATATACAAATATTGGCCGAACGAGTATTATGTAACCTGCCTCCTTCGTGGGTGGACTATATTTCATGGGGATTTTTCTAATGACCACTCTGGCTTCTGCTTTACATGTGTTTAATTTTGTGTGGTCGTTCCTCTTTGTATCTCTCCCTACGCGTCCCCCTAGGTATTTAACGGATATGACCGCTTCCAGAATGTTCTGAAATTTTCTAATCGTACGATGATGGTTCTTTCCCCCCCTATTTATACAGAATACGCTATTGTTACGTTGAGTGTCAACTGCCAGTAGCTGCACTAAGCGTCGATCCTCTGAAAGTCTTTCTGCATTTTGCTACAGTTTCTTAGCATTGCCATTTGTCTGTGCACAACAATATCATCCGGGAAAATCCTTATGGAACGTGCGTCATTGTGTAGTAGGTCATTTATACAGGGTATCTCTCCTGACAGTCATCCGGTGCATTTTCTCTGGTGTTTCAGCAGATAACTGGAATTTAGTTTTTGCATTGCGTACCGGGATTCAGCCCAGAGAAACAGTGCTCATCATGTCTTTCACGCGATGTCCAGCGCCGACCGAAAACGTCGGTTTGTTTCCTGTTACAAACAAAATTATTTTTAAAGCGGAATTGTACGTGTCCATTCGACAGAGTGGTCCCAGATTCGTCCATTGTGATGGTTGTTTTATGAACATGTATTAACAGGAACAGAAAAACTCGATGAATAACAAGTACTCCAGTAGCCACATCACTTCTCCATTCCGCGCTGACCGCTACCGCCAAGCACGCAGTGCTATGAATCGTTGCAGGATTTCTCTTTATCCTTCGTGTTTTACTACCCCTCTTAATACATATCGACAAAATGAATGTCGGATTAAACTAATTTCACAGACCTTTATCGAGTGGGGACGTAAAATTCCGATTTAAAAGTAATTTTGTTTGTAACGGGAAACAAACCGACGCTTTCCGTCGACACTGGTAATCACATGAAAGTCGTGTCGAACAGTATTTGGGCTGACACCGGCTAAAGAAGGCAAAAACGAAACTGCAAGTATCTGCCGAAACACGAGAGAAAATGCCCCTGATTTCTCTTAGGAGAAACAACCAGTGTAAAGGGAGATTCACTAGTCGCGTCTCATAGGGCAAATAGGGTGAACCAGAAATCCACCGACAAACTTTCGAAGGTGTAGAATGGACCAAAACAAGAAAAAAATCAAGTAAACATGATCACTTTTTCATTTTCGCTACTGTGAAACACATCTCATGTACTGAACAAGCGCTCATACATCTTAAAGTATGTCCATTAGAGCCAATATTTAGTAAACATATTTCTCTGCTTTTAGTCGATACTATCACCTCTTGTTCACCCTATTTGTCCTGTGGGTCGTGACATGTGTAGTGTGAAAAGTAATGGTTTTGTAGCACTCCCATGGAGTAACGCCAAAGGTCTTACGTCTGAAGGTTTCTATCCTATAAGAATGACGTGCTGTGTTGCGTTTGTTAGAAACTCTTCATTCCAGTCACGCAGTTGGTCTGATATTTGGTACGCTCGGAACTGTACCGAATACGCAATGTAAGTCAAGAAAAACGACATTAGCCTGGGCGCTGGTCTCTACAGTGTTGGGCGTCCCGTGGACGAACAGGACGAACTGGGTATCACACGATTCACGACGAACTGGGTATCACACGATTCACACAATAATTACACTATTGGCCATTAAAATTGCTACACCATGAATATGACGTGCTACAGACGCGAAATTCAGCGGACAGGAAGAAGATGCTGTGATATGCAAATGATTAGCTTTTCAGAGCATTCACACAAAGTTTGCGCCGGTGACGACACCTACAACGTCCTGACATGAGGAAAGTTTGCAACCTATTTCTAATACACAAACAGCAGTTCACCGGCGTTGCCTGGTGAAACGTTGTTGTGATACCTCGCATGAGGAGGAGAAATGCGTACCATCACGTTTCCGACTTTGATGAAGGTCGGATTGTAGCCTATCGCGATTGCGGTTTATCGTTTCTCGACATTCCTGCTCGCGTTGGTCGAGATCCAATGACTGTTAGCAGAATATGGAATCGGTGGGTTCAGGAGGGTAATACGCAACGCCGTACTGGAACCCAACGGCCTCGCATCACTAGCAGTCGAGATGACAGGCATCTCATCCGCATGGCTGTAACGGATTGTGCAGCCACGTCTCGATCCCTGAGTCAAGAGATGGGGACGTTTGCAAGACAACAACCATCTGCACGAACAGTTCGACGACGTTTGCAGCTTCATGTACTATCAGCTTGGAGACCATGGCTGCGGTTACCCTTGACGCTGCATCACAGACAGGAGCGCCTGCGATGGTGTACTCAACGACGAACGTGGGTGAGCGAATGGCAAAACGTCATTATTTCGGATGAATGTAGGTTCTTTTTGCAGGATCATGATGGTCGCATCCGTGTTTGGCGACATCGCGGTGAACGCACATTGGAAGCTTGTATTCGTCGTCACCATTATGGCATATCACCCGGCGTGATGGTATTGGGTGCCATTGGTTACACGTCTCGGTCACCTCTTGTTCGCATTGACGGCACTTTGAACAGTGGACGGTACATTTCAGATGTGTTACGACCCGTAGCTCTAACCTTCATTCGATCCCTGCGAAACCCTACATTTCAGCAGGATAATGCACGACCGCATGTTGCAGGTCTTGTGCGGGCCTTTCTGGATACAGAAAAATATTCGACTGCTGCCCTGGCCAGCACATTCTCCAGATCTCTCACCAATTGAAAACGTCTGGTCAATGGTGGCCGAGCAACTGGCTCGTCACAATACGCCAGTCACTACTCTTGATGAACCGTGGTATCGTGTTGAAGCTGCATGGGCAGCTGTACCTGTACACGCCATCCAAGCTCTATTTGACTCAATGCCCAGGCGTATCAAGACCGTTATTCCGGCCAGAGGTGGTTTTTCTGGGTACTGATTTCTCAGGATCTATGCACCCAAATTGCGTGAAAATGTAATCACATGTGAGTTCTAGTATAATATATTTGTCCAATGAGTACCCGTTTATCATCTGCATTTCTTCTTGATGTTGCAATTTTAATGGTCAGTAGTGTATTTTACAGAAGTAACGGCTACCGGTGTTTGTTCTGCTATCATATAATCATACAATAAAGGATCCTTCTTTCTGTGCATTCGAAATACATTACATTTGTCTATGTTAAGGGTCAGTTGCCATTTCCTGCACCAAGTGCCTATCCGCTGCAATTCTTCCTGCATTTCGCTGCAATATTCTAATGCTGCAACATCTCTGTATACTACAGCATCATCCCCGAAAAGCCGCATGGAAGTTCCGACACTATCTACACATCGTATTTGTAACGGGAAAAAAACCGACGCTTTTTCGTCGATACTGGTAACCACATCAAAGACGTGTCGAACAGTGTTTGGGCTGACTCCAGGTACAGAATGAAAAAACGAAACTCCAAGTATATGCCGAAACATGAGCGAAAATCCTAATTTTTCTTAGGAGACACAACCAGTATAAAGGGTGATTCAAAAGTCGTGTCTCATAGGGGACATAGGGTGGACCAGTAGTCCACCGACAAATTTTCGAAAGACAAGTACACATGGGCTCCAAAGTGCGTTGATACGAGCTATGATCACTTTTTCATTTTCGCTACTGTGAAACACATTTCATCTACTGAAGAAGTGCTCATACATCTTAAAGTATGCCCATTACAGCGAATATTTAGTCTTGCTTTGGTCGATAGTACCACCTCTGAAAGTTTGTCGGCTGATTTCTGGTTCACCCTATTTGTCCTGTGGGTCGTGACATTTGGATCACCCTCTATATTGTGAAAAGTAATGGTCTTGTAACACTCCCATAGTGCAACACCAAAAGTCTTCCGTCTCGAGGTTTCTATCCGCTAGCAATGACGTGCTGTGTTGCGTTTGTCAGAAACTCTTCATTCTAGTCAAACAGTTGGTCTGATATTTACTCCTCATTCGAGTCAGTTGGTCTGGTACTTGGTACGCTCGTAGTTTTTTTTTTTTTTTTCATTCAGCGGAAGGGCGGGCAGGGCGTAACGGAACTGTATCGAATGCGTAATGTAACTCAAGGAACACGGCATTAGCGTAGGCGCTGGTCTCTAATGTGTTGGGCGTCTCGTGGACGAACGGGACAAACTAGGTATCACATGATAGTTATTTGCGGAATCCGTATTGGTTCTTACAGAGGAGATTTTCGGTCTGCAAAAATGTAATGAACCACGTTCGTGCTACGCCACGGATGCTCCGAAGACGGTCTAAAGGAACGTTTCACTTAGTGAAAAGTTTTGTTGCCGGACGTCTGTGGAGATGAAGTGAGCCCTGTCTCGGGCACCCGCTCACTGCTCGGTTATTGGGCGAGCACAAGATCTGACGACTTCCCAGCCACTTAAGAGGATTCCCTCAATGGCAACACATGTTAAAACTACCGGTACATCCACGTCTGAGGTGGGATTAGAATCCGGTGCTGCATTCGCGACGCTGCGACGCGCTACCCCGAGGTCGTGGGATGTCAGGCAGGGGCGTAGTTGCAGCTGAAGCGGCGACTGCGAGAGTGAAAGGAGACGCGCCGCTGCGCGGGCTTTGATGTCGGGCGCCGTACAGCGGAGCTGCAGCGCGGAATTGGCAGAGCGCGGCGGCGCGGCTGGCGCGGGCGGCGGCCGCGGGCCGTGGCGCGTTATTTCGGGGGCGGCCTCCGGCCCCCGGCTTCGGCTCGTCAAACGAGCCCAAGGCTGACGCTGTCTGCCGCGGCGCTGCCTCGGCCGCTCTTACCGCCGCAATAATTAATAACTACGGCGCAATGCCGTGTCTGCGACGGCGACGGCCCGAGGCCTATTTAAAGAGCCGCTCACACGGCACCGAGTCCTGCTCTACGGCGCCGACGCTCGTACAGGCTCATCACACCGTGTTGTCTGCTGCTTCGAGGCACCTGCAGGTTAACAGGTAGCATTTTCATCCCATACTTTCAGAGGACAATACTCTTCATTTGGGTAATGGCGTAGATCTCGCGAGCTCCCAATGATATACAGGGTGGTCCGTTCATTGTGACCGGGCCAAATATCTCCCGAAATAAGGGTCAAACGAAAAAACTACAAAGTACGAAACTTCTCTAGCTTGAAGGGGGAAAGCAGATGACGCTATGGTTGGCCCGCTAGATGGCGCTGCCATAGGTCAAACGGATATCAACTGCGTTTTTTTAAATAGGCGTCAAATGGTTCAAATGGCTCTGAGCACTATTGGACTTAACTTCTGAGGTCATCAGTCCCCTAGAATCTAGAACTACTTAAACCTAATTAACCTAAGGACATCACACACATCCATGCCCGAGGCAGGATTCAAAAATGGCTCTGAGCACTATGGGACTTAACATCTATGGTCATCAGTCCCCTAGAACTTAGAACTACTTAAACCTAACTAACCTAAGGACATCGCACAACACCCAGCCATCACGAGGCAGAGAAAATCCCTGACCCCGCCGGGAATCGAACCCGGGAACCCGGGCGTGGGAAGCGAGAACGCTACCGCACGACTACGAGATGCGGGCGAGGCAGGATTCCAACGTGCGACCGTAGCGGTCACGCGGTTCCAAACTGAAGCGCCTAGAACCGCACGGTCACACCAGCCGGCTTTTTAAATAGGAACCCCCATTTTTTATTACATATCTGGTTTCCCCCTTCAAGCTAGACGAGTTTCGTCCTTTGTAGTTTTTTTCGTTTGATGCTTATTTCGTGACATATTTGGCCCGGTCACTATCAATGGATCACCCAGTATATGACGGCGTGACCCTCGTAGCGGCAAATATGGATACTGTTTATTGTGGTAACTAGGGCGACGAAAAAAGACGAATCTTTACTATGTTAACAGAAATTACAAAGGAAACAAGTTATTCACTTACTTTACTCGTCAGCTATGTCCTCTACATGGACTATTCCATTAGTTGTGTATGCCGCCAGAAGCAATCCTTGATTCTCACAACTCGGGTACTTTGTAGGTATGTCTCTGAGGAAATGTTGAATCTCAGAATGTTGAATTTCCAAGCCGGCCGCGGTGGCCGAGTGGTTCTAGACGCTTCAGTCTGGAACCACGCGGCTGCTGTGGTCGCAGGTTCGTAAGCTGTCTCGGGCATATATGTGTGTGATTTCCTTAGGTTAGTGACGTTTAAGTAGTTCGAAGTCTAGGGGACTGATGACCTCAGATGTTAAGTCCCATAGTGTTTAGAGCCATTTGTACTATTTTGAATTTTCCCACGCAACCGTAAACAGTGGAACCACGGATAGTGGAAGAGTTACAGTACGTCCCTGTCTGCCGGTCGGCCCTCTCTTTTAATCGATGATTTGACATATTTCCACAAGGGCTCTGTATTCTGTTATGGACAGATGGATCGTACAGAATTCATGTTGGAATCCTTTCTTCAAGGTGTCGTAGGGCTTCAAGCCTTCTGTCATAACTGTGGTCCCTGGTACGATGAAGTGGTTCATGAGAAACGCTAAAGTTTTCTTTCCCTCGAATATACTCAAACTATGAAGCACTTCTCTCATTCCCCTTCAAAGCTTTCAAAGATCCACATGTATTCAATTTAGTTTTCTAGCGGTCGCCCTTTCTTGTATTTCCGAGTGGCTACATGGCATTCATCTATTTCAACTATCTTGTTTTGTCCACCGATAAGAACACTGTCGTTAGTGACTATCACATAGCAGACTTCTGTAAAGGACCCGCTGTAGTAACAAAAGGTGTTTGTCGATAACTCAGATTCGGAAGCAGTCACTTGTAGGGTATAGTCTCTCGCACAACACAAGACTAAAATAATGCTTTTTCCCATGGTCAGCTTCCAGTTGTAGAACCATGTGTTTTTTCTTATCGATGTCCTTTTCTGACACCACGCGCAATACATCTGAAATGGGAAATCAGCGTCTTACGGAGTTTAACACAGTTGTCTCCATGACAATCTACCCGATTCCTGAAATCGTCATTCGGCACCAATTCATATTCCGAACAGAAATCCAAACAAGATTGCAGACTACACACTCGAGAAATTAAGTTTCGCCAGGTGAGACTATCGGCCCTTTAGACTACAATGGCTTCACTCATTCCTGTTCACAATCCTAAACGTTACACGATGTTCCCTTAGCAACGCACTCACCACGATAAGCGTGCGTTTGATGTATTTCGTCGTTGGATATATATCGTTATGGGCAAGCTCAGGACTCCTGGACGTTAAAAGCTAGCATTTTCATCCGATACTCTCAGAGTGCAATAGTCTTCATCTGTAACACTGAAGACTTTGAGGGTGTAGACAACACTGAACGACATTAGGTAGAGTATTATGAGATACTGTATTTATTAATCAATAAAAATTTAATTCCTAAATAATTTTGCCTACGAGATGAATTTTTAATCCACGTTTAACTTTCGGTGGAATTATTTGTGCCATCATTTGTCTGATATCTCTCAAGGAGTACCTATGCCACAGTCCCATCAACATCCACAGAGTTACATGAAATGTATTCGCAGTTGCGAATGCGAGCAACCATCAGCTATATAATGGAATGATGAGAGTGAAAATTTGAGCCGGACCGGGACTCGAACCCGGATTTCCCACTTATAGCGAGCTGTCGCCTTACCATTTTTTTTTATTTACTGTTTTTAATACATTCTTAGTGTGGTTTTACTTTATACCACAACAAAAATAAATGTATCTAGTACCGCACCGTGCTCTGAGAAAAAGAAAACAATATCTCGGCACGTTCCTACACCGGTGTAATGTATATGGGGAAAACGAAAAAAAAGTGCTTCATACAGGATGCAGAAGGGTGTGTCGCTACTCTCCTTACGCTTCATCATCCAGGTACGTCTTCACGTATATCATATTATTCCACCGGGAATCGAACTTAGTCTTGTCAGCTCACTCAATGTGTGTCTTCTCCTACCTGTTGATGATCCAGCTGCGTGGAGGGTCGCGTAGGGCACTCCCTAAGTAATTAGAAAAATACTGTCTGTATTTTGGGTTCCGCACGATCTTGTAATCACGTTCTTGTAGGTAGTTCCAAAAGTCGAGTACATCTTTAGGTCCATCGTGAAATAAGTAGTGTACCGCATGCGCACGGATCCACGTGACAGCGTTGGTCTTGGCGTGCGGGAAATACTGTTGATCCGGAAATAGTAGAAACCGAGGTGCAATGTGTTCCGGAGTCACTCGTAGAAAATACGACAAAATTTGTCGCACCAAGCGCCATACGTTTTCTGCCGCGCCACATATGAGACGGTGTTCGTCCGTGTCTGGTATTCCGCAGTCTACGCAGAGAGGCGAGTCCGCCATGTTTGTCTTGTGGAGGCGTGATCGGGTGATCTGTTTACCATTGACTGTGATGTACCATGTGGATCGGACGGCTGCGTCCAGTGGAACCGCGTGAATCGTCTTCCACACCACCTTCCAATTAACCTGAGGGCTTTTGGTCTCCACGATGTTTGGTGGGCGCCTCTGTTGTAGGACATGATATATATCCCGCGCCGACGCCTGTTTCGTCGGTGGTACTGCGATACGGACATAGCTGTGTTCAATGTAAAAGTTCCCGAAGTAGTAGAAGGGTGGGGGTATGTCTTGCGTCGTCAGTGGGGGCATAAGGGAGGGCGGAGCTAAGGACTCCAACAGCAAACCTGTCAAACTTTCCGGGTGGTGGCGCCACAGTTTGATGTGTGAGCTGACATACAGGGCCACAGCTCTGTCGTGGACATGGACTAGACCAAGACCTCCCCTTTCTGGGGGAAGGGTCAGTGACTCATAACTGACTTTGAAGAGCATGCCTGTACTGACGTAGGCTCCGAATGCCGCTAACAGACGTCGAACCATCAGTTACGGTATTGGAAGAACACGCGCTATGTGTGGAAGGCGCGATGCGAGGTAAACATTGACGAAGTGTGTCCTTTGGAGAATGTCGAGGGTCCGCAGACGAAGGTTGAAGATCTGGACCCGAATTTGTTGTAATAAGCGGCGGTAGTTAAGAGCCGTAGTGCGCCGTATGTCCTCGTGAAACTCTGTTCCGAGACATTTGATAGTGCCACGAAGATGTAGGGGTTCGACACACGCTGGGGTCAACCCGTCTCCTATGGCCATGGCGACCGATTTGGCGACGTTGATACAGCTGCCGGAAGCCACACCGTACGTGGTAATCCATTCTAGTGCTCTGTTGACATCGTCGCGATTGCGGAACACGAGAACCAGGTCGTCTGCATATGCTGTACAGCGAAATGTGACGTCACGTAGGGTAAGACCGGTGAGGCGTTGACGGAGGCCACAGAGGAGCGGTTCCAGTGCCAGAGCATATAGTAACGTCGACAAGGGGCAGCCTTGACGCACGGAGCGGAAAATCGGGAGGGACTGCGAGAGACGCCCGTTAACGAGCACTATGGAAGTCGCCCCTCGGAGAAGGCGCATCACGACGTCTGTGAATTGCTGTGGGTACTGCATGTGCTGGAGAACGGACGTTAGGTACGCGTGATCCACTCGATCAAAAGCTTGGCTAAAATCTAGTGATGCCAACGCTCCCGGGATGCGGCGTGCCCTGGCTAGGGCTATTAAGTCACGGTATCGACACAGTGCTGTGTGGATGTTGTTGATACCCCCTAGGGAAGTCTGATCTGGCGAGATGACGTAAGGTAGGGTCGGTCGTAGACGGTTTGCTAATAATCTGGTGAATATCTTCATGTCGCAGTTGACGAGTGTTAACGGGCGGTAATCTTGTATTCGAGCCCCACCTTTAGGTTTGTGAACCGGTATAATTATTCCTTCTACGAAGATCGCAGGGAGCGGCGCCGCGGGGGACATAAGCTCCCGACAGATGTCTGTTAACTTGGGAGCCAGTAAATACTGGAAAGTTCTATAAAACCCCACAGGGAGCCCGTCGGGGCCAGGACACTTATTCGCCGCTCCTTTACCGATGGCGTCGATAACTTCGTCTTCCGTAATGTCGTTCAATAATTCAGTTTCTAAATCCTGTGGGACAATGCCGTAAACCAGTTGTGAGACTGCTATTACCATCGTCGGGTCGGAACATTGAGCAGAATAAAGTCGTGCGTAATGGTCGAAGAAGGCTGCAGCAATATCGCGTTGTGTGGTGTGATGACGGCCGTCCTCAGTGGTGATGGCATGTATCAGCGCGCCGACGCCTGTTTCGTCTTCGCAGTGTACGTTCTCGGATGACGTGGTACATGGTGGGTCGTTCCGTTGCGAGTCTGTCTTGTGTTCGCGCTCGGACGATCGTCCCTTCGAGGTGTCGGCGCATATGGGCTACGACTGTGCTTTCGCACGCTGAACTGTCAACTGTCGTTCCGGTGTGGGTGGCAAGGAGGCGCATTCGCTAAGGACGGTGAAATAAAAATGAAGGGTCTGCCGCTTCCAAGCAGCAGTCTCACGACCATACATAATAAAGGTTCGCCGTAGGGCCGGTTTGGCGCAGGTTAACCACAAAGTAATCGACGTAGGATACGTTGGGAGGCGGCGGACGCACAAACTCCACGTGTCTTCGATGGCGCGTCGACAATCCGGAGAAGCGAGATGAGCAAGGTTTAATTTCCAGGGATGTCGGCTGCGCCACACCCGTTGGCGACGAAGGGTGACGGCACATATGTAGGCCTCGTGATCAGAAAAGGCTACTGGCCACACCTCCGCGTCACTCGCCGTTGCCGCGAGAGAACCAGAACAAGTTCAAGGTTGTCCGTCGTACATTACTATTGCTCGACAGCCACCTATGACTAAGTAGGACGGCACATGTTTCTTTAATTCAATTTTCACTTGTCGGACGCCGTTGAGGACCTGGTACGTCTCGAAGGTGTTCCATTTTTCGGCCACGTGGCTAATTACCGTCCCATAATGGCGGAAAGCTGAGGTAACGACGTCCGGTGGTACTTCGAAAGGGAGTTCGAAGACTCTTAGTGTGCGTAATCCTAGTCCAGGTCGTGCGGTAGCGTTCTCGCTTCCCACGCCCGGGTTCCCAGGTTCGATTCCCGGCGGGGTCAGGGATTTTCTCTGCCTCGTGATGGCTGGGTGTTGTGTGCTGTCCTTAGGTTAGTTAGGTTTAAGTAGTTCTAAGTTCTAGGGGACTGATGACCATAGATGTTAAGTCCCATAGTGCTCAGAGCCATTTGAACCATTTTTTTCCTAGTCCAGCATGGTCAACAGTAACCTCTCCGATGTGGCCATCGGAGTGTTTGAACTTGCGAGTGTTCGCGCATCTGTTCACAACTGCGTGACATAACTCTTCATCGACCATCTTGACGTAAACGACACTACTTGTGATGGATAGGTGGATACCGATGATGTGCTGTGGTTGGTATTTGAACTTCGTCACGGATGAATCGTTCGACTTCAAAGGCTCGTGGTCGTGCGTAGTCGGGCTGAAAGCTGATCTTGATGGCAGCTTTTCTGTACGAATGAGCCATGGCGACTCAGTGTTAACGGACGCGAGTATTAACTGCGGCGAGGAAGTAAACAAACTACACGCGCTCGCGACTCTGCGGACGGGACGTAAACAAGACGTCCTCGCCGCTCACCGGCCGAAAGCAGACTGAACCATTAGGCTATCCGAGCACGACTCTCACCCAGATCCGAACATCTATGTGTTGTCATCTATGTGTCTACAAGCTGCACTCGTACAACTATTACATGCCGTATATTCCGGTACAGGGGTGACATTTTAATTGTAAGTCGCCTGCCCAGTGTCGGCAGACAAATACGATATTGAAGGGCCTGTGTTGTTCAGAAGTACGATGCAATGTTCCTTTGGACATGCAAGCATTTCGCATTTATCTGTCGAGACCGGGATAGGAACTTTTGATTAAAATGTCTCTCCTCCACGGAAATATCCATAATGGATATACGAGTGCAGGTTGCAGACACATGGTTGACGAGATGTGGAAGTTTGATCTGGCCGTGAGTCGTGTTCGGATAGCCTAATAATGGTGAAGTGAACGGTTGCTTTAAGCGGGAAATTCGGGATCGAGTCAAGTTTGGCAGAGATTTTCATTCCCGTCATTCCATTACAAAGATGATGGTTGAACGTATTCGCAACTGCGAATACATTTCATGTATTTCATAGCGGCTGCAGTCGCCGCAGTGCCTGTTCCTTCGGATATGCATGCATGCCCGAAGAAACATTGCATCGTATTTTTGAACAAAGCAGGCACAGCAGTATCGTATCCACAGCATTGTGTTATCCCTTGCGTCTTATGGTTTCAAGTGTATTACATAGAAATTGTTTTGACTAGGCAAAACTACTTACGTCTGGCTATAACTGTGGTTTCTTTGATTGCTCCCGGAAGAAGGCTTATCAAACTAGAACACAAGAAATAATGGTTCACTTTATTACGTAAATGAATAAAAGATTTGCTTAACTTTGACGCACTTCTTTGCGACTGTCGTGGACTAGCAAAGCATCACTTGATGCACTACTTAACAAACTGTTCTCTTGAAATACAATGTACAAAGTAACAACATTACAAGTGCATCTAAGACTTTGACAACTGGCTGGTCCTGTACTGTGATGTTTACTACTGCCGCTGAGGTCTTGAACTGGGCAGAGGTCCTTAGCTCGACACTGTATTGACCTCAAAGTGAGGGTGCTGCTGTGCTGGGGGGCGGGGCATGGTCTTCAGCGGCGCTTCCCATACCTCTGCGGTATCGGTTCGTGTTGTCGACTATGTGGCATTGTGATCTCTTGACGATACCACATAATCATTACTTGTATTTCTTAAGTAAAATAATGGTGGGGGGGGGGGGGGAGGGGAAATTTGATAGTTCCTCAGATAAACTCGAAAAATATGAAGCATAACATAATTCTATGGATACTGAAAGAATTTGAGAGATTTTGATCGATGTTAAACCCACAAAACACCAAACAATGGCCCCGAAAACTATACGTGCATTCGAAACTCATCTCGTAGACAAACTGTTTTAGTAATAAAATTTTCGTACACATTTTCTGGTAATTAACTGACACTGGATTTGAATTACTTCCATTGAATAAAATTTAGTTAGCGGCATATGAGCTGCAGTACTTGCACTGTGTTACGGACAATGTATCGGATTAGCAGTACTGTAGTTTATTACTTTTTCTCCGTAGCTCGAAGTGATTGTGTGTTGCATAGGGACAATGATTTTAATTACATTGTGGCGCCAAGCTCAGAGGGCGCCAGAGGTGCCCAAGTGCAACATACATGGTATTTTGTAATTAGCAGCGAAAACTAAAATACACTACTGGCCATTAAAATTGCTACACCACGAAGATGACGTGTTACTGACGCCATTGGTTACACGTCTCGGTCACCTCTTGTTCGCATTGACGTCATTTTGAACAGTGGACGTTACATTTCAGATGTGTTACAACCCGTGGCTCTACCCTTCATTCGATTCCTGCGGATCCCTACATTTCAGCAGGATAATACACGACCGCATGTTGCAGGTCTTGTACGAGCCTTTCTGGATACAGAAAATGTTCGACTGCTGATCTGGCCAGCACATTCTCCAGATCTCTCACCAATTGAAAACGTCTGATCAATGGTGGCCGAGCAACTGACTCGTCACAATACGCCAGTCACTACTCTTGATGAACTATGGTATCGTGTTGAAGCTGCGTGGGCAGCTGTACCTGTACACGCCATCCAAGCTCTGTTTGACTCAATGCCCAAGCGTATCAAGGCCGTTATTACGGCCAGAGGTGGTTGTTCTGGGTAGTTATTTCTCAGGATCTATGCTCCCAAACTGCGTGAAAATGTATTCACATGTCAGTTCTAGTATAATATATTTGTCCAATGAATACCCGTTTATCATCTGCATTTCTTCTTGGTGTAGCAATTTTAATGGCCAGTAGTGTAGTTGTTGGTATAGGAGGGATGTCATCGATGTAGAGCCTCATCAAATGATTGTTGTCATCGATATTTAGATCCAGTCTCATCTGCAGACTGCTCAGTGTGTGTATATTCAGGGACAACGGAAAAGCACGGTAGGTATTTGTTTATAGTTGGAAAAACGTTTTATTTTAAGATGTAAAGTTAGTGACATGCTATCCGAGTGAGAGATTTCTAACACAGGAATTGATGCTGTATCGTTGAATTGAAATGGAAAATGACGCATTAGGATGTCCCTTGTCTTTTGATTACAACAGAGTCTGGAACGTGAAAATAGCAAATGAGGCCTGATTTAATGGGATCTTATACTGAGATACATTTCGGGGTACAAACGATTGTCAGTGAAGACAAAATTGAAGTTTGCGAAATTAACTGATGGTCTGATACGGTTCACATTCCAAGAGTAAAAATAATTTACAATCTAAATTAAATGAAATAACATACGCTGCGGTCATTTATGATCCTGTGTTTCAGCTGCACAGGCGTAAAGGTTCACTAACACTGGCGTGTTTAATAAGTGAAATGGCCGTCTTATGATGTTGAGCTGGACACGCGTTAGTAATATGTAGCATGTACGTCAGTACATACAGTGGTGAATTAGCAAAATAGTTATAACCAGGAAAAATAAAGTTTTGACGAGAAAATTAAAACCATGTATATCACAACAGTACTGTTTAAAAACATCGCATATGTACCACCGGCACTGAATTGTACAAATCTTCATATCTGAGACTGAGGTCAGTGTTTGTGCTAGAGGATAAGTGAAAGAGGAACAGCGGTAATAAACCAGACGGAGTTGGGACGGTAACTTGATCGAATGACGTCAAGGAGTTCTTTACCAGGCGAACTCGGATGGAAGGCATAACAAAATCTGAGGCAACAGCAGCTATGTAACTAAATATTCGTCATCTGTCGGCTATAGACTATGGAAATAATTTGACAAGTGCGGTGGTGAAGTTCTAAGACGTTGGATACGCTTTTGAGATGACGAGAGTTCCAATTCGGACCACCCGGAGGGGTTATCCATCACAAAGTTTTCTCTTATCTGACTGGATCGCTTAAGCAAATGCAGCAATGTTTTCTTTGGAAGCAATACGGCCAGTTCCCTTCTCCAACCCGAACTTGTGCTCGTTCTTTAGGACTTTAAAATGTAAATAGTTTCTAAACATAGGTTGGACAACTATAGAGTTCAGCCAACGTCGGAACAAGGTTCTGACGCGTGTCGATTACTAGCATTCGCTGTTAATATATTCCTCAGAATATGACAGTAATCATGTCGGACAAATTCTCTCCACTTGTCACAATCGGTAGCATTTAAAGTACGCGTGACAAACATATATATATATATATATATATATATATATATATATATATATATATATATATATATTTTGCGGTAGTCAATAGGGGATACGTGCCTTCAAAGATGAGTCCCAGTCTAGTATACGTAGTAATGTATTATGTTGTGGTAAGCGGCTCGACACCATCATGTAGCCAACATGCTTGAAAAGGAAGACTTCTGACAATACAGAGATTGTGGGGTGTGGTATGTCTTGCGGTGAACGCACAGACACTCATGCCCTATCACGCTCAAAAGTATCCGAACGACCAGATTGCGTTCCGCCTGATTTGCATGAAGTCCAAATATTGATTATACAAACTGCTTACCACAAGTGACCACTAGAGAACAATGCTTTGTATGACAAGTTCTCCTGATGTAAATAAATACCGCAATCCTACAAATATCGGGAAACACCTTATTAGATATGACAGAGTCCTTAACGCCTTTAAACTGTAATTTATTGTAATAAGTGAAGTTGCTAAAATGTGTGCACTCTCAGTAGTATCAGAGAAAACTAATGCCCGTAACTCTACCACATAAAGCATTCCGTAATCCGCTTTCCGAGTAGTTTTGAATGTGAGACCATGATTAATGGTGTCAAGCTGTATCGTCCCCTTCAACAGCATATCACTTTTAATTTCACTGTGTTCATGACGGTATGTGGATCTACGTGCAGTTTAGAATTCACCTATAGCCCTTCTGATCTACCGTATCGTACGGACTATATGACGCATCTTAATTTTTAAATAGTTTTTTAAAAAATTGTTTTTACCCTTTATTTTATTAGACTGCAAAGCCAGACTAAAAAAATATTCTTAGCTTATAAAACCGAACACACCTTTAAAATCCATGAAAATCGTCATCTTATAGCTTTGGCCATTTTGCATTCAGTCCTCTATTTGCACATTTAGTCTTCCTCATTTTTTTCAGTTCTTCGTTAGTAACCCGCTAATCGCGAATGGTTTTTTCTGTTGGTGGAAGGCCGAAATGCCACTCAGCTGCTTTGTTTCCATGTTCTTCTGCATATGCTTTTACTTGCAACTCGTTGCCCGTATCATATAAATACTTTTCATTTTTTTCCATTACGAAACTAGCTACTAGTAAGATATTGTACTTTTACCGATAACACAAATCACTTTCAATTCAAGTTCACTGGCACCGTAGACTGCAATGGCGCATCATAGGGTGACTATGTTAGCAAGCTTGTGAATCCACTCAACTCATGTTCGTCGCATCCTTGCAGTGCTGCTGTCCGTTGAATCCAGTATTGCTGCATCGAATATATGGCCATGTTTAATACTGACGGAAACTTTAAATCAAACGCTGGACATTTTTATGTTAATTTCGAGCACAAGACTCACCTGAACTTTGGAAGCAATTTTTCGAAGAAAAAAGTGCATCTTATAATTCGTAAAATAGATAACACAAAGTGACTTTAGAAATCCAAGTTAATCAAGAGCAGTTAGTTGTGCATATTTTTGAACGTTAATGATACGAAGAACTGTTTTGTTCTGTATTTGGATTCAAACCAACACATATGGGCGACGCTGCTAAGCAAAGCTAGTGTACGGCCCGAGAGTCGAACACGGGACTGATTTTCAATGCTGAATACACGTGGAGAGAAGTGATGCACCTCATTTTAACTAGTGACAGTTAGCAGATATGAACCGGACATTACATGACGAAAATGTTTGTGGGGGACCAAGTCGTCTACACAGCATCAATTGTTCCTCTTAACAAACCACGACAGATATTAAATGTGATTCGATTCTCACATACGTTCTTCACTTAGCGGAACCAGAGGGGAACAGGATTTACTTGCGCCTATTAAATCCGTTGCAGGATGTGGGAGTCGAATCCAGATCTCACATGTACCAATCTAGAACCATTCCACTTGTTTTAGCAGTCTGCGTTTACTTGCTTCCTGTGTCAATAAAGTTGTGTGGAAATGGGGCATTTCATAAATTAAATAAATAAAATTTCCTAATTGAGATCTGACTGCTTCTAACTCTATCACGAAACGGCTAAAAATGCATCCTTCAGCGAGACTGGAACCTAGAACTAAAGCAGTTCTCATTTTACAGTCGAGCACATTATCTCTTTTTTTAATTTTGTTTCTTAAGTTTTTAACAGGCAGCTCTTTTTTACCCTAATCCTCCTCCACTTCAGGCGTTGGCCCCTAACACCCATAGTACCCCCAAAAACACATCTTACCTACAAACAGAAACAATATGTAGTGTCAGCGCCTTTTTTATCCTTAAAGCTAACTAAGACAGATGTTTGCTACCACTTTAGGCTCCGCCCACTTACAAAAATGAAATGTGCCTTTGATCGTTTTGCAAAAATAAAGGATAAAAGAAAGAGTAAAATACTTTCATTTTGTTTAATTTTTTATTTTTACTTTTTTTTTTAATCTTTTTTTGGAGGTATCCACAGCAGCCGACGTTAGGGTGCCCAGGACGTCTTATCGTTCAGCGATGGTTAAACACCCTATATTACCGTCTATGTCTCTCATCAGTCCATCCTGTGCTATATTTTCAATTTGTTCTCACACCTGGTACACCCTAATGGTCTGAAGGGTGCGCAAGCACCGACCCCAGGTAATTCGCAAAGAGCGAACTATACGACGCCTTGCGCTGTAAGACCGTGTAGTTGCTCGTTAAATAGTGCCAAAAATCTTACAACTCTGCAACGCCCTCACTAAAAAGGTGTAACAAAACCGTACCTTTAACCCACACCGTGGCGTTATGACTAGTAGCAGGGTAGTAAGTGACGTCAGGACGGATTAGTTCGGTGGGCTCTACGGCAGCAACAGTGCCAACCTGCGACGTCTGAGGAGCCGGTAGCCGGCAGTCGTATCACAAACGAAACGAAAAAAAAAAAAAAATGTTCAAATGTGTGTGAAATCTTATGGGACTTAACTGCTCAGGTCATCAGTCCCTAAACTTACACACTACTTAACCTAAATTATCCTAAGGACTAACACACCCATCCATGCCCGAGGTAGGACTCGAACCTCCGCCGGGACCAGCCACACAAACGAAACGGTGCATGTCGATGTCGACAGCGGCGCGTCAGGAACAGGGGCTGTTTTCGGCAAGATGTGTAGTGTAGAAACGTTATTGGGTGCGGAGTTTCTCAGTTGTTATCACATACCACAGCGCCATAACCGTAGTGGGAAGGAAACTGCCGGATGCCGGCCTTCAATCGCATTAGCAGGCAGTGTCCGTTGAAAGCAGCGGTAGAAGACTTAGGTTCTAGGAACCCGCGTGGTCGGTAGGATATCCAACAGATAACTCATGCCGTCCGGATAGCTTCGAATTTGCCACTGTGGTGCCGCGATATGTGAAACCGAATTCGGGGTCTGGGGGATTGAGGCGCTACCTCCTCAGTCGGTGTACCAGTGAGGGTGTCCTTGTCCGAAGCATGTAGGCGATGCATCCTCCCCAGAAAGAGAGCGCTCACCCTGTTTTTCACGTTTATCATTCCAAGGCCGCGCACATGGGTGGGCAACGTCAGTGGCTCGTAACGAGTTTTGAACACCCTGCCATCGCTGACGAAATGACCAAAGGCCGCCTGGAACTTGGCAGCCGCCGTAGCTGACATCGGGAGAACGTGTGTGTAGAGTTTCGTGGTGAGGTAAACGTTGACAAAAAGTACCCGCACGATCAAGTCAGGTATTCGAAAGTTATGGGGACGAACTTGAGTGCGGATCATTTTACGGATCATATTAAGTAATCTGCGACACATAGCTGCTGCTGTACGCCGCACGTTCCCACGGAAGGTCACTCCCAAACATTTCATCCCTGGGACCTGGGACGTACTGATATTCAGACATCTGCCCACATCCACGTAGTGTGACTTCCGCAGGTTGATACGGCTCCCGGCCATTTCGTCGTAGCGCTGAAGCCAAGCAATCGACATACATAGATTTTCTGCCGACCTCGCAAAGAAGACTACATCGTCCGTGTAGGCACAACATTTAAAATGCACATTGCGGGGGTGAATGCCCTCTAAGTGCTGACGTAGACCATGAAATGCAGACTCGAAGGCGACAGCGAAGAGAGAGGCTGAGAGAGGGCAGCCTTGTCGCACCGTACGCTCAATAGTGAACGGCGGCGAGCGGTAGCCACTGACCAGGACAGTGTGAGGGGCTCCGTGGATGAGACGGAGAACCACACCAGCCGATACTGGGGACTCATCTTCTCTAAGGATGCAAGAAATTGTGCTCAGCTCGGTCAAATGCATGGTTAAGGTCAACTGCTACGAGGGCGCCTTCTAAGCAACAAGCCGACATGAACGCCACCACATCTTATCGCCGTGTGTCTAATACTGCCGCCTCCCAGACGTGATCTGTCGGCGTGAATGGCATCCTTGACAGTAGCGAGGAGGCGAGCACGAAGTGTGCCCGCGAACAGCTTGTACCCCAAATTCACTAATGTCAACGGCCGGATGTCTCGCTGTCTGAAGCCCCCTTTGGGTTTGGCACAGGTATTAACATGCCCTCAAAAATTCGGAAGGAGGGGTGGCGACGCGAAAATTTGGATCGAGGAAGGTCGTGCAATTCGGCCGAAACGTCGGTTTTAGTTTATTATTGTTGTTAGTTTTTAGCAATGACGTGGCATAATACCCAGAAGAATTTTAATCACAATGACACCGGCCGCGGAAGCCTACGTTCTTATATATATATACTACTGATCGATCGAGACAAGATGTCCGTTCGACAATCTGCTGGCCGCAGGCATCAGGTGGTCTTTCCATCTCCATCTCAGATGTCCAGTTACCAAGCTGGAGGGTGGTACGATGAGTGACGGATGATGTTCATCTGGTATCTTAGCCCCACAGTCGCCAGGAGGCTCGTCAGTGAGTTGAGCATCGTCAAACTGTCTTTGTCCTTGGACGAAGGTTACCAGCAGTAAACCAGGAACCATTGGAGTGGGATCCAGAGCCCGGACCGCAGAGTAATTTTCCTCGTCTTCCTGCAACGTGTCACCACCTTGAGAAGCGTTTCTTGCGGAGAGCCTTCTCTTCTTTCGTCATTTGGGCGACTTGTGCTTGCGGGAACACGTCTCTGCATCCTGTGTATCATGACGCGCAGTAGGCACCTCTCGCATCTCCGCGCCTGAGCTTGAATCGACCTTGAGGTGCCCTCCTTCCTCAACACATGAAGTGCAGATGTGGTCGCTGCTCTCGATTACGTCGATGGTTCCGATGCAGGCCGTGGAGTCGTGGGCGCGGAAACGGGGACCGCTGGGGTCGGCAACTGGAACCCAACAACGTCCGCGTCCGTCATGTTCTTCACTGCCTCAATTAATGTTTAGTAGACAGCGCCGTAGGTTGCGATGTAGGCGTCGCTTCAGCACAAGGGGTCTGTGCCGGCATTCAAAGCGAACATGCCCCTCCTGCCCGCACCCTAAACAAGTCCGCGGATGACCGTCATAAATGACGATCGCTCGACAGCCCCTAACGGTCACGTACGAAGGGATGTGTTTGCGCGGTTCGATTCGCACCTGACGCACTCCGTTGAGAGCAGGATATGTCTAGAACGTGTGCTACTATTCTTCCACGTGACTTACTACGTCCCCATAAGCCACATCGTGTTCACGACAAGCGTGACCGTAACTTCAGACGGCAGCTCGAAGATTCGTATGTTCCGAACTCCGAGTCGACAGTCACTACCCCACGTTGCCGTCCGAGTGCTGGAAACGATATCCATTGGTGGAACGGCGAATAAGCCGTTCGCACGGTCCTCTGTAGACAAATTTCAGGTAAACTGTGCTGGACACCAACGAAAGACTCATGACGACGAGTTCCTGCGGATTGACGGGCATTACATGCATGAAATGCTCTACTTCGTATGCCTTAGGTCGTGCACACTGGCCATGGAACCCTAATTTTATCGTGGCCTTTCTGTACGAAAGCGCCATCGTCGTTCGAGGTGATCTGTTTAGACTACAATTCCACTACCGGCGCGAGTAAACAACCTCCCGCTAGCGGAGTGTCGCACAGAGCCCAACGCACGTCTGCTTCGCAACACGGCTGAGGGCCGACTTCATGGGATTTTCGTAGCTCAGGTGTGCCACAACAGATGAGAATTCTGACTGCCCGGGTCCCTGGAGAAGATTACAACCTGTTTGGGGCCGGCCGAAGTGGCCGAGTGGTTCTAGGCGCTTCAGTCTGGAACCGCGCGACCGCTACGGTCGCAGGTTCGAATCCTACTTCGGCATAGATGTGTGTGATGTCCTTCGGTTAGTTCTAAGTTCTAGGGGACTGATGACCTCAGATGTTAAGTCCCATAGTGCTCAGAGCCATTTGAACCACAATCTGTTCAAAACAGCATTTCTTTGCTCAGTCGAGCGCCATTAGCCATTTGCCTTGGCTACCCAATGCGCACATTCGAATTAATTTTGTAATCACTCAAATAAAACCGAATGACAACTGTCTTGACAAACTGCCAATACTGTTGGATACGGAAGTTTTCACAGATAAAGTATTGTCTTCCACTTACGTTACTCTGCTGCATAACCTATTCGTGGTATATATCGTAGGTTTACTTTTCAGCAAGCTAAGACCCATCTGCACACGGCTAGAGGTACATAGGCTATATAAACCTCTCACCGTGTGCGGACGGGCCTTATTTTGCTGAAATGTAAGCCTAGGACGGCTTGCCATGACGAGCAACAAAATGGGGCGTAGAATACCGTCGAAGTACTACTGTTCTGTAAGGGTGCCGTGGACTACAATCAAAAGAGTCGTGCTATGATAACAAATGGCATCCCAGATCATCACCCGAGGTTGTTGGACCGATGGTGGGTGGTAGTGAGTTTGTTAACCCACTGCTGTCTGAGTAATGTCCAGAGACGTCTTCTGCCTGGACTATCATTTTCAGCTGGTTTCTTTTTTTTCCAATCATATTGGCAAGCGTAAGATTACTTAATATCTTAGTTTGGCTTCAATGTGAAATATTCGATAAACTGTGTGTGAACCATGCAGTTACAACAATGTTGTACCCATTGCTCAGGGAGCATATGACGTGGGGAATACCACTCATAAGTAAGTGGTCGATTATAGTTGTTTATGGCTTAGAAAACGCAGTGTTAAAACAGAAAAAAGTTTGACATTCATGATATTTCGTTCTCCTTCCATTTAATAGAGAGATGAAGGAAATCGAAGAATCTCAACATATGCCATGTGTAGAGTGAGAGCTATAGTAGAAATCACGCCAGAAAAAGTTTTCACGCGTCATGTAGAGTTGTGTTGACATGAATTATTCGTCACATTCAGGAACCCTAACAGCTGTAGCTCTGTCACGTCAGGGATAAACGCCGGTCTGCCGCGGGATTGGAATGTAGAACCAACGCAGCCTTCACTTTAAATCGCAATGACGTTCGCACACGCCTAGCGGGCAATTGCGGCAGTCAGTGTCCTTCCTTGTCCTACTGACTATTCGCAGTGAAAAGAAGAAATTAGATATAGTTTGCGTGGAATGACCGTTATGGACTAAATACACGCATTCGATTGTTAGATGACACACTGTAAATGAAAATCGTCCAGGATATTTAACTGAAATACAGAATAAATATCAAATGAATTTTGCGGGATCGTTCTGTATCACTCGAAGAAATTACCCGACTACCACATGATTGCCAGACATTTTCTACAATGTTGCCAAGTCCCAATCATCCTTCGCAGCAGGAAGCTTTACGTTCGCACGGCCGATGTCATTCTTGAGCGGGCTAGCAATCGAGGAGTAAACTTGCGCTTAAAGACGTGGCGGTAACAGCCGCCAGATTATCAGAAACTTGAAGTACGACAGGTATAAGCAGATGTGTATAAGGGAACTGAAACAACATAAAATAATAGCAGGGATCATTAATTTGACGGCCCTCCTCGTAATAGCTGTCATTATTTTATTTTTGTTTCAGTCCCTAGCTTATCAGACTACTCATAAAATAATTTACCACTGATACTAATGAAGGGCTCAACAGTAGCAAGTCCTTAAATAAAAAGAAACTTTAAAAAAGTAGCCTGGAGAGGCGTCTACGCACAGCGACCCACAGTAACATTTGAGGACACGAATGCAATGGTACAGATTGGCAGACACTGCTGCAATATGTGGAGAATATTCAGATGCTATAAATTTATTATGTTAAACTGCCATGATTCACAGACAGTGTTCGTTGTCAATCAGATTATTACTCAGACCTACACAGCAGTGTGTGAATAGCATCGAAACTTCTGTATCCTACACACAGCATAGTCTCATCTCACAAGGTAGTTACTGTTGAGTACGTCTGTTTTCTCTGCTATACTCGGTAACTATAAGGTCTTCTTATTGCTTAAATTTTTTTATGCATTCCGAGCATAATCCATCATTACAACATTATACAAAAGGACTTCATACACAATTTTTCATTTGATGATGGCACTAGCCGAAAAATTCACATTAAACGTGGTGTCCCTTCGTTACCGATTAGAGATTAGGTTGGCCCCGACAAACGCAGAAGTTCTGTCGCCAGTAACCTTTTCTCCCCTAATAATTCTGTTTTAATTAATGAACCAAATGCGATTTGCGCTTTAAATGTTCAACACACTGGTTCTGGGCTGAGATTCGAACTCATCTCTTCCTGTTTGCAGAATTTGATCCCTTCGTGACGATACAATTCAGCCAACTCTTTGATTTCTCAAGACTGCAAACTCCTCAAGATCTCTACGTAAGATGCGCATCTGGGATTGAATCCTTGTAACCCACAATAGTTGTCATCATGTCTTTTACAAGCTCTAGCATGAGCACACTTAACTGCTGGTGCAAAATAATTTTATTCTTAAAATCTACCAATTCGCTGACAACAATAGCGACATCTGATCGTTTCGACCCCAGTGAGCCAAGAACTTTTCGTCATATCATATCCAGTTTAAACATGCCACTCCTTGCTGGCGGTGAAACGGAATTCTATCATTAGCGTCTCTTCGTGTGTAGTCAAAGATGATATATGAGAGGTCCTATTCCCGGTCAGGACTGAATACTTCGTCACGTTATTTCTTGTTGAAGCATGCACACATCCCACTAATGGTGAAAGAAACCTGTACTTAACGTCCATTCATGGCTAGAAAGCAACGGCGATAGGTGTCGCGTTTGAAGCCCAGTAAGACAGAAATTATTCATTTCTTTCGTTATTTAAGTTTTAAATTTCTCGCTACTGGTGAGAAAATTTAACATCTGACACTTGATTGTGTTTAAGTTAACAAACCGATAGGGTGCTGAGTTCCCCGAAACTTTATCCAACACAAAACTCTGACTCACGTCACCTCAAATTTCAAACCATATTCAATATCTTTAGTGATCAGTTAACACAGATAGTACCTGCTGGGTAGGAGTTTCGGCCCAGTGCAAAAATTGTTCGTATTTAATGTCCAGTTCATATTTGCTAACTGATACTAGATAAAAATTAGGTGCACCACGTCTTTCCATGTCTAGTCAGCAATGTAAATCATTCCTGTGTCCGAGTCTCGGTCAGGTACAATAGCTTTGCTTAGTAGCATTGCCTATAGATGCTGGGTTTGAATCCAGATCCAGAACACAGCAGTTGTTCATATCATTTAACATTCAAACACATGCACAACTAACTGCTCATGATTAACTTGGATTTTTAATGTCACTTTGAGTTTGACCACGAGGGTGACAGGTGACATTTGAACTGCACATATATCCACGTGCCCTCACGAATACAGTGAAATTACTAGTGGTACGTTGTTCGAGGAGATGACACCGCTTGACTGTGTTAATGATGGTTTGCCGCACTTACTTTAAATAGTGCCCCTTGTGGAAAGTGGGACGAAATTTGTCGGACGTGTTCGCTGTCATACTCTACCGAACATATTAACAGTGAATGTCAGTTATCGACACGCGTAAGAACCTTCCACCGTGGTTGGCTGGACTTTGTATTTGTCTAACTTGTGATTGGAAATTATTTACAAGGAAGAAAGAAGATCACATTTTTATTTCTTAAAGACGGAACTCAAGTTCGGGTTGGAGAACAAACTCGGCCGTGCCCCTCCCAAAGGAAACATTGTGGCATCTGCTTAAGCGATTCAGTCAAGCCGGCCACTGTGGCCGAGCGGTTCTAGGCGTTTTAGTTCGGATTCGCGCAATGGCTACGGTCGCAGGTTAGAATCTTGCCTCGGGCATGGCTGTGTGTGATGTCCTTTCCCATAGTGCTTAGAGCCATTTGTACCATTTTTGATTCAGTCAGAAAACGGAAAACTTTGAGGTTGACAACCCGTCTGGGTGACCGGAACTGGAACCCTCATACTCTCACAATCGAATCAAATGTCTTACAACCGCACCAACAAATTTGGTAAATTATTTCCGTAGTCTATGGCAAACACATGGACGAATGTTTAATCACATAGCTACCGCTGCCTCAAATTTGGCAATGGCTTCCTCCGACTTTGCCTGCTATATGACCCCTCTACATCAATAAATCAAGTTGCCTTCCCAACTCCCTCTATTTTTTCCCTCACTCTATCTCTTTCTCTTATCCTCGCAGCACAAACACCCTATTAAATCTCAATGATTTGTACAATGTACGGGTGACATAAGCACTCCAGTACCCGTGTTACGTATGCGACATTTTCGAACAGGACTGTAGTGATACACATCGTATTGATTTTCTTGTCAAAAACATTATTTTTCCTGTTTCTAACTATTTTTCCAATTTACGGAATCCAGTGTACATTACTAACGTATATGCTACAAGTTATTAAAATACACTACTGGCCATTAAAATTGTTACACCAAGAAGAAATGCAGATGATAAACGGATATTCATTGGACATGTGATTACATTTCCACGCAATTTGGGTGCATAGATCCTGAGAAATCAGTACCTAGAACAACTACCTCTGGCCATAAAAACGGCCTTGATACGCCTGGGTATTGAGTCAAACAGAGCGTGGATGGCGTGTACAGGTACAGCTGCCCATGCAGCTTCAACACGATACCACAGTTCATCAAGAGTAGTGACTGGCGTATTGTGACGAGCCAGTTGCTCGGCCATCATTGACCAGACGTTTTCAATTGTTGAGAGATCTGGAGAATGTGCTGCCCAGGGCTGCAGTAGAACATTTTCTGTATCCAGAAATGCCCGTAAAGGACCTGCAACATGCGGTCGTGCATTATCCTGCAGAAACGTAGAGTTTCGCAGGGATCGAGTGAAGGGTAGAGCCACGGGTCGTAACACATCTGAAATGTAACGTCCACTGTTCAAAGTGCCGTCAATGCGAACAAGAGGTGACCGAGACGTGTAATCAATGGCACCCCATACCATCACGCCGGGTGGTACGCCTGGTTGGTGATGACGAATACACGCTTCCAATGTGCGTTCACCGCGATGTCGCCAAATACGGATGCGACCATCATGATGCTGTAAACAGAACCTGGATTCATCCGAAAAATGACGTTTTGCCATTCGCTCACCCACGTACGTCGTTGAGTACACCATCGCAGGCGCTCATTTGTGTGATGTAGCGTCAAGGGTAACCGCAGCCGTGGTCTTCGTGCTGATAGTCCATGCTGCTGCAAACGTCGTCGAACTGTTCATGAAGGTGGTTGTTGTCTTGCAAACGTTCCCATCTGTTGACTCAGGGATCGAGACGTGGCTGCACCATCCGTTACAGCCATGTGGATAAGATGCCTGTCATCTCGACTGCTAGTGATACGAGGCCGTTGGGATCCAGCACGGCGTTCCGTATTACCCTCCAGAACCAACCGATTCCATATTCTGCTAACAGTCATTGGATCTCGACCAACGCGAGCAGCAATGTCGCGATACTATAAACCGCAATCGCGATAGGCCACAGTCGGTAACGTGATGTTACGCAGTTCCCCTCCTTACACGAGGCATCACAACAACGTTTCACCATGCAACGCTGGTCAACTGCTGTCGATTTGCAGTAGGATTTTGGAACGTATACTGTGTTCGAATATAATTAATTACCGCAAATAAACTATCTGTTACACAATGCACGGATTCAGAAAGTACTGTTCTTGTGAAATAAAAAAAAAAATGTTCAAATGTGTGTGAAATCTTATGGGACTTAACTGCTAAGGTTATCAGTCCCTAAGCTTAGACACTACTTAACCTAAATTATCCTAAGGACAAACACACACTCATGCCCGAGGGAGGACTCGAACCTCCGCCGGGACCACGTGAAATACGACTAGCTCTTCATTCACACGAACTAAAGGTGCTGTCGTTAGGATATTTCAGATTGATTCCATATTTCTGGAGTTCCAGAAGGCTTCTGATACATCTCTTATAAGCGGGTCCTAATGAAACTGCGTGAATGTGGAATATCGTCGCAGCTGTGTGAAGGATTCGCTATTTCCTGTCAAAAAGCTCGCTATACGTAGTAATTGACAATCAATCATCCAGTAAAACAGACGTGAGGGCAGACCTGTTAGATTATATGCAGATGACGCTGCCGTTTAACGTCTGATAAAGCCATTAAAAATCAAAACTAATTGGAAAATGATTTAATAAGATATCTGTATTGTGTCAAAAGTGGTAGTGACTCTGAACGATAAAAAGTCTGAGGTTATCCACAAGATTACTAAAATGAGTCCATTAAATTTCGATTACGCGATAAACTACACACCACTGTTAATTCAGCTAAATACCTAGGAATTACAAATGCAAACAACTTAAACTGGGATGATCTCACAGAAAATATTGTGGGGAAGGCGAACCAAATACTCAGTTTTATTGGCAGAACACTTAGAAGATACAACCGATCTACTAAAGAGACTGCCGACATTACGCTTATCCACCCTCTTCTGGACTACTAGTGCGCGGTGTGGGACCCTTATTAGATAGAACTGACGGAGGAAATTGAAAATGTTCAAAGAAGAGCAGCTCGTTTTGTATCATCGCGAAATGAGGAAGGGATTGTCACGGATACGATACGCAAGTAAATTTCAGTCACCAACTTTCTCTAAGTAAATATTTTTTGACTCCCACCTAAGTAGGGAGAAACGATTACCCTAATAAAATAAGAGAAATGAGAGCTCCCACGGAAAGGTTCGTTTTTTTGTTCGTTTTTCACACGTGCTGTTCGTGAGTGGAACGGTACAGGAATTATCTGACAGTGGTTCGATGAACCCTCTGCCAAGCAGTTAACTGTGAATTGCAGAGTAGTCATGTAGATGTAGACATCTGCAGTATTGCACTGCAATGTTTACGTAGAGACTACACCTTCCTCACAAGTGAAGTACAAACACGAATGTCATATAATGGATGTACAGCACTGCTCAACGTTATTGTTGAGTGATATGCCTATTCGAAAGGAAATTCCTTTCTATGAGTTTAAGTGAGTTCCGGTGTATGGAGAAACCTTGATTGTCATTCACAGTGGCTGGTCATCTTCTCTCTTCCATGTATCCCCAAATATACTCTTTGACGCATCGTTTTCTCCCCTGGCGGGAGGACCCACCTGTGTGCAGTTCGTGTGGTTTACAGATCTCTGTACAACACATTTTAACATAATACGTTTTATTTTAAGATACGTTGGCTGCAACCGGCTCACCATCTGATCTGCCCTCTATTTTCGGAGACGAATAAATCGAATGTGAGTTATGGTTTAAGGTTAAGTGCGATGTTTGACCTACATAGTTTCCATGGTGACGAGTCCATCTATTATTTTTCTATTGGTCATCCAGGAAAAGTTTTCGGTTATATTATTTTAACCGTTGTGTGGTTATAGTCTGCACGTTTTAAGAATGTGTTTCAAAAAATGACTCGAGCCAGAAGTACTTCGTCTTCTGTGTGAGAGTGTGGAAACGAGTGAGAGAAGTTGGAGCAGGGTACAGGAGGTTCATATTTCCTATTTTTTTTCTTTGAGCACATAATTTTTTAAAAATTAGCCATATTCATCTCCAGTTACTTTAGTAAGAGCACTGAGAACCTCGCTTTTGAGCATCCTATTCCTGTCACCTCCACCACCAACACCAATCATGCCTAAGTTTTGGCCGCTTATCGCACTCAAATACTCGCTTAAAATATTGAAATGATTAAACCATCAAGTCATTTGCAATAGCCCAGTATAATATTGATCAAAGACTCCATCAAATGCACTTTGAGTCAGCCTTGGGGACGCAACGAAAAGTACAACCTGGCGTAAAAGCATTCTCTAACCTGTTTCGTATTTTCTAACACATTTCTTCTTGGCAAAAAATATTTTATGGCTTTATACCAATGTATTAACACAGACCGTTCTGAAGATGATGATAAGTGACCAAAACTACTAAATGAAATTACAAAGTATATTGTGCTCAAAGACTGATGCAGATTCTGCATTTATACATGGGCTGCTGAAAAGATTGACAAGTCGAATCGGATTTAGTCATTTAAATATTTAATGCAGTTATCTTGACTGTTAAAGTAAAAGTTATCAGTGATGCTCTCGGTCGGTAAGATAGCGAACATGATCAATTTAGTGTCCTTACAGCGCCAAACTCCTGTTTCTCACATTGCACACGATTTACTGGGCTTTGTCTGCCGTGACAAATGGATAGGGAAGTGAGCGCCAATTCCATGACTTGCAAGTTCGTTCAACTGTACACCGTACGAACACGTAAGAGAATTAGTGTTCGAAATGGACATTCTTTGCATAATCATCACAGTTTCATGGTAACCTACAAAAGCTTCCGACTTTGTGTGCGGGTCTTTGATGAGGTGCAGCGGCTTATGATCCTTTGAGTTCAGAAGAAAGATGATGACATTTTTAACACTATCTCCGACTATCTGTGAGATTAAGACATTGTGAACAACTCCAGTGAGCTGAAACAGAGAGCCTGGTACTGCACAATACTTTCCCATTAATAACTCAAAGATGACGCACTAGCGGCGATATGGTTATAATTTTGTCCTTGTATTTGTATGAAGAACCCGTGGAAATTAAAATTTGTCCATTATTTCTCATTTTTTCATGGAGTCTTCTGTAATAGCGAAAGTTTAATTTACCCTGTACATTCACAAGCTAAAGGCAGATTAGCGTAGCAACATATGCTATGACAGATAAAGGAGACTTCCGAAATTCTTCTGCCTGTCTGCGGTGATTGCTTCTTGTGGCCAGAAGAAATTCCAGAGTATAAAAAAACAACAATGATTATATGTTTGTGGTTCTGTCTGGAAATCAAGTAATAGGTCCCTAGATTGCACACGCATTGAGGACCTACCCACAGACCACAAGAACACGGCACAAGGGCACATCAAAGCCATTCGCTGCCGCACTAAATGTCTCTATCAGGAGATCCGGAGGAAGACTCTTTCCAAAGATGAAAAGATGAAAGTCGAGAGAGAGAGAGAGAGAGAGAGAGAGGAGCGGGGGGGGGGGGGAAGAAGAGAGGGAGAGAGAACGGCATAAGAAAGAATCGAGCTATGTTACTCTTACGCCGAGGACGTCATGGTATTTGTGCGAGGCAATACTGCGAAGATAAGAGACTTCCAGTTATCCTTTGTTTACTGTGGACACATGCTAATAAATACTTGGACTATAAGTAATTTTCAAAGACTACTCAAGAAAATGTCATCATAGAGACATTGTTTGTACTTCGATATCAAATAATGTGCAGCTGAACCCGACCGAACGAGCGCGCGCGTTAAAGCGCCGCTTCCGGGACGGAGAATTGCGACGGCCCCGGGTCGAATCCGCCCGGGTCGGTGAGACGGCCAGGCTTGATGTGTCTTTTAGGCGGTTTTCCACAATCGACGAGGTGAACACCGGGCTGGTACCCATGTTCCACCTCAGTTACACGAAAACTTTCGTTCACTTTCTCATGAACTGGCAGGCAGTTGAGGTACACACATTACGTGCCTGGGGGTAACGGGGTGACGACAGAAAGGGCATCCGACCAAATCTTAAAATTAACCATGTCAAATTCGTTCATGACCATGCCAACATTGCGCAAAATCGGGACAAAGTCACAAGAAAAAGAATTATGTGCAGAATTGTGTCCTATTTTTCATCGCGTAGTAGAAGCGCGGCAGGGGAGGAGGGGGGGGGGGGGGAGGGGTGAGAGGGGAATTCCACTAATACTGAAAAAGTGAATAAAACCACTATTACAATAACAATGAGATAAGTCACTGATCGTCATTAAATCTGATAACTGAGGTTTTCGATAGGATTGGTCGTACATATTACACTGTGAAATACGGTCTACTAAACACAGTTTGGGCATTACACGTTAAATGAAGTTGCCGAAATGTAAAATTACCGCGATTGTAGTTAGAGAATCACACGTTAAAAAAAAATAACTCTATCATAAGTTATTCGAGCTGCTTGAGTACGAAGGCATTAGTAAAGATAATTACTGTACTGCAAAAATGTAGACAGACACAAAATATCGATACCGTGATGTATGAAACGGACAATACTGGTTTACGGTTAATCTAGTAGTTGTAGCCTCTACAAAATTTGAGGCACCGATAGCCACTGTGCGATCGTAATATCACGTTGACTGGTAGGTTGGTTTTGGTGAGGGGATCAAACAGCGTGGTCATCCGTCCCATCAGATTACGGAAAGGATGATGAAGGAACTGGGTCGTGCCCTTTCAAAGGAACCATCCCGGCATTTGCCTGAAGCGATTTAGGGAAATCACGGAAAACCTAAATCAGGATGACCGGACGCGGGTTTGAACCGTCATCCTCCCCAATGCGAGTCCAGTATGCTAACCACTGCGCCACCTCGATCGGTGTAGTATCAAGTGTTCTACATCATCCGCAATAGTCACTTATCCACCAGAAAGGATTAAGGATTATTTTACTCTGTAGATCCATCAGGTGAATTGAGTTTATTATAGTTCGTCATTTTAGTTTTATTCTTTTTGTGAGCTGCCGCAGCGATGATAAAAAACAGGTATTGACGACAACATCGTAGCAGCATTTGAAAACGGAAGTTTCAAGGCGTGTGGTTGTCTTCACAGGTTACTTAAATAATACTGTAATTATTTTAAAGTGATGGCTAGATATTGGTAGGTATTTACGGTGTTGTTTAGTCACGTTCCTAGCAAGTGGTATACATTAAATACACTGGTGTCCAAAATTAAAGCAACAAACGGAAATTTTGCAAGGTCGTGCTTATTTTGCCACAAAACAATGTAAACAGGTGATGGTATAGGAGAAACAACGTAAGGAATACACACAACTGCAATATGCGTAACCCTTTTTTCCAATTTAATTTGCCCACACTTTCCGACAACTGGTTAAAGTGCTCAGTATGGGGTGTGACCACCTCTGGCAGCAATACGGGCCTGACAACGACGGGGCATGTTATGAATGATTTCATCAACCTCATGTTGACGCAATAACGTCCATTCTTCCTGGAGAGCTGCTCGCAAGTCTTGGATAGTGGTTGGTGGATGCTGAAGTGATGTAACCCATCCTCCTAGTGCACCCAGACATGCTCTATGGGATTCAAATCGAAAGAGCGAGCATGCCACGCCATGCGTACAGTATCTTCCGTTTCCAAGAAAACATCAACCGCTCTTGCCCTATGAGGTCGATCATTATCGTCCACAGCGCCTCGCAACAACCGCACATGAGGTCCCAAGATCTTGTCAGGATACCTGACAGCCGCTAAACCTTGCCGATGCACCCATAAAATTTCATGAAGAGGTTTTCATGTGGCCAAGACATTCCTGCCCGCAACATTAGGGATCCTTCTCGATGTCGGTGTCTTTCCATAATGTTTGGGTCCCCAAATCGTGTTTCACATTTCCTCCAGATGCGAATGCATCGAGAATCACTCTCCAGACAAAATCGGTACTCATCTACGAAAAGAACATTGGCCAACTGATCGACCGTTCAGGTGGCATGTTTGACGACTCCACTCTAGAAGTTTCTTCTGTGAAGTCGCATTAGGTGTACATATAAGCAGGTGTCCAACGATAAAGGCAACTCTGCCAAAGCCTACTGAACAACGTTTGTCTAGATACAGCACATCTAGTGGATGCTGTGAGGTCAGATGCCAGTTGCCATGCAGTACTAAGGCGGTAGTGTCGTGCTCTTACATCCAGATAACGGTCCTCTCTTTCTGATATCACTCGCGGTCGACCCTGTCCTGGTCCTTGGGTAATGTTTCGGTCTCTATAAATTCTTGCCATGTTTAAGAAAAAACAGATCGATTAACATTAAGCCATCGGGTCTCATCACTTTCCGAAGCCATCGGGCCTCATCAGTTTGCTTCTGTCCTGCTTCCATCTTCTTATGGCCCTCCACCGCAGAGAGTCTTCTTTGTGCAATACTGCACCGTCGGTGACTGTTTACACAGCGATTGTGGATGTGGGACTACCTGGCAAGCATTATACCATTTCATAGTGCCCTGAGGTCATCGTTGACGTGGTTGTCCGTTGGCTGGAATGCTATTTTCCGTGCAGAAGACGATTATACGGACATCTGTTGACAGTTTGTACAGTTATACGGTAAATTAGACACAAGACCTAAAAATAGCGGTTCGTTGCTTTAATTTTGGACACCAGTGTACTAACAAAAAAATGGTACAAATGGCTCTGAACACTATGGGACTTAACTGCTGAGGTCATCAGTCCCCTAGAACTTAGAATTACTTAAACCTAACTAACCTAAGGACATCACACACATCCATGCCCGAGGCAGGATTCGAACCTGCGACCGTAGCATGGAACCGCTCGACCACAACAGCCGGCAGTGTACTAACAAAATGAAGCTCTTGGATGTAGGTCTTAGTAGTCATCAAAGCGCTACTCGACGGACACTCAAAAAAACCACAAATTGTACGGTGTAAAAGTTATATTATTAATCGAGCATAACTTCTGAAAAAAAATTAACTTCCGAAATAAGACCGTGATCACCTGTTGCTAAGCGCTTTCCACTTGGTTGTAATGAGAAAAACCATGAATATCTAGTCAAGGACGACCTGTGCAATTCTTTCGGTCTGGTATATGCTGCTTTACTGAAGTGCGATCTAGTCAGTTGATAAGGAAAATTGTGGGTAACAGTAGGAAGCGACCAATATGTGGACCTGGAGGATTGCGACGAGAACGAACTGGACTCAGTAAATAGGAGATCCTAAATGAAATAAATGAACAAATGCAACTTCCCAAGCAAATAGAGAGGAGAAAGGTAACACTGGTAGTTGATATAACGGGACATAAAAAGTCGATGAGAAAAATTTATGAAACCAAAATACTGCGTGAAGTAAGCAAGGAGAGTCCCAGCAGACAACCCTCTGAAGACCAGACGAGAAAACTGAGATGCTAGAAGTAATGAAAATTGAACAGCTCAACGAGGAAAATTGTTACAGAACGAGCTGGAATCTCTATAATATGATGATTCACTTACGCAGTCTAGGCACCGACACCGCTTTGTTCATTTTCTCATCCTGAAAACGCCACTGGTTGTCTGTAAAGTCGAGATAAAAAATAGTCTCAAATGTACTTTACTTGCCGACGGAGGTATTATACTCAGAAATAAAATGAAGTGATTCGCTGCAGGCTTGTTTCAAATGAGAATGAAGCTTTACGACTGAGCTCAGAAGCTGGTTCTGTTCTTCAGCCACTCCCACAGCACGTAAGCCGATGGTGAGATTCGGGCATAGCAGTGAAAATTGGGAGGAAATAACTCAAAGTCGACTTCTAAATTGGGAGACAAGGTGTGTGGCCCTGGGAAGGCATTAATTCGGAGGCACTATTGTTTATCAGCCGTTATCTGATGCCACACTGTCAGAGGTTAGTCACCAGCGCGAGCACCTAGACCACCGGTGGACATAAATTACAGCGTGCTAAATTTACTGTTCTGTTATCTAGCGGTCCTGAGTTATATCAGTAGCGTGGCTTCTCCTGAAGTCCACAGGCTGCCCTCAAAGACACTCCTGCGACAACCGGACAATTTGGAACGATAGTACGGGCTCTCCAAGGTCACGGCTGCTTGTCTCTGTAGTCTTTTTGCTGGCAAATGTGTAACCGCTGAAGTAACGAGCACTTTTCACAGAGGAAACACGAAAACATACATTTTCGGGTGACTGTTCTTGGTAGTCAGAGGAAGTGCAGTAATAGTATCTTGCGGCTAATTCGATACAGTCACATGTAATATCGCAGAGTTATCAGTTTTTCAGTATGAAGAATTTTCGGTAGGGTAGGCAGCATTGGTATTTTCATTTTATGCTGTTTCTTTATGTATACAGAATGGACGAAAAGTCGCGAAGGCGTTATCAGTATGAATAACTTTTTTATTTAGGATATCAGTTACCACTGATAATTCACAGACTTAAATACCAAAGATGGGAGACTGTTTACACTTGCATAATATTATCTCAGATAGATGTCCCAATATGGGCCACGCAGAAACAGTTTTAACCCTTCGTGATTTCGTAACTTTTGGCCCACCCTGTACATTTGTCAGTTAAACAGCTTTATATGGCCTTTAATGAAATACTATAGCAAACCATTATTTAAACTGTGTATGACGGGCACCAGAAACGCAGTTGCATTGCGTCTTTTCCACGAGAATCGTTGGGACCACACCATCCACTTTCCTGTGGCGCTAATTGGACATCAGTATAAAGGGGCAAGTTGTCAGAACACCTTGCGTGCTTTTCCAAACCGGACTCACAACTTCTGATTCAAGTAGCTCCATGAATTCCCTCTTGGGATTGCACACACTCTGTTCCAGTCGCAGGATAAATCTTTGATAGAACGAAATCAAGTCATCATCTTGACCTTTAGAAAAGCTGACCGCTCTAACGGACGCAGACGTGCCAAATATAACCGCCTACATTTATTTATACTCTGATAACAATTGGGGAAGAATCTAGATGTTGCGGTGGATCTTCTGTTGAATTTATCCAAAGCAGCTCTCGATACTGCACCAGGATGGGCAAAACTGTCGTTCTCATCACTTCGACAGTAGAAATATGACTTACAGCTGCACATTTAAAAGATGTTGGACCTTCAGAGATCGCCAGGTTTTACTGGTGTGTTTCGCTCCGAAATCAGTGAAGGAGGTGCCCAGCGTTCTAGTAACAAGATGAAACACGCTGTGGAACGGCCTATGGTGCGATGAAAATGACCAGTTACAGCGTATGGTAGAAATTATCACAAAATGTCTCGGAGTGTGTTTTCACGACTATCGGTACTCTTTCAGGCAACGGAAAGTACTCGAAAAAGAACAGGGAGAAGCCCCTCACGAGGAGCTACATCCAAGGACGATCGCCATTTCGTCGGAATAGATTTCGTAGGAATAGACTGCAGAATGCAGCTCAGCAGCAGTAAGCATCGTAAACAATAACCCTGCGGAGCACACACTGCAGTCATCGCAGCAACTTTCTTAAATTTGTTCACTTACGAACACAACACCGTAGATCACGAAGGGATCTGACAGAAGTTCTTTATGAACTGAATTTTGTTTCACTAATATCGAATTTGTTTCGAGTCTGAGAAAAGATTTACATAGATATTGAAAGAGCTTGAAATCCGAAACGACCTCATACTTGTGTCCAAAGCAATAGCCTATCGTGATGGCGTATTGGTACGCACATGAACTGGCACTGACGATCGTACCTCTCTGAGTTTACCTCGACCGTAGAGGAGAAGAATCTTCCAACATATCGTTCTATCGTATGCTGGCGCCACTGTCGATATTTCAGTGTTATCAACCAAAGTGTTAGCGCTCATAGAACAGCGAGTGCCTTTACTGCGAAGAATTGATTTCTACTGAATGTGTTAAAAATTAGCTACGGAGGTGCATCAGAGATAGGACAGTATCTGTATGATGCGCAACTTCACTCCCGACGTCCTTGGCGAGGTCCATCTTTGCAACCACGACACCATGCAGCTTGGTACAGATGGGCCCAACAACATGCCGAATGGACCGCTCAGAATTGGCATCACGTTCTCTTCATCGATGTGTGTCGCATATGCCTTCAATCAGACAATCGTCAGAGACGTGTTTGGAGGCATCCCGGTCAGGCTGAACACCTTAGACTGGGACCCACGTACGCCGCTGGTGGTCGTGGAAGGTGCCGTAAGGACCCCACGATAGTTGAATGCCATCCTCTGACCGATAGTGCAACCATATCGGCAGCATATTGGCGAGGCATTCGTCTTCATAGACAACAATTCGGCCCCCTCCCCCCCCCCCCCCCCCCCACTGTGCACATCTTGTGAATGACTTCCTTCAGGATAACGACATCGCTCGACTAGAGTGGCCAGCGTGTTCTCCGGATATGAACCCTATAGAGCATGCCTGAGATAGATTGAAAAGGGCTGTTTTTGGCCGACGTGACCCTCCAACCACTCTGAGGGATTTACGCCGAGGAGTGGGACAATCTGGGCCAACAGTACCTTGATGAACTTGTGGATAGTATGGCACGACGAATACAGGCGTGCATCAATCTAAGAGTTAGAGGTACCGGTGTGTACCGTAATTTGGATCACCACCTCTGAAGGTCTCGCTGTATGGTGGTACAACATGCAATGTGTGGTTTTCATGAGCAATAAAAAGGGTGGAAATGATGTTTATGTTGATCTCTATTCCAATTTCCTGTACAGGTTACGGAACTCTCGGAACCGAGGTGATGCAAAACTTTTTATGATGTATTTTTTGACTGGAAGTCTTGGGGACTACAGCATTTCACTATTGTAAGAAAATGAAACGCCTATAGCTGTCCTTCTTATTTATTGTGTAGCTACTAGTTCCGGTGCTTCAATAAACCGTCTTCAGGCCGCCGTTAATGCTTGAGGGTTATGACAATCCATATATGCACTGCATCAGTGGCCCACATAACTGGTTTACGCGGACTATCTGCAAGTGTGGCGCTAGCACTCCAGCCATCAGCTCGTTTTCTTACTTCGAACTATTTACTCAGTCACAACGCAACCACTGTAGTACGCATAGAGGAGAACCAAGGGCAGGACAGGAAGGTAACACAGCGATTCTAACGATTGAAATCGTGAATTCGTCTGCAAAAGACTTTCAGTACCGCTACTGAGCCTAGTGGCGCTAGACAAGCTGTGATTGAGCATATGAAACGGCGGTAACAGCGCTAATTGGCTAAAAGGTCGAATTGTTTACTACTTTTCTGGAAGTGCTCTTCCTTTATTTTCGTTGGAGTCGACCGGCGGTTCAAAAAATGGTTCAAGTAGCTCTAAGCACTATGGGACTTAACATCTGAGGTCATCAGTCCCCTAGGCCGGCCGAAGTGGCCGAGCGGTTCTAGGCGCTACAGTCTGGAACCGCGCGACCACTACGGTCGCAGATTCGAATCCTACCTCGGGCATGGATGTGTGTGATGTCCTTCGGTTAGTTAGGTTTTAGTAGTTCTAAGTTCTAGGGGACTGATGACCTCCCATAGTGCTCAGAGCCATTTGAACCAAAATCAGTCCCCTAGACTTAGAACTACTTAAATCTAACGAACCTAAGGAGATCACACACATCCATACCCGAGGCAGGATTCGAACCTCGACCGTAGCAGCGCGGTTTCGGACTGAAGCGCCTAGAACCTCTCGGTCATAGCGGCCGGCTGACCGGCGGTTCCAAAGAGTGAGTTGGCAGTAAGCATCCGGCGAGGGATTTTGTTGTGTTCAGTCTAACGGGACGAGACTTCTTGCTGACAGATCGGTATAGGAGCAGAGTGTTAACCAGCTGGAGGAGGCTACGGTTGGTTGCATTAAATTTATTGAACGGCGTTGTTTCAGAGGAAATGGAAGTGACCGATTCTCATGCCTTTTTACTATTATGAAACACTTTGCATCCTAAAGTTTAGAGGTCGCCTTTGTTGTAGTCCGAAGAAGTCGCTATTTATGTTCACAGTAAATAGAGAAAGCGATGCTGTGGGTACTGCAATCAAAAGTGTAGCAAGAGTGCAGGACACTCAAAACCAAATATCGCTCAAGACCGTGTCGATTGGCAGAGACCAACTTATTAACACTTGGTCAGAATCTTTTTTCTAAGCATTTGTCCCCGTGACGAATACGTTGTAACTAACACGTGGCGTGATGGTACCGAATTCATATGCTTCAAGCGTTGTTAGTTACATTTACAGTCCAGTGCAGGTAACTAAATCTACATCTATATACCGCAAGCAACCTTAGAGAATGTGGCGGAGAGTCCTTTTTGTACCACACTTGCATCCATATTTCCTGTTCGAGTAGCGAATGGTCCGCGAGAAAGCGATTATTAACCCTCCGTGTGAGCTAGAATCTGTTTGATTTTATCTTCGTGATCGTTTAATGAGATATGTATAGGAAAAAGCAATATATTCACAGACTCTTCTGGGAACGTACGTTGTGGAAATTTTAACAGTTAACCATAACACGATACAACATGCCTCTCTTACGGAATATGTTACTGGGGTTGGCTGAGGATCTCAATGATGCTCTCGACCTTGCTGAACGAACCTGTCACGGTATATTTACTCTTCAGTCATAACCGATAACTTTTCCAGAGCGTCGAGCATACTCAGGTACAGGGCGGGCGAGGGTTGTCTAAACTGCATCCTTTGTGTGTGGGCAGCAGTTTCTGGGGATTCCATTAACGAATCTTAGTCTGAGTTGCCTCTAATCCGTATAGTTTTATCTACTCATTCCACTGTAAAATTTTCCATACACTTACTTATTACTACCGGGGATTTTTCAACAGTCGCGTAATCGTGTAATAATGGAGATTTCAGCCTATTTATATGCAGTATATTACATTTATCATATTGAAGATCAACTGCCAATCCCTACACAAACCGTCGTTCGTCTGCAGCTCTTTCTCCATTTCGCTACAATTTCCTAGCTTTATACCTTTCCAATATTCATCAACATCATTCGTGAATAGTGCCATAGGGGGAGAGTGTCGCGGATATGGTAAGCGAGTTAAGGTGGCAGCCATTAAGATAAAGGTGTTTTTCGTTGCGGCGAGATCTCGTAACGAAATTTCGCTCACCGACTTTCTCCACCGAATGCAAAAATATGTTGTTAATTCTAACCTACATAGAGAGAAACGACCATCGTGATAAAATAAGAGAAATCAGAGATCGCACGGAAAGATTTAGGCTTTACATTTTTCCCACGAGATATTCGAGACTGGAACGACCGGGAAATAGTCTGAAGATGGCTCTACGAACCCAGTGACAAACACTTAAACGTGAATTGCAAACTAGTCATGTTGATATAGATGTAGCTTATGACATGTTCCGCTGTTAGATGTGTAATGAACAGTAATTGTCCTATGATGCTCCGTTGGCATACGGCCGATATCCGAAGATTTGTCTCCGCTAAGAGTGACATTGAGTTCTGCAGGAAGGCCCATACGTATAGGAGCACCCTTATAAAACAAAAACATTTGGATGCACATTAATATAGAGTAATATGGGATGGGAGATTGGTAAAACCTGTGAGGGTACGTCACCAACATGATGGCCAGTTTGGAAGACATCATCTTGTATGCAAACTGTAATTTTGAAATGGAAAGTGGTCGTATGACATACGAGACAAATAAATATTTCTTTTCATTTGAGCATAAGTTTATTAATTTTCGAGTCATGGGGCACGTTTCTTCCTTACTGGTCTCGAGAAACCTGATGGCGTTAACACACGCCAAATGGAATGCGATCGTCCTAATGCTGCGAGAGCGGTGCACACGGCATTGCACAGGATTAAAACCAACGCCATCCAGACGGATCACGAAATGCAACGCGCTGGTGAAACTCCTCGCGAAATTATGTTAAATCTAGAATTGGACGATCGAAAACGGTTACGGATGTAGCAGCCTCCATCACTGTTCTCCCATTTTCCAGCGAGAGCCCATACCCCGGTGCTCGTCGCATTTCGCTGGATACTAGGGTCCGTCGTACATCAGTAATGACAAATTTATGCACACGTAAATAGCACCCCTACAGAACGCAAGTGTTATAACACGTCGCCGAGGATGACCCAGATCATTGGATTAAGTTTGCAGAATGCGAGACACGAAACACTTACGGTAGACGAAAATCGTCGTTTCCCGTATGATGTAATGTTTACTGGTGACACTAATTTCTACATGAACGGCCGGCCACTGTGGCCGAGCGGTTCTAAGCGCTTTAGTCCGGAACCGAGCTGCTGCTGCTGTCGCAGGTTCGAATCCTGCCTCGGGCATGGATGTGTGTGATGTCCGTAGATTAGTTAGGTTTAAGTAGTTCTAGGTCTAGGGAACTGATGACCTCAGATGTTAAGTCCCATAGTGCTTAGAGACATTTCAACCATCGACATGAACGTATGTCAACTCCCGCTGGATGGACTCATCGAAAGTGGCGTTCTGGTGTGGAACAAGGGTACTTGTCTTGTTGGGTCCTTCTTCGTTAAGGGGACACTAACGGCAGCCTGCTATCAGCAGCTGTTACACTACTGGCCATTAAAATTCCTACACCAGGAAGATGACGTGCTACAGACGCCAAATTTAACCGACGGGAAGAAGATGCTGTGATATGCAAATGATTAGCTTTTCAGAGCATTCACACAAGGTTGGCGCCGGTGGCGACACCTACAACGTGCTGACATGAGGAAAGTTTCCAACCTATTTCTCATAGACAAACAGCACTTGACCGTCGTTGCCTGGTGAAACGTTGTTGAGATGCCTCGTGTAAGGAGGAGAAATGCATACCATCACGATTCCGACTTTGACAAAGGTCGGATTGTAGCCTATCGAGATTGCGGTTTATCGTATTGCGGCATTGCTGCTCGCGTTGGTCGAGGTCCAATGACTGTCAGCAGAATATGGAATCAGTGGGTTCAGAAGGGTAATACGGAACGCCGTGCTGGATCCCAACGGCCTCGTACCACTAGCAGTCGAGATGACAAGCATCTTATCCACATGGCTATAACGGATCGTGCAGCCACATCTCGATCCCAGAGTCGACAGATGGGGACGTTTGGAAGACAAGAACCATCTGCACGAACAGTTCGACGACGTTTGCAACAGCATGGACTATCAGCTCGGAGACCGTAGCTGCGGTTATCCTTGACGCCGCATCACAGACAGGAGCGCCAGCGTTGGTGTACTCGACGACGAACCTGGGTGCACGAATGGCAAAACGTCATTTTTTCGGATCAATCCAGGTTCTGTTTACAGCATCACGATGGTCGCATCCGTGTTTGGCGACATTGGAAGCGTGTATTCGTCATCGCCATACTGGCGTATCACCCGGCGTAATGGTATGGGGTGCCATTGGTTACACGTCTCGGTCACCTCTTGTTCGTATTGACATCACTTTGAACAGTGGACATTACGTTTCAGATGAGTTACGACCCGTGGCTCTACCCTTCATTCGATCCCTGCGGATCCGTAGATTTAAGCAGGATAATGCAGGACCGCTTGTTGCAGGTCCTGTACTGGCGTTTTTGGATACAGAAAATGTTTGAATGCTGCCGTGGCCAGCACTTTCTCCAGATCTCTCACCAATTGAAAACGTCTGGTCAATGGTTTCCGACCAACTGGCTCGTCACAATACGCAGTCACTACTCTTGATGAACTGTGGTATCGTGTTGAAGCTGCATGTTCAGCTGTACCTGTAGAGGCCATCCAAGCTCTGTTTGACTCAATGCCCAGGCGTATCAAGGCCGTTATTACGGCAGGAGGTGGTTGTACTGGGTACTGATTTCTCAGGATTTATGCACCTAAATTGTGTGAAAATGTATCACATGTCAGTTGTAGTATAATATATTTGTCCAATTAATACCGTATTTCATCTGCATTTCTTCTTGGTGTAGCAATTTTAATGGCCAGTAGTGTAGAAGATGTGCTGCTGTCGCTGTTGCTGAAGACGGGTCATTACCAACTTTGTTACAGCAGAATGGTGCCCCAACTCATTACAGGGAAAGTGTCCGGCCATACATGGTTATTCAGTTTCACCAGAGATGGACAGTTCCTTCGATTTAAGTCGGCTTCTTATCTATCTGTGGTGTCTTGTAAAGGTAATAATTGTGTGTACTGTGACGATCAGTAACGCTGCACACTTCAGAGAACGGATTGTTGATGCTTGTGCTCCCACTCTGGTATAACGGTCCAGATGGTATGGATGAAGCGGATGATGGTAATACCCTTACGACGTGCACGACCACACATCAAGCCCATCATTTGACCTTTATGGGTTATCAGCAGCACTGTTCGGTAGAAAGTGTACATATCTCAAAGCTTTCAGTCTCCCCCATCTCACAACACATCCGCCTGTTTTTGTTTTAGAAGGGCGATTTCACACCTGTGGGACATGAACGCCTTCCAGAAGACACCGTGTAGGCAACCGTATGACAGACGGTCATGACACGCAGAGAACCTGGGCGTGACCCGCAGGGAACCGGTGGCACAACGTGTAGAGAGGCGGCGCTAGTCTCACTGATGCCCGCACGCTCGGAGCATTTGAGGGACGGTTGTGGTGGCGGGCGCCTCGGCGGTTCGGGCAGGTGTGGGTCGGCGGCCGCAGCCTCAGGGAGGAATGTGGGCGTCAGTCGGACTGTGAGGTCATCGTGGGCAGACGTTCCTCAGACGCGCGCACCTGGACCGCTGGGCCTCGCTGCGCTCCTCCTCACTCACGTAACGAGACCGCCCCAAGGACACAGCGCCGCGCCGCGCCGCGCAGCCGGCCCTTGGATTACTTACTGCCGGCGCTGAGTGCAGCTGCTCTATGCCTCCTCCCAGCAGCACGCCAACACAACCACAGTGCTTCCGAATATCCGGATCATCGTCGAGTTCTTCTACACTGGAAGTCATATTCTACACTACTGGCCATTAAAATTGCTACACCAAGACGAAATGCAGATGACAAACGGGTAATCATTGGACAAATATATTATACTAGAACTGACATGTGATTACATTTTCACGCAAATGGGGTGCACAGATCGTGAAAAATCAGTATCCAGAACAACCACCTCTGGCGGTAATAACGGTCCCGATACGCCTGGGTATTGAGTCAAACAGAGCTTGGATGGCGTGTACAGGTACAGTTGCCCATGCAGCTTCAACACGATACCACAATTCATCAAGATTAGTGACTGGCGTATTGTGACGAGCCAGTTGCTCGGCCATCATTGACCAGAGGCAGAGGTTTTCAGTTGGTGAGAGATCTGGAGAAAGTGCTGCCCAGGGCAGCAGTCGAACTTTTTCTGTATCTAGAAAGGCCCGTACAGGACCTGCAACATGCGGTCATGCATTATCCTCTTAAAATGTAGCGTTTCGCAGGGATCGAATGAAGGGTAGAGCCACGGGTCGTAACAAATCTGAAATGTAACGTCCACTGTTCAAAGTGCCCTCAACGCGATCAAGAGGTGACCGAGACGTGTAACCATTGGCACCCCATACCATCACGCCGGGTGATACGCAAGTATGGCGATGACGAATACACGCTTCCAATGTGCGTTCACCGCGATGTCGCAAAACAGGCATGCAACCATCATGATGCTTTATCAGAAGCTGGATTCATGCGAAAAAATGACGTTTAGCCATTCGTGCCTCCAGGTCCGTCGTTGAGTACACCATGGCAGGCGCTCCTGTCTGTGATGTAGCGTCAAGGGTAACCGCAGCCATGGTCTCCGAGCTGATAGTCCATGCTGTTGCAAACGTCGTCGAACTGTTCGTGCAGATGACTGTTATCTTGCAAACGTCCCCATCTTCTGACTCAGGGAACGAGACGTGGCTGCACGATCCGTTACAGCGATGCGGATGACTGTCATCTCGACTGTTAGTGATACGAAGCCGTTGGGATCCAGCACGCCGTTCCGTATTACCCTCCTTAACCCACCGATTCCATATTCTGCTAACAGTCATTGGATCTCGACCAACGCGAGCAGTAATGTCGCGATACAATAAACCGCAATCGCGATAGGCTACAATCCGACCTTTATCAAAGTCGGAAACGTGATGGTACGCATTTCTCCTCCTTACACGAGGCATCACAACAACGTTTCACCAGGCAACGCCGGTCAACTGCTGTTCATGTATGAGAAATCGGTTGGAAACTTTCCTCATGTCAGCACGTTGTAGGTGTCGCCACCGGCGCCAACCTTGTACGAATACTCTGAAAAGCTAATCATTTGCATATCACAGCATCTTCTTCCTGTCGGTTAAATTTGGCGTCTGTAGCACGTCATCCTCGTGGTGTAGGAATTTTAATGGCGAGTAGTGTACAATGAGGTGACAAAGGTCATTGGATAGGATATGCGCAAATACAGATGGCGGTAGTATAAAAGAGCAGTCTACTGGCGTGGATATCACAGGTACTGAGGTGATGCATGTGAAAAGATTTCCGACCTAATTATGGCCGCACGACGGGAACTAAGAGACTCTGAACGCGGAATGACAGTTGGAGCTAGACGCATGGGACATTACATTTCGGAAATCATTAGGGAATTCAATATTCCAAAACCTACAGTGTTAAGAGAGTGCCCAGAATACCTAATTTCGGGCATTACCTATCACCACGAACAATGCAGTAGCCGACAGCCTTCCATTAACGACCGAGATCAGCGGCATTCGCGTAGAATTGCCAGTGCTGACAGACAACCAACACTGCGTGATACCATCGCAAAAGTCGATGTGGGTCGTACGACGAACGTATCCGTTAGGGCAGTGCAGCGGAATTTGACGTTAATGGGCTATAGCAGCAGACGACCAACTCGAACACGTTTGCTAATAGCACGACATCGCCAGCAGCGCCTCTTCTGGGCTCGTGACCATATCGGTTGGACCTAGATGACTGGAAAACCGTGGCGTGGTCAAATGAGTTCAGATATCGATTGTAAGAGCGTTAGCGTTCGATTGGGACCTTAGTTTTCAACAAGGCGTTGTTCAAGCTGGTGGTGGCTCCGTAATGGTGTGGGCTATGTTTACACGGAGTAGACTGGGTCCTCTGGTCCTAAAGAATAGATCACTGGAGTATAAAAGTGCGTTTTTTTGTGTTTGTTATGTCATTCATATGTGATGTTGTCGATGAGTGAGGTTCTGCTTCATTTCTTTGACTTTAGTGCAGATGGTTGTGTTAGGCTACTTGGAGACCATTTGCAGCCACTCATGGACTTCATGTTCTTAAACAACGATGGAAGTTCTATGGATGACAGTGCAACCTGTCACTGAGCCACAGTTGTTCGCGATTGGCTTGGAGAACATTCTGTAAATTCGAGAGAATGATACGGCCACCCAGATCACCCAACATGAATCCCATCCAGCACTTATGGGACATAATTGAGAGGTCAGTTCGTACAGAAAATCTTGCACCGGCAACACTTTCGGAATTGTGGACGGCTGTAGAGGCAGCATGGCTCAATATTTCTGCAGGGGAATTCCAACGACTTGTTGAGTCCATATCACATTGAGTTGCTACACTATGCTGGGCAAAAGAAGGTCCAATAAGATATTAGGAGATATCCTATGAGTAGGTTTGTTTATGAATAACTCATCTGCTACCAATGACGATTTTCTTTATTTTATTTTTCGCACCAAGCGTTTCGGGAAACGATTCCCATTTTCATGTGCGTTTTTTTGTTTGTTATGTCATTCCTATGTGATGTTGTCGATGAGTGAGATTCTGCTTCATTTCGTTGACTTTACTGCAATATATAAGAATACACGCGATTTTTTAGTTGGTCTCACAAAAATATCGACAACTAACTAAAAAATATAATGAAGAAAAATTGGAGTTTTAAGCACAGTTGCAGAAAAAAATTGGTCACACTCCAGGAGATATCATGCCAATACCGTCTAAAACTGCCTCTAGCCCCAATTCGTCGAAACGATAATCAACAACATTCTTCATTATGCTATAACCTGATGAAACCAATATCTGATTATTGGATCCGGTAGACCTACCAAACTGCGAAGCTGTTGATTACTACGTTTCAGCTGTTGTTAAAACTAGTGCCTGACATTTTGGATTGGATTAGGATCGGTTGATTGAGCTCGACGGTCGAAGTGCAATAGTGTGTTTGAGTTTGCGTCAAACTAGGAACGAATGCTTGCAGCTCTGTGACGTCGAGTGTTGTCGTTTTGAGAGACGTGAATCTCACTCATCATTAAGACGTAGAAGAATGGGCAACACTTGGACGTCGAGAATGTTAAAATAAACATACTAGTTCCTTTTAACTGGGCTGAAGTTTCCCTTTAACATCACAGAACCACCGCTTGTCGGACCTACGCCATCCACACACTACCATATAGCGCTGTCGGTGCACTCGACATCTTGCAACATATGAAGAAGAGGAAAATTCGCGAGTTATCCGACCATACTACACGCCCATGCTACAATCCAGATCTGTGTTGTTTGGCCCATTGAACATGTGCATCTTAATATGTATGTGTGAGCAATGGCCTTTTGCGAGGTACTCGATGCAAGTGTTCGTTGCACGCAGTTCCTTCACAAGGCTCGAAAACTTGTTAAGATGGACTTTCATTCACGGTGGACAGTTTGCGTTGATACACCAGCAAACTGGGAAAGATCATTCATGGTGTGATAACGAGTAACTGGAAACAAAATTGCTCCTATTTTGCAAATCTGTCGCGCGTCCACCTCAGGCTAAGATTTGTGTGCTATTAAGTATTGTTGTTTGTAATGAACATGGCGACGAGCGATACCTTGGAAGTAATCAGTGAAATTTTGTAATAGAACGTGCACTATTAAAGCGTATGTATGAAACTGTATCTTACCAGGGAGAACTTGACGAGCAGCGACATCGGTTGAGTGAGAAGTAATAAAGCACAGCTCGAAATTCATAGACACCAAGCAAAATGCCTTAGGCAACAAACCTTCCGCGAATAGCAGCAGCAACAACCCACAGACCGTCACGTGACTAAGGTAAAGGAATTTACGTTTCGTGTAATATACATTCTGAATGATCGCCTGACGACAAGTCGAAATTCGCAACATCTAGCGACGTGTTTTACTCAATAAAGAAATGTACATCGCATAATGAATACATATTTTGCAACTGGCGTCGGCAGTATGTAAATTTGATTCTCATTGTAAACTCAGAATATCTACTGCTTAATATGGGAATGAAAGATGACGCTAATTTCTCCGGTGAATCGAACTAATGTAAGGTTTTCATTTCTACCTCAACCGATTCCTCGAAAAATTGGGACATTCACACGAGTTTCCTTGTGAGCCCTTAGACGAGTTTGCCTGCTATGATCTACGAATGACGTGATGTCAGAGAAACACAATGAAACTTAGCACCTTTTCGGTAAACTCACTGGGCAGCAAATCTGAATTTCTGCATGAACTGGAAAATGATAATGAAATTGTTGTTGGCTTTTAGAAATACCAAAAATTGTTTACAAGTATATTTAGAATAGAAATCCAGGATCGTCCCTGTGAGTAAGAATGTTCTTAATATGTGGGTGAATCGTCACGTCCCTTCTGGCTTTATTGTAAGGAGATACGTGACGATTTATAATCTAACACATCAGACGTACTCATAGGCGCATAATGTATTTATGTATTAAATAGTGCTAAGTACGGGAACAGTACCATGAACCATTTATATGAAAACTGCATGAAAAAGAAACAAAAACACAAATTAGTATGCACCAATCAACGAGAAAGTATTGACCGATTGTAAGAGACAATCCCTGAAGTTGCAATAGGGTAAACTTTAAAACAGTTCTGAATTGCAATAGCGTGCGTGTGGCACATACTTGTAAACTAAGGTACATTATATAACAGAGGCTATAGAAATAAAGAGTCACAAAGAACTGCAGGAGTCATAAAACCAGAGAATATATAAATGCCGGCGGTTGAAAAAAGAGGTAGCAGGTATTGTAGAGGCTAGAGAGGTGGGGAAAACTGGATGGTAGTAAAGGAGTTTTCTTGGAACAGAACAATCTGGCGTCGACCCCAAGAGGAACAATTCGTAATACAAGTAAATGACTGTTATGGTTGTCGCTCCTTATTTATGTTCTGTAACGTGAAATGTATGTGTACATTCCAAGTTGTCTATTAAGCAACAGCGATGTACGATCGGGGAAGCGGCATAGCTTACAGTACGTGCCCATATTACTACCACTGTGCTGGGAGTAGCGCGACTTTGCCTCGTTGCAACGATCTCCAGTTACATTTTGTCTTCATAGGAAGGGAAATCGCTCAACATACTATTGGATGTTGATCACTTCGCCTGAAAAAAATATTAACCGCGTATCGTTTAACTGATTTCGCCATAGCTTTCAAAGAATTTACCAGCGTGGAACACTTATTTAAATCTTCGGAAGTAGCCTCTTTCAGGCGCCCATCCACATTAGTTTTGTTACAAGCTGTAATCGGGCGCAAATGCTCATCTATGGTGAAGAGCTTGGCACAGGAGAGGAATCTGTAGTGGGCCGCATCCTAATGAAATGTGTGGTCAACTCCTTCTGTACCTCTAAATATCACAAGAAGGTGGAAGATTCTCCGTCGCTATTCCTCAGCCGAAGCCATTACCACGGTACGAAGGAAGACGAAATGGATGGAAATTTTGAGTGGAAGTTTATGTTAGGATGTAATCTCCGCTGTTTCAGCTTTACATAATGTAATAATGAAAAACAGCTGAAAACAAAAATCGACATGTGCTATTACTCGTCACCTACAACGCCTTCATAAAGGCGACTAGACCCTTCCTGCAGCGCTATATATTTCATATCACACTTCATCAGAAATCACCGGTGTTTAAAATGGCAAAAATACAGTGGTTCCCTGACGACAGAAACAATACTGTAAATGTATTAGTAGCGTAACAAGTGCCGCCCCGTCTTTATCGTAGGATGTATGCTGAAATGAAAGAAAAATAGGAATTAATGTTTCATATATTTCCCAGAAACATACCAATTGCAATACGAAATAGGTGGGCCGGCCGGAGTGGCCGTGCGGTTCTAGGCGCTACAGTCTGGAACCGAGTGACCGCTAGGGTCGCAGGTTCGAATCCTGCCTCGGGCATGGATGTGTGTGATGTCCTTAGGTTAGTTAGGTTTTAGTAGTTCTAAGTTCTAGGCGACTGATGACCTCAGAAGTTAAGTCGCGTAGTGCTCAGAGCCATTTTTGAACGAAATAGGTGACCACTTAGTTTGTCTATGCTTGGCACATAAACTTCCTCTTCTGCTTGTAGATCGATTTCGGTGACTAGAAAACTGTTACCTATCTTTTATAGTCATGGCGTAATAGACTTTAGGAATAAGTGAAATCTAAACCCTTTCAATTTTGCAGGCGCATTCTATTATAGTGGGACTGACAGTTTCAGAAAAGTACTTGCCGTCCATTTGATTCAGAAAGTGATTGTTTGCGTTGTAGCGGCAGGACTACGAGTCAGCAGTGGAGGGAGCTGGGGTTTTCTTGGCGCGGAGCTCTCTTCCGGCTCGGGTGCGGATGTTTCACGCATTTGTGCGGTTTAAAAATAGCGGTCAGTCGCGCTATGTACGTCGTATAGCCGTATTTCATTCTCAGAATAGCTCGGGAAGCGGCAGGGTCGCAGGTTCGAATCCTGCCTCGGGCATGGATGTGTGTGATGTCCTTAGGTTAGTTAGGTTTTAGTAGTTCTAAGTTCTAGGCGACTGATGACCTCAGAAGTTAAGTCGCGTAGTGCTCAGAGCCATTTTTGAACGAAATAGGTGACCACTTAGTTTGTCTATGCTTGGCACATAAACTTCCTCTTCTGCTTGTAGATCGATTTCGGTGACTAGAAAACTGTTACCTATCTTTTATAGTCATGGCGTAATAGACTTTAGGAATAAGTGAAATCTAAACCCTTTCAATTTTGCAGGCGCATTCTATTATAGTGGGACTGACAGTTTCAGAAAAGTACTTGCCGTCCATTTGATTCAGAAAGTGATTGTTTGCGTTGTAGCGGCAGGACTACGAGTCAGCAGTGGAGGGAGCTGGGGTTTTCTTGGCGCGGAGCTCTCTTCCGGCTCGGGTGCGGATGTTTCACGCATTTGTGCGGTTTAAAAATAGCGGTCAGTCGCGCTATGTACGTCGTATAGCCGTATTTCATTCTCAGAATAGCTCGGGAAGCGGCAGAACTTAGCTCCCGTCAGCCTAACCCGGCTACGGACTTCGCTTCGTGAAAGTCTCTTGCAACGTGGGACTCTTCTGCTATCTTTAAAGAGAAATATGAGGCTTATTGGAAACAACCGACGTCAGTTTCTTACAGACACGGAACTGTGTAGTTTGGATCAAAATGATTTCCTCTCCGAGAATGAAAACTACTGAAAGCTATTTGCTTCAAGAACTGGAGACTGAGGTGTTGACTGTTGTCATTCGTCTCGGGATCTTCGACTGACGATCGTTTAGTTTTCGCTGGTGAAAGATAAATAAATAAATACATATATATTAAACAACCGTCTACCAAAGATCCCAGGGGAACTCGACATGAAAGGGTTGCGAAAGCCTCAACAAATGGCTCTGAGCACTATGGAACTTCTGAGGTCCCCTAGAACTTAGAACTACTTAAACCAAACCTAACCTAAGGACATCACACACAGCCATGGCCGAAGCAGGATTCGAACCTGCGACCGTAGCGGTCGCGCGGTTCCAGACTGTAGCGCCTAGAACCGCTCGACCACATCGGCCGGCAAGAGTCAACAATTTTTGTTTGTACGACTGCGGCCAGCTGACTATTATAAACGTAGCCAGATTCACTCAGTAACATCTAATTTGCACATTCAATAGCCGCAAAGACCGTCAACTGCTTCATGGAAATGTAATGTAGTGACAAGAATGTTGCAACCTATGAGCACAAGGTTGATGAGTTACAACTGATGTCGAGGGATGTCACAAGATAGGCTGAAGTTTAACGATCGGTCGATACAATTGTCATAAAAGGCGACTCAGCTGAAAGGCAGTTCAGCTGAAAATGGACATTAGAAAAAAAAAAACGGTTATAGTCTTATCGAAAGAAACGTTCTTTCGCATGAACTGTTTAATGGAAAATTTTATTCTGGTTGCCAACAGGAGAATAAAAGTAGTTTCTTTCGTCTACAAGTTCATACTCTTAAGAACAAGTGCCATGCGATGTAAATATTTGATATTAACAGCGCGTTGGGATTATAAATAGAATGATCACAAGTACAGTCCCAGTCCATGGTAAAACAAGAAACAGCCTTCGATTCACATGTAGGATTACTGCTTATGCACAGTTTTATGATGTATAATTGAGCTCTCGGCGGACGTCAGGCGTATGGAAAGAAGGGGACATACACATTCGACTCGCGGATAAGGCCCCAGAGAAATGCTGGAAAATGAGACAGAGGTAACACGATACAGAAAAAAATGTATTTGGATTTCTAAAATTCACTTTTTAAATTGGAATGTATGAAAATTTTCTAGCTCTCAAGATCTACGTTGTGTACAGGTGAAGGATCCTGACCTAACATTCCAGATGTTGGACGACAGTTGTGAAACTATGTGACGAAGCTCGGATTCGAAGAAAGATCTAGGCACCCATCAGTCTTCCGGTTGGTAGATGACATTCTATACTACGTTGCCATTATTTTCAGCTCGAAAGACACCCACCATTAACTTCCATTACATTCTCGTGTCCTTTCTGCTTCTACAATTATTTTGAAATCAATGCTTCTGCTACTATCAGTTCAATTTTCCTGTGAGCTTTGCTACATCTTCCATTAACCTGTGACTTCTTTCTGTGCTCGGCCATTCATTCTAACACTTTGTCCAGTTTCAGGGATTGTCTTCCATTTGAGAAATTTAGTTGCCTAACCGATATAGCGTCGTAGCCAGTATGCAGCGAAATGAGTGCGAGTAAGGAATATGTAAGAGTTACCATCCCATCTGATAAGTAATAGCTACAACTGTGAAAATGAAAAGAATCTCACATCACTGATGGATGTCATGAGAATAGCAATTATCCTCTAATCACACTGAAAGCTATGTGGTGTGAAGTCACCGAACGATAAGAAGTGGAAACGTCGAAGGATAGTACAAAAAAATGGGATTCTATACATACGTCGCGAATTGTGAACGTGGGTTAGCAAAAGCATCGAGATATGTGACTGACTCGAAGATTTTAGGCTGATAGAACACAATATGTTTTACTGAATGGCGAAAGAGATTATTTTTCGTGTTAATGGCTACGAAAATATCCATTCGGAGAACACAAGACAGATATTTACATTACGAGTATATCGTCTAGTCCTGTTCAAATAAGTGAATAGCACTTGGCAACAGACGCTGCCTGACAAAAAAAGTGAAGCACCCAGAAGACAGGGTCGGATATCAGTGTAGCTTTTACAACTGCACATAACTGCTGGATATGTCAATGATCAGAATTACAACGCTCTGTGACAGAGAGAACGGCCACCAGAGTGCATCAGTGTAGTTCGTCTGTAGTGCTGTACCAAGGCTGGTGATATGGCACGCGCCGCTATCCTGTGATCTTGTTTAGAGCGCGCGCTATAATCGATTATAGTTCGCTGTTCCGGTGCGGGTGGCGCTCCGGTGGTGATTTGCTATTACATCGCTGGCGTGTGTTTGCGATGGCCAGCGGAAAGCGAGAGGATAGTCGGTTTCCGGGTATTGCACGGAACGTGAAGTTCGCTCTGCCTGACCAGCTGGTGACCAGCGCTAAGGTTGTTGTGCCTCGCAATATGAGCAGAGTGGTCTGGGGCGGAGGCGACTCGCCGCTGTGTTGGTCATGCGGTGGTCAATAATTGGAGTCGGCGTATTTGTTCTGCCTGCCTGTCTGATATGGAGGTCCGGTGGGATCCTGTGATTCTCTGGCCCGGAGACAACTAGTTGCTGAATTTTGGAGTCGTCTGTCAGGTTAGGGTGTGGGCTCAGTTGGCTAGTCAGATTTTCCACTGGAAGCTCCAGCAGCGGTTTCTGAAGTTCATTCTGATGTGGGATGGCGTTGTTGGAAGTTTTTGCTGTGTCTGTGTGTGTGTGTGTGTGTGTGTGTGTGTGTGTGTGGCACGTTACGATATTTGTTGGTACTAATTTATTTGCTCAACTGGAGTATTTTTTGGTTATCCCGCAACACACAAACAATGAATATAATAACAAAATAATAATTTGATAGAACCAAAGGGCAAGGGCAACACCCAACGCAATCACAACGAGCGAGCTCTCAAGACTTCGGAGCCTTCCAACTAGAAACGGTCCCCGAAATAAACCGCTGAGAGCTCCCCGACATGCCTCCCACAACTGCCCATTACTTACGGACCTTGGTTATATTCTGTAACACACGACAGATAATATCAACACAAGATAATATTGAAAAATCAAATAACAATATAACATCCCGACAGCACATGATAACCACGGCGCCGTTAACTCGGACGCTCTTAACAAGTGCCGGAAGCCAACACACACAAAACGTAATAAACAAGTCTCGCTTCTTAAAACAAAACAATGAAAACCAAGCGCACATGAATAGTCCAACCACAGTCTTAGAAGTGCCTTAACGACACCAAACGCGACTATTCCACCAAGTTAATGATAACACAGTGTGATAAAAATACAGAACATAACACCAAATGCTGTTACACAAACCAAATTGACGAGATTGTGTTGTTCAGGTCCCAGAAGACGACATATACCAAACAGCAGTAATTCACTACGCATATACTGTCCAAAACCGCCTTTCTTACGCAGACTTTACCTAACACATCAAATGCCAAATATACCATACATGAACGCAACTCTGGGCAGGTAACAGGAACCACCTACGTGAATTACTTCAAAAAGGAACAAACAGGCACCACCAAAGGTAACGCTGAGCAGACCGGGTGGGCAACAACCCACTCAGCGGGATAACCCAAAGATACTCCAGCTGAGAAAATAAGGTGGCCGGTGTGGCCATGCGGTTCTAGGCGCTTCAGTCTGGAACTGCATGACCGCTACGGTCGCAGGTTCGAATCCTGCCTCGGGCATGGATGTGTTGATGTCCTTAGGTTAGGTAGGTTTAAGTAGTTCTAAGTTCTAGGGGACTGGTGACCGCAGGTGTTAAGTCCCATAGTGCTCAGAGCCATTTGAACCTAACCTGGCAGCCGACTCTAAAATTCAGCAACTAGTTGTCTTTGGGCCAGAGTATCACAGGACCCACCGGACCTCCACATCAGACAGGCAACAGGCAGGCAGAACAAGTACGCCGACTCCAATTAATCACCACCGCATGGCCAGCACAGCAGCGCCTCCGCCCCGGACCACTGCTCATATTGCGAGGCATAACAACCTTAGCGCTGCTCACCAGCAGGTCAGGCAAAGCGAACTTCACGTTACGTGCAATACCCGGAAACCGACTACCCTCTCGCTTTCCGCTGGCCACCGCAAACACACGCCAGCGACGTAATAGCAAATCACCACCGGAGCGCCACCCGCACCAGAACAGCGAATTATAATCGATTACAGCGTGCGCTCTAAACAAGATCACAGGATAGCGGCGCGCGCCATATCAGCTGGTAGGATATATAAGGGGCTCGAACGGCGTCAGATGTTGAGTGATCACAGTGAAGGATACAGAGACGCCTAGCAGTCGTTTGAGAAAGCATTATCAGCACCTTACAGTTTGAAATGATCCTCACTGTGCGGCTCCATTTGACCGGCTGTTGGAATCGTGCCTTATCCAGATTTGTGGGGCTTTCGGACGAGACAGTGGTCCGACGCTGGACTGCTTAGGAACATGGGAGCAGGCAGGCATACTGGTCGTCAAGGTTCCGGTCGGCCACGTCTGACCAAGACATGGGAGGATCGTCGTATTGTGTGCTAAGCACATGGAAACCTCTTCACATCTGCATCTATCATCCGAAAACAAGTGATGAATTTCATGGAACATTCTTTGTCATCCCATACCACTGGTAGGAGACTAGCAGCAGGAATTACCGTCCCACCCGCAGGCTGCCATAACCACCACAACACAAACAGTAGCAGCGTTTGGAGTGGCCACCGCATGGCCAGCATGACTGGACTGTTGATGAACGGCGTCATATTGTGTTCAGCGATGAATCGCTGTTCTGCACTACCCCGGATGACCATCATCGGTGAATATGGCGGCGAACTGGGCAGAGGTTCCAGTCTTTCAACGTTTTGCAGAAACACAGCCTACTAGCGTCATGGTGTGGGGAGCCATCAGATATGACTTCAGATCCCGGCTGGTAGTGACTGACACAACACCTCGTCATCGACTTCCTGCATCTTTATGTGTTAACTCTCATTTTGCACATGCCAGTAAGTCAGTAAGTAATCTGAAAGTTGTTCTATGAACCGTCTGACAGCAACTTAAGTTCCTTTATCCTTTTCCATTTAGCTACAACATAGCACGTCAGCAACTGGAAACAGTTAATTCCATAAATTATCTGGGAGTAGGCATGAGGAGTGATTTAAAATGGGCCTAAAAAACAGATGCAAGACTGAGATTCATTGGATGAATCCTAAGGAGATGCAATCCGAAGACAAAGGAAGTAGGTAACGGTTCACTTGTTCGCCCACTGCTTGAAAATTGCTCACCAGTGTGGGATCCGTACCAGATAGGATTTCTAGAGAGATAGAGAAGATCCAACGGAGAGCAGCGCGCTTCGTTACAGGATCATTTAGTAATGGCGAAAGCGTTACGGAGATGATAGATAAACTCCAGTGGAAGACTCTGCAGGAGAGACGCTCAGTAGCTCGGTACGGGCATTAGTTGAATTTTCGAGAACATACCTTCACCGAGGAAGATACCAAGATGATAAAATCAGAGAGATTACAGCCCACACAGAGGCATACCGACAATCTTTCTCTCCACGAACAATACGAGACCGGAATAGAAGGGAGAACCGATAGAGGTACTCAAAGTACCCTCCGCCACACACCGTCAGGTGGCTTGCAGAGTATGGATGTAGAGTAGATGTAGAAACCGCGGAGCAACTATGCAGATGTAAATGTAGCAGGAGCTGCTTGCAGCCAGCGCTTACAGAAGCTTATTTCTGTCAGATGTTGAAAAACACAAGCCGTTATGGAAATATTATTCCCCCTTGGAATTAGTGTACTCGCCCCGAACACACTCGATTTATGAAGATATGGAAACGTCCAACCCAAATTTTCAGATTGTGCAAAACCCCTTGTACCGTACGTACCGCAAACCGGCCTTGGCCTGCACAGTAACAAATGAGACAGTCTGATGGGCTCGGCCAGGAAATTCGTTACCAATTCTTACGCTATTATTTCCGTCGTTTTGGTTGTCATTCTCATTGTGGAGTTACATGATTGATTGTTACATTCTTCTTGTAATGTGATCCGAATATGTGCGGACTTATTGTATGACCTAGTATCACTGATTCAGAAGTCTGGATCAGTAAGGGGCAAATAGGAGGATCTCTGGCGTAGAGGCTAAATTGGGACCAGTGGCTGCACTAGTGTTAGGAGAGCAGGGCCGGGAGCCGCTGAGTGTGTTAGGCGCGTACCCCGGACACGCACACAGCGCAGGTCCTCCGCAGCCCCAGGCGTTGTTTACACGCCGGAGTTGGCAGGCCGCCAGTGGCACGCACCGTCTCGGTCAGAGGAGTGATTGTGGGGGGAGGGGGGGGGGGGGTAGCGTGCCGCAGGCGAGCCCGGGGCAGCGCGTAACGCGACACCGCTCCGCGCCACGCTACGCCTCCTCCCCATTCATCCCACTCTGACTCAACGCGTAAACACAGCACGCCACAATCCGGAGCTGGACAGCGCCACAGTCAGCGCTGCTCCCCTTAAACTGGCCAGGGCCACCGTCGCCTTCCTGCCAATTGCTTACTGCCACGAATTTTCTTTCGTTTGTACTGTCTGACTGACCGACGTAATGTCAACACTCGTATCGTTCCACAAACGGTCTCACATATCAGAAAGTGGCCTCTGCAACCGAGATCCCTAATACGATGGTATTCGATCCGGAGACAGCCGGTTCGCATCGTGATGGTGGAAGAATCTATCGTTACAAATCTTCGCCCGACTAGCAAAGGGCAAGTCGCGAACTTCTTGTTCTTCAACCACTGTAACAGCGTTCTGTGTTAAACCCGACCCCCAAAGTCTTGAGATGTTACCGTTGCACTGGTACGTTAGCAGAAGATTTACCCCACGAACCGTAGAGTAGGACCCAATGTTTGTACGACTGGTTTACGATGACAGGGTCGACCAGCTGGTGGAGGAGGCCAGTGTTCCTTGCCCTGTAAAGAAAGTCAGTCTACCCTCCTCCAGTTTCAAATTATGAATACGGAAACTACCCGAGGAAGAATGTGCAGAGGATTGACGTGTCTCAGTATTCCATAAAGATAAATACTACGCTGCGATCCAGTCAATAATTACACTACTGGCCGTTAAAATTGCTACACCACGAAGATGACGTGCTACAGACGCGAAATTTAACCGACAGGGAGAAGATGCTGCGATATGCAAATGATTAGCTTTCCAGAGCATTCACACAAGGCTGGCGCCGGTGGCGACACCCACAACGTGCTGACATGAGGAAAGTTTCCAACCTATTTCTCGTACACAAATAGCACTTGACCGGCGTTGCCTGGTGAAACGTTGTTGTGATGCCTCGTGTAAGGAGGAGAAACGCGTACCATCACTTTCCGACTTTGATAAAGGTCGGATTGTAGCCTATCGCGATTGCGGTTTATTGTATCGCGACATTGCTGCTCGCGTTGGCCGAGATACAATGACTGTTAGCAGAATATGGAATCGGTGGGTTCAGGAGGGTATTACGGAACGCCGTGCTGGATCTCAAGGGCCTCGTATCACTAGCAGTCGAGATGACAGGCATCTTATCTGCATGGCTGTAACGCATCGTGTAGCCGTCTCGATCCCTGAGTCAATAGATGGGGACGTTTGCAAGACAACAACCATCTGCACGAACAGTTCGACGACGTTTGCAGCAGCATGGACTACCAGCTCGGAGACCATACCTGCGGTTACCCCTGACACTGCATCACAGACAGGAGCGCCTACGACGATCCTTTGTGCACGAATGGCAAAACGTCATTTTTTCGGATGAATCCAGGTTCTGTTTACAGCATCATGATGGCGACATCGCGTTGAACGCACATTGGAAGCGAGTATTCGTCATCGCCATACTGGCGTATCACCCGGCGTGATGGTATGGGGTACCACTGGTTACACGTCTCGGTCACCGCTTGTTCGCATTGACGGCGCTTGGAACAGTGGACGTTACATTTCAGATGTTTTTCGACCCGTGGCTCTACCCTTCATTCGATCCTTGCGAAACCCTACATTTCAGCAGGATAATGCACGACCGCATGTTGCAAGTCCTGTACGGGCCTTTCTGGATACAGACAATGTTGGACTGCTGCCCTGGCCAGCACATTCTCCAGATCTCTCACCAACTGAAAACGTCTGGTCAATGGTGCCGAGTACCTGGGGCGTCACAATACGCCAGTCACTACTCTTGATGAACTGTGGAATCGTGTTGAAGCTGCATGGACAGGTGTACCTGTAGAGGCCATCCACGCTCTGTTTGACACAGTGCCCAGGCGTATCAAGGCCGTTATTAGGGCCAGAGGTAGTTGTTCTGGGTACTGATTTCTCAGGATCTATGCACCTAAACTGCGTGAAAATGTAATAACATGTCAGTTCTGGTATATTATATTTGTCCAATGAATTCCCGTTTATCATCTACATTTCTTCTTAGTGTAGCAATTTTAATGGGCAGTAGTGTAGAAGCTCCCCGTGATTTCGAAAATTCCACGCGAGCTGGAAGCTGATAACTAGTACCAATGCGTACGAGCTGTGGTTCAACTCCTTCCCTCATACATCGAACATAAATCAGGGATGATCCCTTCCGCGGCTGTCAGAAGGAACAGAGACGTAAACCACTTGCTGTTTTCCTGCGGTTTGCTCGAAGAACGGCAAGACTGTTTACTACGATAAACTGTGAAATTGAAAATGCCTCTTTCTAAAAATGCTACTGTTTTCTTGTGCCATGAAGATTCGCAAATATTCTTGCCCCGATAGCCGTGCTTGTTTAAGTGCTGTTTCCAGGACGCGGAGGTGCGCCGATTCCGGATCGAATACGCCCGACGGATTAACAACGAGGTTCGGTGTACCGGCCAACCTGGATGTGGTTCTTAGGCTGTTTCCCGGATCCCACCAGATGAATAACGGACTGGTACCTCAGTTACACGATTCGTAATATTTAAAAAACTTCCGCTCGCTTCCGCATGAAGTGGCAGAGAGTTGGGTTACGCACTTCCGTCTCGGGGTATACGGAGTGGCAACAGGCAGGGCATTTGGCCACCCCATAAATCAACCACGTCATGAAAGTAAATAACCACTCCAACGCTGCGCCGATGCGGGACACTGGCACAAGAAAAGAAGAAGATAATGAAGATATTCAAATATAGAAAGACTACTTTTCTTTTATACGGGGGAGTAACATTTGCATATGAAATTTGGCGTCCTATATACGGTTGCATTATGTATGCACCCCAATATTTGTTGACTATTTTTAATATTCTAATTTGCCTGTAGTTGATATTTCAAGATATCTTAGTAGTAAGTATCGTACCTGTGTGGACATTGTAAAATAATATTACATCATTGCTCAAACTGTATTATTGTGGCTTCTCTGTGTATACACTTAATTTGTACCAAACTATTGGCACTATTGTTCACAAACGCAAGCCAAATAAAAATAAAAACGGAACAATACATTTTGACGCAGGGAAAGTGTGTCTACATGAACATTAATACTCCCTAATCTATCGTACAGTGCGTGGTACCAATATTATCAGTTTCCTTCCCTATTCCATTCGCGTACTGAGCGACAGAAAAATGTCTATATTGCTCTGTACGCGCTATTATCTCTGTTATCTTCGCCTCGCGGTCCCAACGCAAGATACACGTGGCAGCGTAATAAACTTTCTTTAAGTTTAGCCAACAGCATTTTGCGAAAACTGCGTCGCCTTTCTTCCAAGGATTCCCATTTCAGTTCTCCCGCAATTCTCTGTTACACTTCGGTAAGGGCTATACCGACCTGTTGCCATCCGAGCAGCAGAGATAATCGAACCGTAGTGTGCAACTATGTCGGAAGGCTATCTGTAGGCACGTGTAACATTTACCAGCCAGCATAACCTTGCTATTCTGGTACTGCGGGGCGGCTGAAAGGAAGGGGCAATTATCGCCGTACATTTCCCGACGACACACAGCTCCGCTGTATGGTTTATGGATGATGGTGTCCTCCTGGGTAAAACATTTCGGAGGTAAAATAGGCCACCTTTGGATCGCCAGACAGGGTCAATTTAGGATGATATTTTCACCAGAAAAAAATACTAGAAAACACAAATCTTTTCTTCTACGGGCCGGAGAAAGGAATTTTAGAACCATAAACCACGGAGTTACGTTGCAGTATTTGAGAACTTGAAATGTTACCGAATGACTTGCAAGAATAGAATAGCGTGAAGAGCTACATCAAAACCAATCATCAGAGTAATGATTACAGTAATAATAGCTGAAGATCACGAAGATACAAGGGGCGATTAAAAAGTTCCTTTTCGAAGACCACACTAAACCCCTGCCTACAAGTTGGAGCTTATACACCCGCATGGGAGTCACGCTGGGTAGCATATACAGTGCAGCAATACCCACAAACGGAAACTTTTCGATCACCCTACTGTTTCCCTTCTTTTAATATGCAATTTTCAGCATGAAAGGAAACGCCTACAAAATATGCAGCAACAATAAGCAAACGTGATGTGTATTAAACACACCACTGCAGGAGTTCTCCAACTAGCTGTTGCTACTTTATTGTGGGTCAAACGTCCTCAGTTTCAATTTTAATGCTATAATGTAACTTTTTTTCTTCATGCATGAGTAATTTTTTATGTTAAAAATCTGAACAACACTTTTGCTGCTAATACTACCCTCCATTACTAAAGTAAGTTCACTGATGGCTCTCATTTAGCCGTAAATCTACATCCAGTCTGGGAGGAGGTACTCGATATTTTCGCAGTTAGAATGTCCTCGGCCTCTTCGTCGGCGTTACTTTACCAGTCTGCATAATGACTAGGCCACTATATTAGAGTGTTTTTTGGCTCCGCTATATACGGATCCGAATGTTCTATTGAGTATCGCGCCACTATTCCTGAAACACACTTTCATATCGAAAAATTCACTTTATCCTGCGCTAAATTCGCCAACATCTTAGCTCACTTCCGTACACGTTATTCGTGTACGTGAGATTCCCTGTCATGGTCCAAGGTTGCCATCGAATATCTCTCCAGCGATCAAAAGCAGACTACGGCGTTGTCCTTAAAATTGACATGGAATCGCTCCGCTAAAATGTGTTAATGTCGTGATGGTAAAGGCAACAAGAACAGGCTCCGTGATTGCTCCTAGAACTATTGTACCCTTATAGTCTCTCGTGGAGTGCGTACGTAAAACACTGTTAATGGCGAAGGCTTTGTAGATGAGGACGTGAACTTCGGTGATCACGTTGGTGCTATTTCATAGGAATGAAGAAAGAAAGAAAGAAAGAAGATTAGAGTCCAACGTCCTGTCTACGATGATGTCATTATAGGCGTACGTAAAACACTGTTAATGGCGAAGGCTTTGTTAATGAGGACGTGAACTTCGGTGACCACGTTGGTGCTATTTCATAGGAATGAAGAAAGAAAGAAAGAAAGAAGATTAGAGTCCAACGTCCTGTCTACGATGATGTCATTAGAGGCAGAGCAGACGATCGTATTGGGGATGGACGGTAAGAAAATCGGACTGTCTTTTTCAAAGGAAGCATCCCGGCATTTGCCTTAAGCGGTCTAGGGAAATCGATAAAAATCTAAATATGGATGTCAAATTGGGAATTTGAACTAGGGTTCTTTCGAATGTGAGTCCAGTGTCTTAGCCACTGCAACACTTCGATCGGTTATTCCATAGGGTGAGGCTATAAGTCGCCAATGTTACTGGGTTTCACTTTATTCTTTCAATCCATAACCATCATCAGCGTCACTAATACGACACAACTCTATAAACGCAATCAATCAAAATCACCGATGATAGCCAGCTGCAAGAAAAGACGCAACATTCACTGTTCGCAAAGGAATTTGTCCAAAGAGCGATGGATGTGAAAGTACTCTCAGGTGGCAACGTTCAGCCTTACTTTGAGCACGTTTCGGACATATTTATAAGAAATAATGGGCTGCAAACGCTGAAAAAAGTTGCAGCACTATGATAACACGGTCGAGAGCTAATGTCGTTAAATAGTATATGGTACAGTAAAAAAGATATTGCCACGTCAAAATCTCGACATAAAATACTAAGAGCGTTTGCCAACTTAATATATTCGCTCGTATGGAACTATCATCCACTGAATTCCTTTTCTCAATATCTGTTACTATTATGAAATGTTAGAGACCCTCATGGTTGAGGAAGACTTGTAACATTGTAATCATTTGAGATGTGAGTTTCATTGAAGATGTCACATGTGCCGTGACAAAGTTCTCACCGTTCACCGCTATAGAGGTTTGCCATTTCCGATAATTTTTGTGTGACCTCGTACCCTTGCTTCGCCTGATTTGATACTTGTGCAGCATCGAACTGAATATTCTCTAACTGAATGAAGTATCTTAATATTCTCCGAGCGCCAGCTTTACTTTTTCGTGAACGGTATAACCAGAATGAGTCATCGTTCCATTTCGTATATTAAGGCTCCAAATTTCATACACCTGTCTCTGTAGGTGATTTACATAAATTCGTAACGAAGGAGACCCGCAACCCTCTCTAGCAGACGCGCTCAAAGATTTAGAAGTGGAAAAATCCGCTATTGACCCATCCTTAACCAGATAGCCCAAATGGAACGGCAGTTACAAGACACATTCCCAAAGCTGTTAAAAAGAGCAAGAAGAAATGATCACAGAGAAGTTTTCGGAATATAATAAAAATTATCAAGAAAAGTTATTAGGTGTAGGATAGTCTTTCCGCCGGCCGGTGTGGCCGTGCGGTTAAAGGCGCTTCAGTCTGGAACCGCGTGACCGCTACTGTCGCAGGTTCGAATCCTGCCTCGGGCATGGATGTGTGTGATGTCCTTAGGTTAGTTAGGTTTAATTAGTTCTAAATTCTAGGCGACTGATGCCCTCAGAAGTTGAGTCGCATAGTGCTCAGAGCCATTTTGATGGTCTTTCCGTGCAAACATTTCCCGCCGGTGCCAGAATTATTCTTTTATATATATATAAAAACAATGTTATCTCAGTTTCTGACTCAAGTGGGGCGCACCATGTTCTCAGCATGCCAAGGGTGTTCAATAAAGAAAACAGCGTAGGTAGGATACACTGAACCGTAGCTGCGCAATCGTGGACCGTGGGGAATTGGATCGTTGATAGAGGCTTAACCGACATCAAAATTCAGCCTTGTAGAATACGGCTTCTTGTATAATGATTTATCAATGTCATTAGTATGGACACCACTGCTCGAAGGCAACGTTGTTAATTAATTCGCAGCAAGTACTGGTATGTAATGACAGGTACATAATGACCTCGATAGCAACTTAGATGTCACAGCTCAGAGTCATAGCCAACCGAAACATTCACGATATTCTCGATCACAAAAAAACCTGCTTGATTACGTCCTTCGAACAGTTTTGTATGCACGTATAATTGCCATTGAGTACAGTAGTACTGGATGATGTACTTCCGAGAAGTGGGGAGGGGGACCACATTAAACACGGGACAGCGTTACAAAATTTATGTTCATAGAGCTGTGCATATTAATTTAAATAGGCAACGTGTGCTACGTTTAACGTACTTGAGGCGAAATCGAAAGTGTCGCAGGAGGAGCCGCCGAGTCCACAGCATCTGGCAACAAACAAAATTCCATAAGCGGTTAGACACTTACGGGCAAACGTACTCTTCTTTCGAAATCATCGTTCATAAAACGGAAATTTGTCCGTTCCTTTTCCGCGAGACAAGGAACGAAAAATCCGAGACACTGAGAATGCAATTGCCGAACACATTTGCACTTAACTACCGGTACTACTCAATGACTTTAAAGGTCGCAAGGTTTTTACATGAGAATCACATCTCATGGAAGTAGTCATCTGACGTACACCTTGATAATATTTAACTGACAGCACTCTTCGAGGCGACACATTGGTCGTTAAATTTTATGTTTCAGTTTATAAGTACAGGAAGTCGCTATCTCGTTAAGGGAATATAAATGGCAGAAAGAAAATCATCGCTGTAGTTATACAACAAATGCAGCAGAGTGCACTGCCACATTTTAAGTTGGAAAAATAGAACAAAATGGGGAAAACGTGAGGATCATTCGAAACATTCTGGGAACTACCACGAGGAAATCGGCAACTGAAAATTTAGGAGCAACAAAGAATTCTGTCAAAAAGATTCCCAAACTCTCAGGCACAATCATGAGAAGTAGATCCGTTTCTTTGGGCGTGTAAAAAGAATAGGGGACAAGAGATGAACTAAAAGAATCTTCCGGTATTTCACTGACAAAAAGTACAAAAATCAATGACTCAAACATACTCGAAAAGACTTGATGAGATCAACATAACTGAAGAAATTCAAACCAGAGAAAAATTCAGAACTAAAATAAAATATTTGCTTCAAGTGTTTTCAAGAAAAATAGAAGAAACGTGGAAGATCCTCACGCAGGAACAAAAGCAATAGCAGAGCGGGAAATGAAAAAAATTACTGGCAAGACACATAGAAGAACCTAATTCGATGGAACAGCAACCCTAATTAATCGTTTTACGTGGTTCGTGGTTAGTCGGATTCGAGGTAAGCCCTTTGGCGATGCTAATAAGTTGATTTGTAAGGAGCAGCCTATTCCTATTATATCTAATTATTTACTTTATTACTTTTCTCCTGTTTTTAATTTAATGATTTCTTTGGGCTGCCTGAGTAATTTTCCCTTACTTAACTTTTAAGAAGGCAAATGTAGAGGGCACCACCGTAACACTGTCTAGAGATGTGATACAGCCACTTTCTGTTGATATATGCACGCTGTGTCTAAAATTGTTGGGCATATTTCTAGGATAGTTACCAATGCCAAATCAAGAAAAACATCATATTCACAGTTGCGCTTCGCTGAGTTGCTATTGAAATAACATTTTCTGTAATGTTTGCGATTAAAGTGATGACGCGAACGAGCCCTACAAAATTAGTGCCTGTTAATAAGAAGAACCTTGTGATATACGTATGCTGAAGTTAATAAGAAGAACCTTGTGATATACGTATGCTGAAGTTCCAGAACGTTTTCGTCACCTCACTTGAGTTGTACGGGAAAGTGTTCGACATGTCTGATGGTCTGCACATTCATCTCACCCAGTTTTACAATTTTTTTTTTGTAGAAATATCTTAAAGCGTTAATGTTTTCAATGAAGATTCCAGAAGCAAAGCTGTTTCATCAGTGTGTCATGAAAACCAAGGGAAACTTTCGACTTCGTTTGTGTGTCTTCGAAAGTAAACGATGCAACAAGTTCACAAGCGTACGGGGGCAAGGTGAGTACATTTTAAATATCTTCTATGACGGTCTGAAAGTTCGTGCTGTTGTAGACAGTTTGCACGGAACATTGTAAATAATTACCACTGTGTTCAAAGCCTCTCTTAAGTTTTTCAAACGGATCAGAAACAGTTTTCCAAGCGTCTTTTGCAGAGGGGAACATTCATTACCATACAGTTTTCCCAGTGGCGTTTTCACTTGTGAGAACTGCAGAAAGCCGCTTGTAAACAGATCGGGCCTCTTTGGACGGTACTTACAAATTTTTAAGCCTACTGCTTAATCGATATCACGATGAAAAAACCCAGGATCTCGTCGGCATCTTGGTCGTACAATTTTGGGCAGCTGTGTGAGATGAGACAGTCAGTTCATAGCTAATGGTTTTACTAGGCGACCACAGCACGTTTTAACGCTAATCTCGCGCTGACGATCAAAAGCACTATTCTCTTAAGCACAGACATTTTTGGGTTTTCCATGTAACATCCACCAGTTGTTTCTAATTTCATACTAATACAAACACGTTAGCCGCCTGTAACTCCTATATTCATACTGCGAGATGGATTAATTTCTAAGTTTCCAAGTGTATGTTTTTGTACCAACTGGTACGTTTCATGTGCTTCTCCATCAAGCAGTGTGGGACCCATAAAAAGTATAGCTTCCTCGATATATTTTGGAGAGTGATCTGCATACAAATGCTGACAAGACTAAGAACTCACCTGCCCGGTACCACAACGGAGGAGCATGTTCCTGAATTATCATTTATACTGCAATGACCTTCTTTTAAGTGATGGATAGAAGATCGTCGTGTGCGTGGAGGCCAAACACATCTTTATGAAACTCAGAATATGTTACACGACATTCTCCAAGCGGTGGCGATACTTCTTCGAAGAATCCCTTGCACGCCTTCAAGAAAGATTGTACTGTAACGATGCTTACCATTCCTCTTTGTTTGTTTACGACGCTATCACCGAAGTGGTAGGAGAACATAAGGTTCATGAAATTTACCTATTGTGCTTTCTGTTCGTGCCAATCGAAAATTGCTACAGAAAACGTTGGTTTGTTATCAAAGAACCTGAAGTGCTCGAAAAACTGTTACACAACTGTTATGTGTAGTTAAACAGAAAGTCATAATGACTGTGGTTGGAGAATTGTGGATCAGGTGAATTACTCATTTCGGATGTGTTCTCGAGCTTAAAATATGTTTTTACTAATTTTGTGTCCACTTCAAATGGGTCAAATGGCTCTGAGCACTATGGGACTCAACTGCTGAGGTCGTTAGTCCCCTAGAACTTTTGAACTAGTTAAACCTAACTAACCTAAAGACATCACAAAGATCCATGCCCGAGGCAGGATTCGAACCTGCGACCGTAGCGGTCTTGCGGTTCCAGACTGCAGCGCCTTTAACCGCACGGCCACTTCGGCCGGCGTGTCCACTTCACCTGTGAACAGTCAAGCACATTCATTGCCAATCATTAACGTTCCGTTTCGTGTCAGAACGCAACGTTAAGTAGAAATGTTCATAAATGTATATCATTGTCACAACTATGTGAAAAGAATGGAAGTATTTTGATTCGCAACGGCTAGATCAATCTTGTGCTACGGAATAGGAAATTCACCAAACAAATCTAGTGAAGGCCAGCAGATGCTAGTGACTGTTGCAGTCAAAATTCTAAACTGAGGGGCAAAATATGATTGTTGATAAACCTTCCATGAACATGATAGTTCATTGGTTCACCATAAAATTACGAGCTTGTACGGTAAGGAGACTTTTTTGAACTACTTTCCAATCTTTGTGGAGAAGACGAAAAAAGCAGTCTGCTTGTCATGGACACTAAGAATGACAAAGTTTCTAAACTGTTCTGAAATAGAGCAGTAACAAACCAATTAGAAACGGGCAGTCTGTTCGAGTCTTGTGCCATAACTTCTAAGAAAGAGACGCCGTAGAGCCATTATAGCATTTGCATCGCAAGTTTAGGATGTAACCCGTATGAGAACGGTCATACACGAAACGGATCATATGACAGACTTAGAAGACTTGTTTTTTACTCGTGACCGAGCTACTTAGGAAAAAATTTCTATCCTGTAGCAATACAGATGAAACTGATTTTTTCCTACAAAATGTGAATTAATAATATTAGAATATCATCAAAAGCTATAATCGTATTTTAATTGTGAGAGATGCAGATATCAAACTTTCAGGAAGAGAGAGGCGTCTGACAATAGAAAGCATAGCAGAACTGCACCAATAGAAACACGCTAAAATGATTCATCGGAGTTGCGAGGAAATTTCCGCGTTACTTGGCGAGCCCAACGAATGTTTTAAATAAGCCTCTGTTGGTGAAGGTTGGCGTTATTCTTTTCTGTCCATCGTCCAATTTACAGTCAGATCAGAAAGAAAACGTTCCGACAGTTGCGTTAGCGGCGAAGCATTTAAAATTGAGATTGCAAGAAAAACAGGGGGAGCAACGTCGACTCCTGATTCGCTGCGAGAAATATAAGACCGTAACCGCAAGGGTCAGCGAGAACGTATATTTAATTTCAGACAGTGAATACCACATGACACTCTAACACGAGAGGTGTATACTAGAGGGGAGCTGTTGTTTAACCCAATTTCCAGTCAGCTTGTTGTAGGGAAAGAGTCAAGTGTTTGCAGAAGAATGATCTGTATGCATAGGCGAGAAACCATTCTGGCATTTGGACAGAGCGGCTTCCACGAACACAGGAAGCACGAGCCTGCGTAGGCACCAAATCAGGTTCTTGCTGTAAGTTCGTTCAGCTTCCTAGAAATATGTTACGCTCCTTGCTTCGATCAGAGAGTTTCTTTAAATTCTGTAATCAGCCACCTTTCATTTTTCTGTGGTAGGAAAAATGTATAGCCTGGAGATCTGCCATCCACTTCTATAAAGCCCCTCTGAACCTCATTTAGTTCCAGGAAAAGACTGTTATGTTTATAATGTTACAGAAAACATCAATATATTTTCTTTACAATTTTTGTTAAAGTGTACATTTAAAAATAAACTTAAGTTAGCCGCATTGAGTTATCTCTGCGTAGTGTCAGCGTTTTATTATATTCCTCTATTAAGAACAATCACATTAAGTGAACTCAAAATTCCCGAAACCATTAGCTTTATTCCTTTTATAGGAAACAGATTACACGTTTCACAATATCATTTTGTTTTTATCACTGTACACATGTTAAGTTTCCATACGATGAAGAGGATAGTAACGTTAGCAAAATAAATAGTAATTATATGAAGATGTAGATACTCGTATGTTACTCGAACTATCGATAGAAACATAATGTTTTGATTTAAAATTGGGAAAATGCAGAGATACTTTTAAAAAAATTGTTTCATTACTTGGTAATCGTGTATACGAAGAAAGTTCTTGTAAGCAACTAATATCTGTGTTATTTCCTTTATATCTCACGGAGATCGTAAATAATTAGTTACGAATACAATCACAAATAATGGACCTTCTGGAAGCAAAAGCGTCAAGTTGTTTGCATTAGTTAACAACGTTCTTCAAAAGCTATTACAATCCCAGCTGGAAGACATTACTTCCAATCTCTAGGACAACCACACTGAAGGAAGACACAGTTTCAAAAAATATTCACAAAAAATTATCGAGCTATATTGCTGAGTTGGTGATACTGGAAACAGTCAATCGAGAAGCCTAAATGTAATACCGAAATCAATAACCAAGCGCAATGTACATAACTGGACCTATTAGAATGGAAAAAAATCATAAATAGTTTGTATTATCTAGTCGAAAACTGGCACTACGAGACCATAGCTATGGGAGTATACGGGTAGTTTCTTGCTTATATCGAGTCGAAAATAAACAAAGGTTATTTATTCTGTTGATAAAGGAAATTCGGTGTAGAAGAATGGATCTTGTACCAAGGAAAAGTAAATTTGAATAAAGACAATCGCTGTCGAAAGCTGTCTTTTTTGAGTCTACAGTTGCAAAGGAATATCGGTACCTTCACATAAAAACTATTGCTTTTTCTACATGTTTCAAAAGATCCTGGTGTACGCAGGTCAAGATAAAATTGCAGTGGGACACATATAAGAAAACCGCAAAACTCGTCAGTGTTGATTCCTTGTAACTACTATATCTCCCACGCTACCACTAATAATAATAAATTACAAGGAACTAAGGGACGGCACAAAACACAAAAATAACGAAAACAGACACGTTGCTGGTTTTGCATCACACTCATTCACTACAAGACGCAGTAAACAAGACATATCAAATAACAATGGCTGAAGACTGTCTTAGTTTCAAAAAGAAGTCATCTATGTACGTAAATTAAGATATAGCGGTTACTGCGCGTCAAAAAGAAACCAAATCTAACAACTAAGTGCGTTCATCTTTACAGCGGATAAAATTGAGCAACGGTTCAACGAGAAATTCTGTCGTATTAGTTCACTTTCGGTTGACGGGAGTCCCACGTTACGGACGGGCGCGATATTGCCGTGAATACAGCACGCGGCGAGGGGCGGCACCTGGCTGCCGATTATCAGAGGCGCAGCACGCGGCTGCTCGCCAGAGCAACAAGTAGGCCCCACGTGCACACGGACAGTCCATCCTCTCTTCCACGAAATTTGAAAGCGGGCGACTGCGGATATAAAAAGCAAGCGGTGTACGAACGCAGTTAAGTGAGAAGACTCGAAGTAGGGGACGAAAGAGGCGGGGAAAATTGAAGAAGCTGGCCGGCAGCGCGAGGGCAGGTCTTTGCTCCTGCGGACGCGGCGAGCACGTGGCAAAGGAAAGCGGCGCGCCACTGGCAGCGGCAGCGGTCGGCTACCGAGGCCGTCAGTCGAATTCGCGCAGAGCGGCGGCGGTGCGGGCCGAGCGCAGCCGGCCACTGAACCCCGCGCAAACCTGTTCGGCGGCGGCGGGCAGAGGCGGCGGCGGCAGCGGCCGCGGCGGCGGAAGGACTCACTCACCTCTGGCTCCCGGCATCAGCAGCGTCAGCACCAGCAGCGACAGCAGTATCGGCAGCATAGGCAGCACGGCGGGCGTCGGCAGCATCGCCACGGCTGGCAGGAGCGGCTGCGGTTGCGACTGAGGCGGTGGCGTCCGGCTGCGGCCGGTGTCTGGCGACGACTGGCCACGTGGGCCATGGTGGTGCGTGCACATGGTGGCCGCGCGCGTCCGTCACATGACGGCGCCGGGCGGCGGCGGCGGCGGCGGCGGCGGCGGCGGCGGCTGCTGCTGCTGCGCGGGCTCTTGTTCGGCGGCGGCGGCTCGCGGTGCCGTGGCGTGGCGGCGCTGGCCGCTGGCAGTCGGCTCGCTCCGCGCTCTGCTGCTGGCCGATCGGCTGGCGCGGCGCGGCGGGAGGCAGGCGGGAGGCGAGGCGGAGCGCGCCGCGGGCCGGGCCGGGCCGCAGCAGGCCGCGGCGAACCGAGCCGAGCGCAGCGCCGCGCCGCTCCGGACAGCGCCGCGAGCCGGCCCGAGCGCGCCCGACCGCCGCCGGAGGCGCCCGAGCCGCCACGCCGCGCCCCCACCACCGCCACAAAAACAGCGCCCACCGCCGCCGCCGCCGCCGGCTCACTCGGGGGCAGAGCTCCGCCGCGGTGGCTGCTCGTTCGTTAGCTGTCTGTGCTGCGGCCGCTGTCGCCGCTACTTGCGTAAATATGGTACCCCTCGTTTCCTCAAACAAATTATAGTCCACCTTAAACTAGAAAGCTGAGTTCCTTCCGGGGTATAAAACGTTGACCGAGCGAGGTGGCACAGTGGCTAGCACACTGGACTCGCATTCGGGAGGACGACGGTTCAATCCCGCGTCCGGCCATCCTGATTTAGGTTTTCCGTGATTTCCCTAAATCGCTCTAGCCAAATGCCGGGATGGTTCCTTTGAAAGGGCACGGCCGACTTCCTTCCCCGTCCTTCCCTAATCTGATGAGACCGATGACCTCGCTGTCTGGTTCTTCTCCCCGAAACAATCCAATCCTATAAAACGTTGAAACAATTTACTGGTACACAGCTGGGTGTCGTCTTCGACAGTCGCCGATGTTTCGGCAGGTCAACGGCCCGTCATTTTCGGGGGAGAAATGGAAAGAGAAAGGCCGGTGCAAGGAAATTTAAACACTCGGTAGGTGGAGCTACACCGACCAACAACAGTAGTACCGCATATGCAAAGAACAGCCGGCCGGAGTGGCCGTGCGGTGTAGTGTAACGACGTAAGTTTTGTATAAATGATTTTCTTTTGACGTATGACCATGTGCAGACTTCGTCACCTACGTCAGTTACAAAACATTTCAAAATTATTTAAATTTATTTTTAAAGTTGTCTCTGAATGGTTCTTGAACGAAACTGTAATTAAAACATCATCATTTGAGTCGTATGCGCAGAATTACGTCACTCAGTCCAATTGGTTTGCGCAAACTTTTTTCAATTCAGATGTCGTTTGTTTCTGCTCAGAAATTATATTAACGCAAGTTATCTGCTTTAATAAATATTAAAACCACATTGAATAAACTTAGACTCAATCTCGCGATGAACGTTGTCAAAAATTAATAATCTTGTCAAATAAATCAGTAATACTTCTTCCTTAATATAATTCTTCATAAATAAATTCTCGGAACACGTATTTAAACTTTTGTAGTATACACTAGTTTATTATCTCCATATATACTGCATATAGACGTGAACATGAGCCTTGACAAGATAGGACTGAATATTTACAACATGATTAAACTCTCTATGACGTCATTGTTGTAGAAACATTACAAATTCTTATTTTTTCAGTTTTTAGAAGCACGACGCAACAACTCGGTTTCAGGATCTTCTGTTGCTCTTTGGCTGTCGACCCGCGACGTATAGTGGCCAGCAATTTTCTCTCTGGTCCCGGCAGTGAAGACGCTCTCTCCGTTCGTTGCGCCGCCCTCTCAGTACATGAAGCATAAAAATAAATACAAAACTTAAGATAACTCACAAACATTACAAATATTACAAAATATATAAACGAAACACTAAATTAAACTTATATTCACCTGCAAACTGGGCTGACGCTGGTGGATGGGTGACGCTTCAATTTCGCGTCCCACTATAGCGGTGCTAGGCGCTACAGTCTGGAGCCGAGCGACCGCTACGGTCGCAGATTCGAATCCTGCCTCGGGCGTGGATGTGTGTGTTGTCCTTAGGTTAGTTAAGCTTAAGTAGTTCTAAGTTCTAGGGGACTGATGATCTCAGAAGTTAAGTCGCATAGTGCTCAGAGCCATTTGAACCATTTTGCAAAGAACACATACACATAAATCGTAAACAACTAGCGCCTCACACAGCCAATGATGAGGAAAGTTACATGCTACCGTTAGTGAATGTTAATTGCCAACAAGTGGGCAAGTGGCTCTAAGTCTGTTGTTTGACTAGGGAGAGAACATTCCAAAGTACAAAGTAAAAACCTCCGACTCTATAATAAACTTTCTAACTTAACCCTTTGAGAATCAGTGTGATTTGTGCCTGAAACCACTTTTTAATTATGTTATTAAATTTTTTTGAAGTACCAGTGTCCTTAGCATAAGCAGCTGTTGCGAGACCTAGCGGTACAAAGGGCCATTCCTACTAATGTAGTGCATTGTAGTAATCACCTATAGCGACAAACCAACAGTCGGCACGAAGATTGCGCTATACGATTGTAGGAGATTATGGTATATCCGGTCACCCTCCATTCAGAGGCTGTGACACGCAGCGACTGTTATATTGACATGTAAATACTACATTTCAGCTATCAGCCGTCCTTTTGAAATTTTATTTGCAGATATAAACTTCAGCTAGAAACTAGTATTCAATGAACTGTGGATGAAGCCCGACCAACAGGCATTGCATGCATTGATCAAAAATGATAGTTCAGGGAGAATGGCTGGTTTATAGGTCAACGGCCCGTCATTTTCAGGGGAGAAATGGAAAGAGAAAGGCCGGTGCAAGGAAATTTAAACACTCGGTAGGTGGAGCTACACCGAGCAACAACAATAGTACCGCATATGCAAAGAACACACATAAATCGTAAACAACTAGCGCCTCTCACAGCCAACGATGAGTAAAGTTACAAGCTACCGTTAGTGAATGTTAATTGCCAGCGACTGGGCAAGTGGTTCTAAGTCTATTGTTTCATGAGGGAGAGAACATTCTAAAGTACAATTTAATTAAAAACTTTCGGCTCTATAATAAATTTTCTAACTTAACCCTTTAAGGATCAGTGTGATTTGTGCCTGAAACCAATTTTTAATTACCGGGTGATCAAAAACTCAGTATAAATTTGAAAACTTAATAAACCACGGAATAATGTAGATAGAGAGGTAAAAATTGACACACATACTTGGAATGAAATGGGGTTTTATTAGAACCGAAAAAACAAAACAAACAAAGATAAAGTATTGCTAGACGCGTGAAAGATCTCTTGCGCGAGTCATTTGATGATGACGGTGTGCTCAGCCGCCACTTTCGTCATGCTTGGCCTCCCAGGTCACCAGACCTCAGTCCGTGCGATTATTGGCTTTGGGGTTACTTGAAGTCGCAAGTGTATCGTGATCGAACTACATCTCTAAGGATGCTGAAAGACAACATCCGACGCCAATGACTCACCATAACTCCGGACATGCTTTACAGTGCTGTTCACAACATTATTCCTCGACTACAGCTATTGTTGAGGAATGATGGTGGACGTATTGAGCATTTCCTGTAAAGAACATCATCTTTGCTTTGTCTTACTTTGTTATGCTAATTATTGCTATTCTGATCAGATGAATCGCCATCTGTCGGACATTTTTGGAATTTTAGTATTTTTTTAATTCGAATAAAACCCCATGTGTGTCAATTTTTACCTCTCTATCTACGTTATTCCGTGACTTATTCAGTTTTCAAATTTATACTGATTTTTTGATCACCCGGTATATTATTTTTTTTTTAATTCCATTGTCTTTATCATAAAAAGGCGTTGCGAGATCTAGCGGTAGAAAGGGGCATTCCTACGAATGTAGTGCATTGTAGTAATCACTTATAGCGTCAAAGCAACAGTCGGCAAGAAGATTGCGCTATACGATTCTAGGAGATTATGATATACCAGGTCAGCCTCCATTCAGAGGCTGTTACACGCAAAGACTGTTATATTGGCTTGTAAATAATAGATTTCAGCTATCAGTCGCTCTTTTGAAATTTTATTTGCAGATATAGATTTCAGCTAGAAACTAGTATTCAATGAACTGTGGGTGAAGCCCGACCAACAGGCATTACATGCATTGATCAAAAATGATAGTTCACTGAGAATGGCTAATTTATAGGTAGGTATGTCAAAAAAAATGGTTCGAATGGCTCTGAGCACTATGCCACTTAACTTCTGAGGTCATCAGTCGCCTAGAACTTAGAACTAGTTAAACCTAACTAATCTAAGGACATCACACACATCCATGTCCGAGGCAGGATTCGAACCTCCCACCGCAGCGGTCGCTCGGCTCCAAGCTGTAGCGCCTAGGTAGGTCAACGGCCCGTCATTTTCAGAGGTGAAATGGAAAGAGAAAGGCCGGTGCAAGGAAATTTAAACACTCGGTAGGTGGAGCTACACCGAGCAACAACAATAGTACCGCATATGCAAAGAACACACATAAATCGTAAACAACTAGCGCCTCCCACAGCCAACGATGAGTAAAGCTACAAGCTACCGTTAGTGAATGTTAATTGCCAGCGAGTGGGCAAGTGGCTCTAAGTCTATTGTTTCATGAGGGAGAGAACATTCTAAAGTACAATTTAAGTAAAAACCTCCGGCTCTATAATAAACTTTCTAATTTAACCCTCTAAGGATCAGTGTGATTTGTGCCTGAAACCACTTTTTAATTACCGGGTGATCAAAAACTCAGTATAAATTTCAAAACTTAATAAACCACGGAATAATGTAGATAAAGAAGTAAAAGTTGCCACACATGCTTGGGATGACATGGGGTTTTATTAGAACAAAAAAAAAAAAAAAAAAAAGATAAAGTATTCCTAGAAGCGTGAAAGATCTCTTGCGCGAGTAGTTTGGTGATGATCGTGTGCTCAGCCGCCACTTTCGTCATGCTTGGACTCCCAGGTCCCCAGACCTCAGTCCGTGCGATTATTGGCTTTCGGGTTACCGGAAGTCGGAAGTGTATCGTGATCGACCGACATCTCTGAGGATGCTGAAAGACAACATCCGACGCCAATGACTCACCATAACTCCGGACATGCTTTACAGTGCTGTTCACATCATTATTCCTCGACTACAGCTATTGTTGAGGAATGATGGAGGACATATTGAGCATTTCCTGTAAAGAACATCATCTTTGCTTTGTCTTACTTTGTTATGCTAATTATTGCTATTCTGATCAGATGAATCGCCATCTGTCGGACATTTTTGGAATTTTAGTATTTTTTTAATTCGAATAAAACCCCATATGTGTCAATTTTTACCTCTCTATCTACGTTATTCCGTGACTTATTCAGTTTTCAAATTTATACTGACTTTTTGATCACCCGGTATATTATTTTTTTTTTAATTCCATTGTCTTTAGCATAAAAAGGTGTTGCGAAACCTAGCGGTAGAAAGGGGCATTCCTACGAATGTAGTGCATTGTAGTAATCACTTATAGCGTCAAAGCAACAGTCGGCAAGAAGATTGCGCTATACGATTCTAGGAGATTATGATATATCAGGTCACCCTCCATTCAGAGGCTGTTGCACGCAAAGAGTGTTATATTGACATGTAAATAATAGATTTCAGCTATCAGTCGTCCTTTTGAAATTTTATTTGCAGATATAAATTTCAGTTAGAAACTAGTATTCAATGAACTGTGGATGATGCCCGACCAACAGGCATTACATGCATTGATCAAAAATGATAGTGCATTGAGAATGCCTAGTTTCTAGCTGAAATCTAGATCTGCCAATAAAATTTCAAAAGGACGACTGATAGCTGAAATATATTATTTACAAGTGTTATGATATACTTTTTTTCGGAGTGACCGTATTGAGAAGACAACTGACAGTGGAAGTAGGCATATTTAAGTTATCGTAATGTAAATTTGAGTTTGCACTACTACTTTTACGACCGGCTACGAAATGAAACCGCTGGGTCGTATTATAAAACCGACACACTGGAAATGAAGGAAAAAAGGTCTTACGAACCTGTGTCCAGAAGTGCATCATTGCCACGGTAGATAGCGCTGACGACTGCAATTCTCTAACACATGCCGTGCGTTCCTTGTGTGTTGCAGGCTGCCTGATTGACGCAGCGTACTGTAAGCAGCAGAATGGTTCGGTATTCCTGTCGGGAAAAGCAGAGATGGTGTGCTGCCAAGCAGATGGAAACGGTCGAGAGGCAGACTCCGATTCTATAAATCTGGTGCCCGCGAAGTCCGCCGCCTCCCTGAGCATTCGTCTGTGTGAAAAGACCCATGACCACACAAGCGCCCAACAATAGCTTGAAATGTTGTGTGATGGGGTTGGTGTTTGTTATGGTACTTGTTTTGGTGCAGCCCTGTTGCCTCTCGACCGTTTCCGTCTGCTTGGTAGTAAACAAACACAATCTCAGCTCGTTCCCGACATGAATACCGGACCATTCAGCTAAATACAGTACGCTGCCACAAACTGCAACACACTCAAGGACATCCTTGCAGTTTGTCGGTTTTATTAATGCTCACCCTGTAGAGTTCTGACTGAAAATTTATCAATTTCTAGGCCCATTTTTGCTTGTTTTAGAACTATAATTTGTTCAGTTGTTATGAGTTCATGGAAGTTTCGAGATATCTAGCAAAATTGCTACCCTGTTTTCAAATATATCACGTGAAATAATGGTTGGCTGAAAGCTACGTGTCACAGTGATTCCAAACTGAGACTACCTCGTTAAAACAATTGATTGTTTTTCTTTTTTTCCAATTTCTGCCTATATTCATTGCTTACTACGACAATAAAGGTTAATTTTGTGAAACAGTTCTAAAATGATATTCCAAAGTGAAACCAACAGTTTAAGACAATTGAGTGTTCACTTCTTGCCAATTTCTTCTTGTTTTCGTTAATTACCTTGTAATAAAGGTTATTTATGTGAAAAATTTTAAAATTATATTTTTTCATGTAGGTGGGACTGAAAGAGTTACATTGAAGTGCTTCCTAAGTAACACTATTACGATTGCCGGAAGTGCATGCGGTTATTTCTGTGCTGTTATATTTCGTGGAATGACTGGAACCAAAGCAGTTTCCTGTGATAGCAAATTCGGCTGTTGTAAGCGTGTGGGATTTTTATCCACTGGCATTTGACAGACTGGTGATTGGATTGATCGCACCAACAACACATGAATGGAATATCAATCTACTCGCTCTCATATCTCCTGTCATCGATAGTGCAGCCTTCTGTGTTGTCCGGCTGCGTTGTATTCCTCTACAAAAATCAGAAATACTGCCATCTTTGCAAAATAATTTTGTATAGAAATCTGATGTGACCTAGCAACTCAAAGATTTTTAATATCGTCACCATCTTCTTTGTGATCTGATCCGTCTATGCAACTAAACAAAAGGCTGTTTGTTGTTATGCCACTCGCGTATCGTTTCCTTCTATTTGCGATGGATCATCTGTAGCGTGTAATACATATTTGTAGCATGTGTGCACCAAAAATGTGAGTTACGACCAAAAGATTGTAAGCGGTATGTGCTGCCTGCGATATGTAAGCTATAAGAGAATCTGAGACCAAAGAGCAGTGTTGACTGCAGTAGGAACTGTGTAGCAGTAGCAGTAAGTTGTTGCTAGCGAGCAATCGCGTGTCTGCGCTTGTCTGTCCTGTCTGGTGTATCACGTTGGCTGGGCCGGTCGCGGTGCAGCGGTGCCGGAGCCTGAGTATTATTGTATAAGGTAAAAAAGCAGCCTCCCACATATCTAGTAATATTATGTAAACTCACATGTCAATCTTTTAAAAATGTCCTAATAATAATCGTTGTCTAATTTCTAACAAGCATTCATTTCAATTTAAAGAATTTAACATTTTTTTTAATGCATGATCATTCCGATTGTTGCAAAAGAAAAATCATTTGCTTCCTTTCATAAATAACAAATGTATAGCCCAGCATTGCACGGAGCTGTGCCGGAAAAGAGCTATTGTAAGAGCAGATAGTTGCCGACTTTATCGAGGTGACAATTTTTGCTTTTTATTCAGAATGATCTTACACGGCCATGACGCAGCACTGCAGAGGTCCAAATTTTACCAGGTTACTGAAATTATTTTTTATTACGAGGTTTAGGAATTTTTCTGTTTCGAGCTTATATTAAATGAGAAAAGAATTTTATGGGTACATTAAATGTGAACCAATTTTGTTCAGAGGTTACACAAAAAATAGAATCATATTATTATTATTATTAATTAAGTTTTTTTGTGAGGTTACATAAAAATTAGAATCATTAACCAAATAATATTTAAATTATTTCGTGTGGGGAGGTTACACTTGGCGACAATCGGCCAGGATCGTATTTCTTTGTGAATATCTGAGAAGTAGTCATAGATCTGCTCTTAACTACTTAAATGTAGTTTGCATCTGGCGCAACGAATTTACTAACTTGTCAGTTTTTCTTTCACAGATCATCGGCAATTTATTGCTCTTTGTTCTACTTGCGCTTGTTCCATTTTTGTTTTGTCTTTGTTTCATTTTTGTGCTTAATTTTGATTTGTGAAAAATGCCGCGAAAAACTGTCAATAGTACATCGCGATGTGCAATGAATGAAACAGCCGACTCGAATAGTTTGACCCGACTCGAATAGTTTGACCGATAATATTTGCGACACACAGTGTAATAATGAGAATCCTCCATTTTCAGATAATCAGTGCGTACCGACCACTAGTAATGATTTTAATTCTAATGATGAGCAAACAAATTCAATTGTGTCCTCTGTTAATTTAACGATAATTGATGACGCGGCACGTTCCATTACAATGAACGCTGCCCAGTTTGACACACCCAGTTTGCAAAATTTACATAACGAACAGATAAATTTTTCTCACGAAGATGAACAGTGTAGTCAAAATACGTCAGATTTATTTGATTCCGAGGTAGTGACTAATAATGCACATCCAATTGGCGAACCTGTTCAAGAATCAGAGAATGACCAAATGGTTACCGGTACACAAAACGTGACAAATGCATATACACCATCACGCAGCGCAGAGAATACAGTAGCTAATTTTGGCATGGATCGAGTCATAGCATTAATGCTACAACTTAGTGAAAATCTAAAACAACAACTTAATGAAAACAATGAAAAACAAGACAACAATTACAAACAACTTAATGAAAATTTCAAACAGTCGAAGAAAGAACAAGACAATAATCACAAACAACCTAGTGAAAATCTCAAACAACAAATTAATGAAATTAATGAAAAACACCCCCCTCCCCACCCCCCCATGAACCATGGACCTTGCCGTTGGTGGGGAGGCTTGCGTGCCTCAGCGATACAGATAGCCGTACCGTAGGCGCAACCACAACGGAGGGGTATCTGTTGAGAGGCCAGACAAACGTGTGGTTCCTGAAGAGGGGCAGCAGCCTTTTCAGTAGTTGCAAGGGCAACAGTCTGGATGATTGACTGATCTGGCCTTGTAACAATAACCAAAACGGCCTTGCTGTGCTGGTACTGCGAACGGCTGAAAGCAAGGGGAAACTACAGCCGTAATTTTTCCCGAGGGCATGCAGCTTTACTGTATGATTACATGATGATGGTGTCCTCTTGGGTAAAATATTCCGGAGGTAAAATAGTCCCCCATTCGGATCTCCGGGCGGGGACTACTCAAGAGGGTGTCGTTATCAGGAGAAAGAAAACTGGCGTTCTACGGATTGGAGCGTGGAATGTCAGATCCCTTAATCGGGCAGGTAGGTTAGAAAATTTAAAAAGGGAAATGGATAGGTTGAAGTTAGATATAGTGGGAATTAGTGAAGTTCGGTGGCAGGAGGAACAAGACTTCTGGTCAGGTGACTACAGGGTTCTAAACACAAAATCAAATAGGGGTAATGCAGGAGTAGGTTTAATAATGAATAGGAAAATAGGAATGCGGGTAAGCTACTACAAACAGCATAGTGAACGCATTATTGTGGCCAAGATAGATACGAAGCCCACGCCTACTACAGTAGTCCAAGTTTATATGCCAACTAGCTCTGCAGATGACGAAGAAATTGAAGAAATGTATGATGAAATAAAAGAAATTATTCAGATTGTGAAGGGAGACGAAAATTTAATAGTCATGGGTGACTGGAATTCGAGTGTAGGAAAAGGGAGAGAAGGAAACATAGTAGGTGAATATGGATTGGGGGACAGAAATAAAAGAGGAAGCCGCCTGGTCGAATTTTGCACAGAGCACAACATAATCATAACTAACACTTGGTTTAAGAATCATGAAAGAAGGTTGTATACATGGAAGAACGCTGGAGATACTAAAAGGTATCAGATAGATTATATAATGGTAAGACAGAGATTTAGGAACCAGGTTTTAAATTGTAAGACATTTCCAGGGGCAGATGTGGACTCTGAGCACAATCTATTGGTTATGACCTGTAGATTAAAACTGAAGAAACTGCAAAAAGGTGGGAATTTAAGGAGATGGGACCTGGATAAACTAAAAGAACCAGAGGTTGTACAGAGATTCAGGGAGAGCATAAGGGAGCAATTGACAGGAATGGGGGAAATAAATACAGTAGAAGAAGAATGGGTAGCTTTGAGGGATGAAGTAGTGAAGGCAGCAGAGGATCAAGTAGGTAAAAAGACGCGGGCTAGTAGAAATCCTTGGGTAACAGAAGAAATATTGAATTTAATTGAGGAAAGGAGAAAATATAAAAATGCAGTAAGTGAAACAGGCAAAAAGGAATACAAACGTCTCAAAAATGAGATCGACAGGAAGTGCAAAATGGCTAAGCAGGGATGGCTAGAGGACAAATGTAAGGATGTAGAGGCCTATCTCACTAGGGGTAAGATAGATACCGCCTACAGGAAAATTAAAGAGACCTTTGGAGATAAGAGAACGACTTGTATGAATATCAAGAGCTCAGATAGAAACCCAGTTCTAAGCAAAGAAGGGAAAGCAGAAAGGTGGAAGGAGTATATAGAGGGTCTATACAAGGGCGATGTACTTGAGGACAATATTATGGAAATGGAAGAGGATGTAGATGAAGAGGAAATGGGAGATATGATACTGCGTGAAGAGTTTGACAGAGCACTGAAAGACCTGAGTCGAAACAAGGTCCCCGGAGTAGACAACATTCCATTGGAACTACTGACGGCCGTGGGAGAGCCAGTCCTGACAAAACTCTACCATCTGGTGAGCAAGATGTATGAAACAGGCGAAATACCCTCAGACTTCAAGAAGAATATAATAATTCCAATCCCAAAGAAAGCAGGTGTTGACAGATGTGAAAATTACCGAACTATCAGCTTAATAAGTCACAGCTGAAAAATACTAACACGAATTCTTTACAGACGAATGGAAAAACTAGTTGAAGCCAACCTCGGGGAAGATCAGTTTGAATTCCGTAGAAACACTGGAACACGTGAGGCAATACTGACCTTACGACTTATCTTAGAAGAAAGATTAAGGAAAGGCAAACCTACGTTTCTAGCATTTGTAGACTTAGAGAAAGCTTTTGACAATGTTGACTGGAATACTCTCTTTCAAATTCTGAAGGTGACAGGGGTAAAATACAGGGAGCGAAAGGCTATTTACAATTTGTACAGAAACCAGATTGCAGTTATAAGAGTCGAGGGACATGAAAGGGAAGCAGTGGTTGGGAAGGGAGTAAGACAGGGTTGTAGCCTCTCCCCGATGTTGTTCAATCTGTATATTGAGCAAGCAGTAAAGGAAACAAAAGAAAAATTCGGAGTAGGTTTTAAAATTCATGGAGAAGAAATAAAAACTTTGAGGTTCGCCGATGACATTGCAATTCTGTCAGAGACAGCAAAGGACTTGGAAGAGCAGTTGAATGGAATGGACAGTGTCTTGAAAGGAGGATATAAGATGAACATCAACAAAAGCAAAACAAGGATAATGGAATGTAGTCTAATTAAGTCGGGTGATGCTGAGGGAATTAGATTAGGAAATGAGGCACTTAAAGTAGTAAAGGAGGTTTGCTATTTGGGGAGCAAAATAACTGATGATGGTCGAAGTAGAGAGGATATAAAATGTAGGCTGGCAATGGCAAGGAAAGCGTTTCTGAAGAAGAGAAATTTGTTAACATCCAGTATTGATTTAAGTGTCAGGAAGTCATTTCTGAAAGTATTCGTATGGAGTGTAGCCATGTATGGAAGTGAAACATGGATGATAAATAGTTTGGACAAGAAGAGAATAGAAGCTTTCGAAATGTGGTGCTACAGAAGAATGCTGAAGATTAGATGGGTAGATCACATAACTAATGAGGAAGTATTGAATAGGATTGGGGAGAAGAGAAGTTTGTGGCACAACTTGACCAGAAGAAGGGATCGGTTGGTAGGACATGTTCTGAGGCATCAAGGGATCACCAATTTAGTATTGGAGGGCAGCGTGGAGGGTAAAAATCGTAGAGGGAGACCAAGAGATGAATACACTAAGCAGATTCAGAAGGATGTAGGCTGCAGTAGGTACTGGGAGATGAAAAAGCTTGCACAGGATAGAGTAGCATGGAGAGGTGCATCAAACCAGTCTCAGGACTGAAGACCACAACAACAACAATGAAAAACTAGATAACAATTCCAAACAGGTGAATGAAAATCTTAAACAGTTGAATGAAAAATACGACAACTTAAATGAACAGGACAAACAACTTAGTGATCAGATTACAGCCATTGTCGTGCAATGTCACGATACTAAAGAACAATTACGTGAGGAAATTAAGGCTTGTGCTAGGAGCAGTAGTGAAGAAATTAGATCTGTGGCACAAGAATTAAGTAATACACATGCAGCCACAACTAAAATACTTAGAGATGAAATTAGTGCAGTCGCTAAACAATGCTCTGAAAGCGCAACACAGTTACGCGACGAGTTTAAATCAATGTCAGCAGAACTTTCACGTACACTGGATGTGAAAGTAGACGCGAAATTTGACCAACAGAATAGCCAAATTGACGAACGTTTTAATCACCACCTACAAAACAGTGAAACGCGTTACCGTAAATTTGTACAGGAACAGAATAAAGTAAAGCGACAAGTCATGGAAACAATTATTGCACAGAGACAGGAAGATAAACGTAAATTGTTTACGAAAGCAAAAACATACGTAGACATCAATATTGCTACAGCATCAGACGAAATCAAACAGTCGAACACCGAATTGCGTGATGAAATGTCCGATCTTAAATCAAAAACACACACACACACACACACATTAGACTTTCAGACAATGACCAACAGACTTGAAAAGTTGGAGCTAATACAGGATCCCGATGCCATCAAAGCAGACGTTAAAAAATTGAATAAAACCACACGTGAAATACAAAAACAAATGAATGCTTGTGATAATAAAAACGATGATCAGGTAAAAGCACTGACTGAAAAATATGATGAATTGGCGAGTCGTATTGACGTTATCGAAAGTAACAATGACACCAAATCAGACGATACGTCACCTGTTTCGTTTAATCAAACACCCGAATTCCAAAATTTACAGCAGACAATCAGTGAGATCGGTTCGTCCAATAATACATTACGTAGAAAATTGTCAACTTTACAGCGAGAGGTAACAGAGATGAAAAATGTTTCAGCCTTTAACACAACACAGCATACGCCACTTTGCGAACATTTGTCAGACTCACACAGCCAGTGTAATTTAGGTAATTTACAGAGAGTACGTGAGTTAGATTCCGAACAGTCACAGACAAATAGATTCTCATACAATCCTGAACCTGTTCAGACGTACAGAGACGATAACGTTGATTATAAACAATTTTTATCCGTGAAAAAATTTAAGGTATTTAAAAATGACAGAGCACAGGTACACACTTTGGACTAGATATGACAATTTGTTTTGGTACTTTCATCAGCTTGGCCTGTAATGCAGAAACTAGAATTGGCCTGGATACAACAATTTGTTTTTGAATTTTCACCGGCACTGCCTGTAACGCAGAAACTAAAATTTATTTGCAGCGCGTAATTGACCTCAGGGGATTCATTACACTTCGATGAATATGTTCCGTTGCGTGCACAGGGCCCCGAGCCGTAGTAGTGCTATTTCATCTTTAGTTTTCTGCACTGCCTTCTCTTTTACTATCCTTTATATCTATCAAAACAGCTCTTCAACTATTGACCTATCTATAATTAGGAATTAGTAAAGAAACCTGATACGACAAGCTTTACCTGAAAGTGACAGTTATCATTACACGCTCCAGAAATGACAACCACCAGAACTTTAATAACAGACAAAATTTTAATTATCAGTATCGTCAAAATTATCAGCAAGAGGAACCGCATTTTGGTAACAATAGATATTTTTCTCAAGAACAGCATCAAAACGAGCCGGTTAGCATACCTAACCAACAATGCAGTCTGCAAGGTGAACCAAGCTTTAATGTTTCGCCGCGTGCACGTATAGCATCGGCTCCACCAAATAGTAACGCACCGCAACAAGGAAACCAGTACGTACAGAAAACACATCATTTCAATTCCTATCAAAAGCGCCATATAGCAATGACTATCATGACAGACGTAAAAATAATGGTCACAATTTTCAGCGTACGTTTAATAACAGTTGGTCTTATCAGCAGCAAAATCATCCACAACAACATATTATCATGAATGAACCAGACAGTAGATATCATCCCGAACGTAATACGCCAGGAAGAAATAACAGAACAGTATAAATAGTGGAAATGCCGCAGCATCCTCCCGCAAATGATAGCACGTCAGATAGAATTTGACTAGATATAGTACAGGTTGCATCTTCCAGCAACGCAAGCAATACTTTTGACACGCAGAATCTCGTTCACGAAAATGTTATTACTTTTGACGACATCCGAGACACACTCTTGCAGGAAAGACCAGTTATTCAAAAATCCATTTCCCACCCTGTCATTGAAGTAAAGATTGGATCATCCAAATTTTCAACAGTAATCGATTCTGGATCACCTATGTCAGTTATAAATGAGGAAACTTTCAACGAATGTAACAAAGAGAATACCTATCCTACGTTACCATTAGGCAAAACTAAAGTAAAAGGAGCAGTATCTGGTAAAGGAGTAGAAGTAAAATTACAGACACATTTATCATTTTGTATTGCATGTCACACATTTCACTCAAATTTTTGGATTGTTCCGTTATTGACAACAGACGTTATTTTACGTACGAATTTTCTGGTACAACACGACGCAATTATTGACTTTCAAAACTCCTATTTAATGTTAAAGGATGAAAATGTACAACTGGCTTTAGAATTTCAGCACTCTTTATCTGTAGAAGAACAAACAATTAATCGTACAGAGGTCATTTCCGCATCACGTAACATAGACTGTCATTCCACATTGTTCACAGATACGTACGTACACAACTATAATACTCCAGACGAAGCCGACTATGACGTTATACAAATGATTTCTGATAAAGTTAAACAGAGCAGTGCAAATACAGACGACGAACGCACGCAACTACGCAAAATTCTTTTACAGCAAGCTCTAGTTTTTGACAACGTCCCTGGTACTATGTCCGGTTTTATGTATGAATTTCAAGTTAAACAGCACGACACATTTAAAGCCAAACATTATCCCATTCCGTATATTCACAGAGAACAAGTTAAGAAAGAATTGCAAGCTATGCTTGACCAAGGAATTATTGAACCGATAGTTAGTCCATACATAAACCCACTCCATATTGTTAAGAAAAAGGATGGTTCACTTCGTCTCGTACTTGATTCGCGTCACATCAACGACATTATTATTAATGAAACACATCGCCCACAGACACTAGAAGAACTTCTATAGAAATTTCATGGTACTGCTATTTATTCCACGTTAGATTTGAAATCGGGATTTTGGCAAAATCAGCTCCATCCGAACTGCAGAAAGTACACAGCTTTTCTCTGTTTTGGTGACTGTTATCAGTTTTGTAAATTACCGTTCGGTTTAACTATTTCTTCAGCAGCATTTATTCGCGGTTTGAATAGTATACTTCCGACAGAACTTAAAGACAGAATCACAACGTATGTAGACGACATTCTTATTGTAGAAGCTAACTGGTCTGAACACAATCTGATTCTTGAACAACATTTACGAACTTTACGTGCACAAGGACTCACAGTAAATCTCTGCAAATTGCACTTTGGCAAAACTTCTATAAAATTTCTTGGACATGTAATTTCAGCAGAAGGCATTGCGCCTGACCCGGAAAAACTTCAAGCTTTACGCGACATTACTGTTCCTACGACGAAGAAACAACTACGCAGCTTTTTGGGTTTAATTACATTTTTTTCGTAAATTTATTCATTACTCCGCTTTAGACACCCCTAGATTATGTCAATTAACGGGTAAAAACACTATTTGGTCCTGGGATAGCCAAGCACATTCTGAATTTGTGAATCTGAAAGAAGCTTTGTTGAATGCACCACTTTTATCACATCCAGATCTTACTAGAAATTTTTCCATTGCTACCGACAGTTCTGAAACTTCCCCTTTGAACAATTTATACACGACTGAGCTTAACCTGACACACAATATTTTGTTAGCGCAACGCAATCTGACTTTCAAAATTCCCTACAAAAGAATGGCCCTGACTAACATTAAACTATACCTTTCACAAATCACTTACCTCACAAAAATCTTCGCTGCTCAAGCTACTGCAATACAGCGAGCGCCACTACTGCCAGCTAAATAAAAGATTCAAACTACTGAAGACACTAACTACTGATAGGGATAGTTAGCAAATGAAAGATATTAATAGAGAACAAACAATGTATTTACCTTGATATCATCATATATAAATAAAGCAGTTCATGAAAAATTACAAAACTCCGCCATCTCTCTCCCCACATCCACCACTGCTGGCGGCTCACCTCCAACTGCGCAACGCTACGCGCTGTTCACATCCAGCTGGCGCTGCTCAACACTACAATGGCAGACAAGAATGCAAACTAGCCACAGACTGCACACAGCACAGCCAGTGATTTTTTATATTGAGCGCTACGTAACGTTGCCAATAAGAAAACATAAACAGCCTACTTACATAGAGAAAACATAAACAGCCTACTTACATAGCCCCCATGCTCCCCACAAAAAATTTTACAAAATATTTTTTGGGCAGTGGCCAATAATGATTTGATAAAATTTTTCATAATTACAATAACAAAGAAATCAAATGCACACACTTATTGATACAATGTTGGTCAAAAGCTAAAAATTTCTCACAGTCCATAAAGACAGTCCTGATCATTCATTACGGTAATCACAGGTTTTTTTTCACAAAGTCTCATTAGTAAAAGAAATTGCACACAGAAGTAGTGGATTTCCATGCAGTCTTGAAGAAGTAGTGTTGTCCTTCCAACGGAAAGACAGTGCTGGCTCTTGACATGCTGACAGGTAATGGGCCACAATGGAGCAAACCCACAGCAGAGTCATTCGAAGTTTTGAAGAGTATTGGTAGGTAAGTCATCACAGAGCAGACCCACTGTAGTCCTGGTAGAGATTACGGTATTGGTGGGCCACCAGAGGTGCAGACCCACTGCAGTCCTTGTAGAAATAATGGTATTGATGGATCATCAAAGATGTAGACCCACTGTAGTCCTTGAAGAGATGGCCAGCAGCCATCTGTTGTGACTGTGCAGGTGCACAATCACCATTGAAGAGTCTTGCGGATAATATAGCAAGTCCATAAACCACCACTTGTGCACTCACAAAGTTTTTGAAATTGTCCTTACAACCAGCAATGCTGTTATCCAGTCCCTTGCAGAATTATTAACACACGTGCAAACACTAACAGTCCCTACTTCTCATATATTGTCCACATACTATGACCAACAGAAACGTGTGCAGTGAAATGTAACTAACAAGTTAATAATGTCATGAACTGGTGACAATTACAATTTTATAACATAAGAATACAATTACAAAGGTACAAAATACATCATTAAAAACATAATAATACAGATAACATTTGTAGTACAGGCTTTACAAAAGAATAGAAATAAACATATACATGAGTGTTACAAAAATAGTGACATAAGTACATACATAAAATAATGAGAATAGTTTTCGAAACATTAATTTCACACATGAACATTGAAACAGAACATAATTGTAAACAACTTTACAAAGAAAATAACATATTATTAATGCAACTTATATTTGAGGATAACAGTATTCCTCCTCATAGTGAATATAGCTTAGTATTAGAAGAGAAAAAAATTCTATGAAACAGTACACAGAGACAGGAAGAAAACAAATACTCAAGGGTACACAAACACATAGTGGGATAACACCAATAGGAAAGGACAGGGTTCGTTTTCAGTGTAACATTTGGTACTGCAGTCCAACCCAAAACTTCATATATCTTTCCTCTTATTTCATCCTTTGTTTCCACCAAAAAAATTCTATCTAAGCATGCTTCCTGTATTTATATGTTCACACATTTCTTACCTCAACATTTATTTCCAAGAAAATCCTACCTATACCTGCTTTCTGTACGTTTTTCGTATAGATTCTCAATGCATTTCTTCCAATTCATCGCAACTCATTCTCTTCTATAGACTACCCCCTCTTAAGCTAACTTAAATCTACTGAGCTCAGATGCTAAACTAAGGGACGAGGCAATGCAGCATCACATAACAAATCAACACAAACAGCAATGCAAAAAATGCAAATTGACAAAGCTAGCAGCATAAATGAGCAAAAGTCAAATTCAATAACACTATGCCTGGCAAACAGCAGCAACTTATACCTAAATATGACATAGCGCAAGCAGAAAAAATAGTACACTAAAGATAACAATGCAGATAAGGGAAATGTATAATCACATCTTAATGTCTATGTAATTAAAGTGGTGCACCACAACAACTGATTGTAAAAAGAAATATTACCATGTACTTGAAAAGAAAATTATGTGTTACTGTTACTAGTTCCTTCTTATTGTTCTTTCCTTTCCAAGTGCTCCTTTTTTTAAAGAATGTGGATCATAAAATAATTATTTAATAGATCTGTTGACAGAAAGTGTTCACATTAGCAAATGCATTTTATTTTATAAAAGCAATGCTGCAACACAGCTGGAAAACAGATGTCAAATGAAATAAGCAACTATGAAAAGCAAAGCATAAAAATATCATTCAGTAGTCATGTGACATTTTGTAAGTTAGTAGAAATTCTCTCAACTCTCATAGAAAGACGCTTGTCATAATCAGGTGTGCAGATGTAAAAATATTTCTTGTCATTTTATTAGGCATTTCAGTAAATATCGTAAATTAAGAGCTAGTGTAATCATATGTTTTCAAGTTCGACCGTGTCGTTTTTGCGATGCTTTCTCTAAAGGAATGACAATGGCCAGGATAATGGCCTTCCCTTTCTTTTTTTTTCTTCCTGTGCTCTGAAAGGCACGCGCTAATGACTTTTTCTCCAGGCGTCTGACACAGCTGGGTGCCCGCGACGCATTACGTGCAGGTGGTCACTTAACTTTCGTACGGAAATATTTACGACAGCGATTTTCGCTAAAGTGACAGTCTCACATAAAAATACTTCACAGGTCAAGAATTAGCGTTGCAAATCTGTAGAAACAAAACCCTATAAATATAACAGTGTCCAAAAAAATTTTCAGTGGCATTGTGATACATTCATGCATATACACACACATTTCATAACTCTTAAAGTACGATTCTTGGTTTCCAACAACCTTTTCATAAATCAGAGTCCCTAACCCCTACTCCTTATTCCTTACCTTATTACACATATACATATTCATATTCATCAACACGTCTTCAATATTTCATCAGAATAGCTACATAGCATAATCAGATTCCTCATATAGCATCAGCTTATTTATCATAAACATACCTCAACAGCATAGTACACATCGTCGTCGTAATAATAACATCATAACACTTCAGTCAAATCTCAAAATCGTCGTAACTTCCTCCAATAATTTCAAAACATAAAAAAAATTCTCTGCTCATTTCAATAGTGTCATCTACCTCAAACGTACTTTAAAATCATGCTCCCTTACCAAATATATCATTCAAAGCTCTCATAATATCACAATGGTTCCGAAAAAATATGAACAGTTTACAAAGTACAGACAAAATACAGTTTCATAAGTGTGAAGTTACCCAACTGTGTATTGCGTAAACATATGTCACTGATGTAATAAAAAAAGTTTATCTCTCAGTTACATGATCAGATAGCTGTGTAATTTGTGTGTTAGAGAAATATGGTACCGATGTGTAAAGTTGTATAAGCAAATACCATATTAGCTAGGGTTCCTTGTGGTTGCCACACACATGGTACACAAAGTAAGCGTGTACCCCCCTGAGGATTAATGTAATTATACCCTCAGGTGCTACAGATTATTGCAATGGAATGAAATGTATCACGGAAAACTTTCTTTGTAATTCAAAAATCTTTAAAAATAAATGTTCTAAGTATAAAATTGATCACTGAAATGCGTGTCCTGTAGCGCTAAATGTGCATCTTGTTGTAAGATAATTTCTGTGGAAGTGTCGTAGTTATTTTCCTCCGAAAGCTAAGTTCTGCAGAAGCCAATGTACTTACCTCATGATAAACAAAAGTGAAATGCTTTGCGTATAGATATCGTAGTTATAATGCTTATTGGCGTGATGAAGAAAGTACTGTACAGTAACGTAATGTTGTGCCACGAAAAAGGCTGTCTCATTGTTGCTATGCCACAAAAGTTACTACTAAAACATGTTTTTCTTTCCAGAAGAATTCAGAAAACTGTGCAGATATAAAACAGATACACCGCAAAAGCAACATTGTAAATTGTCACTCATTAGTAGCGTCGTGATAAAACCGTGTAGTTGTCACATAAACTAACCACTGTGTCCTCTGGTATCTCACAGAAAGTACTTTAAACCCAGAATGTATTTTCAGGTCAACCAAAATGTTGCATTAAAATCTCATTAGCAGTACCAGATATAATGTTACTTTTCTCGGAGCCAGCCGGCGCACGTGTATGCCTGCGGTGCGAGTCATTGTCTGTCTCTTTGTTGCCGCGCGTCGTTACTGGGATTAGGAGGCCTAACTTCCACAAATTCGCCTTGCCGAGAGGGCCCTGCTCTGTTTGAATCCCGCCAGTTCTGATGCAATTGACTTCTGTCGTTATGATCATATCGTCTGTCGTCATTTCGGTAGAATCCGTAGTTTCTTTCTTGTCGGTCACATGGTGGAGAATTTCTCCTTGAATCGTAACTGCGCGCTGATCCGTTGCGTCTAAAGTTATTCTGTCTCCCTTGATAGTATTTATTTTGGTTCCCATATTGTCTGTTTCTCTTATTGTCTCTGTGATAGTCATTACCGCAGAGAGGTGATCTTTCCCTGTAGTTATTACTACTCTGCCAACGGTTGTAATACGGGTGGTGCCTGTTTCGGTCACGATTTGTGTTGTGAGAATTGCCTTGTCGCGTCCAGTTATCGTTTCTGTCGTCACGGAATTGTGACAGATGTGACCTGTAATTGTTGTGTTCCTGTTTTCGCGTTCCGCGATTGTCAGTGTCAATTTCCAGTTCTTGTAACAGTCCCTGAAAGGCTTCAATGTCGTCTTTGCAACGTCCTGCTAAAATAATATGCCGTAAATGTTCAGGCAATTTGAGTAAGCAAATGCGGATGAGTTCTGAGGGGCTGTATGGGTTTGACAGGTACTGATTCTTGTGCAACATGTCTTCAAAGTATTTCACAAGACTGGAGAATTCAGATTGTTCGAAATGTTTCATCATTATGATACTATGTTTTACCCGGTCTTGTGTAGCTTGAGACCAATATGCTGAGAGGAAGGCATGATAAAAATCTCCTTCACTGTGACAATCGTGAATTACCGATCGCATTCTTACAGCTGGTTCATTCTCCAAGTAGCCACACATAAATTCTAATCTGTGTTCTAACGACCAATTGGGAGGAAAACAATGCGAGAATTGATGGAGCCATGCTTGTGGATGAATGTCGTTGCCAGAATTTTTAAATGTTTTGAATTTACGTGTAGTAATGAACAGCTTATAGTCAAAGTCATCATGTCGGCAAGTCGCATGTCGGTCATTGTTACGTCGTTTCGGCGGTTCCATCTCAAAATCCAATGCGCCTTGCCAATTTCTTTCATAATTTCCGAAGTGTCCTGTGTTATTATTTTGTGTTTGTTCCGTATTTCTAAGTCCCTCTTCCCGTGTTGGAGCGCGAGTGTCCTCTGAAATACGTAATTCTTGTATTACCTGCGTCAACTGATCTTGTACTTCCCGGATTTCTCTTTTGTACTGTGTATTGATTTGATTTTGATTTTGTTTGAATTTTCTTATTTGTTCATACTCTTCTGTGTCAGTGAAGGCTACAGGTGTTGTGTCATTCAGATCATCATCTACCTTTGTAGATAATTTAGTGAACTGATCTGAAAGTTCGGCTACTTTATCCGATAGTGAAATCATTTCCTCTGTATGTTTTTCTGAACCAAGTTTCAGAGTGTCCATTTGTGTTGAAATCGTGTCTACTGTGACCTTTAAGTTTTCCTGAGTTTTTGCAAGTTGCATAACCGTATCGGTAGATGCAACTGAGTCAAATTTTGCTTGCAAGGTCTCATGATTTTCATGAACAATAGTTTGCAGTTCTTTTATGGCTGCTTCGTGATTCTGTAGTGCATTTTCATGACGCGAAAAAATAGGTTGGAAATGCTCACAAATTTGTGTTTTTACGTCATTACAGACTTTTTGACATTTCGATTCAATGTGATGTAACTCAGCAGTTAAATCCTCACGTGTTCGTTCAAGAGTTTGCTCCAATGAGTCTAACTTTTTAAGATTTTGTTCCATTGTGTCTAACTTTTGAAGCTTTTGCTGTGTTTGTCTCTGATTTTGTTCCATTGTGTCTAACTTTTGAAGCTTTTGCTGTGTTTGTCTCTGATTTTGTTCCATTGTGTCTAACTTTTGAAGCTTTTGCTGTGTTTGTCCCATTTGTTGTATTAATTGTAATAACAATGCATTGGTGTCTGAAACATGTTCCTCAGTGCTTTTCGGTAGTGAATTTGCACCGGAAACATTCACATTTTGACAAGCAGAAAATGTGTCTTGACTTATTTGAGAAAACGGTGAGGATCCAAAACCTGAATCTACAGTATTTGCGAGATCGTGTCGTGTCATTTCGGCTTCCTGAGGCGAGCTATTGCCGACCGATCGATCGATAATGCTTCCCTCTTCACTAATTGTTTCACTGTCCCCGCCATTGTTTGCCGCCCGCTCCATTTCCCTATGCACAATTACCAAATTACTACTTTGAACATCAGTTAATTCATTACTCGGTGGCGCTAACACACTGCTTTCATTTTCACTGTCATTTCTCAGTTTACTTTGGAGCCTAGTATTACGTTTTTCACACGCCATTATTGTCACAGTATTTCACACGACAACACAGAAAAGCACAATTTGAAGTGCAAAAATAGGAGAACACATTAACATAGCACTGAAAATAATATCTAGTTAATTGCAAGCGTAGCTGCGAAATACTTGGTGCAAATCTATATGCATGCCACAACTGTTTTACTGTACAACAATGAAAGGCTACAACTACAAAGGAGATTCTCTCTACAATTACGCGCTAGCAATAAACAAAAGCTACACTAAATACACAAACTACAAGAAAAAATCAGAAGATTCCAGTGAGGTATCCTGGCAGGGTCGCCATATGAAACTTCCCCTTTGAACAATTTATACACGACTGAGCTTAACCTGACACACAATATTTTGTTAGCGCAACGCTATCTGACTTTCAAAATTCCCTACAAAAGAATGGCCCTGACTAACATTAAACTATACCTTTCACAAATCACTTACCTCACAAAAATCTTCGCTGCTCAAGCTACTGCAATACAGCGAGCGCCACTACTGCCAGCTAAATAAAAGATTCAAACTACTGAAGACACTAACTACTGATAGGGATAGTTAGCAAATGAAAGATATTAATAGAGAACAAACAATGTATTTACCTTGATATCATCATATATAAATAAAGCAGTTCATGAAAAATTACAAAACTCCGCCATCTCTCTCCCCACATCCACCACTGCTGGCGGCTCACCTCCAACTGCGCAACGCTACGCGCTGTTCACATCCAGCTGGCGCTGCTCAACACTACAATGGCAGACAAGAATGCAAACTAGCCACAGACTGCACACAGCACAGCCAGTGATTTTTTATATTGAGCGCTACGTAACGTTGCCAATAAGAAAACATAAACAGCCTACTTACATAGAGAAAACATAAACAGCCTACTTACAGTTCTAACACCGCTTTAGGCGTACACATTTTTCAGGAAATTGAAGAAGATGGCACTACAGTAATTAAAAACATCGCCTTTGCGAGTCGCATTCTGTCACCCGCTGAACGAAATTATTCTGTTACAGAACTGGAAACATTATGTGTTGTTTGGACTTTTACAAGATTTAGGCATTTTCTTTATGGAAGACACACTACCGTTTACACAGATCATAGAGCGATACAGTTTTTACTTTCCGCAAAATTTACACACGACAGATTAAGCAGATGGAAACTTTATTTTCAGGAATTTAATTTTACAATTGTTCACATTCCCGGCACACAAAATACTGTAGCAGACGCACTATCCCGTTCTCTCAGCAACAATCAGCAAGACATCGCAACCAACTTCTGCAAAGCAAATTTCAGCGTCATGTATATTCAACAAGTTGCATTTGAAATTTTCATTTCGTCGTCATTACGAGACATAGCACAAGAGCAGAGTAAAGAAAACGTATGAAAAGAAATAAAACACCTTTGGCAAGATAGGAATAATGTTACCATTAGAAACCATTACACTGTACGCAATAATATTCTGTTTCGCCGCTCTCACCCTGACAGCAACAACTGGTTACGATGCATTCCTGACGAGCTTGTTAACAAATTAATTTGGTATACTCATTTAAGTTACGCACATTATGGAGCCAGAAAATGTTTTCTAATACTGAGACAGAACTGTTATTTTACCAACATGGAGAAACGTATTCGACGAGTTTTAGCGTCATGTAAAATCTGCCAGAAAGCTAAGTCAGACACGACTTCACATATTCCTCCGTTACATCCCATTGTACCTGTTAAATTGAGACACATGGCCGCTGTGGACATTTTTGGTCCGATTCCCAGAACTAATAGAGGTTTTTGCTACATCTTTGTCGCTGTTGAACTCACTTCAAAATTTGTTACCTTCACTCCGTTACGCAAAGCTACTGCTAAATCTGTTTCGAAAGCATTTGTAAAACATATTTTATTTCATGTAGGGCATGTATTGAAAGTAATTTCCGACAATGGACCACAATTTCGATCTGCTATATGGACACGTATGTTACGAACAAGAAACATTTCTCCGATCTATATATCCAAGTATCATGCTTCTTCGAACCCTTGTGAACGATTAATGAAAGAAATTGGTAAACTGTGTAGAATATACTGCCATAAAAGACATATTGATTGGGACACACAAATTCTCTCATTCCAGGATGTAATTAATTCCATACCAAATGAATCTACTATGCTATCTCCGACTGTTATACTGAAAAATGTTGAACCACCTAACAAAATTAAAGAATTAGTATCCTTTCCTACATCTCGTCGACTACGACACCATGAAATAATTGAAATTGCGCTGAACAACATCAAACGTGCCGCAGAGCGCCAGAGAAGACAGCAAAAACAGGTTTGTACACGCCGTGACTTTGACATTGGACAGAAGACATTAGTGCGTACACACTATTTATCTAACAGAGGAAAGAGTAGATGTAGTAAATTTGAGCTTCTATACGCAGGTCCATGTAGAGTTCGCAGCATTCCTCACCCCATTTTGTACACGTCGAAACTCTGAGAACCAGAAAAAGTAAACGCAATCACCATGTCTCCAATATTAAATCCTTTATTGAATGAACATACTTTATGATTTATCACACTGTAATGCCATTTCCTGATTTTTATATGACCACTTATGCAATTATATTTATATGAACAATTACTGATGATTATCGTATTTTTTCTTGGCAAGATAAGGTTAGCAGGACGCTTTTCTTGTCGTTACACATCAGACCCTGCACATTTTTCTAGATAAACTTACACATATTATGACCACTTATGCAATTATATTTATATGAACACTTACTGATGATTATCGTATTTTTTCTTGGCAAGTGCCCGGCAAGGTAAGGTTAGGAGGTCGCTTTTCTTGTCGTTATATATCACACCGTACCCATTTTTCATTTTTCATGTATGTATGATTGTTTTCCTGTTTGTTTGTATGCACTATGAAATGTTTAAGATGTAACAAACACCAGTTGACTTTGACATTTTGTCTTGTCATATCTCAACATCGTGACTATTTTACATTTTTTTTTGCTACTACATTACGATAATCTGTGTGCATTTTTTTTTTGCACTTGAAAACTGTCTATGTTTTTGACATAATACGTTTTCTGTCATGCTATGCTGTATGCTTAATTATATCACTAGGAACCAGTTTCTATTTAATGGGTATATGATTTAAATGGAAGATATTAATCATTGTTCATCATTTTCAGATAGCAATAACGTGTAAAAGAAATAAATTAAACAAACCACAGTGGATTACTATGGAATGGGAATTTCACCTTCGGAATGAACGAAAGAAGATGCAATACCTCGTCATGAAGAGTAAATGGATCAGAATTAACAAGCATTAACAAGAATATACTATACACATCGTATGATAGCAGTCTTAACTAATTTTTTCTTTCAGAATACGAGGCGATTGATGCAGGCTGTCAGACACAACTACACATCTTAGTTTTAGTGATGAAATTTGCTAGAAATAAGAAACTCTATATTATGAATAGTTATATGAAGTAAATGGTAATATGAATAATGAATAATGAAGTGTCTTTTTGCAGATGATAATGAATGAATATGCTAATATGAATAATGAAGTTTTTCTTTGCAGGTGATGATAGTAATGAAGTTATGGTAATATGAATAATGAAGTTTTTCTTTGCAGATGAGAATAATGATGAAGTTTATATATTTACTGTTAGTTAAGAAATGCTATGTAGTTACTTAAGTATTTGTTGCAGTTCGTTTTGACAGTATGTCTTATGTCGCATGGTATAATGATTGAATGTTTTGGAAAGGACAGCCAGAGTACATACATAATGAATGCACATTTCACTACATGTTAATTCGAAGTTCACTACTTTTCAGCATAATATATGTTCCTTCTTTCAGCTTAAAAATCCATTTTGTATTTTTTCCAGGAGAAGCTATTCATGAATTTAATCTGCTATAAGCAGTTTGTCATTAAACCTGTTCTAGTACTTGCATTTTTTACCCATTTGTGTGTGTTATTCATGAATGTGATCACATATACTCTACTTGTTTCACAACCTTGCTGCAGCTGACTCATGACAAATGACCTTACCTATCCTCATTTGTAGCAATAAGTCAAAAGCAAATATTTTCATGCCCCAGCAATTAATTATCAATCCCAACGCAATGCATTGCTAGCACAAAAAAATGTACTACCAGTCCCAAATAATGCTACCAGTTTAAGAGAGTTCTGAGTAATATTGAATGATGTTTTCTAATCACAGACCTTGAGTAAATACATTTTAAATAAGTCCTATGTCACTTGAATGATGAGTTGTAAGTAATACTGAATGATGCTTTGTAATAATGCATAAATACTATGAGAATAACTTCTGTAAATAATATTTTTGTTATACTCTATAAATGCTATGCCAATAATTAACTCTCATTTTGAATGATAACTTCTGAATAATACTGAATAAAGTTTCATAAAAAATATAAGAATACTTTGCAACTGGCCAATGAGTGCCAATAATTATTTTAAATATGTCGTACGTCACTTTATTGATGAAAAATGTTTTGTACTATTCAATACTTGCTATATGTCTAGTAACTGGCCAATGAATGCCCTGTTTCTTACTTTAATTTTGTATTATGTCACCTACATGCTATTATATATGAATACCAGTAGCTTGATGCTACATTCATTAGCTCCTGTTTTGAATTATGACTTCTGATGGTTTGTAGCTGGCCAATGAGTGCCAATGATCACTATAGCCAGGTGAATTATGTTAGTACTATGCCATTCATTAGCTTCTGTTTTGAATGATGACTTCTGATGGTTTGTAACTGGCCAATGAGTGCCAATGATTACTATAACTAGGTGAATTATGTTAATATTATGTCATAATTAGCTCCTGTTTTGAATGATGACTTCTGATGGTTTGTAACTGGCCAATGAGTGCCAATGATTACTATAACTAGGTGAATTATGTTAATACTATGCCATAATTAGCTCCTGTTTTGAATGATGACTTCTGATGGTTCGTAACTGGACAATGAGTGCCAATGATTACTATAACTAGGTGAAATATGTTAATACTGTGCTACATTCATTAGCTCCTGTTTTGAATGATGACTTCTGATGGTTTGTAACTGGCCAATGAGTGCCAATGATTACTATAACTAGGTGAATTATGTTAATATTATGTCATAATTAGCTCCTGTTTTGAATGATGACTTCTGATGGTTTGTAACTGGCCAATGAGTGCCAATGATTACTATAACTAGGTGAATTATGTTAATACTATGCCATAATTAGCTCCTGTTTTGAATGATGACTTCTCATGGTTCGTAACTGGCCAATGAGTGCCAATGATTACTATAACTATAACTATAACTAGGTGTTCTTTGCAAAACAGTTTTTAGCATGGATAGGGACTGCAACTGCTGTGTTCGGATGCAGGCTGAGTTGGCATCCCTTCGCTCCCAGCTTCAGGCAGTGTTGGCTTCGGTCACACAGCTTGAGGCTGTTGCCAATGGGCATCACTGTGGGGGTCCGGATGGGGGTTTGTCGGGGACGGCCAGCTCGTCCCACGCATCCCCTGATCGGACTACGACTGTGGTTGCCCGGGATACTGCCCGCATTGAGGCTGATCCCTCACCTGTGGTAGAGTGGGAGGTCGTTTCAAGGTGTGGCAGGGGGCGAAAGACATTCCAGAGGGCTGAACGGAAAGCCTCTCCAGTTTGTCTGACGAACCGGTTTCAGGCTCTGTCTCAGGCTGATACTGATCTTCGGCCTGACATGGCTGCTTGTCCTGTTCCAGAGGTTGCCCCTCAGTCTGCAAGATCCGGGCAGTCGCAGAGGGTGGGCTTACTGGTAGTTGGGAGCTCCAACGTCAGGCGTGTAATGGGGCCCCTTAGGGAAATGGCAGCAAGAGAGGGGAAGAAAACCAATGTGCACTCCGTGTGCATACCGGGGGGAGTCATTCCAGATGTGGAAAGGGTCCTTCCGGATGCCATGAAGGGTACAGGGTGCACCCATCTGCAGGTGGTCGCTCATGTCGGCACAAATGATGTGTGTCGCTATGGATCGGAGGAAATCCTCTCTGGCTTCCGGCGGCCATCTGATTTGGTGAAGACTGCCAGTCTCGCTAGCGGGATGAAAGCAGAGCTCACCATCTGCAGCATCGTCGACAGGACTGACTGCGGACCTTTGGTACAGAGCCGAGTGGAGGGTCTGAATCAGAGGCTGAGACGGTTCTGCGACCGTGTGGGCTGCAGATTCCTCGACTTGCGCCATAGGGTGGTGGGGTTTCGGGTTCCGCTGGATAGGTCAGGAGTCCACTACACGCAACAAGCGGCTACACGGGTAGCAGGGGTTGTGTGGCGTGGGCTGGGCGGTTTTTTAGGTTAGATGGCCTTGGGCAAGTACAGAAAGGGCAACAGCCTCAACGGGTGCGGGGCAAAGTCAGGACATGCGGGGACCAAGCAGCAATCGGTATTGTAATTGTCAACTGTCGAAGCTGCGTTGGCAAAGTACCGGAACTTCAAGCGCTGATAGAAAGCACCGAAGCTGAAATCGTTATAGGTACAGAAAGCTGGCTTAAGCCAGAGATAAATTCTGCCGAAATTTTTACAAAGGTACAGACGGTGTTTAGAAAGGATAGATTGCATGCAACCGGTGGTGGAGTGTTCGTCGCTGTTAGTAGTAGTTTATCCTGTAGTGAAGTAGAAGTGGATAGTTCCTGTGAATTATTATGGGTGGAGGTTACACTAAACAACCGAACTAGGTTAATAATTGGCTCCTTTTACCGACCTCCCGACTCAGCAGCATTAGTGGCAGAACAACTGAGAGAAAATTTGGAATACATTTCACATAAATTTTCTCAGCATGTTATAGTCTTAGGTGGAGATTTCAATTTACCAGATATAGACTAGGACACTCAGATGTTTAGGACGGGTGATAGGGACAGAGCATCGAGTGACATTATACTGAGTGCACTATCCGAAAATTACCTCGAGCAATTAAACAGAGAACCGACTCGTGGAGATAACATCTTGGACCTACTGATAACAAACAGACCCGAACTTTTCGACTCTGTATGTACAGAACAGGGAATCAGTGATCATAAGGCCGTTGCAGCATCCCTGAATATGGAAGTTAATAGGAATATAAAAAAAGGGAGAAAGGTTTATCTGTTTAGCAAGAGTAATAGAAGGCAGATTTCAGACTACCTAACAGATCAAAACGAAAATTTCTGTTCCGACACTGACAATGTTGAGTGTTTATGGAAAAAGTTCAAGGCAATCGTAAAATGCGTTTTAGACAGGTACGTGCCGAGTAAAACTGTGAGGGACGGGAAAAATCCACCGTGGTACAACAACAAAGTTAGGAAACTACTGCGAAAGCAAAGAGAGCTCCACTCCAAGTTTAAACGCAGCCAAAACCTCTCAGACAAACAGAAGCTAAACGATGTCAAAGTTAGCGTAAGGAGGGCTATGCGTGAAGCGTTCATTGAATTCGAAAGTAAAATTCTATGTACCGACTTGACAGAAAATCCTAGGAAGTTCTGGTCTTACGTTAAATCAGTAAGTGGCTCGAAACAGCATATCCAGACACTACGGGATGATGATGGCATTGAAACAGAGGATGACACGCGTAAAGCTGAAATACTAAACACCTTTTTCCAAAGCTGTTTCACAGAGGAAGACCGCACTGCAGTTCCTTCTCTAAATCCTCGCACAAACGAAAAAATGGCTGACATCGAAATAAGTGTCCAAGGAATAGAAAAGCAACTGGAATCACTCAATAGAGGAAAGTCCACTGGACCTGACGGGATACCAATTCGATTCTACACAGAGTACGCGAAAGAACTTGCCCCCCTTCTAACAGCCGTGTACCGCAAGTCTCTAGAGGAACGGAGGGTTCCAAATGATTGGAAAAGAGCACAGATAGTCCCAGTCTTCAAGAAGGGTCGTCGAGCAGATGCGCAAAACTATAGACCTATATCTCTTACGTCGATCTCTTGTAGAATTTTAGAACATGTTTTTTGCTCGCGTATCATGTCATTTCTGGAAACCCAGAATCTACTATGTAGGAATCAACATGGATTCCGGAAACAGCGATCGTGTGAGACCCAACTCGATTTATTTGTTCATGAGACCCAGAAAATATTAGATACAGGCTCCCAGGTAGATGCTATTTTTCTTGACTTCCGGAAGGCGTTCGATACAGTTCCGCACTGTCGCCTGATAAACAAAGTAAGAGCCTACGGAATATCAGACCAGCTGTGTGGCTGGATTGAAGAGTTTTTAGCAAACAGAACACAGCATGTTGTTATCAATGGAGAGACGTCTACAGACGTTAAAGTAACCTCTGGCGTGCCACAGGGGAGTGTTATGGGACCATTGCTTTTCACAATATATATAAATGACCTAGTAGATAGTGTCGGAAGTTCCATGCGGCTTTTCGCGGATGATGCTGTAGTATACAGAGAAGTTGCTGCATTAGAAAATTGTAGCGAAATACAGGAAGATCTGCAGCGGATAGGCACTTGGTGCAGGGAGTGGCAACTGACCCTTAACATAGACAAATGTAATGTATTGCGAATACATAGAAAGAAGGATCCTTTATTGTATGATTATATGATAGCGGGACAAACACTGGTAGCAGTTACTTCTGTAAAATATCTGGGAGTGTGCGTACGGAACGATTTGAAGTGGAATGATCATATAAAATTAATTGTTGGTAAGGCGGGTACCAGGTTGAGATTCATTGGGAGAGTGCTTAGAAAATGTAGTCCATCAACAAAGGAGGTGGCTTACAAAACACTCGTTCGACCTATACTTGAGTATTGCTCATCAGTGTGGGATCCGTACCAGGTCGGGTTGACGGAGGAGATAGAGAAGATCCAAAGAAGAGCGGCGCGTTTCGTCACCGGGTTATTTGGTAACCGTGATAGCGTTACGGAGATGTTTAATAAACTCAAGTGGCAGACTCTGCAAGAGAGGCGCTCTGCATCGCGGTGTAGCTTGCTCGCCAGGTTTCGAGAGGGTGCGTTTCTGGATGAGGTATCGAATATATTGCTTCCCCCTACTTATACCTCCCGAGGAGATCACGAATGTAAAATTAGAGAGATTAGAGCGCGCACGGAGGCTTTCAGACAGTCGTTCTTCCCGCGAACCATACGCGACTGGAACAGGAAAGGGAGGTAATGACAGTGGCACGTAAAGTGCCCTCCGCCACACACCGTTGGGTGGCTTGCGGAGTATCAATGTAGATGTAGATGTAGAATTATGTTAATACTGTGCTACATTCATTAGCTCCTGTTTTGAATGATGACTTCTGATGTTTTGTAACTGGCCAATGAGTGCCAATGTTCAGTGTAATCAGATGATTTATGAACATTATTCTGTAATACTTCGTACATAGTACAGAAGTCTTCAGTAACTAGGCGATGAGTGCCAACAATTAGTCAAATCGGTTGATAGACAAGTGTAATTCTCAATGATGACTAGCATGAGACTTAATGTCCTTCACCTTCTGACCTAATTACCAGAAATTACTGCAATATACGTTTGTCCTGTCTATCCTTATAATCATGGTGCACTATATTTGGTTTCTGCACTAATTCTACGTTGGTGAATGAGTGTGGTGTTGACACATCATGGTGTCCACAACCTTGAACAATGGAGATGTTACTATGGTTCCACTGTTTGGTGTACCTTATGTACTACCAAAATGATAACATGGAATATTAATACGACATTTCAGTGTCTTGGCTACACTGATTAATACTTCAGGGAGGAGAACTTCAGATTGTCTCACTTGGTGTTGTGCTTCTGTAGAAAGATACGGACTTTCAGTGCAGCTACGTGCAACCTAATGTGCTACAACCATGATGCAATCCTTCCCTTTCCTATCCTAGTTCTAGTAAAATGGTAACAAAAAAAATACTAAAGTGTGAATGCACTTTATGTTATTTATTAATATGTTTCGTACTCATTGCGTATGCATATTGTCATTGCTTAATATGTTCTGTACTCAGTGCATGTGCACTATATTTCATTTCATGTTATGCACTTATATATATGTATATACTCTGTGACTGTAAACTTAGTTAATTAAGAAAAATTGCGTATATATTTTGTGATTCCTTGGTATGTTCTGTACTCAGTGCATGTGCACTCTATTTCATTTTATGTTCTGTACTTATATATATGTATATACTCTGTGACAGTCAACTTAGTTAACTAAGTAGATTTTAGAAAAATTTGTTGCTCATGGCAAGTCCAATTGACTCACCATCGCTGCCCAATTTTTGCCCCCCCCCCCCCCCCCCCCCCCCCAGTGGAGGGTTATGTAAGCGGTATGTGCTGCCTGCGATATGTAAGCTATAAGAGAATCTGAGACCAAAGAGCAGTGTTGACTGCAGTAGGAACTGTGTAGCAGTAGCAGTAAGTTGTTGCTAGCGAGCAATCGCGTGTCTGCGCTTGTCTGTCCTGTCTGGTGTATCACGTTGGCTGGGCCGGTCGCGGTGCAGCGGTGCCGGAGCCTGAGTATTATTGTATAAGGTAAAAAAGCAGCCTCCCACATATCTAGTAATATTATGTAAACTCACATGTCAATCTTTTAAAAATGTCCTAATAATAATCGTTGTCTAATTTCTAACAAGCATTCATTTCAATTTAAAGAATTTAACATTTTTTTTAATGCATGATCATTCCGATTGTTGCAAAAGAAAAATCATTTGCTTCCTTTCATAAATAACAAATGTATAGCCCAGCATTGCACGGAGCTGTGCCGGAAAAGAGCTATTGTAAGAGCAGATAGTTGCCGACTTTATCGAGGTGACAATTTTTGCTTTTTATTCAGAATGATCTTACACGGCCATGACGCAGCACTGCTGTCGTCCAAATTTTACCAGGTTACTGAATTTATTTTTTATTACGAGGTTTAGGAATTTTTCTGTTTCGAGCTTATATTAAATGAGAAAAGAATTTTATGGGTACATTAAATGGGAACCAATTTTGTTCAGAGGTTACATAAAAAATAGAATCATATTATTATTATTATTGTTAATTAAGTTTTTTTTGTGAGGTTACACAAAAATTAAAATCATTAACCAAATAATATTTAAATTATTTCGTGTGGGGAGGTTACAGGATAATAATGTAAAACTACGTTTATGATATGCATACGACAAACATTTAATATGCGCCATTGAGGGTGTTTTGTACATAAAGGGAAACAAAACGCATGTGGCATAAAAACAAACAACCTTTTATTCAGCTGCAATGACGGATTACGTGTCTAGCAAGAAAGTAATTGAATTGTTATTATAAAAGCAACTAAAGAGTAGCAAAAACATAGAAATGACGAATTTAAGGATTATACAATCAGCCGGCCGGTGTGGCCACGCGGTTAAAGGCGCTACAGTCTGGAACCGCGCGACCGCTACGGTCTCAGGTTCGAATCCTGCCTCGGGCATGGATGTGTGTGATGTCCTTAGGTTAGTTAGGTTTAAATAGTTCTAAGTTCTAGGGGACTGATGACCTTAGAAGTTAAGTCACATAGTGTTCAGAGCCATTTGAACCATTCGATTATACAATCAACGCCAAAGGGAGCCTGGCACAGTGCGTGAATTTCGTAATTTTACGTGATTTTTGTAACAGATGTCCATCCCCGTAGACGAGTAGTCATCGTGTCTGGCTGCCATGCGGAGGACTCGGGTTCAATTCCCGCTACTGCCAGGGATTTTTCCTTCGTGGGAGTACTGGAACGGATTCCACACAGCTCTGTGATGCTTGAATGCGAAGTGGCAGTTCCAAGGTTCCATGACGCTGCAACGACTGGGAGTGAGAAGTACTGACCCTGCCCCACCGTATGCTTTGGCAGAGGATGAGACAACACTAAAAGCTAACTATTTTAAACCAGACTATATACATACTGCTTCAGGTACACACAGTGACCATAAAGTACTTTTTTAAAAAACTTTTCTGTCGTATGTTTCAGTCTGAGGTCACGTAGTTGGTATCAGTGCCGATTTTGACTTTTACCAAGTCGTCATCAGATGGTTCAAATGGCTCTGAGCACTATGGGACTCAACTTCTGAGGTCATTAGTCCCCTAGAGCTTAGGACTAGTTAAACCTAACTAACCTAAGGACATAACACACGTCCATGCCCGAGGCAGGATTCGAACCTGCGACCGTAGCGGTCTCGCGGTCCCAGACTGCAGCGCCTAGAACCGCACGGCCACTTCGGCCGGTCGTCATCAGATGATCTGATTACATTATATACCAACTCGTCAAATGAAGAGTGTACTTATTTACAACCATTGCATTAAAACAAATTTATTTTATTTTATTGTTTACTTTGATGGATTATCTAGACATGTTTCAGCATTTGTGACCCATCTTCTGCGAGTCTCACTTTATTTTTAGTGCACGTCGCTTGCTTGTAGAATTCAACAATGCTACCTGCTTCGGTAGCTTTATGGACAGACAGTGTCATCTTCCCTCCCATATTATTCTTCATCGATGTCTTATCTGAATTGTTTCAAATGTCATTTTCTGTGTATTTCACGCTTCTAAATCATTTCACCATTACCTCGATTTCACTTTATACGCTCAGAAATTGATGATACGCCGATATGCGAGGGGGCACCCAAAAGCAACCGGATTGTTGTCATAAAAAAATTATTGATGAATCTTTTTACAAAATTACTTCAGTCACCTTCAAAATACTCTCCATTACATGCGATGCACTTGTCAAGTTTCTTTTTCCACTGTTGGAAGCATGTTTGGAACTCTTCAAGTTTGATATTGTCCAGTGCCCTTTGTGAAGATGTTTTTACCGCCTCCACATCGTCATAACGCTCCCCTTTTAACGTTTTTTTCGTTCGTGGAAATAGGAAAAAGTCGCACGGGGCTAGGTCCGTCGAATACGGAGCGTGGGGAACGACAGACCACCTCTGAGATGCCAAATAGTGGGTCACTCGTAAGGACATGTGTGCTGCAGCGTTGTCGTGATGCAGAAACCAGTCACCTGTTCCGCCAAAGTTCCGGGCGTTTCCTCCTCACATCCTCTCGCAGACGTTCCTAAAACCGACGAATTTACTGTAAGCAGCACGCTGGCTGTGTCCCCAATTGTTTTCCTAATTATTGTTGAAGGTATTTCAATTCCCTCTTTGAATGTACTAAAAATTTCCTGTCTGTTATACCACATGTGTTTCATTTTATTCATTTCAAACGTTGTCAGTGGTCTGAAATGAAACATTAGCAATTTGTTTCAGTATGCGTTGCAATGCCACTGAAAGAAAAAAGGAGTGTTTGGTTTTATAATCTGTCTACTGAAGTGATTTTGGATAGAGAATATTTTCGGTTTTTCTTTCTGGCGCATACACGAATTAATCAGACTGTTTTCCAACGCTTGAGGAGCATGGAATTTCCAGATTTATTCCACACATTTGTAGTAATTGTTCCTGGGCCTTGTTGACGGTTACTGTAAATGCGAGTCGCACCGGAAACTACCAGCGTTTGAACTTGAATGGCGTATCTGTTGGAATTTTTGGGAGGCCTGGTAACAGCACATCTTCTCCTTTCAAATTTCCTTTTAATATTGTAGCTTCGATGATACTGTTAATGTTTTTCACTGAGGCTCTGGTACCGTTCCAAAGTGGACTGATATTTCTGAAAAGAATGAGAGACACGTCAATTTTTAATATCAATTCGTATGGCGGCATGCTCGGCAAATCAACTGAATTCAAGAATTCAATCAGGTAATTTACAACTTCGTTCGATTCATTACAGTATCGATAGATTAATAAGTTGCCATCTCGCGTGGGATTTTGTTTTGAACGCTGTAACTGATCGCATTGAGATGGCTGTTCTTAGCTGCTAATTTAGTACGTTCACTGAGCCGCTGGTGACTTTTATAGCCCTGTGCGATACCTGGGAAGAACTTTGTGAATCAGTTCGTTTGTGGTTACTGTGTTTTTACGTAAGTTTGGTGGCAATGTGATATTACATGGGTTCATCGAACTGTTTTGCGGAACGTTTAGAGGATCTGTCCTATTGTACTTGTACGCGTATATTGTTTTTTATTGTCATTATCTGTACATGTCGCCATGTCGTCATGACGATTTGAGACATGCATTGTATTGTGGTTTCTTCACATATGAAATGTTTGAATTGCATACGCGTGCGGGCTGCTACAAAAACAGGTACATGAAAACACGCCCTTATTAGAATGCAATGTTGTATGAAAAATTTCAAATCAATCTTTCAAGAACTTTCCGAGATTTGCTATTAAGAACAAACGAATAGGAACTGCAAATGTTCCTAATCGAAAGTTCTTGACCAGTTGGTCTGAAATTTTGACGTAACGTTGCACTGGAATAATCCCTTGGTTTTACATACTGTTTTTAATGCGTTTGCGAAATGTGTTTTGAATAGCTTTAGTAGTACAGAAATAACGTCCCGCCTGACGTGGCAGCTTCTCACGGGTCTCAATGTTCATGACGTCACACAGTGATATAAATTTGCCAGCACATTTAGTTATATATGTGGATACACTATGCAAAATATGTAGTGTATAGAGTTAGTAGTAATGAAGTAATGCCGGGCGGAGTGGTCGCGCCATGTCACGGATTGCGCGAAGTTTCGAGTCCTCCCTCGGGCATGGGTGTGTGGGTGTTGTTCTTATGGTCGTGCTGTAGCGTTCTCGCTTCCCACGCCCGGGTTTCCGGGTTCGATTCCCGGCGGGGTCAGGAGTTTTCTCTGCCTCTTGATGACTGGGTGTTGTGTGATGTCCTTAGGTTAGTTAGGTTTAAGTAGTTCTAAGTTCTAGGGGACTGATGACCATAGATGTTAAGTCCCATAGTGCTCAGAGCCATTTGAACCATTTGTTGTTCTTAGCATAAGTTAGTTTAAGTAGTGTGTAAGTCTAGGGACCGATGACCTCAACAGTTTGGTCCGTCAGGAATTCACACACATTTGAACGAAGTAATACGTTAAAAAGTCAGATGCAGCAGTTTACGTCATGTGCAATGAAAACGCAGTGAGCGATAACCTTTTTCCCTTTCATTTTTATGTGCGGGGGGGGGGGGGGGGGTGTCGGGAGGATTCACTTTCATATAGATTTGAAATCATAAAATTTAAAGATTGTTGCCAGTCGCTAAGTGGTCTCATTCTCAAATAGTGGATGCATCAATTTAGGTATTTTCACTTGTTGGCATCTCATTGTTTATAACGTCATCTCTCTTGAAGTATATATCCGCGCATACGGAGAACAACTCACCAAAGTTTCTTCGCTTTGGGATGAATGGTTTAGGAACGCATAGAAGACAAACGTACAAAGAAACTTCATTAGTATTTATAGAGACTATCTTGGACTTTGACAGACCGACTCTTCAGAGTGTGCCTACAGATTTAAAGGAAGATTATTTCTTAAGATACATCGTCCGGGAACATTAATGTGACCACCGCCTTTGTTCGACGTCTACATCTACATCTACATATATACTCGTTTAGCCACCAAGCGGTATGTGGCGGAGGGCACAATTTGCGCCAAAGTTACATTCCCCCACCCGCCCTCTGTTCCACTCTCGGATTGCGTGAGGGAGAAACGACTGTGTGAGCCCCTCAGTACGAGCTCTAATTTCCTTTATCTTTGAATGGTGATCGTTGCTCCATTTGAAAGTTGGAGGTAATAATATATGCTCTACATCCTCGGTGAAAATCGGATTTCGGAATTTAGTGAGCAGCCCCTTCCGTTTAGCGCGCCGTCTATCTGCAAATGTACCTCACTTCAAACTTTCTATGAGACTTCTAACGCTCTCGCGATGGCTAAATGTACCAGTCACGAATCTTGCCGCTCTTCTTCGAACCTTTTCAATCTCTTCAATCAAACCCTACTGGTAAGGGTTCTTTAGAGACGAACAATACTCTAAGACTGGACGAACTAACGTATTGTAAGCTATTTCCTTTGTTGAAGAACAGCATCGCTTCAGGATTCTACCAGTAAACCGCAATCTAGAGTTTGCCTTACCCATTACTTGTGTAATCTGATCATTCCATTTGAGATCATTTCGAATAGTCACACTCAGATACTTGACATATGTTACCGTTTCCAAAGACTGTGCATTTATTTTGTACTCGTACATTAATGGGGAGTTTCGCCTTGTTATACGCAGTAGGTTACACTTACTAATACTGAGAGATAACTGCCAGTCATTACACCACGCATTTATTTTCTGCAAATCCTCATTGATATGTTCACAACTTTCGTGTGATACTACTATCATGTAGACTACAGCATCATCGGCAAACAGTCTAATGCCGCTGTCAATACCATCAACCAGATCGTTTATCTAAATCGTAAAAAGCAGCGGACCTATTACGCTCCCCTGGGGCACACCTGAAGTTACGCTTGTTTCAGTTGAAGTCACCCCGTTCAGGACGACATACTGCTCTCGGTCTGTTAGAAAACTTTCTATCGAACCGCATGTGTCCTCCCCCCATGAACCATGGACCTTGCCGTTGGTGGGGAGGCTTGCGTGCCTCAACAATACAGATAGCCGTACAGTAGGTGCAACCGCAACGGAGGGGTATCTGTTGAGAGGCCAGACAAACGTGTCGTTCCTGAAGAGGGGCAGCAGCCTTTTCAGTAGTTGCAGGGGCAACAGTCTGGATGATTGACTGATATGGCCTTGTAACACTAACCAAAACGGCCTTGCTGTTGTGGTACTGCGAACGACTGAAATCAAGGGGAAACTACAGCCGTAATTTTTCCCGAGGGCATGCAGCTTTACTGTTTGGTTAAATGATGATGGCGTCCTCTTGGGTAAAATATTCCGGAGGTAAAATAGTCCCCCATTCGGATCTCCGGGCGGGGACTACTCAGGAGGACGTCGTTATCAGGAGAAAGAAAACTGGCATTCTACGGATTGGAGCGTGGAATGTCAGATCCCTTAATCGGGCAGGTAGGTTAGAAAATTTAAAACGGGAAATGAATAGGTTAAAGTTAGATATAGTGGGAATTAGTGAAGTTCGGTGGCAGGAGGAACAAGACTTCTGGTCAGGTGAATACAGGGTTATAAATACAAAATCAAATAGGGGTAATGCAGGAGTAGGTTTAATAATGAATAAAAAAATAGGAGTGCGGGTAAGCTACTACAAACAGCATAGTGAACGTATTATAGTGGCCAAGATAGACACGAAGCCCATGCCTACTACAGTAGTACAAGTTTATATGCCAACTAGCTCTGCAGATGACGAAGAAATTGAAGAAATGTATGATGAGATTATTCAGGTAGATAAGGGAGACGAAAATTTAATAGTCATGGGTGACTGGAATTCGACAGTAGGAAAAGGGAGAGAAAGAAACATAGTAGGTGAATATGGATTGGGGCTAAGAAATGAAAGAGGAAGCCGTCTGGTAGAATTTTGCACAGAGCATAACTTAATCATAGCTAACACTTGGTTCAAGAATCATAAAAGAAGGTTGTATACATGGAAGAATCCTGGAGATACTAAAAGGTATCAGAATGATAATATAATGGTAAGACAGAGATTTAGGAACCAGGTTTTAAATTGTAGGACATTTCCAGGGGCTGATGTGGACTCTGACCATAATCTATTGGTTATGAACTGTAGATTGAAACTGAAGAAACTGCAAAAAGGTGGGAACTTAAGGAGATGGGACCTGGATAAACTGACTAAACCAGAGGTTGTACAGAGTTTCAGGGACAGCATAAGGGAACAATTGACAGGAATGGGGGAAAGAAATACAGTAGAAGACGAATGGGTAGCTCTGAGGGATGAAGTAGTGAAAGCAGCAGAGGATCAAGTAGGTAAAAAGACGAGAGCTAGTAGAAATCCTTGGGTAACAGAAGAAATATTGAATTTAATTGATGAAAGGAGAAAATATAAAAATGCAGTAAATGAAGCAGGCAAAAAGGAATACAAATGTCTCAAAAATGAGATCGACAGGAAGTGCAAAATGGCTAAGCAGGCATGGCTAGAGGACGTAGAGGGTTATCTCACTTGTGGTAAGATAGATACAGCCTACAGGAAAATTAAAGAGACCTTTGGAGAAAAGAGAGCCACTTGTATGCATATCAAGGGCTCAGATGGAAACCCAGTTCTAAGCAAAGAGGGGAAAGCAGAAAGGTGGGAGGAGTATATAGACCGTCTATACAAGGGCGATGTACTTGAGGACGATTATGGAAATGGAAGAGGATGTAGATGAAGATGAAATGGGAGATATGATACTGCGTGAAGAGTTTGACAGAGCACTGAAAGACCTAAGTCGAAACAAGGCCCCGGGAGTAGACAACATTCCATTAGAACTACTGACGGCCTTCGGAGAGCCAGTCCTGACAAAACTCTACCATCTGGTCAGCAAGATGTACGAGACAGGCGAAATACCCTCAGACTTCAAGAAGAATATAATAATTCCAATCCCAAAGAAAGCAGGTGTTGACAGATGTGAAAACTACCGAACTATCAGTTTAATAAGCCACAGCTGCAAATAACTAACGCGAATTATTTACAGACGAATGGAAAAACTGGTAGAAGCCGACCTCGGGGAAGATCAGTTTGGATTCCGTAGAAATGTCGGAACACGTGAGGCAATACTGACCTTACGGCTTATCTTAGAAGAAAGATTAAGGAAAGGTAAACCCACGTTTCTAGCATTTGTAGACTTAGAGAAAGCTTTTGACAATGTTGACTGGAATACTCTCTTTCAAATTCTAAAGGTGGCAGGGGTAAAATACAGGGAGCGAAAGGCTTTTTACAATTTGTACAGAAACCAGATGGCAGTTATAAGAGTCGAGGGGTATGAAAGGGAAGCAGAGGTTGGGAAGGGCGTGAGACAGGTTTGTAGCCTCTCCCCGATGTTATTCAATCTGTATATTGAGCAAGCAGTAAAGGAAACAAAAGAAAAATTCGGAGTAGGTATTAAAATGCAGGGAGAAGAAATAAAGACTTTGAGGTTCTCCGATGACATTGTAATTCTGTCAGAGACAGCAAAGGAATTGGAAGAGCAGTTGAACGGAATGGACAGTGTCTTGAAAGGAGGATATAAGACGAAAATCAACAAAGGTAAAACGAGGATAATGGAATGTAGTCGAATTAAGTCGGATGATGCTGAGGGAATTAGATTAGGAAATGAGACACTTAATGTAGTAAAGGAGTTTTGCTATTTGGGGAGCAAAATAACTAATGATGGTCGAAGTAGAAAGGATATAAAATGTAGACTGGCAATGGCAAGGAAAGCGTTTCTGAAGAAGAGACATTTGTTAACATCGAGTATAGATTTAAGTGTCAGGAAGTCGTTTCTGAAAGTATTTGTATGGAGTGTAGCCATGTATTGAAGTGAAACATGGACAATAAATAGTTTAGACAAGTAGGGAATAGAAGCTTTAGAAATGTGGTGCTACAGAAGAATGTTGAAGATTAGGTGGGTAGATCACGTAACTAATGAGGAGGTATTGAATAGGATCGGGGAGAAGAGAAGTTTGTGGCACAACTTGACTAGAAGAAGGGATCGGTCGGTAGGACATGTCCTGAGGCATCAAGAAATCACAAATTTAGCATTGGAGGGCAGCGTGGAGGGTAAAAATCGTAGAGGGAGAGCAAGAGATGAATACACTAAGCAGATTCAGAACGATGTAGGTTGCAGTAGGTACTGGGAGATGAAGGAGCTTGCACAGGATAGATTAGCATGGAGAGGTGCATCAAACCAGTCTCAGGACTGAAGACCACAACAACAACAACAAATGTCACCGGATAGACCGTAAGCGCGCACTTTTTGGAGCAAGCGACAGCGCGGAACTGAGTCGAACGCCTTTCGTCAATGTGCAATAGCCACTCACAGACGGCAGGTGGCAGCACTAGCAGTGGATGGTATACAAAGCTTGTCGGGGGGGACGCAATAAACAGTGCAGTCATTTCCCGACTGGAAGTTGAGGTACTGGCGGAAGAAAAGCTGTGAGGGCGGATTTTGAGTCGTGTTTGGGTAGCTCAGTCGGTAGAGCACTTTCCCTCGAAATACAAAGGTCCCGACTTCGAGTCTCGTTCCATCACACAGTTTTAATCTGTGAGGAAGTTTCATTGCAGTGACCCGCCAGGTTAGCCAGGAGCGCTCATGCGCTGCTTCCTGGACTTGGGTAGGCGCGCCGGCCCCGGATCGAATCCGCCCGAGGGATTAACGACGTGGACTTGTGTGTCGGCCGACCTGGATGTGGTTTTTAGGCGGTTTTCCACGTCCCGCTAGGTGAATGCCGGTCTGGTCTCCACATCCCGCCTCAGTAACACGACATGCAGACATTTGTAACACTTCTGCACTATTTCATGGTTTACACCACACACAGACAGCTGCAGTACACTGATTCTGTCCTGGGGGGGTATGGGGTGGCGGCAGGAAGGGCATCTGACCACCCCTTTAAATTAACCTTACCAAATCCGTTGTAACCTCGCCGACCCTGCGCAAGTGAAAGAAAGAAGTTCCATTGCAGTCTTTGTCATGAGGCTGAAATGGAGCGATTTCAAAAAATGGTTGAAATGGCTCTGAGCACTATGGGACTTAACATCCGTCCCCTAGAACTTAGAACTACTTCAATTTAACTAACCTAAGGACATCACACACATCCATGCCCGAGGCAGGATTCGAACCTGCGACCGTAGCAGTCGCGCAGTTCCAGGCTGAAGCGCCTAGAACCGCTCGGCCACCGCGGCCGGCATCGTCAGAAGGGTCCAGGTCGGAGAAACGAGGTTTGTGGTCTGTGGAATTCGTTCGTGGCATTCCCTGGGTAATGTCGCTATTCTGGAAGGCGCAGTGAACCAACACAACTATGCATGTATCCTTGGGCACAATATCCACTCCTAAATCCAATTTGTTTTTCCTCTGCATGGTGGCATATACTAGCAGAAAAGGGCAACGTGCTACACAGCTCGCAATGTAGGTGCATGGTTCGAAGGGCACCAGGATTAGTTTACCATACTCCTTTGGCCACCAAACTCCCCGGATTTAAATCCAATCGAGAGTTCGCGGGAACATCTCGATCGGGCTATTCGCGCAATGGATCCTCAACCGAGAAACCTAGCGCATCTGGGCACGGTGCTGGAGGCAGCTCGGCCCCACATCCCTGTCGGTACCCCCAGAACCTCACTGTCTCTCTCCCTGCATGTCTTGCAGCGGTCCAGGATGCAAACGGTGATTATTCAGGCTTGTGACAGGTAGTCACATAATGTGACCACCTGTGACTTGGCGGTTTAGTTCACCAGAGACGGAGCACAACTTTTGATAGGAAAATGATGAAAATGGAAACTGATACTATCGTTTTCAAAGGGATCATCCCTGTATTTGCCTTAAACGGTACAAAGGAAACTAAGGAAATCTTGCTCCCGGGCGAGTATTTGAAACAAAAGTACCTTCCGTTTTAACCCAATATGGAGTATTCTGAAGTTACGTAATGGTCCGTCAAAGGGACACACTGTATGTGCAGTGAACTTACCACTTTATTGCAATAAAGCAAAACTACGCCGGCCGGAGTGGCCGTGCGATTCTAGGCGCAACAGTCTGGAACCGAGCGACCGCTACGGTCGCAGGTTCGAATCCTGTCTCGGGCATGGATGTGTGTGATGTCCTTAGGTTAGTTAGGTTTAATTAGTTCTAAGTTCTAGGCGACTGCTGACCTCAGAAGTTAAGTCGCATAGTGCTCAGAGCCATTTGAAACAAAACTACATCTGACAATCGACCTTTCACTTTTAATACAGTGTACAATACCGTACACTACATTTCGAATGTATTTTATCTTTACTTTTCTTGTATAAAGAATGTAGTATGGTGCATTATCAAACGAAATTAAAATCACTGCCACAATATGTTATTGAAAGATTTATTTTCACTGTAATTTCCTCTGCATATCGAGATTGACAAAGGTTGCCGTGTGCTGTTGTGAGCTGCTTCTCTTACAGGTAGTAGCATTCCAGTGAACTCATGAATTCGAGAACTAGAAATTTTTGCCCTAAACAGTATTATAGAATCTAGAAAACTAAAATAAGCGTAGGTAACATCTACTCTGAGAATATCTCTATTTCCCAGTAGGTCAGAATATTGTATAGATACCTGTCGTACACAAACATCTAATACGCGAAATCGTTAAACAGATATACTCCAGATACACTCAAGGAGAATCATCCGATTTCACAAGACTATATCCTCTACATGAATGAGGGGAGAAACATTGAGTAAATTTTAACTTACGCATCCAAAAATTTTATTTTCAGAAGGATATATCTTTTAGATGCTTCCACATACAGGCTGGAAGTATGTTTTACATTTACGTTCAAGATAAAAGCTTCTCTCTAGCTTCCACAAATGTTCCATGTCCTGTTCCCCAGACCACGACAAACATACAAATGATACCTAAACGCCGGTAGGGGTGGCCGACCGGTTCTAGGCGCTACAATCTGGAACCGCGCGACCGCTACGGTCGCAGGTTCGAATCCTGCCTCGGGCATGGATGTGTGTGATGTCCTTAGGTTAGTTAAATTTAAGTTGTTCTAAGTTCTAGGGGACTGCTGACCTCAGAAGTTAAGTTCCATAGTGCTCAGAGCCATTTGAACCATTTGATACCTAAACTTTAACTGTTTACTTATTAAGCCGTTTGTAGCTGTTGTACAATATATGATTGTTATCAGTACGCATACATGACTTTTCAAATATGTATTGACTTACCGGAATTTATTTATATTTTTTTTTTTTTTTTTTGGTCATCAGTCTACCTACTGACTGGTTTGACGCGGCCCGCCACGACTTTCTTTCCTGTGCTAACCTCTTCATCTCAGAGTAGCACTTGCAACCTACGTCCTCAATTATTTGCTTGACGTATTCCAATCTCTGTCTCCCTCTACAGATTTTGCCCTCTACAGCTCCCTCTAGTACCATGGAAGTCATTCCCTCATGTCTTAGCAGATGTCCTATCATCCTGTCCCTTCTTCTTATCAGTGTTTTCCACATATTCCTTTCCTCTTCGATTCTGCGTAGAACCTCCTCATTTCTTACCTTATCAGTCCACCTAATTTTCAACATTCGTCTATAGCACCACATCTCAAATGCTTCGATTCTCTTCTGTTCCGGTTTTCCCACAGTTCATGCTTCACTACCATACAATGCTGTACTCCAGACGTACATCCTCAGAAATTTCTTCCTCAAATTAAGGCCGGTATTTGATATTAGTAGACTTCTCTTGGCCAGAAATGCCTTTTTTGCCATAGCGAGTCTGCTTTTGATGTCCTCCTTGCTCCGTCCGTCATTGGTTACTTTACTGCCTAGGTAGCAGAATTCCTTAACTTCATTGACTTCGTGACCATCAAACCTGATGTTAAGTTTCTCGCTGTTCTCATTTCTACTACTTCTCATTACCTTCGTCTTTCTCCGATTTACTCTCAAACCATACTGTGTACTCATTAGACTGTTCATTCCGTTCAGCAGATCATTTAATTCTTCTTCACTTTCACTCAGGATAGCAATGTCATCAGCGAATCGTATCATTGATATCCTTTCACCTTGTATTTTAATTCCACTCCTGAACCTTTCTTTTATTTCCATCATTGCTTCCTCGATGTACAAATTGAAGAGTAGGGGCGAAAGGCCTCAGCCTTGTCTTACACCCTTCTTAATATGAGCACTTCGTTCTTGATCGTCCACTCTTATTATTCCCTCTTGGTTGTTGTACATATTGTATATGACCCGTCTCTCCCTATAGCTTACCCCTACATTTTTCAGAATCTCGAACAGCTTGCACCATGTTATATTGTCGAACGCTTTTTCCAGGTCAACAAATCCTATGAAAGTGTCTTGATTTTTCTTTAGCCTTGCTTCCATTATTAGCCGTAGCGTCAGAATTGCCTCTCTCGTCCCTTTACTTTTCCTAAAGCCAAACTGATCGTCACCTAGTGCATTCTCAATTTTATTTTCCATTCTTCTGTATATTATTCTTGTAAGCAGCTTCGATGGATGAGCTGTTAAGCTGATTGTGCGATAATTCTCGCACATGTCAGCTCTTGCCGTCTTCGGAATTGTGTGGATGATGCTTTTCCGAAAGTCAGATGGTATATCTCCAGACTCATATATTGTACACACCAACGTGAATAGTCGTTTTGTTGCCACTTCCCCCAATGATTTTAGAAATTCTGATGGAATGTTATCTATCCCTTCTGCCTTATTTGACCGTAAGTCCTCCAAAGCTCTTTTAAATTCCGATTCTAATACTGGATCCCCTATCTCTTCTAAATCGGCTCCTGTTTCTTCTTCTATCACATCAGACAAATCTTCACCCTCATAGAGGCTTTCAGTGTATTCTTTCCACCTATGTGCTCTCTCCTCTGCATTTAACAGTGGAATTCCCGTTGCACTCTTAATTTTACCACCGTTGCTTTTAATGTCACCAAAGGTTGTTTTGACTTTCCTGTATGCTGAGTCTGTCCTTCCGACAATCATATCTTTTTCGATGTCTTCACATTTTTCTGGAGCCATTTCGTCTTAGCTTCCCTGCACTTCCTATTTATTTCATTCCTCAGCGACTTGTATTTCTGTATTTCTGATTTTCCCGGAACATGTTTGTACTTCCTCCTTTCATCAATCAACTGAAGTATTTCTTCTGTTACCCATGGTTTCTTCGCAGCTACCTTCTTTGTACCTATGTTTTCCTTCCCAGCTTCTGTGATGGCCCTTTTTAGAGATGCCCATTCCTCTTCAACTGTACTGCCTACTGTGCTATTCCTTATTGCTGTATCTATAGCGTTAGAGAACTTCAAACGTATCTCGTCATTCCTTAGTACTTCCGTATCTCACTTCTTTGCGTATTGATTCTTCCTGACTAATGTCCTGAACTTCAGCCTACTCTTCATCACTACTATATTGTGATCTGAGTCTATATCTGCTCCTGGGTACGCCTTACAACCAGTATCTGATTTCGGAATCTCTGTCTGACCGTGATGTAATGTAATTGAAATCTTCCCGTATCTCCCGGCCTTTTCCAAGTATACCTCCTCCTCTTTTGATTCTTGAACAGGTTATTCACTATTACTAGCTGAAACTTGTTACAGAACTCAATTAGTCTTTCTCCTCTTTCATTCCTTATCCCAAGCCCATATTCTCCTGTAACCTTTCCTTCTACTCCTTCCCCTACAACTGCATTCCAGTCACCATGACTATTAGATTTTCGTCCCCCTTTACATACTGCATTACCCTTTCAATATCCTCATACACTTTCTCTATCTGTTCATCTTCAGCTTGCGACGTCGGCATGTATACCTGAACTATCGTTGTCGGTGTTGGTCTGGTGTCGATTCTGATTAGAACAACCCGGTCACTGAACTGTTCACTGTAACACACCCTCTGCCCTACCTTCCTATTCATAACGAATCCTACACCTGTTATACCATTTGCTGCAGCTGTTGATATTTCCCGATACTCATCTGACCAGAAATCCTTGTCTTCCTTCCACTTCACTTCACTGACCCCTACTATATCTAGATTGAGCCTTTGCATTTCCCTTTTCAGATTTTCTAGTTTCCCTACCACGTTCAAGCTTCTGACAATCCACGCCCCGACTCGTAGAACGTTATCCTTTCGTTGATTATGCAATCTTTTTCTCATGGTAACCTCCCCCTTGGCAGTCCCCTCCCGGAGATCCGAATGGGGGACTATTCCGGAATCTTTTGCCAATGGAGAGATCATCATGACACCTCTTCAATTAAAGGCCACATGTCCTGTGGATACACGTTACGTGTCTTTAATGCAGTGGTTTCCATTGCCTTCTGCATCCTCATGTCGTTGATCATTGCTGATTCTTCCGCCTTTAGGAGCAATTTCCCACCCCTAGGACAAGAGAGTGCCCTGAACCTCTATCCACTCCTCCGCCCTCTTTGACAAGGCCGTTGGCAGAATGAGGCTGACTTCTTATGCCGGAAGTCTTCGGCCGCCAATGCCGATTATTTATCAAAATTTAGGCAGTGGGGGGATCGAACCACGGACCGAAGACATTTTGGTTATGAATCAAAGACGCTACCCCTAGACCACGGGTGCGGTACCAATTGTTTATAAGAACATGTAAAAAGACCTAAGTAATCCATACGACATCAGATTCATACGTTTTTATTAAGATGCTGACTTATGGTATAACAATAGTGCTTTCGCACGTATGCTTAAGAGCTCTTCTGAAGGAATACGTATTATTCACCTTCTGAGAAATATTACGTCTCTGCCCGCTGTATTCTGGTTTCTAAGTTAGAACGAAATCATTTATTAACTACTCTCCTTAATCCTAGTCTCTAACTTATACAACAGATTATGGTAGGTAAGTGTATCAGAGGCCTTTTACAGGTCTAATAATAGTCCTGACACATGACTATTAGCGTACTGCTTCCAGCCAGTAGGGGTGATTGAAGTTCTGCGCTCTGTAGCGAGAGGATCTTTATGTGGGTATTTCTTATGATTAATATTAACAAATTAATTTTAATATTATGCCAATTACCTGAATGAGTTTCATTGTTAGAGGTCTCCATGCTCTAGTGAGAAGACTATCAGCAGCAAAGTTACAAAGTAGCTGCAGGTATTACCATGATTTATTACGTAAGACATTTTGACATTACAGATTTTGTGTAAACTAATGACATCATAACATATTTTGCAAAGTGATGGTAGATACTGATGCAAAATACTTTGACATTGTGCCATGTATAAATTAATGACACCATGGCATATTCTGCAAAATACTAGGACATTACAGTGCGTGTATATAATTTAATAAAGTAATGCTAAATTATGCAGAATGATGGAAAAAAATGTTACTCCGTTCACTCCTCTAGGCAAATTGTGTGTATATGTGTTCGGCAGGGTGTTGTCGTACCTAAAAATGATAGGCAATATTTCCATAGTTAATGGTCCAAAATGACTTTAGAATCTCAGTTAACACAATTAGCAGCAAAGTATTGGACATTTTCTGTAATTTTTTACAAATGCCAACGCTAAGTACGAGACTGAAGCCTCTGCTACGAGGAATTCTCGCACTGCCTCCACTCAAAGTTGTGTGCACATTTACATTAAATATACTATGCATTTGCAGTCGCGACAGACAGACTGGGATGTTGGTGTCCATATGTGGTCTATTTCTTTGGTGTAATATGTCACACATGTCAATTAGGCAGCGGCAAGCTTGAACGCGCATTTTTGCAAGCCTCAGCCTGTCCTGAGAAAAGCATAAGTCCATTTCTGCCTCGTCGGTGATGTATGGGAGACTGCGAAAGTATTCATTCGTTAAGTACTTTTGCAAGGGCCAACTTGTCAGGACTTGTCTAGATGGTGTAATGTGACATTACAGACGGACATTAATATGACATTCATCTGCAGATCGAATCGGATGCTGTGTGTAAGCACTCTCTTGCAAAATAAAAAAAAAAAGAGTAAGGAGACCTGTAAGTGCAGTTAACAAACCACAGCACGACATTCAGACAATTAAATTACTGCTACATACTAAATCTACGCCACTACTACATTAGTTTTGTGTGTGTGTGTGTGTGTGTGTGTGTGTGTGTGTGTGTGAGAGAGAGAGAGAGAGAGAGAGAGAGAAGAATGGCATATTCTGTAAAACGGAGAAAAACTTTTCGAGTAAGGAGGAAGACTCGAACATTTTCGTTACATTGTTTCTAAAATTGGTTCTTGCAAGTTATTAGATGTTTTGGATTTCAAATTCTATAAACTGGTGGAAAATGTTAGTCCACCCACTCCTCTAACCAAATTGTGTATGACTGGGGGCTATCTTACTTAAAAGTGGTTCCCAATATTATTATAATTAGTGGTTCAAAACGGTCAAATTCAAATTTCGTATCTTAATTAAACAATTAACAACAAAGCATCAGGCATTTTCTGTAAGCACTACACAAATATACGCTCTACGTACGAGGGCGAACAGCAAATAAACAATTGTAATGAGCAAACAAGTCCCTAGTTTTATTTTCTGTGTCTACCACCTCGGTAAAATTAGGCTGGAGGAAACACCCAAGTAGTAACCTTCAATCGCGGGCAGGGGTGGTAAATTTAGGCAAGAGAAAACACAGAAGCAGTAACCTCCAAACGTGGGCAGGATTGGTGCAAAGCACCTAACACGAAATTTTTTCCCATGGACTGTCCTTGGGCCATCTGCAGTTCGCTCTGTGCCTTCCATTAAGGCACGTGGTATTCGTCCGCGACCACCAAGAGCCGCGGAACGCAATCCTCGTACATAAACAGCACCTTCAGCTCGGCGTCTGCGGTGACAATGTGACCACGTCATAGTGTGTGTGTTTTAAATATAGTAGCAGAAGTCATCCATTGACCATCACTGTTTTACATTTTTTAGACTGATATGCACCCAAATGCACACGTTTCATTCTAAAATATATGTAAATAAATACAATGTTGTAATGTGAAATGTCGGGAAACGTTAGACCTGTAGGAGAACTATGTGTGTCAGTGAAATAGCCTCCAATAAGGCTGATTAGAGTCCAATTACGGATGGCAAAGCTTCGTATTATACTCTAAAGCTATATGATTTGTATAAGAGGTGGCATTCACGATAGTAATGTTCGAGGACTTGACTTTCTCATATTTTAAAAGCACGTTGCTCAATTACGCTATTTTGTATTATAAATTAACCTAACAATGATGTCATCCATTTGTACTTTGGCATATGTTAATAATATAGAACACAGTCCAACTACAGCTGGTAAAGCTTCATATATGTACTCTAAATCTGTAAGATTTGTGTAACAGATTACAACAATAATAACAGTCTTGTAGAAATTGACTTTACACAGAAAATAGAGTAATTAAGCTATCTGTGTTTACAATAGGATAAAGTTAGTTCCCGAAACATCGTTATTATGATTGCTGTCTTTATATAAATCGTATAGCTTTAGAGAACGTGCACGAAGGTTTGCCAGCCGTAGTAGGACTGCGATCTGTGCTATTAATATACGTGAACGTACAAATGGATATCATCATTGTTAGGTCGTCACGGAGCAATACTTTTGTAAGAATCGTCAGGCATAAAGCAGTATTTATGATATTTGAAGTCGCAATATATATGTGTGTTTTAGTGTATGTTAGCTTCGGTACCTACCAATTTGTCAATTTTACAACCTTTCCTGCTGATTTTTACTGACAAATTACCAAAATTCGGATTTCGCGTCCTACTAATTTGGCAGTTTTATAGCCGTTCACGCTAATTTTACGGCCAATTTGGCCTATTTCCGGATATATTGTCCTACCAATTTGTCAATTTACAGCCAATACTTCCAATTTCCTATCAGTTTGCCAATTTTGGACCCATTTTACCAATTTCCAGTTTTTCCGCCTGTCCACTAACATTTTCCGCCATTTTGTAGAATTTTAAATGCAAAAAAATCCTCATAACCATAGGAACAGGTTTAGAGACGATGTCATGCTTTGTAATAAACGTGTGAGAGTCTTCCATCTTACTGGAGAAATGTTATAGAAATTTTACGCCATTTTGCAGAAAATCCCATGGTGTCTTTAATTTATGCACACTATAATGTCAAAATATTTCACATTAATATATCCCGGCATGTCATTAATTTGTATACACACTGAAATCTCAAAGTATAATAAATCGCAAGAATAGAAATGACGTATATTGAGTTATGTGTGTTTACAATGGGATACAGTCAATTTCTCGATTATTATTATTATTATTATTATTTCCTTCTGTTACATAACTCTTATAGCTTTAGAGAACATACACGAAACTTTGTCGACTGTAGTTCGACTGTATTCTGTGTTATTAGCGTACGGAAAAGTACAATCGAATGTCGTCGTCGTTTGGTAGTCATGGAGTGATATTTTTGTGAGAATCAGTAGGCATGAAGCTGTATTTAAGATTCCTAAAATCAGCACTCCATATGTGTATTTTACAGTATATAAAGGCTGGATTTTGTACTTAACGATCTACCAATTTGTGGATTTGGTGGCCTGCCGGAGTGGCCGAGCGGTTCTAGGCGCTACAGTCTGGAACCACGCGACCGCTACGGTCGCAGGTTCGAATCCTGCCTCGGGCATGAATGTGTGTGATGTCCTTAGGTTAGTTAGGTTTAAGTAGTTCTAAGTTCTAGGGGAATGATGACCTCAGCAGTTAAGTCCCATTTGAACCATTTGTGGATTTGGTGTTCTACCAATTTGCCACGTTTGCAATCTTTACTGCCAATTTTTAGGGCCAGTTTGCCATTTTTGGATTTGGTGTACTATCAATTTGTCAATTTACGATCTTTTCCGTCCATTTTTACAGCCAATTTCTACCAATTTGTTAATTTTATAGTCTATACTACTAATTTTCTACTAGTCTGAGAATTTTCCAGCTCATCCTCCGACGCCACAGGACTATTACTTTCCTCGGTTTTATAGAATAGGAAAAGAAAAAAGTCCAATTACCAAATTTGGAAGCAACATCATGCTTTGTAATGAATATGTTGGAGTCTTCCATCTTACTGGACAAACGTTCCAAAAATTTCCAACATTTGGCAGAGTATGCCATGATGTAGTTAGTTTATACATCTATAATGTCAAAGTATCTTACGTTAACATTTTCCACCATTTGTAGAACATCCCATGACCTCATTAATTTAGATACACTGTAATGTCTACAGCCCGTGGGATTCATATAATACGAGTATGTCACCTCACGAAACTACGCTATTGATCTACATTACAGATTTGAATATCAGTTGAGAAGCTCTGTATGGTTACTCGCTGTCATGCGGGAGTCACAGGAATCTACCATAAAACTGCGATTTGTGCTTCGTGTTAAATGACACTATCATAGACGTAATGTTGTCGGAGGCCTTACTGCACTAACGACAGCAACAGTCGGCCGTAGTGTCGTTTTGATCATCACTGTAGGGGCAGTTTTTGAACATAGGTTATAGCCTGTATTTGTCATACTTACGATATGGATGATTTGAAAACGGACACAGGTGTCTAAAACTAGTCACCATCAAGAAATAAAAAAAAAACACTTCTCAATGCAACTTATGACGGAGCTACAACCATTTATTTCAATTATAAGACAAGCTGCGGACCTATTTTTCACCTCAAACATGCTGCAAGTTCGTCAACATTTTTACTCATGTGTACAGAAAGGCATAGCGCTAATAAGGAGTTGCCTTATTGTGGTGAAAAGGTATTTAGGCATTTATCTGTGTAAAAGGCACCATTGTTTAACTTTGCATATCTTATGAAAAGTGTTGATGTCAGCAGTGGAATATTTTTAAATAACAACGCTAAGATTACTTTCTATTCTCCTCTTATTGTCGTTTTAAATTCCTACCATTCGTGTTCCACCACACATAGAAGCCAAAACCGATGGTTTGAATGACAGTGACAGAACACAACGGGAATTAACAGACGTTGAAAGCGGAATGGTAGTTGGAACTAGATGCATTGAACATCAGATTTCGGAAATCGTCGGGGAATTCAATATTCTGAGATCCACAGTGTCAAGAGTGTGTGGAGAACACGAAATTTCAGGCATTACCTCTCAGCACAGACAACATGGAGTGCAAGCTTGATTAGGGAAGGATGGGAAAGGAAATCGGCCTTTGCCTGAAGCGATTTAGGGAAATCATGGAAAACCTAAACAGGATGGACAGGCGCGGGTTTGAACCATCGCCCTTCCGAATGCTAGTCCAGTCTGATAACCACGGTGCCAACTCCACGATACGATCAACTCGAGTGTCTTTGCTAACAGAACGACAAGGTCTTCAGGGCCAATACTGGGCTCATGACCAAATCGGTTGGACCCTAGATGACTGGAAAACCGTGATTTAGTCACATGAGTCCAGATTTTAGTCGATAAGAGCTGATGATAGGGTTCGAGTCTGGCGCAGACCCCACAAAGTCGTGGACCAAGTGACTGTACAAGCTGGTGGTGACTCCATAGTTGTGTGGGCTTTGTTTACATGGCGTGGACTAGGTCTGCTGGTCCAAGTGAACCGATCATTGACTGGAAATGGTCATGATCGGCTACTCGGAGATCATCTGCAGCTACTCATGAACATTTTCCCAAGAATGGAATTTTATGGATGACAATGAACAGTGTCACCGGGCCACTTATTCGCGATTGGTTTGAAAACTTTCTGGACAATCTGAGCGAATGATTTGTGCACCCAGATCGTCTGACATGAATCCCATCTAACATTTATGAGACACAATCGAGTGGTCAGTTCGTGCTCAGACTCATGCACCTGCAACACTTTCGCAATTATGGACGGCTATAGAGCCAGCATGGCTCAGTATTTCTGCACAGGACTTCCAACGATTTATTGAATCCATCTCACAATGAGTTGCTGCATTATGTCGGGGCTAAAGCAGGTCTGACACGATATTAGGAGATATCCCATGAGTTTTGACACGACAGTGTATGTCTTTTGCTGACTGCTCTGACAAGACGAAAACTTGTTAGCGACATATCAGCTTCTTCCTGACAGGTGGCCAAGGCAGATACCGAGGCAGCAGAACTTTGGGACATACATAAGTATTGGGGCAAGAGAGATTCTGCCCCAAAGCACCGTTATCCAATATGGCGGCGATGAATTCATCCAAGCTATCGGCCGTGACGTCATCCAAGATGGTGGCAGTGACGTCATCAAAGATGGCGGCCATAACGACATCCAAGATGGTAGATTTTGGTGGGAAGTTTGAATTTTGGTGGGAATATGGGGCAATTGGGCAACCTTCACTAACCTAACCCCCCTCCCCTCCCATCCCCCAGAAAAATAGCGGGAAGTTCAAATTCCATCAGGATAATGCAACACACCATGCTTATCTCTACTAACCTAAGAAAATCGCGGCAAGATAGGTCACTTGGGCTACCTACACTAACCTAAGTCACCCAACCACCACCAATTATGTGACAGTATGTTTCCCAATTTCATTATCATAGCTAAAGCACCCCTTCTCCACTTTACGATTATCATCGCAAATGTAGATAGATGACTGTGCAGTACGTCCATTCAATGTTAATTCTTGATTAGGAACATCATTGAAGTTTATCAGCCAATGCTGCACATATTTCTGACACTCTGAGTATAGTGCATAATTTATGCTGATGAGAGTCACAGAGCATTCTCGCTGTCTTAGGGTAAAATTAGATGGTGAAAGACCCTCTCGCACTGTCATTGACCAGCCTACCCTGCAGCACCACTACCAATTTAATCAGCATCCGACCAGAAATAGGTCGCTACACTCCACGTCTCGTGAATGAATGGAGCTTACCGAGTCCATCCAAGTGCACAAGATTTCTCGAGATGTGCCCATGTCGAGAGCTTAGCACTCCTTATCGATGTATAGTAACAAATTTCAAAGTGTCGTGATGTAATAGCAGACAGTTAAGAAGAACAAGAAACGAATAATTTTTATGCACAATGGAGCTCCAGACAGATGGAGTTCGGCGCATTTTTGTGTAAATCAACCAAGCTATCAACTATAAAGTATTGTTCTAGAGTCTAGGATCGGTACCTGGAAGGTATTGGCAAGAGATAACATAAACACACGCACTCCTAAGGCTACAACGTTCTGCACTTAAAACAGGCTATAATGTTAGATTGCCTGCACTTCCAACCTATTAGTCGTATGGAGTGTAGGGCTGTTAATATTACAATATAAGAAATGTATTTCAAGCACATGACATACACCCTTCTTCTCGGTTTCTCTATGATAAACTACGGTATAGACCTGTAAAACGAGAAAACTACTCCCTTAAAACACTGGCTATGCATGATACATGCACAATATAACTTTCCAGAGACGTTTAGCATCCACTGTTCACATCCAATCACAGTTCAGAAAATATATGATGCGTGCATCAGATCTATATAAAATGATCGTAAGTAGCGGGGGATGCCTCCTACAAGGAGACAGATAAACACATAGCAGCAGCGTCCGGCATGTGAAAATTAGAAAGTCATTGCGTCACTAACTCTGTAAACAGCACAACTGCCAGGCAAATGTGTACACAGGGATTACAGCACCTCACAAGCACCTATCGCTAACTTTGTTAGGACGCTGAAGTCTCGATTTTACACCCAAGATTCGACAGGGGGGATGGAGTACATCGCATAAATCGAAGTTCGTTTAGAGGAATGTATCAAGCTTCATCACACATGAGATGGAAGTCCTCTGATGACCGACACTTTTACCATTAACGATCGCAAGTAGACAGTGCTTTAAACCACATACAGAGCATGTGGTTGTATACGAGCAGAACACAGGATATGTCACGCAACTGATGCATCTGGACAGAAAAGTGGAAAAATTGACCTGCAGGAACTTCTCCTTCTCTAGAATGCATCAGTCACCCATTAAATCGTACCTCATTACAGCTCCATTGATCACGTTGTCCACTCTCTGTTATCCTTTATCGCAGATACAAGTAAGTTTAGAGGTGAATAGTCCATGGTCTTCCTGAAAAGAATCAAATGCAGTAGTCAACTCACGTGTATCACTGGTACTTCAACAGACATTCAGTATAATGCTGCCTCGATGGAAAGGAATTGACTACCTCCCTGTTTCCCTTCGTTTTGGTGCCGACATGTCGGGTTCCTCTTGTTCCAGCATACTTGTTCCCATGTACAAAGTGTTAGGTGTGAACCAGAAGATAGGCAAGTACTTCTTCAATTTCTCGACATTTTGGTGTATATTCGGTCAATTTATACCTATTCCCTCATCATTTTTCGCAGTTCTATGGATTTTATGTCATATCTATCCATGCGATCATGACATAACCTCTCGTCCTGTGTTCTAAAATTGCTTGTAAATGTAGCACAGCTACCAACACCTAGCCCAAATGCACTGATTGGGAAGCGTAATATAGCACTGTACTCGACTGTATCCAGTCACCTCCACATTAGGAGAGTGTTAGCTGTGTTTGCTGTATGTCTGTGTATATGCATGCCTCCCAGACGGCCCCCAAGACCCAGACCTCCCCGCTGGTGGACTAAACTTCGAACATAGAATACATGTGTGGACATAATGCGTGGTTGGTCCACCCACAAACCCTATCGCAGATGTGATGTGTGGTAGATCTGCCTCTGAACATAGGTACGGATACATGGTCCGCTGCAGATCCACACTCGAACGCTAACTCGGATTTGGTATATTGTGGATCTGCACCCAAACAATGCTTCGTACATTGCGTGTGGCAGATCCATCTCCAAACCCTATCCTGTGTGTGGCATATTAACGATCTGCATCTCAACATCGCTCCAGATATAAGATGCAGTGGGTCCACATTTTAACGGTAACTCAGGTCTAATGAGGGTCCTGGGTGCCTTCCACGAGGCATGCATATACTCAGGCTTACAGAAACACAGCAAACGCTCTGCTAATGTGGAGGTTACTGGGTACAGTCGAATACAGTGCTATATTACAGCTCTCGATCAGTGCATTTTGGCTAGGTGTTGGTAGCTCTGCTACATTTACAAGCAATTTTAGAACACAGAGAGAGAGGTTATGCCACGATCCCACGGACAAATAAGACAGTGCTTATGCTCTGTGACTCTCATCAGCATAAATTATGCACTATGCTCGGAGTGTTAGAAGTATGTACACATTGCGAGCAAACTCTTCTGGTTTTCTTATGTTGTAATTGTGTTTTATTTAAAAACAGCCAATGTATGGCATGTTATGGTATCCGCCATCAGAACATGTTTTACACCATGCGATGTCTAGTTTTCTGTGAATGGGTGGGGATCAGAACTTCTTAATGTCACTTTAGTACCTGGCACAGGCCTCGCAGTCGTGGCAGAAAAACGAAATGTTTAGCATTGTACAAAAGCGTGTTAGAAAACAGTGTTTCAAACAAATAAACAGGACGAGAGGGAGCGTCTTTTTCGTCTTAGTATAGTCTGTGGGATACGACCATTCGCCTAGAGTATAGGTGGTCAAACTTTAATGCAGTCTCTGCAATGCCTGTATATTTAATAGGATCATGCCATACAGGCAGAAGTAGCAGCAGCAGTTTGAGGTGTAAATTCGCTGAGGGACGGGGTGTACTGTCAGGAATTCTTGGAGGGCTGCACACTGCTATTCTGGAGAGCATTGCGAAATCTCCCTCTCAGCGCTGGAGCCCACCGCATCTTTGCGTCATCATGCGGGCAATGGTGCTTAGGTGAGTTCTATATCGGGTGAAGTTAGTGGAGCTTCTATAGTTCTCAGTTTTTCTCTGTTTGGGGATAGAGAATAACGATAATTTCATGTTGGGCTGATAGATTTGAATGGATATGCTTTGGTCTGTAGTATCTGTATCTAGTACGGAGACGTACCACATTGCACACATTTCCACCAAATGGTCAAAACACTGTCCTGTTGCACTAACTCAGGTCGTTCTATTTCTACATGGGTTGCAGAAGGTGTTGGATATGTCTTTCTCTGACTTCTGCTCAGTTCCGACTTGAACTAGAACGATCACATGCGCTAAGCTGTAGAAATGGGAGCAGTTGCAAGATGCGTAGGGGCTGACTAAACCCACGTTGGAATTTTACTGTAGCAGCTAGGTTCTAGAAGGCGACTCGTTTCAAGATATGGGAGTGCCAGAAAAATGATTGAGTAGTGGTTGTACTCACTGAAGGAATTGTGAATAGGATCCAACGCAGGTATGTGCTTGAATGGAAAGACCTCATTCCAAATCATGGACGTCATTTCTAGCAGATAGCATAACACTAGAGGTCTGAGAAGCTAGAGTACATTTTCTTACAACTTCAATCAACGCACCATCTACTGCTTCTCAATCAACCATCGCCTATAGCTCAGTGGATATATTACCAAACCTCTGACAAGGGATCGAGACAGAATGCGTTACAAATAATGTAGAAATATCTAGCTGTGGTGGCGTCAGTTTCATACCACATTCCTTAGCTGAACCACTTTCTAAATTGAGTAATTTTATTACGAGGTTTCACCATTGGCGATCTGCTGGTCTGATACTATATATAATCCTGTGATCGCCGTAACGGTATTTGTCTGGACAAAAAGCACCTAATTCAGAGGTAATGTCATACCTTGATTCGTAAAGCGGGTATAGCTCTTGTATGCATCCATAGAACAAAGACTGCTTGTGACAGTAACATACAGTAGTTGTTGAGATACGGTTTTTTAACATGTGGCGGTTTGTAAGATGATCACCGTCTCAGTATTTGTCTGGAAAACCCACATGATTCGTAGGTGATGCTATACGTGGATTTATAAGGCAAATACAGCTTTTAACATGGATACTTGTGTTCACCTGTAGAACCAAGACCGCTTGTGACAGTAACTTAACAGTAGTTGTTGTGATCGGGGTTTTTCCATATGAGACGATTACGGCTCTCTTTCTAACACTCAGTGGTATACTCACAAGAAAACTTATGAGACATATCCATCCATCGCTGATTTTCTCTCTCTATTATTTTATATCGTAGGTAATCAGTTATTGATGAAGTATTATATTTAGTAATAGGGGATGTGTGATAGGTTCACCTTGAGCATCAGGCTTATAAAGTATGTGTTTGTGTTCCGACATATGCAAAGGAAATGGCTATGTCCATCCATAAGGAAGGTGTGGATTTGATGTCTAGTACTGTGATAGCAAAGGGAGGAGTATGTCAGGTCATAAGAATTGTATTGTATTTTTATTTCCAGATCCATAGCCATCAACAGGGTCTATTGCCGATACTTCACTCATTGTTGAATGTCATCCAATTGAGACCGTGATCATAACATTTAGTTGTAAGTACAGGCATGGAATGTATATGTGACCGATTTCTTAGGATGAATGATTTGTAAATTGTTCAGTTGACTGCTTCTGCACATTTCGCGCCTTTATTTAGTTCAGAGAAGATCGATAGTGGTGTGTGCATCTACTATGTGGAAGACACATTTGCTGGTTCTGTAGACGTGAGAAACAACATAATTGACCTTGTAAATTATAGAGATGATTTCGAAACTGTTACATCACTGAGATCGGTATTCATGGGTGGAAATATCATTTTTTGTCTGTTTGTTTCTAGTTACTCAGTGGTCTAGAGCACTCTCCACCTAGCTTAAGTTTTGGGTTTGTATAGAAATAATTCCCAGTCTATATCTCAGGAATTATGTTGCGTGAGCGATCGGTAGGATACTGTTGTGTGCGAACCATGCAAAATTAGATATGTTCTTGTAATCCTAGAGTCTGGACATGGGCGTAGAAACGAGAGCAAGCAGGCAGGTCCAGACCAGTCTGTAATGCGTTTGTACCGAGGAGGTGGTGGTGGTGGTGGTGGTGGTGGTGTGTGGGGGGGGGGGGGGGAACGAGCCATTCTTTGAACAACATTTCTGAGAGTGATCCATTGACGGCTTTCTGATGTCAAAGTGATGATTTTGTATGTGTACTACATCGACACAGTATGTGGTGATATACTGCTGGGTTGGAGATCAGTTTCAAGTGCCTGTGGAAGAGGAGTGTAATTGAGTGAGAGTCTGTCTGTATTTGACGATATGTATAACACTTTGCGAGGTACAGTTATCACTGCAATATGGAGATCAGTGTAAAATAGTTTATTGCCACTAAATGTCACATCTGTAGAAATAAAGAAAAGGCGGATGGTGCTTCCCTAGGACTGAGGAGCATTATGACATTTAGCCAGTGTGAGTGTAGGCATACCATAATTTTTTCAGGTGCTGTACAGATATAAAAGATAACTGCAGTGTTTGTGTAAAATGTGCATATATTGCATTATAAAGTTACTGTGGTTTATGTTGTGGCATGACTAGAGAGGATGACTGTGTGTCCTGTTGTGAGGGATGTATAGATTCAGCACATTGATAACTGCGAGGATATGAGGGAGATTTTTTATGTGGAAAATTATGTGCGCTATAGATACTGAGATTTGTTCCAGAAGCACAGCCATCAAGAAGAGACATTACCTGTACTTCGATCAGTGTCAAACTGTAGCAGCAATCAATATTTATTTACACTGGTAAATATGTTCCTGGCTTCCAATATTCTTGTGAGTCTCATATGTATTTGATGATCTGTAGACAACATTGCAGGTTTAACTGTCAATGCAATTTAGAATCTATGCAAAATAATTTTACTGCTGAAAATTCCATCTGCAGAAAGAAATAAAAGGTGGATGATGCTTTGATACCGATGGCATCATTAATTTGGCGGGTAAATTCGATAAGAGCCAATCGTAATGCTCGATTCATTCACACTCTTTGTGCTGGGATATAGGAGCCTCTACATAGCAGTGGGAACGTTTGTGTGTGTTGAAAGCAAGAAGGGTAACACGTGATGGACTGGGGTTTCACGTTAGGACTGCTGGGAAGAGCGCATGCGATATTATTCTTTGCTCTTTGCAGTTGAGCACAGTTAGACGTGTCTCTCATGTTGAGCTAGCAACAATGCACCCTGTGCTAGTTTGTCATCAATTGTAATGACACATGCTGTCCAGAGGCGTCTCATGTATGAGACCAGCGTGAGCGTGCCTTGGAATTCTGCAACGTCAGTATAACACTGGCTGTATACCCAAAAATAGAGGCAACTTTCACCTGCGTCCAGCGGCGGCTCGTCGCTGTGACGGCACGCACCCTTTGAGCGCCTGCGCTTCCGCCTGGTCTCGTCAGCAACAGCACCTAGGTGAACACATATTTCAGGAGGAATTTCTCAGGTATAATGTATGAAAGGGATGTCACTACCTCATGCATGCGGACATCTGTGTGTGGTTTGACAGCTGACGACCACATCACTTCGTGGGGCTGCAGGTAATCTGCTGTGTGGTCCACAGGGAGTGTCTGATGGTGTCTGCATATGTTGTTTGAATGTCTGTTGCATTTTTGTGCGAGCAAGCCTGTAGGCAGCATTACACATTATTTGGACAGTTTACGAGTTGATTTCATCTCTGCACGTCTGTGTACTGCATTATTTAGGAGGAGTCTGCATGTCTGTACTGAAATTATTTCGGTAAATTAGGAGTTGTTTGCATGTCTGCAGAGCATTATTTAGGAGTAGTTTACAGGTCTGCATGCTGTGTGGCCTGACCAAGCATGTGTTTTGTACCAGTATGACAAATATACTCCATTCCTAATTAAACTGTTCCAAAATAAATAAAGTACACTCATTCCTCACTTTATCCAGCAGCCCAGTGCAGGTTGAGACATTTTTGCGCCATTTTCCCCCTACAGACCACCATCTTGGATTACATCATAGCAGGGATGACAGCATACTCTGGTCGCAGTATTGTGTACTAGGTCAGTTGGAGTCTAGATCTCGTGTTGGAGACATTGTCTGCAAAATAAAAACCTTATGTACAGCACAGGCAGAGTAGTTTTTCCACCATTTCCCCCCATCATCTTGGATTACATCACGAAATGAACGACAGCGCTCTCTGATGGTGGTACTGTGTACTAGGTCCAGACCTCATGGTGAACACACTGTTTGTCACCATCTTGGATAACGGTACTTGCATCATCAGCAGACATCATAGCTGCTATCTTGGGTTATGGCACGGAACACAAGACAGCGCCCTGTGGCGGTGGTACTATGTAGGTCATTTGGAGTGTGGACCTCCTGGCGAACACACGGGATGGTGGTGCTCTCTCTAATTGTTTAAATAAAAGACTGGTGCATGATGTCAACAGTTGACGATTAGCAAGCATGTTTGCAAAGTCTTTCAGATGGATTATTATTTTGATAATTTACGAGTTGTTTGGCTCTCTGGACGTAAATGTATTGCATTATTTATGAGTGGTTTGCATGTCTGTAGGCTGTGCAATGCGTTATTTTGACAGTTTACAATTAACAAGTGCTTGGGTAGAGCATTATAAATGAGTTATTTAGGAGTAGTTTGTAGTTCTGTATGCTGTGTGGCATGTAAGAGCTTGTGTTCTTTATCACTGTGACAAATATACCCCGTCCCTAAATAAATTGTTCCAAAAGAAATAAAATACACTCCTTCCTCTCTCCAGCAGCCCAGTGTTGGCTGAGTGCTTTTCCCACGAATCCCAGGGAGGAAGTGGCAGTCAGACGACTGAGGTTAGTCCAAGTGTCCTTTCTTTCACGCCATTTTGTTAGCTTAGTAGAAATATGCGAATGGCCTTTCTTTACCACCAAAATTCAAGCTTGGCGCCAGTTCCTAGGAAGAGGTGGTGGTCGGGTGACTTAGGTTAGTATAGGTAGCCCAAGTGACCTATCTTGCCGCGATTTTCTTAGGGTAGTAGAGATAACCATGGTGTGTTGCATCAACCTGATGGAATTTGAACTTCCCGCCATTTTTCTGGGGGATGGGAGGGGAGGGGGGTTAGGTTACTGAAGGTAGCCCAATTGCTCCATCTTCCCACCAAAATTCAAACTTCTCACCAAAATCCACCACCTTGGATGATGTCACGGCCGCCATCTTTGATGACTTCATAGCCGCCATCTTGGATGACATCACGGCCGCCATCTTGGATGACGTCATCACCGCCATCTTGGATAATGGTACCTTGGGCCATAACTACCCTTGACCCAGTACTTACATATATACGGGACATCGGCAACAGGTGCAGCAAGAAGCAGCTGTGGCAGTCTTCCCAGTGTATTACCAGGAAAGTCAAGTGTGGAGGGATATCTGTAGGTCTCCATCATCTTAAAATTATTTTAGATAATGCATTTGTTTATCCTAGTCTCATGCTATGCTGATTGGGTATTTTATTTTCTAGTGTGAATTTTGGATTCTTTCTTCATCATTTATTTACGAGTGAGCCGTGGTAAAATTTGCTGTTTAGAAGAGCGCGCCGCAGCGCGTAGTGTGAAGCAGTCGCCCTCCACTTCTGGCGGTGGCGCCGCTGTGGCAACCGCAGCTTTGGTGTCTCCCCCTGGTGGGAAAGGGGAAAGGTTGCCTGTTCACGTGCATTTAAGGGGCGCTATGAGCTCGCCAGTGAGTCAGTCTGGGTCAGTCTCTCGTCCGCATTTGTTAGGCTGTCTGTAGGTCGGAGTGATAGTATGTCCGTCGTTCGGATCAACCTGTAAGGCCGGCAAAATGAGAGTCTTTCCATTCCGCCAGTAAGAGAACTCTGCGAGTGGTCGCCCGGTCGGGGCTTAGTTCCTGCATCTGAGTCTGCGCGTTAGGCCGCCAGTCAGCTGGAGTTGCTCAGGCAATGGTCATTGGCGGTTGGATCGATCGGTTGGTCGGTCGCGCACAGAGACAAGATGACTTGTCCGCCTTGAGCGTCGGCGCGTGTGAGGTCGCCACGTGAGCCCAGTGGGCCGCGCCATATAGCGAGGGGTAGTGGCTTCGCGGCCGACACGAGAGCAACAGGAGTCAACCCACAACATCGGTCTGGCCGGTGCGAGTTGCGACGCCGTGAGACGGGAGATTGGCGCGCCTCCCTGCGTCCGTTGAAGTGGCTGGCAGCGGACAATTTGGAAGAGCGTTTTGGGGGTGCTGCGCCAGGTCTTCGCCAGAAATCGCAGTTTATTAGAAGTTAAGTGATTGGTGATATGTTGTTTCGTTTACTTGTTAAGTTCTACTTGTTTCCTTGGTGAGATCACCAGCCGCTTTGTTTTGGGGTCGTCCCACCATTCTTCTCCATTTGCCCACCCGCGGGAAGGTGGTTATTTATGAATTGGGTGGTTCGTTTTTTTTCCCCCCCTTGTGGAGTAGGCGTGGGTTAGAGCAACCTGCCGTTTGTTTGTTCGGTAATCTCCCTATCAATCTGCCATACGTTAATAGCTGCCTCTGTCATGTTTGTCGGATTCGGTGTGTTAACGAATTTATTGCTTGAAGTGTAACGGCCTAATTCCTCAAATATGTTTTTATCTTGCCTATCATCTTGAGAGGCGGTATATGTGTACTGTAGAGCATGTTTGACCAACAATGTATAATTTTATGAGAGATTGCATTTCATGGGATTTTATTTAAACGGTCATTTTAGTATATAAAGTTGCCACCCTTCCACTGCAAGACTTTTCTTAGAGGTTAAAATCAAGTTGCACCTTCGGTGGCAAGTAATGTTTTAATTTTAGTTTTTTGTACCATTTCCATCCCTCTTACGGGGTGCATAGTTTGTGTGCTTGTGTGAATTGTTAAAACTTTAAGGTAGTCTGGTGTGTTGCAGATTTGCACCAATGTTGTCTTTCAGAGGTTGTTGTGAGTGGTCGCGACTACGGCGGTGTCAAAAGGGAGCGACAATGTTCTCAGCCCGAAAGCTCATACACTCAAAAATTTCTTTCTTTCTGCCTCTGAATAAACTGTAACTTGATATTTAGAGGGTGCTTTCTGCTTGTAATTTTAAATCTGTTTCTTAAAAAAAAGCTTTTAGGAATAAGATTCCCATTTGTTAAAAGCAATTTCTTTTCGATTTCACCAGTTACTCCCTGGCAACTACTTCCACGCTCACATAGTTTGATTAAATGTGTTAATGTTCTTGATGAATCGCTAGTAAATAAAGTAAATTCTTAAGAAAAGGTTTTGAAAGTAAATTCACGGTTTAACGAGCATACTAGAACAGTCTTGTAACAATGCCATGTACTTAGTCGGTTCATGCTCGACAGTGCACAGTACTAATTTGTTCCAAAAAGCTGCACCCGAATATACGATTTTTCGGAGGTCATATATCGCTTCTATTAATCAGAGATGAGGAGTCAGGTGATTTGGAAAGCCCTTGGCCTAGTGACCATTTGAATACCTATCGGCAGAAGGGGCATACAGCAGCTATCCTGCAATATAGGGTCAGAATTTAAACGTTACATACTTCCTCCAGCCAAGGTAAATTACAGAGATCAGTTGGTTCTTCTGCATTACATGTGGTTTGGGTGGACCCTAGCCAGCTTTTAAAAGCACCATATGTTTACGGGTGGTTCCTGAGAAAATCCTGAAAACCATGATTTTTCGCTACGAAGAGAACCAATTGTGGTAATGGCCAATTCTATAATTTCTATTCATGGCAGATTGTCGAAATTTTTACCATGTGTTTGTAAGATTATAATCCCGGGGGACTTCGAATTTTTTTTCGCTATCGTTATCTGTTACCAAGATCCAGATGTTCAAAGTTACCATACTTACGCAGAACACCGCAAAGACAAGATGTTCCCGTTTTGGCACAGTGGGCCGCAATTATTTAAATAACTAATTGCTGCACATAGCTCAGATGTTAACTATACATTCTTTAGACATTCATCTACGAACACCATTTTCCCGTTTTCTAAAATTTCTAAATATTTGCCATAGTTAGCACTTAAAATATGCACGTGAAATATGAATGTAAAATATGCGCGTAATTACCGGTGTGAGGGATAAATGTAGTTTTAACTGGTGCAATGAATACGTGAAAAAGGTGCTAGGGTTATCGCAAAGGTTCTAAAACACCAAACTATGTTTCTAGGCATTATTTTTTCACCAGTAAAATTGTATGTCGCTCTGTCTCTTTGGCGGCCATTCACGCCTATGCAAATATGCCCAAAGTGGTACTGCAACGACAAAAAAAGGGCTGGAAACGGTCTTAGTATGCCTGAAAAGAACTTAGTCACTGTCAAAAATTATTTAAAACTGGAAGACTGCCAATTGAGTAAAACATTACTAATAATATGTTTACCCTTTTAAGACACAAATCCTAAGTGGGGTATTCTCGACGAACTACGATCGCTGATCATAGTATCCAGAAAAAAATATAAAGCAAACGATCTAGTGTTAACCTAATGTTATGCATACTTAGTGGTTGTTTATATGTATAAAAGTATATAAATTTGTCGAAGTATATAAGTAAACTTTCAAAGCTTTACTGGCGTGAGGAATTCGATTTGTGTAAGCAATACTCCATGCTGTAGCAGGGACAGGAAGGGAACCAGTCAAAGAATGCTCCCGTGGAGCACAAAAAAGGCGAATATATTCCTCTTCAAAGAACTCTGGGGAAGCTACCATCTCAATCCTCATTCCGCCCACCTAAAAAAAAAAATGTTGGCATGGGAATATTTTCATACTTTTTTGTGCCGAAAGAGACTAGTCGAGAGACAGTTACAGTGGAGAAGAGAGGGAACAGTGCTAGTGGAAGAGAAATAGTGAGGAGGCAATGGCGATGGAAGAGAAAATGTGGCAATGAAAGAGAATGAGGGATAGATGATGGCAATAGTATTGGGAGCCAAAGAGAGAAGAGACGTTGATGGCCAATGAGAGAATGTTGCAGTAAAAAAGAAAAAGGGACGTATGGAAACAGAAGCAGTGGGAGCAAAAGAGAGTAAACAGTGGAAACGAAAAAATGGATGAATGGAGGCCACACATAGGCTTGGGGAGGGGGAGGGGGTCTGGACTCTTCCAGGCGCGCGAACTTTACTACTTATGTCTAGGGAAGGGCCTATTTTGGAAGAAATTTTAACATATGGTTACAGGGAGAAAAATAAGCCGCCCTCTTCCCCCAGCCGCCGAGTTCAAGTGGAAACAGTGTCAACGAGAAAGGATACAGAGTAAGCGAGACAGGAGACAATGGCAGTGGGATATCCTGGAAATTAGCAGGAGAAAAAGGAGATAGTGGGAGAGAGTCATATAGACGGTGGTAGTAAGAGGGGCTGGGTACACAGATTTTAAATATTCTGAGTAAATAGAGCGCGAATATGTTCGCATGCTATAATGCTCAGTTGCGGATGTTCTTCCTTCAGGACTGTTTGTGCTAAAATTTTTGGTGAGGAATGCTGAATGAGGACTGAGGCAGCTGGTTCCCCATTTCCCTGCTAGTCTTTTAAAGAGCAACGTATTCACTTTCTTTCCGACAGTAACATGTTTCCGCTGTAATGCATACTTTGTACGTATTTGCTGCAGTGTGTTGTTTGTTTGGCGTGGGGTAGGCATATGTATGTTACGGTATATTTGCAGAACATACCATGTGATGGAACTTCCTGGCAGATTAAGACTGTGTTCACCTGCCCGCGAAAGGTAAAGATTCAGAGTTCGAGTCCCGATCTGGCACACAGTTTTAATCTGCCAGGAAGTTTCATATCAGAGCACACTCCGCTGCAGAATGAAAATTTCATTCTGGAAACATCCCTCAGGCTGCAGAAAAAGCCATGTCTCCGCAATATTCATTCTTCCAGGAATGCTAGTTCTACAAGCTTCACAGGAGAGCTTTATTAGCAATTTCAAACATATGGTAGGTACGATAGGCAATAACATCTCTATCATTAAAACTTTCAAGTCCAGGTACACTAGAAACTCCACTACCACATCTTACTATGGCAACAGTGAACCATACATTTCCATGTGAGAATATATCGTTTATATCCAAACTAAAATTAAGTGAACAACCAAGAAATACACAAGGTCCGTCAACGAGGGCTTGGGCTGCAACACTCTTGACTGGAATGCGATTTTTCTTCTCTCCTGATGTTGTAAGTTCAATGTTTTCTATATTTTTGTAAACTGTTGTGCGACGACGTGCTTGGGTAGCTCAGCTGGTAGAACACTAGCCTGCGAAAAGTAAAACTCCCGAGTTCGAGTCTCAGTCCTGCACAAAGTTTTGATCTGCCAGGAAGTTTCATAATAGCGCACACTCCCCTGCAGAGTGAAAATTTCATTCTGGATACGATATAATATTTATCGCCATTTTCAAGCAGTCGACATCCATACTCGCCGAGAATGCTAAGGACTACTAGGGAGTATCGCCATATACACGATAGGCTATAGGCAGATTCTGGCGTTAGGAACTTGCTTATTCTGTGTACGAAACAGTAGTAAATAATAATAGTGATGCTGTAACTGTTGGTTGGTAATATTTATTGACAAAATGCAACCTAACGGTAGATTGCGTACTTACGACAATCCTGTGCGGCCGTTTTTTAGTAAGATTTAAAAAGAGAGATTATTAATTGATCACCGATGCGTCGGTTCTCGATTGTGCTCAGGAGAGTTTCGGATTGATTACGCGAAGGAGTTTTCTTAACTGACCTTTTGACCTGGATTGCCTTCACGCAATCAGAATCTTCGATGAAAATACCTAAGGGACCAACTTGAATATAGAAATGGAAACGAAAGCAAACTAGTGGAATTTCGTAAGAGAAAGATTAACAGATCTGAAGATGAACACATTAGTGGTCTCCCAAATACAATCGTGATAAAGAGCGAACCTGTAACAAAGCTCATATACAATTTGAACATCGTTTGGTTAGTGAAAGAAAAGAATAAGAAGAAAATTACTGCCTCGTAAAATATTAATATATTTTTAAAAAATTGGCTTGAAACTTCTAGACATTGACAAATTCACAATAAATGCACGACTTACATCTGATATTTCTTTTGTACGTGGCACAGTCCAATAATCGCTGCTTTGTCAGTCCGTTCCTTCTTAAAATTAAATGTCAGTTACCGAAATGTTTGTTCGTCATTTCACATAATTTTTACACAAAATAAAAACACAACTTGTGACAATGCTATGCAGTACGTCTTAACATGTCGGCGACCAAAAGTACAAGGATAATAAAGTCTCTAGAATATGTTTTAACGAGAGATAGATTGTTCTTTCTTCTGTTTCGCAGCTTCTTGCTATCAAGCGCTGCGGCAATGATTTTAAATATCTGCGCCCAGCGGGTCATAGTGTTTATTAGAGTATTTAAAAGCTGGCCGCGCGTCTTTGTTTAGGGGCACATTATAAAAATATTTCCTCTCTTTACTCTCGTGCTATGATGATTAGCATTTTTACGAACTACAGCTCGTTGGCTGTCCTTTCCTTTTATGACAAATATATCATATGCAAAGTACCTGAAATCTAATAATACATTGCTTCCCGCGTTAGGAGCGATGACTCTGCGAGGATCATCGCGGCTCGCGCGTAGTCGTAATAATATTGCTTTCGTGAATCTAGCTGGTATTACTTGCTAAAATTCTTTCAATAGATTTCATATATGACATTAGAGAAAGTGGTTGATATAAAGAATAACAGGTAAATATATTCGTACGACTGAATTTGATGGTAACTTGTTCATAGGATAATTACATGACAATTGAGCTGTAATCTTTCTACTGTATTACACAAAGATAACGATTGTTCATTTCTCGAGAAATAAATTGACTTCGCAGGAAGTCTGGGTGCAGTGTGCACTCTTGGAGAATGACAAAGAAGTGACATTCTTGTTTTACAATTACATATTACAGGAATATCTTTTTATCGTGGTTTGGATGCATATTTCTTGTAGTAAACACGTAGCACTTTACTGATTTGTGGCTTTCAGAACTTGCAAAAAAAAAAAAAAAGTTTAACTACACTTAGGTAGGTATGACTTGCACTGGGAGTGGTGGAACTTCTGGTAAAAATGGTAGACAACACTTGAGTGAGGGAAACATTGCTCTTTCACAGTGGAGGAAAAGTAGGGCATCACTTTCACTGTGGAGGTTGAAGTGGTTGTCTGGATGTGATGGTGCGTTGGAAATAAGTCGAGGATCAGGCACTGAAAGACTGGTTCGGCAACGTGTTGAGCCGTTTGGTGGTGGTCTTTATTTCACTTGATGTATGTTGCAGCTTCCATTCACGTTCTCGTACATGAAAAATACAGAGAAAAAATCTGTATTTGAATGTGCTTGCTTACTAATAACTTAGTCTAAAAGAAAAGTTGATTAGGTAAGGATAACAATTATTTATGTACATAATGTCGCATTCTCTTAGGAGTACTTAGTTCTCGTTTTTATTTATTTTTTTGGTTTTATTTTGGTCGACACGTTTTCGTCATTACTTGGCCTCTATAAATTCGGTGGCAACTGTCAAAGTCGAGTTTAAGACTTTTCAGATTAGTGTCTGGATCGTTATTGATTTGCTTGATTCTTATATGCTAAGCTGCTGCCTTTGTCTGCTACTTTTCACAGGTGGTCACATAAAAATTGTAATTTTATTAGGGACATAAGTGCTTAACTCATGGTTTTATCAGATTTTATATTGAAAGTATCTCAAACATATTTGGCGCCCTCGCTCGTTGTGCAAAGGGATTTAGATTGTTGAGCTCGCAGCGTACTCTGTTGTCCGTTTGTCATAGTCACGTGATAGTCACAACGTTAGCAGTAGTGTTCTGCGGGACGCAGAACGTTTGGTGTCTACTGGCCGTGTTGTGGGTTTTTACAGTTTTTCATCGACTCGGAATTACGGAAGCAGCCAGACGGACGACTCCCGCAGCTCTGTCGAGGAATGTGTCAGTGGAAAGGCGTACAGTGCCGGTTGCGGTAAGCACAACACTTACTCACTTGCACAATTCGGCTTTTACGTCGTGGTTTCGTGGCACAAGTACTTATAACATTACTTCACACGCGGAATTTCACACGTGTCCATAAAGTTATCACCCTTTCAGTTCACACGTTATGATTATTTCGTGTCCACATGTATTTGGTCGTCATGTTAAAGTTCACACGCACCACTTTATACGTGTCCGTTTATTCTTGTCTGTAGTCGGTTCACACGCAGCAGCATATACGTGTCCATTAATTGACGACTGCATTATTATTACAAAGTACAGTTAACAGTCGGTATACATATTATGTCTAAAAATTATTTACAAACGAAAAATTAGTCTCTGTGACTACAAGGCCTGACGAAAAAACGTGTCTCTTATTCATAGTTTGTGCTACCAAGGCACTTTAGGTTTACACCTCGTTCGAAATCTTGTTATTCTTATCTTTTTACAATAATTACTCTTTTCTCAAGTTCAGCTCTTTTATTTTGTCTCTGTTAATTACGTCGTTAATTTGAAGACATAGTGGATGTGGCTTAGTTTACGTGACGAACAGTTCTTGTTCAAGTTTCCATTAGCGAAATTGGGAAGCTTGGTGTTCTGTGTCGTGCAATTGCACATAAAAAACCTTAATTGAATTCGCGGTTCGCGGAGAATAAGCATAGTCTGTCGACAACCAATATGTCACAACCATCCATACGTACAGTCCGTACGTATTAAGCATGCAAACAGCCCGTCAAATTCATTTCTCGACTGGGTAGGGTAGGGAGGTAAGGATACTGATTAGAGGAAAACACAATAGACTTTTATGGAGTGAAGAGATTTGAAGATACAATGTTAATGCCGTATGAAATGATAACCCTTACATAAATTGTGCATTATCACCCTAGTTTTTCATGACAAGTAGTTAGCGTAATTAAATCGATATAGAAGTCTCAGTATCGTCTGATCCAGCTCTCCAACATGTGTCTATACATGTCTAAAATTGCTTACACCATACATTAGCAGTGAACAGTCTGATAGCTATCTTCTGTTCTGGAAAAAAGTCTTCGTATCTCGAGGACCTGAAACAGATGCTTCTGGTACTAAATTAGTTTACTTATAAATGATCTTTACTTGTATTTCAGTCGCACTGTGCCGCAAAATTCTTATGAACGCATACGGTTTTCTCCGTACTGTAATAAAAATAATTGAGTTGCGCACTTCTTTCCTGCTGCCTGGATCGTTATTGATTTATTTGATTCTTGTATGCTAAGCTGCTGCCTTTGTCTGCTGCTTTTCACAGGTGCTCTCATAAAAATTGTCAAACACTCCTTATACATAACATTTACCTCATAAGAATAAGCGACCTTAATTCTGGTCCGAATGATCATTTTAATTTATTTCATTCAAGAGGAGAGAGCTTTGCTATACTTAAAACTAGTGGTAGCAGGTGGCACTTAGCACGTCCCTACTATATTATTTATTCGTCTGCTCTTTGGCTGTGGCCGTTCATGGCTCAATTAACTTAAAACTAACTTACATCTAAGGCAAATCTTGCTCTCCTACAATAAATGTATTTTATTTAAGGTGCTCACATAAATTACTTCTCTCGTGGAGGCAGGTTGAAGGGTGTTAATTCTGTGCATTATTCTTATGTACGCTTACGCTTCACACATAGTATATATATATATATATTCAATGGTTGATTCGATTTTCTTTAGTCTGCGTGATGAAGCAATCCTTTTATTCTTCCAGATACAGCGTCAGCTAATAGATAGCAACCAATGTGCTGTTTTCTTAGTAGAATAAATGGTCCTGCCACTTGCGATTCTTATGATGAATCAAAGATGGTTTGAAGTAGATCTTTAATAGCACTCATTCATTTATACGATACGATAAGACTTTGGTAATATGTTTGTGATGCGCCTTTTGTCTTAGGTTGGCATGAGTGGTTAAAGATATGAGAGCTTGTCTTAACTTGTCGTCTAAGGTTACTTCAGGGTGTTGTAATTTCGTTTCGCAGCTTCCCCGTGGAGACATGAAGAAGCTACTACTGGTTTTCCGACTTGGGTTGAGTTGAAATGTCAGTTATTTTTACTTGATTAGTATTTTGTGTCATGCTAGGCTGAAAACTTCCGTTAGTATCCCATCCGAACCGTGTATCACTTAATTGCGTGTCATTTGACATCGCGTTTGATGCTTGGTTCACCTGTGTGTAAAAAATGGTCGGGTTTCCTTGGCTATTATGAATGGTGGTGATAAGAAAAGCATGCGACAGATTGTCCTGATTATTGTTTCTGAACTGCTGGTTGAGTTGGTGAGAAAATGTCGCGTTTTGAGGCTGTAAGGAATTCATTTGATGTGAGGGAGTGAAGTGACTTGGCTGACTGTACTGTTGTGGCCCATTAAAATTGTTCCATTTTTCCCTTGTGACGATTTCCATTATATTTCCTTTTGTTCGGATGCTGGTAACTACCGTTGTGATTTATTGGTGAGTTACCTATTGTCGCTGTGTGTTCGGATAAATCAGGTTGTATCTATTCTGGTTTGGATATTTACTATATGGTTTTCCATTGCGGCGGTTGAAATTATTATGATTGCCGTAAGGCTGAGCGTTTGGTTGTCGCGTGTTATGTTGGTATGACATTCCGTTGACAGTCTGCTACGTGCTGTTGCGAAGCAGGCGGTCCATTATCGTAATTATTCCGTGCACTCGCATGCACGTCCTCATAGATCATATCCAAACTGTCAAGAACGGAAAGAAAGGCTTCCTGGTCCTCTTCACTCACATTAACTAATTTTTCCCTTATTGACACAGGAAGTTTTGACTTTCAGATCATGATGACATCTTTGGTTGAAATGGGCGTGTCCCATACTGAATTTTACGTAGATATTTTTCGAAATAACGCCTCAAACCTCCTCCCTTGGAGTTGAAAGGTTCGGCGTTGTAGACCTCCTTTCGGAGTCTTTGTTGTATACCTGAACTCCAGAATTTATTCAAAAAATGCCTTTCTAAATCTGCATAGATGTGACATTTGTCTATTATTTCAGTACCCCAAATTGATCCTTCGTCGTTACATACCGTAATATGAACTGTATTCGCTGTCTGTCGTTCCATGATTCTGGAAAAGCACCTGTCAATGTTTTTAGAAATACCATGGGATGTGTATTTCGTTTTTCAGGTATAAAAGGCTGGAAACACTGTGTTTCAGCACACTCTCATCCCGCATTAGTTCAACGAGTGTCAGTTGATCGGTATTACTACGTGACGTTGAAGCTTTACCACGCGTATTATTTACAGTTGGTGAGAAATGTACCTAATACTTGGGATATTGACAAGTATCTTGTTCTGGCGGTAGTGAATAATCGCTTTGTCACCTTGCAAATCTAAAACTTGCCTTTTTAGCTGATCTATGTCATTGGTCAGCCGTTGCTTCCATTCGGGAAGATCGTGGCTGAAGGCTCGTCTGATTTCGCCTAATTCACTGGTTCAAGTGTCACTTGAAGTACCGGGAGTGGTTAGGATTTCTGCTGTAGAGGATTTGACTGCACCTTTTAGATCAGAGTGTACCTTACTCTCAATATACTGTTCCTTGGATTGTATCCACTTTTCAAATTCCCTATTAAGTGGAGTGCTTATTCCTGCGGTGACATCTTCGATCCTTTTGTCAATACTGACATCGGATATTAGCTGAGCAAGGTTTTCTACTATCTCGCCAATGTGGCTGTCGCCTTCTGTCAATTGGCCTACTCTTTTTGAAACATCATTATAATGTTTCAAAGAGTCACTCGCTGTTGATTTACACACATCGACTTGGGTTTGCAAATCTCTAAACTTTCTACCAATGTTGGTGTCGGCGGAATCCACCATGGAAGGATCACTGTCTATTTTTGCATGTGCGCTTACGTTTAGCTCGCTTGCGTAAGCAGAGGTAATGGCTTTAATTTTTTCCTCCATGGTGTTATTCGAACTTTTGATTTGTGTTTGGATGTCGGTAATAACAGAATTTATATTGGTCATTCGCAGTTGAGTGTCCTCGTTCCTCAATTCTGTACTGTTGAACCTGCTGTCTACAGCTTTGTTCTGTTCCTGTAAGCTGGCATTAACATCCAGTAATCTGGCATCAACATCCACTATTTGGCTTCTAAGATTACCCATGTGAACTTCAATATTGTCACTTTTGTTTGTTAACTGACCCAGGCGTGCTTCAAAACTGGTTTTCATATCAACAAGCAATTTTAGAACGTTTGACAACGAGCATTCACGCGGTTGCGACGCGGACTGTGGCACCGACAACTCGCATGTCCCCCCCAGGGGGTCCACAACTCTTTTGTGGACACGTGCGTAGCGAGCACGGGACCCCGAGCTAATGTGGCCCTCCTTCCTTTTCCGGGCTGCATACCTTCCCTTCCCTTTCCGCATCCCTCCCCGTCCCCCATCTTCGCCCCCCCCCCCTCACCTCTGTCTCTTTCCTTCCTTTCTCCCCCTCTGGGAGTATGGTTTGTGCCTACGTCCGGAGACGGACGCTCGAAACTGTTCCAAATTCCTTGCTCTTACACTTGCCAGTCCTCGTCCTTCCTCTGTCCTTCTCTTTTCCTTCCCTCTTCTCCTTGCCCTTTTCTCCGCTACGGCGTTTGAGACCCCCTCTTCTTTCCTTTCCCTTTCTCTTCTTTCCTCCCTGTGCGTGTCTGAAGGCCGACCCACGCACTTCCATGCGTAGCCGGTGACGGGGTAACGCGTAATTCCCCGCCCCGGGTAGACAGGTAGGACACGTACGTACCCCCTGGTAACGGCCAGGCCCAGGGAGGGGTGATTACCCGAGCTGATACCTTCCGAAAGTGCCGATTGGTCCCTCCGTCCGTTTGTCGGGAGGTGTGACCTGAGGTGTGAACAATCACCTAAGGCGGGTGTGCCCTCGGCGAGGGCCCCCACAAGGGAGGAGCGCGCCATCGGAGACGCCGGTAATCATGGGGGATTCTTCCGCAATGGTTTCCTCACCTTCCACTATGTCTGCTCACAAACGTAAGTTCACTGAGTCTCAGCCACAGACTGTTCTTCCATCGTTGCCACAGTTCCTTGTTGTTTCCCGGTCTGACGAAGGTCACGACTTTTCCACGGTCAACCCTTTCATTATACAGAAAGGTGTCGACGCAATTGCGGGTCCTGTAAAGTCTTGTTCCAGATTACGGAACGGCACCCTGTTGTTAGAAACACACAGTGCCCTCCAGGCTCAAAAATTGCTGCGTACTTCTCTGCTCCACACCTTCCCTGTCCGGGTGGAACCGCACCGTACCTTAAATTCCTCGCGTGGAGTCGTTTATACGCGCTCCCTCGATGGGTTGTCTGACGAAGAAATTCAGCATTACCTGTCTGACCAGGGCGTCACAGCTGTTCATCGGGTTATGAAAAGGGTTGATTCGAACATCATTCCAACCCGCACTGTCTTCTTGACATTTGACAAAGTTCAACTCCCATCAAAAATCAAAGCAGGCTATGAGATAATTTCCGTTCGCCCTTATGTCCCAAACCCTACACGTTGCTATCGATGTCAGCGGTTCAATCATACCAGCCAGTCCTGTTCCAATCCGGCCAAATGTGTTACTTGTGGCAAGGATGCCCATGAGGGTGCTTGTCCACCTCCATCCCCTCGCTGCATCAACTGTACGGGTGACCACGCTGCCTCGTCTCGAGATTGCCCCGTTTTTAAGGATGAAAAGCTCATCCAGGAAATAAGAGTGAAGGAAAAGGTGTCGACCTTTGCTGCTCGAAAGTTACTCGCCAGTCGACAGCCCACCGTGCCTCAGAAAGGTAAATACAGCGCTGTCCTTGCTTCTCCTCGACCAACAAAGGAGGCGGCCACGCAGACTTGCGACTTCACATTTAGTACCACGGTCGTCAGATCGGCCAGCGCAAAGATCGCCCGTTCAACCTCACCCCTTTCGCCTGCCCACTCTATGGCTCACCCTTCATCGGGTTCTGTTAAATCTCGAGCCCAAAAGTCAGACGCCAAGTCTTCGAAAAAAGAGCATTCTCGTGAAGAGTTTTTACGTACCGCAACTTCACAACCATCGGTTCCTCCTTCATCTAAACATCATACTTCTAAGAAGGCTACGAAGAAACACAGTTCCTCTCCTTCTCCGCCAAGGCGTGTCCCATCTACAGCACCACCTGGCGGAAATCGCCCTCGGCCATCTTCTGTGTCGCCGAGGCGCACTGCTGGTGGCCGGTCAACTGGCCGATCGTTGGTGGCAGGAGCTGCTCCTGACCAACCTATGGATCAGGATCTTCTGCCTTCGACTGAATGCCATTCCATGCTGTCGGTCGCAAGCTCTGAGCAGTCGTTGAGTTGACAGCACCCTTGGTCACGTTCCTCCATTTTCTGTTCACCCTATGTCCATTATCCACTGGAATATCCGCGGCATTCGCGCCAATCGGGAGGAATTGTCGATCCTTTTACGATCCTACTCGCCGGTCATCTTCTGTCTTCAGGAAACAAAGCTGCGTCCCCATGACCGCTTTGTTCTCCCTCATTTTCAGTCCGTCCGATATGACCTCCCCTCTGTTGAAGGCACTCCAGCCCATGGAGGACTCATGATTCTGCTCCATGATACTCTCCATTATCACCCAATCCCCTTAAACACTTCCTTCCAAGCTGTCGCCGTCCGTCTTTCCCTTTCTGGATACACGTTCTCTCTTTGTACGGTATACATTCCATCGTCTACACCAATGGCACGAGCTGATCTCCTTCATCTTCTTGATCAGCTTCCACCCCCCTATTTGCTGGTTGGGGACTTCAATGCCCACCACCCGCTTTGGGGATCTCCACATCCTTGTCCACGTGGCTCACTATTGCTAGACGTCTTCCACCAAGCGGATCTAGTCTGCCTCAACACTGGGGTCCCCACATTTTTGTCTGCCTCCACGGCAAATTTATCTCATTTGGACCTTGCGGTCGGTACTGTTCCGCTAGCTCGGCGCTTCGAATGGTTCGCCCTTGATGATACACACTCGAGTGACCACTTTCCATGTGTTCTTCGACTGCAGCCTCAACTGCCATATATGCGCTCGCGTCGCTGGAAGTTTGCCCAAGCCGATTGGACACTTTTTTCGTCTCTAGCGACATTCGATGACCGTCGCTTTCCCAGCGTCGACGATGAGGTCACACATTTTACCGACGTTATTCTCACAGCTGCGGAACGTTCAATACCACGCACCTCCGAATTGCCCCGGCGCCCTCCAGTTCCTTGGTGGAACGAGGCATGCCGTGACGCAATACGTGAGCGGCGACGTGCTCTTCGCATTTTCCGTCACCATCCAACTTTGTCCAACTGTATCCGATATAAGCAGCTCCGTGCGCGCTGCCGTCGCGTCATCCGCGATAGCAAGAAGGCAAGCTGGAAATTCTTTACTAGCTCATTTAACAACTTCACTCCCTCCTCGGAAGTTTGGAGTCGGCTTCGACGGTTCTCAGGCGCGCCTAGTTTCTCCCCGGTCTCTGGGCTCACTGTCGCGCATGATACCTTAGTGGACCCCGTCGCAATTTCTAACTCATTGGGTCAGCACTTTGCTGAGATTTCGAGCTCTTCAAATTACCCGCCAGCGTTTCTCCCGAAGAAACGTGCAGCGGAAGTGCGACATCTTGCTTTCTCCTCTCACAATCGCGAAAGCTACAATACTGTTTTCTCCATGCGCGAACTCCAACATGCACTCTCTTCTTCTCGCTCCTCCGCCCCAGGACCGGATGGTATCCATGTCCAAATGTTGCTGCATTTATCAACCCATAGCCTGCGTTACCTCCTTCGCCTTTATAATCGAATTTGGACCGACAGTACCTTTCCCAGGCGATGGCGGGAAGCTATTGTCGTTCCCGTTCCGAAACCTGGAAAGGACAAACATCTCCCCTCTAGCTATCGCCCCATTTCTCTCACGAGTAGTGTCTGTAAGGTTTTGGAGCGTATGGTGAATTACCGTTTAGCTTGGTGGCTGGAGTCCCGCAGTCTTTTAACACCAGCCCAATGCGGATTCCGAAAGCATCGTTCTGCCGTTGACCATCTTGTTGCTCTCTCCACTTATATCATGAACGATTTTCTCCGGAAACGCCAAACGGTAGCAATATTTTTTGATCTGGAGAGAGCATACGATACCTGTTGGAGGACAGGCATTCTCCGCACACTGTTCTCTTGGGGATTTCGAGGCCGGCTGCCCCTTTTTCTTCGCGAATTTATGGCAGAGCGCACATTTAGGGTGCGGGTGAACACTACTCTCTCCCGTACTTTCTCCCAAGAAAACGGGGTACCCCAGGGCTCCGTGCTGAGTGTTGTACTGTTTGCCATCGCCATTAATCCAATTATGGATTGTCTCCTTCCTGATGTCTCGGGCTCCCTCTTTGTGGACGATTTTGCGATCTACTACAGCTCTCAACGGACCAGCCTTCTTGAAAGACGTCTTCAAGGATGTCTCGATCGCCTCCACTCGTGGAGCATCGAAACCGGCTTCCGTTTCTCACCCAGTAAGACCGTTTGTGTAAATTTTTGGCGACGTAAGGAGGTTCTTCCACCCTCCTTACATCTAGGTCCTGTCAACCTTCCGTTTTCCGACGTCGCTAAATTCTTGGGTCTTATGTTTGACAGAAAACTGTGCTGGTCCTCCCACGTTTCCTATCTTTCGGCTCGCTGTCTGCGTTCGCTTAACGCCCTCCGTGTCCTGAATGGTACCTCTTGGGGAGCGGACCGAGTGGTCCTTCTCCGCCTCTATCGCGCCTTAGTGCGCTCGAAATTGGATTATGGAAGCATAGTCTACTCCTCTGCTCGGCCGTCTATTCTTCGGCGTCTCGACTCTATCCACCACCGTGGATTACGTTTAGTATCTGGAGCTTTTTACACCAGCCCTGTGGAAAGCCTTTATGCTGAGACTGCTGAACCTCCGCTGTCCAATCGGCGGGCAGTCCTTCTGAGTCGTTATGCTAGCCATCTGTCTTCCATGCCTGCTAATCCAGCGCATGACCATTTTTTCGACGCCTCCTTTGATGTCGGGTATGCAGGCCGCTCCTCCTCCCTACTACCCCCGGGAGTCCGCTTCCGTCAACTGCTCCATTCTCTTTCCTTCCGCTTTCCTAAAACCTTCTTGACAACTTGGGGTACAGCACCGCCTTGGCTCCGTCCCCAGATCAACTTGCTCAGAGACCTATGTCAATTTCCCAAGGATGGTACCCCTACACTTGTTTACCGTCGGGCATTTGCTGCTCTATGTGCACAAATGACGGATGCCACATTTATTTACACCGATGGCTCGAAAACATCGTTAGGTGTAGGGAGTGCCTATATTGTTGGCGACACCCGAAATAACTTTCGGCTTCCCGACCAGTGTTCGGTTTATACTGCGGAGCTTTACGCTGTTCTCCAGGCTGTCCATTACATCCGCCGCCATCAGCGGATACAGTACGTAATCTGCTCAGATTCTCTCAGCTCTCTCCTAAGTCTCCAAGCTCTTTACCCTGTGCACCCTCTGGTCCACCGGATTCAGGACTGTCTGCGCTTGCTCCACCTGGGGGGCGTCTCAGTGGCGTTCCTCTGGCTCCCAGGACACGCTGGTATCTGTGGAAATGAGGCGGCCGATATAGCGGCCAAGGCTGCAGTCTCTCTTCCTCGGCCAGCTATTCAGTCTCTTCCGTTTACCGATCTACGGAGCGTTTTATGCCGCCAAGCTGCTCATTTATGGCATGCGCATTGGTCAACACTTCCCCACAATAAATTGCGGGAAGTGAAAGCCCTTCCTTGCGCTTGGACCTCTTCCTCCCGAACGCGTCGTCGGGAGGAGGTAATTTTAGCTCGACTCCGGATAGGGCACTGTCTTTTTAGTCATCGACATCTTTTAAGCGGTGATCCTCCCCCACTCTGTCCCCACTGCTCTCAGCTGTGGACGGTCAGACACCTTTTAATTGAATGCCCCTATTTTAATCCGTTACGCTCCCGTCTACAGCTATCGCCTGATCTATCGTCGATTTTAGCAGATGACACGCGCTCAGCTGACCGCGTTCTACAGTTTATTAGTGACAGTGAAATGACGTCAGTCATTTGAAGCTTTTTTTTGGGGGACAACCAACCCCTTTCTATAGTGGATTTTTAAGCATTCCTTCTGCCTTTAGTTACTCAAATTTTATGATTTTGTTCCCATTGCTGCTGATTTTAAATTTCGTTTTTTCCTGTTTTCTATGTCACGGGCTGGGCGCTAATGACCATAGAAGTTTTGCGCCCTAAAACCACAAAAAAAAAAAAAAAAAAAACTCGCATGTCGCTTCGTCACCTGTTGTTCCTTCACTAAGAGATTCAAGTTTGTTTACACCTACGCGCGGTCTAAGTTGTCTCGGTTGCTCATCTGCCATCTTAAATTTAGCGTAGTTACAACACACGAGCCAGAAAAGATAATTTATAATTGATTTTCACTTGTCAGGCGCGCCAATGATTTCGTGTCCTGATTTCTCAGATATTGCTTGCGCGTTATGAACAATTGAAACACACGAAGATGCGAATATGGCAGCTGGAGAGACAAAATAAATGAAAAACACATATAGACCACCGGCCGCGGTGGCCGAGCGGTTATAGGCGCTTCGTCCGGAACCGCGAGACTGCTACGGTCGCAGGTTCGAATCCTGCCTCGGGCGTGTGTGTGTGTGTGTGTGTGTGTGTGTGTGTGTGTGTGTGTGTGTGTGTGATGTCCTTAGGTTAGTTAGGTTTAAGTAGTTCTACGTTCTAGGGGACTGATGACCTAAGTCCCATAGTGCTCAGAGCCATTTGAACCATTTTGAACGTATACACCACTGAAACTGCTGTAGATAGCGGCCATTTTGTTCCGCTAAAAATACAACAATGGAAGTTTTGGCTAACTATTTCTAACTATTTTAAGCGAAATGATGTGAAAGAGGCGGGTCTAACAGCAAAAAGGAGAAATTTGGAAATTAAATAGCGTGAAGAAAAGGAAAGAAACGTAGAGATTGAATGTTCATTAGCAGATTGAATGCTCGGTACGCAAAGCTTCAAACGTAATGAAGTCGTACTCACTTCAGTTGTCTTGCGCGCTGCTAATTACTGCTGTTGTGGATTCGTGCTGCGGTTTTCTGCACATACGTCGTTTTATACTGTTCTTTTGCCGTGTGCTTCCAAATTTCCTGCAGATGATAGCATGAAAAATAAAAAGAACAGATAAGTTTTGTCACAGTATCCGTTCGGGCGCCACATCTGGCGTTATAAACTTGCTTATTCTGTATAAGAAATAGTAGTAAATAATAATAGTGATGCTGAAACTGTTGGTTGGTAATATTTACTGACAAAATGCAACCTAATGCTAGATTGCGTACTTACGGCTGTCCTGTGTGGCTGTTTTGTAGTAAGATTTAAAAAGAGAGAGAGAGAGAGAGAGAGAGATTATTAATTGATCACCGATGCGTAGGTTCTCGATTGTGTTCAGGAGACTTTCGGATTGATTACGCGAAGGGGTTTTCTTAACTGACCTTTTGACCTGGATTGCCTTCACGCAATCAGAATCTTCGATGAAAATACCTAAGGGACCTACTTGAATATAAAAATGGAAACGAAAGCAAACTAGTGGAATTTCGTAAGAGAAAGATTAACAGATCTGAAGATGAACACATTAGTGGTCTCCCAAATACAATCGTGATGAAGAGCGAACCTGTAACAAAGCTCATATACAATTTGAACATCATTTTTGGTTAGTGAAAGAAAAGAATAAGAAGAAAATTACTGCCTCGTATTATATTATCTTTTTAAAAAATTGGCTTGAAACTTCTAGACATTGACAAATTCACAATAAATGCGCGACTTACATCTGATATTTCTTTCGTACGTGGCACAGTCGAATAATCGCTGCTTTGTCAGTCCGTTCCTTCTTAAAATTAAATGTCCTTGCTTGCGCGTAAGTACATTATATCTTCGCTTGAGTTACCGAAATGTTTGTTCGTCATTTCACATAATTTTTACACAAAATAAAAACAACTTGTGGCAATGCTATTAGTACGTCTTAATTTTTGTAGAAGGGATAACAAAGTCTCTAGAATATGTTTTAACAAAAGATAGATTGTTCTTTCTTCTGTTTCGCAGCTTCTTGCTATCAGGCGCTGCGGCAATGATTTTAAATATCTGCGCCCTGCGGGTCGTAGTGTTTATTTAGAGTATTTAAACACTGGCCGCGCGTCTTGGTTTAGGCGCACATTAGTATTTTTGCGAACTACGGCTCGTTGGCTGGCCTTTTCTTTTGACATATCTCATACGCAAAGTGTCTGAAATCCAATGATATTACAAGATGCCAGTAATTATTTCTCAAGATTCACAATCCTCAAAGCACATGTAAATGTTGAACACGTAATCATGACGTCACTTCTGGTAATGAGCGCTGAAATTATTTTACGTAAAGGCAATACGTAAAGGCAATAAATCACGTTACATATTTGGAGAATATTACACTGTCGCACAGAATCCGCCTAGATGACTAACATTTTCGACATTTTACAGAATATGTTACAACATCGTATTTACTTACGTATGGAAACGCGGGTATCTGGGTGCAAATCAGTCGAAACAGTGTAAAATAATGAGCTGTAGAATACTTATCTCGCTGTATTTCGAACACACACACACACACACACACACACACACACACAAATAATGTAGGTTTGGCTTAGATTTAGTGTGTAGCACCAATTTTATTTGTTTTCTATTGTGCTGTGGGTTAAATTGCACCTACATATTTTCTCGCTCTTTTTATATTTTGCGCGAGAGTGCTAAGTGGCATAATCACTAATTACTGGTTTGCACACAGCATCCGATTCGACCAATAGACGAATGTCATATTAATGTCCGCCTGCAATTTCGTATTACACTGTCTAGATAAGTCCTGCCAAGTTAGGTGTTGTAAAAGTACTTAGCTAGTCAATACTTTCGCAATCTCCCACACATCACAACCTCGGCAGAAATGCATGTTCGCTTTTCACAGAATTGTCTGCAGAGAACGCTTGTTTAGGCTTGCTGCTGCCTAATCATCATATGTGAAATATTACACCAAGAAAATAGCGTTCAAAGTCATTCCCTAATATACGGACACCAACGGCCTAGTCTGCCTATCGCGATGGCAGAAGCATAGTACACAGGGTGTTACAAAAAGGTACTTCCAAACTTCCAGGAAACATTCCTCACACACAAATAAAGAAAATATGTTACGTGGACATGTCCGGAAACGCTTAATTTCCATGTTAGAACTCATTTTAGTTTCGTCAGTATGTACTGTACTTCCTCGATTCACCGCCATGATTTCATACGGGATACTCTACCTGTGCTGCTAGAACATGTGTCTTTACAAGTACGACACAACATGTGGTTCATGCACGATGGAGCTCCTGCACATTTCAGTCGAAGTGTTCGTACGCTTCTCAACAACAGATTCGGTGACCGATGGATTGGTAGAGGCCGACCAATTCCATGGCCTCCACGCTCTCCTGACCTCAACCCTCTTGACTTTCATGTATGGGGGCATTTTAAAGCTCTTGGCTACGCAACCCCGGTACCAAATGTAGAGACTCTTCGTGCTCGCATTGTGGACGGATGTGATACAATACGCCATTCTCCAGGGCTGCATCAGCGCATCAGGGATTCCATGCGACGGAGGGTGGATGCATGTATCCTCGCTAACGGACGACATTTCGAACATTTCCTGTAACAAAGCGTAGTCACGCTGGTACGTTCTGTTGCTGTGTTTCCATTCCATGATTAATGTGATTTGAAGAGAAGTAATAAAAGAGCTCTAACATGGAAAGTAAGCGTTTCCGGACACATGTCCACATAACATATTTTCTTTGTGTGTGAGGAATGTTTCCTGAAAGTTCGGCCGTACCTTTTTGTAACACCCTGTAAATCACGCATATTCACTGCACCTGAATATTTAATGTGCGTGTGCACAGAAGCGTGAGTGGAGGCAGTGCAAGAATTCGCAGGGACGCATTTTCTCGTAGTCGTGTGTTCCAACGCGGACTTAGCGTTGGTATTTGTGTAAAAATCAGCTAAAGTTTAGAATATTACAGAAAATACCCAGCGCTTTGCTGTTAATTGGCTGAAGTAAGATACTAAAGACATTTTGGAGTATTAATTATAGCAATATTGGCAACTATTGCTAGGTTGGATGGCACCCTGCCAAACACACAAGACACGCAGTTTGCTTGAGGAGTGGTCGGACTAACATTTTGCCGTCATTTTGCATAATTTACCATGACACCGTTAAGTTAAACACACAGACACTGTAGGATCGAAATACCTAAATTAACATTTACCGGCATTTTGCAAAATATGACGTGACGTCATTAACTTATACACAGTGAAATGTAAAAGTATTTTACATTTTTAGAATATACTATGATGTCTTAATTTATACACAGACTGTAATGTCAAAGTATCTTAAATTATGGTAATATCTGCAGCCACTTTTTAACTCTGCTGCTGATGGACTTCTCGCTATAGCATACAGACTTAGAATGATGATACTCGAGTAACTGACATGATAGTAAAATTAAGTTGTTATTATTAGTTTTAACAAGTGCCCACACCGTGATCCTCTCACTACAGAGCACAGAGCTCCAATGATCCCTTTGATCAAGAGCGGGGCCCTGCTACTGGCCAAGAAAAGTAGTGCCTTACTGATAAATATTTATTGCTACAACTCCCTCATGGTCTATGATACCGGTTTCAACATAGACGTCCTCAAACAGATCAAATATTCAAGTAATACGGGAGTTATTTCGCCTTTAGCGTCTGTAACAATTTGTTATTTAGATACGACTTCACTGTGGTGGCAAAAGACCCAATAACTCACGTATTACTTGTAAAAATGCGACTGGAGAAGAGAGGACTCAAAAAACAAAAAAAAACAAAAAATGTACCCGACTGGTAAATAGTTCAGATCGTTCCGACACTTTTAGCACAGTCCAGATGGGGTTACATTATGCTTAGCTCTTGCCCGAGAGCGGTGAGATCCCGTGACTATTGGCGGAGAGCAGCAGCCCTCGACGACATTTACGTTTTTTATGTAATACAATTGGCCAAGAACAAAGTGGGGTTGGAGAGAGGTGGGGAGTGGCTAGGAGAGTATGAGAGTGACCTTGAATGTAATGAGCACAAGTGCCTCAGCACCAGACGTCCAGTTAATAGGACGCTAACACCGGACTATGCTGATGTTGCAGTTCCTGGATAGCTGATACACGAATGTGCTGAGATGTAAGATTTCTTTCTAGAATTGGTACTACTAAAGTAATTTTACAAAATTTGCTGGTTCTTTTGGGATACTTCTACGCTTTCTTTGATCCTGATTTGTGTGTTTGTATACCTCTGTTTCAAATTTCCTGTCTCTTGTCCTGGTAGCTCTGCTTTGCAGAATTTACCAGACATTGGCTGACTTTTTTGCTACACAGAATACCTTCCCCTAGATTTTGTGTGGGGTCTGGCGGTAATGCAAGCAACCTGAATCGCTAGAATTGTTAATAGAGCAAACTTTGAGCACAGTTTTTTGCTGTTTCCGTATCTATTTCTTTCTGGCGGAATTAAGTTTGGGAAATGTTTCTTCAAATTTTACCTTAAATAACGACATGAAAACTGGGAAGTTTCTTTTGGCAGCTGTTTGCAAACGCTGGCTGATGATGCTACCTCTTAAGGAAATACCAGCAACGGATGAGAGGGACCATGTCTGTGTATATGCCTGGGGGCCTTTTAGAGCATAGTTAAAAGGCTATCCCGGCAGCCATTGAGAAAAAAAAGTACACCCAACTGCAAATTGTGGCGCACATTGTAACGCGCTATGCCTGTTATTTCGGGCAGAGGCTACACTTGGATCGTTCCAGCGACTGACAGAGAAACTCAAAGGTTTTCAAGGAAGCTTACAATCTGCAGCATCGTACGCAGAACTGATTGGGGATATCTGGTTCTGAAGTGAATACAGGCTTTGAATCAGACTCAGAAGGTTCTGTGGGAAGCTAGGCTCACTTCCTGGACTTGCGCCGTAGTTATATGTGGTGAATTCAATATTAATTTTGCATATGAATATGCAAGAAAAGGTTATTGGTATATCTCCTAAATTCATATGATCTGATGCAGACTGTTTTTTTTCCAATCACGGTGCAGGGGAACAGTAGCACAGTCATACAGTATTTTTATTCATTTATTCATTCTTCATTACTAGATGGGCATTCGGTTAGTAAAAGGGAGAATGACCTTTCAGACCATGACGCACAAATTTTAACACTGAAATACTTTTGTATTCAAGTGTTACATATAATTACAACTATGTAGGAAAGCTAATCCAACTGCAATAGAGTTCTTTTACCTCATTAAGGAACAAGAGTGGCAAGATGTTTATAGTGCCAATAACATACATGACAAATATAATGCTTTCCTTAGCACATTTATCATGGTCCTTGAGAGCTGCTTTTCATTAGAACGTACTAAACGCGATTCTAAAAGGCAGCCTGGGTGGCTCACTACCGGGATAAGGATATCATGTAGAATAAAGCGGGAATCATATCAAAATGTTAGAAGTAATTACAATCAAGCTACAGTAGCCCATTACAACAGTATTGTAAGGTGCTTAAATGTTATATGGAAGGCAAAGAGTAGTGGTACGCAAATAGAGCAGCTAATTCACAGGATAAAATTAAAACTATGTGGTCAGTTGGGATGGAAGTGTCTGGTCAGCAGCACAAGGTCGACGACATAAAATCATTTCGTAGTAAAAATATTTCTGTTATGAGATATATGTACAGTATTTAGCAATGATTTTCTGACCATTGCTAGTGAATTAAATAAAAACTTAGTTTCTTCAGGGAATCATATAACACTCTTGGAAAATGATTTTCCGAGACAGATGTCTGAACTACTCCTCTTTGATACAAGGGGCAGACTGAGTCAGTAATTTAGTCACTGAAGACTAAGGTCTCTCATGGATATGATGGAGTGTGTAGCAGAATATTAAAGTACCGTGCTGCACATGTTAGCCCTGTACTTAGCCATATTTGTAACTTTTTCTTTAGGAATGGTCAGTTACTTGTACGATTAAAGTACTAAATAGTAAGGCGGCTTTATAAAAAGGAGTAAATGGATAATTCACACTTTTAGATCTTTCTCTGTGCCGTCAGTGTTTGCTAAAGTTACTGAAAAGCTGTGATGTAAGGATAATTGAGCATTTTATGTCACATAATTTACTAAAAAGTGTTCATTTCAGATTTAGTACTGTTTTAACAACTGAAAATGCTATATTCTCTTTTCTCTGAGATACTGGATGGATTAAACTAAAGCTTTCGAACGCTAGGCATATTTTTTGATTTAACTAAGGTATTTGTGTTTGCTGCAAAATATTACTCCAGTAGCTTGACCATTATGCAATAGGGGGACTTTTAACAAGACAGCAAAAAGTCATTATTCAGTGTTGAGAATGGCTGTGAGTGAGGCTGGAGAGGGGCACAGTCAAATGGGGAGAGGGAGGGGGTGCCCCAGGGATCAGTGTTGGGGCCACTCCTGTTCCTTCTCTTTAATAAATGATAATATGATATGCCTTCTAGTATTATACGTAATTCTAAAATATTTCTGTTTGCTGATGACACTGGTTTGCTAGTAAAGGATGTTGTGTGCAACATTGAATCTGTTTCAAATAGTGCAGCTCATGACATAAGTTCATGGCCTGTACAAAGTAAATAACGCTAAATCTCAGTAAGACTAAGTTTCTACAGTTTCTAACACACAGTTCAACAAGACCCGACGTTTTAGTTTCATAGAATGAGCAAACGATTAGTGAAACTGAACAGTTCAAAAACTTCTTGGTGTTCACATAGATAGCAAACTGTCATGGAAAGCCAACGTTCAGAATCTTGTTCAAAGACTTAATGCTGCAACTTTTACTATTCGAATGGTATCTGAAGTAAGTGATCGTTCGAGAGAAAATTAGTCTTCTTTGCTTATCTTCATTCGCTTGTGTCATATGGTCTTGTATTTTTGGGTAGCTGTTCTCATTTTCAAATGATACTTTTGGTTCGGAAACGGGCAGTTCGGGCAAGTGGTGTAAGTTCACGAACCTCTTGTCGACACCTGTTCACTAGTCTTGGTATTCTGACATTGGCCTCTCATTATATATATTCTTTAGTGTCGTTTCTTGTTAACAATATTAGTTTATTCCCAACAATTAACAGCTTTCACTCAGTTAATACTAGACAGAAATCCAATCTGCGTTTGGATCGCACTTCCGTAACTCTTGCTCAGAAAGGTGTGCAGTATACTGCAGCATCCATTTTCAATAAGCTACCAAAAGTATTAAAAAATCCAAGTAGTAATTCACGCGCTTTCGGTTCGAAACTGAAGAATTTCCTCGTGGGTTACTCCTTCTATTCTGTCGAGGACTTCCTTGAGAAATGAAGCAGATTCCTATGTTATATTGTTGATTGCATTTACTTAAACATGTAGTTTGACTTTTTTGGGTTCATAAACATTTAGATTATGTTATTACTTTTATGTTCTAATTTCGTGTGTGTGTGTGTGTGTGTGTGTGTGTGTGTGTGTGTGTGTGTGTGTGTGTGTGTGTGTGTATTGAACTGGGGACCTACAAACGACGGAGAGGCTTCGTCCCAGCCTTAGCCCTCAGTGGGTCACAACCCCACAGCAGGCTATACAGTCCACTCGCCCCATCCCGCCTCACACCGAACCCAAGGTTACTGTGCGGTTCGGCCCCCAGTGGATCCCCCCGGGTAACGTCTCATACCAGACGAGTGTAACCCCAAATTTTTGCGTGGTAGAATAATTATGCTGTATGCGTACATGGAAACAGTGCTTGCGCAGCGGTCACCGACATAGTGTAACTGAGGTGAAATAAGGGGAACGAGCGCACATTCGCCAAGGAAGATGGAAAACCGCCTTAAAAACCATTCACAGACTGGGCGGCACACACGACGTTGACACCGATCCGCTGGTCGGATTCGTGCTGGGGACCGGCACGCTTTTCCCCTTGGGAGGCAGTGCGTTAGACCGCGCGGCTAGCAGAGCGGGCTTAATTTCATGTAGTGACACGTTCTATGACCTCAAAGATTTGCTCTTCAGTTTGATCATACGGAACTAGACGTGTAAATAAATAAATAAATAAATAAATAAATAAATAAATAACATCCCTGCCTCCGATTGGGTAAATAGGATTTTTTAAACTAGGGAAAGTCTATGCCAGGCATGGAACTGCTGTTAGAACTATACATCCAGGTCATGCCCGCTCGCCTCCCAGTGTGCTGCAGTTGGCGGCAGGCGTGAGCACAAGGCTTCGATCGACTGGAAGCCACAGATGGTTGTGATGGCTGGTTAATTACAACGATTGCTCCGACCTCTTGGCTTTTGCTCACAGCCATGGGGACAAGTTCCAGTACTGGCGTCCTCTGGATGGTTTACAGGCAGACTGGCCTGTATGCTCTCTGTGTGGAGACGCTAGCAGACGTGTGTGTTGCATGAGATGATTCATTTTGACGAGTGAGATGATTCATTTTCACGAGTGTTTGCGATGGACGATTATTTCCCCCATGTAAATTTATTGGTTCATTACATGATGGTCGTGGTTACAATCTCTCTGATCTTTTAGCGTCTGTTGTGGCCTCCGTGTGGATGCCAGGAGATGGGTGTGCAGCTGTTAACTTGGCTGACGTGGGTGTGGGTCTCTCCCAGCTACCTGGTAGTTGGCAGATGGTGCGCACTTCGCGGTCATGAGTGTGTGCAATCAGCTTTGCTTAGTATAAGATAGAAAAAAGTTTGGTGGAGAAGGGTGCTTGTGTTGTAAAACTTCGGTGCATACAAGACCTAGGATATATTTAGTGCCGGCCGGAGTGGCCCAGCGGTTCTAGGCGCTTCAGTCTGGAACCGGGCGACCGCTACGGTCGCAGGTTCGAATCCTGCCTCTGACATGGATGTGTGTGATGTCCTTAGGTTAGTTAGGTTTAAGTAATTCTAAGTTCTAGGGGACTGATGACCTTAAGTCCCATAGTGCCCAGAGCCATTTGAGCCATATATTTAGTGCTACAATCAATTTGCGGTGCGTATTTGGCATATTTGTTTACCTCATTTGAAAAATGTTTACGTGATTCTCAAACGCTGAAAATGTTTTATTATGAAGAAGAATAATCATAATGTGCTGATGAGTATTTTATAAGATTTATTTACCTCCTGTAATTGTTGAGCAATAATTTCATAGGGTAGTGCAAATGGACTATTTCACACCTTTTGTGATATCACAATTCCATGAGCTCTCTGTTTTGTCCCCCAGCGTTACCCAAAAGGCGCACAGTTTTGTGAAGAGGGATGTAACCTCCATCTGTGTGTTTGGAGACATGGTTAACGCACAAACTAGAAGTAGTCATTTGAAACGGGCAGAGGCAAGAAGCGAGTCTGAAGTTTCCCGGTCGACAGAATGCCACCAGCTGATGCATTTTTCGGTGCTATGAGATCAAAGGAGGCGTATACCTCGTTTGTGGTCGATCTGTAATAAGTACATTGGGCGGTTTTCGACCTCCATGGTGGCGCCTGGACGACAGACGTAAGCGTGAGTGACCCAAAATGGTGGCTGAAATATCGCACTTCATTCAATTCCTCAGGCTTACAGTTTTTATCTCATGGGAAGAAGGGATGTGGGGTGCAGACTTGAGGTTTACCAAATTGGGTAGGCCTGTCTCCCACAAATTGACTGAATAAAGAATATGCAAACTTAAGGGGAGGTTTACTATCTTTGGCCCGAAAAAGCATGTTCTTTGAGAATTTTTTTCTCGAGATGTTACAGACATCAATGTCTAATTTGGTCAAAATGTTTATTGATATTTCCTCTACAAACTGGAAATTTTTCGACCGAAAATGTCGAAGAGCATAGGCGGAAGAGCCGTCGGAACGAAACAAAATTTTGATGTTGACCTCCACGCACGGTATGTCACAGGTCAGCCGGCTCGTCTGAAATCGAAATTGAGTAGACGTTAGCGAAGTATGTAAAATTCTTTAGGAGTTGTACCTCGTTTAAGTTGCTAGGACCATAGGAAAAAAATGGCGGCCATTTGAAAAAATTGTTTTTTTTTTTTAATCGAGTAAAAATATTTGTAACTGGTGGACAGGAATGAAAGTGGTACAACTCCTAGACAATTTAGTTAGCCTCATAGAAAACAAAGAATCATGCCAATGGGTTCAGTAGATTTGAAGTTACCATACCGCGCGATAAGTCATTTCGAGAAAAATGCGTTTGAAGTTTTGACTATATATAAATGCAATATTATACAATTTACGTTCAATATGCTATTCCGGGTCCATAAACTAGTCCTTCTTCTTCCTCATAGAGGGCGTTCTGCTCGATCTGGGCCATCCTGCGCTGCTCCAGAGTCGCTCGTACGGCCGGTGACAAGCGGGTTTCGGCCGCTTGAATCCGGTGGTCGTCGGAATGCTTGGCGAACTGTGTCGAATAGAGTCCCAGTGTGACGTCCATCGTTTTCATGGTCTTCAGAATTGCTGAATACCCTTCGTTGAACCGGCTCACTGCCAAGAAAGTCGCTATCTGCACAGTCTTAGCACCAGAATGCAAATGCTTGGGAGCTAACTTCCAAACACACGCGTTCAATTTTTCATTTGAATTTTGTGTGTTTCCTCCCAAGCACTGGTAAAATAACTCGTCCTCCGAAAGGGCCTCGTAGATCGAATGAATAACTTTTTGAACTTCTTTGGAGAGCGACAGGCAGTGTTGATAATCGTCTAGATGTCCGGTAGCCTCTGCAATGCGTCACTTGCACCAACTAGTTTCCCCAGCCGGACAATTTTGGTGTTGTGGGTGGTCATCCGTCGAACACTTGTGGAAATACATAGCCCAAATTGCCTTCTTCATCTGTTCCACCGAACTGGAATGCCGTCGGATTGCCAAGCCGTAGTACGTGGTAAGCTCCTTGATCACTTTATCAGTTTTAGTCATGGACAAGCATATAGAATAATATTTCGCCGCTACAAAGTCGAAATTTCCGAAAAAAAAAACCGGTGCGTGAAAAGGCCGAATTCAGGCAGGTGCATTTTTTTGTTCAACCGCGAATAACAAGATTTTCGTTCCGTATACGGAAAAACCGTTTCAGGGGTGGATTCTAAACACTTTTATGGACCCAAAAATGCAATTTTTAAAAAATCGATTTTTTGAACCACAAGATAGTAAACCACCCTTTAATTGAATATTTTATTATTGACATTGATCTAAATTCCATGTTGTGAGATCTTTCCTGTCGAGCACAGACTGAGTTTTCTCCCACGAATTTGCAGATTGTGGGAGGGGAGAAGGGGGAGTGGGGGTAGGGACGTCTGTGGGATTTCCTAGAGAGGGTGGGGTTGATTAATTAATCAATTAATTTGATATCAAAATTGTGCTCGTATGGGCAAGGGGAGGTTTGTGATTTGCGGAGAAGTGACGGAGGAGAAATGGAAGGGATGGGGGGTTTCTCAACAGAACTGATTATCCCCAATGGGTCATAAATCAACCCTCAAGTGATCATAAATCAATTAATAGAACAATACATCAAAGGAAGGGGGTCGTTTAATTGATCAATGTAATTAATTAGGATATCAATTTGGTATCAGAATTGTCCCAGAACGAACTCCGCCCTACGGCTAACATCGGCGTCAGATGCGGTATAGGTTCGGAATGGAACCATAGTTTTGTTGGCTAAATTGGCACGGTAATGAACTACATCTACTCCTCATCACCAATTTAATCCACATTTATTGTGTATGCAGGGCTTTTCCATAAATGAGTGACAAATGTTTTGTAGCAGGGAGGACAATCACGGGCAATGAAAATTTGAGACTGCATATAAACTTTCCGGATGGGCTTGTAAGGCGTTAATTAGAGCATCACATATAAAATTAGATACTTTTATTATTTTACAGTTGTTGATTTACATGTATAGGGGTAACATTTATTGTAAAAACGGAGAGGCAGTAATTATCTCGGTATCTTTCAAATGCTATAAATACCATAGTCTTATAGTTAAATGGTCTAACGTTTCGAAAGGAAAATGAACTTGCCTTACATTCATAAACGATACTCCTTAATCGCATAGTTTGGCAGCAAAAGACGTGGAATGCGTTATTTCGTAGTAAAAGCGAGAATAACTGGTGAGTACAACGCAATATATTTTTAAGCATTTTTTAGGGTATGATTTCTTCTTCTCTCTCGATAAGGCATGACACTCTTGAAGTTTCCTGATCAGTTTCTTTAACCGATGACAAAAACAGGCATCGCGGGGTTGCATCAGCGGGGTGCGTTGAGGGGGAATCAATTTAACACTGTATGATAAAAATCTTTCTTCATCTAGGCAAATCTTTTCGTATAATTATGGATGTTTGTCCCTTCCACCAGTCACCAAACAGAAGAAATGTGCCCAGAATGAGATTTTCACTCTGCAGCGGAGTGTGCGCTGATATGAAACTTCCTGGCAGATTAAAACTGTGTGCCCGACCGAGACTCGAACTCGGGACCCGAGTTCGAGTCTCGGTCGGGCACACAGTTTTAATCTGCCAGGAAGTTTCAGAAGAAATGTGTTCTCCTGCACGCAAAATTTTTCCCCTTTCCATTTCACGTCTTTTATGAAAAGTTTAATAAATGCGATGTCGCTTTAACTGTAGTATAATTAATGTAAAAATTGAAGATAAAAATAAGAAAAAAAGCAAGTTGCGCCACCGGGACGCGACCCCACAACTCACTAATTATCATTCTGTACACTTTCCGCTGCGCCTAACGCTCCATATAAATTACGAAAACATACTGGCTCATGCGTCACCCGATCAGCGCCATAAATCTCTGTTCTAAATGCTTGACCATCTGGAGCCCACACGTCCGCCACTTTCATTTTAGGCCAAGTCCTCTAAACACTACAAATCTGGACGAAATCGGCGATGACGAGTGGGCACAGTCCCTTCATAAATACCAACTGAGACTGTCGTAGATGGCTACAACCCTAGGGCGATTTACAGGAACTCTAAAGGAACAAACGTAAACCATATCCAAGTGTTAGACCAATGTTCTGTTCCAGGTGTTAAACACCTTGTATGAACTAATTATTTAACGGAACTATAAAATATCCGAGAGAAATTTTGGCTTCATGCATTATTAAAATTAAATACAAGAGAAATCTCTGCTGCATCTACTTACGTCAATTTCATTAAATATTGTTCTTCAGCCTCAATAATTTATTTGAAATGCATGTTATACGAATATTAAACCAGAGCTGGTGTTAAGTGGCTGGTACTGTTGGGGCTGCTCTCGTAGCAGAACATTTCTCCGGAACTGAACATGACCTACACCCAAGCGGTCAATCTTTCTGTATGTAATTCATGTTAGTGTATTTCAACAATGACATTTAGAAAAATTTCAGTTATTCTGACACCTGTCATCACACCTCTTCTACTGTGAACTGCTCTAAAAAGGAAAATTTGCAAGTAAGTATCTCAAACTTTATAGAGGAGACTTCCCAATAGAGGAGACTTTATAGAGGAGACTTCCAAAAAACATTTTAGTAAAAACTATACACTGAGGTGACAAGTCATGGGGTAACGATACGCACATTGACGGATGGTGGTAGTGTCGCGTACACTAGGTATAAAACGGCAGTGCACTGGCGGACGGATCTGTCATTTCACTCAGGTGAATCGTGTGAATCGGTTACCTACGTGGTTACGGGGGCACGATGGGAAATAAGATTTGAATGCTTAATAGTGGTTGGAACTAGACCCATGGGACATTTCATTTCAGAAATCGTTAGGGAATTCATTATTCTGGGATTCACAGTGTCGAGAGTGTACCGAAAATATCGAATTTCGGGCATTACTTCTCACCATGGTCAAGGCAGGGGTCAACGGCAGTCACTCAACGACCGAGAGCAGCGGCTTTTGGATAGAGTTATCATTGCTATCAGGTAAGGAACAATGCGTGAAATAACCGCGAAAATCAACGCGGGACGTATTACGAACGTAAACGTTAGGACAACACGACGAAAACTGGCATTAATGGGTTATGGCAGCAGACGACCGACGCGAGTGGCTTTGCTAACATCTCGACATCGCCAGCAGCGCCTCTTGTGAGGTCGTGACCATATCGATTGGCACCTAGGCGACTGGAAAACCGTCGCCCGATGAGATGAGTCCCACTTTCAGTTGGTAAGAGCTGATGGTAGCTTTCGAATGTGGCGCAGATTCCACGAAGCCATGGACCATAGTTAACAAGGCGTTGTGCAAGGTGGTGGTGGTTACACAACGGTGTGGGCTGTGTTTACAAGGAGTGGAATGCGTACTCTGGTCGAAGTGAACCTATCATTGACCGGAAATGGTTATGCTCGCCTACTTGGAGACCATTTGCAGTCAAACATAAACTTCATATTCCGATACAACAATGGATTTTTATGGATGACAATGCTTCATGTCACCAGACCACTACTGTTTGCAACTGATTTGAGGAACATTCCGGACAGTTCGAACGAATGATTATCACGCACGTCATCCGACAGTAATCCCATTGAACATTCGTGGGACATAATCGAGAGCTCAGTTCGTGCACAAGATCCTGCACTGCCAATATTTTCACTGTTATGAGCGTAGAGGCAGCATGGTTAATGTTTCTACAGGGGTCTCCAACAATTTGTTGAGTCCATGCTGTTGTGACTTAGCAAGATAGCCAAGTCACAACGAGAGGAAGCCGAAAGGCACGCGTTAAGCTAACGCAGATTGGCGTGAGGTCTGGAACAGTTAAAAGGAAATGAGAACTTAGAAAATGGACGCAGTTGCTGTAATACTTAACTTTAATACACATTTGTAGAACATCGCTCTTGATAATACATGCTTCACAATATTAATTATCAAAGCTATGGCGCCTTGCTAGGTCGTAGGCAATGACTTAGCTGAAGGCTATGCTAACTATCGTCTCGGCAAATGAGAGCGTATTGGTCAGTGAACGGTAGCTAGCTACGTCGGCTGTACAACTGGGTGCGAGTGCTAGTACGTCTCTCTAGACCTGCCGTTTGGTGGCGCTCGGTCTGCGATCACTGACAGTGGCGACACGCGGGTCCGACGTATACTAATGGACCGCGACCGATTTAAAGGCTACCACCTAGCAAGTGTGGTGTCTGGCGGTGACACCACACATGCCACGTCTAGTTGATGCACTATGCCGGGCAGGAGGTGGTTCGATACGATATTAGGAGGTATCCCATGACTTTTGTCACATGGTATACCTGTATCATGGATGTAATCAGAAAGACTCCGCCATGTTTAGCAAATATTTTGGTTAAACTTTTCTGGTTGTATATTCCGAAACCATCACTGAAAATTTAAAATTTTTTCTTCAAAAATATTTAAGTAATCCGTGGTACAAGATGGTATTGTTCCTTGAATCGCGTCCACTTTTACCTCTGATCAGATAAAATCACGTGCTATAGACAAACTGCAGGCGCGAAAGTAATAATAAATTCGGTGTCCTAAAGAATTTTTAAGGAAATGATTTTAATAACCTTAAACAATTAAAATGCTTAAATAACATCAGAATATTTTTAAACTAATGAACAAAAGCAACTGAAATATCACAAAGTATATTATGCATTAAGGTACTTCTAAGCAGTAGGCTGACCACTATTTTACATTCTAGTTTGCAAAATCAACTTCTGACAGTACATATCCAGTTCTTCGAGCAGAGTCACTCCACTCAGTTGGTTTAGGTTGTTTTATTAAAATATCTTCTTCATTTACTTCACGGGCACCTTGTGATTCACTGATAAAGTTACTGCTTAAAGCATTTAGCTAAAAAAAATTAAATCTTGAATACCAAATCACTCACATGTTTTGAAATAATTTTTCCTACGTAATATTCTGCAGGATTCGTTTCCTTCTGAAAGTCCTGAAGCACATAATCGGCACTATGTAAGGTAAGTCTTCCCAATTCGATCTGTTCGTCAGTCTCAGATGATTCATCAAGAGTTTGTAAAAGATTGTCTATGTTATCACAAGAGTCGTGATTTGTGAGCACTTTAATTTCATTTTCAGAATCAGGTGAAGTACTATAGAGTTTTTTCTTACTGTTTTACTTTTTGAGGCAGGACTAATTGCCTCTGCACACCTTAGATCTCGTTATAAAACATCTCGAGACTACTTCTGTTGAAGCTGGTTGCTCGATATAGGCTTGTTTTCTTACTGCTACAGTTTTTGCATGTCTTTTCGTAAGTAAGTCCGTCCCCTCTTCTCCTTAAATTTCGTCTTCATCCTACTTAGTTGGCATTTTGTTAATATTACTTACATGCAATGATTATAAAGCTTTCACATATCTTTACATAAATAAGTGCATCCACGCTTCTGCTGAAATTTCGTCTTCATCTCACTTACTTGGCCTTTTATTACTATTAGCAATAGCGTATTTACATGCAACGACTCTGACTCCAATTTTTCGTATGATACTTAAAAGTGTAATGTGCTGCGAATACATAGAAAGAAAGATCCCTTATCATTTAGCTACAATATAGCAGGGCAGCAACTGGAAGCAGTTAATTCCATAAATTATCTGGGAGTACGCATTAGGAGTGATTTAAAATGGATTGATTATATAAAGTTGATCGTTGGTAAAGCAGATGCCAGACTGAGATTCATTGGAAGAATTCTAAGGATATACAATCCGAAAACAAAGGAAGGTTACAGTACACTTGTTCGCCCACTGCTTGAATACTGCTCACCAGTGTGGGATCCGTACCAGATAGGGTTGATAGAAGAGATAGAGAAAATCCAACGGAGAGCAGTGCGCTTCGTTACAGGATCATTTAGTAATCGCGGAAGTGTTACGGAGATGATAAACTCCAGCGGAAGACTCTGCAGGAGAGAGGCTCAGTAGCTCGGTACGGGCTTTTGTTGAAGTTTCAAGAACATACCTTCACCGAGGAGTCAAGCAGTATATTGATCCATCCTACCTATGTCTCGTGAAGAGACCATGAGGATAAAATCAGAGAGATTAGAGCCCACACAGAGGTATACCGACAATCCTTCTTTCCACGAAAAGTACGAGACTGGAATAGAAGGGAGAACCGATAGAGGTACTCAAAGTACCCTCCACCACACACAGTCAGGTGGCTTGCGGAGTATGGATGTAGATGTAGATACTTGATCTCGTAAGAATATTCCTCTAAGCCAGTTTTCTTAAATGGTTGCAAATGTCAAACGAGTGTAGTGAATCTGACACTGCAGCATTAACTGCGCGATAAAGGAAAGTTGTAGGTTCATACGCGGCACATTTCAGAATGTCGGCGAAACAAATACTCATATGACTTAAAAACGATGCCGTTACTTTTGAAAAAATGTGTTATTACTTGAAGAAAATTTGTTGGGTCGGTTGTATATAATTTGTTCCTCTTCATTTGCACTCCTGAATGGAGTGACTTGGTTGAAAGGAGACCTTACGCTTCTTTCAGCCCTAGATTTGGTTGTTCTGTTTGGCTGCATATATTTGTGATAGGAGAAATGCAGAATTCTGAATTTTTCGTCATTTTTCCTGTTCATCTGACTTAGTTTTGCGTTTGATTTTCACGTGATGATGCAATTTGTAATCCTGGTAATCTCCATATAGGCGAAAGAGGCCATTTAAGACCTCATATGCATTAACCTTCATAACAGATATTTATGTATATTCCTTAATGTGATAAGGACTTCGTGGATGGCGATTATGCTAGCTGCACGTCCGGCACATCCGATACTACTGAGGATCCGAGTTCAGTCCCCATATGTCACGTCCTTGGCTGGGGCGAATGCTGCTCCGTCGACAACAGTATCTGTCGTCCGCATAGCTGATCATCACAGTGGTTGTTGAGCAAGACATCTAGAAGTGAACACCCCTTGTATCTGCGAATTCAGCAATAACTACAAGCAGAAGTATTGTCACAACTGTATAAACAACTACTTCTACGGACGAATTTATTTAAGAAACCATGTAACCTCCCCACAATAATTTTACATGAATGACAATATTATTTAAGAATACTAATGGACATTGCTCTATGCGTAACCTGCCCACAATGAAATGTACTGACAATGGGAACAAAAATGTGAAATTCGCAATCTGACTCAAATATAAATTCTTCACCAAAAAATTAAAGTCCATTCAGTGACAAGAAAATTCAATTAAACCGAAACATCGGTCTTTGGCCCTGTGTAAAACAATCAGAATTAAAGTCTTACCTCAGAATAACTGGATGTCAAATTTCTGCTCTTATTTCTGCGCACGGCTTGGAGGAACTGCATTGCAAATAATAATATTCCTTTTTTCTGTGAATTTACTGAAATTTTTCTTCAAAAGAAGTGGAATGAAATGGGAAGTGCAACGAAATCTTTAGTTCAATAAAAAAATTAAATTTTTGAAAAAATGCTTTTGAAATCAAAATTATTATTGGGGGACTTGTTAGAGATTGATTACAATAAATAAGTTTTACATTGTCTAATGATTATATTAATTAACAGTGTACCTCATTCAGCATCTTGACCAGTGTTGCCGACCGCCTACATCACACAACCGCACTGGGCTGCTACTACTGACCGACCGCTCTGCATGACGACTATTAGCGTACTGCTCTGCACGACTACACAGAGCTACAGACTCGCAACGACTGACAACAGAGTACTGAGAACCGCTCGCAACACTCGCGCGGTCAAGCGCCAACTCTCTGGTCACAGATGCTACAATGCCTCGCCATCGCTGCTATGTTACATACGTGTTTCATAACCCTCCACTGGGGGGGCAAAAATTTGGCAGCGATGGTGAGTCATTTGGACTTGCCAATCGCGGCAAAATTTTTAATTAACTAATAAACTTCTACAATTTACAGAATAATTAGATGTAGTACATAAAGTAAATGTTGTGCACACGCACTAAGTACAAGATATATCAGACAAAGACAAAATGTGAGTACAAAACATAGTAACAAATCAGAAAAATGTATATACAAATTATTTGACAGATAACAAAGTGCACAGGCACTGAAAAAATTCTTTAGCATATTCAGAACAAATAAACAGACTGGTAAGAAAAAATATCATGATGACAAGTGACATAAGTGTACTCGCATTGGAGTTCAGCGAATCGAAAAATGTATAACCTATGAACATAAATGATGTTACCAAAAAATTTTTTTCTTTATGTGACAAGAATCAGGATAGGAAAGGGAAGGATTGCATCATGGTTGTAGCACTTTAGATTGCACACAGCTGCTCTGAAAGTCCATATCTTTCCACAGAAGTACAACACAAAGTGACACAACTTGAAGTTCTTTTCCCATCAGAATTTATCAGTGTAGCCAAGACACTGAACTGTCGTAGTAATGTTCCATGTTTTCATTTTGGCAGTACATTACGTACACCAAACAGTGGGACCATAATAATGTCTTCATCGCTCACGGTGGTGGACAGCATGTCGTGTCAACACCACTCTCCTACAAGGCACACCAACGTAGAATTAGTGCAAAACCAAATATAGTGCTCCATGATCACTAGGATAAACAGGACAAATGGACATTGCAATAATTCAGGGTAGTTAGCTCATGAGGTGAAGGACATTATGTCACATACCATTGACAATTACAGTCTTCATTAGTAGTTTGCGGCATTCATAGCCCAGTTATTGAACATTTCTGTACTAAGTATGCAGTATTACAGAAAAATGTTCATTAATTGTTTTACATAGAATCAGTAGCCTTCTTTTCCTGGTTACAAAGTATTATGAAATAATCGCATTCTTTTCAGTTACAGAGTATAATTAAGAATCATTAACCTTCTCCTAATTACAAAGCATTATTAAACAGTCACATTCCTTTCTGGTTACAAAGTATCAACATTGGAAACAAGAGCTAATCAATGGCATAATTAATAACAATTCGTGGAGTGACATTAATTATTGGCACTCAGTGGCCAGCAAGTATTGAATAGAATCATCATTCAGTATTATTCAGATTATTACGAAGTCATTATTAAAAATCAGCTAATTAGTCATAGCATTAATAATCATGGGCATTACAAGTACTCATTACAATAAACAGTGTTCCTCATTCAGTATTATTCAGATCATTACAAAGTCATTATTAAAAATCAGCTAGTTACAATGAAAGCATTAATAATCACAGGCATTATAAGTACTCTCATTACAATAAACAGTGGCAGTTATTAGCTAGTGACAAAGCATTATCTTAAATATATACCTTTTTTTTTTTGTCTCATTAAGAAGTCATTACTCAAGTGACGTACTATTCAGAGCTAATCAGTATTATTCAGAATTTTTTTAAACTGGTATCACTACTTGGGATTGGTAATACATTTTTTTGTTAGCAATGCATTGCGTTGGGATCGATAATTAATTGCTGAAACATAACACTATTTGCTTTTGACCTATTGCAGCAAATGAGGATAGGTAACGTCATTCGTCATGAGTCAGCTGTACCAAGGTTATGTAACAAGGCAGTATGTGTGATCACATTTATAAATGATAGACACAAATGGGTAAAAAATAAAAATGCAAGTACTAGAACAGGTATAATAAGTAACAGGTTTAGTAAGCATCATGAAAAGCTTCTCCTGGAAAAAATACAAAATGGATTATTGACCTGAAAGAAGAAACGCACACTATGCTGAAAAGTAGTGAACGTCGAATTAACAGGTAGTGAAATGTGTACAAAAATGTGTTCCATAGCTGTCCTTTCCAAAACTTTCCGTCATCCTACTACGCAATATAACACCTGCTGTCAAAACAAACTGCAACAAATACTTAAATAACTACATAGCATAAATATAAAACTTCAACATTATCCTCATCTGTAAAGAAAAAACTTCATTATCAATCACTTCATTATCCACATTATCATAACTTCATTATTATCATCACCTGTAAAGAAAAACTTCATTATTCATAATACCATATCCTTCATCATTATTCATCAGTATTCATTATCATCTGCAAAAAATCACTTCATTACTCATTATACAACTATTCCTTATCTCTAGCATATTTCATCACTAAAACTAAGATGTGTAGTTCAGTCTGACAGCCTGCATCAATCACCTTGTATTCTGAAAGAAAAAAAATAGTTAAGACTGCTATTCTATGATGAGTATAGTATAGTCTTGTTAATGCTTGTTAATCCTGATCCATTTACTCTTCCTCATAAAGTTATTGCATCTCCTTTCGTTTATTCCGTAGGTGAAATTCCCATTTCTGTTGGATTTATTTCTTACATACATCATTTCTTTCTGAAATTGATGAACAGAGATTAATGTCTTGCATTTAAATCATATACCCACTAAATAATGACTGGTTTATGGTAACATACTTAAGCATACAGCATAACATGACAGAAAACGTAATATGTCAAAAACATTGACAGTGTTCAAATGCAAAAATATACACAGAATAATACAATGCAGCAGCAAAAAAAAAAAAAAAATGTAAAACAGTCACGATGTTGAAATGTCATAAGGCAAAAAAAATGTCAAAGTCGACTGGTGTGTGTTAAATCTTAACTATTTCACAGTGCATATAAACAAAACTGGAGTACAATCATATACACAAAAAAGTGGAAAATGTGCACGGTCTGATATGTAACGACAAGAAAAGCGACCTGCTAACCTTACCTTGCCGGGCACTTGCCAAGAAAAAATACGATAATCATCAGTAATTAGTCACGTGAAATAATTGCATTAGTAAATGGCATCATAGTGTGTTGAATCATACAGTGGTTTCACTCAATAAACGGTTTAATGTTTGAGATATGGTGATTGCCTTTCGATTTTCTAGTTCTCAAAGTTTCGACGTGTACAACATTGGGGTGAGGGATGCTGCGAATCCGATACGGACCTGCGTATAGAAGTTCAAATTTACTGCACTTACCTTTTAATTTACTGGATAAATAGTGTGTACGTACTAGTATCTTCTGTCCAACGTGAAAGTCACGGCGTGTACAAACCTGTTTTTGCTGTCTTCTCCGGCGCTCTGCGGCACGTTTGATGTTGTTCAGCGCAATGTCAATTATTTCGTGGTGTCGTAATCGACGAGATGTAGGAAATGTTATTAATTCTTTAATTTTGTTAGGTGGTTCAGCATTTTTCAGTATAACAGACGGAGATAGCATAGTGGATTCATTTGGAATGGAATTAATTACATCTTGGAATGAGAATATGTGTGTGTCCCAATCAATATGTCTTTTGTGGCAGTATATTCGGCACAGTTTACCAATTTCTTTCATTAATCTTTCACAAGGATTCGAAGAAGCGTGGTACTTGGATATATAGATCGGAGAAATGTTTCTGGCTCGTAACATGCGTGTCCATACGCTACTACGAAATTGTGATCCATTATCAGAAATTACTTTCATTACATGCCCTACATGAGATAGAAAATGTTTTACAAATGCATTTGAAACAGTTTTAGCAGTAGCTTTGCGTAATGGAGTGAAAGTAACAAATTTTGAAGTGAGCTCAACAGCGACAAAAATGTAGCAAAAACCTCTGTTAGTTCTGGGAATCGGACCAAAAATATCTACTGCGGCCATATGTCTTAATTTAACAGGTATAATGGGATATAAAGGAGGAATATGTGAAGTGGTGTCTGATTTAGCTTTCTGGCAAATTTTACAAGACGCTAAAACTCGTCGTATACGTTTTTCCATGTTAGTAAAATAACAGTTCTGTCTCAGTATAAGAAAACATTTTCGTGCTCCGTAATGTGCGTAGTTTAAATGAGTGTACCAAATTAATTTGTTGACCACTTCGTCAGGAATGCATAATAACCAATTGTTGCTGTCAGGATGAGAGCGGCGAAACAGAATGTCATTGCGTACAGTGTAGTGGTTCCTAATCGTTACATTATTCATATCTAGCCAAAGGTGTTTAATTTCTTTCCAGACATTGTCTTTGTTTTGTTCTTGTGCTATGTCCTGTAATGACGATGAAATAAAGTTTTCAAATGCAACTTGCTGAATGTACATGACACTGAAATTTGTTTTGCAGAAGTTGGTTGCTACGTCTTGCTGATTGTTGCCGAGAGAACGCGATAGTGCGTCTGCTATAACATTTTGTGTGCCGGGAATGTGAACAATTGTAAAATTAAATTCCTGTAAATAAAGTTTCCATCTACTTAACCTGTCGTGAGTAAATTTAGCCGAGAGTAAAAATTGTATCGCTCTGTGGTCTGTGTAAACGGTGGTATGTCTGCCATAAAGAAAGTGCCGAAATCTCGTAAAAGCCCATACAACACATAATGTTTCAAGTTCTGTAACGGAGTAATTTCGCTCAGCAGGTGACAGAATGCGGCTTGCAAATGCGATGTTTTTAATAACTGTTGAACCATCTTCTTCAATTTCCTGGAAAATGTGTACGCCTAAAGCGGTGTTAGAACTGTCGGTGGCAATGGAAAAATTTCTAGTAAGATCTGGGTGCGATAACAGTGGTGCATTCAACAAAGCATGTTTCAGGTTCATGAATTCAGAGTGTGCTTGCTTATCCCAAGACCAAATACTGTTTTTACCTGTTAATTGGCATAGTCTAGGCGTGTCTAAAGCAGAATGGTGAATAAATTTACGAAGAAAGTTAATTAAGCCCAAAAAACTGCGTAATTGCTTCTTCGTCGTAGGAACGGTAATGTCACGTAGAGCTTGAAGTTTTTCCGGATCAGGTGCAATGCCTTCTGCTGAAATTACGTGTCCAAGAAATTTTATGGAAGTTTTGCCAAAGTGCGATTTACTAAGATTAACTGTAAGTAGTTGTGCATGAAAAGTTTGTAACAGTTGTTCAAGAATCAGATTGTGTTCGGACCAGTTAGCTTCTGCGATAAGAATGTCGTCTACATACGTCGTAATTCTGTCTTTAAGTTCTGTCGGAAGTATAGTGTTCAAACCGCGAATAAAAGCTGCAGAAGAAATAGTTAAGCCGAACGGTAGTTTGCAAAATTGATAACAGTCGCCGAAACAGAGAAAAGCTGTATATTTTCTGCAGTTCGGATGAAGTTGAATTTGCCAAAATCCCGATTTCAAATCTAGTGTAGAATAAATAGCTGTACCATGAAATTTCTGCAAAAGTTCCTCTAGTGTCTGTGGTCGATCTGTTTCGTTAATAATAATGTCATTAATGTGACGTGAATCAAGTACAAGGCGAAGTGAGCCATCTTTTTTCTTAACAATATGTAGCGGGTTTATGTACGGACTAACTGCTGGTTCAATAATTCCTTGATCAAGCATATCCTGCAATTCTTTTTTAACCTGTTCTCTGTGAATGTATGGAATAGGATAATGCTTTGCTTTAAATGTGTCGTGCGGTTTGACTTGAAATTCATACATAAAGCCGGACATAGTACCAGGAATGTTGTCAAAAACTGGAGCTTGCTGTAAAAGAATTTTGTGTAATTGCGTTCGTTCGTCGTCTGTAGTTGCACTGCTTTGTCTAACTTTATCGGAAATCATTTGTATTACTTCGTAGTCCATTTCGTCTGGAGTATTATAGTTGTGTACGTACGTATCCGTTAACAATGTGGGATTACAGTCTATGTCACGTGTTGCGGAAATGACCTCTGTGCGGTTGATTGTTTGTTCTTCCGCAGATAATGAGTGCTGAAATTCTAAAGCAAGTTGTACATTTTCATCCTTTAACATTAAATAAGAATTCTGAAAATCGATAACTGCGTCGTGTTGTACCAGAAAATTCGTGCCTAAAATAACGTCTGTTGTCAATAAAGGAACAATCCAAAAATTAGAGTGAAACGTGTGACCTGCGATACAAAATGATAAATGCGTCTGTAATTTAACGTCTACTCCTTTACTCGGTACTGCTCCTTTCACTTTTGTTTTGCCTAAAGGTAATGTCGGATAGGTATTCTCTTTGTTGCACTCATTGAAAGTCTCCTCTTTTATTACTGATATTGGTGATCCGGAATCAATTACTGCTGAGAATTTCGATGAACCAATTTTAATTTCGATAACAGGATGTGAAATGGTTTTCTGAATAACTGGTCTTTCCTGTAAAAGAGTGTCTCTGATGTCGTCAAAAGTAATTACATTTTCATGAACAACATTTTGCGTGTCTAAAGTAGTGCTTGTATTATTGGAAGATGCGATCTGTGCAGTATCTAGTCAGATTCTATCTGACGCGTTATTATTATTAGAAGGATGTTGTGGCATTTCGACTATTTGAACTGTCCTATTACTTCTTACTGACGTGTTACGCTATGGATGACACCTATTGTTCGGATCATTCATGATAATGTGTTGTTGCTGATGTTCTTGCTGCTGAAAAGATCGACTGTTATTAAGTGTACGCTGATAATTCTGCTCATCGTTTTTCCGTCTGTCGTGATAGTCATTCCTATACGATGTATTGCGATAGGCATTGAAATAGTGTGTTGTCTGTACGTAGTTATTTCCTTTCTGCTGTGCGTTACTATTTGTTGGATCTGGTACTACACGTGCACGCGGCGGAACATTAAAGCCTGGTTGACCTTGTAGACTGCATTGTTGGTTAGGTACGCCAAGCGGCTGACTTTCATGCTATTGTGGTGTAAAGGTCTATTGTTACCAAAAATGCGCTTGCTGTTAATTTTATACATACTGATGATTACGATTTTATCTGTTATTAAAATCACGCTGGTTCTGGAGTGCCTACTGAAAATTGTCACATTCGGTAAAATATTTCTCATATCCGGTTTTCATTACAACGTTTCTTAATTCTACAAAGAGCAATAGTTAAAGAGCAGTTTTGATAGATATAAAGGATAGTAGAAGAGAAGGCAGCAGTGCAGAAAACTAAAGATGAAACAGCACTACTACAGCTCGGGGCCCTATGCTCGCTACGGCACATATTCATTAAAGCGTAATGAATCCCCTGAGGTCTATTACGCACTGCAAATAAATTTTAGCTTTTGCGTTGCAGGCAATAGCGGTAAAATTTCAAAGGCAAATTGTTGTATTCGTGCTAATTCAAATTTCTTCATTACAGGCAATGCTGTTGTAAATACAAAAATAAATTGTCGCATCTGGTTCAAAGCTAGCTTCTGCATTACAGGCAATAGCGGTGAATGTACAAAGATAAATTGTCGTATACAGTGCAAAGCGTGTGCCTGTACGCTGTCATTATTACTTTCTTTACATTTTCTGGCGGATAAAATTTGCTCGTAATCTACGTTCTCGTCATTGAATTTGAAAACACGTTCGGGTTTGTGTGTGAATCTGTTTGTCTGTGTCATCTCGGATTTCAAGTTGCGTAGCTTTTCAGATTTTAAGTCGCGTGGCTTTTCGGATTTTAAGTCGCGTAGTCTCTGTAAATTGCTCACATTATACGCGCTGCGTGACTCTGACAAATGTTCGCAAAGTAGCGGATTCTGTGACGTATTGGTGACTGAAATAGTTTTCAACTGTTACTGTAACACTTTCGTCAATTTGGTTAATCTGTCGTGCAAATTTCTCGTCATCTTCCGTATTCGGAGTGTGTGAAACTTCCACTGACTCTAAATTAATTTCGTCGCGAATCTGTACTTCGTTTTTAGGGCATTCTTCAGTGACTGCATTAATTTCGTGTATCACTGTTGCGTTTGCTGAACATTGATCAGTGACTGCATTAACTTCGTCTTTATGTGATTCTGTTGTGCCTACACGTGTGCTATTTAATTCTTGTGCAACAGTGCCAACTTCTTTATTACTGTTTTTAGCACAAGCCTCAGTATCCTCACATAATTGTTCTTTAATGTCCTGGCATTGCACGGTAATAGCTGTATTCTCTTCACTAACTTGTCTGCTCCGTTCGTTAAGGTTGTCTTGTTTTTCGTTCGTCAGTTTGAAACTTTCATTAATTGTTTCGCTAAGTTGTTTGTAATGGTTGTCGACACTTTCATTTAGTTGTTTGAAATAATTATTCATCATTTCATTCCGCTGTTTGTACTGTTCCCTAAGTTGTTTGAAATTTTCACTCTGTTTGTCTAATTTTTCATTCTGTTGTTTCTTTAATTCAAGAATTTGTAGCAACAATGCCTTAAGTGGATCCGACACAAAATTAGCATTTCTATTCTCCGTGCTATTTAATGGTGGATCTGAAATTGTCTTGTTTTGCGTGACCATTTGGTCATTCTGTAATTTACAAAAAGGTCTGCTTATCGAATCTCCACTGTGCGTCCCTATTTCGGAATTAAATGTATCCTTCGTACTTTCAGTACACTGTCCATTTTCATTAGAAAAATTTGTCTGTACGTTACTTGGATTTTCTAAATCGGGTGTGTTAAGCTCGGCAGCGCTCATTACAATAGAGCGTCCTGCGTCATCGATTGTCGTCAAATCAACAGAGGACATAACCGAGTTCGTTTGTTCATTATCAGGGTAAAAGTCATCACTAGTGGTTGGAATGCACTGATTGTTAGTGAACGCAGGATTGTCATCATTGCACTGCGTATCATATGTCCTATCGGTAAAGTTGTTTGAGTCGGTAATTTCATTCATAATACCTCGCGATACACTATTCACAGTCTTTCGCGGCATTTTTACAATAGTCAAAAAATATTCACAAAACAAATAAGCACAATGCAAAAGTAACACACAAATACAACAGAGCAAAGAATTGCCGTTGACCTGTAGAAAGAAAGTCACAAGTTAATAAAAGCGTTGCGCTAAATCCTGATCATATCTAAGCAAATAAGAGCAGATATCTGACTGTTGCTCAAAAGACTCTCAACGAAATACGATCCTGGACTGGGTGTCGCCAAGTGTAACCTCCCCACAATAATTTTACATGAATCACAATATTATTTAAGAATACTAATGGACATTGCTCTATGCGTAACCTGCCCACAATGAAATGTACTGACAATGGGAACAAAAATGTGAAATTCGCAATCTGACTCAAATATAAATTCTTCACCAAAAAATTAAAGTCCATTCAGTGACAAGAAAATTCAATTAAACCGAAACATCGGTCTTTGGCCCTGTGTAAAACAATCAGAATTAAAGTCTTACCTCAGAATAACTGGATGTCAAATTTCTGCTCTTATTTCTGCGCACGGCTTGGAGGAACTGCATTGCAAATAATAATATCCCTTTTTTCTGTGAATTTACTGAAATTTTTCTTCAAAAGAAGTGGAATGAAATGGGAAGTGCAACGAAATCTTTAGTTCAATAAAAAAATTAAATTTTTGAAAAAATGCTTTTGAAATCAAAATTATTATTGGGGGACTTGTTAGAGATTGATTACAATAAATAAGTTTTACATTGTCTAATGATTATATTAATTAACAGTGTACCTCATTCAGCATCTTGACCAGTGTTGCCGACCGCCTACATCACACAACCGCACTGGGCTGCTACTACTGACCGACCGCTTTGCATGACGACTATTAGCGTACTGCTCTGCACGACTACACAGAGCTACAGACTCGCAACGACTGACAACAGAGTACTGAGAACCGCTCGCAACACTCGCGCGGTCAAGCGCCAACTCTCTGGTCACAGATGCTACAATGCCTCGCCATCGCTGCTATGTTACATACGTGTTTCAACCATTGCAACAAACGGTCTTATTGCATCTTTTATGAGAACTAATATTTAATGAACTACTCCGTGGTTAAGATTGTGTTTAAAAATTTCTTGAACTATAAACTTTCACTAATCCGAATCGAAAGTAAAGTAAAATGACATTGTAAACGATACATTTTGGTAAAATTAGAAAATGTTTTTTTGTGGATAGAGTCCTATCTCAGTTTTCTTGGGTTTTCCGTGGAACTAGACTAAATATGCGGGGGGGGGGGGGGGGTGGTTAAATAGTAAAGCTGATCCCAGGTGAAGTAAAGCTCCAACCTCGTAATAAAAATATGAGGCGATAAACGCTGATGTGTGTAATGTGAAAAGTAGAACACAACGAAATTATAATGGCAATATGTATCATATTGGAAAAACCATTTTGAAAATTATTTCTCATTTGCTGTCATGCAACAGCCTAATGTGATGCATCAGCATAGCGCCTTTATTGTAAAATGTTTTTAGTTATATGGATGCCAAAACTAATGTCAAACAATATGGTATTGAAAGATACCTAATTCTCCACCCCCTACGGAAAGGACAAGAAAAACAGCACCCACGAGAATAAAAAAAAATCTCCCAAAACCGTAACACGGCCATAAAAATCAATGGAAACAGCATTAAATAAAATGAATGACGAGTAGAATCAAAATGACATAATACTCTTTTTAGAGTAAATAAAGTCTGTTATCGATAGGGGCTGTATAGTAAATCATTTTTCTTAGAGATGTTATTTGCGATAGGAAATTGTTTAAAGACTAGTGGCCATTTTTAAAAGCCGCACTTCTACATTTAAGTTTGTTGAGACTATGAGATAGCTAAATTCTTGACAAAATATTGTATTGAAAAATTATAATGTATCAGATTTAATTGTAGCTATGTAGAATATAGCATGAATGTACTGTAATTTCACGATAATAAAAGTTGAAAATGTTGTTATAGTACCTACACAGATCAGTCATTGAAGGTATATTTACTATCATATTTATTCCGTAATAAAAGCATAATTCAAAAAAAGGAGGTATTTAAATAAAGATCAAACGTGCCACGCTTCAGATTCTTATTTGTCTGGCTGGAAGAGTGCGTATTCAGACTACTTTATTTTATCGATTTACAAACTTGCCGCACAAGTCATTTTCAGAGATTAATATTATTCATGTAAATCGTCAATAGTAAGGACTGCGTTCTGATACGTGAAGCAAGGAGCACAGCTGCTGCTACTCTTGTAGCCGTCCATTTATAATGTTTCCTGGCAAGAAACATTATAATTACTTTTCTGCGACGTCGCCAAGATTGCGCGGCTCAGCCTGGCGGCTCTGTGGTAGGTAAACAGGCTCGTTTATGAAATCGCATACCAGCGCCTCTGCGCCTGCCAGCACGCCTCACATACTGCTGCAGTGCAGCTGCCTGTCTCACAGTAACGCCCAAAATTAGCGACCGCGTTACATCTGCCTGTCTGCGTACCTGAAGGTGTTGCTTATTGGATCTCACTTGGGCAACTCTTTACATTGCGAATATTTGGATACTGATAGATTTGCTAGCCACGGACCATCTGGATTCTTCTCTTCGTGTGTGATTACAACTTTATGACAACGTATCGCGGCGCGACCTGGTTTTGTGAATTGTCAGTGAAAAGTGTGCCGTGCAGGAGTGACTTCTTTGCTAACAAGGAAAACACCCAGTCGCACTCTCCTCCGATTTAGTGGTAAGTGACCCAGTGGATAGCCCGTCAAAAACTGAACAAAGGTCGAGCATGAAAACAGGAAGAAGCTGTACTGAAGTGCACCGCGCGGAGTGGCCACGTGGTTTGAGGAGCCATGTAACGGATTGCGCGGACCCTCCTGCCGGAGGTTCGAGTCCTCCCTCGGGCGGGCGCGTGCGTGCGTGTGTGTGTGTGTGTGTGTGTGTGTGTGTGTGTGTGTGTGTGTGTGTGTTGTTCAAAGCATAAGTTAGCTTAAGTTAGTGTAAGTAGTATGTAAGTCTAGGGACCGATGACGTCAGCAGTTTGGTCCCTTAGGAATTCACACACATTTAAACATTGGAACCGAAGTGTGAAAAAAGAGGAAAAATAGAAACGGTGAACGCTCAAAGGTCTAGATGTGCAACATCGAGAGAAACAGAATAACCACGGCGTGGTGGTTGTTTGGTCATGGCATTGAACTGTGAAGAAAAAGAGCCGTGTTCGAATCTCTCTCGTGGCTCTTTTTTTCTCATAAAACTATGAACTGCCCGTTCGATCATTGACGTGTCAGTACTGCGGTGTAATATCCGTTTGCGACAGCGAGGTGTAAAGAAGGGACCTCCAGACGTACGTACCTCCTATCTGCTCTACACAAGTATCACATCTTACGACACTTGCGTTCCGTTTTGGAAGTTGTGACTCTCGAATTTCTTTGTTGCAACATAGTTCAGACTCGTTCATTTGTCGTTTATCTGTGATAGGTCTATGCAGGATCTCACCTGCTCTCACTATTCATCACATTAACTTGCTACGGTAATAATTTCTTACCAAATGACTCATCTTCTATAACCAGTGTATAGTATGACAACTGCCAAGAATACAGAAGAACAGACCTGTCAATGACCAGACGGAAAGTTCATAATTTTGCAAAAGAAAAAAAAGGTGCAAGGGAGATTTGAATACGGATCTCCCAATTTGTAATCCATAACATAACGACGTAGCCAAGACGGTGCGGTGCGCGCAGTCCGCTCTGTTACATATCATCAGCCTGCAGCGTTCACTCTTAATATTTTGCTTCTTTTTTGACAAAAATGGTTCAAATGGCTCTGAGCACTATGCGACTTAACTTCTGAGGTCATCAGTCGCCTAGAACTTAGAACCAATTAAACCTAACTAACCTAAGGACATCACACACATCCCTGCCCGAGGCAGGATTCGAACCTGCGATAGTAGCGGTCGCTCGGCTCCAGACTGTAGCGCGTAGAACCGCACGGCCACTCCGGCCGGCCTTTTTTCACAGTTCAGTACAGAATCTTCCCATTTCATTGCTCGATCTATGTTCAGTTTTTGGCCGGTTAACCACTGGTCCATTTTACCACTAAATCTGAGGGGTCGCGATGGGGAATTTTCCTTGTAAGTATCGATTCTTCCAGGCGCTCTTTCTCTCTGGCCTATTGCTGGGAAACGACCCTACGCTTGGCCGGTCGAGTACACGCGTAAGCTGCGGCGTATGGGGTATCGGCCGGTGCTCTAATAGCTATGGGAGATTGCCTCAAGCATTAAGTGAAAGACGAGGCCACGAAGATGTTAAACAAGCTCGACGCTCTCACAGGCAAAGTACGTCAAACGGATTTAGTAGGGACAGTTGATACCGTTCCAAGACACAAAGTTCCCAAGTCAATAGTGTTCAGCCCTCCATAAACCAAGACATTTAAGACCTAGAGAGATTCTCGATCCTACGTATCCGCCTATGCGAAGGAAACGAAATTAAACAAGAATGGGTTCAAGGAATCAAGTGACTGCCCAAACCCTGGCTGACTGAAGCACTAATAAAATGTGCAGATATTTTACCTGTACTGTACACTAAGAAGTAAAGATCACCAAGTGTGATCAAAATTCGTGGGGAAGTGACTGTCTCGGAGCAGTCGCCGTTGGGGGTCCATATTGGTTGAAGACGTGTGAACGTTCCGTGTTGGGCGAACATAGCTGGAAGGCGGCGGCCTCGGCTGTGTAGGGTTATCGGTACCGCCACGCCGGTTGGGATCTTGACTGTCATCCACCAGCGACCGTGGAATGAAGCGAGAGTGCTTGTGGAATTCCATATTCTGGACTATAGGGAGACCTTTTGGTAACGGGCTTTAATTTTGCGCATAACACTGCATCCAGGTTTCCTCCATGCCTGCTTAATATTTTTATCGTTCTCTGGGCTGATGATGTGTGCAAAAGACGCTCGCATGTTTTCGCGAATTATGGCGAACATGCATTAAATCTGAAAGTTTGTCATCTGTTTGCCACGCTACTGAGCAGAGTGGCCGGCTCGTGGTGTGCGGAAAAGCCGCTTTCTGTTGTGTTATTTGGCATATTACCTGCAAAGTTCTTTTGTCATGTTTTCCAGTGCTTTTAAGGTGCTTGGTATTTGTTGAAACAGTCTTCTAGCAGCTACTGTTAGGGTACGAATAATTGTAATGCTTCACATACTGCGTTTTATGAAAATACTGTTTATTAAATTTATTTTGTTATTGTTTCCGGTGGTTATTTAATTTACTGTATGTACTGGCTTTAAATTTAAAATTGTTTACTTCTGAGTATGTTACAGGGCAGATTAGCCACTACTTAATGCATTATTATCAGGGACCTCACTGTAAGACTTACAAGGGTAAACCCCGACGTTGGGATCACAGATTTACTTCAAACTTTGTACGCCTTTAGTAGGACATTAAAACAACAGAATGTGCAAGTAGTAAGGTGCACTAACGACTCTATATTGTGCCTGATGTATCTGTGCGATCACCAGCAAGAGGTCATTGTGGTTAAGCAGTTCATTTCCTGCTGCGCGCGTCGGGCGACTAGGTTGTGCTATTAGTTCCACGTCTACCGTAGCGCTGCGTGTTTTCCTCGTGTCCGTTTAGTGTCCTGTTGGTCTCCGTGCGCGTCACATCGCTGGTTTTCGGCTAGTATTTGGTGTTCGTGCGGCCCTTCCTGTCACGGTTGGAAGCTGGACCATATTGGGGGAACTTTTTTCGGACCGTGCATACGCCAATGACGTCATGGTTTTAGTATGACTTGTCGAGAATATACCGAGCCTTAAGGATACGTTGGATTCATTTTGTCGTCTTGCTGGTGCTCGCATCAATGATCGTAAATGCACGTTACTACCGTTGAGTCTTCGATCATGTCGTCATTTCTTGGGCGACAGTCATCGTCAATCGCCATAAGACCTTAGGGATCTTAGTGGATCGCAACCCGATCAAAAAGGCGACCCTAAATTGGCGACCCTAAAGTGGCGTGAGGTTACCAGTCGTGTTCACTGGGCGATCCTTGAACATGAACGCCGTTCCCTTATCCTCCTTCATAAGGTAAGGGTTTTAGAAACCTATGTCTTCAGTAAAGTATATTGCGTTGCGCAGGTCTTCCCGCTTCCCACGATGATGTGCCGCAGACTGAAACAGCTCTCTGGTCCATTCCTGTGGCGCCGCCGTATCTTTCGTGTCCGGTATGAAGTAGTAGCCAGGCTTAGAAGCCTTGGAGGAATGGGTCTTCCGATATCAATGTGAAGACATGCATCTTATTTGCCCGCCGCAATGTGTTAACCTGTACGTGGACTCCGCATTCAGTTACCTCTCGTTTACTTTCCCGCCTCCGGCCGGTCTGTCAGACCCCTCCTGTTAATGTTGGACGGATTAATCCTAAATTGTGTGGCACATTCGTGAATACTTTCTAATTATCGGTATCCTAGGAGCTGATATACTTTCTATGACGCATATTAAGCCATCATCCCGTTGGGGTGTACCATGTCCCCTTTCTTCTGTTGAACTTGCTTTCCCGTCAACGTCTTGGTAAACGGTCTGGTCTCATCTTAGTCTTCCTATATTGATGATGGATATTGCTTCAACGTGGTATAAGGTCATTCACCATCTGATACCTACTGGTGATCGTCTTTTTCGTATTGGCCTTCGTCCGACTGATCAGTGTGAGTAATGCCATCAGACTGACACCTTACTTCACAGGCTTGTTGCTTGCGGACGGGATCACTGGCTCTGGGTCCGACGTTAATTAGCTTTCCTTAATGGTTCTTCTCTGCCTCGTGGTGACTGGGTGTTGTGTGATGTCCTTAGGTCAGTTAGGTTTAAGTAGTTCTAAGTTCTAGAGGACTGATGACCATAGATGTTAAGTCCCATAGTGCTCAGAGCCATTTTTGAACCTTAATAGTTCAAATGGCTCTGAGCACTATGGGACTCAACTTCTGAGGTCATTAGTCCCCTAGAACTTAGAACTAGTTAAACCTAACTAACCTAAGGACAGCACACACATCCCTGCCCGAGGCAGGATTCGAACCTGCGACCGTAGTGGTCTCGCGGTTCCAGACTGCAGCGCCTAGAACCGCACGGCCAAGCTTTCCTTACTCGAGGGCCTGAAACCGCTTTCCCAGACGACATTCTCCTACAGCCGGACATATCGTTTTTTTCCTCAGACAAAACCGAACCGAGTAGTTTTCTTAGCTGCTTTTATTGTACTTACCTGTAACTCTAAATATTTTGACTTACCGATGAAACACACAGGTACTTGGCCTTGAAGCAATTTTCCAGCTGCTATCTTTCAATAACTGCTTGTACTGTGCCTACTTGTAGCCTTAAATTATTTTTACTGACAAAACGTATCTTTCATTCGGCTTGGAGCCAACTTTGCAGCTGCTAAGTTTTGTCAAACTAGTTAGCGTCCACTAGAGTAGTTGAGACTTAATCGGTCTTCATTTATAACTCGTTTGTTCTGTAACTGTTTAAAACATGTCTTCGCTGTGGGAGACGCTTAAGTTGTGGCCTTAAGCCATTCTTTTTTATCTGGTTGTCTTGACATTTTGCCACTTGTTCACTACTCATGCTGAAGGTTTTCTAAACAAATAAAATTTTTTTGCTTACTGTCATCCTCTTATTTATATACTTTTGTCGTTATAAAGATTTTATTGTTAGTAATAAACTGGTGTCAAAATATGTTATTTGTGGTGACTTTATTTGTGGTCTCAGTACTTTTCTACTTTCCAGTCAGCTCCCTACCGTTTCAATAATTGCGTATCCATACTTAATGTATAATAAAGGCTTGTTGCATCTTAGCAGGTGTAATACTGATGACGAGGAATTGAACTTAGTCTGTTGTCGTAACACACATGCTAAGTTTAGGGATCATTGCTACAGAATTCTTGAAACTGTGGCTGCAGCTTCAAAAGCAACGGAAGGCACAACATGACTAATTGCAAAAGCAACAGCTGGAGTTTCAAATGCAGCAACAAGCATAACAAGAACAGCAACAAAAACACAAAGCGCAAATTATGGGACGGCAACAAATAATACAACAATAACTCACCAAGTCAGAATACCATCCATCACCGCCCAATCGCGCCATTTCATCCAGAACATGAAGAATGGGATTTATGGTACAGCCATTAACGCTCCAGGCGAGTAACATAACCGACGCTGCTGAACGACGTGCTTGTCTGCTATCCGCTAACTACCAAGTAATGTGTCTTCTAGAAAAGTTACGTCCCGTCACTAAACCTGAATTTTTAAACTGTCAGAAATCCACAATTTGTTACGTTTACATTACAAGTAGCAAACACTTGTCATTGCAGCTACGCCCGCGTATTTTTTTCGTTTCCCAAGAAGTCATATCACAATTATGATGCAACTGCTTTCACAATGCTGACCCGATAGTGTCGACCTGTGTGTGCGCATCAAAGTTGTCAACAATTCCGAGTCGAGTCGTTGGAGCGTGACGTAATAATTACGTAAGCATCTGATAAATTGGTCTGGTCGCAGGCATTGATCACGACAAATTCTACTCTCAAGAAAGTGTTGGCGGTAGCAAAAACCTTTGAAGTGTCTAATGCAGCTCAGCAATATTTTGATGAAAGTAACGTAGCTTTTGTAAAACCTCTAAAAACATCCACAGCAACACAGCAACGTTTTGACGAAAGTGACGTATCTTAGGATGGCGTTTTCCATTCACGCCACAGTAAGTGTGATCGGAACTCATCATCTTTGTTAACGCACAAGTGAGGAAACCTAAGCTCATACTGTTTTTTCACCTGTACAGGCTACATCACAGAGGTTATAATTCTCCAGCAGGCACCGCATAGTTTTGCACGGTAAATGTACAGTGTTGGTTTTGTACAAGTAGGTCAGCCGTTCGATTACTTACTTAGTTGTGCAACGACATCAAGCACAAAACATTTTTGGGGTTAACACATTTTCAATTTTTGAAGCTAAACTGAACTCCGTCCGAACATGTCTCGGAATGCCTAACGGTATCGACCAACCTCCTCAGGTGATAGACGTCACTGGATGCTGATATGAGGGACATGTAATCAGCACACCGCTCTCTTGGCTGTTAACAATTTTCGTGACCGGGTTTTCATTTTTTGGTTTTAAAATAATCGATGATGTTGATGAACTAAGTAGTGCTCTTCATTAACACCAGAAACGTAACAACACAGATCTCCACCCGAAGATGTTGGTATGAACCCTCGAAAGGCTGAATACCACAACCAAGGGAACAATAAGTGCTCTGCAGAAAATATTCACTACTGAAGGGGCTCCATAAACAATCATTTTCGGTAACGGCCCTCAATTCTCAAGTAGTGGTTTTGAGATTTCTGCTCTCACAATGGCATAATACTTCTGACAACAGCGCCGTTCCACCAATCCTGCAATGGTGGAACCGGTAGTTCCATCCACACCTTTAAGGTTCAGATGCGATAAATGGCGTTAGCCGCACCGAAAGTCGAGGTCCTGACCCAGCTGCTGATCTCCTACAGAACTAAACCAATCCAGGGACGAACCTCGGCCATGTTCTGTATGGTCACCGAAGCTCTACGCTTTGGGACCTCCTGGTAAATATTACACATCCCTGCCAGCCTAGCTGAGGACCCCATTACTCTCTGGGTACAGAGATATGATGCATCAGATTGGCTACTTGGCTCCATCACAGCCGCTTGGGAACAAAAACTGGAAGCCAGTAGCCACAGGCTGATACTGCATGCAAACCAGATGCGCACACGATAATCAACTTTCAGCTCGATCCAGCCTTTACTGGCCCAGGATACAATTTTAAACGTCAGAGGAAAGTCAACAACCACACCTACAGCGACGTCAAAGCAGGCACCTATTACAGTGGGGCTCCTTCCTACCTCCAGCATCAATGACTCCCAGTGGAGACTTGGAGACTGATACACCAGTAGCAGCCAGCATCAGCTGCCGTAAGTAGAGGATGTAGCGCAAACACAGGCACTAGTCGACTTTGAATTGATATAGAACTGTTAGCTGGCCTCCCTACCCACCTCCCTCCAACCATTTAGGCAATCCAACTACCGACAGGCACACTTTCGACCTTGGAGGCCAGTTAAAGGAAGGAGGGATGCCAGGTGTCTATATCTGTGTCCTCAGACAGCGAGGTCTATAATTTCTGATATACGCTGCCAAAGACGTAACGTGCTGTCGATGACAGGTGGTTACGAGGGATCACATGGACCTGGTCTGACTTCATCTAGGAAGTAAAACCGGCCACTTTGCCAGTTGTGCTGCAGTATCTACGTCACTGATCGTGTGGATACATTACGCGGCTGCTTATTGGGTCTAATGTGGAATACTGTTTGGCGTAAGAGTAGTTGGATGATGACAGACTTTGCTAATCACAAGTTAGCAAGATCCTTCCCTTGTATGTGCAACAAATTTACATTGACATGGCGCAGGCTGGTTTTGTGATCTGTCAATGATAATTATGTATGCATCATTACTGCGTAATAAAGTGTTTGTTGCACTTTAGCAGATATAATAAAGATATTGGACCTGTTGTGGCATTACAGTTTAAGAAGAAGAAACATAACTCATATTTACAGGCAATTACATACTTAGAGGTCAAGTTTTACAAAAATGGTTCAAATGGCTCTGAGCACTATGCGACTTAACTTCTGAGGTCATCAGTCGCCTAGGACTTAGAACTAAATAAACCTAGCTAACCTAAGGACATCACACACATCCATGCCCGAGGCAGGATTCGAACCTGCGACCATAGCGGTCGCTCGGCTCCAGACTGTAGCGCCTAGAACCGCACGGCCACTCCGGACGGCCAAGTTTTACAAGCAAGGCGCAGTTAGCTGACGTTGACCTTATAGTAGAAAATATCCCAGTATTTGCCTCAAGTAAATTAGGGAAACCACGGAGAAAAGAAATCGGGATGATCAGGTGGGGAACAGAACTTCCATCCTTCGAACACAAGGCCAATCTGTTAAAAAAGCACAACCTCATTTTCGGTTTGTGTACAATAACATTTTGTCTATACATTCTTGCAAAGTAGTTATTTCACACTGTACCAAAGTTGGTACCAAATTGTCAGTTCATTTCTCGACCTCATCCAGTGGATATACTACACACACTATGCACATACGACCAGCTGATGTTAGGACCATGACGATGATGTTCGGTTTGCATTTTAAGTATGCAGCTTTCCATTTACTTCCCTCAAAATCTGAGTCACCTTGCTTCCACAGTGAACGAGTTTCTAATAGAGCGTAAGTTTGATTTGTGGTATTTTTTTACTAAACCTATATTCTGTATTATCTAAGTAATTCTTCATTACATAGAATGTATACTCAACAGGCACTTTCTAAATGCCTTTTTTGAAATGAGTTTGTTTTAGAGATCGCTTTAATGTCTTTTGGCAGTTTATTATACAATTTTATTTCTTGGTAGGAAACACTGTTTTGAGTTTTCTTATTAGATATAAGCTCACTGTAGACCTTGTTCCATGGTCATGGCCAGAGATGTTTTGTACTCTTATTATGAAATTTTTCGAGCGTAAATGATGGATAAATGCACTCATTTAGTGAAGCTAAAATTTTGAAATGTTTAGAACATATCTTTACCGTGTATTACCTTTGCGCCATCTCACAAACCAAGATGGTTGAGAGTGACACTCATATAAACTCAGAAAGAAATGGTCGTAGGAGGTACTGATGTAACTTGCAGGAAGCTTAAACGTAATATCAATGAAGGAAAAGGTTAGATTGTTAAGATACGAGGTGGAGCTTTCCAACGGTAGAGTCCACTAGACTTCCCTAAGTTTGAGAGGAACCGCACCGAAGTGGGCTATGAAAGTAGACGTTTACTTGGTCGAAATAGGTGATTCTGTAGTGCTGTCAGATATTGACGCAGTGAATGATCTAAAATGAAATAAGTCAACAGGGCGAACATTTGAATGTAAAAAACCGTTGGAGGTGTGTAACTAGAAATTCGTTTGATCTAGTTTTGAAAGGATTCCAGAACAGCGTTATTACATCACTGTCGATGAAAGAATGAGCGAATCAATGTGAAAAATATTGAAAGATCTGTCACACATATGATTAGACTAATGTACATAAGAATAGAAAGGAACAATGAAGAAGTAACAAACGAAGATCACTTTGGTTTCAGAAACGGTAGGGGTACGAAAGAAATTCTGGCAATGCACTTGAAACTGAAGAACAAATAAAGAGAAATCGGCATACCGTCATTTTTTTTATCCAGAAGTAAGCTGCAAGGTTGAAATTTGACGGCCTATAGGCGAATGATTATAAAGTATTCACAATGTCTAGGCAAACCATATGGGGGCAATTAAACTGATAAATCAAGAAAAATTCTGGTTAAGAAAGGTAACAATTTATTACAGCTGTAGTTTAACTCGTGCATTGAATCAGCAGCGAAAGAGGTGAAATGAAATACCAATAGGAATACGAAAGCAAGTAGTGAAACGTTCCTTTTGTCCATGATTCGGAGCTTCCATGGAGTTGTGGGAAATAACACTCGCGTCCGAGGCCATAAACCACATACATTTGGCGGTGTGCGGCGTTCCAGATAAATTATGCGATGTACTTCTCCGTAGAATAATGTAAACTTTAGTTACCGGACCCGGATCAATTGTCTGAATTGATATATCAATAAATAGAGTAAATAATGGCAGCCAAACTCGCTTTGACCGATGAGACACATTTAAACACCTCAGCTCTCCAACATCAATAATTAGAGGCCCTTTAGAGATTCACCCACATCCAAAAGGATTCCAAGATCTGACCACAGACCTGGAATACGTTCACTGCCTCTAACTAGTTGCTAGCAATTTCACCCAATATACGTCACATACTGCGCGGCCCCTCCAGCTGGAGGTTCGAGTCCTCCCTCGGGCATGGGTGTGTGTGTGTGTGTGTGTGTTGTTCTTAGAATAAGTCAGCTTAAGTAGTGTGTAAGTCTAGGGACCGATGACCTAAGTACTTTAGTCCCATAGGAATTCACTCAAATTTGGACATTTCCCCCCGATATATACCACAACAACGAGACAGGGATACAGTTCTAACTGAGCAGGAAAAGTCACATGAACAAACCACAGTCTAATTTCTTGTTCACTAAACACAGTTATCAAGCTAGTTATGTACGTCCACAACCTAATTGTAGGCCCATGCCCATTGCATTCATTAAACGGCAAAACTTGTCTAGAAAACTGGACTCATTCAACTCGAAATCTACGACCGCACATAACTGTGGCGAGTTTGGTTACCACACCTGGAGCTTGCACTTGCTGTATAGGCTTCTTACATGACTGGAAGTGGCCCCTTTTCGTAAAAACACCAAAGCAAGCAAGTATAAACACCAGAGACCCAAATCTAAGAGTATCTGTTGTCGCCTATTGCCTAAGCTGATAACGCTTCCATATCAGACAACGACTCAATGTTGTCTACGAGCTAAACCCAGTCCTGATGCTGCCAGGGCCTGAACTGCTGCCTGCTACAGGGCCAAGATGGGATATGAACAGACCTGACGTTGATGAAAACTGTACAGAGTTCTCCAGTGCCTCAGATAGGAAAAGAGCTGCAGTTGTATAAGTGGTCAAATTACTGTAGGAAATTTGCCCTGAGGTGATCAGAAATAACACAATCACTTACATAAGAGAGATGTTAAATGCTATTGGACACTGGCATGTGAAAATACGTTTGGAAAATGGAAGGAACTGTTGACAGCTAGCCAATGTTAGTCCTTCTGATAATGAAAAGTTCATATTATCTTGTGATGCTAGTAATCAAGCATTGGCCCTTGTTTAAAGATAGAGGGGACGGAACATCTGGTTGCCTATGCCCTGCAGCAATTAAACAAAGAAGATAGGAACTATACTATCGTGTATGGCATGACATGCTTTCTCTGCACTTTGTATGGGAGAATGCTGAAGGTGATAATGAATCATGAAGTGTTGAAGAGGTTATTTGGGTTAAAGGCTCTGTGTAATACACTAACATGTTGGTCATCGAAACTGTGTTCAATTTCGAAATAGTCCCTAAATCTGGCGGAAGTCACAGTAACGCAGATGGTCTCGGCAGGAAGAGTGTTGTACTATGGAAAATGTCGTACTGATGGATAATGCAAAAGAGTACAAGGTGCTGATCAGAGTGCAAACTATCTGCAATGCAGCCACAGTTTGTGTGCATTATGACAGACCTCGAACCTTGGACTCCTTGTCGTGATTAGTCATATCACAAGGAGGCACATGATCACATTTTACCCGGTGGTGGGAGTATGTAGAACCATGAAACGATGAGGGTGAATGTTACTGGTGGTGTACGCACAGTCAAGACGTTGAGCAGTTTGTTAAAAAAACTGAGTGCTACGTGCATATTGGATGGGGTTGAGCAAACGATGTATTCCACTGCAAAGATTGCCGGAAGCCAGTAGACGTTTCTAAAATAATTGATAGACCTTTTAGTATCTTCCAGGTAGAAACTATTGGGTAACTGTAATATTCCGACCAACAATCAATTCTCGTGATATTTAGGAATGGTCACTGTTCCAAATCAATAAGCCGACACAATAGCACAGGCAATGATGAGTAATTGGTCACTAAAGTTGAGTGTTCCAGTAACGTTAATCATTGGTTAGGGAACCAATTTTATGTCGGAATTTATCAAGCAGATGTGCCACTTATTGCATGTTACTAAGCGGAGGGCCAGCACATTACACCAACAGCCAAACGGGAGAACGAAGTGTGTACTTCAAACGATACGAAAAATTCTAAGCCACTAGATGAATAACAATGATTGGGATGTTTTATGGCCATAAGATGTCACATCTTATATTTAGAAGAGCCATGAAAGTACGAGCATTTCATTGATTGAATTATGTCTGACAGCATTTGAGATAATCAAACCTAAGGCGAGAAAGATTGGTGAGCAAATGAATTGTGAAAGTTATGGAGTGGACAGAGCGGGGGCATAACGAATGGGGCAGCACAATGCTAAACCATGTGAGTGCTGTGTAGGTCAGTGGATAACGCTGATGAGCCCATACACCTGCTTCATCTGGGATCATTGTCCATATCAGATAGTCGCAAAGTCCTCACCAGTGAACTTTAAGCTGCAGCTTCCGCCACATAATAGCGAAACCGTTGGTAAAGCCTATACCTTGTGAAAGATGGGCTAGAATTTTTTAACTCATTCATGTGGTTGGATATATTTGAAAACCAAGTTTTGTCAATAATATTTATGTTGGCTAAACTTTCTTTAGATAAAAAACTTTGAAAATATCTTTTTCTTTTTAGTTTTTCAAAAATATCTCCGTTTTTGTGTGCTCCTAGTGATTTGGCATGTATTTCCTTTCTAAAAAAAACACAATTCTCTACAAACTTCGCTGCTACAACTTTTTTATACCCTGTACCAGCGGCGCTACAGTTCACCAAAAAATAGCAGTTTTTCAAATTATGTGCAAGATTGCAAAATACCAAATTTTTGACCACTTTTATTTCAGTTTCCATTTTTATGGTAGAAATATATTACGTGTTAAGTTACAGATAACATCAGAACACCATGTAGGTGCAAGAAGTTGGTTTTCTAGCATTGGTGTAAGAGGAAACAAAGTAATATGGTTTTCATTTTCGTTATGGTACTGTTGTAGAAAAGGAAAAGAATCTGAATTTAATTTCCTTTATGGTATTGTTGTAAAAAAAAAGAAACAATTTATTACTTGGTAATTGGTTGATTGTGTACTAAGGGACACACATTTTATTTTATGTTAGTTTTCCTTTGCTACCACGACGTTCGTTGTTGTAAAAGAGGAAACGTCTGGTTGTATTCATTGTTTACGTAAGACTAATTACACGTTCTTGACAACCCACTGACTGTTTATATTGCGTGTTTCGGTAGCACTGGGTGTCCGAAAAGTCTTTCTCTGATTACATAAATTGATAACTCAGGCTAGAAGTAAGATACAAATATGAAACAGGCATCTAATTGTTTACAAACTATCAAAGTTTATTTCACACTTCAGTAAACTTCCACATGAGCACCCTTGGTAGCACGTAGCACATCTAGACGATATTCAGTTTCCGTCCACACATTAGCCAACATCACTGGAGGGATCGATTCAACGACTGTGGTTACCCGTTGCCGCAGGGTTTCAAGATCTGGTACACGTGTTCGGTAGACCTCGTCATTGACATAACCCCACAAAAGAAGTCTAATGGGGTTATGTCAGGTGAGTGTGGAGTCTAAACCGTTGGCCCATCACGACCAATCCATCTCCCAGGAAAGGTCATAATCGAGATAGGCATAGACGTCCAAACCCCAACGAGACGGTGCACCGTCTTGCTGAAACAAGACATCGGGGTGATACTGAAGCAGCTGAGGAGCAGCATACAGTAGCAACATGTCCAGATACACTGCAGATGTGATGGTAGCCTCAGCGAAGAAGAATGGCCCGATAATTCGATCGTGCAATAGCGCGCCCCAAACATTAACCTCTGGTGCACTCCATGACCTCCCCAGGGGGTTGTGAACCCCCAAATGCGCACATTATGGCGATTCACTACTCCACTGACAAAAAAGGTCGCTTGGTCTGAGAAGGCAATTCGTCTAACCACCATCGTCCTCAATACGTGATAGCATTTCCACCGCAGTCATATCGATGTGTACTGTCATTGGACAACAAGGCCCGAACAATTTGCACTTTGTATGCACGAAACAATAAAAACTTGTGTAAAACGTCATGGAGAGAGCTTTTTGGCATCTGTAATTCACGTGAGGCCCTGCGCACCGATTTCTTCGGACTTCACAGAAAAGACTGCCTTAGAGCTTCCACCCTTCTGCTGAGGTTCTTGGTCGACCAGACCTCGGATGGTCAGCAGCTGATCCTGTGTTCTTGAACTTCTCATACCTGGCTTTAATGCTCTTGACATCAGGTGGAGTCCTTCCAAATGTTGTCTGGAAGTGTCTCTGCACTGTGGTTGGTGATCGTGTCTCATGGTACCAAAGGACACACTGTGCCTTCTCCTGATTGGTTAACATGGCTTCTTGGGCACTGCACCTCATCCACTACTTCCGTACTGCGAACCTAACACAGAAAAAAAACTTTGATAGTTGTAAACAATTCGACACAAGATTCATATTTGTATCTTACTTCTTGCCTGAGTTATCAGTTTATGTAATCAGGGAAAGACTTTTCGGCACCCTGTACATAGCAGCCGAGCTGCGTCGTTGTACACGTCCAGCGTTTACATTTCTCTGGCTCGTCCGTTACTTTTCTCTGACCGCCACATCGATACCGGTAATACACGAGTCAGGTCGTGTGCCGTCGGCTGACAATGTTAACAAAATTAATCTACTACCAAACCTACAAATATCTGTCCTTCAGGAATACAAAAATAAAGAACGGGACACACAATAATTTTAACAGCTTATATCGTTTACACCCTGTATAAGAAATACCACACTGCCCTAGATCACTTTCTCAGTAAGTCACCAATACATTACTAGATTACAATGATGCTGTTGTAGCATAGCACTACAAAATACGTAATTTGGGAGAGAGCAGACCAGCATTTGCAAACATCTGCTAAAGTTTTTCGCCTGCAGAGTAGGCCACAACTCTAATCCTTACGTGTGGAGTACAGCCGCAACCACGAACACTGATGCTTGGCGTATGATCGTGAACACAACACCACCAAGCTAACGACGACTGAGAAATTTCCTCAATGTATGCCTACTTCTCTCTGGCCTCGTGGGATCCCTAGGCAAACCGTATGTAACTAGCAGACACCTCTACACTCGCCACAGTAAGTCTGTGGCTGCCTTTCCAGATCAATGTTGCTAAAATTTTAAGCGCCAAGCACTCGACTTCCTCATCCAATAAGAAACAAGATCCCTGTCCTCATCCAACCATCATGCTTTTAGAACGTACGTGTGTGTGTGTGTGTGTGTGTGTGTGTGTGTGTGTGTGTGTGTGTGTGTGTGTGTGTGTGTGTTTTTAGGAAGGAGAAATAAACGTTTATGGAAGTAGTACTTGCGATAGGTGAAGCCCACATCCATTAATCCAACCAGGTGTCTCAGACTATCGATCAGATCCTGTATTTTGTCGTAACACACCACAAAAATCATAAACATTTTGTGTATTGTATGTTATAAATTATTATCCTTTCGAAGCCCAATCGTATGCATTTATTTACAACACCATATTGACATTCACATTGTGTGATGGAAGCGTAATACATCTGGAAAGACTGTGTTTCTGCCAGTGCATAATAATGCTAGTTTTTAAGTCTTTGTTCTACAGGATATAATGTGGGGGGAGGGGGGCGCGGGAGATGATTTCATTTGCCCAGTGAAATAACTATGAATTCCACCATCAGATCGTCTACAAAAACAGTTGCCAGTGCTGCTCTTTATTGTGTAGTCGACATCCACATTAAAACTATAGACATATAGCACACAGTTTCATAAACCATTACAGGTACTCAATGTCTTTTCTAAATTTTTAATTAAATTCGAAATACACCTCTTACCGAGCTATGGTATTGCATCCTGCCATTACCAAATACACCGTTGAATCTGCAGTCTTGCGTACGACGTATCCATCCACCTAAATATATAACACTTATTCTAATTTCAGGCATCATAACAGTTTAAAACATCATGATTAACAACTTGTAAGGTATAATTATATGCCAGTAGACAAAATGGGGGCACTGAAACTATGCCTTTAATTATTTTTATCATTTAAACACTGACGTGCAGAATTTCCCCTGGCAAAGACAACTCAAACTCAAACTTAAACTTAAACCTACTCATTTATTACCCACAATATACAAGCCCAATGCAGTCTGACTGCTATAAAGTGTCAATATGGCTTCCAATAATTAACACAAAAGAATGGCCCTGAACTGCAAGAAATCCTAACAATAATAAAATTAGAAAAAATTTGAAATTAAAGAAATATGAAACTGCCTCCAGCTCTGTTAATTGCCTAAACTCATTTGTCATGAATCCCATTTTTATATGTCACTTACCTCACATAAGATCTTCATGACACGAACTACAGCAATTACAGCAAGCAGTAACTACATCCAGCTAAATAAAAAGATTCTAACTACTATAGAATCTAACTACTAGGAGGCATATGGTTAGCAAAAGAAAGATTTTGTTGAAGAGCAAACAATGTGTTCAGAAAAGTTTACCTTATTCATGTGACATCCAGTTCCCAATATTATATAGTAGTCAATAATTCCACAACCCGAACATTACCAACAACATCCATCCTCATTTCATATTTCCTTTTGCAGGCTTTCCAAAAAAGAAAATGTCAACTATGTACCCTTAGATTCAGAGTTGAAATATCAAAAGTTTTGGCTAGTGTCGTTGTCTAGGGGCTGGGATACATAGTTGCAGCATTACAACCTATATACTGCTGAGTCTACGGTATACAATATGAGTATACACATTAATCTAATGGTCGAAGGTTTCTATCACTCGGCAATTGTGAATTTTTGCTGGACCATAAGCACGCTCTCACACACATTATTAAATACATAAACAAATTAAATAAACATATATCAAAGGAATAGAAGCAAAAGTAGGCCAGTAGTCTAATGTCTCTGTGCTTTCAAAAACACAGTAAATATTTGACCAATTTCTTCGTGAATAGTATATATCGGATGTAAATAGACATAGACGAATAAAAATTTATTTATAAGCATGCTGCTACCGTTTTTTCGTGTAACTCTGGAGTACTTATGGCCTGACGCGATCAACAGTAATCGGCCACTTTGACCTCGAATAACGCATGCACTATTCAAGTTACATGCCTGTAATTCATACCAGTTTAGGTTTACACTATTAGCTTTCTAAAGATACGTTGATGGAGAAAATCGGATGATCCGTCAGTCAGATACTAAACTTTAAACTAATAAATATATTGAAAATCTGATTACACCATCAGAATCATCGTGCAAATAATGGTAATTTACATATTTCCTTTTGAGGTATCACAATTCCTCTGGCTACTATAATTTCTACACGAACTGTGAAATGTCTGCCGTTATGGTTTCACAAAGTTAACCATCTTTGTTACTCCTGGCACACAAATCTCCTTAATCGACACAAAGCACCTTCCTCGACACCGTGTCAACAAGGAATTCCTTGCCACTTACTCGGCCTGGACCACGCACTGGGGCTACCCCACTTGCTCCGGCTACTGTTCGGCAACACGCGGTTGCTCATCAGCACCAGCTTGCCGAGTGGCCTGTGCGGCCATGCCAACTCTGAACTTGGAATATTTTCAGGGCGCCACAACTCGCCCAATATCTGACACTTTACAATGCATGGTCTACCAACACACAGTCTCCACTAAGAAAAACGTGTCCATACACTTCTCTATCCTCTCGCTAGCTGCTAGTCCGTCTAACCATAGAGTCTCTCGCTGATGGTGCAGAGCGCTGTCAGCGATATTAACACAGTCTATTGCGCTGCCAACATACAAACAGGCTACTTACATAGCCGCCTGCTCCCATCAAAAAATTTTACAAACTGTTTTGGGCAGTGGCCAAGACTAAGTTGTTACAATTTTTATATTAACAATATCAAATATAGCAGATGCGCACAAAGGTTATGAAATATGCTGTTGCTCAATAAAGCAAAAATTATCCTGACAGTCCCTAAAGACAGTACTAATAATTCATCAGACGAGAAGCCTACTTCAATTTTACGCGCTGAGCAGTATACGAAAATGCGCAAGTAAGTACTGGACAACCATGTAGTCTTGAAGAAGTTATGTTGTCCTCCCCACAGAAACATACTGATGACTCTTGACATGAAGATTTCAGTTTGTATCCTAAGATTGGTAATGGGGTCACAACAGAAAAGACCCACAGCAGTATCACTCGAAGTCATGAAGAGTATTGGTAGAACTGGTGGGTCACCGCAGAGCAGACCCACTGTAGTCCTTGTAGATATTGTGATAGTATTGGGCCATCAAAGGTGCAGACCCACTGTAGTCCTTGTGGAGATGGCCAACAGCCATCCATTGTGACTGTGTGGTTGCACATCCACTTGTGCACATACCAGTTTTTTTTTGCAGTATCCTTACAACCAGCAATGCTGTTAACCAGTCCCTCGCTGAATTATCAATACACATGCAAACACTAACACAGTCATATAGTCTCTGAGATTTGATACATACAATATGACCAACAGACAGAGGTGTTCAGTAAAAAGAGTCCCTATTGTTTACCTAACTTGAGGGTCTGGTGCCTATACAATTACTATTTTACAGCATAAGAATACAATTAAAAATGTAAGGAAAAGATTACTATAGTAAAGAACGTGATAATACAAATAAAATTAGTAGTAAAACAGATTTTACAAAAAGGATAGAAATAAGAATATATATGAGTATTACTGGAATTATAACATAAGTAAATGAATGAAAAATGAGAATATCAGTAGAAGCATAACAGAATAAATAATGTGTGAACATCATTCTAAGGTAAAGAACATGGTACAAAAAAAAGAGATTAAGCATTAGGATAACAATATTCCTCATCATAGTGAATGCAGCTTAGCATTAGAAGGAAAAAAAAAATTATCAAATTTATCTCATCAGGTAAACACACAGAGATAGGAAGAACACAGAGACACAGGGGTACACATAAACATAGCGGAATAACACAAAAGAAAAGGTCAGGATCTATTTTCAAGTGTAAATGTGTCAAAGTGTAAGTGTAATTGTAACATTTAATACTGCAATACTTGTGGTGCGCATTTTATACCTCTGTTTCATTTTTCTCATTTCAAGAATATCTTCCATACACATATCTCCTTTTCTTTCAACCAAAACTACTTCATTTCCAACCAAAACATCATTTAATTATATCAGATCTCTCTTATTTCGACATTTGTTTCCACAAAAAAATCCTATCTGAGCAAGCTATCTGTATTTATACTTTTAACCAGTGTCTATACTTCCATATTTTTCTTACCTCATTATTCATTTCCAAGAAGATCCTACTTTAGACTGTTGTCACTATATCCTACTTATGTTCATTTCCTCTTTCAAAATAATTGTTCCTCATTATACAATACTTTTTCACCAGACCTTTTCCTTATATCATCTCAATGCATTTCTTCCCAACTAAGCACAACTCATTTTCTTATATAGCATACCCCCCTCTTAAGCTTACTTAAATCTTCTCAGATACATAAACCAGAGAATGAGGCAATGCAACAGCAGAAAATTTTAACATCAACAACAACAAAAATGCAAATTGGCAAAGCAGGCAGCAGCATATCTAAATTAGCAAAAAAATGCAACATTACAACTAATGCAAGACAATATGCAGCAAACAAAAAATAAATAGATAAATCAGCAGTAAAACTGGCTTAGCACAGTAATACAAATTAAAAGTCAGTCAGTAGCACATTGCCTGACAAATAGCAGCAGCAAAGGAAACAACTTATACCTAAAAATGACAAAGCATGAGCAGAAAAAGTATTAAAGACAGCAATGCAGATGAGGGAAATATACAGGGTGGTCCATTGATCGTGACTGGGCCAAATATCTCACGAAATAAGCGTCAAACGACAAATCTACAAAGAACGAAACTTTTCTAGGTTGAAGGGGAAATCAGATGGCGCTATGGTTGGCCCGCTAGATGGCGCTACCATAGGTCAAACTGGTATCAATTGCGTTTTTTTAATAGGACCCCCATTTTTTAATTACATATTCGTGTTGTACGTAACGAAATAGGCATGTTTTAGTTGGACCACTTTTTCGCTTTGTAATAGATGGCGCTGTAATAGTCACAAACTTATGGCTCACAATTTTAGATGAACAGTTGGTAACAGGTAGGTTTTTTTAAATTAAAATACAGAACGTAGGTACGTTTGAACATTTTATTTCTGTTGTTCCAATGTGATACATGTACCTTTGCGAACTTATCATTTCTGAGAACGCATGCTGTTACAGCGTGATTACCTATAAATACCACATTAATGCAATAAATGCTCAAAATGGTGTCCGTCAACCTCAATGCATTTTGCAATACGCGTAACGACATTCCTCTCAACAGTGAGTAGTTCGCCTTCTATAATGTTCGCACATGCATTGACTGTGCTGACGCATGTTATCAGGCGTTGTCGGTGGATCACGACAGCAAATATCCTTCAACTTTCCCCACAAAGAAATCCGGGGACGTTAGCTTCGGTGAACGTGCAGGCCATCCACCTGTCATGAAATATGCTATTCAATACCGCTTCAACCGCACGTGAGCTATGTGCCGGACATGGATCTCGTTGGAAGTGCATTGCCATTCTGTCATGCAGTGAAACATCTTGTAGTAACATCGGCAGAACATTACGAAGGGAATCAGTATACATTGCACCACTTAGACTGCCATTGATAAAATGGGAGCCAATTATCCTTCCTCCAATAATGCCGCTCCATACATTAACCTGCTAAGGTCGCTGATGTTCCACCTGTCGCAGCCATCGTGAATTTTCTGTTGCCCAATAATACTTATTATGCCGGTTTACGTTACCGCTGTTGGTGAATAACGCTTCGTCGCTAAATAGAACGCGTGCAAAAATGTGTCAACGTCCCGTAATTTCTCTTGTACCCAGTGGCAGAACTGTACTCGACGTTCAAAGTCATCGCCATGCAGTTCCTGTGCATAGAAATATGGTACGAGTGCAATCGATGTTGATGTAGCATTCTCAACTACTCCGACGATTTTGAGATTCCCGATTCTCGCACAATTTGCTACCGATGTGCAGTTTAGCCGCGACAACAACTAAAACACCTACTTGGGCATCATCATTTGTCGCAGGTCGTGGTTGACGTTTCACAAGTGGCTGAACACTTCCTGTTTCCATAAATAACGTAGCTATCCGGCGAACGGTCCGGACACTTGGATGATGTCGTCCAGGATACTGAGAAGCATACATAGCACACGCCCGTTCGGCATTTTGATCACAATAGCCATACATCAACACGATATCGACCTTTTCTGCAATTGCTAAATAGTCCATTTTAACACGGGTAACGTATCACGAAGCAAATACCGTCCGCACTGGCGGAATGTTACGTGATACCACGTACTTATACGTTTGTGACTATTACGGTGGCATCTATCACAAAGCGAAAAAAGTGGTCCAACTAAAACATTCATATTTATTTACGTAGTAAACGAATATGTAATAAAAAATGGGGGTTCCTATTTTTAAAAAAACGCAGTTAATATCCGTTTGACCTATGGCAGTGACATCTAGCGGGCCAACGATAGCGCTATCTGGTTCCCCCCTGCAAGCTAGACGACTTTCGTTCTTTGTAGTTTTTTCGTTTGATGCTTATTTCGTGAGATATTTGGCCCGGTCACTATCAATGGACCACCGTGTATGTGTAAGGTTACAATAGCATTTGTGCTTCTGTGGTCATCAAAACCATGTAAAGTGCCAGCACAAGGAACAAGATCTGTACTGTCTCCCATGTGGAATGCAATCATTCTTTGTCACATCTTAACACTGAAGTGGTACGCCATAACTTATTCTACCAAAAAAAAAAAAAAAAAAAAAAAAAAATAATTACAAAGTTCTTGATAAGAAAATTATATGTACAGTTTCCGTTACTAGTCCCTTCCCCCTTCTTATTATTCTTTCCTTTCCAAGTGCTCTTTTTTAAGTATGTGGATGATAAAGTGCTCACGTTAGAGTATGTATTGAATTTTATTCCATAAAACCAATGCTGTAGCGCAGCTATAGACCAGATATCAAATAAAATAAGCAAATGTCATTCAATAGCCTTGTGGAATTTCATAAGTCAGTAGAAATTCTCTCAACACTCGTAGAGACACTTGTCATAATCAGGTGTGCAAATTTTTCTCATCAATTCATAAGCGTTTCTGTAAGTAGAATGAAGTTCAAACTCCAAAGTGTAATCATATGTTTACAAGTAATAGTGTATGTCGTATTTGTGGTGTGTTCTACAAAGAAATGTAAACAGTGAAGTCAACAGCCTCTCGTTTCTACAGCTATGCGAGCACTTGCGGGGGTACGGTGAGTTTAAAAGTGGCTTAAGCAGCACCAGTAAAGTTGACAGGCAACACAACAATGAGTATATTTCAAGGAAGTTAGATCGCAGCCTAGCACAGCAGAGCATTATGTCAAGGTCACATACAATATACATCACTCAAAGATCTCACAGTAGCGCAATGGTTCCTAAAATATATGTCAACAGTTCACAAGATGCAGACAAAGTACAATTTCATGAATGCAAAATCATCCAACTTTGTAATTACCTAGACATGTGTCACAGACATAGTAGAAATGCATATTTATCTCTGTTAAATGACCAGATAGCTGTGTAATTCTGTGTTAGAGAAGTGTGGTACCGATGTATAAAACTATATACGCAAATAGCATATTAGCTAGGGCTGCTTGAGCTCGCCACACACATGGTACACAAAGTAGTTGTATCTCCATGAGGGATAATGTATGTAGTTTCTTTGCATTTGTCTTAGTTTGTAGTTTTCTCCTTTTTTCTGCAGCAGAAATTATATTTTTAGAAGCCAAATCAATTATGTCTTTATTTCGAAATTTACATGTTCTTGGAAAAGGTACAAGCTCTCTGATTCTGTTCGGTGCTTCCTCATTCTTCAGTACAAGAATAGGTGGTCAGGCAGTTCATGAGGCAGTTCATAATTGTAATTATCTGTCCTAATACTGAGCTTCCTTTGAAAATAAATCCTTCGAAGCTTATTAATTTCTTTCATAATGAATTCAGATTGGTTCCAATGTGGAGAGTACAATGATTTTGATTTGATTTTACAATTCCGAAGAACGCATGACCAAATAGCAGATCTGAATTGTGGTCCGTTACCTGAAATTACTTTGTCAACGTGTCCAGCTTAATATAAGAAGTTTTTAACAAAGGCGCTGGATACAGAACACCCAATTGCTTTGCGCGACTGTGTGAAAGAGACAAATTTTGAAGGAAGTTCAACAGCGACGAGAACGTACGAAAATCCATTCAGTGTTTTAAGGAGGAGTCCCAGAAGATAAACAGCAGCTAACTTTTTTAATCTAGTAGGAATAATAGGAAACAATGGAGCACGATGTGAGATTGTAGACGGTTTAGCTTTTTGACAAAGTTTGCAAATAGACAAAACTCTCCTAATTCTCTTTCCCATGTTGTTAAAATAACAAGTCGTACGAAGAATATAACAACATTTTCGTGGACCAAAATGAACGTCGCTGAAATGAATATACCAGATGAGCTTATTAACAAAACCATCAGGAATACAAAATACCCATAGCTTGTCATGAACAGTGTAACGTTTGAAGAGTATGTTATTTCTAACAAGATAATAATGACGAATCTGCTTATGTATCTTTTCATGCCATTTACTTTAAATATCTTTCCAAATCGGAACATTGTCTTGCTGATGAGCAATGTCCTTTAAAGATGCAGTGACGATGTTTTCAAAAGCTGCTCTTTGAATGTAAAGAATAGTGATATTTTTTCAAGGTTTGCTTCTGTGTTACTTTTCTCAAGGCCAGCAGTGCACGGGAAAGTGTACCCGCGACAATGTTTTCCGTGCCAGGAATGTAGACTTCTGTGAAGCGGAATTCTTGCAGAAACAATGCCCAACGTTTCAACCTGTTATGATTTAATTTTGAAGACATAACAAATTGCAATGCTCGATGATCACTATAAACTTTTACATGTTTGCCAGAAAGAAAGAAACGAAATTCGCCAAATGTCCAAACGATAGCTAAAGCCTCCAGTGACGCAATAATTTTTCTCAGGTTTTGTTAGCACTTGGCTAGCAAAAGTGTCATTTTCTATAGCTTCTTGAAATAAATGGCCACCAAGACCAACTTAAGAAGAATCCGTGCTAAGACAGAAATCCTGTGACAGATCTGTGTGAGCTAAGACTGGCGTGTTGAGTAGCGCTTCTTTCAGAGAGTCATATTTCAGCTGTGCATGTTCGTTCCAGTTCCAAATAGCGTTTTTGTCAGTGAGATAATAAAGTTGTGGAGTTACCAGAATTTGCATATTCAGGAAACGACATTAGAAATTCACGAGACCTAGAAAACTGCGAACTTGTCTTTCTGTGAATGGAACAGGAATAGCTCTGATTGCTTCCAACTTTCCAGGATCCGGTTGAATGCCATCATAAGAAATAATGTGACCCAAAAACTTCACCTTTGTCCTACCGAATTGAGATTTTTCCAAGTTAACTGTAATTTCCGATTCAGCAAAATTACGTAACAAACCATTGAGGTTACGATTATGTTGTTTCCAAGAGGCTTCTGCTATTAAAATATCGTCCACGTACGAGGTGAAGTGTCGTTTTAAAAACTCAGGTTATATGAAATTTAGCCCTCGACTGAATGCTGCCGAAGAAATCTTCAGACCAAAAGGAAGTTTCCAAAATTGATAACAAACGCCGAAAGAAAGAAAAACCGCATATTTTCCACATTCTGGATGAAATTCAGTTTGATAAATGCTGGATCAGTGATAAATAGAAGACAACACTTTTACGCCACTGAAATTTTGAAGAAGTTCTTCGAACGCTTGCGGCCTGTCTGCTTCAGGAATGATTATGGTATTTATTTATCTGGAATCTAAGACGAGCCTGATCGATCCTTTTTTCCTCTCAACAACATGTAATGGATTATTCTATGAGCCTACCGCTGGTTCAATAATGCCCTCGCCAAGCATGCACTGTATATCCATTCTAACATGGTCCCTATAATGCGCCGTAATTCCGTGAGGTCTGACGCAAAATTTTGTGTGCTCACGAACACGAAATTTCTACCGAAATCATTTAATTGTTCCTGTTTTGTGAGTAAAAACTGTAGTGTGTGATTTTAAGGTGTCAAAAAGGTGCTGCTTATCAGAGTAATTACAGTTCTCAATTGTTTGAATTTTTTCCTGAATTACAACGTTAGTATCAAATACGTCATCACTATCATCCCTGTCAGTACTTGAAAAGTGATTATTAGTACCAAATTCAGTCGAAAGTTCCAAACTGTGTTCTAACAGAAGATAAAGCCGATTGATTTCCTCGCCATGGTTTGAAAGCCAATCTTCAAAATTCAAAGCTATTGACTTACCTCCTTTCTCTAAACTTATTTCAGCGTCTTGAAAGTTGAAAATCGCTTTATACTCATTCTAAAAATCTACACATAATATAATCTCTGTTCAAAATAATGGAGCAATAAAAAAATCCATAATGAATCTGTAGCTGTTTCACTAATTACCAAAACAGGATTGCCAGAATCAAGAACTGGTATAAATATTATGTGATTTGTTATGATGCGAATTACAGGATATGCGGTATTGATCTGTTTCATGTCATGTTCCTGGAGTAAAATGTCCCTAATGTCTTCCATTTTCACATAATTGATAGTCATGGCAGCTACGTCGCCAGCTTCATAAGTATGTTTTGTGGCTGCCTGCAGTGCGAGTCATTGTCTATTATGTCTTTGTTGTCGCATGTCGTTACTGGGATTTGGAGGTCTAATTTCTACAATTTCATCTTGTCGAGTGGGCCCTGCCCTATTTGTTTCAAGCCAGTTCTTATTAAATTCAGGTATGTTGTCATGACTATAGCGTCCGTTACCTCGTCCGTGACTTCTGTAATTTCTTTCTTGTCGATTAAGTGGTGGAGCATTTCTCCCGGAATCGTAATTACGAGATGGACTGTTGATTCTGAAGTCATTTTGTCTTCCTTGATAATAATTATTCTCTTTCCCATATTTTTTATTTATATGGTTGTCTCTGTCATAGTCATTACCATGGAAATGTGATCTTTCTCTGTAATTATTGTTATTCTGCCAATGGTTGTCATACGGGAAGTGTCTGTTTTCGTCACGATTTGCGTTATAACAGTAGACTTGTCGTGTACAGTTATTGTTTCTGTATTCACGAAATTGTGATGGATGTGACCTGTAATTGTTGTTGTTTTCCTATTTTCGCATCATGCGATTGTCTGAGTCGATTTCCAGTTCTTGCAAAAGTCCCTGAAAGGCTTCTATATCATCTTTACAACGTCCAGCCAAAATAATATGTTTTAAGTGTTAAGGCAATTTAACTAAGCAAATGCGAATAAGTTCCGAGGGGCCGTACGAGTTTGACAAATACGGATTCTTGTGCAACATATCTTCAAAATATTTTACAGGGCCAGAAATGCTTCATCATTATAATACTATCTTTTGTTCGATCTTGTGTAGCCTGAGACCAATATGCAGAAAGGAAGGCTTGATAAAAATCTCCTTCACTGTGTCAATCGCGGATAACCGATCGCATTCTTTCAGCTGGTTCATTTTCTAAGTTGTTGTTGTTGTGGTCTTCAGTCCTGAGACTGGTTTGATGCAGCTCTCCATGCTACTCTATCCTGTGCAAGCTTTTTCATCTCCCAGTACCTACTGCAACCTACATCCTTCTGAATCTGCTTAGTGTATTCATCTCTTGGTCTCCCTCTACGATTTTTACCCTCCACGCTGCCCTCCAATACTAAATTGGTGATCCCTTGATGCCTCAGAACATGTCCTACCAACCGATCCCTTCTTCTGGTCAAGTTGTGCCACAAACTTCTCTTCTCCCCAATCCTATTCAATACTTCCTCATTAGTTATGTGATCTACCCATCTAATCTTCAGCATTCTTCTGTAGCACCACATTTCGAAAGCTTCTATTCTCTTCTTGTCCAAACTATTTATCGTCCATGTTTCACTTCCATACATGGCTACACTCCATACGAATACTTTCAGAAATGACTTCCTGACACTTAAATCTATACTGGATGTTAACAAATTTCTCTTCTTCAGAAACGCTTTCCTTGCCATTGCCAGCCTACATTTTATATCCTCTCTACTTCGACCATCATCAGTTATTTTGCTCCCCAAATAGCAAAACTCCTTTACTACTTTAAGTGCCTCATTTCCTAATCTAATTCCCTCAGCATCACCCGACTTAATTAGACTACATTCCATTATCCTTGTTTTGCTTTTGTTGATGTTCATCTTATATCCTCCTTTCAAGACACTGTCCATTCCATTCAACTGCTCTTCCAAGTCCTTTGCTGTCTCTGACAGAATTACAATGTCATCGGCGAACCTCAAAGTTTTTATTTCTACTCCATGAATTTTAATACCTACTCCGAATTTTTCTTTTGTTTCCTTTACTGCTTGTTCAATATACAGATTGAACAACATCGGGGAGAGGCTACAACCCTGTCTTACTCCCTTCTCAACCACTGCTTCCCTTTCATGTCCCTCGACTCTTATAACTGCAATCTGGTTTCTGTACAAATTGTAAATAGCCTTTCGCTCCCTGTATTTTACCCCTGCCACCTTTAGAATTTGAAAGAGAGTATTCCAGTCAACATTGTCAAAAGCTTTCTCTAAGTCTACAAATGCTAGAAACGTAGGTTTGCCTTTCCTTAATCTTTCTTCTAAGATAAGTCGTAAGGTCAGTATTGCCTCACGTGTTCCCGTGTTTCTACGGAATCCAAACTGATCTTCCCCGAGGTTGGCTTCTACTAGTTTTTCCATTCGTCTGTAAAGAATTCGTGTTAGTATTTTGCAGCTGTGACTTATTAAGCTGATAGTTCGGTAATTTTCACATCTGTCAACACCGGCTTTCTTTGGGATTGGAATTATTATATTCTTCTTGAAGTCTGTGGGTATTTCGCCTGTTTCATACATCTTGCTCACCAGATGGTAGAGTTTTGTCAGGACTGGCTCTCCCACGGCCGTCAGTAGTTCCAATGGAATATTGTCTACTCCGGGGGCCTTGTTTCGACTCAGGTCTTTCAGTGCTCTGTCAAACTCTTCACGCAGTATCATATCTCCCATTTCATCTTCATCTACATCCTCTTCCATTTCGATAATATTGTCCTCAAGTACATTGCCCTTGTATAGACCCTCTATATACTCCTTCCACCTTTCTGCTTCCCTTCTTTGCTAAGAACTGGATTTCCATCTGAGCTCTTGATATTCATACAAGTCGTTCTCTTATCTCCAAAGGTCTCTTTAATTTTCCTGTAGGCGGTATCTATCTTACCCCTAGTGAGATAGGCCTCTACATCCTTACATTTGTCCTCTAGCCATCCCTGCTTAGCCATTTTGCACTTCCTGTCGATCTCATTTTTGAGACGTTTGTATTCCTTTTTGCCTGTTTCACTTACTGCATTTTTATATTTTCTCCTTTCATCAATTAAATTCAATATTTCTTCTGTTACCCAAGGATTTCTACTAGCCCTCGTCTATTTACCTACTTGATCCACTGCTGCCTTCACTACTTCATCCCTCAAAGTTACCCATTCTTCTTCTACTGTATTTATTTCCCCCATTCCTGTCAATTTCTCCCTTATGCTCTCCCTGAATCTCTGTACAACCTCTGGTTCATTTAGTTTATCCAGGTCCCATCTCCTTAAATTGCCACCTTTTTGCAGTTTCTTCAGTTTTAATCTACAGGTCATAACCAATAGACTGTGGTCAGAGTCCACATCTGCCCCTGGAAATGTCTTACAATTTAAAACCTGGTTCCTAAATCTCTGTCTTACCATTATATAATCTATCTGATACCTTTTAGTATCTCCAGGGTTCTTCCATGTATACAACCTTCTTTCATGATTCTTAAACCAAGTGTCAGTTATGATTATGTTGTGCTCTGTGCAAAATTCTACCAGGCGGCTTCCTCTTTCATTTCTGTCCCCCAATCCATATTCACCTACTATGTTTCCTTCTCTCCCTTTTCCTACACTCGAATTCCAGTCACCCATGACTATTAAATTTTCGTCTCCCTTCACAATCTGAATAATTTCTTTTATTTCATCATACATTTCTTCAATTTCTTCGTCATCTGCAGAGCTAGTTGGCATATAAACTTGTACTACTGTAGTAGGTGTGGGCTTCGTATCTATCTTGGCCACAATAATGCGTTCACTATGCTGTTTGTAGTAGCTTACCCGCATTCCTATTTTCCTATTCATTATTAAACCTACTCCTGCATTACCCCTATTTGACTTTGTATTTATAACCCTGTAGTCACCTGACCAGAAGTCTTGTTCCTCCTGCCACCGAACTTCACTAATTCCCACAATATCTAACTTCAACCTATCCATTTCCCTTTTTAAATTTTCTAACCTACCTGCCCGATTAAGGGATCTGACATTCCCCGCTCCGATCCGTAGAACGCCAGTTTTCTTTCTCCTGATAACAATGTCCTCCTGAGTAGTCCCCGCCCGGAGATCCGAATGGGGGACTATTTTACCTCCGGAATATTTTACCCAAGAGGACGCCATCATCATGTAATCATACAGTAAAGCTGCATGCCCTCGGGAAAAATTACGGCTGTAGTTTCCCCTTGCTTTCAGCCGTTCGCAGTACCAGCACAGCAAGGCCGCTTTGGTTAATGTTACAAGGCCGGATCAGTCAATCATCCAGACTGTTGCCCTTGCAACTACTGAAAAGGCTGCTGCCCCTCTTCAGGAATCACACGTTTGTCTGGCCTCTCAACAGATACCCCTCCGTTGTGGTTGCACCTACGGTACGGCTATCTGTATCGCTGAGGCACGCAAGCCTCCCCACCAACGACAAGGTCCATGGTTCACACATAAATTCTAATCTTTGCTCTGATGACCAATTAGGAGGAAAACAATGAGAATAATGATGAAGCCAGTCTTGTGGATGTATGTCATTACTAGTATTATTGAATGTTTTAATTTACGCTTTGTGATGAAGAGCTTATAGTCAGCCATCGTGTCGCCAAATCGCAAACTGGTCATTGTTACGTCGTGTCGGTGGTTCCATCTCAAGGCTCGGTGCATCATGCCGACTCCTTTCAATATCTCGGAAATACCATATACAGGGTTATTAAAAATGATTGAAGCGATTTCACAGCTCTACAATAACTTTATTACTTGAGATATTTTCACAATGCTTTGCACACACATACAAAAGCTCAAAAAGTTTTTTTAGGCATTCACAAATGTTCGATATGTGGCCCTTTAGTGATTCGGCAGACATCAAGCCGATAATCAAGTTCCTCCCACACTCGGCGCAGCATGTCCCCATCAATGAGTTCGAAAGCATCGTTGTTGCGAGATCGCAGTTCTGGCACGTTTCTTGGTAGAGAAGGTTTAAACACTGACTCTTTCACATAACTCCACAGAAATAAATCGCACGGGGTTAAGTCGGGAGAGCGTGGAGGCCATGACATGAATTGCTGATCATGATCTCCACCACGACCGATCCATCGGTTTTCCAATCTCCTGTTTAAGAAATGCCGAACATCATGATGGAAGTGCGGTGGAGCACCATCCTGTTGAAAGATGAAGTCGGCGCTGTCGGTCTCCAGTTGTGGCATGAGCCAATTTTCCAGCATGTCCAGATACACGTGTCCTGTAAAGTTTTTTTCGCAGAAGAAAAAGGGGCCGTAAACTTTAAACCGCGAGATTGAACAAAACACACTAACTTTTGGTGAATTGCGAATTTGCTGCACGAATGTGTGAGGATTCTCTACCGCCCAGATTCGCACATTGTGTCTGTTCACTTCACCATTAAGAAAAAATGTTGTTTCATCACTGAAAACAAGTTTCGCACTGAACGCATCCTCTTCCATGAGCTGTTGCAACAGCGCCGAAAATTCAAAGCGTTTGACTTTGTCATCGGGTGTCAGGGCTTGTAGCAATTGTAAACGGTAAGGCTTCTGCTTTAGCCTTTTCCGTAAGATTTTCCAAACCGTCGGCTGTGGTACGTTTATGCTTGCTTTATTCGTCGAGTCGACTTCCGCGGGCTACGCGTGAAACTTGCCCGCACGCGTTCAACCGTTTCTTCGCCCACTGCAGGCCGACCCGTTGATTTCCCCTTACAGAGGCATCCAGAAGCTTTAAACTGCACATACCATCGCCGAATGGAGTTAGCAGTTGGTGGATCTTTGTTGAACTTCGTCCTGAAGTGTCGTTGCACTGTTATGACTGACTGATGTGAGTGCATTTCAAGCAAGACATACGCTTTCTCGGCTCCTGTCGCCAATTTGTCTCACTGCGCTCTCGAGCGCTCTGGTGGCAGAAACCTGAAGTGCGGCTTCAGCCGAACAAAACTTTGAGTTTTTCTACGTATCTGTAGTGTGTCGTGACCATATGTCAATGAATGGAGCTACAGTGAATTTATGAAATCGCTTCAATCATTTGTAATAGCCCTGTATTATTACCGTGTGACTTTTCTGTATTTCTAAATCACTCTTCCCGTGTCAGAGCGCGAGTATCCTCTGAAATATGTAATTTTTGTATCACTGTGCCAACTGATCTTGCACTTCCCGTATTCCTCTTTTGTGCTGCGTATTAATTAGTTTCTGACTATGTTTAAATTTCCTCTTATTCCTCTGTGTCAGTAAAGGCTACCGGTCTTGTATCATTCAAATCATCATCTACCTTCGTAGACAAATTTGTTAACTGATGTGAAAATTCGGCTACTTTTTTCGATAATGTGCTGATTTCCTACGTGTGTTTTTCTGAGCCAAGTTTTAGAGTGACCATTTGTGTTGTAATCGTATCTACTGTGTGGTTTCAGTTTTTTTCATCTTTTACAAGTTGCGCAACCGTGGCTGTAGATGCAACATAGTCAATTTTAGCCTGTAAGGTGTCGTGATTTTCGTGTACAATGTTCTGCAGTTCTTTTATTGCTCCTTCATTGTTCTGTAACATGTTTTCATTTTGAGAAACAATAGGCTGAAAATGCTCAAAAATTTGCGTTTTTACATCTTCAGAAATTCTTTGATATTTTGATTCGATTTTGTGTATCTCAGCGTTTAAATCTTTATGTGTTTGTTGAAGTGTTTGTTCAGTTGTGTCTAACTTTTGAAGTTGTTGCTGTGTTTGTTTCTGATCTTGTTCCACTGTGTCTAACTTTTGAAGTTTTTGGTCTGTTTGATCAAATTTTTGAATTAATTGCAATGACAATGCATTAATGAATGAAACATGTTCCTTTGTGTTTTTCGTCAGTGCGTTTGCACCGGCAATATTCGTATTTTGAAAAGCAGAGTGTGTGTCTTGACTTAGTTGAGAAAAGTGTATTGGAGCCAAACCTGAATCTACGGTATTTGCAAGATTTTGTTCTGTTATTTCGCATTCCTGAGGCGAACTGGTACCGAATGATCGATCGACAATAGTTAACTGTTCACTGATTGTTTCAAATGCTACCCCCTTACTGTCTGGTCCATGTCCCTATGGACTATTACCAAATTATTGTCTTGAACATTTATCAGTTCATTACTAGGTGGTGCTAACAAGCTACGCTCATCGTTACTGTCTTTTCTCGATTTACTTTGCAGCCCATTGTTACGCTTTTCACTCGTCATGGTTATCACACTCTTTTGCACAAACGCACACGAAAACCAAAAGCAAAAATAAGAAGAAACACTAACATAGTACCGAAAAATAATAAATATCTAATTAGTTGCAAAAGCGACCGCGAAATACTTAGTACAAACCCACATACATGCCACAACTACTTTGCTCACGAAAATACAGTACAACAATAAGAAATTACAACTACAAAGGAAATCCCATACATGCAATTACGCGCAAGCAGTAAACAATAATTTCTAATCAAGCGCTAATTATCCAAACTACAAGCAAATCAGAAGATTCCAGGGAAGTATCCTCGGCTAAGGGTCGACATGTTAAACTTTGTCTTTAATTATTTTTTATCATTTAAACACTGACCTACAGAATTTTCCCTGACAAAGACAACTCAGACTTAACCCATTCATTTATTGCTCACAATATACAAGCCTGGCGCAATGTGACTGCTATACAGTGACATCATGGCTTCCAATAATTAACACAAAAGAATGGCCCTGAATGGCAAGAAATCCTAATAATAATTAAATTCCAAAAAATATGAAATTAAAAAAATATGAAACTGCCTCTAACTCTGTTAATTGCCTAAATTCATTTCAATGATGAACCCTGTTTTTTTATAGGTCACTTACCTCGCAGAAAATCTTCATAACACGAACTAAAGCTATTACAGCAAGCAGCAATTACAGCCAGCTAAACAGAAAGATTGTAACTACTATAGACTCTAACTATTACGAGGCATATGGTTAGCAAACAGTGTATTTAGAAAATTTTACCTTAGTTCTAAAAATTATATAGTTGTCCATAATTCCACAACCCAAACATTACCAACAACATTCATCTTCATTTTACATTTCCTTGTGTCTCACTTTACAAGGCATGTCCTACCAACACAGTCTTCACTAAGAAAAACATGTCCATACACTTCTCCATCCACTCGCTAACTGCTGCTCCGTCCAACTACAGAGTCTCTTGCCGAGGGCGCAGAGCGCTGCCAGCGATATTAACACGGTCTATAGCGCTGCCAACAGACGAACAAGCTACTTTCAAATTATCCATAGCGCGTACAGCACTATCGAGTGTTCACATAGATTTCTATTAAGTTGAAATTCGGGGAGTTAGTTTGTCAGGGGAGTGCGGTAAAGTCATCGTGGTGCTCTTCGAACCACCCACGCACACTACGACCAGTGTGATACGTAGCATTGTCCTTCTGGCAGATGCTGTCGTGTCTAGGAAAAACAAACTGCGTGTGGGGGTGGATAGGGTCCCCAACGATAGATGCACACTTGCGTTGATCCAATGTGCCTTCTAGAACGGCGAGAGCACCCATGGAATGCCACGAAAACATTCCCTCCTACAGCCTGGACACTTCTGACTATTGTTGCAGGGTATTTGCTTTCAGACGTTTCAAACCGTACACGCCAACGGCCATTTGCGTGATGGTGCATAAAACGTGATTATCAGAAGAGGCCAATTGTTACCATTCAGCGGACGTCCAGCTGCGGCATTGGCGTGCAAATTCCAGCATTTGTCTCCTAAGAACAGCAGTTAGCATGTCCGCGTGATGAACCAGCTGCCTGCTGTTGAAGCCCATACGTAGCAATGTTCGCTAAATGTTTGTCAAAGAGACACTGTTGGTAGCTTCTTGGTTCATCTGCTGGTCAGTTGTTAAACTGGTGCAAGTCTGTTCGCCCGTATACATCTCTACAACTGCTGATCGCTCCTCTGCAGTGCTCCTCTGCGGTGCACTGCAGTTGCCTCGGAGCTGGCTTTGAGTAGTGTCACCTTGCTATGCACAGTATACTTTAACCATGGCGACGCGAACAATTTACAAACTTGGCCGCTTCGGAAATGCTTCCACTCTTGGCCCGAAAGCCAATGATCATGCCCTTTTGGACGTTAGATAAATGACTCCATTGCCACATTACGACAACGACTGTACTGTTTTCCGCGTCCCCAAAAGTTGCTTTATAAACCCTCCACTTCTAGTGCCGTCACCTGTCGCCTGTGAGAGGTTATTGCACGTTGACTTCGTACGTAAGTGACTGGACATTGTGTATGTTATCAAGATGTAGAGCATACAGAGCATTCACATGGAAGCCCCTGCGCCACGCGGGATTAGCCGAGCGGTCTACGCCGCTGCAGTCATGGACTGTGCGGCTGGTACCGGCGGAGGTTTGAGTCCTCCCTCGGGCATGAGTGTGTGTGTTTGTCCTTAGGATAATTTAGGTTAAGTAGTGTGTAAGCTTAGAGAGTGATGACCTTAGCAATTAAGTCCCATAAGATTTTACTCACATTTGAAGCCCCTGCGAAATGGTCAAAGGAACTAAGAGGAGAGGACAGATTTGTGGAGGATTTTTATTGGACCTCTGCGACTGCGGCCCACTTGTTCAACGTTGCAGAGAACGGATTGGGTTAAAAAAGTGTTTTACCTTTTTGAGCAAGAGAGCAGTGCCATTTTTACTTATCACAGTTGCCTGAACTTCAGTTTGTTTCCGTGTTGTACATGGCCAAGTAGGCTTGCTCTGCCTTATTGAATTTCTTCCCGACCTCCTTACGCAGACCAGTCGGCTTATTTGGTATGTTCACGGCTTTTCAGTTCAAAACGGTTCAAATGGCTCTGAGCACTATGCGACTTAACTTCTGAAGTCATCAGTCGCCTAGAACTTAGCTAAGGATATCACACACATCCATGCCTGAGACAGGATTCGAACCTGCGACCGCAGCGGTCGCTCGGTTCCCGACTGTAGCACCTAGAACCGCGCGGCCACTCCGGCCGGCGGCTTTTTAGTAGTAGATGTGGCTCTATTCAAGCATCTTGGATTTTTACGTAGCATATTTTCGTCGTCTTAGTTGTTCTCCCCATATGCATGAAAACAAATCATGTGATGAGGGAGCCTGGAAGTTATTTCACTCAATTTTTCTCCTAAGTATCGATCCAAAATCAGTTACAGACTATTATTCAGGATTGTCACAAGAAACAGAATCCATGAATCTGGCTGAGTCATACCTATAACCCAAGTGTCTCTCTTAAAACACAAATGTCACAACAATATTAGATGTGTGAGCAGTTTATATACTGTGGCCAAGAGCTCAATAAACAGTGACTTACACTTCTGAAGGTAATAAGTCATTTATCAGCTAAATAACGTTCAAGCAATACTCGATTCATGATCTACAAACTTTTGAGACGGCACTAACGATGTTAAAAAGGAACAACTAGACGTCAGCTATTAAAGTATGAAGGTATATTAAAATGTATCATAGAACGAATTTTTACGAAAAAATTAAAATATAGAGAACCCTTTATAGAATACACAAACGTCTCAATGGGGAAATAACATAGCCAACCCTTTGCAAATCATTTATTAATACATTCAACAGGGTTTCGACCCCTCTGAGAATGTCTTAATGAGAATGAAAATTTAAAAGCTGTAAAGTTATATTGAGGGAGGGTAGTTATCAAAAGTTTAGAGCAGATACGCTCAAGTCGAAAGGCCGGAAAGTTCTTCATTTTTAATTTTTGACTTGGGCATGTCTCCTCTAATCTTTGACTATTGCCTTCTTAAAATGTAACTTAACGGCTTTTAAATTTTCATTCTGCTGAAGACATTCTTAGAGAAGTCGAAACCTAGATAAATGTGTTACACAATTGTTCGGAACCGGTTGGCTGTGTTATTCCTTGATTGAAATTTATATACGGATGCTGAAAGGCAGCCACGTTTAAAAATATAATAAAATTATAATTATTAAGTACGAACAATTGAAAATGATGTCAAGATAGTTTGCGACTAAGATACACACTTTGTGGGACTATAAAGTTTTTCAGTGAAGCCTGTGTATTGCCTCCTTTTTATTTTATGTTTTTTTTCTTTTTTACTTGTTCGAAGTGTAGTGTGAAACAGACTAGTAAAAAAAAAAAAAGATTTTAAAACTGATGAAATGTAAGTAGAATGAGTTACGTTTTTTGGGAGTTAGTTCTCTGCTGAGCAACTTGCCGTATGATGTCTATTAAATTAGTGGGTGCACGATAACGAATAGTTTCGGGAAGTGATAGTTTTCTTCAAAAGCTGCTGAACCGAAATTTCTTGAGACGTTCAGTATGTGACTGAATTTGCTCTATCAGTTTAATACTTTTTTCAGAAGTATGGGAAGATCGTTTCTTTGGCTGGCATTTTACATGGAAATTTTCCATATAAATTATATATATACACTCCTGGAAAGTGAAATAAGAACACCGTGAATTCATTGTCCCAGGAAGGGGAAACTTTATTGACACATTCCTGGGGTCAGATACATCACATGATCACACTGACAGAACCACAGGCACATAGACACAGGCAACAGAGCATGCACAATGTCGGCACTAGTACAGCGTATATCCACCTTTCGCAGCAATGCAGGCTGCTATTCTCCCATGGAGACGATCGTAGAGATGCTGGATGTAGTCCTGTGGAACGGCTTGCCATGCCATTTCCACCTGGCGCCTCAGTTGGACCAGCGTTCGTGCTGGACGTGCAGACTGCGTGAGACGACGCTTCATCCAGTCCCAAACATGCTCAATGGGGGACAGATCCGGAGATCTTGCTGGCCAGGGTAGTTGACTTACACCTTCTAGAGCACGTTGGGTGGCACGGGATACATGCTGACGTGCATTGTCCTGTTGGAACAGCAAGTTCCCTTGCCGGTCTAGGAATGGTAGAACGATGGGTTCGATGACGGTTTGGATGTACCGTGCACTATTCAGTGTCCCCTCGACGATCACCAGTGGTGTACGGCCAGTGTAGGAGATCGCTCCCCACACCATGATGCCGGGTGTTGGCCCTGTGTGCCTCGGTCGATATGCAGTCCTGATTGTGGCGCTCACCTGCACGGCGCCAAACACGCATACGACCTCATTGGCACCAAGGCAGAAGCGACTCTCATCGCTGAAGACGATACGTCTCCATTTGTCCCTCCATTCACGCCTGTCGCGACACCACTGGAGGCGGGCTGCACGATGTTGGGGCGTGAGCGGAAGACGGCCTAACGGTGTACGGGACCGTAGCCCAGCTTCATGGAGACGGTTGCGAATGGTCCTCGCCGATACCCCAGGAGCAACAGTGTCACTAATTTGCTGGGAAGTGGCGGTGCGGTCCCCTACGGCACTGCGTAGGATCCTACGGTCTTGGCGTGCATCCGTGCGTCGCTGCGGTCCGGTCCCAGGTCGATGGGCACGTGCACCTTCCGCCGACCACTGGCGACAACATCGATGTACTGTGGAGACCTCACGCCCCACGTGTTGAGCAATTCGGGGGTACGTCCACCCGGCCTCCCGCATGCCCACTATACGCCCTCGCTCAAAGTCCGTCAACTGCACATACGGTTCACGTCCACGCTGTCGCGGCATGCTACCAGTGTTAAAGACTGCGATGGAGCTCCGTATGCCACGGCAAACTGGCTGACACTGACGGCGGCGGTGCACAAATGCTGCGCAGCTAGCGCCATTCGACGGCCAACACCGCGGTTCCTGGTGTGTCCGCTTTGCCGTGCGTGTGATCATTGCTTGTACAGCCCTCTCGCAGTGTCCGGAGCAAGTATGGTGGGTCTGACACACCGGTGTGAATGTGTTCTTTTTTCCATTTCCAGGAGTGTATATATATAATATATGTGTGTGTGTGTGTGTGTGTGTGTTTTGGATTGACAATAGATTATACTTATGTCAGCATCGCTGCCGCAAAATAGTTCATCATCTTCAGAAGGAATAATAGATTTATGTCGACATAATTGGTACGCAAAGATTTCATTCATCTACATGCTTTGCGAATGCCCTAATAACACTACACAGTTCAGTCACGGGCGAGGTGTTCTCTTTAAGGTAGTCTGCTGTTGCCTCCCTCCGACTTATTAAGACTCAAGTGTGTATCAGTGTAGTGTCGATGACTGTCATTAGTGCTTGTGTACTGTAGTGCTCGCGTTGTTCAGACTCTGTGAGACACTGCAAAAGAGTCCGGAAATTAACTCGAGACGTAGACACATAGTCGGGTGATCGGGTTTCGTACGTCACCACCTCCCCTCCCCGATGTCGGCCAAATAATAGTAATGAAAATTTCTCCAGGATTAGAGCTTGCTACGTCCAAGCAGACCCCACCAACCAACCGTGCGTTAGCGACCTCAGCAGAGGAGGTGTATTATATTTCAGATAACCACTTGAAAATGGCTGCACAGTAGCGAATGCAAAATAATGGAATATATTACACGAAATATCGGCTGCCAGTGTTACAGAATATTAACTTTCAGAAAAAAGTATGCAAAGACAGATAACAGTTTCTGCAGAGCTATCATTTATTACCTTTTCTAATTACGCTTCTTTGCTTACTTGAAAAAAATTCCTACAGGACCAGTCTGCCCCCTGAATTAAATAAAATGTTAAACTACAAGGCCAGAACAAGATCAAGAATCGATCTTTGACAGAATCCTATGGATCGTTCACTGGAATATCTCCCCACGTAGATAATCTGTTGTCCTTGTGCCAATGCCTCCTTATTAGGCTGCCTGTAATAGAACTAATCAACCTAAATAAAATTTTATGTCATTAAGAAATAGTCATAACAACATATCTGCAGCATGTAGTCACGAAGGAGGTATGCGACCATCTCGAAAAATATGCGCAGCCCGCTAAATGCTTAATAGTTATCTGAGGAAAAAGTCATAGGCTAGAAACAGATTGATTTTTTTTTTAATACCAATACTACGCATTTCGGGCATTGTCATCATCAGATATCCTAGAGCATCATGTTGCATATTGATACAAAAGTTACATGTTGTAGTAGTAACTATCGTAAACAGACCGCCTGCTTATAATCGTTACTCTACAACATGTAACCTTTTCATCTATGTACATGTTGTTCCGGGATATCTGATGATAGAAATGCGTAGTCATGGAATAATAAAGTTAGCTTTCTTGCAGTTTTCCTCAGCGACCTATTCAACACTTTGTAGATTGTACGTATGGTCAGAACAACAATGGATACCGATCCTCTGTAACGTCCCCTAAGATATCTCTTCAGCAGATAATGCTTTTCCTTCTGTGAATGGCTCGCTCATAGGATGTCTGGAATGGGAGGAATTTGCCATCCAGGTCCAAACAATACGTTAAATTATTGATGGACACTCGAGAGATCATGTGGGAACTTCCACTGAAATATCTGTCACTGCAGATAACGTGTTAGTCTCTTGTGAATTGCTACTTTAAGGCTGCTTGTAATGGGTCAGTCTGCGGCGGCACGGTTCCTTCCGTCCCTTTACGACGAACCTGCACCTACCTGTGAACATTGTCTCAGCATATCAGGGAAGCCGTGCGAAACCTACTGTACTTCGACGTGAACCAGGCTGCAATTAAAGTCTCTAATCTACGTTTCGGGAGAAAGTTTTCACACGAAATGAAAGGTTGGAAATTTTGTCCTTAATTATTAAATTATTATATTCTGAAACTTAGGTGTACAAGTATCACTGCCAAGCCCGTGCTAGTCTTAACACAGTCACACACAATCCCTTTCACTCACGTTAGCAAGTTTATGGTGTTGCATTTCCCGAAAACGTAATGGCTACAAAAATTACGAATTGTTTTTGGTTGAGAATGCTCACCAAATATTATGTCTGTCGGTACCTAATGCAGTCACAGTTTTTGCCACCGACCTGCTCAATACGCCACGCGGAATATATGTCTTTCCTCGTCACAAAATTCACTTAAAAATTCCTAAATTTCTAGACAACCATCGGAATAATTATGTCGTCACTTTACAACACTTTTGATGTATGAAATACTGCTAGATCCGGCAACTTATCATTTCCATCGGAACTACTACTACACACTTCCGAACTGTTTCATGGCTAGGCTCCGACTCCTCCCTAGAATACTCTAAGTCTTCTCTACCAGCGGAGAAAGGCGCGCGAAAGAATATTGCTTTACCATTGGTCAGTTTATTCAACAGTCAATAGCAAAACAACATTCTCCCGCGTCAGTCCGCACTTTTCATCAATAACCAATCGCAAAATAGTAAACCTAACGACTGCATCTAATATGCTGAAGTTTTGTTTATGCATAAAGTCATTTACTATTGTTATTTATACCTGAATTAACATTCCCTTTACCGTAAACTTACTTGACAAATCTACTCTACAAAATTACCCTTTGTTCACATCCATACTTCTTCTAAATGTTCCCACACTAAATCCCACTACATAACTCTTTAAACAATTGTCTTCATATTAACCTTGAACCACACTCACGCATCATTCATACTGCTAAAACACATTTATAACATTTTACATACACAAAAGACATAATAACACTTCATGAAAATATTAGAACAGTTTATGAGAAACATTCTCTTACTTTAGTGCAGTCTAGTGGGCACAATCGAAACTAAATCAGTCCCCTATCCAATATTGTTCTCTATCGCTGATACATAAACTACGTGCGCGTCCAGTCTCTCGTCACCATCTGTCACTATCCAGCTCTGAGACACATCTCCCACTTAACCGCCTCCAAGGCAGGATCGGTATACGACGCTACGTCTCAAGTCCACCTCCTTATCCGAATAAAATGTTTAATCGGTTGCCTGTAATGGAACCGATTCGTCACCCTCATCCAAATAATATGTCAGTCATTAAGACAGAGCGAGAACAATAACGGACCTTGGTTAGATACCTGTGGAACGTCCACAAAAAAATTTATCCGTGGAGATAATGCCATCTCCTGGGAGAGGCTCGCCTTTACACTGCCTGCAACAGCGTGTTCTTGCAGCCCCTGTGGGTGGAGTGAAGGTCGCCGGTTGGTGAGGGAGCGTCGGCAGGTGTTGTATCACCAGAGGGGAGAGGGGAGTGGACCGCACGTGGACGCCCCGGGCAAGCCCACGCGACCCCACGGAGCGGGCGCCCGCTGCCTGCGCAGGCAGCACGGCGAGTCCAAGGTGACGGCCGGCCGCCAGTCAGCGTCCTTGCGCCCCGACCTGTCCTTCGCTCAATGAATCCTTAACCTGCGAGCGTGCAAAAAGAGTGGCAGGGAAAAACGTACACGTGCTGCCTCCAGACTTGGACAACTGGTTCCACAGCACAAAGTAACGAACATTCCCGACGCAACCTTTCAGTGAATTCTTAAGTGCAAGGCTGCTGAATAAGTTTCTGGCGTTCTTGTTCGTTACCTTACCGATGCGTTACTGGGCCGCTGCACCATGTTTTCCGTCTATCGTGTGCTATTTAGCACATTGTGACTGTAAACGCTACGTTAAATTAGAAGGAAGAGGGCTTAGTTGCGATCTAAGGACTGACGACTACGGGCCATACCGTAAAACTGTCTACTCTGACAGCGTGATTACCTTGACCACTCATACGAAGAAAGTTCAAAAGCCCTCTGTTGGATCTCAGGTCAGTGTTTAGTATATACTGTTTGGTGGAGAAGTTCCAGCAACATTCGCTAAATGGTACCTTTTAGTGCGCAAAGGTTGGCGAACCTATAATTGTATACCAAAAAGTGCATTAAAACCAGGTTGTGCACTATCCGCAGATATCATTTAAACGCAAAGCGATCGGTGTTTTGAAGTATACTGACAAAAATAAAGTCGCAACACCAAAATATAATTGTACAGAGTAATAGAGTAGAGAATAATGAAATCTAGTCCAATTAAGTTGAGTGATGCTGACGGAGATAGATTAGGAAATGAGACACTTAAAGTAGTAAAGGAGTTTTGCTATTTCGGGAGCAAAATAACTGATGATGGTCGAAGTAGAGAAGATATAAAATGTAGACTGGCAGTGGCAAGGAAAGCGTTTCTGAAGAAGAGAAATTTGTTAACACGGAGTATAGATTTAAGTCGGAAGCCGTTCCTGAAAGTATTTGTTTGGAGTGTAGCCATATATGAAAGTGAAACATGGACGATAAATAGTTTGGACAAGAAGAAAATAGAAGCTTTCGAAATGTGGTGCTACAGAAGAATGCTGAAGATTAGATAGGTAGATCACATAACTAATGAGGAGGTATTGAATAGAATTGGGGAGAAGAGGAGTTTGTGGCACAAATTGACAAGAAGAAGGGACCGGTTGGTAGGACATGTTCTGAGGCATCAAGGGATCACAAATTTAGCATTGGAGGGCAGCGTGGAGGGTAAAAATCGTAGAGCAAGAAATGAATACACTAAGCAGATTCAGAATGATGTAGGTTGCAGTAAGTACTGGGAGGTGGAGAAGCTTGCACAGGATAGAGTAGGTAGGTAACATATTTAAGTGATTTACGTTGCAAGATCGCAGTTTAATGTAAGCCCGAGACTTTGCAAATGTGAAATGCTAGTCCGTTAATAACCGGTGTAACCGACGGATTGCTGAAATCAAACATGCAAACATGCATGTATTGTGTTGCGCAAGTGCTGGAAGTCAGTTGGTGCGATGGAGCTGCATGCCTGCAGCACTTGTTCGGCTAGTACAGCGACGGTTATGCTCGTTGTGGATGTCGCTGGAGTTGTCTGTCAACAACGTCCAATGTGTGCTCGATTGGAGACAGATATTGCGATCGAGCAGGCCAAGGCAACGTGTCGACACTCCGTAGAGCATATTGATTTACAGCAACGGTGTATAGGCGAACTTTATTCTGTTGGAACACACCCCCCTGGAATGCTGTTCATGAATGGCAACACAACAGGTCCTGTCACCAGAATGACGTACAAATGTGCAGTCAGCGTGCGTGAGATACGAAATCGCACTCCAGACGATAACCTCACGTGGTGGTGCAGTGTGTCTAGTACGCAGGCAGGTTGGTTGTAGGCCTTCAGATGGTTCAAATGGCTCTGAGCACTATTTGACTTAACATCTGTGGTCATCAGTCCCTCAGAACTTAGAACTACTTAAACCTAACTAACCTAAGGACATAACACACATCCATGCCCGAGGCAGGATTCGAACCTGCGACCGTAGCGGTCACGCGGTTCCAGACTGAAGCGCCTAGAACCGCACGGCCACACCGGCCGGCTGTAGGCTTTCCAATGGCCTCCTAACTACCACAGAGCCACCACTGGCAGTGAGGCAGAATCAGAAAACATGACAGACCTCCTCCCTGCCTTCCAATCAGCTCTCGCTTGACACTACTGAAGTCGCATGTCGCGTTGTTCTGGTGTCAGTGGAATGCACGCTACAGGACGTTTGGTTCGGCGCTGTCCTTGAAACAACCGATTTGTAACAGCTTGTTGTCTCACTGTGGTGACAGTTGTTACTCAAATTTCCGCTGCAGATGCAGTACGATGCTCCGGAGTAAACTCGTCTTCGCTCTCGATAGTGCCACGTGGCCGTCTGGAACTCGACCTTCTTGCGACCGAACGTTCGCGTGACCACCGCTGCCAACAACTATATACAGTGGCTACATTCCTACCAAGTAGTTCTACAACATCGCAGAAGGAACATCCAGCTCCTCGTAGCCCTATTACGGCGTCGTTCACACTCAGTGAGGCGTTCATAATGGCGTCTTTATTACTTTAAAGACAGTTTGACTAACATCAGCTCACCAAGTCAATCTCAAAGGTAAATAACGCTCACGGCCGGTACAGTGTGTACTTAAAGCCAACCTTATTTGTATCCTCGTAGTGGTCCTATTAGCGCCAGTCTTGTGCAAATTGTCCGAATTGAATAGACATCATTTTTCAGTTGTAGAAACACGCCACCAACTTTGGTTCATGTCGCACAACTCCTTCTTGGTGTTGCGACTTTTTTTCTTTTTTTTCCGTCAGTATATATGATGTATGTTAGTCAATTAATGTTTTAAAGGACCTGTGATTAGCTTTTTGGTTCACATTTATATACCTGCAACTATATTACGATTTGTGCAGTCATATGCATGATTTTGCTGCTTTGGGATTATTTTCATCACTGATCATTGTTATCCCAGGATTACAGATACATAATTTATTAAACAATGCTGACGCCAGTGACAATGTGGAACTAAGGAATGCGTACATTAAGCATCGTTATATAGACGAAAGATCATTTGTAATTCTTAAATGTGCCTATAATTAAGAAAAACATACTTGAGTCATCCATAGCTCAAATTACAAGGGTATGTGGTTCAGGTAGTGATTCATGTACAGCATTCGCTGGTGGAAAATATCTCGCAACACCAAGAAGGTGTACGACGTCAACGAAAGTCGGTAAGCGTGTTTCTATACCTGAAAGATTATGTCTCTTCAAATTTCGCGCAAGTCGCATAAGGGTACAAATCAGGTTTGCCTTGAATACACGCTGTAACGGTCGTGAGCGTTACTTATCTTTGAGATTGTACATGGTGCGTTAACACCAGTCAAGAATGTCTTTAAGGTGACAAAGACGACATTATCAACATCTCACTCAGCGAGGACTAGGTCGTGTGATTTGGCTAGAAGAAGTTGGACGTTAGTTCTGCGATACTGATCGCTGGCAGCGAGAATGTACGACTGCAAGAAGATTATCCTCCGGACGGTCACGTGGCACTACCGAGAGGGAAGACCATCGTGTTCTAGGCGCTATAGTCGGTAACCGCGTGACCGCTACGGTCGCAGGTTCGAATCCTGCCTTAGGCATGAATGTGTGTGATGTCCTTAGGTCAGTTAGGTTTAATTATTTCTAAGTTCTAGGGGACTGATGAGCTCAGAAGTTAAATCCCATAGTCCTCAGAGCCATTTGAACAATTTGAACCATCGTTTTCGGTGCATGACAATGGGGCATCGTATTACATCTGCAGCAGAAGTCTGAGTAGCAGTTGGCACCACAATGACACAACTAACTGTTATAAGTCGGCTACATCAAGGACAGCTCTGAGGCAGACGACCTGTAGAGGTGTTCGTTAGGAGGCGGCCAGTTGAAGGCCTCCAACCAACCTGTCTGCGTACTAGAAATACTGGACCACCACCTAGAGTTATTGCCTGGGATGCGATTTTGTAGCCCGCGCATTGCGACTGCCAATTTATAAGGCAACTGGTTGCTCTGCCATTCATGAATGCATTCCAGGGGGTGTTTACCAACAGGATAACGCTCTCCTACATACCACTGTTGTAACCCAACAGGCTCTACAGAGTGTCGACGTATCAACCGACTAATTGCAACAGAGATGCAGCTCCATCCCACAAACTAATATTCGGTATCTGTACAACACAATTTCTGCGTTCTGCTGGTTACACCGTTTATTAATGTTCATATTTGTAATGGTGTATCTTGTAGCTACATTAACCTGTGATCTTGTTCATTGCTCTGCATCAGTTATTTTTTGTGTTGCGATTTTTTTCCATCAGCGTATAATGTGTAATATCTCCGAAAACAAGGAACTAAGCTTGTTTGGCACATCAAGTGCCAGATTTTGTATAGATAAATGAAGAACAGATAATATTAATTATAACTGCAATGGCTGTTTTGAAACAAGGATTTAAGTCTGAGACGGATGAAACTGAAGGTATTGTTCTGAGCTAAATTTGAAGTTGTGTGTGTTGTACTCCATCTTAGTATCTTTCATCATATTTGTAATTTTGGTGATGGATCACACGGTTTCATTTATCTACCGTAATAAGTTTTTTGTTTTTATGAAGCTGTATAAACCACTTATGAAATCTTTAGATCGATGTATTTACTTCTGGATGGTCAAAAATTCATTGTTTTTGAAATGTTGACCATAAAGGGAATGGTAGCTGACAGCCGTGGTGGAAGTATAGGCCAGTCAATGTATCCCCAAACCCATGATACCTTTGAAACTTCCTGGCAGATTAAAACTGTGTGCCCGACCGAGACTCAAACTTGGGACCTTTGCCTTTGGCGGGCAAGTGCTCTACCAACTGAGCTACCGAAGCACGACTCACGCCCGGTGCTAACAGCTTTACTTCTGCCAGAATCTCGTCTCCTACCTTCCAAACTTTACAGAAGCTCTCCTAGAAACATTCCCCAGGCTGTGGCTAAGCCATGTCTCCGCAGTATCCTTTCTTTCAGGAGTGCTAGTCCTGCAAGGTTCGCAGGAGAGCTTCTGTAAAGTTTGGAAGGCAGGAGACGAGGTACTGGCAGAAGTAAAGCTGTGAGGACGGGCCGTGAGTCGTGCTTGGGTAGCTCAGTTGGTAGAAGAGCGCTTGCCTGCGAAAGGCAAAGGTCCCGAGTTCGAGTATCGGTCTGGCACACAGTTTTAATCTGCCAGGAAGTTTCATATCAGCGCACACTCCGCTGCAGAGTGAAAATCTCATTCTGGACCCATGATACCTTTGACGGCCTATATTTTTTTCCATTACTTCCTCTGCGTTTTAGAAAATTGTTGTAGTTAATTAGCTTATAATTCATTCATAAAAGCCCTTACGTTCACTAACATAAGTAACAGAACTTAAAAAAATGATTATAACCACATTTGAATCTGAATATCGGCCAGAGTATACCCGGCTTAGGGTACCTTCCGATAAGCTTCGGCATTCTTGTCGGGTCACTCGGAGACAGCTTCACGGGAACTGGGTCACAGCGCCTCAGTTTTTGAACACTGAGGTCGCTTACGTTGACGAAGGACCCGATTGAGACCAAGTGAAATCGTCGGACCATTTGAAAACAAGTAAATTTTACCGATACGTACAAGGGCAAGTCAGAAACTAGAATTTTTTTTAAAAGCAATTATTTGTTGGGACTACATCATTATAGGTAGCATACTTTCTCTACAAATCTCCCTCGACTTCTATGCACTTGATCCTTTTCTCATGAAACTTTCAAATACCACCCTTAAAGAAGTTGTAACAATAGTGCACATGCACTTTTTCATCGCCTCAGAAACTTTGCCATCCGACGAAAACTTGGATTCACACAGGTGCTCCTTCATCGGACCAAAAAGCTGAAAATCAGTTGTCATGGATGCTTCATCTACTCAAAACCAAAATCTTGAATACACTGGACTTTTCCCCCAGCTGTGTGGGGGTAGGCGTACGCTATCGTGAACCACCACCACGTCTTTTGAAAGTTTCCCTCTCCTCTTCTGAGTTGAATGTTTCACAGTGTCTCACAACAGCTGCCACTATTCGCCGTTTGACCTTTAGGAGTGTAATGAATCAGCAGTGAAGCTTTTATATCCCAAAACACTGCCTTCATTCACTTTCCTACAGAAGCATGGCTTTTGAGCTTGTTGCAGAAGGCAAAATCGGACGTTTCTATCCACGCTCTGCCACGTACTGTGTCGTTTGTAGTGACAGACTAGTATTTGATTGCCATAAAACTGAGAAAATGTTATCCTTCCTCTTCAAAACGCATTAAAAGTGATTTCGACACTTCCAAAGTGTCCTGTTTGTGTTTGTCCCTGATGTGGTACCCAATAAATCTGTTGATACCTAGGAAATTCACTGTCAACTTTAAATCATGACCGTGGCTAATGTTTAGTCCGTGGCAAATATTGTCAACGACGCCGCAATGATAATCGCAGATACTCGCTCGGCTATCTCGAAGTTCCTGTCGGTTATTGGTGTATGTGGCCTATCCGGCGCTCTTAGCCGCATCCGTCGATTTTTAAAGCAATTTACGCACTCGTAATTATCCGTTCACAAAGACAGCTGATGCGATTCTTTCATCCATATCTCTCAGCTTTCGTAACATCGCACCAAGTACCACTATCGGCCGTGACATGCACGCATGGAATAATTAGGTGGCGCACTGTTCCGTAGATTTAATGCGAAACATTTATTGGGGGACCCGGATTTATTCTTTGTCACGCTACAATATCAAATCAGTTTACATAGGGTCGCCAGCCTCGATTTGACCATTGAGACGAAGTTAAACTTTCCACAACTCCAAAGTCAGTACTTAAATCCCCTGTAGCTAACAACTTTCAGGAACTATCAACATCCGACCATTGGACTGCAAAATGTTTGCCGCTAATACACAGTCTCCAACCGGTTACTGGCATATTTCACCTATAATTACCAAAACAACAAAAGCACCGACGTGTAGGTAAGAGATTACCGCGACATTCGTGTCTTTCCAACGTGCTGCACGTAAATGCAACTACATGAACTATGGTGACGTTATTACCAAATGCGTCCAAACAGGAACAAAATGCTGTTATTCTTTTCTTAGCTGGGGAATGGTGAACACCGGTAGACATTCATCGGAGAATGAAGAATATGAGTATAGGGCAGCATATCTGTCGAAAACCAGCGTTGTGGAATGGTGTGTAACAGGGGGTGCTGTTGCTTCCTGATAATGCAGGTCCTAAATATCGAAAATGTTGTAACGAAGAATTTGATCCCAACTCAAATAGGAGACACCCGAGCATCCGCTCTATAGTCCTAATATCTCCTCATGCGATTATCACGCCTTCGGTCCCTTAAAAAAGGCCTTGGGAGAATCGAAGATTCTTGTCAGACGAGGATGTGTAGCAGGCAGTTACTGACTTCTTTCACACAGCAGGACACGATGTCTTACCAAACGGATATCTTTAACCTGGTGCGTTGGTGGTACGATTGCCTCAATGCTCAAGGCGATTTTGAGTGTTTGGCATAGCGATTCTAGACTGTAATGCCTGCAAACGAAAAGTTTTCGATCGCATCTTACAGATAGGGCAAAACCTCTTCAGGGATCGGATCAGAACCACTCACTCACTGGAACGAACTAGCCCTTTTTCATGTCTCATCACGCAAAGTTGACTTAGTTAAAAAATGAAAGGCGGTCGTGCCATTCTAATTCAAGATGATTGTCCTTGTATTTTTAGCTGTTTTCTACGAACGCAGAAAGAGTAGTAATGATTCTTCATTATATTCCTTGTAGTTTTCAGATTTCCAACAAGTCCAACATTTCGTCTCCAGAAAAAAACAAAAAAATATCACAACACAATTCTTGACATTTTTATGATGTTGAAAAATTTAAGCTCATTACTGTTATTTTTTCACAATTTACTCAAAAACAAATATAATATACACACTACAATATAAATGAATTTAATTTCCTGTGTTCTGAAATCGTCTACAAGTCTCTACGAATAAATAATGCCCTAAATTTGTTTTTACAGCCGTTAATGTGTAGAGGGTGGCCCAGGAGGAATGTTCAGTAATCATGGATATAACAGGAACGATTATTCGAAGTAAAAAGTCCAGTAAACAAGCAGTAAATGCATCCGTTAAGAGCGATGAGCTCCTCTTCACCCTCGACACTCTGAAAAAATTCTCTACTGCAAACTCTTTGCTTTCCGTATTTTGTGAGGAGGTCGTTCAGACCAAAACAAGGAAAAAAATCTTCTAGTAAACATGGGCTCTAAAGAGCATACCTGAAGAGCGATGAACACTCGTTCAGTGGAAGGGATGTGTTTGACATTAGCAAAGATGAACAAGTGCTAAAAGCTCTTAAGGTGTGCACTTCAGAGCCCAAGTTTACTGCAGATTTCTTCTGTTTTGGTCTGTGCCCCAACCTCTCAACAATTGAAAGCAGAAAGCTTGTATAGGATAGATATGTTTCACGGTTAGATGAAGAGGTGCTTATAGTTCTTAAGGTATGCATTTAAGAGCCCAAATTTACAAGCCTTTTTACTTCGAATGATCGATCGTTCCTGTCCTATCCTTGAATGTTAACCGTTCCTCTTGGGACGTCATGTACGGAAAAAATATAGTAGTGAACATGCATAAACGTTTGCGTGTAGTGAATAGTAATGATGCACATGCATAGTGTTGGGCATTGAGGAAAGAGAGAGAAAACATCAGGAAGTGCAGAAACTAACCCCCGTGATCGGCCACGTTCGGTATGTTCTATCACAGCCTTATCAGCCCTATATCCCAGACGAAGCGCTCACGGACTTTCGTCTGTTTGGATTCTCTGCGAGGGACGCACTTTGGAGATGGTGAGAGCGTAATTACTGCAGTGGAAATGTGACCATCATGACAGGAGAAGGACTTTTATAAACAGGGAATACATGCTCTTACACAACGTTGGTGTAGGACCATAGAATGTGATGGCGACTGTGTAGAAAAATAGCACATGTAAAGGAAATCTTGAATAATATTGTCATCAAACTTTTAAGAATAGGTATGTTTTCGGAAAAAATTGTGGAGCATTCTTTATCGAACGAACCTTGCACAGGTGTCGTTTACAAACAACTTAACAACGTATGTCCAATTCGACAATTGCCATAGACAGCCAGTCGTCGCTTTCCTGTACTTAGCTGGATGATGGAACCAACGTATTCGTCCCGAACTGAAGATTTACCACTCGTTACGGCGGTGATTCGTTGGTGACTGTTTTTTGTAGATCTCCTTACCTCAATCGGTAAAAATGGAACCTTTAAAGGAACACTTTGTTGTCCGTTTGTTTGTCCATCCGTTAACATTCTTTTTTCTAAGATCTATGGACCCTTAGGGGTATAAACAGTGTACGTTTATAGTCAATGTAATCAAAGGATACGGTTATTTGTATTATATGTTTTGGTACTCGCAAGTTCATTCATCAAAATATGTATGTAAACTATCTATAAAGGAATTAAGTTCATAGAGATCCCTTAGCGTTCGAGTCCTATTCGCATTTGTCCGTTTTATTAACCTACTTGTATTTCAGAAATCTTGCTTAACACAAATCGACTGTTTTTGAAAAATATAACTGCGCTTTTTATTTCATCAACAGTTTTCTGTATTGACTTTCACATTGTATGATGCACAACCAGGTTAAACGAATGTGGAAAGCACGGGACACGTGGACGGTTAAAATCAACGCAGCTGATTTCATCTTTCAAACATGTCTGTTATTATGACAGTGACTTTATATCAGTTTTGGTGGTAATAGCCGATTTGAAACACTTTCTGCAGTGCATCATTCTTTAGGTTGCTCCTACAGTAGCTCGGCGGCGTCTTCGGTCATGTTTTCATCATCATTTCATCCTCTTCACCTGCCCGCGATCACCCAATGTGACGTCGACTGAAACAAGACTCGCACACGGTGGCCGAACTTCCCCGGATGGGGTCTCCCGGCCAGCAATGCCATACAATCATTTAATTTTTTTTCACTCTAGAAAGTAAAACTTAAGTCTCACGATCCTTAAAATGTGCCATGAGGCGTGGAAACTAATATTATTATACTACTATATTACTAATAGTTGTCCACCCATCGTTGCATTTTCACCAGTCAAGTAATTTTTAATTTTATCAAGTAACTGTGCATTAAAAAGTTTGGTAATGTTTACTAATTTGCAAATTATTGTTTGTGCGAAGCATAATTATGAGTTTTTGAAATGGTATGTAAGTGATATTGTAATTTTGTGCAATATGATTGTTTTACTAACAGTCACAGATCTGCTTACAAGTAAAGGTTAATGTTAAAAAATATATCAGCTCAACCACTTGTTTATCCTGGCAGGATACCATCATTTCATGAGTGTTTTAAACTATAAGCAAGTGATTGAGACGATATATTTTTTAACACTGACATTCACAACCACGACCTCTCATCCCGTATGGATAAAATCAAATGCTTGCAGGTTGTTGCAAACGAAAATCGGTTGGGTTGAGGGTATCACAAAAGAAAATAAATTTGGGTCTGATAGGGAACCAAATGACAGTGACAGGCTGGCTGTTGACTGAGAGGCACATAAATGTACCGAATTTCTGAATAAGAATCATTGGCTGATTATGATCTTGACTGACTTACTAACCTGCACTGTTGCCAAGGTACTGTTGCATGTTTGGACTTTAGACATGTCTTCAGGTTTCAAGAGGACCCAGAAAAACAGAAAATTATCAACGTTTTCTAAATCCAGTTTGGTCAAACTGTACAGATATCGCTTGAATTTCTTGCAGTTAAAGGCGATATGTTTGACTTTTGTCCTGCACCATTCAGAAATATGTCCCACAAAATATTAAAATACTTACTGTTAATATACGCATCTTAAATAGTAAAGCTTAAAATGAGAACAAATGTACACACAGTATGCGCTAGTATATACATGTAAAATTTAATAATGTATTATTGTTATAATGAACAATATGAGCTATACTTGAATGGAGATTATTAATTCAAGAAAGAATCAAGTGGAACTGGGAGCTGAATCAGTGAAAAAACCAAAAGCACTGTGAGCAGAACATACGTTACGTGTGGAGAGCATTAGCAGAGCTTCAAAGAATAGGGGAGTGGTGAGTGGCTGCAGGGAGTTGAAAGAAAATCGCCGAGTGAGCCAAGAGCGCAGAAAGCAGGATACCTCCACAGTTGGGTGTAGTGAGTCACATCCTCGCAGTTCACTCACTGCTGTGAGACCTCCCAAGCACTTCTGCTCCGCAGAACATAATCTGTCATGGTGGAGCTTCGATCTGCTGGCATGGCAGCTCCTTGCCAGCTGTATTTTCAAATCAAGGACCGCATTAAGAGGCGAGAAACAGTTTTCTGCATTAATGCAGCATTCTACAAAACTGATCTTTCTTTGATTTGTATTCTTTTCAAGGTTGATAAAAGATGGTAACAGTAAGGTATACAAACAGAGATATACACCCCATGGTATAAGCTACAGTTACTAATTCAGCATTTTAACTGAGATGATGTTGCAGAGATCTGCTCTCGAATCTTCATTCTGCTCAATAACATCACTGAAGGGACATTTCAGATCCAGAGCTTCCACTTCATATTTCGGAGTCGCTGATCACTCACTCTATCGCAGAATGTAACTCAACGAGCCGCTTCAGGAATGTTTTGCAAATCTCTAGTTCAAGCTCAGTAGAGAAAAGTCACACAAAACTACCATATTCAAAAAGTATGGAAACAAAATAAATTCATTGGTATCAGTCAACCCTAGCCAAGTCCATCTATTTCATCCAACATCACCTCCACCTAGCTATTGGTTCCACATCCCGCTCTGAGGCCTGTTTTTACTGAACAAGTCTTTATTCACTAGTCCACAACATTAGTTTATAAAAACAGGGTAGTGCCTAAGCAGAATTCGACACCCATACATAGGAAAACACCTTTGGATACTTCACTGGCTTTCTGTACCAGAAAAGTAGCGTAGTCGATCACGAAAGATCAGTAACTCCAGAATTTCAAAATGATAACCACTTAGTGCCACGAACTCCGCTGTCTAAGGCGAACTGTGCCCCAGAGGGCCAACGGCTCGCTGCTTCCATCCAACGAGCGATGCTGGCCGACTCCTAAGTTTTGCAAGCTCCCGACCTTTCACGAAGGTGCTCAATATTCAGGGCCTTCCAACTAATACGAATGAAGAGCATAAATATAGGGATTCTCACTGGCCATTTCCTCCTCCAGTTTACAGCTTTTCTGTAAGGTGCTGCCACCTGGAAGGATTTTAAAATCTTTTTTCTGCAGTTGAAGTTGGAAACACTAGCTGTCATGGGGAAATTACTTCGTGTAAGCTAGCCACATAGGCTCTGGCCACAATCCACTTAGGAGGACTAAGTAAAGTCCAGCCCATCTTCTTCAGGCTAAGCAAAACCCCTCTTCCTCCTGCAGCCGGAAACTGACAGAGACCACTACACTAATGGACAGGGCTAGCACACACAGACAGCCAAAAAATACATTACACAGGTTAATAGGTGCATCTGCCTGCTGCGAATAATCTCCGCAGCTCTAGTTCCTTTAGATTACAGGAAACTAATCATTCTCACCCTTTCTCGTGCATACAGACAAAAGGGTATTCATGACAAGACGCTCTGAAAGCTCTATGAATAGAAATATTCATAGATGAACGACGAAGAGGTTAAGACATGACGTAATTCAGTCTGTGGTGTCAATCTATGGACGAGAGAAATTACTTTCATTTTCTGACGTTGTCCTCGCATCACGTCCACGACCTAGTAATGACCCAGAAATCTAAGACTTAGCTATTCTGATCAGCTACAGATAGACCAATTGCTAGGAAGTTGACTGCAATTTGAACACAGGCTTAAGGGGAGCCCATGCTGAATCTTCATTTTCTTCTTTTCAAAAAAAAAAAAAAAATTCGTGGCTGTTTCACATCTTTACTCTTAGATGCGAAAACTATTTGACTGTATTGAAATTACAAGTACAGGGTGAAGTGCCAAGGACAGCCCACAGTGTTCACGCGATGCAGGATAAAGGGGCTGACTGTAAGGGCAAGATGCTAGGACACTATTGATGGGCAAACTCCATCGGCATATCATGTGGTGCGCAAGAAACGACAATTCCATCGAAAGTTAATCGACACACTCCCGCATCTGAAGTGACAAAGGGACATAGCTTCAGCATTGTTCACTGGTGCCCAGTCAGATAGCGGCAGTGTGGTTTCTTTCGTCCATTACCTGCACCTACCTATGAACTCGTTGCAGCAGAAAGCCGTGCAGAAACCCACCATACTGCAACTCGCAGCAGGCTGCATACTATGTACCTATTCCAAGTATCGGGAAAAGGTCTTAATTTTGAATGAAAGGTGGAAATACTGGCAAGACTTCGGTATATTCTGAACCTTGGTAATATACACGTTCACTGCCAAGCCTCTGCTAATCTTAACACAGTCCTGCACAAACCCTTTCATTCACGTTACCAAGTTTATGGTAACGTATTTCCCGAAATCTGAACAGCTACTAAGCACGAATTGTTCTTAAATGAAAATGCTCGCCATACTACTATGTTTATCGGTGTCTAATGCACTCATGGTTTTAGTCACCGATCTCCTCAATATGCCAAGCAGATTGCTGTCTTTTCTCATACACAAAATTACTTAAAAAATCCGTACTTTCTATTAAACACACTGGAATAAATACTCCTTCACTTTAAAACTCTTTTGAAATATGCCGGTCGTTGTGGCCGAGCGGTTCTAGGCGCTTCAGTCTGGAACCACGCGACCACTAAGGTCGCAGGTTCGAGTCCTGCCTCGGGCATGGATGTGTGTGATGTCCTTAGGTTAGTTAGGTTTAAGCAGTTCTAAGCTCTAGGGGACTGATGACCTCAGATGTTCAGTGCCATAGTGCTCAGAGCCTTTTGAACCATTTTTGAAATATATAACAAACTAAAACCAGCAAATTATAGCTTGCTTCGGATCTCGTACTGCACACGAACGTACCATTGTGTGGCTGGGCTCCGACTACATTAAACTGCTGTAAGCATTCCATATCTCTAACAGAAAAGACGCGAGAACAATACTCCATTGTGACAGGTCAGTTTTCTTTAAGGCCAATAGAAAAACATTATTCTCCTTCGTCAGTCCGCGCTTTTCGTGACCAACCAGTCAACACATTCATCTAACACACTTCCGAACAGTACTTTTTTTCCGAAACAGATATTATCATTCTGATATTTTGTTTGTACTTTACACTATTAACTATTTTCATTTGCACGAAATTCGCGTTCATTAGAACGACAATGATCTACATATTTACTTATGGCCACATTCATGCATCATTCACACTACAATAAGCGTTTACAAAATTGTACAAACAAATAAACAAAAAAGTCTTCAAAAAATAAACAGAACAATTCACAAAAACATTCTCTTGATCTGTTTCTTGAATGTCTGTGCACTACTGTCCTCTAGCAGATGAAAATTAGAACTACGTACTCGACTTAATGCGCTTCAGACAATCTGTCACTGTTGGCACACGAGTCATTCTTCTTCACAGGCTCTAAACAGGAGCGATATAAGGTGCCATGCCTCACACCTCCTATGATTATAAAGTTTTTTTTCCAAAAAATTCTAGAATTACGCAAATTATCGATCCTGACTTCAAATTTTTAATCTTTCGAAAATTTCTCATTTTTATAAACTAAAATTACAAATTTCTTACTCCGCACTTTGCAGTCTACAACTAACCTAGCCTAATATTTTAATTTATTTTAGGAAATCATTTCTTACTTGAAAAAACTGATGCAAAGTTTCAAAACCAACTGTCACCATTTTAATAACTTTTTGAACATTTTTAAATTCGTCTCATGAAAGGCTTTTGAAGTTAACTACTCGTTCAATTTTTTAAGGCACTGTGATTTGAATCCTTTCATTTAATAGTGTTATTTTATCCTACCTTAGCACCAGCACATCACTATCGTCTTTTTGCCTCATACATTTCCCTGGTCTTTGACTATAGCACCTTTGCGTTGTAACATCCATAACATTCCTCGATTCTCCACATATCTGTCCTTCCGTGGTTTCCATGCAACGTTGTCCCTGAAACCATACTTCGTCTAAGACATCCTAATAAACAGTCATTTATTATTACAAGAAACTGTTTACAGATTTTATATTTCGTTTAACTGGATTTCAAATGAAAGTAAATTAACAGTGTGTTGCTTCTTTATTCTACTTTAATCAGCAAGATCAACTATACTAGAATTTTTTTCCAGAATTTATTTCCTTTAGAAGACTTAATAATTAAGGCAAAGGCTGGGAGATACGGGAAGATTTCAATTAGATTACATCATGGTCAGACAGAGATTCCAAAATCAGATACCGGATTGTAAGGCGTACCCAGGAGCAGATATAGACTCAGATCACAATATAGTAGTGATGAAGAGTAAGCTGAAGTTCAAGACATTAGTCAGGAAGAATCAATACGCAAAGAAGTGGGATACGGAAGTACTAAGGAATGACGAGATACGTTTGAAGTTCTCTAACGCTATAGATACAGCAATAAGGAATAGCGCAGTAGGCAGTTCAATTGAAGAGGAATGGACATCTCTAAAAAGGGCCATCACAGAAGTTGGGAAGGAAAACTTAGGTACAAAGAAGGTAGCTGCGAAGAAACCAAGGGTAACAGAAGAAATACTTCAGTTGATTGATGAAAGGGGGAAGTACAAACATGTTCCGGAAAAATCAGGAATACAGAAATACAAGTCGCCGAGGAATGAAATAAATAGGAAGTGCAGGGAAGCTAAGACGAAATGGCTGCGGGAAAAATGTGAAGACATCGAAAAAGATATGATTGTCGGAAGGACAGACTCAGCATACAGGAAAGTCAAAACAACCTTTGGTGACATTAAAAGCAACGGTGGTAACATTAAGAGTGCAACGGGAATTCCACTGTTAAACGCAGAGGAGAGAGCAGATAGGTGGAAAGAATACTTTGAAAGCCTCTACGAGAGTGAAGATTTGTCTGATGTGATACAAGAAGAAACAGGAGTCGATTTAAAAGTGATAGGGGATCCAGTATTAGAATCGGAATTTAAAAGAGCTTTGGAGGACTTACGGTCAAATAAGGCAGAAGGGATAGATAACATTCCATCCTTAGATAAGTTCGTACCGACTAAGGTCCAAAGCGAGGGGAAAGATCCACCGTGGTATAACAATCATGTACGAAAGGTACTACGGAAACAAAGAAAGCTTCATCATAGGTTTAAGAGTAGTCGAATCATAGCTGATAAGGAAAAGCTGAACGAAGCGAAAAAGAGCGTAAAGAGAGCAATGAGAGAAGCATTCAACGAATTCGAACATAAAACATTGGCAAACAATCTAAACAAGAACCCTAAAAAGTTTTGGTCATATGTAAAATCGGTAAGCGGATCTAAATCCCCTATTCAGTCACTCGTTGACCACGATGGCACCGAAACAGAGGACGACCGAAGAAAGGCAGAAATACTGAATTCAGTGTTCCGAAACTGTTTCACTGCGGAAAATCGTAACACGGTCCCTGACTTCAGCCGTCGCACGGACGCCAAAATGGAAAATATTGAAATAAACGATATCGGAATTGAAAAACAACTGCTATCACTTAGTAGCGGAAAAGCATCCGGACCAGACGAGATACCCTTAAGATTCTACAGTGATTATGCTAAAGAACTTGCCCCCTTTCTATCAGCAATTTATCGTAGATCGCTGGAAGAACGTAAAGTACCTAGCGACTGGAAGAAAGCGCAGGTCGTTCCCATTTTCAAGAAGGGTCATAAATCAGATGCGAATAATTATAGGCCTATTTCGCTTACGTCAATCTGTTGTAGAATAATGGAACATGTTTTGTGTTCTCGTATTATGACATTCTTAGATAATACAAATCTCCTTCATCATAACCAACATGGATTCCGCAAACAGAGATCATGTGAAACTCAGCTCGCCCTATTTGCCCAAGAAATTCACAGTGCCGTAGACACTGGCGAGCAGATTGATGCCGTATTCCTGGACTTCAGGAAGGCATTTGATACGGTTCCGCACTTACGTTTAGTGAAAAAAATACGAGCTTACGGAATATCGGACCAGGTTTGTGATTGGATTCAGGATTTCCTAGAAGAAAGAACACAACATGTCATTCTTAACGGTTCAAAATCTGCAGATGTAGAGGTAATTTCGGGAGTACCGCAGGGAAGCGTGATAGGACCTTTATTGTTTACAATATACATAAATGACTTAGTTGACAACATCGGTAGCTCCGTGAGGCTATTTGCAGATGACACGGTTGTCTACAAGAAAGTAGCAACATCAGAAGACTCGTACGTACTCCAGGAGGACCTGCAGAGGATTAATGCATGGTGCGACAGCTGGCAGCTTTCCCTAAACGTAGATAAATGTAATATAATGCGCATACATAGGGGCAGAAATCCATTCCAGTACGATTATGCCATAGGTGGTAAATCATTGGAAGCGGTAACGACCGTAAAATACTTAGGAGTTACTATCCGGAGCGATCTGAAGTGGAATGATCACATAAAACAAATAGTGGGAAAAGCAGGCGCCAGGTTGAGATTCAAAGGAAGAATTCTAAGAAAATGTGACTCATCGACGAAAGAAGTAGCTTACAAAACGCTTGTTCGTCCGATTCTTGAGTATTGCTCATCAGTATGGGACCCTTACCAGGTTGGATTAATAGAAGAGATAGACATGATCCAGCGAAAAGCAGCGCGATTCGTCATGGGGACATTTAGTCAGCGCGAGAGCGTTACGGAGATGCTGAACAAGCTCCAGTGGCGGACACTTCAAGAAAGGCGTTACGCAATACGGAGAGGTTTATTATCGAAATTACGAGAGAGCACATTCCGGGAAGAGATGGGCAACATATTACTACCGCCCACATATATCTCGCGTAATGATCACAACGAAAAGATCCGAGAAATTAGAGCAAATACGGAGACTTACAAGCAGTCGTTCTTCCCACGCACAATTCGTGAATGGAACAGGGAAGGGGGGATCAGATAGTGGTACAATAAGTACCCTCCGCCACACACCGTAAGGTGGCTCGCGGAGTATAGATGTAGATGTAGATGTAGAATTTCTAAAATCATTGGGGAAGTGGCAACAAAACGACTATTCACGTTGGTGTGTAGAATATATAAGTCTGGCGATATACCATCTGACTTTCGGAAAAGCATCATCCACACAATTCCGAAGACGGCAAGAACTGACAAGTGCGAGAATTATCGCACAATCAGCTTAACAGCTCATGCATCGAAGCTGCTTACAAGAATAATATACAGAAGAATGGAAAATGAAATTGAGAATGCGCTAGGTGACGATCAGTTTGGCTTTAGGAAAAGTAAAGGGACGAGAGAGGCAATTCTGACGTTACGGCTAATAATGGAAGCAAGGCTAAAGAAAAATCAAGACACTTTCGTAGGATTTGTCGACCTGGAAAAAGCGTTCGACAATATGAAATGGTGAAAGCTGTTCGAGATTCTGAAAAAAGTAGGTGTAAGCTATAGAGAGAGACGGGTCATATACAATATGTACAACAACGAAGACGGAATAATAAGAGTGGACGATCAAGAACGAAGTGCTCATATTAAGAAGGGTGTAAGACAAGGCTGTAGCCTTTCGCTCCTACTCTTCAATCTGTACATCGAGGAAGCAATGATGGAAATAAAAGAAAGGTTCAGGAGTGGAATTAAAATACAAGGTGAAAGGATATCAATGATACGATTCGCTGATGACATTGCTATTCTGAGTGGAAGTGAAGAGGAATTAAATGATCTCCTGAACGGAATGAACAGTCTAACGAGTACACAGTATGGTTTAGGAGTAAATCGGAGAAAGACGAAGGTAATGTGAAGTAGTAGAAATGAGAACAGCGAGAAACTTAACATCAGGATTGATGGTCACGAAGTCAATGAAGTTAAGGAATTCTGTTACCTAGACAGTAAAATAACCAATGACGGACGGAGCAAGGAGGACATCAAAAGCAGACTCGCTATGGCAAAAAAGGCATTTCTGGCCAAGAGAAGTCTACTAATATCCAATACTGGCCTTAATTTGAGGAAACATTTCTAAGGATGTACGTCTGGAGTACAGCATTGTATGGTAGTGAAACATGGACTGTGGGAAAACCGGAACAGAAGAGAATCGAAGCATTTGAGATGTGGTGCTATAGACGAATGTTGAAAATTAGGTGGACTGATAAGGTAAGGAATGAGGAGGATCTACGCAGAATCGGAGAGGAAAGGAATATGTGGGAAGCACTGACAGGGAGAAGGGACAGGATGATAGGACATCTGCTAAGACATGAGGGAATGACTTCCATGGTACTAGAGGGAGCTGTAGAGGGCAAAAACTGTAGAGGAAGACAGAGATTGGAATACGTCAAGCAAATAATTGAGGACGTAGGTTGCAAGTGCTACTCTGAGATGAAGAGGTTAGCACAGGAAACGAATTCGTGGCGGGCCGCATCAAAACAGTCAGTAGACTGAAGACCAAAAAAAAAAAAAAAAAAAAAAAAAAAAAAAAAAAAAAAAAAAAAAAAAACTATTTGCTATTGAAAGAAAAACTTAAACTTTTTCTTTACTTTAACTCAACTTCACAACATTTAATTGTGAAAAATGCATTTCTCACAAAGCAATTATTCACAAACACTTTATAAAACATAGTTCCCTCTTTTACACAGTGTCTCTTTGCATTAATTCTTCATATTTTTCCAACTGTTGAACAGAAACCAAAATTTTTTATTGACAATATATATACAATCTCCACATTCATTCACATGCCTTTCACAATAAACGTTCTGCAGCTTTCATCATATTTTTTAGACTTCCTTTACTATGTGGCCTTGTATATCCCTTTTCATCATCATGACAACAAGCCTTTTGCTGACCACTACACTTCAGTGTTCATCATCAAAGTCTCCTTTATTAACTGCGCTTGTCATGTCCAGTTACTTTCATTTCCCTACATTTCGTTCAGCCTCAAATTTATTGTAGGATATTGAATCCTATGTGCCATTATTTTAACTGATCATTAATGCTTCGTACACTTCCACATACCATGAAATAACTTGTCATATTACTAACGTCAATCCTTACTGTCAGCTTTCAACAGGATAATGCACCCTTTTCTACTTTCCCTTTATGTCATCACCTTCGTACCTTAACAATTTTTCTGCATCAACATACTTATGTCGTCATTTCACTGCATTACAATTTGACCCCCAATTCTCTCACCATAAAACTTATTTCCTCATAAGACACCATAACACCCTCCGAGGCTCTCAAACACTTTACCTCACTGATAGATAAGAAAATTAAAGATGACTGATTCAGCTCAGAATGACTGAAGAGGAAGACTGACAATATGAAAAAAAAAAAAAAAAACGAAATAGCATTGTCAATAACTCGAGCACCTGTTGTTTGTCAAAAACCTAGCATTGCATATTTTGCAATGCTCTCTGAGGCCTCCAAGCTTAGATCACATCTAACTCTAAACAAATATATCTTATCAAGAATGAGATTTTCACTCTGCAGCAGAGTGTGTGCTGATATAAACCTTCCTGGCAGATTAAAACTGTGTGCCGGACCGAGACTCGAACTCAGGAGCTTTTACTTTCGCGGGCAAGTGCTCTACCATCTGAACTACCCAAGCACGACTCATGCTCCATCCTCACAACCTTACTTCTGCCAGTACCTTGTCTCCTACCTTCCAAACTTTACAGAAGCTTATCAAATTGGTAACATTTCTTACTTGACTTGTACCACATTCATTTCCTCAAGGTCCACCCCTACATCATCCCCATACTCATTGTAGCCCTCTAAATCTTCAATCCTTCTACAGTATTTAATTTGTATACTGGCTTCGTCAAATTATTTTCTCTAAAAAATGGTGCAACCACATCTTTCCCATTTATTTCAAGAATTGCTACATTTTTATTAAAATTTGATCTCCCTTTGTGCTGGTTAAAGAAATCAATGCCAGTGATTAGGGATTATAAGGAAGTTATGGAGTACTTGCACACCTTTTATTTTTACTGGCAACAGAACTTTGTGTTTAACACCTTTTTAAAATTTCCTGTAGGTACTATTATCTGCATCTGCATTACTGGCATTGTTACAAGTTCATTTCTATTTGTCAACGATTCTAACCAACTTTTACTCTACTATCTTCAAAACACTGTACTTCTTCGTTACACACTTGCATACTAATTTCTGGCTGACTCATCACCTTCCTTTCATTGCTAGTGTCAGAACCCCCTCCAACAAATATTTTACAGCCACCCTTCTATCGAAACTTTCCCTATTTCCAGAAATTACATAGATTTTTGCAGAATAATCGTCATAACTTTTCTCCCCCATACTAACTATTCTGTCCACTAATGACAGCTGAAAATTTTTTTCCAGTGTTTCGCCATTCTCCCTTTCCTCTCTCTCTTCCTTTTTTCTACAATTATTGATTGACCCCCGTTTTGGTCACCATTTTCCTACCTCTCCCTTATAGCCTCACAAACGTCGTCATTTATAGACGCTAGTATTTCTTCTACACTGACATCACTAATCTCCCATAATACCGCAGGTTTTGTACTTTCTCCGACCCCAGAACATGAATCGACTTCAACTTGGTTGCTAAAGACTTCCTGGCAATCGTGTTCTGTCACATTCTCCGCTAGTATCACCCATTTCATCTGAAATACAATGCTTACTTTGTTTATGTCTGTCCACAAAATTCCCTAAACATTCGTTAAATGTACAGATCTTTATGTAGCTTATTTCGTCTGTTGTTACTACCTTCTTCTGCTCCTCACTTATAATCTCTGTATTTTTAGTGCCAACATGTACAAAGGGTTTTGCTAGCGGGTTAAAATTACTAATACCTATCTTGTAAACGCTGGCACTTTCACAGACGACATTTAGTTTAATGGATTCTGGGATTCTGTAAGTTTTCTTACGTTTATCCCCATTTGGTGTTGCCTTGGTGCCACATCATCCTGTCGCACCAGCGAATATGATCGATAATTGTGGACCTACTCCCCATTATTTCGCCAATTGTGGGCCTACTCCCCATTATTTGGCCTGTCATTTGCTGGATAGCGCTACCTCCCAGCACGTCTGCTCCTGCTATTTCCGCGGTACACGCCAGTTCTGTTAACGTTTACATTCTGTTTTATTTGGTGGTCTGACATTACGATTTGCATGCTCCTCCTCATGCAACAACTTCTCAACTCTCTCCAAATAACTAAAGAATTTATGAATGTCATCCCTCGGAGCTGCAATAATTTTGTTTCGCCAGTTCATGGGCAGCGTACCTTCCAGGCCCATAACAACTCGTTCTGGCTCGACGTTAATGTTTAAATATGACACATTTGTCATCCACTTTAACTTGAACTTTATTACTCTTTCCTTTCTGGGGTTAAATTTGTCCCCAACCCAGAAGCTATTTAGCAACTCCATTTGTTTTTGCTTGCCACAATATTCTTTAAAAAGCGCCTCTTTAAATTTATTTAAAGTATTTTACTGTTCAGTAGCGATAACCTCCGAAGTCTTAGCCTCTCCCAAGAATTTAGACGTAATAAACCCTATTTTTGTCTGTCTGACCCCAAGTTAGGTGGAATACCTTCAAAGTCATTCCAAAATTCTCTTGGATGTACATTTCCCGTTGGATCAAAACGTAAAAACTGCCTGTTAGCAACACTAACATAAATATTTTGACCCTTCACTGTGAAATTCAAGTCTGTAGTTTCTTCTTCAATTGTAACAGTATTTCAGCTTGCACCCACTCACAAGGCAGCCTATTGTCAGGCACCCCTACATATACTTGCCACGAAATCCATAAGCAACGAAATTCGTACCTCGAACATCAGCTCACAACATTGTATTTGTCACTTACTCTCTAAAATATGCAAGGAATTAAACTGTTCCAACATACAGAGACTTCAAGCATATCAGTGTACCTGAACTTGCAGCGCAGGCACAAGAGATAATTTGGGATACGACTTCCATACCATTCCTGGATGTGAAAGACCAACTCCATTAATTTTGTACCAAACTAACTCTCTTGTTTAATATATATGATGCCCCAAAGACCGGAAACCTGAAGGGAAAACCCGCACCTTGGGTAGCGGCTCAAATGGCTCAAATGGCTCTGAGCACTATGGGACTCAACATCTTAGGTCATAAGTCCCCTAGAACTTAGAACTACTTAAATCTAACTAACCTAAGGACATCACACACACCCATGCCCGAGGCAGGATTCGAACCTGCGACCGTAGCAGTCCCGCGGTTCCGGACTGCAGCGCCAGAACCGCTAGACCACCGCGGCCGGCTTGGGTAGCGGAAGAGTTAAAACAGTTCATGCATCTCAGAGACTTACAAACGGCCTCCCACCCTTGAAAATAAAATTGATTACAAGCAGAAAAGAAACAGAGTCAATCAATTTGAGAGAAATGGTAGCTAAGACATACCAGTACATTAATCTAAAATAAAAGGACCAGATGATCTGTGGAAAAGCTTGTGTGATATAGGGAAGAGTAGGTAAAGTAGAAGATGCAGCTGATCCTACTGTCCCAAACAAGGAACTAAACCATTACTTGACTTTAGCGATAACGTTCACTGAACCGAAAACAAAACATAGACTTACTGGTTATTTCACAGAGGTAAATGATTGCAGTCGTGAAAAATTCTGTCTTCAGCTGACAGTCACGTCGAAAAATACTTCAGCTCAGCATTTACTGTACAGGTCGACGTCGCAGTCCAAATGATCGGGCTTACTGATGACCTACCAGTGCTCATTGTAACTACTGCTCCCTAGACCTTGAAGCTCTTCCCTGAACAACATAGCAGAAAGAATTTTTCCCATCAGAATACAAGCACTAAAGATCTGATTGCTAAGAAGAGTAGCTGGGTACATTCTGTTTGACAGGAGAGTGAATGCCGACATCAGAAAAGAACTGAGAGTGAAAAACTTCAGTGAGCAAATCAAAGTATACAGAAACAACGGGAAGGATTATGTCATGGGAATGGAGGGCGACAGATTACCAAAATTGGTCATAATTGTTACACAACGGACAGAACGCATTTAGGAAGACCGAGGAAAATCAACAATTTCAGCCAAGAGGGTGTAAGGCAAATGCCTAATATATGCTGGGAGAAGGAGAGATATTATATTCATTATATAGGAGATATTATGTGAATTATATTACGATTTTTAAGTAACTGTGATTGAAATAAGTTTCGTAATTACGTATAGAACTCTGGTCTGACGTGAGAGGACACGTGCAGGCATAAATTTGTTCAGGTTAAATGAATAAATAAAAAATTAAACATAGTATATAGGCTGCCCCACGATGAATGGGCAATATTCAGGGATATAACAAGAACGATCATTTGAAGCAGAAAAATCCATGAAGACATATGCACTGCTGTGAATGGTGTCATAGATAGAACATTTTTAATGTACATTGTTAACTATTTTCTTTATTGTTCAGTACACTGTCATAGTTTTCAACGTACCATAGTAGCGTGGACGAGGTCGAGACGAAAAATTTGATATAGGACATATGGTCTATCAAGTTGGGAAACTAGCGCAAACTGGCTTACCGGCCTACGTACACCTCAACGCATGTTACTGTCTCCATGTAACTTGTTAGTCCTCGAGAGAAAATGAATTGGACATATTATAGGATATTTAACGTAGTTTAATTTTTACTGAACAAGTTTTCGTTAGAGGCCGAGGATTTCGTGTTATTCAAGAAAAACTCACAAAAGTAACATTACACATGTTCCATCTCAGAAACCATTTGGAATAGAGCATATGTCCATAGTTAGTTTTTTGCTTCAAATGGTTGTTCCTGGCATGTCTCTGAATATTGACCATTTCTCCTGAGAGAACCTTTATTCATGGAGAATCATGCGTATTAAAATAATGATGTGTTATACATACTGCTATATTTCGTATCCTATCTACCCAAAGTAATTAAAACCTGCATAAAGGCTAATTGAAACTAGTATAAAGGCTACCAACACAGCAACAACTACTGCAAATGCAACAGACATAGAAGAATATGTAATAGTACATCTAAAAAGAACACTCACACAACAAGAAAACGGAAGAGCAACAACACAGGAAGACATCGACTAGAACAAATCAAATAATGATACAAAGAATAAAGAGCTGAATTCGGATGGAGGGATGGTCTGTCAAGAAAGCGAGTTACAAACTGTATCACTGTGCCAAAAGCGCAGAGAACAGATTGATGCCTCAAGTCGCCCTGTGGTCTGCTCCGTGCTCTGTGATCAGTAAAAGAGTAATGGGGGAGCCGTGAGCTACCTTGCAATATGATCAGTAAGAGTGATGGGAGAGCAGTGAGCTAGTCAGCTACCTTGCTGTCTGATCCCTGGGAACGGTGGGGAGCAGTGAGCTAGAGGAACAGCTTACAGCAGTCCGGTTGGTGAGAGTGGTGGGGAGCACTGAGCTGTTGGGAGGGGAGTGATGCCTGGGTCGCTTTGCGAGACGCTCCGACCGCAGCTTTTGTGCTCGCTGCTCACACATTCCGAGTGCCACACTAATTCAAAGGATAAGAAGTAACAACTCACTCAAAAGTCTTTAAACGTTATTGAGCTTCTTAAATTTGAGACATTCATCTCTGGGTCGTTGCCTCAGTAGCTGCACATTCAAGGCAATGTATTGTGAATTAAAGAGACCCAGGTTCAATTCCTGGTTATGTTGAAGATTTTTTTCCACTTGGGAACTGGGTGTTGTGTTATGCTTACTTTCATTTCGTCATAACTAGAATTACTATTGAGACGGATAAATGGGTACTGCCCGACAGCCATTAAATTGAAAAAAGAATGGAGCTTTCTTTATTTTCTGCTTTCATGGATGAGAAAAACTACGTGTACTAATAAGGTATGCAAATCTACATGTGCACAGCACAGGTCTATTACACATTTTTTGTAGCTTTGGAAACGTATTCTTAAGGAAGTAGGGTGGGGCGCCATTGCAGTAGCATACTGTAGAATTTTCATCCCTCTCATTACAGCCACCAGACACGTATTTTGAAATCAGATGAGCTGCCATTCATTTTTTCTGCTTCATCCATTATCCACTCTCGAGAAATATCTGGCTCTTTGAATCAGTTCAGGAGCAGAGAGCCCATCTCTAATGGCAACAGTTGGGGCGGAAAAACACTCAACACTGCATCCACAACCATCATAACACCTAAGAGAAAGACAGCCATACGCCTTGTCTCGCCACCGCAACTAGAACCGGGATGTGGGTCGGCGTGTGGCTGCACTCCTTACCGGCAATGAAGATGCTCCCTTGGAACGAGGGAATTGTCTCCTGCAACTATGGAGCTAGCAAACACTAGAAGAGGCAATGCAACCACAACGCTCCCCACAGTGCCCAAGGAACCAGGAGGACATACCTATGGACCAGGGAGCGATGGAGTTCATTGTGAAATGTGACAGATAAGATCTGACGTTGAGTTGGCTCCTTGTTGAATGTAGTCGACAAATTCTGCTTCCTCAGTTTGCTAGTGTCAGAAGGTCTTTCTCTAGACGACGAAACAAATGCAAGAATTATCAAATTGGTGAACACTTTCGAGAAGCTCCTCACAAGAATATGAGACACCACCTTACGGCGACCATAAAAACGCTCGTCTATCAAGCATGCTTGCTGAACACCCTCTTGTATTGTACTGAGACCAGGACATCTTAGGGCAAACAAGAATGTACGTTCAACACCTCTCATCTGCTGTGCTTTCGAAACATTCTAGGGATACCACGGAAAGACCATGTGACAAATGAGATGGCCTGAATGCTGCGAATATACCGAGTATTACCGCCACTCCCAAGGAATGTCGCCTGTGGTGGCTGGGACGCTACTTGCTGAGATAGCACATGCCAGGAAACCCCCCTGGAAGACATGCATTGAGGTATAAAGACTGCGTCAGGACGATGTGAACACATTTAAAACTGACTGCGACAAATGGGAGGACCGCAGCAGATGGAGCAAACTCATCAAGGATGGCAGCAAATTCCATGACGGAGCCTGGCTCAACATATTAGCTGGGAAGCGAGTGTGTAGACAAGCGTCTCCATCGATTCCCTCCTTTGGTGTAGTATACACTTGCCCCACCTGTAGGTGCCAAGTGAGCTCTTGTATTGATTTCCTGAGTCACCAAAGGGGACGTCCACTAATTGCATGATTTAAAAAAAGGGGTTGGGGGGGATATGGCAAAATCTCACCAAATCTGAAGGGAAGACAAAGAAAATCCCATGTCAACTTTTTAATTCAGAGAATACACATACACAATTATTGTGCCCACCAATCATTATGGCCTCTCTGACATGAACTGAACTGTGAATGCTCGGGATTCCCTAGTTAAAAACAAGTGCTGGATAAGTGTCAGATTTCATTCGAGGAGTCGAAATCACTGAGTGTCAGGCAACGAGTCAGTCGTGATATTCTGCAACGCATATAAAGTCGATGTCATTGAATTCAGTGATATGTGAACCGGGATGCAGAAAAATCGAAACACAAGTGCGAGCAAGAAATTTATCATTTGTTGAAGGAAGCTAAGCTGAATTTTATCAAAGATTCTTTTAGGTGACCTTATAAATCAAGAGGTTCAAAAGCTACGTAATCAAAACATTGAAAGAAACTTTCAAACAATGTTGCCTACCATCTGCTAAATAAGTAAACGTTTTATGAATATTTTATTGATACAGTATACAATTAAAAAGTGAATTTAGGGGCCCATCGGTTTCAAAATGGTTCAAATGGCTCTGAGCACTATGGGACTTAACATCTATGGTCATCAGTCCCCTAGAACTTAGAACTACTTAAACCTAACTAACCTAAGGACATCACACAACACCCAGTCATCACGAGGCAGAGAAAATCCCTGAACCCGCCGGGAATCGAACCCGGGAACCCGGGCGTGGGAAGCGAGAACACGACCGCACGACCACGAGCTGCGGACGGACCCATCGGCACAGTTAATACTATTTTCGTGCAGCTATTTTGTCCGTCTTTCTGTCTATGTCTGTGTCTCTGTTTGTCTGTCCTTCGGAATAGTACTAAGGGTTGGTGGCATGTTTCAAATAGCGTTTTAATCACTTTTTGAAAACTTTCCAAATAAAATGAGTTTATTAAAAATACGTAAAAAATCATTTTTGCGTATTTTTACCCGACTGCAAGGTAAACCTCACGTGAAGGGAAGCGTGTGAGGGGTTGCACCATATGTCACAAAATCTGATCAAGGGGAAGGGGATCCAAATTTTAAGGAAAACTCCTCACATAATGAATGTACTTAATGGACATCCCCAGAACAGTGGAAGTACAGACCATTGATGAGTAGGCATAATTATGTTTGGTAGTAGGCGTAGTCTTTATTGATAGTAGAAATAGTTTTTTCTGTTCTTATAATTGCTATTATTATTCAAGTAGGAGATTTTCACTCTGCAGTGGAGTGTGCGCTGATATGCATCCTCCTGGCAGATTAAAAATGTGCCGGACCGAGACACGATCTCTGGAACTTTGCCTTTCGCAGGCAAGGGCTCTGTCAACTGAGCTACCCAAGCACGCCTCACGCCCCGTCCTCACAGCTTTAATTCTGCCAGTACTGCCAGTACCTCTTCTCCTACCTTCCAAACTTTACAGAAGCTCTCCTGCGTACCTAGCAGAACTAGCACTCCTGAAGGAAAGGATATTGCGGAGACATGGCGTAACCAGAGCCTGGGGGATGTTTCCAGAATGAGATTTTCACTCTGCAGTGGAGTGTGCGCTGATATGAAAGTTCCCTTTTTTTTTAATGTCATTTTGTTCGCTTCTGTTCGTTGCATCTGCTCGGGGCGGACGTCCTAATACATCCGTTGAAGTTTGTTGTTGATCGATTAACTCAGTTTTTTTTATTACAGAGGGCAGCTAACAGTCTGACCGAACACGCTGAGCTACCGTGCCGGCCCATCTGAGCTACCCAAGCACACTAAACAAAAAATTGATTCAAATGGCCCTGAGCACTATGGGACTTAACATCTGTGGTCATCAATCCCCTAGAACTTAGAACTACTTAAACCTAACTAACCTAAGGACATCACACACACCCATGCCCGAGGGAGGATCCAACCTGCGACCGTAGCAGTCGCGCGGTTCCGGACTGAGCGCCTAGAACCGCTATACCACCGCGGCCGGCCTCAAGCACACTCCACTGCAGAGTGAAAATCTGGTGGAAGTGAAGCTGTGAGGCCGGGCCGTGAGTCGTGCTTGGGTAGCTCTTTTGGTAGAGCACTTGCCCGCGAAAGGTAAAGGTCCCGAGTTCGAGTCTCGGTCCGGCACACAGTTTTAATCTGCCAGGAAGTTTCGTTGCTATTATTATTGATGATAATGGTAGAAATAGTTAAGGTGATGAGAAGTAGTCTCTTTTAGGAGATCATAATGTATATTCCATAATTTGTGTAAGAATCTGTGTAAGAAACGATACGGTTTGTGTTTAAGATATAAGTAACAGACTATAATCTAATAAATAAATAACTTTTAATGGTACAGACACCAGGGACTAAAGATGCAAATCTTGTCATTAGGCGTACCGAGAAGACACTGATAAACCGGTGACCCGCTCTGCGACAAAGAAACGGAGCGATCAGTAGAGAGGACGGTGCAGTAGGAGTGGAGAGGTAGGGGCGGGGACGCAGTGACCGGATTAGCGCGCGCAGTTGCGCGGCGACTAGATCAAAGCTAGGCGCGCGCCCCGCCCCGCCCCGCCAGGCTACCACGGCCGCGGCCGCCGCCGGCGCCGCCACCGTTATCTGCGCCGCGCGGCGAGCGGTGCGGAATAAAGGGCCAAAGGAACTGGCGGGCCTCTGGCGCTGCGGACGCTCATTTTTCTCTTGCCTGGCGGGCGGGCGGGCGGGCGCTCTGAAGCGAGAGCACAGCGGAAGCTGCGGCCGGCGCTGCGACGGAACCCGCGGGCTGCTGCCGTCCCAGTCTGGCTGGCTGCGGCCTTCCCGGAAGGCTATTTGCGCGGAAGTTTATGGCCACGCTTCTGTCGCCTGCCGCCCCGTTCGAGGAAGCGTCACTGCCCGCCCACTGCGGCGGCGGCGGCGGCGGCGGCGGCGGCGGCGGCGGCGGCGGCGGTTACATATCTGGCCACCTGACTCGTATCCTTTCACGAGATGCCGTATTCACCTTAGGGAGGTGACCAGGTGTGGAGCTACGGTCGCAGGTTTGAATCCTACCTCGGGCATGGATGTGTGTCATGTTCTTAGTTAGGTTTAAGTAGTTTTACGTTCTAGGGGACTGATGACCTCAGAAGTTAAGTCTCATAGGACTCAGAGCCATTTGACCCATTTTGAACGAGGTGCAGAAACCAAGGAAGGGTGTGGGTGGTATCAACGGGTCTGCCCAGGTGGGCACACAGGTCCTCGTCGGATCGCCTGTCAAGTACTGCTCGGCAGTAAAACATCTGAGAGTGTGCGTAGGAACGATTTGAAGTGGAATGATCATATAAAATTAATTGTTGGTAAGACGGATGCCAGGTTGAGATTCATTGGGAGAGTCCTTAGAAAATGTAGTCCATCAACACTGGAGGTGCCTTACAAAACACTTGTTCGACCTACACTTGAGTATTGCTCATCAGTGTGGGATCCGTACCAGGTCGGGTTGACAGAGGAGATACAGAAGATCCAAAGAAGAGCAGCGCGTTTCGTCACAGGGTTATTTGGTAAGCGTGATAGCGTTACGGAGATGGTTAGCAAACTCAAGTGGCAGACTCTGCAAGCGAGGCGCTCTGCATCGCGGTGTAGCTTACTGTCCAGGTTTCGAGAGGGTGCGTTTCTGGATGAGGCATCGAATATATTGCTTCCCCCTACTTATACCTCCAGAGGAGATCACGAATGTAAAATTAGAGAGATTCGAGCGCACACGGAGGCTTTCTGGCAGTCGTTCTTCCCGCGAACCATACGCGACTGGAAAAGGAAAGGGAGGTAATGACAGTGGCACGTAAAGTCCCCTCCGCCACACACCGTTGGGTGGCTTGCGGAGTATAAATATAGATGTAGATGTACTTGGATTGGAGACCGTCCGGTTTCGCCTCGCGCTGTTTTCCCTTTGCCTTTACGGCAGAGGGGACAGAATGCGTGGTTGCGTAAAATCCCTGATTAGCAGTGTTTGCGCAAATGTCCTGGGTTAAATTCCAAATCTTTCCTCAGTGTTTCAAAAAGTGTCGCATGAGACCCTGCTCATGGTGATCCGTCCCTCGGTGCCCTCCGAAAGGATTAGGCTATAAACCGGTACAGGCACTCTCTCTCCGCTTATCTCACCCTCTCCCTTCTCTCATCATCTGCAGCACAAGCATGACACTACACTGACAACACACCCATTTCAGTAGCTTTACGCTCACACTCTCATACTTCTCGAAGGAACAGTGCATGCAGGCGCGAAGGACAGGGAAAATATTTCCAATTAGGTGGCTGAACGTGCCCTTTGGGGTCTCCCAGCCATTCGTGCAATATAACTTTACTTTATCATGCGGCATATGATCCACTCCCCTTCGACTGAACATTTTAGTAAAATACAACAAAGAAACCGAAAAAGTTGCAAATTTGACTTTATTTACTTGATGACTAATTTCTGGTCGGGCCCCATTTTCAAATCGTCCTCATAGTCAAAATGGTATTTCCGAAAATATAAGATCCATGTCATCATAACACACATATATGTATCATACAGCGCAGATGAACAGTTACAGAGCATACAGATAACACATACATATACAGGACTATTTAAAAAGAATGAATAGATTTCAAACACTTATCGCTTCCACACTACAAAATGTAGAAACACAGTTCCAAAGTTCCTGGAAAGACAAATTTCCAAATTTTTATGCATTCAATGTGAGCACCATGTGTCACACGACAAATATCAAAACGGTGGCTCATTTCTTGCCACAAACGAAGCAACTGGTCTCTCGTTATCGAATTGAAAGCTTCAACAATGCGTTGCCCCAGGCTTTCAAAATTCAGGCATAGGAGGGATAAAAACGCGGTCTTTCACGTAACCCTACAGATAAAAGTCACAAAGTGTGAGGTCTGGAGACCTCACAGCCCACCCTCGATGAAGTTCGTCTTCTGCTCCTTCTTCTCCAATTCAACGTCCTGGAATTGTGGCATCCAGGTGACGCTTTCGTCTATTATTGACAATGTCAAAGTTGCAAGGGAAGTGATTTCTAGTTGAAAGGAAAATACACTACGTGATCAAAAGTATCCGGACATCCCCAAAAACATACGTTTTTCATGTTAAGTATATTGTACTGCCACCTACTGCCAGGTACTCCATATCAGCGACCTCAGCAGTCATTAGACATCGTGAGAGAGCAGAATGGGGCGCTCCGCAGAACACACGGACTTCGAACATGGTCAGGTGATTGGGTATCGCTTGTGTGGAAACGTGAAGGGAAACGTACATCATAAAAGCGTATAGGCCGACCTCTTCTGTTGACTGACGGAGAACGTCGATAGTTGAAGAAGGTCGTAATGTGTAATAGGCAGACACCTATCTAGACCCTCACACTGGAATTCCAAACTGCATCAGGATCCTCTGCAAGTACTATGACAGTTAGGAAGGAGGTGAGGAAACTTGGATTTCATGTTCGAGCGGCTGCTCATAAACCACACATCACGTCGGTAAATGCCAAACGACGCCTCGCTTAATATAAGGAGAGTAGACATTGGACGACTGAACAGTGGAAGAACGTTGTATGGAGGGACGAATCACGGTACACAATGTGTCGATCCTATGGCAGGGTGTGAGTATGGCTAATACCCGGTGAACGTCATCTGCCAGCGTGTGTAGTGCCAACAGTAAAATTCAGAGGGGGTGGTGCTATGGTGTGGTCGTGTTTTTCATGGAGGAACTTGCACCCCTTGTTTTCTTGCGTGACACTAACACAGCGCAGGCCTACATTCATGCGTTAAACACCTTCTTGCTTCCCACTGTTGAACACCAATTCGGGGATGGCGATTGCGTCTTTCAACGTGATCGAGCACCTGTTCGTAATGCACGGTCTGTGGCGGCGTGGTTACACGACCGTAACATCCCTGTAATGGACTGGCCTGAATCATATAGAACACTTTTGGGATGTTTTGGAACGCCGACTTCGTGCCAGGCCTCACAGTCCGACATCGATACCTCTCCTGAGTACAGCACTCTACATCTACATCTACGTACATACTGCGCAATCCACCATACCGTGCGTGGCGGAGGGTACCTCGTACCACAACTAGCATCTTCTCTCCCTGTTCCACTCCCAAACAGAACGAGGGAAAAACGACTGCCTATATGCCTTTGTACGAGCCCTAATCTCCCTTACCTTATCTTTGTGGTCTTTCCGCGAAATGTAAGCTGGCGGCAGTAAAATTGTACTGCAGTCAGCCTGAAATGCTGGTGCTCTAAATTTCCTGAGTAGTGATTCACGAAAAGAACGCCTCCTCTCCTCTCGAGACTCCCACCCGAGTTCCTGAAGAATTTCCGTAACACTGGCGTGATGATCAAACCTACCAGTGACAAATCTAGCAGCCCGCCTCTGAATTGCTTTTATGTACTCCATCAATCCGACCTGATAGGGATCCCAAACGCTCGAGCAGTACTCAAGAATAGGTCGTATTATTGTTTTATAAGCGGTCTCCTTAACATATGAACCACATCTTCCCAAAATTCTACCAATGAACCGAAGACGAGTATCCGCCTTCCCTACAACTGCCATTACATGCTTGTCCCACTTCATATCGCTCCACAATGCTACGCCCAAATATCTAATCGACGTACCTGTGTCAAGCGTTACACTACTAATGGAGTATTCAAACATTACGGGATTCTTTTTCCTATTCATCTGCATTAATTAACATTTATCAATATTTAGAGTTAGCTGCCATTCTTTACACCAATCACAAATCCTGTCCAAGTCATCTTGTGTCCTCCTACAGTCACTCAACTGCGACACCTTCCCGTACACCACAGCATCATCAGCAAACAGCCGCACATTGCTATCCACCCTATCCAAAAGATCATTTATGCAGATAGAAAACTACAGCGGACCTATCACACTTCCTTGGGGCACTCCAGATGATACCCTCACCTCCGATGAACACTCACCATCGAGGGCAACGTACTGGGTTCTATTACTTAAGAAGTCTTCGAGTCACTCACATACTTGGGAACCAATCCCATACGCTCGTACCTTAGTTAGGAGTCTGCAGTGGGGCACCGAGTCAAACGCTTTCCGGAAGTCAAGAAATATGGCATCCGTCTGATACCCTTCATCCATGGTTCGCAAGATATGTGAAAAAAGGGCGAGTTGCGTTTCGCATGAGCGATGCTTTCTAAAGCCGTGCTGATGCATGGACAGCAACTTCTCTGTATCAAGGAAATTCATTATATTCGAACTGAGAATATGTTCAAGTATCCTGCAACAAACTGATGTTAAGGATATTGGTCTGTAATTTTGAGGATATGTCCTTCTACCCTTCTTACATACAGGCGTCACCTGCGCTTTTTTCCAGCCGCTCTGGACTTTACGTTGGGCAAGAGATTCGCGATAAATGCAAGCTAGGTAAGGAGCCAATGCAGTAGAGTACTCTCGGCAAAACCAAATTGGAATCCCATGGAGAACCTGGCGATTTATTTATTTTCAACCCATTCATTTGCTTCACAACCCAGGGATGTCTATAACTATGTCCTCCATATGGGAATCTGTACGAGACCCAAACGGCGGTATGTTTGTACGATCCTCCTGCGTGAAAGATTTCTCAAATGCTAAATTTAAAAATTCAGCTTTCGTTTTACTGTCTTTCGTTGCTAGGCCAGACTGATCAATGAGTGACTGGATGGAAGCCTTCGACCCGCTTACTGATTTTACGTAAGATCAGAATTTCATTGGGTTTTCAGCAAGATCTTTTGCTAAGGTATGACGGTGGTAGTGGTTGAATTCTTCGCGCATCGCTCTTTTTACAGCAGCACGAATCTCTACTAACTTTTGCCTGTCCTCATTCTCTCGATCTTTCTTGTACCGCGAGTGCAACTGCCTTTGCTTCCTGAGCATTCTCCGAATTGCGCTGTTAAACCACGGTGGGTCTTTTCCGTCTGTAACCCACTTTTTCGGCACATCTCCAATGCGTGAAGAATGGGCTGCCGTTCCCCAAGAAACCTTCAGGCACCTGATTGAACGTACGTCGGCGAGAGTAGAAGCTGTCATCATGGCTAAGGGTGGGCCAGCACCATACTGAATTCCAGCATTACCGATGGAGGCGCCACGAACTTGTAAGTCATTTTCAGCCAGGTGTCCGGATACTTCTGATCACATAGTGTATATGGATTTGGAACTTGATTTATCAGACCCTTTTTAATCCGGATGTCTGTTTCTCCCAGAACTTCTTTCTTAATTTTTGGACCCATTGCCAGAGGGTGGCTTACGGTGAGTGGATGAAGCAAGATTGGCGTCCACAGAGACCGCCACTTTGAGAGCAGCTGTGTGCGGGAGAAACAAATTTTTCCTGCCTCACATAGTGCTTCATGCTTGCACGAAAGCACAAGTCTCAAACGGAGGTAAGAACCGCTTGTGTGTTGTTTATAATCGAACCTGAAGTGGACACTTTTAACGGTGATTCTACCTGCCATTGTTACGTGCACTTACTTCAAGCAAACAAAGTAGTATGAAAGAGAGTGAAGTAAATCAAGGTAGCACAGAAGACAACAATGATTACTTCACACAGTACTGTCAGTTGGGTAAAGTTGCTTGCAGCCGGAAATACGTGACTATTTATATATTTTCTAACTTCACAGAGTGAGCCACGGGATTAGTAGCTATGGTGCATCGTTTGCTACTAAAAGCCAGTTATAAAGCTGCAGAAATAGGCTCTTTGTCTTTTTGTGCAGCTTGACTCAGCCCTGTTATTTAGGTTCTCCCTTTTCTTTCTCTTTGACTTAGCTTCATTGTTAATTAGAAAAAATGCGATGGGTAAAATAAATTTTGGAGAAGGAAAAAAGTAACTATGTTATTAAGAATAAAGTGACAAACGACAGATGAGTTTGAGATAGAAAAATACGTCTCATTGCCTCCTGTTTCAAATAGAAGTGCTCCAGTAAACACTTAGAGCCTGTGTCACCTGAGTTAGCATATAGTGAGTCAGAAGGAAAAGCACATGCATTGGGGGTTGATATTATTAGAGATTCTGAACAAAAAACTTACATGAACACATGCCCTATTCCGATAGGTTTTCGAGAGAGAATACGTTTAATATCACTTTCGTTCTTTTTCTTCAATAACTTGAAAACCATACCCACCAGCAAGAACATTGAAATTTCCTGCAAAAAGAGTGCGATTCCATTTTTCCCTAGAAGTAATATCTTGCTCGAAGAGGGCGCGAGAATATTCGAGATCTCGCGCGACACGCATGCGTTGTAGCTTAAGTAGCTTTTGTAAGCCAGTTTGATGGAGTTTCCCGACTTGATGGACAGCAAGTGTCCCTTATGAAATTGTACGTCTCAGCTTCCACTATGCTACTGTCGTACATTTTAAGCAACGACAGTGTTTCAATGTCCAGAAAATAGATAATAATGTACATTACGTGTGTGTGTGTGTGTGTGTGTGTGTGTGTGTGTGTGTGTGTGTGTGTGTGCGCGTGTGTGTAGGGTGGTTCAGCTGCACATAAAGTTATGTTTTATGCGATACGCAACACCTTCAAACGCCCGATGCCAGGTTTTCACAGCGTCCCGTTCACTGTGTGCGAACTTAGTGCTACAGACAAAGTGAATAGTACGTTTTTGCGGGAAATCTAATGTAGAAAGTTTTTACTACCTACCAAAATGACCTCAAAACGCGTTTTTCGTGAATAACGCAAAAACTGTGGCCTCCAATGAAAACGTATCCGTGTACAATATTTGACTGCATTAAATTTCCTAGAAAAAGGTCCTGTTCGTTTTTTCTGTAGGACTACGAGTTTGCACATACTGAGCAAGAGATTATTGAGATCTTGCATGTGGCATTTCAAAGTGTTGCAGGCTGCGTAAATTCCACGTTGTTCACGATGAGATATACACCTCCAATTTGAAGCACTTCCTCACAAGGCATTAAAGTGAGATAACTGGCAGCTGAATCACCCTCTACATACACAACAACGGAGCTCATGCTGCAACTTCGTTACGGTATTGCAGGACCTCAAAGATCTGCGAGCGGGTGCTGAAGGAAATATGTTATTTGACTAAAGGCCTTCGATTTTTGCCGAGTAAGGACTGCAGCGAAATTGTTTCAGCGAGAATGCCTTAAAGCGTTTAACAAAATAATAAGTGCAATGGGAAGCAGCTCTCACAGTTAATAAAACATTTTATTTCACTTTAAGGTCCTGTCAAGAAGTGCTTTAAATTGAAGGTGTGTATCTTATTATGAAAAATATGCAACTGATTTAGGTGAAATATATAGCAGAGATACTGATATAGCATGGCTATAGTCGGATTAAAATTACTTGTTAGTTGACACTTCACGGGTCTGGCGCTGGTTTCCTCCCACCAGAGCGCATAACATCGCGTTCAAACTGTTCGGCGTTGCCAGACTGCCGCCACAAGTGGTTAGTTCACTTCCAGTCACTTGTCCTGTTTCTGTCTTGACATGCTTGGATCCCGAATCTTTCATTCCGCATTTCATCAGGCATGATAAACACACCAGAAATGCAAGTTTCATACGCAGCACTATCCAAACACTGCTGGGTCCTCCCGGATCCTTTCATGTATAATGCGATTTGGCGTCGCATATTAAATTATATTGTAAGACAGGAAGGATAAAAGATCGAAGGACCATGAATTATCCGATGAGTCGGAAACCATCAGATGTGATGTTCATGTACAGACAAAAAAGTGATTACAATTTCAGAACAATTTGATGGTTCATTCAAGAGAAACATTATTCACGGACTGAGCGAGTCAGTAATGCGTGGGTCCATTTCTGGCATTCCTTTTAAGTCATCAGTCTTTTCACTGGTTTCAGGCGGGCCCCCACGAATTCCTCTCCTGCGACAACCTCTCCATCCCAGAGTAGAACTTGCAACCTCCTTCCTCAATTATTTGCTGGATGTATGCCAATCTTTGCCTTCCTCTACGGTTTTTGCCCTCTACATCTCCATCTAGCAGCATGGAAGTCAGTCCCTGATGCCTTATCTAATCTCCTATCATCCTGTCCCTGCTCCTTGTCAGTGTTTTCCGCAGCCGCACTGCGTAGCGCCTTGTCATGGTCTGCGCGGCTGCCTCTGTCGGAGGTTGGAGTCCTCCCTCGGGCATGGGTGTGTGTGTGTGTGTGTGTGTGTGTGTGTTTGTGTTGTTCTTAGCGTAAGTTAGTCTTCCTTAGATTAAGTAGTGTGTAAATTTATGGACCGTTGATCTCAGCAGTTTGGTCCCATAGAATCTTACCATTAATTTTCAATCTTTCCGCATATTCCTTTCCTTTCCTTTCCGATTCTGCAGAGAACCTTCATTCCTTACGTTATCAGTCCAACTAATTTTCTACATCTATCTGTAGCACCACATCTCAAATGCGTCGACTCTCTTCTGTTCTGGTATTCGTACAGTCCGTGTTTCACTACCATATAATACTCAGCTTGAAACGTACGTTCTCATAAATTTATTCCTCAAATTCAGGCCTATGTTTGATACTAGTAGTTTTCTCTGAGCCAGGAATGCCCTTCTTGCCAACGCTAGTCTGCTTTTGATGTCCTCCTTGCTCCTTCCGTCATTCTTTACTTTGCTGCCAAGGTAACAGAGTTCCTTAACTTTAGCTACCTTATGTCCACTAATCCTGATGTAAAGTTTCTTCCTGTTCTCATTTCTGCTACTTCACATTACTTTCGTCTTTCTTCGATTTACACTCAGTCAGTTTTCTGTACTCATTAGACTGTTCAGTCCATTCAGCATATCATGTAATTCATCTTCACTTTCACTCAGGATAGCAATTTCATCAGTATCTCACTCTCTTCACTAACTTCCTATTCATAACGAATCTTGCTCCCGTTTTACCTTTCCTGCTGCAGTGGATATTACCCTATACTCATCTGACCAGAAATCCATGTCTCCTTTCCATTTCACTTCACTGACCCCTATTATATCTACAGGGTGTTACAAATAGGTACGGCCAAACTTTCAGGAAACATTCCTCACACACAAATAAAGAAAAGATGTTATGTGGACATGTGTCCGGAAACGCTTAATTTCCATGTTAGAGCTCATTTTAGTTTCGTCAGTATGTACTGTACTTCCTCGATTCACCAGTTGGCCCAATTGAAGGAAGGTAATGTTGACTTCGGTGCTTGTGTTGACATGCGACTCATTACTCTACAGTACTAGCATCAAGCACATCAGTACGTAGCATCAACAGGTTAGTGTTCATCACGAACGTGGTTTTGCAGTCAGTGCAATGTTTAGAAATGCGGAGTTGGCAGGTGCCCATTTGATGTATGGACTAGCACGGGGCAATTGCCGTGGCGTGGTACGTTTGTATCGAGACAGATTTCCAGAACGAAGGTGTCCCGACAGGAAGACGTTCGAAGCAATTGATCGGCGTCTTATTGACGATAACCCAAATGTCAGCGTCAGAGAAGTTGCTGCTGTACGAGGTAACGTTGACCACGTCACTGTATGGAGAGTGCTACGGGAGAAACAGTTGTTTCCGTACCATGTACAGCGTGTGCAGGCACTATCAGCAGCTGATTGGCCTCCACGGGTACACTTCTGCGAATGGTTCATCCAACAATGTGTCAATCCTCATTTCAGTGCAACGGATGAGGCTTCATTCCAACGTGATCAAATTGTAAATTTTCACAATCAACATGTGTGGGCTGACGAGATTCCGCACGCAATTGTGCAATCATGTCATCAACACAGATTTTCTGTGAACGTTTGGGCAGACATTGTTGGTGATGTCTTGATTGGGCCCCATGTTCTTCCACCTACGCTCAATGGAGCACGTTATCATGATTTCATACTCTACCTGTGCTGCTAGAACTTGTGCGCTTAGAAGTACGACACAACATGTGGTTCATGCACGATGGAGCTCCTGCACATTTCAGTCGAAGTGTTCGTACGCTTCTCAACAACAGATTCGGTGACCGATGGATTGGTAGAGGAGGACCAATTCCATGGCCTCCACGCTCTCCTGACCTCAACCCTCATGACTTTCATTTATGGGGGCATTTGAAAGCTCTTGTCTACTGAACCCCGGTACTAAATGTAGAGACTCTCCGTGCCCGTATTGTGGACGGCTGTGATACAATACGCCATTCTCCAGGGCCGCATCAGCGCATCAGGGATTCCATGCGACGGAGGGTGGATGCACGTATCCTCGCTAATGGAGGACATTTTGAACATTTCCTGTAACAAAGTGTTTGAAGTCATGCTGGTACGTTCTGTTGCTGTGTGTTTCCATTCCATGATTAATGTGATTTGAAGAGAAGTAATAAAAGAGCTCTAACATGGAAAGTAAGCGTTTCCGGACACATGTCCACATAACATATTTTCTTTCTTTGTATGTGAGGAATGTTTCCTGAAAGTTTGGCCGTACCTTTTTGTAACACCCTGTATATTAAGCCTTTGCATTTCCCTATTCAGATTTTCTAGCTTCCCTAACATGATAGGCGGCCGCGGTGGTCTCGTGGTTCTAGGCGCGCAGTCCGGAACCGCACGACTGCTACGGTCGCAGGTTCGAATCCTGCCTCGGGCATAGATGTGTGTGATGTCCTTAGGTTAGTTAGGTTTAAGTAGTTCTAAGATCTAGGGGACTGATGACCACAGCTGTTAAGTCCCATAGTGCTCAGAGCCATTTGAACCAACCTAACATGATGAAGCTTTTGACATTCGACGACACAGCTAGTAGAACGTTATCCTTTCGTTGGTTATTCAATATTTTTCTCATGGTCACCTCCCATTTGGCAGTCCCCTCTCGGAGAGACTACCCAGGAATCTTTTACCAATGGAGAGATCATCATGACACTGTTTTCAATTACAGGCTACAAGTCCTGTTGGTACAATTTATGTGTCTTAAATGCAATGGTTTCCATTGCCTTCTGCCTCCTCATGCTATTGATCGTTGCTGCTTCTTCCACCTTTAGGAGCAGTTTCCCATCCCAAGGACAAGAGAGCGCCTTGATACTCTGTCTGCTCCTCCACCCTCTTTGACAAGGCCTTTGTCAGAATGAGGGTGAATTCTTAAGCCGGAAGCCTTAGGTCGCCTATGTTGATTATCAACCAGAATTTGCTTGTTGGTAGTTTTCGAACCCTGGACCGAAAACATTTTGATTACTAATCAAAGACACTACCCAAAGACCACGCTGGAGCAGTTTATGGCTGTTATGCAAGCAGTAATTCGACTTGGCGTTGAGTCGTAGAGTTGTTGAAGCTCTTCCTGAGAAACATCGTGCCAAATTCTGTCCAATTGGCGTATTAAATAATAAAAATCTTGAGCTAGTTGGAGGCCCCAAGCATAATGCTCCAAATATTTTCAATCGTGGAATGATCCAGGTACCCTGCTGGCCAAGGTAGGGTCTGGCAAGCAAGAAGACTAGCAGAGAAAACTCTCGCCGTGTGTGTGGACCAGCATTACCTTGTTGAAATGTAAGCACAGGAAGGCTTGGCAATAAAAAGGGGGCGAGGAATATCGTCGGCGTGCCGTTGTGCTGTAAGTCTGACGCTGATGACAACCAAAGGAATCTTGCTATGAAAAGAAATGGCATTCCATCACAGCGTTACTGGTTGTTGGGCCATATGACAGGCGATCCTACTGTTGTCTGGGGCGTCTCCAGACACGTCTTCGTTCTGGTATCTGATTGACTGGAGGGAACTGTCTTAAGTGAAGAGACCCGCTTCGAACTCAGGCCCGATGATTAACGAAAACGTGTCTGGAGGAACGCTGAACAGTGGTGGGATTCCTATTTGACTGTCGACCGCCATAGGGCCGACAATCAGATGTGATGGCTTGGAGTGCTATTTCTTTTCATAGCAGGAACGCTTTGGTCGTCATTTGCGGCACCCTTACGGCACAGAGGTACGTTGAAGATGTTCTACACCCCATCCTGGACTTATATTTCAGCAAGATAAGCCCGTCCACACAAGGCGGGTGTTTCTACTACTTGGCTTCGTACTTGCGCCAAACCCTACCTTGGCCAGCATGGCCAGAAAGGTCTCTGGATCACTCTCCAGTTGAGAACTTATGGAGCATTATAGGCAGAGTCCTCCAGCCATCTCGGGATTTTGACGATCTAACACGCCAGTGGAGAGGAATTTGGCACGATATCCATCAGCAGGACATCCAACAACTCTATCGCTCAATACCAAGCTGAATAACTGCTTGCAGAAGGTCCCGACATGGACAAACGCTATCTACTTGTACTATTGAATAGATAATCAAGTTAACCTGAAATTATAATCATTTGTTTGTATGTATATGTCCATCACATCTACCGATTTCTGTCCCATTCAGATAATTCCCTCGTGGTACATCGTTTCTTTTTTTTCGTTTTTTTTTCCTTGGAGTGTATTATGATCAAAGTAGTCGGCCTACAGTAGATAAGCTTCAAACGGCACTGTTTGAGGCTATACTTTCTGAAGACAGTAAATTATCGTTGCGACTTGTTGTGTAGAGGATTAAATACAACAGAAAAATTTGGAAATTTGTGGTAAGTTCCTGTGGGATCAAAGTGCTGAGGTCATCGGTCCCTAGGCTTACCCACTACATACTCTAACTTAAACTAACTTAAGTTACCGGCAACACATACATACCCATGCCCGAGGGAGGACTCGAACCTGCGATGGGGGGATCCGCGCGAACCGTGTCAAGGCGCCTTGGGACCGCGCGGCTACCCCTTGCGCCTACAGTAGAATAATGCTAATTGTTTGAGTAGTGAAGTGTGTGGTGTCACCGCCAGACATCACACTTGCTAGGTGGTAGCCTTTAAATCGGCCGCGGTCCGTTAGTATACGTCGGACCCGCGTGTCGCCACTATCAGTGATTGCAGACCGAGCGCCGCCACACGGCAGGCCTAGAGAGACTTCCTAGCACTCGCCCCAGTTGTACAACCGACTTTGCTAGCGATGGTTCACTGACAAAATACGCTCTCATTTGCCGAGACGATAGTTAGCATAGCCTTCAGCTACGTCATTTGCTACGACCTAGCAAGACACCATAACCAGTTACTATTGATACTGTGAATCCTGTAACGTCAAGAGCGACGTTCACCATTAATGGATTAAAGTTAAGTATTCCACCAGCTACGTCCGTTTTTCTAAATTCTAATTTCCTTGTCCTGTTCCAGACCTCACGCCAGCCTGCGTGAGCTAAAACGCGTGCCTTTCGGCTTCCTCTAGTAACACGGTGTTGGCTCTCCTGCCAACCTACAACAAAGTCGATAAATTATAATCATACTGTGCAGAAAGTTGTTGGTTTCGTATCATTACAGGTGATAATCATTTTTCATTTTTAAATATTTACCAAAATAATTTTGAATATTATTTTTAATTAGTTAACTGGTTTAAATATAACGTTTTATTTATATTGCTTTGTCGTGTAATTTTCATCATCGTTTTGAAATTTTTAGTTGCTCTCATTTTTTCTCTCTGTCATTCATTTTTCGTTTGGAATCTGTCTTTATCAACAATAATTTGTAACTGAGTGCCAACCTGTGAACAAAGCGAGAGTGATTAACAGTTTCACTGCAGTTTGTTGATCACTGTTTGCTCCGATACTTTGCACATCACAAGGTTGTGGGCAGTTCAGGAAAAGACTAAATTCAGGGCTTCAAAACACGTCGGCTGCTGCAGTTCATTATCAGTCACTTAAAATCTGCTGTGGACAGAGAACATAGCGCCGCCGCCATACCTGACGCCGCTTCCAGCACTGCTCCCCATTACGTTAACGGTACTTCAGCACTTTGTGAAGCGATCCATCGTGTTAGTGCGTCGCCTTAAACCGAGCGGCGACCACTGTGGCAACATTGTAGCAGAAAGTGACAGACGTCAGCTACCAAGTAATTTTAATTGGGCTATATTTAAAGCTATAGCTGCTTTCTAGTCCTGGATCAAAGAGCAGATTAAGAGCACTGAAACAGGATCTCATTTGGATATTTTCATGTTTTTTTTAGAGTTTGAGTTAAGAGGTGCTTATCCAAACGTCAAAATAGCTTCCCCATGTACTGCAGTTCAAATTGGTTGAAATGGCTCTGAGCACTACGCGACTTAACTTCTGAGGTCATCAGTCGCCTAGAACTTCAATTAAACCTAAGTAACCTAAGGACATCACACACAACCATGCCCGAGGCAGGATCCGAACCTGTGACGGTAGAGGTCGTTCGACTCCAGACTGCAGCGCCTAGAAACGCTCGGCCACTCCGGTCGGCAAGTACTGCATTATTTTGGGTTAAAGCAGACAGTTAACAGAGATAATGAGATGGTTTTGTTCGCTCAAAACCAATATTTGCGAAGTAAAATTAGAGTATAAACTAAATTATTAAAGGGATTATCTCTAATCTCTTACTTAGAACCCTTTTCCTTCTATTAATAGTTAGTAAGGTACGAATTATTGACAATTTGTAAAGAACAAATAAAACATGTTCTTTATTATTATTGTTATTATTTGCGTACGAACCCTATTGGTTCACGTAGCACTTTTAGATTCTTTTTTCTGATCAAAAAAATGGTTCAAATGGCTCTGAGCACTATGGGACTTAACATCTTAGGTCATCAGTCCCCTAGAACATAGAACTACTTAAACCTAACTAACCTAAGGACATCACACACATCCATGCCCGAGGCAGGATTCGAAACTGCGACCGTAGCAGTCCCGCGGTTCCGGACTGCAGCGCCTTTTTCTGATCATTAATGTGGTTCTCATTCTCTCTCTGCAGGCTATTGTTCTTTCTTCACTTCACTTGGTCTATGGTATTTTCTTGGGTCTATGGTATTTTCATCAATTTTCCGTTGTATGCCTTAATCTTTTGGGAAAGCCTCATTGTTGGACTCTTTGAACGTGGCCGTACAATTTAAATCCTCATTTTCTAATATCTGCTGACAGGTTTGACAATTTCTATATTGCTATACAGGATTTCAGTTATTATCGGTCCTCCATATTCTCTGGTAAAGAATTTTCGTCCCGTTTCTTCGTTATTTCTTCGGATGTTTTCCATATCACCTTTCCTATTGTGATCGTAGGCGGACTATGTACCCGTGGTCTAGGGGTAGCGTCTTTGATTCATAATCAAAACGTCGTCGATCCCGGGTTCAATCCCCGCCACTGCCTAAATTTTGATAAATAATCGGCATTGGCGGCCGAAGACTTCCGGCATAAGAAGTCAGCCTCATTCTGCCAACGGCCTTTTCAAAGAGGGCGGAGGAGCGGATAGAGGTTCAGGACACTCTCTTGTCCTAGGGGTGGGAAATTGCCCCTAAAGGCGGAAGAATCAACAATGATCAACGACGTGAGGATGCAAAAGGCAATGGAAACCACTGCATTAAAGACACGTAAAGTGTATCCACAGGACATGTGGCCTGTAATTGAAGAAGTGTCATGATGATCTCTCCATTGGCAAAAGATTCCGGAATAGTCGCCCATTCGGATCTCCTGGAGGGGACTGCCAAGGGCGAGGTTACCATGAGAAAAAGATTGAGTAATCAACGACAGGATAACGTTCTACGAGTCGGGGCGTGGAATGTCAGAAGCTTGAACGTGGTAGGGAAACTAGAAAATCTGAAAAGGGAAATGCAAAGGCTCAATCTACACTCCTGGAAATGGAAAAAAGAACACATTGATACCGGTGTGTCAGACCCACCATAATTGCTCCGGACACTGCGAGAGGGCTGTACAAGCAATGATCACACGCACGGCACAGCGGACACACCAGGAACCGCGGTGTTGGCCGTCGAATGGCGCTAGCTGCGCAGCATTTGTGCACCGCCGCCGTCAGTGTCAGCCAGTTTGCCGTGGCATACGGAGCTCCATCGCAGTCTTTAACACTGGTAGCATGCCGCGACAGCATGGACGTGAACCGTATGTGCAATTGACGGACTTTGAGCGAGGGCGTATAGTGGGCATGCGGGAGGCCGGGAGGACGTACCGCCGAATTGCTCAACACGTGGGGCGTGAGGTCTCCACAGTACATCGATGTTGTCGCCAGTGGTCGGTGGAAGGTGCACGTGCCCGTCTACCTGGGACCGGACCACAGCGACGCACGGATGCACGCCAAGACCGTAGGATCCTACGCAGTGCCGTAGGGGACCGCACCGCCACTTCCCAGCAAATTAGGGACACTGTTGCTCCTGGGGTATCGGCGAGGACCATTCGCAACCGTCTCCATGAAGCTGGGCTACGGTCCCGCACACCGTTAGGCCGTCTTCCGCTCACGCCCCAACATCGTGCAGCCCACCTCCAGTGGTGTCGCGACAGGCGTGAATGGAGGGACGAATGGAGACGTGTCGTCTTCAGCGATGAGAGTCGCTTCTGCCTTGGTGCCAATGATGGTCGTATGCGTGTTTGGCGCCGTGCAGGTGAGCGCCACAATCAGGACTGCATACGACCGAGGCACACAGGGCCAACACCCGGCATCATGGTGTGGGGAGCGATCTCCTACACTGGCCGTACACCACTGGTGATCGTCGAGGGGACACTGAATAGTGCACGGTACATCCAAACCGTCATCGAACCCATCGTTCTACCATTCCTAGACCGGCAAGGGAACTTGCTATTCCAACAGGACAATGCACGTCCGCATGTATCCCGTGCCACCCAACGTGCTCTAGAAGGTGTAAGCAACTACCCTGGCCAGCAAGATCTCCGGATCTGTCCCCCATTGAGCATATTTGGGACTGGATGAAGCGTCGTCTCACGCGGTCTGCACGTCCAGCACGAACGCTGGTCCAACTGAGGCGCCAGGTGGAAATGGCATGGCAAGTCGTTCCACAGGACTACATCCAGCATCTCTACGATCGTCTCCATGGAAGAATAGCAGCCTGCATTGCTGCGAAAGGTGGATATACACTGTACTAGTGCCGACATTGTGCATGCTCTGTTGCCTGTGTCTATGTGCCTGTGGTTCTGTCAGTGTGATCATGTGATGTATCTGACCCCAGGAATGTGTCAATAAAGTTTCCCCTTCCTGGGACAATGAATTCACGGTGTTTTATTTCAATTTCCAGGAGTGTAGATATAGTAGGGGTCAGTGAAGTGAAGTGGAAGGAAGACAAGGATTACTAGTCAGATGAGTATCGGGTAATATCAACAGCAGCAGAAAATGGTATAACAGGTGTAGGATTCGTTATGAATAGGAAGGTAGGGCAGAGGGTGTGTTACTGTGAACAGTTCAGTGACCGGGTGGTTCTAATCAGAATCGACAGCAGACCAACACCGACAACGATAGTTCAGGTATACATGCCGACGTCGCAAGCTGAAGATGAACAGATAGAGAAAGTGTATGAGGATATTGAAAGGGTAATGCAGTATGTAAAGGGGGACGAAAATCTAATAGTCATGGGCGACTGGAATGCAGTTGTAGGGGAAGTAGTAGAAGAAAAGGTTACAGGAGAGTATGGGCTTGGGACAAGGAATGGAAGAGGAGAAAGGCTAATTGAGTTCTGTAACAAGTTTCAGCTAGTGATAGCGAATACCCTGTTCAAGAATCACAAGAGGAGGAGGTATACTTGGAAAAGGCCGGGAGATACGGGAAGATTTCAATTAGATTACATCATGGTCAGACAGAGATTCCGAAATCAGATACTGGATTGTAAGGCGTACCCAGGAGCAGATATAGACTCAGATCACAATATAGTAGTGATGAAGAGTAGGCTGAAGTTCAAGACATTAGTCAGGAAGAATCAATACGCAAAGAAGTGGGAATAGCGCAGTTAGCAGTACAGTTGAAGAGGAATGGACATCTCTAAAAAGGGCCATCACAGAAGTTGGGAAGAAAAACATAGGTACAAAGAAGGTAGCTGCGAAGAAATCATGGGTAACAGAAGAAATACTTCAGTTGATTGATGAAAGGAGGAAGTACAAACATGTTCCGGGAAAATCAGGTATACAGAAATACAAGTCGCTGAGGAATGAAATAAATAGGAAGTACAGGGAAGCTAAGACGAAATGGCTGCAGGAAAAATGTGAAGACATCGTAAAAGATATGATTGTCGGAAGGACAGACTCAGCATATAGGAAAGTCAAAACAACTTTTGGTGACATTAAAAGCAACGGTGGTAACATTAAGAGTGCAACGGGAATTCCACTGTTAAATGCAGAGGAGAGAGCAGATAGGTGGAAATAATACATTGAAAGCCTCTATGAGGGTGAAGATTTGTCTGATGTGATAGAAGAAGAAACAGGAGTCGATTTAGAAGAGATAGGGGATCCAGTATTAGAATCGGAATTTAAAAGAGCTTTGGAGGACTTACGGTCAAATAAGGCAGAAGGGATTGATAACATTCCATCAGGATTTCTAAAATCATTGGGGAAGTGGCAACAAAACGACTATTCACGTTGGTGTGTAGAATATATGAATCTGGCGATATACCATCTGACTTTAGGAAAAACATCATCCACACAATTCCGAAGACGGCAAGAGCTGATAAGTGCGAGAATTATCGCACAGTCAGCTTAACAGCTCATGCATCGAAGCTGCTTGCAAGAATAATATACAGAAGAATGGAAAATAAAATTGAGAATGCGCTAGGTGACGATCAGTTTGGCTTTAGGAAAAGTAAAGGGACGAGAGAGGCAATTCTGACGTTACGGCTAATAATGGAAGCAAGGCTGCAGAAAATCAAGACACTTTCGTAGGATTTGTCGACCTGGAAAAAGCGTTCGACAATATGAAATGGCGCAAGCTGTTGGAGATTCTGAAAAAAGTAGAGGTAAGCTATAGGGAGAGACGGGTCATATACAATATTTACAACAACCAAGAGGGAATAATAAGAGTGGACGGTCAAGAACGAAGTGGTCATATTAAGAAGGGTGTAAGACAAGGCTGTAGCCTTTCGCTCCTACTCTTCAATCTGTACATCGAGGAAGCAATGATGGAAATAAAAGAAATGTTCAGGAGTGGAATTAAAATACAAGGTGAAAGGATATCAATGATACGATTCGCTGATGACATTGCTATTCTGAGTGGAAGTGAAGAAGAATTAAATGATCTGCTGAACGGAATGAACAGTCTAATGAGTACACAGTATGGTTTGAGAGTAAATCTGAGAAAGACGAAGGTAATGAGAAGTAGTAGAAATGAGAACAGCTAGAAACTTAACATCAGGATTGATGGTCACGAAGTCAATGAAGTTATGGAATTCTGTTACCTAGGCAGTAAAATAACCAATGACGGACGGAGCAAGGAGGACATCAAAAGCAAACTCGCTATGGCAAAAAAGGCATTTCTGGCCAAGAGAAGTCTACTAATATCAAATACCGGCCTTAATTTGAGGAAGAAATTTCTGAGGATGTACGTCTGGAGTACAGCATTGTATGGTAGTGAAACATGGACTGTGGGAAAACCGGAACAGAAGAGAATCGAAGCATTAGAGATGTGGTGCTATAGACGAATGTTGAAAATTAGGTGGACTGATAAGGTAAGGAATGAGGAGGTTCTACGCAGAATTGGAGAGGAAAGGAATATGTGGAAAACACTGATAAGGAGAAGGGACAGGATGATAGGACATCTGCTAAGACATGAGGGAATGACTTCCATGGTACCAGAGGGAGCTGTAAAAGGTAAAAACTGTAGAGGAAGACAGAGATTGGAATACGTTAAGCAAATAATTGAGGACGTAGGTTGCAAGTGCTACTCTGAGATGAAGAGGTTAGCACAGGAAAGGAATTCGTGGCGGGCCGCGTCAAACCAGTCAGTAGGTAGACTGATGACCAAAAAAAAAAAAAAAAAAGGCCAAAGTGGAACAGGTGTGAAGGGTAAGGGCTATGCCCGTCAGGAAGTGAGCCATACCGCGACTAGGATCAAGGCATCTCAGCCTCCACTGTTCCTGTAGTTCAGGAAGAAAGAGAAGATACGATGGTCCTTGTCAGATGTTTCCCATTCTTTTGATATATCTCAACCTTCTCTAAGATTTAATGGCGTTCCGGTAATACGTTCCCCTGTTATCTGATGTACCTTATACAGTCTTTTCTTTTTGAGCGTTTTTCCGTAATATGTTCTCCTGTTACCTCATGCACCTTATCCAGTATTCTCCTTTCGAGGCAATATCTTCTGCTCTGTGGCTGATACTTATGTGCATGGGGTATGTTGCAAGTACAATGCGTATCGTTTCCATGAACGTGGTGCCAAATCTCCTGATATCCTGAACAATACTCTTGGTGTTGTGGGACATGGAGAAACAGTCGATACGTCCAGGCACTTGCTGCGAAGCACGTAATAAAGTGAAACAGGGCTGTATGATACATAATCAATGTGTGTAACGTTAGTATATAGTTAGATGAGTTTAAAGTAGCAAGTTTTGGCATTTTGGTCTTGTCGCTTTTTCAGTTGCCTTATGTGCTCGTTGAATGTCAGTCGTTCGTCGAGGTGTATCCCTGGATGTCTTGTGGTTGCTTTTCGTTGTTTGCTAGTCTTGTTCAGTCTAATGATGGGGTTTCCATGCAATGCCCCTTCGATCAGTAAACGTACTGTCCTGTTTCCCGCAATCGTGAGCTTGTTATGGCTGCGCCAGATTTAGAGATGCACTCTCAAGTTTGCAGTTATTGCTACTGGCAGGTCGTCAGTATAAGCTACTATACCCTTAACCTTATCGACTTCGTCTGGATAGTTCAGGAGTGGCCTGCAGATTGTGGGCAACCTTTTGTTGTTTTCTTGAGACTCGTTTGTGTTTCTGCTTGTCATAGAGTCATTCTACCTTTGCAGCAGTCGAGTAAACTTATTGTTGGTATCTGCATCCCTCGTAACCTTGCTAACAAAGCAGGCCGCCAGAGATTGTCGAAGGCGCCAGCTATGTCTATTGCTGTTGCTACTGAGTATTTTTCTTGTGTGTTCTGCATTATTTCCAGCGTGCGGTTCACTGCATCGTCTATTTAGCTTATAGATCAAAAGCCATAATGATGTGGACTGTGGCCTAAATGCCCCTTGTGTGACTGTAGACGATCAGACGGGAGGCTCTCCTGCACTTTAGTTAAAGTGTTCAAGGGGCAGATGGGCCTGTAAGTCTTTGGTACTGTTAGGTTCTGGTCCTCGGATTTCTAGATGACAACTACGTTCCCAGTTTTCCATGGGGCAAGGACCCTACCTTGCAGTAATGCTTCATTCAGCAATATTGTTAGAAGAGGGGTGATCTGTGTAATTATATTTTTGAGTGTTTCTGAGTGTGTGCCATCTGTAGCCACAGCTGAAGTTACCGATGGAAGAGAATCTTTGATTATCACATCCATGTAGGCACAGTATTTCTATGACACAGAACCTTCTGCTAGTCGAATAAGAGATATAGCACAATGTGTTTCAGTACAGGTGTAGTTTTTATGACTGTGTAATTCGTATTCGCTATTAACAATGGTGGCCTTGAAATCTTCGGTTGCAGTAATTGTTATGAGATGCTTGGCTAGGCCTGGAAGTTTCCCGCGACGTGTGTACGACTCTTGGAGACAGATTATAATTTCCTGTACCTCATTCACGAGTTTACTCAGTTCTATGGCAACCAAGTGCTCCTACTGCAGTTTGGTTATACGATCTTCACAGCGAGTATCAAGTTAAAGCAAAACATTTAGGTGTTGCCTCTTTAGGGTCAGCGTAAATACACTCATGATCCCTCAAGATATGGATCAACTTTATCAAGATTCAGACCTTCACCTCTTCATACTTATTTTTCCCCCAATATTCTACAGAGCTCACGATACCGGTTGACGGGTTCTCTGTCCGAAGTATCATTCTGTCTGTCTCCTCCTTTGTTGGGAGACATAGAGGGTGATTGAGGAGGAATGTAATATAATTTGAGGTCATTCTACACGTGAAAATACACGGAAGAGTCCTAGGAATATGTGAACGATTTTCGATCGTTATGGAACTGGATTGGGTTGAATGCTTCACAAATCCATGAATGATTATTGAGTGTGAATATTATTTACGAAGTCCTCTGTAGGCGCTGTGACGGACAGAACAATAGTGGGACGGTTGACTGATCCATCCTACAAGAACTGCTCAAAGATTCCTCCACTTACCTCTATGCACTTGTCAACGCCTTGGAGGGTATGTTGTTTGGCACATCGAACATAATCTCGGATGGCTTCAATGAGGGCAACAGCGTCAGTAATGCAAGAGACAAGTTCTTCACGTGTACCCACCTTTGCAACGCACACATCCTCAGTTAACCAGCCCGATAAACTGAAGTCTAATGGGGTTGGATCAAATGGTCCGGCAGCCCAGTTAATGGGTCCTCACGGCCAATCTATCGTTGAGGAAATGTTTTATTCAGATACTAGGATACTTGTATGGTACAGTGAATCGGTGGTCCATCATATTGCAGATACATCTGTCGTCGTTGCTCTAATGTCACGTCTTCCACAAGTGCAGGTAGGCCTCCTGTCAGGAAATATGCGTATGTTGCGGCTTTTCCATGCGACTTGGCAGTACCGCAGTCCCTATCACCATGTCGTCAATCATAATACACCAGACTTTCGCTGAGAACCTAACTTGGAATCTTGGTTCCCTAGAGTCATGTGAGTTCTCCATTGCCCACGTATGAGAATCGTGGGTCTTTATGGTACCATTGCTCGTATATGTAGCCACATCTGTAACTAAGGTGTACTGCAAAACGTCCCTGTGTACATCCAACCTCTTCTTACAGAGTCACCTGGATGCAGATGTTGCATGGGCTGCAAATGGAATGGGCACAAACCCTCGAAATGTAACGTACGCCACATTCGCGTTTTTGGAATATAGAGCTGATGGCTAGTGCGACACGTACTGGTGGTGGGGTTCTATCATTGCAATAATGTCGTCATTTTCCTCAGATGACTGGACGGCGTCACGTTCTGATTCTACGTGTACACTGTGTTCCAGATTCAGGTAATGTTTGAAAAACCCTGGTAAACACCCTGGTACAGAGGATTCGTCGATCAGGGAAACGTCTCTGATATTCTGTCACAGCTGCATGAGCACTGCCATTATAGTACTCATAGACAAATAACATGTCTATGTATTCTGCATGGGTGAAGGTATGTGGGATGTTGGTGTTCGTGGTACAACGGTCTTGCTCAATTGAACAATACTCAAGCACAACATGCACATGGCCTGACAACTGCTCACTGATCCAACCCACGATTGTGCACAGCTGTTGGCTGTGCGATGCCACCGTGCCGCCATCTGTTGGAGAACCCCTGCACCTCTTGTAGGATGGATCAGTCATCTGTCCCATCATTTTTCTGTCCACCACAGCGCCTAGACAGCATTTCGGGAAGTAAAATTCACACTTGTCTTAACATCCATTCTTTGATGTGTGTAGTCTTCAACCCGCTACTGTTCCATAACGATCGAAAATCGGACACTTGTTCATAGGACTTTTTCGGCTTATGTTCATATTTAGAACCACCTTGCAAATTATGTGCCATTCCTCCTGAACCAGCCTCTACTTTCCCGCATTAAGATTATTGAGGTGCATCACAAAACACAGAGGAGATATTTCTCTATTTTCTAATCTATTTGTGCATAATTTACGCTCAAAGTCATCATAATCAATTACGTTGTTCTTTTCTTGCTTGGAATTTCTGTGTGTCCCGTGCTGATTTTTTTCTTCCTATATTGTTAGTGTAGACTGGGATTTGTGTGAGGATGAAGTGTTTGTAACTCTATTATTAGGCAGATTGTATTTTGCATTCGGCTTTCGATGTCTATGTTATTGGAGTATTGTTTGCCTACCTCGAAGTTATTCAGTAACTCACTGTCTTCTCTGTGACTATTTCCTTGTGTGTCTGTGTTGTACGTACTGCCACCATATATAATTTGTACAGGCTATATGAACTGTCTGCATTCGCTAGAGTTATATTCTGAATGTTATTTTAATGATGTGTTTTGGCCTAGTGAACTGTTTACAAGTGTTGTATTTTGTTGTTGTTTCTTATGCTATGTCTATCTGTTTCTTGTTTTCCGGTGTCACGAGATGAGTAAGTGCTGAGGTGCCCTTGGGCATCCTATTGTGGACATTTTTTGATTATTTTGTTACGTTCCTAGCCGAAGACTTCCAATTACATCTACCGATTCAGGAGCAGGGAGATGATCGTCCAACTTACAGTTAACATACTGCTCACAGATACTGGATCAATGATAACAAATTAATATCAAGTTGTACAGTGCTGCATTGATCCTCTTTGTAACGAGTGTAAAATGACATCAAAGACTGCCATTGAAAAGTCAGATGCGCTGCATATAACTGTTAAAGGAGAGCTGAAGAGAAACTTTGTTGCTGAATTTGATGTTGGAACTTCAACGGTGTCAGTATGGAGGAATAATCCACGATCGACTGTATCTGAGGACGCAGTTTTACATTGAATACAGAAGCTGGCTAGCAAGTCGACCTGTCGGAGTTCATTGAAGCATTTGCAAATCTTCCAGAATGATCTGGCATCAATGTTAAATTGCAACATATCATTTTTTGGTCCCCCGTATGTTCTAACTTTTTCTGGGGTTGTGGTGGTCTCAGCCAATTTTTGACTGCAAAGAAAGTTGTTGTTTGATTAGACCGAAGAAGATGGATCAGAGTTTCCTTAATCCTCCTAAATGAGTGGTATATGGAACCGATCACCTATTTATCATGAGTAAATCACACCTGTGCTCCCCCCCCCCCCCCCAGGGGGTCCACAACTCTTTTTGTGGATACATGCGTAGCGAGCACGGGACCCTGAGCTAGTGTGGCCCTCTTTCCTTTCCGGGCTGCATACCTTCCTTTTCCACATCCTTCCTCATCCCCCATCTTCCCCCCCCCCCCTCGACTCCGCCTCTTCCCTTCCCTTTCTCCCTTTCTGGGAGTATGTTTAGTGCCTACGTCCAGAGATGGACGCTCGAAACTAAAACAGTCTCTCTTCATCGCTTTCTCTGCTGGCAAGTCTTTGTCCTTCTCTTCTCCTTACCTCTTCTCTTTACCATTTTCTCTGCTGCGGCGTTTGAGACCTCTCTTCTTTCCTTTCCTTTTCTTTTCGTTGTTCCTCCTTTTCCCTTTTTTCTCCCTCCCTGTGCGTGTTTGAAGGCCAACCCATGCATTCCCATGTGAAGCCGGTAACAAGGTAACGCGTAATTTTCCGCCCCAGGTAGACAGGTAGGACACGTACGTACCCCCTGGTAATGGCTAGGCCCAGGGAGGGGTGATTTTTACCTGAGCTGATACCTTCCAAAAGTGCTGATTGGTCCCTCCGTCCGTTTCTCGGGAGGTGTGGCCTGAGGTGTGAAGAATCACCCAAGGCGACAGTGCCCTCAGAGAGGGCCCCCACAAGGAAGGAGCGCGCCATCGGAGACGCCGGTAATCATGGGGGATACTTCCGCAATGGTTTCCTCATCATCTACTATGTCTGCTCACAAGCGAAAGTTAAATGAGACTCAGCCACAGACAATTCTCCCATCGTTCCATTACCACAGTTCCTTGTTTCCAGAATGAGATTTTCGCTCTGCAGCGGAGTGTGCGCTGATATGAAACTTCCTGGCAGGCAAAGGTCCCGAGTTCGAGTCTCGGTCTGGCACACAGTTTTAATCTGCCAAGAAGTTTCATATCAGCGCACACACCGCTGCAGACTGAAAATCTCATTCTGGAAACATCCCACAGGCGCACTGCTGGCGGCCGATCAACCGGCCGATCGGTGGTGGCGGGAGCTGCTCCCGCACAGCCTATGGATCAGGACCTGCCTTTGGCTGAATGCCGTTCCGCGCTGTCGGTCGCCGGCTCTGAGAAGTCGTTGAGTTGAGGGCAACCTTGGTCACATTCTTCCCTTTTTTGTCCACCCTATGTCCATTATCCATTGGAATATCCGCACATTAGAGCCAATCGGGATGAATTGTCGATCCTCTTACAATCCTACGCGCCAGTCATCTTCTGTCTTCAGGAAACAAAGCCGCGTCCCCACGACCATTTTCAGTCAGCCCGATTTGATCTCCCCTCTGTGGAAGGCACTCCAGCACATGGAGGACTCATGATTCTTCTCCATGATATTCTCCATTATCACCCAATCCCCTTAACAATTCCTTCCAAGCTGTCGCTGTCCGTCTTTCCCTTTCTGGATACACCTCCTCTCTTTGTACTGTATACATTCCATCGTCCACACCAATGGCAAGAGCTGAAGAACTGATCTCCTTCATCTTCTTGGTCAGCTTCCGCCCTCCTATTTGCTGGTTGGGGACTTCAATGCCCACCACCCGCTTTGGGAATCTCCGCGTCCTTGTCCGGACGGCTCACCATTGATAGACGTCTTCCACCAAGCGGATCTTGTTTGCCTCAACACTGGGGACCCTACATTTTTGTCTGCCTCCACGACAAATTTCTCTCATTTGGACCTTTCGGTCGGTACTGTTCCGCTAGCTTGGCGCTTCGAATGGTTCGCTCTTGCTGATACACACTCGAGTGACCACTTTCCATGTGTCCTTAGATTGCAGCCACAACTGCCGTATATGCGCCCGAGACGCTGGAAGTTTGCCTAAGCCGATCGGACACTTTTTTCGTCTCTAGCGACATTCGATGACCGTCACTTTCCTAGCGTCGTCGATGAGGTCACTCATATTACAGAAGTTATTCTTACAGCTACAGAACGTTCAATAACACACACCTCCGATTTGCCCCAGCGCCCCTCCCAGTTCCTTGGTGGAACGAGGCATGCCGTGACGCAATACGTGAGCGGCGACGTGCTCTTCGCGTTTTCCGGCACCATCCTACTTTGACCAACTGTATCCGCTACAAGCAGTTCCGTGCGCGATGCCGTCGCGTCATCCACGATAGCGAGAAGGCAAGCTGGGACTTCTTTACCAGCTCATTGAATACTTTCACTCCCTCCAAGGAAGTTTGGAGTCGGATTCGACCGTTATCTGGTGCGCCTAGTTTCTCCCCGGTCTCTGGGCTCAATGTCGCGCATGATACATTAGTGGACCCCGTTGCAATTTCTAACTCATTGGGTCAACACTTTGCTGAGATTTCGAGCTCTTCAAAATACCTGCCAGCTTTTCTCCCGAAGAAACGTCCAGCGGTAGTGCAACCTCTTACTTTCTCCACTCAAAATCGCGAAAGCAATAATACTGTTTTCTCCATGCAGGAAACTCCAACACGCACTCTCTTCTTCTCGCTCTTCCGCCCCAGGACCGGATGGTATCCACATCCAAATGTTGCTGCATTTTCATACCATAGTCTGCGTTACCTACTTCGCCTTTGTAATTGAATTTGGACCGACAGTACTTTTCCAAGAAGATGGCGGGAATCTATCGTCGTTCCTGTTCCGAAACCTGGAAAGGACAAACATCTCCCCTCTGGCTATCGCCCCATTTCTCTCACGAGTAGTGTATGTAAGATTTTGGAGCGTATGGTGAATTACCGTTTAGCCTAGTGGCTGGAGTCCCGAAGTCTTTTAACACCTGCCCAATGCTGTTTCCGAAAGCATCGTTCTGCAGTTGACCATCTTGTTGCTCTCTTCACTTATATCATGAACAATTTACTCAGGAAACGCCAAACTGTAGCAATATTTTTTGATCTGGAGAGAGCATACGATACCTGTTGGAGGACAGGAATCCTGCGCACACTGTTCTCTTGGGGATTTCGAGGTCGGCTGCCCCCTTTTCTTCGTGAATTTATGGCAGAGCGAACATCAAAAGTGCGGGTGAACACTACTTTCTCCCGTACTTTCTCCCAAGAAAACGTGGTACCCCAGGGCTCTGTGCTAAGTGTTGTACTTTTCGCCATTGCCATAAATCCAATTACTGATGTCTCGGGCTCCCTCTTTGTGGACGATTTTGCGATCTACTACAGCTCTCAACGGACCAGCCTTCTTGAACGACGTCTTCAAGGATGTCTCGATCGCCTCCACTCTTGGAGCATCGAAACCGGGTTCCGCTTTTCTCCCAGTAAGACAGTTTGTGTTAATTTTTGGTGTCGTACGGAGTTTCTACCGCCTTCCTTACATCTAGGCCCTGTCAATCTTCCGTTCGCGGACGTCGCTAAATTCTTGGGTCTTATGTTTGACAGAAAACTGTGCTGGTCCTCCCACGTTTCCTATCTTTCGGCTCGCTGTCTGTGATCCCTCAACACCCTCCGTGCCCTGAATGGTACCTCCAGGGGAGCGGACCGAGTCGTCTTTCTCCGCCTCTATCGCGCCTTAGTGCGCTCGAAATTGAAGTATGGAAGCATAGTTTACTCCTCTGCTCAGCTTTCTATTCTTCGGCGTCTCGACTCTGTCCACCACCATGGATTACGTTTAGTGTCTGGAGCTTTTTACACCAGCCCTATGGAAAGCCTTTATGCTGAGACTGCTGAACCTCTGCTGTCCAATCGGCGAGCTGTCCCTCTGAGTCGTTATGCTAGCCATCTGTCTTCCATGCCTGCTAATCCGGGCCATGACATTTTTTTTTTTCGACGCCTCCTTGGATTTAGGGTATGCAGGCCGCCCTACCTCCCTACTACCACCGGGAGTCCGCTTCCGTCAACTGCCACGTTCTCTTTCCTTCAACTTTCCTAAGACTTTCTTGAAAACTTGGGGTACAGCACCGCCATGGCTCCTCCCCCTACGGGTCCGGGGAAAGAATAGGCCCGAGGTACTCCTGCCTGTCGTAAGAGGCGACTAAAACGAGTCCCTCCCCATCAAGGGGGTAGTTTGCGCCTGCGTCCGGAGACGGATGGTTCAACGACTTACATTTGTGGTCATTTTGGTTTTTCGCTTATTCTGGTTTCTTCCTTCCTTTGTTTGTTTCCTTTCTTTGTCCTTCTCCCTCTCTCACTGTCTTCCTTACGTTTTACCTTTCCTTCTTCTCCTGGCCTTCTTGTCCACCCTATGGTCTCTGCCTTGGCGTTTCAGACAGTCTGTCCTTTCTCTCCCTCTCTTCCTTTTTTTTGCTATTCTTCTTTCCTCCCTGTGCGTGCCTGAAGGCCGACCCACGCATTCGCACGCGTAGCCGGTGACGGGGTAACGCGTAATTCCCCGCCCTGGGTAGACAAGTAGGGCTCGTGCGTACCTCCTGGTAAAGGCCAGGCCCGGGGAGGGGTGATAGCCCGACCTGACACCTTCCGACCATGTCGATTGGTCCCTCCGTCCAGTTCTCTGGAGGTGTGACCTGAGGTGTAAACATTCACCTAAGGCGAGAGCGCCCTCTGAGAGGGTCCCCAAAAGGAAGGAGTGCGCCATCAGAGACGCTGGCAATCATGGGAGATTCATCCGCAATGGATTTTCCTTCTTCTTCTCTCTCGACGTCTGCCAAAAAATGGAAACATGACTAGCCACCAGTGACAAAAGTACTACCGCCTGCCCCAAAGTTCCTCGTAGTTTCTAGATCTGAGGACGGAAAGGATTTTTCATCTGTCAACCCTTTCGTTATTCAGAAGGGCGTAGATGCCATAGCCGGACCTGTCAAGTCTTGTACCAGGATGCGTAACGGTACCTAGTTGTTGGAAAGTGAGAGCGCCTTTCAGGCACAAAAACACCTTCGGGCCACACTCCTGTACACGTTCCCTGTCTGGGTGGAGGCTCACCGTACATTGAATTCGTCACGTGGTGTGGTATCTACTAGATCACTTGACGGATTGACTGACGAGGAGATTGTCTTTCCTCGCTGATCAGGGCGTGACGGCTGTCCATAGGGTCATGAAAAAGGTGGACAATGACGTACCGAACCGGACACTTTTCTTGACCTTTGATAGTGTTCAGCTGCCGTCGCGCATCAAAGCGGGCTATGAGCTTATTTTTGTTCACCCCTAGGTCCTGACACCTACGCGCTGCTACCAGTGTCATCGTTTTAACCACACCCGCCAGTCTTGTTCCAATGTGGCTAAATGCGTCACTTGTGGCAGGGACACACGTGAGGGTGACTGTCCACCTCCGTCTCCTCGTTGCGTGAACTGTCAGGGTGACCATGCAGCGTCCTCTCGCGACTGTCCCATTTACAAGGATGAACGCTGTATACAGGAAATTCGGGTCAAAGAGAAAGTGTCCACCTCGGCTGCTCGCAAGCTTTTTGCTAGTAGGAAGCCCACGCTGCTCCCAGCGAGGAAATACAGTACCGTCCTCGCCTCGGCCTTCCAGGGAGGTATCGATGCAGACATGCGATCTGACCTTTAGCGCTACGGTCGTCCGTTCGGTCAGTGCTAAGATCGCCCAGTCCTCCCGTCACCCCTAAGACACAAGCACCTTCATCAACGTCTGCCAAGACTAAGGCCCAGCAGTCAGATCAACGGGCCTTCAAGAAGGAACCGTAGCGTGAAGACTTCTTACGTACCCCGAACTCCCAGCCATCGACCAGTACTTCGACTAAACAACCTTCCAAGAAGGCTCATAGGAAGAAAAGTTCTCCTTCTCCGCCACGGCGCGTTTCTTCTCCTGCGCCACCCAGCGGTTGCCGCCCCAGGCCGTCATCCGTTTCATCTGGCCGCACCGCTGGTAGCCGAACATCTGGCCGTTCACCAGCAGAGGAAGCTCCCCCTCCGGACCATCTTAACATGGTGGACTATGACTCTCTGCCTATTGATAGCGGCAGCAGTGCTCGCTAGAAGCCAGGCCCTCAGCGGCCTTCCAGGTGACCCCTTCTTGCTTCTCCTTTTTCTTTTTCTTCTCACGATGACAGTTCTTCATTGGAATATTCGCGGCATTCGCTCCAACCGAGAGGACTTAAAGTTGCTGCTACGCTTGCACTGTCCGCTCGTAGCAGCTCTCCAGGAAACGAAGCTATGCCCATGCGATCGTATTGACTTGGCTCACTATACCTCTGTGCGTTTTGACCTACCCCCTGTGGCAGGTATTCCGGCTCATGGAGGGGCTATGTTGCTGGTCCGGGATGATATCTACTACGCTCCCATCACATTGCACACCGATCTGCAGGCATTTGCCGTCCGAATTACTCTCTCTAGTTTCACATTTTCCATTTGTACTGTTTACACTCCATCGTCGTCTGCCGATACTAGGGCAGACATGATGCAAATTACTCAGCTACCTGCACCATTTTTATTGACTGGAGACTTCAATACCCACCATCCCCTTTGGGGCTCTCCAGCATCCTGCCCAAGTGGCTCCCTGTTGGCAGACCTTTTGAACCACCTCAATCTTGTCTGCCTCAATACTGGCACCCCTACTTTTCTTTTGGACACAACTCACACCTATTCCCATTTAGACCTCTCTATATGCACTACCCAACTTGCACATTGGTTTGAGTGGTACGCTCTTTCTGATACGTATTCGAGCGACCACTTCCCTTGTGTTATCCATCTCCTGCACCATACCCCATCTCCATGCTCCACTTGTTGGAACAACTCCAAAGCAGTCTGGGGGCTCCCTCTTCCAGGGCAACATTTCAGGATCAAAACTTCGCAAGCTGCGGTAGTCGGGTCGCACACCTCACGGAAGTCATTTTCACTGCTGCTGAATATTCCATCCCTCAAACTACTACTTCTCCAAGTCGCGTACCAGTCCCCTGGTGGACCGCAGCATGTAGAGGCGCTATACATGATCGTAGCCGTGCTTTACGCACCTTTAAACGCCACCCTACGATGGCGGATTGTATTAATTATAAACGATTACGTGCGCAGTGTCGTCGTGTTATTAAAGAAAGCAAGAAAGCCAGCTGAGCTGCCTTCACATGCTCCTTCAAAAGTTTTACTCCTTCTTCTGTTCTCTGGGGTAGCCTGCACCGGCTACCTGGCACGAAGGTCCACTCACCAGTTTCTGGCTTGATGGTCGCCAATGACGTCCTTGTGGCCCCTGAGGATGTCTCCAATGCCTTCGGCCGATTTTTCGCAGAGGTTTCGAGCTCCGCTCATTACCACACTGCCTTCCTTCGCCGAAAACAGGCAGAGGAGGCAAGGCCACCTAACTTCCGCTCCTCGAATCTTGAAAGTTATAATGCCTCATTCACCATGCGGGAACTCGAAAGTGCACTTGCCTGGTCACTGTCCTCCGCTCCAGGGCCTGATTCTATTCATATTCAGATGCTTAAGAACCTTTCTCCTGCGGGTAAAGGTTTTCTTCTTCGTACTTATAATCGCCTCTGGATTGAGTGTCATGTTCCCACATGCTAGCGCGAATCTATTGTTGGCCCGATTCCTAAGTTGGGGAAGGACAAGCACTTGCCTTCCAGTTATCGACCCATTTCCCTTACCAGCTATGTCTGCAAGGTGATGGAACAAATGGTTAACTCTCGTTTGGTTTGGCTGCTCGAATCTCGACGCCTACTTACCCATGTACAATGTGGATTTCGTAGGCGCCGCTCTGCTGTTGACCATCTGGTTACCTTGTCGACATTCATTATGAATAACTTCTTGCGGAAGCGCCAGAGAGTGGCTGTGTTCTTTGATTTGGAGAAGGCTTACGACAGCTGTCGGAGGGCGGGCATTCTCCGCACCATGCATACATGAGGCCTTCGCTGTCGCCTTCTTCTTTTTATGCGTGCATTTTTAATGGATCGAAAGTTCAGGGTACGTGTGGGTTCTGTCCTGTCCGACGCCTTTCACCAGGAGAATGGGGTGCCACAGGGCTCAGTTTTGAGCGTCGCTCTCTTCGCCATAGCGATCAATCCAATAATGGATTGCCTCCAGCTGATGTATCAGTCTCCCTTTTCGTGGACGATTTTACCATCTACTGCAGCGCGCTGCGTACATGTTTCCTGGAGCGCTTTCTTCAGCGCTGTCTTGACTGTCTTTACTCCTGGAGTGTCGCCAATGGCTTCCGTTTTTCTGCCGAGAAGACGGTTTGTATTAACTTCTGGCGCTACAAAGTGTTTCTCCCACCGTCCTTACATCTCGGTCCCGTTGCTCTCCTATTCGTGGAGACAACAAAATTTTTACGTCTTACATTTGAAAGGAAACTTAGCTGGTCTCCACATGTGTCATATTTGGCTGCCCGTTGTACCCGTTCCCTAAACGTCCTCCGTGTTCTCAGCGGTACGTCTTGGGGAGCGGATCGAACCGTCCTACTTCACCTATATCGGCCGATCGTCCGCTCAAAGCTGGATTATGGGAGCTTTGTATGCTCCTCTGCACGGCCGTCCATCTTACGCCGCCTCAACTCTCTACACCATCGGGCCTTACGTCTTGCGATCGGAGCGTTCTATACTGGTCCCGTCGAGTCTTCATGCTGAAGCCGGTGAATTGTCACTAACCTACCGGCGCGATATACTGCTTTGTCGGTATCCCTGTCGGCTATTAGCAATGCCCGACCACCCGTCTTATCGTTCCTTTTTTGACGATTCTCCCGACTGTCAATACCGGTTGTATGTATCTGCCCTGCTACCCCCTGGAATTCGCTTTCGTCGCGTCCTTAAGCAACTTGAATTTCCACACCCTGCAACCTTTAGAGTGGGCGAGAGCCAAACGCCACCTTGGCTCCAGGCTCTGGTTCGCGTTCACCTTGACCTCAGCTCACTGCCAAAAGAGGTTACTCCAGCTTCGGTATACAGCTCGCGGTTTGTGAAACTTCGTTCGAAGTTCATTAATATGATCTTCATTTATAGAGATGGGACCAATGACGGTGTCGGGTGTTCTTTTATTGTCGGGGCACACAGTTTCAAATACCGGCTCCATGGCCATTGTTCGGTCTTCACAGCTGAGGTATTTGCCCTCTATCAGGCTGTTCTTTACGTCCACCGCCACCGACATTCTGCTTATTTCATCTGCGGTGATTCACTGAGCGCCATCCAGAGCCTCAGTGATCCGTGTCCAGTTCACCCTTTCGTGCACCGGATCCAACGCTCTCTTCAGCAGCTGGTAGACGATGTTTCTCCGGTTGCCTTTATGTGGGTTCCTGGCCATGTCAGTATCCCTGGGAACGAAGCTGCAGATGCTGCGGCCAAGGATGCGGTCCTCCAGCCTCGGACAGCTTCTAGTTGTGTGCCTTCATCTGATTTTAGCAGGGTCATTTGTCAACGCATTTTATCGCTGTAGAATGCCGATTGGTCTACACTTGCTGAAATCAAGCTTCGGGCCTTGAAACCTCTCCCCACGGCTTGGACGACCTATTCACGCCCTCCTCGGCGGGAGGAGGTCGTTTTGGCCCGGTTACGGATTGGACACTGCCGGTTCAGCCACCGCCATCTGCTGACGGCTGCGCCGGCGCCGTTCTGCCCATGTGGGCAATTGCTGACGGTACGCCACATTTTAACGTCCTGTCCGAATTTTACTACACTGCGCATTGATCTTGGCTTGCCATGTACTCTGGATGAAATTTTAGCGGATGACCCAAGAGCAGCTGTTCGCGTTCTTCGCTTTATCCACTTGACAAACCTGTCTAAGGAGATTTGATTATGCTGTTTTCTTTTAATCCCTTGCTTGTTAATGAGCCATTTATAGTGTTGTCCTTTTTAGTTGCTGTTTTAACATTGTGCCTCGCAGTGAATTCATAATTTAGTCTGAGCGCTAATGGCCATTATAGTTTTGTGCTCTCAACCCACAAAAAAAAAAAAAAACCGCCTTGGCTCCGGCCCGAGACCTGCCTGCCCCGTAACCTTAGTTTCCCAAGGATGGTACCCTTCTCTTGTTTATCATTGGGCATTTGCTGCTCTATGCGCACAAATGAAGGATGCCACATTTATTTACACTGATGGCTCAAAAACATCGTTTGGTGTTGGGAGTGCCTATATTGTTGGTGACACCCAAAATCGATTTCGGCTTCCCAACCAATGTTCGGTTTTTACTGCGGAGCTTTACGATGTTCTCCAGGCTGTCTAATACATCCGTAGTCATCAGCAGATACAGTATGTTATCTGCTCGGATTCGCTCAGCTCTCTCCTTAGTCTTCAAGCTCTGTACCTTGTCCGCCCTCTGGCCCACCGGATTCAGGACTGCCTCCACTTGCTCTTTGGCGTTCCTCTGGATCCCAGGACACGTTGGTACCTGTGGAAATGAGGCGGCCGATATAGCGGCCATGGCTGCAGCCTCTCTTCTTCAGCCTGCTATTCACATGATTCCCTTCGCCGATCTACGGAGTGTTTTATGTCGTTGTGTTGCTCTTTTATGGCACGCACATTGGTCGACACTTCCCAATAATAAATTGCAGGACGTGAAAGCTCATCCCTGTGCTTGGACCTCTTCCTCCCGAACTCGTCGTCGGGAGGAGGTAATTTTAGCTAGATTCCGGATAGGGCACTGTCTTTTTAGCCATTGACATCTTTTAAGTGGCGATCCTCCTTCACTCTGTCCCCACTGCTCTCAACTGTGGACGGTGAGACACCTTTTACTTGAGTGCCCATATTTTACTCTGTTACGCGCCCGTCTACAGCTGTCGCCTGATAATATCTTCCATTTTAGCAGATGACACGTGCTCAGCAGATCGCTTTCTCGAGTTTCTTAGTGTCAGAGAGATGACGTCAGTCATTTGAACCTCTTTTTGGGGACAAACAAGCCCTCTTCTATAGTGGTTTTTTAAGCATTCCTTCTTTTTTTAGTTTCACCACTTTTTTGAGTTTCGCTCCCATTGCTGGTGGTTTTCAATTTCGTTTTTTACCTTTTCCTAAGTCACAGACTGGGCGCTAATGACCATAGCAGTTTTGCGCCCTAAAACCATAACAAAAATAAAATAAAACACCTGAGGTCAAGGGGACAGTCCGGCTTTAGCAGCCAAACGGAGTCTGTGTGCTGTGTGTTTTCGTCTGCAGCGCGAGCACACTCACTTTGTTTTCTTCCTCAGACCAACACTAACTTGCGCCAAAGCGCAACAAGGTCATAGCGAATCAAAATCGAAAGTCAGCATTGAAATTCGTGTTTCGAAACGACTTTGTCAGACCAGAAGCATTCGATATCGAGAGCTTTTGAAACGAGGAAGTGAAAAATCCAGCCTACATCATTGGCTTCGACTTTTCCATCATAGTAGTATAGTCTATGTGAAATTTATTAATGACACTACGTGTGACGATGTTCTTCGACAGGTGAAGCAAGGACTCCACTTCTTCCAGGCGGAAGGAAATGTTAGAAACATCGAAGTTGCCTATACTGGTTTGGGACTACATGTACTATACGCATTTTCGAACCACCTTTTGAACTTGTGGCGGCAGACATTGTGGCAGCACTCTGCAACTACAACACAGTACCAGAACTCGCGGCAGAAAAGTGGACACAATTTAAGATATATCAAGTCCGCAACCGTGTATCCTAAGTGCGCATTGAACTCCAATGACACCTGCAATCATACCTGAGTTAAGAGGCTGCTGGGCCATCATTATTTATGTTGGCCAGCCTAAATAGTGTTCTGCATGCGGCAAGGAATGCCACCTACGTTCTGAGTGCCTCCAACGTCGGATCACACGACTTCCACCACAGGACGTGGTACCTCCACCAATGCTGACGATCCTCATTGTGACTTATGCAGCGGTGCTGACGATATATCCACGTCTTCAGACATAACAAACTGACGTCAGTGTACTAGAAGAACATGATGGCAGCACCCTGTACGATGCAATCAGTACCACTGAACACTGCAGGCACTGACAACAACAGGATGGCTATTGTTTCACTTATCATACTGAAAGGTATGTGCTAAGGTCTGAGCAGGGTAGATCCAGAAAATGAAGTCGGTAGTTGCCAACCGCAAGGTGGAATGAGTATAATGTCTTTGAACTAGGAGGATCTTTGATGGTTAAGAGAGCCGTTCGAACGCATTAAAAAACTCGGGAGTCGCAGCTAGGTGCCCGGAGGAAGCAGATGTATGCGGACAGCTTTAAGGTAGGAGTCACGCTTGCTGCGCAGTTACCCTAAGCGCGTAAATGAGAGAAGATATATAATGATTTCATAATGGTTTTTATTAGATAATGTTCAGAGTTAGGATTTGTATGTCCAAGGTTCGACACAGAAAGCGTTTTGTAAATTACTTTGTAAGAGTGATTCGTGCTACAAAGATGTTGGAAATGGTAGGTTTTGTGTATGATTTAAAATTTTAACAATATGTATATTGAGATCAACATTGTGTTTAAATCTGCCAGGCTGAATCATAATACACATCCTTTGCTTGTATTGAATATGAAAATTAGTAGTAAAGTAAAGCTACCCACCAAATGAAAGAACGTAAGAAAATGAGGCCTCTATGCAATAAATATATGGTTTCAAATCGATTTTGGTATAACTAAAGTTATCAGAGAAAAGTTATTTCAAATAACAAATTTTATGCCACTCCACAACTGGCATTATTCAAGTCAAGATATTATTTCATTAAGTAAACATCAGGGCCAAGAGTTAATTTTTCAGTACCATCTTAATGCCATTGCACGAATGGCATTATTCTCTTAAACTTGATTGTTTAGTCAAATACATGTTTCATTACTGACAAAATGGAGGAGTTCAAGATACAAGTTCGCAGAGACAGTCAGATGCATGTTTGTTGACTAATTAATTTGAAACAATTTCGTCATTGATACTTTCACAAATTGAAAAGGAAACAATTTTGGTTAGATACTTTCAATACCAACTGAAGAGTTTGTGCAGGCAAGGCATGAGTCAATAATAAGGACATGGGAGGCCATGGGCATGGAAATGAAAGGCCATGCACAAAAACCATTTTCAGTGAAACGCCAAAAGTAACACCACAGAACTATTTTGGAACATAGCAGTCCCCACACGCCTGAGCAAGAAGAACTGATCGTGCAGGACCATGAGGCTGACACCACTGATACCAACTCCATCCCTGCAGAATGGGCAGCAGGACAGGTGGTGTCCATCTGGAAGCATTCTGCAGCAAACTGTGATCAGCAGGAAGGTTCCACTGCAGGCTGCGTAGCTTCTTGGTCCCTTTCTATCGAGAATTGTGACCTTAGGGAACATGAACAGACTTCTGTATCCACGTCGTGGGCTGATGACATTGAGTCTGAGCAGGACCCCAATCTAGGGCCAGCTGAGGTGCTGCCGGATAATCCATTCCGAACACCAGAAGAACTGCGGTTGGTAGAGTGTGACGCCACTCGCAATGCCCACTTCTCTCCACCATCACCATCGATAACGCTGCCCAACCACTGCACTGCCAGGATTACCCATGTGCTATGATGAATATCAACATGGTTAGTTACGCTGCCACGCGAATTTAATGCGTGACGACATCGAACCACCAACATCTCCCCTCTGCTCTAGGATTTGCGAGCGAGACACTCGACACCCGATTCATTAATATTGCACCATCAGACATCATGACTGGGCCAGGTTCAACTTTACAGTAATTACTCCCTTTTCATAGATGGTATGAACACAGTATCTTCGCTGGCGATTTTAATTGTGTCCTTCATCGAAGCACCAAATTCCGCACTACATGCTTTGTCTATAACTGTGTATGGTGATTTACAATTTTTGCTTGGATGCCACGTGGGAAAATGTACACGGTGACAGGTCTGGACACAAGCATCTTACCAGTCTTTTGGCGAGACGATTGGATCCCATGTATGTATCGCAACGTGTTACACAGGGAGTGGTGGCCGTCGAATGAAGGTCTCGGGGCCAGCCGAAGTGGCCGTGCGGTTAAAGGCGCTGCAGTCTGGAACCGCAAGACCGCTACGGTCGCAGGTTCGAATCCTGCCTCGGGCATGGATGTTTATGATGTCCTTAGGTTAGTTAGGTTTAACTAGTTCTATGTTCTAGGGGACTAATGACCTCAGAAGTTGAGTCCCATAGTGCTCAGAGCCATTTGAACCAAGGTCTCGGGCTTTCTCTGACCACAGCGCCTATATCTACACAATGCATCCCAACAAGACTGGCATAGCGATAGCTTCTCGAAGGTGAGCCTAACTCGCCTCCAGGACCTGGACTGCTGTCGGTAAGTCACCATGATGTGGGCCAACTGTGAACAACGTCACTACCGATATCCCTCAACTTTGGCGTGGTGGCTCCTCGGCACCAAACTGGCAATCCACAAGAACTTACGCAGATTGACAACGACACAGCTGCATAGCACTGACAGCCACTGTACTTTTACTATGCAGCGCTCAGGAACCTTGATGCTCTACCGCATCGCTGAACAGACAGTTAGAAAGACATAAAATGAACACTATAATTGACAAAGGGCAGATCAGAAGGTGCCGTAGCCTGTTCGAGACGATACGAGTGAATGGCCAGAGAGGCACCCTCTGTGCGCCACACTGTGGTGCACACGGTTACTTGTAAGCCTAATGACGACCGCTTCTGTATTACCAAAGTAACCATAGTTAATCGTAGTTAACCATAGTTCATCATCTTTACCAGGCTGTGCGGCTGGTCCCGGCGGAGGGTCGAATCCTCCCTCGGGCATGGGAGTGTGAGTTTGTCCTTCGGATAATTTAGGTTAAGTAGTGTGTAAGCTTAGGGACTGATGACCTTAACAGTTAAGTCCCAAAAGATTTCACACAAATTTGAACACTTTACCAGGAAAAAACCATAGTTGATGAAGCCACTGCGAAAGAATTATAGCAAATGACACGCACTATCGCACGGCAACAGTGACAGAATTAATGGAGGAAGCCTCGCCTGAAGAAGTGCAGGGTGCCTTGGAAAAAACTGCAGTCATTAAGTCACCAGAGACTGATGGGTTACCAACCAAGTTTTATCGAATGATCCGTGACTTCATGATGCACCACTGGATTATAATGTTCTGTGTACTCACGTTCCTGAACTGAGCTAATTATTATTTATTTATTTATTTTTGAGTCATCAGTCTTCTGACTGGTTTGATGCAGCCAGCCACGATTTCCTTTCGTGTGGCTACCTCTTCGTGTCAGAGTAGCACTCGCAAACAACGTCCTCAGTTATTTGCTGGATGCATTCCAATCTCTGTATTCCTCTACAGTTTTTTCCCTCTAGAGCTTCCTCTTGTATCATGGAACTCATTCCCTGATGTCTTAACAGATGTCCTGTCATCCTGTCCCTTCTTCTTGTCAGTGTTATCCATGTATTCCTTTCCCCTCCAATTCTGCACAGAACCCCTTCATTCCTTACATTATCAGTCCAACTAATTTTCAATAGTTGTCTGTAGCACCACATCTCAAATGGTTCGATTCTCTCTGTTCTGGTTTTCCCACAGTCCATGTTTCACTACCATACAATGGTGTGCTCCAAACGTACGTTCTCAGAAATTTCTTCTTGAAAAAGACTTGTGTTTGATGCTAGCAGGCTTCTCTTAGCCAGGAATGCCCTTTTTGCCAATGACAGTCTGCTTTTGATGTCCTCCTTGCCACGTCCATCATTGGCTCTTTGCTACCTAGCCAATAGAATTCCATAACTTCATCTACTTCGAGACCATCAGTCCCGATGTTAAGTTTCTGGCTGTTCTCATTTAAGCTACTTCTCATTACTTTCGTCTGCCTTCGATTTACTCTCAATCCATATTAAACAGTTAATTCTGATCGGGTAATTCTTCTGCACTTTCACTGAGAATAGCAATGTCATTGGTGAATCGTATCATTGATATCCTTTCAATACTGAATTTTATTTCTACTTCTGAACCTTTCTGTCATTATCATCATTGCTTCTTCGATGTAGAGATTGAACAGAAGAGGCCAATGACTAAATCCCTGTCTTACGCCATTTTTAATCCCAGAACTTTGTTTCTGGACGTCCACTCTTATTATTCCCTCTTAGTTCAAAATGGTTCAAATGGCTCTGAGCATATGGGACATAACATCTGAGGTCATCAGTCCCCTAGAACTCAGAACTACTTAAACCTAAATAACCTAAGGACATCACACACATCCATGCCCAAAGTATGATTGGAACCTGCGACCGTAGCAGTCGCGCGGTTCCGGACTGAAGCACCTAGAACTGCTCGGCCACAGCGGCCGGCTTCCCACTTGGCTCTGTAAGTATTGTATATTACCGTCTCTCCCTATAGTTTAGTCTATTTATTTCAGAATTTCGAACATCTTGCACCATTTGATATTGTCGAATGCTTTTTCAAGGTCGACAAATCCTATGAACGTATCTTAATTTTTTTTAGTCTTGCTTTCATTGTCAACCGCAACGTCAGAATTGCCTCTCTAGCGCCTTTACCTTCCTAAAGCCAAACTGATCGTCATCTATCGCATCCTCAATTTTCTGTATATCATTCTTGTTAGTAACTTGGATGCTCAGCTCTTAAACTGATAGTGCGATAATTCTCGCATTTGTCAGCTCTTGAATTCTTGGGAATTGTGTGGATGATATTTTTCTGGAAGTCAGATGGTATGTCGCCAGATTAATACATTCTACACACCGTTGGGAATAGTCGATTTGTTGCCATTTCCCCCAATGATTGTAGAAGTTCTGATGAAATATTGCTATCCCGTCGGCCTTATTTGTTCTTAAGTGCTCCAAAGCTCTCTTAAATTCTGATTCTAATGCTGGAACCCATATCGCTTCTAAATCGTCTACTGCTTCGTCTTCTATCGCATCAGACATATCTTCCCCATCATAGAGGCTTTCAGTGTACTCTTCCCGCCTACCCGTTCTCTCCTCTGCATTAATGTTACCAGCCTTGCTTTTAATTTCACCGGAGGTTATTTTGACGTTCCTGTATGCTGGATCAGTACGTCCGACAGTCATTTCTTTTTCGATTTCTTCACGTTTTTCATGCAGCCATTTCTGTTTAGCTTCCCTGCACTTCCTATTTATTTCATTCCTCAGCGCCTTGTATTTATGTATTCCTGAATTTCCATCAACATTTTTGTACTTCCTTCTTTCATCGATCAACTGAAGTATTTCTCCTGTTGTCCATGGTTTCTTCGCAGCTCCCTTCTTTGTATCTATATTTTTCTTTCCGAATTCTATGACTTCCCTTTTTATAGATGCCCATTCCTCTTCAACTGTACTGCCTACCGATCTAGTTCTCTTATTGCCGTATCTATAGCCTTAGAGAACTTCAAGCGTGTCCTTAGTACTTCCGTATCCAACTTCTTTGTGTTTGATTCTTTCTCACTAATCTCTAAACTTCAGCCAGCTCTTCATCTCTATTGATGTGGGTCAATATCTACTCCTGGGTATGCCTTGCAATCCAGTATCTGATTTCTTAATCTCTGTCTGACCATGATGCAATCTAACTGAAATCCTCCCATATCACCCGACTTTTACACATATACCTTCTCCTCTTGTGATTCTTGAACAGAGTATTCGCTATTACTAGCTTAAATTTAAAACAGAACTCAGTTAGTCTTTCTCCTCTCTCATTTCTTGTCCCAAGCCCGTATTCTTAAGTAATATTTTCAAAACTGGTTCAAAAGCTCTGAGCACTATGGGACTTAAGGTCTGAGGTCATCAGTCCCCTAGAACTTACAACTATTTAAACCTAACTAACCTAAGGACATCACACACATCCATGCCCGAGCCAGGATTCGAACCTGTGACCGAAGCAGTCGCGCGGTTCCGGACTGAAGCGCCTAGAACTGCTCGGACACCGCGGCCGTCTGTATCCTTTTCCTTAACTCTTACTCCTACAGGCGCATTCCATCCCCCCATGACTATTAGACTTTCGTATCCTCCCAATATCCTCATGCGCTCTTCCTATCTCTTCATCTTGAGCTTGCGACGTCGGCATTTAAACCTAAACTATCAGTCAGTCAGCAGTAGCCGACCGCGACACAAGTAGCGACCAGGAGCGAATTTTATTATAACTGTGTGCTTTAATAGTTTAGTTTCTTGTGTTTGTGCGTGTTTATTTAATATCAAATAGCCACAGTTCTCTCGTTTTCGTTGGCATCGGAACGCAAATCGATTTTGTAACATATTACAAGTTCCAAATCAGGGGGGGGGGGGATTATTTAGATTCACCTGAGTGCTTCGGTAGTTAGGTTTCTGAATCTCTGCGTGTTAACCTAATTATTAGACACAGTTCCTGCATTTTCGTCAGGGTCTACAGTAGAGTTTCGTAGCACAGGCCAATAGTCCGCGTATCTGCATAGTTTAGTTTTCCACGGTCTTTAGTTAGGACAGGTACTGCGATTGGTGTGTGCGAATGCGAGCCGAGTTGGTGACACTTTGCTCTCAGCTTCAGGCTCTGATGGCTTCGGTTATACAGCTTGAGGCAGCAGTGGATGGCCACCACTTTTGTGGGCTGGCCGTGGGGATCCAACGGATATCCAGCACGGACGAGTCCTCCTATCGGTCCTCACTGTTGGACAGCCCATTTGCTGCTCGCACTGAGGTTGACTCCTCACCTGTGGTCGAGTGGGAGATCGCCCCGGGGCGTAGCAGGCGGCGAAAGACTTCCCAGGCGGCCGCACGTAAGGCCTCCCCCGTTTGTCTGACGAACAGGTTCCAGGCACTGTCTATAGCTGACGCTGTCGCTGAGCCAGATGCTGCCGCCTGTCCTGTTTCAGAGGAAACCTCTCAGCCTGCAAGATCCGGACAATCACAGAGGTGGGATTATTGATAGTTGGGAGCTCCAGTGTTAGGCGCGTTATGGGGCCCCTTAGGGACATGGTGCCAAGAAGGGAAAGGAAATCAATGTCCACTCAGTGTGCATACCGGGTGGAGTCATTTTTTATGTGGAACGGATCCTCCCGGATGCCATGAAGAGCACAGGGTGCAGCCATCTGCAGCTGCTCACGTATATCAATGATGTGTGCACTTTGGATCGGAAGAGATTATCCTTGGTTTCGAGTGGCTAACAGAAGTGGTAAAGGCTGCCAGTCTTGCTTGCAAGATGAAAGCAGAGCTGACAATTTGTAGCATAATCGACAGGACCGACTGCGGACCTCTGGTACAGAGCCAATTGGAGGGTCCGAATCAGAGGCTGAGTCAGTTCTGCGACCGTGTAGGCTGCACAGATTCCTCGACTTGCGCCAAAAGGTGGTTGGGTTTCGGGTTCCGCTGAATAGATCAGGTGTCAACTATACGCAGGTGGCGGCTACACGGGTAGCAGGGGCTGTGTGGCGTGGACTGGGTGGTTTCTTAGGTTAGAGGGTCTCGGGAAAACACAAAAAGGGCTTCAGCCACAAAGGGTGCAGGCCGAACACAGGATGAACGTAGAAACTGGAACCATCGGTATAACAGTTGTAAATTGTCGTAGCTTTTTTGGGAAAGTACCAGAGCTCCAAGGGCTAATATTAAGCATTGATGCTCAAATCGTTATAGGCACTGAAAGCTGGCTAAGCTGGAGATAAGCTCAGCCGAAATGTTTGCGAAGAACCTAACGGTGTTCCGAAAGGATAGGCTAAACACGGTTGGCGGTGGCGTGTTTGTTGCTGTTAGAAGTAGTTTATCTTGTCACGGAAATGAAGTAGATAGTTCCTGTGAGTTAGTATGGGCAGAGATCATTGTTGGCAACCGGAATAAAATAATAATTGGATCCTTTTACCGAGCTCCCAATTCAGATGATACAGTTGCTGAAAGGTAAAGAAAACTTGAGTTTGATTTCAAACACATACCCGGCTCATACTATTAAAGTTGATGGTGACTTTAATTTACCCTCGATGTGTTGGCGAAAATACATGTTTAATTCCGGAGAAACACGTAAAACATCATCCGAAATTGTGCTAAACGCATTCTCTGAATATTATTTCGACCAGTTAGTTCATGAGCCCACACGAATAGCAAACGGTTGTGCAAACAGACTTGACCTCTTAGTAATAAATAATCCTGAGTTAATAACGAGCATCAAAACGGATGCTGGTATTAGTGAACACAGGGTTGTCGTAGCGAGGTTGAATATTGTAAGCCCCAGATCCTCAAAAAATAAACGAAAAATATACCTATTCAAAAAAGCAGATAAAAATTCACTTGACGCCTTCCTGAGGGACGATCTCCACTACTTCCAAATTAATAATATAAGGGTAGACCAGATGTGGCTGGAATTCAGAGAAATAGTATCGGCAGCAAATGAGAGATTTATACCAAATAAATTAACAAACGACGGAACTGATCCTCCTTGGTACACAAAACGTGTCAGAACACTGTTGCAGAAACAACGGAACAAACAAGCCAAATTTAAACAGACGCAAAACCCCAAGATTGGCGATCTTTTACAGAAGCTCGAAATTTAGCACGAACTTCAATGCGAGATGCTTATAACAGTTTCCATAACGAAACTTTGTCTCGAAACCTAGAGGAAAATCCAAAGACATTCTAGTCGTATGTGAAGTATGTTTACGGCAAGAAACAATCAACGCCTTCTCTGCGCAATGAAGATACTATGGCAGGCAGTGTTGCCAAAGCAGAGTTAACAAACACAGCCTTCCGAAATGCCTTCACAAAAGAAGACGAAGTAAATATTCCAGAATTCGAATCAAGACCAGCTGCCGACATGACTAACTTAGAAGTAAATATCCTCGGAAGAATGAAGCAACTTAAATCACTTAATAAAAGCAAGTCTTCTGGTCCAGACCGTAGACCAATTAAGTTTCTTTCAGAGTATGCTGATGCTTTAGCTCCATACTGAACAATCATATACAACCGTTCGCTCGACGAAAGATCCGTACCCAAAGAATGGAAAGCTGCACAGGTCACACTAATGTTCAAAAACGGTAGTAGGAGTAATGCACTTAATTACAGGCCCATATCATTAACGTCGATACGCAGCAGGATTCTGGAACATATATTGTGTTCGAACATTATGAATTACCTCGAAGAAAACGGACAATTGGCACACAGTAAACATGGGCTTAGAAAACATCGTTCTTGTGAAACACAACTAGCTCTTTATTCGCATGAAGTGTTGTGTGATTGACAAGGGATTTCAGATCGATTCTGTTTTTCCGGATTTCCAGAAGGCTTTTGACACTGTACCACACAAGCGGCTTGTCGTGAAATTGGGTGCTTATGGAATATCATCTCAGTTATGCGACTAGATTTGTGACTTCCCGTCAGACAGGTCACAGTGCGCAGTAATTGACGAAAAGTCATCGAGTAAAACAGAAGTGATTTCTGGCGTTCCCCAAGGTACTGTTGTAGGCACTTTGCTGTTTCTTATCTGCATAAACGATTTGGGAGACAATCTGAGCAGCCGTCTTAGGTTGTTTGCAGATGACGCTGTCGTTTATGGACTAATAAAGTCATCAGAAGACCAAAACAAACTGCAAAACGATTTAGAAAAGATATCTGGATGGTGCAAAAATTGCCAGTTGACACTAAATATCGAAAAGTGCGAGGTCATCCACATGAGTGCTAAAGGAATCCTTGAAACTTCGGTTACACGATAAATCAGTCTAATATAAAGGCCGTAAATTCAACTAAGTAACTAGGAATTACAATTACGAACAACTTAAATTGGAAGGAACACATAGAAAATGCCGTGAGGAAAGCTAACCAAAGACTGCGTCTTATTGGCAGGACACTTAGAAAATGTAACAGATCTACTAAGGAGATTGCCTACATTACGCTTATCCGTCCTCTTTTAGAATACTGCTGCGTGGTGTGGGATCCTTGCCAGATAGGGCTGAAGGAGTACATCTAAAAAGTTCAAAGAAGGCAGCACATTTTGTATCATCGAGAAATATGGGGGAGAGTGTCACTGAAATGATAGAGGATTTGTGATGGACATCATTAAAAGAAAAACGTTTTTCGTTGCGACGGAATCTTCTCACGAAATTCCAGTCACCAACTTTCTGCTCCGAATGTGAAAATATTTTGTTAACACCGACCTACATAGGGAGAAACGATCACCACGATAAAATAAGGGAAATCAGAGCTTGTAGGGTAAGATATGTGTGTTCGTTCTTTCCGCGCGCTATACGAGATTGGAATAATAGAGAATTGTGAAGGTGGTTCGACGAATCCTCTGCCAGGCATTTAATTATGATTTGCAGGGTATCCATGTAGATGTGGAAGTAGATGTATTGTTGTCGGTGTTGTGTTGCTGTCGATTCTGATAAGAGAAACCCTATCACTAAAGTATTCACAGTAACACACTCTCTGCTACACCTTCCTATTCTCTGACCAGAAATTCTTGTCTTCTTTCCTTTTCACGTCACTGACCCCTAATATGTCCGTATTGAGCCTCTGCATTTCCCTATTCAGATTTTCTAGCTTCCCAACCACTTTAAAGCTTCTGACAATCCACGCCCCGACTCATAGAATGTTGATCTTTCATCGCTTATTCACTCTTTTTCTCAGTGTCAGCTCCCTTTTGACAGTCCCCTCCTGGATATCCGAGTCGGGGACTATTCAGGACTCTTTTGCCAATGGAGAGATCATCATGACACTTTTTTTCCATTTACAGGCCACATGTCCTGTGGATACAAGTTATTTGTCGTGAATGGAGTGGTTTCCATTGCCTTCTGCATCTTCAAGCCGTTGATCATTGCTGATTCTTCCGCCGTTGAGAGCATTTCCCGCCCCAAGGACAAGAGAGTGCTGTGAACTTCTATCCACTCCTTCGCCCTCTTTTACAAGGCCGTTGGCAGAATGAGGGTGACTTCTTAAGCCGAAAGTCTTCGGCCGTTAATGCTGATTGTTAATAAAAATATAAGAGGTGTCTTGTTTCGAACCCAGCACCGAGGACGTGTTGATTACTAATCGCAGAAACTACTTCTTTTGTTTAAGACGCTACACTTTTTTAAATTTTTTCCTACCCTTTTTCCCCTAGACCTCTGGGCTCCTATCACACGCACTATCCTCAAAAACCCATCTAGCCTAAAAACCAAAACAAAGCTAGTATCACAGCCACTTTCACATTAAAAGCGAAATAGGACGATTGTTTGCCACTACTTCAGCCTTCGCCCACGAACAAAAATGAAATACATCTCTGATTTTTTTGTTAAAAAAAGAAAATGATAAAGGAAATGGTAAATTACTTTTATTATATTTTATTTGTTTCATTTTTTGTTGTTAAGTTTTAATTTTTTTAATATCTTCTTCCGTGGGTGTCCACAGCAGCCAGGCAGTAGGATGTCCAGGTCGTCTTCTCGTTCAGCGAACGTGGAACATCCTATAATTACCGTTAATGTCTCTCATCAGTCCATCATGTGCATTACCGGCAATCTCTTCTCACTACCGGTACACCTCAATGGTGCCTGCCGGTGTGGCCGAGTGGTCCTAGGCGCTTCAATCTGGAACCACGCGACTGCTACGGTCGCAGGTTCCAGTCCTGCCTCGGGCATGGATGTGTGTGATGTCCTTAGGTTGGTTAGGTTTTAGTAGTTCTAAGTTCTAGGGTAGCGTCTTTGATTCATAATCAAAACGTCTTTGATTCATAATCAAAACGTCTTTGATTCATAATCAGAACGTCTTTGATTCATAATCAAAACGTCTTCGGTCCGGGTTCGATTCCCGCCACTGCCTAAATTTTGATAAATAATCAGCATTGGCGGCTGAAGACTTCCGGCATAAGAAGTCAGCCTCATTCTGCCAACGGCCTTGTCAAAGAGGGCGGAGGAGCGGATAGAGGTTCAGGGCACTCTCTTGTCCTAGGGGTGGGAAATTGCCCCTAAAGGCGGAAGAATCAGCAATGATCAACGACATGAGGATGCAGAAGGCAATGAAAACCACTGCATTAAAGACACGTAACGTGTATCCACAGGTCATGTGGCCTGTAACTGAACAAGTGTCATGATAATCTCTCCATTGGTAAAAGATTCCGGAATAGTCCCCCATTCGGATCTCCGGGAGGGGACTGCCAAGGGCGAGGTTACCATGAGAAAAAGATTGAGTAATCAACGACAGGATAACGTTCTACGAGTCGGGGTGTGGAATGTCAGAAGCTTGAACGTGGTAGGGAAACTAGAAAATATGAAAAGGGAAATGCAAAGGCTCAATCTAGATATAGTAGGGGTCAGTGAAGTGAAGTGGAAGGAAGACAAGGATTACTGGTCAGATGAGTATCGGGAAATATCAACAGCAGCAGAAAATGGTATAACAGGTGTAGGATTAGTTATGAATAGGAAGGTAGGGCAGAGGGTGTGTTACTGTGAACAGTTCAGTGACCGGGTTGTTCTAATCAGAATCGACAGCAGACCAACACCGACAACAATGGTTCAGGTATACATGCCGACGTCGCAAGCTGAAGATGAACAGATAGAGAAAGTGTATGAGGATATTGAAAGGGTAATGCAGAATGTAAAGGGGGACGAAAATCTAATAGTCATGGGCGACTGGAATGCAGTTGTAGGGGAAGTAGTAGAAGAAAAGGTTGCAGGAGAGTATGGGCTTGGGACAAGGAATGGAAGAGGAGAAAGACTAATTGAGTTCTGTAACAAGTTTCAGCTAGTAATAGCGAATACCCTGTTCAAGAATCACAAGAGGAGGAGGTATACTTGGAAAAGGCTGGGAGATACGGGAAGATTTCAATTAGATTACATCATGGCCAGACAGAGATTCCGAAATCAGATACTGGATTGTAAGGCATACCCAGGAGCAGATATAGACTCACATCACAATATAGTAGTGATGAAGAGTAGGCTGAAGTTCAAGACATTAGTCAGGAAGAATCAATACGCAAAGAAGTGGGATACGGAAGTACTAAGGAATGATGAGATACGTTGGAAGTCCTCTAACGCTATAGATACAGCAATAAGGAATAGCGCAGTAGGCAGTACAGTTGAAGAGGAATGTACATCTCTTAAAAGGGCCATCACAGAAGTTGGGAAGAAAAACGTAGGTACAAAGAAGGTAGCTGCGAAGAAACCAAGGGTAACAGAAGAAATACTTCAGTTGATTGATGAAAGGAGGAAGTACAAACATGTTCCGGGAAAATCAGGAATACAGAAATACAAGTCGCCGAGGAGTGAAATAAATAGGAAGTGCAGGGAAGCTAAGACGAAATGGCTGCGGGAAAAATGTGAAGACATCGAAAAAGATAGGATTGTCGGAAGGACAGACTCAGCATACAGGAAAGTCAAAACAACCTTTGGTGACATTAAAAGCAAAGGTGGTAACATTAAGAGTGCAACGGGAATTCCACTGTTAAATGCAGAGGAGAGAGCAGATAGGTGGAAAGAATACATTGAAAGCCTCTATGATGGTGAAGATTTGTCTGATGTGATAGAAGAAGAAACAGGAGTCGATTTAGAAGAGATAGGAGATCCAGTATTAGAATCGGAATTTAAAAGAGCTTTGGAGGACTTACGGTCAAATAAGGCAGAAGGGATAGATAACATTCCATCAGAATTTCTAAAATCATTGGGGGAAGTGGCAACAAAACGACTATTCACGTTGGTGTGTAGAATATATGAGTCTGGCGATATACCATCTGACTTTCGGAAAAGCATCATCCACACAATTCCGAAGACGGCAAGAACTGACAAGTGCGAGAATTATCGCACAATCAGCTTAACAGCTCATGCATCGAAGCTGCTTACAAGAATAATATACAGAAGAATGGAAAAGAAAATTGAGAATGCGCTAGGTGACGATCAGTTTGGCTTTAGGAAAAGTAAAGGGACGAGAGAGGCAATTCTGACGTTACGGCTAATAATGGAAGTAAGGCTAAAGAAAAATCAAGACACTTTTGTAGGATTTGTCGACCTGGAAAAAGCGTTCGACAATATGAAATTGTGCAAGCTGTTAGAGATTCTGAAAAAAGTAGGTGTAAGCTATAGAGAGAGACGGGTCATGTACAATATGTACAACAACCAAGAGGGAATAATAAGAGTGGACGATCAAGAACGAAGTGGTCATATTAAGAAGGGTGTAAGACAAGGCTGTAGCCTTTCGCTCCTACTCTTCAATCTGTACATCGGGGAAGCAGTGATGGAAATAAAAGAAATGTTCAGGATTGGAATTAAAATACAAGGTGGAAGGATATCAATGATACGATTCGCTGATGACATTGCTATTCTGAGTGAAAGTGAAGAGGAATTAAATGATCTGCTGAACGGAATGAGCAGTCTTATGAGTACACAGTATGGTTTGAGAGTAAATCGGAGAAAGACGAAGGTAATGAGATGTAGTAGAAATGAGAACAGCGAGAAACTTAACATCAGGATTGATGGTCACGAAGTCAATGAAGTTAAAGAATGCTGATACCTAGGCAGTAAAATAACCACTGACGGACGGAGCAAGGAGGACATCAAAAGCAGACTCGCTATGGCAAAAAAGCCATTTCTGGCCAAGAGAAGTCTACTAATATCAAATACCGGCCTTAATTTGAGGAAGAAATTTCTGAGGATGTACGTCTGGAGTACAGCATTGTATGGTAGTGAAACATGGACTGTGGGAAAACCGGAACAGAAGAGAATCGAAGCATTTGAGATGTGGTGCTATAGACGAATGTTGAAATTTAGGTGTACTGATAAGGTAAGGAATGAGGAGGTTCTACGCAGAATCGGAGACGAAAGGAATATGTGGAAAACACTGATAAGGAGAAGGGACAGGATGATACGACATCTGCTAAGACATGAGGGAATGACTTCTATGGTACTAGAGGGAGCTGTAGAGGGCAAAAACTGTAGAGGAAGACAGAGATTGGAATACGTCAATCAAATAATTGAGGACGTAGGTTGCAAGTGCTACTTTGAGATGAAGAGTTTAGCACAGGAAAGGAATTTGTGGCGGGCCGCATCAAACCAGTCAGTAGACTGATGACCAAAAGAAAAAAAGAAAAAAAGTTCTAGGGGACTGATGACCTCAGATGTTAAGTCCCATAGTGCTCAGAGCCATTTGAACCATTTGAACACCTCAATTGTCTGGAGAGCACGCAAACAATGAACAAAAGTAATTCTGAAAGAGCGATCCTTGGGCCGTAAAACCACATATTTGCTCATTTAATAGTGCCAAAAATCTAATATCCCTGCAACGCCCTCACTGAAAATATATGACATTGCTATACTCTTAACCGGACTGTGACGTTATGACGAGTAGCACGGTAATATTTGACGTCGGAATGTATCAGTTCGGTGGGCTCTACAGAGAGGGGCATCCGTCACAGGAACAATGCCAACGTGAGCCATGTGACGAGCCGGCAGTTGGCAGCTGTATCACAAACGAAACGGTGCATTTCGATGTCGAAATCGGCGATTCTGGGGCAGAAATGGTCGTCGGCAAGATGCATTGTGTATAAACATTGTCGGTTGGGAAAATTTTCAGTCGCTTTCACATACCACAGCGCCCTCACCGCGGTGGGAAAGGAAGGCGAGGTTATCTTACTCCACATCCAACCGCCGGATTTGCAGGCAATATCCGTTGAAAGTAGCGGTAAAAGGCCTTAGTTCTAGGAGCCCGTCTGTTCGAAAGGACATCCAACAATAACTCATGTCTATCAGGTAGATGCGAATTTGGCACAGTGCAGACGCGGCCAGAGGGATTGAGGCGCCGCCTCCTCAACCACCGTACCAGTGAGGGTGTGATGGTGCACTTGTCTGAAGTACGTAGGCGACGCATCGTTCGCAGAAAGAGAGCGCACGCCCTATTGTGCACTCTTATCATTCCAGCGCTGCCTGCTTATGTGGGCAAAGTTAGTGTTTCGTAACACACCTTGAATACCCTACCAAGGCTGATGAAATGATCTAAGGCCGCCTGGAACTTGATAGCTACCGTAGCGGCCATTGGGAGAACATACACTCCTGGAAATTGAAATAAGAACACCGTGAATTCATTGTCCCAGGAAGGGGAAACTTTGACACATTCCTGGGGTCAGATACATCACATGATCACACTGACAGAACCACAGGCACATAGACACAGGCAACAGAGCATGCACAATGTCGGCACTAGTACAGTGTATATCCACCTTTCGCAGCAATGCAGGCTGCTATTCTCCCACGGAGACGATCGTAGAGATGCTGGATGTAGTCCTGTGGAACGGCTTGCCATGCCATTTCCACCTGGCGCCTCAGTTGGACCAGCGTTCGTGCTGGACGTGCAGACCGCGTGAGACGACGCTTCATCCAGTCCCAAACATGCTCAATGGGGGACAGATCCGGAGATCTTGCTGGCCAGGGTAGTTGACTTACACCTTCTAGAGCACGTTGGGTGGCACGGGATACATGCGGACGTGCATTGTCCTGTTGGAACAGCAAGTTCCCTTGCCGGTCTAGGAATGGTAGAACGATGGGTTCGATGACGGTTTGGATGTACCGTGCACTATTCAGTGTCCCCTCGACGATCACCAGTGGTGTACGGCCAGTGTAGGAGACCGCTCCCCACACCATGATGCCGGGTGTTGGCCCTGTGTGCCTCGGTCGTATGCAGTCCTGATTGTGGCGCTCACCTGCACGGCGCCAAACACGCATACGACCATCATTGGCACCAAGGCAGAAGCGACTCTCATCGCTGAAGACGACACGTCTCCATTCGTCCCTCCATTCACGCCTGTCGCGACACCACTGGAGGCGGGCTGCACGATGTTGGGGCGTGAGCGGAAGACGGCCTAACGGTGTGCGGGACCGTAGCCCAGCTTCATGGAGACGGTTGCGAATGGTCCTCGCCGATACCCCAGGAGCAACAGTGTCCCTAATTTGCTGGGAAGTGGCGGTGCGGTTCCCTACGGCACTGCGTAGGATCCTACGGTCGTGGCGTGCATCCGTGCGTCGCTGCGGTCCGGTCCCAGGTCGACGGGCACGTGCACCTTCCGCCGATCACTGGCGACAACATCGATGTACTGTGGAGACCTCACGCCCCACGTGTTGAGCAATTCGGCGGTACGTCCACCCGGCCTCCCGCATGCCCAGTATACGCCCTCGCTCAAAGTCCGTCAACTGCACATACGGTTCACGTCCACGCTGTCGCGGCATGCTACCAGTGTTAAAGACTGCGATGGAGCTCAGTATGCCACGGCAAAATGGCTGACACTGACGGCGGCGGTGCACAAATGCTGCGCAGCTAGCGCCATTCGACGGCCAACACCGCGGTTCCTGGTGTGTCCGCTGTGCCGTGCGTGTGATCATTGCTTGTACAGCCCTCTCGCAGTGTCCGGAGCAAGAATGGTGGGTCTGACACACCGGTGTCAATGTGTTCTTTTTTCCATTTCCAGGAGTGTATGTGTAGTGATTAAGTTTCGGAGCCAGGTACACAATGACAAAATGTACCCTCATGATCAAGTCAAGTGTTCGAAATGTAGGGAGATGAACTTGCGTGCGAGTTACATTAAGTAGTCTGCGATACGTAGGTGCTGCTGTATGCTGCATGTTCCCACGGAACGTTATTCCCCAATATTTCATCGCCGGGACCTGGATAATGGGCACCGGCGTACTGACATTCAGTCCTCTGCTCACATCCATGTAGTGTGACTGTCGCAGGTTGATACGGCTTCCTGCCAAAATGCACATCGCGGAGACGAATGGCCTCCAAACGCTGCTGTAGACCGCGGAGTGCAGGCTCGTGGGTGACGGCGAAGAGAGAGGCTGACAGAGGACGTCCTAGTTGCACTGAGCACTCAATAGCGAGCGGCAGCCATTGGCGAGGACTGTGGAAGGTGCTCCTTGGATGAGGAGAAGAACCACACCTGCCGATATTGGGGACAGGCCCATCTTCCCTAATACAGCCTGCAAGAAATGGTGACCAACTCTGTCAAATGCGTGGTGTAGGTCAGCTGCCACGAGGGCGACTTGTAAGCCGCCTGCTGACATGAGCGCCACCACACCTCTATAAGATCTTAACGCAGTGTGTATATTACTGCCGTCTCCCAGACGTGTTCGCCTAGAGTTAATGGCATCTTTGACATCCCATCAGGTCAGAAAAAGTGCTATAAAATTCAACTGGAAGACCATCAGGCCCAGGGGATTTTTTCGTCACGCCCCGCTACAGGGCCGTGCGCATTTCATTCAGCGTGACGGCCTCCAAGAATGTATCGTCTCCTTGTGCCCTACCCGAAGGTGGCAGGCCGTGCAGGACGTCCTCAGCGTCACTGTCAGGCCGCTGTCCTACCAGATAGAAGCGCGGTAATAATTTGTTATGACACGGGAAATGGCAATGTGTGTCGCTCCACGTTGCCCTCTGCTTCAATAATTGCCGCGATGAATCGCATGTTACGATGTCTCTGTTCTCTGAGAGTGTGCTAAAGAGAAGTACGTTCCTCTGGGATGGAGTCTTGCAGTGTCCACCACGTGCCGCCCGATTTGTCAGCCGTGATCTACAAAAGGCGTGCCTATCTCCGGTGGCGGCCGTTTGGAGCACTGGCGAAGGTTGTTGCGACACTGGCTCTCACAAGACCGTTTAGTAACACTCAGAAGTCGATCGGAGTCAAAGCGCCCTGTCCCATCCATATGCCAATAGTTGGTTTTGGGCAGTGTGTCAACCATCGTGTCGTGAAATTATAGATATGACGTCGTCGTCGTTTGTTCCAGGTATGCGTGATGGCTATACGGCAAGTCTCTTCCCCGAGATTGCTGACATTAAGAGTCCAAGGTCGTCTACTACGGCTCGTCTGTTGTCGTGGCAGTCATGGCGCAGGTGAAGGCCTGATGGCCGGTGTATGCAGTGGGCAGCAGTTCGGCACTGCCAGTCACTGCCCGAAGACCTCGAGAAACGTATGTCCTGTCCAACCTACTGGCCGAGTGGTTGGTGATGTGTGTACATCCGCGTCGGTCAACGTGGATTTTTGTCCAGGTGCCATGCAAAGCGAGGTCCCTGACCATAGCATGAAGGGCTAGACATGGGGCGTGATGAGGGATCTGACCCTCAGGGCGTAAGACGCTGTGCAAGTCCCCGCTCTCTACTAACTGCTCTGTAGCACCTTGAAACAATGGTGCTACCTCAGTAGAGTAAAATAGCGTTCGCTCCCTACGCTTCGCAGTGCCAGCCGGGGCATGCACAAGGCCGACTGTGCCGTTGGTGAGCGTAGCACCTCGCGCTGATGGCAAATATTGAATATACATTGGTTCTACGCCATCGCATAATAGTGTGGCCGTACCACCACCACAGTCGGTAGTTGGGTTTATTGTAAAACATGTATCCATAAACATCCAAGTGCAGATAAGGTCGTATCTCTTGAAGAAACACGATACCAATGTCCACCGCCCGAAAAATGTCCTTTAACAGTTGGGTTCTGACCGTGGAACTAATACCATTGACATTCACTGTACCCATCCGATACACTTGGGTCAATGGATAGTATGATGACGTATCCAGCAGTCGTAATCCGGTAAGCGCCACGACGACTGTCTGACTGCCCCTGTTAATAGCACGATATATACACACATCAAAAAAGTTTTGCATCACCTCGGTTCCGGGAATTCCGGAACCTCTACAGAAAATTGGAGTAGAGATCTACATAAACTTCACTTCCGCCCTTTCCATTGCTCATGAAAACTACACATTGCTTATTGTACCACCATGCAGCGAGACGTTCAGATGTGGTGATCCAGACTGCTGTAAACACTGGCACCTCTAATATCCAGTAGCACGTCCTCTTGCACTGACATATGCCTGTATTCGTCGTGGCATACTATCCACAAGTTCATCAAGGCACTGTTGGTCAAGACTCTTCCACTCCTCAGCGGCGATTCGGCATAGGCCCCTCAGAATGGTTGGTGGGTCACGTCGTCGATAAACAGTCCTTTCCAATCTATTCCAGGCAAGTTCGATAGGGTTCATGTCTGGAGAACATGCTGGGCGCACTAGTCGAGCGATGTCGTTATCCTGAAGGAAATAATTCACGAGATGTGCACGATGGGTGCAGAATTGTCGTCCATGACGAAAAGTGCCTCGCCAATATGCTGCCGATGTGGTTGCACTATCGGTCGGTGGATGGCATTTACGTATAGTACAGCCGTTACGGCACCTTCCATGACCATCAGCGGAGTACGTCGGCCCCACATAATGCCACACCAAAACAGCAGGGAACCGCCACCTTGCTGCACTCGCTGGACAATGTGTCTAAGGGGTTCAGCCTGACCGGGTTGCCACCAAACACGTCTTCGATGATTGTCTGGTTGATGGCATATGCGACTCTCATCGGTGAAGAGAGCGTGATGCTAATCCTGAGCGGTCCATTCGGCATGTTGATGGGACCATCTTTACAGCGCTACATGGTGTCGTGGCTGCAAAGATGGACATCGCCATGGACGTCGGGAGTGAAGTTGCGCATCGTGCAGCCTATTGCGCACAGTTTGAGTCGTAATACGACGGCCTGTGGCTGCATGAAAAGAATTATTCAACATGGTGGCGTTGATGTCATGGTTTCTGCGAGCCATAATCCGGAGGTAGCAATAATCCAGTGCAGTTGTAGCCCTTGGGCGGCCCGAGGGAGGCATGTAATCGACAGTTCCTGTCCCTCTGTATCTGCTCCATGTTCGAACAACATCGCTTTGGTTCACTGCGAGATGCCTGGACACTTCCCTTGTTGAGAGCCCTTCCTGGCACAAAGTAACAATGCGGACGCTATCGAACCGCGATGTTTACCGTCTAGACTTGGTTGAACTACAGACAACATGAGCCGGGTACCTCCTCCCTGGTGGAATGACTGGAACCGATCGGCTGTCGGATCCCTTCATCTAATAGACGCTGCTCATGCATCGTTGTTTACGTCTTTGGGCGGGTTTAATGACGTCTCTGAACAGTCAAAGGGACTGTGTCTGCGATACAATATCCACAGTCAACGTCTATGTTCAGGAGTTCTGGGAATTCAGAGACAAGATGTCCATCCGACCATCTGCCGACCGTGGGCATCAGTTTGTCGCTCGAGTCTGACATCATTCTTTCAATCTCCATCCCTGATGCCCAGTCACCAAGCTGGAGGTGTGCTACGCTAGGCGAAGGATGACGTTCATTTGGTGTTTTAGCCGCAAAATCGCCAGGGGGCTCGTCGGTGGGTTGAGCATCGTCAACTTGTCTTTGTTCTTGGGCTGACATTGTCAGCAGCGAACCAGGAACCGTTGGAGTGAAGTCCACAGCGCAGGCCTCAGAAAGATTTTCTTCATCCTCCTGTAACGTGAAGCATTTCGTACGGACAGCATCCTCTTCTTGCGTCGTTTGGGCGACTTCTGCTTGCAGGAAAGCGTGCCCACGTCCTGTGGATCACGACAAACAGTTATCCGAGCGTGAATCTATCTCCTGGAGCCTTCCTTCCTCACAGGGCGGGAGTGCAGAGGTGGTCGCTGCTGTCGAGCTCGTCGGTGGTTGCTAAGCAGGCCGCGTCGTGGTGGGTTCGGAAACCGGGCCCGCTGGTGTCGGTAACTGGAACGGAACAACGTCCGTGTCCGTCATGTTCTTCGCTGTCTCAATTAATGTTTATCAGGCAGCGTCGTCAGTTGCGATGTAGGCATCGTCTCTGCACATGGTATCTGTACGAGGCTTCTCTGCAGGCGTTCAGAGCGAACATGCCCTTCCTGCCCGTACCTCGTACAAGTCCCTGATTGACCGTCATAAATGACTATCGCTCGGTAACCAACAGCGGTCACGTACGAACAGATGTCTCAGCGCACTTTGATTCGCTGCTGACGTACTCCGTTCAGAACAGGATGTGCCTCGAACGTGTGCCACTTTTATTCCACGTGACTTAGTACCGCGTTCACGTCATTTATGGCTGGAACTTAACACGCCAGCTCGAAGATTCGTATGGTCGGAACGCCGAGTCCTGCTTGGTCGACAGTCACTACACCAATGTTGCCGTCCGAGAGGTGGAAACGATATCCATGTGTGGAACGGCGAGTAAGCCGTTCGTATGCTGCTTCTTCTACAAATTTCAGGTAAACTGTGCTGGATAACATCGAAAGGTGTATACCGAGTAGTTTCTGTGGACCAACGTGCATTACTTCACGTGGGAATCGCACCGCTTCGTAGGTCTTGGGTCGTGCGTACTGGGCATGGAACATTAATTTAATCGTGGTCTTTCTATACGAAAGAGCCATTGTCGTTCGAGGAGATCTGTTTACACTATAGTACGACAATGCGCGCGAGTAAATAACAGCCCGCTCGCGGAGCATCGCACAGAGCCCCGCGCACGTCCGCTTTGCTACACGGCTGAGTACCGACTCGCCCCTAGACCACAGGTGCACTGTACCAGCTACTTACGTCAAGAAACTTCTTGTACCGGTACACAATCCAGTGGGGGAAGGGGCAATTGGTCAATGACTGTCGCCCACTTAAAATGTAGAGCGCTGACTACGAGGTCTTTGCCAGATGTCACAGGGAGAGATTACGATTTACAAATATCCACCAGCGACTGCAGGGACTTAATAGTGACTGCATCGGCGTGCCGCCTGAGAGTGGCAATCATCACCATCGATTTCGATTGGGCCCAAGTAGAAAGCACCGTATGGGCTTTCCCCCAAACCTCATCGACACCTTTCAACGCCTTTCCGCTTACAGGTCCAGGTCAACAGACGACCCAAAACGCATTAAGAGGTCTCTAGGGCATGGTTGCCCCCTTTCTACCTATCTTTATACAACCGCAGTCAGACCACTCCTCAGGGGTCTCAACTGCAGGCTATCTAGCGTTATCCTATGGGTCGTCAACTTCCATTGTAGAGTGTGTGCTGACTACCTGCTACTGCTGATTCTTTCCACCAATGCAGAGTACTAAACTGGATCGACTGATATGGACAGACTACGGGCAGTCGTCTGAACACCACAAGTCAGTGGCATCAGGTATCGAGTATGGTCTCTGGCTGGGCATTGTCGTTCTCCTCCAGTCAGTTACTCAACTGAGATATTTAGGGATCACGTTAATGAAGGATGGCACAGAATGGCCGCGGTAAGCTGTCGATGATTACTAGAGATTGTACGTGTGATGGCGCAACGGAACTTGCTCTGGAAGTTGAACCAGATGCAATGGATGAAACACCTGAGCCTCTACATGGCATCAATACTCAGTCACGTGGCTCACGTCCTCAGCCTACTAGCAATAATAAGTCACAGACTTCAGGTGACCTGTGGTTATTTTCTGTCCACAGGGCACATATTTAAGGTACATTACTACACACTCACCCATGTCCTACGTGACGGAGGGCTGTGCCTGGTTATCGTTTAGGCGCAGGCAGCTGTATGGGCAGTACATGAAAATAATGGGCCAGTCATATGCCTCCCTCGGGGGTCACCTATTAGAAGTTTTGGTGCCAGTCTATCAAGTCCCATCGGTGTCGGTGGTGCACGTTGCAATGCAATGCTTCCATGTGTCGATAATTATTCTCGAATACAGTTACGTGATCTCGGACCTCCCTGCAACGCGCCCACCAAAGAAATATGATTTTCAAACCACCCTTCTGCAGACGGTTCCGCCTAACGTGGTACAAACCAAGTCTATTAGCCACGAGTGTCGAAAACTATATAGCGCTTCCTGCCCACCACCTTGTGCGTGACGCGGTTTTAAGTGACCGCAAAAAAAAAAAAAAGTGACGCTCCACGCTGTCGGAGACTGACTGCCCCCTATGTCCTGACTATCGCCTCCTGGACACCCATGGACACTGCTGCACGTGCTTGTCGTCCGGCGTTTGGCAACTGTCAGAGAAGATATTAGATAGTTACCTCTATGTCACACCTGGAGTGACTGAGCCTTGGACCCTCCTACATCAGGATGAGTATTACTTTCCCCCTGCAAAATACACTCCTGGAAATGGAAAAAAGAACACATTGACACCGGTGTGTCAGACCCACCATACTTGCTCCGGACACTGCGAGAGGGCTGTACAAGCAATGATCATATGCACGGCACAGCGGACACACCAGGAACCGCGGTGTTGGCCGTCGAATGGCGCTAGCTGCGCAGCATTTGTGCACCGCCGCCGTCAGTGTCAGCCAGTTTGCCGTGGCATACGGAGCTCCATCGCAGTCTTTAACACTGGTAGCATGCCGCGAAAGCGTGGACGTGAACCGTATGTGCAGTTGACGGACTTTGAGCGAGGGCGTATAGTGGGCATGCGGGAGGCCGGGTGGACGTACCGCCGAATTGCTCAACACGTGGGGCGTGAGGTCTCCACAGTACATCGATGTTGTCGCCAGTGGTCGGCGGAAGGTGCACGTGCCCGTCGACCTGGGACCGGACCGCAGCGACGCACGGATGCACGCCAAGACCGTAGGATCCTACGCAGTGCCGTAGGGGACCGCACCGCCACTTCCCAGCAAATTAGGGACACTGTTGCTCCTGGGGTATCGGCGAGGACCATTCGCAACCGTCTCCATGAAGCTGGGCTACGGTACCGCACACCGTTAGGCCGTCTTCCGCTCACGCCCCAACATCGTGCAGCCCGCCTCCAGTGGTGTCGCGACAGGCGTGAATGGAGGGACGAATGGAGACGTGTCGTCTTCAGCGATGAGAGTCGCTTCTGCCTTGGTGCCAATGATGGTCGTATGCGTGTTTGGCGCCGTGCAGGTGAGCGCCACAATCAGGACTGCATACGACCGAGGCACACAGGGCCAACACCCGGCATCATGGTGTGGGGAGTGATCTCCTACACTGGCCGTACACCACTGGTGATCGTCGAGGGGACACTGAATAGTGCACGGTACATCCAAACCGTCATCGAACCCATCGTTCTACCATTCCTAGACCGGCAAGGGAACTTGCTGTTCCGACAGGACAATGCACGTCCGCATGTATCCCGTGCCACCCAACGTGCTCTAGAAGGTGTAAGTCAACTACCCTGGCCAGCAAGATCTCCGGATCTGTCCCCCATTGAGCATGTTTGGGACTGGATGAAGCGTCGTCTCACGCGGTCTGCACGTCCAGCACGAACGCTGGTCCAACTGAGGCGCCAGGTGGAAATGGCATGGCAAGCCGTTCCACAGGACTACATCCAGCATCTCTACGATCGTCTCCATGGGAGAATAGCAGCCTGCATTGCTGCGAAAGGTGGATATACACTGTACTAGTGCCGACATTGTGCATGCTCTGTTGCCTGTGTCTATGTGCCTGTGGTTCTGTCAGTGTGATCATGTGATGTATCTGACCCCAGGAATGTGTCAATGAAGTTTCCCCTTCCTGGGACAATGAATTCACGGTGTTCTTATTTCAATTTCCAGGAGTGTATCAAGCACAGTGAGGTACCGTATGCTCCTCGCAAATTATTTTTGGAAATTTGTCTTAAGGACTTATGGGACCAAACTGCTAGGGTCATCGGTCCCTTAGCTTACGCACTACTTAATCTAGCTTAAACTAACTGACACTAAGGACAACACACACACACACACCCATGCCCGAGGGAGGACTCGAACCTCCGACGTTGAAGCTCGAAACTTTTCAGCCAGGTAACTTACCACACTATTGTACGATTGGAACGCTGTCATCATAAAATCTGGAGGGACTTTGAAAGGGAGCTTGAAGACCCTCATAGTGAGAACGCCAAATCCAGAGGGGTCAATCGTATTCATCTCTTTGTCTCCTACTACGATTCTTAACCCCCCCCCCCCCCCCTCCGTCCCAACGCATACTTCAAATACTAAATTTGTGATCCCTTGATGTCTAAAAATGTGTCCTATCAACTGAGCCCTTCTTTTGGTCAAGTTGTGACACAAATTTCTGGTCTCCACAATTGTGTTCAGTATCTCCTCATTACTTACGTGATCGACCTGCCTAATCTTCAACACTCTTCTGTAGTACCACATTTCGAAAGCTTCTATTTTCTTTTTGTCTGAAATGCTTATCGTCCGTGTTTCACTTCCATACACTCCAGAGAAGTATCTTCAGAGAAGACTCCCTAACACTTAAATCTATATTCGATGATAACAAATGACTCTTTTTCAGAAATGCTTTTCTTGCCATTGCCACTCTATATTTTATATCCTCTCTACTTCGGCCCCCATCAGTTATTTTGCTGCTCAGATAGCAAAACTCATGTACTATTTTGTGTCCCGTTTCCCAATGTAATTCCCGTAGATCATGTGATTGAATCTGACTGCATTTCATTGCCCTTGTTTTGCTTTTGTTAATGTTCATCTTATACCCACCTTACAAGGCATTGTCCATTCCGGTCAACTGTTCTTACAAGTCCTTTGCTGTCTCTGACATAATTACAGTTTCATCATCAAACGTCAAAGTTTTTGTTTCTTCTCCCTGAACTTTAATTCCTACTCCACATTTTTCTTTGGTTTCCTTTACTGCTTGTTCAATTCACAGATGAACAACATCGGGGATAGGCCTCAACACTGTATTACTCCCTTTTCAACCGTTGCCTCCGATTCGCGCCACTCGTCTGGTTTTTGTACAAGATGTAAATAGCCCTTCGCTTCCTTCGTTTTACCTTGCTACCTTCAGAATTTCAGGAAGAGTATTCCTGTTAACATTTTCAAAAGCTTTCCGTAAGTCTACAAATGCTATAATCGTAGGTTTGTCTTTCTTTAACCTACCTTCTAAGTTCTAAGAGATGTCGTAGTGTCAGTGTTGACTTGCGTGTTCCTACATTTCTCTTGAATCCAACGTGGTCTTCCGCGACGTCGGCTTCTACCAGTTTTCCCATTCTCCTGTGCAGAATTCGTGTTTGTATTGTGTAACCATGACTTACTAAACTGATAGTTTGGTAATTTTCACAGCTGTCAGCTACAGCTTTCTTTGGAATTGGAATTAATACATTCTTCTTGAAGTTTGAGGGTATTTCGCCGGTCTCATACATCTTGCACACCAGATGGAGGAGTTTTGTCATGGCTAGCTCTCTCAAAGCTATCATAATTCTGACGGAATTTTATCTACCCCGGAGGCCTAGTTGTTCTTTTAGATCTTTCAGAATTCTGTCAAATCCTTCTAGTAGTGTCACATCACCTATCGCATCTTCATCTACGTCCACTTTCCTTTCTATAATATTGCCTTCAAGTTGATCTCCCTTGTATAAACCCTCCATATACTCCTTCTACCTTTCAGCATTCCTTTCTTTTTTACGCTATCTTTTTCCTAGTTAAATATGCTTCTAAATCCTTACGTTTGTCCTCTAGCCATTCCTGCTTAGCCAGTTTTCTCTTCCTGTCTATCATATTTTTAAAAAGTTTGTATTTACTTTCGCTCGCCTTACTTGCTTCATTTGTAAATTTTCTTTCATCAATTAAAATTAATACCTCTAGTGCTAGCCAAGACTTTCTATGAAGTCTTGTTTTTCTACGTATTTAATCCTCTGCTGCCTTCACTATTTCATCTCTGAAAGCTACCCACTCGTCTTCTACTGTATTCCTTTCCCCTGCTTTACTGAGTCGTTGACCAATGCTCCCTCATCTTAAGATGGTGATGTCGGGGAAACTTCAAATTATTCTCGATATCATTATCCGTTAGCGAGGTCCAGAGGTTCAAAGTTACCGTACGTAGGCACATGACATAGGCACGTAATATTCCGTCCGAGGCGTAAATGTAATTTTAACTGACATGTTAAACACGCGGCAAGCGTTTTAGGGTCATCGCAAATGTTATGAATTACCAAGCTGTATATTTAGCCAGCATTTTTCGCCACTAAAACTTTATGATGCACTGTCTGTATAATGGGCACTTCACCTCTATACAATTATGCCCAAAGTGGTACTGTAATGACAGAAAATTGGCTAAGAAGTGTCTTAACTTACCTGAAAAGAACTTAAAATGACTCTAAAAATTAGGTAAAACTCGAAAGATTGCAAATGTAACAAAATTTTTCTAGTAATATTTTTTACTCTTTCAAGCTACAAATCATAAGCCAGGTGTTTTCAGTGAACTGCCAGCGGTGAGTACAGTGTCCAGAAAAATGTATAAAGCAAACGACTTTGTGTTAATCTTATATTATGTGTACTTATTTGTTGTTTATTTGTTTCAATGTATATAAATGTAACGAAGAAAATAAATAAACTATCACAGCTTTATTGACATACTTTGTGACATAGTTTTTACATTTTCTGCCATCCCGTCCTCGTTATGTAGTCAAAAACCTCTTATTCGTTCACCTTTTTTGCCATACACTTCCCAAATTTTCTGTACAGGTGTTGAAGATGCTCTCGTCATGTCCCCGGAATAATGCCATCTTTTTCTCAGAAACGAAGAGTAGTTATTCTTTTATCAGAGGTGTACGTTATAACAAATAAGTGGCTACGTACGAATAGCTTTCTCCCTTTAACATTTCGGTGGATACTGTGTTGTTATTTAATGTAGAAACTAACATAATATACTAAAACATTTATCTTCCTGACAGGTCTACCAGAATAAAAATCCTGTAGGAGCTATATGCGTCGTTGTTTCTGTGCCAGGATTTGCAGTTAATTGCTATTTGTCACACAGCCGACAGCTGGAAAATTGAATAGTAAGTTTATCGTTCCGTCGACCGTCATTAAAGACGGAGCACTAGCTCAGATTGGGAAAGGAGAGAAAAGGAAATCTATAGATTCTTTTCAAAGGAAGCATTCCGGTATTCACTGTAAGCGATTTAGATAAATAATGAATTTTGTAAAGGCCTCGTTGCTACTGCTATGGTTGCCGAGTTGCCACTGTTGTTACGGTAGGCAGCGTTTGTGAGTTCGTGAAACGGTTTCTGGTACAGTACACCGCTAAGACCGTTTCTCCCTGCCACTATTACACAGCTATACCGCAGGGTCAACAATAAATGAGTAACAAGCTCACACAAATGAGTTAAAATTTTACCTATCTTTGTGACTTGTCGAATAATGATGTCTGCAACACTGTTATAATATAACACAAAAAGGCTTTCAATGGCTAAATGCAAATAATCGTAGGTAAGCTTCACAGTACATAGCAAATGCAATTTACAACAGCTGTCTGTCCACTTGTAAGAGTTTACTGAACGACATTCCCTGTCTAAGTCAGCTCTGGACGACGATCTATAACCAAGTGAGCAAGAGCTGCTTTTCTATCTTCCGAGTAGCCTTCTGTCCGTTATCGTCCGGTCATTGGCGGATTGTACTCGGCCGGCATTGGCAAGTGGCGGGTCCCTACGGCACAGCCACCAGTTCACATACTTGCGCCTGTGGTGCTCTTGCCCTAGCTGTCTCTTGTTCCGTCGACACAGCTATGGAAAACCTAAATAAGGAAGGACGATCGGAGACGAACCACCGTCCTCCTGAATATGAGTCTGGCGCCTGCGCGCTGCACCACCTCGCTCTGCGAGCAGAAGTCTGGCCGCCAGAAGGTAAAGCCACTGGTCCGAGCACGGGGCTCGCAACCCGAACCACACGCCACTGTTAAGCACTAATAAAGGACTGGGTCCCTTACTTCGATTGCACATAATTAATTAAGGTCAATCCAACACATTTATTTCAAATAACATAAATGAAGTTACATTTGAATCTGTCTGACATTAAACATGAATAAAAAAAATTTCAATATCAGCTGATTTAGTGCGTGAAGCGTGAGTTAAGCCAATAACCAGGTAAACTAAACAATTCAGCGTAATTCAAAAGAAAGAGAAAAACAAAATTGAATCAATACACCCCACTGACAAATATCCAAAAAAATCTTACAATACTACTCAAAAGAATACAATGAAGTGGGGAGCAGTCATTCACCCGACAGAACAGTTCAAAATCAGTTCAATAACACAGCTGCGTGCTCCAGAAAACAGCAAGACATTAAATACACTTCATTTGACGATTAACAAATACTCATTAAACTTACGCCACTCCTGTTTGAACTGCAGTGTCCCAAAGAAACACACCGTGCGAGGTGGCGCAGTGGTTAGACACTGGACTCGCATTCGGAAGGACGACGGTTCAATCCCGCGTCCGGCCATCCTGATTTAGGTTTTCCGTGATTTCCCTAAATCGCTCCAGGCAAATGCCGGGATGGTTCCTTTCAAAGGGCACGGCCGACTTCCTTCCCCGTCCTTCCCTAATCCGACGAGACCGATGACCTTGCTGTCTGGTCTCCTTCCCCGAAACAACCAACCAACCAACCAAAGAAACAGGCGCTTATTCTGAAAGAACATTTCTTTTTATGTTTAAATTACAGCATTAAGGAATTCCAAATCATTACCATTTCTAGGCGGAGGCTGAGCCAGAAACACAGAATGCCACAAAAACACAGTTTTGCTGTGACATCTTACAGGACACCCGTAAGCAGTAACAGACAAGGGGTCGGCACCCACAAATAACAGAGGCTAATAGTCAGGCTGGGAGCACATCCTACGAGAACTTGTTCACACTATGCTCAACACAAACTGTAGACATTCCGGCCGAACATCCGCTTGCGGTGGCTGCCAGAAAGACGAAGCAACCAACAGGCCCACGCCGTGCTTCTCACACAGGCACCTCAATTTGTGAAAACATCTAGGCTAACACCACCTCCGGACTCCCCTCTCACTGCGAGGCTTGGCACAGTTTATATGAAGTGCCTTCCAGGCAACCAGTAACCGCCGCAGGAGTTTCACGATTAGCAAACAGCCCCAGCGGAACAGACATCACACATGTGCTTACGCCAGAGCCACAACTCCGCCAGTCTCACTGGCCGCCCCAAACCGACTGCCTCTCGCCGTCCAGCGCGCACCAGCCGAAAACGCAAAGATGCCCATGCCTGGGGACGCGCCAAAGATAACAAGCCGATCGCTGGTGATCGACCAGCGATCTGGCTCAGCCACACTGTGCCAAGAACGAAATCCACATTCACTTTTATGTGGAACCAACTGTACCTAGAACAGCAACACTTTCTTTTTCGAAATAAAAAAAACACTATTGTGTAAGCTACAGCAGCGAAAAGAAGGGAACCAGCAAAAAAATGCCCCTGTCGTGGCACAAAAGACGGGTATGTTCCGCTCTAAAATACTCTGACAGAAAAGTGGAAAACCAGCTGCCTCAGTCCTCATGTCGCCTTCCTCACCAAAAATTTTGGCATGAAACATAGTAGCGCTTTTTCTGCTGAAAGAGAGTATCAGGGAGACAGTGATGGTGGAAGAGAGAGGCTACAGCAGTAGATGAGAAAGAGAGAAAACTGTGTTGGTGGGAGAGAGAAAGTGGCAATCAAAAGAAAGAGAGATGACTGAAAACAACAGAGAGGGAGTCAAAGACAGAGGAGATATTGATAGTCAGTGAGAGGCAGTGACAGTAAAAGAGAAACAGACATGGATGCATATAGTAGCAGCTGGAGCAAAAGGGAGAGGAGACAGTTTGAAATGTCAGTGGCAGCGTGAAAGAAAGACAAAAGGAGACAGTTTAATGGAAACAGGAGACAGTGGCAGCCAGATATATCGAAAATCAATGGGAGAAAAAGGAGATACAGCTAGAGAGACTATCTAGACAATGACAGATATGCTGAGAAAGAAGGCTTAACTACAGAGAGGGAATGAGGAAAAGGATTTAGAATGTCCTGTGTTAAAAGAGCATGAATATGTCCACTTTCTAAAACCTTTTGTGAGAAAGGAGAAATGAAGATTGAGGCACTTGGTTCCCCAGTTTTCTGTCATCGTCTTTTAAAGACGAGGGCATTTGCCTTGATTACACAGGAGCGCTTCTTTCTGGAACAAAGTTACTTGATTTGATCGTGATCGGTTTTATATTCGTCAGGCAGAGACATTGTGTGTTGTCGTCTGAAGAATGACGTGAAGGTTAAAGCTGGTAGTTCCCAACGGAACCACAAGATAAGTACAGTCGCTGCCAGACGCAGCCACGAATGAGATCGGTGAAGAAGACTAATCCTCTGTAGACGCGTTGCACCGCCGCTGTGGTGAAGTATACTTATGTTAGGGCGCAGCGCCGCTCGCCCTACTCTGTCTAGTCCAGTGCTATAGCAGTGTCACCATAGGTCAGATCCAGGAGCGATCTACTGTCATTAGTCAGAACTATGTACGTATGAACTATGTACGTCATTCAGTACTATTCAAAATAATAAACAGTAATCATTCTGTTCTGTGACAGCACCAATGTATATTATTCATGTGGACAAAGATTGCATCCGGTTTAAATATTCCCACTTAATAAGTGTATGTTGCAGGTCCCATCCGATCTCCTCGAAAAGTCTTCTAGGCTACTATATATATATATAGAGAGAGAGAGAGCTGAATATTAATGCATGTAGGGATTTCAGAATTATCACTCCGCATTTCGTGGGCATGTACTGAGTGAGGGTCACAAAAAAATGGTTCAAATGGCTCTAAGCACTATGGGACTTCACATCTGAGGTCATCAGTTCCCTAGACTTAGAACTACTTAAACCTAACTCACCTAAGGACATCACACACATCCATGCCGACGCAGGAGTCGAACCTGCGACCGTAGCAGCAGCGTGGTTCCAGACTGAAGCGCCTTGTACCGCTCGGCCACAGCGGCCGGTGAGGGTCACAACTACCAGACAATCCCACGTTCTATACTTAGCAAATAAAGGCCAAAAAACTCAATATGTTGGAAGCCACGAAAATCAAGAAACATTTGGCCCACAGAGCTTATTTAATATTAAATGACAAAACTCAGCTCAATACTTTCATTGCAGTAAACTTCGCTTAATCGTCACAGTTTTCCAGATGTTTCCCACACTGTCTGTTTTTTTCTCTTCCTCCATTTTTCCTGTATTTATTTGTTTGATTGTAATTGCTTATGTACTCCATATATTCTGACGATACAATTGTCACTTCTATCTTTTATTCTGTTTATGCACCCGTTCCATACATAATACCTCTTCAAGTCATTCTTTAGTACTCTTGTCAAGTACTACGCTTTTGTTACTGGGATTCTAAACTTGTCATGTAGGTATTGCAAGTGCATCATTTGTAAAAAGAAGTTACAGTGTACTGGGGGGAGCGGCGTTTTGAAATTCACTCTTCTTAAAACGTAATTTAAAATGTGCGAATACAACATTTCTACTGGTAGAAAATAGAGTTGTATCATACCACATCTCCAAATCTTTAGTTCTGATTTTTTATCGTGAGATATACCTGTAAAGGGTACCTGTAAATACGGTCGCAGATCGACCACTGGCTTCTGTTTCCCAAATTTAGTGTTAATGTTTTCCCTAGTTTGCTCTCTTTGTATTTATTTACTACTCTGCTTCTTACCTATTTGACTGCATCACGGCTGCACTGCCAAAGATGGCATTCACTGCATGTTCCTGCCTCAGCCTAGGTGAGTAACATCTTTCCCAACGTTATTTGGATATACTGCAACTTCTTTGACGACGTTAGTCAGTTAAAGTTTGATGATGTTCTTGCTAGCCGAAAACCCATGAACTAAATAGGTTAACCCTGTAGAACATACACAACAGTGGTTTTTATTTATAAAAAGAACGTGTTGTTGATCCACGTACAGTTGGTTTCACCTGCAGGAAAATGTGGATTTCTTAGGTCGCATAGCGTGGCGTTAACTCCAGGAGGCCAAAATTCTACTTTCAGAGAGACCGTCCTTCCTTATTTAGATTTTCGATGATTTCTCTAAATCGCTTATGGCGAATTCCGGGATGGTTCCTTTGAAAAGACTCTGCAGATTTCCTTTTCTCTCCTTTCCCAGTCGAAGCTAGTGCTCCGTCTTTAATGACTTAGCTGTTAACGGGACGATAAACTTGCTATTCCTATTTTCCCACTGTTGGCTATGTGACAAATAACAAGTAACTGCAAAGCCTGGCACAGAAACAACAACGCAGATTGATCCTACAGAATTATTATTCTGGTAGACCTATCAGGAAGATAAAAATGGTTTAAAGTGGTTCAAATGGCTCTAAGGACTATGAGACTTAACATCTGAGGTCAACAGTCCCCTAGACATAGAAGTACCTAAACCTAACTGACCTAAAGACATAACACACATCCATGCCCGAGGCAGGATTCGAATCTCCGACCGTAGCAGGTGCACGGTTCCGTACTGAAGTGCCTAGAACCGTTGGGTCACATGGGCGGGAATAAATATTTTAGCATATTTTGTTGGTTTCTACATTAAATAACTATATAGCGTCCGCCGAAAAGAAAATGGGAGGAAGCTATTCGTACTTAGACATTCGGTTGTTGTAACGCACACCTCTGATAAAGGAATAACTACTCTTTGTGTCTGATATAACGGTGAATGATGGCATTGTTCCTGGGATATGACGGAGCATCTTTAATACTTAGACAGAAAATTTGGGAAGAGTATGACAAAAAAGGTGAAAGAGTAAAAGGATTTTCACCGTATACTGAAGAAGGGATGACTGAAGCACAATCTCTCTCTCTCTCTCTCTCTCTCTCTCTCTCTCTCTCTCTCTCTCTCTCTGTGCGTGTGCGTGCGTGCGTGTGTGAAAGAGAGAGAGAGAGAGAGAGAGAGAGAGAAAGATAGTTTGTGTCTCTTGCGCTGTCCCCTTTGCTTTTGTTATTGTCAAGTGAAATGTAAAAGACCAAGTGAGACTGTATTGTTGGAAAGAGACTGAGAGCACTTTTAAATAATGTAAAATGTTACGCAGTAATCAAGCAATGCGCCAGAGATAATATGACAACCGATGACGATCAGCAGCGCTATGTGCTCTGCGAAAACAGAGATAGATTATTCCTTGTATTGATTATGTTGAAGGTAGGTGACAACAGGTACAAGCCTTTTGTGAAATTAACGGATGTGAATGGACCAGAAGTTAGCTGATGCATCATAAATAGTGAATGTTGCACTAGTGATGATTTAAAGCTTTCTCAAATAGCGAATAATGATGTCATCCCGTAGATGAGTCTAATAATTATTCTTGTAAGAGTTATTAGGGAACATGTATATGAGTGGAATGGAATATATTTGCGTATTATATAAGGTTAATTTCACGCATTTTCATTTGCTTACTTGATTCTTAATCTTGCATGCACGGTATTCGGCATTTTACAAGTCGCGAGGATGTGTGCAGGATGATTGGGTAGTAAGCAGCTTCCCTAAAGTCAATGCCCACATTAGTAGATATTCCTTTAACCAGAATTCCCATACTAAGCGCAGGACTACAGCAGCTATTATCTCAACCTCCAGCACAGTGAACCGTCACAACACTCAGGCAGACTCCCTTCCTCTTATCTGCCTTAGTTCCAAGGCACCAGCAGCAAGTTTATCTCTCGAATACTTCTGTTACACGTAACTGACGAGAGCGCGGAAACTTGTTACAGTAGGTAATGATACCTTGCATAAGGTAAGCAAAGTATTGGTGCATGTGCCTTTGGCTGTGTACTGTATGCAGATGAAAGTTACCAGTTCCCAGAGTTTTGTATAACACGTAGGAAGTGACTAGGTTATGATAAAGAAAGAGTGTAGATTCTCTTAGTTGCTCAGACTAACTCATTGTGTCTGACTCAATCGTCCGCAAGTCTTTATTGTAGCCCACTTTTAGTTGCGCCAAAAATTGGAGGAAAAGTCCGCCTAGTATTTGATGATCAGACGATGAACAGAATGATTGCACCTGTCAGAACGCACCCAAGACATGACTTAAGCTCCGTGAGTGTAGTCAGTTGCAAAGTTCAGAGTTGTGGTTAAATGTTCCTAATCACAAATTCGTTTACAAAGAAAATATAATGTAGCTGAGATGACTCAGAAACCATGCTTACATTGGTTAATGTGTATTAAATTGCATTCTAAGATCCTTCCACGAGGCTGTCTGCTCAGTTTTTGATGATCGGTTTTGAATGTGATTCACTAGCAGAAACAGTACTGACATGTTTTCATTCAGAATGGTAACACTTAACCAATGAAAAGCCCTAATACTGCTTATAGAGCTTTTCCCAAATGAATTAAACAATAACTGAATATTGAGGGACAGGTACCAAGCAATAAACGGTGATTGGTTTACTGTGATCTGCGATGTCTTAAGAATTGTCAGAAAAAGTGATAGGTCATAACTAAATGACCTTGATAAGCACAATGAGTGAAGTTCTAAAAATAAAAAGCAGTGATAATCGGTGGGAACTGATTGCACTGTTGCCGCGTTTCTTCTGGGATTGATTTGATGTAATTACTTCGAGTGAAAAGAATCTGTTTGGACGCCAGAAACTCAATGACTGTGGAATATCCTACTGATAAAATGGGTAACTTATTTTAATTACTGTATCTAAATCAAATGCAGTCAGACTGATCTGAGGTCTTTAGTGATTGGGAGTGGAGATCTAAGATTTTAGCAGCCGATGAGGTTGAGCTGAATAGCATTAACTGAAAAATACGTTTATGACATAACTTCAGAGGTTACAGTGAAGATTTCATCATAGCTGCGGGTCCACCAGCTTGAGAGGCCTCTCCAGGCACCACCAGTGTCCCTGTAACGAGCCGCAGATGCATACCTGTAACTGAGATCTGTGTAAAAACCAAGTTCCACTTGCATGTTACAGCTCTTCAAATACGAGAGACTGTTCGAGGTGGCAGCCAGTTAAGGAATGTTTTAGGGAATCGGTTTTAAAAAAAATGTTTAAAAGGCTCCAGTCAAGTATTTACAAGTTTTCTCCCAGAGCAACATCCACTGTGCCTACGTGACGTAAGTTGCCTGCCTTTCAAAACCGAGGCAGTTCTGTCCAGTTAAAGCTGCTGACAAGAAACACCTTGAGCCCTCTGCAGAAACTGCTAGCGAATTCACGCCATCGGTTTTAGCCAATAGCGTGCGTGGGAGACAGGTCACGTGTGTGACTCTGGAGGGTCCTGCAGCGCAGAATACAGCTACTCCTCTCCCTTGTGATCCAGACATCGAGCAGAACAGACGTCTTCCTTGAGCCTCTGGCTCTGCACTCCATGATCGGCCACCGACATCAATTAACTTGAACCGTCTGCCCTTCCGTTGCCCACGTATTAAGTTGTTCGACCTCTTAGGCTGACCTAGGCGCGTCCCTTGCATATCGTACACTGAAAGATATACTCTATATTTTACCTAATTTCCTGTTCTATCAGCTCTGGATGGCCACTTACAAGACCTGACCGCTCGACCTCCTGTCCATTGTCGTCGTAAGCGGAATCCAGCAACTTGTTCCCCCCTTCCTTGCCCATGTACAAGACAACACCAAACTAGAGACTTTGTATCAAAGATGTTCTGAAAAGATTTTACTTTTGAAATTCCATAAATGTGTTAGTAACAAAGTTGCACAGCCTAAAAAAACTCTAAAATCTACCGATTCCCATTTAGTAAAAATTGCAAAACTCATTCCAAATTCTACCATTACTTGAAAAAGTTAACTTATATCATGTAACAATAAAAACTCAATGTAAATGGTCAATATCAACACTAGACTTTTCTTTAATAGGTTTTCACCTTAAAATACAAAAAAAAAAAAATACATTCCAATTTCATTCAATTTATTCTCATCAATGGGAACTGGTACAACATAACAAATTACACCACATTTAACAGACCATTAAAATTTAGGTTTACCTCTGGTCACCAATCACCATAGGAGAACAACAGGGAACTACGAGTACGCAGCGCAGCACATTGATGGTACAACAAGTATCAGCCTAACCAGATATTTCATGTGCATCAGAAATCAGTACGAGGGTCGTCCATAAAGTAAGGTCCCACATCGGGACGGAGCGAGCTGGCTTAAATCTGACAACAGTTCCGTGTTTCTTGCTTCCCACACCACTAACATTTGTCAGTCCCACCTGACTGCGACGCTCAGTCTTGTGCGTAGCACCCGTTAAAGATGGAAGGGAAATCTACGCTCCCGCCAAGTGTGAATTGCGTTCTGTGATTAGATTTCTGTGATTTAAGGGGACAACCCCTTTTGAAATCTATCGCCAGTTGACCGATGTGTATGGAGAAAAGTGTATGGCCGTAAAAAAAATGTGCGTGAGTAGTGTAGATAGTTCGCAGACGGCCGTACAACCGTACAAACGTGCACGTTGAGGCCTGCCGCTTGTGTTGGACGAGACAGTGACGAAAGTCGAAGGAGTTTTGCTTGCGGATCGGCGTGTGACTGGGCGGCAGATTATAGAACTGATAGTGGACGTATCTAAGGCCATCGTGGACAAGATTTTGACAGACATTTTCAAGTATCGCAATTTGTGTGCCAGGTGGGTGCCGCGGATGCTCACTGACGAACACAAAAAGAAGCGAATCGAAAGTACCCACAAGTTTCTGCGCCCTTACGGGGAAGAGTGTGAGGAATTTATGGATTCAGTTATAGCCGGGGACGAGACTTGGGTCCACTTAATTCACTCCAGGGAGTAAGGAACAATCAAAACAGTGGTGGCATTACAGTTCTCCAAATGTCAAGAAGTTCAAGCAAACGCCGTCAGCGGAGAAGGTGATAGATTCGGCATTCTGAGATAGTAAACGCCTGACGGTCGTGTACCTGGAAAGAGGCACAACATTCAACGCGGCAAGGTACTGCGAGATACTAACAAACCTACGCCGGGCTATACAGAACAAAAGAAGGGGTTGCCTGGTAAAGGGAGTTCTCTTGCACCAAGACAACGCCCGCCCTCACGTAGCCAACACCACGACAGATGTCATCACCAAATTCGGGTGGGAAATTGTTGTCCATCCTCCATACAGCCCTGATCTGGCTCCCAGTGACTACTATTTTTTTTCCAGACTTTAAAAGAGACTTGGGGGGAATTAAATTCTCAAGCCACGAAGAGATGAAGGCAGCTGTCCATTCCTTCCTGCACGAGTCGGGGGAGAGTGGTACGACCTGGGGAAGAAAACACTTCCGGAGAGTCTCCAAAAGTGCATAGCTCGTGACGGGGACTACGTTGAAAAACAGCTAAAAGTCCAAACATTCAGAATGTATAATTGGTTTTCCAATAAAATGATGTTTACTGTGTGAAAAAGCTTTGGAGACTTTAATTTACGTACAACCCTCATAGCTCAACACGCCTTCAGGTAGACGTGCATGGTGGTTCAGGAGGAATGTCAAATAATTTGTGAGGTGATTCTGCAAGCGAAAATAAACCGAAAAAGTCCTATGAACATGTGACCAGTTTTCGATCGTTACGGAGCTGGAGTGGGCTGAAGACTGCACACATCCATAAGTGAATATGTAGACAAGCATGGATATTACTTACCAAATGCTGTGTAGGCACTGTGGTGGACAGAATAACGGTGGGAAAGATGACTGAACCATCCTGCAAGAGGTGTGGGGGTTCCTTAACGGATGGCAGAACTGTGATGTCGCACTGACTCAACAGCTGCAAGCATCACGAGTGTGCAATCGTGGGTTGTATCAGTGAGCATTCATGAGGCTGTGTGCGTCTCATGCTTGAGTGATGTTTAATTTATCACATCCATTGTGTCCATAAATACCAACAGCTGCATACGTTCACCCATGCAGTATTCACAGACATGTTGTTTGTGTATGAGCACAGTAATGACAGTGCCAATGTGGATGTGCAGAGATGTTTCCCTGACCGATGAACCCCCTCTACCCGGCTATTTCCCAGTTTTTTTTCCAAACATTATGTGAGTCTGGAACATTATCCAAAGTACACATAACATCAGAACGTGAGGCCATCCAGTCAGCTGTGGAAAGGGAAGACATTATTGCAATGATGCAATGGCATCCCACAACCAGTACATGGTGCATTAGCCATCAGCTCGATACTCTATAAATCCGAGTGTGGTGTACATTACATTGCAAGAGCTTGTGCGGCCTGAGTACCATCTGCATACAGTTTACTCAGTAAGCAGACAACAATTTTGTGAATGATTGGTTGTACACTGAGACACTGTGCATTACACTTTATTTACGGATGACGTTACATGTACACGCAATGGTTTCATGAACATCTGCAATTCTATTACATGGATGATGGAGATCCCACGTGACACTAGGGAAACAAGATGCCAATTCATGTTTTCAGTAATCGTCTGGTGCTGTATGACTGATGATGTGGTGATAGATCTTCTGTTCCTGCCAAACCGCATGACAGCCACAGCATATGCACATTATCTGATAGGAAGACTTACCTGCTGTTTTGGAAGACATGAAATTAAAGCAACGATGGCAAATGTACCTGAAATATGGTGGATCATCGATTAAATGTACCAGACAAGTATTTCAGTATCTGAATAACACAGTTCCTCAATGGTGGATTGGCTGTGGCGGACCCACTAACTGGCCTGTCAGGGGACACGACCTGAACCCATTAAATTTCACTCTATGGGACTGGTTAAAGAAGGATGTGTACGCTGTGGAGGTGGATACATGTTATGAACTCGTCACTCACATCACGTAGACTATTGCTCACATTAAAGCCCGCTGAGATGACGTTCGGTGTGCGACATAACACACACTCCAATGCACTGACAAGTGTATTGAGATTTGTGGGGCATTTTATGATCACCTTTTGTAGGACGGATCAGTCATCTGTCCCACCATTATCCTGTCCATCACAGCACCTACACAGCATTTCAGCACGTAATATACACGCTTGTCTTCATAATCATTCAACGATGTACGTAATCTACAACCCAATCCAGTTTCGTAACGATCGTAAATCAGACACATGTTCGTAGGACTTTTCTGTTTATTTTCACAAGTAGAATCACCTCGTAATTGGCATTCCTCCTGAATCACCCTGCATTTCGAAACAGGCCATCGTAACACCGCTACATTTGTGTAGATACCACCTGCACTAGAAAACTAATCAGTAAACTGGCCTAACGGATCGTGGTGCACCACATCTAACTTAGAATTTGGGGGCGGGGGGTGGGGGGTGGGGGGTGGGGGGTGGGGGGGGGAAGGGGAGAAGGGGGGGCCACCCCGAGTTGGTGCAAGAACATTTCTTATACTGCACTTTTAATTAAAAACACACTGGTATCCAACATGAGAAGGCTGTGCCGATTGTGGCTTATCACAGATTACCAAATCATCAGCTCTTAGCCTACAATGACTGCCAATGCCGTTCCTGATATACTTGATCAGGATGCATGAGGGGTGTAACAATTTCCCAGACGCTTCCGCTAACGCGGAAATTCCTCGCTTTCATCTCACTTGTGTCGCCGTAAAAACAATTCTGGACGAGAATCACGAATACAGCCTTCAGTGCAACACACATGTATAAATCCGTAATCACGTCCTGCCACAAGTAAAATGTCACTGTTAAACAATGAGCATAGAGGGCGAGAAAATTAACGAACCACTGCTTGCTATATTCCAATTCGCGTAACAGTGCATGTAGGGAACATGGAATTATTACACTTACACATCAATAGCACAAGCTATTTTGAGGTATCAGATGTCGATCCACGCTGTAAACCCCATCGTTCGTGGTGTTGTCTCCAAAGGGCGCCAATGCAGGCAGTCGGTTGTACAGATGGGGAATATTGTCCTGGGGTACGTTATGCGAGCTTTTCGAGCTCTTCACTTAGTTCTGCAAGAGTTGCTGGCAGACGAGTCACAGAGTCACTTCTCACGCCATCATATCCCACACGTGTTGATTGGAGACAAGTCCAGATATGGATCTGGCCAGGGAAGTTGCTGCATGTCTTTGAGAGCACATTGTCTTTCACGGGCTGTGTGTGGGCGAGCATTACCCTGTTCGAACAACACATCACTTTCTTGTTTCAAGAACAGCAAAAGTACGGTTCTAACAACTTTCTGCACGTGCCGAACGCTGGTTAGTATCCCCTTCAGAAAAATCAAAAGTAAACGAGAGTTCTAGATTATCGCACCTCTGACCATAAGGCCTGGAGTGGAACCAGTGTGATCTCGATGTTGCACTATACGAGACAGTGGTCACTGGGTCTACGTCGTATGCACAAACGACTATCACTTGCAAGCAGGCAGAATCTGCTCTCATGGCTGAAGACATTGGCGCGCCATTCCGTCTTCCAAGTGATCCTCTGACGCACCATCCAAGCCGAGCACGTCGATCCCGTAGCATGAGTGGAAGACGGGCTAGAGATCTGTGTGCCCTTGGTCCCACTACAAATAACCTGTTTGCAACAGTTCGTGTTCACACGCCTGGGCTCACAAGCCCTCTTGTCTGCGCTGTGGAAGCTTTTGCGATCTGCCACTGCTGCTCTTGTAATATGACGATCGTGGCTGGCGTCTGTGGAGCATGGACGTCTCTGTCATAGGGTACACACAGATGGCGCTCTGGTAACTATGCCACTACGCTATCTGCTGGGGAACGATACTGAAACCATTACCGGAATGTCTATCGCCTCCAGGTGGCATATTCCGTTATCGGATCAAAGCCAGCATCCTCTTTCCTGGTGAGCTATTTTTCACCGACAGTGTAAAACGATATCAGAGCCGAAGTACGTCACAAAACCAATCAAGTCAACATCAATGAAAGGTGTTCAGTCAATAACCACTTATCTGCCTTTTGCGTCAGTGAGCCTGTAAACTATTGTAGTACCACTCCTGTCCAGCTGATAATTCGAGTAAACCACGCAGAAGTCAATATTCAGCAACTTTAGACCCACGATGTGACTGCGGACACCGACCATTAACACCTTGTCCTATCGTGCTCGAGCCGTAACACACTACTTTCGTGATGATTAGGAAAGTCTCACTTGCACCAAATCTTCGAGCCGACAGACAACTCCTCGCTTCGGTTGTGCACTGCGTGTTCGCCACAGAGGGCGCTCCGACAGCCCAGAATCTAGTTGCCGATTAACACCGCACTGTGCGGCAGCCACCAGGGAAACGAGCAAGTTCAAATCACTGGAACGATAGCCATCTCGCACAGTCTCGGCTACAGAACTTTATCCTACTCGAAAAGGCTTAATCTGGGAGACTTATACTTGCTCAATCATTACGCTTACACCCTTCAGTTGTGCAGTAACCACAGTAAGTAAACGCTGAATTGCCCTCCCGGCTAGCCGCGCCGTCTAACGCGCTGCTTCCCGAGCGGGAAGGTGTGCCGGTCCCAGGCACGAATCCTCCCGGCGGATTAGTGTCGAGGTCTGGTGTGCCAGCCAGCCTGTGGATGGTTTTTATGCCGATTTTCCATCTACTTTGGCGAATGCGAGCTGGTTCCCCTTATTCCGCCTCAGTTACACAATGCCGGCGATTGCTGTGCAGACACTGTCTTCAGGTACGTGTGCACCATAATTACTCTACCATGCAAATATATGAGGTTACAATCGTCTGGTATGAGACGATCCCAGGAGTCCACTGGGGGCCGAACCGCGCAATAGCCCAGTGTTCGGTGTGGGGTGATGGTGGGGTGGGCGGACTGCTGTGGCCTGTTGTGGGGTTGGGAGTGACTGAGGACTACAACGAGACGAAGCCTCTCTGTCGGTTCTAGGTTCCCGATTTCATACACAATGCACAAACGCTGAATTACCAAGGGTCCTCTGAATTGGGGCAGCAGTTTCTTAAATTTCTGTGGCCGTACTCACTGCACGAAAAATTTTAATGAACACCCTATAACCAACCTTGTGACTACAAGGCCGCCTTTTCCTATTATACCGTAACTGTTCTCACATCTCTGTTGCGCCGCTCCTATGTTCTTCCACGCTTTTCGCTGTTGTTATCTGATAGTGGCAGGAAATATTTCCGGAGGCAACAATTCGTTAGTTCTCACAGACTGCCTAACAGGGCACTGGGTACATAAGGAAACCACAAGTGTGAGAGAGTGCTCAGACTTTCGTGTTTAGCTGTATTGAACTCGTATGCAAGACAGTTTAATGTCTCATCCCACACCACCTGGTTCATATGATGATACACAAGGAGAACCACTCGCAAATTGCGGTTAACACTCTCCACAAGGGAGATGTTGCGATTATACGGGGTGGTGTACGGATGTCTAACTCCCATGCTGAAATACAAGTTTCTAAGTTCCCTAGATTAAAGGCGGTTGTACTATCAGAAACCAGGGTCTTACTGGTGTCAAACACCGCGAATATCCCCTTCAACGGATTTACCGCAGCTTGCGTCGACGTCGCTCTGGTATCGACTGACCAGGTAAATCTGGAGAAGTCATAAACAGCAAGAAATGTACATACATTCCCTCTTTGGGTACCAGGTAACGACCCGACGATATCCTCAAATACTTTCTCCATGGGTTCCTTTACCGGTTTGGAAGCTAGATATTCTGTTAAGATATCTCGATTAAATTTACTCAGTGCACACACTTGACATTCCTTAACAAATTTCTTTATATTGATGTCCATTTCGGTCCAGAGAAATCCCACTTTTTCCATAGTCTTATAAAATCCCAGGTGTCTACCCACAGGAGACGCATGAAAGTACTATAGTCTCGGTGGATAAAACTACCTTCTGATTATGATCAACGCATTTTTGATAACATAACATACCTTTCCTTAACGAGAAAAATCCTCAACCCGATTTATTTAAATGAAAATATTCTTAACCTTCTGATCTTGATTCTAAGAACCCTCTATAAGCTGAGAAGTTGCCGGTAACTATGGTAGTACAGCATTAATCTCCTTGGAACTTTCTGCTAACAGTTCAGACTCCTGCTGATGTCGCTCTTGGACCTCAAACATGCGGCTCAAAGTACCTGCCATAACGTCGTCCACCCCTATATCTGCCAAACCTGGAACTTAAAGGCCAATGTGTGGGCAGCCCCCCTCGCTATCCTACCGGTTTTTCTGGGGCGACCCAGAATCCACCTAAGGACTTAACTGTCAGTTTCCAGCTCAAAACGAGTGTATTTAAGATACAGCTTCAACTTCTCTAAAGCAAACGGTACAGCCAAAGCTTCCAAGTCATAGACCGAATACCTTCGTTCCAGATGGTTTAAGGCATGTGAAGCAAAAGCAACTAGCGAATGCCTTCCCGATGCTGTTGTATATAATGGCTCCATTGCCCATCTGTGAAGCATCAGTCTGAGCGATGAAGGTCTTATTGAAGTCTGCCAATGCCAGAACTGGTGCTGCCCTAAGTGCTTCCTTAAAGTTTAAAAATGCAACGTCCTGTGACTTAGTCACTGAATCTTAACATATTTCCTTCTTAACATACTAGAGGAAGCCGCCTTCTGGGCAAATCTCGATGTAGATGTACGAAAAACTACCGCCATACCAACGAATCGTGTCATCTGATTTACATCAGAAGAGGTATGAAACTTAATCTTAACGTATTTCCTTCCTAACATATAGAGGAAGTCGCCTTCTGGGCAAATCTCGATGTAGATGTACGAAAAACTACCGCCGTATCAACGAATCGTGTCATCTGATATACATCAGAAGAGGTAGGAAACTTCATAATGGGCCTCCTACAGACAATACGTAGCCTTTTGGCGAAGACAGCATGCCCCAAAAACTGTATCGAGGAACTTACAGATTGAGCCTTATCTGTGTTAACTGTAAGTTCCACCTTCCGTAATCTCTGAAATATAGTCTCAAGATTTCAGATGATTCCTCATAGCCGGCCGCGGTGGTCTAGCGGTTCAGGCGCTCAGTCCGGAACCGCGCGACTACTACGGTCGCAGGTTCGAATCCTGCCTCGGGCATGGATGTGTGTGATGTCCTTAGGTTAGTTAGGTTTAAGTAGTTCTAAGTTCTAGGGGACTGATGACCACAGATGTTAAGTCCCATAGTGCTCAGAGCCATTTTTTTTTGATTCCTCATAAGGCAAATGTACACCACCACATCATCAACGTTGTGATAAAGAAACTTGAACTCAGTTCCTCCAAACACAGTTTCTAGTAACTGAGAGGAAACAGCTGCCCATTTGGACAGCCAAAGGGGACTCGGTTCAATTCAAAAAGGTTCCAGTCTGTGCTAAAATCACTTAACAGCTTGTAAGTCTCCTCAAGGGGTACCTGGTAATATGCCTGATTCAAATATAGACTTGTAACAACTTTAGGATTCTTGAACCAGACAAAGCATAAATGGAGATCGGGGAGAAGAAAAGAAATTTGATGAATTCTCTGTAACCAACTACTGATGTGACTTCTCTGTGGCTTACCCACGACGAAGATAAAGAGATGACGATGGCAGTAGTAGGACAAAGCGGGCATCAGCACGTTTGTTAATGCAGGTTGGCTACACAGGGGTAAGTATACACTCAGGGGCAAGGTAATAACCCCCTGGGGATAATCGTTCCTTTTGATTGACAGGTTCTTAACCTATTTCCCTCCCACCTCTCCCCATCTCCCTCCTCCTCCCAAACCCTCAGGGAATCTCCAACCCACCCCCCTTCCCTTGCTAATATAGGTACACTTTCAGGTCTGAGTTATTCGAATAGCCCTCTCCCACTCTTATCAATCTGATTGACTACTTAATTAAATTAAACAATTAATTAACACCTCCTCCTCTGGTAAATCCCTCCCAACCCTACCCTGCCACTTTCCCCCACCACTCCCCTACCTAGAAATTGACAGTTCTGTGCAGGAGAGGAACGAACTCAAGAAATTGAATTACATACATGACAGTATATTGTTTATATACAAATAGGTCAGCTTTCAGGGGTTGGATTTCTGTTGCTCATCATTCTCTGCTGTTTGAGAGACTTCTTGTAAGAAGTAATTGCATCGATGGCTTTTTTTAAATTCTGATCGCACAAGGAACACCACATGATGAAACACCCATCACACATAATTATGCTGTTAAAAATCATTCAATCGTGAAGCATGCACTGTCCATTGGACCGCACAGAACGCCACCTACACAGGCCACGCCACATCAGCGACAGCCTGAGAAGCAGCCACCAAACGCAGGTATCTGCTTGGCCCCTGTGACTGACAGACTGGATGTCACACTAATCCTCGAAACAAAGTGTCTGAGAAATTCCTGTTGAAACACATGCCCTTTCTCTTTTGTCCACGTGTCCTGCCAGGCCTGCACGCGTTGCCAGGAGCAATTGGACCATTCTGCAAACAAAGCATTGTTTACCTGGTTAATGCATGTGGAATACTGATGCACATGAGAACTTCGTCCTTCCAAGCAAATGTCTGTTTGAGAATCGATTCTGCCATAGCCTGTAAACTGCCCCAGCCCTCCTGGTGCATTTTCTTGTGCTGCATTTCACGAACTACTTTGGGAGCTATTGCATTTGGTGTTGCAGAATATCGTCACATACATAACTTGAAGGTATCACAGGAATTAAATGTACTACTGCACAGAGTACAGGGAAAACGAGAGAGAGAGAGAGAGAGAGAGAGAGAGAGAGAGAGAGAGAGAGAGCTTTGCAGATGACATAAGAATATTTAAACAATATGAGGGTTCTTAGAATCAAGATCAGAAGGTTAAGAATATTTTCATTTAAATAAATCGGGATGAGGATTTTTCTCGTTAAGAAAAGGTATGTTATGTTATCAAAAATGCGTTGATCACAATCAGAAGGTAGTTTTATCCACCGAGACTATATACTTTCATGCGTCTCCTGTGGGTAGACACCTGGGATTTTATAAGACTATGGAAAAAGTGGGATTTCTCTGGACCGAAATGGACATCAATATAAAGAAATTTGTTAAGGAATGTCAAGTGTGTGCACCGCCACACCTGAACGCATAATCTAAAAGAAAAGATCGCGACATATTTGTGAAACTGTCCCTAATTCACTTTGCGAGCTTTTGCGGAAAATACACTTGTTCTTGAGGACGAATTCCTACAGGAGCTACTAAATCCAATTGAATATGGCTCTAAACGCACTTTCAAAAAGATCGCTGCACAGTAGCTTACGTTAGTTTGGCTATGTATACTGCCACTGACCCTTAAAAAAGATTGCGGCCCTCTTGCGAAACTTCTCAGTCTTTTTCCTCTACTCCAAAGTATTTGCATATACAAACAAATTAGGTAAAGTATTTAACACCTTTAATATACAGGGTTGTCCAAAAGTCCAGAAACACCCTTATAAAATTAAAATGGAATAGCAAACAAGGAAACAAAGAAACAAAGTCCCTACACACGAGGAACGGGAAGTGGGAAACTTTATAGGCTATGCCACCAACATGGCGGCCATCTTGAAAGCCGCCATCTTGGATTCAACTCCAAAATTTCAAATGGGCATGTGGTCATGTGACATATCAAACAGATAGAGAATTTCACCAGAGAAACAATGCCGTTGTCATTTTAAACATAGCTTTATTCATCTCAGCTTATAACCAGTTACATGTGGCAGCGGTGGGACACTCGGCAGCATGTGTGTTATGTGCTGGAGAGACGTTACGCCGATGTTACACAGTCCCGAGAGACCACTAACAGTCACAGGAATGGCTCGATATGTTGTCCATTATGTTGGATTGTGAATGCTATCCTCCGACCCCAGTCCTGATGAACTTTGACCAACACATCTGGCTGAATTTGACCACATGCATTTGCAAATGTTGCTTTAAACAATTTTTATCGTAAACACTCGCACACAAAACTCTGCACTCTACTGCCAGATGTACATGTAAGAGAAAGCCAGTATGGCAAAATAAATTTGAAAAAAATTACAGTTAGTAAGTGCAACTACACCGCTTCGAAATTCTGAAGATGATTCTACAAAATATTCTTAAATACACTATAACAGTAGTTTTCTACATGAGGCACGGTTGTACTGGGGTACTCACAGTGTGTCAGCATGTCCACCTGCAGCTCCAGCTCACCACAAAGTGTTGTGCAGATCAGAAGCTGGGGTTTTCCAGACAGATCAATGACTGTGTGGAAACCATGACTGGCACCAGCATGTCATTCGTGCTCTGACCAGCATTCATGTGTCACACTCCTGTGAAACCTTCCTGAGACACTACACACCCTTTTGTGGGAAACAGATCCTGAAACTGATATCAGCTGCTGTATCAGATTGTTACACACCAAATCTATGATATTTTGAAGATGAAATAAATCTGTCTGGAACTCTAAGCAGGATGCTCCCAACTTTTCGAGTTGAAGGGGCTGCCAGACAGAGAGAAATATTTTTATGTCCTGCAGCTGCTGACTGTGGTGTTCATCACTTTTCTGAAATGGTTAGTGGAATTAGCTTATATTTGCTGCTGTTGGAGTCAGGGAGGTTCTTTTTTCTTCACTTCTCGAAGCACACACTGGTGTCTAAGCACACAAGGGAAAATCAAAGCAATTACACAAACAGAATTCGTACACTATCCTATAGACGAGAAAAAGGCTGGAATTTTCGTTGTTCTACAGATGCTGGTCTGGAGATGCTTTAAAGCCACAATGGCAGATGAGCGAAGCATCCTGCCAGAGGAGGATGGTCTGCTTGGACGTGTCTCTGAACACTCGTGGAGAGAAGGCATAGCATGTCTTGTGAATTGAACATTCCGATTGGCTCTTAGTGAATTTACCAACCACACTGCTGCTGCTGCCAATGTGGGAGCACTGTCCGCCATTTTTTTCCGTAGACGAGACTTTCAGTGGAAAAACTGTTTTGTACAGACTGAAAGAAAACTCCATACAGTAGTCATATTGCACTGACAGTTAAAACGCGCAAAAATGGTCTACAGATTATGAAACACAGAAAGACATTTTCTCAAATACAGTACTCTGCTATTGTCGAGGAAAGCTTGAGTTTTTCCATGTGAAACACGCCAAACTGCTGTTGCTGCCGGTGTGGGAGCACTGTCGGCCAGTTTCTGCAGATGACACTTCCAGCGTGGTCTACAGATCATGAAATACGGAAAGACAATTACTCAATTCCACTGCTTTGTTACTGTCGAAGAAAGCATGGGTATTTCAGCGTGAAACTGAACGTTGTACAAAGGCGTTACCCTTTCTGGCCCCGACCTGCTTGCTTGCTTTCTTGCTTTCTACACCCATTTCCAGACTCGTGGATTACAAGAACATCGTTTTTCCCATGTTTTGTCAGAATACCACACCATTTACTCGACAGGTCTCGATATCAAGCACATAGCAGTATGCTACTGATCGCTAGCACATAATAGTTCCGAAGATAAAGACCAGAAATTATATCTCTAGAAACCCAAAACTTTGGCGACGTGCAATGAGGTCGAATATGATGCAAACTACTGTACTGAGCAACTAGCAATTTATCTCATCTGCAAATATCTTTATGTGAAAACTCGAGAAAGTAGAGGAAACTGATAGTACCAGTCGCGGATACCAGTGTCAATGATATAACAGATCCAAAATCGTCCTTCTACTTTAAAAAGTCAACTAAGGTGTTTATCATGTAAGAGAGCCAGGAAACGTGGCTTCCACATGTCTTTCACCATCCAGATGCACACAACACAAACCACAATCGATGTTCTCTCAACCAAATAAAGACGGGAGATGTGCAGAATCAGTCAACCAGATAATTTACATGATAGAGAATAATGGTCCAACGCAAACACACGTCCATATTGAATCCTCTCAAATTTCCACGGAGAACACACTCGATCCCGAAGGCTGCCCAACACATATTGAGTGTTCGCTATTCAGCCGTCTAGAGGGCGACACTTTCAGCTTAGCCATACTCCTGTATCCCAGCTGCCTCTCCAAAAATTGTGCAAATGGCTCTGAGCACTATGGGACTTAACATCTATGGTCACCAGTCCCCTAGAACTTAGAACTACTTAAACCTAACTAACCTAAGGACATCACACACATCCATGCCCGAGGCAGGATTCGAACCTGCCAGCGCGGCGGTCACGCGGTTCCAGACTGAAGCGCCTAGAACCGCATGGCCACACAGACCGGCACTGCCTCACCATTTAGACGGCTCCCATCATAAGCCTTAATGTCAATCGTTCTGGCGACAAGCAGTTGCAGCCGTGATCCCCACTCCCCAGACAGAATCGTATTAGGAAACTAGCCACATATATTTTAGCGCTGTACTTATAATTAAAAATTAAGTTTGGACACTCAATCTGACGATATTCGATAGTGAGTGAAGTATCGGAGATACCACTCCCAATGGTTGTGGGTCTAGAAATATGAATATACCATTCTTATGACTGGACATAGTTCTGCACATAAAAATATCTTTCATTCCCCTTATGGCTATCACAGTTTTCCACGCCAAATTCATACTTTCCTTTATGACGAACCAAAACCATTTTCCTTGGACATTTTGGCACAGACACATACTTTATAAGCCTAGAGACCACGTATCTCCTACAACCAAGTATAATACTTCGCCAATAACTTAATGCTGGCAGTACCAAACAATACTGAGCGAAAAAATGAGTCAGTATTTTTGCTTGCCAGTGGTACTAATGTGTCTTAGAAAGGGAGACGTAATCGTTTTACAGGCTACCAGATGTGAAAAAACAAAATCCAAATGGCTATGTTACTGTCACAAGCCTTCTTGGCTCTACAGTGGCTACAAGTATCGTTTGTGATATCCACGGTAAATACTGTACAAGCCTTATAAATCATGTTATGGCATTACCTCCAAATGAAGATGTTTGCCACACACATGCTGTGGCACTAAAAACAGATGGTGATCGCCAGGGTGTGTGTTAACAGACTGACAGCGCGCTACACGTCGCTGGCGGTGTAAAGTCGCAATAAAAATTTAGAAAGTGATCGGCTAAGGAACGTGCTATGAAGCTGGTATTTGCAATTCCCTCGTTGTTCCGCTAAAGATTTTTCCAGTATTCGTAAGGTATTCTAGCCTGATACCATGTCACAGCTACTATGATATATCCACTGAGTTACAACGTTGGTTGACTGAAAATGATCATGTACAGTTGGGGGAGTTGCTATGCTAAGAATCACTTTGAAAATGCAATGCTAGATCAAAGTCGTAAGAAATGTAACTAACGTTTCAGATCTATAGTGTTAGGCTTTCTGGTAGAAACATTGTCTGCAATTTGGAATCAAGTCTGTCCATTCAACCACATGCCTTCAATGGATCCTATGGAGATGTCATTTAATGACTATAGCCACTAGTGAATCATATTCGTGGCGCTCTCATATCTCGAATCGATTCGTCTTTTTCGAAAGTATCTGCTACAGTAAAATTCCAGTGTGATTTTAGAGAGTCCCTACGCGTCTTGTAACTCTTCCTCAGACTCTGCCCACCATTCCTGCAGCTTTGTGAATGTGATCGTGCCAGTTTAAATTGGAATGGAGCAGAAGTCGAAGAGTGCTACATCTACCACTTCTGCAACCTGTGCAGAAATAGGGTGAGCTGAGTTAATGCGACAAGACCATGTTTTGACCACTCGGTGGAAATGGGAACATGTTGTTGTAGCTCCACCAACCATGTATGATGTGTAAGGTCAGCGCCAAACGAAACCTGCTCCTGCAAAATGAGGTAGTATAAAAGGCAGTAAGAGCAATTACAAGAACTGTGAGAAGGGTAAGGATTTTGCTGCTTTATTGCAGTGAGTCTCCAAACTACAAACAGATACTTCAGTCCGAAGCAGATCTGTCTCTCAGGGTCTATTCACGTCTGTCACCCAAACATTCTCTCTGTCATGTACCACCCAACAGAGAATAAAAGATTGCATACTATAAAAAGCTCTGCTATCTTTGTCGGACAGAGAACTCGACACACACACACACACACACACACACACACGCGTTGTGACGTTGAGCATATGCACCGACACCAATTTAATATACAGTTATTGAGACACTCAGTCGCCTGCACAGACCAGAGAAAAATGTCACCTGTACTGTAGGAGGAGGACTATATCCCACAGACTATCAGTCGCAAAAGAAGGTCGTTGTGTCCCTGTGTTATTGTTTGAAACAATGTTTATTTTCTTCTGGCACACGTCCAAGCAGCATGTGATACAGGTTTGTCACTGCCATACATTTTTTTCCACAGTGACTTCATGGCCTTTGTGAAGTTATAACTGAAATTAACCCATTTCGAGTCATTGGTTCTGACTGAAAACTCGACATTGCACAGTGCACATTATGTCGCTGCTGCTTCCACAACGCACACACTGGAAACTGGTTCTCTTTCCTATGTGATATTTGCGGAGTATAGCTTTACAGAGATGTAAAGGTGTCTGAAGGTGCTTGATGACCTCTACATTTAAACTCATATTTCACAGTGATGGGGTAACAGATGGGTTGGTGTTCCATTTCGACTGATTCCTAATATTGCAGTTACGTACACAATCAGTGTTTCGGTGCTAGCCGTCCCCAGAAGGTATTGCCCCTCCACCAAGTCTCTTTCTCCATATAAACAAGTGATGTCAGTCACTCATATGTGGTACTCAACAGCGTACCAGTGGATGAATGGGTGGAAGTGACACTGTTAATGTATTGTAACATTAAGTATCACAGTTGATAGTGCAATTAATTTTAGCAATTTCACCATAATTTCAACACCGACCAATACGGGAACACAATTCCCAATTTTGTATCATCGCTAAAACGCCCCTCCACCACATTACAAGAACTATGTACTTGATTCCGAATGTAGATAGATGACTTTGCAGTACGTTCATTCATTGTTAATTCTCGAACATATACACCAAAGTATATTAGAAAGCGATCTACAAATTTCTAGCACTTCGATCATGGCTCGTAAATTTCAACCTTTCTCTTGCGACTGGAGGTCATAAACCAGTCTTGCATTCTTTGGATAATGTATGGGATTGGAATATTTCCGCATATTGTCTTTGGCCTACTCTCACTGCAGTGCTGTCACCAATTTAATCTGCAGTAGACCACTATATTCTGCGTCTCATGAAGGGATACAGTGAGCTGAGTCCATCACTGCTGTCCTGCTTCAATCTTGCTCACGGTACCCAATACAGGTACACAAGGTTTCTCCATGTGCACGCATGTCGAGAATGTTAGCTCAACTTATCCATATATAGTAGTAGACATAAAAAGTTATGATGTAATAGCAGATGGTTAAGAAGAAGCAAAAATATGTGGTTTTTATGGATGATGAAGCTCCAGGAAGACAGAGTTCGAAGTATTTACGTAAATCAAGAGGTATATAAGAGAGAACATAAAGACATGCACTCCTAAGACTACACAGTTCTGCACTTAAAACACATTATAATTTTAGAGTAGTGTGGTTTACGACCTATTAGTCATGTGAAATGCAAAGCTGTTAATATTTGTGTAAGAAATATATTTTGAGAACATGACATTCATTCGCCTTGCAGATTTCCCTACCATAAACTATTGTTGTTGTGGTCTTCAGTCCAGAGACTGGTTTGATGCAGCTCTCCATGCTGCTGTATCCTGTGCAAGCTTCTTCATCTCCCAGTACCTATTGCAGCCTACGTGCTTCTGAATCTGTTTTGTGTATTCATCTCTTGGTCTCCCTCTAAGATTTTCAGCCTCCATGCTTCCCCCCAATACCAAACTGGTGATCCCTTGATGCCTCAGAACATGTCCTACCAACCGGTCCCTTCTTCTTGTCAAGTTGTGCCACAAACTCCTCTTCTCCCCAATACCTTCTCATTAGTTACGTGATCTACCCATCTAATCTTCAGCATTCTTCTGTAGCACCACATTTCGAAAGCTTCTATTCTCTTCTTGTCTAAACTATTTATCGTCCACGCTTCACTTCCATACATGGCTACACTCCATACAAATACTTTCAGAAACGACTTCCTGACACTTAAATCTATACTCGATGTTAACAAGTTTCTCTTCTTGAGAAATGCTTTCCTTGCCATTGCTAGTCTTCATTTTATATCCTCTCTACTTCGACCATCATCAGTTATTTTGTTCCCCAAATAGCAAAACTCCTTTACTACTTTAAGTGTCTCATTTCCTAATCTAATTGCCTCAGCATCACCCGATTTAATTCGACTACATTTCATTATCCTCGTTTTGATTTAGTTGATGTTCATCTTATATCCTTCTTTCAAGACACTGTCCATTCCTTTCAACTGCAATTCCAGGTTCTTTGCTGTCTCTCACAGAAATACAATGTCATCGGCGAACCTCAAAGATTTTATTTCTTCTCCATGGATTTTAATTCCTACTCCCAGTTTTTCTTTTGTTTCCTTTACTGCTTGCTCAATATACAGATTGAATAACATCGGGGATACGCTACAACCCAGTCTCACTCCCTTCACAGCCACTGCTTCCCTTTCATGCCCCTAGCCTTTTGGTTTCTGTACGATTTGTAAATAGCATTTCGCTCCCTGTATTTTACTCCTGCCACCTTCAGAATTTAAAAGAGAGTGTTCCAGTCAACGTTGTCAAAAGCTTTCTCTGAGTCTACAAATGCTAGAAGCGTAGGTTTTTCCTTTCCTTAATCTATTTTCTAAGATAAGTCGTAGGGTCAATAGTGCCTCACGTGTTCCAACATTTCTACGGAATCCAAACCCATCTTCCCCGAGGTCGGCTTCTACCTGTTTTTCCATTCGTCTGTAAAGAATTCGTGTTAGTATTTTGCAGCAGTGGCTTATTAAACTGAAAGTTCAGTAATTTTCACATCTGTCAACACCCGCTTTCTTTCGGATTGGAATTACTATATTCTTCTTGAAGTCTGAGGGTATTTCGCTTGTCTCATACATCTTGTTCACTAGATGGTAGAGTTTTGTTATGCCTGGCTCTCCCAAGGCTATCAGTAGTTCTAATGGAATGCTGTCTACTCCCGGGGCCTTGTTTCGACTTAAGTCTTTCGGTGCTCTGTCAAACTCTTCACGCGGTATCATATCCCCCATTTCATCTTCATCTACATTCCCTTCCATTTCCATAATATTGTCCTCAAGAACATCGCCCTTGTGTAGACCCTCTGTATACTCCTTCCACCTTTCTGCTTTCCCTTCTTTGGCTAGAACTGGGTTTCCATCTGAGCCCTTGGTATTCATACAAGTGGTTCTCTTTTCTCCAAAGGTGTCTTTAATTTTCCTGTAGGCAGTATGCGCCTCTACATCCTTACATTTGTCCTCTAGCCATCCCTGCTTAGCCATTTTGCACTTCCTGTCGATGTCATTTTTGAGACGTTTGTATTCCTTTTTGTCTGCTTCATTTACTGCATTTTTGTATTTTCTTCTTTCATCAATTAAATACAATATCTCTTCTGTTACCTAAGGATTTATACTATCCCTCGTCTTTTTACCTACGTAATCCTCTGCTGCCTTCACTATTTCATCTCTCAAGGCTACCCATTCTTCTTCTACTGTATTTCTCTCCCCCATTCTTGTCAATCGTTCCCTAATGCTCTCCCTGAAACTCTGTACATCCTCTGGTTCTTTCAGTTTATCCAGGTCCCATCTCCCCAAATTCTCACCTTTTTTCTGTTTCTTCAGTTTTATTCTGCAGTTCATAACCAATAGATTGTGGCCAGAGTTCAAATCTGCCCCTGGAAATGTCTTACAGTTTAAAACCTGGTTCCTGAATCTCTGTCTTACCATTATATAATCTATCTGAAACCTTCTATTATCCCGAGGCTTCTTCCATGTGTACAAACTTCTGTTGACGAATTGTGAAATGAAAAAACTGCTTCCTTAAAACATCGATCCTATGTGATATTTGCGGAGTATAGCTTTACAGAGATGTAAAGCGCGCACTGTTCACATTCAATGAAGGTTCAGAAATTAAACTGTGGTCTCATCAGTCCTATATAAAAAGATCATTAGTAACAGAGAATGCCTCTTACAAGGAAAGAGACAAATACATAGTGGCGACGTTTGACATGCCACCACTAACTTTGTAAACAGGATATCTATCAAACAGACGTATACACAGAGATTGCAGTACCTCAAACTCCTATTGCTAATTTGGAATCACCGTAGTAATGAAACTGAAGACTCAATTTTGAACCCAACATGCGATAGGGGAACGAAGTACTTCGCATAAATTTTAGTTCGTTTAGAGAAAAGCGCTGAAACAGGACTGACATGCTTCATCGTCATCACACGTGAGATCGAAGTCCTCTGATTATTGAGACATTTGTTGCTAGCGATCGCAAGTGGATACTGCTCTAAGTCACACACTGAACACGCAGTTGTATATGAGTTGAACAAAGGTTATGCCACACAACTGATGCACCCCAACAGAACAACGGAGAAAAATTGTTAAATGACCTGCAGCAACATCTCCCTCTCTTCTAGACTGCATCATTAGTCTACAATTAAATCATATCTTGTTACAACTCGATCTCAACCGATCGCTCCTTCCACTTTCTGTCATCCATTAAGGCAGATGCAAGTATGTTTAGAGGGAGATGGTTCTCTTTCCTCCAGGGAAGCGTCAGAGACAGCAGTGAACTAGCGTGTGTCACTGTACCTCAATAGACATACAGTGGAATGTCGCCATACAGCAGCTGTTCGTCAGCTGACACCATAAGGTTGTGATTGGCAAGACAGGTGGGATCACCTTTGAGGGCAGTGCCGTGTATGTTTTGTGTGTGAGTGTATTTGAAAGAAATTGTTTAAACAAACATTTGCACACGTATTGAGGCGTTAAATACTTTACCTAATTTGTTTATGCATGCAAATATTTTGGAGTGGAGGAAGAAGACTGAGAAGTATCACAAGTGTGCCGCAATCTTTTTTTAGAGTCAGTGGCAGTATGCATTGCAAAAATGACGTAAGCTACTGCGCATCGATCTTTTTGAAAGTGTGTTTAAAGCCATATTCAGTTGGATTGGGTAGCTTCTGAAGGAGCTCGTGCTCAGAGACAAGAGTATGTCCCTCAAAAGGGCGTAAAATGAATCAGGGACGGTTTCACAAGTGTGTCCCGATCTTTTCTTGTAGAGTATGTGTTCAAGTGTGGCGGTGGAGATATTCCTTGGAACTGTTTAAATATTCTGAAGTCATCTGCAAAACTCTTTCTCTCTCTCTCTCTCTCTCTCTCTCTCTCTCTCTCTCTCTCTCTCTCTCTCTCTCTCTTTGTGCAGTGGTACATTTAATTCCTGTGATATCTTCAAGTTATGTGTGTGACGATATTCTGCAACAACAAATGTAATAACTCCCAAAGGAGTTAATGAAATGCAAAACAAGGAAGTGCACCAGGAGGGCTGGGACACTTAAGAGTCCATGGTGTAATGGATTCTCAAACAGATATCTGCCTTGGAAGGATGGAGTTTCCAAGTGCATCGGTATTCTGTAGTCATTTGCTGGGTAAACACAGCTTTGGGTGTGGTGCAGTATGACCATGACCGATGCCACGTGCAGGCCCGACAGGGCGCAAGGAGAAAAAGAGAGAGAGTGTATGTTTCGACAAGAATTTATTTGTTGCTTTTGTTCAAGGATTAGTGAGACATCCGGTCTGTGAGTCGCGGGGGCCGAGCGGTCACCTGCGTGTTGCGGCTGCTTATCAGGGTTTCGCTGGCGTGGCGTGGCTGGCGGCCTGTGTAGGTGGCGTTCTTTTCGGTCCAGTGGACAGTGCATGCTTCACTATTGAATGATTTTTAACAGCATAAATGTGTGTGATGGGTGTTTCATTATGTGGTGTTCCATGTGCGATTAGAATAAAAAAAAGCCATCGATGTAATTACTTCTTACAAGAGCTGCATCTTCTCTAACAGCAGAAAATGATGAACAAGAGAAATTCTACCCCTGAAAACTGAATCTTTTATAAATAAACAATATACCCTCACCTATGTAATGCAATTACCTGTCACGAAACCATTCCCTCCAGCACAGAGCTGCCAGTTTCTAGGTAGGTTAGTGGAGGGAGGGGGCTTTACCCCAGGAGGGGTTGATAATGGTCAATCAGATTGATAAGAGTGAGAGGGAGCTATTCGAATAACTCAGACTTGACAGTATGCCTGTATCAGCGAGGGGGAGGGAGGTGGGCTGGAGATTTCCTGAGGAGTTGGGTGGAGGAGGGGTTGGGGTTAAGGTTGGGGTTGGGGAGCAATAGGGGAGCAATAGGTTAAGGACCTGTCAATCAAAAGGATGGATTATCCCCAGGGGGTTATTACCTGTCAATCAAAAGAGAAGAATAGGTTTGCCCATGACTGCACACGTGCCCCTGATGTATGCAACTTGCAGTGACAAAACGTATTGATGCCCACTTTCTCCTATCACAAATGGCTGAATTACCATCTCCTGTAACGTCTTTTCTACTGACTGCTTCGATTTCTTCATACTTCATAATTCTGCAAGCACCTAACAAAAATTTGCACACGTTGGCATAACTTTGTGCTTATTTGACCAGGTGGACGTTAAAACTGGTCAAAAATTTCACAAAGTGCTATTCGGTGCTGTGACATTGGCCATTTGTCAGTGTGAATTCATGACATTCATGACCTGTGTTCACAAAACAACAGCCGTAATTATAAATTTGATTTCACAATAACCACCTGAAAATTTGGTAAAAGACCTATCTTAGCTATAATATCATAACCAAGTATTACATGTTGGTAAGATTATTCACTATCCTAAACCGAGCTTTCCAAGTAAAATCATCGATGCACAACCAATTACCCTGACACAGAATGTGTTGGCTGAATTGGAGGAGCCTTGCAATGATGCTGATTTAGTTCCAGCCAATGGTCATCAACAACCGAGATTGGAAGTCTTGCTTTCCAGAAGAGTACAAACACGTTCATTATTAATTTGACAACAAATGTAATGCAAGGTGCCTGCTGTGGGGTTCCCTACTCGTGGAATGTGTTGGTCACGAATAACATTCCACCTGCACCGTTTCCTTAATTGTCAACACCTACTACTAGCTTTAGTTTGGTTTCAAAACCGCTAATGTGGTCCCTTTTCATCATACTGATAGCATTTAATCTCACTTCTGTGCAATCTGCCTTGCTACCTCCCAGTCTGTACCGTGAGTGAAAGCTGGCAATTGACATGATGTCTTTGATCCTTATACATTGTTGTTGTTGTGGTCTTCAGTACTTTGACTGGTTTGATGCAGCTCTCCATGCTACTCTATCCTGTGCAAGCTTCTTCATCTCCCAGTAATTACTGCAACCTACATCCTTCTGAATCTGCTTAGTGTATTGATCTCTTGGTCCCCCTCTACGATTTTTACCCTCCACGCTGCCCTCCAATGCTAAATTTGTGATCCCTTGATGCCTCAAAACATGTCCTACCAACCGATCCCTTCTTCTAGTCAAGTTGTGCTACAAACTTCTCTTCTCCCCAATCCTATTCAATACCTCCTCATTAGTTACATGATCTACCCACCTCATCTTCAGCATTCTTCTGTAGCACCACATTTCGAAAGCTTCTATTCTCTTCTTGTCCAAACTGGTTATCGTCAATGTTTCACTTCCATACATGGCTACACTCCATACAAATACTTTCAGAAACGACTTCCTGACACTTAAATCTAAACTCGAAGTTAACAAATTTCTCTTCTTCAGAAACGATTTCCTTGCCGATGCCAGTCTACATTTTATATCCTCTCTACTTCGATCATCATCAGTTATTTTACTCCCTAAATAGCAAAACTCCTTTACTACTTTAAGTGTCTCATTTCCTAATCTAATTGTCTCAGCATCACCCGATTTAATTTGACTACATTCCATTATCCTCGTTTTGCTTTTGTTGATGTTTATCTTATATCCTCCTTTCAAGACACTGTCCATTCCGTTCAACTGCTCTTCAAAGTCCTTTGCTGTCTCTGACAGAATTACAATGTCATCGGCGAACCTCAAAGTTTTTATTTCTTCTCCATGGATTTTAATACCTACTCCGAAATTTTCTTTTGTTTCCTTCACTGCTTGCTCAATATACAGATTGAATAACATCGGGGAGAGGCTACAACCCTGTCTCACTCCCTTCCCAACCACTGCTTCCCTTTCATGCCCCTCAACTCTTATAACTGCCATTTGGTTTCAATACTAATTGTAAATAGCCTTTCGCTCCCTATATTTTACCACTGCCACCCTCAGAATTTGAAAGAGAGTTTTCCAGTCAACATTGTCAAAAGCTTTCTCTAAGTCTACAAATGCTAGAAACGTAGGTTTGCCTTTTCTTAATCTTTCTTCTAAGATAAGTCGTAAGGTTAGTATTGCCTCACGTGTTCCAACATTTCTACGGAATCCAAACTGATCTTCCCCGAGGTCCGCTTCTACCAGTTTTTCCATTCGTCTGTAAAGAATTCGCGTTAGTATTTTGCAGCTGTGACTTATTAAACTGATAGTTCGGTAATTTTCACATTTGTCAACACCTGCTTTCTTTGGGATTGGAATTATTATATTCTTCTTGAAGTCTGTGGGTATTTCGCCTGTCTCATACATCTTGCTCACCAGATGGTAGAGTTTTGTCATGACTGGCTCTCCCAAGGCCATCAGTAGTTCTAATGGAATGTTGTCTACTCCGGGGGCCTTGTTTCGACTCAGGTCTTTCAGTGCTCTGTCAAACTCTTCACGCAGTATCTTATCTTCCATTTCATCTTCATCTACATCCTCTTCCAATTCCATAATATTGTCGTCAAGTACATCGCCCTTGTATAAACCCTCTATATACTCCTTCCACCTTTCTGCCTTCCCTTCTTTGCTTAGAACTGATTTTCCATCTGAGCTCTTGATATTCATACAAGTGGTTCTCTTCTCTCCAAAGGTCTCTTTAATTTTCCTGTAGGCAGTATCTATGTTACCCCTAGTGAGACAAGCCTCTACATCCATACATTCGTCCTCCAGCCATCCCTGCTTAGCCATTTTGCACTTCCTGTCGATCTCATTTTTGAGACGTTTGTATTCGTTTTTGCCTGCTTCATTTACTGCATTTTTATATTTTCTCCTTTCATCAATTAAATTCAATATTTCTTCTGTTACCCAAGGATTTCTATTAGCCCTCGTCGTTTTACTTACTTGATCCTCTGCTGCCTTCACTACTTCATCCCTCAGAGCTACCCATTCTTCTTCTACTGTATTTCTTTCCCCCATTGCTGTCAATTGTTCCCTTATGCTCTGCCTGAAACTCTGTACAACCTCTGGTTCTTTCAGTTTATCCAGGCCCCATCTCCTTAAATTCCCGCCTTTTTGCAGTTTCTTCAGTTTCAATCTGCAGTTCATAACCAATAGATTGTGGTCAGAATCCACATCTGCCCCTGGAAATGTCTTACAAATTAAAACCTGGTTCCTAAATCTCTGTCTTACCATTATGTAATCTATCTGATACCTTTCAGTATCTCCAGGATTCTTCCAGGTATACAACCTTGTCTCATGATTCTTGAACCAAGTGTTAGCTATGATTAAGTTATGCTCTGTGCAAAATTCTACCAGGCGGCTTCCTCTTTCATTTCTTCCCCCCAATCCATATTCACCTACTACGTTTCCTTCTCTCCCTTTTCCTACCGACGAATTCCAGTCACCCATGACTATTAAATTTATACATCACACTTTGAATATAGCAGGTTGACTGGTCTGAGTTGGTAATTTGTGGACATTAGGCAGAAGAAAGCTCTCTGCCTAACTTCTGATCTCATACCTTCTACGAGTGGACTAATTCCTGCAAGCTGACCCTTACCTTGTTGTTCTTGTGGTTGTTCTGGTCTTCAGTCCTGAGACTGGTTTGATGCAGCTCTCCATGCTACTCTATCCTGTGCAAGCTTCTTCATCTCCCAGTAATTACTGCAACCTACATCCTTCTGATGCTGCTTAATGTATTCATCTCTTGGTCTCCCTCTACGATTTTTACCCTCCACGCTGCCCTCCAATGCTAAATTTGTGATCCCTTGATGCCTCAGAACATGTCCTACCAACCGGTCCCTTCTTCTTGTTAAGTTGTGCCACAAACTGCTCTTATCCCCAATTCTATTCAATACCTCCTCATTAGTTATGTGATCTACCCATCTAATCTTCAGTATTCTTCTGTAGCACCACATTTCGAAAGCTTCTATTCTCTTCTTGTCCAAACTATTTATCGTCCATGTTTCACTTCCATACATGGCTACATTCCATACAAGTACATTCAGAAACGACTTCCTGACACTTAAATCTATACTCGATGTCAACAAATTTCTCTTCTTCAGAAACGCTTTCCTTGCCATTGCCAGTCGACATTTTATATCCTCTCTACTTCGACCATAATTATTTTTCTCCCCAAATAGCAAAGCTCCTTTACTACTTTAAGTGTCTCATGTCCTAATCTAATTGTCTCAGCATCACCCGACTTAGTTCGACAACATTCCATTATCCTCGTTTTGCTTTTGTTGATGTTCATCTTATATCCTTCTTTCAAGACACTGTCCATTCCGTTTAACTGCTCTTCCAAGTCCTTTGCTGTCTCTGACAGATTTACAATCTCAACGGCGAACCTCAAAGTTTTTACTTCTTCTCCATTAATTTTAATACCTACTCCCAATTTTTCTTTTGTTTTCTTTAGAGCTTGCTCAATATACAGATTGAATAACAACGTGGAGAGGTTCCAACCCTGTCTCACTCACTTCCCAACCGCTACTTCCCTTTCATGTCCCTCGTCTCTTATAATTGCCATCTGGTTTCTGTACAAATTGTAAATAGCCTTTCGCTCCCCGTATTTTACCCCTGCCACCTTTAGAATTTGAAAGAGAGTATTCCAGTCAACATTGTCAATAGCTTTCTCTAAGTCTACAAATGCTAGAAGGATTGGTTTGCCTTTCCTTAATCTTTCTTCTAAGATAAGTCGTAAGGTCAGTATTGCCTCACGTGTTCCAATATTTCTACGGAATCCAAACTGATCTTCCCCCAGGTTGGCTTCTACTAGTTTTCCATTCGTCTGTAAAGAATTCGCGTTAGTATTTTGCAGCTGTGGCTTATTAAACTGATTGTTCGGTAATTTTCACATCTGTCATCACCTACTTTCTTTGGGATTGGAATTATTACAATCTTCTTGAAGTCTGAGGGTATTTCACCTGTCTCAAACATGTTGTTCACCAGATGGTAGAATTTTGTGAGGACTGGTTCTCCCAAGGCCGTCAGTAGTTCTAAAGGAATGTTGTCTACTCCCGGGGCCTTGTTTCGACTCAGGTCTTTCTGTGCTCTGTCAAACTCTTCACGCAGTATTGTATCTCCCATTTCGTCTTCATCTACATTCTCTTCCATTTCCAGAATATTGTCCTCAAGTACGTCGCTCTTGTAAAGACCCTCTATATACTCCTTCCACCTTTCTGTTTTCCCTTCTTTGCCTAGAACTGGGTTTCCATCTGAGCTCTTGATATTCATACAAGTGGTTCTCTTTTCTCCGAAGGTCTTTTTAATTTTCCTGTAGGCAGTATCTATCTTACCGCTAGTGAGATAAGCCTCTACATCCTTACATTTGTCCTCTAGCCATCCCTGCTTAGCCATTTTGCACTTCCTGTCGATCTCATTGTGGAGACGTTTGTATTCGTTTTTGCCTGCTTCATTTACTGCATTTTCATATTTTCTCCTTTCATCAATTAAATTCAGTATTTCTTCTGTTACCCAAGGATTTCTACTAGCCCTCGTCTTTTTACCTACTAGGTCCTCTGCTGCCTTCACTGCTTCATCTCTCAAAGCTACCCAATCTTCTTCTACTGTATTTCTTTCCCCCATTCCTGTCAATTGTTCCCTTATGCCCTCCCTGAAACTCTGTACAACCTCTTGTTCTTTCAGTTTATCCAGGTCCCATCTCCTTAAATTCCCACATTTTTTCAGTTTTTTCAGTTTTAATCTACAGATCATAACCAATAGATTGTGGTCAGAGTCCACATCAGCCCCTGGAAATGTCTTACAATTTAATACCTGGTTCCTAAATCTCTGTCTTACCATTATATAATCTATCTGATACCTTCTAGTATTTCCAGGATTCTTCCGTGTGTACAACCTGCTTTTATGATTCTTGAACCAAGTGTTAGGTATAATTAAGTTATGCTCTGTAAGAAATTCTACCAGACGACTTCCTCTTTCATTTCTTTCCCCCAATCCATATTCATCTACTGTGTTTTCTTCTCTCCCTTTTCCTACTCTTGAATTCTAGTCACCCATGACTATTAAATTGTCGTTTCCCTTCACTACCTGAATAATTTCTATTATCTCATCATACATTTCACCAATTTCTTCATCATCTGCAGAGCTAGTTGGCATATAAACTGTAGTAGGTGTGGGTTTCGTGTATATCTTGGCCACGTTAATGCGTTCACTATGCTGTTTGTAGTAGCTTACCCGCACTCCTATATTTTAATTCTTTATTAAACCTACTCCTGCATTACCCCTATTTGATTTTGTATTTATAACTCTGTATTCACCTGAACAAAAATCTTGTTCCTCCTGCCACCGAACTTCACTCATTCCCAATATATCTAACTTTAACCTATCCTTTTCCCTTTTTAAGTTTTCTAACCTACCTGCCCGATTAAGAGATCTGACATTCCACGCTCCGATCCACAGAACGCCAGTTTTCTTTCTCCTGATAACGCCGTCCTCTTGAGTAGCCCTCGACCGGAGATGCGAATGGGGGACTATTTTACCTCCTGAATATTTTACACAAGAGGATGCCATCATCATTTAACCATACAGTAAAGCTGCATGCCCTCGGGAAAAATTGCGACTGTAGTTTCCCCTTGCTTTCAGCTGTTCGCAGTACCAGCACAGCAAGGCCGTTTTGGTTAGTGTTACAAGGCCGGATCAGTCAATCATCCAGACTGTTGCCCCTGCAACTACTGAAAAGGCTGCTGCCCCTCTTCAGGAACCACACGTTTGTCCGGCCTCTCAACAGATACCCCTCCGTTGTGGTTGCACTTACGGTACGGCCATCTGTATCGCTGAGGCACGCAAGCCTCCCCACCAGCGGCAAGGTCCATGGTCCATGGGGAGGGGGGGGGGGAGCCTTACCTTACAAATTTCATCAGATCATTAACTGAGCTAGTCCATAAGTTTCCTATAGTACTAACAAACTTCTTCAAATTTATTGAACATCCTAAAGTTTCCTATAGTACTAACAAACAACTTCAAATTTATTGGGCATCCTAGGAAAAACATTAACCATCCTAATCACTTGCATTGGCTAACTGGTCTAGTATTTGATTCCACCTCCTTACTTTCACTTCTACTTTCTTCGCTACCCGAGCCTAACCTTTCTATTCCGATTGTTGGTCTAGCTTCTCGCCCCCATTAGCCTTGCTTACATCTCTGAATCTGTTATCGTAGGCCTTCGCGAAGGATGGTGGCCGAACATTAAAAAGTTCTAAAATAGCTCTGATCTCTGCAACAGCGGCGTTTATTACCGTCAGCGTGTACTGCTGTCGGCCAGGAACACCACCAATAAGCCGGTGATTTCGTTAAGAACGTCAACTTGTTCTGGTATTGTACCCCCTAATTGCTTCCTTACATTCGTAGCTCACACCACAGCTTGTTCTGCCTAAGTAGTTTCACAAGCTGTGCAGTAGGAGTACCCATGTTAAAGCATTTCAGAACGTATTACAAGCAAGATGTACTTTACCAACTCAACTTCAATCGACCCAGAAGCGTAATCAGCTGGCCGGAGGTATTTAGTGGTGGGGAGTGGAGGACTGAGATTTTAGCAGCTGACTAGGTTGAGCTGAATAGCATTTATTGAAGAATAAGTTTTTGACAATAATATCAGAGGCTACAGTGGAGATTCCGTCATGGCCCCGGATCCACCAGCCTGGGGGCACTACTGTCCACTGTCCCCCAGTAACGAGCCACAGATGCCATCGCTGTAAATGAGATATGCTTGAGAAGCAGTGCCCACTTTCATGTTACCACCCTTCAAATGCCACAGACAACACGACAAATTTAAAGGTCTTGTGTCAAATATACTTTTAAAAGAATCTACATTTGAAATTCCATTAATGTATTATTAAAGAATTTATGCAGTATTTTAAAAAATCTCTAAAATCGACAGATTCTCATTTAATAAAAATGTGGAACTGACTCCAAATTCCACAATTTCTTTGAAAGTTGACTTTAGTCTCGTAACAATAAAAAATCAGTTTAAATGAGCAGTACCAACACTTAAATTTTCTTTAACTTTAAATTACATCACCTTTAACCGACCATAACAATTCACACACCTTTAACATAAAATGAACCAATAAACACAGGACAACACAACACAGAACTATGAATACCCAGTCCACTAACTTTATGGTACAAAATTACGCACTATGCTTTCTACATGAAAATGCATCAGCCCACTTCTTTTTCTCGTGCAGGAGAACTCGAATTGCTTAACATGCCTTAAGATAGATATATTTTGAAATAGGCCAGCTTAACAGTGCTAGATTTGCGTAGATACCACTTACACTAGGTAACTACACTCCTGGAAATGGAAAAAAGAACACATTGACACCGGTGTGTCAGACCCACCATACTTGCTCCGGACACTGCGAGAGGGCTGTACAAGCAATGATCACACGCACGACACAGCGGACACACCAGGAACCGCGGTGTTGGCCGTCGAATGGCGCTAGCTGCGCAGCATTTGTGCACCGCCGCCGTCAGTGTCAGCCCGTTTGCCGTGGCATACGGAGCTCCATCGCAGTCTTTAACACTGGTAGCATGCCGCGACAGCGTGGACGTGAACCGTATGTGCAGTTGACGGACTTTGAGCGAGGGCGTATAGTGGGCATGCGGGAGGCCGGGTGGACGTACCGCCGAATTGCTCAACACGTGGGGCGTGAGGTCTCCACAGTACATCGATGTTGTCGCCAGTGGTCGGCGGAAGGTGCACGTGCCCGTCGACCTGGGACCGGACCGCAGCGACGCACGGATGCACGCCAAGACCGCAGGATCCTACGCAGTGCCGTAGGGGACCGCACCGCCACTTCCCAGCAAATTAGGGACACTGTTGCTCCTGGGGTATCGGCGAGGACCATTCGCAACCGTCTCCATGAAGCTGGGCTACGGTCCCGCACACCGTTAGGCCGTCTTCCGCTCACGCCCCAACATCGTGCAGCCCGCCTCCAGTGGTGTCGTGACAGGCGTGAATGGAGGGACGAATGGAGACGTGTCGTCTTCAGCGATGAGAGTCGCTTCTGCCTTGGTGCCAATGATGGTCGTATGAGTGTCTGGCGCCGTGCAGGTGAGCGCCACAATCAGGACTGCATACGACCGAGGCACACAGGGCCAACACCCGGCATCATGGTGTGGGGAGCGATCTCCTTCACTGGCCGTACACCATTGGTGATCGTCGAGGGGACACTGAATAGTGCACGGTACATCCAAACCGTCATCGAACCCATCGTTCTACCATTCCTAGACCGGCAAGGGAACTTGCTGTTCCAACAGGACAATGCACGTCCGCATGTATCCCGTGCCACCCAACGTGCTCTAGACGGTGTAAGTCAACTACCCTGGCCAGCAAGATCTCTGGATCTGTCCCCCATTGAGCATGTTTGGGACTGGATGAAGCGTCGTCTCACGCGGTCTGCACGTCCAGCACGAGCGCTGGTCCAACTGAGGCGCCAGGTGGAAATGGCATGGCAAGCCGTTCCACAGGACTACATCCAGCATCTCTACGATCGACTCCATGGGAGAATAGCAGCCTGCATTGCTGCGAAAGTTGGATGTACACTGTACTAGTGCCGACATTGTGCATGCTCTGTTGCCTGTGTCTATGTGCCTGTGGTTCTGTCAGTGTGATCATGTGATGTATCTGACCCCAGGAATGTGTCAATAAAGTTTCCCCTTCCTGGGACAATGAATTCACGGTGTTCTTATTTCAATTTCCAGGAGTGTAATAAATAAATTGGCCTAATGGAGCGTGCTACATCACATCTAACGCTGAATTTCTCATACTCGTCCTTTTAACTAAATACACACTGGCAACCAACACTAAAAGTCGTCGCCGATTGTGCCTAACTACAAATTTCTAAATCATCAGCTCTTTGCCCATAATGAATGTTGCGAAATGCCAGTACACTTCCTGAAACTTGAATAGCTTACCGTGCGAAGTTGGGCTGATGCTCTTGAATGTAGAAAGAATCTACATCTACATATATACTCCGCTAGCCACTAAGCGGTGTGTGGTGGAGGGCACAATTCGTGCCAAAGTCATATTTCCTCCCCTCTGTGCTACTCGCGGATCGCGCGAGAGAAAAAGACTGTCTGAACGCCTCAGTACGAGCTCTAATTTCCCTTATCTCTGAATGGTGATCATTGCGCGATTTGAAAGTTGGTGGTAATAATATATGCTCTACACCCTCGGTGAAGATCGGATTTCGGAATTTAGTGAGCAGCCCCTTCCGTTTAGAGCGTCGTCTATCTGCAACTGTGTTCCACTTCAAGCTTTTTCTATGAGATCTCTAATGCTCTCGCCGTGGCTAAATGTACCAGTCACGAATCTTTCCGCTCTTCTTTGGACCTTCTCAATCTCTTGAATCAGACCCAACTGGTAGGGGTCCCATACAAACGAGCAATACTCTAAGACTGGACGAACTAAGGTATTTTAAGCAGTTTCCTTTGCTGAAGGACTGCATCGCTTCAGGATTCTACCAATAAACCGCAATCTGGAGCTTGTCTTTGTTGTGTCTAGACAAGACAGCCTAGACACAATGAGAGGAAGCCGAAAGGCACGCGCTACGCTAAAGCAGGATGGGCGTGAAGTCGGAAACAGGATACGTAATGAATGCTATAAAGAAAAGTACGTAGCTTCTGGAATACTTAACTTTAATCCATCCTTTTGGTACATCTGGAGATTGTGGCGATACAAGTGAGACTCTTTAGATACATGCAAGGTTACTAAATGCGCCTTGCTAGGTCGTAGCCATTGACTTAGCTGAAGGCTATTCTAACTATTGGCTCGGCTAATGAGCAATGCTTCGTCCATGTAGTAGCTAGCAAAGTCGTCCGTACAACTGGGGTCGAGTGCTAGTCCGTATCTCGAGACCTGCCTTGTGGTGGCGCTCGGTCTGCGATCACACAGTGGCGACACGCGGGTCCGACATGTACTAATGGACCGCGGCCGACTTAAAACTACCACCTAGCAAGTGTAGTGTCTGGCGGTGACACCACAGTCTTACCCGTTACTTGTGTAATCTGTTCATTCCATTTGAGATCATATCGAATTGTCACACCCAGATTCTTGACGGATGTTAATGCTTCCAAAGACTGGGCATTTGTTTTGTACTCGTACATTAATGGTGACTTTCACCTTGTTATAGTGCGTAATGTTGTATCATTAAGGATACTCATAGCGCGGCGTTGTGTTGTGCTGTGGTCATTTTTTCATTTGCTGTTAAACGTAGTGTAAATTGTTATGTTCAGATAGAGATGACGTAATTTAAAGTTGAAGAACATACTGATCATTTAAATTAAGTTTTTGTTTTTACAAGATTAAATAAATTTTTCAAGGGATGGTGGATTTTGGAGTCACTTTTATATTTTTTACTAAATGAGAATCTGTTGATCTTAGAGATTTTTAAAATAATGCGAAAACTCTTTAATAATGCATGTCCGGAATTTCAAAAGTAAAATCTTTGCAAAATATCTTTAATAAAAAGCCTGTAGTTTGATAAAAAGCCTCTGTTGTCTGTCACACCTGAAGGGCGGTAACCTGTAACTGGGCCATCCTTCTTATGCTCATCTCAGCTACAGGAAGGCATCTGTGGCCCGTTACTGGGGGATCGATGGTACCTGACATCGCCTCCCAAGCTGGTGGACCCGCCGCTATGACGGAATCTCCACTGTATCCTCTGATATTACTGCTACCGAAGTATTCTTCCTGCTATATTTCACCTGGATATCTAAGATGTGTAATACTTTCACAGGAACATCCGTTACCGCCGCAATCCTTCGTTTTTATCTCGCCTGTGGCGCCATTAAAGGAACTCTGAACAAGAATCGCAAATACAATCTCGCACGGTCAACACACATGCATAAAACTGTAGTGACTGCCGTCAGAGGAGCTTAAAAAGTCAGCTGGGAGACACTAATAGCAATAAGCACAGAGGGGTAGAGAATTAAGCTGCTCGTGGCTTGATGTTAACCTTAAAACAGACAGCCAGAATAAGAGCAACACTGTGCGACAACACTGGGGTAACTGAAATGGGACACACCGCATGCTGGTGTGTGGCATCACGCACAGACAACACTGGCCTTGTCCCACACCTGTTGATGGTTCACGTAATCCACGACACAAAATTTGTTGCTAATTTGTAGTGTCTGCTGCCCAGGAGCATTCACAGAATTCCAGTCCTCGCTGCTGTATCCGCAATAGCACCTCTTTCCGCTGTAAGTTATTTTCTGTAACCAGTACTGAACACTCGCCAAAACCAGTGAAGCCAAGAAGGTCGCCGTAACAGCAATGCTGGACAAAATCCAAACTGCAGTCCTCTCACAATTTCGCAAACCGTAGCGTATCTAAATAAAACTACCATCAACTATGGTGACGACGCTGAATTACACTGTCGGGAAAAAGTAAATAGTTTAAAGGTTTTCAATTCACTCAAGATTATACATGCAACAGTGCATATGGAGTACATGAAATGATTACATATCAATACCACAAGATTTTATGAGGTACCCGGCATCGATCCACGCTGAAACATCCATATCAGTGTGGTGTAAACTCCACAGGCTGCAATGCACGCACTGAATCTAGCATTCAGACGATCATATAAAGACGAATACCGTTCTGGAATAAGGTATTCCAAGTCTGCTCGACCTGTTCACCTAATCCCTTAAGAGTTGTTGGTTGTCGAATAGGACGAGTCTCTTCTGGCTCCATCACACCCCATACGTGCTCGATTGGAAATAAGTCTGGCGATTGTGCTGGCCAGGGAAGCTGGCGCACGTCTTGAAGAGCATCACTCAATAGAGGAAAGTCCACTGGACCTGACGGGATACCAATTCGATTCTACACAGAGTACGCGAAAGAACTTGCCCCCCTTCTAACAGCCGTGTACCGCAAGTCTCTAGAGGAACGGACGGTTCCAAATGATTGGAAAAGAGCACAGATAGTCCCAGTCTTCAAGAAGGGTCGTCGAGCAGATGCGCAAAACTATAGACCTATATCTCTGACGTCGATCTGTTGTAGAATTTTAGAACATGTTTTTTGCTCGAGTATCATGTCGTTTTTGGAAACCCAGAATCTACTGTGTAGGAATCAACATGGATTGCGGAAACAGCGATCGTGTGAGACCCAACTCGCTTTATTTGTTCATGAGACCCAGAAAATATTAGATACAGGCTCCCAGGTAGATGCTATTTTTCTTGACTTCCGGAAGGCGTTCTATACAGTTCCGCACTGTCGCCTGATAAACAAAGTAAGAGCCTACGGAATATCAGACCAGCTGTGTGGCTGGATTGAAGAGTTTTTGGCAAACAGAACACAGCATGTTGTTATCAATGGAGAGACGTCTACAGACGTTAAAGTAACCTCTGGCGTGCCACAGGGGAGTGTTATGGGACCATTGCTTTTCACAATGTATATAAATGACCTAGTAGATAGTGTCGGAAGTTCCATGCGGCTTTTCGCGGATGATGCTGTAGTATACAGAGAAGTTGCAGCATTAGAAAATTGTAGCGAAATGCAGGAAGATCTGCAGCGGATAGGCACTTGGTGCAGGGAGTGGCAACTGACCCTTAACATAGACAAATGTAATGTATTGCGAATACATAGAAAGAAGGATCCTTTATTGTATGATTATATGATAGCGGAACAAACACTGGTAGCAGTTACTTCTGTAAAATATCTGGGAGTATGCATGCGGAACGATTTGAAGTGGAATGATCATATAAAATTAATTGTTGGTAAGGCGGGTACCAGGTTGAGATTCATTGGGAGAGTGCTTAGAAAATGTAGTCCATCAACAAAGGAGGTGGCTTACAAAACACTCGTTCGACCTATACTTGAGTATTGCTCATCAGTGTGGGATCCGTACCAGATCGGTTTGACGGAGGAGATAGAGAAGATCCAAAGAAGAGCGGCGTGTTTCGTCGCAGGGTTATTTGGTAACCGTGATAGCATTACGGAGATATTTAATAAACTCAAGTGGCAGACTCTGCAAGAGAGGCGCTCTGCATCGCGGTGTAGCTTGCTCGCCAGGTTTCGAGAGGGTGCGTTTCTGGATGAGGTATCGAATATATTGCTTCCCCCTACTTATACCTCCCGAGGAGATCACGAATGCAAAATTAGAGAGATTAGAGCGCGCACGGAGGCTTTCAGACAGTCGTTCTTCCCGCGAACCATACGCGACTGGAACAGGAAAGGGAGGTAATGACAGTGGCACGTAAAGTGCCCTCCGCCACACACCGTTGGGTGGCTTGCGGAGTATAAATGTAGATGTAGATGTAGAAGATGAGTTTTACAGGCAGTATATGGGCAAGCATTAGCCTGTTGTAACATCACATCAAATTTCTTTTTCAAGAACGGCAAAACAACATTCTTCACGTACAGGGCGCTGGTTAGCGTCCCCTTCAGAAACACCAAAGGTGAATGAAAGTTTTAGAGGGTTGGAGCCAATGCGTCCTGGATGAATGTATTCTAGGAGACATGCTCACCATGTCTACATTGTAAGCGCAAACGACTATTATTTGTGTGCAGGCAGAATATACTTTCATCATTGAAGACCGCGGCGGACCGTTCAGTCTCAGTAGTGATCTGACGGCATCAATCCAGCCGTGCACGACGATGCTGTAGCGTGAGTGGAAGAAGGGCTAGAATTGTGTGAGCACCTAGTCCCACAACTTCAGAGCAGTTCGAGTTGACACGTCTGGGATCACAAGCCCTCTTATCTGTGCTGTGGTAGCCGTACGATCTGCCACAATTTCCTTACAATAAGAGGATTGTGGCGGGCATCTGCTCTGCGTGGACATCCAAAACTTCGTCTGCGGGAGTGAGAGTGTTCACGAGACCACTGATACCAGTATAGTAGCACAGCTGAGCGCAGCACGTCCATCTTGTGTTGCAATTCTCCGAAAGGACAACCCCCCACTCGGAAATCCACGACTTGACTCATTCAAACTCCCTCTCTTGGCTGTAGAAAACACGTGTGAATCTTCGTGCCACCGTTGCCTTCTTGCTCCACACGTTCGCACCTCATTGGGCCCTCTCGCTGTGAATGTCCTTATTATTGGGAATATACAAATGGCACTATTTTTTAAATTATCGTGTGGCACTGCTGGCCAGGAGGCCCTATTCGGGGCAGTTCGGCCGCCAAGTGCAAGTCTTATTTCAGTAGACGCCACATTGGGCGAAATGCGCGCCGGTGATGAGGTTGGCCAGCCGCTGTGGCCGAGCTGTTCCAGGTGCTTCAGTCTGGAACCGCGCGACCGCTACGGTCGCAGGTTCGAATCCTGCCTCTGGCATGGATGTTCAAATGGTTCAAATGGCTCTGAGCACTATGGGACTTAACTTCTGAGGTCATCAGTCCCCTAGAACTTAGAACTAATTAAACCTAACTAACCTAAGGACATCACACGCCTCCATGCCCGAATCAGGATTCGGACCTGCGACCGTGGCGGTCAGACTGAAGCGCCTGGAACAGCTCGGCCACTCCGACCGGTGGCATGGATGTGTGTGGTGTTCTTAGGTTAGGTAAATTTAAGTAGTTCTAAGTCTAGGGGACTGATGTGCCATAGTGCTTGGAGCCATTTTTGTTGAGGATGAAATGATGATGAGGACAACACAACACCCAGTCACAAGCGGAGGAAATCTCCAGCATGGCAGAGAATCGAACCAGGGCCTGCTGCATGGGAGGTAAGCACGTTACCACTCAGCTAAGAGGGCAGACGCAAGTGGCATTCTGGTACACTATGTGATCAAAAGTATCCGGACACCCCCAGAAGATACGTTTTTCATATCAGGTGCATTGTGCTGCCACCTGCTGAAAGCTACTCCATATCAGCGACCTCAGTAGTCATTAGACATCGTGAGAGAGCAGAATGGGGCGCTCTTCGGTATTCGGTGACTTCGAACTGGGTCAGTTGACTGGGTGTCACTTGTGTTATACGTCTGTATGTGAGATTTCCACACTCCTAAACATTCATAGGTCCACTGTTTCCGATATGATAGTGAAGTGGAAACGTGAAGGGACACGTAAAGCACAAAAACGTGCAGGCCGACCTCGTCTGTTGACTGACAGAGACCGCCGGCAGTTGAAGAGGGTCGTAATGTGTAATAGGCAGACATCTATCTAGACCCTCACACTGGAATTCCATACTGCATCAGGATCCACTGCAAGTACTATGACAGTTATACGGGAGGTGAGGAAACTTGGATTTCATGGTCAAGCGGCTGCTCACAAGCCACACGTCACGCCGGTAAATGCCAAACGACGCCTTGCTTGGTGTAAGGAGCGTGAACATTGGACGATTGAACAGTGGAAAAGCGTTGTATGGAATGACGAATCACGGTACACAATGTGGCGATCCGATGACAGTGTTTGGGTATGTAGAATGCCCGGTGACCCTCATATGCCACCGTGTCTAGTGCCAACAGTAAAATTCGGAGGCGGTGGTGTTATGGTGTGGTCGTGTTTTTCATGGAGGGGGCTTGCACCCCTTGTTGTTTGCATGGCACTATCACAGAACAGGCCGACACTGATGTTTTAAGTACCTTCTTGCTTCCCACTGTTGAAGAGCAATTCGGAGATGGCGATTGCATCTTTCAACACGATCGAGCACCTGTTCATAATGCGCGGCCTATGGCGGAGTGGTTACACGACAATAACATCCCTGTAATGGACCCACCTGCGCAAGGTCCTGACCTGAATCCTACAGAACACCTTTGGGATGTTTTCGAACGCCGACTTCCTGCCAAGCCTCACGACTGACACCGACGAATTCAGCATTACCGATGGGGGGCGCCGCGAACTTGTAGGTCATTTTCAGCGAGGTGTTCAGATAACTTCACGTAGTGCAGCTATGCTGCAACGCTAATGGCAATTAGTAACTACCATACGTTGTTTGTTCAGCATTGTGTCAATCAACAATTGTAAACCAAAGTCACTTCTGCTTTGGTAAAGGTTATCCGTGGCTTCACTTTGACTGTTTATCGAAAGGGGAGCTCGAGATTCTTCAATAATGTCCACAGCTACACTAGGGGCTCATGAAGAACAATCGTGCTAGCTTCGAAAGTTCCGTTTATCAAGCTTGTAAAAATTCGAGTGGCCTATGGTTATTCGCTACCAGTAGTCTTAATGATCATATGATATGTAACTAGTTTACACGTAAATAGCAACTCATTCACAACAAATATAAATTCTCTATATGATAAATAATAATTTGAACTCATTCATAATTTATGAACATTAACGTTCTGACAGTTGTGATTACTGTGGTACATAACATTGAGGGAAACTACGTGACGAATAGTGATCATATTGGCAAACGAAAGTATGTCAGCGTAAACTGAACAAATATCTATTGAACTTGTGAACAATTGTAATAGTGATAGCAAACTTCTTAATATATACTAATCCTTTGCTACCGTGGTGGGGCCATGTGAATGCCCCCTGGACTACAGGCCTGTGCGCACATCGGTGACCTCGCACATTGACCACCTAGTCTGTAACGGAGCTGCGACTTGACGCACGTTGCAGCTATATGGACTTCAAGAGTATCATGTCTGAAAATGCATCGGTGTTTCAATGCTTTCTTCTCCTTCATAGCCTTACAATTAAGCTAAGGAAATTTGTACTGTCACGTAAAATAATGGAACAAAACTGCTTTGTTTGCGTATAAAATTGTTTTGATAATTTATTACAAATGCTCCACGCCAGGGTAGAAGACAAACGGCGATTTGAAATTCGTTCTCTCTCGCCTCTGGGATTTATCTTTTTTTGCAGTGAAAGATCAGTTATATGTAACAATAAACAGCGGGTCTCCCTTTTAAATCAAGCAATAGGTGTCCCACAGAACATAAGAATTTATCTTCCGAGTCGTTTTAGTAAATGTCTGTCTCGTATAGCCTTCAAAATATGCTGACTGTACTTGAAACCCATATTATTCTACGGAGTGGAACACCTGCGTAGACAGTGTTCATTAATTCAGAAAACATAAGAAAGATCTTTTATATTCCTGATTTTTTTAGGGCTTGTAGGAACCTCAAACACGAAAAAATTGTAGTTTATGTTTCCTTGACAGAAAATTATCTCACAGAGTACTATCAATTTCATCATAAGGCGCTTACTTGGTCATTTTTCTCCCTACATAGCTTAATCTGTGAAACATCATTAAAACAAGTTTCAAAGGCAATTTCACTTCAAAATTATTTCGGATGTCTTCAGGATGAACATTAATAAAACCGACAAACTGCAGGGAAGGTTTCCACAATGGAACTGGAGGAAGAAAGGTCCTACGGACATGTGTCCGGAAATGCATCGTTGCCACGGTAGATGGCGCTGACGAATGACCGTTCCTCAGACCATATGCCGTGTGTTCCTTGTGTGTTGAAGACTGTGTGATTGACGCAGCGTCTGCAAGCAGCAGAATAGTCTGGTATTTGTCGGTAACAAGCCGAAATGATATTTGTGTACGGCGAAGCGGATGGAAACCAAAGTAAGCATTGTTACCTGCGCCAAATACATTGCACAACATTTAAAGTCCTTTTGTGTGTTTCTGTGATCATAGGTCCTTCCAGACAGACGAACGTGCAAGGAGGTGGCGGACTGTCTGTACACAAGATCTGGAGGATAGGCTTCTACAGGCTATTGTGACGAATTCGAGCAGAAGCTTCAGGGAAGTGGCCTGACAACATCGCGTAAACCAAATCACAACTATGTGTATCCCTCATGACAACCGCTACTACGCCTATCACCTGCAATCCCATGGAGGCCACTTTAAACATCTATTGTGATGTGAATGCGATGCAGCTCTATAAAGCGATCTGGGAGGGTTCGTTGTCGTTGCACACACACCGTCCATTTCCGGATGCATGTTCATTGGACCTTTCTTCTTCCATTTCCATTCAGGAATCCGTCCCTGCAGTTTGTCGGTTTTATTAATGTGCACCCTGTATATTTGTATAAATGACAATAATGATTCTGTAGGTATCTGCATAATTATCCAAACTGACACTCTAGCTCTTTGGAAAGAAGTCCATAAATTCAAAAATCCAGTGGGAATGACGAAAAGTTGTATGGAAAGTTGTAAACCATCACGAAAACTCAGACAGATACATAGCACACACAATAATACAGTAAAAAATACTGTGATGTTTGTCCCACTGCAGAGACAAAGCCATTATTATATATCGTAACATAATATAAATAAAGACAAAATATTTTACACTTGAGTGTTAGAAACACAAATGTGACTAAAAATCGTTCAATATACATCCAACATCATCCAAAAAGTTTAATTCCTCAGGAGCATCCAGCTAAACAGTACCGGGAAATAACTACACAATTTCCTGTTGCTCTCCCAGAACACCAACTGATACTAGAGCATGTAGACTACACTTAGGTACACCACATAATAACCTGTGATTTCACACTCAGCTATGGGCACACATTTTGCATATTGATAGGTCAGCTATGGAGAAAATTTGACAAAAATTTCATTGTTAGGTACATTGTCAACTGAAAGAAGTTCTGCACAAGTTACAAAGTGAACTTCATTTAAATAAAAGATGAGTTTATCACATAGCTATAAGTAACCGAAAAATCTAAAGATATTACTACAGCTGTATTATGCACAACAAAACATCACTTGGAAGTCATAGATATAGATCAGATTCATCTCAAAGGATAATGGCCTCTATGAACTTTCTGCAGGCGTAATGTTAGGAAGGAGACGTGACTAGATACGTTAAAAGTGGAATAACATGCGAGGCCATAATCATAAAGGAGTACTGCAGTTTTTTTTCTTCTGACAATGTAAGGGCCCACAACAGAACTTTTTTAAACTTCATCAGGCAATAAGAGTGCTAACAACGCGTAATAGAAACAACTAAGAAGTCATTTTAAGTGCCTATTTCAATATTGATTTCATATTGGATAATACTGATTCTACTAATGTACTGGTTTGGGGCACTGTTGTCCAATTTTGGTTTCTTCCCCACAGCAATATACCCAACTAAAATAGGACATAGTGCAGTGGGTATTGATAATTTATTATAACTCCAGGGATCTTTAATGAAACAGCTGTCTTTCTTGAAACTCGATGGTAAATGGTTTCTCTGACTATGGTGGTCAAAGAGCAGCAATAAAACATCTTCATCAGTCATGATTAGTTAAAGAAGACAGAAAGTACTGTTGTTTAGAATCATAGATGCTGATCAGTTACAACATTCAGCGTACTGCATGAATAACTCGAGACAATTTTCTAAGGCCGCACAGAAAATGAGAATGAAATGTCTCTCCAAAAAATATTCGTACAATGCTACGAATCCACAATTCCTTCGAAACATTCCAGCGCTAACTGAAGTCGAAACAGAGATAAAGTTTTTACCACTTTCACTAAAAAGGGTAACATGTCACTGGAAGACTTCAGGCAGAAAATCAAAAATCCCAATATATTTAATACAAACTAAACGAGTAGTTTACTCTTCACTCCCATATTTTATCAGAATATTTGGACTCAGGTAAATGACTTCTGATTCACGCTATTGCTGATGTTAACCAGTTTTTGACTATTCCAGAGTGTAGAAGCGATGATGATCTCTAAAATGAGTAAGGTTACATAAGAGTCGGCATTAGGTAGTAGATAGAACCAGCAACTGGACGTTACAAAAGGAATGCGGTACATTTTTTTGAACCACCTACTTCTCTCCTTTCATAATTTTATTTATATATTTTACATGAATAACCTTGAGTGCCTTCGTCCGACTGGAAAAGTATCTCTTGACTTGCTAAGCAGAATAAGACTTATGGATCTTGATGTAGCAATGAATAAATAAAGACAATAACAAAAAGAAATAAAAAACTACTTGAAATGCAAGAATACCAGAATAGCCCTCAGGCAGAAAAATTCTTCCTCCCCCAACACGTTCTCGACAAAGTAAGGTTTGCCGCAGCTGCAGCTGACACCATGAACTCTGACTCGATATGCAACTTGACACAAAAGACAGTAATCAACAAACCGTTTCCTGAACGTCTAATTATGTATTCACAAAAAGGATCATCAATAAGGAAACTTTAAGTTATTTTCAAACAGCACTATCTGCAGGAATGCGACAGCCTAAATTACAGGAAATCGCAGCAACAGATACATTTCAAGAGTTTTTCCAGACCATCAAACCCAAATTTGACTGTATCTATCTACATGCGACCAAAAAGTCTCCTGCAGGCATGTCAAAAAAATGGTAAAACTAATGAAAGAAAGACTGTGGTGTAATAGTGAGTTGACATAAATTAAAATTCATTGTTTAACTATTACATGAGCACTTCAAAGTAGCAACAGGTCCCAGCTCAAAGGAAATGTTTTACAGCAAATATTTACAGGAAATAGAATTTAAGAACTTTTAGAATGGATGTGGAAGAAGCCAAAAAGGAAAGCAGTGACAGCTTCATTGAAGGAGCTCACATACAGTACAAGGCAGTTTTTTTAGCAGCATTACGTGGAGAGGCAGATGAATTGGAAATGTGCTTGGCACGGGCATTAACAAGTTTCCTGACTCCCACATGAACCTATAGGCAGTTGGAGAAATAATCTGCAAACGAAAGAAAAATAGCAAGTTTTCTGGTTGGTATCTTAGTCTGTGCCTGTTACTCACAAGAAGTATTTGAGATTTTTCAAACAGAAAAAGAAAATGCTGTTTACCTTCAACATCTGGAGATGCACAGTTTCCAGCAGATTTCAGTATACTTTCAATAACATGAAGAGAATTGACTTTCGTACGAAATTTACATATGTTCGACAGGTTATTGTCTAAAATTCCTTCATAAACAACTAAGACTTCCAAGTTCCCATTAACAATTACAGAATAACACAACTGAGGTAGAGATCCTGGTGTGTCTATGTTAACAAGAATTACGCTGCCTGACTTGCTGATGACGATCCAGAAAGAACAAAATATGATTTTGTGCCCCATATTAACTCAGATATATTTGAACTTTTGTTTTCATTTTCACACTGCTCAACTGATTTCACATTTTCATTCATGGCATGCCAAAGTTGTGTTGCTTCCAGATGCATTCGATTACCGTCAGGCATTTCCCGGAAAGCCAGTTACAATGACAAGTACGAGTACAACCCCGAAATATCGATGGAACACATCCCTTTATTCATCCTCGGTAGTTCTAGAGTTATAATATAATGCCGTCCTGTTTTCTCGTCAAAGTAGATTCATGTCCAAATAGTATTTTCCAATTGGAAATATTTGTGACAAATCTGTAACGGCACAACGACAATCAGTATTATTGTTCTTTGTCAAAAGATTTGCGTTAATGATAATCATTCGAAAGCCTGCTTCGTACTAATCTTGTCACTCGTCAACTATGCTGACTTCAGCAATAAATGACCTCGGTCTTTTATATACACTGAAACGCCAAAGAAACTGGTACAGGCATGTGTATTCAAATACAGAGATATGTAAACAGGCAGAATACAGCGCTGCGGTAGGCAACGCCTATATACGCCAACAAACGTCTGGTGCAGTTGTTAGATCGGTTACTGCTGCTACAATGGCAGGTTATCAAGATTTAAGTAAGTTTCAACGTGGTGTTACAATCGGCGCACGAGCGATGGGATCCAACATTTCCGTGGTAGCGATGAAGTAGGGATTTTCCCGCACGACCATTTCACGAGCGTACCGTGATTGTCAGGAATCCTGTAAAACATAAAATCTCCGATATCGCTGCGGCCGGAGAAATATCCTGCAAGAACGGGACCAACGGTGACTGAAGAGAATCGTTCAACGTGAAAGAAGTGCAAGCCTTCCGCAAACTGCTGCACATTTCCGTGCTGGGCCATCAACAAGTGTCAACATGCGAACCATTCAAAGAGCATCGATATAGGCTTTCGGAGCCTAAGGCCCATTTGTGTACTCTTGATGACTGCACTACACAAAGCTTTACGCCTCGCCTGGGCCCATCAACACTGACGTTGGACGTTGATGACTGGAAACATGTTGCCTGGTCAGATGAGTCTCGTTGCAAATTCCATAGAGCGGGTGGAATTGTACGGTTACGGAGACAACTTCATGTCAGCAGGGGACTGTTCAAGCTGATGGGGGCTCTGTAATCGTTTGGGGCGAGTGCAGTTGGAGTGATGTGGGACTCCTCACATGTCTAGATACGACTTTGACAGATGAAACATATGTAAGTATCCTTTGTGATCACCTGCATCCATTCGTGTCCATTGTGCATTCCGCCGGACTCGGGAAAATGCAACAGGACGATGCGACACCCCACACGTCCAGAATTGTTGCAGAGTGGATCCAGGAACATTCTTCTGAGTCTAAAAAATTCCGCTGACCACCAAACTCCCCAGACATGAACGTTATTGAGCATATCTGTGATGCCTTGCAACGTGCTGCTCAGAAGGGATCTCCACCTCTTGCGTACTCTTGTGGATTTATGGACAACTCTGCAGCATTCATGGTGTCATTTCCCTCCAGCAGTTCTTCAGACGTTAGTCGACACCAAGCCATGTCGTGTTGCGGCATTTCTGCGTGCTCGCGGGGGCCCTACACGATATTAGGCAGGTGTACCTGTCTCTTTGGATCTTCACTGTATAACTGCTTTTAAATACAGTGCAATGGAAAGAAAATACATATTACAAATTTATCGTCATTTACTTACCCTGCACAAGTCTAGGCACAAAATCATTTCTGTGTATTGCAGCGAGTTAGCGATTTCTCACCTTATCGCGTTTGGGAAATTAACATGTGCACATTCACTTGTTCTTGGGATTTATAATTTTCATGGCAACAAAGAACACAGCACTTTTATCCATACTTTAAACAGTAGCCACAGGCGTGCACAGTATGAAATGTGAACTCTTAAGTGGCACATACAGTCGCGAACTGAAACTTCGTAGAACAAGCGGTCACCACCTAGTGAAGTCACGTTCCAATACGGCCACTGTGTGTCGGCCTGCGTATCTAGAAGGCACTGACCATATGCTATCCCTTCTTCATTTCCGGCCGTTTTCTTTTGTTGCTGTCAAGTGAAATGTGATAGCACAAAGTGAGTCTGTGCTATTGGCGAGAGACTGGAAACAGTTTTAAATAAGTAAAATGTTTCACACCACGCAAGCAATGCGGCAGAAACCATATAACTACAACTGACGATGAAGCGCGCCAGGCCCTCTATGAAAACAGAAGTAAATTATTCGTCGCATTGATTTTGTGGACGAAAGAGGGTAGGTACAAACCTTGTTTGGAAGTAATGAATGTGGACATACCAAAGTTACTTGATCCGCTATAATCACTGATTGTTGTGCCAGCGATTATATAATCTTTCTCAAATAGTGAACAATGATGTCCTCCTGTGGACGAGTCTAATAATTATTCTTGTACCAGGTATTAGGAAACATTTATACGACTGTAAACAAAATATAGCTGCAGATAATTTAAGATACCTTTCATGCGTTTTCATTTACTTATCCTCAAGTGATTGTTCCTGTCTCGAGTTTTGACCGCTGCTCGCTAGGTGGAAATGAAATGGTTTTCACAACTTTTGTAAGTAGGCTGTTTAGGTTTTTTTATTGGTAACGCCACCTCTGTATGAAAATCACTGGCTGTGCTGTGTGCAGTCTGTGTCTAGTTTGCATTGTTGTCTGCCATTGTAGTGTTGGGCAGCGGCAGCTGGATGTGAACAGCGCGTAGCGTTGGGCAGTTGGAGGTGAGCCGCCAGCAGTGGTGGATGTCGGGAGAGAGATGGCAGAGTTTTGAAATTTGTCATGAACTGCTATATTTATATATGATGATATCAAGGTAAATACATTGTTCGTTCTCTATTAATATCTTTCATTTGCTAACTATCCCTATCAGTAGTTAGTGCCTTCCATAGTTTGAATCTTTTATTTAGCTGGCATTAGTGGCGCTCGCTGTATTGCAGTAGCTTGAGCAGCGAAGATTTTTGTGAGGTAAGTGATTTGTGAAAGGTATAGTTTAATGTTAGTCAGGGCCATTCTTTGGTAGGGATTTTTGAAAGTCAGATTGCGTTGCGCTAAAAAAAATATTGTGTATCAGCTTAAGGACAGTCATGTATAATTCTTCAAAGGGGACGTTTCACTTTAATTCATCATAATCCAGACAACTTGTAGCAAATATTTATAAATTATGTACAGAAACCTTTCTCGTGTATCAGTGTGGGTATTACTCAAAACCGGATCAAAATCCCTGGGACGCTTGCCGAGTTAAGCCTGCACATACAGACGGACTTAGAGAGTAGGCAGGGGGGAGGGGGAGGGAGGGGGGAAGGGAGATGGAATAAAAGCTGAAATGAAAACGTATATGTATCACGTATTTTGCACTTGGTGTCTTGTATTACAAATAATCACAAAAATTCTATTATGTTGTTATTACTCAGTTCTGTCGAAAATTTTTGCGAAAAAATACTTGCATGCCTAACCACCTTATTTTCTACATTTCTATGGATTGGTACGGAATCCTGAGCAAAAATGCGAGATCCCTCACTTCAAGGCTTTTCACCTGGCTGATTTGGCCGGTACACTTTATGGCGACGGATTACTCCTCAGGAGCCAGTGTTGATTAATAAAGTTACACAATACAATTTTAAAAAACGCGATTTACTGTAGGGCCCTGAGCACTGTTTCCTGAGTGGATTTCGCTAAAATTTATATTGCTCGTGTGTGGGCACATGGGATCACTGACTATGGAAGTGAAATTATTGAGTAAACTAGATGCAGAATTTAAATTTACTGACAGTTTCAACTCAAATAGTACATCGATGGTCGCATTACCGACGGTAACTAGTTGTTGACAAGGTTCTGGAATGGACAGGGATGGAGAATTGTTTGTGATGACTCACTGTCATTATTATTAAATCGCGAAGTTATATTTAGGTATGCAATGATTGCAAGACATGAGGCTGACAGCAAATGATTTAAATATCTTACTGAGTCAGAGTGGTCGTTAGAGAGGTCGCCACTTCCAACCACATTAACAAGTTGTTGCGCCAGTCTGTCCCTAATATTCTGGTGCTGTAATGTAATCTTACCACAAGCATTGAAGGTCGACGTCGAATCGTAGTGGCCCGCCCTCTGTCTGTGCCTGTCGGCCTAGCAGTCCTCTGAGTCCGTCCGTCTCCAACTCTCCAGGTCTCAAGTCTGATCCTGAATGTCCCTCTTGAATCGCTTTACTTGAATCCTGAGACCCGTAATGTTTCCAGTACCAAGATCCTGAACTGTCTGAACAACGCACTTGTCCACATCTGACAACAGTTTCTTCCTACATCTAAAATTTCATATACAGTCATCCAATTTACTGCTAACGTTGTCTACTGGAACAATTTTGTAATGTAATCCTCTTTCCAGTGACTCTGTAAAAAGTCCTCTCCCTGTGAAGTTCTTTACCGCCATTCTCTGTCTAAAAAGGTGGAACTCATGACCAGCATCATAGGCTGTCTACCAGTGACAGAACGTCCTTTTTTCTCCGGATATTTCGCCATCTTGGGAAAAACGAAGAAAAAGGAAACCCTACTGTCTCAGAGTCGGCTTGGCAGGCTACAAACGGCGAATAAGCTGCTTCATCGATAAATTTCAGGTAGACTATGCTGGAGATGATCGACTTACATTATTTTATGCAGAAAACTGGGCATGGAACGTTAATGTTATCGTTGTCTTTCTGTGCGAAAGCGCCATCGGCGATCGAGGTGTTCTCCTGATGCTACAATATCACTACTAGCTTGAGTGAACAACGGTCCGCTCGTGGAGCGCCGTGCAGAGCCCCATGCACGTGCTCCTCACAAGGCGGCTGAGAACCGACTGATCGACTGAGCTACCCAAGCATGACTCACGACCCATCCTTAGAGCTTCACTCCGCTCACGGAGCGCTGCACAGAGCCCCATGCACGTGCTCCTCACAAGACGGCTGAGAACCGACTGATCGACTGAGCTACCCAAGCATGACTCACAACCCATCCTTAGAGCTTCACTCCACTTGCGGAGTGCCGCACAGAGCCCCATGCACGTGCTCCTCACAAGACGGCTGAGAACCGACTGATCGACTGAGCTACCCAAGCATGACTCACGACCCATCCTTAGAGCTTCACTCCGCTCGCGGAGCGCCGCACAGAGCCCCATGCACGTGCTCCTCACAAGGCGGCTGAGAACCGACTGATCGACTGAGCTACCCAAGCATGACTCACGACCCATCCTTAGAGCTTCACTCCACTCGCAGAGCGCCGCACAGAGCCCCATGCACGTGCTCCTCACAAGGCGGCTGAGAACCGACTGATCGACTGAGCTACCCAAGCATGACTCACGACCCATCCTTAGAGCTTCACTCCACTCGCGGAGCGCCGCACAGAGCCCCATGCACGTGCTCCTCACAAGACGGCTGAGAACCGACTGATCGACTGAGCTACCCAAGCATGACTCACGACCCATCCTTAGAGCTTCACTCCACTCGCGGAGCGCCGCACAGAGCCCCATGCACGTGCTCCTCACAAGGCGGCTGAGAACCGACTGATCGACTGAGCTACCCAAGCATGACTCACGACCCATCCTTAGAGCTTCACTCCGCTCACAGAGCGCTGCACAGAGCCCCATGCACGTGCTCCTCACAAGACGGCTGAGAACCGACTGATCGACTGAGCTACCCAAGCATGACTCACGACCCATCCTTAGAGCTTCACTCCGCTCACGGAGCGCTGCACAGAGCCCCATGCACGTGCTCCTCACAAGACGGCTGAGAACCGACTGATCGACTGAGCTACCCAAGCATGACTCACGACCCATCCTTAGAGCTTCACTCCGCTCACGGAGCGCTGCACAGAGCCCCATGCACGTGCTCCTCACAAGACGGCTGAGAACCGACTGATCGACTGAGCTACCCAAGCATGACTCACGACCCATCCTTAGAGCTTCACTCCGCTCGTGGAGCGCCGCGCAGAGCCCCATGCACGTGCTCCTCACAAGGCGGCTGAGAACCGACTGATCGACTGAGCTACCCAAGCATGACTCACGACCCATCCTTAGAGCTTCACTCCGCTCGCGGAGCGCTGCACAGAGCCCCATGCACGTGCTCCTCACAAGACGGCTGAGAACCGACTGATCGACTGAGCTACCCAAGCATGACTCACGACCCATCCTTAGAGCTTCACTCCACTCGCGGAGCGCCGCACAGAGCCCCATGCACGTGCTCCTCACAAGACGGCTGAGAACCGACTGATCGACTGAGCTACCCAAGCATGACACACGACCCATCCTTAGAGCTTCACTCTCCCCATCACCTCGTCTCCCACCTTCCAAACTTCACAAAAGTTCTCCAGCAACACTTGCAAGACTAGCACTCCTGGGAGGAATGAGACATGCTATAGCCATAGGAGAGCTTCTGTTAAGTTTGGAAGGTGGAGGGCGAGGTACTGGAGGAAGTAAAGCCGTGAGGACGTATCGTAAGTCGTGCACTTTTCCATGGGAGGCGAAGATCTTGGTTCGAGTCTGAGTGCTGCAAGTTGTTTTCATTTACTAAGAAGTTTCATATCAGAGCACAATCCTCCGCAGAGTGAAAATTTCAGTATGGAAAAACCTCCAAGCTGTGGCTAAGCCATGCCTATGTAATATGCTTTCTTCCAGGAGCGTTAGTCTTGTAAGTTTCGCAGGAGAGCTTCTGTGAAGTTTGAAAAGTAAGAGATGAGGTACTGGCGGATGTAAAGCTATGAAGACGGGTCATGAGTCGTGATTGCATGCTGGGTAGCTCAGTCGGTGTTTACATGTTTGCGCACGGTGCTACGTCGCTATCTTACTTCAAGTTCTGACCTGCAGCGGCGTTATCGTACTGCTGTGCGACTATAAAGATCACTTTTCAAGCTAAATATGCACGATTTCGAGCACACGAGATGGAACAGTTCGCACCTCAGGAACTTCATCTCGCACCTCAAGATATTGTAAAAATTCACTTCTCCATCACGAGCAGTGTCGTGGAAATCAAATTGCGGACCGAAGACGTTTGTGCAGATGTTGTGTCACATTTCATATAGTGACTGAAATTCGAACACCTTCATAGCCAGTTCGGAGCTGTTTCGGTTGATCATGACCTAGGGGTCGGTCTCTGCACACCCTTTGAAGCATCGCAAGATGTGGTCGTATCTGCTACTCAAATTTATGGAAACGTCATTAGTGACGCCGCAGAAAAATTGCAGACTCTCGAGACCTAGCACGTCATAAATGGCGTGCACAACATCAGACTTAACTGCCAAAGCTCGTGTCTTCTTACTCGATGTATGGTGTCGTGTGGACGATCGTAATGTGTGGTAGTCACCCGCAAATTTTTGCAACCTGTGGCCAGGAGTGCCATGTTCTGTCGGATTGCCTCCGGTAAGATATGTCACACCACCCATGACACCTACAGTACTCCGTGTCACCTAAGCGACTGTTACAGAGGTGTCGGATGCAACAGCCGAGGCCAGCCTGTGTGGCCGAGAGGTTCTAAGCGCTTCAGTCCGGAGCCGCGCGACTGCTACGGTCGCAGGTTCTAATCCTGCCTCGGGCATGGATGTGTGTGATGTCCTTAGATTAGTTAGGTTTAAGTAGTTCTAAGTTCTATGGGACTGACGACCTCAGATGTTAAGTCCCATAGTGCTCAGAGCCATTTTAGAACCAACAGCCCAGATTCCTCCTAATCTGCCATTGTTGCCAGGCACTAATAGCGATGTGTCTTCACATTCTCTCTACATCGCCTCTGGCAGAAACGACGCCCTCTTACGTCCATCAGAATCCGAGATGCTATGTTACAGTTGTGATGGACGTCAACTTGGGTGTCGTATCAACCTCTTCTTTCCTTCCGATTAGGGTGGTGGCGGATGACGGCCGAGCCCACTCTGATACGAAACAAGATGTTTGGAAGCAGAAGTCACCGCGCGAGCGCAAGAAACGAAGTCGTATACCGTCTGACGATTGTCTCCTTAGGATGGCCGCACGAGATGGCGAATCGATGTCAGGAGATGAATCAGTCTCGGGAGGCCGGCTGTTGAGCGTGCCTACTTGCCCACCTACCTTAGCGGTTTGTCGTCTGCAGCCTGTGACGCCCTGCTCTACGCCGCTCGCTCCCTCTGTTGACTAGCCATCTCTGGAGGTCGCCGACGTGTGGTGGTCGAGTGATGATTCTGCCCTCGGGCGGACGTTGTAGGGGAGGAATCGGGATGGCCTGTGAATACTGTGGGTGGGCGCGTTCTGCTGGTTGTACGCCGCTGCCTCAGCACAGTGACCGCCACAGCTTCTACTGTATTGAGCGGCCGGCCCCAGTCGTACGCCACTGGTAGACCCCATGTCTCGACAGGAGGAGTGCTGACACGGACATATCGCCTAGATACGATCACCATTGTTATCCACGCCCCACATAAACTGATGATGTCCACAATACATTGCATGTGGCGGACTAAGGCTGGCCATCTTACAAGAAGTGTATGCCGATGATTTTCTTAACCCATCTCGGTATAAACGTTCTACCCTCACACATCAGATACCGGTAGCGGTGAGGCGATCCTCATCCTTGACAACGTCCATTATCTTCCAGAGGTGAGGGGCATGTCTTTAATACTATTCAGGGTTCAAATTATTAAGATTTTATATCTCGCGCTCGCTGGTGAGATGTGGCCTGTCACTTTTCCCGACCATACGGCATATGCCCAAAGCATCACACTCATCTGCCGGAGGGTGTGGCATGGAAGGTGTGTTTGGAAGCTGAATGTGGCTCTATTGGCGTCTCCCAACTGTCGGCAGCTTATCGGGGTGATTTGGGATTAGTGTCGCCTCTGCTGTGATGCTTACCTATCTATGTTGTCTTGGTGGCTGTGCTGTGCAAAATTTGCCTTCTACCGGGCCATGATGGCGTATTGCAGAGACTCGGAAGCTCGAAGGAGGCAATCCCTGTAGTTTTATGACCAAATATTGAGCGACTGCTGTATGGTTCTTTTCTCGCATGAACGATGTACAACAGCGAATTGTGCCAAAGCAGAGCTCACAGCCCCCACTTGCCACTACGTTGAAGGGACGGCGTTGCGAGCCCTTGTGAGCATACGGCTTTGGAAGCTCCGTCAATGTACCACCTTCTAGCAGGCAGGCGACTACGGCACTGGGCCCTGACTCGAGCCATCACTTATGAAGAAGGCAGGCAATATGACATTGAGTGCGCCACTGGACGCACTCTTCACACTCACTATGCCAGGTCGTACACTAACCATCCGCGTTTACCAGTTGCCATTGAAGTCTCCCGCGTCATATTCAACACAATATTAGAGCACTTGTCATTGGCAATGAAGGCACCACTAACAGAAGACGAAGTCCTCGATGCTATATGAGCAGGAGCTACTAAAATGTCACGTGGCTCTGACCTCATCCCCCTCTCTTAGCGCACATACGGACTGCAGAGAACTCATGTCCCCCATCGTGTCAGTGATGCCTTTCTAGGCACCTCTGTTCACAAACCATTTAGGGGTCCACACATCAGAGACTATCGCCCCCTGACACTGCTAAATAACGACATGCAGGTCTTTCTTTATACGCATTTTGGCAGTGAGACTTAAGAGGACGACCCATCGTGTCGTGTGCTATTATCAGGCCTCACTATGTGGAGTGTACTACATGTGGACAAAACTCTACTGCTACAGGGATGTAATTGCCCTCACTCGAGCTTAATGATCGCCCATGGCTTTGGTAGAGCTAGATTTCAGCTAGGAATTTGATAGAGTTGACCAATTTTTTCTTATGGCTGTCCTCTAAGACATGCCGCATATTGGTATCCACACTCAGCTGATCAGGTGTTCGGTGTGATAGCAATGCCCCTTGCAGGCGCTTTTATTCTCGTTCGCTTTAAAATCATTGCTATGTAGACGACGACAACGACTGACGAGCATGTCGCTAGATGGACATCGATTGTGCTGCACCACCTATGTGGACGATTTGGTCCTCTGCCTTTGAAGCGTTGATGACACTGGGGCGGCGCTTAAATGGTGGCGACCTACGGCGAGGCGTCAGGCAGTCTCCTTAATGTGCGTAAATCGCAAGCTATGTATATCGGTACAGACCTGTCTGAGTTGAATGTCGACCTGCTTAATGCGGCCGACACCTTAACCTGACTCGGCATCGATTTTAAAGCTGACCAGCGGCGCTCTGTGGGTCTCAACTGCAGATGACTGCTGCAGTCGATAAGGTTTCGACTTACTGAACATCGCCTCCACTCCCTTGACCTCCCCCAAGGTACTTACTATTCCAACATCTACTTAGAGTCGCGGACTGGTCACGCGACGCAAACTTTTTCAGTTTGTCCACACTTGCTCGCCAGATGTTAGCTGCAAAAAAAGAGAAAAAAAAATGGTTCCGAGCACTATGGGACAACTTCTGAGGTCATCAGTCCCCTAGAACTCAGAACTACTTAAACCTAACTAACCTAAGGACGTCACACACATCCATGCCCGAGACAGGATTCGAACCTGCGACCGCAGCGGTCGCACTGTTCCAGACTGCAGCGCCTAGAACCGCTCGGCCACTTCGGCCGGCTGTTAGCTGCAGTTAGTTCCTTTATTAGTCAGGGGATGATCTTTAAAGTCCAATATCAGTCCCCCAACCTTCGCCAGGCTCGAGCAGGTTTGAGTCTTTACGATGTTCTGGACAGAGGTGGGATCCTTTTTATCAGTTTACAGTCAACAATATGGCGGCGTTGCCCGCTGTGCCTTACCAGCCAACTGCTTGGTGCATATGCCCCGGCCTCGTTTTCTCCTCCGGTGACGTTGTCGGACATCCCGGTGCCATTTTCTGACAGCACATTCTTTTTTCTAGAGCTCAGCTAACTTTGTGCCTCTTTGCCACCTGTGTCCTGGGTTTGTCTGAAGGTGGTCTATGCTGAGATACAATTGGCTCGTGCTACCAACGCAACAGAAGTACCTCACTACAGGTAGTTCAATATACGGTAGGCAGTGTGCTCTGCATGGTATGCCACGGTCAACGGGAGATAATTAGTTCATTCTCGTCTACACCAAGTTCACATTGATGGCTCCCCGCTTTGCGTAACGTGCCGGACACGGACGATCATCGCTTCGTTTGCGGCCCGGCTGTAGACATCCGGCACTTGGTCCAACGAATTCTGACATTTCTCACACGTGCTACTCCTGACCGAATAACGACGCAAAAGATATTGTTCCCGGATGATGTGTACTACCGGCAAACGAAGATTCACTCTGTGAATTGCTTCCCCGGCCTTGGAGTTCGATATTTTTTTGTCATGGCGAGAAGGGTATCCTCGATGTTTGGCCTTTGCGAACGAATGAAATTGCACCATTGTCTCTAATCCGAAATACAGGAAATACGTTTAGGACTTCCTCTTGAGTGATTTAGACGACACGGCCTGCAGGTGGAATGTCCCTTCAGTGAGCAGTTGATATAATACACTAATTCTGATTTTTGATAATACAGTCCCCAGCGGTATTCTCTTTTATTCCAAGAAGACGTTCATGGATTTCTCCATGGTTACAGGTGACTTGCATAGATGGCATCACATAGGCCTGAAGAAAAAGAAGAAAAAACTTTTCTCTGTTACATAAATTTGTTACCCTTTTCCTCCTATCCATTCCTCCTTTCTTAGTTTAGGTAGAACTGTTGGGATAGGTGTAGTTAGGCGTCAGGGCCTAAAATGGGACAGATATTTTTGTTTTTAGCGTCAAACAGGCTATGGGAAACAGACCTCTGTTTTTATAGATTTCTTTGTAAACAGGACATCGAGGGATAAAAGTTAAACAAAACTGTCGGTACAGCACTTGCCCGTGGAAGGCAAAGGTCACGAATTCGTGTCTCGGACAGGCACACAATTTTAATCTGCCACGAAGTGTCATTAAGTTTTTCTACCAAAAAATATAATTTGGTTTTCATGGTTTTGTGTCACGTTGGTTTCTCGCATTTGATCTGTATTTGCAAAAGAAGTGGTAGGTGCACAGTTAAATTCATGTAAAACTTCACATATGTGGTGTGTTGTAAACCTTGGAACTTTCCCTGTCGTTACAAATCCTTTGACAGTTTCACCAAGTCAAACCGAACGACGTGCCACGATGGTAAGATTCTCGGGAAGAAAGTGGTTTGATTTCAAAAATGGTTGAAATGGCTCTGAGCACTATGGGACTTAACATCTGAGGTCATCAGTCCCCTAGAACATAGAACCAGTTCAACCTAAGGACAACACACACATCCATGCCCGAGGCAGGATTCGAACCTGCGACCGTAGCTGTCACGCGGTTCCTGACTGAAGCGCCTAGAACCGCTCGGCCACTCCGGCCGGCTAGTTTGATTTTCAGACCGTGATTTTCCTAATCTGTTAAGACACATGCCGGGATCGTTCCTACGAATGGGATCGGCCGCTTTCGATTCCCGTCATCGCCCAATCCTAGCTTTTGTTCAGTCTCTATTGACCTCGTCGTCGATGCCAATCGCCCTCCTCCCACAGAGTAAAATACGAAAGTAGGGAGGTTTACTATAATGAATGAAAGCGAAAAAGTTGAAAAATATTTGCTCATCCATCCCAGAAAATATCTGAGTTAGATGGCTAGTGTGACATTGGAGCTCCAGGAATGGGAGAAACAACCAAAATATGGTTGTAAGAAGGTACCATAATGTTAGGCTTTGACAGGATACCAGCGAAACCCCTGGGATGAAATATCAATTCGGGCTAACGATCTGTCACTGCTTCACGGGATGTGTTCCACTTCACAGGAACATACTGAAGAAGCCGAAGGAAATTTGACTCTCTTGGATTCATGTGGTTGCGCTAAGGGCGTTGCTGATACGTAGAAAACGTTAACAGCTTAATGGCTACCTGAGACGTGCCAGTAATTTCCTGGAGAGTCACCCTCAACATTTCGAGGAACGAGTTTTGCGCAAGAGGTAACTATGCTATCGTTACAGCAAATATGAAGAGAGCCAAAGCGCAGTCCGTACTAAGAAGTAAGCGCTCTGCAGTTGTGATTTCCTCTTAGACGAGAACCGTTATTTGACTTTATGCTGTGCATTACTCAGGAATATTGAAACTGCTACAGCCTCATAAACAATTGGCATTGTCTCGAACAGTAAAGCCAGACGACAGCTGACGCGGTGCTCTGTAAAAGCTCTGACATCATCTCGCGTTTCGGTACTTGTTCACAACTCAGTTAACCGTTTCGTGCCATTTATTGTTTGTCAGAAAGTGCTCCTGGATAGAGCAATTTGTGCATCAGTCAAGAGGTTCATATAATTTTTTGGTGGTCAGTTACTTTCCAAATAACTTTCCAACCTTCTTCTTTTAATTACTTAAAATATAGTTTTGTGAAGCAGGGGGCAAACATATTTTTCCTCATTGCCTCACACGATGCTCTGTAGAACACTTATTTAGTAAATTACGTGTAAATTTAACATTACACTCACCATACAGTTCAAATTTATAGAAACTGAATAATCCAGAGGTCGAACGATCCAGCGTCATACACTCACCATACAGTTCAAATTTATAGAAACTGAATAATCCAGAGGTCGAAAGATCCAGCGTCAGTTTTTATAATAACACGTTTTAGTAATTCTGTGTAAAGCTTCCCTGTAATCTGAGTCTAAAGGCTGCTGTCCAAAAAAGAATAGCATTAAATCTCTCATTCAGACAAATAGCACTACACCATCATAGTGCATAATCAAGCACTGGGTCTTCTGCAATGGATATCTGTTACGAAGTTAAGATCTTAAATTCACACACACTTGATGTTTTTGTTGAAATGTTGCAACACTATGATTGACTGATACGGAGTCGCCTTCTGACCCTTCGGTGCGCGCGCCCCCCTGTTTCGCGTAACTGGGTGCGCAGCGGCATTTACACCTCAATTTCGTTTTCACATAATTATCCTTTCTAGACAAACCGGAGGTTAAAAGCTGAATATAAAACACGTTTTCCTCGTGTTAATTATTTATTTCAGGTAAAAATGAGTAAAAAAGAAATCATCTTTATTAAATTAGTTTATATTAATATACATCCTTGTAAGACGTGTTTATTTCTATTGTCTATTGTCAAATCACAATTTATGAAAGATTTTTACATTTTATTAATAGGATTAAGTAGGAATAATTAATATTTGTCATGTTGGAAATAATTGTGGTAGCAGGGAATGTCTCCACCAAAGTATTGTTGACAAGAGAGACCGCAAATTGATATAATTTTAAAAAGGGCGGGAGAGACCGCGTATGGATACATTTTAAGAAAAGAGCGGGAAAGACCGCGCATTGATACATTTTGTAATGAATGGTAGCAGGGATTGTCTGCACCAGAAAGCATTGTTGGCAGGAGAGACGGCACTTCAGCGTTCGCAGGAAGTCAGTAGTAAGCGAGCTGTGAAGTGAGTTGGTAGCAGGTCTGAAGCGAGAGGTTGAGAGTAGTAGTGTGCCTGCCAGCCACCAGCCATGATTTACAAGAGATTATAAACGGATGTACAGAGACATCAACTAACTATTATCATAAGAGGAACTAATATTATTGAATTATTTTCTTTGTGAAACTCAAGAATACTGAAGATATGTTTTCGCAATGCTAATTGTAAGATTATTGTAAAAAGTAAGTCCCATCTGAACGTTTGTAAAATCATTTCATTACCAACAGTAAAAATTTGAAACGTTTTCAGAATATAATTAATTTTTGCCAGCAATGTTGCATTACTGATTATAATCCACCCCAAAAACCATCAACGTAAAACTTTGAAAAATTTTTATTGTTGTCAAGAAAAAGTTTAACTATGAATTACGTAACTTCAGTCAAATTAATTAAAGAATAACGTCAGATTTTCTATTAAAGAATAACGTCAGCTTTGGTAATAAATAAAGCCACTTATTATGACAACCCACCAGCAGTTAATAGAGTATAGTAAACCAGAGTAAGTACATTCATGTCGCATTTCGATGTAGCAGTCAGATGGCGATCCAGTAACAGTAAAAAAAGGTAAGGAACAGTTTTGGGTTATTGCAGATAACGACTGAGGGCCACGACGACGACACATTCTATGTTTCGTCGAAATAATCAGAAAATCACTTTTAATAAGCAGCAATTTAATTTGTATGCGAAGATTGAGAAAGAGAATAAATTTCAAAGGGGAGATTTCATTTGTTATTATTAAACAAGAGATAGAAATCCCAAGGGAAGGTTACATAGGTTATTGTAAAAGGGGAGGTTATCATTAACAAAAGAGGTATAGAGGAGACGGGAAGGTTTCATCCTCAATCAGGACAAGTCTCCATCTGCTGGTCATTGTCATCACAGGAGAAACACACAACGTTAAGATGAGAATGCTTCTAGCAAATATTTTGTCCACATCTACTGCACGAAGTCTTCGTCCTGAAACTTCTGTGTTGTCTACATACGTTACATATTGCAGGTCTATGTTCGTCGTGAACTGGCCACACTTTTCTGAATCTTTCTATAAACATTTGTACATCTTTTGGAAGGTTCGTTAGTGTTACTCTTCGTACTAGATAAGCATCCAAAAGGCTATATAGTAGGTTTTTCTTTTTGGAAAAAACCGTCTCCTATCTTTATTATCTAGATTGCTGTGGCTGAATACGATATTCGAATTTAGTCTAGCGATATGAAGGTGGCGTTAGAACAATGCAATTGGACATCTCCTTATTGTTCTGGTTGTTGTATATGAAGACCACATCTGATCCACAGTCTCCATCCCTCCCTTGATTCTTTTGTAGTCAAAATTTACTGCCAACTTTCCAGTTTTGAAGTCAATTTCAATTATGTCATACATTGTAGAGAGAAGGATCACAGCTTTGTTTCGTTTAGCGAGAGTTGAAGATAAACAGAAATTATTCTGAAAGCCATTAAGTGTCATTTTGATTTCCCCAGTATCACTAGCCTGTAATTCGAAAGTGATTTCCTTCTTATTTTTCTTTCAAACTGCCTATGATGGTCAACTTTTTATCCAGCAGATTCTGAGACTATAGCTGGTGTAATAGTGGTCAGTTGCAACATTATTCCTGCCATCTACGCGGGTTATCAGTCTTCTGAAAACATCTTCAGGTTCATTGGACTTTAGGTATGGTCCACCCAACTGTTGCCATTACGCTTCGAAATTTATGGTATAAAATGTCTTTGCGTCGCTAATGGCGTATGTTTTGATACCATACTTCACAGGCTTATTTGGAGTGTACTGCACAAACCCACAACGGTATTTAAAAGCCTGCAGCATTTCATCAATAGTAACAAATTTGGTGACATTATAGTGAGCAACTGAATTACTACAAATTTTTGGTGAAACTAATGAAGAGGTACCAAGTTATCTGTAAATTTTCGTTCAGTGTAGTTTCTAAATCGTCTACATCTACATCTACATGAATACTCTGTAAATCACACTTACGTGCCTGGCAGAGGGTTCATCGAACAACCTTCACAATAATTATCTATATTTCCAATATCGAACAGTGCACGAAAAAAAAAAAACGAACACCTATATTTTTCCGTGCGAGCTCTGATTTTCCTTATTTTATTATGATGATCATGACTCCATATGCAGGTTGGCGTCAATAAAATATTTTTGTATTTGGAGGAGGAAGTTGGTGATGGATATTTCGCGAGAAGATACTGCCGCAACGAAAAACGCCTTTGATTTAATGGTGTCCACCCCTGGCTGATCTCGTGGCTGAACGGCCTGGACACGCTGTGTATGATATGGGTGTATCAACTATTCACGCAGGGTCGCCCATAGTAGAGGATGAGTAAGACCGATGGATGCTAAAATACCAGGTACAGTAGCATCGGGGAGTTCTGTGTGCCCAAAATTTTACATTGGCCAAGCTGGTCGAAGTTCTAACGTACGACACCGAGAGCACTTGGGCACCCTCAAGCTTAGCAACCTAATTAAATAGACTTTCCTGGCTCACTTGGCCCAACATGGAAACACGGAGATAAGCATCGAAGAAAACATAGAAATATTATATTTCGTGGAAAAAAAGAGTACAGATGAATTTGTTTCAATAATCAGAAATATACAACCATATTCACAGAAAACCTGCTTGCATCCTGAATGATGAACTACAATTAATAAGCCAAATGTGCCTCCAAGACTTATACAACTCTTAGAACTTGAAATGATAGAAATAATAATTATTGACAGAGAGAATATTCATCATGGCCATTACCAACAACTTTCAAACCTAAAAAATTAAATTTATAACTTTAAAATGATATGGGCTATATAGAAATGTCTTTGCATAAGCTCCAGAAGTATTCCATATCTGTACACATACCATGTTCTTGGACAGATCATATCAGCAGCCGATGTAAAACCACCATCTTCTATTTCATTTAACTCATGCATCAGCCTTGATCAAAAAAGAGACTCAAACCTCTCTTATCATAAGGAAAGGTGAGATTTACGCGAAGTGACGACAATATATAGAACCTACCTAATGTAAAACCTTTTTGTAAACTATGTAATCATCAAAATTTTGCTAAATTATAGGACACAGGAAACTACAATGTGAAATTTCAGGAAACTACAACGTGAAAGCATTTCGCAAACATATCAAAACACAATTAACGTATGTGTAGCACTTAACACAGAACTAAAAACACGGTTTACAGTAACAATACTAACAGATGTTTATTGAATGCTGTATCCGTAGAAAGTAACAGAGGACTGTGTCCCCATCTGTTAACTGCATCCTACAGGTAACCAACAGCCTTGTCGCAGTGGTAAGACTAATTCCCTTCATGTCACAGAAGTAAAGCGCTCTGGAGCTTGGATAACTGTTGGGGGGTGAACGTCAATGTCTGCCGAGCTCTGTTGGCAAGCGGTCCGCACTCAGATCTTGCGAGGCCAGTCGAGGAACTGCTTGACTGAGAAGTGGTGGCTCCAGTCAAGAAAACTGAAGACGGCCGGAAGAGCAGTTTGCTGAACAAATGCCTCTTCATATCCGCATCGAATGGCGCTATCGGCGGTCAGTCGGCGTCGCTGAGCCATTCGACGACCTTGGACCTTTTGGAAGGAGTTTAGTTTGTAGGTTATTCGTAATAACAAATAGCTTGTAGTAGAAGAAATGTGTAACATAGGAACGGAGGCTCATAGCTCTTAAAGTATTTCTGGATATTTTTATCTTTTTTTTCTCTGTACTACTACTTCTCAAAATATGGAATACTTTTTTAACAGTGTATAAATTACTTATTACCCTCATTTCATTCCAATTAATTTTTACATTCTTCAGCACATGCAAGAGTTTAATCCAGTGAGCTCTATTAAAGGCTTTTTCCACATCGTCAAAAACTGCACAAACTAATCTATTTTTGGGTTTGTTACATTAATTATTCGTACAGTCCAATTACATTTCTTGTACGTATGCCTCTTCTGAAGCCAAACTGTTCTCCGAGCGACTCTCTCTCAACGACTCTCTCTCAATTTTTAATTCCAATCACCTATTCATCAGTATTAGCTGATTTTTTTTTTTTTTTTTGCCCAAGGAGATGTCACACTTATCTGTACATTTCGTGGTGTCTGTCTTCTTCGGTATTGGAACAACCACGCCTCTGTGAAGTCGATTTTCTCATAATGTTGTTTCCATTAGAGAGTTCGCATCACAGTCTAGCGTAACAGTCGCGACACTCCGCCTCGGTTTTATTACCGGTCGTGACAGCAGCTCCCCAAGGGGCCAGCAAGTGACACTTATGGATACGATATCGCATGAGTCCCCCCCCCCCCCCCCCCTATGAACCATGGACCTTGCCTTTGGTGGGGAGGCTTGCGTGCCTCAGCGATACAGATAGCCGTATCGTAGGTACTACCACAACGGAGGGGTATATGTTGAGAGGCCAGACAAACGTGTGGTTCCTGAAGAGGGGCAACAGCCTTTCCAGTAGTTGCAAGGGCAACAGTCTAGATGATTGACTGATCTGGCCTTGTAACACTAACCAAAACGGCCTTGCTGTGCTGGTACTGCGAACGGCTGAAAGCAAGGGGAAACTACGGCCGTAATTTTTCCCGAGGGCATGCAGCTTTACTGTATGATTAAGTGATGATGGCGTCCTCTTGGGTAAAATATTCCGGAGGTAAAATAGTCCCCCATTCGGATCTCCGGGCGGGGACTACTCAAGAGGATGTCGTTATCAGGAGAAAGAAAACTGGCGTTCTACGGATCGGAGCGTGGAATGTCAGATCACTTAATCGGGCAGGTAGGTTAGAAAATTTAAAAAGGGAAAGGGATAGGTTAAAGTTAGATATAGTGGGAATTAGTGAAGTTCGGTGGCAGGAGGAACAAAACTTCTGGTCAGTTGACTACAGGGTTATAAACACAAAATCAAATAGGGGTAATGCAGGAGTAGGTTTAATAATGAATAGGAAAATAGAAATGCGAGTAAGCTACCACAAACAGCATAGTGAACGCATTATTATGGCCAAGATACATACGAAGCCCACACCTACTACAATAGTACAAGTTTATATGCCAACTAGCTCTGCAGATGACGAAGAAATTGAAGAAATGTATGATGAAATAAAAGAAATTATTCAGATAGTGAAGGGTGACGAAAATTTAATAGTCATGGGTGACTGGAATTCGGTAGTAGGAAAAGGGAGAGAAGGAAACGTAGTAGGTGAATATGGATTGGGGCTAAGAAATGAAAGAGGAAGCCGCCTGGTAGAATTTTGCACAGAGCATAACATAATCATAGCTAACACTTGGTTTAAGAAACATGAAAGAATGTTGTATACATGGAAGAACCCTGGAGATACTAAAAGGTATCAGATAGATTATATAATGGTAAGACAGAGATTTAGGAACCAGATTTTAAATTGTAAGACATTTCCAGGTCAGATGTGGACTCTGACCACAATCTATAGGTTATGACCTGTAGATTAAAACTGAAGAAATTGCAAAAAGGTGGGAATTTAAGGAGATGGGACCTGGACAAACTGAAATGACCAGAGGTTATACAGAGTTTCAGGAAGATCATAAGGGTACAATTGACAGGAATGGGGGAAATAAATACAGTAGAAGAAGAATGGGTAGCTCTGAGGGATGAAGTAGTGAAGGTAGCAGAGGATCAAGTAGGTAAAAAGACGAGGACTAATAGAAATCCTTGGGTAACAGAAGCAATATTGAATTTAATTGATGAAAGGAGAAAATATAAAAATGCAGTAAATGAAGCAGGCAAAAAGGAATACAAACGTCTCCACAATGAGATCGACAGGAAGTGCAAAATGGCTAAGCAGGAATGGCTAGAGGACAAATGTAAGGATGTAGAGGCTTATCTCACTAGGGGTAAGATAGATACTACCTACAGGAAAATTAAAGAGACCTTTGGAGATAAGAGAACCACTTGTACGAACATCAAGAGTTCAGATGGAAACCCAGTTCTAAGCAAAGAAGGGAAAGCAGAAAGATGGAAGGAGTATATAGACGATATATACAAGGGCGATGTACTTAAGGACAATATTATGGAAGAGGATGTAGATGAAAATGAAATGGGAGATACGATACTGCGTGAAGAGTTCGACAGAGCACTGAAAGACCTGAGTCGAAACAAGGCCCCCGGAGTAGACAACATTCCATTGGAACTACTGACGGCCTTGGGAGAACCAATCCTGACAAAACTCTACCATCTGCTAAGCAAGATGTATGAAACAGGCGAAATACCCTCAGACTTCAAGAAGGATATAATAATTCCAATCACAAAGAAAGCAGGTGTTGACAGATGTGAAAATTACCGAACAATCAGTTTAATAAGCCACAGCTGCAAAATACTAACGCGAATTCTTTACAGACGAATGGAAAAACTAGTAGAAGCCGACCTCGGGGAAGATCAGTTTGGATTCCGTAGAAATACTGGAACACGTGAGGTAATACTGACCTTACGACTTATCTTAGAAGAAAGATTAAGGAAAGGCAAACCTACGATTCTAGCATTTGTAGACTTAGAGAAAGCTTTTGACAATGTTGACTGGAATACTCTCTTTTAAATTCTAAAGGTGGCAGGGGTAAAATACAGGGAGCGAAAGGCTATCTACAATTTGTACAGAAACCAGATGGGAGTTATAAGAGTCGAGGGACATGAAAGGGAAGCAGTTGTTAGGAAGGGAGTAAGACAGGGTTGTAGCCTCTCCCCGATGTTATTCAATCTGTATATTGAACAAGCAGTAAAGGAACCAAAAGAAAAATTCGGAGTAGGTATTAAAATCCATGGAGAAGAAATAAAAAGTTTGAGGTTCGACGATGACATTGTAATTCTGTCAGAGACAGCAAAGGACTTGGAAGAGCAGTTGAATGGAATGGATAGCGTCTTGATATAAGATGAACATCAACAAAAGCAAAACGAGGATAATGGAATGTGTCGAATTAAGTTGGGTGATGCTGAGGGTAGTAGATTAGGAAATGATACACTTAAAGTAGTAAAGGAGTTTTGCTATTTGGGGAGCAAAATAACTGATGATGGTCGAAGTAGAGAGAATATAAAATGTAGACTGGCAATGGCAAGGAAAGCGTTTCTGAAGAAGAGAAATTTGTTAACATCGAGTATAGATTTATGTGTCAGGAAGTCATTTCTGAAAGTATTTGTGGGGAGCGTAGCCATGTATGGAAGTGAAACATGGACGATAAATAGTTTGGACAAGAAGAGAATAGAAGCTTTCGAAATGTGGTGCTACAGAAGAATGCTGAAGATTAGATGGGTAGATCACATAACTAATGAGGAAGTATTGAATAGGATTGGGAAGAAGAGGAGTTTATGGCACAGCTTGACTAGAAGGAGGGATCGGTTGGTAGGACATGTTCTGAGGCATCAAGGGATCACCATTTTAGTATTGGAGGGCAGCGTGGAGGGTAAAAATCGTAGAGGGAGACCAAGAGATGAATACACTAAGCAGATTCAGAAGGATGTAGGTTGCAGTAGGTACTGGGAGATGAAGGAGCTTGCACAGGATAGAGTAACATGGAGAGCTGCATCAAGCCAGTCTCAGGACTGAAGACCACAACAACAACAACAACATCGCATGAGTGCCAATACTAACGTTTATGCTGATTTGTAACACAGTTTCTTTTTCCATAGGGAGTGTACGTAGCGCCATACAAATCGACAGTAACTAAGAAATGACAACATATGTGTCATTCTTTAATTTCCTAAGGACACTGGGCGAAACGAAACGGTACATAGCTTATTTACGATTCTCTTCTAACCTGCAGATATTTACTGAATACTCTCGTTTTCCTTTAATAACAAAAAAAAATTGTAGTAAAAACCGGAAGACCTGACCTTCTGCAGAATGGCGTTGTGTGTCAACCCAACAAAGTGGAGTTTTGTTAGCTACATTTTCAGCCAAATTAGTGAATGTGGAACGTAGGAAACTTATATCGAATATAATACCAACATTATTTAACGTACTAAATAAGCCACCACTTCTGTAGCTTAAGGGAAAACCACACAGACGCGATAATAAATTGTGAAGAGCAATAATACTATTTCCCAACACAGAAGAAATCCATACTACAATTGTTGCTAACTCTGAGCCACAAGAGTGACTCTGCAACACATTCGCTTTTGAAGCAAAAGTAATTAATGTACATTCACAAAAATGTTCATGTATTAGAAGTTAGTGAAATGTAGGAATGGGCGGCTCATTAGACTCCACAAAATTTTTTTTAAGCATCAAGGAAAGTGTCTATGGTAATAACAAAAGAAAATTACTTAAATAAATGCTTATCAGGCATGAAATATGTGTTTATGTTTTTTTTTTTTTTTTTTTTTTTTTTTTTTTTTTTTTTTTTTTTTCAGCCGAGCAAGCTGCAAATATACCACGTATTCGAAAGTGTTTCTTCATGAGTAAGTTATAGGTTTTGTCATTGAATCGGTGTGATTCGGCTGTTTTTTTTTACATCTGTTCCACTGTAGCTCATGTCTCTTGGTAATTAACTAACGCACAGAACGGAAAAAGATAACAGCTGTTTGGTTAATTAAGTAGAAAATAATTGAAATCAAACACTATTTTCATGACACATTTGACTGTCTGCTTCCTCTCCGCCTGGAATGCTATACTCGAGCTGTCAAATCGCTACAGAGCGTGTTGTGACTGTACGTATGAGACGGTGGCCACACTGTGACGTGAGGTCCGCCTACTTCGTCCATACAGGCAGGCGGACCCATCCTCAGCGCTGGACCTGCTGCGGTGTGGAGGCAGCGGAGCGTGCAGAGAGCAGAAGCGAGCCGCAACCTGTGCGCCGTGATATGTCCGTGTGGCGCCCGCGCAGCTGCCCGTATGCCAAGTCGCGGCCGGCCGCGGTCCAAGCCGGATGCACTCTCCGCCAGTGGCTCTGCCGCCGCCGTCACCTCCACCTGCCGCCGCCTTCTAACGCTGTCCGAGCGCTGTGACTGTGTGCACCTACATCTTGCGGTGTGTATCATCACCATTCCCTCCTGCTGCATTTACCAGTCACGAATTGTGCGCAGGAAGCCTTGTGTTCTTGACGTTTTCTTCATTCCGAAAACCTCGTGCAGCTCTCCTCGCTAATTCATTCTAAGTTTCTTCTCCTCTGCATAACTGCTGCAGCTTACATCCACGTGGCCTGCTTACTGTGCTCGAACCTTGCTTTCTCTATACACTTTTCACCCCTCACCCCACCCCCTGCATCCCACCATTACCAAACTGACGGTTCCTTGGTGTCACAATTTGTGACTTGTTAACCCACCTCTTCATTTAGGCAGGGTGTGTCATAAATTTCTTGTTTCCCAAATTCAGTTCAGTACCTCCTCACTAGTTATTCGAGCTACCCATCTAATATTTAACACTTTTCTGTAGCACCGCATTTCGAGAGCTTCTCCTCTAGTCTGTACTGTTTGCCGTCCACTTTTTACTTTCACACTAGGCTACACAGCTCCAAAAAGATTGCTCAACGCTTATACTTATCTTTGATGTTAATAAATTCATCTTGTCCAGAAATGCCCTTCTTGTTATTGCCAGTCTGCATTTTGTATCCTCTCTACTTCGGCCATGATCACTTATTTCGATGCCCAAAGAGCAAAATTCGTTGACTTCTTTACATGTCTCAATTCCTCAACATCTGTTTTAATTAAAAAACACTCCATTTTTTGTTTTTCACTTGTCCTATGATCCCATTTTAATTTTAAAATTACGAGTTGCATCCAAGATGGAGGCTTCCAAATTGACCGCCATGTTGGTAACATAGATACACTGATTTTTTCACCTCTCGTAGCACGCGGACTAGAACAGTTCTGGGACCGAGCCGGCCGGGGTAGCCGAGCGGTTCTAGGCGCTATAGTCTGGAACCGCGCGACCGCTACGGTCGCAGGTTCGAATCCTGCCTCTGGCATGGATGTGTGTGATGTCCTTAGGTTAGTTAGGTTTAAGTAGTTCTAAGTTCTAGGGGACTGATGACCTCAGAAGTTAAGTCCCATAGTGCTCAGAGCGATTTGAACCATTTTTTTTTTTTCTGGGACCGAGCGTATTGTTGGCAGATTTCCCCCTCTCCTCTGTGACATCATGCACTGATGCCAGATTCCCTCTCACCCCCCCCCCCCCCCCCCTCTCTCGCCAATTCCCCTGCATCTCCGCCGACATAGGTCAGTTGTCCTATGTATAAAACAGCAGGAAATGGTAGTAAATTCAAAATCTGATAAGAAATTAAAAATAGCCAAATTGTGCTACAGGCATTTCCCCCACTCCTACGACACCATTGCTGGAAGTAGGGCAACTGATGTAAGTATAAATTGGCAGGAGCATTGCCCTGTTGAAATGCAAGATGACAATTCAAAATGGTAGTTATGGAATACTTAAAAAATGTGCATTGTAGCCAGGAGTTCTGGGTTCTTCCAGCCTTCATGTTAGTCTGGGCCGGCATGGGATGTTCTTTATAGCCAGGGCAAATGGTGTTTTGTTTCCCCTGCAGGTCCCAACCTGCCTGTTAGACAAAAAATGTTTTTCTCTACATCTACATCTACATCCATACCCCGCAAGACACCTGATGGTGTGTGGCGGAGGGTACCTTGAGTACTTCTATCGGTTCTCCCTTCTATTCCCGTCTCGTATTGTTCGTGGAAAGAAGGATTGTAGGTATGCCTGTGTCTTGGCTCTAATCGCTCTGATTTTATCCTCATGGTCTCTTCGCGAGATATACGTAGGAGGGAGCAATATACTGCTTGACTCCTCGGTAAAGGTATGTTCTCGAAACTTTAACAAAAGCCCATACTGAGCTACTGAGCGTCTCTCCTGTAGAGTCTTCCACTGGAGTTTATCTATCATCTCCGTAACGCTTTCGCGATTACTAAATGATCTTGTAACGAAGCACGCTGCTCTCCGTTGGATCTTCTCTATCTCTTCTATCAACCCTATCTGGTACGGATCCCACACTGCTGAGCAGTATTCAAGCAGTGGGCGAACAAGCGTACTGTAACCTACTTCCTTTGTTTTCGGATTGCATTTCCTTAGGTTTCTTCCAATGAATCTCAGTCTGCATCTGCGTTACCGACGATCAGCTTTATATGATCATTCCATTTTAAATCACTCCTAATACGTACTGTCAGACAATTTATGGAATTAACTGCTTCCAGTTGCTGACCTGCTGTACTGTAGCTAAATGATAAGGGATTTTTCTTTCTATGTAATCACAGCACATTACACTTGTCTACATTGAGATTCAATTGCCATTTCCTGCAACATGCGTCAATTCGCTGCAGATCCTCCTGCATTTCAGTACAATTTTCCATTGTTACAACCTCTCGATATACCACAGCATCATCCGCAAAAAGCCTCAGTGAACTTCCGATGTTATCCACAAGGTCATTTATGTATATTGTGAATAGCAACGGTTCTACGACACTCCCCTGCGGCACACCTGAAATCACTCTTACTTCGGAAGACTTCTCTCCATTGAGAATTATATGCTGCGTTCTGTTATCCAGGAACTCTTTAATCCAATCACACAATTGGTCTGATAGTCCATATGCTCTTACTTTGTTCATTAAACGACTGTGGGGAACTGTATCGAACGCCTTGCGGAAGTCAAGAAACACGGGATCTGCCTGGAAACCCTTGTCTATGGCCCTCTGAGTCTCGTGGACGAATAGCGCGAGCTCGGTTTCACACGATCGTCGTTTTCGAAACCCATGTTGATTCCTACAGAGTAGATTTCTAGTCTCCAGAAAAGTCATTATACTCGAACATAATACGTGTTACAAAATTCTACAACTGATCGACGTTAGAGATATAGGTCTCTAGTTCTGCACATCTATTCGACGTCCCTTCTTGAAAACGGGGATGACCTGTGCCCTTTGCCAATCCCTTGGAACGCTACGCTCTTCTAGAGATCTACGGTACACCGCTGCAAGAAGGAGGGCAAGTTCCTTCGCGTACTCTGTGTAAAATCGAACCGGTATCCCATCAGGTCCAGCGGCCTTTCCTCTTTTGAGCGATTTTAAGTCTCCTGTCAGTCTAAGCCTCTTGGCTATTTCCAGAATACGTAAACATGTTTTGCACCCTACAGATAGTAAACAGTTTGAAACTGCCTTCTGATCTACGTTCAGGGACTTGAGAAACCACTTTAGATGTTTTCACACGCAGGTAGAATATTTGGTTTTCCCGTCATACTGTAGTTCATTTACCTTAAGTTTGGAAACAGTTGAGCGTGCCTGATTAAAAAATTCCCTCAACCCCTCGGATGTCATAGTTAAAACAATTAAGTATATTCAGCATGCCACTATAGCCTCACAGCCTGCAGCAGATACACGAGTCTGGCACACCATCAGCCGTGAGTCATGCAACCATCGGGTGATGGTAAACAGGCACGTACAGCATTGAGCCACACCAGACCAGACCAGAACAGGCCACAAGTTCTAAATCTCGCTGCCCCTGGAGTCATGCCATCGCCCAACAGTGGTAGCTTTGTGCACAGGGATGCCACAAGCGTACTGCCGATTCAGTTGCTTAACGAGAAGCACAGAATGGTAATTATGATCAGTGCTAGTAGAATGCTGTTTGTGATGGCACTATAGTCACAGCCTAATGTGACCTAAGATATACTGGTTGGCGAGATTTGAAAAATCTTCCAAGTTAAAACTGCCTATATCCCATTCATACATGGTGCAGAGGAAATCCAAAAAAGTAAAGAGACGCACCCAGGTCTTTTTCAGGGGAAAAACACTTGTGCACTGGCTCAGAGAAAAAGCTCAGCTACTATGTTTACAAATTTCATGACGAAAAATTTGTATGTGGGGGTGGATGGCAGGTTTGAAAACAAGCTATCTACATCTATATGTACGTGATTACTCTGCTGTTCACAATAAAGTGCCTGGCAGACGGTTCAATGAATCACCTTCAAGCTGTCTCTCTACCGTTCCACTCTCGAACGGTGCTCGGGAGAAACAAGCACTTAAATATTTCTGTGCGAGCCCGATTTCTCTTATTTTATCGTGATGTCATTTCTCCCTATGTATGTTGGTCTTAGCCAGCTACGACAGAGCTACTAAATACGTTCACCAAGCAAATTTGTGAATGAAACACTTTCATACTTATGTACAAGTCCAATGGTTCGAGTGTTCTGCAGAGCACACGAAGCCTCGGACCCAAGTTGTCAACAAGGAACAGCGGGTGGTGACTCCATAACCGTGTGGGCTGTGTTTGCATGGAATGGATTGGGTTCTCTGGACCAGCTGAACCAATCATTGACCAGAAATGGCTGTTTGGAAACCACTCGCAGCCATTCAACGACTTCATGTTCCCAAATAACGATGGAATTATTATGAATGGCGATGGCCCATGTCGCCGAGCCACAAACACTCGCGATTGGTTTGAAGAACATTTGAAGAGTCGAGCGAATGATTTGACCACCCGAATCGCCAGATATGGGACGTAATAGAGAGGTCCGTTCGTGCATAAAATCCTGCTCAGGCAACAGTTTCACAATTATGAACGGCTAAAGAGGCAGCATTGCTCAGTATTTCAACAGGGGACTTTCACCGACGTGTTGAGTCCATGTCACGTTGAGTTGTAGCACTACACCGGTCAAAAGAAGGTTCGACACGATAATGGGTAGTATCCTATGACTTTTGTCAAGTCAGTGTAAGACTTTACTCCCTCTTTTGTTCATTCGTGGATATAATGAGGTACTCCCTCGTTCATAGAAAAACGTTCAGACGATAGATTTCATCAGTGGCTATATTCATGGTGACAGTGCTTTATGCATTGTCGGAGCAGTCGAATCTTTCTGCACTTAAGCAAGCTTTCAAAAGGTGTTTCCGGCAAAATACACTCCTGGAAATGGAAAAAAGAACACATTGACACCAGTGTGTCAGACTCACCATACTTGCTCCGGACACTGCGAGAGGGCTGTACAAGCAATGATCACATACACGGCACAGCGGACACACCAGGAACCGCGGTGTTGGCCGTCGAATGGCGCTAGCTGCGCAGCATTTGTGCACCGCCGCCGTCAGTGTCAGCCAGTTTGCCGTGGCATACGGAGCTCCATCGCGGTCTTTAACACTGGTAGCTTGCCGCGACAGCGTGGACGTGAACCGTATGTGCAGTTGACGGACTTTGAGCGAGGGCGTATAGTGGGCATGCGGGAGGCCGGGTGGACGTACCGCCGAATTGCTCAACACGTGGGGCGTGAGGTCTCCACAGTACATCGATGTTGTCGCCAGTGGTCGGCGGAAGGTGCACGTGCCCGTCGACCTGGGACCGGACCGCAGCGACGCACGGATGCACGCCAAGACCGTAGGATCCTACGCAGTGCCGTAGGGGACCGCACCGCCACTTCCCAGCAAATTAGGGACACTGTTGCTCCTGGGGTATCGGCGAGGACCATTCGCAACCGTCTCCATGAAGCTGGGCTACGGTCCCGCACACCGTTAGGCCGTCTTCCGCTCACGCCCCAACATCGTGCAGCCCGCCTCCAGTGGTGTCGCGACAGGCGTGAATGGTGGGACGAATGGAGACGTGTCGTCTTCAGCGATGAGAGTCGCTTCTGCCTTGGTGCCAATGATGGTCGTATGCGTGTTTGGCGCCGTGCAGGTGAGCGCCACAATCAGGACTGCATACGACCGAGGCACACAGGGCCAACACCCGGCATCATGATGTGGGGAGCGATCTCCTACACTGGCCGTACACCACTGGTGATCGTCGAGGGGACACTGAATAGTGCACGGTACATCCAAACCGTCATCGAACCCATCGTTCTACCATTCCTAGACCGGCAAGGGAACTTGCTGTTCCAACAGGACAATGCACGTCCGCATGTATCCCGTGCCACCCAACGTGCTCTAGAAGGTGTAAGTCAACTACCCTGGCCAGCAAGATCTCCGGATCTGTCCCCCATTGAGCATGTTTGGGACTGGATGAAGCGTCGTCTCACGCGGTCTGCACGTCCAGCACGAACGCTGGTCCAACTGAGGCGCCAGGTGGAAATGGCATGGCAAGCCGTTCCACAGGACTACATCCAGCATCTCTACGATCGTCTCCATGGGAGAATAGCAGCCTGCATTTCTGCGAAAGGTGGATATACACTGTACTAGTGCTGACATTGTGCAAGCTCTGTTGCCTGTGTCTATGTGCCTGTGGTTCTGTCAGTGTGATCATGTGATGTATCTGACCCCAGGAATGTGTCAATAAAGTTTCCCCTTCCTGGGACAATGAATTCACGGTGTTCTTATTTCAATTTCCAGGAGTGTATTTATCGAGTGAAGTGCGAGAGTGACTCAGGAAAGACATTTTTAATATGACACTGTCCAACTTTAGGGACAAAATTTTGCAAAGCACTCGAAATTAAATAAATAAAATCCATAACGAAGTCGAAATCATATCTCACTATGACATTTTGAGAACTCTGAAAACCAAGTTACCAACTGAGGCATAAAATGGCGTCAAATTACATTATTTATGACGTTCACATCATATCATACCTTTTCGCCTCATTATCTCCAAAAAGTTATAGCGCGGTATTAAAAACAGCAAGAAATGATGAAAAAAAAAAACAGTGCTATGCTTTATAACTTCTTCCTTCCCTGTTTCCAACCAATCAGCACATAATATGAAAAATGACACCAGATACGCAAAAAAAAAAAACAGTTACCAAACTTTAACTTCAAAGTCTCTTTATTTCATTGAAAGTCAAGGAAAGTCATTATTTTCGGCATAAAATTGATGTCCAGATTCGTTATTTACATACTGACGAACTGCGTGCCTTATTCTACCTCCCTGTCCTCTTTCCAACCAACCAGAACGTCTTATTAAAATGATGCGCCAAATATGCAGTAAAAAATTCATAACCCTTAGTTTAAAGTCTTCCACTTCCTGTGAAAGTCGCATACCTCAGACTTAATATTAAAGTCATTTCCCAGATGGAATGTCCCACGGGACTAGCTCCAACTACCATTTCGCGTTCAAAGTCTATTAATTCCTATCGTGCTGCCTTAATCACGACGGACACCTTTCTACATGAATCACTTGAGTACCAATGACAGCTATGCCAACGGATTGCCCTCTTATACCTTGTGTACGCGATACTACTGCCATCTGTATACGTGCATATCGCTATCTCATGACTTTCGACACCTCAACGTATTACCCGAGAGAGTACATCTGAAACTGTCGAAGTTTAAGCAGCTTCCCCTCCATTAAAACTGTTGCAAAAATTAATTCCGCCTCCAGCGTACCATGTTCGTGAAGTGGTAAACTCACAGTGGGGACAAACTGTTCATTCTGGGTTTGATCTGACAGCGGAAATGAAACATATATCCTTTAAGATTCACGCATTTTATAGCGACAATTCGGCACTGATAGTAAATCGGACCTGAAGTCCTGAGCATTTTTTTTTCATTTTGTTCGTTGTTGATCGTTGTGTTTAGTCGTTCCGGACGTCACATGACATCCGTTCAAGTTCTTTTGTTGATCCTTCCACTTAGTTTTTTTTTTGTTACAGAGGCCAACCAGCTCTCTGACCGAACACGCTGAGCTAGCGTGCCGGCGCTAGAGGCGTGCTACCATAATAACCGTAACTATAGAAGGGAACTTAAAAATTCTGGTAAGTTACATAAGCAAAACAGATTCAGATGGTATTGAATCCTTTATTGTGCTCATGACTCCTTTCGGGGATAGCCCATCGTTAGATGACCTGGTATTTATTATTTATTTATTTATTTCATTAACAGTACAGAGTAATCCACCGCCTTGAAATGTAAGGTGTGTCGGATGCTTCTGAATCTAACAGCAAAGACTTCTCATTGTTACAATCTTATTGGTATACAGTTGTTAATGCTTTTTCTTGAATGATATAAAGAACATCATATATAAAGGTTTCCCTGAGGTTACAGCGAACTGAATGCTTACCAATTGTTAAAATCATTCCATATAATTTGTTATTACCTAGTTGATGAGAATATAATTTATATACAAAACTTCCTGGCAGATTAAAACTGTGTGCCCGACCGAGACTCGAACTCGGGTAGAGCACTTGCCCGCGAAAGGCAAAGGTCCCGAGTTCGAGTCTCGGTCGGGCACACAGTTTTAATCTGCCAGGAAGTTTCATATCAGCGCACACTCTGCTGCAGAGTGAAAATCTCATTCTGATAATTTATATAGTTCAAATGTCAAAGAAAAAGAAAAAAGAAAGAAAATGTTATACAATGAGTGTGGTGAAAATAATTTACAGTATGTAGAGGGAATTGATATTCTGTATTTGGATGTGTAATGTAGTCTAAGTAGCATGTTGGTTGATAATGGCCTCTTTCTACCCATTTCAGATGAGAAGGTCTCGGTACAACCTCGAGCTATTCTCATCTGAAATGGTTTGTGCTGATGTATGTTTACACAGATTATACAGATTAAACACTGACTGCTCACCTCATACATGAATCTTAGCTTTACGCGATAAATACACTTATTTTTGTAATTTGTTAGTAGAATTAGAATATGGTTCATTGCTACTTGAATGCATTATTCCTTTAAAAAATTAATATATTACTGGTATAGACAATTCATTGATTGTAGCTTTGAATAGAGAAGAGAACATACCTCTGTCTGCACACAGTAAGACGAGCAATAAATTACTGCTTGTGTGCAATATGTCCTTTGCAGTATGTCCTTGGGCAGGAGGAGCCTCGGAATAAATGTTCTTCGAGCCTTCTCCTCCAAAGCGACATTACCTTATTACTACAGTCTTAGTATGTAGTACCGGTGTTTATTTGTTTTATGATTGTTGTGTTGTTTATGAATGTGTTGTGGCATGCAGTGTCAGGCATTGTTGGTCTTGGTCCCTTACATTTTGATCCCTTCTGAGTTATGTTCACTTAGTGTTCCTTCCTCGGTTTCGGAATCTGTGGTCGTGTTTGTGTCCTCCCTTGTGGTTTGTTGTGTTGTTTGTGCTTGTCTACGCCTCCTTCCATATGGGTTTTGGCGCTTGTATTCTTCGTGCAGAGTGCTCGATACAACATCGTCTACGCTGTTTATTGTGTTCCAGTCATCGGTATTACGTATTAAGTATTACGTATTATTCTGGCGATGTTATTGTCGTTCTGTATAGGTCTCACTTGTGCTAGCGTGCTGCACAGCAGTGTGACATGTTCTGGTGTCTCAGTTTCTCCGCACACGCATACTTCATCGTTAGTTAGTCCCATACGGTTTAAATGTACCGTATACGGTCCGTGGCCTGTCAGGAAGTGGACCATCCCCAGGCTTGGGTCGACATGTTCCAGTTGTAGTCTTTCACGTACATCAGGAAAGAAAGAGTGTACTCGGCGACCCTTGTCGGATGCATCCCACGCTCCCCGCCATGTTTGAATCCGCCATTGTTTCATTTGTGTTGTGTTCATAATGTTGGTTCCCGTAATTTCGGTGACTTTATCGAGCCTGCCCCTCTCAAGCCAGTAAAGTGCAGCACTGTAACGTATTTTTATGTCTATAGGGCAGGTTCCCATCACAACGCAAAGGCCTCTAGTGACGTGGTGTTGAAAGCTCCGCTCATTCTCAGGAGTACAGTACGTTGACCTCGTCTTGCAATTGTCTTTTTAGTCTGTTCAGTCTGTGAGCCCAACCACTTGCAGGAGAGCTTGCGGTGGATTCAAATACCGCAATATCGTAGGTCCTTACCGTCTTAATAGGTAATCTGTACCTAGTTGTGTTTAGTCTTGCTAGTTTGTGCATAATTTTGGAGGCTTTGTCAATTGTCAATTTTATATGATGGTAGAAAGTCTGTTTTTCATCAAGATGCAGTCAGAGATAACGTGTGGCTTGCTTCCTCTGTATGCTTGTATTGTCTAGTTTTAGAATTGGATTCCTCTGCAGTGTCCCCCTGAACAGTATACCGGGAGATCAAAAAGTCAGTATAAATTTGAAAACTTAATAAACCACGGAATAATGTAGATAGAGAGGTAAAAATTGACACACGTGCTTGGAATGACATGGTGTATTATTAGAACAAAAAAAAAAAAAAAAACAAAGTTCACAAAATGTTCGACAGATGGCGCTGGACAGTTAAACTGCTACTGTGACGGGTGAGAGGTACGCCGATATGTTACACAAGTGCATCATCCCCAGCCTAGCTAATAAACACCTGCTGGAACATACGATGTTTATGCAGGATGGCACTCCATCCCATATTGCTAGACGTGTGAAAGATCTCTTGCGGGCGTCGTTTGGTGATGATCGGGTGCTTAGCCGCCACTTTCGTCATGCTTGGCCTCCCAGGTCCCCAGACCTCAGTCCGTGCGATTATTGGCTTTGGGGTTACCTGAAGTCGCAAGTGTATCGTGATCGACCGGCATCTCTAGGGATGCTGAAAGACAACATCCGACGCCAGTGCCCCACCATAACTCCGGACATGCTTTACAGTGCTGTTCACAACATTATTCCTCGACTACAGCTATTGTTGAGGAATGATGGTGGACATATTGAGCATTTCCTGTAAAGAACATCATCTTTGCTTTGTCTTACTTTGTTATGCTAATTGTTGCTATTCTGATCATATGAAGCGCCATCTGTCGGACATTTTTTGAACTTTTGTATTTTGTTGGTTCTAATAAAAGCCTATGTCATTCCAAGCATGTTTGTCAATTTGTACCTCTCTATCTACATTATCTGTGATTTATTCAGTTTTCAAATTTATACTGACTTTTTGATCACCCGGTATATACAGTTTTGTTGGGAGCTATTTTTAATTTATTTTCTTTGCACCAACTGTTAATTTTCTGAAGCAGTTGCGTGACTTTCGTCTCTAGTGCCGATCTCGAGTTGGCTGACACCAACACGAGCAGGTCCTCTGCGAAAGCCACCACACCCCTTACCCTGTCGTCAGTGTCCTGGATGTTCAGCAAGGGCTCGATTGCAATATCCCAGAATATTGGTCCGCAGATCGAGCGCTGTGGGCATCCCTTTGTTTTTATCTTGACAACCTTCCGTGTACCGTCCCTCCACTCCGCCACTCTGAATCTGCAGTAGTCGAGAAGGCTATGGTAGTGACAACCATCCGTGTACCACCCCTCCACTCCGCCACTCTGAGTCTGCAGTAGTCGAGGAGGCTATGGTAGAGGGAAGCTGATAGCCTCATTTCCCTTAACCTGGCGAAGAGGGATAGCCACCACAAGTTGTCAAAAGCCCCGGCTATGTCGATTAGTATGGCGGCCACGTATTTGTCGCTGATGCTATTTGTAACTTTCAGTGCCTGGTTGACGGCGTCTTCTATTGATCTACCTTTCCTGAAGCCGAATTGATGGGGCGTTAGCCCGAGGACGCGTCTGTGCGATTGTAACCGGCCACACAGGAGCCTTTCCTGTACCTTGCCGAGAGTGTTTAAGAGACAGATCGGTCGATCCTTTTTGGGGTCTGTTGGCTCTTTGTCTTATGATTTCCTGATTATTACTACATTAGCAGTTTTCCAGAGGTTTGCAATTCTGCCTGTTAGTAGTGCCTCGTTGAACATGCTAGTAAGAAAGGGTGTGATTTGTGTTACTGTTTGTTTTAATGTTTCTGAAAGTATTTTGTCTGGGCCGGGTGCTTTTCGGTTTTTAAGCCTGCTGATTCCCGTCTCGACTTCCTTCTTGTGCGAATGGTATGGTTACACTGTCACTGATGTATGTTTGCCTCATGCTCTCTCTTAGGTCAGCGTGGTGTCGCTAGTCTCGTGTGGGGTCGCCGTCTGGGAGGAGCCTGTTCAGAAGACATTCTGCTGTGCTTCTCCATCCTCTGGTGATTGTGCCGTCAGCTTGATTTAGTGTTGACAGAACTGTCGGTGTCTTAACTCGTTCTGCTTCTAACTTGAATGATTGTCCCCAGATGTCGTTCTGTAGCTGGGTTTTCACAAAATGGGCCCAATAGTCTTGCTTGTTGTCTTTAGTTGTTTTTGGGATTCATGCTTAGCGTCACGATACAGATCAAGTCTTATCTGTCTTTCACGAGCTGTCTTTGCTTGTTGGCAGTACTTTCTTTTGTCCCGTGAATCCTTCCTTAGTCTTGCCAGTTCTGTCGACCACGGTAGTTTCTGTCCCCTCCCAGTTTTTGTCCGTGGAATAGCTGCTTCCTGGGCTCTTTTTAGGACATCTGTCAGTACAAGCTTTTTGTAATCTATACTGCCTTGAACAGTATGTTATGACGACGCCTCAACAACATCTCTAACTTTTTACCAGTCGGCTCTACCTACGGGTAAATTTTGCTGCTCATGCTCATGAGCAGCCTTTTTCTTTCTGAGTGTCGTGCAATGCCTTTTATTTTGTCTAAGAAAGGTTCTATATCATACGAGTACTAAGGGTAAATAGACGACATGAACCATACATCCTGTTCGTCTGTTATTTCCGCCGTGGCAATGTGTTAGAACAAAACTGGGTGATCTGGGTTACTATGAGGTTTTTATTTACTATTATTGCGGTAACAAGTAGTCAAGAGAAGTGTGAATAATGATATCACAGAACACAGCTATACCAAAAGCTGTATTTTATGATATCATCGACTGCTGCCGACCAAGTAAGTGAACACCAATTCGCCACAAGAGTGTTTAACTTAACCGGTACAACTTTCTCCAAGAAAGCTACTTGATAGAGGCTTAAATTTTAACCTGCCTCCAAACTTTGATAATGAGCTGTTTAAAGAAATAATTTCAGAAGTTAAGAGTAGTTGCAAAGTATTGACATTATGTAAATCTGCACAGGCGAATACAACAGTAAAATCGTGTAATGCGCTTGTACTCTCTTGTAATAAAAATCTCCCTTTCCAATTCCTGTTTAACTCCGAAAAGAAATCAAATTCAAAACTGGTAAAAAATAAAATGTTTGTCACTAAGGCTGAAAAGAGTTCCTCCCTTGTTCTCACTACTGATGCCAACTACATTTCCACAACAGAAAAATCTTTTGAAGACAATGAAATCGTACAGGTAAATATGCAGCCGCCTGCAGCTTCTGCTAACGATTTTCTGAATGCTTGTGACAGTTCTAATATATTTCTATATACTAAATGAAAAACGAGAAGTTACTTGTGCTGAATGCCACTCTTGCGAGAAATGTCCAAATTACTCTGTAAACAGCTTCTGTCAAGCTAAAATTAGAGTATTTTTTACGTATCAAAAGTTTTAGTGTGTCAAAAATTGCTTTCAGGTGATACATATTTTACAAAACACAGTATTTCCTGAAAATGTACTTCTTGTATTTTTGATATTCAGAACTTATATACCAATATGTGATTTGATGAAACATCAGCAATTATTTATAACAATTTTGTGTAGTTCGGGAAAGTAGCCCCCCTCATGCTGCCGAGCTACTGGATTCAGTTAAACTATCCTTAGATTTTAATTATTTTACTTGTAATAAGAACGTCAGTCACCAGAGAGGTGGTTTTGCAATAGGCTCAAATATTTCAGGCATCCTTTCAGCAATTTTTGTAAATTTTTAGAGAACTATATGTTTAATACGCACACTATAATATGCAAAAAAAAAAAAAAAATACGATGCATTACTGGTACGTCGACGACATTTTCGTAATTTTACTGGTGATGAAAATAAGGTTCAGGAGGTAGGAATATTCTTAATTCCTTCCTCAGAAATATGGAATTACTCATGAAATCGAAGTAGAGGGTTCAATTATTTTTTTGGATTTAGAAATTACCAGACTATGAAATACTGCAAAATTGAGATACATCGTAAGCCAACGGCTGGGAATTTGATTATATTGCATGATTTATGCCACTCACCAGCTCAAATGCGGGCATTATTTACATCAATGTTTTGTCGGCTAGCTTGGCTAGGTTGCTCTAAAGCTGTGACTAACCAAGAAACTGATTTGATTGTTCACATCTGAGTGGCTAATGGCTTCACGAAGCGGCAATCAAGAGGTCTGGAAGAAAAAATTTTAATAGAGTAGGAAAGAAAGTAATGGTTAACAAGTAGGCGGAAAAGTATATTCCGTTATCATTATACGGGTCCATGTCAGATAGGATAGCAGACGTCTTCCGCAAATATAAAATTACAGTGGGGTTTCGGACGAATAATAAACTGAGTAAATCGCTGCGACATAGCTTAGAACCCAACCGAATAAATTCTGCAGTGCAGGTATCTATAAGATATTCGCGGTTCACTTAAGAGATATCACATAGGGGAAACTGGAAGGTTGTCTCCAATTAGATTTCGTGAATACGGATATGCAAGCAGTGGAAGTGAGTTGGGATGTCATTCGAAGCTTAAAAACAACGAAGCGACATATTTATTTCGCTTTTTGGGAATAATGGTATAGTACTGGACATTTTAGAAGAAACTGGTGACAAGGTAGACCCATAACTTATAATAAATGAACAGATTTAAAGCAATCGTAAGTGGTTCTTTGATTTTGTGAATTATTTATTTGTGGGTAGAAAAAATAAGAATCCCCATCCGACTATTCCTTCTTTTAACTTTCTCTCTGTTCTATGGAAATTGTAATGACCACTTGTAATTTTATTAATGAACTGTGTTTCTTAAGTCATACTGCAAAGTAAAGACTCCATGTAACACTATGTTTGCTTTATGACACTTGTACTATTTCACTCTATTTTACTGTTGACTTTCTTGCACAACTGTGCTAGTAAAATAGAAATAAATATTTGAATTAATTTTATTTTATTGAAAAGTAATTATTTTAACAAACTTTGTATCGGTTGTGATACCCACTCCTGAAATTATGAACAAATCATACCGAATGTGGTCCTACATGACGTTGTTGAGGATGAAATGTGTTGTACTCTTATATAGTTTACGATTTACCTTCTTGCACATTAGTTCTGATTAAACTTTAATCATTTTATGTTAACATTTCGATTTTATATCTCATCAGAAGTGCTGCCCTCGAGTGGTACGAGCTTACGTTGTGGCTCCAGTAGCGGTGCCCTGGCACTGTAACTGTAGTCGGCCACTGGTTAGGTCTACATCTTGTACACGACAGCACATGTTTTGCCTGACATTTGAACGGGCATTATTCAACCTCCTTGCTGATGATCTTAGATGGTATGTAATTGGCTTCCACCACTCGGGCGCGGCGCTTATGTCGTCTTCACCTTGGGGGTCGGTGCTGTCATGTTGTCGTCCCAGAGGGAGGTCGCTCAGCGTGTCATTGGCTGATCTTTTCTCACAGCCTTCTCTTCTCTGTCGTTCCCGACTGGCGTGCCGGCGCTGACTTTACTCCGTAACATACGTCGCCAAAGCAAAACAACGTTGAGGGGGGAGGGCTGAGCGTGGACGCACTGATGGTCCAGAAGCTGTGGCTCCAAGGGACGTACCCCGCCATCCGGCCTGCGCTCTTGTGGGAATGTGCCCCAGAAAACGTCCAGAAGGTTGGGTACTCGTCCAACTCCTGAGGCTCTTACCAAGATGCAAGGCGTCGGCTGCTGCTGCTTGGGTGGGTCCAGCTCCATCTGTAGGACGAGAGGGGGCGGAGGAGTCGTAGGAGGCGAAGGCTCCACGGGGTAGTCCCGTGGTGTAGTGATGACACCCGCTGGCGGCTGCTGTGGGCGTGCGGTACCCGAGATCCGTGAATCTGGGGAAGAGATACACAAGGATCACTGTGCACTTGACAGTTGCAAATTTGATTGTAATGTCGGCGCTGCAATCCGCATGAGATACATGCATGCGCCAAGTCGACGAAGGATCTCGCCTCGCGCCCACCGTATGCCATCGCAAAAACCCTGAAAAACAAAATCATGCGGCACGAAGCGATACTGGCGGTCTTCCTTCGGCGCCGGGTGCTGAGGAAAGTGGAGCAGTGTCCATGGCGGCTGCCGTGTAGCAGTTCCGCTGGCGATCATCCATCTCGTGGATGCGAACGATAGAAGGCGAGAAAGAATTGCAATGCTTGATCCCTTGTGTGCTTGAAAACGTTCCGAATCGCCGTCTGATGGTGGACTGTGCACTAGTTAGCTGGCCGAGCGGCTCTAGGCGCTACAGTCTCGAACCGCGCAACGGCTACGGTCGCAGGTTCGAATCCTGCCTCGGGCATGGATGTGTGTGACGTCCTTAGGTTAGTTAGGTTTAAGTAGTTCTAAGTTCTAGGGGACTGATGACCTCAGACGTTAACTCCCATAGTGCTCAGAGCTATTTGAACCAAAACACGAAAGCCCATGACCAAACAAAACAGAGACAATCTGTGGCAGCTGGTGGGCTGGTTGGGTTGTTTTGAGGGAGGAGGCCTGACAGCGAGGTTATTAGTCTCATCGGATTAGGAAGGACGGGGAAGGAAGCCGGCCGTGCTCTTTCAAAGGAACCATCCCGGCATTTGCTTGGAGCAATATAGGGAAATCACGGAAAACCTAAATCAGGATGGCCAGACGGGACTGAGCCATCGTTTTCCCAAATGCGAATCCAGTGTGCTAACCACTGCGCCACCTCACTCGGTGCTGGTGGGTCTGGTTTCGAAACGTTAACAGATTGTCGCTATGGTATTGTTCATATATCGTTGGCGCCATGTTATAGTTCAATTCTTTTATCTTGGCGGCTCGCGCACGCCCGCCCAGACGCGGGAGATTGCTGCGTTGCCAGTTGCAAACGACGCACGCCCAAGAGAAACAGCGCCATAGTATAGTATATGGTAGTTCGCAAACTTACGTTTAGTGATAGCGCGCAGTTTATGAAGTAAAGCCACCACGGTCACATTAACCCTTTCGCTGCTACAGAGACGTGCTCCCCGCATTCCGCACTGTGCGCGATTTTGTCATCACTGCACTGCTCGCCTGTGCAGACACATGGTGTTTCGACTGCTTTGACACATTTATAATTCAATTTCACAAAACTATTTGGCCCAAAAATTTGATTTTTACACCTCTTCTTAACCGGTACCTTCTCCCCATAAATGACTTAATTTTGCTTCGATGTTCAACGCAGTTATTGTGCAGCATTAAATGTAGTAAACCATTGTACGAAATTTTGAAGAGTTTGCAGAGGTAAAAGTCCATAGCGTATACTTTCCGTATGGTGGATTTTAATTGCCACAATGTTGAGAATGAAATGTGGACAGGATACCTAAATTTCATATAAAATTCACTGTATAACAATATCTCATTTAATTTAAGTACCAGATAGGTGTCATATGTAATATTGAGAAATATTCCGTCTTTCAGGACTGTAATAAAAGTTTTATTAACATCGAAAGCGTTTGGCTTTATTTTAAAGCACTTCAATCAATCAAATAGAAGTAGACAAAATACATTAAACAAAACTGTGGGACATCCAATGCTACAAAATCCGACGAATTTGTGGTCAAATTTGTTATAATTTTATGTTCCCTTCCGAAAGGAACTAATTTTCATTAGAATTTCTTTTGGCTCTGTGTGTCGTTTTCAAGAGATTTCAATGTCCCCAGTTAAAATAAACATCCTTTATAAAATAAACAGTTTTTATAAATTTGGAAATATTCCATCTTTTGCGACTGTAATAAAACTTTTATTTATACCAGAGTCATTTCGCTTTTTTCTAAAACGTTCTGATTAAAACAAAGTTGGCAAAGTGCACAAAACTGAATTGTGGACGTAATAAAACATAGAAAATAAAATATATTGTACAAACAATTTGTGTTTGTCACAACGGACAGAAAATACTTGCCAAAACATAGATCAGTCGACGAAAACATTGAATATGATGCTGCCAAAGCAACGAAGCAAAGAATTGCGTAAGACAATCAAGTATCTCGGCAACGTACGAGCCGAAATTCTGCTCTAAATAATACTTTTAATACTGTCGCAAAAGAATATATCTCAATATGAATAGTAAAACAGCGACTGTGGAAGAGAAGATATACAAACAAAACAGATAACATGAATATTGTATGTGTGACTTTTCATTGTTCTTAATTGCTGTGAAAAGAAATATTGGAGGACAAAATTAGAAAACCGAAAACTTATGATCATAGTGAAGAGACAAAGTACTAGAAATTTCAATGAGTTACATTCAAACGAATAAAATTCATGAAGTAAGACACTTCGATATTGTTTGTTAAATAACGAAAATATTAAGCATCGATCTAGGTTTGAACTCAGAAACTTTCGCGTAGCAGTGAAACAACTTAACCATTACGCTAACACAGATCGTGATTCAGTAAAATTCCTGGAGGACTCTAAAATATCACGCAAAATACCGACAAATATTGTTGGTATGACTATCAATTACTCACGTTTCATCGAAGTACAATAGGAAATAAACAATTACCGCTGTTCTTTATTGCGAAAAAACGGTTCGTTAGAATGATACAAACACCTTTCCTTGCTATCGCCTGAATTAGGAGGCTTATTGCTTGTTTGGTTTAATTAATTAATAGAATACGTAGCAGTTGGTATAAAGAATGCTTTTTCCAATCTTTCTATAAAAGAAAGTCTGCCATCAAGACATTGCTTTTGTTCAATTACTTTATTTATGACTGAACATTTCTAAAACTGAAGACACTCGCCCCTGCTCTGCACTGCAGTCGAGCTCTGGCAACGTCATTCTCTGTTCATTGGCTGACTGTGTTTTGTGACATCAGATGTGCAGAACGAACCTAAACTCAGCCGCCGTCGTAAATGACGCGCACTTTAGTTGTACATCGCGTCGCCATGTTGCTGTGTGTAGGAATCTTGCACACTACGTTCGGTGGACAAACAAACAACTCTTATTAGTGAGTTTTATTACAACAAGACAATACTTAACTTTGATCGAAGAATTCTTGTAGTCCTCTATACATGATCATCATCTCTCAACTGAACTGCAGTGACTGTTGATCTCTAACTGTGCTACGTAGACATTGCTAATAAAAAGGCTACCATGCGGCAGCTAACGAAGTGGCTAACGTTAAAGCTGCTATCGAAGTGGGCTGCCAATACTCAGGTGCTGCTCTTATGTCGTCTTCACCTTGGGGTCGCTGCTGTCATGTTGTTGCCCCGGAGGGAGGTCGGTCAGCATGCGATTGGCTGACCTCTTGTCACAGCCTTCTGTTCTCTGTCTTTCCCGACTGGCGTGCCGGCGCTGACTTTACGCCGCAACACCAGGAACTTTCACATCTGCGCACACTCTGCTGCAGAGTGAAAATCTCATCCTGGGAACATGCCCCAGTCTGTGGCTAAGCCATGTCTCCACATTATCCTTTCTCCCAGGAGTGCTGGTTCTGCGAGGTCTGCAGGAGAGCTTCTGTAAGATTTGGAAGGTAGGAGAAGAGGTACCGGTGGAATTAAAGCTGTGAGAACGGTTCGAGAGTCGTGCTTTGATAGCTCAGATGGTAGGGCACTTGCCCACGAAAGGCAAAGTTCCCGACTTCGAGTCTCGCTCCTGCACGCAGTTTTATTCTGCCAGGAAGTTTCCACTGCTTAACGGTCTCCAACAGCAACTATTGAGTGCCTTTCATTTCACTCGCTTCAGTTTTCAGTTTAGCGATCGCTTTATATAAACGCACCTGAGCTTTTTCAGTTCTGAAATTTTATTAGCTAAACTACCACACGACTCGAATTTCCTTCGACAAATCTTGTATAGTCGGCATATAAGTTAAGTTCTCTTTTGTCAGCATATCTGCTTGTTTTTGCGACAACTTGGTTTAACACTGGAGACAATGTTCCGCCCAACACTTCGATTCTGCGGGATGTTTACGCTAACGGATGTCTATTCTCTTGACTTGTAGCAGTCGGTTCAATTTTCTCGTCAGTGGGCTGATCATTGCTTTCATCCATTCGACCCAAGCTTGCTTGATTCCTCGTCTTTACCATAAAATCAAAAATTCCAGTAAAAAGTCGAAATTCTCTAGGTTCAAAATCTCAAATGGCTCTGAACACTATGGGACTTAACATCTGAGGTCATCAGTCGCCTAGAACTCAGAACTACTTAAACCTAACTAACTTAAGCACATCACACACATCCATGCCCGAGGTGGGATTCGAACCTGCGACCGTAGCAGTCACGCGGGTCTGGACTGAAGCGTCTAGAACCGCACGGCTACCGCGGCCGGCGAAATTCTCTAGGTGACTATTAAAGTAATAAAGAAGTAAACACAACACGTAAGTATTAACTATTAATTCCATAAAATAATCTCCACCATGCCGTTTAAAGATAGCAGTCTAAGAGAGCTTCATGTTACTGTTATGTGACCTGCAACACTTTGACCGAGAAATTCACATTTCACTAAGACTAGTCTAGGAAGAAATTTATCTACAATTACTTCTGATTTTTGCACTTTTTATTAATAGAGCGTGATGCAAGAAAGACAGTTAACGGGAACAATTGGGATGTATTTTCGACTTGATTGTAGTTGCGTCACAGAAGTTTTCATTTCCAGGACAGCTTTTCCACTTTAATCTCGAAATTCACATCCACTCACCGTCAAGTACATGTCAGAGAAGAAGAATACAACGTTTTTTATACCGTGCAATACAGAAGGCTTGTAACTAAGGACCCATTCACTGTGGTGTTTAAAAAGATATATAAAATATACGAGGGAAAGTCAATATTTAAAGATGCAAAAAACAATGTACTTTTAGAAAATGAGACATTTTCTACCTCTACATCTACATCTACATCTACATTGATACTCCGCAAGCCACCCAACGGTGTGTGGCGGAGGGCACTTTACGTGCCACTGTCATTACCTCCCTTTCCTGTTCCAGTCGCGTATGGTTCGCGGGAAGAACGACTGTCTGAAAGCCTCCGTGCGCGCTCTAATCTCTCTAATTTTACATTCGTGATCTCCTCGGGAGGTATAAGTAGGGGGAAGCAATATATTCGATACCACATCCAGAAACGCACCCTCTCGAAACCTGGCGAGCAAGCTACACCGCGATGCAGAGCGCCTCTCTTGCAGAGTCTGCCACTTGAGTTTATTAAACATCTCCGTAACGCTACCACGGTTACCAAATAACCCTGTGACGAAACGCGCCGCTCTTCTTTGGATCTTCTCTATCTCCTCCGTCAACCCGACCTGGTACGGATCCCACACTGATGAGCAATACTCAAGTATAGGTCGAACGAGTGTTTTGTAAGCCACCTCCTTTGTTGATGGACTACATTTTCTAAGCACTCTCCCAATGAATCTCAACCTGGTACCCGCCTTACCAACAATTAATTTTATATGATCATTCCACTTCAAATCGTTCCGTACGCACACTCCCAGATATTTTACAGAAGTAACTGCTACCAGTGTTTGTCCCGCTATCATATAATCATACAATAAAGGATCCTTCTTTCTATGTATTCGCAATACATTACATTTGTCTATGTTAAGGGTCAGTTGCCACTCCCTGCACCAAGTGCCTATCCGCTGCAGATCTTCCTGTATTTCGCTACAATTTTCTAATGCAGCAACTTCTCTGTATACTACAGCATCATCCGCGAAAAGCCGCATGGAACTTCCGACACTATCTACTAGGTCATTTATCTCATCGTTGTTCCCTCCAATATTAGTACACTTGTACCAACGTTGAACTAATTTTTATATCTCATGCAAAGAATCCTTTATCTTGTTCTTTGAGCCACTTTTCTCACAAATTCTTTGCACTCCTCGTTGTTTCTGGACTTATTTTCACGTAATGCCTCCTTGAGTGGACCAAACAAATAAAAATCCGAGGGAGCCAATCTGGACTGTAGGAAGAATGAGGTAGCATCTGTCAGCCTACTTTTTTCAATGGTATCCTGGGTCAGCTGGACGGTGTGAGGGCGATAATTGGTCGTATACCAACATCACAACTTTTCTTTAACACCCGCGACGTTTTTCTCTCATTGCCAGGTTTGGTTTGTTCGTAACTTGTCTGACATAGTAGACCACTGTTTATTGTAAGCTGATCTTCACAAAAGATGACATCTTGGGCATGCCAAAACACTGTCGACATTAATTTTCTCGCTGATGATTGCGTTCTGAATTTCTTTCGGAGAGATGAGCTGATGTGTTCCTATGCCATGCTTTGTCTATTGGACTCTCGTTAAAAATCGTGAACCCAAATTTATTACACGCTAAAATATTGTTTAGGAAAGGGTCTGCTTTTCTTTAATAGCATTCTGTCAAGTCTGTACATACAATGATTCTTGTTTCCTTGCGTTGTTTCATTAACTCCTTCGGCACCCACCTTGTTTTGCTGGTCTTGATTTTGTTACTCATAACGTTACGAATTGTGCCAACACTTGCTGCAACTGTTGTATCTTCAACTGTAAAACGTCGGTCTCCACAAACAATGTCGTCACTGCGGGTTTCAAGCGTAGGAGTTGACATTTCAAATGTTCGGCTGGGACGAAGCACCGTTTTTTAACTGTTATACCCACTTACAAAAAGCTACGCGGTTCATACAACTTTCACCATGCTGCAAAATCATTAATGAAAAGACAGTAATTAGTTTTTCATCTTAAGAAACAATCCGTATCACTGAACATTGTTCAACTACTGTGGAAATTTCGAGCGGAAACGCCATGCAATATTGAGATTATAAACAAGACACCCTCTATCTGTCACTTGCATTCAGCTCATCGCATTGTGCCAGCCTGAAGTCGTGAAAGTACAAAACTACAACTAGAAACTCTTTCATTTCTACATCAGTTTGTCTCTGTAATTACTGAATGTCTATTGTATAAGCAATATATTCGGACGTAACGAAATCTGTAATGCACACCACCTTAAATTCTTTGACTCTTCCGGCCGGTGTGGCCGAGCGGTTCTAGGCGCTTCATTCTGGAACCACGCGACCGCTATGGTCGCAGGTTCGAATTCTGCCTGGGGCATGGATGTGTATGATGTCCTTACGTTAGTTAAGTTTAAGTAGTTCTAATTTCCAGGGGACTGAGGACCTCAGATGTTAAGTCCCATTGTGCTCAGAGCCATTTGAACCATTTCTTTGACTCTGCTCAGAATGCGTTTTATTTAAGACTTAAAACAATGAGCTATTATTAATTTTAATGTGACAGAAGCTCTTATTGTACTCGGTGGCTGGATGAGTATCGAATGCAATGCCATGTGCGATGCTAATGGTCAGCGATAAGTCTATTTTTATTTTTGTTTTATTTTTATTTTAAGTTTAATTTTTATCGATATTGTCCGAAAGAACAGATACGACACATTCATATAATTAATTCGCCTCGATGGGCAATGAATGCACAACCCTCAGTGCAGATGTACAGTATCGTTCGACTTCCAGCTGCAGGAACGTAAAATTAGGACAAGGGACAAGGACAAAAGGACAGGGACTGCGGGATGCTAGGTAAGAATGATGGTTAGCGGCGGAGGGGGGGGGGGGGGGAGGCTGTCAAGGTAGCCGCGATATATGCAATGTATCTGGATGGGGCAATGGTTAGTGCAGCAGCACTGTAAGCGGGGGATCCCAGGTTCCAGGTTCAGCACATATTTTCACTCGTCACCACCAATTCCGCGTAAAAGTCCCGTGCAGCTGATATCATCAATTTCTTCTTTTTCCTTTCGTTTCTGACCCCCTCCACTTTAAATTTACGTAATAGTGTTGTTAATGACAATGGTGCAAACAACCGTAAGTATATGATAGTCTGTGATTTTTGGAGTGCTCACAAGGACACGACAATTGTATATGATTCAACAACCGGTAAAGACACTGAATCCATTATCATGTCTCCAAACAACAAAATACGTACAGCCTTCAAACGGACGCGTATCTCTTGCCCCAATATAAAATATATGCAAGAAAGATAACAGATTGTTTAAGGACTCTTTGCAGTGACCTCGATACTTAGGAAACAGAATTCTCATAATGAAAATGCTTTGTGTTATTCACAACAAGCTGTCTGCTCTAGTGTATCAGCCTATGTTTCAATATTCCTGGAAAGTGTTGAATTGCCCCGTCTGTTTATTGATTGGATAGCCACTGAATTGCTATTTATTTAGTTAATGGGGTAATAATAATTATTAAAAGGTGGCAATTTTAATTAAGCACCGTTTTTTACTCTTTCGATTGTTGAGAGACAGCGATAGTGCAATGCTGCTCGCTTTGGAGAATACACATTTTATAAGAATTATTTGGTCCAGGAAACACTTTTTCGATCACGGCTGCGATTTAGACGGTATTCGCGTAATTGTACTGATTAAAAGTTATCGTTTCCGAAAGACGCAGGTTCGATTAAAGTTGTGTGCACTTTTGAGCGTATAATGAAAATATTCATAACACGTCGCGTAACAAAAAGAAACATGCGAATCACAACCGTGATCAAACGAAGAAAATATATGATAACATAAATGTTCTTCGCTGTTATTCAGGACAGGCTCAGATTAGACCTTGCAATTTTTAGTTATAGGAAATGACAAGACGTTACACTTAGGAGATATTTGTTTTGAGTAACTTGTATTTACCTTCTCTCTCTCTCCCTTTTACAGCCTTTATACCTTCACATCGATTAAGGAACTTTTCCTTCTCTACCGACCAGTACGAGAACAAAATTCAGACTCCACAAAATGTCTTACATCGAAGTATTACTTGCTTAACCCTTAACAATCATATATAGTTTCGTAGTACAAACAATGCTAATTTATTCCGTGCGCTAGAAAGTCTTTGATACACTTAGCACAAAAATGAAAATAATAAAATTATAATTACATTTTTAATATCATGAATACTTCTTTAAATCATGAAAATAAGGTGTGACATCGTCGTAATATTAATTTTCGTCGTTGTAGCACTACATTGCCCCCTTTGGATGTACAGTCACACTTGTTTGACTGGACATCCAAGCAGGCTTATTTTCCTTGTCTGTTCTGTTTAAAGTTCACTGTGTTCTTTCACTTGGAAGCATGTGCTTTGTTTACTTTTAAGTCTCAGGGATTTTGAGGTACGCTCCCCCATTCGGGCAAAGGCCAGTGGGAAAAACCCCGGGAAAAAACCACGGGAAAAAACCACGGCGGAGTGAGCACATCTTCCATACCCTCTTTTTTATTTTTCAAAATTTGAATATTCACTTCGTATGACATTTAATAATGGTACAATTTCGTGATAGTGCTGCTGGTGACGGCGGCTGGCGACTTGGTGTACTGCAACACCGATGTCTCGCCCCATCAGGTACGTCTGCGATGGACTGCGATGACGTGGCAGGATGCGGCAAGGGATGACGGATGATGTCGCTGAAGTATGCTGCCCTCACCGACACATGTGCTCAGCATCTCAGCATACAGTCACATGACATTCAAACAGCAGTATGAGTTCCTTAAATTACCATCTAAATTACATCATATTTCACGCACTCTTTCACACAACAAGAAGAATGTGGTTTTTTTTTTGTGAGGTGTTCGACTGTTTGTGAGTTTCTTGATCATGATGCAAGTCCATTCGTCCTTCCGACGTAACTGATTATCTGCAATTAAAGGTTCATGTAATTACGTTACAACATTGATACAGTTTTGCAACGGGTTTAATGATATAATCAGTAGCAGTTCCCAACACTGTTACGACTCACCACTGTTGCTGAGTGACCGAAAAAAACACTTGCTCTTGAGTTTTAGTTTGCCTGGAATGTTACGTCCACGCATGTGGTCCCAATAACACTCTGAATATTTGGCATTACTAAACACGCGTAGTACAAAATTTGAAAACGAAATCATGGTAACACAAAGCACTCATTGAGCGTCCACTTTTGTGTTAAATTCCACTCTTTCGCCAGTGAAATAAAGTTCGTACGCGCTGAGGATAATATTCACAGGAAGTCTTTGTTCATAGGTCATCTGTGACATGTTCACTCCATCACGTAGTCACTTGATCACAGTTATCAAGTCTGACAAGGTAAAGTCCTTGTGCTACCCATAAGAATGTCTTTACACAGTCTAGTTACATAATGATAAATAACTGAATGATTGTACCTATCAAATGAAGTACATAACTGTAGTCATTTACAATATAAAAGCAAATCCTAAGTAATATCTTTCTCGAAAAGGTGCTCCTGGACTTACAAAGAATTGTGCAGTGATAAACACAAGTCTGTATATGTTTGTCTGTGTAATGATCTGTTCAGTCATGAACAACATCTTGTTCGACCTGGTTTATAGCTCATGCAAGTCCGAGCACTAACTTACGGTGGAAAATTTGTTGAACCTATACGTAACTCGCTTAAACTTCACGCGTTGTAAGTGTATCCTGTACACAGTCTGAAAGAAAAAAAAAGAACATAACCTGCTCACCCTAGTGAGTTCAAAACAGTTAACAATCAACAAAATGAAACGTATATTTTCTAAAGTCACTATATCCTACTGTCGTGTGAAATATGCAGTTCTGTTCACTGTTCGTAGTTTCACATGCATAAGTTCCTGAAAGTTTACTAAATCTCAACAAGTTTGTATTATGTTTGATTAAGTGTCTTAGGGTAGAATCATCTTGAAGCAATTCTTCTTCTCCTTGCTGCAGCTCGGCGTCCTCTTCCCTGTCGAACTGGAGCTGAAATTTTCTTACAACTAATTGGTATTCTGAGAGTCTTGTTACTGCTTCCCTTTTCGCGCTGGATATTGAGTACGTTTGAGGACAGTAAATTTCATGGGGAAACACTTGCATGTCGTACACGTAACCTTTAATTAGTCCAGGTTTTTTCAAAAATATTTTACGATAATAAGTAAGTGTGTCTAATAATTGCTTTTCTTGCAGACTCAAGACCAGAGGATTGTTGTACTTTTTCTACTATTTCAGAGAGGTGGATATTCTCCTCGTCCTTCACATCTTCCATGACCGGGAATGTACTGCAATTGAAACTATCTTGAAGCCGCCATAAATGTGCGCGAATCGGTTCTATCTTTAAAATTTGACAATATTTGCCATGCTATTCTTTGGTCTTTACCAAGTCCAACCTGACTCTCGTGTTACCGAAACACATGCTGCATTCACCCTTTGCGAGATCGATTATAGTTTCCGTCTCTCGCAAAATATCTAGTCCGAGGAGACAGTTCACGGTTAAATTCTTTACAATAAGGAAGGTGCACTCTTTGGCTCCCATTCCAAAATTAATACAAATCCGTGTGTTCCCGAACTAGTTGGGCTTTCTGACTAATGGCTCCTGTAACTCGACAATTAGTGACTGGAAAAACTGGAACCTTTCTAATCTTCTTGAAGTGAAGAAAGAACGATTCATTCAGCACAGAAACAGATGCTCCAGTATCTAAAATCACCATAGTTTGAATACCATAAATATCACAAACTATAGCTGCTTGTACAACTTCCCGTTCAAAAAAATTACACTTCTTCCGAAAATCTTGACATAATTCCTCTCGTATATCGACTCCGTCCATTATATCTTAACATCTGCATAGTTGAACTACGTTGCTGAGCAACATCAACAGAATTATTCCTACACACTGCATTTTTCGCGTCGTTCGACCCGATCGCTGCTGATTCTATGCGACACACATTCTCATTGTTACTACAGCTGGTTGTCTGCACGTTTGGTTGCTCGTTATTACTAACATTATTCATGCAAGTGCCCCCTAGACACCCTGCGACTGACACACGGGAGCAGAATGTCGTCGCATCTAGTTTGACTGACTGGTACTGGTTGATAGTTGCAGTTCACTTACCTCAATGATCTTGATATTTCGATTCGGTGGTTGCCATGGCTGCGCATTCATATGCTGCTGCATGTTATTTGAAATATTTGTGTTGTACAGGGGTTGTAAATGATTGTTGTTGTGATATTGCGGTGGCCTAGGCTGCTGCCATTGCTGTTGTGCATAATTCTGTGTTGACCAGTTATGTGGTGGTTGCATGTTTTGCTGATCACTTGAAAAATTACCGTTATTGTAATTGGCGTTAGCTCTAAAATCTCGTTTCCGTTTCTTTGAAAAGTTTCCGTTATTGTTTTGTCCACTATTGTTCTGTGGATGATAATTTTGATTCGGTGCATTACTGTACTGTCCATTTGTGTTCATATTGTGGTTCTGCCCTCCTGAATAATTCGGACTATTCCAATGATTTTGATTCCCATAGTAGGTGTTTCTATTACTATTGTTCTTGTGGTTTCGCCCGTTGCCATTACCATCACCATTATTCGACGAATTATTCCCATAATGGTGTCTGTCCTCTTCGATAACCAAATCTAAAGAGTCCAGTACAGATAGAAAATGTTCCACGTTGTCTTCAGGAATGTGACACAATTTCTCCTTTAGATCACGGGGTAACTTCTCCTTTAATATCTTCAAAACATCACACTCAGGAATTGGTGTGGATAAATATTTCACTTTGTCCAGATACTTTTCGAAATATTTCCGCAAAGTCCCGCCTTTTCTATTAAATGGCTCAAGACTATAAACTTCTTTTCTTAATCGTTCTTGTACCCCACGCGACCAATACTTGTTTAGAAAAGCTTGTTCAGCTTTCTGTGTCGCGAACAACGCTGGCTCACCTTGAATATGGGTAACGGTAAAGACAATTTTCTCCCTTTCGTTCCAACTTTTTGGCATTATTCCGCGGATCCTTTTGATAAACACAATTGGATGGGGTCCGTTCTTATCATTGGTAAACTTCTGAAAATGTGAATTCTTCACTAAAGCATCCTGAGTCACCAATGATTGTGTATGGTCTTGATAAACGGATGTTACTCCACGTGTTGGATTGAAATTATTGCCCGTCTGCCCCCTACTTTCAGTTAAAGGCGTTTCATAATGATCAGGGTGTGTTTCTGTGATACTAACACACTCCGGTGAACTGTTATGAGATGTTTGCATACGTGTTTCATTAAGCACTTTCTGCACGTTTTGTAATTCAGTCTGGAGTTCATAAATCTTTGTGTTGTTTTCATGTATCAGTTGTGTTCTTGCTCGTTGTAACATCACAGGTAGTTCCTCCTGTATAACAGTACTAATTTGTTTGTCTTTGTCATTTAGCCATGTGTTGAATGTGGTCACAACGCGTTCTTCTTGTTCTTTGCATTTTTGTTCTATTACGTTTTGATTATCAACCGTAAGGTTTTCTATTCGTGTACTTATGTTGCGTATTTCTGCTTCCAAAGAAGTGTGTGTTAGTTGTAATTTGTCCACATCCTGGGTTACTTGCTTTACATTCTGTGGTAAGTCATGGTATGTTTGTTGCATACTTGAAATGTTGTTCTGTATAGCAGACAACTGGGCATCTATTTGCTGTCGCAGCTGGCGATCGTGATCTTTTAACCGGTTTTCAAGCTTTTGATCTATCTCTTTTGAGAACTGTGAAAAGCTTAACTGCGTGCGCTCTTCTAATTTACTGATGCGTTCATCTAAGGTCCTAATCCGTTCATCTACTCTGCTAATACGTTTATCTAAATTATTATTAATCTCAGTTGCAAGCTGTTTAGCAGTTTCTTGTTCACGCTGTATGTGTGATTGTTCCTGTATTTTAAACATTTGTTCCATTTTCATCATTAAGAGAGAAAATTGATCCATTACTGTTTGTGTTGGCTCTACCTGTGGTAAATCGTCTGTAACTGGTGTTTCTTGTGGTTCTGCTTCAGTATGCACTTGAACTACCGTCTGTATTCTGCCTGAGTGTTCTACAGCAGATGGATCACTGACTTTAATATTAGTGACTTTAATATTAGTGTCCTGTTCTATATCCTCTGTCTGATCTGAAAAAATATTATCAATTTCTACATCACTAGTTATTCCTTCCTCCTCTGAATGTTCTACAGTTACTTCCTGCTGTGTAGCTTTTCTTACACGTCGCACTGTTTTCACCATGTTTGCAAATGTTTGGGTGCAAGTCTAATCGGGAAAACGTCACACGCAACACATCAATTATTCCGTCACACAAAACATAAAATAATTACTACACTGCACCAGATTGTAATCAGTACTATAAATGTTCGCTTTCGTTTGATTAAAATTCAGTTCCAATCTCGTTCAGTTAACCTCTACTGAAAACACTTGATGCTGCATTTTATTGATCCTTCTCGCAGTTATTTAAATATAATTGACTCTTATAGCTTCCTAAGAGTAACATACAGCACCAGGTTGAGGTAAATGTTGTGCTTATCGTAAACAATGCTTCGTCCTGCTACCGTTGGGAAGGAATGGTACAGCGCAAATATTGTACTTAGGATCATCGTAGATTTCCGCTCATTACAGCATGAAACAAATAGATAAAACTCACATTAGCACACACTTGTAAGCTAGTCCTGTCAATAGGTTACCACTGAATTGCCCCCTCTGTTTATTGACTGGATAGCCACTGAATTGTTTATTGACTGGATAGCCACTGAATTGTTATTTATTTATTTAATGGGATAATAATAATTATTAAAAGGTGGCAATTTTAATTACGTACCGTTTTTTACTCTTTCGATTGTTGCGAGTCAGCGATAGTGCAGTGCAACTCGCTTTGGAGAATACACATTTTATAAGAATTATTTGATCCAGGAAACACTTTTGCGATCACGGCTGCGATTTAGACGGTATTAGCGTAATTGTACTGATTAAAAGTTATCGTTTCCGAAAGACGCAGGTTCGATTAAAGTTGTGTGCACTTTTGCGCGTGTAATGAAAATATTCATAACACGTCGCGTAACAAAAAGAAACATGCGAATCACAACCGTGATCAAACGAAGAAAAAATATGATAACATAAATGTTCTTCGCTGTTATTCAGGACAGGCTCAGATTAGACCTTGCAATTTTTAGTTATAGGAAATGACAAGACGTTACACTTAGGAGAGATTTGTTTTGAGTAACTTGTATTTACCTTCTCTCTCTTTCCTTTTTACAGCCTTTATACCTTCACATCGATTAAGGAACTTTCATGTTATCATATATTTTCGTCGTTTGATCACGGATGTGATTCGCATGTTTCTTTTTGTTACGGGACGTGTTATGAATATTTTCATTATACGCGCAAAAGTGCACACAGCGTTAATCGAACCTGCGTCTTTCGGAAACGATAACTTTTAATCAGTACAATTACGCGAATACCGTCTAAATCACAGCCGTGATCGCAAAAGTGTTTCCTGCACCAAATACTTCTTAGAAAATTTGTATTCTCCAAAGCGAGCAGCATTGCACTATCGCTGACGCGCAACAATCGAAAGAGTAAAAAACGATGCTTAAATAAAATTGCCACCTTTTAATAATTATTATTATCCCATTAAATAAATAAATAGCAATTCAGTGGCTATCTAATCAATAAACAGCTCCAGCACATGTTGCTGGACTCAATAATGTGAATCAAGTGGTAATTGATTTTGATTCTGAGGACCGTCAAGATACTGGTTTCGTCAAGTGTGCCTATTGTGATTCTGCATATTGTTTCAAGCATTTTGTTGAGGAGCCTCACGTACGTTTTTAAAGGCCGATAGTGTGCAAACTGAGAGTAACACAATCGAATGCTTTCAACATTATGATCAGAGTAATATGTAAAGCTTCTAAATACTGTTAGAATACCGAATTCATGTTCGAGCCGAGAGACTTCCCTTGTAAGAGCTGCCGCCCACTGCCTGCACAAACACTGTAAGCTGTGGTAACTCACTGGACTGAATATCACTGCATAGTCGGCGCACAGACTCGGTTAATCCGAAGATTGCGTTCTGGGAGCGTTTTGTTTTCTATTTCGTTTCTGTATGTTATGTAAGCATTAGTCCAATACGGACTGATAGTGGTGAATGAAAAATGTTCGTCCTGTTTCATTAGCATCTAGACTCGCCTGATCATACGACTTTAGAATTTTGTCATTTGAGGATCCTGTGCCCTGTAATACATTAAAATGTTTAGACACCGTTTGAATAACTGCATTCAGTCACTCCATGCGTTACCGGCAAAGGACGACTGCATCAATTCACGCTAAGTTTGTGCAACTCCCCGTTTTTTCCTGTCTAGAGATATGGTAAACATATTCATACCTCCTAGAGATTTTTACTAGTTTGAATGACACTGTGCTTAAGTATTTAGGTTGTAAAAACCAGAAAAGTCGTTACAGCTGGAGTTGTAAAAGTACTGTAGGCTACTGTAGACTGTTACAACTAAACATAGATTACAGTACTTTTCCTAGTAGCTTTGTTCACTTAAGATCATAACCGCATTACCTATAGGTTAGGTGTGTTGCATACCTATCAGGCGTTCATCTACATCTACGTCTACATCTACATGATTACTCTGCAATTCACATTTAAGTGCTTGGCAGAGGATTCATCGAACCACAATCATACTATCTCTCTACCATTCCACTCCCGAACAGCGCGCGGGAAAAACGAACACCTACACCTTTCTGTTCGAGCTCTAATTTCTCTTACTTTATTTTGATGACGATTCCTACCTATGTAGGTTGGGCTCAACAAAATATTTTCGCATTCGGAAGAGAAAGTTGGTGACTGAAATTTCGTAAATAAATCTCGCCGCGACGAAAACCATCTTTGCTTTAATGACTTCCATCCCAACTCGCGTATCATATCTGCCACACTCTCTCACCTATTACGTGATAATATAAAACGAGCTGCCTTTTTTTGCACCCTCTAGATGTCCTCCGTCAATCCCACCTGATAAAGATCCCACACCGCGCAGCAATATTCTAACAGAGGACGAACGAGTGTAGTGTAAACTGTCTCTTTAGTGGACTTGTTACATCTTCTAAGTGTCCTGCCAATGAAACGCAACCTTTGGCTCGCCTTCCCCACAATATTATTTATGTGGTCTTTCCAACTGAAGTTGTTCATAATTTTAACACCCAGGTACTTAGTTGAATTGACAGCCTTGAGAATTGTACTATTTATCGATTAATCGAATTCCAACGGATTTCTTTTGGATTTCATGTGGATCACCTCACACTTTTCTTTATTTAGCGTCAACCGCCACGTGCCACACCATACAGCAATCTTTTCTAAATCGCTTTGCAATTGATACTGGTCTTGGGATGACCTTACTTGACGGTAAATCTCAGCATCATCTGCGAACAACCTAAGAGAACTGCTCAGATTGTCACCCAGGTCATTTATATAGATCAGGAACAGCAGAGGTCCCGGGACGCTTACCTCATTTCAGTTCTTTTGTTTGCATACGCGATCAATATCTTACTAGATACACCTAGAAACCGATTGTGGTGAATCGTCTAGAAAGTGACTGAGCATATATGAAGGGCCATGTGTACTATGGAAAATTTCTGCTCTGCACTGTCTACACTCCTGGAAATTGAAATAAGAACACCGTGAATTCATTGTCCCAGGAAGGGGAAACTTTATTGACACATTCCTGGGGTCAGATACATCACATGATCACACTGACAGAACCACAGGCACATAGACACAGGCAACAGAGCATGCACAATGTCGGCACTAGTACAGTGTATATCCACCTTTCGCAGCAATGCAGGCTGCTATTCTCCCATGGAGACGATCGTAGAGATGCTGGATGTAGTCCTGTGGAACGGCTTGCCATGCCATTTCCACCTGGCGCCTCAGTTGGACCAGCGTTCGTGCTGGACGTGCAGACCGCGTGAGACGACGCTTCATCCAGTCCCAAACATGCTCAATGGGGGACAGATCCGGAGATCTTGCTGGCCAGGGTAGTTGACGTACACCTTCTAGAGCACGTTGGGTGGCACGGGATACATGCGGACGTGCATTGTCCTGTTGGAACAGCAAGTTCCCTTGCCGGTCTAGGAATGGTAGAACGATGGGTTCGATGACGGTTTGGATGTACCGTGCACTATTCAGTGTCCCCTCGACGATCACCAGTGGTGTACGGCCAGTGTAGGAGATCGCTCCCCACACCATGATGCCGGGTGTTAGCCCTGTGTGCCTCGGTCGTATGCAGTCCTGATTGTGGCGCTCACCTGCACGGCGCCAAACACGCATACGACCATCATTGGCACCAAGGCAGAAGCGACTCTCATCGCTGAAGACGACACGTCTCCATTCGTCCCTCCATTCACGCCTGTCGCGACACCACTGGAGGCGGGCTGCACGATATTGGGGCGTGAGCGGAAGACGGCCTAACGGTGTGCGGGACCGTAGCCCAGCTTCATGGAGACGGTTGCGAATGGTCCTCGCCGATACCCCAGGAGCAACATTGTCCCTAATTTGCTGGGAAGTGGCGGTGCTGTCCCCTACGGCACTGCGTAGGATCCTACGGTCTTGGCGTGCATCCGTGCGTCGCTGCGGTCCGGTCCCAGGTCGACGGGCACGTGCACCTTCCGCCGACCACTGGCGACAACATCGATGTACTGTGGAGACCTCACGCCCCACGTGTTGAGCAATTCGGCGGTACGTCCACCCGGCCTCCCGCATGCCCACTATACGCCCTCGCTCAAAGTCCGTCAACTGCACATACGGTTCACGTCCACGCTGTCGCGGCATGCTACCAGTGTTAAAGACTGCGATGGAGCTCCGTATGCCACGGCAAACTGGCTGACACTGACGGCGGCGGTGCACAAATGCTGCACAGCTAGCGCCATTCGACGGCCAACACCGCGGTTCCTGGTGTGTCCGCTGTGCCGTGTGTGTGATCATTGCTTGTACAGCCCTCTCGCAGTGTCCGGAGCAAGTATGGTGGGTCTGACACACCGGTGTCAATGTGTTCTTTTTTCCATTTCCAGGAGTGTATATCTTAGAAATACAGATTATTTACTGCAAATTTGAATTTGGAAATGTCAATGTTTAATTCAGGTTTCATTTGAAAACTGTTGATTTGTAACGTTAAACGGAGGAATGTTGAAGTGAAAATAAAAATAAAAAGCGATACAGATTTATCACATTACACTAGAAAATGCAGTTCCTTAAAAAATCAAACATCACTTCAATACTTCGTCGATCTTATGTAAAACCTATTGCTATTCATAAATGATTTTCACACTTAACAATAATGTTAGGAAACTCTTGCCGTTGATCATAATGGAGTACGTTCTATTGAGTACAAAACAACGACAATAATTATAAAGTCTTCTTATGTTTACGGATGTAAACTGTACTTGCACCGAACCTAGGTTTAGGGCAATAAACCCATTTTCAAGTACATTACTGGGAATCAGTAATGTACTTGAAAATTTGTTTATAACCCGAAACCCAGATTGTGCAATAACATTAATAATAAATTGTGAAACAAGGTTAAAAACAGTGTTGTTTAGTTAATTCGCAATGTATCACCAAGAAACCACAGTTGATTCAATTAAAAGAATTTTTATTACTTATAAAATGCAATTTATGTTTTGTAAGGTTGTAAAATACACAATGGACAACAATATACGAAATGATGTTCTACTTACGTGCGAAAGAAGAAAAACAGACATCGTCAATCCCTAGTTCCTTTCTCAAATTCATCTATCTCCCTTTCCCTAACAGTGCTAGCAATACTACCAGTAAATACTACCATTTAGTACGTCATTTATGCACTGTATCAAACCCTGCTGAAGGGTAGTTTCGGTAGAGAGCAGCTCTAGTTAGAAACGAACTTCAGTTTCCATCATCTTCACTGACCGGATCAGTTGAAGCGCCTTCATTTACTAGTTCATCCAGCTTCGATACAGTCAGGCCATTTTATTCATCATTCGGATAAACCTTTGATTTTATGCAACATTACCGCTGCGTTGAGTGTGATACTGAAAAGTCCTTGCACAGAGACTAACAGTAATTTTTCTGGTTACGACCATCTAGCTCCCATAAATTGCGCAGTCTGCTTGACTACTCATATGTTTTCTTTGGACAACAGGTTAATAAATTACTAGAAGCAATTTGTGGATCGTCGTAACCGGCAGTTTTTCACTGAAGTTCAATTTGTACGAGATTATGTGGTAGCGCGCTGGCGCTGCGGAGTCCGGCCAGCTGAGTTTGTATGTTAGTTATTGCTACGGATAACGGTGCCGGCCGTTACTGCTACTTGGAATCCATTCAGTCAAGGTAACACAACTACCGGAATGTGTCCGCTGTTGTTTAGTACGTTGTTGTTCACAATGCCACGATTGCCACAAAACTGCCATCATTACATTTGGAATGGAAGCAGAATGTGACAGGAAATAATGTTAGATGACGTTCACGAGTTCCCAGAAGGTAAGCTAAGTGGATGTTTTCTTTTACTAGGCCTATCTGGCAAAAAGGAGTGCCATATTAATACGAGGATAATTGTAACGGGCACAAAATTATCCAGTTTTTCTCTTCTATCTATGATAATGTCACACTGACGCTTTGTACGTGACATATTTTTGAATGTCGTGGGTTTGACACTCGTTTCTCAAGCTGAAAGTCTTTCCTTCTCATACAGCATTACTTCAATTTGAAGAATGGATCGTCTTCTTTATACGTGTAGTCGCATTCCATAGTTCAGGAGGTTAGGAAACCTCTGCATATAAACGCTTGATTTTTCTTTCGTTACCAGTCACGTTTCGCAATTTTGTAGTAAAAACATAGCTAGCAATATTCTGCTGTAAAATCTCTACCAGCACTAATTTCGTAATTTGTGATAGTATTCGAGTCCGATGCAAGTTATATGTGGCGGATTGTTAATGTTATCAACGCAAATTCCCCACACAGATTCGAGGCAAGAGTCTTATGAAATGTAAACGGAGGAGGTAATAAGAAAGACTATCGTCCGACCAGATCTTGTTTTTTTTTTTTTTTTTTTTTAATTCATGAGACTCATTGACTGTAGTTGTAAAGAAGATCCAAGAAAGAGTCAATTTTTGTTACAGATTTGACGAGTCCGTTTAAGAGGACCAAAGTAATAGTCAACATTACAAATATGGGATAAGGCTCAAATGGCTCTGAGCACTGTGGGACTTTCTGAGGTCATCAGTCCCCTGGAACTTAGAACTACTTAAACCTAACTAACCTAAGGACATAACAGACACCCATGCCCGAGGCAGGATTCGAACCTGCGACCGTAGCGGTCGCGTGGTGCTAATCGTTCTGAAACTGTAAAAGTTGGGCATTTTCTAGACAACTATCCTTACCCGTCAACAATTTTTGATCCTCTTGAGTGCGCTTATCGTTTGTTATCATGCTCACTTACGTCAGCTCAGAGATTTCTATGACTGCCCCGGCCGGTCGAGACAGGGCATGGCCGGGGAAGGCGATTCAAGCGGCTCCGCCGGCGAAGAGAGAGTAGTTGCCGACTGCAGTGACCGTGGCCGCTCTTCTTGTCGCTGTTAGCTGTTCGCAACACCGGGAGTCAGCTTGGCTGGTGATTGTGTGTGAGGCTGGGCGGCGAACTGCATCTGCAATGCTGCTGATTTTCAAGCGGCACCGATTATAAGGAATTGCCTCTCAGAAAGGAACGCAACCTGGAATGTTGGTCAATTTCTGTAACGAATTTGGCACTGGTTGTCGCCGAGAAAAGATCGCATGCTGAATAATTTCTGAACTCTATCCCCCTGTGTTCCGGAATATTGCTAACGAGGCTGATTTGTTACGTTCGGTATGTCAAACATTCGTAGTTGTCATCACCGGATTAACAGTTGATTCACTTTCAGTATCGAATGGATAACTTGCTAAAGAAAATATAATGCCACAGTTCGGCTATCCTGATATAATAAATATTTGTATATATCTATAACTCTATGGACACGTCAGCCGTACTCGTTGTCGTGCGGAGAGCGGGAAGTTAGGAATTTGGGTCTGATGAGAAGTATGTCCAGATGGCCAAGGCGGTTAAGGCAGTAGTTCTAGAGAAGCGAAGCATCTGGATTCGTCTCCCAATCCGGTGGGGAATTTCCAGCCCTCGCCGTTGCAACGCTGCACTTCTCTGTGCGACTGTAAGTTATTATTTCCTATTTATCTCTTTCCAATCCTCTTTCCTTTTCATTTGTTCTTAGAGTAAGTTAGTTTAAGTTAGATTAAGTATTGAGTAAGCTTAGGGACCGATGACCTCAGCAGTTTGGTCGCATAGGTCTTACCACAAATTTCCAAAAAATTTAATCTGACGTTACTAGAGCTGATAAGTTTCTCCAAGACTATTTGCTGGCAGTCAGGCAGTTCACTGTAGATTTTGAATTGCCATCAGTAAGCGGAAGAAATCTATGGTGACTTGCAGTTGAAATAAAATTAAGTTTACTATTTGCCCTTGCTTACGTAAGGCATTTAACATTCAGTTCAATTAAATTTGACGTATTTCTCTTTTATTCCGTACGTTCATTATTTCTTTGCGCTGCAACTTGGCTTCTGATAATTCGAGTAATCTCGCATTTCAGCGAAATTGCCTTGCAGATGTATTCATTTTTAAATAGTATTCATTGTAGAATTGAAATCGAGTAATAGTGCCTTCCACTTAATTAGGAGCCTTCACCTGATGATTCCTTGTGGTTTCTTTTAATCTATATGGGCGTTTGTTAAATTGATATTATGGATGCATTTCGACACAAAAATTTTGAAAGTGTATTATTCTCGCAATAAGTCGCCTTCTGCGCAATCTTGCCAAATAGTGGTTGTATATAAACTGCAATGGCTTCAGGTTTCTCATCACCTTTTGCAATCTCTGTTATCCACTTTTTGAATTTTCTTCAGTAATTTTGAGAAAGGTTATCTAATGATCTTTTGCCTAAAAGCGTTTTGTAACTGTGTGTTAAAACACCTTCATCGTTTCCCGTTATGATTTTGGAATTTGTGCTCAACTGCTGCTCGAAATAATCGTACTTGTCAACTTGACATTACCATCGCACTGACACATAGGCTTTACGTCAAACATGTTTACATTCTAACACACATTATCAACATATTTAGATAAATTCTGCTTTCATATTTTAGCTAATTTGTGTAGCATATTCTGCTTTATTGATATGCATCTTCATACTAGTTTTTTGTCCGCGGTTTCGCCGGCGTATGCATACGTGATATATTACACACACACACACACACACACACACACACACACACACACACACACACTGATTACCTATAGCTGTAGTGAATTTCAGCTTGCAGTTTCTTTTATCCGTTATTGTATGATTCTACTGTATTTTACGGCACATGCTTCCAGAGTGGATTTCAAATGTATTTGATGATATTCACCACATTGTAGAATCTTTGACTCAGAAATGCACTTACAAAATAATTCGCTCGCTGTTGTGGTCAATACGACCTAGTTGATGCAACGAACAACACAAATAAGTGACAGCATTCAAAGTCCAGCAGATACAGGAAAGATATACAAATAGGTCGTTTTCGAACATTTTTACAAGTGACCCCCTCTCATGTCCCGTCACCACCTCAAGAGATCGGAGGGATATGGTACGCTCACAGTTTTCTTATGCAAATAATGTGTCATGTACATAGTAAATTTGGTTGTTCGAGGCGTTCCTCAGTTATTCTTTTATAACCCTCCATTTATACGTGTACCTGCAGCCATTGGGGTGTTAGCGGTATTTGGTAGAAACTGCCTCTCCTGTTAGATGGATACACTTATATGTTACTGCCTTTGTCCCGGGATGAAACATCAGGATTGTCCCACTGAACGTAGCGTTACCTGTTTGATACTATCATCGGTCGTTATCGCTAATTTCCAGATATCACCGTTTCTCTTCTGCAACCCTAGACCCTAGGTAGCGGTATGGATACAATGGGATTCATGCACCCAAACAGTTGCATGTCAAAAGTTTACTCAAATGCTATTACTCCCACAGTAATATTATATAAACAACTAGCATGTTCCTCTTGGCTTCATCCGCATACGTGTTCGACACATATGTTGAACACACTTCCCCCCTCTGTGTCAATCGCACCCTTCCCTGTCTACCCATCTCATCCTCCCACTTATATCTGCCGATCTGTTGCTCCCCGTCCGCATCTCGTGGTCGTGCGGTAGCGTTCTCGCTTCCCACGCCCGGGTTCCCGGGTTCGATTCCCGGCGGGGTCAGGGATTTTCTCTGCCTCGTGATGGCTGGGTGTTGTGTGCTGTCCTTAGGTTAGTTAGGTTTAAGTAGTTCTAAGTTCTAGGGGACTTATGACCACAGCAGTTGAGTCCCATAGTGCTCAGAGCCATTTGAACCATTTTGTTGCTCCCCACTCTCTCATCTCCTCCTCTCCCTCTCTTTGTACATTGATCTCTCTCTCTTTGTACTATGATCTCTCTCTCACTGTACTTTCCTGCCCCCTCCCTATGACCATAACTTCCTCCTACTCTCTCTTTCCGTCACCACAACCCCCTCTTCTTTTTTCCACCTGCCCAGCCTCTACACCTTCTACTGCCTCATGCATCTCCCCCTCTTTCCCTGTCTATTTCCTCCTCCCCCTCATTCTGAACATCTCCTCCTTTCCACCTCAGCCTGTCCTCAGCCAAATTTGGTTGAAATTGATCCAAGGGTTAGGAAGGAGGTCCGAGACATACCTACACTGCTTTATAAGTATATGACAGATTATACAAAAACGAGACAAGAATGCAAAATTGGTCAAAAGGTTCTTGTTATGCGTTTCTGTCTCGTTCCTCTTTCTCCCACACCCATAGTGCCCGCATTGGAGGGGCACGTGCGCAGGCAACAGGGAACATATGGAACCACCTCCACTCTGGTATCTATAGTACAGAGATTTTATTCATATACTGAATAGATAACTATTAATTATCGAGGATATGGTATCCCTTACAGAATTTAGTTCTTATGACATCACTTATCTCAAAAATGACCAACGGATTTATATAATAAATGGCAAATATACAATCTTGACTCCCCCTCAACACTCAGAAAAATTTCTGTGGATGAAGATGCCCACACATCAACCCGTATGAGAAGTAGGTAGTTTTTAACCCCAGAGTGCTTTTTCCAGAAGTTATGTGAGAGGCAAGTTTGTTGAGAACCATCCATTGGTTTAGAAAGAGATGTGGAACGTACGTTAATACTTTTTTTTTTGACTAATCAGTCTTCTTACTGGTTTTATGAGACCCATCACGAACTTCTTTCCTGTGTCAACCTTTTCATCCTAGATCAGCACTTGCAAGATATGTCCTCAATTATTTACTCGATGTATTCCAATCTCTGTCTTGCACAACAGTTTTTACCCTTCACGACTCACTCTAGTACTATGGAGGTAATTCCCTGATGTCTCAACAGATGTAGTATCACCTTGTTCCTCCTGCTTCTCAGTGTTTTCTACGTACTCATATCTTCATCGATTCTGCGGAGAACCTCTTCATTCCTCACCTTATCAATCCGTCTAACTTTCAACATTCTTCTGTAGCACCACATCTCAAATGCTTCAATACTCTTCTCTTTCTTCCGGTTTTCCCACACTCCACGTTTCACTATCATACAATGCTACCAGTAATTTCTTCCTCGAATTAAAGCCTATGTTTGGTACCAGGAGATTTCTTCCGGCCAGGAATGTCCTTTATTCCAGTGCTAGTCTGCTTTTTACGTTCTCCTTGCTGCGCTCGTCATGGCTTATTTTGCAGAATTACTTAACTTCTGCTTAGAGATCACCAATTCTGATATTAAGCTTCTCATTATTCCCATTTTTTCTACTTCTCGTTATGTTCGTCTTTCTTTCGATCCGTATTTCGCTCTCACTAGACTGTTCGCTCAATTCGCTATAATTCTTCCTCACTTCCACTGAGAACAGCTAGCGAATCTAACTATTGATATCTTTTCACCTTGAATTTTAATTTACTCTTGATGCTTTCTTTCATTTCCTTCGTTGCTTCTTCGATGTATAGATTGAGGAGTGTGTGAGAAAGACTAAATCTGCCTTATACCATTATTAATCCGAGCACTTCGTTCTTGGTCTTAAAGCCTTATTGTTCGGTAATGGTTCTTGTACACTGTATATTATCCATCTTACCCTCTAGCTTACCCCATTTTTTTCAGAATTTCTAACGTCTTGTACCATTTGACTGTGTCGCAAGCTTTTTACAGGTCGACAAATCCTATGAGCGTGTCTTGATTTTTTTTCAGTCTTGCTTCCATTATCGAAAACAATGTCAGAAATACCTCTCTTTCGTCTTTAGCTTTCCTAAAGCCAAATCGATCGTAACCTAAGACCTCGTCAATCTTCGTTTTCATTCTTCTGTGTATTATTCTTATTAGCAGCTGTCGGCTCTTGCAACTTTCTGAATTGTGGATGATGTTTTTCCGAAACTCTGAGGGAATAGCGTCAGACTCATACATTTCACACACCAACATGAATAGCCGATTTGTTGCCACTTTCCTCAATGGTTTCAGAAATTCCGAAGGAATGTTATCTATCCCTTCTGCCTTATTTGATCGTAAGTCGTCCAAATTATGATTATAATACTGGATCCCCTATCGATTCACTATTGACTCCTGTTTCTTCTCCTATACCGTCATCAGGCAAGTCCTACCCCATAGAGGCCTTCGATGTATTCTTTTCACCTCTCCACTCTGTCCTCTGCATTTAATAGTGGAATTCACATTGCAATCTTATTGTTAGTGCACTTACTTTTAAGTTCACCGAAGTCTGTTTTGACCTTTCTATATGCCGAGTCATTACTTGAGAGAATAATTTCTTTTTAGATTTATTCCCATTTTTGTGCGTCAGTCTCCTTTCAGCTTCCTGCACTTCCTATTTCTTTTATTCCGAAATGACTTCTATTTCGGTATTCCTGCATTTGTGTTAACATCTTTTACAGCCTTCTTCCATCGACCAGTTGATTCAAAATGGTTCAAATGGCTCTGAGCACTATGGGACTTAACTTCTGAGGTCATCAATCCCCTAGAACTTAGAACTACTTAAACCTAACTAACCTAAGGACATCACACACATCCATGCCCGAGGCAGGATTCGAACCTGCGACCGTAGCGGTCGCGCGGTTCCATACTGTAGCGCCTAGAACCGCTCGGCCACTCCGGCCGGCAGACCAGTTGAGATACTTCATCTGTTATCTATGGATTTTTCGCAGTTGCTTTCCTTACACCTACAGCTTTCTTTACAAGATCTACGATTGCCATTTTTAAAGAAGTCGATTTCTGCTCAACTGAACTGCCTCCTGAGCTGCTCATGGTTGCAGTATCAACAGTCTGAGAGATCTTTAAGTGTGTCTCTTCGTTCCTTAGTACTTCCGCATCTCACTTCCTTGCGCGTTGACTTTTCCTGACTACTCCCCTAGACTTCAGCGTAGTCTTCATTATTACTAAATTGCGATCTATTCTGTATCTTCTCCCGGGTACGCCTTAAAATCAGTATCTGATTTCGAAATATCTGCCTCAGCGTGATGACATCTAACTGAAATCTTCTCGTATATCCCGGCCTTTTCCAAGTACAGCTTGTGGCGCCTCCTATTGCTGCCTACTGGCACTTCCACTATTAGCGAAAGTGTAATGTCCTTTTTCTATGCCCAGTCAGTATTCTTCACCTGGTCAACATATGTGAAAGGGAGGCGACACAACACTGTCTGCCACTTCAGTCAATATTTGCTGATCAATAAGTTTAAATTTAAATTGTTAACATCGGCTATCTGATTTGTTTAGCGGTTGCTGCCAAAGATGCTCATTGGCAGTTACTAGGCGCCGATTCACGTTTCAAAACGAACTGACGTCATTGATTTGCGTACCCCATGTACACTCCTCCTGCTCTCTCTGTCCATCTCCTTCTCACCTTTCTTTCTGTCCATCTCATTCTTCTCCCTGTCGTTCGATAACCTCCACCCCCTTTCTTTGTCAATCTCGCCCCCCCTCCGACCCCGTCTCTGACTGACCATTTTCTCATCCCCTTCTTTCTCTATCCACATTCTCGTTCCCCTTTCTCTCTCAATAACCTGGTTATCACTTGAATTCCTGACAGCATTTCATTCCAGATAGTAGGTAATATGAGTACCAGGATTGATGGATACAGACCCAGGAGATTACGAGGACATGTTAAACATATGCGTATGTAGCATAAAGGTCGTCCCAGAAAAGTTGCGACAGACTTCGAGGGTTTGTAGAGAGTGTACTGCGAAACAAATCGAGGATAGGAAACCATGTCTGGAAACATCATCCATCGACGCTGCAGAGCGACGAAATTATTGGCGGCAGCGCCTGTCACTAGGCCACTCTTCAGCAGCAGACGTGACTTTGTACGCTGACGGACACTAGGCGGATGGTATCGCGATGTGGTTTGTTATTGCCGGCCGCGGTGGTCTAGCGGTTCTAGGCGCTCAGTCCGGAACCGCGCGACCGCTACGGTCGCAGGTTCGAATCCTGCCTCGGGCATGGATGTGTGTGATGTCCTTAGGTTAGTTAGGTTTAAGTAGTTCGAAGTTCTAGGGGACTGATGACCACAGATGTTAAGTCCAATAGTGCTCAAAGCCATTTGAACCGTTTTTTTGGTTTGTTATTCAGTGTTCCCCACTGACTGTCACGAGCGCCAGGGGAGAAGATGGAGCTAGCTGCTGCACAGGCTGCTCTCATCAGCTATGCAATGCTCTGTTGCCTCGGTGAGTGATGCTTTGGGACACTGGTTTCCAACTGCTGCTTATTCTTCTCCTATATTCCGGAAACAGTGGAGATTTTAGTGTGTTCCAGGAGAAAAATTAACTGCAGATGCAAACCCGAGTCCGAAACAACCATCCACCAAGGCAACAGAGCATCGCATTCATAGGAGACAAGGCCGTTCTATCAGGAAGCTCCATCTTCTTCACTGGAGTTCGTGGTAATCAGTCGTGATCACTGAATAACAAACAACATTGTGAGATTTTCCGCCTACGGCCCGTCAGCATACAAAACGTTTGCTGTCGAAGGGGTAGCCCAGTGAAAGGTGCCATCGCCTTTAACTTCGACGCTGTGTAGCGTCCTCGGATGACGTTTCTGGAGTCGGGTTCCTACACTTAGGTTTCTATCCTCGACGTGTTCCTCAAGACGCTCTTTGCAACCCCTCTAAGTTTGTCGCTACGGTTCTGGGGCACCCTATATATTACACACATACTTGATTGATCCTCTGCTCTTCTACAGAATACGACACCAAAGAGGATGTTACATTTTTCTACGGTATTTAGACGTTCGGATTGTTCTTAGGTGGTGAAGCATGGTAACAAAATCGTTGGCCCGCTGCGTTGGTTATTCTCGCGGCCCGGTTGACACACTGAACAGGAGAAATACAGGCAAATTGGCTCAAATGACTCTGAGCACTATGCGACTTAAGTTCTAAGGTTATCAGTCGCCTAGAACTTAGAACTAATTAAACCTAACTAACCTAAGGACATCACACACATCCATGCCCGAGTCAGGATTCGAACCTGCGACCGTTGCGGTCGCTCGGCTCCAGATTGTAGCGCCCAGAACCGCACGGCCACTCCGGCCGGCTGATGCAAATTGCAGTATTCGGGTCAACTAAACACAGGAAATAAATATCAACAGCTCATTTTCGAAGATTTTAACATTATCTCTTCTGTTCCACTCCCTGCCCCTAGTGGTAGTGGCAGTGTTAATCTCAGAATATTTTTATACAAATAATAAGTCGCTAGCGGAAAAATGCTCCTAGGGCAGCACAATAAATGCCATCGACCAGTTGTTTTGGGCTCACAAATGAGATTCTCCTAGCAACACGTGTTTATTGATAGTAGACACGGAAGCATTCCTATCGATATTGATTTCAAACTGTTGCCAAAATCTGGTTCAAGTCTCAGTGTCTCCAGAAGATGATTCGAGCATAATTAACGTGAGAATCTCAGTCGCAGACGAGACTGAATCAGTTACACACAATGTCACGATGGAAGCAGATTTTTTTTTCTCAAGACTCTTGAGCCTTGAAAACTGCGCGTTTCGGTTTGTAAAGATACTCGTTGGAAAGAACTAAGTCCGTGATACACTCTTCGTCCGATAGATGATCGTGTAAGGTGTCGTCAAGCTGTGACAGAGTGACAACTCTTGTACCACGCATTTATTGCAGTGTTTAGTAGCTAGCGGTGTGTCATCTGTCAACTCTCCAATCGCTGATATACTACACGCACGATAAAACTTCTCTGAGGTGATCGTTATCTTTTCAGACTTTGTAACCCTTCAAGAAGCATTGTAGTTCTTACCTTTCAAATAGTATGCTACGCACGCTTTCATACATCCCACTGTTTCAAAGGAGCAAGGATTCACTATGTGAAGCAATTCGCGGATGTCCAGAGACGCTAGTGCTAATCGTGTGCAGCAATTGACGAACGATTTTAAATTAAATATGCACACCCATATGATGCTTCATCGGTTCGACAAGAGACTTCCTAATGTTTTGCTAACGACAGCAGCACATCTCGCGGGCCATGATTACTTTCTTCTCAGCTGTAAGAGCAGAGGACAGTGCTAAAAGAATTTTGCAGAGTGCCTACTCTACAATATGTAAATGCGCTTCATACCTTTTGTGATGTTGCAGTAGCTCCGTCTTCCGTTAGTGGCAAGAAGACGGCAGTGTGTTGTCCAATAATAGCCCACAAGCTCCCAGTCCCGGGATTCGGCGCTAAAAATGTCGCCGTCGATTTGCGAAAGTGAGGAAGTACAAGCCCATCACTTTTCCAGAGCATTTATTCACGCAGCTATGACAACAGACAGACAAAGATATTCAATAAGAAAGTCACCGATGTTATAGAAGACATAGATACGAGGATAAAGTGCTCAGGACCACGAAGAACGATGTCGCCTATCTGATACACAGCCAACACCCTCTATTTATTGCCCTATGTGTAAAGGGATGGAGGAAGCTAAAATTTTTTTTACATAAAATAAAGGGAATTCAAATAGTATTTATAATAAAATACAATTTTGCCTTGAGGCGTACAAATACTAGAAATGGTTATGACAAATGTTACATTACGTCGTGCTGGACAGCCAACGCCCTCTACTTTTATTGCCCATTTGTAAAAGGATGGGTTAAGGTACAAAGATTTATTTATACACGAAAACGTGGGGAATTCAAGTACAATTTTTTATATGTACGTAAAAATACGGTGAATTCAAATAAGGAGTATAATAAAATACCGTTTTGTCTGGAAGCATATAGATTCAAAAACTCATTCTGCAAGTGTTACATTACAGTGAATCACTTATAATGAAGTACATCGGGATCGAAATTATAGCCAAGTGCAGTGGCACTATAGCAAAAATAATCTTCTGGCGGTCATCCATAACTGGATTCAACATGGTTTCCCTAAATCTTTTACAGTAAATGTCGGTGTGGTTCCTTTGGAAAGGATGTGGGCTATATCTCCGCTCATCTTCCGGTTATCCGAGCTCGTATTCCCTCTCTAATGACCTCGTCGTCGACACTACGTTAATTCCTTATATTTCTTCGTTTTCTCGTTTAGAAGTTTCCACTACATTTTTGGCACACCTTGTTGGAGAGGTGGTTACTGCTGCACATTTCAGATGTGGTGAAGTATTTTTCCTCCTCTTTTAGACTAGAATGATCCCATTCATACTCAATGCAAGTCGGTGAACGTGGCAACCACGTTAAAGTTTACTATCATCAACTTCTCTAAAAACTGCTTTAGAAGACTGCTTTCAATTTAACAGTCATATTCAAATTATCCGCATGGCGTACTGGGTGAACTGACGGTGGCTTTTAAGTCGAAAACCAGGGCTATATAATTATTAATCAAGCTTACTTGAAATGAGGTATGGTCAGAATCGTTACATGTCTGAAGAACTTCTGTTCCCAAGGAGCAATATTTGCAGTTACTGAGCAGCGCTGGATCTGGTTGAAAGAAACTTTGCATCCTCTTCATTTTCTTTCCCATCTGCGGCCCTCATTTCTTGATACAGGTGCACAAGAACGTTAGGAGTTTCTGATACCTATTTGCGCCATAAATATGAGTACAGGGAGAGTATGTAAGAAGCAACGCTCCTTTTATTTCGTGAACGGTGCTAGATATGGAAACGAGCTTTCTCAAAATTGATATTATGCCGAGGGGAAGGTAATAATTTATATTGACAACCCTCTGAACTCTGCTATAAACCGAGATACTGAAAAAGTGTGTTTTTTAATGGTACCGCATAGCTTTTATAACTGCATTCAGTAACTCTTGGAAAGACAACTGCTGTGATATAGCACTTGTTAATGATGACATCTGATCCTTTCACAAAAGAGACACAGGGATATTCTGAAAACAGAAAGCAATGCGGCCAGAGTCGGCTATTGCGATGTAACACCGCCAGGCACAACTCTCGTGCGAGGATTCGTCGTCACATGCAGCAGGACAGGTCTACGCTACAAAGATAAAACTTCGTTTCCTGTACAAATTGGATATGATTTCTGGATATGGAACTACGGCATATTCTAGCTCCTAGCGCATCAGTTGAGGCTTAAGAAAAATGTTTCAATTATGTGTATGTCTCCAGGTTTTTATGGAAACAACTATAGTTGCGTCAGGCAGTTTTCCATTTAAACCTTCCACGTTGCTGCTTACCTGCCAACGTGAAAAGCAAGAAACCAGGCGTGCCTCCTCCTGGAGACTCCTGAATGCTTCTTAAAGTTAAAACACATGCTCTCTATAGATACTAGCAGAAATTAAAAGTAGATGAAATACACTTTAAATAAGCTAAATATTTTTTTCGAGTGACTGACGATATTTCGTAGACAAAACAGATATTTTACTTAGCGGTAAGTAGTTTTACACTTTTCTTAAACATTTCCTCAAATTGTTTACGGTCTGCAAGGCTTATTTGCAATCATCTTTTGCGAGATAGATAAAGAGATGAAAGAACATTGGATGATATACCGTTGTATGCTGTGACGCTTCGACGATACATATTGTATGGCGTAGTTGGGGCTTCCTGATAGACTGCATCTTTCCGTGTTCCCCACGGAAAAAAATGAGGAGTGAAATCATCCCGGTAGACGGGCCATTGTTATGCAGCATTCAGTCCTATCCACCGATCAGGAAACTTCTCGTTCAGTATTTGCGTTGCAGCACAGGAAGAGTGAGCTGAGCAGCCACCATGTTGGTGCCACGTACATCGTTGTTTATCTAGTGGTACGTATTCTAGAAAAACAAATAGAACGTTCGTAAGAAAGTCTATATACGTATTTACATTTAAACACTCCTGGGATGAAGTTAAGATCCCACAGTGTAATTTACTATGATGCCGCACCATCCTTTTACACCCCTCGCTCGTTTGTGTTATACGTGACGAAACCGGCGCAAATTTTCAGCTGGCCAGTAGCACATATTACGGAAAATGAAATGACATGATAGTGTGCCATTGTTGGCCGGGAGGCCTCGTCCGGGGAAGTTCGGCCGCCGGGTGCGCCACATCGGTCGACTTGCGCGTCGGTAATGATGAGGACAACACAACACCCAGTCCAGCGGAGAAAAATTTCCAACCCGGCCACGAATCGAGCCCTAGCCCGGTGCAGGGTAGACAAGCTAAGCAGGCAGACCATCTTACGGACATTTACCCAACAGCGGTTCATAAACGTAGCTTCGTCGATGGAGAGCACACGTTGGGAAAACGTAGTGTCCTTTCCCAGATGCTGCAGAGCAAACCAACAAAATACTACATTACGTTCTAAAGCATATAGTGACAGATGATGGTGGACTGTATATTGGTTTAAGATGCGAATGACAATCTCTGGCTGATCCCATATTCCCTGGCAATACATGTCATGCTACCATGCGGTTGACAAGTGTGGTAGTCACAACAGCTTCTCCATGTGCTCTGTCAGTCTGCCAGTTGCAGTCTTCTTCCTCGTCGCCTCTTTGACGTCGAAGTTGACTATTCCCATCAGTAGCCTTATAGTTCGTGCACGTTCCTGGCGCAACGGACCGCGCCGATCAGAATGGACATCCTTACACACTCCTATAGGTTCGACAGCGTTTCTTTGATGTTCACTGTATAAAAGTAACATATCTAACTTCTCCTCATTGGTGTACACGTCTACATGCAAAGAAAGTTGAAGCTGGACTGATTTGCCCATAGACGGGACAATTCCTGCTTCTCTTGCAGCGAAGACAAATAAACAGTCGAAAGGTTTGGTAGAAAGACGTATCCTGGAATGTGCTTGTTTACAACGCAATCGCCGACTCCAGTAGACTTGCCTTTCAATTTTAGAACATTTCTCAGATTCTTCTGCGAAGACTTTCAACCTGAAGATTGACGAATATTATATCAATGACCAGAAAGTATCGATATAAAGCAGTAAAATAAAATGAAAATATTTTGTGTCGTGAGCTAACACAAAATGAAACTTGATATTCAATCTCTCGGGCATCGTTTTCTGCTTGAGCATGACTTTAGAACCCGAGAAAAAAAAAAAAAAAATACGCCAATAGGGAAGTATACTTGACTGCCATTAATAAATTCCCGCTTTTCGAAAAAAGAACCGGCCGAAGTGGCCGTGCGGTTAAAGGCGCTGCAGTCTGGAACCGCAAGACCGTTACGGTCGCAGATTCGAATCCTGCCTCGGGCATGGATGTTTGTGATGTCCTTAGGTTAGTTAGGTTTAACTAGTTCTAAGTTCTAGGGGACTGATGACCTCAGCAGTTGAGTCCCATAGTGCTCAGAGCCATTTGAACCATTTGAACCATTTTTTTTTTCGAAAAAAGAGAGGAGTAAATCTGAGGACGTGAAATCTAATAGCCATTAGGCATCACAAGTAAACCAAGATTTCTTGCGAGAAGACTAGCGAATCCCGAGAAGCTTTCTTCTTTTTTGTTTCAGAGCTATGAAAGTAGCTCTATAAACTGAAACACGCAGTGCTAAAGCTATTGCCACTAATTCGGAGAACTTAAGACCTGCCGACGGGTTTTCTTATCGGTCTGAACTTGCTGTTTGGTAATTTTCACAGCAAAGGAGACATTTTTAACGATCGTTGTATTTTGCTGTTACAGCCGGAGTCACATGCATATAAGCGTTTGTAGCCCCCAGTTGGACACGTTTCAGACAGCGTCTAGAGTGACCCAAGACTTTACTGCTCGGTATCAAGTACAAGAAGTTTATTATTTCCACTGACTGTGGTACTAACGAAAGCTATTAAGAGTACGGCACATTTGAAACATTACGACTTCGTATTTACGAAACGGTCCGAACGTTATGTCGTGCTTGAAGGTTGCAGACCACTAAACAGTTTCAGGAAACTACAGCGCGTTATGTAAGAAAGACTGCCATGGCTTCCCACATGTACTAAGATTCTTATGAGCCTTGAGCAACATCGAAACTTTACAACGTCTTATAGTTTGTTCTTGTCCGGATTTAATAGTAGTTGGGAGAGAAATAAAGTGATTTAAAGTTAGTCACGTAGGAGACTTGAAGTAATTTGCACGCTGACTTTCACAGCATATGGTGATATTTCATAAAATGTAAAGCAGCTGTGTGTGAAGGTATTCTGACAGTTATATTTATATGTAGGTAAAGTTTTAGTACTGTTGCCACAAATGGTCGATCTGCAGCGGCGCGGTTTCTTCCTACAATTATGTTTTGAAAGCGAGGTAGTTGTATTTTTAATTTCTGCATTCTTTCTTGTAGCTGCTCCGTACAATATCATTTTAGTCGCCTTTCTGTGAGTGAGCATGCTGCCCGGCAGTAAATATTATGAATATTATGCGAAACTGAGAAAACACGGCCAATTTGGCGCTCTGCCAAGCGCCATGTGAATACTTAATTTTTTTAGCTTGGTGCAGAACATTTTGTAACCGAGAATGAATTTTCACAATGCTGTGGAGTGTCTGCTGAATTAAACTTCCTGGCTGATTAATACTGTGTGCTGGATCGGGACTCAAAACTAAGACTTTGCTCGCTCGTGTGCCAGTCCTGTATTGCACCAGAACTTTTGTGAAGTTTGGAAGATAGCATAAAGGTACTATTGGAAGTAATGCTGTGAGGTTGGGTAGTGAGTGAAGGGTGGGTAGCTCAGACGGTAGAACACTCGTCCATGTGAGGCGAAGGTCGCATGTTTGAGGCACGGTGCGACATGCACTTCTAATCTGCCAGATACTTCAACTTCCTGTAATGTTTTCTCATACACTGATCAGCCAGAACGTTATGGTTCAAAACGCTCTGAGCACTATGGGACTTAACATCTGATGTCATCAGTCCCCTAGAACTTAGAACTACTTAATCTAACCTAAGGGCATCACACACATCGATGCCCGAAGAAGGTTTCGAATCTGTGACCGTAGAAGGTCGCGCGGTTCCGGACTGAAGCGCCTAGAACCGCTCCAACACACCGGCCAGCTCCAGAACGTTATGACCACCGACCTGCTATCGATATAAAACCATCCAGGCGATGACAGCGTCACCTGGCGAGGAATGACTGCTAGTCAGACACATGTATGTAGTATCAGTGGGCGTGCTAACCCGGTGTAAAATTGGGAATGTGCGCGATCTAATTGTTTGACCGAGGACAGATTATGATGGCTTGGAGTCTCGGCCCGAGCATTTCCGAAACTGCACTAGTAGTCGGGTGTTCGAGGAGTGCCGTGGTGAGTGTTCTCAACACGTGTCGAAACCAAGGTGAGACCATACCCAGACGTCGTGGCGCTGGGCAGCCACCCCTCATTATAGTCGGACGTCGCAGGTTAGGTAGTCTGGTAAAATAGGACATTTTTTTTTTTCATTTAACTTACAGAAGAACCCACCGTCTAGTAGCTATGGTGGGTTGTATGTCTTCTACAATATGTAGCGTTAGTGGCACTCATGGTGTCTTAGCCGGTGTGAGAACTTCTAGATGGTCGTAAAAGTTCTCACACCGTTGCCCGTCCCTAGCCACGTGGAGGCGGACCAGATTTCTTCCTCGGTGTGCCACTAACCTTCTTCTGTTTGTTATTCCCTTTTTTTTATTTATATTGTTAATACAGAAAAAACTCTAAAAAAATTTAGAAAATTTGAGATTTAGAAATAAATAAAATCAAAGAAGAATTAAATTAACATATGATGTATATAAACTTAGGATCTATTTCTTTGGCAGATGGCCAAAGCAATGTAACTAAGAACTGCAAGCTCTGGTTCCACAGAAAGCCACACCCATATGAGGGCTCGGCAAATCCTCGAGCCTGTCATAGTGGATGTGGTTCCTGTACGTTCGAACCTCTACATTCATTACTCTGCAAACAAGAACCATACTACCATGTTCATGATAAATGTGCACTAATATATAATCTTAGGAGTACCTTCATTTGTTACCAATCATCACATTACATTAGTTACGAAAACAAGAACAATTTCAGACAATACATAATATTTATACAATTCTATTTCAACAATACACATCTATCTGTATACATTAACACCCAAGTGCGAGAGCTCGGAATTGACTTCGAGCCAGTCACTCTTGGGATGCCAGAACCTTCATTCCATGTCCTCATTCACAACTTCATCTGGGTCTAATTGTGTATTTGAGTCTGTGTCAGTGTCACTCCATTGATGCTGCCTGACCTGTGCCCCCTTTCTGACCCGTGCATAAGGACGATCCTCCCTAAACTGTTCATGGAGTACATTTGAAATTTCATTGCTTAAATTGTTCAGTCTCACCCACTCATCCTGCTGTCTTATTAGATTATATAAGTCTTCACTCACAGTTTGTTGTCGTGTCCTTGAAAGCCTGTGACAGTGTAGAACGACGTGTTCCGGTGTACCGACTTGACCACACACACATACATGTGTCTCTCTCTTAATCCCACTCGTTGTAAGTGCGCAGGATATGGTCCATGACCTGTCAGGAAATGGACCATACCGCGCGTAGGATCACAGTGTTGCAATCTTAATCTCTCACGTACATTAGGAAAAAAGTTGTATACTCGTCGTCCTTTGTCTGTCGCTTCCCATTCAGACTGCCATGTCTGTAGCTTCCAGTCTCTTAAATCCTTCATGTTCCTTAGATTTTGCCCTGTAATATCTCTCACCTTCCCTTCTTCCCCTCTCCTCAACCAGTAGGCTGCCGCACGTTGCCTGATGGTAAGATCAATTGGGCATACACCTAGTACAACACACAAGGCTTCGATGGAAGTGGTATTGAACGGCCCTGACAATCGGAGCAGAACACTCCGTTGGCCACGCCTAACTATGTTTACGTGAGTACCTAGGTGCAGCCGATGTGCCCAGACACTAGCTGCAAAGCATGTAATAGATTCAAATAGAGCAGTGTGGTACGCTCTCATAACGTTCAGCGGCAGCCTAAAGGAGGCACTGTTCAGTCTCGCCACTTTATGCATAATACTCAGTCCTTTTTCCGTCATTGTTCTTGCATGTGGTATGAAAGACTGCTTCTCATCCAAATAAAGCCCTAAATACCGCGTTACCTCATGTCGTTTCAATGACACGTCATTCAGTTTAATAATTGGGTTACGTAGCAGCTGACCCTTTAAGAGAATATACACAGTCTTACTCGTCGCCACAGTCAGTTTGTTTTTCTTACACCAATCAGTAATGTCACGAAGCAAATCATAAGTCATAGTCTCTAGTTGTTTCCGAGAGTTCGCTGATACTAACACCATTAGGTCGTCAGCATAAGCAACAACTCCTGAAGCCCTGCTATCCTTATCTATCATGTCCAGCAGTGGTTCAATTACAATGTCCCAGAAAATGGGACCACAGATGGAGCCTTGAGGGCAACCCTTAGATATTCTTTTGACAACTGTCTGATTTCCTGCCCTCCATTCTACCGTCCTATGTCTACAGTAATCAAGAAAGTTTGTGTACAATGCAGTTGGAATTTCCAAGTCCCGCAATCTGGCGAACAGAGCAGGCCACCAGAGATTGTCAAAGGCGCCTGAGATGTCTATGAACACTGCCAGAACATAACTGTAGTCCGTATTCTTGGTAATTTCGATTGCCCTGTTTATTGCGTCTTCGATAGATTTCTTAGGGCGAAAGCCAAACTGATGGGGTGATAGGCCCCTCAGCTGCCGGTGAGTCTGAAGTCTATCACACAATAGTCTCTCCTGCAATTTGCCTAAAATGTTTAGTAGGCAGATTGGCCTGTATGTTTTGGCATCTGTCGGATCTTTATCCTCCGATTTTTTGATAATTATGACACTAGCCGTCTTCCAGGTGGCCGGAACTCTACCCTCCAGTAGGCAGTCGTTAAACAATTTTGTCAGGTACGGAATAATGAGAGGGGCAGCGGCCTTCACGGTCTCAGCATGCACGCCATCCGGGCCAGAGGCCTTCTTATTTTTCAAGTTTTGAATTGCTAATGCAACCTCTTCCTGCGCAAACGGAATTACAGCTAAGTCGTTGACGTATTCTTCACCAATTTGCCTGCGAAGATCACGATGGTAAACGTCATCTTCAATTACATCATCGTCAGGAAGCAGCCTATGTAAGAGAAATTCTGCCGTACGCCGCCATCCATCCGTCATGCGTCCATCTGCCTGCCGCAGTGTTGACATAATCAGAGGTGATTTGACCCGTTCTGTTTGCACTCTGTATGGCTCGCCCCAGATGTCTTTAGACAGATTTGTCTTGACAAACTTGTCCCACTGGACCTGTCTTGTCTTCTGCAGTTCATCTTTGTACCTATTTTTGGCAGCCAAATACAGTTGCAGCCTTATATGCCTCTCATTATATGTCTTTGCTAGTTGGTAATATCGTCTAGCATCTCGAGCTTTCTTCCTTAGTGTTGTTAGCTGTCGGGACCAGGGGAAACGAGATTGTCTTCCACCACTCACAGACGGAATGGCCCTGACCTGCGCCTCTTGCAGCACATGTACCAGGAAGTGAGCTCTGAAATCCACACTCCCTTGTACTTCATTAATGTTGAAACTGTCTATTACATTAAACAAGGTCTCCAGGTTGACCTTCTCAAACAGCAATCGTGGGTGACATGATGAATCTGCCTGCACATTTGAGCGATAAGAGTTATCCACCTCTATTATAATCATATTGTGATCACTTTGTGATGCACCATCGCAAATCCGCCAGGTCGCGACATGGGGATAAGCTAGTTCATTCGCAAGCGATATATCTATATTACTAGTGCCACCAGCATGGCCCCTATACGTGGGCCCATGTCCTTCCTTATTCAATACTACCAGCTGACACACATTGAGAAGATCATTCACTAGAAGTCCCCTTGTATCTGTCCTGTCTGCATGCCACAGTGTGGATTTTGCATTTATATCTGCCAAAATTAGTAATTTTCTCCGTCTGGAAAAATTTACTATGTTCCTAATATTGTCAAGAAAGGGCTCAATTTCCAAGGAGTACTGGGCATAAATTGAGGAGATTATCCAAACGTCTCCCCTTATTAATGCCTCAATCGTCACAACATGCTCAGAACACAGTTGTGCAATACGTGTGACTTTGATCTTCCTATTTGTTATCACTATTGCCGCCTTAGCATCATTTGTTCCTGTGATTGTCGTGCAATGCGTTGGTAATCCGGGAATCTTACCGCCGTGGATATAAGGCTCCTGAAGACAGGCAATTTGTGCTCCAACGTCATCAATCAATCTGCCCAGTTCAGCCATAACCAGTCTACTTATCATACAATTAAGTTGTATAAATTTCACGATGAATATTTGGTGAATACAAAACACCTAGGAGTAGTTTCCTTAGGGTCGAAATACACTCTGCCATGGGCGCGAACCAGGTCTTTGTATACGTTATGCAAGTTTAGCCCCTCGCCACGACGCGTACATACCATAGCCAGCAAGTTACAAAGTTCACTTTTATCCGTTGGCAAGTTTTCTACCCTTAATATCATACGATCTGTCTGTTCAGTCGTGGGGTAACAAATTGTATTTCCCTCAGGGTGAGTTAATCGCGTCACCAGACGTAGAGCAGTTTGAAATATATCCTTATTTTCTAACCTACTGAGTCTAATGTTATTCTCTAAGTCACAGTAATCAACTGAGTCAACTGTATGTTTGGATGGCACGGTAGGTACTTCCTGCTCCTCAGATCTTGGTTCCTCATCTGTACCATTCTTTAAGTCCACAGAGTGAGGAGTTTCAGTATTCTTCTCATTATCTTTGATGTGACGTCCTTCATTGCGTACTTTGTCCCTTTCTATTTCCTTGTTTGTAGGACCCTGAGAATTTGAATCATTACTTCTGGACACCAACCCATGGTTTGATCCATCATGTGTGCTACCTCCATAAATAAAGCGAACAGGTTTGATGTAAGACTCACACTTAGACACATCGTATTCAGGTGACACTGTGGATGTTCCCTCGTGACAGTCAGTAACAAAGTACCCATTCTCACTCGTTGCCTGCTGCGAAGAATGCAGGGAGGGTTCCGCAGTTGAGAAGTTGTCAGAAGCTGATGCTGGGTTATTATCACTGTTCTCGACGAGAAGTTGAGCCTCCAAGTCCTCTATGCGAAATAACAAGGCTGAATGGAGCATTGCCCATTGAAATAACTCATGCTTAATTTCTCGCGCAAGATGATACTCCATTGCTCCATGAATGCAAGCATCATCCAACATGTCGGTCATGCGAAAGTATTTGTTTTGAATGGCCACTAAGAGTGATTCCGGTGCTGTATCTCCTTCTCCCTGTGCTAAAATACTCATTTGTCTTCTCCATGCCACTGCACGTCGCCATGCTCTGGCTCTAGTGGACGGTGACCTATATCTCCGCTGAGTATGCTGAATGTTAGTGTAGTTCGTAAACACTTGAGAGTTAGGCTTAGTTAACATTACTCAAGTCGTAGTCTGTACGTTGGATCTGCCTTTCGTAAAGTTGTCTGAAGGTTGGACAGTCTGGACCCCCAGCTTTTTTACATACCCTCTTCCTGTGATGGCATGGAATGCACCCAACTACCGTCTGCTCTTTACATTCTGACCTATTATGGCCTGTCTTCCCACATTTTGCACATGCTTGTTCTCTGTCACAGTGCCTGGTGGAATGTCCCAGACCCCAACACCTAAAACACTTCTGGACAGCAACAAATTCTCTAACTCTTAGGGCTTCAAATTGGATGTAAACTCCATCCTTTTGCAGCAGAAGACAACGAATTCTCGGCGTGACTTCAATAATGTTGTTAACTATACGTTTACCTTTAGGTCCCGTCTTAAACTTCACAGCTACCTCAGCATGAAACTCCTCAGGGGAAACATGCTCGCTGAGGTTTATTTCATAAAGTTCGTCAAGAAATTCCTCGTCTGTCAGTGTCGTTGGAACCTGGTAAACTGCTAAGAGAGGTCGCATGTGCCAAAACTGAACAGGGGGTGCAGCCCACAAGACTTCCGCCAGCTGACGTTAGTGAATTCGCATTATAAACTGTTCATACGCATCCTTTGTGCTCGCTTCCTCACTGCTGTAAAGGATGCCATTCATGCCAACCAAACATATCTGGCAGGTGGCAGTAATATTCACGTGGCGTTAAGCTCTTATAGAGATATGGTGGCAGTCATGTCGACATGTCGTTTAGAAGGTACCGCCTTGGCGGTCGACTCAGATCATGCAGTAAGGCTGCCCTCTTTCAACCTTTTTCTTCACCGTCACCATCTAGCCTGCACTTCATGGTATATTTCAGCACTTGGAGGGCATTTGTCTCTGCAGTGTACGTCTTAAGTGTTGGGTCTACATGGACTGTACAGTTCACTTGGCGATATCAGTGAAAGACGTGTTTACGACGATCACGTGGCTTCAGCGCTCCAGCGAGATGGCTAGCAGCTGTGTCAGCAACCGAAGGTCGCAATACATGGACGTGGGGAGAGCATTGAGCATCAGTATCACTGTATCCGTTACCAAGGCTCCAGCAAAGACATGTTTGGGAGGGACCTTCCATGAGAACGTGCAGTGTACCATACAGCAGCGGAAACATATCACAGCCTATTTAATGTGATTCTCACTCAAGCTCATCTCCATACCTTTTAAACCCCTGACTTGATCATGGGAGTACATTTTGTTAACGCCTTAATCATTAAACAGACATTCTCGCTCTGCCTGCTACGGTGGCTGCCAAGTTCCAGGCGACCTTTGGCCATTTCATCAGCGGTGGTAGGGTATTCAAGACCCATTATAAGACACAGGCGTTGTTACACATGTTGGTGGCATTGCACTGATACACGTGCAAAATATGGATCGTGCTCTCTTTCTGTTAATGTTACATGACCTACATGCTTCGGAAAAGGATACCAACAGCACACTGGTTGTGCCGGTTTTCCGCTGGCCATTCGCAGTTGCAGATATTGCGCCGCCACTACCTTACAGTCACACTTATCTGGTCGATATGAGTTGTCAGTTGGAAGTCCTACCGATCACGCGGGTGTCTAGAAAGAGGGACTTCTACTGCTACTTTCACCCGACACTGCCTGCTACTGTGAACGCAAACATCTGGCAGTTAGCAGGAAGTGGGTGTGGAATAACATACACTCGCCTTTCCTTCCCACCGCAGTGAGGGCGCTGTCTTATGTGATAGCAACTGAAAAATTTCCCACTCGTCCACGTTTCAACACTAAACATATTGTCGAGGACTCTCTGTCCCCCAGATGCGCCACTTTCGACTTCGACGTGCACAGTTTCGTTCCTGATATGACTGCGGACTGGTGGGTCCTCACACGCCACATATTGGCACTATTATTGCGACGGACGCCTCATTCCGTAGGGCCCACCGAACTGATTCCTCGTGACGTCACTTACTTCAATACTACTCGTCATAATTCCGCGGAGTGGGTGAATGACGTGAGACATGTTCGGTAATTATAGGGTGTTTAGTTCTCGATGACCGAGAATAAGATCTGGACAACCCGCCGTCTGACAGCTGCGGAAAAAAATTGTACCATTTCCTTTCTCCCTCGCTTTTTTACAGGACTATCGGAAAATTGTTTACTTTTTTTTCGCGGTCGGAGCCTGAAGTGATGACAAAAATCCTTTCTATTAGCTTCTAGCGTGAAATTGGGGGTGGCGTTAGATATTGTTTTTGTTTGTAGGTTAGATATATTTTGGGGGTAGTATGGGCTTGGGACAAGGAATAAGAGAGGAGAAAGACTAATTGAGTTCTGTCATAATTTTCAGCCGGTAATAACGAATTCTCCTTTCAAGAATCACGAGAGATTCAAATGGCTCTGAGCACTATGGGACTTACCATCTGAGCTCATCAGTCCCCTAGAACTTAGAACTACTTAAACTTAACTAACCGAAGGACATCACACACATCCACGCCCGAGGCAGGATTCGAACCTGCGACCGTAGCAGTGACGCAGTTCCAGACTGAAGGGCCCAGAATCGCTCGGCCACAGCGGCCGGCAATCATAAGAGGAAGGGGTATATTTGGAAAAGGCAGTGTGATACGGGAACATTTCAGTTAGATTACAGCATGGTCCGAAATCATATACTAGATTGTAACGCTTACCCAGGAGCAGATATAGACTCAGATCAAATTGTTGTAGTGATGAAGAGTAGACCGAAATTTAAGAGATTAGTCAGGAAGAATTAATACGCAAAGAAGTGGGATACGAGGTTCTGAGGAATGACGAGATACGCTTCAAGTTCTCTCAGGCTATATATACAGCAATAAGGAATAGCTCAGTAGTCAGTACAGTTGAAGAGGGATGGACATCTCTAAAAAGGGCAATTATAGAAATTAGAAAAAAGAAACTGCGAAGAAACCATGGGTAACAGGAGAAATACATAAGTTGATCGACAAAAGGAGGAAGTACAAAAATGTTCAGGAAATTCAGGAATACAGAAATACAGTTGGCTGAAGCACGGACTAAATAGGAAGTGCAGGGAAGCTAAGACGAAATGGCTACACGAAAAATATAAAGAAATCGAAAAAGAAATGATTGTTGGAAGGACTGACTCAGCTTACAGGAAAGTAAAATTAGGAGAAAGGGTGGTAACATTACGAGTATAACGGGAATTCCACTGTTAAATGCCAAGGAGAGAGCAAATAGATAGAAAGAGTAAATCGAATGCCTGTATGAGCGGGAAGATTCGTCTGATGTGATAGAAGAAAAAACAGGAGTCGATTTAGAAGAGATGGGGGATCCAGTATTAGAGTCAGATTGTAAGAGAGCTTTGGAAGACTTAATACCAAATAAGGCAGAAGGAATAGATAACATTCCGTCAGTATTTCTAACATCATTGGGAAAAGCGGCAACAAACCGACTAATCAAGTAGGTGTGTAGAGTGTATACCAGCTGACGTTTGAAAAATGTGATCCACACAATTCTGGAGATTGTAAGAGCTGACAACTGCGAGAATTATCGCAAAATAAGCTTAACAGCTCATGCATACAAGTTACTGACAGAGATAGACAGAAGAACGGAAAAGAAAATTGAGGATATAATAGACGACGCTCAGTTTGGCTTTAGGATAGATAAAGGAACCAGAGAGGCAATTCTGACGTTGCGGTTGATAATAGAAGCAAGACTAAAGAAAAATCTAGACACGTTCTTTGGATTTGTCGACCTGGAAAAGGCGTTCGACATTGTAAAATGGTGCAATATGTTCGAAATTCTGAGAGAAATAGAGGTAACCTTTAGGGAGAGGCAGGTAATAACGATATGTACAAGAACCAAGAGGGAGTAATAAGAGTAGACGACCAAAAGCGAAGTACTCGGATTAAAATGGATGTAAGACAGGGATGTGGTCTTTCGATTCTACTGTTCAATCTGCACATCGAAGAAGAAATGATGGAAATGAAAGTTAGATTCAGGAGTGGAATTAAAATTAAAGGTGAACGGATATCAACGATACGATTGGGTGATGTCATTGCTATCCTGATCAAAAGTGAAGAACAATTACAGGATCTGCTGAATGGAATTAACAGTCTAATGAGTACGGAATATGAACTTAGGGTAAATCGAAGAAAGACGATAGTAATGAGAAGTAGCAGAAATGAGAACTGCGAAAAACTTAACATCAGGATTGATGGTCCCGAAGTAGATGAAGTTAAGGAAATCTGCTACTTATATACTTGACAATAGACGACGACTCAATCAGTGTAGCAATAGCTTAATATTTAGACGTATCAGGAGCAATAGTGTCCACACTGTTGTCATACATGACTGGAGGCAATACATCACGTGCAAAGAGTAACTTTTTCTGAGTAAAAGTCTTTTGACTGGTTCGATAGGCCCACAAGGATTTCCTCTCCTATGCCAACCTCTTCAACTCAGAGTAGCTTCTCCATCAAGATTCCTCAGTTATTTGTTGGATGTCTTCCAACCTCCGTTTTCCTCTACATTTTTCACCATCTATATCTACTTTAGTATTATGGTGGCTATCCCATGGAGTCTTGAAATGTTTACATATTAGAATAAATATTTACGAAAGATGTATATATCATGAAAAAGTCAGTTCTTCGCTTTGTTTTTTTTTTTAATGTCTACCAACTTCAGCATCTCTGCATGTCGAACATATGAAAGACCCGTGTTCTTTGGTTACAAGAGGTTCAGGTATTATTGAGTAGAGCTTGTGCGAGTCAAGGAACCGAAAGCAATAGCCTTTTTTTCCTATGTTAAAAATGTGATTCGGATTGTTGTTATTCTGATTGACTACAACATCTGAATAGTATTTACGGTCAACGTTCTCAAAAAATAAGTCTTATTTATTTAAAGCTTAAAAATCATTAAATATCGAGATATGTTCATGCGATCGAAAACGCTCTGTTATAGGCTGATGCTCTGGTGCTATGGTAGGTTAGGAGTAAAACGACGCTATATGTGTGTTATAGATGCGTTAGTCGAAGTTACGTGGTTTTTACGTATTTTTTCTGTCAACAGTTTATCTATTTAATGATGGAAAATGCCATTACAACTTTCATGTAACAATAGAAAGGAATTTTGTAACGCTGATAGTGGAAGCATAGCGAAAGTTGAGGCGTTTATATTCCACCCCTTTAGAGCGGTGATATGTGCAACGACGGGCGTTTCTTTTCCCTGCTGCATCATTAAACTCGCTCAGAACTAAGTAAAATGCAGAGCTTTCTCAAATGGATCTGCATATCATAACTAGATTGTCGACTATCAGGCATAAGCTGCGACCCACAGCACAACAAAATTATTCTTGGCAAAAATTATTGCTCAGCAGAGAATTTGACTCTGGCAGACGTTTGATGGTGGAACGGATAGCACATCTGACTGTAGAAAAAGAGATCACAGTTTCGGATCGCGGACTGGTCATGTATTTTTAAAGTTTTACACAAAATACGAAAATAGCGTTGTAAGAACTAATTGTAGCAGTTGTTTCGATTGTGGAATATATTACACATGGCTTCACATTAGTCTTAGACTGAGAAATGGACAACGGAGATAAACGCATTTACTTTGCGAATAATCAATTTACTTTTTTGGAAAGCATTGTTAGTAGTGAAGATATCACTATTGGCCCCACAATACAAGGAGGTGAAGCACGATGTTCAACGGAGAGATATAAAGAGTGTACAACATGCAGGTGACACAAACGTAAAGGCAATGATATGAACGTAAACTAACGTTGGCGTCTGAAGCAGACATTCTTCATCTTTATATAAGATGATGAAACTGCAAAATTTTAAACAATAAGAATCCCATCTGGACAATACGAAGACAGAAACATTGTTTCTAATAATGTGAAAAGTGAGTGGTCATATTTACTAGAAAATATCTTTTTGAAAGTAAAGTGTGTGAACAGCTACTGCAAATGTTCTTCTACTCTGGGTCTTGTCTTCTCAGCCGCTGAATATTGTGCCCCAATTTGCCTAAAGAACCCATATGCACAAAAGTTTGATAGCCAATTAAATAACCCCATGAGAATGATTGCTGATGCTATCAAATCAACACCAACGAAATGTTGAAAACTATTAGCATTCACGTGTAACATAATCTTACCGTAAACAAATATTTAAAATCAAGGAAGTTTGGTTACACCACCATCTGGATGCTTCAAACGAGATGTATGCCAGTTGGAAGTGAGGAAAAACTAATGACCAACAGAATGGCTCACAGACGTAAGCCACATTCAACTCTCTCAACTACATCACATAAATGCTCTCACGAACGAGTAAACAAAGGTAGCAGTCCATTAAAACGTCGATCATAACCGAATGCACTCTATACGACCACCAACAATAACAGTAGCTGTCCCTGTGGAAGATGAGTTCAATATTACTAATGCATGGAATCAAGAATGGACTCGACAGCAAAACAATAATACATCATGTATCACACAAAAACCACCAGACTATGACTTGTCACGCAAAACATGTTCGAAGCTAAGCAGCAGTAGAACATAACACGGCAGCTGTGTAGATTTTTGAGGCAAGTGAGGTGAGCGATCATCCCCACGCTGTGACTGTGGAGGCCCACAGACCGTCAGACACATAACAAAGAATGCCTCACGAGATCATGCGATAAGTTGCCAGACGACTTCCTGCTGGCGACTCTGAAGCTGACACATAAGATTAACGCTCTAGATGTTCACAGTTTACCATATATTGTAAATATTATTCTCTGTGCTCTATATACCTTTTTCAATGTACCAAAAGTCATAGGATATTTAAGTAAAGAAATTTAAAGTCATGTGTAAGAATAAACTACTCTTCTCTACTGATCATTCAACACATGTCCGCCCCCGGTAGCTGAGTCGTCAGAGCGACAGACCGGCAATCCTAAGGGCCCGGGTTCGATTCCCGGCTGGGTCGGAGATTTTCTCTGCTCAGGGACTGGGTGTTGTGTTGTCCTAATCATCATCATTTCATCCCCATTGACGTGCCAGTCGCCGAAGTGGCGTCAAATCGAAAGACTTGCACCAGGCGAGCGGTCTAAGCGACGGGAGGCCCTCGTCACACGACATTGCATTCAACACATGATTAATGTGAGGTTAGTTACAAATAAAGAATAGAGGCATGCACTGTAGTTATCTGATATATACTGGCATGAATAAGGAGTAAGGAATAAGGAAAAGTGAAATACAGTCACCTTATCCAGGGATCTTCAATTTCTTTGTTGTAACAGGTTACAGAACACTACAGCATCAGATGTCTATTAACCTTCCCATTTTCAAATCATTGTCCAGTAAATCCCAGTAACCTAAGTAGTTGTAACTGATATTAGAAACACTGCCGGATCATTTTTACAAATAAAGAACAACTTCAGGATAAACGTAAAGTAACCTGTCATCAGGACAAAAGTCTCGTTCAATTAATGCAAAGTTAGTCTCCCTGTATATACAACACTTCATTCTTCAAAACCGACATCCAGTTTTCTCAACACTTCCAGTTGACTTTTAACTGTCTTCAGGATAAGAATAATGTTATGGTATTGCACAAGATTCACTACAAAAAAGATCATAAATATCAAACAATATCTCAATAACTGCACAGTGCCTTGCTGGTCAGTTGTATATACAACAGGAAAACACAACCTGAATACAACGAAGCATCTATGCGCTTGCCCACAAGATCCTTTTCTACAACAGTTCAAACTCAAAAGTTCATCGTCACCTCAACATATATCAAGTCAAACACCCATTGTTGCACTTTCTTATTAACCACTATTCAGGCACAACAATAGTTAACAGTTTTGAACGCCATATGAAACTGAAATGAGCAACTTCGAAGACAAAGATAATGGCGCTCTAGAAGTGCAAAATTCTACAGGTAATCAAATTATTCAATAAAAAGAGACTCTTCAAAATTTTTATATTCTAGTGAGAAAATCTGATGCAAACACAAAAGAAACCACTAAAGTGAATCTGTGTACTCGCTATTATTTATCGCTAATCGTTGATTACTGGCATTGCGTTCACGTAATTATCAGTTTTTTTCTTTACCAAGTTCACAGAAATATGGGCAGTCCAAATTTTCTAAGACAATAGAAAATATATCAAAAGGTATTTACTTTTCTGAAACAGTGAGAAACAAATGTAACAAGAATGCACAGCTCAATAATCAGCCATATTAGAAGAGAAAACAACATCATTTATCAAAACTGAACTTCACAAGCTGTCACTACATGTCTTATATAATTGACATTAGAAATCTAACACTAATAATATTAGACAGTCACAGGAAATTGTAATGATGCTAATCTGAATAGACAAGAAAAGTCTCCATAAAAAGAACATCAAACATAGAAAAAACACACAGCAGAAAAATATACACTACCCTAATACTAATAAGAATGCAAAGAAAGTTAACCAGCAAGCTACTCAACACTGTACAAATGTTTCCTTAAACTTATTTAGCAGCGCCTCTGTGCTAAGAATTTTAAGACCATAATGAGATTTTCACTCTGCAGCTGAGGGTGCGCTGATATGAAACTTCGTGGCAGATTAAAACTGTGTGCCGGCGGAGACTCGAACTCGAGATCTTTGCCTTTCGCGTGCAATTGCTCTACTGATTGAGCTACCCAAGCACGACTCGCTGCCTCTCCTCACAGCTTAAACACTGGCAGTTGCCCGTCTCCTACCTTCCGAACTTCACAGAAGCTCTTCTGCGAACCTAGCAGAACTAGCACCCCTGGAGTACAGGACATAGCGGAGACATTGCTTAGCGCCAGCCTGGGGGATGGAATGAGATTTTCACTGTGCAGCGAAGTGTGCGCTGAGATGAAACTTCTTCCGGGAGTGCCAGTTCTGCTAGGTTCGCAGAAGAGCTTCTGTGAAGTTTGGAAGGTAGGAGACGAGGTACTGGCACAATTGAAGCTGTGAGGACAGGTAGTGAGCCGTGCTTGGTTAGCTCAGTCGATACAGCATTTGAATGCATAAGGCAAAGTTCCTGACTTCCAGTCTCATTCTGGGACTTTGTTTTAATCCACGTAGAAGTTTCATTTTTAAGACCGTTTCACATCACATTGGCTCGCAATTTACCTTCCGTTCCCAGCTCAACGTATGCACTTATTTCAGGTTTTACTATGCAAAACTGTTACTTCAGATCTCAAATTATTGATATATACTTGTCCTAATACTCAGTAAGTTCCTCAGTGCAGTCTTCTTTGACATGAAAATATACGTCACAGTTTGTATTTGGCCTAAGGTTCTACCTGAATGTACACACTTATCATCACTAACCAAACCACTAACGAACGATTTTACTTTTTACGTGTAGTGAAGACCTCGTAAAATGCTTATTCTTAATGTCTCCACACCAAGCATATTGGACTGTGCAACCAATTGAACACGAAATGGTGAATTGTACAACAAGAAAAAGTTTTGGTTAAGTGACTTTCTAATGCGAGACAGACTATGAGACCTGACGAATACCTTTTCCATTGCACATTACACTTTTATATTTATTTGAAAATAATCCAGTCTGTTCTGTTTGTTATTTGCAACATTGATATTCATCACGTCAACCACCTTATGATGACGTAGCTAGTGTGCTGGTAAAGGAACTAGCTCCTGCACTCTGCCTCACATACTTTACATTCATTCGACAATATTACAATATTGTATGTTTCTCAGTGGTCATAATGATATTCACCAGATCAACCACCTTATAATGACGTAGCTGGTGTGTTGGTAAACGAACTAGATCCTTCACTCTGTCTCACACATAACACCTTTACATTCATTCGACAATATTCCAAAATTTTTGGTTCCGACTTGTCATATTGGTATTCACCAATCAACCGCCTCAGAATGACGTAGCTGGTGTGTACAGTAGGTAAAGGAACTAGCTCCATCATTCTGTCTCACAACTGCTTGTTTTTCAGTACAAGTAGGGCCGAAAGTGGGGCAGGATCATTGGGCAGTTCATTCAAGATATCATGAAAAAATTCAGCTAGTGGTCCCAAGCCCTGTGTTGACAATGACAGTATAACCAACACAGCTTTCCTAATTCTTTCATCACGCGCTCTGACAGAATCGAAGCAGGATGATAGCAAGAGATAAAAACTTGTTTTATCTTTACGCATAATAAAAGTTGCACCCAGTGGCACGCACAAAACTGAGGTCCATTCTCTGATATAACTTTATTCACACGACCAACTCCACGTAAGAAATGCTTCACAGATGAACAAATAAAAGTCGTGTATTGTCGGCAGGAAACATGGAATTTAATTTGTAAATAACTGGAATGCAAGTAGACAGAATATAAGACTTTCTTCCTATGATGTTTATATAAAAGTTTGTTGTGCATCTGAGGACAATCTGCCTCTGGCATAATAATGGTTTTAATTTGCCTACAGTCAAGCACCAACCATATTTACCGATCCATCTTTCATCGAAACCACATGTAAAGGGCTGTTATACGAACTTACTGCAGGTTCAATTATTCCTTGGTTTAATGTAGATTGAATCTCCTGTTCTACCTTCGTCTTGTACACAAGAGGGATTGACTACAGTTCAGCGAAAAGCTTTTTTGTTCCTCATTCTAAAGACATATAGGAAAATTCTGATAGTATCTGGCATTTGGAGAGTACTTGAAAATGCGACTGCAGATATTCGAACAAAACATCTCCATTTGCATTGGCGAAACCCTCAACTTCGTTAGCCTTATCTTGTATTGTCCTCAGTACGTCAAGAGATTGTTTGTGCTCGCAGTATCACCCCCTGATGTCATCTGTGTCAACACACAAAAATTTTAGTTGGGTTTAGACTTGAATGGAGGGAGATTTTATAAGAAATCATTTCATTCTGTTTCTTCTAAACTCTGCCTTCAAACCTTAGCCGCACATATACCTCATTCACCTCCAATTCTGCTCCTACACCACCAAAGTTCAGTACAACGTTATGCTCAATTAAAGAGTCTACTCCAAGAATTGCATCTGTACTAAGCAATGGAGCTAACAAAAAATTCACAAAAATCTTGTGGCCCTGGTATACAAATTGTCATTGAGTTTCTTTCAAAACTTAAACACTCTTTCCCACAATTGCTCTTTCACTTTATCTGCTGTAGTGGCAGTGCAGTCCAGCCAACGATCTCTTACACGAAATGCAACTTCATTCATAACAGAAACAGTGCTCCCAGAATATAGAACACAAGATAAACTGAAGTTACCAGCTGACATCGTAACAACAGGATGGATTACAAAATTTTGACTGCTCTGAATTTCATCTAATAACATATCCCTCAGATCGTTTAAATGTAAAATAGTTACAACGTTGGCTGCAGTATCCTCCACCTTGACAAACACTCCCTTTGTTTTTCGAGTTGTATGATGTCATTGTCGTGTGAAACCATTTTCTCTGTGATTATTACGTTGGTCCTGAGATCGAACCCCAACGATTCCTACTCTTCTCTGTGGGCTGTACCTTCCTTGATTATGTTGTTTTGGGTTAAATCTGTCACTGTGAGCATCACAGTTGAAGTTATTTCCTTTTTCTATACCTTCTCTGATTTGAAGGGCTCTGCTCACCATTCCTACTATGTAATCTCCTCCATTTTTGTTAAACTACATTGTGGAATGACAATTATTTGTACGCTAAGGCTGGTGCCTGGAGTCTTGTCTCTCATTCTCCCAATTATTAAACAGTCCCCCTGCATACCACTTATTTCGTTGGTCATGCAGAATTTGTAATTCTTGTCTACTATTTTCCCGATTGTTTTCTTCGATGGGCAATCAACATTATGAAATTCAAGTTCTTGTAAAAGGCTTCAGTGGCAATCTTACAGTGATCCATTAGCACAATGTTCTTCAGCTGGACTGGTAATTTGGTGAGAGGTATTCAGATAAATTTGGGTTGGACACAAACAGATTCGTTAAAACTATGTTTTCAAAATAGAATATCGAAAAGTAAGGTTGCTGAAAGTTCTTAAGCGTGATGACAATGTTAGGTTTGAGAAGGTTTTGTGTTGGTTGAGACCAATAGGCTGACAGGAATGCATGATAAAAATCTCCATATGTTTTGCATATAGAAGATAGTGGACACATTCTAGTGGCAAGGTAGGTATCCATACTCAAATTCTAGTTTATGGCCAATTGGTTATATTGGTGATAGTGAATAATTAAGCTGCTGAAACCAGCCCTCAGATGCATTTCATTCGTAGCATTTCGAATATCTACAAATTTCTCGAAGGCAAGAAAATGCTTGTTGTGTACACTATTTTTCTCAGGCATTCTATGGTGAATGATGTCTATCTTCTCTCCAAAACAGGTCATGAACACAAGCAGGCTCGTTTACATGCCACGAGTGCATCTGCTTACCATGTTTCCTATGATGAGAACCATGAAGTCTGCCAACATTGTCCTCCTACTCTTATTTGCTCTCAATGTGTGAAATGTGTCCATATGATTCTTTGACATGCCTCTTATTCTGACCGTTAATAGTTTTCTGCCCTTCCTTGAACTGTTTCAGCGACTGAAATTGTTATGTGTAGGCCAAAGGAACAAGATGAGTGGCACCAGAATTTCTGTCAGAGCTAGTGGTTACTCGTCCTTAAGGTTTTTTAGTTCCTCTACCAGTACTGTAATTGTACTAAATTTTTTCTTGGTTGTGAGAGATGCTGATTTTGCTTCGAAAGACTGTGACTAACGTCTCATTTCATCGATAGGGTAACTATGTGACTCCTTTTTTTTAAGCTGGATGATGTCAGCGACTTGTAAGACACTATTCATCTTTGTTATCATTTCTTCCTTAACTTTTGTGGAGTATCGCTATTCCGCACAAAAGCTGCACACAGTTTTCTATATCTATATGTGAGTTATTACCTTTGCCTAACTTGCTCTATCTGTATTTTCCAGCCTGGTCTCTATATTATTTTCTTAGATTCTAGAGCCTAACGTACAAAGGGCGTCCAATAAGTAATGCAACACTTTTATTTCTGAAAGCATGTTAGTTTCATTCAGGATTGCAATACATCATATTTTTTCCTATTGTTCTGACTACAAAACTCAATTTTTCTACATAATTTCCGTTCAATGCGATGGCCTTACGACATCTTACTGGAAGGGTCTGTATGGGTCTTTATGGCCACATGCTACCACTCTACTGCCCGACTTCGGAGCCAACGTCTTGCTCCGTTAATATCTTCCCCACCCATGCACTGCTTCCCACTGAGTGCTTCCTTCGTTGGGCCAAACAGGTGAAAGTTCAAAGCTGAGGAACCAGTGAGCAAACACCTTTGAGCACTTAAACTGGTGGACGAGTGTGCTACCACTACCAACAGGGATGTCGAGTAGAGCTGCTAGGTGTCTGATCGTGATTGGCTGATGACCTCGACTGAGCGTGTCTGCACATTCCAGAATTGTAGGAGTCACAGTGTGTGCGGCCAGCCAGCACACAGGATATCGTACAGGTTTGCGCGACCATGCTGCGATGATGACAGAGGCCTCGTCGAACGAATAAGCGTACTTTTGTTCACTGTTAAGTTTCCGTAGACGTACTACAAGCGCCTATGAATATCTGCGAATATCTCGTTTTCCGTCAAAAGAAACTCAGTGACAGCTCTCTGCTTGGAACACAATTCCTTAAAAACGCCATTTTGAAGCATACGTATAGCGCCAAAACGTATCGTAACTTCATAAAACTACAGGGACTGTAGCGGGAATATTCCACGATGCTCCACAACAAATTCCGTATTTTTTCCAACCGAAATCGGCCAAGGAAAAAAAGGCTTGGTTTACTTACTGAACACCCCTCGTACTCATCATCTAATCTACATCGACAGGTTATGAATCTTACAAGACAGTTCATCCTTAACCTCTCACTTTTCTCATTCAGCTGCTTAGCATCCTCCTCTTGAGTGTTTTGAATCAACGCATGTATAGTTTGCTGTAATACTCCATCACCATTTCAGTAACAGTACTTAAATGTGTAGAGGCTGGGTTAGTCTGCATGGTTGTCTTAGCATCCAGACTCGAACCCTCAGCTACCATGCTAGAGTTCTGTGCCTCATCACACTGCAAAGGTATATTAGCAATATTGACTCTAACTGTACATTTTCCTGTTCCTATCTTAACACAGGAAGCTAACTACTCTGATCACGCATATGTAATGCTGTGGCAGATAACTCACTTGTATCATTGACCTGGGAAATTACCCCACTAATAATTTCTACTGCTAATGCTGTTAGATGCAATTCAATATACCCTAGTTCCACTTTTGAATTTAGTGCTAACTGAGATTTTGACTTAGATGGCTAACAATAAAAAAGACCCAACTTCGAATTAACACAAAAAATAATACTGTACAAGAATAATTACTACATATGAAATAATTATACTAGCTCCACAACCTTGAAGATCAACAACAGCAACCCGCCTACATCGATACAGTCAGTCCTGCGTACCAGAGATTCTAATCAAAGGTATATGTTTCAGTTACCTCAGTAACATATTTTCACATGCGTCCCCACAATTTCGTAATACCACTAACTAAATGACACTTCACCAAATTGTTAAGATACAAATTATGAAATAAGTATGCACAAAAAACTGAAGTTACAAATTGAACACTTGAAGCTAACGTGGTTGGAGACAGACCATTTCGATCTGACAACTAATCAGAATACGCCACTGTAAACGGAATTCTCGGTGTATCTCGACAAGAGCAACCTTCTGGGTTTTTACTTAATGGCTATTCACAACACTAGAAACTTGGCACAAACCTCAAAAGATATCCATGTACATAAATATCCTACAATAAATGGACAAAAGGAAGGTAACTTCTGCACGCCAGTGATTCAAGTAAGCTTTGGCCGACTTACTATCTCAAGTCTCCAAACAACATTCCTAAGTACTTTGATCAGCTTTCAGCTTATAGAGGAGACATATACTTAACTTTCCGCCGAATGTCAAAAAGAAATAAAAATATTTGCAGGAAACCAATAACTTTCTCCGAATGCTCCGAATAAGATACAAGCATCAAGTAAGATGTATGTGGTTGATAAACTCTTCCACAGTTAAAGGATATTGTTATTCACATTACATCCCAGACAAAAATTTTACACCGTGGAGTACTTCAACAAACAGTCGCAAATAATAAAACTATCATAGCCAAGTAACACAGCCCTTACTTAAATTATACAGTATCAAAAATGGCTGTTGGTTCTATTAATTGCTTAACACAAGCTGGTTTTTGCGCTCCCATGCAGTTAGTTTCTCATTCCAGTTAACTACTAAACCACACTTGGAATAATCAAAATGCCTCTGAAGCCTGTTCACATCTCCTGTTAGCAGATACCACTTCGCTCTACACGTACAAGATCACAAAATTTCAACTATCCTTTCAAAAAATAATGCAAAATCACAGTTTTCTTTTCACAAGACAAGCAGAACATATTCATTCAGTTAAATGAAAACATGTCGAGTAGCTACACCACTGTGCTGCTTTACCAAGGCAGTAAAAAATTTCTAGTTTTATAAATTGTAGCTCAACATAAAATTCAGTCAAACGCTCACTCTAAAATGAAATAAAGGATTCATGAACTAGATTCACTGAAAAAGAAGTCACTAAGTATAGACGCTACATACGTTACATTCACTCCTGAAAAATCAATTTCATGTACTGTACTGCACGCAGTAAATATTTATAAACATTGCATATTACTTCCCATTTGAAAGATAAAGTTCTACTAAATGACACTTCACCCAAATTGTTAAGATACAAATTATGAAATAAGTAGGCACAAAAAACTGAAGTTACACATTGAACACTTGTAGCTAACGTGGTTTGAGACAGACTATTTCGATCTGACCACTAATCAGAATACGCCACTGTAAACGGAATTCTCGCCGTATCTCGACAAGAGCAACCTTCTGGGTTTATACTTAATGGCTATACAGACGGTATACTATAACACAGGTGAAACACTCATGTCTGAAATACTGTATAACATTTGTAGCCTTGTCTTGGTAGGTGCACTCTTGCTGCACCTCAGGTGGGTTCTCACACGAGAGGTCTGACTGCTGGCAGTTGAGTGTATGAGAGGAAGTCTCTCTGGATCAAGGCCTGAGCTTGCTAACTGTGGAGGCCTACACGCTGCGTTTAGATGGCGGATGGCTACTGGGACGAGTGTGCATCCGCTTCACGACTTCCCTCTGCCTTTGCAGTAATAGGTCATACTTTGGATTTCAACTAAAGCTGTTTACAGGTGCCTTGGTTGGTGGACGTGGCCACATACACCATCCTTAAGTCTCCTAGGGCTCATACGGTATACGGAATAAAGGTGAGCACTATTTGTTACGTGCGATGAAGTGACCGCCTTTGTTTCTGAAAACTCTCGTGCTGTGCTCCTGAATTTCGTTTGATGTGCTTTTCGTGATATTTTACGATTTATACTGCTGGCCGTTGGTTTAGACCAAGCCCTTAATGTGGTATTAGCATCTTGGTAATAAGAGGATACTCGGGTTAAACATTCATTTGATTGTAAGTAGCCTTCCATTTTACGCTGTTCTGTTCCTGAGTACTTGGTCTAGAAAGACTTGCTTTGTGCTGCACTATTGCTGCAAGTTTTTCTAGGTTTAGGTATATCTAAAAAAAATTTCACTGTCTGTTAATCTTGATCTACAAAGATTTGTCTTTACCTGCACTAATGGTGGTTGTATGTCCTAGGTTTCTCTATCTTTGAAAGGTTTTGTTGCCAATTACCTTTGATGCAGAAAGATTTGTTCTACTGGAGCATGTGCCCTCCGGGTTTATGAATCTTAAATATTTATCATTGTCAGTTAAGAATGAAACGACCATGTGCTATCTGCCATTTAAATGTTACGTAAATTTAATGTATTTTCTGTGCGTGAGTTTTATAATCTGTACTGAATAGAGAAACAATTCGGGGCGTGGGTTAATGCATGTGTTTCAGCCGCTTCGTTGCTTTACATTTGCTCTTGTTTGCTGTTATGACTAACTGATTATGCTTTTTGATTTAATAATGGTCACTTACTTATTTTGATGCCTGTACGGAAGTCACATACTCTCCCACCTTGAAAGTTTTTTAATGTCTTAAGTGTACGCACATTTTGATGTTCGCAATATTGATTTCTAAATAGCTGAAACTGTTGTTTGATGAAGTTAGTGCCTCCGGGGCGATTTTTTGATGTTTATAGTCTTCAAAAGGTTTGTCTGATTTTGATTACAAAAACAGAATTTGCTATACTATTGTAGGAACTGTAATTTAAAATTATTTATTTGGGGTGTTCCTGTGAGCTTAATGATTCGCAATTGCTTCAGTTGAACTTCGTCCATGCTTCGAATAAGTATTACTCATCTTTGTCGTTGTGAAGTTTGGCATCTGTGGTAAATAAATATGATGAAAGGCTTTTTTTATATATAAGTTGCACGTTACCACTTCCATATCATAGCTCCATACCATTTCAATAATCTTCCTATTTAGTATTCCGAATGTAGAACGGAAGAATCAGATAATAAACTGCTTCAGTTGTAAATAGTTGTAGTGGTTCAATCTCAACAGGTTTCGAGCTGTTATAGCCCCATCTTGAGGTGAACAAGACCGATGAGGCGCGTGGCCGCCGCCCATTGTACACCAGGCTGCAGGCAGATGACAGCCGCACATGAATTGTGACTGGTATGTAATTTTTAGTCTCTGTAGTCAGTAGACTTTCAATATAACCATGATGTGAGTGTATAAGTTTGTGAATATGAAGCGTGCCTGTACAACACGATTCATACGTAACAGTACAGAGTTTTCTACAAGCACTATAGTCAGTACAGTAGCGGAATTTTATCTAGCATCTGTGACTGATAACATTCCAACCGTCAAGACTGTGATATTAACTGACATACATAAAACCACGCGGTATAAATGTTAACTGTTACCCGAATACTTCGAAAAACTTCTGTCATGGCCCTACCAATAACTCTTTCCTGCCAAACGATAATAACGAGGATAAGTTCTGTTCTGCCGTCCTACCTGTAAAGCAGTACTCTGCAGCACACAGAAATAAATTACTAGCTTTTACTACAAGCGTTTAAATAAATCAAGCACTGTGCAATGTGTGTGAGCATGTATGTACGTAGCAGGTTTTCAGTCATCAAACGGAAATATGAAGCTCCGAGATCAATTAAATAAAAAATCCTATTTCAATTAAACAGCTGTATTTTAAATGAGAAAGCATGAACGATAAACAGGGTTAGTACTTGCACGTATGAGCTCTGTGTTAAACTGTATTGATGTTGACAGTGCCTGAAAATGAATATATAACAGATAGATCATATATTAAACATTCCAGAAAAATCGTGTGTCTGCATTCAGTACTCTTAAAAGGGAGAAGAGTGATATATTAATTTCCTGAGATCGTATGTGGTAATCAATAAATAGTTACCCATGCAGTGTTCTCTTAACCAAGAGTTGAACCTTAGCATCATGACTTTTAAAAAAAAGGTCTCTGTATGTCCGGCTTTTTTAGAGATATTTGCGGTAGAGGATGTCAAATTAAATACCTTTCAGCCCTCTAGTTTCCAACCTTATTGTATATGCCAACCAGTTTCAGCGTTTTACTGCACCGTCTTCAGGCCCTTGCCTGACGAATATTCAGCGTACCCCGAGATGGAGAAGACGGCATCCCGTACGAAGCGCTCCATACCATCAGTGACAATCGTATAAACCAAAGAAAAGCGCACTCTCAGCCACAGCTGACTGACGTCGTCTACCCATAACACTATTAACTCTGGTAGCCCAATGTGAATTCCTTCACAACTGTCCTCTTGAACCTATCTCCCTGTGCCAAAGATCACAAAACTACTGCCACTTCTGCTCATACAGCCATCTTACGAACGGATCGCCTATGTCTTCCAAACCGACTCTTATTTCTTCCTCTACCACGTCATGAGGCAAGTTCTCCCCACCATTTGCGCCATCGGTGTACCATTTCTACTTATTCCCTCTCTCCATTGAGCTCAACAGTGGGATTCCCATTGCATTCTCGGTGTTGCCGCCCTTGCTTTTACTTTTAACGAAGGTTGTTTTGTCGTTCCTGTATGCCGTATCAGTCATTCCAACGACGATTTGCTTTTCGAATTCTTCACATTTTTGCTGCTGTCATTTCGACTTGACTATCCTGCATATCTTATTTATTTTGTTTGTATGAGGGTCACTCCAAAAGAAATGCACACTATTTATTTAAATCCATCTTTCATTCTACATGTTTGAAAGTTTTGCAGTGTGTTGATACATCCTTTAGGAATAATATTTTCATTTCTCCACATAATTTCCATCCCTCTCAACAGCCTTACGCCATCTTGGAACCAGCGCCTGTATACCCGCACGGTAAAATTCTGGACCAACCTGTTGGAGCCACTGTTTGGCAGCGTGCACAAGGGAGTCATAATTTTCAAACCTTGTTCCACGAAGAGTCTTTCAGTTTACCAAAGAGATGATAGTCATATGGAGCCAGGTCAGGACTGTAAGGCCGGTGTTTCAGTGTTGTCCATCCGAGTTTTGCGATCGCTTCCATGGTTTTTTGACTGCCATGTGGCCGTGCATTGTCGTGCAACAGCAAAACATCCTGCTTTTGCCAATGTGGTCGAAGTTTCTTTAGTGTCGTCACATATACATCAGAATTTATGGTGGTTTCACTTGGCATGATATCCACAACCAAGAGTCCTTCGGAATCGAAAAACACCGTAGCCATATCTTTTCCAACTGAAGGTGTGGTTTTGAATTTTTTTTTTCTTGGGTGAATTTGCATGATGCCACTCCATTGATTGCCTCTTCGTCTCTGTTGAAAAATGATGCCATGTTTCATCACCTGTCACAATTCTGCCAAGAAATTCATCTCCACCATTCTCGTACTGTTCCAAAAGTTCGCCGCATACCGTTTTTCTTGTTTCTTTGTGAGCCAGTGTCAACATCCTGGGAACCCACCTGGAACAAACCTTTTGTAACGCCAACACTTTCAGTATTCTGCAAATACTTCCTTCCCCTATCCCAACATGGCGTGACAATTCGTTCACTGTGATGCGTCTGTCAACAGTCACCAATTCATTAACTCTCTGCACATTGTCTGGCGTGTGTGCAGTACGAGGCCTGCCGCTGCGAGCACAATCCTCAATATTGCCCTGCCCGCTTTCATCATGTAACCTGCTTGCCCACCGACTAACTGTACTGCGATCGACAGCAGCATCTCCACACACCTTTTTCAACCTTTTGTGGATGTTTCCCACTGTCTCGTTTTCACAGCACAGGTATTCTATGACAGCACGTTGCTTCTGACGAACGTCAACTGTAGCAGCCATCTTGAAGACATGCTGTGACGGCGCCACTCACGGGAACAGGTTGAACTAAGTTTGAAAACAAGCGGGAAGGATGTTTCTACACACTGTAAAACTTTCACAAATGCAGAATGAAAACTGTATTTTTACAAAAATAGTGTGCATTTCTTTTGGAGTGACCCTCGTATGTGACATAGTTCTCTATTTCTGAATATCCCTGAATATTTTTCTACTTCCTTCTTACATTGCTCAGTTGAATTATTTCTTCTGTTACCCAGTTTTTCTTCACAGTTATTTTTCTTGTACCTACGTTTGTCTCTCCAACCTGTATGAGTGCCCTTTTTAGAGATTTCCTTTCCACTTCAGCTCAACTGCCGATTCAGATTTTCGTCATCGCAGTATCTGTAGGCTCAGAACCTCAAACGCACCTCATTATTCCTCAGTTCTTCAGTGTGCCATTTCTTTCCACACTTATTCTTCCGGAGGAACCTCTTAAAATTCACCCTAGTCTTCATGATTACTAATCGACTCTTGTGTACGCCTCTGAACCCAATATTTGATTTTGGTACGTCATTATGATGTAATCCAGCTTTAATATTCTCATACCTCGAGGCGTTTACCAAGTATACCTTCTTCTCTTGTGATTTTTGAATAGTGTATCCGCTATTAGTGTTGAAATTGATGGTTAAACTCAATTAGTCATCCTTGGCTATAGTGTTTTGCATCTTTTTCATCTATTCCTTTCCCTGCTAACCCGTTCGAGTCCTCTGTGATTATTAAATCATCATCTCCCTTCATAAACTGATTATGATGGGAAAAACCTTATCACAGTATAACATCCACGAGATAAATTTGAGCTACAGTGCGACGAGAGGAAATCATGCCTTTAACAGTTGTAAACATTATCTATACGACATATGAAAAAACAGTGAAATAAATGTTAATTATTTATATAATATTTTATGTGATTGGACATATCGATGTGTGTCATACAAAGACAATGATAATTGTAAATTCCTTTTATGATCTGCGTTTGTCTTCCTTTGTTTTTACCTTTTGTTGGATGGCTTTTGTAGGTTGCGGACGCATATCAAACTGAGGTCTGTTAAGAAATTGTAATTATTTGTTAATTATTACTTGAGAATAGAGTTCATTATTATTATAAATATGAGTGAATAATTATTTGTAACTTTAATTCCTCATTCTATAAGCATTATCTGTGTTAATTATTTCGTTCCGCTGTAAGGAGCGCAGCCATTGATGATAGCGATTTGTATCGCGTTTTTTGTGTATGTTTTCCTTATAAAAAATCAAATGTTTGCTCGATGAAGTCTAAACAGTGCACAATACGAAAGCAAAGTTTAATAAGCATTTCAAATATTTATCCTATTTGCTCTAACAATAGAAAGTCTCTATCAATTGTCTGCCGCCATCTTAACAATTATATCAGTGGCAAACTCAAATTACGAAACCCTGCAGACATAAATGCCGAAAGTAATACAAATGTGCAAAAATAAATGTGCACCGGTGGTCCCGAACTCATTTTAATGAAAATAATTCGAACCAGATCGGTTCTTTAGAAACAATACTCATAGCACGAACTTTATAACAAACTTTTCTAGTTGCTGTATGGAGCCAAAATTAATTACGCACGAGTTGCGAAAAATATTGTTTCAGTTAACATACGTCAGTGTTGTGTGCGTCTGATATTCGGTGGTTTTAATGATCATTTTGCTGAAGATAACTGTTTCCATCATAGTCAAAAGTTGTATAGAATCTGTTGTATGAACTGTGATTTAGTGACACTTACAAAACTTACAGACAACACTTTAACACAACATTAACTTGGAGTTCTTTAGCAACTTGACCAAATCTTTAGCCGGGAGAAAAATTATTTAGTAATTACTCACTGTAATGAAATAAGATTATCATTTTCATTTAAAAATTAGTTAAATACCAAACCACTGAATAACACAGCGAACGCCACAACAGAACTGTTAGCAGTAGCTCACTCTCTGCTCCACTTTTCTATTCGTAAAGAATTCTGTTCCCTTTATTCCATTTTTTTCTGCTATTGATATTACCCTTATCTTTTTTCTATTTCGCTTCATGCCCTCCCCTCCCCCCTCCCCCCTCAGAGTGATTCTTTTCATTCCGCCTTTCAGATTTGCTAGCCCTCTAACACCTTTAAACTTCTGACATTCCACGCTCCGATTCGTATAATGTTATTATTTCGTTGATTAGTCAATACTTTTTTCATGGTTACCTCCACCTTTGCAGTTCCATCACGGAGACTGGAATGGGATACTAATAAGGAATTTTTTGTCAATCATTACGAAACTTTTTCGATTTCTAAAACTAGTCTAAGTGATCACGATATTCGAAGGTGGACACTAAGGAATTATAGTGACATGAAAATCTAATCACCATTTGGAACATCTTCCTTCTGTATTTGAACCGTGATGCGAGCAGCGCAGACTGGCCATCTCAAAGCAGAACAACATCCACAGACCCCTCGATCAAGAAAAGTAGGACGTTGATGGCCCTGAAACCATTTATCGTCGGCTTATAGTGATCACCACTGAGTATCAGTGGCTGCGACAAGATATTCCTGAGGATTTTTGTTCTTCGCTCAAATTGTGTGATTGTTCTTCAGCTGTTCCAGTCTGTTTTTTACATACTTTTATTTGCGTCAAAGTTTACAAGATGCCTTTGCTTCCAAAATTAGTGAGTTTGCTTCCGGTTTTTGCGATTTATACTTCATCTTTGATATTTATTAGATTACGATTGAGGCTGATGTTCCTCGACAGATACATGCGTGAACGCTAATATAATACGTTTTCTCCCCTACTGTTGAGAATGTCTCTTTCAGGTCTGTCGTTGCATCTACCTCATACGGGCTAAACTGGTAATATTATTATGGTGCTTTAACATACGTCACTCGTTCAGCACTATTTCAAGTTTATTATGTATCATCTGAAGAAACGTCGATAGTTTCCGTATTTTTTGGAGTCACAGTCATGTAGAATAGTCTAAATTATAATGCATTCACAATCTGACTATTCTTTCGTTTCTTATTGGACAGTATTCTAATTTCGTCTCTATAGGTATTTCAGTGTTTCATTACTATCCATTGCATAGTCTATCCTTCATATAATAGAGAGAATCATATGGCTACAGACCCTCGATTCACATAGTATCTAAAAGGGAATAAAACGAATGTCGAAGGTCGAAAGCGTTGCCTTTTATGTAAAGCACTCCTCTTTGTTTGTTATGTCTTCCACGTTCCTCATGGACGTTCAGTTTCAGTTAACACTCTCAAATCTGTATTTCAGTTTGTAAACGCCACCGACAAATTCACGTTTTGCTTCATTCGTTTTCCCCCTTACAAAGGATAAAATAAGAGATTGTTTTGCAGAACATTTTTTGTTTTATTTTTATTTTGCTACACGTGGAACCAGAGACACACCTGAGATAGAAAAAATTATTTTGCTTTCCTTGGTTGTGAACTCTTGTAAATACGAAAGTATGCTTTTTTACGAGGGCAGTTCAATAAGTAATGCAACACATTTTTTTTTTCCGAAACAGGGGTTGTTTTATTCAGCATTGAAATACACCAGGTTATTCCCCAATCTTTTAGCTACACAACACTATTTTTCAACGTAATCTCCATTCAATGCTACAGCCTTACGCCACCTTGAAATGAGGGCCTGTATGCCTGCACGGTACCATTCCACTGGTCGATGTCCGAGCCAACGTCGTACTGCATCAATAACTTCTTCATCATCCGCGTAGTGCCTCCCACGGATTGCGTCCTTCATTGGGCCAAACATATGGAAATCCGACGGTGCGAGATCGGGTGCATGAGGAAGAACAGTCCACTGAAGTTTTGTGAGCTCCTCTCGGGTGCGAAGACTTGTGTGAGGTCTTGCGTTGTCATGAAGAAGGAGAAGTTCGTTCAGATTTTTGTGCCTACGAACACGCTTAAGTCATTTCTTCAATTTCTGAAGAGTAGCACAATACACTTCAGAGTTGATCGTTTGACCATGGGGAAAGACATCGAACAGAATAACCTCTTCAGCGTCCCAGAAGACTGCAACCATGACTTTACCGGCTGAGGGTATGGCTTTAAACTTTTTCTTGGTAGGGGAGTGGGTGTGGCGCCACTCCATTGATTGCCGTTTTGTTTCAGGTTCGAAGTGATGAACCCCTGTTTCATTGCCTGTAACAATCTTTGACAAGAAATTGTCACCCTCAGCCACATGACGAGCAAGCAATTCCGCACAGATGGTTCTCCTTTGCTCTTTATGGTGTTCGGTTAGACAACGAGGGACCCAGCGGGAACAAACCTTTGAATATCCCAACTGGTGAACAATTGTGACAGCACTACCAACAGAGATGTCAAGTTGAGCACTGAGTTGTTTGATGGTGATACGTCGATCATCTCGAACGAGTGTGTTCGCACGCTCCGCCATTGCAGGAGTCACAGCTGTGCACGGCCAGCCCGCACGCGGGAGATCAGACAGTCTTGCTTGACCTTGTGACGATGATGACACACGCTTTGCCCAACGACTCACCGTGCTTTTGTCCACTGCCAGATCACCGTAGACATTCTGCAAGCGCCTATGAATATCTGAGATGCCCTGGTTTTCCGCCAAAAGAAACTCGATCACTGCCTGTTGTTTGCAACGCACATCCGTTACAGACGCCATTTTAACAGCTCCGTACAGCGCTGCCAACTGCCGGAAGTCAATGAAACTATACGAGACGAAGCGGGAATGTTTGAAAATGTTCCACAAGAAATTTCTGGTTTTTTCAACTAAAATTTGCCGAGAAAAAAAATGTGTTGCATTACTTATTGAACTGCCCTCGTATATCATTGAGTCTAAGAGCATGTCGAAATATATTTTAATACATAAAGTACTCTGAAATCAGTCACTTCGTATATATTACGTTGATAATTAAATGCTTCAGTGCACTGAATAATTCTAATTTCTGCAATGTACGCTCATTTCTTCAAAATGATCCTTTCCGTTTCGTCGGTCATATTGCTGGACATTTCTCAAAGATATTTTCTGAGAGTGTTCTCAGTCATCCGGAGTTTGCTCTGTTCTTAAAAGCTACCATAGCATTTCATACAGACATTTCTCCTCTTCACTCCACAGCTATATTAATTCTTCCTGTATATAAATCTAGTCTTTATGTACTTTTCAGTTTTGTTATTTTTAACACGATTTATCTCGGCACGATCCTCTAAGAGAAATTCTCCAGTCTCCTGTTTGCATTTCTACTTCCCCTTCCTTTAGGCTCTAGCTGATTTCGTATCAAAGTATTATAAGCTTTCTGTCATATTTCGCGCTTTCTTGCGTTCTTTTCTCGTGAAGTTCCACTAAGTTTGCTCCTTTAACTTTCGCTGTACAGAGAGGTTCTTCACCGCCTCCTTTACATCGTGTCACTCTCCTGCTGGTCCAAGTAGTACGCTCTCGGAAAAGGGCGCTGACGACCGTGCGCCTTAGCACCCCCAGTTTTGAATCCACGCATCGCGTCCATCTTCCGTTGCACTAACCTGGATGCTTTTATCACATCTAGTTGTAACTGTTCCTGGGAATTTGGAGTCTGTCTGATCATTTCATAAATGCCACATTTTTAGGACTTTCCCTTTAATTTTGATAATGAAATTTATTTTTATTAAAAAATAAATAGTCTGATATCGTAGCTTTATCTCGCATGTCAAACGTCTGTTTGTTATCCGATATATCAACCTTTGTTTACCCATGATACAGAAAAACTAGCATCATTTCATAAGAACCAATGCGAAATAATAGCAGCAGACAAACCACTAATTATATCTAGAAGGAGGAAAGGGAAGATCAATCGTGATGAATATATTTTCATCTGGTGTAGAGAATGATAACCATAAAATAAGTTCGTCAGTAGATGTGATGTTGTATTGTAGACAATAAAGAAAGATTTTTTAAAAAGAAGAAAAAGACACTACACATTGATCTTCCCAAAATTATAGAACCGTTTTTTCTCAGTGCTGCAGCTCATAGACACGCTGAGATGCTTGTTGGGAGTCTCTTTGTGAGTGCACTAGAGATCGTTGCTGGGTGCGTGGTTGAAGCATTAGCCACTACTTTTACATAGAATACATTATTCTCTTGCGATATTTTTACGATTTTTCTATGTTTATTTCACCCATCTCCTGTAAAAATCAAATTTATTTCGTAAATAACACGAGTGTTTAGTTCCACGATACCTCGGCCGTACCAGCAACTAAATGCCAGTGTACCTCAGTTTATTACTGATGCACTCTATATCCGTGTATAATTACTTACTTGTAATACATTAAAAAGGATATATTTGAAACTTAAGTAAAAGGTGCCATACAACGTTTATTGTTTTGGAAGTCTTCAGTGGTATTGATATTTACGCTTGAGAGATAAAAGCTATAATTTTTAAATAACACTTCCTTTGTTTATCTACGAAAATATACACTATCAACGAAGAATGAAGGTTTATATCTGATGACAAACTACAGTTTCAAATATGGAATTTTATTCCCGAAACTGACCTTAACTGTAAAAAGTGTAGACGCTCTTCCTAAAGCGACATATGGAAATGTGTGCCAGGCCGGGGCTGGAATCCGGATATCCTGCTTATCGCGATATGCTGGAAATCTGATACGAGTCACAAACTGGGACAAATTTTCGTAAGTCGCTTTAGGTAGTACATCTATGCTTATTACAGTTTAGGTGAATTTCAAGAACGAATGTACTTGTTGTTTGACACACGCAAAACCAATTTACGTTGACTAGTACACAAATTTCCTTGTGAAAGTGGTAACTGCTGACGTGACGTTATCTGCTTTCGACAGTTACGTCATATGACTAGAGTTGCTCTTAAATGCTTAGGAAATATTTCGCCCTCTTTAAGAATTCAATAACAACAATTAAAATGTCACAACTGTGTAATGTATTGAAAAAACAACTAAAATACATAAATATCGGCACGTAGTCAATTACCACGCCGAGAAAAAGATCACTTCTTACTACAGCAGTTTCATAAAACATCCTTCCCATCCCATGGAGCAGGAGACGAGTAATTGCTCCGCCACAGATGTACCTGATCTGATACATGTAATCTGGTCCTCATCATTTGGACGAAAGTATCTACACAGGGCGCTGGAAGAATTCTTGAACTGTCAAAATCATTTAATAGTACTTAATATCTTGTAATTAAATGCTGATAAGAAAATTTATTCAGGCAATGTAGTCAGTGCGGCTTCAGTACCCGCTGTTAGCTCGATGTGATTGTGATCAGAGACGCTTGTACAACGTTCCAAGGGAAGCTAGGCAAGGAGTCTCCTTCGTAGAAATAAAAAGTGCTTTTTCTCAACGTCTTACAGAAGAACCTAGACCGAGGCCAGCCTCTTGTTTTCCTTTTTTTTCCCCCCCAGTTACGCTTATGTGACTACCCACTCTCCTACTCGAACGGCATGTTACCGCTACTTGTTTTGCTCATATGATACCGGTTTTTCCCCATCGACCTATTAATTACATAGTCTAAGTCTCCTATAATTTTACTGTCATTAAGAATTCTTCAGATCCCAAACTCCGCAAACCGTCTCTCTGTATCTGGTTACTAGTGACTAAGCTATATTTAAGAGCCATGGTGATCGTATCTGTAACAGATTAAAGTCTAGCACCGCATCACGAGCGAAATCCATATCTCCATCTTCTGTCCACTGATACTGATCTAGCAACTGGTCTGTCGGAACGCATCTCACACACAGGCATTCTTCCATTGTTACTATCTCCCTATTTCATTTTGAACCGCATTCAGCTCACCTGCTACTCAAGACCGACCAGCTCAGCAGTGGCCTACAAAAATTATTGAGATCCCAGCCACCAAAATTGTTTTCTAACTGTGATAAAAAAATAAAAATGAAGTGGAAAAAGATCTGAATCAAGATGGTGTAAAATTAAATGCCACAGAGGACAACTATAGCTCACAATACTACAAAAAGCATGACATACTGCCAATGTATAATAGCAGGCCACCCTACGATAGAAGACCTTGAAAAGAAGAGACGGGACCATTAGCTCTGTACTGAATGCAAGTGAGACTTGGATAAAACAAAAAGTGAAACATTAGAAACGAAGGAAGATAACGGTTTAATGTCCCGTCGACGAAAGAGGTACACTCATGTTCATAAATTAAGGGTAATTGCAGAATGTGGGGCCACACAATGTGGCACTACACAAAACTGGTGCTAATAGCATAGGCACATAGGAAGCACACACGACACAGATCTGTAAGTCCACGGTACTGGTGATAAGTTGAGAAAACCGTCCCAAAACACATGTGCTACAAAACGCCACTGTTTCCTGCACATGTACCCCGACATCAATATGGAATATGATCACCATACACACGTACATAGGCCGCACAACAGGTTGGCATCCTCTGGATCACGTGGTCGAGCAGCTGCTGGGGTATAGCCTCCCATTCTAGCACCAGTGCCTGTCGGAGCTCCTGAAGTGTCGCAGGGGTTTGAAGACGTGCAGCGATACGTCGACCGAGAGCATCTCAGACGTGCTCTATGGGGTTTAGGTCTGGAGAAAAGGCAGGCCAGACCATTCGCCCGATATCTTTTCAAGGTACACCTCCACGACGGCAAGTCGGTGGGGCCGTGCGTTATCAGGAGGAAAGTGGGACCCACTGCACCCCTAAAAAGGCGGACATACTGGTGCAAAATGACGTCCCAATACACCTGACATATTACAATTCTTCTGTCAAAGACGTGTAGTGGTTTACGTGCACCAATCATAATCCGTCCCCACATCATCAAACCACGACCTCCATACAGGTCCCTTTCAAGGACATTTAGGGGTTGCTATCAAGTTCCTGGTTCACGCCAGATGAAAACTCGGCGAGAATCACTGTTCAGATTATACCTGGACTCGACCGTGAACATAACCTGGGACCACTGTTCCAATGACCATGTACTGTGTTCTTGACACCAGGCTTTACGGGCTCTCCTGAGACCAGGGGTCAATGGAACGTACCTTGCAGGTCTCCGGGTGAATAAACCATGTCTGTTCAGTCGTCTGTATACTTTTTGTCAGGAGACGACTGTTCCAGTGGCTGCGGTAAGGTCTCGAGCAAGGCTACCTGCAGTACTCCGTGGCCGCCTGCGGGCACTGATGGTGAGATATCGGTCTTCTTGTGGTGTTGCACACTGTAGCGCCTGGACACGTTTCCTGTCTGCTGGAATCGTTGTCATAATCTTTAGACCACACTTTGTGGCACACGGAGGGCCCGTGCTACGACCTGCTGTGTTTGACCAGCCTACACTCGCCCTAGTATTCTACCCCTCATAACGCCATCAATATGTGTTCTTTGAGCCACAGTCACCATTAGCACGTCTGAAAACGTCTGCACTCTTACTCGCTGCACCGTACTCTGGCATACACCAACACACTTCTGTGTATATGGACTGCTGCCACCGTGCGACGACCGCAGGTCAAATGCACCGCATGGTCATGCCCCGAGGCGATTTAAACCCCCAAACCGCCCACCAGAGCGTTGTTTCACCATATATCAGCATTATCCTTAATTTATGAGCATGAGTGTAGTTAGCGGCAGAATACGAAACGAGGAATGTGTGAGTATAACACTACAGAGGATGTAGATTATTTTGTGGATATACAGGGTGTTCGTTGCAACTTGAGGTAACTAAATATTTCGATACAAATGCATCGTATTAAATAAATGTCCTAGGTGAAGAACTAATATCAGTGAAGGGGGATCTGTATGTGTTACAACTGACCACCTGCTAAGCACCCGAGTTGCCCTCCTATACCATAACATGTCTATGATTTGCTGAAACCATTGTTTTCCATTCATGGTAGACGGCGCTGTAATATAAAAATGTCAAGTGTGCCTGTTGTTGCAGTTAAGAACCGACGCATTTGATTCTACATTTCATTTACGATGTTCTATCGGCTGACCCTGATGTTCAAACGTTATTTAAGTATTGCAAATGTGATGGTGCAATACAAATAATATGGCTAGACAGTGACATTTCTGGCAAATAAGCTACTTGAATGGTAACGTAGTTTTCTTTCTCCTGAGGGATTTATTGTGGTGAATCAGCAAGCCGTCGGAATGCCTGATTTCGTTGGCCTCCCTCGAACACCGCCATCGGTATGACTGACTTCGGTGTGTTCCTACCACTATAACTCTCGCTCTCGCCGATAATCGGCAACTGGTGGAATATAATCCATAATAATTGTATTAGGTTAAAACTTCCATGAAGTGATTTTGACAGGCGCAACTGCCATAGATATTCTTCGCAATCAAGCACCCCATGGGTGAGAGGCATGGGGACTCACCAACATCAAGCATCCCGATGTACACAGAAAACTATTACAATGTCGTCGTTGTTCCTGGATAACTCTAAAGTGGAAGTGTATTTCGCATAATTAGCTATTTAAACAAGAAATAATAAGTAATCACTCTTTATATAGTGCTTCCGCTTTCAGCTTATAGGCAAAAGCTGTGCAATGAGGCTGAGCGCTCGTATCTGTAATCACTTAAGGCAGACTTGAAAGGAATGCTTAATCAGTCACTTAATTAAACCATGTAGATCAAAATATAGTACCAGAACAAAATCTACACATACTATTGTAAAGTGAAAATCGCTCAGTAATATGTGTTCAACAAAACATCTCACCGATACACGAAAGCACTGTGTATTCTTTTCAGAAAGCACCATTCTTTTAACATAACATGTGGCGACTTAGCTTTCTCCAGCTGTAACTATAATCGATGTAAACTACAAATGTTTATCCTAATGGTTTTGCAATGGCAGTACACTATTAACTCAGTTAACTCTTCTTGTGATATTTGAGCACAGATGTGGCGAAACCAGCAGCAACTGATGATGTCATGGAAAAATGAAAGACATGGTTATGAATTCTCGCTAAATCACACTCAGGGAAATCGTTGAGTATCTGATGGTGTTGGCTTGCCAATGGGCGCAAGAAATGAAATTTTTTCAGATGTTTTGGATGTGGAACGTGCGACTGCTAAGGTGTCTGCGAAAATGTCTTATGTCGAACAAAAAAAGGCAAAAGCAAACTGAGGAAAGGAGGTTGCTCAGATTAAATCAATAAGGACGGACAGCCACTGAAACGTGTCATAACAGGTAATGATGCAGGGGTTACGGATGTCATACCGAAATTAAGGCTCAGTCACTCCATTAGAAACATTCTGGATTGCGAAGACCGTAAAAACCTCGACAAGTGCAGTCAAAAGTGGAGGTTATGCTTACTGTGTTCTTCGGTGTTAACGACATAGAGTCCCATGATATCTTGCCTCAAGGAGCAAGAACAGTATGGAGAACTGCTTACAAGCTGAACGCCGATTAAGTGATGCTGTTTGGAAAGGCTACCCAATGGTGAAGCAATTCATGTCTTGTGCAACGCGGTAATGCACCTCTTTAGACAGCGTCTCAAGTAGTGGGTAACCTGTGTTCTGGCGCACTTTTGATATGCAAATTAATTAAATTGTGACAGATGATTGAATTATGATCTTAGCCTACTGTTCTGCTAAGTCGTTTATGACACACTGAGGGTTGATGAATGACCCCTGGGGATAATCCAGCTCTCTGAGAAACTCTTACCCATCCCCCTTCTCAACCACTCCTCTGGGAATTACTCATCTCTCACAAGCACACTTTTGATATCAAATTAACTGACTACTTAATTGATCGATCAATTAATTAACCACCACCCTCTGGGAAATCCCTCAACCCTCCCATCCCATTCCCCAATCCCACTCCTCTTCCCCATCTGGAAATTGACAGACGAAGGACTCAGTCTGTGCTGGGGAGGATGGACCTCACAAAATGAAATTCAAATCAATGTCAATAATATTTTGATATAAACTCTTTATTTTATCAGTTTGCAGGAGGCAGGGCTTCTCCACTTGTATAGGACTCACGTCTGCACACACCCCTCACCCTCACTTCCCACGATATAAAACTGTAAACACCAGGGAATGGAATGAAGTGCGGTGTAATAGCCACTGTCTGGGGCCTCCTGTGCGTGTGTCTGTCCTAATTACAGATCAGGACACTGAATACCATCGACCATGGACTGGATGTCAGCCTCCTTTAATATTGCGAACCCAAACAAACCATAAGTTGGGGACAAGTTTTTGATATCGACACCTGAGACATTTCTGTCAAAACACATGCTCTTCTCTCTCTCTCTCTCTCTCTCTCTCTCTCTCTCTCTCTCTCTCTCTCTCTCTCTTTCAAGTGGCTTCTTCCTGCCCAATGCGGGTCTCTTGTGTGCCACATTAACCTCTCTTTTGTCCATAACAAAATAGTGGATACCTGATAAATCACCAGCTGTGGATGTCTTTGAAATATTCCCTCACTATCTGATTGTTAAAAAGCATTCAAAAGCCAAGAGCGATGAATAATTATCCATTTGACATCTTATGTATGAGGTCAGCGTAAAGCCAACTTATTTTACTACAAGAAAGTGTTTAAGACCAGAAAATGAGAGATAAGACTGTTGAAATTAATTGTCTTGAACAAAAAATACTTTCTGAGATATTGGAATTTGAATGTATTTTAATATTTAAAATAGATCGCCCTTCAATATCCTCATAATGAGAAAATTAAATCTATCAGTTTGATTGACTGACTAATTAAAGCGGTACGCTCTGCGTGAGACAGTTTTCTATTGCATTCAGTTAGTGGGTAATAGAACAGGTATGTCTGGAGGGATCTGATCCCACAACAGCCCAGTTTTCAAACCCTCCTGGATTTTTACTCCCTTATCTCCTATTGGTGGATACTGGAACAGTTAAAACGTTTTGTAGGAAGTCCGTGACGTTGAACAGAGTTGAGAATTTTAAATTTCAGCGCAGCTGGATGATATGCCCTTAAACAATTTGTGGAAGTGTTGGATTGATGTGTGTGCTCGCTGCACCACTACTGGAAACAAAGAATTGACCAATTGGGAATTTCACGTCGCGATTGGAAGTGGTGCTGCATTCAATGATAGGTGGAGTTTTAATTTTTAAATCGTCACGGTCGTGGAGTTCCCGACCACTACAGGTTGGCTAAGTGTATTTCATAAAGCGTTGTAGACTTCTTAAATTTGTTCTCTCAGCTACACCAGGATGAAGGAGGAGGAGGAGAAATGGGTCTACTGTGTCACAGGACAGTAACAACTAATACAACTACAAGACAAAGTTCACTACAATTTATTGATAAGTATTAAATCTCCATCCTAATAGTCGTCAGGTTAGATTCTTGAGATCACTGGAAACACTCGCATCACAAATGTCCACGCGCAGTGCGCCTGTCCCCTCGTGCACTGCCAGTGCCAGCCGTCTGAGGACAAAGAAAAATGCTGCGTGACCACAGCCGCAGTCGTGGATGCTCGTGTCTGAAGCAGTGAACCAACCCAGCCATGAAGGACATCTGGTGATGATTGTAGTGGTAAGAATGCAGATGTTATCGATACATCCATTGCCAACACTTGGCGGTAATCAATACTGAATTGCTCAATTTTTCACTTAGAATACATGCAAAACAGGTGATAGTGAAGACAGTCCAACACCTGCTGAGCATTAGTCGACTATTCAGCTATTCAAAGAGGGCTGCGAGGTCCGCCACCAGGACCTGTCGTCAAGGCTGTGGGCAAGAACCAACTGCTAGCCCACTGGAAATTTTTTTGTAGTTACTCTGTTGCATTGACTGATTAGTTAATAAAATCGATACCTCTGTGTAGGACAGTTTTTCCTTGCATCCTATTGATAGACACTAGGACTGGTAAATTTTCTGTCATCCGAACCCACAAGAGCCTGGTTTAAAAACCCTTCTGGATTTTGTCTTTCCTTGTTCCGTATTGGTGGATACTGACAAAGATACATCGTTTCGTAGGATGTCCATTACCCTGGAGGTAGCTGAGAATTTCAAATTTCAGCTCCATTCCATGCCATGTCCTTAAGTAAACTGCAGAGGTGTTAGATTCCTGTGTGTGCTTGCTGTATGACTAATGAAACAAATTGACCAACCGGAATTCGATATCTTGATTGGAATTAGTGCTGTATTAAGTAATATTTGGAATTTCAAATATCAGCGTGAATTTATGCGGTCATGGTTGTGGGATTCCCGACCACTACAGGTCTGCTAAGTGTATTTTATAAAGCATTGTTTCTGGCGCTGCAGTCCGGAACCGCGGGACTGCTGCGGTCGCAGGTTCGAATCCTGCCTCGGGCATGGGTGAGTGTGGTGTCCTTAGGTTAGTTAGATTTAAGTAGTTCTAAGTTCTAGGGGACTTATGACCTAAGATGTTGAGTCCCATAGTGCTCAGAGCCATTTGAACCATAAAGCATTGTAGAATTCCTAAATTTGTTCTGTCAGCTACACCAGGATGGAGAAGGAGGAAGAAAGGATGTACCACATGACAGGATAGTAACAACAACTAATACCACTACAACACAGAGTGCACTACAATATACTGAGAGATACTAAAACATGATCCTAGTAGTTGTCACGCTATATTACTGACATAGCTGACAAAAAATTGTACATACAGCCCACTCTCCTCCCAGATGTCAACATCCATCCTCTTGTACGACACTAGTGCCAACGTTCAGAGGCTGAAGGAAACTGCAGCCACCACTGTCGTGGATGCGCGTTTCTGCCAGAGTGCACCACCTCCACCGAGGGAGGGAACCCGCGGAGAATTCAAATAATATAAATTCGGATGTTATCAACGCGCCCAGCGCCAAACTCGACAGTGATCGACACTCACTCAATCTTCCAAGCAGAATACATGCAACATGCGCGATCATGGAGACAGCCTAATGTATAGTGAGTATCCGTTCGCTATTCATATATCCAGAGGGCGCTGCGAAGATCGCCGCCAGCACTTGTCCCCCACTGCTGTGGGTAAGAGCTGACTGCTAGCTGGCTGGAACTTTCCTTTGCAGCCACACGCGCGACAACCTTAAGCTGGAAATCTCAATTCGTTCCAGTCACTAACTAGCTTTGTCACACACCTGGATGATCGGCAGAGTAATACTCGTATTAAACCAGTCACATATAGATCACCGTAATTATAATTAATTGTTTCGATTGCAACCCCAGTCTGATGACGATCGACAGTGAACGAAGAATTGGAAATACTTCCTTGTGACGTCTGTGGCTCTGGGACGAATCTCACGTTGAAATATCAGTATATACATCCTTCTTATGACTGCACATAGTTTTACATTATAGTCTTTCATCGCCCTTACAGCTATTGACGCACAGAAATCACAGTTTTCCACATTGAACCCATATCTCCCTTACTACCATAGTCACTTTCTTTGCACATGTCAGAACACTGTAACTTTACACCCCAACAGATATTTTATAAGCCTGCTGATCACAGCGAATCCATCTCATGTCCCCTACGAAGTATAATACTTCGTCATTTACTGGATACTGATGGCACCGAGCAATATTTAGCGAAATCGTGATGAATGGACCCGCTCCACTTGTTTTTCTTGCGAGTGGTGCTACTGTGTCTTAGGAACAGGGATGTAATCGTCTTATAAACGCAGAGAAGAGGATTATAATGTGTAACAGGCACACATCCATTCAGACAATCAAACAGGAATTCGGAACTGCATCAGAATCCATTGCAGGTACTATGACAGTTAGGCAGAAGGAGGGAAAACTTGGATTTGATGGTCGAGCTGCTGTTTATAAGCCACACAACACGCCGGTAAATGCCAAACAACGCCTCCTTTAGTGTAAAGAGTGTGACCATTGGAAGGTTGAACAGTGGAAAAACGATGTGTGGAGTGACGAATCACGGTACACAATGTGGGTATGGCGAATGCCCGGTGAACGTTATCTGTCAGCATGTGTAGTGCCAACAGTAAAATTCGGAGACGGCGGTGTTATGCTGTGGTCGTGTATTTCATGGAGGGGACTTGCACCCCTTGTTTTTTTGTGTGGCACTATCACAGCACAGGCCTACACCGATGTTTTAAGCACCTTATTGCTTCCCACTGCTGAAGAGAAATTCGAGGATGGCGATTCCATCTTTCAACATGATTGAGCACCTGTTCATAATGCACGGCCTGTGGCGAAGTGGTTACAATAACATTCCTGTAATGGAATCGCCTGCACAGAGTCGTGACCTGAATCCTAAAGAACACCTTTGGGATGTTTTGGAACAGCGGCTTCGTGCCAGGCCTCACCAACTAACATCGATACCTCTCCTCATTGCAGCACTCCGTGAAGAATGGGCTGCCATTCCCCAAGAAACCTTCCAGCACCTAATTGAACGTATGCCTGCGAGACTGGAAACTGTCACCAAGGCTAAGGGTGGACCAACACCATATAGAATTCCAGCATTGCCGATGGGGGTACCACGAACTTCATTTCCAGCCAGGGGTCCAGATACTTTAGATGCATGGAATGGAGCTGAAATCTGAAAGTCTCAGCCACCTCCAACATGGACGTCCTACAAAACGATGTAACTGTTCCAGTATCCACCAAAAGGAGGCAAGGGAAAATAAAATCCAGAAGGGTTTGGAAACCGGACTGCCGTGGGATCGAATCACAGCAAATTATCAGTCCTAGTATCCAATAGGATGCAAGGATAAACTGTCACACACAGTGGGTATCAATTTAATTAAGTAGTCAATGAATCCGATTGAGTGAGGAAATATTTCCAAGACATCCCCAGCTAGTCGTTTGTCAGGTATCCACTACTTTATTTAGGTCACAAGAGGAATTAATGTGGCACACAACAGACCTGCGTTGGGCAGGAAGTAGCCACTTGATATATATATATATATATATATATATATATATATATAGAGAGAGAGAGAGAGAGAGAGAGAGAGAAAGAGAGAGAGAGAGAGAGAGAGAGAGAGAGAGGGGGGGGGGGAATGGAGGGAGGATTGTTTTGACAGTAAGTTCTCAGGTATCAATATCAAAAAGTTGCCCCTACCTGATACTTTGTTTGGGGTCACGAGATGAATGGAGGTTGACATCTGGTTTGTGGTAGATGGTAGGTGGTATTTAGTATTGTGATCTGTAATTCGAACATTGGGTTGTTTTTGACCTCCTTGGCGGTGCCCAAATGACAGACACACGCGCAAATACCCCAAATGGCGGCTACTACACTGCATTTCATCTCGTTTCTCTGACCTTGCGGTTATTACATCATGGGAAATGGGGGTGGCGGGTGAGCAGGCAGGAGCTCTACCAAAGTTGAGGCGCCGCCTGCCATCTTTTGATGGTGGCACTGTGCACTAGGCAGTCTATCGCTGCATGTAGGTTTGAGCACACGCACGAAAATTTTCCAGCAAGACAACACCTCCAATCTTCAACAGTGTAATTACCTAATTAGGACATATAGTTCTGGATGTGTGCTTTTGCTGCCACATAAAGGGTCTCAACCCCTGAAATTCGAATTTTATAAGTGAACAGTATGCCCTCTGCTATGTAATTGACAGTGACTTTGATTTTATGTCATGAGATCCTACTTCTTCAGCACAGACTCGGTGCTGTTTTCGGCGACTTCCAGAAGGCGTTGGTGAGGGGGCCTGTCAGATGGGAGAGGAGGGCTGGGTGATTTCTTAAAAATGGAAGGGTTAATAAATCAACTGATTTAATTATTTAGTCAATTAATTTGATATCAAAAGTGTGATTGTGTTGGGGAAGGGAAGCAGAAAGGTGTTGGGGATATCCCAGAGGGTTGGTGAAGGTGGATGTGGAGGGGAAGGGTAAGGGGTTCCTCAAAAAGAAGGATTATCCCCAGGCAGTCGAAACTCAACCTTCAGGGTGTCATAAACCACTTAGCAGAACAACAATTAAAGTGGGAGGGAGGGGTTACAGGAAAAACCACTTAGCAGAACAATAGGTTTAGGTTATAAATCAATCAGCTCTCACTATGTAATAGATTTGCATATCAGTTTGATATCTAAAGTGCACCAGAATGCAGGTTACCATCCTGCTGTCACTTGTTCCTGAATTTTTGGTCAAAACCAAAACAGTAATGGTGTCTCAGCCTCCGCATTTGCGAGACAAGGCGCCATATGACACTTATCTGTTCCCAAAGAAAGAAAGAAATCGCAAAGGGCTGTAGCTATATGACCTTCATGCCAAAAGTCACAACTTTTAAATTTAAAAAAATGTGCATGTTTCCAGAATGAGATTTTCACTCTGCAGCGGAGTGTGCGCTGATATGAAACTTCCTGGCAGATTAAAACTGTGTGCCCGACCGAGACTCGAACTCGGGACCTTTGCCTTTCGCGGGCAAGTGCTCTACCATCTTTTTTTTTTTTTTTTTTTTTTTTTTAACGCTACCCCTTTTTTCGCGGGCAATTGCTCTACCAACTTTTTTTTTTTTTTTGTTTTTTTCTTCTTTTTTTTTGTTTGTATCCAATGTCAGGCTTACCACCTTTGCTGACATACATGTTGTTGTACTATCGCATAAATAGTGTCTACAAAGTCGATATGTTGACAAATAGTGGCTAATTAGTAACTTAATTAATTAAGGAAATGAATAAAACTGAAAATGCTCAAATGAAAGACATGAAGACAATTGCGGATAGTACAAATACAAAAGAAACATGCTCCTGTAGCAATGAAATGAAATTCGTGTCGGGGGCGACACCTGCTCACGACCCGACGTTCGATAGAGCAAGAGAGCCATCTATTCGTTCTCCAGACGTTGGTGTAAGACTGGGTCGTCTTCTCGAAATTAACTAAGGGGCTGTAAGTGTGATCGATGTCTATCTCGGCTTCTTCGTCTATCTCATCTCTCACCCGTCACACCCCATCTGGCCGGCGGGTCGGTAAATGTAAGTCGCAAGTAATTAGCGAAGTCTTGCCTATATTTCTTATGCCGTTGCAGCTTCGTGTGTCCATCCAGGAGAAAATGCCAAAAATCAATTTTGTCCTTTTCCGATTCGTTATACACGTAGCCCACCACCATTCCCCGCACCCATGTCACTGCATTGGTTTTTTGGACCGGGAAATAAGATTCTTGGGGGAAAAAAAGTGTGTCTGATGAAATTGTGTGAGGGGCGGAGCGTAACAGGAACGCCAATATCTGTTGTGCCAAGTGCCACACTGGAGCCGTCCCACTACATGCTAAACGATGTTCATCAGTATCCACTGTTGCGCAGCCTAAACATAGTGGAGTGTCTGCCAAATGAATCGCGTGCCGCCGTTGATTCGTTGCGAACTTCCTATTTATCACCACATACCATGTTGAGCGTACCGACGTTGGGAGGTAAACGTTCCGTATAACGCGCCATATCTGTCGCCAGTTCTTGTCTGGGTACTTCTTTTCCAGGGTATTCCTGGGGCACCGGCGCAGTAAGAGTTGGTATACGTCTCGCGTCGTCGGTAGTCGTGTTGTTGGGAAGGAATCTCTGACATAGCTAAGCTCCAAAAAAAAAGACTTGAAATGTGACAGCTTCGATGAAATATGGCCCACATCGACTGGGGGCAGCATAGAAGTGGGCGCTAGTACATCGGCCAACGCACCCGAGATATTGCGAAATTGACCGCGCCACTGTCGGAAAATTGTACTGACGATTAACGCCCGTGCCTTTTCATATACGTTCACTAGACCAAGTCCACCCTCTCCAGGTGGTAGCGTAAGCGTTGTGTATCGGATCTTAAACAGGTGTCCCACACTCACGTAGGTTCCGAAAGTTGCTTGTATCCGTGATGCCATTGTGCGCGTTAAAGGCAGGACATGCGCTACGTGAGTGAGTCTCGGTGCTAGGTATACGTTAACATAGGTCACCCTCTGAATCATATCCAACGCTCTTAATTTCTGTAACAGCACCATTGTCCGCATCAGCTTCAATATGCGTCGGTAGTTATCCGCTGCTGTCCGCTGCACATCCGTGTAGAACGTAATACCTAGGCATTTTATGGTCTTAACTAAGATGAGCGGGCCTTCCTCCCCCGGTTGTAATCCTCGACCGACATTCATGCAGCGTGATTTTTGTAGGTTAAGCACGCTTCCTGCCGCCATCCCGTATCGCTGTATCCATGCCAACGCCGTACGTACTTCTTCGCCTGTCCGTGCCACCAGCATCACATCGTCAGCATAAGCGCGGCAATGAAAGGTCAGTTGTGGCAACGGCACGCCCTCCAACCGTCTTCGGAGACCATATAGACAGGGTTCCAAAGCCATTGCATACAAAAATATCGAAAGGGGGCAACCTTGACGAACTGACCTTGAAATAACAATGTAGTCAGTGCCCCGCCCATTCACCGAGACCTTTGATCGTACGCCGTGTAACAGTCGCATGATCACTAGGATGAAGGCCTGTGGGATTCCCAATCTGCCCATGACCGCATGCAAAAAGGTATGATCCACTCTGTCGAATGCATGATCGAAGTCAATAGCGACGAGTGCCCCACGCACTCGGCATGCCGCTGCTAATGCGACGATATCTCGATAGTCACTGAGCGCCGTATGTACGTTGCTCTTACCGCCGAGGCAAGTTTGATCTATGAGGAGTCTATCAGAAAGTGAAGACCGCAGGCGAGCCCCAAGGATGCGCGCGAAAATCTTATAGTCGCAGTTCAAGAGAGTGAGTGGTCTATAATCTCCTGGATTTCTGCCACCGCGTGGTTTGGGTATTGGGATGATGATACCCTCCGTGAATTCGGCAGGTATCTCAGTCTGCGGTAACAGGAGTTCGTTGTACATCTGAATCCAGGTCCGTCCCATGAGGTATGCAAAGGCGCGGTAAAGTTCAATTGGGAAGCCGTCCTGTCCTGGGGACTTGTTCGGAGCCCCCCTGGCAATTGCGTCTGTCAGCTCGTCCTCTGTTATCGCTGTGATGAAAGTCTCTGCATCCAGTGGTGGTCCTCTATCTGGCATTTCCGAGATGACATCATGTAGTGTCTCGTGGTTCACATGTACAGGTCCAATATAACTGGCGGAAATAGTCGGTAAACACATGCGCAATATCACGCTGGTGCACAACTTGCTGGCCAGTTTCAGAGATTAGTTCCCTGATCAATGTCCTGCGTCGTCGTTGGCGTTCACGTACCACGTGGTGCATGGACGGGGTTTCGGCAGCAACTGTGTCCGCCAATCTCGCCCGGACCATTATACCTTCCATTCTTAGTCTCGTCAGCTGTAATAACTTGGCTTTTATCCTGCGCATGGCCGTATGCCTTTCCGGCGATGGTTGTTGGGTCATCAGCTCCCTCAGGGCTGTAAAATAAAAATCAGCCGTTGTGCGATTCCACTGCGATTTGTCCTGCCCGTATCGTATCAACGTTCTCCGTAACGTTGGTTTGGCGCATTTAATCCACCACTGGAGAACCGAGGTGTATGCTCGTTGGCGGCGAACGCAGGTCTCCCAGGCCGCCTCTATCGACCGGTGACATTCAGTGTCACGTAGAAGTGCACAATTCATTTTCCAGTGACCTTTACTCCGCCTTATCTTCTGACGCGTTAGTGAGATCGTACAGACGTACGCCATATGATCCGTAAAAGCCGCTGGCCAGATTTCGGCATCCAGTATCGTCGTCCGTAGAGCTCGTGTCACGTACACTCTATCAAGTCTACTCGCCGAGTGTCCCGTGACAAACGTATAACCCGGTCTGTCACCATGCTGCAGTTCCCAGGTATCCAGAAGCGCCATTTCGGTAATCAACGCACGCAGTTCCATGCATAGCACATAATGAGGTACTTGGTCCTTTTTGTCGACGACACAATTAAAGTCGCCGCCCACTATATAGTTATCAAAGCGTCCAGCGAACAACGGTGCTATCTCTTCGGTGTAAAAAGTCGCCCTTTCTCTTCGTTTTGTGGAGCCAGATGGTGCGTATAAATTGATGAAACGAACGCCGTCGACAGTGATCGCTATGCCGCGTGCCGAAGGGAGAGACCTGACGTCCTCCACTTCTATTCCTTCCCTGGTGAGAATCGCCACACCGCATCCACTTTCATCGTGCACTGAATAATGTGCCTCGTAACCGTAGAACTCCGGCGGCGATGTGAAACGCACTTCTTGTAGGAGTACAATATCCACGTCCGCAGCGCGTAACATATCTGTCAGCATTTGAATTTTAAGCGGTGTCCGTATGCCATTAATGTTTATCGTGGCAATGCGGTACGCCTGGCTTGTGTTCATCAGTTGTAGGGCGGTGTCATTAAGCGTCCATCTGCACCCCCGGAGCTCCTCAACACACCTAAGTTGGTCAACATTTCCCGACCCCTCCCGGCCTCTGGCCAGGACTGTCCTCAATCGTCGCGTTCGTATTTTCATCCTGTTCCTGTTGGTCCATTTCTTGCGCCCAGTCCCCCAGCATATTTCCGGAACTGGTCGAAGGATGGGAGGTAACGGTGTCATCGCTCTGATGTTGGACAGTTGTCATCTCCACTTCCGCCTTCCGGTCACCAGAAGGAGAGTTGAAGTTATCGTCGCTGTGTAGTTCCTGCATCGTCATCTCGGTATCTGTTGAATCCACTGGTCTCAGGTCGATACTGTCGTTGTCGTCCACTGTCCCCTGGGGACTATGGCTATCGTCAGCAGAAGTCAGTCGACGCTTCTTTCTTCTCTTCGGCGAACGCTGTTTCCGTTGCCTTGCTTCCGCATCGGCTGTTGGGGTTGCGTATCCTCCGTCTTGGGCCTGGCCTATCACGCTCTCGGTGGAAGCACTGGCAGCCACCACGGATGAGCCTGGAGCGGCCGTCAGCTGCATCTCTTCTGTGATGTCCTGTGTCTGCTGTGGTGGAACCGGTGGTCGGAGTTCCAGTCCGTTGGTGTCCATGTTCTCTATAGGTGTCAGCTGCTGGTGCCCATCGGAAGTCTCCCTCACGTCGCCTCTCAGGGCTTCCACAAAGGTCAACGGTAAGACAGTCGTTGGTTGTGGTGACTGAACGTCATCCCGTGGAGTTTGCACTAAACGTCGCTGGAGGCATTCCGAGCGGACGTGACCTTCTTTCCCGCACCCCGAGCAAGTGCGAGGTTGCCCATCATAGATTATAATCGCTCGACAACCTCCTATGTACAAATAAGAGAGGACGTGCTTGCGCAGTTCTATCCGTATTTGTCTCACCCCATTTAAAACGGGGTACGTGGTAAAACTCGTCCATTTTTCGGCCACATGGGATAGAACTGTACCGTATGGTTGAAAGGCGTCGGTAACAAGTTCAGACGGGACCTCAAACGGAAGTTCGAAGACTCGTATAGTGCGGATCCCCATTCCCGCGTGATCGACTGTAACCGCACCAACATTCCCGTCGGCATGACAGAAACGATACCCGTTCGGTGATCGTTGTAGAAGTCTTTCGCAAGCAGCCTCGTCAACAAGCTTGACATAGACGACGCTTGAAACGAGCGATAAATTGATTCCCACGATTTCCTGTGGATCGATTTTTACCTCTTCTCTGAAGAAACGTTCAATTTCGTGTGCCTTTGGTCGTGTATAGTCGTTCGCAAAACTGAACTTCAAAGTCGTTTTTCTGTACGAGTGTGCCATCTCGTTCTAGACTCACAACACCGCACACGCGAAGCTCCTCCGGCGTAAACAAACAGGCGCGCGCACCACAGCGCGGCCGGCAGGCAACACGGTCCGCACTGTGTCACTGCCGAAGGCAGACTGCCATCTGAGCTACCGAAGCACGACTCACGCCCGGTACTCACAGCTTTACTTCTGCCAGTACCTCGTCTCCTACCTTCCAAACTTTACAGAAGCTCTCCTGCGAACCTTGCAGAACTAGCACTCCTGAAAGAAAGGATATTGCGGAGACATGGCTTAGCCACAGCCTGGGGGATGTTTCCAGAATGAGATTTTCACTCTGCAGCAGAGTGTGCGCTGATACGAAACTTCCTGGCAGATTAAAACTGTGTGCCCGACCGAGACTCGAACTCGGGAACTTTGCCTTTCGCGGGCAAGTGCTCTACCATCTGAGCTACCGAAGCACGACTCACGTTTGGAAGGTAGGAGACGAGGTACTAGCAGAAGTAAAGCTGTGAGTACCGGGCGTGAGTCGTGCTTCGGTAGCTCAGATGGTAGAGCACTTGCCCGCGAAAGGCAAAGGTCCCGAGTTCGAGTCTCGGCCGGGCACACAGTTTTAATCAGCCAGGAAGTTTCATATCAGCGCACACTCTGCTGCAGAGTGAAAATCTCATTCTGGAAACATCCCCCAGGCTGTGGCTAAGCCATGTCTCCGCAATATCCTTTCTTTCAGGAGTGCTAGTTCTGCAAGGTTCGCAGGAGAGCTTCTTTAAAGTTTGGAAGGTAGGAGACGAGGTACTGGCAGAAGTAAAGCTGTGAGTACCGGGCGTGAGTCGTGCTTCGGTAGCTCAGATGGTAGAGCACTTGCCCGCGAAAGGCAAAGGTCCCGAGTTCGAGTCTCGGTCGGGCACACAGTTTTAATCTGCCAGGAAGTTTCATATCAGCGCACTCTCCGCTGCAGAGTGGAAATCTCATTCTGGAAACATCCCCCAGGCTGTGGCTAAGCCATGTCTCCGCAATATCCTTTCTTTCAGGAGTGCTAGTTCTGCAAGGTTCGCAGGAGAGCTTCTGTAAAGTTTGGAAGGTAGGAGACGAGGTACTGGCAGAAGTAAAGCTGTGAGTACCGGGCGTGAGTCGTGCTTCGATAGCTCAGATGGTAGAGCACTTGCCCGCGAAAGGCAAAGGTCCCGAATTCGAGTCTCGGTCGGGCACACAGTTTTAATCTGCCAGGAAGTTTCAAATGTGCATGTTATCTGATGCTGATTAATTTCAAGGGGGTAAGACTGATTTAGAAGAATAAATAAAATCTCTCCACAAAACAAATTCCGTTTTTTTTTTTTTTTTGCAGATTTCGTATATTCAGAGTATCTTGTTTGATCGAGACGGCCGCTGTTACCGAGCGGTTCTAGGTGCTTCGGTCCGGAACCGCACCGCTGTTACCGTCACAGGTTAAAATACTGCCTCGGGCATGGATGTGTGTGCTGTCCTTAGGTTACGTCGGTTTAAGTAGTTCTGAGTCTAGGGGACTGATGACCTCAGACTTTAAGTCCCGTAGTTCTTAGAGTCATTTGAACCATTTTTATGTTGTTTGATCGTTCCTAACCATCAAAAATCATTGTAAAAATACGTTTCTAGCCGTGAATTTCGTAACATTTAAAAAATATGTTTAATAATGCCATGACAAGAATTTCCGAACGTTGTACCTTCCACAACTATTTAACTGGATTCCTAGCGTAGTGTCGACGAATTGAGAATATAGAAATGAAAGTGGGTTCAAACAAGATCTAAGCGGTAAGTTAAGTTAACACTTTCACTCTCTGCCCGTAGGATGAGCCAACTCTGAAACGTCTCCAGAGACACTTGCGCTGTAATGGTCGGTCCCGTATGGGAAAAGAATGCGTCATTATAAGCTAGCAAGATGTAACTGAAGCACTGTAGTGGAAGGGAACGAACAGTCCTACTAGAGGAAAGAAAAAGAAATAGTTTCCTGACATGACTGAGACGTTCTGTAACATTATGGCTAGAAATATAATTCCGTTACTCTGGTGTAATAAACATGCTGGTTTTCATGTTTTTCTTTTCTTGTATATTTCTGTGATTCAATTAAACGTCCGTAAGTACCAAAGTGAAATTATAACATTAGTTATAAGTGTAATTCGAATAATAACAGTGGAAATGATTATAATGACATACAAGAAACCCGCCATTCCTTACCCAGGTTCCGCCTGGCACAAGCCAGCAAAGGGTGAGCAATAGAGGAGCTACAGAATTTGAAAAGCCTTTGCCTAGGTGGCCCAACTGGTAGCATTTCTTGAGAGGCCTTTGCTTGGTGAAGACAGTCAGCAGTGTCGAAGTAGGAATAGGACCTAAGCCCCAACGACGGAAAAAAGAAATCGAGAGAAATTATCTTCAGTAGAGAAGATGAGTGCCTGCAAGTGGAGTGAAGAGGAGTGAAGAAAGACTAAAATCCTGCCCGCTCAGAGGAAGCCTAGCTGCTGAGCATCGCTTAACTCTGAAATGTTCTTTAATAGAAAACGCCGGATTTCAGTACAAATAAGAAACGGGAAACGGCCTAAAGACCGTGGCCCTGATGCTGATGACAGATGGCCGAAGAGATAATAATAGAAACGATCAGAACATCAAAAATGTCGCACCTTCATTATTTCTGAATTACAAACATCTTTTTATTAATTCCACATGTAACAGTCACAAAATATGTTTTTAAGGGGGCCTGGACGTGAACTGGGAGCGTTTGCACTCTATAATTTGGGATTGCGTCATCCTTTAACCATAACGCTTTGGAAGTTGCAGTTTTACACCAACACTTAAGGGCACTGGATAAAGCAACACTGGAAAACTACGTATGGCAGTTGTATTATTAAAAAAGATTGTCTAGGAGATGAATTTTTTAAGCATGTTTAATTTTCGTTGCCCTTATCTAAGACCGCGTTTCTTAACTTTTTTTCGTTTGGCATACACAAAAAATGTTATATTTTTCCCATGTGCAAAAGCAAACACATGAAGTACATTAACACATTTTTTTTTTACTATGGAACGACTATGAGCTACAAATGTTACAGATGCAGCACTCCAGAAAACAATTTGGCGATACAGTTTTGATGTTCTAGCCATTTTATCTGCAGAAGATTGGAAGACATTAAGAATCTCGCGACGCGCCTTACATGCGTTCATGACATTATTGTGTAGCGAAAGCCGAGAAATGCTGACCTGGGGCATAATATAACTAAATCCAGTGCTGAATTTCTTCAGACAATTAAGTGCTACTTTGAATGATGCATTGCCAATGGCTTACGTTTATAAACTACTGCTGTAAGAAATTATGCTTATTAACACATACTTTGAAGTAAGCAAGTAATTCAGACTTACATATAACATCTAGAATTAACCTGAAAAAGGTGCCTTGCAGATGCACCTGGCCATTTGAAGTGGCTTTTAAATGGCATCAGAATGTCACTATCGCATTTCTCCTTCTTCCGCTTCTTACATTTCTTGTATGTAGACAGGCGTCTTCCACAAGACCCAGGGCTACACATGAAGAACTGGCTGTACAATTGTCAAAGAGGTCCTACTGATTTGGTAAACAGCAAATTGGCAACGGTTTGTAGGTGCAGTCACGCTCTTAATCATGTTAAAACAAGGTTTGTTTGTATAAATCGTCTCTCACATTTACTAGTCCATATCAATATGCAGCTATTTGTGTTTTTCAGAGGCAGTAAAGAAGCTGGACATGCCTTTTCTTCTAGAAACTCTCGAAAATCTGATTACTTTTCTTTCAGGAAATATGAATGGTTGATATAATTTTTATCTTCCTTACCAAAAGTTCCTACATGATTGTCAGGCCGTTTAAGAAGGATCCATTAGTCTTCCGCATGAAGAGGAATCAGCTTCATCGCTTCCATTTGCTTGCATAACCTTTTATAAAAGGCTGTTGGATCAATAGAATTATACCTAGCACTACAGCTCTTTCCGTTTCCTTTCTGAATGGAAATCCCCTTGAACCATAATTGTTCTTTTGTATTGAGATCTCTCTATATAGCTTCCTCTTTTCTGAGATACACTTTTATTTTTTTGGTAGCAGCGTGAACAGTGATATTACGAACCTGCAGTTATAAACTAAGAACAGATAACTCCTGTAGCGCTTTGCAACTAAACCCAGACCAAAAATAAGGTCAGTACTGATTATTTCATTTAGGAGACTTTCATATATTTTTTGTCAGTGTTAGCACTTGAAAAATGTGAAACGAGTGTCTCGTAATTTTTCCAAACTGCGGAAACACTTCCAAACCTAGAGGCAACCCACCGAATACCCAAGACTTTGTCAGTTTAAGTACTTGGGTTTAGGTTCTTCTACATTTCTTCTTGTTTCTCTGCCATGTTGTGGCGACTGATTGTAGAGCGTGTACGGCTTCTACAGGAAACATTGAAAATGATTGATTTCTGAAGGAAAATCTTTTGTTATAATATCACCCACAGATAACTCTAGCTCATGGCTGGCACAGTGCCAACAAAAATTTGTGGAATGACTTATTTCAGCTGCGTAAGTACACTTTTATTTTTACCCAAAATAACTTTCGTGCATCAGCGACGGCAGAAATGAGATTTTCATTGAAAAAAATTGGTGAAAACTTGTAGTCTTTGAATCATTCATCACGGCATCGGTTATGTCTTCAGCTGCTGTGCGTTCCATTTCAATCGAATCCAGGGAAACGTTAGCTGGTGTCGTCAAATCAAGTAGCAGTACTCGAATATAAATAATCAACGAATACAAGTGGCTGATTGTTGAACTTTCATAAAATATCAAGGGAATTTTGCTGTTTGATTCAGTTACATTTTGATGACTCTCGCTTTCATTTCTGCTGCAGTGCGACTTAATATGTTGGTAGATTTTTTTTTTTTTTTTTGTGGTTTTAGGGCGCACAACTTCAATGGTCATTAGCGCCCTGACTACTCTAAGAATGCACCGCGAGGCACAAGTTGACCACAACAACTAAAAGGGAAAACACGATAAAAGACAGACTGACAGGCATAGGATTAAAAAACAGCATCATCAAATGTCCTTAGCGAGGTTTGTCAAATTGATAAAACGAAGAACACGAGCAGCTGCTCGTGGGTCATCCGCTAAAATGGCATCGAAAGTATTTGGCAGGTTAAGATCGAGGCGCAGTGTGTTAAGATCTGGACAGGACATTAAAATGTGTCTAACCGTCAGCAAGTTCCCACATGGGCAGAACGGCGCCGGCGCAGCCGTCAGCAGATGGCGATGGCTGAACCGGCAGTGTCCAATTCTTAACCGGGCTAAAACGACCTCCTCCCGCCGAGAAGGGCGTGAGGAGGACGTCCAAGCCACGGGAAGAGGTTTTAAGGCCCGAAGCTTGTTGTCGGTAAGTGCAGCCCAATCGGCATGCCACAGAGATAAGATGCGCCGACAAATCACCCTGCTAAAATCGGACGAAGGGACGCAACAAGAAACTGTCCGAGGCTGGAGGACCGCAGCCTTGGCCGCGGCATCTGCAGCTTCGTTCCCAGGGATACCGACATGGCCAGGAACCCACATAAAGCTAACTGGAGAACCGACGTCCGCCAGCTGCTGAAGAGAGCGTTGGATCCGGTGTACGAAAGGGTGAACCGGGTACGGATCACTGAGGCTCTGGATGGCGCTCAGGGAATCTGAGCAGATGACATAAGCAGAATGTCGGTGGCGGCAGATGTAAAGAACAGCCTGGTAGAGAGCAAAGAGCTCAGCTGTGAAGACAGAACAATGGCCATGGAGCCGGTATTTGAAACTTTGTGCCTCGACAATAAAGGAACACCCGACCCCGTCATTGGTCTTAGAGCCATCTGTATAAATGAAAGTCATGTCGATGAATTTCGAACGAAGTTCCAAAAAACGGGAGTGGTAGACCGAACCGGGGGTGACCTCTTTTGGGAGCGAGCTGAGGTCAAGGTGAACGCGGACCTGAGCCTGGAGCCAAGGTGGCGTGCGGCTCTCGCCCACTCGAAAGGTTGCAGGGAGTGAAAAATTAAGGTGTTGAAGGAGGCGACGAAAGCGAACTCCAGGGGGTAGCAGGGCAGAGACATACAACCCGTATTGACGGTCAAGAGAGTCGTCAAAAAAGGAACGATAAGACGGATGGTCGGGTATTGACAGTAGCCGACAGGCATACCGACAAAGCAGTATATCGCGCCGGTAGGTGAGTGGCAATTCGCCAGCGTCAGCATGAAGACTCTCTACGGGACTGGTATAAAATGCTCCGATCGCAAGTCGTAAACCCCGATGTTGTATGGAGTTGAGGCGGCGTAAGATGGATGGCCGTGCAGAGGAGTATACGAAGCTCCCATAATCCAGCTTGGAGCGGACGATCGACCGATATAGACGAAGTAGGACGGTTCGATCCGCTCCCCACGACAGACCACTGAGAACACGGAGGACATTTAAAGAACGGGTACAACGGGCGGCCAAATATGACACATGTGGAGACCAGCTAAGTTTCCTGTCAAATGTAAGGCCTAAAAATTTGGTTGTCTCCACGATTGGGAGAGCAACGGGACCGAGTCGTAAGGACGGTGGGAGAAACTCTTTGTAGCGCCAGAAGTTAATACAGACCGTCTTCTCGGCAGAAAAACGGAAGCCATTGGCGACACTCCAGGAGTAAAGACGGTCAAGAGAACGCTGAAGACAGCGCTCCAGGACACGTGTACACTGCGCGCTGCAATAGATGGTAAAATCGTCCACGAAAAGGGAGCCTGATACATCAGCTGGGAGGCAATCCATTATTGGATTGATCGCGATGGCGAAGAGAGCGACGCTCAAAACTGAGCCCTGTGGCACCCCATTCTCCTGGCGAAAGGTGTCGGACAGGACAGAACCCACACGTACCCTGAACTGTCGATCCATTAAAAAGGAACGAATAAAAAGAGGGAGGCGACCGCGAAGGCCCCATGTATGCATGGTGCGGAGAATGCCCGCCTTCCAACAGGTGTCGTAAGCCTTCTCCAAATCAAAGAACACAGCCGCGGTCGGGCGCTTCCGCAAGAAGTTATTCATAATGAAGGTCGACCAGGTAACCAGATGGTCAACAGCAGAGCGGCGCCTACGAAATCCACATTGTACATTGGTAAGTAGGCGTCGAGACTCGAGCAGCCAAACCAATCGAGAGTTAACCATTCGCTCCATCACTTTACAGACACAGCTGGTAAGCGAGATAGGTCGATAACTGGAAGGCAAGTGCTTGTCCTTCCCCGGCTTAGGAATCGGGACAACAATAGACTCGCGCCAGCATGCGGGAACATGTCCCTCAATCCAGATGCGATTGTATGTACGAAGAAGAAAACCTTTACCCGCAGGAGAAAGGTTCTTCAGCATCTGAATATGAATAGAATCTGGCCCTGGAGCAGAGGACCGTGATCGGCCAAGTGCGTTTTCGAGTTCCCGCATGGTGAATGGGGCATTATAACTTTCACAATTCGAGGAGCGGAAGTTAGGTGGCCTAGCCTCCTCTGCCTGTTTGCGGGGGAGGAAGGCAGGGTGGTAATGAGCGGAGCTCGAAACCTCTGCGAAAAAGCGGCCGAAGGCATTGGAGACAGCCTCAGGGGCCACAAGGACGTCATTCGCGACCTTCAAGCCAGAAACTGGTGAGTGGACCTTAGTGCCAGATAGCCGGCGCAGGCTACCCCAGACAACAGAAGAAGGAGTAAAACTGTTGAAGGCGCTTGTGAAAGCAGCCCAGCTGGCTTTCTTGCTTTCTTTGATAATACGACGACACTGAGCACGTAATCGTTTATAATTGATACAATTCGCCACTGTAGGGTGGCGTTTAAATGTGCGTAAAGCACGTCGACGAGCACGTAAAGCGTCTCTACAGGCCGCGGTCCACCAGGGGACCGGTACGCGACGTGGAAAGGAAGAGGGTGAGGGATGGAATATTCAGCAGCAGCGAGAATGACTTCCGTGAGGTGTGCGACCTGACGATCGCAGCTTGTAAAGGTTTGATCCTGAAAGGTCGCCCTGGAAGAGAAGAGCCCCCAGTCTGCCTTGGAGATGGTCCAATTAGAGAAGCACGGAGAGGGGGTATGCTGCAGGAGATGGATAACACACGGGAAGTGGTCGCTCGAATATGTATCAGAAAGTGCATACCACTCAAACCGGCGTGCAAGTTGGGGAGTACATATAGAGAGGTCTTAATGGGAATAGGTGTGAGATGTGTCCGAAAGAAAAGTAGGGGCGCCAGTATTGAGGCAGACAAGATCGAGCTGGTTGAAAAGGTCTGCTAACAAGGAGCCCCTCGGGCAGGATGCTGGAGAGCCCCAAAGGGGATGGTGGGCATTGAAGTCTCCAGTTAACAAAAATGGTGCAGGTAGCTGAGCAATAAGTTGCATCACGTCTGCCCTGGTAACGGCAGATGACGATGGAGTGTAAACGGTACAAAAGGAAAACGTAAAAGTGGGGAGAGTAATGCGGATGGCAACTGCCTGCAGGCCGGTGTGCAACGTGATGGGATCGTAGTAAATATCATCCCGGACCAGCAACATAACCCCTCCATGAGCTGGGATACCTACCACAGGGGGTAGGTCAAAACGCACAGAGGTGTAGTGTGCCAAGGCAATTTGATCGCATGGGCGTAGCTTCGTTTCCTGGAGGGCTACGACGAGCGGACGGTGCAAGCGGAGCAGCAACTTCAAGTCCTCTCGGTTGGAGCGAATGCTGCGAATATTCCAGTGAATAAGTGCCATTGTAAGAAAAGGAAGATGAGAGAAGTGGTCACCTCGAAGGCCGCTTAGGGCCTGGCTTCGAGCGAGCACTGCCGCCGCTATCAGTAGGCGGACAGTCATCGTCCATGTGGTCTATAGGGTCATCGGCCATCTCGGGAGGATGGCCGGGAGGGGGAGCTTCCTCCGCCAGTGAACGGCCAGATGTACGGCTACCAGCGGTGCGGCCAGGCGAAACGGATGACGGCCTGGGGCGGCAACCGCTGGGTGGCGCAGGAGAAGAAATGCGCCGTGGCGGAGAAGGAGAACTGTGCTTCCTATGCGCCTTTTTGGAAGGACGTGTAGTGGAAGTACCGGTCGAAGGCTGGGAGGTCGAGGTACGGAGGAAGTCTGCACGGGATAGTTCCTTCTTGAAAGCCCGTGCATCTGACTTCGATGTCTTCGTCTTAGCAGAAGCTGAGGAAGGTGCTCGTGTCTGTGGGGTGATGGGAGGAAGAGGAGACGTCGACCGCGCGATCTTAGCACTGGCCGAACGGACGACCGTGGTGCTGAAGGTCAGATCGCATGTCTGGGTTGCTACCTCCCGGGTAGTCCGAGGAGAGGCGAGGACAGTACTGTATTTCCCCGCTGGGAGCAGCGTGGGCTTCCTACTAGCCAATAGCTTGCGAGCAGCCGAGGTGGACACTTTCTCTTTGACCCGAATTTCTTGGATACAGCGTTCTTCCTTATAGACAGGACAGTCGCGGGAGGATGCGGCATGGTCACCCTGACAGTTCACACAACGAGGAGACGGAGGTGGACAGTCACCCTCATGGGCATCCCTGCCACAAGTGACACATTTAGCCGTATTGGAACAAGACTGTCGAGTGTGATTGAAACGCTGACACTGGTAGCAGCGCGTAGGTGTCGGGACATAGGGGCGAACAGAAATAACCTCGTAGCCCGCCTTGATGCGCGATGGCAGCTTAACACTATCGAAGGTCAAGAAAATTGTCCGGGTCGGTACAAGGTCAGTGTTGACCTTTTTCATGACCCTATGGACAGCCGTCACGCCCTGCTCAGCGAGGAATGATTGAAGCTCCTCGTCAGTCAATCCGTCGAGGGAGCTAGTATAGACTACACCACGAGACGAGTTCAAAGTTCGGTGGGCCTCCACCCGGACAGGGAACGTGTACAGGAGGGTGGCCCGAAGCAGTTTTTGTGCCTGAAAGGCACTCTCAGTTTCTAGTAATAAGGTGCCGTTTCGCAACCTGGTACAAGATTTGACAGATCCGGCTATGGCATCTACACCCTTCTGAATAACGAAAGGGTTGACAGAGGAAAAATCCTTTCCGTCCTCAGATCGAGAAACTACGAGGAACTGTGGGGCAGGCGGTAGTACTTTTGTCACTGTTGGCTGGTCACGTTTCCGTTTTTGGGTCGAAGTCGAAAGAGATGGAGTAGAATCCATTGCGGAGGAATCCCCCATGATTGCCAGCGTCTCCGATGGCGCGCTCCTTCCTTGTGGGGACCCTCTCAGAGGGCACTCCCGCCTTAGGTGAATGTTTACACCTTAGGTCACACCTCCCGAGAAACAGACGGAGGGACCAATCGGCATGGTCAGAAGGTATCAGCTCAGGCAATCACCCCTCCCCGGGCCTGGCCTTTACCAGGGGGTACGCGCGTGCCTTACATGTCTACCCAGGGCGGGGAATTACGCGTTACCCCGTCACCGGCTACGCGTGCGAACGCGTGGGTCGGCCTTCAGGCACGCACAGGGAGGAAGGAAGAAGAGGAAAAAGAAGAGAGAGAGGGAGAAAGAGGAGAGACTGTCTCAAACGCCGAGGCGGAGACCAGAGAAGGCAAGGAGAAGAAGGCAATGAGAAGGCAAGGAGAAGAAGGCAATGAGAAGGCAAGGAGAAGAAGGCAATGAGAAGGCAAGAAGAAAAAGTCAAGGAGAAGGCAAGGAAAAAAAGGCAATGAGAAGGCAAGGAGAAAAAGGCAATGAGAAGGCAAGGAGAAAAAGGCAATGAGAAGGCAAGGAGAAGTCAAGGGAAAGAGTAAGGAAGACAGTGAGGTGGAGAAGAGCAAGGAAAGGAACCAACAAAAGGAAGGAAGAAACGAGAAGTGAAAAACCAAAAAGACCACGATTATAGGTCGTGGAACCGTCTGTCTCCGGACGCAGGCGCTAACTACCCCCGTGAGGGGGATGGACTCCTTTTAGTCGCCTCTTACGACAGGCAGGAATACCGCGGGCCTATTCTAATCCCCGGACCCGCAGGGGAGATGTTGGTAGATGCAAACCTGGAAGGATGAATGCGACCCATGTACACTCCATTTAATTTCTAGACGTCCATTTCTGACTCAAAATCATTTAATATTTGATACATTTTGTCAACTTTGTAGGCAGTTCTGAAAACAGCTATTTGTCAGTCAAGTACTCTTCCACAGATTCCATAGAGTTTTCACTTACTGCCGATAATATTTTCAAAGGAACCTTATGATCTGAGCTTTCTTTGTGTTTAAAGATATTTCAGAGAGATGTGATCTGGTCTTTTTTTTGCTTCTCGAAAGCAAGACACTGACATAGTCGACCACTGTTGTGGTATATTCAATCCTAGTTTAGTTCTTTCTGGCACTGTTGTCCTAACTTCCTTACAACTTTAGCACCCCAGTTTCTTGTTCATTTCAAATATTAATGGCCTTTTTTTCGCTATCATTATTGAAAACCAATATGTACGTTACATTGTTGTATTCATAAAATGGTGAATTCTTATACCACAGATTGAGAGACGAAATGTTATGAACACCATCCACGACAAGACTGAATGTTACCTGGTGGTGTGGCAGTCACATGACAGGGTAAGGAATGTACATGGTTAGGATGAAAAGTAGCGGCAACGACGCTGTAATATAAGGGATGCGCGTCACATGGCATGCCCGCTGTCAGTATCTGATACACAATGTCAGCTGAAGTTGTGCAGTGAGTGGCGACGGATCTGTTTGAATCGTTTGCTGTGCGTACTTTCTGAAAGTGCAGATGGCCAGTTCGAGCGCCCAGACAGTATGTTGGAAACGAGAACAACGTACCGGTATGTAGTTCATGACTGAAGTGGCACGTGATCAAAAGGCACAACAGTGTCTCCTTCTGGTACTGCATACCATCATCCTTCACGACAGTGCACGGTGTCATACGGCGAACCCCGAATACGAGTTCCTGCATACGCCACATATGAGTCCGTGCGTTTTCGACCTATTCGCCAAAATGAAGGAACCTCTTCGTGGTACTCGCTACAACACAAGGGAAGACAGCATCCATGCCACAGGATGGTCCTTGCAAGACATCGACTGAGATGACGGTATACGCTGACGGTATACGATACCGTCCACCTCTGTGGAGGAAGGTGATCAAAACGCTGGACAATTATATTGAGGGCATGTAGTATGCTGAACGTCTCTCAGTAACGTCGGCTATACATTTTAATCGTGTTGTCACTAATTTTTATCCAACCCATGAACATAAGCATGAAATTGGCGTATAGGGATTCAATATAGAGACGATGCCGGCTGAATACGGGGACACCGACACAATCGACTTCAGTGAAGGGAAGAAAGTGAAAAGGCACGGCACCTGAGAACGAGCATTTCGGAAACGGCGAAGCTGCTTGGCTTTTCGCTTTCTGCTGACGTGCACGTCTGTGGAAAGCAGCAGAACTACGGTGAAACCACTGGTGAGTACAAGGTGTTGTAAATCCACACCTCATCACGAATGTCAAGGTCAGATACTTGCTCTCTCTGTAAAGCACAATAATTGGAGACCTGTGGCAGATGCTGATGTAGGCGAAATTGGTTCGAAGCACAGAGTTCAGTGCAGATATTTGGAGCTCCGCAACAGAAGAATTCAAACTGTTCCCCTGTAGACCCAGCTATGTCGTCAATTACGATTGCACCTGCCAGAGTATCAGAGATTGGACCGTGAATCGATGAGTGCGCGTCACCTGCCTTTATGAAACAAGTTTATTTTACACCAGTACTACGGTCGTGTCCAGATACACCGCCATCCCGGTAAACAGCTGTTCGAAAAATGTACCGCGCCACGGTTGCAGTCTGATATCGGAAGCGTTACACTACGGGAGTATTCACCTGTCACACCGTAAGACCTTTGGTAGTAGTTGAAGGTATGGTGGCAGCAGATAGGCCACGTGAGCGTCGTTGGTGACCGCCTTCCTGCTTTTTGGCTCCTTCCAGGAGGATAACTGTGATTGTCACAATGCAAGAATCCTGTTGAAGTGCTTTAAGGAGCGCGATAGTGCACTCAATGTTGATAACATGGGCAACAAATTCGCCTGATCTGAACCCGATGGATCTCATCTGTGGCGCTCTACGGGTAATTTACTGGAATCGCTTGACCTGTGCGTAGACAGCAGGTTCCGCACACCTGTGCAAAAGTGCATAAAACTTGTCGACTCCATGCTGCGCAGAATCGCTGCTGAAGTGCTACTATACAACAGGTGGTCCTGATGTTTTGTCTCATCGGCGTAAGTTTTTCATGCCTGGTCCAACCTCTAAGGCCGTCATCCTAGCAATGACGTCGAAGAATTGAAAATATAATGATTTCATTCCGATAATTTTTATATGAGCATGAATTGATCTAAAAATAAACATTCATATTATCACAATTTCTTCTTGTACCTAGATTATGCGTCACCATCGAAGTACCATGTGATTGACTGTTGTGTACATAGTTCCGCGTATTCAGAACGTACACAACTTTCCCACTAGAGCGCGCCCCGCTAAGCACAACAGCGCAGGCGCAGCGCTCGTCCATCTGCGCTCTACGAGATGGCGCTGCCATAAAGACGGACCAAATTCTGCTTACGCCGATCCTCGTATTAATATGTAACGCAGCCAATGAGATTGCTGCTAACGTAGAACCTTTTCTCCTCGCGGATCACACTCTCACAGTGATACCTGAACGTGCGAGGTATTATAACGAGTGTACAGACCTCCGATTAGTTGGTCTGCATTAGTCTGCATTAGTCAAGTTTCAGTCTGCGCCTAATAAGGTTATCATATTCCTGTACATAGCCATGAAGAGAAATATATAGCACTTTGTCAAGTATCAGAGATATGTGAGAATAAGATTAACGTACCAAGACCAAAGGAACTTCTGATTGTCAATTGTAAATAGCATCCAGAACCAAGTTAAGTTATTTTTTATGCTTGTTATTATTTTAATAAATGTGTGTGAAAATTAATCAAGTTCTGTTTAAAGTTGCTCACCGTCAATCTGCTACTCTAAGCGTGCAAGTGGCATTTCTATCGTCTGACCTAACGGCAGAAGATAAACACGCCTCGATAAGACCACTCATACTACTGACTCATACTACTGACACTCACCTACTTCGTTAGAGTGACAAGTCAAATAATCTGATCGTGTGTGTACCGAAGGTCTTACAGTACGCACACCACACTGACATTACTATTACTTTCCTTTCGGAAAAAACATTCGCTAAGGGCGATACACATGTTTGGTCGAAGATGAGAAAAAAACTGAGATTCCCCTTTGTCGGTTGTCTTAACGCCACTGTTCGACGAGTGGTGCTATTGTATGGTACTGAAAGGCTCGTATAACATTGAACTTGGATTTCTCGAAAACACTTGAGAAGCGCATCGTACTAGAGCAGAGCATAACTATCTATTAAAACCAATTGATAGATGGGCGCCATGGGTGACCGTTGGCTGGATGCTCTCTTGTAGGATGCGACATGCGAATCCGTATTCGCAGTAGCTCAGAGAGGCTATACAGCTGAGTCACAGCCGCGCTGCCTGCTAATGGTCTCCAATGCGCACTTCCCTTAACTCCCACCCACTGTACCCCTACCTATTATTGTTGAGAGGATCTCTCATCTCTCCCCTGCACTTGGAAAAGCTTTACTACTCTTCCTAGCTGCAGCTGTGCACTCTTGCGCAACTCTACCTTTTCTTGCGCAAGACTTACCTCCAGCGGCGTATAACAGAAATGCTTCTGTTGCCTTAGTTATTTCCGCAATTATCAGTTATTTCGGAAAGTTTATAGTGTGTTGTACATTTGGATTATTCTTCAGTTAATTTGCAGCTCGTTTTATGCATGATCGGTACATTTTGAACAGCGCACATTCTGAATTATCTCCAAATTTTGGCGTATCGCCAGAAACAATTACGAAAGATGGAGATCAGTAATTTCGTTTCCAAGCCACGATATTACACATTATGCTTATAATCCGACACTGCATTCATTTATATCGCAGCCCTCTACTTCTATGAAACGAGGTTCTTTGAATAATCTGCACAGAATGGCGCAACTTGGGGACTCGGTCAACTCCAAACGCAGCTTCGAGCAGCCCGCTGTATTCAAACGCATCTCATGACGTTAAGGAAGTGGTAATGGTACTCTTTGGGCTTTCACTGTATCATTCATCAAGCTCCATAATTTCGTGATGAAGGGAAACTTTCAACGATATGGCAGGAAAAAAGTTACGTACCATAAAAGAGCAGCAGCTATCAGATGTGTTACTGTATACTGTCTGAAAAATATGGCTTAACTTCAGTAGCCTGTAAGTTCATTAAATAACGTGAATATAGTGAAACTTACAGGAGAGAGGTTACTCTTAAGGAAACTGTTGCTATCTCAGTTAACAGTTATACTAAATCTTCATTTTCTATCTACTATTGCTTATTTAATATTTTCGTGACTGCCCTCATAATTAACAAAGAATAAAAGTTACATGTGTGCTGTGAGATTAAGGTCTAATTTACAATGTAAATTGTTAACGGCCTCATTTTAACTTAGTACACGATAATTTAATTTGTATAAGGAGCTACATTGTCAATATCCCAGAAAATTTGTAGCCATTTCCGACTTATGTTTTCCAGCAGGTTGTCAAAGGCATGTGCTACAGAATCCAGCAATTCAGTGTAAAAGCAGTGCAATCAGGCAAAGACTACATGGAAATTACTTTTGTGTGACGTACTGCCGGCCGTTTTGGCCGAACGGTTCTAGGCGCTTCAGTCCGGAACCATGCGGCTGCTACGGTTGCCGGTTCGAATACTGCCTCGGGCATGGATATGAGTGATGTCTTAGGTTAGTTAGGTTTAAGCAGTTCAAAGTGTAGGGGACTGATGACCTCAGATGTTAAGTACCATAGTTCTTAGAGCCATCAGAACCATCTGTGACGTATTGTGGCTCTGTAAATTATAATTAACTTGAGAGAGATACATATTATTAGTTACAAATACTTTCAAGGAATGAATGTTTTGGACAGCTAGTGTAAGAATTAGAAAGTCCTTGTAGGCCTCTAGAGAAGTGAGACTATCGTCTTTGCGTTATATTGTTTTGCGATAATGGCAGCAAGGAGAGAATTCCAAAAGTTCTGTGAAATAAAGCCTTTGGATACTGCAAGATTCGTTGTTTGTATCTTGCGTTGTATTCAGTTAAGACTCGTCTGACTGTTATACCTCATTTACATAAGCGTTTGGCGATCGAATTAATCTACTCGTATTATTAATGCAATTCCTGGAGTAGAGGAAACGAAATGGAACTTGGTGGGTTGAGAGGGTATCAGATGTTATTTCAGTGATTGCAAAATAGTGTCAACTATACAAAGAACTTAGTATTATCATCTTGATTTTCAATAAAACGTTGTACTTCCTCCAACGTAGTCACATGAACTGAACTGGTTGGGAAAGGTATCACAAAGCACTTGCATCCTCTTTGCGCCAAACTGGCCCATAACTATTGTAACTGATCTTTGATCTCCTGGATACTGGAACCGGCACAGAACTTACATCACAGCTGGTCCCCCACATGTTCCACTGGGGACATATCTGGGGACCCTTTTGGCCCCAAGGATACCTCAAATTCGCGCAGACAGTTCATAGAGGCATATGCCAAATATGAACAAGCATAGTCCTGCTGAAAAACTGACACCACGATATGATACTAACACATGAGGAATCAAGATGTCTGTAGTTTACCACTGTGCCATCAGAGCCCCTGAATCACTGCTGGTCGTGCTTTGAGCTCTCTACACCATGATGACAATAGTAAAACCACTGTGCTTCTCAGAACCATCTGAAATAAGGGACCTCTCTAGAGATTGCCCCCACAGACACTGACGATGGTCACCCAGAGCAGTGCAGAACCGCAGTTCATCACTGAACACGATATGACACCATTCATCAGCAGGCATGCTTTTCAAAATAACACCACTACCAACGCAGCGTTGTCTTGTGGTATCAATAGCAGCTACACACGGGCAAGAATTCCGTAGTCCAGCTTCTGGGATGATACAGAATATAGAAGGAAGTCCATTCACGTACTGAGGTGGAAGGATCACATGTGAAGGAATGTAATTGTGTGCACTATAATCGATCCTTCCTTGTGGTGATGGCTAGACAGACTTCTGGTAGAACACTGCTGTCGCAACATGATGAGATTTCGAGAGAATTATCAGGGATTTGTGTCTTGGCTCGGGGTATATATTCCCACATATCGAACACTGGAAGACTGGTGTGAATATGAAGGTTAAGTGATACTGTAATAAAAGCGACACTGTGAGGTGGTCGCTTTACTGCTTCTTCTAATTGTTGGGAACAAATATATTACTCCCTCCCACATATTTGTCGTGAAGTGACTGAAAAGAGAAATTCAGCGGCTATTCTTCAGTTGATCAAGGAAGTACAAAAATGTTCATAGAATGGAGGCAATATGGTTGTATAGGAACTAGATCAATAGAAAGTGCAGGGCAGCCATGGTGAAAGGGCTGCGGGAAGTAAAGAAAAATGTAATGTGCTGCTTCTTGGGTTTTGATAGCTACCTACCCAGTCAGTGACAGGTGAAGGACTCTATAGCCTTTTGACTAACAGAATAATGCTGTAAGAGCGTGATGGGATTCCGAGAGAATTAGCAGGCATCTGTAACTTGACGGGGGCCAACTCTTACTTGTCAAAATCAGAGGGATTCAAAAGCTATGCATCAAAGACTGGAAGGTGCGTGAGAATATGGCCGGAGCTGAGATGTGAGCTTTATACCTATTCTGCTAAGTGTTACGTGGAAACATATTATAGCCTCTCACACACATCTCGCAAAGTGACTGCAGTGAGAAAAGTGGCGGCTAATATGAGTTTTTAATGGTAGACAATCTGCAGCACAAGTTACATCTTTTGTTTTCTCGATAAGTAAGAATGAGTCTCTAAATGGATGGAGTGACATCTTAATACATAGACTAAATTTACATCTACATCTGTATGCATACTTCTCAAGCAGTCACGCGGTGCGTAGCGGAGGGTAGTATGTACCATTACTACTCATTTCTTTTCTTATTCCACTCGCAGTGAGGGAAAGAAAGACTAACTATGTGCCTTTTATGAGCGCTAGTTTCTTGTACCCCCCCATGAACCATGGACCTTGCCGTTGGTGGGGAGGCTTGCGTGCCTCAGCGATACAGATAGCTGTACCGTAGGTGCAACCACAACGGAGGGGTATCTGTTGAGAGGCCAGACAAACGTGTGGTTCCTGAAGAGGGGCAGCAGCCTTTTCAGTAGTTGCAAGGGCAACAGTCTAGATGATTGACTGATCTGGCCTTGTAACAATAACCACAACGGCCTTGCTGTGCTGGTACTGCGAACGGCTGAAAGCAACGGGAAACTACAGCCGTAATTTTTCCCGAGGGCATGCAGCTTTACTGTATGATTAAATGATGATGGCGTCCTCTTGGGTAAAATATTCCGGAGGTAAAATAGTCCCCCATTCGGATCTCCGGGCGGGGACTACTAAAGAGGATGTCATTATCAGGAGAAAGAAAACTGGCGTTCTACGGATCGGAGCGTGGAATGTCGGATCACTTAATCGGGCAGGTAGGTTAGAAAATTTAAAAAGGGAAATGGATAGGTTAAAGTTAGATATAGTGGGAATTAGTGAAGTTCGGTGGCAGGAGGAACAAGACTTCTGGTCAGGTGACTACAGGGTTATAAACACAAAATCAAATAGGGGTAATGCAGGAGTAGGTTTAATAATGAATAGGAAAATAGGAATGCGGGTAAGCTACTACAAACAGCATAGTGAACGCATTATTGTGGCCGAGATAGATACGAAGCCCACACATACTACAGTAGTACAAGTTTATATGCCAACTAGCTCTGCAGATGACGAAGAAATTGAAGAATTGTAGGATGAAATAAAAGAAATTATTCAGATTGTGAAGGGAGACGAAAATTTAATAGTCATGGGTGACTGGAATTCGAGTGTAGGAAAAGGGAGAGAAGGAAACATAGTAGGTGAATATGGATTGGGGCTAAGAAATGAAAGAGGAAGCCGCCTGGTAGAATTTTGCACAGAGCACAACATAATCATAGCTAACACTTGGTTTAAGAATCATGAAAGAAGGTTGTATACATGGAAGAACCCTGGAGATACTAAAAGGTATCAGATAGATTATATAATGGTAAGACAGAGATTTAGGAACCAGGTTTTAAATTGTAAGACATTTCCAGGGGCAGATGTGGACTCTGACCACAATCTATTGGTTATGACCTGTAGATTAAAACTGAAGAAACTGCAAAAAGGTGGGAATTTAAGGAGATGGGACCTGGATAAACTGAAAGAACCAGAGGTTGTACAGAGATTCAGGGAGAGCATAAGGGAACAATTGACAGGAATGGGGGAAAGAAATAGAGTAGAAGAAGAATGGGCAGCTTTGAGGGATGAAGTAGCGAAGGCAGCAGAGGATCAAGTAGGTAAAAAGACGAGGGCTAGTAGAAATCCTTGGGTAACAGAAGAAATATTGAATTTAATTGATGAAAGGAGAAAATATAAAAATGCAGTAAATGAAGCAGGCAAAAAGGAATACAAACGTCTCAAAAATGAGATCTACAGGAAGTACAAAATGGCTAAGCAGGGATGGCTAGAGGACAAATGTAAGGATGTAGAGGCCTGTCTCACTAGGGGTAAGATAGATACTGCCTACAGGAAAATTAAAGAGACCTTTGGAGATAAGACAACGACTTGTATGAATATCAAGAGCTCAGATGGAAACCCAGTTCTAAGCAAAGAAGGGAAAGCAGAAAGGTGGAAGGAGTATATAGAGGGTCTATACAAGGGCGATGTACTTGAGGACAATATTATGGAAATGGAAGAGGATGTAGATGAAGATGAAATGGGAGATATGATACTGCGTGAAGTGTTTGACAGAGCACTGAAAGACCTGAGTCGAAACAAGGCCCCCGGAGTAGGCAACATTCCATTGGAACTACTGACGGCCTTGGGAGAGCCAGTCCTGACAAAACTCTACCATCTGGTGAGCAAGATGTATGAAACAGGTGAAATACCCTCAGACTTCAAGAAGAATATAATTCCAATCCCAAAGAAAGCAGGTGTTGACAGATGTGAAAATTACTGAACTATCAGTTTAATAAGTCACAGCTGCAAAATACTAACGCGTATTCTCTACAGACGAATGGAAAAACTAGTCGAAGCCAACCTCGGGGAGGATCAGTTTGGATTCCGTAGAAACGCTGGAACACGTGAGGCAATACTGACCTTACGACTTATCTTAGAAGAAAGATTAAGGAAAGGCAAACCTACGTTTCTAGCATTTGTAGACTTAGAGAAAGCTTTTGACAATGTTGACTGGAATACTCTGTTTCAAATTCTGAAGGTGGCAGGGGTAAAATACAGGGAGCGAAAGGCTATTTACAATTTGTACAGAAACCAGATGGCAGTTATAAGAGTCGAGGGACATGAAAGGGAAGCAGTGGTTGGGAAGGGAGTAAGACAGGGTTGTAGCCTCTCCCCGATCTTGTTCAATCTGTATATTGAGCAAGTAGTAAAGGAAACAAAAGAAAAATTCGGAGTAGGTATTAAAATTCATGGAGAAGAAATAAAAACTTTGAGGTTCGCCGATGACATTGTAATTCTGTCAGAGACAGCAAAGGACTTGGATGAGCAGTTGAATGGAATGGACAGTGTCTTGAAAGGAGGATATAAGATGAACATCAACAAAAGCAAAACAAGGATAATGGAATGTAGTCTAATTAAGTCGGGTGATGCTGAGGGAATTAGATTAGGAAATGAGGCACTTAAAGTAGTAAAGGAGTTTTGCTATTTGGGGAACAAAATAACTGATGATGGTCGAAGTAGAGAGGATATAAAATGTAGACTGGCAATGGCAAGGAAAGCGTTTCTGAAGAAGAGAAATTTGTTAACATCGAGTATTGATTTAAGTGTCAGGAAGTCATTTCTGAAAGTATTTATATGGAGTGTAGCCATGTATGGAAGTGAAACATGGACGATAACTAGTTTGGACAAGAAGAGAATAGAAGCTTTCGAAATGTGGTGCTACAGAAGAATGCTGAAGATAAGGTGGGTAGATCACGTAACTAATGAGGAAGTATTGAACAGGATTGGGGAGAAGAGAAGTTTGTGGCACAACTTGACCAGAAGAAGGGATCGGTTGGTAGGACATGTTCTGAGGCATCAAGGGATCACCAATTTAGTACTGGAGGGCAGCGTGGAGGGTAAAAATCGTAGAGGGAGACCAAGAGATGAATACACTAGGCAGATTCAGAAGGATGTAGGTTGCAGTAGGTACTGGGAGATGATAAAGCTTGCACAGGATAGAGTAGCATGGAGAGCTGCATCAAACCAGTCTCAGGACTGAAGACCACAACAACAACAACAGTTTCTTGTACGTTGTTTTCATAGCCCTTACACGAAATATATGTCTACTCATTTCCTTTCTTATTCCACTCGCAAGTAGAGTGAGGGAAAGAAAGACTACCTATGTGTCTTTTATGAGCGGTAGTTTCTTGTGCCTTATCTTCATAGCCCTTACACGAAATATATGTTGGTGGCAGTAGAATTCTTCTACAATCAGCTTCAAATGTTGGTTTCTCGATTAGAACATCACCTCCCCTCAACGGATCCCCATTTGAGTTACCTGGTAAGTGTAATCCGATTGCAGGAGAAGAAAATTATTCACCGTGCAAAGGGATTCGCATGATCAGTTTGATTATATGTCCGTATGGGCAGTGGAAGTGAAGACGTGAGTGCTGCAGATATGATACCCGAGTTGAAGTGGTAATCAGGCGCTTTTCCGTTGCTGCGAGATCTTTTAATGAAATTTCAGTCTCTCATGTACTCAGGGGAGATGGCCATCGTAATAAAATCAACTGTATCATCGAATTCATAAAGTGAGACGTAGTATTAATCTGATATGTACAATTCCTCTGTGCTGTTTCCTTAAGAGACTTGATAGGTGACGAGCCACTGGCTAAGAGAGTTCGAAGTTGACGGCTCATCACGTGACAGAGGTACAGCATGCTCTCAGCACTCAGCAGCATCTCAGCACAGACTGAGTCTTTTTCGCGCCAATTCACAGGTGGGGGAAGGGAGGGGAAGTAGTGGATGGGAGGTGGTAGAACACCTCGGGTTATGGGTTTGAAGTGCAGGTGTTGTCCTCTAGCTTGAGAAAGCAGAGGTGGTTTGGTGGAAATTTCTCGGTACTGAATATTAGAGGATGTCTCCAATCTCTGCTTTGCCCAACATGAAGTAACCACTTGAGATACAGCACATGTTCTGACACCACACACGAACATAAATTCCCCAGGTATCAAATTCAACGTTAGTGGCCACAGGATCAAAGGTAGCTGACATCCGGTGTAACTCACGCCTCCGGTAAGACTAAGTTATGGGCTAGCCATGTGGGTGGCCACAAGAACTTTAGCTGGTGGCCACTGTCGTAGCGCCCTCTAGACGGCTATATTGTGAGCTACTACTCAGTGTGCACTGGGCTGCCTTTGCGATTGCGTGTATTGTGTGGTTTATAGGTAGCGTGTGGAGGGTGGTGCTTGTGTTCTCATATGTCACTACATACAAGACCTTAGATGTATTTATTGCTACAATCTACACTGAAGAGCCAAAGAAACTGGCACACCTGCCTAATATCGTGTAGGGCCCTCGCGAGCACGCAAAAGTGCCGCAGCATGAAGTGTCATGGACTCGACTAATGTCTGAAGTAGTGACCGAAGGAATTGACACCATGAATCCTGCAGTGCTACCCATAAATCTGTAAGAGTACGAGGGGGTGGAGATGTCTTCTGAATGGCATGTTGCAAGGCATCCCAGATATGCTCAATAACGTTCATGTCTGAGGCGTTTTGTGGCCAGCGAATGTTTTTAAACTCAGAATACAGCTGCTGGAGCAATTCTGTACCAATTCTGGACGTGTGTGGGGTCGCACTGCCCTGCTGGAATTGTCCAAGTTCAAATGGTTCAAATAGCTCTGAGCACTATCGGACTTAACTTCTGAGGTCATCAGTCCCCTAGAACTTAGAACTACTTAAACCTAACTAAGCTAAGGACATCACACACATCCATTCCCGAGGCTGGATTCGAACCTGCGACCGTAGCGGTCGCGCGGTTCCCGACTGTAGCGCCTAGAACCGCTCGGCCACCATTGCCGGCAATTGTCCACCAAGTCCATCGGAATATACAATGGACATGAATGGATGCAGGTGATCAGACAAGATGCTTACATATGTGTCATTTTTCACAGTCTTATCTAGACGTATGAGGGGAGTTATATCTGGACGCATAAGGAGTCCCATATCACTCCAACTGCACGTACCTCACACCATTACAGAGCCTCCACCAGCTTGAACAGTCCCCTGCTGACTTGCAGGATACATGGAATGAGGTTGTCTCCATACCCGAACACATCCATCCACTCGATGCAATTTGAAACAAGACTCTTCCAACCAGGCAACATGTTTCCATTCATCAACAGTCCAATGTCGGTGTTGATAGGCCCATTGTAATGCAGTCATCGAGGTTACACGAAAGGGCCTTCGGCTCCAAAAGCCCATATTATCGATGTGTCGTTGAATGGTTCGCACACTGACACTTGGCAATGAAATTTGCAGCAATTTTTTGAAGTATTCCATTTATGTCAAATTGGACGATTCTCTTCAGTCGTCGTTGTTTTCCAGCTGCAGCGATGTTGTAGATTTCATCTCTTACCAGGTTCCTGATATTCCTGCTACGCCCGTGAAATGGTCATACGAGAAAATCCCCATTCATTGCTACCTCGGAGATGCTGTGTCCCATCGCTCGTGCGCCGACTATAAAATGACGTTCAGGCTCACAAATCTTGATAAACTGCCACTGTATCAGCAGTAACCGATCTAACAATTGTGCCAGATACCCCTATACCAGTTTCTTTGGCACTTCAGTGTATTCGTGGCGCATATTTAATCAGTTCTTTGCAAACTGTGTGTCTGTGTGAACCGCAATGTCCATTTCCTCCTACTACCCGCGATTACGGTTTTCATATTGGAGTTGCTCCTTGTGTAGTTAGACCATCTCCACCATTGCTCGTGCTTCCATAATGCGGCCGGTGAACCCTGAGAATTCAACATCAATAGATTCTCCCAAGCCAAGCATAACAAATCCATTAAAATTTTAGAAATAATAACCTCAGTTTTAAATACAACGACGGAAAAATGTCGAAGCACCAAGAAGGACTTGTGCGACATAAACGAAAGTTGGTAGGCGTTTTAGTTCATCTGAAAGATGATATCTGTTGAAATGTCGCAATAGTCACACAAAAGTGGCACCAGAAGCGTCACTATGAGCATGCCAATCAGTTTTGCCTTAAATGCACTCTTTAAAGGTCGTGAGCGTTAGTTACCTTTGAGATTCGTTGTGCCGAGTTGATGTAAGACAAAAACGCCTACAAGGCGACAAAGACGTCATTATTCACACTTCACTGAGGTTCAACGAGTTCCTGTAATACCTCTACGAGAATCTGGATGTTCCTTTTGCGATACTGCGGAAAAACATGGCATAAATATAGCCACTGTGCATGATTACTAGCAGTGCTGGTCACGACAATGTGTGGTCGCAAGAAGACAGGGCTCTGTACAGGCACGAGGCACTACCGAGAGGGACGACCATCGTGTTCCGCGTACGGCTCCTTCAAAAATGGTTCAAATGGCTCTGAGGTCATCAGTCCCCTAGAACTTAGAACTACTTAAACCTAACTAACCTAAGGACATCACACACATCCATGCCCGAGGCAGGATTCGCTCGGCTCCAGACTGTAGCGCCTAGAACCGCGCGGCCACTCCGGCCAGCCACGGCTCTTTCGCATAGGACTTCATCTGCAGCAGCAATTTGAGCAGCACTTGGCACCACAGTGACATCGTTTCTCTTTTTACATCTAATTACAACTAAGGTTTGTTACCTAATTCAATACAATGGACCATACTACTACATGCTAAACAATACTGCATTCAACCTCAAGAGATACTACTCCTTTAAATAAAAAACTTGACTAATGCAGTACAGCCGGCTTACTTTGCTCTGCTGGGGTAACACCAGCAGACTGCCTTTCCCTTGTGACAAGAACGCGAGCTGTTGTTATCTTGAGCAAAACCACTGCCTTCACACTTCTGCAAATTTTTTTCATTTTCCCCAACACCCAACTAAACTACATTCCAGCACTCCCACGGTAACATACCAGCAACTGTCTACTCTACCTGCTGTGCAAATACCACAGTGACACAACCAACTGTTACGAATTAGTTACAGGACGTCTGTGCATTATACCGACCATTCGCGACTTCAATGGCGCCAAGAGAGACCTCATTAGAGGGCAGGGTGGAGGGCTGTTGCGTTTCTTGATCAAAGTCGGTTTACTTCGGTGCCAGTGAGGGCCTGCAACCAACCTGTCTGCTTACCAGACACAATGGACCTACACGTGCAGTTATGGTCCGGTGTGCCATTTCGTATGACAGCAGCAGCTCTCTCGTGGTTATCCCACACACGCTGACTGCAAATTTGTGCGTCAGTCTCCTGTTTCTAACTATTGTGTGTAATGACACATTCCGACGCAGAGACGTACAATACCGTAAAGGCTGCGCCAAAGATTAAATTGAGAGGGATGTAAAATATATTCTCTATAATGTTCACATTGGATTCTCTTCTGTTTCATACTCCAAGAAGGAGTTAAGGGACACTTTCGATTGTTACCTTGTAGGGGATGGACGTAATTTTTGGTTTGTGCGGAAAGGCAGCCATCTTGTTAGTATTTATGGTTTGTGCGACGAGCAGAGCAAGTCTTATTCTGTTGTGAATAAAAAATAGTGAGAAGTATCTAAGTTTTACGAGAGTTATTTAAAGCGACGTGGGATTGTATTCCTTGGTTTCCACCGTATTCGTGAAGTGAACCGATGCCGACTCACAAGGGAACCTCCCCATCGCACCCCCCTCAGATTTAGTTATAAGTTGGCACAGTGGATAGGCCTTGAAAAACTGAACACAGATCGATCGAGAAAACAGGAAGAAGTTGTGTGGAACTATGAAAAAATAAGCAAAATATACAAACTGGGTCGTCCATGTGCAATATAGGCAATATTAAGGGCAGTGTGAGAAGAGCAGAGCCGTGGTCCCGTGGTTAGCGTGAACAGCTGCGGAACTAGAGGTCTTTGGTTCAAATCTTCCCTCGACCGAAAATTTTAACTTTTTATTTTCAGTTTATGTGACAAACCCTTATGTTTTCATCACTTTTTTTGGAGTGATTATTACATCCACAAGAAAACCTAAATCGGGCAAGGTAGAAGAATCTTTTTACCCATTCGCCAAGTGTACTAGTTAGGTGGGTCGACAACATATTCCTGTCATGTGACGCACATGCTGTCACCAGTGTCGTATAGAATATATCAGACGTGTTTTCCTGTGGAGGAATCCGTTGACCTATGACCTTGCGATCAAATGTTTTCGGTTCCCATTGGAGAGACACGTCCTTTCGTCAACTAATCGCACGGTTTTGCGGTGCTGTCGCAAAACACAGACACTAAACTTATTACAGTGAGCAGAGACGTCAATGAACGAACGGACGGATCATAACTTTGCGAAAATAAACAAAGCAAAATATTCAGCCGAGAGCAGATTCGAACTAAAGACCTCTCGTTCCGCAGCTATTCACACCAACCACGAGACCACGGCGCTCCTCGGCTTACAGTGCCCTTAATATTGCCTATCTTAGGCATGGACGACCCAGTTTGTATATTTTGCTTATTTTTTCATAGTTCCACACAACTTCTTCCTGTTTTCTCGATTGATCTGTGTTCAGTTTTTCAAGGCCTATCCACTGTGCCAACTTATAACTAAATCTGAGGGGGGTGCGATGGGGATGTTCCCTTGTCAGAAAGATACACACGGTCAACAAAGAGAAGAACATCGATGGTGACTAATGAATTAATATTGTGGCAGAAGGACTAGTTCTACGTCTAAGGTGAGAATTTTGATTAAATCAACACTGACGTAGAATTCAAAAATGTAATTAATCGGAATTGTAAATTATATTGCAGGCAAATTTCACGCAGCACTGAATTTGTCCGCATTCAAGCCGGTCAATGCACTCCGTAAAAAAGCCTTTAAAAATTCTAAAGTTACAGTTCCATATCCATAATTTTTCCTCTTTTCAAAAAATCAATAAATTTAATTATTTTTATTTATTTCGCCACATGTGCTACCATTTATTAACAGTATTCGAGGAGGTGTATTGCAAAAGAATAGCGATCACCAAATACCGGTGTTGTAACCGAACGTGATCTCATGCGTGACACGCTCGATTACCAGACCTGTTTCTGATCAAGGGCACAGGGGACATCATCGGACCAGGCCTCTAGTATCATCCCAGTCAGCATTAACCGTCCCTATACCGACCGACAAAATGCAGCAGTTATGGAGCTCCATCTCACAAATTGACTGTTGACGCCTAGTCAACACAATGCCTGCGAGTTTGCATGATTGAATTCAACATTCTCGCGGTTAAACTGGTTATTAATGTACCAGCATTTCACATTTGCAGTCACTTATCTCGTGCTTACATTCACCTGTGTACTTGCACTGTTAATCACTTACATATGTTACCTAGACAAATGTATTCCCGAAATTTCATTACTCTACATTAATTATTTTTTGGTGTTGCGATTTTTTCCGTCAGTGTATTACTTAACGTTATATTACGAATGATGTTCTGTATGAATATCAATCCCACAACTTACACAGGTAACCACGTTCTAGCAGCCAATTATTACACTAGGTTCCGCATTTGGTTGGTTGCTTGCTTGTGGAAGGACTGGGAAAGGCCGGATTCAGCATTACCCGCGACACAGACAAGTTCCTAAGACAATATTTATTAACACACAAAAACATATTCTGAAATACAGATAGCAAGGTCAATACCCAAGGTATGAATGTTCAATACTATAGCTAAACATTTACCAATACTGAAACGTGAAAGTATTTTAAACACTCTGTTTCAGCTAGTTCATTAAGAAAGGAAATACTTCATTGCTTAGTAAAACATGGAATTGGTTTGGCAGGATTAATAACATTTAATAATACCGAAACTTGAGATCGAAGAAGTTCACCTGGGAGGAAAAAATTATGGGAATTAATAACACAGATATGAATCATAATAATAGTTTTACCAAATCCTGTTCAAATAATAATATAAAGACAATTATTCCACAGCGCGCGCCCCCACTGTCACGAACTCGGGACAGTTAACAAACCGAACGGACCAAAATTCTGGCTCTCTTCTTATAGAAAACACATAGGAGACACATCTGTCTGTACGCTGACACATAACATAATTAACAATTAAACTAGTTGAAATTTGGAGGAAGATAGAAGATGCTGCGATAGGCAGCACCATAATGCCCAACGCAATTATTTTTGGAGACTGGCATGATAGCTGCAAAATTCGCGTACCAATCATGGAACGAGTAGTTTTTTGGGAACATTTCTAGTGAAGAAACATCAGCCTGGAGAAAAGTACTTTGTAGTTGACGTTGGTGGAGTAACAACACACTCTCCATTCGCCGCCACTGCCTACCATCATGCTACGAGGGTCTATGGGTGGTCAAATACTGACCGAAATCCGTTACCATCGAACTGAATGTTCTGATCCTCGAAACTACAATCCATTTTTAAATTATAAAACCACTGCGAGACACTGCTCGCGGACTGTATAGTCGGTGAGCATCACCAACAGAATAAGAATAATAATTAAATTGACAGAAATGCACTCAGGATAATTTCTAATAAGGAAACCTCTCAAACCGGGGTATCAAATTTAGCAGGTTGGAAAGGACCCCGCCCATTTCGTCTCAGTAGTCCGGACCCATGTATAGTCTCGCGGGGCAGAACTCAGCTCGCGTGCGTAAATACTACAGGACTACTGGCTACTAAGTTCCCTTCAGAGTTGGCCAGAAAGTTCTTACTCGCGGGCGGCAGTAATTGCTGTTCCACATGTCAGTCCTGGCTTGTAATCAGCAGAACACATAAATAATAATACATAAAACATAACTAATGAGAAAACAAAAAAATAACAAATTTCACCAGGGAAATTTGCTAAAGTTTAACGCAAATGCTACATCAGTGTGACGCAACGGAGGTAGAAGTGGTGTGCGCGGTAATGCAGGACGTTAGATTAAAATGTGTAGACAGTACATTGGCGACAAACAGATATCTTAATCAGAGTAATACATGACTGACTAAAAATTCATACAGTAAACAGCTGTTTAAATACAGGTGTTAAAAATCTCAAAATAATTAAAACTGAATAGTTCGCTGTAGCTTTATTTATTTAAGTCGGTCAGAGAACCCATACAACCGATTTCGTAACTTTTAAGTTGTATCTCCTGGTATACATCTCTACAGAAATGTTTTTTGTAAGTAATGCTTTGGCAACGAGGAACTTAAGATATCTGAGATATCTTCAAATACTGAATTAATAAACTGAAATATGGAAGCAAACATTACGCAATGAGTTAGGAAATTAAGAATAGATCACATACTCTCCACAAAGAAGGGGCCTATGCGTATTTAATAAATGAGATTTGTAATTTTATACCAAAAGAAGGTTACTTACAAATGCTATGCCGTATGGCATAGCGAGTAGTCACAGAATGCCGAAGAGTAACAGTTGGCGTGGCTAGGCCTCCTCAACTGATAATGACCATCATCAATTTTGAATGTCATGTCTAAAAAGCGAAAGAATAGAATTAGCGATCAGAGACTGATCCTTTATAAAAGAAACAGATCTCCTCAATTAATTAAAAACTGTCTTCAATGATGAATGTCGTATCTATAAAGCCAAAGAATATAATTTGCGATCGGAAACTGATTTTTAACTAAAAACCAGTGAAGCAGTAACTCAAATGAAAAAGAGATGGGACCGTCATCACGTAACATGCGACAACTGCCAAAAGCGAGATTGACCTGTGTTAACATCATGAAATGTCATAACTTTACCGATTAAGGTATTTTCCTGTCGGTCTATTAAAGTAACAGACAGTGTCCTTCATAAAAGTTATCCAGAAAGTATTGGGTCCTGTATTGATTGAAGAACTAAAATAGCCGGCCGATGTGGCCTAGCGGTTCTAGGCGCTTCAGTCTGGAACCGCGCGACCACTACGGTCGCAGGTTCGAATCTTGCCTCGGGCATGGATGTGAGTGATGTCCTTAGGTTAGTTAAGTTTAAGTAGTTCTAAGTTCTAGGGGACTGATGACCTCAGATGTTAAGTCTCATAGTGCTCAGAGCCATTTGAACCATTTTTTAACTAAAATAAAATTACTGATGAAAACTAAAAAAAAATTAATGTATTAAAATTTACCGAATACTTTTTGGTTTGGGGGCCACCAGTGACTGAAAGGAAGAAGTTTATGCTGCCTGTCAAACTTACCGAAGACCGACACGTTTATGTGTGCCACCAACATAGCAGCTGATAATACAGGTGCGAGCGTACAGTGTGTTGTCGAAGCGTGTGCGGTGGCTGCCGTCAGGGTACTGAGACGGTGAGGGAAACAGAACTAACGCGGGCAACACGGCAGATGACAGAAGCGCGCTGCTAGTGCTCTGCTGAGGAATTGCGGGCATTCAGTTTTATATTTTAAGAGTTTTAACACCTGAAATTAGACAACTGTTTACTGTATTAATTGTCAATCTATCAGTAATAACTATTTTAGATGGGTTGCCCCAGTTCTGAAACAATGTGTAACGACTCGCCACGCATGGCTAGCAGGGCATTTTACAAGTTTTTAAATTTGAGTAAGGTGTTAGTAAAAATTATAATGAATATCCGATTCAACAGGTCATTTTTAATGAACGATATTTTTCCAAATTACATTGTTAATAGATTGTATAAGTGTGCACTCGTTCAGCCAAGCGCATTATGACTTTTCGTTGACGTGCAGAAATCTGCGCGTACTATGCGAAAAAAGACAGAACTAATGAGACACTGTGTTCGGCACACTTGAAGTTACCTAATATGATTAGCATGACGTCCTATGATGCAGTACGTGAGCATGTGAATGAGTATGTCAAGAGATTGATAGCCTTTCTGTGGTTCGTCAGAAGAAACAAAGTTACGTCACTGAAGCAGGGAGCTTCATCCACCCAGTACTCCACAAAGCAAGTTTAAATTTGCCCTCCCCGGGTTTTTAAACTCCCTGACACTATGTTTAATACCAGTGAAACAAGGCTACTTGAAAAATGATTATCATATAGTACCACTAAGCCGTAATCCCAACAACAAGTTGATTATTCCGTAGCACACTCCTTAGCCACCATGGACGGCGTTCTACTTTCAGCTGCCCAAAGAAATGAAACGCCCAACAAAATTAGTAACATATTACGGGGACACATTTAACAGCGAAGGGTTGGTCCACTTGGACATTTGTGAGTCAAAATCGGAAAAAGAAGCTCTTCGCACCGTTAATAAAAAACTAGATGACCACAGAGCGATCATATAAGGGAAGATAAGGGTAAAAAGAATACTGTTATGAAGGGGGGTGAAGTAGCCAATGTACAGGATTTCTTCGAATAAAGCAACATTCCATTATCCTCGTTTTGCTTTTGTTGATGTTCATCTTATACCCTCCTTTCATGACACTGTCCATTCCGTTCAACTGCTCTTCCAAGTCCTTTGCTGTCTCTGACAGAATTACAATGTCATCGGCGAACTTCAAAGTTATTTCTTCTCCCTGGATTTTAATACCTACTCCGAAATTTTCTTTTGTTTCCTTCACTGCTTGCTCAATACACGGATTGAATAACATCGGGGATAGGCTACAACCCTGTCTCACTCCCTTCTCAACCACTGCTTCCCTTTCGTGCCCCTCAACTCTTATAACTGCCATTTGGTTTCTGTGCCAATTGTAAGTAGCCTTTTGCTCCCTGTATTTTACCCCTGCCACCTTCAGAATGTGAAAGAGAGTATTCCAGTCAACATTGTCAAAAGCTTTCTCTAAGTCTACAAATGCCTTTCCTTAATCTATTTCCTAAGATAAGTCTTAGGGTCAGTATTGCCTCACATGTTCCAGAATTTCTACTGAATCTAAACTGATCTTCCCTGAGGTCGGCTTCTACCAGTTTTCCATTCGTCTGTAAGGAATTCGTGTTATTATTTTGCAGCCGTGGCTTATTAAACTGATATTTCGGTAACTTTCACATCTGTGGACACTGGCTTTCTTTGGGATTGGAATTATTATATTCTTCTTGTAGTCTGAGGGTGTTTCGCCTGTCTCATACATCTTGCTCACTAGATGGTAGAGTTTTGTTAGGCCTGGCTCTCCCAAGGCTGTCAGTAGTTCTAATGGAATGTTATCTACTCCCGGGGCCTTGTTTCGACTTAGGTCTTTCAGTGCTCTGTCAAACTCTTCACGCAGTATCATATCTCCTATTTCATCTTCATCTACATTCTCTTCCATTTCTATAATATTGTCCTCAAGATCATCGCCCTTGTATAGACCCTCTGTATACTCCTTCCACCTTTCTGCTTTCCCTTCTTTGCTTAGAACTGGGTTTCCATCTGAGCTCTTGACATTGATACAAGTGGTTCTCTGTTCTCCAAAGGTCTCTTTAATTTTCCTGTAGGCAGTATCTATCTTACCCCTAGTGAGATAACCCTCTACATCCTTACATTTGTCCTCTAGCCATGCCTGCTTAGCCATTTTGCACTTCCTGTATATCTTGTTTTTGAGACTTTGTATTCCTTTTTGCCTGCTTCATTTACTGCACATTTATATTTTCTCCTTTCATCAATTAAATTCAATATTTCTTCTGTTACCCAAGGATTTCTACTAGCCCTCGTCTTTTTACCTACTAGGTCCTCTGCTGCCTTCACTACTTCATCTCTCAAAGCTACCCATTCTTCTTCTACTGTATTTCTTTCCCCCATTCCTGTCAATTGTTCCCTTATGCTCTCCCTGAAACTCTGTACAACCTCTGGTTCTTTCAGTTTATCCAGGTCCCATCTCCTTAAATTCCCGCCTTTTTGCAGTTTCTTCGGTTTTAATCTACAGTTCATAACCAATAGATTGTGATCAGAGTCCACATCTGCTCCTGGAAATGTCTTACAATTTAAAACCTGGTTCCTAAATCTCTGTCTTACCATTATGTAATCTATCTGAAATCTGTCAGTATCTCCACGCTTCTTCCATGTATTCAACCTTCTTTTATAATTCTTGAACCATGTGTTAGCTATGATTAAATTGTGCTCTGTGCAAAATACTACCAGGCGGCTTCCTCTTTCATTTCTTAGCCCCAATCCATATTCACCTACTACGTTTCCTTCTCTCCCTTTTCCTACTACCGAATTCCAGTCACCGATTACTATTAAATTTTCGTCTCTATAGATTTGATCCGACTGCAAAATTTTGGGCCCAACTGAAGAAGCACATAAAATCTACTTCATCTTTTCCCACCTCTTTTCAAAAGAGATCATTTGTAATAGATCGCTCATAACTATGAATCCTCAACAACCCAGGTGAAGAGCGGTTATCAAGCTACGTAAAGCAGGTCTTCCGGCGCGTCTGATCGTCAACGACAGAAATAGTGTTCGATTCCAGGCAGTAAAATTATTGGCAATTAGACTGACAAGCAATGTGTACACCTCTCACGTTTTTCGTTACGCAAGCGTGCACATCTAATTTCCATTCTAAACGACTTGAACTTTCCCACCGATGTCGACATAGCATCTTTAGACAAAAAAGTATGTACACGAACGTGTCTAAGTGCCAAGTTCGGAATATTATTGATGAAAAGCTGCGTACCCATAGTACTCATCCACCAGATGACATTAATGAAGTGCTGAAGTTTTTAGGTATTGTTCTTAATTATAATTACTTCAAGTTTGGTGACTTTTTCATTGGCAAACAGGGACTAGCAATGGGTTGTCCATTGTCTTACTGCCTGATAAACATTTTTCTGTCTTATTTTGAACACGATTTTGTGCAAAAGCACGCATCATACGGTGTAGAAATACTTGGTTGGTTTCGTTATGTTGACGACGGTCTCTTATTGTACTGAGTTTTAGGGTACCCTAGTGGACTACCTGAATTCTCAGTGGTCTGGTATTCAACTCACAATCGAACACAGTGTTAATGGCGGTCTTCCTCATCTTGACTCTTAATCACGTTAAGAAACGGTACTTTTGTTTATAATATTTACCGGAAACCGTCAGCCACCGACACAGTGCTTCATCATTCTTCAAATCATCCCGTGAAATACAAAAAGGCTGCCTTCCGTTCGCTCATCTATCGTTTCCATCAAGTCCCCCTAATCCCTAAGGCCTTCGTCTAGTAGTACCAGGCTATACAAAGTATTGCACTTGCTAATGGTTGCGATATAAAGTTTGTTCACTATATTAATAAGGAAGTATTCTTCGGGAAACCACTCCACGTATTCTATTAGTTTATATCTTTTAGGAAGGACAAGAAGAACTACCACTGCATTCCCCACTACGGACCCTTTTCAGAAAGAATAGGTAAATATTTTAAAAAAGAATAATATAAATTCTGCGTTTTCTATCGCGCAGAATGTAGGTGCCAAATATAGACACAGAGAAAGTCAGCTGTTATTTTGGTGGCAGACATAAGCGTGTCGGCCTTCGGTTATTTTGACAAGCAGCACAAGCTTCTTCCTTTCGGTCACTAGTGGCCCCCAAAACAATTAAAATAATTTTCAGTAGATTTCAATACATTAATTTTATTAGTTTCCATCACAAACTTTATTTTATTCTTAAATCACTGTAGGACAGTTTCTGGACAATATTTATGAACGGCATTGTCTATTACTTGACGTAGCCGGCAGGAACATGTTTTAACCGGTAAAGTGATGACAATTCGTGATTTTAACACAGTTCAGTCCCGTTTTTGGCACTTGTTCCACATTGCATCTGGACGCTCCCCATCTCCTTTTAATTTGAGTTACTGCTTCAATTTTTTTAATCAAAAATAAGTTTGTTTTTACTAAAACTATTCTTCCGTTTTTTAAACGTGACATTCATCATTGATGATGGTTTTTATCTATTGAGGAGGGCTGAGAACTTTGTCTAGCCCCACCAGCTTTCACTCTGCGGCATTCTGTAGCCACTCGCTATACCATACAACATAACATTTGTAAGTAACTTTCTTCGGGCCTTTTTGTGAAGTCTCATCACCAGCTTTGTAAAGGAATCGTCGCTGCTGCTGTTGAGGCCGAGCTGCCACTGTTTCGGTAGTTCTTATTTGTGACTTAGTGAAACGGCTTTTGGTGCAGTACACCGCGAAGACAGTTTCTCCCTGCCACTATTACACTGCTATGCCCCAGGATCAGATAACAGGATAGGAGAACGAAGGTTCTACAACAGTCCAACAAATTAGTAACAAAGTCACGCAAATGGATTAAAAAGGTTTACTCACCTTTCTAACTTGTTGAAAAAATGGAGTTTGTAACACTACTTGTAATATAACACAAAAAGGCACTCAATGGTTAAGTGCAAATAATCGTAGGTTAACTTCACAGTTAATAACAAATGCAAATTGCAACAACTGTTTCGTCGCTTCTAAGGATTCACTAAACGATGTTCCCTGTCCTAGTCAGCCCTGGACGATGATCTATAACCAAGTGGGCGAGAGCTGCTCTTCTGTCTTCCGAGTAGACTTCTGTGCGTTGTGCAGATTGCACTCGGACGGCAATTGGCCGAGGCGAAGTCGATATCTTCACCCTCAGCACCACCGGTGCCAGCTGGTAGAACTCGCGCAAGTGGCGACTCTCTATGGCCCTGGCACCAACTCGCATCTTTACGCCTGTGGTGCTTTTACCCTCACTGTGTCCCGTTCTTACGACACCACAGACATGAAATAACAATTCTTATTTATTAAATGCGCATAGGCACAATTTTTGTGGGGCTTATGTCATCCACACCTAGTTTCTTGGCTTCATGTGTAATATTTCCTTTCATGTTTAAGTGTATTCGTTCGGTACTTTACGACATCTCAGATAACTTCGGTTCATCGTTATCAAGGAATTAATTTAAAAAATAAGTTCAGATATATACCAGAAGATGCAACTTAACTTGCGAAACAGCTCGTTTGGGATCTCTGAGCGACTTAAGTGAATAAAAGTATAGCGGACTATTGGACTTTCCATTCAGTTTTATATTTGACACGTTTTAGAACCTGTATTTAAGCAACTATTTACTGTATCAGTTGTCAGTCACTCATGTATAACTACTTTGCTGTGGCTACCCCAGTTTTTAAAATTATCTCTAAATCAGGAGGCTGAGCTGAAGCTAGAACCGTGCGGGAACAATCCTGGCTAAGTAAGATCAGAGAGTAATGAGCAAAACAGGGCCTCCTACCACAACGGTAGGGACGCTAAGAACACGAAACCCTGAGACGTGGGCACCACTCATAAATAACCCTTCGTCTGTTAGTGTTAGCCCCGAGAAATGTGATAGTTCCCAAAAGTGCTCACTGGGAAGACCGTGCGAGGTGTCAGCTGAAGAATAACTCCCAGTGTTGAACGAAGCTCGGGCGGTGCAGCAAACTGGGTCTTCCTGCTTGCTCCCCTCATAGTGTGCTAGCATCTCAGAATGACACCCAGCACATTCAGGAGACGAATCGGCAACGAACCGTAGGATCCACAATGCGGTGTTCCACGGCTGGCACACACTCCGAATTCGGGTTGAAACTTCCGCACGCTTCGCTGCCAAGGCTCACGTCGGCAGCCCCACACCAAGTCCCCCGCTCGTTGCTTCTCGCGCAGCGCGGCCTGCTCTCCAGAGATATGGGGGCGAGGTGCGACCCTTCGGTTCGCGCAACGTCTCAGGTGTACGTGAATATTGTGTACAAAATGAGACTGTAAGTGACATGTGTACCAAGGTTGGTTGAAATCTGTCCTTTGGTTTATGAGGAGATGTGGAATATACGTACTTTATAATATGTTTGGATTACAACATTATTACGTCACACTTACTTAGGACATCATAATATTTGAAGAATGAGATGTCTTCTTCTTCTTCTTGTAGCACGTATTGGACATTTGCTTGTTACACCCTCTTGGTTGAAATTATTGATCTTTCCTCCTTTTTATCGGTCTTCTTAAAGATCTAAAATAGTTCATCATTATTTCAAGTATTCTGTCATCCTCCATTCCAGTGATGTAGTGCTTTTAGTTTTTCCTGTATTCCTTATTCTACTCATTAAGCTTTTCATTCCCAGTCCTGTCATGATCTGTTGTCAGAGTGTACCCATGTGTTCATCTTACGAATCACATCTGCAGTGTTTGTATTCTGAGATCATGTATTGTTACCGTCCTCGAGTTACTTCCTGTCGTCACACTTGGTGCTGAAACTACACTCCTGGAAATGGAAAAAAGAACACATTGACACCGGTGTGTCAGACCCACCATACTTGCTCCGGACACTGCGAGAGGGCTGTACAAGCAATGATCACACGCACGGCACAGCGGACACACCAGGAACCGCGGTGTTGGCCGTCGAATGGCGCTAGCTGTGCAGCATTTGTGCACCGCCGCCGTCAGTGTCAGCCAGTTTGCCGTGGCATACGGAGCTCCATCGCAGTCTTTAACACTGGTAGCATGCCGCGACGGCGTGGACGTGAACCGTATGTGCAGTTGACGGACTTTGAGCGAGGGCGTATAGTGGGCATGCGGGAGGCCGGGTGGACGTACCGCCGAATTGCTCAACACGTGGGGCGTGAGGTCTCCACAGTACATCGATGTTGTCGCCAGTGGTCGGCGGAAGGTGCACGTGCCCGTCGACCTGGGACCGGACCGCAGCGACGCACGGATGCACGCCAAGACCGTAGGATCCTACGCAGTGCCGTAGGGGACCGCACCGCCACTTCCCAGCAAATTAGGGACACTGTTGCTCCTGGGGTATCGGCGAGGACCATTCGCAACCGTCTCCATGAAGCTGGGCTACGGTCCCGCACACCGTTAGGCCGTCTTCCGCTCACGCCCCAACATCGTGCACCCGCCTCCAGTGGTGTCGCGACAGGCGTGAATGGAGGGACGAATGGAGACGTGTCGTCTTCAGCGATGAGAGTCGCTTCTGCCTAACGTGCTCTAGAAGGTGTAAGTCAACTACCCTGGCCAGCAAGATCTCCGGATCTGTCCCCCATTGAGCATGTTTGGGACTGGATGAAGCGTCGTCTCACGCGGTCTGCACGTCCAGCACGAACGCTGGTCCAACTGAGGCGCCAGGTGGAAATGGCATGGCAAGCCGTTCCACAGGACTACATCCAGCATCTCTAGGATCGTCTCCATGGGAGAATAGCAGCCTGCATTGCTGCGAAAGGTGGATATACACTGTACTAGTGCCGACATTATGCATCTCTGTTTCCTGTGTCTATGTGCCTGTGGTTCTGTCATTGTGATCATGTGATGTATCTGACCCCAGGAATGTTTCAATAAAGTTTCCCCTTCCTGGGACAATGAATTCACGGTGTTCTTATTTCAATTTCCAGGAGTGCATTTTATTGAACTTAGAGTTCCTTTTCTTACTTTAGATCTGAGTGTTCTCTAGATTACTCCATTTATGTAACTAAATTTTTCTACTTTCATTTTGATGCCCATTTCTGTCATGGATGGTATAGCATTTCCTAAGTGTCTGAACGAGTTTACTCTTACTATTTTCCAAGCATTTATTATTATTTTGCTGGGAATTGGCTTCCGGCTCCTGAAAATTTCAACTTTTGTCTTGGAAAACTGTTGTGGATGAATTATGAGCATCTGTTTGGAGTGTGTTTTCAGCTCGAAAGAAGCCACGATCTAGGACGTCCGTTGATTGTCGAACTAGACAGGTAATTATATTGGGCATATTTACTTAAAATCAATAATCTCTTGAACTAGTGGGAAACCAGAAAATTGCTGTACCCATCGTTACACGAATTGGTTCTGAAAATATCTTCTATCTAAGCTAGATCAGTGCCCTGTAAACACAACTTTCCAATTTACATACGAGAAAAATATATACTGACACAAGGAGCCGACTAACTTTGAGTAAAATAGGTTAAATCATATTTATAAATCGTATTACGAAATGATTTTTCGTTTTTGGGTACATAGATTGTCATACTGATTGTAAATTTCTACTACACATATCTAAATTGATTACAATTGAGTTGTAATTCTTATGTTGTACTTTATTTCCAATAAAAATATGGAAACATAACAAGAGTAGTCTCATTTTTATCATTTTCCCTCTTGACAAAAGATATTTAGAATTTTACTGGAATACTTTAATCGTTTACGGCAGAGAGAATGCTGAACTTTTAAATCTCAAAATTACTAGAGATGTAACATGAACTTATTACTTTTTCCATGGCCGTGTAGATGTCAGCCAGAATTTTTCATGGATAAATGATATGATTAATGTTGAGGACAGGGGGAACTACAGACCAGTAATAGACAGTAAACTGAAATTAATATTCACAATAAAAATAAATAAATGCAAGGTAGTCTGGTCCCAAAGAATGGAATTTTAGCCCATCCAAAATTCTAGGATGTATGTCGAGCTGCCAGCATGCTATAGGGCTCGATAAATACCCAAAAATCATCAATGAGAATAAACGATAAACAACGATAACTCCAGTCCCTAGAGAGGGTGATAGTTGGGAAAACTGGGATGACTTTTGGGAATTGAGACTCATGAAAGGAAGTGAGTCATGAGAGTCTGAGAAGCCAGCTTGATAGTGAAGGATCTTGTGTGTAATATTGAAACAGTAACAAATAATGTAGTTCATGAAATAAGTCCGTGGCTTGTGGAAAATAATTTGATGCTAAATCACAGTAAGACTCAGTTTTTACAGTTTCTAACACACAATTCAACAATAACCGATATTTTGATCAGACAGAATAGGCATATTATAAGCGAGACGGAACAGTTCAAGTTCCTAGGCGTTCGGATAGATAGTAAGCTGTTGTGGAAAGCCCATGTCCAGGATCTTGTTCAGAAGCTAAATGCTGCTTTATTTACCATTAGAACAGTATCTGAAATAAGTGACACTTCAACACGAAAAGTAGTCTACTTCGCATATTTTCATACGCTTATGTCGTATGGTATTATTTTTTGGGGTAATTCTTCTGATTCAAAAAGGGTATTTTTGGCTCAAAAACGGGCTGTTCGAGCTATATGTGGTGTAAGTTCGAGAGCGTCTTGTCGACCCCTATTCAAAAATCTGGGAATTCTGACATTGCCCTCGCAGTATATATTTTCTTTAATGTCGTTTGTTGTTAGCAATATTAGCCTATTCCCAAGAGTTAGCAGCTTTCACTCAGTTAATACTAGGCCGAAATCGAATCTGCATGTAGAATGCACTTCCTTGACTCTTGTGCAGAAAAGAGTGCAGTATTCTGCTGCATCCTTTTTCAATAAGCTACCACAAGAACTCAAAAATCTTAGCAGTAGCCCAAACTCTTTTAAGTCTAAACTGAAGAGTTTCCTCAAGGCTCACTCCTTCTATTCTGTCGAGGAGCTCCTGGAAGAGCTAAAAAATTAAGCAAATTCCAGTGTTACATTGTTGATTTTCTTCATTTAAACTTGCTTGTCACCTGAATGTGTTTTTTTTTTATATTTGATTTTATCTGTTTCTAATATCGTGTTATAATTTAATGTATTGACTCGTTCCATGACCATGGAGACTTCTCCTTAATTTGGTCCCACGGAACAATAAATAAGTAAATAAAAAAAAATAAACATAACACGAACACGTGGACAGAGGCAACGCGACAAAACATACTGCCTCAGCATTGATGGAATCGTAATGCCAGTTGCTCACAGTGCAAATAGCTTATTTGCATTTTAATCACGACCACAGCTGGGCAGAGAACTCCACTACTCACAGAGGTCCAGTGTGTGCTGCAATTATCATACGGTATTTATGCTAGTGCATTAATGCCGATCAGATTTACGCTGGAAAAAATTAGTTCCAATTTTGGACACCAGGTGCAAATCTGGCATTGTACGGCGTTTCATCTACGTCTCTGGTACTGATATTGAACAAATTGTGTAAGCGACGGTTAATAATGAAATCAATATTATGCCTTTCTCACTTGTTAGGCCTTTTCTTCCCACGTCCAATTTCTAATACACTACATTTGGAAACATTTGTATAAGTATTTCTTGCATTCACAGTGCCAGGTTTGCACCTGATGCCCAAAATTGGAACTTTTTTTCCAGCGTGAATCTGTTCCGCATTAATGTTTAAGAATATCTACCATGTTCCACTACCATACGTTAATGACAACCCACGCTGGACCTCAGTGAGAAGCTGCGCTTTACTGAAAACCATCCAGTACAATAAAATGGCTGCAATTTCGACAAGACCAAGAACAGCAACAAAATGGGGCTAGGAGAGCGTCTCACCTCAGCTTTGTAACGTCAGATGCAGGACGACAGTGTGCCACCTCCGACTAAAAGAGCCTACAGCCTATTTGACTGGGGGTGGCTATGCAAACAATTCAGGCTGCTCTCATCTGTATGGGCAACTCGGCCTCCTGGCACTTAAGTTGGTGAACCTATGGTGGTATCAGTTCTCCAAATGTAGGCAGGGCTAATGTCTTTACGTGTCGGCGTGGCTGCAGCATGAATTTTAAAGTAACAACGCTGAACATCTTCAGATTTTCACCACCTTTGCAATTTTCTGAAGTAATTGATTGATGGAAATAAAAATGCCCCACCATTCGATGGTCCTCTAGTCAGGTGATCAATCGAGGGTTTCAGTTTGCTGGGGAAAATTTATTTTGATACATATATCGACTGATTGATTTCATTGGATTTCTAATTGATTCATAGGCCCATGACTACTATCACTGAACTCATAATTACCTAAGCACTGAAAATCCTTAATTGGAAACGTTATTTTTATTTATTTTACCTTTCTTTCTCTGCAAGGGCGCTGGACTGGATGGCTAATGCTGTTTCTGCATGTGCATTATACGTTTGAGGAAAGTGTATGGTTACTAGACCCACCAAATGTGTGTAGGTGTATAAAGTTACGTTAACATCTGACCATGTCTTCTGGTTGCTTGACTTTAAACCAATACTTCTCTCTCCAGAGGCGGGAAAATTACCTGCCTGCGAAATCCTGCTGCCAGGACTGAAATATTGCTGATGTAGCATGGTGCAAGGGCCCAGTCTGCCACAGTGAGGAGCTGAATTACCTTATGACATTGTCCAGTGATGAACGGTAGTGAACTGTGCGTCAAAAAAACTGGGCCATGCAACTGAAAATACTTATAACTCAGACCGTATCAACATCTGACGTCAGTCTTACATAAGTAAGTCACTTACTGGGTTTACTTCAGTAAGACAACACGCAGGCTTCTCGGCGTCATACCTCACCGACGAGCTGAGTTCACTGCTCCGTGATTAACACAGGCATCCACTACTGCGGGAAATCAGTGCACAACGGTCAACTGTCTCTATGTGATCGTCTCATTTAATAAAGAAAGTATTTGCCAATTTAGCATTTCTGAACTGGCAGTATGCACGAAACACCTTGCACGCCGCCCAGAGCCGACCGTCCTGGCATTCCTGCCACTATTACAATGATGTCAGAATCATGATCTGCAGATTATGCGTGAGACAGACGGTCTTTTGGCTGTTTTCCATACCGGTGGTGAGCGATGTCTAATTGTTTAGATTAGTGAGTTGGTTTGACAGTTCAATTCGTGAAAGTGCACTCAGGCAGTGATTTCAGTGAATTTAAGGGAAACACGAAGAAACGCACACTAGATTATGCTAAAGAAATTGGTAGTGTAATTTGTTCTTACATAATGCCCCTCGTGCTCAGTCTTCAGCAATGATCTGCTTTACATTTAAAATGGCCTAGGCATGTGCCAGAGACTGCAGTGATTGTGCGTGGTTAGGCTAAGGATTAATAGTGTTTGTAAACGTGAAACAGTGTTATTAGCATTAAGCCCCTGCTCCTATTGCATGTTTTCCGCTATTGTTGTAGACACCAGCTTTGTACTAAGATAACCATAGCAGCAGAGGATCAAGTAGGTAAAAAGACGAGGGCTAGTAGAAATCGTTGGGTAACAGAAGAGATACTGAATTTAATTGATGAAAGGAGAAAATACAAAAATGCAGCAAGTGAAAGGCAAAAAGGAATACAAACGTCTCCAAAAAGAGATCGACAGGAAGTGCAGAATGGCTAAGCAGGGATGGCTAGAGGACAAATGTAAGGATGTAGAGGCTTATCTCATGAGGGGTAAGATAGATACTGCCTACAGGAAAATTAATGACCTTTGGAGAAAAGAGAACCATTTACATGAATATCAAGAGCTCAGGTGGAAACCCAATTCTAAGCAAAGAAGGGAAAGCAGAAAGGTGGAAAGAGTATATAGAGGGTGTATACAGGGGCGATGTTCTTGAGGACAATATTATTGAAATGGAAGAGGAGGTAGATGAAAATCAAAAGGGAGATATGATACTGCGTGAAGAGTTTGACAGAGCACTGAAAGACCTAAGTCGAAACAAGGCCCCGGGAGTAGACAACATTCTACTAGAACTACTGACAGCCTTGGGAGAGCCAGTCCTGACAAAACTCTACCATCTGGTGAGCAAGATGTATGAGACAGGTGAAATTCCCTCAGACTTGAAGAAGAATATAATAATTCCAATCACAAAGAAAGCAGGTGTTGACAAATGTGAAAATTACCGAACTATCAGTTTAATAAGTCACAACTGCAAAATACTAACTCGAATTCTTTAGAGCCAAATGGAGAAACTGGTAGAAGCCGACCTCGGGGAAGATCAGTTTGGAGTCCGTAGAAATGTTGGAACACGTGAGGCAATACTGACCATACGACTTATCTTAGAAGAAAGATTAAGGAAAGGCAAACCTACGTTTCTAGCATTTGTACACATAGAGAAAGCTTTTGACAATGTTGACTGGAATACTCTCTTTCAAATTCTGAAGGTGGCAGGGGTAAAATACAGGGAGCGAAAGGCTATTTACAATTTGTACGGAAAGCAGATGGCACTTATAAGAGTCGAGGGACATGAAAGGGAAGCAATGGTTGGGAAGGGAGTGAGACAGGGTTCTAGCCTCTTCCCGACGCTATTCAATCTGTATATTCGGCAAGCACTAAGGAAACTAAAGAAAATTTCGGAGTAGGTATTAAAATCCATGGAGAAGAAATAAAAGTTTTGAGGTTCGCCGATGACATTGTAATTCTGTCAGAGACAGCAAAGGACTTGGAAGAGCAATTGAACGGAATGGATGGTGTCTTGAAGGGAGGGTATAAGATGAACATCAACGAAAGCAAAACGAGGATAATTGAATGTAGTCGAATTAAGTCGGGTGATGCTGAGGGAATTAGATTAGGAAATGAGGCACTTAAAGTAGTAAAGGAGTTTTGCTATTTGGGGAGCAAAATAACTGATGATGGTCGAAGTAGAGAGGATATAAAATGTAGACTGGCAATGGCGAGGAAAGCGTTTCTGAAGAAGAGAAAATTGTTAACATCGAGTATTGATTTAAATGTAAGGAAGTTGTTTCTGAAAGTATTTGTATGGAGTGTAGCTATGTATGGAAGTGAAACATGGACGACAAATAGTTTAGACAAGAAGAGAATAGAAGCTTTCGAAATGTGGTGCTACAGAGAATGCTGAAGATTAGATGGATAGATCACATAACTAATGAGGAGGTATTGAATAGAATTGTGGAGAAGAGGAGTTTGTGGCACAACTTGACTAGAAGAATGGGTCGGTTGGTAGGACATGTTCTGAGGCATCAAGGGATCACCAATTTAGTACTGGAAGGCACCATGGAGGGTAAAAATCGTAGAGGGAGACCAAGAGATGAATAGACTAAACAGGTTCAGAAGGATGTAGGCTGCAGTACGTACTGGGAGATGAAGAGGCTTGCACAGGATAGAGTAGCATGGAGAGCTGCATCAAACGAGTCTCTGGCCTGAAGACCACAACAACAACAACAACCATGGAAACAAAGTGTTTCCACTATAGATGCGGTTAGTATTTGCTAGAGCAGACGGTGCAAATGAGGGCAGATGACAGAACCTGGCCTAGGCAGATGGATTCATGAAAAGAGGACAGATTATCATCCCGTTTGTCAGTACCGGTACTCCTACACTATGGTAGTACCACCTTTCTAATTTCTCCTTCAGCGATTAAAGGAGAGGTTGTGTTATTGTTGGTGGAAAACCTTCTGGCAGACGCGAAGCTGAGTTGTTGGTCAATGGGGCAATGATTTAATATGATCAAGCTACGTTTAGCAGGAGATGCGAAAGCATATGTGTTATATCATGAGTGGTTAAGAAATGCTCTGGCATTTAAAGTTCTGAGGAAATGTTTATTGCAGCATTATAGGACAAATAATAGTTATAGATATTATCGAGAGCAATTAAACAGTGTGTCATGAAGACAAGGTGAATAAGTCGAAAGTTACTTGGATGGAATAAAGAAATTTAATGTCAATACGAATTATTTGATACAAAGTGATGACACGATTAAGGTGCTTCTGCAGGACGCATTTTTGCAAGGGTTGCCACCTCATTTATCGAACAAAATGCAGGCAGAATGTCCTACAGACTTACAAGGAGTCTCTGAAACGGCTACAGCGTTAAGAGAGATAGACAGAGTAACCCGAGACTATGATAAGGGGCAGATCTTTTCCACTAACATCCAATGTTACCATTATGGGCGAGCAAGACATCGGAAACGAGACGTAGGCAAAATAGAGGCCGTGGTAAATAGGTACGTAATGTCAATAATCTGCCTTTAAAAATACTAAGATATATAGTTTTTACTGAGTTAATTTCCTCGATGTTGGCTTCGTTGTCTCTTTTACAGGCATGATAAAGTTTGAAGGCTCGTTTAATGCGTAGAAAATTAATTGAAGGAAGTATTATCATCATTGGATTTCCTAAAATTACGAAACGAAGTAAAGTATCTGAGCTTTTAAACGTTTGTTTCCTGAAACTTTTCACACGTTATAATGGTACAATATGAACTAAGAATTCCAACAAACGCACTGCTGACCGCAGCCACCCAGGAACTGAACGCCATTTATAAGGACGTCCCGCCAAGTATTCACACGATAAAGATACTGTAAAAAGCAAAAGTTTATATCATCGTCAGAGATAATCGCTGGTACATATTTAACAAAACTGTGTAGAAGTGAATTTAAAAAGTATTTTTTGTTAAAACTTAATTCTGTGGATGTGGAATACAGCATTATTTAAACTTGAAATATTTAATTATGATTTTCACACTTCTTATATGAACTTTTTTCCTTACATAAAGCTGCCGATGTCTGCTAATATGGTTGGATTCAAAATGTGTCTTTGGCTCGATTACATTTCAGTACCAATGCCAGATATGAATCTTACGCATGACACCCATATTCTGTAAAATGAGTGACATTGGGAAATTTTGTGCATGTTACGAGGAGGGAGAGTTTGCTGGGAAGAACCACACATTAATGTCAACAGACAAATTGCTACTGTACCAAAAGAGCAGTATACAGTATGCCCTTCCAGGGTGATGCAAACAGGACCAGAGATATGTGAGACAGATTTGTTTCTAAAAGGAGCAAGTGCAGTGGGAGGCCCACGGGACATTCTCGCAACACAGCCTTATTTTAGAAGGAAGGACCTCACTGAGTGTAGTCGTTTATGATCCATTTGCATTCATCACTGCTTGCTATGAGCAGGGATGATTAAAAGGAACAGAATGCTTGGAACTACCGCTCAACATTTTACTGCTAAAGAATATGTCGTATCTACTAATGCACATCTTCGATAATTGTTTGGAGTTACTACCCGCTAGAAACGTAACCTTCCTGAATAATACCTTGGATCCAATATTAGTGCTGTGAACGAGTTTATAGCCGCACAGAATGGGTGGATTATCGCAATGTTCCAACGTATGCAGCAATATCGCAGTCGATGCCAGTATAGAGTCGTGGTATAGGAATCTTGTTTTTGGGTAGCATTGTAATCCTTGTACTGACTTGCGCATCCTATTTCTGTTTTCTGTAATACCTCTACATCTATACAACTCGTTATACAATAATTCACACTAGCGGCGAGTAGTTCACGAGATGGTCATGTGGTAATGATGCATATGCTGTGGTACCTGCAGGGAATTTTTGTAATGACTCCAATTCAATACATACATCTACATTTCCAGTTATCCCTGCCTTTTGTTGATTTGAACGTTCTGTCACCACTATGGGTGATGTACACGTGAACTTCTTTGGCTTGAGTGTGCATCTGAAACCATCATCTGCGTACATACCATATAGTAGCCCATATACATTTTGGGTCCCGGTAAAGCTATATGTTATGGTATGTAATAAACTAGGAGTTTAGGTAAACTTTGGCAATAGTTAGAATAATATTATCAGAAATGCTCGGATCCTTCTTCTGATTCGCTTTCCTGACTGTTTATAGCACTAGAATAATGAAGTGTGGCATTTTTAACTGAACGGATGACTTAGTCATCCATGCTTGGTGAGATGACTGTGGAAGGACTGGATATTCAAACAGCTTCCATGAATAACACATGAATTCCAGAATACTGTACACATAAAAGTTTCACGTTTTCTTAGCCTGATGGAGATATATGCGGTACTTTGTACATAAATTTATCCTCCACAAGTTTATGCTCTTCCTCGCTTTCTCCTACACTGTACACGTTGTTATCTGCATCACTTCAAACTACAATCAGCTTCTGTTTAGCATTCACAACAACACATTTATTATCTTCATATAAGCCCATTAACATTTTGAGTGGGATGCACACATTAAAGGAATCTATCAATCTGTCTATGAACCATCCACCATTTTGTAAGGCATTCGGATCTGATGTTGACGAAGAGACTTATGTTTTGAGAGCCGATGTGATTTCAATGCTTCTGCAGTACCTTTAGACACCATTAAGTTTGCATCTTCTTTCTTGAATGCAGTAGGTGCAATGTGTCTGCCGTTGCTGGAATTTTATTAGACATAAATATCACTTCCAAAGTCGGAAAGCTCTTCCTTGGATTTAATAAACCATACTGATGGTGAATATGAATTCTTGTTTCACAATTATTATTGAACATGGCTGAAGCAACAGGATTGTGGGAAGAATATTCCTGACTAATGATACGCTCATCTTATTGGACTGGAGTTGTTATATTGAGTGAAGCCTCTTCTCTGTTTTAATCCTATGGAATTAAGAATTCTCACGTGTTATCACATTCTGCTTCCATGTTTGTGTGCATTGTGTTTACACTTTATCTTCATGGTACTGATTCAGACGAAGACATACTATAATTTCCTCGCCACAGATGTCTATTAGATTCGCATTCTGATCTATGACATTCAACGTGAGATGGTCTAATGTCTGAACAGGCACTGTTGTTGTTGTGGTCTTCAGTCCTGAGATTGGTTTGATGCAGCTCTCCATGCTACTCTATCCTGTGCAAGCTTCTTCATCTCCCAGTACGTACTGCAGCCTGAGTCACTGAGGGGTTTAATGGATTGTTAGCAACTTCCACTGTAGGAAAAAGTCTGTACCATTATATAAAAATCTGGATTAATCTGTTGTTCAAGTACAAATTCGTTTCAATATTACACACAACACGAATTATAATGACTGGCAGTATATTTATTTACTGAGTCAGCTCGTAAATTTTAACTAAACTCGTAAATTTTAACTCAACGCGTATATTTTACAAGTATTATTCTCGAGAAAAATAGTAGCGATCATATTGACCCTTCATGGCTAAAATCTACTATCTCTTCCGTGGTTTTTATTTCTGTTTTAAACGTATTAACATTTGCACAGGTCTAAAACCCTTTTACAGCTCGTTTTAAATACACATTTAAATCTTCAGTCTCATATGAGCCAAGAGGCGTTGCCACAACTTCCCCACTTCGTAGATGCAATTTATGGCTTTCCTCAGTGCCACTAGCTAGGCTATTTTATGCTTCCAGACCGATCAGTGCAATACTCTGCCCCCCCCCCCCCCTGCTTAGATCTATTATAGGGAAATAGTTTGTTTTTAATATAGGCGGATGTCCTTTTTAAGTTAGAATGTATGACATCACATTCAAGATTCAACTGATGCAAGTAAGTGCATACTGATTGTTTTTATGCAGTCGTATCAAACTGATTGCAGAGACATGAACTGAAGTTTTGTTAAGAGACATAAACTGTAGAGCACTGGCTCTTATTGGTAAAGGAATGACACAATTCTTCTGGTGGTGTTAAATTGCCGAATGAATCAAATTAGTAAAGGTTATACCATTTTCTTCTAAAGTACGTAACCCACTTACTCCCATATCCTCCAATAACATCTGAACTGGGAATTCCAGACTGGGTTTCCACGTCCATCTTTGGCAATGTATCCCAAATAAAGAAAAAATAAAGCCTTGAGATTTTGAGTTTACCGACGAGTTTAAGCAGGTCTATCTTTGTAAGTGATCTGTCCAGTAGTATTATTAAGAGATTCTCTTTTATGAACAGCACAAGCCCTTTCAAGTACGGTTTTAGATATAGTTCTTGAAAGGCAGTGATGGCTTCATTTGTGATATTATGTCCTTTTGCCTCGAGTAGTTGCTTATCTGCATTTTGTACATTCTTTACTGCTTGAGTTACGACAGCTGTTCCTCCTGCTAATAAACCAATTGTTGACAGCTCCACAGATACAGGTATCACATACAGAATTATTCGACCACACGTTTTAGTTACTAGAAGAAAACCTAGATGTTTCCGACATGTCTCTTTCTTTCTCCTTTCTGCCTTAAGGCACTTTTGCTACTACCACAGCTGACTGGATGCAATTTTTTAAACATTCGATAGATTTTTTTTCCTTTTTCTTTGCCTGAAGTTTATTCCAACACTGAATTTAAGTTTGGCACTTGCTACCTTACTGACTGTGAATGCAGCAATACATTATCCTTTGTCTGACGTTTCAGGATGGCTTTACAGTAATATCCCATGAACAATGTGACTATCTTTATTTGTGATATAACCAATATCATGCTCCTTACATGCAGCATCTATTGTCTTAATTCCCTTATCTTCACGATCTAGATGCTTTTTCAACATCGTTCTGGATCCACAGAAGTTGTAACAGGAATATAGTTCAACTAGTAGGTTATCGATAACAGCCCATCCACCTCTGCTGATGGATTTCTTGCACTCATGTCATGCTACTACACGTCCTGGAACACATCCAGTTCAGAGTTTTTCTTTAATTCCTCTGTATAAAAACTCCTTGCGGTTTCTTCATAATCTCTGTCCTTTAAGAGATAAGTTCTGAAGCTTGTACCCTTCACTCTGGGAACTATAAATATCTCATTGACAAGTTCAGTATGTAAGACTTCTCAAAACAATGTATTGCTTCGATATATGCATGAAATAATCTACGTTGATCTTCTGCTTCTGTGGATCCATCATATTAATAAGTCTGAACATGTAATTAGAAGCCTGTTATGACAGGCATCAATAGGCCCCTTCTTAATTGTATGATGAGTAGTATGTGTGTACTTACCATTAGTATGTGGATGAACATCTAGCCACTTATATAGCACTTGAAGACCAAATTGTTTCTACATGGAGTTTTTGATCGTCTTGTTCAAACATTCAACAATACTAGCTTTGAAAGGAGAAAGCACTGATTAGTGGTTTATTCCACATCGCCCCATTACCATTTTGAAATGTCTGTTGCAAAAATTACCACCAATGTCGGTATGAAGACCGTCAGTACACTGATACGTTTCTGTCTGCAGCAACTTCCTTTTCTGTCCTTACCTTCGCAAGCACAACACACACAAATTTGGAATACGCATTTATGACTACTGCAAGTACCCGAAACCTTTATTTGATCGTGAATATTCTTGCATATCTACAAGATCAAACTGCTATAAACATCCAGGTCTTGTATTGTCATACATCTATGTCAGACTGCTTTGCACAGTGTCGTGTGGAGCGAACAACAATGTCCATCATTACTCAGTTATATGCCCCTCTCATAGCTATCAAATGACTGATATGAGTTTGTACGTGTGACCTGTATTCCCTGCAGCAGATGATACTGTGAGTAGCTGTAACTGTTCTATGATTTCATTTGGATCATCATAATACACTAATGGAAAAAGAAGCCGCCCCACCAAGAACGAGTTTCGCGACGTAAACGAAAGTTGATAGGATTGTTGCTACAGCTTAAAGACGATGTCTATTCACATTTCGTGCCAGTCACATAAGAGTGGAGTTAGTAGCACCACTATGAGGCTGCAAATCCGGTTTGCATTTAATACACTCTGTAACAGTCGTGAGAGTTAGTTACATTTGAGCCCTGACATGGTGAATTGCTGCTTGTCAAGAATGTCTTTAAGGCGACAGAGATGCCACTATCGACACCTCACTCAGTTTGAACGATGTTGTGTAATAGGGCCACGAGAAGCTGGATTTTCCTTCTGTGATATTGCAGGCGGGAACGTAGCCACCGTACATGATGGGTAGCGGTAGTGATCACACAAACGTACCGAGACAGCCATGTAGCGCTACCGAGAGAGAAGACCATTATGTTTAGCATGGTGCTCTGGCGTATTGTACTGCATCTACAGCAGCAATTGGAGCGGCAGTTGGCACAACGAACTGTTACAAATCGGTTACTTCGAGGACAGCTCCGAGGCACTTGCCCTGTAGTGTGCTTTCCACTGACCCTAAGCCACTACCATTTGCAACTGCAATGATGTCAAGCGAGAGCTCATTGGAGAGCAGGATGGATGTTTGTTGTGTTTTCTGATGGAAGCTGGTTCTGCTTTGGTGGCAACGATGGCCATTTTCGGTTAGAAGAAGGCCAGTTCAGGGCCTTCAACCAAACTGTCTGCATTCTATACACAGTGGACCTACACGTGGAGTTACGGTCTTGGTTGCGATTTTATATGATAACAAGCTCTCTTGTCGTTATTCCATGCAAACTGACTGGAAATTTGTGTGTCAGTCTGGCGATTCGACTTGTTTTGCTGCCATTCATGAAGAGCATTCCAGAGGGTGTTTTCCACTGGGATAACATTGGCTTACATACCGCTGTTGTAACCCAACCCCATGTTCTACAGAGTGTCGACATGCTATCTAGGCCTGCTGCATCACCAGATCTGTCTCCAATCTATCTCATGTGTGATATCGTCAGATGACATCTCCATGATCCAGAAAAATCATTAACTGTCCCTGTATAGACAGACTGAGTGCAAAACGACTGGAACTCCATCCCACAATCTAACATCCGGCATGTGTACTACGCAGTGCATGCACATTTCCATTCAAAATTCTACCAGTCACACTGGTTACTAATGTACTAGCATATCAAATTTGCAATTACTTATATTTACACTAACTTCTGGTCTTGCGGAGTTAATCACTTAAATGTGTTACCTAGTTAAATGCATTCCACAAATTTCATTACTCTACATTAATCATTTCTTAGTTTTGTGGTTTTTCTTTCTGCCAGGTTATATACACTACAGGTCAATCAGTTTTTTATGCTGAACTTCAACGCTTTTGTCTGCATTATGTGCAGTTGCTGATGTGTGTTTGATTTCATTCTTGTATTTGTCATTCTTTGAGGCTTTCATTTTTGCTTTTGAGATGTTGCCTCCTTATGTGTGTTAGTCGTACAAAGTATTTAACCATACACTTTTATCTGTTTCAGGAAGTCCTTTTTGGTGTTTGAATTAATTAAGAACCTTAGATCTTATAAATCGTGTGCTATTTCAAGTTCTTTATTCCCACTTCTCGGTTAAACATATAGGGTGATTTGCTAACACATATGCTGGTATCGTATATGCTGTTACCTCATCACCACTGTGGTGGTTAATGAAATCGGTACTAGGACATACCCCCCTCTTCTTCTTTTTCTTCCACCTCTTCAATTCTGCCTCCATCCATGTGTGTGAGAGCGTTCCAGACTTACAGTTACTGGTTTAAATATTTCAGAGAAAGACTGATCTCGCTGCAACTATCCCAATGCTAAAAATCTAAATTTCTGTCGAATAGCACTCTGCAGTTCACTTACTTCATATTTTCTTGTCGACATGCTGTTGTGTACGCTGTCAGTTTTGTGGTGGTACGCAACTTATGTATATACAGGGTGGTCCATTGATCGTGACTGGGCCAAATATCTCACGAAATAAGCGTCCAACGAAAAAACTTCAAAGAACGAAACTTGTCTAGCTTGAAGGGGCAAACCGGGTGGTGCTATGGTTGGGCCGCTAGATAGAGCTGCCATAGGTCCAACGGATATCAACTGTGTTTTTTTAAATAGGAACCCCTATTTTTATTACATATTCGTGTAGTACGTAAAGAAATATGAATGTTTTAGTTTGACCACTTTTTACACTTTGTAATAGATGGCGCTGTAATAGTCACAAACATAGGGCTCACAATTTTATACGAACAGTTGATAACAGGTAGGTTTTTTAAATTAAAATACTTAACGTAGGTACGTTTAAACATTTTATTTCGGTTCTTCAAATATGATACATGTACCTTTGTGAACTTATCATTTATGAGAACGCCGGCCGCGGTGGTATAGCGGTTCTAGGCGCTCAGTCCGGAACCGCGGGACTGCTACGGTCACAGGTTCGAATCCTGCCTCGGGCATGGATGTGTGTGCTGTCCTTAGGTTAGTTAAGTTTAAGTAGTTCTAAGTTCTAGGGGACTGATGACCACAGCAGTTAAGTCCCATAGTGCTCAGAGCCATTTGAACCATTTCTGAGAACGCATGCTGTTACAGCGTGATTACCTGTAAATACCACATTAATGCAGTAAATGCTCAAAATGATGTCCGTCAACCTCAGTGCATTTGGCAATACGTGTAACGACATTCCTCTCAACAGCGAATAGTTCGCCTTCCGTAATGTTCGCACATGAATTGACAATGAGCTGCCGCATGTTGTCAGGCGCTGTCGGTGGATCACGTTAGCAAATATCCTTCAACTTTCCCCACAGAATTAATCCGGGGACGTTAGATCCGGTGAACGTGCGGGTCATGGTATGGTGTTTCGACAACCAGTCCACCTGTCATGAAATATGCTATTCAATACCGCTTCAACCGCACGTGAGCTATGTGCCGGACATCCACCATGTTGGAAGTACATCGCCATTCTCTCATCCAGTGAAGCATCTTGTAGTAACATCGGTAGAACATTATGTAGGAAATCAGCATACATTGCACCATTTAGATTCTCATCGATAAAATGGAGGCTAATTATCCTTCCTCACATAATGCCGCACCATACATTAACTCGCCAAGGCCGCTGCTGTTCCACTTGTCGGAGCCCTCGTGGATTTTCCGTTGCCCAGTAGTGCATATTATGCCGGTTTACGTTGCCGCTGTTGGTGAATGACGCTTCGCAGCTAGATAGAAAGCGTGCAAAAAATCTGTCATCGTCCCGTAATTTCTCTTGTGCCCAGTGCCAGAACTGTACACGACGTTCAAAGTCGTCGCCATGCGATTCCTGGTGCATAGAAATATGGTACGGGTGCAATCGATGTTGATGTAGCATTCTCAACACCGACGTTTTTGACATTCCCGATTCTCGCGCAATTTGTCTACTACTGAAGTGCGTATTAACTGCACATCAGCTAAAACACCTACTTGGGCATCATCATTTGTTGCACGTCGTAGTTGACGTTTCACATCTGGCTGAACACATCCTGCCTCCTCAAATAACGTAACTATCCGGCGAACGGTCAGTACACTTGGATGATGTCGTCCAGGATACCGAGCAGCATGCATAGCACACGCACGCTGGGCATTTTCATCACAATAGCCATACATCAACACGACATCGACCTTTTCCGCAATTGGTAAACGGTCCATTTTAACACGGGTAATGTATCACGAAGCAAATACCGTCCGTACTGGCGGAATGTTACGTGATACCACGTACTTATACGTTTGTGACTATTACAGCGCCATATATCACAAAGTGAAGAAAGTGGTCCAACTAAAAAATTCATATTTCTTTACGTACTACACGAATATGTAATAAAAAATGGGGGTTCCTATTTTAAAAAACGCAGTTGATATCCGTTTGACCTATGGCAGCGCCATCTACCGGGCCAACCATAACGCCATCTGGTTCCCCCTTCAAGCTAGACGAGTTTCGTTCTTTGTAGTGTTTTCGTTTGATGCTTATTTCGTGATATATTTGGCCCGGTCACTATCAATGGACCACCCTGTATATACTCAGACTACTGGCGGGTCGGGAATGAAGTGTCTTAGTTTAGTGATATATACATGTAAATTCCTGAGTTTTAGGTTGACTTATTCAGTTTTTTCATTCATATATAGTTCACACTGCTGAATTCTATCATTCAAGGCTCGATATCTCACCATTTCTAGTTATCACCTCAACAAGACTTCTAGTTCCATTATTTTAACGTCCGTTGCTTAGATTTTTCTTTCAACATGTAGACGCATGTGCCTTACACGCTCGGAATATGTATGTGACACACATGCAAATTTGTGCATGGTCTACAGTATACTGATACTGTTGCGTATTGCTACACTACTTGAAATTTCGTTTGTATCTGCCAGCATTCAATTTTATTGTTTTTTCTATAAACAGGCACCCATACTGTGAATTGTTCCAGCAATAACCATGTATGTTAGGAAATTAATTGAACGACATGTCGCTTCCTACATGAACTTGGTAAATGTGGTTTAAATTCAGGCTGCCCTGTTCCTAGACTAACTGCTTTGAGATCATGCAGCATGTCTGGCTCAAATGCAATATATTGATATACTTACACTAGCCAAAGCAAAAATATTTCTCGATCTTATTCTGGTTTTTCACTGTGATGTCATCAAAATATCAATACACTGTTCAGTTGTCTGTTTGGTTTTCCTCCATTTTCATCAGATGTAATACCGCTGCTTTCATTGAACCTCTGGTATATTACTGTGTGTGTGTGTGTGTTTGTGTTTGTGTTTGTTCGATGCAGCCCCCTCAGGATGTGTTAACAACACCAGACTGTTTTTAGTATCCCTGCAATCATATGGTGATAACTGTTTCCTTACATTTGGATATAGGGTATTTTGTAGGGAAATAAATAACACATGTAAAGCTCTTAAACTTTTCTAAATTTATAAAAACTTACGTATAACTGGATATAAAAACAAACTTATGGATACTGGGTACCTTACCAGCGCAATATTATATAAAAAACAGCACCTACTTGTATCAGGCACTGTTTATAATATATATGTTTTACAGATTTTTTTGTTGATATCATTTAATGCAGCACAATTTCTAAAAATATTACAAGTATTTTGAATATTTTTAAACCTGCTCAGGGTTCTTAAAAAAATACAAAGAAATTGATGCATCTTTTTTCCAAAATGCTGCCTCAAATTGAGGTATCATTTAATCCAATGTTATACACTTGAAAGAGCCCAATTTTTTTGCAGGTGTCCATGACGTGATGGTTGAGGTACTAAATCTATTTAATTCTACCTATTATGTGTATTACAAGTATAAAATATATCACATCTTACATTTCAATTTTTATAATTTCTATCCTAATGAAAATATTATTTTTTCTCTAATTTAGTTGATTCTGCAATAAAGCTTTGGTCTATTACATACGTATGGACTACTGCAAATTACAGAACGAAATTAGAGCTATGATTTGTAAACTTTAGGAAATATTTGTACCTGAATTCTGAAAAATACAACTTGTGGGAAATTGCGAATGAAGATAGTAGTCCAATTAGTCTGTGCCCCAGAACATTCCTGGAGCATAGTCTTCATCCTGCAGCATTTCTTCAAGCTTCCTGTTGGCATTCCTTTTAGCAATTCTTTTTTTTTTTTTTTTTTTTTTTTTTTTTTTTTTTTTTTTTTTTTTTTTTTTTTTACTTGAAGAGCGAATCTATCAGCTTCAAGCGTGCCATGTGGGAGTTTGTTGCCTGAAGAACCGATACATAGGTTACTTTCAACAGTGTGGCTTGCTTTGTTTGTGAAATCGTTACCACGAAATTTCCTTTCATTGAATTTCTTGGTGCGTGGCATAGTTCGTATTTATTGCACACTAAAGGATATGTACTTTCACAAATATATGTAGCAATTTGGCAACAAACATTCTGTATCACGTGAACAAACTGCTTCATCGAAACGAAAGTAAACACTAGGAAAGATAATCATTTACAGACACTAGAAACCAGCACTGTTACTAACATAAGCCAAGTATCATACGTATAATCACTGGAAACAGAAAGTTCACAGTTATTTTAGAAATAATACTGGTTTCTGTTACAGAAATAAAGGTGGTGTGACGGCATACATGACCATAACATTAAAATTTGGTATATATAGGTCATTTTTCATTTGAAACCCAGTTATGTATACATCAATGTAATCAGGGAAGACGACAGAATTCAATAAAGTCATATAAAAGTTTCGATTTTTCCATCATTTATAAGTACCCTGTATCTTTAAATAAGATTGTGGTTCTCTGCCCACATCTGGCAAAACTGATTCATGAGTTTCCACCTCCATCGATTCTAAGCATGACTCGTAGTTGAGCTATGATTTCTTCCGAGGGATGGAGAGTTTGGCGAGGTACCTCCAGCAGATTCCCTCACTATGCCTCATATTGTCGGTGGGCATATAGCTGCCACCTTAGCCGACACTGTAGAACAACCAGTATTGCATAGCTGGTATACAATACATTCTTCAAAGTCTGCTCCAGCAGATGCATGCTCCAGGGAAAGCCTCTGTAGAGATTACATGATTACTCTTTATCGGCAGTGGAAAGTGAATTTGTCTATGGAACAAGCTGAAATTTACATTGGCGGTCTACATAGTCAACCCCTATTCATCCACGGATAATATTGCTTCGATGTCACTAAACCAAGGGTTTCAAGCACTACCAATGGGTATACTCCAGATTCAAAATCATATTGACGGTGACATGATTCTAGCCACTGGAGGGCTGTGTAGGTATGCTTCTTCACCATTATTTCCACATCAGGTAGCTGCTGCAATGACTTCGCCTCACCACAAATGTTGTTTTGTCATTACTAATATTTACGCTGCTTCAGATCAGGGAGTCTTAACAATATTTGACATCTTTATTCATTGATGGTTCTCTCACAAATGAGTAAACTATTTGTTAAGTGCTATAAATATATAGCCTTAGTCATATTGTCGCTGAACACGTGGTACGTTAATATGTTCATCAGGAAGGCTCTTCAGACAGTTCAGCTTTTGGCACTTTATAAACTGCAAGGGTGTGTTTTATCGATTGATTGGTTTGAAAACAGACAAACACTTTTGTAGGTATATTTATTTTCTTAGCAACAATTTTACAATATTCCTCCTGGTACACACTTGCGGACCGTTGTTGCAACTGCGACATGTGGAGCACCTTCATTTCCCAATACAGTGGTACCTATTTTTGAGCTGTAGGGATGAAAAGAGACCGCGTCATACAAACATAATAATAGTAATTATTATTGTAGATGGATGAGTACTTACTGCAGTTGTAGTGACGTTCCAGCCATCTGTTGGTACGAAGTCTTGCGTGATAACTGAATAGACTTTTAAAGAGGGTATGCAGTTCTATAATATGCAGAATGCTGTGTTAGTGGACCCAGTCAGGTAATTTTCAAGTTTGCAACTTCTTGCTTTTCTGTTGCATTGCCTTTATTTGTTGTACAATATTCCTCCAGTCTACAGTCGTATGCTCATTTTTAGTGTGCCTTTTCTTTCCTGACACACGTAGCTGTGAGTACGATTCTCTGACAGATGTTAAAGTCTTCTTTGCTCAACGCAAACGTTTCATTAATTGAACACCTGAGAACTAGACGTTGTAAGATCCCTTCACCAAAAATTAATTTTGGTGTGTAAAATTTTGTGTATGACTGTGCAAAGGAACATGTAACTTATGTTTTGACAGAGGATCAAAGAGATGATAGGATAATATTTATACAATTTGTACAAATAAACGAGGTCATGGCCTTCAGTTTCTTCAAGGGATCAAAGAAATGTCTAGCTGTTCACTTTTGTTTTTCACCGTGCTAATTTTGTCATGCAAGCATCGTTTTCTGTATCTCTGAATAATTTATAATATAGTGAACTAACTTTTATTCAAAATGTGTTCAAACACTTTATTACACTATCAGACCACGTATTTATGTTAATAATCAATGTACTGCTAGTTCCATTTTTCAGATTTTCTGGGAGATACGCAACGTGGCATCGATCTGCCACTGGCGTGACTTAGTTACTGATCCTGAGTATCTTTTTTCTCTTGTCGTTCAACCCTAAACTGCAGTCATTCGAAGTACATGTCTCAGAATTTTAACTAATTGCACAGCGTAGAGTAGTTATCAGATCATGATACGCATTTTGCGTCTTCAAAAACTCTATCGGACCACAACTTCAGTTGCACTGCTTCCAACACCCATCTGGAATGATTACAATGTGCTTTACTTCACTACTAAGGTTGTATTTAGCGAGCGACGGTGGAAGCAAACTCACAATGGCGATCGTGAGAGGAATATTGTTAAATAATGTCTGCTGTATAAAGTTGTAAATCTTTTCTTTGTTTTGATTATCTTTCTTTCATGGTCGAGCGATCAGTCAAATCATTGTAGAGTGGACATACAAACTAGTTGGAAACTTAAACTGAGTGGCATGGATTACAAAATAAAACAGGCAAAAACATCTGTAAAGAAGAAATAAACAAGCCGAAGCAAAATGAAAATATTTAAAGTGAGAGAGAATTCATTATTGCACTTTACTGCTGTAATAGTGCTAGGCTGTGATTTTATTTCGTTTTATTTAAATATATCACCAGTAAATTACTTTTCTATCTTGGTTAGCCACATTATTTCATACGGCACTATACGGTTAACTGGAACATAAGTTTAGCTGGTCAAAGGTGGACGGTTTTGTTACATCTCGCACCTAACAGCGCATTTGACAATCAAAGTAAATGCAATCAGTATTGTGGTCATATAGCAACAGTGTTAATATTTTCCATCAACAATTAATGTCATTTATTGTCAAGAACGCCTTATTGCGGTTTATCGATCTTTCAGAAAGCGTATTATGTTCAAAATTGGTAAAAACCAAAAAATGACAGAGACAAATTCTAGTAACATATCATCAGAAGAAGATATATTACAAAATAAAAATTAATTCAAAGATCGAAAATTTTTAAGCGGCAGTGTGTGAAACCAATACGCAATCGGAAAGAGACAGATTTCAGTCAGATGTTCAATCATGAATGAACGGATCAAAAATGGTTCAAATTGCTCTGAGCACTATGGGACGTAACTTCTGAGGTCATCAGTCCCCTAGACTAACCTAAGGACATCAAACACCTCCATGCCCGAGGCAGGTTTGGAACCTGCGACCGTAGCGGTCTCGCGGTTCCAGACTGAAGCGCCTAGAACCGCTCTGCCACTATGGCCGGCTGAACAGATCAGCAACGCAATGGATCCACCTTGAGAAAAGCTTGCATTCCTGCCTATACATGCTTCCAACGAACTCGAGATGCGATAAATGTTGCAAAAGATATTAGCTAATATGATCACTAAAGGTGAAATGACTAAGTTTAAAAATGAAATTGCTACAGTCTAAATGACCTCAGTGTTCGACGAAGTAACGAATAATACCACAATTTTCAGAGTTTTCATTAACTCTACCTAATTTGCAATCACACTTTAGAAACATTTCCCTATACATAGGGCAAATATCCCAATAGAATATAAATTAGGAGCAACAACAAGACACTTTAGCTACCAACTTAGCAAAGTTATGTGATGTTGCCAGATTTTTTTATACTAATATCGATAAGCTCACTGGTCGAAATGTCACACTCCGTGACACTGTACATGCACTTCAGTCTAAAGCAGACACTTCACTGCTGAACAGGTAAACAATTTAAAGTTACAATTTGATGACCAGTTACATATATTTAGCAGTAATTATATCGAATGTTATATAACAAAAATAGGCACACTGAAAAATGTTTCAGTGAAGAGGTACCGCAAAGTGTGTAATGGATGGTGAATGAATACTTTGAAAACAATGAAACGTCAAAACCTCAAAAGGTTCACGAACTGAAGCATCTTAAACAACCTTCTGACTAAGAATTGCCGGTTTGGTAGCAAAATGTGTCTTCACAGTTGTCTAATTTACAAAAGGAATTAAAACAATTACAGGAAAGTGCAACACATTCCTCACCCACGGTTGCACCCACACATGGAAGTTCTAGTCATGTGCGAACAGCACGAAGTTTATATAACGCCCAGTTCTCCAATAATGACCTATTGTATAACCCGGGTTCATTAATAAAATTTTCATATGTTTTCATGTTCTGCAACGTTTTGTTCAAACACAAACACTTAACTACTCAGATCGGAAATGATGATCAAAGAATTTTATTACTTGATGATCTTGCAGTTACGTGGGAAGTAACTCATGGTCTGCACAACTAAAAGTAAAGAAAGAAATAATAGCCTTTATCAGCTGGAGTGCCACTTGCCTATGACAAGTTAGCCGTGTTTTAGGTAGCGTATAAGGAAAAAGCAACAGTCAACCTAATTCCTGTTGCAAAAACTTTTTTAACTATGTAGTAACGGCTAATCAGCTGTCAAAATGCGAATCTAACTCCTCAGAACTATGGACAGAATTCGGATAATAAGAGAAGAAAGAGTAGAAATCATTTCCATCCAGGATACAATAATAATCGGAACAGGCGAAACGAGTTGAATGGGAACGGAACGCCAATGGAAACCGTAATTACGGTAATCGCCGTTATAACAGCAATAACGATAGTTACGGAAATGAACAATGGCAGTGGTACCCAACAAACAACAGTAATAATTGTCTTGGCAATCCACCTACCTGCCATAATAACAGTAATAACCAGAATAGTTCAGAAAATTGAACACATAATCATGTGGTCCAAGGTGATCGGAGGACGCACCATCCTCACGTGAACGTAATAGAGCTAGCAAATGAGTCTCAACTGTCGTCAAATGACGGCTTGTCAAATTAGAATTGATCTCATCTTACCGCTAGATGGCGACCAGGGATCATAATGAGTGTGACAACTTGCCATACGTTAGTAACAATAACCAGAATAAACAAAATAGTAATCAGAAAGATATTGTGTCCATATTCAGGTACAACAAAAACATACATATTCACGATGAGTTAATCAAAGAAAATACAAAATGTCGTGGCCCACAGAATGAAGTGATACTATCACAGTACAAGTTATCGCGGGCGGTGTAGCAACATGATTACAATGAGGCCCTATTACATATTTTCCTGTCCAGCAATGCCAAATCGTGAGCACAGTTCGCATTAAGTCACGTGTAACTAGAATACAAAGAATTGTGATAGTGAAGCTGAGAAATGGAGCGACAGAATGTCCATTCCTAGTAATCGATTATTTAATTACTGACTGCCTGATGGGCGTAGATTTTCTGAGAGAGAAAGATGCAGTTATCGATTTTTGGTTAGAAAAATGATTCTTCATGGACAATGGCGAAAAATTGAAGTAATTATGGAAAGACAAAAGTTAAATCATGGCGAACACTACGAAACCTATAATATACAGTTCTTAGACAATGATGACAGCCATAATATCAGCCAGCCTGCAACAAAAGATGAGTTGTTAGACTTAAAGAAACTCGTAGGTGATTAATTTAATTTATAGCAGCTACATAGGTACAGCAAGGAAAGTTGTATGATTAACTGCTACACCGTTTACAGGTATTCGCACTAAAAACCAGGTCTTATTTAAACCAATGTTTACTATATGGAAGTTCACCTCCATGATGCATTTTGCTGAATCCCTAGGTAAAGTGAGAACTGGTGGGAGACGAGATCAAGCAAATGCTTGAATGGAATGTAACTCTACCATCTCTATCACCATGCTGTAGTCCATTGCCAGTGGTGACCAAATCTAATGGGAGCATTCGTCTTGTATCAGATGCTTGAGCCATAAATGAAATAATTGTACCTAGACTCACCAGACCTCAAAACGTGATGAGCAGTAACATAAATGTAATGGTCTCAAATACTTTACAAATACTGATAAGAAGCTCACACTGGCAGGTGAAATTATCGCCAGAATTTAGAAAAAATGCAGCCCTCATTTTTTACAGCAAGATTTACCAGGTTTGCGTTCTACCTTTCGGACGTCAGTTCTGGGCTATTCATCACTCCTTTAGACATAGTACCAGACCTAGAACTGCTAGAAAGTGTAACAATGTATGTTGACGACATTCTAATAGTAACAAATACTTGCGAAGAGCACTTACGCATTCTTCAAAGAACGCTAGAGAAGTTTGCACAAGCAGAAGTAGTGGCAAATTTACAAAAATTTGTTTTGCAAGAGAAGAGATCAAATTTCTAGGCCATATAATATAGTCACAAGGAATACGACCATATCCTAATAAATGGCGCAATCAAAAATTTTCCTTAACCAAACATTAAGAAAGAGTTAGAAGCATTGTTTCTACTCTTTCCTTTGGCATTTCGCCCGAGACCCATTATTAAGTAGCACAGCGTTACGAGATTTACTTATATAGAGCACTGGCTTCGGACACAGGAATGCACAAATGATTTGAACGCAATCAAGGAATCAACAGTTAATTCAGAAATCTTATGTCGCCTCAGATGCCTAATGCACAGGTATTGACTGGTGTCTCTTTCAGTTTTATCAAGAACAATGTAAGTACGAAGTAAAATGATAAGGACACTCATTAAATGTGAAAGAGTTAGAAATATTAGCAATTGTATGGGCAATAAAAAAATTCAATTACTACGTTTACGGTAGAAACGTAAGGATATATAGATGATCGCCATGCTTGGAGTATTTTGATGTCGTGCAGATTATTCCACCCGCACCTAGCGCGATAGGCAATACACTCACACGAATATTCATTCGAAGAAATTAACATATCAGGAAAACAGAATACTGTAGATGACTAATTGTCTAGACTGTCGCGAGGTCAGACCGAAAATGGTGAAGTAGTAGAACAAGTAAAAGACAATCGTATTTTACTGACGGAAGACTAACACTAACGACAATACCATATTGATCTGTGCAGAAACATAGAAGAACTACAGGAATCAGATCCTAGTTGGCAAAATTGAGAACACAGTTGAAACGGGATAGTGCAAGCAGTTTGGAACCATATTACACCCTACGCAATAACGTTTTGTTCTAGCCAAGGCATCACAACACCAACTAGTGCTGTGTATGCATACCGTCTGATAGCGTAGATAAACTTAGCACAAAGTCTGTAAGAATCTTAACTTGTTTTGCTACTGTACCAATACACGACGAAAAGTACATCGATTGCTAAGACCTTATGTCATCTGAGAAAGAAAAAATCCATCAGCAAAATTAGGAAGACCGAACTGCACTCTATTCTGCATAGAAAACCACTTGAAATCGTAGACGTCTTTGTTTCTGGTCCATACCCGACCGCCCATGGAAGTATCAAATACTTTATTGCATTATAGGACTTTTTTTTCAAGTTTGTAAAGCTATGTGCTGCTGTATTCGGAACAGATGCAGTAATTATAAAATAAACTGAAATGATTACATTCCCACAGTAGAAAAATCAAAGTCATAGTTAATGGACAATGCGTGTCACTTCACTGGGTACAAATGGAGAGAGTTTTTGCGAGAAAATGGCATATAAATGATTTTAATGTCACGCTTTAACCTCCAATCAAATCCACGTTGACGACTAATCCACGAATTAATCAGATTTTTAGGTCCTATACACATAATCAAAAGATTTTCTTGGTGCTGTATTTTGATTTGTTTGAGCAGGTAATGAAACATATTCCTATTTATGAGAGACAATACACTCCTGTAGACTTGATGTTGTATTTCAAAGCAACGAGTGGGTAGATCCTCTACCGAAATTACCAAGACAAGCACAATCTCACAAAGAAAAGGTAAGATCCGTGTTGATTTTACTTACTCAGATGCATCTTAGGAAATTGCTGCATCACAAGCGCCTCAGAAACACGCAAGATTATGAAGTAGGGAATTATGTTTTACTAAGAACTCGCCGTAAATCTTAGCTCAAACGGAAAAAAAAGAGGGAGCGTTACTTTATGAAGGATCATATATCATCACATGCATTCCACAGCGAGGTTATTATTTAATCACGAATTATAGAACCAATAAATTCATGTTTTGTACACACACCAAGATTTGAAGGAGTTTCAACATGCCCAAAACAAGTAAATGTACATTACGAATGGTAAGTACCAGCTACAGGAGTACTCATCATAGTGATGCCTGAGTGAACTAAAAAACATGAATCATTATGTATCCTGACTTTCTTTTGAAATGAACATTATATTTGCAACACGTATATGTATCAGTGACACAGTACCTACACTAGCATGAATTGTATTTGAATATCTGCATACGTAACAGGATATGTTCAAAATGTCCTCCGTTAGCGAAGATACATGCATCCACCCTCCGTCGCATGGAATCCCTGATGCGCTGATGCAGCCCTGGAGAATGGCGTATTGTATCACAGTCGTCCACAATACGAGCACGAAGAGTCTCTACAATTGGTACCCAGTTTGCTTAGACAAGAGCTTTCAAATGCCCCCATAAATGAAAGTCAAGAGGGTTGAGGTCAGGAGAGTGTGGAGGCCATGGAATTGGTCGGCCTCTACCAATCCATCGGTCACCGAATCTGTTGTTGAGAAGCGTACGAACACCGACTGAAATGTGCAGGAGCTCCATCGTGCATGAACCACATGTTGTGTCGTACTTGTAAAGGCACATGTTCTAGCAGCACAGGTAGAGTATCCCGTATGAAATCACGATAACGTGCTCCATTGAGCGTATGTGGAAGGGCATGGGGCTCCATCAAGACTTCACCAACAATGCCTGCCCAAAGGTTCACAGAAAATCTGTGTTGATGACGTGATTGCACAACTGCGTGCGGATTCTCGTCAGCCCACACATGTTGATTGTGAAAATTTACAATCTGATCACGTTGGAATGAAGCCTCATCCGTAAAGCCCGCATCTCGTGGTCGTGCGGTAGCGTTCTCGCTTCCCACGCCCGGGTTCCCGGGTTCGATTCCCGGCGGGGTCAGGGATTTTCTCTGCCTCGTGATGGCTGGGTGTTGTGTGCTGTCCTTAGGTTAGTTAGGTTTAAGTAGTTCTAAGTTCTAGGGGACTGATGACCATAGATGTTAAGTCCCATAGTGCTCAGAGCCATTTGAACCATTTGAACCTCATCCGTAAAGAGAACATTTGCACTGAAATGAGGATTGGCACATTGTTGGATGAACCATTCGCAGAAGTGTACCCGTGGAGGCCAATCAGCTGCTGATAGTGCCTGCACTCGCTGTACATGGTACGGAAACAACTGGTTCTCCCGTAGTACTCTCCATACAGCGACGTTGTCAACGTTACCTTGTACAGCAGCAACTTCTCTGACGCTGACATTTGGGTTATCGTCAACTGCACGAAGAATTGGCTCATCCATTGCAGGTGTCCTCGTCGTTCTAGGTCTTCCCCAGTCCCGAGTCATAGGCTGGAATGTTCCGTGCTCCTTAAGACGCCGATCAATTGCGTCGAACGTCTTCTTGTCGGGACACCTTCGTTCTGGAAATCTGTCTCGATACAAACGTACCGCGCCACGGCTATTGCCCCTTGCTAATCCATACATCAAATGGGCATCTGCCAACTCCGCATTTGTAAACATTGCACTGACTGCAAAACCACGTTCGTGATGAACACTAACCTGTTGATGCTACGTACTGATGTGCTTGATGCTAGTACTGTAGAGTAATGAGTCGCATGTCAACACAAGCACCGAAGTCAACATTACCTTCCTTCAATTGGGCCAACTGGCGGTGAATCGAGGAAATACAGTACATACTAACGAAACTAAAATGAGCTCTAACATGGAAATTAAGCGTTTCCGGACACATGTCCACATAACATCATTTCTTTATTTGTGTGTGAGGAATGTTTCCTGAAAGTTTGGCCGTATGTTTTTGTAACACCCTGTATATTAATTTGAAGATCTGCAGTAGCACCAGCTCACTTTTAGCTATGATGTTTCTAAGTTTTTATGATGCTCAGTATTTTCACCGATACATATATAAGGCTGTTTTCTATGAGTGCAGACATACGTTTCAGACTTACAAATTTCTCAATACCCATCACGCCTAACGCATTTTCATACTATCACATATATTTTGTGAAAAAAGTTAAAGATGGTAATAAACCTATAAAAGAGAGTGGACAATTAAAGCCAAGAGAATAATGTCCTGTCAATAAATGAAAACATTTATACAGATACACTGCAGTGTATGTGAGCACAGCACGTAATACGTAACGTACTCGTCTGTTCACAAAGCCAACATTAGTTGCACACTAATGCAAAATACTACCAAGCAACATCATTGCTGGTGTACTGCTGACGCGAAACTTGTATTTACACATTTTTCCTCTGCTCTATTTCGGTGAGCATCTGTTCGATTTGTACCTGAATCGTTTTGCTATTTTGCACTCTCGTATTTTAGGTTGGTGTTCTAGCGACGTTTCTCTGAGCTGAGTTATATATGCAAATAAGCAAATGCAATATTAACTTCGTAATACGTGAATGTTATACCCAGAGTCTGAAGCACATTTTAAAGACTGGTAATAGGTTACGCGAAATTTGTAAAAATATGTGGCTGGTTAAAAAAAAGTAGATAAAATGACTTGGACAGAGAAATTTTAAATACAAAAACCCATAATACATAGGAAAGATCGTACGAATGTACCTTAACTTCCGCTTTGTGAAACCAAACTAGTGGTGTGCAAGTGATAGACAGTGACCAATCACGTGGTAGGGTAGAGAATAAGTGCATAGTGCTTAATTTGGATCCCTGGTAGGGCTCTGAGGGAACATTAGGACAAATAGCCAGCATTTCTGCCGAGTACAAAGCTGTGCACTTACTTCGCGGGAAAACTGAAACTGCTTCGTCTAAGAGCTTGTGCTACCGAAGGGTGTTGATCAGTTCCATTGCACAGGATCTCAAAATATATCTCCAGCACCAATCTTCACTGAGAAAACTTCACATCACGTAAATACAGCGTGCCACGTCCAACATCCATGCCTGAACTGGAGGTAAGCCGCGGGCCCGCCTATAGTAAAACGAGAATTCCGTCGAACGGTTATGCGAAGCACATTATTGAACGTTCAAATATACACGCTAAAACGCTTATATGTAAACAAAACATGAATACGATAATAGTCGTGTGAATTTATGAACTTCTGACCATAGTAGACAAGCAGCGTGCTATTGCAAAAAAGAAGAAACGAACTGCCAGCTTCGCTTGAATTCAAACAGTGTTTATGAACTGGGCCATGTCCAAGTCTCTCCAAGTAACTAAAATCAGATGAGAATAAGGAACTCGTATCGTATGTAATATATACACTCTAAACTCACGTTATTATTTGTCGTTCCGTAAAAAAGAATCCAAACTTTTTCTGTTGTATATGTGTTTATCTACGTACCTTAACTCTGTATACACCATAGTAGTGCATCTTTTTCAAAAGACCGATGGCATGATGCAAAAGTTTAATGAATACCGGAGCTTTGGCACTGCTGCAAGTATGAGGGTGGACACGAGTTTGACAAGCAATAAGACACAACTGTGTACGTAGACCACAGGGCGTACTGAGGGGCGGCATCATATCAGTGGCCAGTTGCCGTTCGGGTGACATGATATAATCCGCGACTGACGTCACTCCATCACTGAACCAGACACCTGCATTGCATCGTGTACACAAATCAACAAGTGTCTCAACGCTACTCTCAAAATCAGAACAATAGTGTTGCTTACATATAATACTGACGTGTACTGATGGGAAAGCCAGTGCTTTATATCTAATAAATACCTTGATATATAATGAAACATTCGATAATGGGACTGTTCTCGTCGAACCAGTAGAAATGAAAATATTAATTTTTTATATGTTGAGTGGCTAGTCACAATAAAGCAACAAACTATTTCGTAGTCACTCGGGGGGGGGGGGGGGGGGGGGATCTGTAAGTTCCTTTCCCAAAAAATTATTTCTATGTGTAAAATTTTGTGTATGCTTGTGCAAAGGAACATGTATCCGCGATACATTGCTAGAGGACCAAAACGTCGACATGCCAATATTTTCACAATCTGCACACAAAAACGAGGGCACCGCCTTCAGTTTTCTTGAGGGCAGCTAGGAGATGTCCAGCTGTTTGCTTTTGTGTTTCACTATCCTGATCTTGTCGTGCAGGCATCGTTCTCTGTAGCTCTGAAAAGTTTGTAATATAGTGAACCTACTTTTATTTAAAATGTGTTCAAATGCTTTATCACAATACCAGTCCACATATTTACGTCAATAATCAGTGTACCGCTAATTCCATTTTTAAGCTTTTGTGGGACAGGCTTAGCATTTCAACGTGGCATCGATCTGCCACTGGTGTTACTTTGTTACTAATTTTCAGTATCTTTTTTCTCTTATAGTGCAACCCAAACCTGCGGTCATTGGAAGACGAAGTTCTAGAATTTTAACAACTTGTGCAACACAGGGCAGGTTTCAGATATTGGTATGCAATTTGCATTTTCAAAAATTCCATCCATCCACATCTTCAGTTGCGCTCCCTAACACCAACCTGGGATAATTACAACGTGCATTAATTTACTGCTTCGATACTTATTTAGTGAGCGGAGTTGAAAACCTGTTCACAACGTACATACAGCCAGCTAAAAACCCATGACGTTTACAAATACCACCGATATTTAGTTATTCTCATGAAGCCACAGTCGAAGGCATTACCATCTGACAGCTGCCATACAATACAGCGGCGACAAACCAACGGCGCATGCAAATTAATTCGTCAATGAGCAGTGACATGGTGGCACGGGTGCGGGATTCTTTAAGAAATGATGCCAGGCCAAGGGCCTTGTTGCTCTTGACCATATGTGATGTTGTCAGAATTCTGGAAATGATGATGTCATGGCTTTGATGCATACAGCTGGATGCGATGATGTTGCGATTCCTGGAACACCGATGTTGATGACGGCGAATCCCTGACCTGTAATAGCAGAGAGCCTCTGCTTCGGTTTCCTCCCCCATCCAGTAAATGAATGGTTTGAGCAGGGTGTAATTAACCTCCAGAAAGCAGAATTTTCTTTCGGTGCGGAGTATCGTTCTTTAGAACAAAATCATGAAACCATGCTCTGTGTAGGTCGGAGTTGTGCTTTCTATGCTTAAGGTCTTGGTTCGATTCACACATCGCGCTGTCATTTCTCAGAAGCACGAACAGACCCTCTTCTTCTCTGGTAATGCCCACTGAATAAGACACGGTTGGACCGTGGTATCAGACACACACTGAACGTGATATCCTTCCGCTATCTTCTAGAGGAGAGCCGTTGTAGACTGGCTCATGACATGCGAAACTCTCCGCAAGTTGAATCTCTTATTAGCAAACTTTCATATACGAGAAATTGTGATTTATGAATGAGGCAGTTGTCCTGTAAGGTCACAAGGCATTTCTTATTATATTTGAACTTGAGATATTGTAAATATTGATGTTGGACTGGAATTTTAACTCAGATAAAGTCTTTCGCACCATTTGACCCCTTCGAGACGACACAGTTCCATCGTTTCGTTGTTTACAAAAGATTCCAAACTGCTCAATATCTCCACGAAACACATCTCTGGGTTCGGATCCAGGCCGGGCAAAAAAAGTATTCGAAGTTGAGGTATGAGAACACCAAACTGCAGGTGAAAAACAATTATGGTTTTAACTCACCTCCCCGCCTTTTCAAAAATGATTGGTGGTGGTTTAGACACGCAGTCAGGCATAGAAGCTTTTGTCATTTCATTTCAGGTTCCGACACGTCACTGACAATCACTGGTGAAACAGACTTCGACAGTCACCTCGCGTGTAACCAAAATCGATGATATGCGGAGGGTTTGACTCCTAGTCACCAGAGACCTTTTCGTCACTTTAGTTCCAGTTAAAACAAACGCACAGTTAGAAGTCGATAATGAAGCTGGACGTTGCCCTTCGATAAACAACACTTACGTAATCATACATCTTGTGGAGATCATTTCGCAAAGTACAAAAATAAACAGTGCATTTCGCAACGACTTCATAATGCTTATTCTTTAGAATTACACGGCAAATGATCACCTGAGAAGAATATGCATTCCGTGAAGTACTACCTTGTACCAGTTGTGGCTCGTAGGTATACGTTGCGGGTTTTCACATATTTTTAAATACAGATAAATACACAGTGCGAAGTTATTAACATCTGGTGTATAACAGTTATTCTTATCAACATATTTATACAACTTCAGCTGCTGTCAATAATAATAATAATAATAATAGTTCCCGTGGAGGCCCGGGAAAAGAATAGGCCTCCGGTATGTTCTGCCAGTCGTAAAAGGCGACGAAAAGAACAAACCACTAATAGGGCTAACCCCCCTTTTAGTGTGATTACTTGGTTCAGGACAGAACTAAAGAAGCCTCGGACAAGCGCCGTCATGGTCGGGGACGACGCTTGAACCCTGTGCCCGCCCACAATGGTAACGACACTGCTAGCCAACTGGAAAATGATTTAAATCCGAATAGAGGTGTTTTGCAGGATATGCTTCCTGCAACCACCCTAGAAGGAAAACAAAGACAGAGGATGAGATGGTCAGATGAAGTTAATCGACACCTCATGTTCTGTTATTACCAAGCAACAAACCTAGGAACCAACACAACTGGATACAGATCACAAGTATACACAACATTTATTACCAGATACCCGGAATTAAAATTTTTAACAGAACAACGACTAGCTGATCAGATCCGTGTAATAATCAAAAGTAACAGGATACCCCAGTCAGAATTAGAAAACATCAAACAACAAGTACAACAAATATTGGAACAAAATAATGTGCAATTAGAAGAAGAAGAAAACACAGTAATGGACTCAAACATCCCAGAGCAAACAAACAAAGACCAACACGCATCAATTAAACAATCAGAGGAAAACGAAATCTTAAGACAGCCACCAGAACAAGCACAAATAGAACACGAAGAGACACACGTGTTAGATATAGAAGAGAAATTTCAGCTGACATATATAGAATACGAAGACACAAATACAGACATTAGACCATTCTTGCATAGACCGCCAAATAACCCACAAGTCGAAACAACAATAAAAACTATCAACACAATCATACACAACAAAATAAATGAAAACACAACTATGGAAGAGTTACAACTACTGGTTTATATAGGAGCACTCACTACACTAAATATACACACTAGGCAGAGATCAGAACAAACCAACACACAGAAGAAACCCACAAAACCAGCATGGCAACACAGGTTACAGATCAGAATAGAAAAACTGAGAAAAGACATCGGACAGCTAACACAATTTATAAGAAATGAAATATCAGACAAAAAACGAAAAAGGTTAGGTAAAATCTCACAACAAGAAGCAATAGAGCAATAGAGCAATTAGATGAAAAAAAGCAGAAATTGCAAGCATTGGCCAAACGACTTAGAAGATACAAAAAAAGTGAAAATAGAAGGAAACAAAACCAAACATTCAACACAAACCAAAAGAGATTTTACCAAACAATGGATAACACACACATTAAAATAGACAATCCACCAAACATAACAGACATGGAACACTTCTGGAGCAGCATATGGTCAAACCCGGTACAACATAACAGGCATGCACGGTGGATACAAGCAGAAACAGACACATACAAGATGATACCACAAATGCCTGAAGTGATAATTTTGCAACATGAAGTCACCCGAGCAATTAATTCTACACACAATTGGAAAGCCCCTGGAAATGATAAAATAGCAAATTACTGGCTAAAGAAGTTCACCTCAACACATTCACATCTAACTAAGTTATTTAACAGTTACATTGCAGACCCATACACATTCCCTGATACACTTGCACATGGAATAACCTATCTGAAACCTAAAGATCAAGCAGACACAGCAAACCCAGCTAAATATCGCCCCATAACATGCCTACCAACAATATACAAAATATTAACTTCAGTCATCACACAGAAATTAATGACACATACAACACAGAACAAAATTATAAATGAAGAACAAAAAGGCTGCTGCAAAGGAGCATGAGGATGTAAAGAGCAACTGATAATTGATACAGAGGTGACATATCAAGCTAAAACTAAACAAAGGTCCCTACACTACGCATACATTGATTACCAAAAAGCCTTTGATAGTGTACCCCACTCATGGTTACTACAGATATTGGAAATATACAAAGTAGATCCTAAATTGATACAGTTTCTAAACACAGTAATGAAAAACTGGAAAACCACACTTAATATCCAAACAAATTCAGATAACATCACATCACAGCCAATACAGATTAAGCGTGGAATATACCAAGGAGACTCATTAAGTCCTTTCTGGTTCTGTCTTGCTCTGAACCCACTATCCAACATGCTAAATAATACAAATTATGGATACAATATTACTGGAACATACCCACACAAAATCACACATTTGCTATACATGGATGATCTAAAACTACTGGCAGCAACAAATCAACAACTCAACCAATTACTAAAGATAACAGAAGTATTCAGCAATGATATAAATATGGCTTTTGGAACAGACAAATGTAAGAAAAATAGCATAGTCAAGGGCAAACACACTAAACAAGAAGATTACATATTGGATAACCACAGCGACGGCATAGAAGCGATGGAAAAAACAGATGCCTATAAATACCTAGGATACAGACAAAAAATAGGAATAGATCATACAAATATTAAAGAAGAACTAAAAGAAAAATATAGACAAAGACTAACAAAAATACTGAAAACAGAATTGACAGCAAGAAACAAGACAAAAGCTATAAATACTTATGCTATACCAGTATTGATCTACTCATTTGGAGTAGTGAAATGGAGTGACACAGACCTAGAAGCACTCAATACACTTACACGATCACAATGCCACAAATATAGAATACATCACATACATTCAGCAACAGAAAGATTCACATTAAGCAGAAAGGAAGGTGGAAGGGGATTTATAGATATAAAAAACCTACATTATGGACAGGTAGACAATTTAAGAAAATTCTTTCTAGAACGAGCAGAAACTAGCAAAATACACAAAGCAATCACTCATATAAATACATCAGCTACACCATTGCAATTTCATAACCACTTCTACAACCCTTTAGATCACATAACATCAACAGATACAAAGAAAGTAAATTGGAAAAAGAAAACACTACACGGCAAGCACCCGTATCATCTAACACAGCCACACATAGATCAAGACGCATCCAACACATGGCTAAGAAACGGCAATATATACAGTGAGACGGAAGGATTCATGACCGCAATACAGGATCAAACAATAAACACCAGATATTACAACAAGCATATTATTAAAGATCCCAATATCACAACAGATAAATGCAGACTTTGCAAACAACAAATAGAAACAGTAGATCACATCACAAGCGGATGTACAATACTAGCAAATACAGAATACCCCAGAAGACATGACAATGTAGCAAAAATAATACATCAACAACTTGCCATAAAACATAAACTAATAAAACAACACGTTCCCACATACAAGTACACACCACAAAATGTACTGGAGAATGATGAATACAAATTATACTGGAACAGAACGATTATAACAGATAAAACAACACCACATAACAAGCCTGACATCATACTCACCAATAAAAAGAAGAAATTAACACAACTAATTGAAATATCCATACCCAACACAACAAATATACAGAAGAAAACAGGAGAAAAAATTGAAAAATACATCCAACTGGCTGAGGAAGTCAAGGACATGTGGCATCAGGATAAAGTCGACATTATCCCAATTATACTATCAACTACAGGAGTCATACCTCACAATATCCACCAGTACATCAATGCAATACAGCTACATCCAAACATATATATACAACTACAAAAATCTGTAATTATTGATACATGTTCAATTACCCGAAAGTTCCTAAATGCAATATAACATATACCATACAGTTACAAGGAAGTCACGCTTGACCGAGGTCCGCGTCACGTTCCATTTTTAACCAGACTTAAGTCTGAGAAAAAAAAGTCAATAGTAATAGTAATAATAATAACAATGTTATTAATATTGATAACATTAATAATAATAGTAATATCCATGACTTCTTTGAAAAGAGGAATAATTGTTTATGTAGAATTTAGTGGTTTTATACATAATTAAGTACAGTGTATGGCAAGAACGAAATAATGTTTAAGCATTCGCTACTCTCCGTTTCGCATTTTTGTGTAAGTAGGAGTTTTTGTGCTTTTTATTTTTCGGACAAATGTACAAGATCCCTAATTCATGTATTGGTTAACGAATTAATTTACAGGCTGAAAATCAGAGTTTCTTACTTTATGCCATCACAACAACTTACGCTTGTTATACACTTCTTTGTCAAATTTTCGCTTGTAGTCACACTTATTTGATTTCATCATTTTCTCAGACAACGTGTCTGATCTGGGAGGCCCTACTTTATTTCCGGGTGATTTTTCCTGGTAATTTCCTTTTCTGTTAGCGCTTAATACAGTTTCAACAGAGATCATGTTGACACATCACAGGAAAGTCGATTCCTGCACAGTAAACAATGAACTTCAAACACGAACTCCCGTTTGCGGAAATTCTTAAACTCAAGTAGTACTATCTACCAACAAGGTTACTTGACTAGAATACCAGTGAGATGCTGAAAGCCATATGGACCAAAGGCACACTCTCTTCGAACCCCCAGCCCCACCCCATATTTAACTAAATATCGGAGAAATCAGTGAAACAGCCTTTCGTCAATGTTCATATACACATTCAATGTTGGCCTACAGTACAGATAAACGTGACCCTCTATAAGATCAACAGCTATTAGAAGTATGAATAAATGATACACTCTCATAAGTCACGATGGTGCGCTTTATGGTCCTCAGCGCCTCAAATAGATTACTGTATGATAAAATCCAAAACTTAAAGTAATTTAGCTCATTCAGAATCTCACAAAATAGGTTTGTATATAAGATAAACTATACCATATACTGATGATCGATTTAATTTTACTATACAGTGAGTGAATTTTGCTATCTGTAGCTCATGCTTGTCTAGCAGGATTTAGGCAGTGTGCTACCATCCTGTGGCATTAACATAACCCTCCCACAGGAGGTTCGAGTCCTCACTTGGGCGGGGGTGTGTGTGTTATTCTTAACCTAAATTAGTTTAAGTAGTGTGTAAATCTAGGGACCAATGACCTGAGCAATTTGGCCATTAGGAATTTACACACATTTGAACATTTTTGAGCATTGACATAAATTTGTAATTAAGTGGTAACGGCTCGCAGAACACGCTACGAGCCGCACACATTGTTTATCAAATCCTTATGTATTTGGCCCATAAGGCAATTACGTCACGTCAGTTGCGCATGCGCAGAAGCTGCTTAAAACTTGCATAGGAGAAGGTGTGCTCACGACCATGATGCCAAATTTCACCGAGTCTAGAGGGGTAATGTTGCACATCACAGTAGACTTAGTGCCATGTATTTCAGATTACCGAATCTATATTACGTTTAAGAGAATTCAAAGAAAAATAGTCAATAAATCCGCAAGGTATCAAAAGTTAAGGTGTACACGTGGTCTTGTGCTCTTACACAACAGCCACCACTTCATAGTACCAACTAGAAGAATGACTGACGCCTCCAGGCAGTCTAATTTAGTTCACACAGAGTTTTTCACATTGCAGGCGAGTACATGCTGACTAACTGTGCACATTAACAGAGACTCGAAACTAGTTCTCATGGCTTCTTGTGCAGCTGCCTGCAGTGATGAATATAATTCCTGAAATCGTTTTTCGGTGAGTATAAATAGTTCTGTAAGATTGTAATATCTTTTTTCCAACCTTCTGACTTTTCGACTGTAATTAATAGCCTAATATTTGAAATTCCTTTTATTAGTTTTCACCCGGTCAGATCCTTCGAGAGTTTATTTACTATGCCAATGATTTACACCGGTGAAAGGACTTTTGTGACCGTGACAATATGTAATGGCAAGGTACTGGACTATTTTTCGATTCTGGAAAGATTGTTAATGAGAGGAAAATAAAAGAAAAACAAACAGGAACTGAAACTTGGTTCTAAGGTTCTACTAGTGATCAAGCAAGCTGTAACTACTTAGAAATAAACTGTCCCAGCCTAATTAGGCAAAGCTGTACTCAGTACTACCATTATTCATACAGGAAGTTAACTATGTGGGTTGACTTAACGTGACACTAAACTTCTGTTTTGTCGATAAGATACAGGACAGTAGCACAATTTAGCAAGTAACGTTCCAGTGAATTGACTAGAACTACACAGGAGAAGTATTAATGTGTTTAGGCAACAACTGGCTGTCAATAACACACACTATATGTACATTACGATAGGAACATGATGATAATTATAGGTAAATGATTAGTAACGGTGGAACACTACTGACATGGGCAAGATGTTCTTTTGTCAGTTTAATTATTGGTAATTACCACTACTGAAATATTTGTGAAGTAATTGTATCTTTTATACTAATTATTATTTGCATTCTCAAGAATATTCACCACCTTACATTAATTACTCAAATGGAATATGTGGAACCTTGATCTAGTGCAGTTTGAATAATTGCAGCCAGCTGTTAATTGTTGATTGCTATTATTGTTACATGACATTTAAATTTGGGTCAACTACTAGCATGGGGACCCGGAAACTAATTTGTCGGTAGATTCAGATCGTGGTTGAACACTTTAGTCACAACAGAAAATGGGAAACACTGTTGGTTACATTGCACATGAAATTGTAATCATTATTATTTCAATTAAATTTAACTGTCCATTCATGAAAACTACGTGGAGTATTTCAAATCTTATACTCACTAAATAATTGTGTTCCTTACAACTCCACAAAACTTACTACCTTTTAAAGGAAAAATAATTGCTTTTCATTTCAGTAAAATAGGATACTCTGATTCAGCGTAGTACTTGGGATAGGACCCTGTCTAGGTAGATGACAAAGGATAAAATACGGTGGCTCAAAACCGAGTTTACAGAACACATAATTATTATTGAAAACGAGACCATACGACTGGCTCCATGCAATTATATAGTTCTCAACTGATAATTTGAGATGAAAATTGTGGCACCGTCAATCTCCTGTGCTGTTCAAAAACGGGCGGCCAAAGAATCCATGGCTCTTTCTGTGTAACAAGCACTGGAAACCCTCTTCTTAGAGTCGGATTTTCGTAATAGAGAGTTAACCAAAGTATACCATGAATAATGAGCCACATTACGTCCGTATCCGAGTCTTTATTATATAATCTTGCAGTTCTCCTTGCCACTCTTTGCCTACTAGCCACCGACTGACACATGCCACACAGGAGCCCTGCAGTTCGACCGCCAAGATCCACCTTTTCTATTCCCGCCCATTAAGTCCGTTGAGGAGGACTTCCCTCGAAGTTTGACATGATTACAAACTTACTTTCCCAATGTATGTAACAATGTTACAATTAAATTTTTATCTTTTAGGTTTCTTTACAGCACATTACTTTTGAAATTATATTCAAAGAATAATTACAATTTCATAAATTATCACAAGTAAGAAATAAAACAGTTACATCAATGTTACATCAAGGAGCATAATTATACGGAAGCCACAATAAGTAAAGAGAGAAAAATATTTTTGATTAGACCCCTCTAGGTAAAATCGATGACTGTTTTGCAGTAATATGCAGGGACAGTAGCCAACTCCTTTGAGCAATAACAATGCTAGCAATGCTGTGAACCAAATAGCAAATGCAAAAAGTCAGCAGCCAAGAAAAAATCTATTCTAATATCTGCATAAATGCATTAATATTGCAGAAATAAAAGAAAAAATTTTAATGCACTAACGGAGTTAATAGTAAACGTACAGATGTAAATGTGACTGGTTTGTATCATTGTATTTCAGTGGATTCCAAAATCTGCAGGAAACTAAACAGGAATTGATGACTTGGGAGGAGTGTTAGGATTCCTGCTGGTCTCTTTATATAATTTTATCTTAGTAATCTTACATTCATAGTTGAACAACATTGTTAAAGTTAGTTACACTTTCGTTGACGCCGAACGTTGTAAAAGCGATAACTGTTTTTGCCAATTATTCGAAGGTGTGCATCATGTCCGCAGCACTGAAACTTTCCTGTCGTCCGCACTTTGCACTTTGCCGACCGCTACGGTCGCAGATTCGAATCTTGGCTCGGGCATGGATGTGTGTGATGTCCTTAGGTTGGTTAGGTTTAAGTGGTTCTACGTTCTAGGGAACTGATCACCTCTGATGTTAAGTCCCATAGTGCTCAGAGCCATTTGAACCATTTTTCTTCCGCACTTTGGCGATTCGTTAGCATCGCGAGATATCACGCTCGCTGCCGAAGCCGAAATCCAGAAACTCGACGATAGACGACGCGCGAGGCAAATTAGGCGACGTACTGCTCCTCAAATTTATCGGAATTTTGGCGGTCCAGAATTAATTTTATGCTCTGCTACAGTATAAAATTGAAATAATTGACCCCTCGGCCACGGTTCAACTTCTCTCAACCCCAAACTCAATAGCTGAAATGCCGCAGCTGACTAAGTACTTTCAGGAGAGGTTCAGTGACTCGACCACTGGCCTGGAATATGTTCACCGCTAACAATTCAGTATAGCGCCGCCAACTGTTCACTGCCACCGTTAATTATCCTCACAAAACAACCGGAATGCTGTTCAAGGTCAGAAGGGAAAGGGCTCAAATATGCACGCAAAGCAATGTGTCAGTTACCCCTAGTCACTCTCATCCATCACCACATCCAGCTAGCTAATCGCTCCACTCTCTGTTCTGAAAACAGAAGTTTAGTATCACGTTAAGTCAACCCACATACTTAACTTCCTTTATGAATCATGCTAGTACTGAGTACAGCTTGTTGGATAACAAGCCTACACTCACTAACGCACAACACTAGCTGAGAAAAACAGGACAGTGCCTAAGCAGAATTCTTTGCCTGCGCCTGTGACCACACTTAGGATTCTCTGTCTTCCGTACTGGAATAAGTAATTCGATTGATCACTAAAAAATGGAAGGTCCTATGTCAGAGTGAACCAACTACAAATTTGGAAATTTTACGTTTCCTGTGGCAAAGGATGTAAAATGTCATAAATATTCATGTGGTATAACCAGTCAGTACTATGGTTTGACCATGAGGGATATTTTACATATTGTCACTTCTAGAATATTGCAGATCTACAGTTATTTCTGGTGTGAAAGGGAACCAAGTCCAGCTACAAGATGGCGGACCATCCTGTAGACTGAATTTCACACGAATCAAATAACAATCATGTTAATGTTGAGTGGAATTCTCAGGCCAATCAAGTAGTGAAGATACATTTTACTCTTTGAACTACATAAACTTGGTTAAAAATGTGTAAAATGCTCTCTTGTGGCGTTCAGTTAAGTGAATCTGTAGTCGTATGCAAAAGTGAACTGACTACATGAGTATAAGTACTGCCTTCTTTGAGGGAGTAAAATGAGAACTTTGTCATGAAATACACGCAACAATGGATGGAGACATCTTTTTGATCGATTATTATAGCCGCTTCGAACTTTGTCAACCTCAGGAATGTAGCTGCAGCACTTCAGCATGGGAAAGTGCGAAAAATCAACGTTTTGAATGCGCGTCTATTGTCAAACATTATGTAGCTTCTACGCATGCTATGTTGGCTTCGTACAAAGGGAGAACACGTGTGCTGCCGGTTTACGTAACAAAAAATTTTGAGGGATCTAATGAAAATATGAAGGCGAAGCACAAGAAAGGCAATAAAACAAGCAAAGTCAACAAATAAAAATTCGATGTAGCGATGATGGAATACCTCCCGACGGGGAACACAACTTCCAGACCCAGTGAGGGTGGACGTTCATTGACAGAGTTCTCAAAACGTATCACGAACTTGTCTAAACCTTAGGCGTTACAGTCATCAGAATCAAGGGCAGAATGCAGAAATTTTCGTTGTCGATTTCCTGCTCCCGCTAGAAAAGCTTCTATAACGTGCTACATCCTGGCCGGAGTTTTAGAAATTTTTCTGCAGAGGATGTCCTTAAAGTGAGCTTAATCGGTTCAACGACCACCTGCTTTGAAGGATTAGAGGAAGTCTGACCCATCTTCTCCAAAAACAGAAACCCTTTTCCCCAAGCAATCAACAACTGTCTGAGACAACTACAATATCAAAATCATGGGCGGCCAAGAAATATGTTACAGTGCCAGTATCGTAATAATTCTGATTGAGATTTGGAAACGAGTAATTTTTGTTTATTGAAAATATGGAGAGCAGCGTTAAAATTTGCTTCCTTGAATGGTTTCTGTTCTCTCGGATATTCCACGAATTCATATAATTCATTCGCCTCGATGGGAAATGAATCCACCGCCTTCATTGCGGATGCACAATGACATTGGTCCTCCTGCGGGAATCTCAAATCAGAAGGCGTGGACGACATCGATGGGAATTGCAAACAGTTGGTGCTTAGTAGGAATGTGGATCGGCCGGGAGGCGTGACAACATAATCCACGCAGTTGCCAGAAACACTGCCCAGGTGGAGTAGTCGTTAGCGCAATTGCGCGGTAAACAGGAGATACCGGTTTCGAATCCCGGACTGCCACATACTTTTACGCATCGCCACTGTTTCTGCATAAAGTAATAACGCAGCAGAATCAACAGTTCCCATCTTTTCCTTTCTCCACCCTCCTCCTTCTATTTACATAAAGTTCACTTCTCTGTGGCTATTGAACATTACATACAACAACAGAGTACTTCAGTTTATAGTAGAAATCAAACAGTGGAAAAATTTTGTACTGGCATTGCGTAGTCACGACACTCTATTCCCATACTTCAAACTGAGTTTAATTCCTTTCTCGATTTGACGCAACCTACCTTTTCTGCGGTAGTTCCACTGAGTCCAGAAGAGGCATTTTTTTCTTTCCTCTGCATAATTCCAAAACGACATGAAACTGTTCTTCATGTATTACCACAGCATTTGATGGCAAACTAATGTTCTGATCAGCATCGAGGATTAGGCTTTTCAGCCTCAGAATTGTTCATGTCATTTCTTTACAGCATTTTTAAACGATTCTCTCTCCTATTAGCTTATTACACTACTGCCCATTAAAATTGCTACACCAAGAAGAAATGCAGATAATAAACGGGTATTCATTGGACAAATATATTATACACGAACTCACATGTGATTACATTTTCACGCAATTTGGGTGCATAGATACTGAGAAATCAGCACCCAGAACCACCAACTCTGGCCATAATAACAGCCTAGGCATTGAGTCAAACAGAGCTCGGATGGCGTGTATAGGTACAGATGCCCATGCAGGTTCAACACGATACCACAGTTTATCAAGAGTAGTGACTGGTGTATTGTGGCGAGCCACCATTGACGTTTTCAGTTGGTGGGAGATCTGGAGAATGTGCTGGCCAGGGAAGCAGTCGAACATTTTCTGAATCCAGAAAGACCCGTACAGGACCTACAACATGCAGTCGTGCATTATCCTGCTGAAATGTTGGGTTTCGTAGGGATCGAATGTCGCCAAACGCAGATGCAACCATCATAATGCTGTAAACAGAACCTGGATTCATCCGAAAAAATGACGTTTTGACATTCGTGCGCCCAGGTTCGTCGTTGAGTACACCATCGCAGGCGCTCCTGTCTGTGATGCAGCGTCAAGGGTAACCGCAGCCATGGTCTCCGACCTGATAGTCCATGCTGCTGCAAACGTCGTCAAACTGTTCGTACAGATGGTTGTTCTCTTGCAAACGTCGCCATCTGTTGACTCAGGGATCGAGACGTGGCTGCACGATCCGTTACAGCCATGTGAATAAGATGCCTGTCGTCTCGACTTCTAGTGATACGAGGCCGTTGGGATCCAGCACGGCGTTCCGTATTAACCTCCTGAACCCACCGATTCCGTATTCTGCTAACAGTCATTGGGTCTCGAGCAACGCAAGCAGCAATGTCACGATACGATAAATCGCAATTGCGATAGGCTACAATCCGACCTTTATCAAAGTCGGAAACGTGATGGTACGCATTTCTCCTCCTTACACGAGGCATCACAACAACGTTTCACCAGGCAACTGCTGTTCAGTGTATGAGGAATCGGTTGGAAACTTTTGTCATGTCAGCACGTTGTAGGTGTCGCCACCGACGCCGACATTGTGTGAATGCTTTGAAAAGCTAATCATTTGCATATCTTCCTGTCGGTTAAATTCCGCGTCTGTAACACGTCATCTTCGTGGTGTAGCAATTTTAATGGCCAGTAGAGTACTATTACAACTTTAGTTGTCCTAGTATTAGATATATCTTGGACAATGTCCTCCCACTTCATATTTTTCAGTTGTACAGGGTAGTCATAAAGTCTGAAAAGAACGCAAGGGTGTGCCAGAGACGTTGTTGCCAAACGTGTTACTCGTTTGGTTTCTTAAAACCAAAAGAGCGAGCGAGTCAGAAATTTGGACGGTATTAAAGATCGAACCTGAGCAAAAGGCCCATTGTGTTTTATCGCCTTTGTTCTAAGTGGGGCATACCCCAGCTTTATTCCATTCATATGGCACATGACTGCTCAGCCAGAAAACGTTGATAAAATTAAAAAAAACTATAGTTTAGTTGATCAGATGCATATTTAATCATCTCCATTTTTTATGTTATCAGTGCCCTGCGATTTTTTGCATTTTTGTTTCGTTTATCACATTTTGTTGTTCTTCCAATGTTATCTGATCTACAGAGTCACTGATGTTTATTTCTGGATCATCTTCATTATCGGTACACGGACTCTTCAGTTACTTTAACCATTTCCCTTCGGATATTACATTTAATTACGAAGTGGCTTGTCTTGTTTATTCAAGTGCTTTATTATTTTCTACCTATGTTTTGCCTGTGATGAATAACACATTGTGTCTGACTAACAGATCGGCCTATATTTTCTCGTTTAATTTTTCAAATTTCTTTCTTTACGAATACAGATTTATTTTTACTAGGTAATGACAAGATTTTTAAATATGCTTCCTCTTTTTTTTTATTAGCTTCCTAATATGGACATTCAAAATCGTTACTCACCTTTTAGAACACTTCTTTTTTGTCATTCCTATTGCTTCAGCGGCGGTGAACGTTATAATTCGTTTAATAGTAATCCATTCTCAATTTATGCTGTTACCTACTGGTTTCGTTTGACATTTTTCATTTAGTCTCTTCTGGTATATCATATGACACTATATTCTTGGAGTACATACACCTTATAAGTTACTTTATCGTAATGGGTTTTTACACATGGTTTCACGGTTTCTCCACATTCTTAAAGAAATTATATCATTTGTTACTACAAAGTTATCTGATGATACATCCAAGGTTCTGCCCACTCTAGTGTACTTTATTCTCACCTCTGATTTTTAATTCGCAAGAGTATAGCCTATTACTGAAGTTGTACCTCGATCTACCCCGGTAAATTTATGGGTGTTACAGTTTTTTGAAAATGAGTTATGAGTTCATACAAAGGCAATTTTGACATATGTACTCTCTCAACTTTAAGAACAGCATAGGGCAGCGTATATTCTGTAGTGTCGCCATAGCGTGCTATGTATGCACTTTCGTACACAGTATATAGCTCTACCTCTCTCTCTCTCTCTCCCGGTCTCCCTCTCTCCTCCTCATTCACTGAGTTACTCTCTCTCTCTCTCTCTCTCTCTCTCTCACACACACACACACACACACACACACACATACAGATATATATGGTATTTATGTCGGGAACAAGCCGAGATGCTGTTTGTGTATGGCCAAGCACAACTGTAACAAAACAAGTACCCTCATAGACGCCAATCACATCACACTACACTTCAAGTCCTTTTTGGGCATTTGTGTGATTATGAATCATTTTAGACAGGGAGGTTATGGACTGTACACACATCACTTTTGGAGAATCGGTTTCTACAGGATATCAAGACAAACCCCAGTGCAAGTAAGCTCTGCGCAAGCAGCCTAGCAACATAAGGCAAGCTGAAGCATGATTATTTGTATCCTACTCGACAGCCTCTACAGTCCATATCACCTGCAATGAGTGCAAACGTTATCAGCCGCAGATTTCCTTCTATGGGAAGATTCTGTCGTCGGCTTTTGCACCAGACCTGTGTTATCACCGCCAGACACCACACTTGCTAGGTGGTAGCCTTTAAATCGGCCGCGGTCCGTTAGCATACGTCGGACCCGCGTGTCGCCACTATCAGTGATTGCAGACCGAGCGCCGCCACACGGCAGGTCTAAAGAGACTTCCTAGCACTCGCCCCAGTTGTACAACCGACTTTGCTAGCGACGGTTCACTGACAAAATACGCTCTCATTTGCCGAGACGATAGTTAGCATAGCCTTCAGCTACGTCATTTGCTACGACCTAACAAGGCGCCATTACCAGTTACTATTGATATTATGAATCATGTACAGTCAAGAGCGACGCTCATCATTAATGGATTAAAGTTAAGTATTCCACCAGCTACGTTCGTTTTTTTCTAAAGTCTAATTTCCTTGTCCTGTTTCAGACCTCACACCAGCCGGCGTGAGCTAAAACGCGTGCCTTTCGGCTTCCTCTACTCACACGGTGTTGGCTCTCCTGCCAACCCACAACAAGACCATCATAATTAGGATTTCTGTCATTAGTCCTCCACACCGACAAAGCACCCTTTACTAGAAGTGACATTATCAACCTGTATAATAGTCATCTGTGGGCTACAATCCTTGGGGAATGGCTGAGGCGTCTCATCGGTTTGTCATCAGTGTTTGGGCAAGGATGCATGGCGACCACATTCTTGGACTGGTTGTTATTCCAGAATGCCTTGACAGAGGAATGTAAATGGTTATCCTGTGGAATACTCTGCGTGGCCTGCTTGGATATGTGCATGTGGCAGTGCGACAGGTTATGTGGTTTCTGCGTGACGGAGCGCCGCCCAATGTCCGCCTTACAAGTCGCTGACACCTCAACAATATCTTCCCTGGATGTTGGATAGGATGCAGAGACCCTTTAGCATGGCCTGCTACATCACCAGGCTTGGAACTCTGGGATTTTTTCTGGGGCCATCTGAAAAGAATTGATATACTGAATCAGTTACTGATGTGCAGATGCCTGTGGCAACAGTCAGAGAGAGGGCCGAAATATGCGAAAGAGTGCGGCAATCGATGATGCGACGTGTGAAATTGTTGTGATGTGAAAGCAATGCACCTCTATACTGTGGGCTGGGACGATTTGTTGTCTTTGCATGCACACCGTCCATTTCTAGACACATATTCATAAGACGTTTTCTCCACCATTTACAGCCAGGAATCCGTCTCTACAGTTTCTCGGTTTACTTAATGTTCACGCTGTTATAAAGCAATGTTTTTCCTTTCTTGTCATTTCATTGCCCTTACCGTATATGGGCCGGTTGGAGATGGTTTGTCATCAGCTACAAGTCGCCGCTCTCCAGATGAAAAGAAAATCCTTTTGTTATACGAGTGTGTGTATATATATAAAAGCTTTTTCGATACGGGGCGAGCTGTTAACCTTGACGGAACGAAATGTGTCAAACACTATGCATGACAATAAAAAACAGAAAAACACATGTTCAATATTTTTAAAAATGTTATTAGGCGATACCAGTATTGAACCTCTGCCCCTCCCACATGAGACTGGGGGAGGGCGGCAACTTTGAAATCTTAAACAGGAACATCTCATTTTTATTTTAGAAACAGACTATAGGTACACGAAAATATACCAAATTTTTGTATGTAAAAGTTTTATTTCGTGCAGTACACAGCGTTGCTGTCGACAAGCGACGCAATTGAATTCGAAAACTGTCTGGAGAAAAATCTTTGGAACAAAACCATAAAAACAGTTTTACGTAGCAAGTGACTTAGTGTTTTGCAGTTTTCTCTGTGTAGCTATCTCGAAACAACCATCCATTAATTAATTTTTTGACTTGATCTCACTGTGTGCATATCGTCCCTCATTTCTTAAATAGGTTCCTTCATAACTTGACTGTGTTATTAATTACAATGCAGGTTGTTACGACGGAAGATAAAACTGAAACGGTGTACAGTTATGGAGAATGTGGTAGGAACGTCGATAATACTGTAATCATTCATGCTCAATGTTTTCCGAACAGTTTGCGAACATTTGCATCTTTTTGTTGAGTTGTTCGACATTTTACTACCGAGGGAACTGTACAACTGTTGAAATGAAACCGTTAAATAACAGTTACTGTGAAGAATAATGAAACTGTGACATTAGATGTCACAAGTCACAACACCCGCAGTATAATCAGGCTGTTTAAGCGGGGAATCGGGGGTCAGCTGCCAGACACTGCAATCATGTTTGTGTGAGCTACGTTTGACGCGCTCGCGCGCGCGTGTGTGTGTGTGTGTGTGTGTGTGTGTGTGTGTCTGTCGTCTATTTTCGACAAAGGCCTTCTTGGCCGAAAGCTTATGTTGTGACAGTCTTTTTGTTGTTCCTATCTGCGATCCCGCATCTCCGCTGTATGGTGAGTAGCAACTTTCCTTCTCATAATATTGTTACATTCCATCTTGGATTTTCCATTGTTTTGATCGTAAATTGGTCAGACTACTGTTATATGCAATTGCAGGGTTACTCGGCGTATTTCAGCTCTGAAGTCTTCACGGGTTATCAGTCGAGTGGCGTCGTCTTCTAAACGTAGCGTTTCAATGAATTGCGTATCGATCATCTTCAGGCTCAAGATGATGGATACACAATCTATTGAAACGTTGCGACTAGAAGACGACGCCACTCGGCTGATAACCAGCGAAGATTTCACAGCTGGTCAGACTACTGTTAGCTGAATTATGAAATGTAGAAAATATCATCCGATTCATATATCCCTCCATAGGGAATTATTTCCAGAACCGAACAACATTTTTCCAATGATCGCTAAAGCCAATGCAGAGAGAGAACTCGATTTCTTTGATCGACGTTCTCTGAAAAGTCGACCTTCACGAACCGCAGAACGATTAATCATCACAGAAAGCATTATTGTAATGTGAAAAGCCCACACTGCTTACGACAAGCTGGACATCAGCATCAGTAAAATGTGAGTGTTGGGCGTGGCGGAACTGGTGACAAACTCATTGGTCCATTATTTATCGATGGCTATTGAAAGGGTAATAAATATTTGGAATTTCTAGGTGGATAGTCTTGCAGTAATGTTTGCACACATTTTCTTGGACTTGCGATAAACAGTGTGGTTTCAACATGATGGCTGTCCACCACATCATTCGGTAGCAGCATGGGAAGTTCAAATGGTTCAAATGGCTCTGAGCACTATGGGACTTAACATTTTACGTCATCAGTCCCCTAGAACTTAGAACTACTTAAACCTAACTAGCCTAAGGACATCACACATATCCATGCCCGAGGCAGGATTCGAACCTGCGACCGTAGCGGTAGCGCGATTCCAGACTGAAGAGCCTAGAACCGCTCGGCCACACAGACCGGCGCATGAGCAGTATTAGACAGTGTTTGTAGTCGTCGGTGGTTTGGAAGAGAAGCTGCAAGGAAGGCCTCTAACCCCGCCAGACCTCGTTTGTAGTGTTTTTGAAGAGTGAAGTTTATAATGAAGTGCTGAAAATTTGCGGTAACGTGATTTAGCTTATCACCAAAGCAAGCTGGCAGATTACATCGGAAGCGCTTGTCTGTTCTGTTGAATCACTGGATGTGCTCGTAAATATGTGCATGAAAACGTATGACGGAAGAAAAATAAAAAGTTACAAAATGTATCAATAGATGGTGCTGTAAACATCATAATTTAATAGTGGTTGACTGCAAATAACAAATGAATAATACAACAATGCCTAAGGTGGACGTTTGACATTAAATAAACTGTACAACTCAGTTTGCATGGGCGTACAGGTGTGATACAGGTAGTTATGTAAGCCTATGCAACACGGCAAGGTCATATCACATCGGATGGGAAAAATCGATTTTTAACTGTCCTGAGGCCAAAACGGCACAAAAAGCATAGCACACATCGGTTTTTAATTGTCCTGAGGTCAAAAACCGCAGAAAAAGCATCAATCACATCAGTTTATAATTGTCCTGAGGCCAAAAACCGTATAAAAAGCATTACTCACATCGGTTTTTAATTGTCCTGAGGCCAAAAACAGCATCTAAAGCATCAATCAAAGTCAAATTGGATAATTAATTTCCATGTGACTGGAGCAAAACGTGTTCAATAAGCGGTCCACTGTTTTCTGCAACAAGTTGAAATCGAGAAATAGCATGTTCCACAGCTGATCGAAGTGTTTCCAGGGTGACGTTCAGAATGTGTTGTGCAATGCGTGCCTTCAGCGCAGCTAAGTTAGCAATCGGAACACTGAACACAACATCTTCCAGATAGCCCCGCAGCCAGAAGTCATACGGATTAAGATCAGGTTATCGGGACGGTCAGGCTGTACGGAAATGACGGTTGATAATTCTAAAATTTCCCAAAATGGCGCGCCAGCAGCTGCCTAACTGGATTTGCAATGTGTGGAGGTGCGCTGTCTTGCATAAAAATGATCCCATCCACACTTCCAATCTGTTGGAGAGCTAGAAAGACGTGGTTGCGCTAAAGATATTCATAGCGCTCTCCAGTGACGGTACTGGTAACAGGAACGGAAGCACCTGTCGCTTCGTAAAAATATGGCCCTATGATAAATGATGCCGTTAACCCGCACTACACAGTGACCTTTCAAAATAAAGTACTGATTGATTTGCGTGTGGATTTTCCGTTGCCCATATTCGACAATTCTGTGTATTGACATATCCTGTCAGATCGAAGTGGACTTCGTCTGTCCACAAAATCGTCCACGGCCAGTCATAGTCCATTTCCATGCGAGTAAGAAATTCTAAAGCAAAGGTCTCTCTTGCTGGCAGGTCAACAGGAAGCAACTCGTGAACATTGGCAATTTTGAATGGATAGCGAAGAAGGATGTCTCGTGGGATTTTACGCGCCATGCTCACGGGTATGTCAAATGTTCGGGCAATTCTCCGTGCACTACACGTTTGCACACCATCACTTGTCTCCTCCTGCACTGCTGTGGCGACTGCTTCCACCGACGTCCAATAGTTACCTCTCTCTACCAGGTTGCACACCAAAAGAACCCGTCTTTTCGAATTTCCGAATCATTTTCTCCAGACCCACAGCAGTCGTCGGATCAACGCCTTTTTTCAAACCCTTCAGTGTTTCTGCAGAGCGACGTGTGCAGAGTCATCGTTCTTGTAATACAGCTTTACAAGAAGAGTGCGATCCTGCATTGAGTCAGTCATCGCGAATGTCGCAGACGCGAAAAGAGGAAAAGCGTGTACCGGCGTGTTTATACCAACGTCAGTGGGTCGTCCGCATGACAGGTGTTTTCATTTACATATCCTGACACATACACGTCATCTATTGATCAATTTTCAAACTATTTTTTCTTCTGTCTCACGTTTCCCCCCTTCTCCCATAATATTCCGTTGCAATTTGACGTCATTCTGACAAGTGATGTTACTTCTGCAGCGTCTTGAAAGTTTAAATTTAATTATGATCACCCTGTATATTCAAGTGATTCATGTCAAAAAGTTTTCGATGTGATTATGGCCGCACGACGGGAATTAATAGCCTTTGAACGCGGAATGCTAGTTGGTGCTAGACGCATGGGAGAATCGGTTTTGGAAATCGTTATGAAATTCAGTATTCGACGATCCACAATGCCAATAGTGTGTCGGAAATACCGAATTTCAGCTAATGTTTCTCAGCACAGACAAAGCAGTGGCCGACAGCCATCACATAACGACCGAGAGTAGTGACGTTTGCGTAGAGTTGACAGTGATAACAGACAAGCAACATTGCGTGAAAAAAAAAGAAAGAAAAAATGGAAATTAGCGTATGGCATCGCTGGCCGGGAGGCCCCTATTCGTGGAAATGCGACCGTCAAGTGCAAGTCTTATTTCATTCGACGCCACATTGGGCGACTTGCGCGCCGGTGATGAGGAAGAAATGATGATAGGGACAACACAACACCCAGTTCCCGAGCGGCGAAACTCTCCAACCCGATCGGGAATCGAACCCTGGCCCGCTTACATAGGAAGCGAGCACGTTACCGCCCAGCTAAGCAGGCGGACACTTCGTGAAATAACAGCAGATATCAAAGTGGGACGTATTAATTAGGACAGTGCCGCGAAATTTGGTGTTAATGGGTTGTGGCAGCAGACGACGACGCGAGGGCCTTTGCTGAAAGCACGACACCACCTGCAGAATATCTCCTGGGCTCGTGACCATGTCAGTTGGACCCTCGACAACTGGAAAACCGTGGGCTGGTCAGATGAGTCTCGACTGAAGTCGGTAAGAGCTGATGGTAGTGTTCTAGTGTTGTGCAGGGCCCACGAAGCAGTAGATGTAACTTGTAAAAGCTGGTGTTGGCTCCATAACGGTGTGGTCTGTGTTTGCATGGTTTGCATGGAATATACTGGGTCATCTGGTCCAACTGAATCGATAATTGACTGGAAACGGTTATGTTCGATTACTCTGAGACCATTTGCAGCCATTCTTGTGATTCATGTTCCCGAAAAACTATGGAATTTTTGTGGACGATGATGCCATTTGGCACCGAGCGACGATTGTTCACTATTGGTTTGAAGAACGTTCTGGATTATTTAAGCGAATGGTTTGGGCACACTGATCGCCCGACATGAATCCCATCGAACATTTTTGGCACATAGTCTGGAGGTTAGCTCGTGCGCAAAATCCTGTACCGACAACACTTCCGCAGCTATGGACGGCTATAGAGGCAGTATGGTTCAACATTTCTGCAGGGGACTTTCAACGGCTTTTTGAGTCCATGCCAAATCGAGTTGCTGGATATCGCCGGATAGCATGTCTATAAATGTCTACAAATGACCTAAGTCTGAAGTTCCATGAGGGTTGTCACCAATGAGGCTGTTGTGTACTGAGAAATCGTGATGCTAGAAAATTGTACCGAAGTACTGGAAAACCGATAGAGAGTAAGAGCTTGGTGCAAGGAATGGGAACTGACCTTCGAGATAGACAAATGTAACGTGTTGTGAATACATTAACTGAAAGATCGTTTATTGTGTGGCCACATAATTGTAGAACAATCATTGGAAGCGATTAATTTCTTAATATTCCTATGAGTATGTGTATGCAGTGATTTAAAGTGGAACGACCTCGTAAAATTAACGTGAGTAAGTTAGATGCCAGAGAGACTGATTGGAGAAATCTTCAAGACGTGTAGTTCATCAACAAAAGACTGGTCATCAGGAAGTTTATGCCTCAACCTCTCTTCTAATTGCCGGACAAATGTGGGTAGTGAAAATATTCCGCCACCAGTACTCGAGCCAGTTTATCTCCCAGCCGAGCGCCATCACACAGGCTTGCGTTAGCGACCTAGACTATAGAGAATCTCAAAATACCCTATGTATACATACAGTGAGCAGAAGTTCAACGCCTACTCTCTGGTAAACACGCGTTCGACAAGTACTTGAATATTGCTGATCTGTATGTGATAGTACCGACCGAGGAAATAGAGAAGAGCCAAAGGAAAGAGCTCGTTGCGTTACAGACTCATTTAGTAAGTGATAAAGCCTTGCTAAGGTTCTCAGTCCACACCAGTGGCAGACGCTGCAAGAGAGGCATTCTGCATCACAGTATGGTCTACTGTTAAAGTTGCGAGAGCGTAAAGTCCTAGAACAGTCAGCCAATATAATGCTTCCTCCTACGTATTTCGAGAGAAGATACAATTAGAATGATTCGACCCCATAAGGAGGCTTACCAACATAGTTCTTCGCCCTAAGGTGGCTTGCGAAGTATACGTGTAGATGCAGAAGCAGATCTAGATATACTAGAACTGCATGGGAAACTTGTAGGTTTTGTTACCCTGTTGAAAGATAACGTCACGCAGCTGTACCATCTCGCATGTTCAAGTAATACACTGCAGCGCCAAAGAAACTGGTATAGGTACGCGTATTCAGAGATACGTAAACAGGCAGAATACGGCGCTGCGGTCGGCAACGCCTATACATGAGTGTCTGGCGAAGTTGTTAGATCGGTTACTGCTGTTACAATAGCAGGTTATCAAGACTGAAGTGAGTTTGAACGTGGTGTTATAGTTCGCGCAAGAGCGATGGGACCAGCATCTCCGAGGTAGCGATGAAGTGGGGATTATCCCATAAAACCATTTCACGAGTGTACCGAGAATATCAGCAATCCGAGAAATCATCAAATCTCAAAAATGGTTCAAATGGCTCTGAGCACTATGGGACTTAAAATATGAGGTCATCAGTCCCCTAGAACTTAGAACTACTTAAACCTAACTAACCTAAGGACGAGGCATCAAATCTCCGACATTGCTGCGTACGAAAAGGGATCCTGCAAGAACGGAACCAACGCCTGAAGAGAATCGTTCAACGCGGCAGAAGTGCAACCCTTCCGCAAATTGCAAATACTGGGCCATCAAGTATCAGCGTGTGAACCATTCAAAGAAGCATTACCGATATTGGCCGAAGGCCCACTCGTGCACCATAGATCAATACACGACACAGGGTTTTACGCCTTCCCTGGGCCCGTCGAAAACGACATTGGACCGTTGACGACTGGAAACATGTTGCCCAGTCAGACGATTCTCGTTTCAAATTGTATCGAGCGAATGGACCTCATGAATCCATAGATCCTGCATGTCAGCATGGGACCGTTCAAGCTGATGGAGGCTGTGTAATGGTGTGGGGCGCGTGCAGTTGCAGTGATATGGGACCCATGATACGTCTACATACGACTCTAACAGGTGACACGGTCGTAGGGATCCTGTCTGAATACCTGCAGCCATTCATGTCCATTGTGCATTCCGAAGGACTTGGGAAATTCCAGCATTACAAAGCGACACCTCACACTCCCAGAATTGCAACACAGTTGCTCTAGGAACAATCTTCTGAGTTTCCGCTGGCCACCAAACTCCCCAGACTTGAACTTTATTGAGCATATCTGGGAGCGTTGTAAGGATGATGTTCAGAAGAGATCTCCACCCCCTTGTACTCTTACGGATTTATGGACAGACCTGCTGGATCTATAGTATCAATTTTCTCCAGCACTACTTCAGACATTAATCGAGTCGATTCCACTTCGTGTTGCGGCGCTTCTGCATGCTCGCTTTCATATCAGCGCTCACTCCGCTGCAGAGTGAAAATCTCATTCTGGAAACATCCCCCAGGCTATGGGTAAGCCATGTCTCCACAGTATCCTTTCTTTCAGGAGTGCTGATTCTGCAAGGTTCGCAGGAGAGAAAGCTGTGAGGGCCGGGCGTGAGTCGTGCTTCGGTAGCTCAGATGGTAGAGCACTTGCCCGCGGAAGGCAAAGGTCCGGAGTTCGAGTCTCGGTCGGCGCACACAGTTTTAATCTGCCAGGAAGTTTCATAGGTGGAATTAGATCTACATGCGCTGGTTAAGGACGATAGACACAAAGGTATTAAAGAGATTAGCTACCAATGGGCTTTGATTTATATCAGTGAGGCAAGCTGAAATTTTTTTCAAATCAAATGGATCAAATGGCTCTGAGCACTATAGAACTTAACTTCTGAGCCCATCAGTCCCCTAGACTTAGAACTACTTAAACCTAACTAACCTAAGGACATCACACACATCCATGACCGAGGCAGGATTCGAACCTGCGACCGCAGCGGTCGCGCGGTTCCAGACTGAAGCGCCTAGAACCGCTCGGCCACTCCGGCTGACGAAAATTTTTTCCGGACTGGGATTCACACCTGTGCCTCCTATTTACAAGGCAGCCGCACTGATCACTACGCCTCCCGGACACAGCAATCATCGAAACTGCATGTACTACCCTAGCGAGGCTCCCATCAGACCCAAATTCACGAGCTCCACCGCACACTACTGAGGTAGTGTCCTTGCTCATTAGCCTCATTACTCGTGGCATCTCGCCAATTCACTTTAGAGTATGAGGATGACGTGCATCTGCACTGAAGGGATGTTTTGTTAAAAGCCCCTCCTTTCCCATACTGGCATGATGGCAATACAAAAGGTCTACTGCCATCTTTGCATACTGGTTAGTTTTCACCAGATGAGGTCTCCAATTATGTGCTTACTGCCATGTTTGCGTACATCACCATTAATGCGTGATCTAGACGTAGCGTCTTTGATTGGTAGTCAAAACTTAATCGGTCCCGCCAGCGCTTAAATTCCGATTAATAATCAACAATGCCAGCCGAAGACTTCCGGCATAAGACGTCACCCTCATTGTGCCAACGGCCTTGTCAAAGGGGACGGAGGAGCGCACAGGACAGAGGTTCAGGGCACTCTCTTGTCCTAGGGGTGGGAAACTGCCCCTACAGACGGAAGAATCAGCAGTGATCAACGGCATGGGGATGCAGAAGGCAATGGGAACACTGCATTAAAGACAAGTAACGTGTATTCACAGGATATGTGGCCTGTAATTGAAAAAGTGTCATGATGATCTCTCCATTGGTAAACGATTCCGGACTAATCCTACATTCGGAACTCTTGGAGGGTGATACCAAGGGGGAGGTTACCATGATAAACAGACTGAATAATCAACGAGAAGATAACGTTCTACGAGTCGGGGCGTGGAATGTCAGAAGCTTAAACGTGGTTGGGAAGCCAGAAAATCTGGAAAACGAAACTCAAAGGCTCAGTCTAGATATAGTATGTGTCAGTGAAGTGAAATGGAAAGAAGACAAGGATTTCTGGTCAGGGCAGTATAGGATAATACCAACAGCAGCAGAAAATTTTATAATGGGAGTAGGGTTCGTTTTGAATAGGAAGGTAGGGCAAAGAATGTGTTACTGTGAACAGTACAGCGATGGGGTTACCCTTATCAGAATCGACAGCAAATCAACACAGACAACGGTAATTCAGGTTTACATGCTGACGTCGCAAGCTGAATATGAAGAGGCAGAGAAAGTATATGAGGATATTGGTGGGGTAATGCAATACGTAAAGGGAGATGAAAATCTAATAGTCATGTGGGACTGGAATGCAGTTGTAGGGGAATGAGTAGAAGAGAAGGTAAGAGGAGAATATGGGCTTGGGCAAGGAATGAGGGAGGAGAAAGGCTTATTAAGTTCTGAAGTAAATTTTAGCTCGTAATAGCGAATACTGTGTTCAAGAATCACAAGAGAAGGAGGCATACTTGGAAGAGTCCGAGTGGTAAAGTAAGATTTCAGTTAGATTACGTCATGGTCAGACAGAGATTCCGAAATCAGACACTGGATTGTAAAGCATAACCAGGAGCAGATATAGACTCAGATCACTATATGGTAGTGATGAGGAGTAGGCTGAAGTTTAAGACTTTAGTCAGGAAGCACAGTTGAAGAGGAATTGACATTTCTAAAAAGTGCCATCATAGAATTTGCAAAGAAAAATATAGGTACAAAGAAGGTAACTGCAAAAAACCATGGGTAACGGAAGAAATGGCTGCATGAAAAATGTGAAGAAATCGAGAAAGAAATGATTGTCGGAAGGACTGACTCAGCATACAGGAAAGTCAAAACAATCTTCGGTGATTATTTTCAGCCATAATGGCTATGTTTGTGAACCGTGACTGTGTGGGATAATTATTTATTTCAAGTTTCTGCTACCAGTCACTTTTCATTTTATGTTTAATCTAACATAATTCAACGCGTTAAGAACATGTTTTGTTCATCTTTAGAATCGTCCATTCCTTTTCAACTGTGCTGCCTTCTGAGCTGTTCCTTATTGCTGTGGCCTTAGAGAACTTCAAGCGTATCTCGATATTCCTTAGTACTTCCGTCTCCCACAGAAATAGAAATTTTCATACATAACACAAAGCTTAGAGATAACATTCTTAATTAAATAACCGAATTCAAAAACTCAAAATTCTTCAACAAACTTAAGCCAGTTCTAACTCAATAGATTCAAGATATGTCAATGTAAATAATTGACTACAAATCTGTCAGTACCAAGAATATCGATACAAAACCTCGATAATCGATACAGACTCACATGCTACAGTCCGCCAGCTTGTGTTGTGTGTATAACATCGAAGCAATTTGTGCAGTGAATTACGTTGGCAATCAGTGACATGATTATAACGTGCAATAGTGTAATGTCAATCAACAGCTCCGCCATTACACCAGTGAGGCGAGTGAAGCAGCAAGATTATAAAATTGTAAGTGATCAACTGTCATATAAAAGCCTTTCACACTATTTTCGTAACACATAACTGATGCAAATCTATCGGAATCCTATACAGGCTGTGATATACATAGTCAACCACAAAGAAGAAAACCAGCAGAAGACATCACAGATTTCGATTTCTAGCCATACACTGCCCCCCTCCTTCGACCCAAATGCCAAGCCAGCAGCTACAGTAAACAATGGACCAAGTGTTCTAAATTAATCTAGTTTAAGACTGTTTATTTTTAAGTAACATTTCTCTATGTATGTATACAGGGGGCTACAAAAAGGTACGGCCAAACTTTCAGGAAACCTTCCTCACACACAAAGAAAGAAAATATGTTATGTGGACATGTGTCCGGAAACGCTTACTTTCCATGTTAGAGCTCGTTTTATTACTTCTCTTCAAATCACATTAATCATGGAATGGAAACACACAGCAACAGAACGTACCAGCGTGACTTCAAACACTTTGTTACAGGAAATGTTCAAAATGTCCTCCGTTAGCGAGGATACATGCATCCACCCTCCGTCGCATGGAATCCCTGATGCGCTGATGCAGCCCTGGAGAATGGCGTATTGTATCACAGCCGTCCACAATACGAGCACGAAGAGTCTCTACATTTGGTACCGGGGTTGCGCAGACAAGAGCTTTCAAATGCCCCCATAAATGAAAGTCAAGAGGGTTGAGGTCAGGAGAGCGTGGAGGCCATGGAATTGGTCGGCCTCTACCAATACATCGGTCACCGAATCTGTTGTTGAGAAGCGTACAAACACTTCGACTGAAATGTGCAGGAGCTCCATCGTGCATGAACCACATGTTGTGTCGTACTTGTAAAGGCACATGTTCTAGCAGCACAGGTAGAGTATCCCGTATGAAATCATGGCGGTGAATCGAGGAAGTACAGTACATACTGACGAAACTAAAATGAGTTCTAAAATGGAAATTAAGCGTTTCCGGACACATGTCCACATAACATCTTTTCTTTATTTGTGTGTGAGGAATGTTTCGTGAAAGTTTGGCCGTACCTTTTTGTAACACCCTGTATATGTTTCAACACCTGAAGATGAGCAAAACATGTTCGAAACGCGTTGTATTATGTTAGATTAAGCATAAAAGAAAAAGTGACTGGTAACAGAAACTTGAAATAAACAATCTTCGGTGACATTAAAAGCCAGGATTAAGAGTGGAACGGAAATTCCACTATTAAGTGCAGAGGAGAGAGCGTATGGGTGAAAAGAATACACTGAAATCCTCTATGAGGGACAAGATTAATCTGATGTGATGGAAGAAGAAACAAGAGTCGATTTACAAGAAATGGGGGATCCAGTATTAGAATTAGAATTTAAAAGTGCTTTGGAGGACACACGATCAAATAAGGCACAAGGGATGGATAACATTCCATCAGAATTTCTTCAATCGTTGGCCGAAGTGGCAACAAAACGACACTTCACATTGGTGTGTAGAATGTATGAGTCTGGCGTCATACCATCTAACTTAAGGAAAAAAATCATCCACACAATGCCGAGGACTTCAAGAGCTAAAATGTCCCACAATCAGCTTAACAGCTCATGCATCGAAGTTGCTGACAAGAATAATATACAGAATAACGGAAAAGAAAATTGCGGATGTGCTCCGTGACGATCAGTTTGGCTTTAGGAAAGGTAAAGGCACCATACAGTCAATTCCGGCGTTGCTGTTGACAATGGAAGCAAGACTAAAGACACGTCAAGACACGTTTATAGGATATGTCGATCTGGATAAAGCTTTCGACAATGTAAAATGGTGCAAGGTGTTAGGAATTCTGAGAAAGATACGGATAAGCTATGGGGAGAGACGGGTAATATACAATATGTACAAGAACCAATAGGGAATAATAAGAGTGGATGAAGTGCTAGATTGAAAAGAGTGTAAGACAGGGATTTAGTCTTTCGACCCTACTGTTCAATCTGTACATCGAAGAAGCAATGATGGAAATAAGAGAAAGTTTCAGGAATGAAACTAAAATTCAAGGCGAAAGGATATCAATGATAAGTTTTGCTGGTGACATTGCTATTCTGAGTGAGAGTGAAAATGAATTACATGATATGCTGAATGGAATGAACAGTTTAATGAGTACAGAAATGGACTGAGGGTAAATCTAAGATTGACAAATGTAATGAGATGTAGCAGAAATGAGAACAGCGAGAAACTTAATATCAGGTTTGATGGTCACGAAGTAGATGAAGTGAAGGAATTCTGTTAGCTAGGCAGTAAAGTAAGCAATGACGGAGGCAGCAAGGAGGACATCAAAGGCAGACTAGCAATGGCAAAAATTTCTGGCCAAGAGAAGTCTACTAGTAGCAAACATAGGCCTTAATTAGAGAAAGAAATTTCTGAGAACGTACGTCTAGAGTGCAGAATTGCATGGTAATGAAACATGGACTGTAAGAAAACCAGAACAGAAGAGAATCGAAACATTTTAGATTTGATGCTACAGGCGAATGTTGAAAATTAGATGGACTGATAAGGTAAGGAATAAGAACGTTCTGCGCAGAATCGGAGAGGAAAGAAATATGTGGAAAACACTGATAAGGAGGAAGGACAAGACGATATCACGTCTGTTAACACATGAGAAAATGACTTCCGTGGTAGCAGAGGGAGTTGCAGAGGACAAAAACAGTAGGTGTATACAGAGAGTGGAATACATCCAGCAAATAGTTGAGGACGTAGGTTGCAAGTGCTACACTGAAATGAAGAGGTTGGCAGAGGAGAGGAATTCGTGGCCAGTTAGATAGATTAAAAACGGTTGATTAAATAAAACGCGCTCACCTGGAGATGCACTGGGTCAAAGTTGAACGTAGGGTTGCGGTTTCAAAGGCAGAGGAAAAAAAGTGCCAAAGCACCGATGTTGCCATCTCGATCAACATCAGCATACCTGTAATAGTTGGGTTCATTATTGATTAGTGTGTGATAGGTCATATATCGAATTCACAGTGTAGGGTAGTGTTGGCGAATTTTTTGTGCGTTAGTGTGCGAGATTGTCTGCTTCCCTACTCTAGCCTGTTGGTCGACTGTGGTAGCAGCTGGCATATCCAATCTATATTGCTGATGTGCCGTGTTTTTGTTTGTTAGTGTATGTTAGCTTGCCATAGGTGTCGGGAGTCCTAGCTAACTATGTCTTTGGCCGCTTATGTTCCCAACTACGGTTGTGACCATAGTTTCTCAGAGTAAGGATGAAAGTATTGTTCGAGTGTCTCGTTTTCCTGTGTAGTCGTGGGGCGAGTTTTTAAAATTCTTCCTTGAGGGTTTCAAGGCGGTCTTCACTGTGAAGGTCCACAGTGCAGGTGCAGCTTGGAGCGTTGCTAATGATGCGTAGCACTTTCTTCTGTATGATCTCCAGGCAGCGCAGTCATGTAGGAGCTGCATATCCCCAGACGGGAAGTGCGTACACCAACATAGGTCTAATCGGTGTCATGTATATAGACCTCGACACCTGCTATTTAGTGTGCTTTCCCTGTTGAGCGCTGGGTAGAGTTGTTTGAGCCTCGCGAGCCCTCTGTTTGCAACGTATTCTATGTGGTACCATCACGTAAGTTTCCGGTACATCCAGACACCGAGTATCTGACTTTCTCTTGGAAACGTGTCGGGCCAGCATGTAGTGTTACCTGTCTATCATGTTGACGTTTGCGCAGCAGCTTCGGCATGCGCGTGAACAGAACTGCGTTGCACTTGCGACGTTTATTTTAATACGCCATCGTTCCAATCAAGTCTCAGCAGTTCTGGGTGCCATCTGTATTCGTAAATTTATCTTCGACAGTTTCCAATCTTGAGCAAGAATAATTGTTTGATCCGCGTAGCTGGCTAATGTTGTGTTTTGTGTTGCTAGAAAATCATTAATGCAGAGGTGAAGAAGATGTGCCCCAAAATGCTACACTGGGGTTCTCCTGCTTGGACACCTTGTTGTGTCGATTCTTTGCACTGCACGTCAGTGATGAAACATCTGTTCGTGAGAACAGCATCGCTTGGTTTGCGTATCAGGCCGTTATGCCAGAGACGGCCGAAAGCTTTCTCGATATCCAGGAGCACGGCCCCTATGGCTTTGTTCGTGTTGTTAGCGTGTGTTATATGTTCGACTACACGGAGGAGTTGTGTTTTGAGTGGTGACTCCTGAAGCCGAATTGCTCAGGTCTTAGTGTGTCATTGGCTATGGAGTGCCTAGTGATGCGTTTCAGTATTCTCTTCTCAACAACCTTGCTAAGCGAGCACAACAGACTGATGGGTCGGTAAATTTGTGGGAGGGAGTGATCTTCCCTTGGCTTCCTGAACATTAGGACCTTTAGCACCTTCCAAAAGTCATAGAAGTGTTGATGTTTTAATACGGCATTCATTATGTGTGTAAGGTATTCTACGGCTCTATCCGTTATGTGCTGGAGGACACGGTTTTGAATGACATCGGGACCAGGTGCTTTCCTAGCATTGGTATGCTTGGGAGCCTACGTAATTTTATTTATGCTAGTAGTCTGATTTTTTCGCACTCGGCTACAAGTCGTGTAACTTCCAGGTCCATTTTAAGTGTGAATACTGGTTCTGAAGGAGCCAAATTCGTAATGAAGGACGCTGCAAATGTTTCAGCCATAAGCTCTGTCTTCTCCTTTGCAGAGTATACAGAGCCGTCTGGTCGTTGTAGAGTAATGTTTCTCCCTGGTGAAGTGTCTGCCTAGCTTCCACACTCGAGTACGTGTTGTACCTAACCCTGTGAGTTTCTGTCCCCATTGTTGGTTTCTAGATGTTTGTATTTTCTGCCGTATTAGTCCATGGAGTCTGTTACGTGCAGTTTTTACAACAGTCACCTGATACTCTGCCAGTATCTCCTGAAGCAGTTCCTCATTGAGATTAGCCCAGGATTTCCTGGGGCAGGGCCGTCGAATGTTGTTGTGGTGTAGTATATGGAATGGCGTCAGACATTGCTTCTTGGACAGCAGTAGTAAGAGGCTCCACCGCCTCATCAATTTGTTACGTGTTTTTTATTTCCTGAAGCTCTGGAATACGACTGTCAAGCGTTTCCTTGAACAGAGATAATTGTGCATCATCTAAGAAATTAGTTTTCGGGTAATGTTCCACTGTCAGGTAATACAGCTCCGTAGAAAGAACTGCTACATTATAGTACAGAAGGTAAACGAAATTCATACTCAATGAGACGACCAGAAATGACACTTTAATTGAAATAAAATATATGCACTGACTTCATCGCGATTTATGACGGTCCTCTGAATATTGCAAAAGGCGTGACATAGCTTTAATAGGATATGTCACCATGCTCTAAAACGTACTCCCATGCCGGCCACAAGGTTGATATGATTGTGGTTGGGCCGTTCCATTCCTTGTTTAAATGTTCAAACGTGTGTGAATTCTTAAGGGACCAAACTGCTGAGGTTATCGGTCCCTAGACTTACATACTACTTAAACTGACTTATGCTAAGAACAACACAAACACCCATGCCCGAGGGAGGACTCGAACCTCCGGCGGGAGGGGCCGCGCAGTCCGTTACATGACGCCTTTAGCCGCGTTGCCATTCCACGCTGCCGTTCCATTCCTCCATCAACGCGACCGGCAAGTGTTGCATGGTTGATGGTGCATGTGGATGCACTGCTGTAGCTCACCCCAATGCATCCCACACATGCTGGATGGAAGCTAAGTCGGGGGAAGGGCAGGTCACTCCGTCCGCCGAATATCCTCTCTTTCCAAGAGCTCCTCCACCGGCGCTGTTCGAAGCAGTCTCTTATTGTCACCATAAAAATGAAACCAGTGGTACGTGGATCCCTATTCGTACCACACTTACCTACCATATCTTAGATACAATAAAGGAAAAAGCGGGGTGGTTCAAATGGTTCAATAGGTTCAAATGGCTCTAAGCACTATGGGACTTAACATCTGAGATCAGTCCCCTAGACTTAGAACTACTTAAACGTAATTAACCTAAAGACATCAAACACATCCATGCCCGACGCAGGATTCGAACCTGCGACCGTAGCAGCCGCGCGGTTCCGGACTGAAGCGCCTAGAACCACTCGGGCACTGCGGCGGGCAAGCGGGATGGAGTCATGGTTGGTAGGCTCGATTTATAATTAAGACAGTTTATTGACATTACACCACTAGATAAAGGTTTGCAAATACAGTTTGAAACCCAACGTACACAGTATTCAAATAAACAATCCCTTAAGAGAACGTTATAAAAAAAACTTAATGTGCAAGGCATTTATAGAACCTTAAGCATAGGAATTATCAATTACGTCACATACCCACTTCATCAAACTCCTTAAAACCAGTTATTACATTAAGATGGCCACACTTAACATTCTTCACTAAAATACCCTTATAAACTTACTATTTCAGTCAGTTAAAGAAGCACTTGTTAAAAGGTTAATTACAAACTTAACGTTGCCGGCGCTAGTGCCAAGCTAAGTTGCAATCACTTAACATGATAGAACCACTTACACCGAAAACTGCAGCAGAAAAACTGATCTTTAAAAATGAATGTTCACCTGCTCAGATGTGTTAATAAAAGACTATTAGAAGGAGCTGCGCAAGGAACTCAGCACGTGCTATGCAATTTATAGTTTAGCCAGTTGCCAGTCGCTACTATTTAAGGAAGCAGGTTCGTATAAGAACAGATTACATACAATATATATTTGTATACCTACCAGCTTAATCCGCCTTGGCGGAAGGAATATAAATACTAAACTTTGGAGGGCGGTATGAGAAAAACTCCCGGTAGTGGCCAGGTTCTTAAACACTGCCAGGCCTAGCCATCGGATGACATTTCACTCACCGCCAAGACGTTGGCACAGTCAAAGGTTTTTGGGCGAATCACAGAGACATTCGAATAACTCTGAAACATAAAAACACTCGGCAGAACCTTTGACTCCATATATGTGTAAGCGTGTAAAGGAACAATGTACTCTACTGACAAATTCGCAACTTTGACCTTAAGCATTTTACACATGGGCAACTGTATTAATAGGGTGCAGGCTTTGAAAACGCTAACATAGAATCATTTCATTACAAGAAACACAGAGCACTAGTAAAACTTCTGAGAAAGTTCACTGAACTGTTCCACACCATCTTAAAGTTCGACAATAAAAGTCTCACCATAATAATAAAATTTAAATGGCTCTGAGTGCGCCGGTCAACAAAACACAATTACGAAAACTTGCTTCATATCACGTACACAATACGGAGCGGGTTCCACAGCTTCACCGCTTCACTTCAAATTTTGTTCCCCGTGAAGTCACAGAACTTGTATATCCAAGCTGCCCATGGCACCAAAACGCCCTACCAATTTCACACCACAACATATAACGGTCATCACGCTCGTTCGGCAGCCGTTGACACTCGTCTCCCAGCGAATGTCACGAGTTCTCGAGGGTTACCCGTCGAAGGCTAACAACCAACTCGCTTCGCCCGCCAATCCGGAAGATAAGACACGCGAAAGCAAAGTTACCTTAGCTGAACCGCGATCGAGCTCAACGATACACGAACAAAATAACACTGGCGCCAGCTCACCACGGCTCAACCAGAACAGTATGAATTCCTGAAAAGCAACACACGGGGAGAACCACAGTCTCACAATGTCGTTGACTAGTTAGTGTACCGTATTCGGAGGTCAGTAGCCCACGACACCTTATGCCTTTCTACATTACAGCGATATTGCAGTGTCTGTGTTGTTAAAAACGATTCAGTGTTTTTTCTGACAAGCTGCAGCGGCTTTCAATTAAAAATGTCCTCCACCTGTACTGGAATTACATAATGTGTACGAGTGCAGGTTATGATGTGTCAACAATGGCATGTTGATGTCCACGTCTGGCCGTTGGGTAGTGCACAAAAAATGTTCAAATGTGTGTGAAATCTTATGGGACTTAACTGCTAAGGTCATCAGTCCCTAAGCGTAAACACTACTTAACCTAAATTATCCTAAGGACAAACACAGCCGCGCTCGATTAGCCGAGCGGCCTATGGCGCTGCAGTCATGGACTGTGCGGCTGGTCCCGGCGGAGGTTCGAGTCCTCCCTCGGGCATGGGTGTGTGTGTTTGTCCTTAGGATAATTTAGGTTAAGTAGTGTGTAAGCTTAGGGACTGATGACCTTAGCAGTTAAGTACCATAAGATTTCACACACATTTGAACATTTGACAAACACACACACCCATGCCCGAGGGAGGACTCGAACCTCCGCCGGGACCAGCCGCACGGTAGTGCACAGATAGGGAAAGTTGTTAGGGCGACCGCTCCCGTAATGCGGGAAATTCAGGTTCGACTCCTCGTCCGGCACAATTTTTTTTTCCATTAGACAGCTGATGGTTGTCCGTACAGGCAACTGTGAATATATTTCATGCATACCATAACATCTGGGTCACCAAAAAGATCATGCTAGACATTGTTCATGGGTGCGTAACGTTTTCCCAACTCTTGCCATATGAGAATGTGTCCAGCATTGCCAACCGCGCTAGTGGAGGAGCTGGCGACCCTACCACCTTCTTATCAACCTTTTAGCCTTTCACAGTGCAGGGCGTGCACTGCCGTCGGTGTTTATCTCACACCCAGTAAAGGACCCTGTCTCATCCTGGGTAATGTCCAAGGGACCATCATGAATCGCGGTGACGTCAATGTTATTACTGTATTCTAATAAAAGTGTCATTTACGTTCGTCTCAGTGCTTATCCTTTCAGATACCTTCTGTTTCTGCACAATATTGCAGTAGTTCTTTGCATTTATGCTCCAAATTGGGCAGTGAACACTATGTGAAAGTTACTTTCGGCCTTAAATTTAGCACACCGACGTACTTTGCACATGTTATTCTTTTAAATATCGAAACGCGAATTAAGTTGAATGCTTATTTATAAGACGCACAGGATCAACAACATTCAAATTCATTTGCCTAGTCTGTCACAAGACGAGTTATTCTTGTCACATTTTTCATTGAATGCACGGCAGTTATTCAGCTATGAGTAGCGAGCGGTGAATAAAGTGGACGGCGGGCGGCGTGTAGCAGGACCAGACAGAGGTGTGTGCATATGTGTGTGTGCGTGGAGGCGCGTGGGCTCCGGCGGTGCGTGTCGCGCGCCCGGCCGGAACTAACGCGTCTGGCCCGGACCGGACGGCGGTGGCCGCTGCCCGCGGCTCCGCGCGACCCACAGCCTCCAGGCCGCGGCCGCAGCGCCGACCTTGTCCGAAGGCCCCGGACGATGACCCGGCGCAGCGCCGCGCAGCGCCCCGCCGCACAGTGCACTGCCGGCGCACCGGAGGGGTTGCCCGCTCTCGCCCCCGACCGTTCTATTGCGATATCGGGTTGTCGAGGCGCGAAAGCAAAACCCTGAAGGCGAGTCACTCTCATTTACAACGAGGTTAAACTGATGGATGCACACAATCACAGACACGTCTGGATGGTAGGAGAGAGTGAAGGCTGAGCTGGTGGCCACGGGTCGTTTTAGTAAAAGCCTTACACTTTTATGTAGCCGGCCGGGTGGCAGAGCGCTTCTAGGCGCTACAGTCCGGAATCGCGCGACCGCTACGGTCTCAGGTTCGAATCCAGCCTCCGGCATGAATGTCTGTGATGTCCGTAGGTTGGTTAGGATTAAGTAGTTCTATGTTCTAGGGAACTGATGACCTCAGCAGTTAAACCTCATAGTGCTCAGAGCCATTTGAACCATTTTTTTATGTAAACAAATTTTCAAATTCCTTAGCTAACTTTCGGACGGGAAAACAGCATGGAAAAGAAGCCTCGAAAGTGGCAAGGAAATTTGGGTATTAAGACCTACACTATGTGATCAAAAGTATCCGGACACGCCCAAAAACATACGTTTTTCCTATAAGGTCCATTGTGCTGCCACCTACTGCTGGCTACTCCGTATCGGCGCCCTCGATAGTCATTAGATATCACGAGAGAGCAGAATGGGGGTTCCGAGGAACTCACGGACTTTGAACGTGGTCAGTTCAAAAATGGTTCAAATGGCTCTGAGCACTATGGGACCTAACTGCTGAGGTTATCAGTCCCCTAGAACTTAGAACAATTTAAACCTAACTAACCTAAGGACACCACACACATCCATGCCCGAGGCAGGATTCGAACCTGCGACCGTAGCGGTCGCGCGGTTCCTGACTGTAGCGCCTAGAACCGCTCGGCCACACTGGCCGGCCGTGGTCACTTGATTTGGTGTCACTTATGTCATATGTCTGTTCGCGACATTACCACACTCCTAAACATCCGTAGGTCCAGTGTTTCCGATGTAATAGTGAAGTGGAAACGTGAAGGGACACGTACAGCACAAAGGTGTACAGGCCGACCTCGTCTGTTGACTGACAGAGGCCGCCGACAGTTGTAGAGGGTCATCATGGGTAATAGGCAGACATCTATACAGACCAGCACACAGCAATTCCAAACTGCATCAGGATCCACTGCCAGTACTATGACAGTTTGGCGGGACGTGAGAAAACTTGGATTTCATTGTCGAGCGGCTGCTCATAAGCCACACATCACGCCGGTAAATGCCAAACGACGCTTCGCTAGGTGTAAGGAGCGTAAACATTGGACGATTGAACAGTGGAAAAACATTGTGTGGAGTGACGAATCACGGTACACAATGTGGCCATCCGATGGCGGGGTGTCGGTATGGCGAATGTACGATGAACGTCAACTGCCAGCGTGTGTAGTGCCAACAGTGATATTCAGAGGCGGAGGTGTTACGGTGTGGTCGTGTTTTTCATGGAGAGGGCTTGCACCCCTTGTTATTTTGCGTGGCTATATCACAGCACAGGCCTACATTGACGTTTTAAGCACCTTCTTGCTTCCCACTGCTGACGAGCAATTCAGGGATGGCGATTGCATCTTTCAACACGATCGAGCACCTGTTTATTATGCACGGCCTGCGGTGGTTACACGACAATAACATCCCTGTAATTGACTCGCTTGCACAGAGTCCTGGCCTGAATCCTACAGAACACCTCTGGGATGTTTTGGAACGCCGACTTCGTACGAGGTCCCACCGACCGACATCGATACCTCTCCTCAGTGCAGCACTCAGTGAAGAATGGGATCCCATTCCCCAAGAAACCTTCCAGCACCTGATTGAACGTATGCCTGCGAGACTGGAAGCTGTCATCGAGGCTAAGGGTGGGCCAACAACATATTGAATTCCAGCATTACCGAAGGAGAATGCCACGAACTTGTAAGTCATTTTCAGTCAGGTGTCCGGATACTTTTCGATCACATAGTGTATATTTTGCACTTTTGCGTGAGAACTAGCCTATGGCTATGAGCCAGTAACCGACTGCCAGCACAGAACATTTCAGCCAGATAAGGCCGCAAATTCACTGCTTAATCCTAACTGCTGTGCAAAAGCTGTACAGAATTTCCTGGAAGAATATAAGTGTGTACCGTCCGCTACCCGAACCTGGGAACTTTGTCCTTCTCGCGGAAGTGCTCTACCGACTACACATTCCAAGCACAACTCACGATCCATCCTCATGGCTTCATTTCTACCAATGCCTTCTTTCCTGCTTTGCTAAATTTACAGTTCTCCCTCATACCTTGCGGGACTGGCACTCTTGAAAGAAAGGATTTTGTTGAGAAATGGCTTAACCACTGTCTAGAGCTTTGTTTCCATAGAGGCCAGACGGAGTGTGTCCTGCAACGAGAGGCCATTCTCTTTGCTTTCCTTATCCGAAAAGGCCGATGGGTGAAAATGGGTGAACTAAGAAATTCAGAGTGTCTTGGTACCCTTAGTAATTCCTTTCCCATCTCCTTCGTCAACCGATTGGAAGAAACATGAGGCCTGGCAAAGCAAGTTTTCCCACTGGAAGAACACACTGACGAGAAATCCTAGTCCTCCAGGTTGAGGATTGTGCGATGAGCCAGCTTCCCATCCGTAGAAACGGAAAGCCAACTAAAATACGCAGTAATATGCGATTGTTTTAGTGGAATTCGACTGTAGAAACGAAAATGGACTTTGTGTTTTGGTGGATGGCATATACAAGGCATCCACAGTAAACAACAAAAAATTTTAACAGACGTAAGACATCACAACATTGATGTAGTTGTGCTTTTTGAAACAAAAAAGAAAGGTACTGCTTGTGAATTCGACCGTTATTTTAATGGAGTGGACAAGAGCATTAAGGCGAGATCAAGAATATCCATCTTTCTAAATGAACGGTGGTCAAAACATGTACCCTCGTGGGAAGCAGTTAATGAAAGGATGATAAGTTCAGTCTGAGAGCTGGAGCCTTGAATATACTGACAACAGGAGTGTTTGCCCGTACTGAAGACTCACCATTGAAAGAAAAGGAGATTTTGAATGGATGCTGATAGGAGTTACAGAAGTCGTTCCAGATGGTCATGACAAAATAGGGAATGAAAGGAAGAGTAAGACTATTTAGATGTATGGGGAGCATATTAGGAGTGAGAATGGGAAAAGTTGGTGGATTTATTGTAGCAGTATCAATTACGAGTATAAAATTATTTTTGGCTCGCAAGGAAATGCACAAATTTACATGGTATAACCACAGAGAAGGACTAAAATCAATTATTGATTACCCAATCTTTAGCAAAAGGCCAATTTAAAAATTCAGGATGTGGAGTTAAAAGACATGCCTGGTGGAATATAAAATTTATATCCCTTATTAATTCAGCAGCACTGGCGAACAGAAGAGCACGCAACATGCCGACCAGTCTGAGATCATAAGGTATAACTTCACTAGTTTAAGGGAAGACAGTACTAAAGACTTTCACCAACAGCTACTGGCAAAAAAATTACGTCGGTCCGGGGATCCAAACTGACATCTGTAACTTTCGTGGGCAAGTATTCTGCCAACGGAGCTATCCTAGCGTGACTCCCAGGCCGCCCTAAATACTTCACTTCCATCACTAACTCTTCTCTTGCCAACGATCTTTCTTCGAGTGTTAGTCCCGCAAGATATAAAAACATCTATCAGGCATGCAAGGCAGGAGAACAGGTACCGGTGGAAGTGAAACGGTGAGGGTGAGTTGTGAGTCGCTCTTGGATGTCTCACCCGGCAGAGCACTAAAGGCAAATGTCCAAGGTTCGAACCCCGGTCTGGCACACAGTTTTAATCTGTCAGGATCAGTGCATACACAGCAGCAGAGTGAAAAATTATTCTGTAACAAGTCCAATACAGTTTGTGAGCCTGCAGACCTGGCAAACCACATGAAACTAAGTAAGGCAAGAAACAAAGAGAGAGACTTCCACTAAGAAAAGAAAGAATAACAGACAGAGTGACTTCCCAAACGTAGGTGGAAACAGCAGAATGAAACAGCATACCTACCATTTACACGCCTTTATAGTCTTAGACTGCATATCTGTGTTCACAATCGAACTGTCAAGTGAAATACCAATGACGGCGAGTGTGACCTACGGTTATACACACATCAAAAAAAGTTTAGCATCACCCCGGTTACCAGAAATCCTGAAGATAGACGTTGATTGTGGGTACTGTATCACACACACAGTCCGTTTGACTGTTCAGAGATATCACTAAACCCGCTCAAAGATGCCATGCATGAGCAGCGCCTAAGAGACGGAGGGGGTCCGACAGCCGATCAGTTTCAGTCATTACACCAGGACGGAGGTATACGGCTCGTGTTGTCTGTAGTTCAACCATGCCTAGAAGGTCAATACCGCGTCCACATTGTTACTTTGTGCCAGGAAGGGCTCTCAACAAGGGAAGTGTCCAGGCGTCTCGGAGCGAACCAAAGCGATGTTGTTCAGACATGGAGGAGATACAGAGAGACAAGAACTGTCCATGACATGCCTCGCTCAGGTCGCTCAAGAGCTACTACTGCACTGGATGACCGCTACCTACGGATTATGGCTCGGAGGAACCCTGACAGCAACGGCACCGTATTGAATAATGCTTTTTGTGCAGGCACAGGATGTCGTGTTACGATTCAAACTGTGCGCAATAGGCTACATGATGCGCAACTATACTACAGAAGTCCATCTTTGCAACCACGACACCGTGCAGCGCGGAACAAATAGGCCCTACGACACGGCGAAATGGACCGCTCACGATTGGCATAACGTTCTCTTCACTATGCCATCAACCAGACAATAGTCGGAGACGTGTTTGGAAGCAACCCCGTCTGGCTGAACGCCTTAGACACACTGCCCAGTGAGTGCAGTGAGGTGTAGGTTCCCTGCTGTTTTCGGGTGGCATTATGTGGGGCCCACGTACGCCGCTGGTGGTCATGGAAGGAGCCGTAACGGCTGTACGATATGTGAATGCCATCCTCCGACCGATAGTGCAATTATATCGGTAGCATATTGGCGAGGCATTCGTCTTCATAGACCACAATTCGCTTCCCCATCGTGTACATCTTGTGAATGACTTCTTTCAAGATAACGACATCGCTCGACTAGAGTGACCAGCACGTTCTCGTTCTCCAGACATGAACCCTATCGAACATGCCTGGGATAGATTGAAAAGGGCTGTTTACGAACGACGTGATCCGTCAACCACTCTGAGGAATCTACGTCAAATTGCAGTTGAGGGGTGGGACAATACTAGTATTACACTAGTATCGCGTACATGGTTACCCTAAAAGATACATCGCACTTACTCAGAATTCTCACAGATGCCTTATTCTTCCAACCTCACTCACAACCATTTACACCAAGTGTTAGCTTCATTACATAACTCTTCATTGCGGTAAAAGTCAAAGAGAGTCTCATTCTCATGAAACTAGAGTTGGGAATAGCCACAGGAATCACGAACTACCATCTCAGATAAAGTTCTACTAGAGGTGGTTTGCCTTTTGCTCCTTCCAACCTATTATACAGCGTCAAGTGCGTATTGGCGTCGTGTTAGTACAGCGAAGTGTTTTTAAGCATCAAGAGGACACAGCGAAACCTGGTGACGCCACGTAGCCTACTCTTCTTCAGCTGCCGAACTAGTTATATCCATGAAAGACGTTGGACATATATCGAATTTAGTCCATCACAGTGGCGCAAATTCTGGTGATCAGGAACGTGACGCCGACATCTCTCTTCGCCTTGTCACTCAAATATTGGTACCATAGAGCATAGAGCATAGAGCCACGGCACAAGGGTGCGTCCGCGTGGAGGCTACTTTTTATTTCTTCAGTTAGGCCTCCCTTCTCTCCTTACAGCTTCGCCTTAGTCACTCCGCCTCACCTCGCCATTGTCTGCGCGAAAAATCAATTTAAATTAATTTATCAAGTCTTCCACAGTTAGCTTCAAAAGTAAACACCTCTTCTAGCTCAGTAAATATACAGATGATTCGACTTAAGCGACTGCGTGAAAAAAAAACAAATTGCTTTACCGTCTTTCGAGCGTTAGCAATGAAAGCCCTAAGCCTTGGACACAATCAAAATACCGGAGATTAGATCTGTGTTTTCGTGTTGCAAGGTTGACTTACAATCCGTGGCAACAACCGCAGTACGATGATAGTTGGTGGGGCGAGCTGGATCGACGGTAACGAGATAACGAAGTGTCTTGATTTTGGCTGTCCAACGTAAGTTTTACTATGTGACGTTTGAAGCTTAAGCAGTTGTGACAGTCACATCTGTCCGTCTCAGGGTAATTGAGAGAGGTCTGAAATAAATCAGTATCCACGTGCAACTTCTGTATCTTCAGAAAGGAAACATCGACAAGTAGAGATACGCACCTTTCCAGCTGGTTGAGAAATACTGATATTCTTCTGATTACGACCAGCTTCTCCCTCAGCAAGTTCCATGTATTGTACTACTCGAACACACAAAGTCACGATCGGTGTTGTCTTGCATGTGGCACTTGCCATAAAGGGGTTTTGCTCAAAGAATATGATCCAAGCGCTTCATCGGTGGTACATCATACTAGGATTAAACATCTTACAGTAAAAATAATAAATCCTTGTCCGTATCTTTAACCAGTAGGAAACCAGGGAAGTGTCGGGATTGATGGTGGTTGAGTGGGGAATGTTGAGGGGTGAGGGGGGGGGGAGGGGTACGGTGAGGTAGCTTGAAGCCTAGGCAGGTAGTTCATAGGTTCACCATATGTCCAGGTAATTACTTTCAGTTATTAGGTGCTTGTAAATATAGTTCAGGTTGTCTTTTCCTTGCATGTCAGCGTAAAAGGAGGCGGGAACTAAGGTATTGGCAGCAGAGAAGTAGTAACACAGAATGTGTCAGGCAGGAGAGCACAGCTACTTCGAACGTGGGCAGTTCTAGGGGTGTCACCTGAGTGTCAGATCCATCAGGAACGTGTCAACCCTTCTCAGGCTGCTAATGTCCACCGTTAGTGACGTGATTGTGAAGAGAAAACGCGAAGGTAAACCAATACCAGGCAGACTGCGTGAACCCATGGACAGAGACAGACTGCGATTGTAAAAAATTGCATGAAGTCAGCGAAAAATATCAATCGTGAGTTCCAAAGTGCTACCACCAGTCCAGATAGCGCAGTGAATGTGTGTATGGAGTGAAAATGAATGTGAAATCACTGGGTCAAATCGATGTTGTTCTCACCTTGGGTAGCTTTAGAGAACCGGTGTTTGAGGTAGACTGTGTAAGAATTCTACTGCTTCTATCGTGTATTTTCGTACGTAAGAAGACGTGAAGTAATTTTTCCCATACGCAATTAGACTGTGACAGGAAGTGAATAATGTTGGTACAAACTACACTCCAACATGTAATGAGGATATACTCGTACATTGATAACGAAGACATTATTACCGCCTGATTAATAGCAGACTGGTCTACCACTGCAACGCAGTACAGCAGAGATTTTACGTGGCAGGGGTTCAGCAAGTCGTTGAGAGGTGTTCGATTCGATCAGGCGACACATACACGTTGGTAGGCCGTCCAGTCTCCATGATTCGGCGTCCACTGTAATTGACAATGTCGTTGGGTCAACCTAGGAACGCATAGGAGTCTTTCGCTGTGCAGCGCCAATGTTCAGCCAAGTGCACAGAAAGGTGTATTCCGAAGCCCCAGCATTGTACCCTATTGTCAGATCTATACGACATGACCTGTGTACAGATCATCGTCGATCTTGCTTTACAAAGGCGACAAGCATCCACCCTTCACGTCCTTGATCAGTCGTGGACGTCCAACACCTTTTCTCGCCTGTTCGTGGTTTCGTCGTCCTTCAACGACTTTCCATAAACACGAGGGTAACATGTGAACAACTGAACAACTTCCGTACTGCACGTTCCCAGGAGCCCATACCAACCTGCCTTTTTCAATGTTCTCTCAAATAAGCTACTTAAAACAAGTTATGCCGGCCGAAGTGGCCGTGCGGTTAAAGGCGCTGCAGCCTGGAACCGCAAGACCGCTACGGTCGCAGGTTCGAATCCTGCCTCGGGCATGGATGTTTGTGATGTCCATAGGTTAGTTAGGTTTAACTAGTTCTAAGTTCTAGGGGACTAATGACCTCAGCAGTTGAGTCCCATAGTGCTCAGAGCCATTTGAACCATTTTTTGAAAACAAGTTAATTGCATCGGCATCCTTTAATACCAACTCTCCCAACATCGATAACTGATTATTTTGGGTCGCCAGCCTCACTATAAAAGGTTCACCAAGTGAGACAAGGGGAATTATTCTAAACGGAAACCATTGGCCTATTTGAGAGTTGCAGAGACACAGCATCCGTTCGTAAGGATCGTCAAACTGTAGGGAATCCATTAAAGAAATACAGACACAATACACTGTATAAACATAGTCTGTTATCACACAAATTTTACCGCAGACACTGAGAAAGAATGACGCCATATAGATTATAAGACACTGGTGAGGGGCATAGTTGTTGTATCCGGATTCCGTTCCTGCGACTGCCGGGTCTGGGTTGTTACTATGTGTTTTGGCAATGTTAGTTTCAGAGGGTGAACGGATGCCATTCCTGACGCCACTCCGTACTCCCCGGGTCAGAAGTAGTGAACCTCCGCTGTCTGTGTCAAGTGTAAACCGTGAAAGAGTGCGAATATTTGTCAAATGTCTGTGATTCTAGTAACTGAGGCGGGAAGTGGGGACCAGCCCGGTATTCACCTATTGCGATGTGGAAAACCGCCGAAAAACCATATCCACGCTGGCCAGCACACCGGCCCTTCGTCGTTAATCAGCCAGGAGGTTTGGATCCGGGGCTGACGCGCATACCCGAATCCAGGAAGCAGCGCATTAGCGCTCGCGGCCAACCTGGCAGGTCAAAGGGACTTAGTAATATAATTAAAAGTTGAAAGCGTTTTATTCACATCCATTAATGAAAGTTCCGGTTCTTTTACGCTCGGAAGAGGTTTCGTCTAGTCTCTGTACCTATATTGTATAATAAACGCTCGTTCATTACACAAGGACAAATAATGTTTAATATAATCTCTGTTACACCTTTAGACGCTTCTAGTCCTTCCTGACAGCTAGTAAAACGCACAAATAACGTGTCCTCCATTCTTCGACTTATCAGAGTTATCTGCTCCCACCCATCAATTAATCTACGGCACTTTACCATTGACAGTGACGCCTCGCCTCTGTGTTCTCCAGCGGCTCTTGACGAACTTCCACCCTTTTCTACCGGGCTGCTACCAACTCCTCACGCCGCTGCTACCATTTCACACTTTCACTACCATCCCTGACTCCGGACCAGCACCCACTTATCTTCAGTACTCTTTTCACTTTAGTACCCTGTCACACAAATTTTGGTCTTTGCCCTCTTTTAAATGGCTGTCTCTTAAACAACCAAACCGACGAGTTGTCATTGGTCCTCAATTCCCTCCTACCCCATTGCCTCTCTTGTTTCTGCCAGAGGAATTTCCCAGGATAACTGTGACCTGGGAACCACGTATTTCAGTCAATGGGAAAGCAACACTTGGCATCTGCCGACCCACCTCCGTTCTCAGCTTCAAAATAGTCTCGGAGTTCCCACAGCCGCAATAGTTCCACAACGACTCCAAAGGTCGCAAGGCATTCTGACAAACATTTCTGAGACTGGGTTGAGTTCTCGCAGTCCAGCGTTCCCAGGGTCCTCTTCCCCGAGTGAGCGGGCCGCCACCCTCTCCACCACTGGAAACTGTTTTCGAGAAAGCTATTTTCCTCGCCGCCGAAGCCGCAGGTTTCTTGCCTTACCATGACAATCTTCAGACTAAAGGCCCACAAAATTAACTGTCACACTTTATCAAGGTTCATTACGTCAGTGAATTTCCCCAGTCGGCATGTCCATTGGCCGCAACGCCAACAGGTGGAACTATACTGGCGGTAATCAGAGATCACTGAATTCATGTGACGCATAACGTGACTAGCACCTAGCACGTAACTTCTGCTTCAAGAATATTGAGAGTTCTGAAACAGCAGTATTGGTGCTGCACCAATGTTTTCCGGGTGCAGCATATTTAGTTTTTATCACTCATGAGCGCTGCGGCACCACTTCTGTAAACTTGTGTTTCCTTTTTAGGAAGATAAAAGACGATTCTAGCTTCAATTTTCATTTGGTAATTCTCGAAGGTACTGGACTGATCCATCGTTTACATGTAAATGCCGACTGAACGTTGGAGCGTATCAGTGCAAAGTGGTAGAAGAGAGCTGCAGCAGCCCAACCGGCTGGACCTCGTCGAGACATCAGGCAGTCTACCAAGTACAACGCGGGCTACTGATAAATTTGCGACAAAGGAAATTTGAAAGACTTGCCAGTTGAAAAACTAATCGCCATACAGCTATCCCTAGATCATGTGTAACACAAAGTGAGAATAAGTTATACTCGAACCCACTTTTTTAATAGCAGAATTAACCATGTGGTGAACTAAGCTCCTTTTGTTTAATGTGGTGAAAACTGAATGTTAGCCACAACTGATGTAATCCGACTTCTACCATAACAACAACAATAAAAATGAAATTAATTTATTGAACAAGTCAAAATCCATAGAAAATTATTCATATATTTATTCAAACAATCTTGTAAACACATATGTTAAAATTATGAAAATATTATTCGACGACAAGTTTAATTACGTGTAGATATATAGCACAAGTGTTGATCGATAAAATGGTTTCAAGCACTCGCATATCTATTATCGTACAAATAAGCGCTGCGTAAACCAAAATAACTGGATTAATAGTCAAACACACCTCCACCAAATGTCGATTTTGACTACGACATCTGCTGCAGCTCTCAGTCAATACAAACAAGTCACAGCTTTTGTTAGACTAGCGCTCGAGACGTATAATGGAGGACAGTAACTGTACTATCATCGTAATAGGAAATTCTCATGACGCGAAAATTCAGCAACCTGATTATTCTGCACTTTGCACTGACTGATACTTACTACGCATATGTATTAATGTACGAGTTACCAGAAAACGTTAACTAACCATATTAGAGAAAATACTAACTTTGAGGTGGACTGCATGCAGCTCTGTTGCATTTGATCAGGGACGGCACCTGTGCAGTGTCCTCAAAAGTTTGCAAGTGTCATAGTCACAACAGTGTTCTGTCAAGTTGTGAGTACACTATGTCGGAACTAAGTGCATTCGAACGTGGGAAAATTGTTGGTGCTTGTAAAGTCAATGCTTCCGTAACCAAGGTAGCTGAAGTGTTTGTGTTTCAGGAGGCACCGAAGATTTATACAGCGTAGAGGGAAAGCGGAAGATAATCATCCGTAAGTTACAACTCGGATGAATGTGTGTGTGTTGTGTGATTGTGGCGGACGGTCATTTAAGAAGGTTGTGGCAAAAGTAAGACGACAAAAAAATGGTTCAAATGGCTCTGAGCACTATGGGACTCAACTGCTGAGGTCATTAGTCCCCTAGAACTTAGAACTAGTTAAACCTAACTAACCTAAGGACATCACAAACATCCATGCCCGAGGCAGGATTCGAACCTGCGACCGTAGCGGTCTTGCGGTTCCAGACTGCAGCGCCTTTAACCGCACGGCCACTTCAGTCGGCAGTAAGAGGACAGCGCCTGCAAAAGACACTGCAGAACTGAATGACGCGAGCCCTGTCAGGATCAAAACAACACGAAGGGAGGAATTACAGAGCGAGTTGGAATTATAAAACGACCTCAGCAATGACGCAAAAGCCCATAACAGGAAATCATGGTGCCGAAGCAATAAAACCTGGACTGTTGAGCTGTGGAAGAGTGTCATTTGATCGGATGACTCTTGTTCCGCACTGTTGCCAAGTACTGGCCTAGTTTACGCCTCAACAGTGCAACACGGCGGGGGTTCGGCGATAACTTGGGCAGCTATGTCCTGGTATTTCATGCGCCCCGTGGTTACTCTCAGAGTCACATTACTGTCAAGAATTATGTGACCAGACTAGCTGGTCATTCACCCCATGATAAAGCGTTTGTCTACCAGTGCGTGGCTGGGTTCCAGGACGACAGGGTCCCTGTTCGCACAGCTGCATCTTCCAGGAGTCGGTTTGTGACCATGAGACTGAATTGTCGCGCCTCCCCTCGCCCCCACAGCCACCAGATCTGAATATCATTGAGCTTGTATGGCCGACTTTGGAGAGAAGGAGACGCGATGGCTATAAACATCCATCAAAAAAAAAAAAAAAAAATGGTTCAAATGGCTCTGAGCACTATGGGACTTAACTTCTGAGGTCATCAGTCCCCTAGAACTTAGAACTACTTAAACCTAACTAACCTAAGGACGTCACACAACACCCAGTCATCACGTTATGTCTACCACCTCTGTATATAGAGAAAGACAGCTGCACTCAAGATTGTACCAAAAAATACATAGCGTCGTGTTCTGTACCTTGCTAACACGAAATCCGTTATCTTTGCTTACAAGTCCGATTTCTTCGTGAATAGGGGCGACATCGAAAATTCAGTTTCTGACCTAAAAAATCCTAGCTTTCACTGGCTGGGCGCCATTCATAACGTAAGATGCACGCCAATGATATGCGTAGCTGTTGAGGTGGAACGTCGTAAGACAGCGACCTGTGGGGAACCAACCGCATCTGAGTTGTAAAATACTTACCTAGACAGGAGTCAGCCAACATGGTGCATCTGCTTCAATGGTAAGCCTCTGTAACAGAACAATACCGGTGTGTTACAATATATTCGTTGTTATCAAGAGAAAAAAGGGCACGTTAGAGAGAATATCGCCATTCTGTTTATAAAAGAGTGTGGAGTGAACTGGTGGGGAGCCGAAGTCTACGGAATGGTACCACGTAAATAGCGACAATGGCGTCCAATCAAGGGCATAAGTCACTGAAAAACACAAAGTTGACGAATATCCTGTAGTTGTTGAAATGCACAAGTATTGACCTTACGTGTCTGAACGCCAGTGAATGTTGGCAGACTGCCAAAACTGAGGTATGATTCAGGTGAGAAACATGTTCAAACAGGTTGGTTGTAAATAACAAAAGACACGTACATTGGCACTCACCTTTAATTCACTGAAGTTACCTGAATACATAAAGGCGGTTTCTAGCGTCTTTGAGTCCATATGTATGTCCGCAGTCTGAGACGCAGCTGTCAAAGCCCGTGATTGTGGCGCTCCGCCCCAGTGTGCAAAGGCAAGCCAACCTGTGAAAGACGCAGATTAGACGGTCATGATCCAGGGTCATCCTGCACCCAGCCACCGCAGTGCGATAATTGTTCAAGTCTTGTCAAAAGAATGAACCGTCTTTTTACAGGAATGCGCGGTCCAGGAACTTCAGTTCGCCCGGCGATTACCCCACATGAAGGGAAAAAAAGGTTTTCAAGGATATAAAGCCTCCAATGTTCGCAGTCTCGTTCTCTTCCAACGTAAAGTGACCACGTGTCACGTCTGACGTCCCGACACAAGCTACCGATGTCGATGCTAGCAAATCCATCTGTGTACGAATGCATGGATTGGCAGCGATAAGAATTAACAAAATTTTCTCGGACTTCGAGCCGTGTCAGGTGGTTAAAATCGCACCTTTCGACCGAGCTCTACTCAGTCATCAAGTGGTAGGAATGACTGCTGTGTCACCGTGGCCACATCGTTATATAGCCACACTGCTGGCAGTGACGTCACTGGTGCTCTCTTCCTCGCCATATATGGTAATGTTTTCGTCCCGCGTCCGTCGCGCCCGTTTTAGCCTCGCAATGGCCGGGCCCCAGGCTGCGTTGAGCTGCAAACCGCCGTCCTTGTTGCTGTGTTTCCAGAGGTTTTTATTTCCATAGATTATTTTATAACGCTATCAGAAAATCACTTCGTCCTCATAACGACAGATGTTTCGTCGAATACAATTCGGTGTCCATTTTCTAAGGTGTGTTCTGCCACGGCTGATTTTTCTGGATAGCGTAGGCGTAAGTACCTCTCGTGTTCCGTCCGGCGTTGCTCCACATTGCGTACTATTTGGCCGACGTAGTAACAGCCACACTGACATGGTATCTTGTACACTCCAGGATTTCTAAGCCCTAGATCGTCCTTCACAGGCCTCATGAGCTGTCGAATTTTTGCTGGGGGCCTGAACACAGATGAAATGTTATATCTCTGCAGGAGCCGGCTAATCTTTCTCGACACTGTACCATAGAAAGGCAAAAACACAAATTTCTTGCTTTCTTCTTCGGTGGTGTTCTCTGCTCTGTTGGTGTGTTTCTTGCGTGTTACACCGGATATAGCCTGTGACACCTGTCCGTGGCTGTACCTGTTTTCCCGGAAGACTTTTCGGAGGTGGCTAACTTCTAGTGGCAGACTTTCAGCGTCTGAGGCGACTTTAGCACGATGGACCAGGGTGTTCAGAACGCAGCGTTTTTGTTCCGGATGGTGGTGGCTGAGAGAGTGCAGATACCGATCTGTGTGTGTTGGTTTCCTGTAGACACTGAGGTTGAGGTGCCCATTGGTTTTCCGTCGAACGAGGACGTCAAGGAAAGGCAATGCACCATCTGTCTCGACTTCCATCGTAAACTTTATGTGCTTAGCTGGAGCCGTGTCCAAGGCGATGTCTTCAAATTTTTCCATAAAAGGGTTGGCTATGGATGGAGCTTATGGGATTCCCATAGCCACGCCGTCCAACTGGTCGAAATACTGGCCGCCATTTAGGAAATGCGGCTATGTCAACGTGTGCTTAAACAGTCCCACAATTGTGCTATTAAATAACTGGGATAGAAGACCGATACAGTCTTTGACCGGAACATGTGTAAACAGGAAGACCACATCAAAACTGATCATTATATCTCCTTGAATATGACGCAGTTATTTAATTCTGTTGATAAAGTCGTCGTTGTTCTTGATGTGATGCACACAACAACCCTCAAGCGGTGCAAGGAGGCCGGCCAGGTGTTTTGTCAATCTGTAAGTTGGTGACCCAGTGGTGTTCACAATGGGACGAAGAGGAGAATCCGGTTTGTGGATTTTTGGTAGTCCATAAAGCGTAGGTGGTGTGGCGGCTGCGGGAGGAGATTCTTAATAACACCCTCTTCCAGTGTTGACTATTTTAGTAGCTTTGATATCTTCATCATTATTCTTGACGTCGGGTCCTTTGGTAGTTTCCGGTATATATCCTCTTCAAGAATCAACTGAATTTTGGCGTCGTAGTCATCTTTATTCAGGATGACGGATGCATTGCCCTTGTCAGCTGGCAGAACCACGATGAGGGCGTAGTTGCGGAGTGCGTGAAGACCATTGCGTGTCAAGAAAGCTAAACTGTTAAGCTCTCTAGCCTTCGTACTACTTTGTCGAGATGACAACACGATTCCACGATTTGTCATGGTGAGCAGTCACATCAAAACCTCGGCAGCCAGAAGAATTTCTCGAACTAAGAAATTCTCGAACTAAGAAATTTGCTGAATTTGTGAAAAATCAAAATGGTTTCACATCCAGCCTACGATGCCTAGAAGAGTCTTTACATCCTGCTAACATGAGAATAGCATAATCTCTGCGTCAGAAGCTTGCTTCTACTTGACCATTTAATAAACTCGCATTTTTTCCACCGTGACTAATTTTGTAAGCTAAGCACATCATCCGTTACAGCACACTCTTGTGGCTGGGTAATGTGGCCACAATGGTATGGTGGAACGAGCTATCACAGGTGCAATGCGTGGGTTCAGGCATTTTGCTTTTAAGAGGCACAAACAGATTTATTTTACCTCTGGTAACCTCAAGAAAAAGACGTTATAATCCAGAATCCGCATTAAACATCACGTTCCTTCATTACCAACTGGGCAGAGCCGGTTTACGTTGGGAAATGACACAGCGGAAGTCATGGTAAACAGAAATACAGTCGCCAGTAAGCTTACTTACATTAGAAAATTTTATTTTATTTGATGAACCGATAGCCATTTAAAGGGACAGGGCTCTTATTTTACTTGTACTTGATTGAACTAGAGACGTTTAATAATTTGGTGCTGGACTGTGATTCGAATTCGTATCTCCTCTTTCGAGGATCTGAATCTCTCGGAACAGTATAGTTCAGTCATTTCGTTCCTTTTCCCAAGACTGCAATCTTCTCTAGGTGTCCTCCAAAGGTAAGTATGTGGGTCTGAAACCTGATCCAGTACAAAAATATTCATAATTTCATTTCTAGCTTTATCAAGTGCACACCCACCTGCTAGTGAAAATTAACGCGCAATTTCAATGTCTGTTCATGTGTTTCCAACAATCGCAACAGGTGTCGTTATTTCTGGTCAAACACGCACACATCTTACTGTTCATGAGTAAGCAACTGATACTTAAGCTATATTCGTGGATGCACGGTAGGTGTGCAGTTCGATTGTCGCTTAGGCACAAAAGTTTGTATCCTTATTTTAGATTCAGACACCTAGCGGCTCGTAAGAAAAACCGATACGTAGCATTTGATTTTTCTTAGTTAACAATCGGATTACGTGTTGGGTTCGTATCTCCGTCACAGAACTTCACATCATGCACTTCATCTTTAAATGCATGCACACTTTGTTACTTCAGAATGGAGGTATATCAGACATCTTTCGTGGTTAGATAACAGGGACGATAGGGTCTTGATAGGAGTCACGGTTTATTACAAAAATTGTCGTCTTTTATTTTCAAGTTTAGATTTGGTTACTAGTATTGGCCAAAATTTCGGTAATTCATGACTCTTCATGGCTAATCATCAATATGATGTGATTAGATTAGCTTAGATTACATTAGATTAACTCTTGTTCCATAGATCATGAATACGACATTTCGTAATGATGTGGAACGTGTCATTTTAATGAAAGATTTCTTTAAATACCATGATTCAATTTCTTTACAACAATTTTTTACACTCTCTCTCATTGCTTTTTATTTATCTCTCTCTCTCACACAAACACACACACACACACACACATTCTTTTTTATTTTTATTTGTATGTTGTGCTCGACTATCGGCGAGGCACGAAAACGCCTGTGAATGACTTTCTTAGTTCTGAGTACACTTACGAAAGAAATATAAAAACAACAATGAGAGTTACCGATTTATGATGCTCAGTTTTCAGTCAGTTCTGAGTATTATTAGTAACTACGCTCCAGTCCCTAAACCTAGTTACAGAAAGCGAATCAGACGTATTACGTATTCCAGGCCGTAGCAGCCGTGACTTGGAGACACCAGCTATGGTCACTTCCCAGACCGCTGTAGGATCACATCGGTTCGTCTTCTTCCTGCTGGTACTGTAACTGAGATTTGGCAACAAGGCAACGTATGTTTGGCAACTATGTGATCGACGAGTTACTTCCTGGTGTGCACGGAATTAAGCCTCAAAGTTCACTTGATTTTACCTGTCATTTCCATTGAATAATCTGAGTTATTATCGCTTGAAGGGTAACAAAAGATTGAAAATTTACGGTTTTCAGCCCAGGAAAGTCGTTGCAGGTGGAAACCGCAACTAATCTCGACCTTCATATAGCGGTTTACGAGTTCTAGTTACTATTGCCTTCGTAATAGGAAGCTGGGACCCATACCTCCTCGCCAGCTCTGTGGTAACGTGCTGACCTGTGGAAAAGCGTCTGTTAGGGTTCGCAGTTCCAGTCTCACTGACTGTAACGTTTTTATCCCTTCTGTGAAAGAGCTACAAGCAGTCAGATCAAACATCAATAAGGAAATCGCAAGAAAATGCTTTCAGCTCATAGTGCAATGTTGAAAAACTTACAATGCTGCACAACAGGTAAGGCCTCTTTCCGCTGCTGACAAGCGAATTTTGGGTTTCTAGGAATACGTAACTATATTTATGAAACGCCACATTTGCATACCTCTTGAGTATGACACAGCATACCAATTAAACACAGACCCAATCAAAATCTAAGTGAGTAGTATTTTACTAATTCGTGTCGATAGAGGCATGCTTGTGTACAGATACTTTCGTCGTAAGGTTATCATGGTTAGTTTTATTTCATTTCTTATAATACAGTGCACAATTTTCGTAAGGTTTCCTTTAGTGTTGTTAAAACAATAGTAAACATGAGAGAGAAATTAATCATCAACGATATATGCGAATTCTCAGATGTTACCTATGACAGTCTGACAATGCACATGCAGTTTATTGATTACATGCATGTAGAAAACTTGTTCTGAGTTACAGCTGTCAAACAAAGTTTGAAGAAGAATAAAATATCACTACCACACGACGGCTAATGCAGAAAATACTTTTCTGACATATTATGGCACGATGCGCTCTCCCTGCACATCTTCGAGATGCATCTGCTGCCTGCTGTCTATTAAACCTGAATAGAACAAAATGTCACAGTAGTTAGCCCTTTTTCCACATGCGACTACTTTGGGTTGAGAAGTGAAGGGAATTATGTTCAAAGTTCCATTAGATTGATACCTTCAGCAGAGAGCAGAATTGCGTTTTAAAAAATGTAGCACTGAATGTATTCGAACTCGCGACATCTTATCCATGCTACAAGCTGACACGTAGCTACAGCAGCTCCAGAGCTCGGCAACTATTCCTCCAGAACTTTTGGATTCCACAGCACTGTGAGATTATGCATATGGCCAGGTCTTGACTTCTGAGAGACAAACAGTTACAGCTTTTCTTTTGGACTGAACGACGTTTTCTACAAACAGATAGCGCAATAGTATAGCTCAAGTGGAAAGGAACACTTCCTATTTAAACTTCTGCATCCTACACTGTTGGCAGTTGTGTGTAGGTGGCAGTTACGTGATTTTATTTCTGTGATTACAAAATAGTCGAATGTATGCACTGGGTAGCCGAGGCAGCTAGTTCATGGTGATTCGGTCAACCAAGTAAATGAATTTACTGAACATGCTGCAAATTACTACAGGGAGCCTGTGTGTCAGAATTCTCATCCAGTGTAGCGCAACTGCGTTACGATAGAAAAATGACTCGCAGAGAAGAGGATTTCGTGGTCTGTTGGACGGATGGTAGGTTGTTATACCTATGGTCTGGGTTCGATTCCCACTTCCGTCAATGATTTTAGATAGGGAGAGACAGATTCCATTCTCTCCTGGCTACACCAAGTGAAGGAGATATAATGGCTGCGTGGTCTGAAAATTCACATTAAAGATGATATTCCTTCTTTACCAAGTAGACGGTAGGTTGAACCACAATAAAGTCTGGAGTGGCGACATGTAGAAACTCTATCACCAGTAACCTTTCTTATACTAGTTATTTATTTCAAGTGACGACACAAACGCTATGTATGGTCACAGGACACTTATTCCATCTTTTATTTGAGCTTCTGTATGTCGATAAAATTGGTTCTAAACTGGGAATGCAACTCAGACCGCCCTTAACGCGGAATTTGATCCCTTCGTGGCAATACAGCTCGGCTACAATTTGTTGTTTGTTCAAAACTGCAGATTCCTCAACACCTTCACATATTACGCGTGAATGGGATCGAATCCTGGCCAGGCACTAAAGATTTAATTATGTATTATCAAGCTCTATCATAAGAACACCTATCTGCTGGTGGATAATAATTTTGGTTTTTAATGTATTTTCATTCGTTGTCAACACTAACGATATCTGACGTTTTTAACTCCCAGTGAGACACAGAACTATTTGCGAGATGACTGTAAGTTCAAGATGCTATTCTGAGCAGCTGGTGGAGAAAAATTCGGTAGCTGACGTCTCTTTGTGAGTAGTCAACAACGATATGTGTGGGGCTCTATTCCCAGTGAGCGCTGAACTCTTCGTCATATTATTTTAGTTCGTCGTGTCATTTAATGTTCATACATATTCTCAACTAGCTGCTCGTGAATAACTTTAATTTTTAATGTCATTTTGTGTTAAATAGTTCAAATGGTTCAAATGGCTCTGAGCACTATGGGACTTAACGTCTAAGGTCATCAGTCGCCTAGAACTTAGAACTACTTAAACCTAACTAACCTAAGAACATGACTCACATCCATGCCCGAGGCAGGATTCGAACCTGCGACCGTAGCGGTCACGCGGTTTCAGACTGAAGCGCCTAGAACCGCACGGCCACACCGGCCGGCCCCCACCATCTGGTATCAATGCATTACCGTATCATCCATTATATATAATCATTTTCATAGTACACTTGATATTATAGATGAGTAGGACACAAGACAGGACATAGATAATGTCCGTTTGACGTCAACAGTGTGTAACATTTTACTTTTTTTGAATAGGACAATGTTCCTCTCCAATAATTTTTAGATTAGTTACAATAAGCTTACGCTGCAAGAGAATTCGCTTGTATTTTTCAATATGTGGTCTGTTGTCGGTTTGAAGGCCTTCCGTAACATCGGCAACGTAGTGCAACTCCACCGAGGGCTGTCTGGAGTAGGGTGGAGATAGCAATGTGAAAGTTGCGAGCTGTCGAAGACGATCTTCATATTCCTAATGCGATTAGGACATCGTATACTCTTGACGACGTTTAGCACCTGTGCAGTCAGTCATCCAATTTCAGAATTCATTTTGAGTAATCCTGCTAAATTCCCAAAATATTGTCTTTTTATATTGATGAGTAATATGGATAGTCGTCACGTTCATGTGCCGTCTACAACGCAAATTTAATGTTACTATCCTAGGAACTAACCGGCAATACGTTTTGTATTTCATAATCGGAACTATCTGCATTAACCGTCATCAGAGCAATGTCAGGGAACATAATGCAGCAGTGCCTTGCTACCTACTTGAGGACCTGCTTGAGTCGTGTTCTAAGGAAAGGGTAGTTGCTGGTTCACATTATATTACACTAGCGAGAAGTACCGACTTTTCCTTTTCTCTGCAAACATCCAGAACTAAATTCAGTAACTAAATGCTAAGAATATATTTGCATTGTGCCAACTCAAAGATCAATAGATATGGATATAGATATAGATACAAATTTTTATATTTAAAGCCATTCTCGTTCTGCGTTGGAATAAACATCATTCATTATTTGCTTGTTCTTGTTACGATTGTTATTGTCATTCTCTCACTCGCAAGAGTTTTCGCATTCCTATTTGGTATCGATGCACATGAAGAGTGGCTATGAAAGAAGGGAATACTGAATGTTACGTCATGCAGAATACACTCATTTACTTCGGCTCCTCGTGATCTACGCTACAGGAGAAGTGAGATACATAAAGGTGACAGTGTGAGGACAGACCTGGTAGCACAACTGTGCAACTACACAGTGTTACCAGATAAAATGGTGCTGCGGAATCGACAATGTAGTACGGACTTTGCCACAGTAGCAGACAGCTGGTAATTTAGGACCATGACCGTGGATTACACTTTGGTCAGTGTTGGTTAGAGTGCTGCAACTGTAAATGGAAGGCTTTGTTTGATAGTCTTATGCTGATGCTGTCTGAATAAATTATGCCATTGGATACAAAGCGGTTTAGTTTTGAGACCTAACCCACGAGGGGGGAAGGCACAGTGGTCTGCTTCAGGAATTCCAAGCAATAAAACACAAAAAACAACCCAGGAAGGGAGACATGCATTTGGAATCTGTTCATCGTTACGGGGTCAAACAAGAGGGTAACATTACTGAAACAATGATCGGGCTACTTAGTATATAATAGAGCATACAGATTTCAAGGAGGAAACGTATGAAGACGCAGACTTCCTCGCTATCAATACGTGCGGCGTATCTTTCGCGTTAACGAAAGTAAATTCCCGCTTTACCTCTTCTTACGTGTCAAATGAAATGAATGCCATGAGGAATAGAATATTTGTTGACTGCGTCTCTTCTTGCTTCCATCCTTACCAACATCTTTCTTCATTCTCGTGGTAATCATGACATTCTATGTGTATGCTGCAAAAGATTGCAAGTGGACAAATTCGACATCGAGGTGCAAAGCGTTATATTCAATTCGAATAAGCTTCCGGTGTATTTTTACTTCGTTTGTATTTTTAGATGATTATGAACGTTACGGAAAATTATCTCACATGCTTTATGTTGAATGAGAAACATTGAATGATCCGTTTTGCTTTCCCTACGTTGAAATGATATAATGTCGGCGTCAACAGCCCTCTTCCACGCCGGAAGCTGAAACTTGTATCATTCTGGATTAATGATAATTGAATGTCTCATATGTATACATAGCCCACAAGGCGACGTCAGAAACCATCAGGGGAGAACGCCGCATAAAAACCAAACGTGCGCGCGCGTCTCCACTCTGAAGAACCGTATCGGAGAATCACGGCAAGCATTTCGTTGAAGAGCTGTCTCGTCAGAGAGCCTAGAAAGGGCAGCGTCGTAGCAAGTATTTGTCAACACTCTGATAGTGCATTTACTTCCGGGTGTAGGTCGGCGTTACCTCGCTAAATTCACTTGACATTCGTTTTCCACATCGAAGACTCGTACGATATAATCCACTGCAAGATGACACAATTAGAAAGTATATTTAATTTCTGGACTCCAAGAACGGCGTTCTTCACATAAGTAACACCTGTTTGTGTGTGCATTCGGGAGGATGACGGTGCAATCCCGCGCCCGGCCATCCTGATTTAGGTTTTCAATGATTTCCCTAAATCGCTTCAGGCAAATGCCGGGATGGTTCCTCAGGAAGGGCACGGCCGATTTCCTTCCCCATCCTTCCCTAATCCGAGCTTGTGCTCCGTCTCTAATGACATCGTTGTCGACGGGACGTTAAAACAGTAATCTCCACCTCCTCTGTTCGTGTGTTTAAGGTTGCGTTTTGAGGCTCAGGCAAAGGCTCAGGCAACATCGCAGTGACTATAGTCCGCCTCTGGCCGCCAGTGTGTCGTTAGCTCAGAGGTTCCCTTGTGCTTTGCAGTGCTTGTACTATAAAACATAGCAGTTCGAATCACGGTAGAAGCCGCTGACTACAACCTTTTATTTTCCATTTTAATTAATGGAGTTGCAAACTGCTAGTAAAAATTTCTTATGCGAAATCTGAAGAATGCCTTTAAACATCAATCTTCGTCCGATTTCGACTTAGTAAATTAAGTTAATATCATGGATTTCTGCTTTGCAAATTCCAAGGTGCTTCACTGTAAAATAGACCCTGAAAAGATTCAAACCGACTGTCAACGATATAAATTTGAGCTTTGTTCGTCATATAGGTCTAACATGTCAGAAGGTTGTTTATGAAGTGCACATATTCATTAATGTAGTTCCCTTCTTCTAAATTTCTGCAATAGCATTTAACTGTAGACGTTTTCTAACACCGGCGTTAGCAATTCCTATCCGTTCTCTGAAACCTTCAAAACGACAAATTTTTCTGGTTTAAATCTGATGACCTTAACTATCACTTCCGATCGACAATAAATACTTCATGAACCCATACATGGAACTCCAAATGTGCAGTGTTCCTGCACTGCTACAGAGCATGCATTGCAAGGTATTCACACAGTTTATCGCATAGACTTACCATAAGGAATGAAACAAGAACTGTAATACACTTTACACCACAGACGCTCACTCTGGCTTGACGAAAACATCCAAACATTGACCAAAAGTTGCACAAATAATTGAGTTTGAAAGGAAAAGAAACGAGGTATGAAGCATTTATAAATTCATCGAATGTAGTGAGGTGGTTTAATTTCGTCCCAGTCTATAAAATTAATTTCGGGCCATACTCAGCTCTTGCCGATTAATGTAATATAATACCCGCCTACTAATCAGGGCGTCTGTCTCCGCTGCTTTTGAGCGTGAATGGAAATTGTAGAAATTTTCTGTGGAGCAACATTTAATAATAAAGCGTTTTAAATCATCAAAAGCGATGAGCGGTAGCAGGCGCTTTCGATAAAGAACGGGGGAGTGCAGCGCTGCTGCTGTCGCCACGGCCGCTGCCAGTAGCCAGCACATGGATCCCGGAGCTTTGCCGCATACGGCGTCCAGAGGAGGACAGTCTGCAGGAAATCTGCCGCAAAATCGTTACTGGATAAAATTTTGATATCGGTGTGTCACAAAGCGAAATAGATTGAATCTGCGCTACCATTACATTCACGTCTTCAGCATTCAGACAGAAGAGGCTATAAAAATATTTTATGCCAGCTGCTCTCGATCCACTGACATTATGAACAGAAACAACGCACGCTACCGCTAGACCACAGGCGTAATCAGACTAGAGTTTCTCTATCATGGGACAAGTTTTCCTCCAGGAAGTGCCGCAGTCTACAGTGTTGCCAGATTGTGCAGATAACCGGACTTAGAGAATTAGCGAGTTGGCCAGTTTTTTTGTCCCATGTCGCGATCGGCGCGGACTTAGCCTCTGAAGCGGCCGGCCGCCGGTCAAGTTTTATGTCAAAGAGTGTACATCCCAGTACAGGAACCCCTTGATAGCACAGTACTTGCGGATCTCATGCGACAACTTCCTCGCCCGTTCTTTTACGTTGTGACATCAGTGCCCAACGTGTGCACCAGGGCGTTTTTATCATCTGGCACAAGGATCGGGAGAGGCTGCTAGCGTAAGAAGACATCTAGATACTTAATACTGGGAAAATGATGGACTTCTCAATGGCCAAAGGGTCGTTTTCCACTACAGATTCCCTTTTCTCTCCTGCCTTCTCCCCCTGGGGTTTTTGGGGTTAGAATAGGCCTTAGGCATTCCTTACTTTTCACTATTCAGTTTTGTGGTTCCCTTTAGGGTTTGACGTCCACACTTTCCACATGTTCTGAAGTGTGGGCCCTTTGGTGAAGGATGCCTTACATGATTCATCATATATCCATCATGCGTTGAGATCTTCTGCACCTATTATTGTCATGGCTCTGCTACTCCACCTGCAATCCAGGTATCTGGGTGAGGACACCTCATGGGGTGCGTCATCTACCTCCATTGTCCACTGTCCTCTTCTACACTCATAATCATAATGGATCTTTTCACATCCGATGTCCAGCACAATACCCTGTCCCTCATGGAGGGGTTACCATGAGCTCTATTTGTCATAGCCCTCTGGCTACACAATGATCACACTGCTGATGTCCGAGCTGCAACCTCCACAAATAGGCGCCCATCTTCTTGGACGCCAGTACTTCTGCAAATAGCCCTCGCACCAAGTGACCTCTGCTGTGGCTGAGTGGTGCCTATGGGGAGACCCCTGATCAGAGTGGGTGACATCAGGGCGTTGACCCACAATGAAATGGATGAAGTTGTCTGATGCTGGTGGTCAGATGGTCCCGGAAGTTTCTAAGCTAGGTAAAGAGTACTATAATGCTCAGAGATACGACCCCAAACCGTTCCCCTTCCTGGCTACACCATGGGAGGAACGCAGGGTACAAGATTGTGGACAGACGCATTCCGATAGATAGTTTGCGCCAAGTCTGATAGGGATAGTTTTCAACAACGAAGACTCTGTTTTTCGTTGCGCACTTATAGGACAAGTTCAGGGAAGTGACCAGAATACCCAAAATGAGGTCGGTACACTGCTGGCCTGTGCTAAGCTGAGTGATGTCCCTGTCACCATCACCCCGCGTAAGAGATTAAATATGGTCCAAGGAATTATATTCCACAGAGATCTCCTCCAGTCCTACGACAAGTCGTATGCCAACCTACAATGACGAGGTGTACACTTCGTCAAGCATATGTGCAGGTGGCCTAAAAACAAAAGGGTTGCTTTTGGTGCCTTCATCTTCGCCTTTGAAGATCATTCACTACCGGAAAATGTGCAGGTGATGATATACTGGTGTGACGTTAAACCCATGTTCCTTCCCCTACGTGGTGCTTCAAATGTTGGAAATTTGGGCACATTGCCTTTCATTGTAACGCCTGTCCCACATGTCGGGACTGCAGACGTCCACTACACACAAACATTCCTTGCGGCCCTCCTCCAATTTGTGCCAACTGCAGAGAGCATCGTTACCCCTTTCACTGGACTGTACAGTTTTTTTTTTTTTTTAGAAACAGCGGAAAATAATGGAATATAAGACCTGGACAGTCTTACCTACACAGAGGCAAAACAGAAATATGACTGCCTAAACCCTGTGAACGTGATCTCACCCTATGCTGTAGCTATGATGACATCGCCCCTCCAGGTGTACCTCGAATAGTAGGTCTTCAGGGCCGCGAGACTATGCCTGCCCCCTGTTGGTCGGGGGCACTGCTCCTCCCATTGCTCCCCTAACATCTGCTTCGGGAGTAACGCCCCCCAGCCATCAGGGACATCAGTCCGCAGCCCTCAGTTGGTGAAGCAAAACACTCCTCCAGCTCCTCTCGCAAGGAAGGAGCCCCTCAGGACATTGCCTTCCAAGGCTTCTGCTGCAGTGAAGCTGGACACAAGCTAGCGTCATCCTGATCATCACTGGTTCGTGAGAGAAACTCAGAGAAGCCCTCCCAGCCACAGAAACTGAAAGAAAAATGGGAGGACTGAAAGAAGAAACCTATTAAGAAGAAAGGGATCCCAGTAATCCCCACACTGCCACTTCCAGCAAGCTCCATTTCTGAGGATGATGTGGAGCTAATAGTGTACCCCGAACACCTAGATCTACACAGAGCCTCAGAACTAATGGACAGAGAGACGACATGCCCTCAGCAGGTGGCAGAAAGTGATTCTAATGCTTAAACGACCACCTTGGTGATACCATGTCTTCTCAGACGACAGAAAGCATTAACATCCAGTGGAATTGCAACGGTTTTCTCCTCTATCTCGCTGAGTTTCGACTACTTTCATGTGTGGAAGCAGTCGCTTGCATTATTATAAATATACGTCCAATCGATGCTAAATGTTATATCTTTACCTACAGGAAAGTATTATCAACAATTTTCAAATCGCAAGCTATACCCTTAATTTTTATACACAGAACAAAAAAGTTTTGCATCACCTCGGTTACGTGATTTCCAGAACCTGTACAGAAAATTGGGATAGATATCACCATAAACATCATTTCCGCCCTTTTTATTGCTCATGAAAACCACACAATGCATGTTGTACCACCACACAACGAGACCTTCAGAGGTGGTGAACAAGATTGCTGTACACACCAGTACCTCTAATACCCAGTAGCACATCTTCTTGCATTGATGCATGCCTGTATTCGTCATGGCATACTATCCACAAGTTCATCAACGCACTGTTGGTCCAGATTGTCGAATTCCTTAACGGCGATTCGGCGTAGATCCCTCAGAGTGGTTGGTGGGTCATGTCGTCCATTAACAGCCCGTTCCAAACTATCCCAGGTATGTTCGATAGGGTTCATGTCTGGAGAACATGCTGTATACTCTAGTCGATCGATGTCGTTATCCTGGAGGAAATCATTCACAAGATGTGCACGGTGTGGGGCGCGACTGTCGTCTATAAAGACAAATGCCTCGCCAATATGCTGCCGATATGGTTGCACTAACGGTCGGAGGATGGCATACACATATCGTACTACCATTACGGCGCCTTCCATGACCACCAGCGTCATACGTCGGCCCCACATAATGCCACCCCAAAACATCATCGAGCCACCACCGCCGTGGTGTCCGAGCGGTTCTAGGCGCTTCAGTCCGAACCGCGTGACTGCTACGGTCGCAGGTTCGAATCCTGCCTCGGGCATGGATGTGTCTGATGTCCTTAGGTTAGTTAGATTTAAGTTGTTCTAAGTTCTTGGGGACTGATGACCTCAGATGTTAAGTCCCATAGTGCTCAGAGCCATTTGAACAATTTGAACCTCCACTTTGCTGCACCCGCTGGAGAGTGTGTCCTAGGCGTTCAGCCTGATCGGGTTGCCTCCGACCACGTCTCCAACTATTGTCTGGTTGAAGGCATACGCGACAATAATCGGTGAGGAGAACGTAATGCCAATCCTGAGCGGTCCATTTGGCATATTTTTGAGCCCATCTGCACCGCACTGCAAGGTGTCGTGGTTGCAAAGCTGGACGTCGCCATGGACGTCTGGAATGTAGTTGCGCATCATGCAGTCCATTGCTCACAGTTTGAGTCGTAACACGACGTCCTGTGGCTCCACGATAAGCATTATTCAACATGGTGGCGTTGCTGTCAGGGTTCCTCCGAGCCATAATCCGTAGGTAGCGCTCATTCACTGCAGTAGTAGCCCTTGGGCAGCCTGAGCGAGGCATAACATCGACAGTTCCTGTCTCTCTGTATCTCCTCCATGTCCGAACAACATGCTTTGGTTCACTCCGAGACGCCTGGACACTTCCCTCGTTGAGAGCCCTTTCCGGCACAAAGTAAAAATGCGGACGCGATCGAACTGCGGCATTGACCGTCTACGCTTGGTTGAACTACAGACAACACGAGCCGTGTACCTCCTTCCTCTTGGAAAGACTGGAACTGATGTGTTGTCGGACTCCTTCCGTCTAATATGCGCTGCTCATGCATGGTTGTTTACATCTTTGGACTGCTTAGTAACATCTCTGAACACTCAGAGCGACTGTGTGTGCGATATAATATCCACAGTCAACGTCTGTCTTCAGGAGTTTTGGTAACAGAGGTGACGCAAAACTTTTTTTGATGTGTATACAATCTACAGAATACTCTTTGAGTCAACAAATTCACGTGAAGCAACTCTAGCAGATGCAGTTCAGGTAATGCCTCTAGACGATTACATGTAATGGTCCTATCAAGTCTTACAACTCGATTACTGTTTTGAGTCTCTCAGTTTCAACGGTATGCCTTGACGTTTCCAAAACTTACCTTGTTTTTAGCGAACAGTGTGTTTTTCTCCCCTACCAGATATGAAATTACGAACATAAAACACTAAGTCAACGTGATATAAGAGTGAATGGTATGAGGAGGTAGGTTTTAATATAACAAATTTTTTGAGGTTTCCTGTCAAATTTGCGGAAGTGAAAATGTGATTTGTGTTAAGCATTTCATGCGTAGCCGGTCTGTTCGATCTGTACGGTAATGTTATGGATGTACTCCACGTAATTCGGTGGGATTCGTTGGGTGGAAGAGGACCATATTGTGCCAAACGTTACTGAGAAAGTTTAGAGAAAAGGCTGTCAGAAATAAGGGAGATTCTGTCTGCTACATACGCATACAAGCAATATTTTTTTCATCTCACCATTTACGAGAGGCTCAGGAAAAACTGTCTGGCAGCAGCAAAAATTATGTCCAACACATATTACAACGTCTCTTGTGGAATATGCGTGTAGAAACATACTTTTGAATCTTTCCCGAAACTAACCACGGCCGATTTCTTCGCCTTAACTTGCCATTCGGGAGGACGACCCTTCAATCCCACGTCCGGCCATCCTGATTTAGGTTTTCCGTGATTTTCCTAAATCGCTCCAGGCAAATGCCGGGATGGTTCCTTTCAAAGGGCACGGCCGAATTCCTTCCCCGTCCTCCCCTAACCCGATGAGACCGATGACTTCGCTGTTTGGTCTCCTCCCCCAAACAACCCAACCCCTTATCTTGCTGGTTAGCACACTGGACTCGCATTCGGGAGGACGATGGTTCAATCCCGTCTCCGGCCATCCTGATTTAGGTTTTCCGTGATTTCCCTAAATCGCTTCAGGTAAATGCCGGGATGGTTCCTTTCAAAGGGCACGGCCGAATTCCTTCCCCATCCTTCCCCCACCCGAGCTTGCGCTCCGTCTCTAATGACCTCGCTGTCGACGGGACGTTAAACACTAATCTCCTCCTCCTCCTTATCTTGCATCAGTTGAGATGGTTAGTTCTGTAACGTAGCAGGTGTCAATCATCAACTGTTCTATTCCTTCCGTCCTTCCTTGTTTCCTGTTTCGCTTAACCTCCTTGCCAAACGCTGTGGGAAGATATCGATTTTACCCCGAGGCAGTAGCACATAACCTATCGATCATCCACCGACTTACATCACATTTCGATTAAGACTTTTTTTCACCAACCTGTTCTTAAGCGCTATCACCCTAATGAACACAAGAGCATGACAGTGTCTCAAGGCCTTCTACAACGAAGTGGTAGAGATTTATTTTCAGAGAATTTGACGTTCAAGCAGAGACGGTGCACTATGCATGTGACGTCACCAGTTGTTGTTAAATGAATCTGAGCTACAGCGGCGGCCGGGTAGTGGATGTGCAATTTTTACACAATAATCTTGATTCCTATGTTTATTTTTGAGGCAGATTGGGAAGAGTCTACTTTTAGAGTAACTTTAAACCCAGAATCAGCTAATAAAATCATTTAACCAGCGTTTAAATCAACAGATACGAAATCAGGTTATGGAAACAGTTGTGGAGACATTAGCCGTCGGTCTTATATTCAAGAGGGTTGAACAATAGTTGTTTGTTCAGGACAGGAACATGAAACTTTGTACACATACAATCACAATCAGCTCTGCTGTGAACTAATTACTATCTAGAACGAAAATGTAGCTAATGCCACCTATTGCACAACGTGCGTCTTCTCGTGTGGTGCAAGTAATATTTGGTGCTGGCTGCTGCAGAATACTCATTACGCCAAACGTACAGAGCCTGGTAGAATTCACTGTTGGCAAAAAAGGAGGCTGCATGCGAAAGCCACAGATCCGGTTCCCAGCACCTGTCTCACCCATAGCGATAATCAATCACTAAGGTTCATTAACTTGCCTTATGTTGGGAGCTCGCCTTATAAACGTAACGAAAAACCACAGTACTGTAGAAAGAAAAATAAATAAAAAAGAGAGGGAAAAGAATAAAGGAATGTATATCCATGACGAAAATGTCTGTACAGCATGATTTATTTATTTTTCTTGCGTATAACGAGTGAGATACTACTACCATACGCGTTTAGAAATGGTGACTTTAATCACCCAGGTATTTGTTCGAGAAGCTAACAGTACGCCATGGGTGTAAGTCTTGCGGAGTAGTAATGAATAAAAACTGTCTAAAGTGACTAGTTCTACAGCCAACACAATAAGGAAATATTTTAGAGATCCAGGTTCCAACAGATCCGATCTTTTCGAGAGTTTTGTCAATTACGGAGGATTCAGCCAGTCTGATACTATTACAAGAAAGATAGTTTCCAAAGATGGAAAGGCCGTCAAGAAATTTAGGATAGTATTCCTGTTAAACAGAAATGATCTAGAGTTACTAAAACTTATTTACAAGACAAATTCAGGACATTTAGTTCATATTAAGGAAACGAAAGACGGTATGAATGATATGACGATTCTGGGACAAATTCTACTTTTCTGTTGTCTTCAAGTCAGGGGCAATGATGTTATCAATGATGAATTTGACTTCATGACTTCATCACTAAGTGACGAGCGATGCCCCTCCCATCCCCCTTTCCCGGTCGTCCTAGCCCCCTCTACCCTCCTCCCCCCCCCTCGCCCAAACACCCCCCCTATCTCCAGCCAACCTAGGCGTAGTATTAAAATGAGGCAACCAGTCAGAATGTTAACTGTGAAATTACTCTAAGTTTCATCTCAACTGCCAACGTGTTCGAAGGTATGCAGTATTTAAGAAACATAGAAATATAAGTAAGCATCTCTTATTCAAAGTCATTTTCAATTTGCCTCTAAATTGCTGTCTCTCTCTCTCTCTCTCTCTCAGACACACCCACCCACGCACCCACCCACCCACCCACCCACCCACCACACACACACACACACACACACACACACACACACACACACACACACCACTACTTCTGTATTTTGAGGGGCCACCATTCCCACACCATTTATTATAACCCCCCCCCCCCAAGTGACTTCCATTACCATTTGTGTGACCATACCCCTCATTCCCGTTGAGGGCAATGAGGATTATTCTATTTACAGGGTGATCACCATTCCTCCTAGGTGACCATCGTTTCTCTTTGAATAATGATGCTCATGTTACAGGATGACACCATTCCCATCAGTGTGACCAATATTCCCCTGTGGAGCAATGACGATCATTTTAGAGGGTGACCACCACCCATGTCTAGGTGACCACCATCCATGTCTAGGTGACCACGATTACCCCAATATGACCACATTCATCCCCTGCTAGCGGACACTGGTGGTCAGTTTATAGGGAGACAACGCAAATAATCCAGAAACTGCAGAGAAAGCTCTTCTGTAAATACTGTGCAATCTCGTCATTAAATTTCATCTGACATATATGCACAAAATACTTATTATCTCTCTTTAATGGTTGTTTTAATGATGTGACAACTTTAAAATATAGTTATTATAAAGGGAGCGAAAGGAATAGAATTTTCTTTTCAGTAACTGACACCTCCCCCAGTAACTGACATCTATTGCACTGTGAGAACAACTATTGACCTGATAAGTCCCCACTTTTGCATCACGTTCATAAAGACTATAACTACGTGAGTTTCATTGCTTGTTACATACATGTGCACACACACACACACTTATATATATATATATATATATATATATATATATATATATATATATATATATAGAGAGAGAGAGAGAGAGAGAGAGAGAGGCCAGTGTGGGAGATGGAGATATATCCTCATGTGTCTGGTGTCTAACAACACATAGCCCAGCCTACCCACTAAGAGACATATGACTCATGTTAACTCCACTAAACAAAAATACTAGAGATATAAAATTTATTACAAAAATACTATTTCATAAAATAAACAACAGTTATATTACTATTGCAGCACACGTGTCTCATCTTATGCTGTCACACAGTGGGTCAGTCTACATGTTTTTCTACATTCACAATAGATTACAATTTCGGTATATATTTACAACACACTGATTACAATCGCATTTTATAATACATTTGACAACAGACAGATTACATTCTCTGCTCACAGCTTCCCGTATTTACATCATTTTGCGTACATTCTCTGTTTACAACTTACAACACACTGTAAGGTGGTCATGTCATTTTGATTTTTGTATGTTATCGATGAGCAGAATCTTTGGTCTTTGTGGGGCGGCGGGTGGCATTGTTTGGTTTATAATGTAGGATAAATGCATAAAAGAATGCATTTCCCTGCCATTTAACCACATGTGGGGCGGCAGGTGGAATTAATTGTTATATAAATGTTCCTATTATTTATGCTGTCTTTTGCTGTTCTCAACACTGGCTCTCTAACTACAATATTGGCAACCAGAAAGTGATTAGCAAAATGTGAAGCCTGTAATTAGAATTCCTAGTGCCCACTTCATCTGAGAAATATACTTATAGCTACAGCTTATAGCTCTGAGGAATTAGGAGATTGTCTGGGATTCATAATCAAAAACGATCGTGAAAAAAAACTTCGTTATATTCTGAAAGTCACAGATAAAAAAAAAAAAGAATCCACACAATCTGACTAACAGAGCAGTTCAGAGTCTAATGCGCTGATGCAACTATAACTGTCAAAATTAAAGGTTTAAATGAATGCTCGCCATAATTTGATGAATATGCTCATCAAACGCCACGCTAAATAATGGTAGAATGTCTGTCCCGCGACGGCACGTGAAAATACGACATACGCAAACTGAAGACAGATCATTAAAGTCATCTCCGAATTAACACTTCACTCAAAAACGATTTCATGGTTACGTGTATCCCAAGTAACTTAATATGGCATCCGAGGCTGTTTATAGCAATGATACTGACGTGACGCGACTCCTGGTACAGATGGTGTGCTAATCTGCATCTGGAGAGAACTAGGGCCTTTCTTCCTCGCGCAGCGTTCTTATATATAAAGCCGCGGTGCGGACGGCTAAGGGAACGCCTGATCAAATCGGCTCTCCCAACTAGCCGCTGGGCTAGTAATGCACCACTTCAAGTCGTTGAATAAATCATAGCTTCTTTTGCTGATGGCCGATGAAGCTCTCAATTTAAATGTGCATTCAGCACACAGGTAAGTAATCATAATAAAAGTCTGACGTGGCTAAGTAAAATATTTTGGGCGAGAGAATTAATTTAATTACACTACACGCAGTAGACGAGCTCTTAACTTGCCCGTTGGAGATACGCTATCGCTATAGTTATATAGTTATTCAATTGAAACTTCTCACATCTTTATGATTATAGCGGATCTCCATTCTACTTAAATATAAACATCCTAGCCTTATTTATTAGCCTACTTAATCTATCTTGCTTCCTTAATTTTTAAGACAAAAACCAGAAATTATTGAATTTCAACTAAAATCTTAATTTGTGAGATCCAAAGTACTGTTTCTATTAAATTATTATAAAAAAGGAATCTAAATATAAATTTTTAAGTCCCTAGCTCTTTTCTGTTGCGCCAAAGATTTTTACAGAAAAATGTCCAAATTTTGAAAATAGTTAAAGTTATCGAACTTACATTCAACACATATTAATTTAGTATTACTCCTGACATGCTAGAATCATTTCAGGTTATTTACTTGAATTTTAAAGTATTGCGCAACATTTATGACGTCAGAGATAGTTACAGCAGACTCGGCTGGCACACGATGGAAAGACTGATGTGAATTTATTACGGCGTGAGTAGGCTGCTTCCCTACATCACCCCCTACTCAAGTTTTTTGTTTTTGAATGTTAATGAATGAAAAAAAAATTAATTACAAAAAGGGAAGCAAGAGTACAGCTTAACTCACTATGAAAATTGAAATGTAAACATGTAGAAATATTAAAAGGAAAACTGATTACCTACTTTAATTATTTAAATTACTGGCATGTTCACTGCCTCTTAAGCAATATTATCTCTCAAAATTTAAGCAAAATCAATGAAACACTGTGGCATACACATTTGCCTTAGACAAACAAACACAAAATTATGTAAAATTATGAAAATCTTAAATCCATTAAATACATTTTTATATACACAAATTCAAAGAAAATAACACAGTTATTCATGATACATAAACAGATGATTATATCTTAGCAGTCTTTTCTAAACCTGAAAGAAAATTTCACAAATCATTTTTACACACGTGGTTGCAGCCGCTTTGGCTTGCGTTCTACACTTTCATTCACAAGGGTAGAGGAGGGGAAGTTGCTATGGTGTGCGTCCTTCACGTTCACTCTAAATTACATGGGGAAAGGGGAGGGGTCACTGTGAGTTGTGTCCAAGTCACTCCACACTTTCATGCAGCTACCAGGCTGCCATTATCTGGTTTGTCCTGAAGAACAAACAAAAAGAGTGCCTCAGACTCTGTTAACTTAATATCTAAGAGTGGGTCACAATGAAAATGGGGATATATACATTTTATCCTTCAATATGTTACTGGAACAAAGTTAACAGAACTTTTTCAATTTTACTCTCGCAGTTACTTAACTGTCATAAAATCGGTAAACAAATGGCTCAAAACGCCGTTAGTCGCATACTAGAGAAAATTTATGCTCAAGGCATACAATCATGAATCCCATTTAATTTCAATTTATTATTTTTGGGCCGGAACACTGAACCAATGCTTGGTACATTCCTGACAAATCTGTATTTTATTTACTTAACTGACTCATCTTCGATTGCCTTATTCTTAGAGATAGTATGAGTATATTTGATTAGTAATGGTCTTCTCAGCTTCTTTGTACATGTGAGTAACTTGTGGTAATAGTACAGTTCTGAGTGTTCAAAACACACTACGTTTAGTTGACTACTAAATCCATTTATTGCTGCTGTTTCAGTTCCACATCTGCAATTATGTACTTACTTCATCGAAGTGTATTTATTCTGAGCTATATTTAATGTTTCACATCTGCTATTATGTACTTACTTACTTTACTAGTGTATGAACTTAAGTAATACTCACTCCATTAAAATTTAAAGCATAGGATAGCACATTTATTTCATATCTATAGTGTATTGCAGCTGATCAGTTTGCTCACGTTGCAATCCATTTCCACTCGATCGGACGCTGAAACCACAGGTAGTCTCTCTCGACCTACCATTAAAGTGCATTAAGTAATTATGGACGAGCGTAATGCTAAATTCCTTAAACCTATAGGACACCATGAGCTGCTCTGTCTCATATTACATAAGGGTACCTATGGTCGCATTCACGCCTCCAACTCATAACCTCAATACATGTAGGTGTGTCCTGTCATACACTGCACCAAATAACGGCCAGCTCCAACCTTATAAATATTTTAGGGACGTGTTCTTCACGTCTCAACCAAAAACACTACCCAATTCTATTACACTGCCATTCCTTGCTACACAAGGTGAGTTTATTCTCACAACTCGTCTGCATATTTTTCGTAACACTAAGTAATCTCTTTTACTATTAATTAGTTAGCTCTACAGCATACACTAGGTTTCACATTGCCACTTCAGATGCTGCTTATAAACGAACTTGTATATCTTTTTAAATTACTGTTGGTGGACCATTTCCAATAAAAACAACACTTTGTACTTACAATATTACCAGGGTTCTATACATACTTGTTACTCAAATACATTTGTATCTTAATTACGTCATACTTCTCTATTGTTTATGTCACTGTTAGGTTTGTCACATTAGGTATCTTCTTCACTAATCGGTGGATAGAATGGTTTCAGAACTCATGGCTTGATAGTCATGACGGAAAATTTTTTGTATATGAGAGTAAGAGCCGAAATTTTGGGTGGATAGGAAAGATGAAGAGTGAGTGACACCTGAAAAGGAAAGAAGATCTCACATAGCTGGGACCGCACAGCTGACACACTGTGTAGAGGTTACAGAACAACCTCCTCCCTACAGCATTCATTAGTTTATTATTGGATTGATAACCATAACGGAAAATTTAGTATTTGAGAGTAAGAGCCGAAATTTTGTTGGATAGGAAAGATGAAGAATGAGTGAGACCTGAAAAGGAAAGAAGATCTCACACAGCTGGGACTGTACAGCTGCACACTGTGTAGAGGTTACAAAACAACCTCCTCCCTACAGAATTCATTAGCTTCAGAAATTTTTCGTATTGGAAAGAAGGGTTCGAAATATTTCTTTTTGGATAGGAAAGATGAAGAATGAGTGAGACTTGAAATGGGAAAGAAGATCTCACACAGCTGGGACTGCACAGCTGCCACACTGTGTAGAGGTTACAGAACAACCTCCTCCCTACAGAATTCATTGGTTTCAGAAAATTTTCGTGTTGGAAAGAAGGGGTCGAATATTTTGTAGATAGGAAAGATGAAGAGTGAGTGAGATCTAAAATGGGAAAGAAGATCTCACACAGCTGGGACTGTATAGCTGCCACACTGTGTAGAGGTTACAGAACAACCTCCTCCCTACAGCACTCACTGGCTTAATGCTGGCTTGATAGTCATACCGGAAGATTTTCGTGTGTTGGAAAGAAGAGGTCGAAATTTTAGGTGGATAGAAAAGATGAAGAATGAGTGAGACCTGAAAAGGAAAGAAGATCTCACACAGCTGGGACTGCACAGCTGCCACACTGTGTAGAGGTTACAGAACAACCTCCTCCCCACAGAATTCATTGGTTTCAGAAAATTTTCGTATTGGAAAGAAGGGGTCGAAATTTTTGTAGATAGGAAAGATGAAGAATGAGTGAGACCTGAAAAGGAAAGAAGATCTCACACAGCTGGGACTGCACAGCTGCCACACTGTTTGGAGGTTACAGAACAACCTCTTCCCTACAGCATTCATTAGTTTATTATTGGTTTGATAGTCATACCAGAAGATTTAATATGTTGGAAAGAAGAGGTCGAAACTTTTGTAGATAGGAAAGATGAAGAATGAGTGAGACCTGAAATGGAAAGAAGATCTCACACAGCTGGGACTAAACAGCTGCCACAGTGTGTAGAGGTTGCAGAACAACCTCTTCCCTACAGCAATCATTAGTTTATTATTGGTTTGATAGTCATACCGGAAGATTTAATATGTTGGAAAGAAGAGGTCGAAATTTTTGTAGATAGGAAAGATGAAGAATGAGTGAGACCTGAAAAGGAAAGAAGATCTCACACAGCTGTGACTGCACAGCTGCCACACTCTGTAGAGGTTACAGAACAACCTCCTCCCTACAGAATTCATTAGTTTCAGAAAATTTTCGTATTTGGAAAGAAGAAGTCGAAATTTAAGGTGGATAGAAAAGATGAAGAATGAGTGAGACCTGAAATGGAAAGAAGATCTCACACAGTTGGGACTGCACAGCTGCCACACTGTGTAGAGGTTACAGAACAACCTCTTCCCTACAGTATTCATTCATAACCTTTGACCACGCCAGGTCGAGTCGAAAATACCTTATGATGCCTTTTTACAACCTGTCTCAGTTCTTCCTTCTGATTAGCTGAAATTTTATCGATTTCCTGCAATTTAGCTTCTATCTTGTCCAAAATAATTGCTGCTTCTTCTTCTTCTTCTGTGTTTAGCTTACTTTTACTAAAATTAACACCTTCGTCCCAATATCTCCTATTTTTCAGAACTCGTATAGGCAGTTCCCAAGTTTCATCATTAATTACTACATGTATATCACTAAAAGGCACTGTAATTACTCCGGTTATCGGCAAGACCATTTTTAACTGGCTTCTTTCAAAGTCAACAACACTCTGATATTTTGACAAGAAATCTATGCTAATTAACACCTCAATACTGAGATTATTTACAATTAAGCATGGATGATCAATTAAAGTACCATTAATGTTAAAGGGCAGCAAAGCTTCTTGCTTTACCGTTTTTGACACCTTGCCAGTAGCACCAATTATTCTCAGTCCTGATACCCTCATTACTGTAAGCTTGTCTTCACCAGGTAATGCATTAAAGAAGGACTGGGATATCACACTCACCTCACTTCCACTGTCTAAGAGACAACGTACATTGATACCCAACATATTCATTATTATTATAGGGTGGCTTATTCTAGTTTGTACAGGTGGTTCCTCAAATTCATCCAATAGTTCCTTTTGGATTTGTCTCCAACTAAAGTGATCGACGTCTGTCTTCATTACATTTAGGTCAAAGTGTGTAGGGGTTTCCTGAATTACATTTACAGCTGCCTTTTCCAGTCGGTCTATTAATTTCAAATCGAAACACCGCACGGCTTCATTACATTTAGTTTGCTGAACATGACCCAAATTACTGTAGTCTGACCGATTCTGCGCCTCCCGACCGGGCATGATACTAGTTACAGCTAAACCACTTTCACCATTATTGTCGGGTTCCTTCTCAAGTGACAACTGGTCACAGCTACTGGGTTCATCGACCCCCAACAGGCTACCCTCTACATTCTCACTTACCTCCTGTCCTAAATCTATTAGTACAGTATCAACATCCTGCACAGGCACTTTAGATAAGAGCACATCATCCTCATCGTAAATATAAGCATGAATTTCTTCTGCTTCTTCACCTGACAATTCAGTATTTTGTAGCTCTTCTCTATCATTACACTGCTGCGCCTTCTCTATCTCTTCCCACTTAGAAAGCGTCTCTAACATGGTATCTATCAAATACTGTGAGTGATCTAATACTTCTGCTGTATCCTTAGATGCTACCGACCCTTCATCCACATGTTCAGTCTGAGTATTCTGATCTGTCTTACCAATTACCGTAACTACTGGCTTAGGAAAAGTAACCGCCTGGTGAGCGCCAGTGTCCTCATAGACGGGAACTAGTTTTCTTGCCTCAGCCTACTACTGTTTCCTTTATTTCCATTATAGTTAACTGGTACAGCATTGCTTTCTGTACTGTTGTTTACCTGCATAATTTTGTTTGGAACAAAATTACTATCATTTGGACGCCATTGTTGGTTCTGATAATTATTTCTCCAATTCCTACCTCTCTTAGGATGGCGAACACCTACTGTTCTGATGTTTACATTGCCATTCTGCTCGTTCTTAAAATTACTACTAGTGTTATTAGCATTTCTGTTATTACGTGCTTGCTCCTCATTGGCAGCAACACGTTCTACACGTTCCAAGTACTCGATGAAACGATCCAGATTGTCTCTAGGGGCAGATATAATTCTAGTTTGCCAATACCATGGCAGTTTGGCTTCAAGACCTATTATTGTCATTTCAGGTTTTAGCTTTTCGGCCAAATGAGACAAACGTGAGATCCATGACCTGGCAAACTCTTTAATAGATTCCTTGCCTGCATTGAAGCGTTTTCCACTCCAAAATTCTCTCAACACTTCATTTTGCTTATTACTAGACCAATACTCATTAATGAAAGCTGTTTTAAATTCCGCTAATGTTTTACACTTCAACATAACATCAGCTGACCAACGCATGGCGTCACCTGCTAAATGGCTTCTAATAAATGAGATTTTCTCCCGTTCAGACCAAGTTGGTGGAATCACATCTTCAAAATCGTTCCAGAAATCTAGCGGGTGGATATTTTTATCTGGATCGAACGGCAAGAACTGCCGACACCCGATAAAAGCGGCGTTTGCAGCTACAAATTGTTGTATACTACCATTACCAGAAGTTACTGAAGCTACTTTACTCTCAATGTTAGCAATGTTAGTACTAATATTTTCTACTCTCATTTCAATATTATCTACTCTTTGCACAATATGGGTAGTATCAGTTTTGATTGCATTTACTTCTGCTTGACATATGTTTACTTTTATATTAACATCTTTGAACCTATCTGAGCACAGCTCAGATTCTGCCTCAATCTTTTCTGTTAACTTGTGCTCCAGCTTCGCATCTTCCATTTGGAAGTCTTTGCGAACCTCAGCAACTTCGGATTTTACTGTTTTATACATTTCAGAAAATTGTTGAGCAACCTTTTTCTTAGTATCCTCATTGTTGTAATCAATTTTATAATTCAAACTGTCCAGATCCTCTTTCAACTTATTGCAACTAGCCATGAAACACGTTTCTAATTCAGCTTTATTGGATTCTAATTTATTGTCCATTGCCTCAAACCGTTTATTAAAATTGGTTGGGCTGGCCACAATTCTGTTATTTACCTCAATTATATCAGATTTTAACTCAGCTGTCATTCTAGCTAGCATTACTGGCAGCTATTGCTTGTGATATAACATTTAAATCAATAGCCCCAATATCTTTGGGTTGCTCACTAGCTGATTTCTTATCACTCAGGTGACGAAAAACTAGCTCCAACACCAGAATCATCAAAACTAAATGAAACTTCTGATTGATCAGTCATATCTAACTTCTCCTGTTTAAACTCTACCACCTCTGATGACTGTTTCGTTTTTAATTCATCAGATAAACTATCATCCAATACACAACAATTTCTGATTTCTGCTTTACTACAGGGGTCTCTATTATTGAATCATTACTCCTTTTCACACTACTGTCAGGAGACAATACTTCATATTTCACTTTAACATTACTATTTTCATACATATTTACACCTGAATTGTTGTCTGGATTTACAGTTCTCTCAACAGACATAGGTTCTGATTTAAGTTTAATCTCAGTTTCTTCTGGCGGTTCCATTTCCGACAGTCTTTTAGTGCAAGTTAGTAAAATTTTTAACAGCTTTTCACTTAACTTAGTTCCTTCTGCACGACGTATGGCGTTGCCGGCACGGCGTACCAGGATACTGATGCGACGCGGCGTGTTGAACTGCAGACGGCACTCCGACGGCTGCTGTGTGGCCCGCAACGGCAGGCGCGACTCCGGTTGCTCCGGCGGACGACTGCGGTGGGGCGAAACTGGCTTCTCTCGATACCGGCAGCACTGCTAGACTCAGTGCCAGCTTCGCCAATCCAGATGCGTTTTAAATCCAATTGCATCGTCCACATGCACACGTAACACTATCACTGTTCTGTCACTCAGTTGCGTGTCGCATTTCACTTGCGAATCCGAATATTTAAAAATTACTTTAACTTTTACTCAGTTTCTTTCCCGGCCGATGCACCATATGTGGGGCGGCGGGAGGAACTATTTTGTTTTAAAATGTAAATGTAGAATTGTAATGTAGTGATGCACCATATGTGGGGCGGCGGGTGGCATTGTCTGGTTTATAACGTAGAATAAATGCATAAAAGAATGCATTTCCCTGCCGTTTAACCAAATGTGGGGCGGCAGGTGGAATTAATTGATATATAAATGTTCCTGTTGTTTATGCTGTCTTTTCCTGCTCTCAACACTGGCTCTCTAACTACAATATTGGCAACCAGAAAGTGATTAGCAAAATGTGAAGCCTGTAATTAGAATTCCTAGTGCCCACTTCATCTGAGAAATGTACTTATGGCTACAGCTTATAGATCTGAGGAATTAGGAGATTGTCTGGGATTCATAATCAAAAACGATCGTGAAAAAAAAACTTCGTTATATTCTGAAAGTCACAGATAAAAAAAAGAATCCACACAATCTGACTAACAGAGCAGTTCAGAGTCTAATGCGCTGATGCAACTATAACTTTCAAAATTAAAGGTTTAAATGAATGCTCGCCATAATTTGATGAATATGCTCATCAAACACCACGCTAAATAATGGTAGAATGTCTGTCCCGCGACGGCACGTGAAAATACGACATACGCAAACTGAAAACAGATCATTAAAGTCATCTCCGAATTAACACTTCACTCAAAAACGATTTCATGGTTACGTGTATCCCAAGTAACTTAATATGGCATCCGAGGCTGTTTATAGCAATGATACCGACGTGACGCGACTCCCGGCACAGATGGTGTGCTAATCTGCGTCTAGAGAGAACTGGGGCCTTTCTTCCTTGCGCAGTGTTCTTATATATAAAGCCGCGGTGCGGACGGCTAAGGGAACGCCTGATCAAATCGGCTATCCCAACTAGCGGCTGGGCTAGTAATGCACCACTTCAAGTCACTGAATAAATCATAGCTTCTTTTGCTGATGGCCGATGAAGCTCTCAATTTAAATGTGCATTCAGCACACAGGTAAGTAATCATAATAAAAGCCTGACGTGGCTAAGTAAAATATTTTGGGCGAGAGAATTAATTTAATTACATTACACGCAGTAGACGAGCTCTGAACTTGCCCTTTGGAGATACGCTATCGCTATAGTTATATAGTTATTCAATTGAAACTTCTCACATCTTTATGATTATAGCGGATCTCCATTCTACTTAAATATAAACATCCTAGCCTTATTTATTAGCCTACTTAATCTATTTTGCTTCCTTAATTTTTAAGACAAAAACCAGAAATTATTGAATTTCAACTAAAATCTTAATTTGTGAGATCCAAAGTACTGTTTCTATTAAATTATTATAAAAAAGGAATCTAAATATAAATTTTTAAGTCCCTAGCTCTTTTCTGTTGCGCCAATGATTTTTACAGAAAAACGTCCAAATTTTGAAAATAGTTAAAGTTATCGAACTGACATTCAACACATATAAATTTAGTATTACTCCTGACGTGCTAGAAACATTTACTTGATTTTTAAAGTATTGTGCAACATTTATGACGTCAGATATAGTTACAGCGGACCCGGCTGGCACACAATGGAAAGACTGATGTGAATTTATTACGGCGGGAGTAGGCTGCTTCCCTACATCTTGTTTAACACAGTCTTTGCGTCTGGCAGTCTGATACATTCTTCTTTGAAATGTGGTAACTGATGGACATATTTAGTAGTGCTGTGTTGACTTCTGATTGTACCTGTTAGACGAAGAAGCATTGATTGTAAAGGGCAGCAAGGATGAATAAGGTGTATATGTTAGAAAGCGAAGAGACTATACATTTTGAATAATGTTATTATTTTTTGAAGAGAAGAAATTTGAGTTAAGACTTCAGTACCGCGTGCCTGTTGTTGTTGTTGTGGTCTTCAGTCCTGAGATTGGTTTGCTGCAGCTCTCCATGCTACTCTATCCTGTGCAAGCTTCTTCATCTCCCAGTACCTACTGCAGCTTACATCCTACTGAATCTGCTTAGTGTACTCATCTCTTGGTTTCCCTCTACGATTTTTACGCTCTACTCTGCCCTCGAGTACTAAATTGGTGATCCCTTGATGCCTCAGAATATGCCCTACCAACCGACCCCTTCTTCTAGTCAAGTTGTGCCACAAATTTCTCTTCTCTCCAATTCTATTCAATACCTCCTCATTAGTTATGTGATCTACCCATCCAATCTTCAGCATTCTTCTGTAGCACCACATTTCGAAAGCTTCTATTCTCTTCTTGTCCAAACTATTTATCGTCCATGTTTCACTTCCATACATGGCTACACTCCATACAAATACTTTCAGAAACGACTTCTTGACACTTAAATCTATACTCGATGCTAGCAAATTTGTCTTCTTCAGAAACGCTTTCCTTCCCATTGCCAGTCTACATTTTATATCCTCTCTACTTCGACCATAATCAGCTATTTTGCTCCCCAAATAGAAAACCCCTTTACTACTTTAAGTGTCTCATTTCCTAATCTTATTCCCTCAGCATCACCCAACTTAATTCGACTGCTCTTCCAAGTCCTTTGCTGTCTTTGACAGAATCGCAATGTCATCGGCGAACCTCAAAGTTTTTATGTCTTCTCCATGGATTTTAATGCCTACTCCGAATTTTTCTTACTGCGTGCCTACTTTGTAGAAATGATTATTGGGAGTTAGTTAACGTGGTTCACTTACTCAGAGCTGAGAGGAGGACCACCCCAAATACCTGAGTCGTCGATTAACATATTAACGGATTAAGCTCTTTCATCTTTTATACCCTTTATAAATAATTGTATATTGTTCAGACTTATATTATGTGTGAAGATCACGTAAAGCTTCATTCTGTCTTTTTGAATATATACTTCATTCTAAAATCATTGTCTTGGAATATCATTTCATAGCAATAGGCACTCTCCCCACTTCACTGCTTATCACTACTCATTACCAGATGTGGCATACAATAGCTGGAAATTTCATTTAGAAATACAGATGTAATTAGCCACTGACTGCTTGCTGTTTGCTGTTGTGCTGCCGAGGAATCCGGAACAATGTTGGTCACACGCGTGGTAAGAGGAAATTTTGATTAGGGCCTGATAATTGCTAGAGTTCCGCTGCCCATTTAATACACAGAAAAGTTGCATTTACATCAGTTACAGTTCAGTTCGAATTTTGTTATGTTTAGTCAAAGGTTAGCATATGAGCTTAAGTCGGATAACAGTTTGTGGGCACAAAGTTTTGGTAATTCGCAGATTTTTGTAGAGTGGGAGGTGAATTTGGGCAAAATTTCGGTCAGAAAGAAATATGGTGGGGAGTGTACAACATATTTTACAATTGTAAAAGATATTGATTAATCATCTGTTGTGCACACATCAATGTCCACATGCAACAGCGCTCACATCCTGATCACTCACTAAATGCTCACTATGCTTGGCTGTGTGGAGACTTTTAAGGAGATGCTTACAGCAACACTCTTATCGTTTGTAGATGTTACAAGCTCTAAAGCTTACAAAGTACAGTTCATGTGCCAAATTTGCGAAAGAAACGCTGCTGCCTGACGATGCAGATTTTTCTGGATCGTGCTTCTTCAGTGACGAATCGACATTTCAGCTAAGTGGAACTGAGAACACACATAAAGTGTGGATCTGGGAGACAGCGAATTCCTATTAGATGTTAAAGTTGCAACGAGATTCCCCTAAATTGAAATTTTTTTTGTGCCATAGCCTGCTGGAAAGATTATGGGCCTTTCTTCATCAGTGAAGATGTTTCTTATCCTGATTATCTAGAACCATGGCTCTTTCTTCAATTGGAAGAAGCTTGCATTTACACTCCTGGAAATTGAAATAAGAACACCGTGAATTCATTGTCCCAGGAAGGGGAAACTTTATTGACACATTCCTGGGGTCAGATACATCACATGATCACACTGACAGAACCACAGGCACATAGACACAGGCAACAGAGCATGCACAATGTCGGCACTAGTACAGTGTATATCCACCTTTCGCAGCAATGCAGGCTGCTATTCTCCCATGGAGTCGATCGTGGAGATGCTGGATGTAGTCCTGTGGAACGGCTTGCCATGCCACTTCCACCTGGCGCCTCAGTTGTACCAGCGTTCGTGCTGGACGTGCAGACCGCGTGAGACGACGCTTCATCCAGTCCCAAACATGCTCAATGGGGGACAGATCCGGAGATCTTGCTGGCCAGGGTAGTTGACTTACACCTTCTAGAGCACGTTGGGTGGCACGGGATACATGCGGACGTGCGTTGTCCTGTTGGAACAGCAAGTTCCCTTGCCGGTCTAGGAATGGTAGAACGATGGGTTCGATGACGGTTTGGATGTACTGTGCACTATTCAGTGTCCCCTCGACGATCACCAGTGGTGTACGGCCAGTGTAGGAGATCGCTCCCCACACCATGATGCCGGGTGTTGGCCCTGTGTGCCTCGGTCGTATGCAGTCCTGATTGTGGCGCTCACCTGCACGGCGCCAAACACGCATACGACCATCATTGGCACCAAGGCAGAAGCGACTCTCATCGCTGAAGACGACACGTCTCCATTCGTCCCTCCATTCACGCCTGTCGCGACACCACTGGAGGCGGGCTGCACGATGTTGGGGCGTGAGCAGAAGACGGCCTAACGGTGTGAGGGACCGTAGCCCAGCTTCATGGAGACGGTTGCGAATGGTCCTCGCCGATATCCCAGGAGCAACAGTGTCCCTAATTTGCTGGGAAGTGGCGGTGCAGTCCCCTACGGCATTGCGTAGGATCCTACGGTCTTGGCGTGCATCCGTGCGTCGCTGCGGTCCGGTCCCAGGTCGACGGGCACGTGCACCTTCCGCCGACCACTGGCGACAACATCGATGTACTGTGGAGACCTCACGCCCCACGTGTTGAGCAATTCGGCGGTACGTCCACCCGGCCTCCCGCATGCCCACTATACGCCCTCGCTCAAAGTCCGTCAACTGCACATATGGTTCACGTCCACGCTGTCGCGGCATGCTATCAGTGTTAAAGACTGCGATGGAGCTCCGTATGCCACGGCAAACTGGCTGACACTGACGGCGGCGGTGCACAAATGCTGCGCAGCTAGCGCCATTCGACGGCCAACACCGCGGTTCCTGGTGTGTCCGCTGTGCCGTGCGTGTGATCATTGCTTGTACAGCCCTCTCGCAGTGTCCGGAGCAAGTATGGTGGGTCTGACACACCGGTGTCAATGTGTTCTTTTTTCCATTTCCAGGAGTGTATCACGAATCTCTTGCCCATCGTAAAGTCCCGAGCGACTGGAAAAAAGCGCAGGTGACGCCTGTATTTAAGAAGGGTAGAAGGACAGACCCTCAAAATTACAGACCAATATATGAACATCGGTTTGTTGTAGTATTCTCGAACATATTATCAGTTCGAATATAATGAATTTCCTTGAGACAGAGAAATTGTGGTCCATGCACCAGCACGGCTTTAGAAAGAATCGCTCCTGCGAAACGCAACTCGCCCTTTTTTCACATGATATCTTGCGAACCATGGATGAAGGGTATCAGACGGACGCCATATTCCTTGACTTCCGGAAAGTGTATGACTCGGTGCCCCACTACGGACTCCTAACTAAGGTACGAGCATATGGGATTGGTTCCCAAGTATGTGAGTGGCTCGAAGACTTCTTAAGTAATAGAACCCAGTACGTTGTCCTCGATGATGAGTGTTCATCGGAGGTGAGAGTATCATCTGGAGTACCCCAGGGAAGTGTGGTAGGTCCACTGTAGTTTTCTATCTACATAAATGATCTTTAGGATAGGGTGTAACATGTATCCACAGGATATGTGGCCTGTAATTGAAGAAGTGTCATGATGATCTCTCCATTGGCAAAAGATTCCGGAATAGTCCCCCATTCGGATCTCCGGGAGGGGACTGCCAAGGGGGAGGTTACCATGAGAAAAAGATTGAATAATCTACGAAAGGATAACGTTCTACGAGTCGGGGCGTGGAATGTCAGAAGTGTGAACGTGGTAGGGAAACTAGAAAATCTGAAAAGGGGAATGCAAAGGCTCAATCTAGATATAGTACGGGTCAGTGAAGTGAAGTGGAAGGAAGACAAGGATTTCTGGTCAGATGAGTATCGGGTAATATCAACAGCAGCAGAAAATGGTATAACAGGTGTAGGATTCGTTATGAATAGGAAGGTAGGGCAGAGGGTGTGTTACTTTGAACAGTTAAGTGACCGGGTTGTTCTAATCAGAAACGACAGCAGACCAACACCGACAACGATAGTTCAGGTATACATGCCGACGTCGCAAGCTGAAGATGAACAGATAGAGAAAGTGTATGAGGATATTGAAAGGGTTGTTGTTGTTGTTGTTGTGGTCTTCAGTCCTGAGACTGGTTTGATGCAGCTCTCCATGCTACTCTATCCTGTGCAAGCTTTTTCATCTCCCAGTACCTACTGCAACCTACATCCTTCTGAATCTGCATAGTGTATTCATCTCTTGGTCTCCCTCTACGATTTTTACCCTCCACGCTGCCCTCCAATACTAAATTGGTGATCCCTTGATGCCTCAGGACATGTCCTACCAACCGATCCCTTCTTCTGGTCAAGTTGTGCCACAAACTTCTCTTCTCCCCAATCCTATTCAGTACTTCCTCATTACTTATGTGATCTACCCATCTAATCTTCAGCATTCTTCTGTAGCACCACATTTCGAAAGCTTCTATTCTCTTCTTGTCCAAACTATTTATCGTCCATGTTTCACTTCCATACATGGCTAAACTCCATACGAATACTTTCAGAAATGACTTCCTGACACTTAAATCAATACTGGATGTTAACAAATTTCTCTTCTTCAGAAATGCTTTCCTTGTCATTGCCAGCCTACATTTTATACCCTCTCTACTTCGACCATCATCTGTTATTTTGCTCCCCAAATAGCAAAACTCCTTTACTACTTTAAGTGCCTCATTTCCTAATCTAATTCCCTCAGCATCACCCGACTTAATTAGACTACATTCCATTATCCTTGTTTTGCTTTTGTTGATGTTCATCTTATATCCTCCTTTCAAGACACTGTCCATTCCATTCAACTGCTCTTCCAAGTCCTTTGCTGTCTCTGACAGAATTACAATGTCATCGGCGAACCTCAAAGTTTTTATTTCTTCTCCATGAATTTTAATACCTACTCCGAATTTTTCTTTTGTTTCCTTTACTGCTTGCTCAATATACAGATTGAACAACATCGGGGAGAGGCTACAACCCTGTCTTACTCCCTTCCCAACCACTGCTTCCCTTTCATGTCCCTCGACTCTTATAACTGCCATCTGGTTTCTGTACAAATTGTAAATAGCCTTTCGCTCCCTGTATTTTACCCCTGCCACCTTTAGAATTTGAAAGAGAGTATTCCAGTAAACATTGTCAAAAGCTTTCTCTAAGTCTACAAATGCTAGAAACGTAGGTTTGCCTTTCCTTAATCTTTCTTCTAAGATAAGTCGTAAGGTCAGTATTGCCTCACGTGTTCCAGTGTTTCTACGGAATCCAAACTGATCTTCCCCGAGGTCGGCTTCTACTAGTTTTTCCATTCGTCTGTAAAGAATTCGTTTTAGTATTTTGCAGCTGTGACTTATTAAGCTGATAGTTCGGTAATTTTCACATCTGTCAACACCTGCTTTCTTTGGGATTGGAATTATTATATTCTTCTTGAAGTCTGAGGGTATTTCGCCTGTTTCATACATCTTGCTCACCAGATGGTAGAGTTTTGTCAGGACTGGCTCTCCCACGGCCGTCAGTAGTTCCAATGGAATATTGTCTACTCCGGGGGCCTTGTTTCGACTCAGGTCTTTCAGTGCTCTGTCAAACTCTTCACGCAGTATCATATCTCCCATTTCATCTTCATCTACATCCTCTTCCATTTCCATAATATTGTCCTTAAGTACATCGCCCTTGTATAGACCCTCTATATACTCCTTCCACCTTTCTGCTTTCCCTTCTTTGCTTAGAACTGGGTTTCCATCTGAGCTCTTGATATTCATACAAGTCGTTCTCTTATATCCAAAGGTCTCTTTAATTTTCCTGTAGGCGGTATCTATCGTACCCCTAGTGAGATAGGCCTCTACATCCTTACATTTGTCCTCTAGCCATCCCTGCTTAGCCATTTTGCACTTCCTGTCGATCTCATTTTTGAGACGTTTGTATTCGTTTTTGCCTGTTTCACTTACTGCATTTTTATATTTTCTCCTTTAATCAACTAAATTCAATATTTCTTCTGTTACCCAAGGATTTCTACTAGCCCTCGTCTTTTTACCTACTTGATCCTCTGCTGCCTTCACTACTTCATCCCTCAAAGCTACCCATTCTTCTTCTACTGTATTTATTTCCCCCATTCCTGTCAATTGCTCCTTTATGTTCTCCCTGAATCTCTGTACAACCTCTGGTTCTTTTAGTTTATCCAGGTCCCATCTCCTTAAATTCCCACCTTTTTGCAGTTTCTTCAGTTTTAATCTACAGGTCATAACCAATAGATTGTGGTCAGAGTCCACATCTGCCCCTGGAAATGTCTTACAATTTAAAACCTGGTTCCTAAATCTCTGTCTTACCATTATATAATCTATCTGATACCTTTTAGTATCTCCAGGGTTCTCCCATGTATACAACCTTCTTTCACGATTCTTAAACCAAGTTGAAAGGGTAATGCAGTATATAAAGGGGGACGAAAATCTAATAGTCATGGGCGACTGGAATGCAGTTGTAGGGGAAGGAGTGGAAGAAAAGGTTACAGGAGAATATGGGCTTGGGACAAGGAATGAAAGAGGAGAAAGACTAATAGAGTTCTGTAACAAGTTTCACCTAGTAATAGCGAATACCCTGTTCAAGAATCACAAGAGGACGAGGTATACTTGGAAAAGGCCGGGAGATACGGGAAGATTTCAATTAGATTATATCATGGTCAGACAGAGATTCCGAAATCAGATACTGGATTGTAAGGCGTATCCAGGAGCAGATATAGACTCAGATCACAATATAGTAGTGATGAAGAGTAGGCTGAAGTTCAAGACATTAGTCAGGAAGAATCAATACGCAAAGAAGTGGGATACGAAAGTACTAAGGAATGACGAGATACGTTTGAAGTTCTCTAACGCTATAGATACAGCAATAAGGAATAGCGCAGTAGGCAGTACAGTTGAAGACGAATGGACATCTCTAAAAAGGGCCATCACAGAAGTTGGGAAGGAAAACATAGATACAAAGAAGGTATCTGCGAGGAAACCAAGGGTAAGAGAAGAAATACTTCAGTTGATTGATGAAAGGAGGAAATACAAACATGTTCCGGGAAAATCAGGAATACAGAAATACAAGTCGCTGAGGGATGAAATAAATAGGAAGTGCAGGGAAGCTAAGACGAAATGGCTGCAGGAAAAATGTGAAGACATCGAAAAAGATATGATTGTCGCAAGGACAGACTCAGCATACAGGAAAGTCAAAACAACCTTTGGTGACATTAAAAGCAACGGTGGTAACATTAAGAGTGCAACGGGAATTCCACTGTTAAATGCAGAGGAGAGAGCAGATAGGTGGAAAGAATAAATTGAAAGCCTCTATGAGGGTGAAGATTTGTCTGATGTGATAGAAGAAGAAACGGGAGTCGATTTAGAAGAGATAGGGGATCCAGTATTAGAATCGGAATTTAAAAGAGCTTTGGAGGACTTACGGTCAAATAAGGCAGAAGGGATAGATGGCAACAAAATGACTATTAACGTTGGTGTGTAGAATATATGAGTCTGGCGATATACCATCTGACTTTCGGGCAAGCATCGTCCACACAATTCCGAAGACGGCAAGAGCTGACAAGTGCGAGAATTATCGCACAATCAGCTTAACAGCTCATGCATCGAAGCTGCTTACAAGACTAATATACAGAAGAATGGAAAAGAAAATTGAGAATGCGTAGGTGACGATCAGTTTGGCTTTAGGAAAAGAAAAGGGACGAGAGAGGCAATTCTGACATTACGGCTAATGATGGAAGCAAGGCTAAAGAAAAATCAATACACTTTCATAGGATTTGTCGACCTGGAAAAAGCTTTCGAGAATATAAAATGGTGCAAGCTGTTCGAGATTCTGAAAAAAGTAGGGGTAAGCTATAGGAAGAGATGGGTAATATACAATATGTACAACAACCAAGAGGGAATAATAAGAGTGGACGATCAAGAGCGAAGTGCTCGTATTAAGAAGGGAGTAAGACAAAGCTGTAGCCTTTCGCCCCTACTCTTCAATCTGTACATCGAGGAAGCAATGATGGAAATAAAAGAAAGGTTCAGGAGTGGAATTAAAATACAAGGTGAAAGGATATCAATGATACGATTCGCTGATGACATTGCTATCCTGAGTGAAGGTGAAGAAGAATTAAATGATCTGCTGAACGGAATGAACAGTCTAATGTGTACACAGTATGGTTTGACAGTAAATCGGAGAAAGACGAAGGTAATGAGAAGTAGTAGAAATGAGAAGAGCGAGAAACTTAATATCAGGATTGATGGTCACGAAGTCAATGAAGTTAAGGAATTCTGCTACCTAGGCAGTAAAATAACCAATGACGGACGGAGCAAGGAGGACATTAAAAGCAGACTCGCTATGGCAAAAAAGGCATTTCTGGCCAAGAGAAGTCTAGTAATATCAAATACCGGCCTTAATTTGAGGAGGAAATTTCTGAGGATGTACGTCTGGAGTACAGCATTGTATGGTAGTGAAACATGGACTGTGGGAAAACCGGAACAGAAGAGAATCGAAGCATTTGAGATGTGGTGCTATAGACGAATGTTGAAAATTAGGTGGACTGATAAGGTAAGGAATGAGGAGGTTCTACGCAGAATCGGAGAGGAAAGGAATATGTGGAAAACACTGATAAGGAGAAGGGACAGGATGATAGGACATCTGCTAAGACATGAGGGAATGACTTCCATGGTACTAGAGGGAGCTGTAGAGCGCAAAAGCTGTAGAGGAAGACAGAGATTGGAATATGTCAAGCAAATAATTGAGGACGTAGGTTGCAAGTGGTACTCTGAGATGAAGAGGTTAGCACAGGAAAGCAATTTGTGGCGGGCCGCATCAAACCAGTCAGTAGACTGGTGACCAAAAAAAAAAAAAAAAGATAGGGTGGATAGCAATGTGCAGCTGTTTGCTCATGATGCTGTGGTGACGGGAAGGTGTCGTTGTTGAGTGACTGTAGGAGGATACTAGATGACTTGGCCAGGATTTGTGATTGGTGTAGAGAATGGCAGCTAACTCTAAATATAGATAAATGTAAATTAATGCAGATAAATAGGAAAAAGAATCCTCTAATGTTTGAATACTCCATTAGTAGTGTAGCGCTTGACACAGTAACATCGATTAAATATTTGGGAGTAACATTGCAGAGCGATATGAAGTGGGACAAGCAGTTGTGGGGAAGGCGGATAGTCGTCTTCGGTTCATTGGAAAAATTTTGGAAGATGTGGTTCATCTGTAAAGGGGGCCGCTTATAAAACACTAATACGACCTATTCTTGAGTACTGCTCTAGCGTTTGGGATCCCTATCAGGTCGGATTGAGGGAGGACATAGAAGCAATTCAGAGGCGGGCTGCTAGATTTGATCATCACGCGAGTGTTACGGAAATGCTTCAGGAAGTCGGGTGGGAGTCTCTAGAGGAAAGGAGGCGTTCTCTTCGTGAATCGCTACTGAGGGAATTTAGAGAACCAGCATTTGAGGCTGACTGCAGTACAGTTTTACTGCCGCCAACTTACATTTCGCGGAAAGACCACAAATATAAGAAAAGAGAGATTAGGGCTCGTACAGAGGCATAAAGGCAGTCATTTATCCCTCGTTCTGTTTGGGAGTGGAACAGGGAGAGAAGATGCTAGTTGTGGTACGAGGTACCCTCCGCCAGGCACCGTATGATGGATTGCGGAGTATGTATGTAGATGTAGATGTAGAAGAAGGTGAACCACAGAACTTTAATTGGCAGCAAGATGGTGCGCTGCCTTACTACCGTAACTGAGTACGTGGCTGGTTAAACGACGTTGTACCCGACCGCTGGATTGGCCGAAAGGGCCAGAGGAAAGAATTTGTTTTGCGTGACCTCCATGATCATGCACGATCCGACGTCATGCGATTTTCACATTTTCGGTTCATAAAGAATCGTGTGTATGTGAGTCTGCTGCAACATGAGGCGTAGTGCAAAGTGCAATCTTCTTCGTCCCTGCGTTTCTGAGACAGGTATTTTAGGACGGCCCCATAGCACCTGCTCGTCCTTGACTACGAGATCGCCCACTTCGGAAGATGAACAGCTCAACCATTAGCACGTGTACGTCTGCTTATAAGCCGCTGTATCTGTTTATAGAGTCGCTCGCTATAAAGCTGATAAACGTGTTTCAGCGACAATGTATTAAATGTTCTCGTTTGTTAAATGCCCATCGTTTTGATAAGCAGCACTATCGTTATGAACTATCGCTACGTAACCGGTGCGCGAATTCGCAACGGACTGCCACTTGCGGCTTGTGGGCAGGGACTCTCCTCCAGTGGGGGAGATGCAGCTTGCAGCGGCGTCGGGCCAGCTGCAGCGGCGCGGCGTGAGTCAGACGGTAATTGCAGCATCCGCCCACAGGCACGGCCACGGCCGCGGCCGAGACAGCAGCGGCAGCGCTAACTGCTAGCTGCCCGCTGCTCGCTGCACGCTGCACGCTCCCTTTTTATGCGTCTGGCGGTCGCGCCGCGGGCGGCCCGACCTCCGCACGACAGGTGAAGAGCAGCGACGTGTTGCGGGCGAAAGTAAACAAGTTGCTACAGCATTCAGCTTGAGGAGGAGATTACTTTATCACGGGTAAAAGTACTCTGCTGGACATTAAAACTGCAACACCGAGAAGAATAGTAAATTACGAAATTTTACTTCTTATGTCTGTACAGTGTAACAGGAAGAAAAACGTGATTAAGTTCGTATGTGGTGGCGGGGTATAGAGAGTGAGAAACATAGTCGCGAAGCAAAATGGCTCCAACTCCACTAGGCATCGAGTTTGGTAACAGAAACAGCTGCCTTATTCTACGCCAGATCGTATCAATCATAGTGGCTGGTGAGAGGTAATGTACTAATCTCTTCACACTCCACAACCAAATATTTTCGGTGGAACAGAGACCTGGATAAAATCTGCTGGACAGAGCAATAAACGAACAGTCTCTGAAACGAAGTAGGCTGGGAGTGCACTGGCAACATGAGGTCTTGTGTTATCTTTTTGCAAGGTAACGTCACTGAAACCTCGAAGATCAGCCACGGCCATGGCTTTAATACACTACTGGCCATTAAAATTGCTACACCACGAAGATGACGTGGTACAGACGCGAAATTTAACGGACGGGAAGAAGATGCTGTGATATGCAATGATTACCTTTTCAGAGCATTCACACAAGGTTGGCGCTGGTGGCGACACCTATAACGTGCTGACATGAGGAAAGTTTCCAAGCGATTTCTCATACGCAAACAACAGTTGAGCGGCGTTTCCTGGAGAAACGTTGTTGTGATGCCTCGTGAAAGGAGGAGAAATGCGTACCATCACGTTTCCGACTTTGATAAAGGTCGGATTGTAGCCTATCGCGATTGCGGTTTATTGTATCGCGACATTGCGTCTCGCGTTGGTTGAGATCCAATGACTGTCAGCAGAATATGGAATCGGTGGGTTCAGGACGGTAATACTGAACCCCGTGCTGGATCCCAACGGCCTCGTATCAGTAGCAGTCGAGATGACAGGCCTCTTATCCGCATGCCTGTAAGGTCTCGATCCCTGAGTCAACAGACGGGGACGTTTGCAAGACAACAACCATCTGCACGAACAGTTCGACGACGTTTGCAGCAGCATGGACTATCAGCTCGGAGACTACGGCTGCGGTTACCCTTGACACTCCATCACAGACAGGAGCGCCTGCGATGGTGTACTCAACGACGAACCTTGGTGCACGAGTGGCAAAACGTCATTTTTTCGGATGAATCCATGTTCTGTTTATAACATCATGATGGTCGCATCCGTGTTTGGCGACATCGCGATGAACGCGCATTGGAAGCGTGTATTCTTCATCGCCATACTGCCGTATCACCCAGCGTCATGGTATGGGGTGCCATTGGTTACACGTCTCGGTCACCTTTTGTTCGCATTGACGGCACTTTGAACAGTGGACGTTACATTTCAGATGTGTTACGACCCGTGGCTCTACCCTTCATTAGATCCCTGCGAAACCCTACATTTCAGCAGGATAATGCACGACCGCATGTTGCAGGTCCTGTAGGGGACTTTCTGTATACAGAAAATGTTCGACTGCTGCCCTGGCCAGCACATTCTCCAGATCTCTCACCAATTGAAAACGTCTGGTCAATGGTGACCTAGCAACTGGCTCGTCACAATTCACCAGTCACTAATCTTGATGAACTATGGTACCATGTTGAAGTTGCATGGGCAGCTGTACCTGCACACGCCATCGAAGCTCTGTTTGACTCAATGCCCAGGCGTATCAAGGCCGTTATTACGGCCAGAGGTGGTTGTTCTGGGTACTGATTTCTCAGGATCTATGCACCGAAATTGTGTGGAAATATAATCACATGTGAGATATCGTATAATATATTTGTCCAATGAATACCAGTTTATCATCTGCATTTCTTCTTGGTGTAGCAATTTTAATGGCCAGTAGTGTAGTATGGAGAGGCGGCACGCCTCTGGAAGCAAAATGGCTCCAACCCCACTAGGCATGGAGTATGCGCCAGATCGCATCAATCATAGTGGCTGATGAGAGATAATGTGCAAATCTCTTCACACCCCACGACCAAATATTTTCAGTGGGATGGAGACTTGGATAAAATATGCTGGACAGAGCAATAAACGAACGATCTCTGAATCGAGGTAGGCTGGGAGTGCACTGACAACATGTGGTCTTGTGTTATCTTGTTGAAAGGTAACTTCACTGAAACCCCGAAGATCAGCAATGGCCATGGCTAGAACTGCATCTAGACTGAATAGACTACGTAGTGCTACCCACATTGGGTGCACCTCTGTTTTCATACCGCTCTCTGCTGCTGCATCGAGGGAAGCTGCAATCGTGGTCACTGTACCGAGAATCCCTGGTGTTCCAGACTGTCTTGGTGGATGACTGTCTTGCTGCAAACTGGCTCATTTCCTGATTCTAGTTACATTATGTGAATGCAAAATTCTGTACTGCTGATTGAAAAGTATATATGGCCTGTTGGGCACGAAGCACAAAAGGCCAACAGACTATGGCCTACCTGAATCCATAGATTCCATATTTTCATGACATTCGTCGGATGCCGACCAACACAAACAGCAATTTTTTGAAACGATAAAGTGAAGTCTCATGAGTTCACACTTATGCCAGTGTAGGAATCCGACACTTGCTGGTATAGTCTGTCATCAAACAGAAGAACGAGAAGGCTAGAGAAGAGGGAAGAGAGAATTCCTATGAAGACCATAGGGTTCTGTCACTGCTATGAGGGTAGATCCACTCTCTTTCCCACACCTTACCTTCACCCACCCCACTGGAATTTCCACATTCCCCTTCCCCTCTCCCTGACATACTTGCAATGGGTTCTTCAAAGTCCCCATAACTATTCTGGTACAGATAAAGTATTTTCCCTGCACCCAATCCACGATGGTCGAGATGGTCCAGTTGCGGTAAGTTAAAAATGCGTCAAATTCAAAAAACGCAACAACGCATTTGTCCTAAGTGAAAACAGAAGGAAATTTAAAAAAAGTCTAAGATAACCAACTTATGCTAAATTAAAATGACAGACAGTTCAAAATAATGAGTCCACTTGTCCTCGGCATAGGATCCAGAAAGTTTTGGTAATATGTTGAAATTCGTCACAAATTTCAACACACTTAATCTTTGAACAATTGCCACGTAACTGTCCTACTATATATTACTACCACGACCGTCGACATGTTTGTGGTGTTCGAGCAATAGGATGGACGTGTGGTGTTGTTGAACATGGAACAGTAACGAATTCTTTTTTTAAAACATTATTACACTGTAGTAGGGACTTTCATTTGAACAATTTAGCGTTTAAACAATCACAGTGACGTTTGCAGTGCCATGACTATATGACTGAAGTATCACTGGCAGTTGAGGCAAGAGTCAGACGGCTAGGGAATAGCGATAGCGCACTTGCGAAGCGTTTCTAGCAGTGGTCGATTATTAAATAAACCACTCACCGCTGCCTGTCGGCTGCGTGCCCTGGACAGAACCCCTTTCCCGTCTCCACCCCTCCACTGTGTCAGGTGACGTGCTCAGCAATGGTTCTCTGACAGGACCACTACTGGTTCGACATTTTCATTTAAACAATTTGATCTTGTATGTGTGATCTGAAGCATGAATTCGATGTTTTCGTTTAAACAGTTTGATGCTTAAACAGCTTTGCAGACATCTGCTGGTCGTATCACACCATGGAATGATGAAAGACATCTCTGAACATCTCATCAGGCTCGTGTCGGAGAGTTGAGCTCTAACAAAAATATTGGGTCTGGGTGGAAAGAGTGGACAGAAATCTATCACCTAACTGCTCTTTGATCTATTTTGAGACCACACGTTTATGCTCTCTGCCTCGTTGACGCCTGAACAACTGCGTATCGTAACCAAACCAATTTTGTTTGGATATGTCTTTCAAGTGCATTTGTATAGACTGTGGGAATCACAGTATGGTCTCATACTGAATGATAAAAAATGATACAGTTTACAAACCTCCGTTCACAATCGCAGTACTATATGAAACACATAATCGTGAATTTTATGTATGTAAATTTAGATTCTCTAAACGTTGTGTGAGTTATTTTTAGTATTATAGTTCTTAAATAAAGTGCATGACATATGTCATGCAATCTCAGAAAGTTTTGTTCTTGCCTGAAAATGCTGAGTTTGTGGATTGCAATAACAAACCGCTGCTTCATCACTTGGATAGTAAAAGACATGTTCAGCTTGAGCAGGCATTGCCTGCAGGGGAAACAGAGATTGTTCAAATTTACTTTTTAATAACAGCCACTATTTCCTTACCGGTTCTGCACAAATGAAAGAACATCGTGAGAAACTGTGGAATTTGCAGTTCGAAGTAGTTGATTTGTAACACTGCCCATGTATGATTACAGTGGCAATGCAATCGACCAACTGCTTTACATTGCAAATTCCACAGTTCCTGACGATGCTCTTGTTAAATAGAGCGAAACCGATCTATAAAAGATACCGAGTGCGACTTACGGCTGTACCGAAATACTTAACTGGCGACTTGTTTGTACGATAATTTACGTTAAACTAAAACTTTGTAGACCTTCACAGAACTTTACAGTACATAACAAAACTACACTAAGCACTGCAAGACCTTCCAAAAGTAATTTTAATGCTTGCTGTGTCGCAAATTCCTTTGGTGATTGCGTATTACAGGCTTTTTCCGTGTCCTGGACGTATTTTCACAAAACAAAGATAACTGGTATACTAAAGAAAAGAAACTATAATTACATTATTAAGAGCCATCGGATATCATGGGGCCTTTATAGCAAAATCCTGAGGAACAATCCCAAAACAAACTCACCAATGTTGTCAGCGTAAGTCGAACTCGCATTGCATACTGTAGAGTGCGACGTTGGCATACATATGCGTATTCCTCTAAACGCAGCTTGTTTTTCGAGCGACTCAAATCTGTTTTTCTCTGCGGGGTTGGTGGTGGTAGCGAATGTGTTGTACTTTACAGAGAGGATATTAATAGTGATATAGTTGTTGTATGTCAACTTCTTTGTGATAAGTATGAAAATTAGACTGTTGTTGTAATTCTGAGAAATTGTTTTCATTCTGCCAATTATTTGTAAACTGCTTTGTGTTACGTTTGCAATACTTGTAAGTATTTGTGCTGAAATGCAATCACTGCCTTCCCTCCCACTTACTTCAAGTAACTTTATACATCTCATTTGTCATCACTAAATATCTATGCTTCTGTTTCATATTTTGAATCTACGAAAATTGAAAGAAAACCTAATTACTTGTATAATTTTACCGCTGGCGTTAGTTGTTGCGCCATTTTCCATATTAACTGATGAAATGTGATGTCTCTTGGCAGCCTACATTTTGCATTATCTTTAATTCCACCATGTACAGTTCTTTTGTTGCTTCAATAACAAACCTCTATTACAACTTTTGGCCTAGTGTAAATTACAGTATTTCCACGTCAAAAAATACTAAGCACACCCACTCACACCCACCTACCCGCCTACCCACCCACACATCCCCTGACACACACACACACACACACACACACACACACACACACACACACACACACACACACACACAAAAAGTGTTGTTTATGCCGTGAACTTAAAACTCAAGTAGCACTTGTGCTGTCGGTAATGATCTTACATTGATCTCAGTCCCATAGTTTGTGTAAAAGGTAGTTCAATATTCTTAATGTAATTATTCTGTCAAAACACATAAGCTCCATTAGCAAACCAAACACTTGTAATATTCATCGAAAATACGTAAGATTCAGCTAAATTTCATTAATTGAAATCATCTTCAAATGTATCGAACGACCTGCATTACTAATCAAAAATGTGCAAAGGGTGTAACATCCATATTTAAAATTTATGTGAAGAAAATGTCAGCAACACGATGTTTATGTCAAGTGTCATAATGTTATTTTCACATTGAATATCTGTCATAATATGTAAATCATGTCACTCACAGTATTCATGTGTAAAAGATATGTAAGAACTACATCGTCAAGAGAGACACAATGTTTATCTATATTTTCGTGTCTAAAACAAAGGCAGAAACTACATCAAGAAGAGACACACATTATTGTGTATGTCTATGCTAAAATCGCATCTACACATCCAAAATATGTTTCACAATACTTAAAGGGTGTTCTCATATCGATTGTAAACTTGCTTGAGTCTATGTTATTCATGGTACAGACACCAAACTATGCGCCTTTGATGCTTTACAAGTTTTTCAGTAATACTTCACCTCACCAACAACCATTTTAAGGGACCCAGGGGGGGGGGGGAGGGAGGGAGAAGAAGCTAATGCATCACTTCTGCACTAGAAATGTATAATCACTGATATTGTCTGGATGATATTGATTTTTATTAATTTGCTGTAGAACTACTCAAGGTTATGCACAAAAACATTCTGAGGAAGATTACGACATTTACCGATCAGATAATGGTGCGAAGGCTCTCTAAAACGTTACTAGACTATATTTCCTTTCCTTCCAATACCCATCTACTAAATACGAAATTTAGTCGTAGTTTTTCAAAATATGAGGTGTAAATACACAACATAACCGACACAAGCAAACTGACCACATATCGTTCCAGAACCAAACAAATTGTTTTGAAAGGATTTTTAATGTGTTGTATTATTTAAACAGTTTATTTTCGTAATATTCATATATAAATTTTTGTTATGCTCTAAATATGAGATGTAAACACACGACAGGGCTGAAGAAAATGATGAAAACATTACCAAATATAGAGAGAAAAATTTGATAATTCGAAAATATGAATTTTGCACCAAATTAAAGTTAATTACCAAATATATATATAGATAACGATTATCAGAACACATACAGGTTGCTTATTATAATATGGAAGTATAGTGACAAGATCTTTGAACATCGCCATGCAGGGTAGCTACGTGGTCTAGGGCAGCTTGTCACAGTTCGCGTGGCTGCCCACATAGGAAGTTCGAGTCCTCCCTAAGGCATGTGTGTGTGCTGTCCTTAGCCTAAGTTAGATTAATTAGTGAGAGGTCCCATGACCTCAGCAGTTTGGTCACATGTCCTTACAACAAATTTCCAAAATTTTGATGATGAATGAAAACTCCATCTTGCACTAAATTAAATTATTTGCCAAAATATGTAAAATCTTAACTACAAAACAATTGTGGCACTAATGCCATAACTTATTTGTTCAATAAGAGTTTTTTCAAAAAATACACAATTCCTCTACTGAGAAAATTTACATGTGAAGCTACATTCATCACTAACATCTGCATAGCACTAATATTTGCATAGCACAAAGGATTCGCACATTAAATATATCCACATGTTAATTATCTATGTCACTTATAAAAATACTCATGACGTGCTTATAGGCACTACTGATCTTGCAGGTTAATCGATGAGCTTTGTTTGTTATCTGTACCACACTTTTAAAAAATCAAAATGTATAAAAAATTGCTCTGTAACGTTACAAATCACGCAGTACTGCTGATGTGACTTCCAGCGTCACGTTACATTACTTTGACGTAGATAAGAATTCCAGGTTATATTCTTTCAAATACTTTACAGAGTCAGACGAGGTGCATTCAAGTTCTAAGGCCTCCAATTTTTTTTCTGCAGACTGGAAAGAGATAGAAACATGCGTATTGTTTTAAAATGAGGCCGCATTCGTTGTCAATACGTCCCAGAGATGTCAGCACCGTACGGCAGATGGAATTTTACCGCCAGTGGCGAGAATGAGAACTGTTTTAAATACTTAAAATGGCGACGTTTTCCTTACTTGAACAGCGTGCAATCATTCGTTCTCAGAATTTGCGTGGTGTGAAACCAATTGAAATTCATCAACAGTTGAAGGAGACATGTGGTGATGGAGTTATGGATGTGTCGAAAGTGCGTTCATGGGTGTGACAGTATAATGAAGGCAGAACATCGTGTGACAACAAACCGAAACAACCTCGGGCTCGCACAAGTCGGTCTGACGACATGATCGAGAAAGTGGAGAGAATTGTTGTGGGGGATCGCCGAATGACTGTTGAACAGATCGCCTCCAGAGTTGGCATTTCTGTGGGTTCTGCGCACACAATCGTGCATGACGACCTGAAAATGCGAAAAGTGTCATCCAGGTGGGTGCAACGAATGCTGACGGACGACCACATGGCTGCCCGTGTGGCATGTTGCCAAGCATTGTTGACGTGCAACGACAGCATGAATGGGACTTTCTTTTCGTCGGTTGTGACAATGGATGAGACGTGGATGCCATTTTTAAATCCAGAAACAAAGCGCCAGTCAGCTCAATGGAAGCATACATATTCACCGCCACCAAAAAATTTCGGGTAACCGCCAGTGCTGAGAAAATGATGGTGTCCATGTTCTGGGACAGCAAAGGCGTAATCCTTGCCCATTGCGTTTCAAAGGGCACTACGGTAACAGGTGCATCCTACGAAAATGTTTTGAAGAACAAATTCCTTCCTGCACTACAACAAAAACGTTCAGGAAGGGCTGCGTGTGTGCTGTTTCACCAAGAAAACGCACCTGCACATCGAGCTAACGTTACGCAACAGTTTCTTCGTGATAACAACTTTGAAGTGATTCCTCATGCTCCCTACTCACCTGACCTGGCTCCTAGTGACTTTTGGCTTTTTCCAACAATGAAAGACACTCTCCGTGGCCGCACATTCACCAGCCGTGCTGCTATTGCCTCAGCGATTTTCCACTGGGCTAAACAGACTCCTAAAGAAGCCTTCGCCGCTGCCATGGAATCATGGCGTCAGGATTGTGAAAAATGTGTACGTCTGCAGGGCGATTACGTCGAGAAGTAACGCCAGTTTCATCGATTTCGGGTGAGTAGTTAATTAGAAAAAAAATCGGAGGCCTTAGAACTTGAATGCACCTCGTACAATCATTATAGTGACCTCATACTGGGAATTAACTTTATTTTGCAATACAAACTGTTTATTATCTTCTACTGATAACGATAGTTAATGCAATCAGATACTGCAGACAGCATGTCGCTTTGCCTCTCCGCACATAGCTATGTTACAGAAAAACCGTAAAGAAATTGCCCATACATCATTATGTTACAGAAAAATTGTCATAAATTGCCCAACACATTGCTATGTTGTAGCCAGATTTGTAATAAATCTGTCCACACATCACAATTATTACAAAAATTCATATGGAACCAGCCCCTGTTATAGCTAAAATTGTAACAAATTATCTCACACATCGCTATGTTACAGAAAAATTGCCACACAAACTTCTTACAAAAATTGGAACAAAGCTGCCCCTCAGCTGATCAATTAACAGCATGTTGGGTCTTGTTCCAACAAGAAAAACAATCAGATTCGTTATATTACATGTCCTGATTAGTATCCTATCCATGACATCACAAGCAATGCCACCTTTGCTATTATGTCATGTTGACATTTTGCATAGATCATCAACCTTGAATACTAACTTTCTCCTATGGCGTTCATTTTGGTGGTTGTTAAAATATGGCCCTTTGACTGGCTGTTTCATTTTCATGACCAGTATAATGCCAACATGATATCATGCTTCCCACCATCTTAGATTATGAAACCATGCAGTCAAGTCCAGTGACCTGTGCATTGTGTTAAGATGACATTATTGTAAAGGGAGTCTTATGATCTCATGGATAGGCTACTGACTTGCTGGAATTGACAAGTTTCAACTAGCTGACTAATTGCCTCAGCTTGTTGGAACAAGTCACAGCTTGCTAGAACAAGTCTCAGCATACTGAATAGGTGATGTATCAGGCAGTTTGTTTTAACTGTGTGTAACAATGGTGATGTATAGTGCAACTTTTCTGTAACGTGTCGAAATATATAGTAGCTTATTAAAATTTTTGCCAGAACTGAAAAATTTCTCACAGTTCCGTGTAATAGGCTGATAAATGGAGCAATTTGTTACAATTTTGCTCTAACATGATAATGAATGGGGTCATTTTTTTACAATTTTTGTGTGTATATTAATGTAAAGCGTAGTCTGTTACAATTTATTCTGTAAGATACCCTATTGCTGTTACATGATGATGTATTGTGGAATTTGCTAGAAGTTCATTTGAAGCACAGCTGCACTTGAATACAAAATAAGGGAATCCACTAGCTGACAGGCACTGCCAACTAATGAAAAATACACTGTTGGCTTCAGGTTTTCATTACTAACTGAGATCCAGTAGCTACCATCCATTGCCATATTATGTTAAATACACTGCCAGTTTCAGGTGATACAATATGGTTTTAAGACATAAAAGCTTCCACCCCTGCTGCACATGCACACTGTCAGCTACTGCTGTTGGCAACAGTTTTGAATCCTACTGCACATAAACAGTTGAATTCTGATGTCACAGTACACTTTTAAGATCCAGTAGCTGACGACAACTCTGTTTCAGTTCTGAATGCCAATTTTTTTGTTTCAGCTGTCACTGTTTGTCCTGATTTGATATTGTTTTGTTTCCATTTTCCAAACTGTAACTGGAGAGGAAAAGATTTTCAAGTGCATATAACATCAGATGCTTCAAAATTTGGGAGCTGTAGCAAGTGCTAGTAAATTGTACCTGGTTCTCAGAAAAACTCTGATGTATAAAAATTCTGAAAAATATCCAGTTCAAAGATGTAGAGGACCTTGGAGAGTCAAAGGAATGGATTCTTGATTAGTAACAACAAACTAATAGAAAGTGTCCCCACAATAATTACAGACATGAAGATGGATATTCTATTAACAGATGGGAAAGCTGGCAAAAAGTGGACAGAACTATTTTCTCATGGACACTGAAAATTACTCCAAGGATTGTAAAGGCAGTGGCTCCTTCAAGATCCAGTGTTATTCATAGACCAAGGTGGCAGTGTTTAGCATCAAGAGCTTACAACGAACATCTTGTGAAGAAGGATATACTGTTGCTACTGCTATCATATTTGTTTATAGAAGTAGAATGTACAAAAAATGGTTCAAAACAAAATAATGTTTTCTTTGATTTGTGTAAAAACATGTATACCTAAATAGGTAAACAGTTTTCAAACAAAACTATTTGTTATTTGCTTCCCACCCATACACTGGAAAAATAATTTATTTATTTATTTATTGTTCCGTGGGACCAAATTAAGGAGAAGTCTCCATGGTCATGGAACGAGTCAATACATAAAATTATAACACGATATTAGAAACAGATAAAATGAAATATAAAAAAAACATTCAGGTGACAAGTCGTAATTTTAAATAAAGAAAATCAACAATGTAACACTGGAATTTGCTTAATTTTTTAGCTCTTCCAGGAGCTCCTCGACAGAATAGAAGGAGTGAGCCTTGAGAAACTCTTCAGTTTAGACTTAAAAGTGTTTGGGGTACTGCTAAGATTTTTGAGTTCTTGTGGTAGCTTATTGAAACAGGATGCAGCAGAATACTGCACTCATTTCTGCACAAGAGTCAAGGAAGTGCATTCCACATGCACATTGGATTTCTGCCTAGTATTAACTGAGTGAAAGCTGCTAACTCTTGGGAATAGGCTAATATTGCTAACAACAAACGACATTAAAGAAAATATATACTGTGAGGGCAATGTCAGAATTCCAAGACTATTGAATATGGGTCGACAAGAGGTTCTCGAACTTACACCACATATAGCTCGAACAGCCCGTTTTTGAGCCAAAAATATCCTTTTTGATTCAGAAGAATTACCCCAAAAAATAATACCATACGACATAAGCGTATGGAAATATGCGAAGTAGACTACTTTTCGTGTTGAAGTGTCACTTATTTCAGATACTGTTCTAATGGTAAATAAAGCAGCATTTAGTTTCTGAACAAGATCCTGAACATGGACTTTCCACAACAGCTTACTATCTATCTGAGCTCCTAGGAACTTGAACTGTTCCGTCTCGCTTATAATATGCCCATTCTCTCTGATCAAAATATCGATTCTTGTTGAATTGTGTCTTAGAAACTGTAAAAACTGAGTCTTACTGTGATTTAGCGTCAAATTATTTTCCACAAGCCACGAACTTATTTCTTGAAGAACGTTATTTGATACTGTTTCAATATTACACACAAGATCCTTCACTATCAAGCTGGTGTCATCAACAAACAGAAATATTTTTGAATCACCTGTAATACTAGAAGGCATATCATTTATATAAATAAGAAACAGCAGTGGCCCCAGCACCGACCCTTGGGGAACACCCCACTTAACAGTGCCCCATTGGGACTGAACATCACTACCACTCTCAATATTGCGGAGAATTACCTTCTGCTTTCTGTTCTTAAGGTAAGAGGCAAACCAGTTGTAAGCTACTCCCCTTACTCCATAATGGTCCAACTTCTGCAGTAACATTTTGTGGTCAACACAGTCAAAAACCTTCGTTAAATCAAAGAAAACACCTAGCGTTCGCAACATTTTATTTAATCCGTTCAAAACCTCACAGAGAAAAGAGAATATAGCATTTTCAGTCGTTAAACCATTTCTAAAACCAAACTGAACATTTGACAGCAAATTATGTGAATTTAAATGCTCCAGTAACCTTGCATATACAACCTTCTCGATAACTTTATCAAACACCGATGGCATAGAAATAGGTCTATAATTTTCAACATTATCCCTGTCTCCCTTTTCATAAAGTGGCTTCACTACCGAGTGCTTTAATCGGTCAGGAAACCGACCACTCCTAAAGGAAAAGTTACATATATGGCTAAGTCCTGGGCTAACATACATAGAACAATACTTCAGTATTCTGCTAGATACTCCGTCATGTCCATGAGAGTTCTTAGTCTTTAGTGATTTAATTATTAACTCAATCTCCCTCTTGTCAGTATCATGCAGGAGCATTTCAGGTAACAGTCTCGGAACACTTTTTTCTAAGAGCGCTATATGATTCCCTGTTGGGACTAGGTTTCTATTTAGTTCACCTGATATATTCAGAAAGTGATTATGAAATACTGTACATATATGCGACTTATCAGTAACACGGACATTCCCACTACGCACTGATTCTATATCCTCGACCTGTCTCTGCAGACCAGCCACTTCCTTTACGACTGACCATACGGTTTTAATTTTATCCTGAGACTTAGCTATTCTATCTGCATACCACATACTTTTTACCTTCCTAATAACATTTTTAAGCACCTTACAATACTGTTTGTAATGGGCTGCTGCATTTAGATTTTGACTGTTTCTAACGTTTTGATATAATTGCCACTTTGTTCTACAAGATATTCTTACCCCTCTAGTCAGCCACTCAGGCTGCCTGTTTGTGCTAGTACCCTGTTTTGAACGTTCTAACGGAAGGCAACTTTTAAAGAGCACGAGAAAGTAAGGCATTCAAATTTCTTTCAACACAGTATGTGGAACCTACATGCATTTTGTGAACATAGTAATGCATGGAGAATTTTGTTGAATTTGCTGTAACATGATGATGTTTGGGGCAATTTTTCACAATTTTGCTTTAACATGGTGATGTATGGGGGTGTAAAGTGGCATGTTATCTCCTGTCTGCAACTGCATAGGATAGATAGAATTATCTGCAGAAGATGACAAAACAAACCTTTTGCATTGCAACATGGTGTTAATACTCTTGTCTGAAGGGTCATTATAACGTATACTGATTGTGATATCGTTTTTAGCTGAACCAAGACGAGGTTTTGACACATTTATACATGGGAATAACGTTATTTACTTTGGTACAAAGAGTAGTATATTCACGTCTGAAAACCGACATTAAGCTTTGAAAGTCAGATTAGCGGTAGTACTCATGTGAAGCTTGTAATGTTACAGAACAAGGTTTTATGTATGTTGATGTCCTCAGAGTCTGGTGAAGATATCGAACTAAGTTCATTGGCTAACATGTAAGATACATCAGTAGTCCCAAAAAGCGAACTGCATGGATTCTGATAAGTAATAGAGACAACATAGCTGTGGAGATTTTATACATCATAACGAGAAGATGAATATGCCACCTGACATACTTTGACGAAAATGACCAGATTTGCCTATTGAAATGTACAGTATGCATTGCAGAGGGATGACAGTCGACTGTATTAACACGCCAAACCTAAATTCTGTACATTAATGAGAAAGAGGTGAAAAACGCTACTGGAGGAAACATTTTAGTTTGGGGGTGGACGTGAGTTGTTCCATCATGGCGCAAGGACGATGGAACGCTTTTAAGGCGATCCAAGGCGACGGACAGTGAGCGCTCTGGGCGATGCATGGAGGAGAACAGGTAGCAAGCCAGCAATGCTTGCTATGGAAAGAATCTTTAGAAAACTCGTTGGGGAATTTCCAGATGAATACAAAAATACCAGTGATGCAGTTGATCACGTGAAAGGCGTGTGGTATGTTCGTGGTGTACACATGTAACTTAAAGGCGTCTGGAGCAGGTACAAATTGTCCGATTGGCTGAAATGAACTAGGAGCGAGTAAAGTGCCGAAATGTCTACGCAGTTTGATGGTAGGCAGAGCTAGTTTCCACAAGATGAAAGAAACGCTCCTGTTGATGGTGAAAAGCTGTGATGTGGAGCACCAAATGACCCAGGTGAGACACAGTTTTCCTACGAGAGACACAAGACCGAAAATTTCGAGGACTCTCCACTGAAACAGCAGAAAAGGGCGCTCTGTATGACGCAAAGGAAGAATTTTGTGTGAACACTGCATTCACTGCGGCTGACATTCAGCTAGATGTTAGCTGTGTCATTGTTGAGCTCCAACAGCAAGGAAACGAAACCGCCATCTAGTTAATTGTGCTTGCGAGAACTGAGAGGGCAGTGTAATATGCACGCTGCTCCATCCATGCACATGCATATCGCCATATTTCAAGACTAACAAGAAACATAGGACAGTTTCTGCTGATAAAATCAGCAAAAATTTTGATAAGCTTTTATAGGACTCTCAGGGGATGGGAGCAGCCATGCAGCCAACAACTCATCACAGCTAAGGTAAATACCGCTAGCAGAGGCATAAACTTGTTGGTTCCCCAGCTTGCGTCTGCTGTGAGCTCAAGCAACCTTAAGTAATCTTTCACTCAGTTTGTCACAAAACAAAACCATCCTCTGTAGACTTGATTGTCATCCTAAATAGTATCAAACATAGAACCGGAATCGGATGATTTGTCGTAATATTGGCCAACTTCACGATGCAGTAGTAAGAATAATTTTGTATAGAACCTTCGGGTTAAAACTTGATATTGTTGTGTTCAGTATTATTTCGATTAAACAGGACATAATGCGTTATCTTGACAACTGCCCTAACCTTGTCATGTTACAACCTATGTAAATTCGTGTACTTACCTTGACAATAATCCTGAATTAAAAGCAGTTCATGTGCAGCTAAACACCGTTGTGCTCTTTCATAGAATGAGGGTCCACTCTCAACCCCATTGATTTATTCCATAGACGCTAAAACACTTACTGGGTGTTTTTACTGATGTCTGACGATAGAGAAAAAGAGTGGAGTGTCACGTATCTTCTACACAAAGTTTCATAATAGCGGAAACTTCCAGTGTATATCTTGTGTTTAATTTCTGAGACAGACTGGCAGTCAAGTTTTTTTCCCAATGGCGAAACATTCCAGCCGGTGGACTGCGCAACAAGAATTGCAGGAAATATATTACAAGTATTTACACTCAAGCGCCAAAGGAACTGGCATAGGCATGCGTATTCAAATATAGAGATATGTTAAGAGGCAGAATACGGCGCTGTGGTCGGCAACGCCTGTATAAGACAACAAGTGTCTGGCGCAGTTGTTACATCGACTACTGCTACTACAGGGGCAGGTTCTGAAGATTTAAGTGAGCCTGAACGTGGTGTTGTAGTTGGTGCATGAGCGAGGTAGCGATGAAGTGGAGATTTTCCCGTACGATCATTTCCCGAGTGGATCCTGAAAATCAGGAATTCAGTAAAACATCAAATCTCCGCGATTACTGCGGGATCAGCTACGACTGAAGAGAATCGTTCAACGTGACAGATGTGCAAACTTTCCGAAAATTGCTGCAAATTTCAATGCTTGGCCGTCAACAAGTGTCAGCCTGCGAACCATTCAACCATACATCATCGATATGGACTTTCGGAGCCGAAGGCTAACTCATGTACGCTTGATGACTGAACGATACAGTGCTTTACGCCTCGCCTGGGCCCGTCAACACCGACATTGGACTATTGATGACTGGAGACATGTTGCGTGGTCGGACAAGTCTCGTTTCAGATTGTTTCGAGCAGATGAACGCGTACGGGTATGGAAAGAATATAATGAATCCGTGGACCCTGCATGTCAGCAGGCGACTATCAAGCTGTTGCAGGCTCGGTTATGTTGTCAAGCGCGTGTAGTTGGAGTGATCTAGGACTCCTGGTACGTCTGGATACGACTCTGACAGGTGACACGTATGCAAGCATCCTTTCTGATCATCTGCATCCATTCATGTTCGTTGTGCATTCCGACGGACTTGGCCAATTGCATCAGTACAGCGTGTCACCCCTCAAGTCCAGAACTGCTACAGAGTGGCTCGAGGAACACGCGTCTGAGTTTAATAGCTGCCGCTACCCACCAAATTTCCCAGGCATGAACATTAATGTGCATATCTCGGATGCGTCGCAGTGTGCTGTTCAGCAGAGATCTCCACCCCCTGGTACTCTTTCGGATTTATGGAGAGCCCTACAGGATTCATGGCGTCAATTCCCTCCACCACTACTTGAGAATTTTAGAACATGTTTTTTGCTCGAGTATCATGTCGTTTTTGGAAACCCAGAATCTACTATGTAGGAATCAACATGGATCCCGTAAACAGCGATCGTGTGAGACCCAACTCGCTTTATTTGTTCATGAGACCCAGAAAATATTAGATACAGGCTCCCAGGTAGATGCTGTTTTTCTTGACTTCCGAAAGGCGTTCGATACAGTTCCGCACTGTCGCCTGATAAACAAAGTAAGAGCCTACGGAATATCAGACCAGCTGTGTGGCTGGATTGAAGAGTTTTTAGCAAACAGAACACAGCATGTTGTTGTCAATGGAGAGACGTCTACAGACGTTAAAGGAACCTCTGGCGTGCCACAGGGGAGTGTTATGGGACCATTGCTTTTCACAATATATATAAATGACCTAGTAGATAGTGTCGGAAGTTCCATGCGGCTTTTCGCGGATGATGCTGTAGTATACAGAGAAGTTGCAGCATTAGAAAATTGTAGCGAAATGCACGAAGATCTGCAGCGGATAGGCACTTGGTGCAGGGAGTGGCAACTGACCCTTAACATAGACAAATGTAATGTATTGCGAATACATAGAAAGAAGGATCCTTTATTGTATGATTATATGATAGCGGAACAAACACTGGTAGCAGTTACTTCTGTAAAATATCTGGGAGTATGCGTGCGGAACGATTTGAAGTGGAACGATCATATAAAATTAATTGTTGGTAGGGCAGGTACCAGGTTGAGATTCACTGGGAGAGTCCTTAGAAAATGTAGTCCATCAACAAAGGAGGTGGCTTACAAAACACTCGTTCGACCTATACTTGAGTATTGCTCATAAGTGTGGGATCCGTACCAGAACGGGTTGACGGAGGAGATAGAGAAGATCCAAAGAAGAGCGGCGCGTTTCGTCACAGGGTTATTTGGTAACCGTGATAGCGTTACGGAGATGTTTAACAAACTCAAGTGGCAGACTCTGCAAGAGAGGCGCTCTGCATCGCGGTGTAGCTTGCTCGCCAGGTTTCGAGAGGGTGCGTTTCTGGATGAGGTATCAAATATATTGCTTCCCCCTACTTATACCTCCCGAGGAGATCACGAATGTAAAATTAGAGAGATTAGAGCGCGCACGGAGGCTTTCAGACAGTCGTTCTTCCCGCGAACCATACGCGACTGGAACAGGAACGGGAGGTAATGACAGTGACACGTAAAGTGCCCTCCGCCCCACACCGTTGGGTGGCTTGCGGAGTATAAATGTAGCTGTAGATGTAGATGAGACATTAGTCGAGTCCATGCCATGTCGTGTTGCGGCACTTCTACGTGCTCGCGGCGTCCCTACATGATATAAGGCAGGTGTACCAGTTTCTTTGGCTCTTTAATGTGTGTTAAATAACATCGACTGATGCAGATAAAGCTTCTATTAAATTAATAAAGATGTTCCATATCTTTTAGAAACAAAATGTAGAAAAATGTGTAAAAAGCTGGACAGAAACCAGCTACTTGTATTTTTATAGTTTATGGTGTTATCAATTACTCTCTGTCTTCAAGTCTTCAACGTGGCAGCAATGTCTATGTTATATGGTATAGAGTGTCTTAAGTCTTTAACTAGAGTTGTTATCATTTTATATTTAAGTATGACAAAGCACACTAAGAAGGACGCGCTTTTGACAAATCATCCTTGAGCGGTAGCTCTGAACCGGTAAACTTTCAAAGCATACACATTCTACCAAGAAAAACATCAAACGCGAGAAACATTTCGCTATTGATATGTAGCTTTCGGTCATTTTATTGTAACAAATCGTACCTAAAAAGACGCATTTTCCAGAGACCCTCAGTATGACGACTTACCTTTATACCATGTATGAAATGAAATGAAGTCCCGTGCTTCTTTACAGAGTGTAGGGGAACGATGCGGGAGACCCGCACCGCCTTACTAGGCAAGATCCTAATGGAGGTGGTTTGCCGTTGCCTTCCTCCGACCGTAATGGGGATGAATGATGATGCTGAAGACGACTCAACAACACCCAGTCATCTCGAGGCAGGAAAACAGCCCTGACCCCGCCGGGAATCGAACCCGGGACCCCGTGCTCGGAAAGCGAGAACGCTACCGCGAGACCACGAGGGCAGACAGGTATACTATGAAATAAAAACCACCAAATATGGAGTTCAATTGTGTATGACATAATACAATATGGCGTCTGTTAAGAAAAACCGGTGTTTACTCTCATTGGGCACGTTCATCTCCCCAAGGCAAAAATCTGACATGGCTGATTCTTTCTTTCACGCTTCGCAACATAATGGAACATGGACCAGCGTTGAGGACCACGAGAAAGACAGACCGTGGCGCTTACCTCACAGCACGTGACGCTGCAGGTCTTACAGATGCCAGAAGCTATTTTCGGCTGGAGCGAGTAACTGTATCAGAAGAGTTTAACAAATGTAGAGTGCACGTTCAGACACATACAAGCTCTCGATAGCACACTACAAAGGTAAGACCATTAGTGGGTATCTTTGCAATTTCATATTGATTTCCCGTGGGGGCTGCACGGAACCTAGCGTTCGCGATATGTGGCGGACAAGTCGACTGGTGTGACGTGACGAGTTCGTTGAAAGACCCGTATTTCTCGTGGGCCTCAAATTGCATGTGGTGACATCACCAGATCCTTATGCATTAGTGCCTTCACGTCAGTAGTGGGCCAACCTTAACGTCAAGACACGCTCCCTTGTAGCCAAATTTATTCAAGATGGCGACGATGACGTCATACAAGATGGCGGCATATAGACTTGGCAACATCGCATGACGTCATCCAAGATGGCCGATTTTGGCGGGAGAATAGACCAATTATGCTACGTCCACTAACCTAATCTCAAGAAAAAATGGCGGGAATTTTGAATTTTGGTGGGGAAAATAACCCAATTGTCCTATGTCCACTAACCTAAGCCTCCAGAAGAAAAAATGGCGGGAAGTTTGAATTCCAACAGGATAATGCATGCAAAAAACCTTACTTCTCTTTATTATTATTGATTATCATTTATTAACATTCATTATATTTTATTATTATTTATTATCATTCATTATCATTTATTATCATTTATTATTATTTATTATCATTTATCATTATTTATTATTATTGACCTGCCTCCACTAGAAAATTCCCTCCAAATTCAAATTCCAACACGTTATTGGCTGCAAAACCCTACTTTGTTTATTATTATTATTATTTATTAACATTCATTATCATTCATTGTCATTTATTATCATTCACTATCATTTATTATTATTCATTATCATTTATTATCATTCATTATCATTTATTATTATAGGCCTACCTCTACTAGAAAATTGCGCCAAATTCAAATTCCAACACGATATTCTCTCCAAAACTGTACTTCTATTTATTATTACCATTTATTATTTATTCAAGATGTCCGATTTTCTCGGTGAGAAAGCCATTTTCCTTATATCCATAACAAAAATCTATCACAAGTTCAAATCCCAACACCATAATTGATCACACGTACGAACTTTCTCCCTCATTTATCTTTTTTCACTGGTAGCCTATCAAAATCGCGTCAGATAATAAACTGATCTTACAGTAACGTAATTCACGTCCTTTGATTTTGCAGGGGGGAAGGGACTGTAGTCTTTATTTCAAGCAGTACAAACATCACTTGTTCTCCAACACAGTCAACACACACATCTTTGATATCGCAGTGCAGCCACCACGACGTCCGCACTCCAATCACTCCCACGTCGTAAACATGTTTTAGCTGGACACGCTGGAACTTGTCGAGTTTGACGTCACAGCTGCCCCTTGTCCGCTCACCACGTGTATTCGTCACCTCTGCACATTTCCTGCCAAAATTGTCTGCCTCGGAGCTGAATCACACAATGGTCGATCGTTCGCTGCCACACTTTTGGCGCCACGTTCAAACCTGTCGTGCCTACCGCTCACCGTCCACCATGTGTCCCTGTGCGACCGAGAACGCTGTGCTACACTTTTGGCGGCAATGTTTGCTCGACAGAGGAATCAGTCATGACTATATAACGGCACGTTTGGACCGCACTAGAACGTCCGCTAAATGACTTGCTCTCGCATGCGCGTAATAACTGTACAATCGCTGCGCCGAAATCCCGCTTACGTCACTCACCCTCCAAACACGCGATGGTCATAGCCTTCTGTAAATACCTTGAAAATAACTCTTTATTTCAGAAATCATGGTCATGCAGGTGTGTCCCAACTGACTTCTCCATGCTCAGACAACGAAACTCCAGAGCGCAGCTGACGTACGCATGGCCGGTTGAGCCTGCTCCATCGGCAGTTCCCTGGCCAGCTCACATCAAGCAACCAGCAGTGCCCGCACACCACCACGGCCAGCATGCCAGGTAGGCAGTGAGCGGTGTCTCAGAGTCCGACTACGTAAGCGTCTTTCCGCGACCGCGAGCACGTAACGCCGGATACGATGGAACCTGTTGACCACATGCTGGACAAAGGATACGTTTGGCGCCAGAGTTTGATCGACAGTGGAATCCACCATGACCGCATAACAGCGCGTTTCGCTAATTCACTCTCACCACCCCGTTATATTAAATAACTGAATTTACAATTTCATATACGTATGCAAATGTGGAGTATATTTGTCACAAAAATCCCACACTGATCCCACTGTGCTCTTCTGACACAGGCCACAAACACGTAAACAACTCCTAATTTCACCACACAATAGCAAACAGCTCTTAAATAATGCAGTACACAGTATCAGCAGACGACCTCTGTACTCTTAAACTTTCCAAATAAAGCACCACACAGTGCACAGACATGGTCGCAAAATAGTGCAACAGATGCGTCCGAGCAAAAGCCTTTGCTCGGCCTCCCCCAAACATGACCTCAATACAGTCGCATTCGCACCTATCACCGGAGTAATTGATATTGCCTATGCCCCTTAGATTACGCTCCAAGGCAGGCCACGCGCGCGTGTGGTCGGCAGGGAAGGGGATTCCAGTCTCCAGCCTAGTTCAGCTTCTGAGCGCTCGTGACAGCCTACACATGTGAAAGCTGAATTGTTCTTCTCATGTATACCGCCGGCGTCTCAGATCTGGACCTACCTTCACGTCTATTCTCAGAATAGCTCATAGCTCGTTGACACACCCGATTAATGCGGCCGGGAAAACATTTACTACTCGCATGCAACCGAGATGGTGATGGAAAACCAATCACTCTGATCTGTGCTGCAGGCACGTGTAATCATCGAGAACACTCTATTTACTTTTTTCGAACAACTTATTTAACCATACAGTGTATCTATCACGCTATCACAAAACACCAATCCCAGATGTGCCCTGGGCCATGTTGCACAGCCCACAGACACTCACACAATCATAATTTCAGTAAACACTATAGCAAACTGCTACTAAATAATACATCACACAGATGTGTAGATACGTTCAGTACTCGTAAACTATCCTAATAACGCATAGCAGAGCCTGCAGGATCCGCTTGCAAAGTAACTCAGCAGACGTGCGCAGGTACCCCTACTCTGCACTATGCCCACAGGATCGTGAAGTCACCCATCCGTCTGATTTCAGACCTCACACAGCCCCTGCTCGGCTTCTGCAAGCGTGAGCTGGCGTGGTCAACGCGCTCGTCAGTGGTCAAAGCACACACATACGTCCGTCCAGGACCGCGATCCCGAGCCGCAACCACCGGACGCGAGTGAAAGTCAACTTTATATCAACGTAGCATAATTCCAAAGTGCAGCCTCCATACGCTAGACACATCATAGCAGCACCTGTCTTTACCTCCTATGACACTGTAGCACACTGCACATTGCTCCTCACACGACGTTACATGGCCCTTTAACTAAACATAACTACAAATCCCTGCTCTCGCCTTGTCGCGTGACCAGCAATCTAAAAACCTTATCAGTATCATTCTTACTTTACAACATTTTTGTTTTTAAAAATAAGATCTAATTTACACCTCCCACCACACCTAGCCTCACAACCATCCCACCATCAACAGATGCAAACGTCCTCAACCCTATCTTGACATATGTATCACCCCACAAACCGTGCCCATCAATCAATTTACCATTCTCCACGACTAAATAAAAGGGCTCCAAATAAATAGAGTGCAGCCCTTCCTTACTTCCCCGGACAGCACAGGGCAGAATGTCAGTGAGTAGACAAATAACTGAACAAATTTCTCTGTAGAGGAGTTACAGGCCTGGATTGGAATGAATATCTTGATGGGTGTGATTGTGTTGCCAAGTGCAGTGCACTACTGGAGTTAAGAAACAGCCTTATGTGAGCATTACATATCGAAACCTATGAGAAGTAAAAGTTTCAAAAAGATATGTCGCAAATAAATAAAGTCCACTCGTTCCTCCTTCCATCAGCCGATGAACTGAAATTATTTCCGAAAATTAGCAGTTGTTTGGCTATTTGGAGGTAAATGTTTTGCATTATTTACGAGCGGTTCGCATGTCTATACGCTGTGCTATGAGTTATTTTTAACTGTTTACAATTAGCAAGTGTGTGTCTAGAACATTATAAATGAGTTATGTAGGAGTGTTTTGCAGGTCTGTATGATGTGGGACATGTCAGTGTGATACATATACTCCATTCCTAAATAAAGTAAATTAGTTCCTCCATCCATGGACCTAGTGCAGGGTGAGTCCATTTACCAGAAACGTGTAGGAAGAGGTTGAGTACTGGTGGCTTAGTTTGGAACAATTTTATTAGATTGGTGGCGGAAGCGCAAGTGAGCTTTGTTTATTGGCAGATTTCAAACTTGGCGCTGGTTCCTAGGAGGAGGAGGTGGCGGTCTGGTCCTCGAAAAGTAGTTGAAATTAGGGAGTTGACCACATTTGCATACGTATATGAAATTGTAAATTCAGTTATTTAATATAGCGGGGTGGTGAGAGTGTATTAGCGAGCATTCTCGCAACAACGTCATTCACCCTTTGCTCACAATTTCCACTCGCATATATAATACCACATTCACTCCTGCCAAAACTCACTTAACAATAAAAAAGCATTCTCCCTTTCTAAGCATAGATGAGTATGCATTTATCTTCACCCATCTGATCTCTGCATTTTAAGTCGGAGAAAGACATATCTATTACCTTCTGCAACCTGTCTATAAACAGAACGATCTCAGTTACTACAACAGGACCTTGTTTTGACCATTCACCAGAAATGCGCACAATGTTGTACACCTCAATCTAGGTACAAGTACAACAGATCCTCAACACCCTATCATCTTTATCCTCTACCATCAAACAGTGAAAAAGTCACAAAGGCATCAATGCGATCCACCTACAGCGTGGACAAACGGAATTCACAATACTCCCCCCCTAATAACTGAGAGTGCAACCATCCAAGAATTCCTAACAGCTCACCAAACATAACACCTCAAACTCCAGATGCCTATATGAACAAGATCATATTAAATATACACACACGCTGCAGAGACCCCTTTAAAGTTTGATCACCCATACTCTAAGCGAATGAGAAGCTGCCTCTGGCCCTTGTTCAGTGTTTTCTAACACGCTTTTGCATACTGCCAAGCATTTCGTCTTTCTGCCGCGACTTCGAAGTCATTGTCTGATTCTAAACAGACATTAACACAGGCTGATGCATGGCCTCTCACAGGAAACCATACCTTGCACCTTATAAATCATATTCTTACAGTCGATAGAATAACATTGATTGATTTTAAATAACGGACAGCCACAACACAAGGAAAATAGAAGAGCCTGCTGGCGTTGTAGCGACTTCCCTCGAAAGTGATTGATCACCTCTACATTTAAACTCATATGTCGCAGTGACCAAATAGTTATAACTCTGCGTTCCATTTCTAGTGATTGGTCGTTTTTGCACACAAGTACAGGATCACCGTTTTTGGTGCTAGTAACCCTGGAAGTTGTGGTCCATCAACCAAAATTTCTCCCCCTGACTCAAGCAAGCATTGTCAGTCAATCATTATGTCGTACCAAATGCACAGATGCGATGGATAAGACACCACCGATCTACTGTAATATTATCCATCACAGCTGATATCGCGAAAAATTTTACAGTAAGTCCAACACTGGTCAATCATGTGACATCTTGTTTTCTTAATTTCAGTATCATAGCTAAACAATACAACCTCTACTTTGCAAGTATCATTGCGACCATTCATAGATGACTGCTCAGCACATCCATTCACACTTAATTCTCGAACACATAAAGATGGTCAAATTATACCAGACAACGCTATACATATTTTTAAGACATCGTGCATAGTACTCGATCAGTCTCTCTGCGTATGGCGGACACAGAGCTATCTAGTCCTCTTACGTTAAAAGACCATCCTCACCTCGGCATTGACCTACCTGCCCTGCAACATCGCTACCCAATTATTCCTCAACCCAGCAGACGAATGCAGCTACACTCTGCCTCTCTTGACTGAATAGAGCTTTCCTAGTCCTAACCCATCCAAGTGCACCACATTTATAGAAATGTAACCAAGTCTTGGAGCTTAATACCCCATATCGATCTATAGTAACTGATCTCAAAGTACCTTAATTTAATAGCATACAGTTAAAAGGAACAAGAACAGAGCGATATATATACACAATGTATCCTTTGTCCGGCATGCGGACAACAGGTTCCATCATGTCCGGCGTTAAGTGCTTGTGGTCTTGGAAAGATGTTTATGTAGTCAGACTCTGAGACGCCGCTCGCCGCCTACCTGGCGCGCTGGACATGGGGGTGTGCGGGCACCGCTGGTCGCTTGATGTCAGCCGGCCAGGGAGCTGCCGATGGAATGGGTTCAGCCGGCCGCGCGTACGTCAGCTGTGCTCTGGAGTTGCTCTGTGTGAGCATGGAGAATTCAGTTGGGACATACCTGCATGACCATGATTTCTGAAACAAACAGTCATCTTCCACGTATTTACAGAAGGCTATGTCCGTCGCGTGTATGGAGGGTGTCTGACGTAAGCTGGATTTCGACGCAGCGATTGTACAGTTATTACGTGCATGTGAGAGCGAGTCAATTAGCGGGCGTTCTAGTGCGGTCCAAACGTGCCGTTGTATAGTCATGGCGGATTCCACTGTAGAGCAAACTTTGCCACCAAAAGTGTAGCACTGCGTTCTGGCTCGCACAGGGACACGTGGTGCACGGTGAGCGGTCGGCACGACAGGTTTGAACGTGGCGCCAAAAGTGTGGCAGCGAACGATCGACCATCGTGTGATTCAGCTCCGAGGCAGACAATTTTGGCAGGAAATGTGCGGAGGTGACGAATACACTTGGTGAGCGGACAAGGGGCAGCTGTGATGTCAAAATCGACAAGTTCCAGAGTGTCCAGTGAAAATATGTTTACGACGTGGGAGTGATTGCTGGGCTCGCCCCCTGTGCTAGTGACCGGCTGCCTCGCATGACAGGCGTAGGCAGTGTCTCCGTGCGCTGGCCAGGGGGTGGCGAGGATTTGAAGTAATTCAGTTGGAGCGCGGACGTCGTGGTGGATGCACTGCGATATCAAAGATGTGTGTGCTGACTGTGTTGGAGAACAAGTGATGACTGTACTGCTTGAAATAAAGTCTTCAGTCCCTTCCTCCCTGCAAAATCAAAGGACGTGACTTACGTAACTGTAAGAGCAGTTTATTATTTGACGGGATTATGATAGGCTACCAGAGAAAAAAGATAAATGAGGGAGAATGTTCGTACGTGTGATCAATTATGGTGTTGGGATTTGAACTTGTGATAGATTTTTGTTATGGAAATAAGGAAAATGACTTTCTCACCGAGAAAATCGGACTTCTTGAATAAATAATAAATGATAATAATAAATAGAAGTCCAGTTTTCGAGAGAATATCGTGTTGGAATTTGAATTTGGCGCAATTTACTAGCGGAGGTCGGCTATAATAATAAATGATAATGAATGATAATAAATGATAATGAATGATAATAAATAATAGTGAATGATAATAAATGACAATGAATGATAATGAATGTTAATAAATAATAATGAATAATAGTAAACAAAAGTAGGGTTTTGCAGCCAATATCGTGTTGGAATTTGAATTTGGAGGGAATTTTCTAGTGGAGACAGGTCAATAATAATAAATAATGATAAATGATAATAAATAATAATAAATGATAATAAATAATAATAAATGATAATAAATGATGATGAATGATAATAAATAATAATAAATGATAATAAACAATGATGAATGATAATAAGTAATAATAAACTGTAATGAATGTTAATAAATGATAATCAATAAAAATAAAGAGAAGAAAGGTTTTTTGCATGCATTATCCTGTTGGAATTCAAACTTCCCGCCATTTTTTCTTCTGGAGGCTTAGGTTAGTAGACAGAGCACAATTGGGTTATTTTCCTAACCAAAATTCAAAATTCCCGCCATTTTTTATTGAGGTTAGGTTAGTGGACATAGCACAATTGGCCTATTCTCCCACCAAAATCCGCCATCTTGGATGACGTCATGCGATGTTGCCAAGTCTATATGCCACCATCTTGGATGACGTCATCGGCGCCATCTTGAATAAATTTGGCAACAATGCAGCATGTCTTGATGCGAAGGTTGTCCCACTACTCATGTCCTGTGAGAGGATGCCTTAGGGTGCCTTGCAGGGTACAGATGTAGATGTAGAAGTTATCATTGATGTAGAATACATAGTTGACAGTCTCTTCAGCTGTCTCCAGATCAGACTGACATAGAAGCGTGTTAGCAAAGCCAACCAAAGGAATACTGTGCACAAGATCAAATCCGTTGGTTAATTCCAACAAGCTTCTCGGTGTTAAGCTCTCTGTTGGGTTCTTCCTGTGAAAGTTGGCAACCATGACTAAAACGTGTTGACAGTTTCAACTATGATAAAAGTGTAATCCGGAACTGGCGGTGTTTATGTATCGTATAAAGAGGTACTTTTGTTCTGTTGAAAAGAAGCTGTAACACATATCCTATTCAGGTGACTTCATGGTAGCATATATCTGTCCTGCCCTTTGTGTTATTTCTTCAAGAATATTTTTTCGTGTACATGCATACAGATGGCTTGCTCTTCTTGTACATAAGGTGGACGGTAGAGTTTTAATGTAATTCTTTATGGTTAGCACCGAAAGTGCTTGATCTTTTTAACAGTCAAAATATTAGCAATGACGAAGTTTGGTTACGGCAGAATTCCCGCAATTTTAAAGCTGATGTAAGACGCTGCGAAAACCGAAGTTTCATATCATCGTATTTATTGATGTAAACTCGTCTTAATGTTCGTGGCTTACCGAAAACCGGCTCAGCCACATTCAGTGACAATTTTAACTTTAATAGGCACCCAGATGCACGTAAACTTGAATTCCGCTTTGGATATAAATCTATTTAATTAATTTTATAAATGGATCAGCATGTTCGCCATTAATATGAGTGGGATTGGATTTGTCTTATTGTACAGTAAGTACTTAAAGAAATCCTACCCAATATTTCAACTACCATTAACTATCTGGCTGTGATATGTGGTTTCGCAGCACCCTATGACTACGATTCTGATCATATCCTCGTCGATAAACAACTTTCAGTAGTTCCCACACAAGTGGAAACAACACAGTGTTTAGTAACACAGTCCTCTGCAACACATCCAAAGTCAATGTATCTCAAGACGTCGCAGCTTAAGACAACACAGCTCAGGACAACGTATCTCAAAACAGCACACGTTAAGACATAACAAATCAAAATTGCTCGCAGTAGCGCAGTTCAAGACGACACAGTTTAAGACAACAAGTAAAATTGTTGAGGCTTTCCTGGACGTTTGTTGACTTACGGCCGGCTGGATTTAGTAGTGAGATCTTCGGTCGACGTTTCTTTCAAAATTTTACTAACGTTTCGATAGCATGAGTGGCTGGAATTGTCAAATTACCATCAGAAATGGAGGGTATGCCTTTACTAAGCCAGCTAATAGTGCTGGAGAAAAGTGAAAAAGTCGTTAAACAAATAACGGCTGAAGATCCTGAGACAAAAACCGCCAGTCAATATGTCAATGCAACGTACTTCAACACAAAGCACCTCCAGACAACATAACACAACAATAGACAGTGAAAGCTGGACAATAAAATTTCTTTGGAAAGTTGCCCACTGATTCTGCTATGGAGTGCATACACAAACTCTAAGTTTGAGATGTTATTATCGTGTGTAGTAGAGAGTGAATAGTTGTTGAGAGGAGTCAGAAGCCGTCAGGCGCAGCGCGCGGTGGAGAGAGTCCGCTAGACATGAGAGACCGCAGCCTACCGTGATCGTTCTTGTAGCGTCGGAGGAGACTCATATTAATTGAGAATTTTTGGTGCTTTGTCTTTCTGCTGCACATAGTTGTTGCTTGCTTGCGCGCTGGAGCGATTTTGCCAGATTTGTGTATGAATATATCGAGAGTAATATTCGTATCTTTGTTGAGGGCAGAGACATGATTATTGTTTATGTACATTGTGATGGAATAGTTGTTGCTAATCACACTGGCGGAGAAATGCAAATGTCTGTGTAAAGTTTATGTATTGTGTTTAACTCATCAATTTCATGGATATAGTAAATGAAAAGCTGTTATTGGTTTCTTTCATTTTTACACCGCTTTAGGCTTGTTGACAAAAACCCCTGTTATTCGTTAAGTTTCTATTAAAAGATATGGCAATAATTGTACCACTAGTTGTCACCATGTATTGCACTTTGCGTGGATCGCAGTATTTCTTTTGTATTATTTTTGCATGTTGCTGGTCACGCAGTTGCAGGAGCGAAACGAGGTAAGTAGTCTGTTGCGTACAGGAGCATCGCAGTATAGTGGTTAGGAGACGTTAAGGGATATCTTAACACTCACAGTAAGATACTGGAGAATTCAATTATCTTGATTTACAGGCATGGTTTTTGTTCTCTGTCACAATACTATTATTGTCAGCGGTAGAACTTCACACATTTACGCACGTATTTTAAAATTTTACTATCACCTGTCTACCTATCAGTGGTAATAAATCAGTAGTTATTGCATAGCATTTTTATTGTTTGGGCCCTGCTTCGCATTAATTCAAAATTTTTGTTTCAGTAATTTTCTGGCACAGAATTTATTTATGTATTTCTTAACAGTGGAGTTAACAGTTTTGTATTGCGATATTCATTTAGCATTTTGTGTCATTTTCTGGGTTGCTACAGTGACAATGAAAACTAGAATACAGGCAGAATGAGCAAGACTGTAGAGGTAGCACCAAACTAAACTTTGGAAAATTTGAGATGTAGCGTAGAAAATTCTGCTCAGGATAACGAAGTCAGGGAACTTTCGAACAATTATGTGAATAATCAGAGTGTAGACTACTATTTACCAATTACTCGTGATAAACTGCAGGCAATTACACTCTATTCAGGAGATCAAAATACGGTAACAAAATTCCATTTCGATATGTGAGATTCAGATATTGCTTCGTGCTGAGATCAAAGAGTCATGTAACAACCAGGAACAAAATTTCAAACTACAGGAGGAGAAAATATTGTTTCGCGACAGAATAAATGACGAGATCAAGCAGTCTAGTAGCAGACACGAACTTCAAATTGTTTCGTGACGAGATAAATGACAATTTAAATCGTAAATTCATGAAAATCTCAGAATGGTTGAAAATTCAGGTAGGTGCGGAATTCATGTCTGTCCAGACTTCTTGATATTGTTGAGCTGAGACAACAGACGTCACAGCAAGAATTGCAAATATAGGAATTAGTACAAAAGTTGGAGTCATTAGAGTTCTAGACTAACACCGAAGTTTCAAAGACGCAAAATCAATTGGTGACTGTTTAAAAACAAGTCGAACAGTTTTGCGAGGGACTGACGCAAACAAACAATGATTCAGGTAAATGGTCAGATGATATTCAACCGGTTCCGTTTGCTGCTACCGAAGAATTCCGAGACTGTGCTACTTTTTAATGAAGGGCAGATGTCCATTACTCAGCAAAACAGACGTGACGTAAAAAGATACAGGAACAACTTGCCGATGTCGAAGAAAAGCTCGGTTGCGATAACGATACAAGTAGGTCCGACCATTATCACGTTCGAAATCACAACTAACCCACTAATTTGGCAAATGCCGATCACTTCTCTTGTTTACGAGGCATTTTCTTAGGACACAATCACTGGAATGCGAGTTACGGTATGAGGAAAAACTGATCCGTACTGAAAACTGATGGTTTTGACTACAAACATTTTCTCACAGCAAAGAAATTTTTTCACAATGGTAGCAATGAAATTCTCCCAAGGGAGTGGTTACAATACTTTGACTATTCTTTGCCACCATCACGGCCAGTTGGCCACAAACTTGTATTCATTTGCCGTCATTTCCAACGAGAACTTGCGACAAGAGTAAGACCAATAACACTTGAATATTACGAGTACCGTGATTTTTATCACACATTCTTGTCCACTTACTGGTTTGAAACAACAGAAGATCGCGTGAAACATGACTATGATGAAAAATTGTGAACGATCGAATTTTTCAATTCCTGTGCAGTACTTTGATAACAGACATTTAACTAATCCGCACAGTCCGTTGCAATTAATCCGCACTTGGTTGGCTGAATTACTTATCAGATTACGCCACATAGTTTTGGCAGGACGTTGTAAGGATGACTTGGAAGCTTTTAAAGCTCTTTTGCAAGAAGGTGAATATGACAATGATGATCATACAAAAAGAGACAATAATTATCAGTATAGGGAAAATTACCGTCAGTGGCGTAGATGGAATTCGCGTGAACGGTACGATGAGAGACGAGATGAAAACAGGCATGATATAAGAAATCAGCCCCACAGTACAGATTTTCTGACGCTCGGGAAATGATTCCCGGGGCCGTCGGAATTATCAGTACAGGAACAGAGATTGCGGATCACGTGGAAATAGACGATGTGGCAATGTAGACAATTTTAGATGCAATAGTAATGACAGGGTAAATCGGAGTTGGCATGACCGCACAAACTTTGATTCCGAACAAGGTGCTCAGGTTGTAGAAATCAGGACATTGAGCCCATGGGACAATAATACTACTGCTGTAGAAATCAGACCGTACAACCCACTCAACTCTAGGCAAAACGAATCGACACAAAACGACTAGCAGCCACTCCTGCAAACGAACCGTTTGCAGTTGCCGATGGTCTGTATACGAACCAAATTAACTTTGTAGGTTTTGACGACATTAAAGACGCAGTTTTACAATAAAATAACGACTGTAAATATACACTTGTACATCCTATTGTAAAAATTTCCATAGGAAACGTTTCACTTTCTGCTGTACTTGATTCTGATAGCCAATTTAATGTGATTAGTGGGACACTGTTTAGTAAGTGTGGTCAATCATCTGTTTGTTCAGCTTTGCCACTATAGAGATCTAAACTGAAAGGAGTGGTTCAAGGAAAGGGTGTAGATGTGTGTAACCAGACTTCGTAAGTGTTCATGTACATGTAATTAGGTACATTTTTTTGAATGATTTAGTAATTATTGCCGATATCTACTCGTTTCGCAACCAAAATAAATACACTAACCTTCCCCTTAGCAGTGCATCTGGACACTTTCCATCAATTGAGGGGTGAACTTGGGCTTTCTGTCCATAAGTACCAGGGTTTGAGTTCTGGAAAGGGCACAACCTTTTTTAATTTCCTGCCTATTCCCAAGTGGAGGGGTGGGTCGGGACGTCAACACAGCCCTGGGACAAGGAAATTCCCACCAAATTTCGAAATTCCAACCAAATTTTGCTATTACCACCAAAATTCAAAATTCTCACCAAAATTCTAAATTCCTGTCGATAGGGTACATAAGGGTGTGGGGGGGGAGGGGAGGGTTAGGGAGGGATATGATAGTGCCCCATGTGCAGTCTCGCGGATTAAATCAAATCATCTGCGATGGGGAGTGGGTGGGGGGGTATGGGACGCGAGTAGTTAATTTACCAATTTAATTAATTGGTTCAAATGGTTCAAATGGCTCTGAGCACTATGGGACTTAACATCTGTGGTCATCAGTCCCCTAGAACTTAGAACTAACTAAACCTAACTAACCTAAGGACATCACACACATCCATGCCCGAGGCAGGATTGGAACCTGCGACTGTAGCAGTCGCGCGGCTCGGGACTGAGCGCCTAGAACCGCTAGACCACCGCTGCCGGCAGTGTTCATGTGTCAGGGACACAAATTATCTGAGAATTTTCGGATATTTCCTCTTTTGTCAACAGAAGCAATTCTGGGTGTGTAATTTTTATTTGAATATAAGGTGATGTTAAATTTTCACGATGTTGAAGAAATGTTACAAGTATATCCTGTAGCAGTAAACTTAAATTTCAAGGTTCGTTGACAAAGGAAGATGAAGATGTGAACTGTTTGCGTTTTCTCTTTCTGCTCGAGGCCCAAAGCTCACTGAATTTGCACGACACAACAACATTTCATTGTAAAGCTGAACAGTCTATTAGCAAAAAAAGGCTAATTAAAAAGAAAGTACTCAGAGATGAATAGATTCTGATGCAGATACATATGAATTATTCGAAATATTAAATTCACATTCTGAATTTTTTCTCACAAGACAGGAACTACACGAAATTTTCTTTATTAAATCAAAGTTAAGGAACTTGATAATTTTTTGTACCACCTTATGTTACTCCGTTGACATACAGAGGAAAATTTAAACAGGAGATACAATGGATGCTAAATCAGAGAGTAATTGAGCATGCTGTGCGTTCACGCAACAGTCCTTTACACGTTGTTAAAAAGGAGGATGATCGTATGAAACTTGTTTCGATTCAAGACAGATTGAGACTATAATAAAACCAAAAACACATCGACCACAAACACTAGACTAATTCTTACAGTTTATTACACTTTATTTAAGACGTAGCTTTCGGCAAACCGAATCACATCCTAAATGTAGGAAATTATAGCCTTCCTTTGTTTTGGAAACTGCTACCAATTTCAAAAATTACCATTTGGTCTCGATGTTTCAACTGGTACATTTATCAGAGGTGTGAATAATATCATACGAAAGCATCTGAAAGACAGGATCACCATCTTTGTTGATGACATATTGGTTGCTGAAAATTTTTGGACAGAACACAATCATGTACTGAACGAACTATTACAGACCTTTCTTGAGCGTGGTAATACAGTTAATGTAGAAAAATCAGAATTTCGTAAAACACAAATTAAATTTCTTGGCCACATTATCTCTACGAAATGTATCTCATCCGACAAGAAAAAACTGAGAGCAATTGAAGAAATGTCTCTACCTACAAACAAACGACAACTTAAAGGATTCTTGGTCTTTTGAATTTTTATCGTCGTTTCATTAACTCAGTGTGTTTGTCTACACATAGACTATGTTAGCTCACAAGTAAGACCAGAGTTTGGAACTGGGATAATATCGCCCAGACTGAATATCATGATCAAAAAACTGCACTGCCTAATGCACCCAGATTATCACATCCTTATTTATCTTTTGACATTTATCTTTCGACGGATAGTTCAGAATCCGGTCTTGGTGTAAACCTGTTTCAAGAAGTTGTAGAAAATGTAATTTTTACACAGAAAAGTATAGTTTTTGCCAGTCGAGTCTTAACCAAAGCCGAACGTAGCTGTGCTGTCACTGAACTTGGAGCATTAGCCATAGTTTGGACATTTGATAAATTTCTTTACTTTCTTCAAGGTAAACACACTAAGGTATATACCGATCATCGGACACTTCAGTTTCTTAGGATAGCTAAACTAAATCATGATCGTTCAAGATGATGGGATTTGTTTCTTCAGGAATTCAATTTCACTGTGATATGCAGTCCGGGTTCAGAAAACTTTTTGTTGATGCACTTTCCTATGCACCTGTTGGTTTAGTCCGAGTAGTGAGGAAGATTAAGAAAACAGTTTATAATATGAGTATACGCAAAAGTTAGCCTTTGAAAACCTTATTTCGTCTTCGTTATGTGATGTTGCTCATGAACAAGAGGAAGATCCAATTTGGAAACACATAAAGGGGAAATGGCAAACAAATCAAATACTGCAATGAGACAGCTTTACCTTGTGTGTAACAACATTTTATTCAGACGTATATGTCCTGAGAGTACTATTTTGGTGCTGTGCATCCCAGACAATCTCGTCAGTAAACTCGTTTGGTACACACATCTCAGTTACGCACAGTTTGGTGCTAAGAAATGTTTTCAGAAATTACAGGATGAATTTTGCTTCAACAATATGGAAAAGCGAATTCGTACTGTCTTCGGAAAATGCAAAGTGTACGAAAAGGTAAAACCCACCTACTGTTACGCACAAAACATCACTAATTCCGATCATTCCTGTGAAACCATGCCAATTAGCTTTTGCTGATATGCGCGGTCCTGGTACAAGATCTAATCATGGGCATTCATTTGTTTTTGTTGCTGTTGAGTTTACCTCTAAATTTGTGTCATTTACACCTTTACGGAAAGCAACTGCAAAATTTGTTTCTATAGCATTCGTAAGGAATTTTATGGAAGAAGTAGGGCACTTTGACAAAGTAATTTCTAATAATGGCCCACAATTGCGTTATAATACTTGTCTGAAACCTTTGAGACGTAGAAAAATTACATAAATATGCAATCACGTTTTATGACATCTTGTAATTCTTCGGAACACATTAAGAAAGAATTAGGTAAACTTGGCAGCTTGTATTGCTATCGTCAACACAAAAACTGCTATTTACACCTATCGGATTTTCAAAATATCGTTAACGAACTACCTAATAATTCTACAACTTTGCCTCGACTCCTTGTGTTAAAGAATAAACCACCATCAGACAGTATAAAACAGTTATCTTCTGTTAACGACTTTTAAGACACAGTGAAATAATGAATTTAGTATTGGAAAACATCAAGAAAGCCGCAGAGAAAGGAAGAAGCTACAGAACCGAGGCGTGAACATCAAGAGTCTACAGGTAGGTCAGAAAGTGTTGCTCAATTCACATCGTTTATCTCATAAAGGAAAGTATTTTTTGAGGTTCGAAGATCCTATTGCATACAGTGAATCGCACATGCAACTACTGTGGGACTTGAAACCATACGCACACATAAATCACGAAGGCGTCATCATGTATCGAACATCTAAGTATATGCAGAATAATACTCTAGGGGGTTTCCTGTACTTAGGTAAACATATGCAGTGGTGAGCATAGTGCCCCAGCTGTTGCAGTTCATTTTCTTGCTTTAGCTTTCACCATTGTTTCATACTTTTCAACTACGTTATATATCTGTGAACGTACCTTTTGCTGTCAGTCTACTTAACTAGGAATTTTCTTTTGTCTGAAGAGAAGTGCTTTAAACTGGTTAAGCATAGTTCGATAAGAGGATAATACAATGGAAGCAGACAACTCTTCTTTGAATTTATATTTGCACTGTGACTGGTAAGCCATCTGTGAATAATTTGTGTTCAGCTGGTATTATTCTGAGATTTCTGCTGAAGTATCTGATTGAAATGTAATGCTGTTATCTTATTTCATGATTTTGGAACTTTCCTCTTTTTAGATATTGTTATAGCAGAGTTAACTTGGTCTTGAAGTTATAAGACAATCGTTTTTTTATTTATTTTTCAGGAAGGTGGTTTGCACATATAATCAAGTTTCTTCGGTCTTGTGGTGACAATCTTTTTTTTATTTCTTTTTCAGAAAGGTGGTTTGCACATATAATCAAGTTTCTTCGGTGTTGTGGTAACTTGAGATGTACAATTTTCTTTACCTTTACCAGACGGACTATCCTGTTAGTTTTGAGGAAAGTGCATGAGGTGAATTATTCTGTAGGTTCATATTTTGTGCAGCAGCCGAAGAACTCTAGAGGTATAGATAGATAACTACTAACTTTTCTTTTAACGAGAGACAGTCTATGAGTTGTTCTGAAGGGAGAAAGGTATTTCTGATGAGCAGAACTTTAACTAGGAACATTTCTGCCTTATACTTGTTCTACTATTTAGGATGTATTTTGGAGAGTGGTAATTTCAGGGTTGTATGCATTCACATGATGAATTTATGGAATATTGTGCGATATGGATATGGACCACATTGAGAAATTTTGCCTAACTAGTGCTGTCCCGCCCCATGAACCATGGACCTTGCCGTTGATGGGGAGGCTTGCGTGCCTCAGCGATACAGATACCCGTACCGTAGGTGCAACCACAACTGAGGGGTATCTGTTGAGAGGCCAGACAAACGCGTGGTTCCTGAAGAGGGGCAGCAGCCTTTTCAGTAGTTGCAGGGGCAACAGTCTGGATGATTGACTGATCTGGCCTTCTAACACTAACCAAAACGGCCATGCTGTGCTGGTACTGCGAACGGTTGAAAGAAAGGGGAAACTACAGCCGTAATTTTTCCCGAGGGCATGCAGCTTTACTGCATGGTTAATGATGATGGCGTTCTCTTGGGTAAAGTATTCAGGAGGTAAAATAGTCCCCCATTCGGATCTCCGGGCGGGGACTACTCAAGAGGACGTCGTAATCTGGAGAAAGAAAACTGGCGTTCTACGGATCGGAGCGTGGAATGTCAGATCCCTTAATCGGGCAGGTAGGTTAGAAAATTTAAAAAGGGAAATGGATAGGTTAAAGTTAGATATAGTGGGAATTAGTGAAGTTCGGTGGCAGGAGGAACAAGACTCTTGGTCAGGGGAATACAGGGTTATAAATACAAAGTCAAATAGGGGTAATGCAGGAGCAGGTTTAATAATGAATAAAAAAATAGGAATGCGGGTAAGCTACTACAAACAGCATAGTGAACGCATTATTGTGGCCAAGATAGACACGAAGCCCACGCCTACTACAGCAGTACAAGTTTATATGCCAACTAGCTCTACAGATGACGAAGAAATTGAAGAAATGTATGATGAAATAAAAGAAATTATTCAGATAGTGAAGGGAGACGAAATTTAATAGTCATGGGTGACTGGAATTCGGTAGTAGGAAAAGGGAGAGAAGGAAACGTAGTAGGTGAATACGGATTGGGGGTAAGAAATGAAAGAGGAAGCCGCCTGGTAGAATTTTGCACAGAACACAAATTAATCATAGCTAACACTTGGTTTAAGAATCATGAAAGAAGGTTGTATACATGGAAGAAGCCTGGAGATACTGGCAGGTTTCAGATAGATTATATAACGGTAAGACAGAGATTTAGGAACCAGGTTTTAAATTGTAAGACATTTCCAGGGGCAAATGTGGACTTTGACCACAATCTATTGTTTATGAACTGTAGATTGAAACTGAAGAAACTGCAAAAAGGCGAGAATTTAAGGAGATGGGATCTGGATAAACTGAAAGAACCAGAGGTTGTAGAGAGTTTCAGGGAGAGCGTAAGGGAAGAAATGGCAGGAATGGGGGAAAGAAATACAGTAGAAGAAGAATGGGTAGCTTTGAGGGATGAAGTAGTGAAGGCAGCCGAGGAACGAGTATGTAAAAAGACGAGGGCTAGTAGATATCCTTGGATAACAGAAGAAATATTGAATTTAATTGATGAAAGGAGAAAATATAAAAATGCAGTGAATGAAGCAGGCAAAAAGGAATACAAACGTCTCAAAAATGAGATCGACAGGAAGTGCAAAATGGCTAAGCAGGGATGGCTAGAGGACAAATGTAAAGATGTAGAGGCTTATCTCACTAGGTGTAAGATAGATACTGCCTACAGGAAAATTAAAGAGACCTTTGGAGAGAAGAGAACCACTGAATGAATATCCAGAGGTCAGATGGAAACCCAGTTCTAAGCAAAGAAGGGAAGGCAGAAAGGTGGAAGGAGTATATAGAGGGTTTATACAATGGCGATGTACTTGAGGACAATATTATGGAAATGAAAGAGGATGTAGATGAAAATGAAATGGGAGATACGATACTGCGTGAAGGGTTTGACAGAGAACTGAAAGACCTGAGTCGAAACAAGGCCCCGGAAGTAGACAACATTCCATTAGAACTACTGACGGCCTTGGGGGAGCCAGTCCTGACAAAACTCTACCATCTGGTGAGCAAGATGTATGAGACAGGGGAAATACCCTCAGACTTCAAGAAGAATATAATAATTCCAATCCCAAAGAAAGCAGGTGTTGACAGATGTGAAAATTACCGAACTATCAGTTTAATAAGTCACGGCTGCAAAATACTAACACGAATTCTTTACAGACGAATGGAAAAACTAGTAGAAGCCGACCTCGGGGAAGATCGGTTTGGATTCCGTAGAAATATTGGAACACGTGAGGCAATACTGACCCTACGGCTTATCTTAGAAGCTAGATTAAGGAAAGGCAAACCTACGTTTCTAGCATTTGTAGACTTAGAGAAAGCTTTTGACAATGTTGACTGGAATACTCTCTTTCAAATTCTGAGGGTGGCAGTGGTAAAATATAGGGAGCGAAAGGCTATTTACAATTTGTGTAGAAACCAAACGGCAGTTATAAGAGTTGAGAGGTATGAAAGGGAAGCAGTGGTTGGGAAGGGAGTGAGACAGGGTTGTAGCCTCTCCCCGATGTTATTCAATCTGTATATTGAGCAAGCAGTGAAGGAAACAAAAGAAAAATTCGGAGTAGGTATTAAAATCCATGGAGAAGAAATAAAAACGTTGAAGTTCGCCGATGACATTGTAATTCTGTCAGAGACAGCAAAACACTTGGAAGAGCAGTTGAACGGAATGGATAGTGTCTTGAAAGGAGGATATAAGATGAACATCAACAAAAGCAAAACGAGGATAATGGAATGTAGTCGAATTAAGTCGGGTGATGTTCAGGGTATTAGATTAGGAAATGAGACACTTAAAGTAGTAAAGGAGTTTTGCTATTTGGGGATCAAAATATCTGATGATGGTCGAAGTAGAGAGGATATAAAATGTGGACTGGCAATTGGAAGGAAAGCGTTTTTGAAGAAGAGAAATTTGTTAACATCGAGTATAGATTTAAGTGTCAGGAAGTCGTTTCTGAAAGTTTTTGTGTGGAGTGTAGCCATGTATGGAAGTGAAACATGGACGATAAATAGTTTAGACTTGAAGAGAATAGAAACTTTCGAAATGTGGTGCTACAGAAGAATGCTGAAGATTAGATGGGTGGATCACATAACAAATGAGGAGGTGCTGAATAGGATTGGGGAGAAGAGAAGTTTATGGCACAACTTGACTAGAAGAAGGGGTCGGTCGGTAGGACATGTTCTGAGGCATCAAGGGATCACCAATTTAGTATTGGAGGGCCGCGTGGACGGTAAAAATCGTAGAGGGAGACCAAGAGATGAATACACCAAGCAGATTGAGAAGAATGTAGGTTGCAGTAGGTACTCGGAGATGAAGAAGCTTGCACAGGATTGAGTAACAAGGAGAGCTGCATCAAACCAGTGTCAGGACTGAAGACCACAACTACAACAACGGTGCTACATCAGGCTTATGATGTTATTATGATGCATCTAAGGAATATTATGGTGCAAGTGGACTATGATTCGTAGGAGATTATGCTGAAGATTAATGAAATATGCTGCTCTGAGGAAGACATTATATGTGATTTAGTGAGGAAGCATTTCGTTATCTTTTCTGCAGCTATTCATGGAACAAGACAAGGTAAGGAATGTACAATCTTTAACCGAAGCAACACATGGCTTTACTGGACACATGGAGGTTCTGTCTGTGCACACTTCATCGAATGTAGAGTCACAGTGACATTTTCAAGAAAGATTTATTTTGTCATGAAATAATTTCTGAGAGGACAGTACTATTGAAGTTTTGTTGCTACTGGCGAGATGTATCATTACGTTAAGAGCTATCGATTATGAAAGAACACGAATTATAGTTTGAGATACCAATCATACTTGCTATATATGTACATTGCGAACTCCAAAAAACACGGACCTTTTGCCTTCATGAAACAGCAGCGCCTGAAGATAACACATTTTTTTCACCTATTTGGAGATGAGAGTGCATATGTGGATGTATCTGTCGAGTATGAATAGTTTCACAAAGATTACTCTTTCTTCTGCTGAATTATGTAATGTAAGTGTGAGATGAATTTTCTAGGTTTGCGAAGCTGTGGAATTCTTTTTTCTCTATTTGTTAGTGTTTACACTTACTGTATGTTATTCTTTGTGTGTGACATAATTATAATTGAATTTTTCTGTATTGCATAAGTAACAAAAAACCACAGAACTACACTCCTGGAAATGGAAAAAAGAACACATTGACACCGGTGTGTCAGACCCACCATACTTGCTCCGGACACTGCGAGAGGGCTGTACAAGCAATGATCACACGCACGGCACAGCGGACACACCAGGAACCGCGGTGTTGGCCGTCGAATGGCGCTAGCTGCGCAGCATTTGTGCATCGCCGCCGTCAGTGTCAGCCAGTTTGCCGCGGCGTACGGAGCTCCATCGCAGTCTTTAACACTGGTAGCATGCCGCGACAGCGTGGACGTGAACCGTATGTGCAGTTGACGGACTTTGAGCGAGGGCGTATTGTGGGCATGCGGGAGGCCGGGTGAACGTACCGCCGAATTGCTCAACACGTGGGGCGTGAGGTCTCCACAGTACATCGATGTTGTCGCCAGTGGTCGGCGGAAGGTGCACGTGCCCGTCGACCTGGGACCGGACCGCAGCGACGCACGGATGCACGCCAAGACCGTAGGATCCTACGCAGTGCCGTAGGGGACCGCACCGCCACTTCCCAGCAAATTAGGGACACTGTTGCTCCTGGGGTATCGGCGAGGACCACTCGCAACCGTCTCCATGAAGCTGGGCTACGGTCCCGCACACCGTTAGGCCGTCTTCCGCTCACGCCCCAACATCGTGCAGCCCGCCTCCAGTGGTGTCGCGGCAGGCGTGAATGGAGGGACGAATGGAGACGTGTCGTCTTCAGCGATGAGAGTCGCTTCTGCCTTGGTGCCAATGATGGTCGTATGCGTGTTTGGCGCCGTGCAGGTGAGCGCCACAATCAGGACTGCATACGACCGAGGCACACAGGGCCAACACCCGGCATCATGGTGTGGGGAGCGATCTCCTACACTGGCCGTACACCACTGGTGATTGTCGAGGGGACACTGAATAGTGCACGGTACATCCAAACCGTCATCGAACCCATCGTTCTACCATTCCTAGACCGGCAAGGGAACTTGCCGTTCCAACAGGACAATGCACGTCCGCATGTATCCCGTGCCACCCAACGTGCTCTAGAAGGTGTAAGTCAGCTACCCTGGCCAGCAAGATCTCCGGATCTGTCCCCCATTGAGCATGTTTGGGACTGGATGAAGCGTCGTCTCACGCGGTCTGCACGTCCAGCACGAACGCTGGTCCAACTGAGGCGCCAGGTGGAAATGGCATGGCAAGCCATTCCACAGGACTACATCCAGCATCTCTACGATCGTCTCCATGGGAGAATAGCAGCCTGCATTGCTGCGAAAGGTGGATATACACTGTACTAGTGCCGACATTGTGCATGCTCTGTTGCCTGTGTCTATGTGCTTGTGGTTCTGTCAGTGTGATCATGTGATGTATCTGACCCCAGGAATGCGTCAATAAAGTTTCCCCTTCCTGGGACAATGAATTCACGGTGTTCTTATTTCAATTTCCAGGAGTGTATATGCGTTTTTATGAAGTAAACAATATTTTCAGATCGGAGTGTAACGAATGTCGCAAGCGAGCTACATCCTAACAGTGTGAATGTTACAGTTTTCTGTTATTTAGAACTTAAGGCTCCAGAAGTACCCAGAAGTGTTAAAGACATCGATCCATTACTGGGATAGAAATGTGTAACACATTCTGACAATTTTTTCCTTTTCAGTTTGCAGTATTTTTACGCCTAGATGCAAGTTGATCTGCCACATTTATATGCATGTTGTAAGCGACTGCGTAAAATAAGTAACTTCAATACTTTAGTATCTTTCTGTTTGAACAATTTTGTTTCAGAATTTCTCTTTCAGTTGTGCTATGACGGTGATGCAGTGTCGATTTTATCATATTTTAATGATTGTAAGATGATGATTTTTCTCGTCATTAAGAATACTGATGCTCAAGAGAAGTTACTTGCTTCATTTTTGGCTCATAAATCGTTTCTTTCAGATACTACTGAACAGTTCGAGGATAAATCTTTTTTGTATTACGTCTTACCGTAACTTTTGTCATTATAAATTACTTTATAAGACATGTCTTTTTGGATGTTGTGTATATTTTGCTGTTGTGACTAAGTATATATGGCCATACAATTCTGACTCCACACACAAACAAGTTGACATTTGGCATCTGACTATATTGACCTTGTAATGTTACTTGCTACTTCCTTTTCGATACTCATCACATAAACGTTACTATGATTTAAAAAATGAGATAATTGTGTTGTAATAATGAGGAAGTACTTGTGATAATCAACAACCCAATACTCAATAACTGAATGTGCAATAATAAGTGATGAGAACTAAACTGAGTATGCAGTCATAAGAAATGACATTCTTCACTGACTTATGTTGACTGGAGCTCAAGTCCCTTATATTGTATAAGAAGGAATTGCATGTATACTCACAATATAATTTTATTCAATATATACCACAGAAATAGGCTATTACAAACCTCAAATTTTGATTGTTTACCTTAATTTTACGGTGTATGTAAATGAATCTTCGAACAATGTTAATTTTCTGTTGTATGATAATTTGAAGAACATGTAATTACTATGTGTGTATCAACTCTGGGATCTACAAATAATTGTAGCATTTTTAAATATGTCACCATTAATGTCCTTGGATAGATCTGTACATAATTCAGTGTTGTTATATGTCAACAGTTTGCATGTTCTAGATCATAACATGGACTTCATCATACGCTGTTCATTGTAACATCAGAAAATGACTTTGTATACAACAAGTTTGTCACTATGTGGTTGGCCTGAACTATATATTTACAACTGTACTTCAAGAAACTTGCCACACTTATGTAATTATCTGTGGTTATACATATATTGAGTCATTTACTGAGCACTGATTTTTGTGCCTCTTCACATGATGTAGATTTTATATTTAAGTGTATATAAATTGTTATTCATTTATTCACTATAATTCGTTTCTGTTATTGTGTCATGTATGAGACTTTTGATCATCTGTATCAATCATGAGAACCTGTTTTCTCAAAGGGATACAACTTCAATGCTTTTATGATGTTAATGTGTTCTTTGGTACTCAACAAGATATACTTGTGACTTATACTATAAGTACTGATGCTGCTTAGTACCTTTATACGATTATGAGAAGGAGTGACACACTAAAATATTTTGGAATCTCTTTTAAGTCAGTACCGCCATTAGACTGTTGTTTATTTGCAGTGTTACATTTACACTTACACTATTAGACACTTATATTATAAGACTCATTGCCTAAGGGTCGTCTGGAACCGCAAGACCGCTACGGTCGCAGGTTCGAATCCTGCCTCGTGCATGGATGTTTGTGATGTCCTTAGGTTAGTTAGGTTTAACTAGTTCTAAGTTCTAGGGGACTAATGACCTCAGCAGTTGAGTCCCATAGTGCTCAGAGCCATTTGAACCATTTGAACCTAAGGGTCGATATTTCTGGTAAAGCCTACTGCTTTGTTCCATCGAGTCAAGATGGTATACTCAATGATGAAACAAAGCAGTAGGTTGTACCAGAAATATCGAACCTTCGACAATGTGACTACTAGTGTATTTTAAATACGAAAGTATGCCATCTTAGGCACTGTATAACACTTAAAACCCTTGATAATGGCACTTTGAAGCCGAAATCATGATTGTGTAAAAGTAAATGAAACACTGCAAATAAACAACAGTCTAATTGCGGTACTGACTTTAAAGAAATATATTATGACTGTGGCCCTGCATTATGAAAAAATTATTATATTTTGGAATGGTTGTCAGTGGACATATTGTGTGTAATGAGTCCCTGAGTCTACTTACACCTCAAACTTGTGTGTCCTCAAATGGATATATTAACATTTCGGTGTTGTTGTCATGTGAGTTGTCCCTGAGTTTTCTGCACCCAAAATATGTTTTTGTTTACCTGGTTTTGTATTGTAAGTTGATTTTCATTCTCTTGAAGAACTGTAAATAACATTTCGTTATCTTGTCAAATATCATGCAGATGTGAGTGCTAACCTGCACAATGATACTTGTGTATTTGTTTTCTCTCTGTTTGCACTACTTGGAATGGTAGGTAATATTTGTATCCATGTAACAGAAAGATCTTTTTATACTCTTGGAGAACTATGTATAAATTACATTTTGTTGTCCTGTCAAATGAAATACTATCAATGGCACATAGATATGAGTGCTTACATGCTCAAGATGGTACTTTATGTTATATTCCTTGACTACATTGTGTAGCTTATCAATTTCCTACTGTCTACATAACTTATGGAATATTATGTTCACGTTTATGTATTTTCCCACTTTTGTGAAGCATCTGACATTATTTTTCTCAGTTTTGTTATGTATGAATTTTGAGTTCTCTTCTTTTCTCTTCTTGCCAACACGTTAAGCAAGAATCACCCCACAAAGTCCTTATAAGTGAAGGGATGCTCTGAAAGTTGGACGTTAGTATTTCCATGGGAAGTTTTCCGCTGATTCTGCTGTTGTGTGCATATACAAACTCTGAGTCTGAGATAGTATTATCGCGAGTAGCAGCCACCGGAAAGTTGCTGAGAGGAGTCGGAAGACGTCGGACGCAGCATGCGGTGGAGAGAGGGCGCTACACTTGAGAGACCGCAGCCTGCCGCGATCATGCTAGTAGCGCTGGAGGAGACTTCGGTATTAATTGAGGATTTTTGGTAATTTGCCGTTTCGCTGCACATAATTGCTTTCTTGCGCACTGGAGCGATTTTGTCAAATTTGTATATGCATACATTGAGAGTAATATTCGTATCTTTGTTATGACCACAGACGTGATTATTGCTTACATACATTGTTGTGGAATGGTTAAACTTGATGCTTATCATAATGTCGAAGAAATGCAAAGGTCTATGCCCAATTTGTGTAAAGTGTTTCACTCATCAGTTTCGTGAACATGGTAAATTAAAAGCTGTTATCAGTTTCTCTCATTTTTACGTCGCTTAAAGCTTGTTTAACATACCCATCCTGATCATTCAATTTCTATAAAAAAATATGGCAGTAGTTGTATCAGTAGTTGTGTCCATGTCTGCATGGATCAGAGTATTACTCTTGAATTATTTTTGCATGTTGCTGGTCAGGCAGTTGCCGTGGCAAGATGAGATAGGTTGTGTATTGCGTACAGGAGTATTGCAGTATAGTTGTTAGGAGACGTTAGAGAATATTTTAAAACTTACAGCCACATACTAGGGAATTGATTTATTATGCTTTATAGGTGAAGTAATAAATTTCTGTTTTTTGTTCTGAATCAGAATACTATTATTGTCAGAAATGAAACATCATACATTTCGATTCGTATTTCACCAGAACAAATAATATTGGAATTATTGAAACGCGGGGTAGTCGTGCAGTCTGGGGGCCTGGCCATGGTTCGTGCGGCTCCCCCCGTCGGAGGTTCGAGTCCTTGGGTATGTGTGTGTGTGTGTGTGTGTGTGTGTGTGTGTGTGTGTGTGTGTGTGTGTGTGTGTGCTGTCCTTAGGGTAAATTAGCTTAAGTTAGCTTAAATGGTGTGTGCTCCTAGGGACCGATGACCTCAGCAATATAGAACTTACAACAAATTTCCAAAAGAAAATTTTTAATTATTATTTTTCTGGTATATATATATATATATATATATATATATATATCTGTGTGTGTGTGTGTGTGTGTGTGTGTGTGTGTGTGCGCGCGTGTGTGTGTGTGCGCGTGTGTGTGTGTGTGGGTTTTGCCTATATATATATATATATATATATATATATATATATATATATATATATACGGAAAATGAAAGAAAATGAAATTATATAGCTCACAAGAATAATGTAAGCAATCTCCATGACAGTATGCAATTTGGTTAAGAAAATTTCTTCGTTTGATGGGTACAAAAATCTACGAACATTGCAGGCAATTACTTCGACCAAGTACCTTAACTCATACTTCAACGATTATTGGTGACTGAGATATGCTTATTGGCCATGATAACGCTCTAACTGAAGTAATTATTGCAGTGGTAGAAGGAATAATTAATCAATCTCAATAGAAACTTCATAATGACTGAAAAATAAAGAAATAAAAAAAGGCTATACTATTTTAGGTGATTGTATTTTAAAGCAAAAATTAAGTAAACAGCAAGACAATACAAATTCACACAGTTTCATCAGTGGCTACTGCAACGTGGCATTGTGACCTTGCATAACCGAAAAGTGCGACGGTGTTGTTCAGCGTCGGAAACATGATGAATGAGTGCATTTCAGAAGCACGGAGTCGACACGGCTGTTTGGTTTGTCATTGTGAGTCAAGTGGTCGCAGACATCCATCACACTGTTGATGACGACTGATTCGGAGGTTTGCTTCACATGCTGCTAGGAGACATCTGTCCATGAAATTCCTGTCCCAGTAGTAGCTCACAGTCCACTCAGACACGCCTTAAGAGAGCAAGGCAATATCATTATCAGTGGTTTTACCTGCAACGAATAAGAGAGAAAGATAATTTATACACAAGAGAGATTGTTTCATTTTATGAATACAATGGAAAGAGGAATTCCGTATTTCATGTAAATGGCAATTTACAATTTATTGTATGTTGCACAAGAAGAAGATTCCTGAAAGTTGCTCACGAGGACGACAGATGACATTTGCGGTACTGAACTACTCTACGCCCAAGTATCGTACGCCTTCAGAATTCGCAAACATCGACTCGCGCAAGCTTCGACGAGACGGCGGAGAAACTAAAGGAAAACAAGAGATAAAACTGTTTTATCTTGACATACCATGCTATTGTCGCACCTATAATTCATTTCGTTCCAAAAATAACCACTGCCAAATATAGAGTACATTCTTCTGTATCGCTCTATAGATGAAACAACTCGATGTGTCACATTCAGACTGACGAGCGGAGAACAGCGATGTTCCCATAAATGAAATTTTCCATCCTCCCTTTTCACTCCATCTGCCGAAAGGCCTTCCTTCTGACCAGATCTAATTAAGGCAGTCGTAAACTTTTTACGCTCTCACGGTTAAAATATATTTTGAGTAGACTTAAAACATAAAAACCCAAAACTGTTTTACTTTATGATAAATAATACATTTTCACTACCAAAAAATTTTAAGCTGACCGATTTTAAAAATCAGTGAAGTGGGACCCCCATGAACTTAACTAGATCCATGTTTTCATGTGAATCTACGGTTATCAGAATTAACTTTTAAATTTTTGAATGATTTTATGGGGATGACAATTACGGGAAAGGGTATAACATTTGAAGATGGCTTACACATAGCACATACCAAGTACTCATAGCTCAAATATATGATGAAGCAGTTAATGAAAGCATTTCAGCGAGGCGGGCTTAGAATAAATATGAGCAAAAATAGAATATGTAGTACTGGGAGGACATGGAATGGATGTGGTACTGTCCTGCCGCAAGGAACTGTTAAAGCTCTAAAGTAGTTTACATACCTAGGAGTGATTATCCATTCTTCGGGAAGCTGTGGAACACAAGATCCAGCACGCAAGAACAGCAATTAAAACGCTAAATGGAATTTTGCAGAGCTGGTTAATATCAAAACAAACAAAGAAGAGCATTCTGCAAACAGGATTTCGAAGTATACTAACGTACAGTGCAGGAGGCTGGCCTTGGGGAAGCGGCATAGAAACAGGGGACATGCAGTAGAGACGGATGGAATAAGGTGGGCAGCCAGGATATCCAGAAGAGTGAGGAGAAGAAATAAAGAAATTAGGTAGATAATCAATATAGAGCAACCTGTCGTACAAAGAATTGGGAATAGAGCTCTTCAATGGCATGATCATGAACGGCGAATGGAGCAAGGATGATGGCCAGAAGCAATCCTGGAATGTCGGAGGAAGCGTGGACGGCCGAGATTGACGTGCAGAGCTACAGTAATTGGACTGATAAGGAAGAGAGATCTGAGAAGCTGCCATAATTGTGACAGCTGGCGAATTGGAATATAGGGCAACAGCTAAATGGTGGAGAAGCCGTTAAACTAAGTTTATTTGTAGTGCTAGTACACACTGAAATAGTTTCAGCACAGTATCGCAGCATGTCAAATCAGGCGGCTAAACGTCGTCTTGGATGGTCTGACACAGCTGTAACATTTCCGCTGCTACTCTAAACGACTCGCTCGTCAGGTCGCATGCTGTGGTAGTATGGCGCGGTGATTACAATGTGTACCAGGCATGGACTTGCGTACCTGCAAACACACAGAAAGTTAGCGACGTAACTTAATTTTTGGAGGTGATAGTTAAAACTTTATTACTACTCCTCATACAAGAAGCGTTTCACAAGTGATGTAGTTTATGATCTCCCCAGACACATCCTTCTGGGTTCTACAGTTCTGGTTGCCGATAGCACAGAAGAGTATCAATCTCAGCTGATTGGGACATTTCAGGTTTTATGATGCGCAGCTGACTTTTCTGATGGAAAAGTGTTACAAAAAATAAGGACCTCGCATATTCTCACGTATGGGAATTTCTGAACTGTAAAAGAATCGTTCGGAAAATAAATCGCATGTGTGATGTTGCCGCCGAGCCGTCATTTCGTGTACCACCCCACAGCCCTTAGGACTTTTACGAGGCACTAAATGTATTCTATTTATGGAGCTAGCGTTTTACTAGCGCGCTCACTGCGCCCGTTAATTTTACGTGAGACTCTCTTTCTGGGAATAAGGGTCGGTCGATGAGCGGTGGCGGGCGCTCCCGTCGAAATAACGGCCTTTGTGCTCCCGCGGAGCTATTTACTGGCCAACGGCAGGGAATCCGACCCGGCTGCAGTCGTGGTCCCACTTCCGCCTTCTCGCCACATTCGGTGTCGCAACACACGCCCGATACGTTACTCCTGAGCGTAGGTGTCCGCAGGGTGGGGTGAAATTTTCTAATTCTTGGAAACTAAGGGTATATGTTACGTATTCGCTACAAAATGCTTAGGGCTATTTAGCAATCATTCTGTTAAACGACCCCCACTACACGCACTTCCCTAAAAATGTAGAGAGCTGTTCTGTTTCAGTGTTATTTTATCCATGTTGGATCCCGTAATCTTTGCGACGGTGAATAACACAACCAACCACGCATACCTGAAATTTTTTTTTATTCGTGATGTAGAAACACGCGAGGCAATACTGACCCTCGGACTTATTTTAGAAAATAGGTTAAGGAGAGACAAACCTACATTTATAGCAACTGTGGACTTAGAGAGAGCTTTTGAAAATGTTGACTGGAGTAGTCTCTCTGACATTCTGAAAGTAGCAGGGGGGTAAAATACAGTAGCGAAAGACTACAGAAAACAGACGACAGTTACAAGAGCCGAAGGAGATGAAAGAGTAACAGTGGTTAAGAAGAGAATGAGAGAGGCTTCTAGCATATCCTCGATGTAATTCAATCTACGAACGGAGCAGGCAGTAAACGAAATCAAAGAAAAGTTTGGAGTAGGATCGAAGTTCAGGGAGAAGAGATAAAAACTTCGGGGTTTGTCAATGACACTGTAACCCCGTCAGAGACAACAAAGGACTTGGAAGAGCCATTGAACGCAATGGACAGTGTCTTGAAAGCAGAATATAAGATTAGCATCAACAAAATCAAAACAAGGATAATGGAATACAGCCGAATCACGAGGTAATTAGATTAGGAAACGAGAAACTTAAATTAGATGAAACTTTTGCTTTGTGGTACCAAAATAACTTATGATGGCCGAAGTAGAGAGGATATAAAATATAGACAGGAAATGGCAAGAAAAGCGCTTCTAAAGAAGAGAAATTTGTTAACATAGATTTAAGTGTTGGAAGTCTTTTCTGAATATGGAGTGTAGCCACGTATAAAGTGAAACACAGACGATAAACACTTTAGAGAAGAAGTGAATAGAAGCTTTTAAAATGTGGTGCTACAGAAGAACGCTGAAGGTTAGATGAGTACATCACGTAAGAGGAGGTACTGAATAGAACTTGGGAGATACGAAATTTGTTGTGCAACCTGATTATAAGAGGCGATTGATAAGTAAGACACATTTTGAGTCATCGAGGGAACACAAATTTAGTATTAGAGGGAAGTAGGGAAGTATGCGGGGTAAAAATCGTAGAGTGAGACCAAGAGCTGATTTAGATAAGCAGATTCACAAGGATATAGGTTTTAGTAGTTATTCGCAGATGAAGAGACTTGGGCAGGATAGAGTTGCATGGAGAGTTGCCTCAAACCAGTCTTCGTATTGAAGACCACAACAACAACAACAACAACAATTGGTCTTTGGGCTACATTGACGCTCTTCAAATGGCTATCGTTACAGATTAACATTAATGCTTTAGTCAGCAGTATGTTGTCCCCTCTAGCACTGCAGAAGAATATTTGAATATTCAGCGCCAATTTATATGTTGTTTCAGTTATAAACAAATGATAATGGGCCTGCATTTATTTATACATGAGGTGAAACAGTTGTATACACTTATATACATTCCAGTGTATAGCGCGTTGTCTCTTCTGCTTTTCCAGGACAATACATAGACTGTTGGAGTGTAATCGGTACACATATTCTAAATAAATCAATGTGACGCACAAACACTTCATAATATTCTTCGAGTCAGTTTGAGCTTCACATATCTGTATTCGATATTTTCGCTTGTGTCAACTAATTAATAAAAGATATGAAGCAATGCAATTAATTCATTATTAGGGACAGACGTGATGTTTTGTAAGGAAATAGTTGCAGATACCATCAGAGTTCAATAACAATAATTTTAAGTTTTATTTACTGTTCTGCTGCTTTGCGAAGCATTTATTTTTGTCTCGACTCAAAAGGATTTTTTAGTCAAGCTTTTTTTTTCCTTTTCCAAATTTTTAGTCTTTAGTGTCAATGTAACAATTATTGGTATATGAACAACATCTGTTGGCTTGAAACTGAATTTAATCGTAAGGAGAATATAATTCCAGATCGTTGAATCCAGAAGATGTCTTTATTCTTGTAATTAATATGAAAAGCTGTGTGGAGCTCGAATTTTCTTTCTGAAATGCAGTGTGCGATGACTTGAAACTTTCAGTTCGATTGGTAGAGCCTTAGCCTTAGAAAGGAATAGGTTCTGTCCGGACCATAGTTTTAATCTCCCAAGAAGTCTGAAAATCTGTACTTTCCATAAACTAATGTAATACACTCACTATTTAGTTATCAAAGTAAAAACATAGAGTGTATATCTATCGGTCGTCTCGTGGACAAGGTCTGTGTTCTTCCTATTAAAATTAGTTCTTGTGGCTTGAAGCGTTATCAAACCACCTTATCAGATGTATCGAAAAAGGCTATTTCAAAATTTTGCTCCCTCTTGCATTTTCTTTGGACTGCCATCTTTGTGAATCAGATGACGCTAACTTTGTTCAGCCGACTAGTTCGGTATGGCAGATGGTTAAGGTAACCTAACCTGAAATGTCTACGTACAGGTGTAAACAGGTGTAAAACGGAAATGTATTTAACTGTCTAGCACTGCAGTATCTTATATGCATTCTTACCTGGAATTTACTCCTGGATTCACAACGATTTTTTCTGCTACATATAGTGTTGTGGTTGGCAGGAGAGCCAACACCGTGTTACTAGAGGAAGCCGAAAGGCACGCGTTTTAACTCACGCAGGCTGGCGTGAGGTCTGGAACAGGACAAGGAAATTAGACTTTAGAAAAAACGAACGTAGCTGGTGGAATACTTAACTTTAATCCATTAATGGTGAACGTCGCTCTTGACTGTACATGATTCAGTATCAATAGTAACTAGTAATGGCGCCTTGCTAGGTCGTAGCAAATGACGTAGCTGAAGGCTATGCTAACTAGCGTCTCGGCAAATGAGAGCGTATTTTGTCGGTGAACCATCGCTAGCAAAGTCGTTTGTACAACTGGGGCGAGTGCTCGGAAGTCTCTCTAGACCTGCCGTGTGGCGGCGCTCGGTCTGCAATCACTGATAGTGGCGACACGCGGGTCCGACGTATACTAACGGACCGCGGCCGATTTAAAGGCTATCACCTAGCAAGTGTGGTGTCTGGCGGTGACACCACATACAGTGTCAAAGAAAGGTTATGTACTCTTTTGTACACATGCTAACGAGTAACAATGTTACGGCTATCTGTTTGCAACCAGAGGAATTACAGCTTGTAGTTCATAGACTAGTCTTAGTGGAAGACACGTAGTCACGAGTTCGCGCACCTCCTTGGGGAAGTGGGGCATTGTTTCAGCACTGCAAGCAACACATGATGAAGATACGTTGCAGAGGAACTATTGGTAACCACTGACTGCGGAGGGGGCTTGATAATAGTTTGAAGCGATAGTTATGTTGTTTTACCTTTAATGAAAACAATCGCCTATTTGACATTTTGCTGTTATGAGAGCAAGATCCTCGTATCTTTTATTGTGCTACATCCCGGTTTCACTGGCATATCTTTTCTTTTTATAGACAACAGTACTCTTCTACGTAGAACTCGTTTGGTAACAAAAACAGAACGCGAGAACATCATTTGAATTCCATGACTATCGTGTTACCCAGTATAAAATCTAATTAATATCTCTTAGACATGCTTGAAATGATTACCAGAGCTATATCCTTGATTTTACGAGAACATGAGATGTGTCCTTTTCAGGAGCGGCAATCAGGCTTTGGGAACCTACCATGTTTTTGAATCAAAGTCCCGCTGGTGTGAGGCAATGTTGACCATTCGTAATAAGTGTACATGGGAAACTAACGACAGTCCCTCTGGGCCATTCTGAGCTAATCCACTAATGTAGAAACGGTATTCATAAGTTTTCGATAATATCGTCAATATTTGTAGAACGTCTACATCAGCCTATATATATATATATATACGCACTACTTTAAGCGAATAGCTTACTGTATAGTATGTCACTTCTAATCTGTTAAATTATTGGTTTACACCAACGTATTTAGTGATCTAATTGGCTATCCTTTTCCTCAATATTGCCATCGTGATCTTTAAATGATCGAAGAAAACCCATTTTCTCATTTAAACCTGAGGCCGTATGCTAACAGCTCCACATGTTAGACATAATCCAAGGACGCGAATGGTATTTGTAAATGTCAGACATTCAGACAAATATTAAAAAACCCGGTAAAGCAAATAATGATTCTTACCTAAAGGATGACAGCTTCAGTTGCAAAGTTCACTTCCGTTGGTTGTCCTGTATAACTTGTTGTAAGTAAATAGTGTTTTACGCGAGTGTCAGAAAGAAATGCTTCTCTGCATTCTGTCGAAAGTGGACAGTGTTTCTGGAAGGGTGAAGTATGTGAAGCATGCATTTTGGGAAACGTATCATGAATGAATTAAAGTTTTTCAGTGAAACTGTGAGATGGTCCCATCCGCTACACGACAATTTTCGATTAATGACAAGTGGCATGTAGTAATCTTCCCGCCGTACACCGAACCATCTCAGCCACACTAAATGTCAGTGTAACGGTAACAGAAGTGCAAAGACATGTAAAATTTTAAACGACGCTTGATTCCAGTCGGACTAATACAGCCAGGACTATCAAAGGTACTTTTGGACACCAGTCTTGCAGCAACCTTTATGTAAATGAATTAATATGTACAGTTGTTCCTGAGACTTACAGAGTCTCACCTTTTGCTGTGATAATTATGTAGGCTGAAGCAATTAATTAACATTTGTACCAGTGCCAGGATTCGAACCCAGGTCTTTTGCTTACTAAGCAGATGCACTAACCCTTGGCCGGCCGGGGTGGCCGAGCGGTTCTAGGCGCTACAGTCTGGAACCGCGCGACCGCTACGGTCGCAGGTTCGAATCCTGCCTCGGGCATGGATGTGTATGTCCTTAGGTTAGTTAGGTTTAAGTAGTTCTAAGTTCTAGGGAACTGATGACCTCTGAAGTTAAGTCCCACAGTGTTCAGAGTCATTTGAAACACTAATCCATGCGTCACACAGCTCTACGGATTGCTTTAGTACATCTCCCTCTCTTATACAAATTCCAAAAAAATGGTTCAAATGGCTCTGAGCACTATGGGACTTAACATCTGTGGTCATCAGTCCCCTAGAACTTAGAACTACTTAAACCTAACTAACCTAAGGACATCACACACATCCATTCCCGAGGCAGAATTCGAACCTGCGACCGTAGCGGTCAGGCGGTTCCACACTGAAGCGCCTACAACCGCACGGCCACACAGGCTGGCTACAAATTCCAGTCCACGCAATGATCTGAGGTGTGGATTGGAATTTGAAACGGGGAGGCAGATGTACTAGAGTAGTCCGTAGAGCTGTGGCAACTGCAGTGCCTGTGTGGCGCAGTGGTTAACGCTTCTGCCGGGTAAGGAGACCGAAGTTTTAATTCCAGCACTGGTACAAATTTTAATTTTATGCTTCAGCCTACATCATTATGATTGGAAATACTTCGAGAAATCCATCCAAAATTATATACGGTGCATGCATCTGTTGTTAGGTTCCGCTTCGTAGTTCTGTGGTCAATGTGTCTGGTTGTTATTTGCAAGGTGAGGGTACATTTCCCACTACTGTCACGAATTTCTCCTTGGTGGGAGGACTGCAGCGGGTAACATTCAGCCTCGTGACGCCAGTTAATAAGCTAACTTGATTTAGAAGCAGCGGATCCAACGTATAGAAAATCGACAACGCCGGGAGAGCGGTGTGTTGACCCCATACTTCTCTATACCACATCCGAGTGACTCTGTTTGCTGAGCTTGACACGGGGGTCGGTTGGCGAATGGCCCAACTGGGCCTGAACGCGGAGCTTTGACTCTGTTGCTATGGTGATGTGATATAGCTCTGTAACGAAGCTGATCATTAGTCAATCACAACTAATCTGATCACACTGTCGAACATTCCTTTAGTCTGATCGCCGGAATTTCCTGAGGCGTTGCCACTGTGGTCAGAACCCGCTCACTCTTATTGATCCGTGGCGCGTGACACAAATCATTTGACGAATTGATCCATACCTTTGCCCTGAAAAAATTTTTTTGGGCACTGATTAATGCTCTACAGTGCTAAAACAGTGTAAATAATGGTGGCTATGTTTGATTTGAGTTTCTAGACAGGGTTAAATTGTCACTGTTAACAAGTGGCCAGTAACAATGCAACGGGTTTCAGAAAAGCTCTCACTTCCGAGACAAGATAAGAAAACGTGCACAGCAAAAGGTCATTGCATCGCCTCCAATTGGTTTCTACTAATTGTCGCCGATAGTCCCCTTACAAAAAACAAAGCAGGGCAACAGCCCACAGTCAAAAAGGTAAATGTTTCTCTTGAAATATACCTCACTTCCAGGATCGGCAGAAACAAGGTAATTTATGTGCATCAATCAGAACTCATTAGGTCCGTCAGTTTTATCAAGCATCGCCTTGAGTTAGCTCCTCGCTCCGACTTGAAAGCCTGTGCTACCGAGCACGTTCACGATCATTAAACCTGAACCCTCTACTAGATGATTCGAAAATGATTAGTGCCACTTCTACAGCAGGACACAGGAATGCGTGCGTTAACTACTTTCTCTATTGAAAAAACAAACATGTACCACCACCCCACATGACCATTACTTTCCTCCTGCACCAACGAAGGCTTTCAGCACTCTACTTGATTTTGCAAGCTATCGGCCACCCAACAAAGTTGTTATGTTGCCTTCGGACCAGTTAACCTCAGGAACAGACCGCCGGACGTTCCGATTGGTCACTTCCTGCGCTAATTAATAGCACTCCCTTGCGAAGGACTTTCCGAAAGCTCATTTTTCCAGTCGCTGGAAAAGCATCCACAATAACGTGGAAGTTACAAGCCCTTATGCCGGCACAGTAGGACCTGAACCACAGCCCATTTAGAAGTGTTGCAGAATGACCGATGCATTATGTCTAGCTTGGAGGTGGCCCCATTCCCCCAGATGCATGAAACTAACCCCGCTGTCAATAATATCAAAGAGACCATCTCTTCTTACAGCCTTGTATATTAATTTAGACAGCGAAATTTGTAAAGAGATAAGTGTTAAGCATTTTATATCATAATAAGAACCGCAACCACTGTGTGTCGCTTAGCAACCAGGGACCACAGTCTATTCAACGTTACTGGTTTTGGGTTACAAACAATACATTTTTATAGACGTCCTTGTTACATAGTAATTCGTCAGTTTAAGAGCTAAGCAGCGTGAGAATATCAGAGGAACTCAAGCTGATCAATTATTTTGCAACTAGAATAAATCTGAAGCAATCCAAAACCGACGATACTTATAAAGACTTACTGATCCTAGACTGCTAAATACCCTCGTGAGAATGAAATCGGCTACAAAAACTTCAAGTGAAATAATTTCCACACAAATTACAGTAAAGTAGCTGGACGCAGCGCAGTTCAACCATATGCATAGCCGTATGCTCGGTGATAGGCTTGAATAATAATTCAAGCAGTTGCGTTATTCACGCAAGGAGAATGCAAAGAGCATATTGGCAACAGCATTTTTCGTCATCGAAAGAAAATTCGCGGCATTGCGAGACACGTCGAAGGTAATAGTTTTACGTCAGGAAAATGTACGATCAATAAGGAAAATGGCTATGATTCCAGAAACCAACACATCTTACAGGAGCATCCACCACTAGGTGTCCTTTTTTTTTTAAAAAAAAAAAAAAAAGAAAAATGCTTTCGGGACGTGCCCTTTTAGTCTACTCAATAGTGGAAGTGTTTCGACAGTTTAGAACATTTATTCGGGCCAATCCGCATTAAATGTGCTTAGACCTGTTATGTGACTCCAAGCAGGCGATTTTCGCGTCAGTTACGACGGTAGAAAGAGGTCAACACAACAGTTACCAAGCGGTTAAAATCTACAATCCGACCGGGAATCGAATCCGGGCCTCTTCTGTTAAGGAATCTGCCATGCCGACCCAGTAGCTACCTAGACGGACGCACAGCTCCTTCAGCGATGACCCATGCTGACAGAACGCATATCAAAATATCAGTCACTGCCTCCAAACACAAGGCAAACACAACTCTGTCTTTGCAGCTGTTGAATGACGGCGGGTAGTTAAAAGAGTCAAAGCCCTCTGAGGAAATTGGAAATTTGTGGTAAGTTCTATGGGGCCAAACTGCTGAGGTCATCGGTCCGTTGCCTTATACAGTACTCAATCTAACTTAAACAAACTTACGCAAAGGACAACAATCACACCCATGCCCTAGAGAGGACTCGAACCTCCGAGGAGTGGTTCAAATGGTTCAAATGGCTCTGAGCACTATGGGACTTAACATCTGTGGTCATCAGTCCCCTGGAACTTAGAACTACTTAAACCTAACTAACCTAAGGACATCACACACACATCCATGCCCGAGGCAGGATTCGAACCTGCGACCGTAGCAGTCGCGCGGTTCCGGACTGAAGCGCCTGGAACCGCTTGGCCACCGCGGCCGACCGAGGAGTGGTGGTGGTGGTGGGGTTTGGGGGATGGGGGGGGGAGCCGCCCGAGCCATGGCAAGGCACCTGAGACCGCACGGCTACCCTGCACGGCCCCTCCGAGGAACACACATAAAGAGACCGCGAGGCTGCGGACGTACAGCTCTTACCTCCTCCGACCGGTGGGGCTGCTGCGTCCTGGTAAAGAGCTTCCAAGCTAGCATCCAGGGAAGGCCTCTCTATGGCTAATCCTTCTCTTAGCCGATAAACAGCTTTGTGAACAGTTTAACCCTGTCTTGCGGGTGAGAGCGAGGCTGGTTGCTTTTATTTATATTGATCTGGTTGTATAGCACTGCAAACAATCAAGGCACGCCAATAAACGTTGTTAATCACATGAACAGCGCAGTGCATCGAGTAATCAGTCTCAAGTGATGCTCATCGCCAAGAGTGCGTAGATTCTGTCCGCCTCGCCATTGTGACACTACGGTAGCTTCGAGGTGCGGAACAAAAGAATGTTTCAACGGACGTAATCAATAGAATGTGTCGAATAAGGCATTACAGCAAACTGGTTTATATCGGTGACAACTCGTGGAATGTTCTGCTAAGAGGGTGTGCTGAAAAGTGATACTTCCGAATTTTTATGCGAAAATTCTTATGGATTTTTAAATAAAGCAAACTTTATTAACATTCTGCATCCTTTTTCTTCATGTCTACATATTTATTTTTCAACATAGTCACCCTGGCAACGGACACACATCTCTCAAGGAGAGACCGGATCTTTGATGCCGCCACTGTTGAAAATTTGACTTTGTTGACGGAGCTGCAACATCTTGCCCGTGCTTTTTCTGGCATTATTGCAGTCTGTGTGAGCAGAATGCTTCACATCTGATCTCACATAACGTTCATATTTCAACAGTCTCTGATATGTACAGTAGCTCGCTGTATCGCGGTTTTTGCACAGTACAGTGTGCAACACCTTCATACTTTGTGACAGGTGATTAAGGATTTGACTTGCTACATCAAGATCATCAATAGAAGAGGAAATCATACATTTTAACATAGAAATAACAAGGTAAATACACTCCTGGAAATTGTAATAAGAACACCGTGAATTCTTTGTCCCAGGAAGGGGAAACTTTATTGACACATTCCTGGGGTCAGATACATCACATGATCACACTGACAGAACCACAGGCACATAGACACAGGCAACAGAGCATGCACAATGTCGGCACTAGTACAGTGTATATCCACCTTTCGCAGCAATGCAGGCTGCTATTCTCCCATGGAGACGATCGTAGAGATGCTGGATGTAGTCCTGTGGAACGGCTTGCCATGCCATTTCCACCTGGCGCCTCAGTTGGACCAGCGTTCATGCTGGACGTGCAGACCGCGTGAGACGACGCTTCATCCAGTCCCAAACATGCTCAATGGGGGACAGATCCGGAGATCTTTCTGGCCAGGGTAGTTGACTTACACCTTCTAGAGCACGTTGGGTGGCACGGGATACATGCTGACGTGCATTGTCCTGTTGGAACAGCAAGTTCCCTTGCCGGTCTAGGAATGGTAGAACGATGGGTTCGATGACGGTTTGGATGTACCGTGCACTATTCAGTGTCCCCTCGACGATCACCAGTGGTGTACGGCCAGTGTAGGAGATCGCTCCCCACACCATGATGCCGGGTGTTGGCCCTGTGTGCCTCGGTCGTATGCAGTCCTGATTGTGGCGCTCACCTGCACGGCGCCAAACACGCATACGACCATCATTGGCACCAAGGCAGAAGCGACTCTCATCGCTGAAGACGACACGTCTCCATTCGTCCCTCCATTCACGCCTGTCGCGACACCACTGGAGGCGGGCTGCACGATGTTGGGGCGTGAGCGGAAGACGGCCTAACGGTGTGCGGGACCGTAGCCCAGCTTCATGGAGACGGTTGCGAATAGTCCTCGCCGATACCCCAGGAGCAACAGTGTCCCTAATTTGCTGGGAAGTGGCGGTGCGGTCCCCTACGGCACTGCGTAGGATCCTACGGTCTTGGCGTGCATCTGTGCGTCGCTGCGGTCCGGTCCCAGGTCGACGGGCACATGCACCTTCCGCCGACCACTGGCGACAACATCGATGTACTGTGGAGACCGCTCGCCCCACGTGTTGAGCAATTCGGCGGTACGTCCACCCGGCCTCCCGCATGCCCACAATACGCCCTCGCTCAAAGTCCGTCAACTGCACATACGGTTCACGTCCACGCTGTCGCGGCATGCTACCACTGTTAAAGACTGCGATGGAGCTCCGTATGCCACGGCAAACTGGCTGACACTGACGGCGGCGGTGCACAAATGCTGCGCAGCTAGCGCCATTCGACGGCCAACACCGCGGTTCCTGGTGTGTCCGCTGTGCCGTGCGTGTGATCATTGCTTGTACAGCCCTTTCGCAGTGTCCGGAGCAAGTATGGTGGGTCTGACACACCGGTGTCAATGTGTTCTTTTTTCCATTTCCAGGAGTGTATATAACAGATTGTACAATAAATACAAGTCGTATTTTTACACACAAAATAACTTTTCCTTATATTTATAATATATGTTACTGATGTCATGAATTTTATGATTCTTAATGTCTTTGTAGATTGTCCATCATACACAGTGTTTGCTAAGTGCCGAGACAGACTTAAAATTAATTCGAAGTCATTGAAGAGAGTCCTTTCTTATAACCCATGTCTATTCCGTGCCTTACATACAATGTTTTCTATAGGATGCTCTATTTTTGTTTACTGTCTACGTGTTTTAACCATACCTGTACAACAATACAGTTAATAATATTGTAAAACTTTGAACATAGCTGCTAAGGTTCAGTGACCGTGTCAGAATTATATTAGAACAAATACGCCCTCGGTCACAAATATTAAGTCAAAATTGACCAGGTTTCGACGCTACTATGAGCGTCGTCTTCAGAATTAAACTAACTGTTCTAAAACATATAAGGTATGTAATACAGTAATAAAATTAAAGTTTGTACTGACTGGAAAGAGATGCAGCACTTACAAGTTACATTTTAAAAAATCTAAGCCGGAAAGGCGACGTCATGAATAGTTGTAAATAAGATGGCGAGACGCTAAGGGCAGCTCGTACTTGAGTGAACAAAGGTTGCAACAAGACTGAGGTGCCCACGTTAGAAAGTGTGGGCAAGTAAACATGGTGTTGCTACGAGCGCCATCTAGTAGCCGCAGAAACAACTAGGCTACTGTACATTCAAAATTAGACGCATGAAATTGTGATGAAGCTGATTCAGGCATAACGTAAGCACTAATAATAATAGGATGAAGTTACATATTTATCAGCTTTAAACAGAGATACATTTTGTAACGTTAAAAAAAAAGTCAGGTATGACATACAAGAAAACAGCAAAGATGTAACAGGAAAACAACATTTCGGCAAACTGCATGAGGAAATCTGAATCAAATATCAAGCAATGGCTTTACACAGTCGAAAAAGTTTTTATTTCGCAGCTGCAGCTGTTCGTTGAGAATGAGGCCATCATGACGAGAGAGATGTTTGAAAATCAATTTTGACGTAATATTTGTGACCGAGGGCTTATTTGTTCTAATATAGTAATATTGTATTTTGATAACACGTTTGATTTTTAGACATCCACTGCTACGAAAATTCATAAACTGAAATTTAAAAATTTTCCATCCCAATACTATTTTCTTAATGACGGCTCACCATTCCATGAATGATATAGCTACTCGAAGCCATATTGTTAAAACCATGTTCTACGTTCTATTGTTATACTCTATTGTAGTGTAAATGTATGTCATACGAATTTTGAAATGAAAAATGCTGCATCAATTTCAAACTAAATAACATTTCACACAATAAAATCTACGACACATATGTGCACTTACCAAAGTGCTGCCCCTAAACACTGCTGCTGGTTCTTCTCTTGTGAATTCTGCTTTTAATTTTATCGTCAGTTAAATTTTAATTTTCGGTTCCACTGGTTCTCCGAACATAAAAAATTTTGTAGCGTGAATCAACAATAAAAAAAGGATTAGTAAACAATTACAATAGTCTTTTCACGCACGTCGCCAATTAAGGTTGGCTTATTGATAAAATGGCATATCAGACTTCGATTTTTAGAACAGACAGGTTGCTGGTGTCAAAGGACACATACTACAATACCAGACCGCAGATTTTATTTATTTATTTATTGTTCCGTGGGACCAAATTAAGGAGAAGTCTTTATGGCCATGGAACGAGTCAATGCATTAAATTATAACACGATATTAAAAACAGATAAAATGAAATATAAAAAAAACATATTCAGGTGATAAGTCGTAAGTTTAAATAAAGAAAATTAACAATGTAACGCTGGATTTGCTTAATTTTTTAGCCATCCTAGGAGCTCCTCGACAGAATAGAAGGAGTGAGCCATAAGGAAACTCTTCAGTTTAGACTTAAAAGAGTTTGGGCTAATGCTAAAATTTTTGTGTTCTAGTGGTAGCTTATTGAAAATAGATGCAGCAGAATACTGCACTCCTTTCTGCACAAGAGTCAAGGAAGTGCATTCCACATGCGGATTGGATTTCTGCCTAGTATTAACTGAGTGAAAGCTGCTAACTCTTGGGAATAGGCTAATATTGCTAACAACAAACGACATTAAAGAAAATATATACTGTGAAGGCAATATCAGAATTCCCAGACTATTGAAAAGGGGTCGACAAGAGGTTCTCGAACATACACCACATGTAGCTCGAACAGCCCGCTTTTGAGCCAAAAATACACTTTTTGAATCAGAAGAATTACCCCAAAAATAATACCATACGACATAAGCGTATGAAACTATGCGAAGTAGACTACTTTTCGTGTTGAAGTGTCACTTATTTCAGATACTGTTCTAATGGTAAATAAAGCAGCATTTAGTTTCTGAACAAGATCCTGGACATGGGCTTTCCACAACAGCTTACTATCTATCCGAACGCCAAGGAACTTCAACTATTCCGTCTCCATTATTATTTTTGGTCATCAGTCTACTGACTGGTTTAATGCGGCCCCCCACGAATTCCTTTCCTGTGCTAACCTCTTCATCTCAGAGTACCACTTGCAACCTACGTCCTCAATTATTTGCTTGACGTATTCCAATCTCTGTCTTCCTCTGCAGTTTTTGCCCTCTACCGCTCCCTCTGTACCATGGAAGTCATTCCCTCATGTCTTAGCAGATGTCCTATCATCCTGTCCCTTCTCCTTATCAGTGTTTTCCACATATTCCTTCCCTCTCCGATTCTGCGTAGAACCTCCTCATTCCTTATCTTTTCAGTCCACCTAATTTTCAACATTCGTCTATAGCACCACATCTCAAATGCTTCGATTCTCTTCTGTTCCGGTTTTCCCACAGTCCATGTTTCACTACCATACTCCAGACGTACATCCTCAGAAATTTCTTCCTCAAATTAAGTCCGGTATTTGATATTAGTAGACTTCTCTTGGCCAGAAATGCCTTTTTTGCCATAGCGAGTCTGCTTTTGATGTCCTCCTTGCTCCGTCCGTCATTGGTTATTTTACTGCCTAGGTAGCAGAATTCCTTAACTTCATTGACTTCGTGACCATCAATCGTGATGTTAAGTTTCTCGCTTTTCCCATTTCTACTACTTCTCATTACCTTCGTCTTTCTCCGATTTACTCTCAAACCATACTGTGTACTCATTAGACTGTTCATTCCGTTCAGCAGATCATTTAATTCTTCTTCACTTTCGCTCGGGATAGCAATGTCATCAGCGAATCGTATCATTGATATCCTTTCACCTTGTATTTTAATTCCACTCCTGAACCTTTCTTTTATTTCCATCATTGCTTCCTCGATGTACAGATTGAAGAGTAGGGGCGAAAGGCTACAGCCTCGTCTTACACCCATCTTAATACGAGCACTTCGTTCTTGTTCGTCCACTCTTATTATTCCCTCTTGGTTGTTGTACATATTGTATATGACCAATCTCTCCCTATAGCTTACCCCTACTTTTTTCAGAATCTCGAACAGCTTGCACCATTTTATATTGTCGAACGCTTTTTCCAGGTCGACAAATCCTATGAAAGTGTCTTGATATTTCTTTAGCCTTGCTTCCATTATTAGCCGTAACGTCAGAATTGCCTCTCCCGTCCCTTTACTTTTTCTAAAGCCAAACTGATCGTCACCTAGAGCATTCTCAGTTTTCTTTTCCATTCTTCTGTATGTTACTCTTGTAAACAGCTTCGATGCATGAGCTGTTAAGCTGATTGTGCGATAAATCTCGCACTTGTCAGCTCTTGCCGTCTTCGGAATTGTGTGGATGATGTTTTTCCGAAAGTCAGATGGTATGTCGCCAGACTCATATATTCTACACACCAACGTGAATAGTCGTTTTGTTGCCACTTCACCCAATGATTTTAGAAATTCTGATGGACTGTTATCTATCCCTTCTGCCTTATTTGACCGTAAGTCATCCAAAGCTCTTTTAAATTCCGATTCTAATACTGGATCCCCTATCTCTACTAAATCGACTCCTGTTTCTTCTTCTATAACATCAGACAAATCTTCACCCTTATACAGGCTTTCAATGTATTCTTTCCACCTATCTGCTCTCTTCTCTGCATTTAACAGTGGAATTCCCGTTGCACTCTTAATGTTACCACCGTTGCTTTTAATGTCACCAAAGGTTGTCTTGACTTTACTGTATGCTGAGTCTGTCCTTCCGACAATCATATCTTTTTCGATGTCTTCACATTTTTACTGCAGCCATTTCGTCTTAACTTCCCTGCGTTTCTTATTTATTTCATTCCTCAGCGACTTGTATTTCTGTATTCCTGATTTTCCTGGAACATGTTTGTACTTCCTCCTTTCATCAATCAACTGAAGTAGTTCTTGTGTTACCCATGGTTTCTTCGCAGCTACCTTCTTTGTACCTATGTTTTCCTTCCCAACTTCTGTGATGGCCCTTTTTAGAGATGTCCATTCCTCTTCAACTGTACTGCCTACTGAGCTATTCCTTATTGCTGTATCTATAGCGTTAGAGAACTTCAAACGTATCTCGTCATTCCTTAGTACTTTCGTATCCCACTTCTTTGCGTATTGATTCTTCCTGACTAATGTCTTGAACTTCAGCCTACTCTTCATCACTACTATACTGTGATCTGAGTCTATATCTGCTCCTGGGTACGCCTTACAATCCAGTATCTGATTTCGGAATCTCTGTCTGACCATGATGTAATCTAATTGAAATCTTCCCGTATCTCCCGGCCTTTTCCAAGTATACCTCCTCCTCTTGTGATTCTTGAACAAGGTATTCGCTATTATTAGCTGAAACTTGTTACAGAAGTCAATTAGTCTTTCTCCTCTTTCATTCCTAGTCCCAAGCCCATATTCTCCTGTAACCTTTTCTTCTACATCTTCCCCTACAACTGCATTCCAGTCGCCCATGACTATTAGATTTTCGTCCTCCTTTACATACTGCATTACCCTTTCAATATCCTCATATACTTTCTCTATCTGTTCATCTTCAGCTTGCGACGTCGGCATGTATACCTGAACTATCGTTGTCGGTGTTGGTCTGCTGTCGATTCTTATAAGAACAACCCGGTCACTGAACTGTTCACAGTAACACACCCTCTGCCCTACCTTCCTATTCATAACGAATCCTACACCTGTTATACCATTTTCTGCTGCTGTTGATATTACCCGATACTCATCTGACCAGAAATTCTTGTCTTCCTTCCACTTCACTTCACTGATCCCTACTATATCTAGATTGAGCCTTTGCATTTCCCTTTTCAGATTTTCTAGTTTCCCTACGACGTTCAAGCTTCTGATATTCCACGCCCCGACTCGTAGAACGTTATCCTGTCGTTGATTATTCAATGTTTTTCTCATGGTAACCTCCCCCTTGGCAGTCCCCTCTCAGAGATCCGAATGGAGGCTTATTCCGGAATCTTTTGCCAATGGAGAGATCATCATGACACTTCATCAATTACAGGCCACATGGCCTGTGGATACACGTTACGTGTCTTTAATGCAGTGGTTTCCATTGCCTTCTGCATCCTCATGTCGTTGATCATTGCTGATTCTTCCGCCTTTAGGGGCAATTTCCCACCCTAGGACAAGAGAGTGCTCTGAACCTCTATCCGCTCCTCCACCCTCTTTGACAAGGCCGTTGGCAGAATGAGGCTGACTTCTTATGCAATAAGTCTTCGGCCGCCACTGCTGATTATTTATCAAAATTTAGGCTGTGGCAGGGATCGAACCGGGGACCGAAGACGTTTTGTTGTGAATCAAAGACGCTACCCCTACACCACGGGTGTAATATGCCCATTATATCTGTTCAAAATATCAGTTGTTGTTGAATTCTGAGTTAGAAACTGTGAAAACTGAGTCTTACTGTGATTTAGCATCAAATTATTTTCCACTAGCCACGAACTTATTTCATGAACTACATTATTTGATACTGTTTCAATATTACACACAAGATCCTTTATTATCAAGCTGGTGTCATCTGCAAACAGAAATATTTTTGAATCACCTGTAATACTAGAAGGCATATCATTTATATAAATAAGAAACAGCAGTGGCCCCAGCACCGACCCTTGGGGAACGCCCCACTTAACAGTGCCCCATTGGGACTGAACATCACTACCACTCTCAATATCGCGGAGAATTACCTTCTGCTTTCTGTTCTTAAGGTAAGAGGCGAACCAATTATAAGCTACTCCCCTTGCTCCATAATGGTTCAACTTCTGCAGTAATATTTTGTGGTCAACAGTCAAAAGCCTTCGTCAAATCTATTCTCGACCTGTCTCTGCAGACCAGCCACTTCCTTTACGACTGACCATATGGTGTTAATTTTATTCTGAGACTTAGCCATTCTATCTGCATACCACATACTTTTTGCCTTCCTAATAACATTTTTAAGCACCTTACAATAGTGTTTGTAATGGGCTGCTGCATTTAGATTTTGATTGTTTCTAACGTTTTGATATAATTGCCACTTTGTTCTACAAGATATTCCTATCCCTCTAGTCAGCCACCCAGGCTGCCTGTTTCTGCTAGTACCCTGTTTTGAACGTTCTAACGTAAAGCAACTTTCAAAGAGCACGAGAAAAGTCTTGAGAAAAGCATTATATTTATCGTCTACTGTATCAGCGCTATAAATATCTTGCCACTCTTGTTCCTTCATAAGGTTTACAAAGGTCTCTACAGCAACTGGATCAGCTTTCCTAAACAGCTGATGACTATATTTAACACGTGTTGCAGCACAAAAATCTTTTAGAGTTAAAATTTGTGCATCATGATCTGAAAGGCCATTCACCTTTTTGCTAACAGAATGCCCTTCTAGTAATGAGGAATGGACAAAAATGTTGTCTGTGGTTGATTGTCTATGGTTGTTCTACTGTTCCCTTGCACTCTCGTTGGAAAGAATACGGTTTGCATAAGATTATATGAATTAAGGAGGTCTACCAGCATCCTCTTCCTTGCACAATCACTTATACAACTAATATAGCTAACTTTTTGTATTTCCTATAAAGTGAACCAAGAACCTCCTCTAGCTTTAGTAAAAATGTTGTGAAATCGGAGTCTGGGGATCTATAAATAACAACAGTTAGAAGTTTAGCTCCGTTAAATTTAACCACACCTGCACAACATTCAAACACCTTTTCAGTGCAGTACTTTGAAACATCAATTGACTCAAATGGGATGCCGTTTTTCACGTACATGGCTACTCCCCCAAACCGCAAAGAGCTCCTCGAAAATCTTCCAGCCAACCTGTATCCTGGTAAAGGAAGCCTCTGAATTATCTCCTTATTTAAGAAGTTCAGATATACCAATAATTTCAGAGTCAACATCTACAAGCAGTTCACTAACTTTATCTCTAATACCTTGTATATTTTGATGAAATATACTAATTCCCTCATTACTCGGATACCTAAGCTTTGTCAAAAGTGGCTCCTTTGTTAGAGAGACTTCCCTTAAGCAGGAATACCTATCAGCTGACTTCAATCTAAAACAGGTGCAGCTCTAACACCCACTACTACATGAATTTTCCCATGAGTGATCCCACCAACCCCACCTATGCTGTCACCTATAAGCTTTGCCAACCTCCCCTTCCCATACCTGTTGAGGTGCAGGCCATGTCTAGTGAAACCCGTCCTGCTGATAGACTCCACCGACACCACTGAAATGTGACCCATGCTTTCTGTCATCAGCACACCCCCAAGTCTCATGTTATTATGCCTGACGGCTGTATTAAGATGAGGCCGATCGTGACGCTGAAACAGTTCCACGAAATGCACATTCGTGTTGCCGGTCTGAGTGGCTATCTTTTCCAGGTCACCATCTATGTCATACTCCCCATCCCTATCAACACTATTACCAGCCCCACCAGCAATCACTACCTGATCCTCTTTAGTAAAATCACTACATAACCCCCCTATGTTAACAGTCACCTGAGCCAATCCTGCATTAGGCTTCACAATGCTGGTGACAATGTTAACTGGGCGCCATAATGCTATATCGATAATCTTGGCTGATTGTTGCGAAATATTAATATACAAATACAAACTCGTCATGACAGAAGCAAACAGAGTCAGGATACTGTCGTTTTAAATAAAAGACAATGTGTCTGGTGATTTACTTTATCATCTAAACAGATTATTACCGTCTGCTAGATTGCGGTAATACTTTCGTCTTCAAATTTTAACAGGAGAATAGAAATTATTTAAGTTTTTGTCTTTTGTTTTAGAAACAAAAATTATCTGAGATACTATCTCCTATGCCTGTCTCATGTACATAAATTAATTATTTGCCACTACTCGGCCTAATTATTCCATAGAGACTTTTCTAAATGATCTATTATGTAACCAAGTTGCCCAAGAGTGTTTCCCACACTAAAAAGTGCTACGAAAGTGTCCTTAAAGCCGCCGTATGTTTGTCCTCCCGTCCATTTTTCTTCCTGTCATATTTCAGATGGTTTATACTCTAACATTTTTCGCCTGAAACTCAGTTATCCATTCGTCCTAAGGGAAACAGGATCAGCAACCGGAGAATTACTGAGGGGATTGGATGTCAAGACTGGGCACTGGGTGCCATTCATTTACTTCCCGACGACGGAGTAAGTAACCCTATCAAGTCCATACCTAGGAAGTGAATTGAGATTATTCCTTTTAGTATACCGTACAAAACTTTAAAATGCCTCGAAGATACAGAGCCATAGCACAAAGTTGTAGCCATCGTTGGTTGGATGAACATTTTACTGTTGCAAATTCAAGAACTTTATCTTACTGATTCTGAACTCCAATGGTCAGTGAGAAGTATTTTGACGCAAACTTTTCTATCGACCCCCTTGTGTGACCTTAGTTAGCTGTTGTTTCAATTCTTGAGCATCATTCGATCTACTCGTGTTGCATGGCTGTTTGTCCTTGCTGGTGTTTTTTGTGATGATCAAATCTCACCTGACAGAATCAGGAAACATATTTTTTGGTAATGTATTATATCTTTAGGTTATGTCATCGTCTATTGCTACTGGGTTTCGGAAAGTGTTCCTTTACTTGATATTACTTACCGTATAGATATAGATACTTTTTTATTTCACAGTTCTGAAAGTTTCATATTATCGACTTTGTATATTCCTTTTATTATTGATGTCTTAATCTATTTCCACGTTCTGTAATAGTTTTCGAACTGTTCCAGCAAACCTAGCAGGTTTAAATTTTCTTTGATTATTAATTTTGACGTGATCGTGCATGAATAACTGCTAAGGAATGAGCCAACTTATTGAAATATTATAAGTAATTTCTTAAATAGATGATGTTTGTAAATACATTACTTTTCTTAGGCGCACTTGGCAATGACTTTCTGTGTAAGGTTCGGCTGATTCTTCTACTCGACAGTAGATATCTCTTCAAATGAAAACTTGTTTTATCGAACTTCGAAAACATGTACTAACCGAAAAAATGGTTCGTACTGGACTATTTAAGTGCATTTAATGAACACGGAGCCTTTCGCCATGTGAAGACGTAGTATAGCTGAGGATGAATTAAATCAGTTGCTGTATGCAACAATATGCGAGTGCGCATAGTATGATTGCACCTCTACAAAATACAAATGACAATGGCGGTGAGCCGTATAAATCTGCCGTAATCGCAGATAAAACGTTCGTCTTGGCTCGCTTCTGAAACAAAAAGGTGCTGTCTTCTTCACAAAAATAATTGAGGGACGTAGCTCTACATTTTTTTCTGTGGTTGTATCCTGAATTCGATACAACCGTTCGTTGTACTTAATTTTTAAATAATACTTTATTTATTTACTACGTTTCAGATGTTTCCTATGTAAATTACGCTCTTCCCTTGGATGTGACTTTAATCTGGCCAATGTTGATGATCGAAGCCAACTGAGTATTGTATATTAGGTGCGTTAATTAACTTTTTTATAAATTTGCTTTGTAGTCGCTGGAGCACCTGATTTATTTGTACACTGACCGCAGTAACGGCAAGAAGGAGCTGTAAACAGTAAACGACAGTTGCCAGGCGTGTTGCTACATCTGAAAGATGATGTCTATTCACGTTTCTCACCAGTAGCATAAGGGAGGTGCTAGTAGTGCCACTATAGGGATGCAAATCAGTTTGCTTTAAATATACGCTGTAACGGTCGTGAGCGTTAGCTAACAATGAGATTGGATGTCGTGTGATGACGTTAGTTAAGAATATCTTTAAGGCGACAAAGATGACATTATCAATACCTCAGTAAGTTCGGACGAGGTCGTGTAACAGGGCTACGAGAAGCTGGAGGATCCTGCTGCAATACTACGGAAAGATATGCAGTAACATAGCCACCGTAGCAGCAGTGATCACAAGAATGTACTGTTGCAAGAGGACTTGGCTCTGGAGGACCGTGCAGCACTACCGAGAGGAAAGATCGTCGTATTCGGCTTTTGCTCTGGCGCATCGCCCTGCATCTGCAGCAGCAATTTGACCAGCAGTTGGTCCCACGGTGATACAGTGTACTGTTACAAATTGCTTACTTTACGGTCAGCTCTGAACCCAGACGCCATGCCACGTACATTCCTGTCATCCCAAACCATCGTCATTCGTGACTTCATTGGCGTCAAGCGAGAGCTCGCCGCAGGTCACCGTGGAGATGCGTTTTCTGATGAAAGATGGTTCTGCCTCGGTGACAATGATGGTCATTTGTTGGTTAGAAGGAGGCCAGTTGAGGGAAATCTCTACCGGAAATCTGTACCTTAGTCTGGTGATTCAACCTGTTGTGCTGCCAATCATGAACAGGACTCTAAGGGTTGTTTTCCAACACGATAACATTCACCCACACACCTATGTTGTAGCTCAACATGCTCTACAGAGTGACGTCATCTTGCCTTAGCCTGCTCGGTCGCCAGATCTGTCTTCAATCGATCACATATGGGACATCATCGGACGACAACTGCTGCGGCATCGACGAACAACATTAACCGTCCTTGTACTGACAGGTCAAGTGCAACGGGCATGTAACTCCATTCCAAAAACTGACATCCAGCACCTGTAAGCCACAATTCATGCACGTCTGCACTCTTGCAGTCAACATTATGACGGTTACACTGGTTATTAATGTACCAACATTTCACACTTGCAGTGGCTTATCTCGTGCTTACATTAATTCGTGATCTTGGAATGTTAATCACTTAAATACGTTACCTAGACAAATGTATTAACGAAATTTCGTAGCTCTAAATTAATTATTTTTGTGTTGTATTGTGTTTTTAGTCAGTTTATTTATTTGTGACTGCAGCCTAACGAAAATAACATTGTGTAGATTCTATCGCTTTGTGCAGCGCTGCCCTCAAAATGTTTTCTGAGCTAAGTTCATTTATTTATCTGTTTTATATGGAGTGTAAATCTTCCACTACCAGCTCCTCGCTTTCCACCCTACCTCTCACAACTCGAAAGGTAATAATTAAAGGCCCTATAGTTAGATTAATTACTTTAAGAAGAGAATACGAGGTGCAATCATTGGTCTCCCATTTTCATCAATGGTCAGTCAACAACGTTCAGCTGAGTCTTAGAATTTGTCATTCAACATCACCATATGGCCGAGTGGTCCTAGGCGCTTCAGTCCGGAACCGCGCGACTGCTGCGGTCGCAGGTTAGATTCCTGCCTCGGGCAAGGATGTGTGTGATGTCCTTAGGTTAGTTAGGTTTAAGTAGTTATAAGTTCTAGAGGGAAAGTGGCCCGTGGTCTATGGGTTGCGTCTTTGATTCATAATCAAAAACGTCTTCGGTCCCGGGTTCGATGGCCGCCACTGCCTAAATTTTGATAAATAATCAGCATTGGCGGCCGAAGACTTCCGGCATAAGAAGTCAGCCTCATTCTGCCAACGGCCTTGTCAAAGAGGGCGGAGGAACGGATAGAGGTTCAGGGCACTCTCTTGTCCTAGGGGTGGGAAATTGCCCCTAAAGGCGGAAGAATCAGCAATGATCAACGACTTGAGGATGCAGAAGGCAATGGAAACCACTGCATTGAAGACACGTAACGTGTATCCACAGGACATGTGGCCTGTAATTGAAGAAGCGTCATGATGATCTCTCCATTGGCAAAAGATTCCGGAATAGTCCCCCATTCGGATCTCCGGGAGGGGACTGCCAAGGGGGAGGTTACCATGAGAAAAAGATTGAATAATCTACGAAAGGATAACGTTCTACGAGTCGGGACGTGGAATGTCAGAAGCTTGAACGTGGTAGGGAAACTAGAAAATCAGAAAAGGGAAATGCAAAGGCTCAATCTAAATATAGTAGCGGTCAGTGAAGTGAAGTGGAAGGAAGACAAGGATTTCTGGTCAGATGAGTATCGGGTAATATCAACAGCAGCAGAAAACGGTATAACAGGTGTAGGATTCGTTATGAATAGGAAGGTAGGGCAGAGGGTGTGTTACTGTGAACAGTTCAGTGACCGGGTTGGTCTAATCAGAATCGACAGCAGACCAACGCTGGAAGGAGTAGAAGAAAAGGTTACAGGAGAATATGGGCTTGGGACTAGGAATGAAAGAGGAGAAAGACTAATTGAGTTCTGTAACAAGTTTCAGCTAGTAACAGCGAATACCCTGTTCAAGAACCACAACAGGAGGAGGTATACATGGAAAAGGCTGGAAGATACGGGAAGATTTCAATTAGATTACATCATGGTCAGACAGAGATTCCGAAATCAGATACTGGATTGTAAAGCGTACCCAGGATATAGACTCAGATCACAATATAGTAGTGATGAAGAGTAGGCTGAAGTTCAAGACATTAGACAGAAAGAATCAATACGCAAAGAAGTGGGATACGGAAGTACTAAGGAATGACGAGATACATTTGAAGTTCTCTAACGCTATAGATACAGCAATAAGGAATAGCTCAGTAGGCAGTACAGTTGAAGAGGAATGGACATCTCTAAAAAGGGCCATCACAGAAGTTGGGAAGGAAATCATAGGTACAAAGAAGGTAGCTGCGAAGAAACCATGGGTAACAGAAGAAATACTTCAGTTGATTGATGAAAGGAGGAAGTACGAACATGTTCCGGGAAAATCAGGAATACAGAAATACAAGTCGCTGAGGAATGAAATAAATAGGAAGTGCAGGGAAGCTAAGACGAAATGGCTGCAGGAAAAATTTGAAGACATCGAAAAAGATATGATTGTCGGAAGGACAGACTCAGCATACAGGAAAGTTAAAGCAACCTTAGGTGACATTAGAAGCAACGGTGGTAACATTAAGATAGCAACGGGAATTCCACTGTTAAATGCAGAGGAGAGAGCAGATAGGTGGAAAGAATACATTGAAAGCCTCTATGAGGGTGATGATTTGTCTGATGTGATAGAAGAAGAAACAGGAGTCGATTTAGAAGATATAAGGGATCCAGTATTAGAATCGGAATTTAAAAGAGCTTTGGAGGTCTTACGGTCAAATAAGGCAGAAGGGATAGATAACATTCCATCAGAATTTCTAAAACCATTGGGGGAAGTGGCAACAAAACGACTATTCACGTTGGTGTGTAGAGTATATGAGTCTGGCGATATACCATCTGACTTTCGGAAAAGCATCATCCACACAATTCCGAAGACGGCAAGAGCTGACAAGTGCGAGCTGTTCGAGACTCTGACAAAAGTAGGGCTAAGCTATAGGGAGAGATGGGTCATATACAATATGTACAACAACCAAGAGGGAATAATAAGAGTGGACGATCAAGAACGAAGTGCTCGTATTAAGAAGGGTGTAAGACAAGGCTGTAGCCTTTCGCCCCTACTCTTCAATCTGTACATCGAGGAAGCAATGATGGAAATAAAAGAAAGGTTCAGGAGTGGAATTAAAATACAAGGTGAAAGGATATCAATGATACGATTCGCTGATGACATTGCTATCCTGAGCGAAAGTGAAGAAGAATTAAATGATCTGCTGAACGGAATGAACAGTCTATTGAGTACAGAGTATGGTTTGAGAGTAAATCGGAGAAAGACGAAGGTAATGAGAAGTAGTAGAAATGAGAACAGCGAGAAACTTAACATCAGGATTCATGGCCACGAAGTCAATGAAGTTAAGGAATTCTGCTACCTAGGCAGTAAAATAACCAATGACGGACGGAGCAAGGAGGACATCAAAAGCAGACTCGTTATGGCAAAAAAGGCATTTCTGGCCAAGAGAAGTCTACTAATATCAAATACCGGCCTTAATTTGAGGAAGAAATTTCTGAGGATGTACGTCTGGAGTACAGCATTGTATGGTAGTGAAAAATGGACTGTGGGAAAACCGGAACAGAAGAGAATCGATGCATTTGAGATGTGGTGCTATAGACGAATGTTGAAAATTAGGTGGACCGATAAGGTAAGGAATGAGGAGGTTCTACGCAGAATCGGAGAGGAAAGGAATATGTGGAAAACACTGATAAGGAGAAGGGACAGGATGATAGGACATCTGCTAAGACATGAGGGAATGACTTCCATGGTACTAGAGGGAGCTGTAGAGAGCAAAAATTGCAGCGGAAGAAAGAGATTGAATACGTCAAGCAAATAATTGAGGACGTAGGTTGCAAGTGGTACTCTGAGATGAAGAGGTTAGCACAGGAAAGGAATTTGTGGCGGGCCGCATCAAACCAGTCAGTAGAATGATGACCAAAGAAAGAAAGTTCTAGGGGACTGATGACCTCAGATGTTAAGTCCCATAGTGCTCAGAGCCATTTGAACCATCATTACCATAACAACAAAGCAGGAATAAAGATCAATGTCCGTATGAAAAGGTTCCATAAAAAAAGAATTGACGACACTTGAATACGTAGTGCAGCGAATGAAATTTAGTGACATGAATTAACCCCAACCAAGTGCGACACTTTTAATTAACGCCAACGCCAGCTACCTAATAGCCCCACACTCTGCTATGAAGCCCTCTAAAATGTCTCGACTCCGTTCCACCCATTTGCTTCTTCTTTCTACTCCTCTTTGTTCTCTAGAATCTTTCCGCAAAATTTTCCACACTTGACAACTGGTTAACAGCTTTTCCACCCCTTACCTCCGATTCATCAACTATTCTAGGTGAATCTCTCCTGTCCCTAGCTTCCACCTGTGTAACATCAAAGACGAAATCCAGTTCTTCGTACCTCTCTTGACTGGATAAAGGACCATTACTGCCCGTTTACTTGGGCAACGATCATCATATTTTGACTGATAGTCATGAACAATTTTCCCATCTCTTAATGCCTGTTTTTTGCCTTTCAGTTTCTCTATTTCTCATATTATTTGTTCTAGCCCTGTTACTGAATGAGATTTCACGTCTGAAAGCGCCATATTATCAACCACATCCAGCATTTCAGGAAGCACCGACTTTTCTAAAAGAGTTTCATCATCATCAGATTTTGTCTTCTCAGATTCATTTGGTTCTTTATTCACAGTTTCTGTATCATCTCCTGATTGAAACTCTGTTGGTGCCGAACTCACTATGAGAACTTTTGGGAAACTTGTAGGTAGATACTCAGCCTTTCAGATATGTTTCCATATAGTTCCCTCCTTGTGCAATGCTATCGTTGATTCCTGCCTCATAGTCATTAATTCTGTCAAGTATTCCTCACTTGCATTTTCCTCTAAATTCACGCTGGCCTCTCCTCACCGAAGCTAATTTAGATCTGGTTTTGCTACTACGTTCTGCCATACATTTAATACTGATGCTATTCATCCTCTAATTCAGGGCATCATACAGTAGCCCTACATTTTTTCCTTTTTACATTGTGAAACCATTAATGTTATTCACCGCATTGTCTGTAATCTGATTTAGGACATTAGGCTTGAAAAACCAAAATGGCTTCAAAATCTCCTTTTTCCATTCAAGTCCTTTCAGTTTTTTTCCTCAAGGATATTTAATTGGCTTTCTACCACTTCCCTTTTTCACGCTAGCGAAGGTAATGAATAATTAAACGCAGAAAAATCTCCCAGCTTCTTGTTTAAAAATATCGCTTCCAAGAAGTAAATCATCAGTACTAATTTCAGCAGTTCAGAGTGTTATCGAGCCAAATATCTCAGACAAGAACAAAACCGATTACTTGTATGCAGACAGCTCAAACTGTACTGCACTAAAGCTACGCAACATACCTTACTGCATTTACTTATATGTGGGGCCCATAGTGGTATGATAATCGATGCTTCCAGCTGGAGATAACACAACAATCTATGTTTTCGACCTGTGAGGACTCAACAGTCGATACCTCCAGCTTATAAAGATATTTCTGTGAATGTTGGCAGCTGGTAAAGATGCTTTCAGCTGAAGAAGATGAAGTTATATGTGCTTATTCCAATCCTGGCAGGGTCGCCACCTGAAATGTCTTGCCACAGAGATTTCATAGCATTATGTGAAGGCGCAATATGCCATCAGGTAGAATTCACGCACTCTTGCCATTGAGTATTGCACAGGTCAATTTATATGATCTACTACTCTATGAATGTAATTGGAAACTTTCATTGGCGGAACCAGATTAGTTATCTGCACTGATACATACCAAATCAATATAAATAATGGTCTTACGCCATTATTTGATCCGTGAGGCGTGGTTAAACTGCTCAAAACTCGTAAGTTAGTAATTAAAAGCCCTGTAGCAACCTAAATTACTTTCAGGAAGATTCTGAGGTTCGAGCACTAGAATGCACTACGCTCACCACAGGTCATTGCACCACTTTCACCTGGCAATGGAGGATCATTTTTGCTAAAGTTAATGACTGATCAGTGGTTCGAAATTTAGCTCCTTGTAGTCACAAATCAACCTCTTTGCAATGCAGGATCTGTTGAAACATTTTTGCCAAAAGTCGATATTCATTGTGGTTATTGGGTGTTGAAAACTACGACTTTTTGCAAAAACTATTTTGTTCTCAGCCATTTCAAACAGAAGTTAACAAATGCAAACTGTGATTTGCTTCTGAGAGAACTGAAGGGACAATATCAATGTATTACGTCACTGTCAGTGGAAATGTGAGAGTTTTCCCTAAACAGGGAAAGTAAGCTGTAGGCAAGTACTTTCCGCCAGAGCCAGAAATAGAAACAAAAATTAGTGGTTTACCCAATAACATTCACTCCTGGTTATTGTTCACCTCAAGCCAGCTTTTTCAGGGAGATGGAACAACAAGCAAGAGGCAAAAAGGAAGAATATTGTTTCGATAAAATACAGCATAAGGGAAAAAGGTGGCCAGAGGGTACTTGAACGTGCCGCAACATTACAAGCAACAGCAGGGATATCCAGAGACAGTCTCTCAAAGGAATCAAGATCTGGAGAAAAAGGATCAACTAATAACAAAACAAAGGTTGCAAACTTCATGCAACAGAGTTCTATGCAATCCTGACGGAGGAAAATCCAAATGTGGTTAAAAGATGTTTCGATAAGTAATAGAATTTGCCTTAGCCAAAGCTCCTTGTATGTGAAGTAGTGTATTCAAGACAAGTTTGGCTATAAGGTTTGTGCATTATAATTATTTTCAAGCACAAACAAGTGAAAGGATTGTTTTCATACTCCACTTGAAACAGAAGGACCGAAAGGATACAACCAAGTTAAATTCATTCATTTTCTAACTCATGTAACAGACAAAATTAAAATACAATAATGATATGCGACGTGCAAGCTAATGGCCTTCACGGAATAAAACAGATAATTTAGAAAGTTGGTACATTACTTTCGTATTCGTGAACTCAGCTATAATCCTATGAGAGCGTTTGGTAGAGTGGATAAAGAAACCAGTAAAAGGAAGACTTCCTTTCCAAGATGAAATTCTCACCCTGTAGACTTCCTTTTATCGACTGAATATCATAATGTGCCGGAACAATGTGGTATTTTGAAGATACTAAATAAAGATTCAGAAACGTAGGATCTCAAGTCCAGTGGGCTAAAACTCCTACGATGTAAGAGGCCTTTCAAAACAACTGCTCGGCGAGGGAACGGTTTATGAAAAGTCTAAGAGGAAGGTATTGTTGTCGGTATTGGATACTTACAATGAAAGTTCTATAGAGGTTGAAGTACGTTAATCTAACAACTGCAGCCAAGAAATAAGGAAGGCAACCACTTCGGAAAAGAAGAATATGGTTAGTACGGATCAGAAGAAAGCATGTCTTAAAACTTATGAGACATTTTAACGTACCGGTAAAGGTGTAATACTAAGTATTAGAGTGCATTACAGCGTATTATTTCTATGTAAAATGAACAGTGCAGTAGTTTTCTTTGTAATTAATGTTAAAGATAAAAAACAATTGGAAGTAATGTGTTTGAATGTGTATGCTAATAAAACTTTTAGCTTCCATCTTCGCGTTTATCGGCTTTTGAAAAAAAACTTAGAAACTTTGTCTCCTTATTCTAAAATAAATAATAAAATTTTTAAAAGTCGAACACTCTATTGGAATCGTGCCTGTAAAAGCTGTGTAAATGTTAATTTAACTCGTTTGTGTAATTAGTATTTCGGTATTATATTTAAAAAAAGTATTTCGTAAAAAAATCTACCTTTTGGCATTGATCGAGGTTTGAAGAACAACGCTTCTCACTTAACAATAGCGGTTGGTAATTACCTTAACAACAAATCTAGAACACAGTTCAAAGTCAGCGAGAATAAGATCTCGTGAAAAACACCAGCCACACATTTGCAGTGCAATAAATGAAATTTTTTTCCATGACTTATCCCTAGCTACGTCTGTCACTTTTAATTAACATCACCTTCAGCTAGCTAAAGGCTAAACGCTCCGGTCGGAGATTTGCTTTGAGCGGACAACTCCACATACGCTTATCCACAAGATCCGCTGGAAAAATACATGATAGTATCCAAGTAGAAATTTGTATCCGTGCACACGAAATCGCTTTCGAAAGTCTTGTAAGATTTCCGTACCGGAAACGTAACCTTGTTGCTCATGGTGGATCACTAACTCCAGAGCTCCGAAATGCCCACCACTTTAAAGCACAAACTCCATGCCAGGGGAGCCACGACTTCCCACGCCAATCTCCCAAGGACCTCTGGCCGACCTCCCTCGTTTCAGAATCTCCAACCTGCCCTAGGAAATTATTCAATGTTAAGGCCTTCCAGTCTGTCAGAATTAGAACCTTCTCAGTGGCCATTTCCTGCTGCTTCTTGCAGCACTTCTGCAAAGTGGCGCTTCCTAGAAGGACATTAAAAACTTTTTCTGTAATGGATGCTGAAAACACTGAGCGCCACTAAGGAAATGCTCGCCCTTAAAATTCACCTCGTAGGAAATGCTCGCCCTTAAAATCGGCCTCGTTGGCTCCAGTCATAGCTCATCCAGGAGGATTTGTGGAAACATCTGCCATCAGCTCCAGGTTAAAGTAAAGCTCCTTTTCGCAGTAACGCTACCCTGTGGTAGAAAATGGTGAAAGGTCGTTACCAAGGGGTGGGCACACAGGCATGGCCAGGAAATGAGATTTTACAACATGGATAAGACGAATCTAGTGTTGTTTATATTAAGGGGCTGAAGAACATTGTAATCAGGCATGTTCTTGACGTTTCGTAAGAGGTTCGTTTTTATGAGACCGATAGTTACCCCAATGCGTTGTTACCTCAGTGCCCAGCACGTAACCTGGAGGATCAGGAAAGCATTATATTCACTCACTAGCTACTACAATCCAAAATAAGGATATACAAAAGCATAATGAGACCAGTATTAATGTATGTTGCAGAAATATGGAGAACAGATAAGTGTACAGAGAGAAAGATAAAGGTTTTCGGAAATAAAATCCCGAGGAAAATGTTTGGACCAGTTTATGAGGAAGGAGAATGGCGAGTCAGGAGAGTGAATAAGTAAGTATGTTGTAATCACACTGTTCGAAACGAGCAGGCCAACATTCATCATACCATACACATGGTGTAACAAAAAGATACCGTCAAACTTTCGGGAAACATAACTCAAACGTAACGGAAGAAAACATGTCGTATGACATGGACCCAGAAACGCTTTATTTCCATATTAGATCCCGGTTTCTGCAACATGATAAGTTTCTCCGTTGAGCCTGCATGGAAAAACACGGTCTCTTAGAGCCACCAACAATGCCGGCCCAAATATTAACGAAAATTGATGCTGATGACGTGAGTGCACAATTTTATGAGGATTTTCGGCTGTCCATACACGCAGACTGTGAAGCTTTGCAATCGGATCATGTTAAAATGCAGCCTCAACAGTGAACAGCAAATTTCCACTAATGTTCGGGTTGATGCATTGTTCAATGAATCATTCGCAGAAGTGTACATGCTGCTGATATTGCAAGCACACGCTGTACCAAGTACGGATACAGCAGGTTCTCATGCAGATAGATTATTCCATAGCCTGCACGATTCTTTAATATCAGTCTTTAAGATTCTTATCTGCTTGGCGACCAAGAAGATTTCCTTGATACTACGATAATTTCATACGTAGTTTATATAGCAATTTTCAGCAAAGAATTGCAGCCGACATATTTATAAAATAAGGCCGTAAGTTCTAAGCAAAATTCTTTTAAACGCAGACACAAAATCACGTTAATATGCACACACTAGTAAAACGATAACACATCCCAATCTCGATCCATGCCACAATCGCAATGTCACAAAGCAGACATATGTTTCATGAGGCGAACCAAAAGTTAGGGCTGAAGATATGTACGGAAATAAAAATAGAACTATATTTGTGATGTGTGTTAACTCTGTTTTATCCTTTCCTTTACAACTCATTCCATATTTATTAATAACAATACTGATGCAACGGAAAAGAATTTAAGAATTACTTATTTGAAACACCCTTCCAAGTCTGGACAGATAAATCTTAACCATCTCCACTAAGATCTTACCAAAGTAATGACTATTATAGCCTTTGCTGACGGGTTCATTAGAGACCACGTAACTTACAACGGTAATGAGGGTTTTGCTAAGGAAAGAATTACTTTAGAATCTGACCTGGAGGTCCCTGAACTCAAAGATTTTTTAAGAGAAGGAGGATTCACGCTCTCCCTGAAAATACCACTTCTGGCCCGTCATAACTCGGTAAACGACTGACTTGGAACAGCGCAGTTACGACTGGTTTATGGCTATTTTTATGTACAGCCAGTTTCAGAAGAAATCTCGGGGAGAATTAATTGACCGTTTGAGCAATTGCCAACTGAAGTTAACACTAAGTTAAAATTACCATAAAAGGTAGAAGCGAGAAATTAATACAGTGATAATAAGTAAATAGGAAAATAGCACGTTGAAATATGATCAGGAATGTCTTATATTTCGTTATCATATCGATTCAATTTTCTTGGAAAAGAACTTTCAATGATAAAAGTGATAGCACACTGTTGTGCCCGACGCATTGTGAATATTAACTGTGTAGCATCATACATTGTGATATACTGCAGACATAAGCCTAGCAACAACATGAAGCTACGGTGATGGAAATGGAAAGTGTTACAATGTGAACCTCCTGCCCGACATTTATCAAACTTTGTGGAGATTCTCGTCTTATTATGAGTATTGAATGATTTAGTTAATTATTAGTTTATTTATCCACAGAGTGTTTACAAAATGATATCGAACATATCATCTCAATGAAAAATGACAATTTTTAGAGATTTAAGTAATTCATGCAGACAGTAATATTATCTCCTTCCGTGTTATTGATTTTGATATATTGTGTATAGCGGTTTTTATACAAGTTGCAAGCTAGTTCATAGTTCATTTAAAAAATTCCTTTACCCAACTCATTTTAATTACCCTACTGGTCAGTGTCCACACTACACACAACTTATACTACACTACACTGCACTGGATACACACACACACACACACACACACACACACACACACACACACACACACACACACATACACTACTATTTTGGGTCAGGTTCCACACTACACACAACTTGTAATACACTACATTACACTACACTACACTGAACACACACGTACACAGACACAGACACACAAACACACACACACACACACACACACACACATACACACATACACACATACACTACTATTTTGCTGCAAAAACTACCGCTCACTGCAGAATTTCCTCATTATATCGAAACCATCATCAGTGTGAAGAAAGAAAGAGAATGTTAACTCCAATGAAAAAACATCTACGTTAAGCAATTTTTTCAGCCACAAATTACACGACCTGAGAACATCTCTTGTGTCAAAATCACTTTCCATAAATAAACTGTCATGCACATACCTATTACAAGCATTTCAGACACGAGAAATAACATTAGAGAATACAGTCTTTTAAGCTATTAGCTCACATGACGGAAAAATGCAGTCATTTTATGTTCGATAGCAGCGTGCTATAATTCAAGAGGACATTACTGTTTTGTACAATATTGCAAGTCCCATTTTACCAATGCGATGCTATATCACACTGGTGTTTAAAAAACAAATCGTGAGAGCCTGTCTTGTAATAGAATCTCCTTTAAGATGTTACCATGTGTCTCTCTCTTCTGTTACATCAAAACCAATTACCATCTGCTTGCTTACATTTGACATTTTTGATGCATAACTCACCTCTACCGACATATCTGTAAAATTTGTATCACACAGCATATTCTTGTATTCTAGATTTGTAAGCAATTTGATCATCACATCCTGCTGCACATAATGTAATCACGTCAGGAAGAAGCACAATCATTTCTAAGTTCCACAACGAGCTATAAATAGACTTTATAATAAGCGGTTGTGAAGTTTGAAATAACACAGCACTTGCAGTAACACCTATTTTTTAAACACGCAACCATGATGATAATAATATAAAGAGTCATGATTCCACGAGAATAGATACAGTCAATTTCTAATATTTTTATGAGCAAAATTGGTGCAATTTTGAGAGAACTATCAGCATCCAAACTTTAACCGGAGATACCACTCCTTGTAATAGAACCTCCTATAAGATTTTGCGGCATCTCTTTCTTTCGATGTATCAAAACAACAAATACCGTCTGTAACTGACATCGGGCATGTTAAATATACACATATCACTCCACTGGTGCACATGGGCAGTGATCGAAGTTGCTTGTACAAATCTGCATAAAGTTTTGTTGACTGTACTGGAGGAAGACCATATATAACAGACCATCAACCACAAGGGCAGGTTGCTGTATTTGTCCATTGTAAGCAGTTTAACACATAGTGTTTCCGGCTGTAACACATCCAAGCAGTGTACGACTACAGCTTCGTGCACCATCATAAACTTTGCTTTTCTACCTTGCCTCCGAGGTCCACGTGAGCTGCCAAGCTGACATTAACACATTTCGATCCTTTGGCTCGCACAGAAAGCTTAAAATTGCGTGGTGTAAACCATACATGTCCCACAACAGACAAGTTGGTAGAAATAAACCACAGAGGCAATGTTTCTCACTGAGAAAATATGGAAGACATTGTAACGTACGGAAACTGGAAGCGTTTGCAGTACACTGCAGAGAATTTCCAACAGCTATCCAAAGGTGATAATCTATACAGATTATCTCATCTTCCACAGTGATGGATAGCAGATGTCTCAGTGTTCTGTTTCGAAGAGCATTGTTACCTCATTTTCAATCATGTGTGTCATTACTGTTCAACTGCTGATAAATGCCAGAATGTACCATTCACAACAGGCATTAGGTAGTAGATATAAAAAGAGGTACTGTTATCTTATTGGTAAAAAATATTAAAATATGTGGAGGGCATATCAGTACATTGAAACAGGATGACTCTGCAGCATTGAGGAATGCTCCCAAACAACTGTCAGAAGGTGTGACCTGTACATTTAGTCCCGTGCTCCACAGTGACAAGTAACAGATATATAGTGTTTCGCCAAGTCTCCCACCTCCTGAACCAAGTGGTGTCAGTCAATCATTATACATTAATTTACTGCATACCAGTGGATGAATGGGATGTGAAATACACTGTTGATATGGGGCGATGTACAATAATACTCACCGCAGTTGACAGGATGATCAATTTTATCAGTTGCTCTGTTATTTCAGTGCCAGCTAATGACACAGCAGATTGCTTCATAATTTCTGTATCATAGCTAAATCATCTCTCCACTACTCTGGAAGTACCATATGCTAAATTTCAAATGGAGATATATGATGGCGCTGTATGTCCATTCTGCCATATACATCGAAGTATACCAGTTGTTTCGTAATTTAAGTGCCAGACAATGACATGGCAGAATGCTTCCCAATTTCTCTATCATCACTAAATCGCCCCTCCACTACTTTGCAGATAGCATCATATGCTAGATTGTGACTGCAACTGATGACTGTGTAATACATCTATTCTGCCATATACACCAAAGTATAGCAAACAGAGTCCTATACTGATTTTATTGTTACAACTGGCCATCTTTCCCTGTGTGGCTGGGTGTCAGAGTATTCTCGCATTTGTAGGATAAAGTGGAAGACTGACAGATCTCTCCCACATTGTCCTTGATCAATCCTCCCTGAAATACCAGTCTTACCCATGACACCTATCCAAAAGCACAAGAGCTTTCCAGATGCATTCGTGTCAAGTAGGGTAGCACCTCTTATTGTTGTATTGTAGACATGAGAGTATTGCAGTGATATAACCGATGGTTAAGAAGAAACATGTGGTTTATCTATGAGGGAACTTTCGATGGGTGGAGTTTGAAACATTTTACATAATCCACCGAGCTATCATTTCTGAAGGATTATTCCACGGTCTAGAATCAGTACCAGGAAGCTACTGACATGAGAGAAATAATCGTATAGCATAAATACACACTCAGATGGTTACACAGTACTACACATAAAAATGCTATGTTGTTAAAGCCATACATTCTCTGAAGGAATAGTCATGATGAATGCAATGCTGTGCAATGCTCTTAATACTCTAATGCGGGATATATTTGTCCAACAAGAGACATACAGCCACTATACAAGTTTCCTACACCTGCCACTATATTTAAAAACTTTAAAATGATAAAAATACTTCCCCTTACACTATTATAGTGTCCTAGGAAGGCATCGTCACTGTATATCCACCACTCGAGCTGCTTATAAACCAACCAGAACAAAGACTTGACTGCTGTTCTGTCTCTTAGGAAGTTAATTGATTTTATATGTCTTTATAAGTTGGAAACATACCTACCCTCGGTCATCCTTCCCACATCAGTCTTGCTTATCATTAGCAGTAGTAGTAGTAGTAGTAGTAGTAGCATCAGTTTTGGCAGGTGCGGCTACATCTCATTAGGAAATAGAGCAAAGAAAAAATACCATAAATATTTTTAACAGCTGATACATTCAACTGGCACCCATTCCGTGCCACTCGAAAATGCACACAAAGAAGCAGTACGAGAAAGTAAGCACCACAACCAGTAGCCAAAGGAGATGTTACCATATTCTTGTTGTTTTCAGTAGCATCACCACACCTCTGGTGGTATTCCTCTTGCACAAAGAAGTTCTGGTCTGATGATGGGTAGTTTTGCTCATGTGTAGAATAACATAATAATTTCGTCGTAACACCACATCTCTTGAGTACACCCCCATTATACTATTTAAGGTGATACATGGACATGAATCCACTCTCCTACAGGACACTGTAGGGAATAGCTTATGTCTGATAAATGCATTGATTTTTCTTTTTAATACCTATCATTGTTTTTGAGGACGAACCTCAATTCTGTAACACCTATATACGCCCGCAAGTGTTAGAACACAGTTATGGATTGGGATGCAAAACGTTTTTCCTGCTTTAATAAGATGCCTCTGTGTAATATTTATGTCGCCTTTGTTGGAGCAAGAATTACAAAGGGGGGGGGGAGGAAGAGGATTAAAAGTGAATGCAGTCAGAGCACAATTTTTAAGCTTTTTAATTGTATGTTTCCTCAGTCAACATAAGTAATTTTGCAAGCTTTGTCGCCATTTTAGTTAATTCATCGTATTTCCCTCAATTCCGTATTTCCCATCAATTTTTCGTAATTATACCATCTTTTCTTTCATTTTTAATGATGTTATGTTGTTTCTAATATTTTTTGATATTTTTACGAATGGTCATATTGCTAGCATACCCGTGTATTTTTGATTTTATACTATGATATTTGCGTGTCCTTTACATCAGCCTACTAAAAATCCTAAGGATTACCCCCTTCCCAATGATCTACATGCATGCGTGTTGGATAGGATGTTAATGAGAAGTATAGTAAGACTCTCTTCATACCTAGATTGGACTCAACATGTGATTCAGATTGGAAACTCGTAGTGTGGAAACAAATCCATGCACTGCTATGGCACATCAGACAACTCGTCTGCAGACTCATGTAGCAATGCACTTAATGGGAACTCAAAGTCCATCACAGTTCTACATGTTCGTCTTCCACTCTATTGTGTAGGTATCTGCAACGGGGAATTGACATGTGTACAGTGATGATTTCTGCTGATGCTCTGATTTCGTTTTTCCAATAAGTGTATGCTCTTATTGCTTACCAAATTAACCTCACCAGTTTTGTTTACAACATTTAACTCTGATTGTCCCCACAATCATGTTACGATACCTACAAACTGTAGATTACAGGTACTTTTTTGATCCTTATAGTAAGTTATTCGTTAGTTGACAGTATGTCTACTGCAATTAACATGCAAGATCATACGTACTCCCATCAATGTAATTTATAGATGAACATTTAGCAAGTTATGCATGTGAACTGCAACAATCTGCCACTGACAGCACCTATGCACGCATATTACTAATCACGAAGTCTCGATTTCAACCTCTAGTAAATTATTTCCGACAGTGTTAAAGCCCCTCAGAGACCGAAAACTCTTTGCAAAACTATTCTGTGGGGCCTGTAGAGACATTGAAATTCATCCTGCTAAAGAGCATAACATCTTCAATGCAGGTTATACTACCGATATTTCGTAACAATATTTTCTATATTTTCCAGTAATAATAACAAGCAACAGCACCCTGGTGTGGCTATCAAATATCAAATATCCTCCTACACACTTAAACATCCACAATTACAGCACATAATCATCTCAAATCAACTATTTTGTGTGCTAAATGTACGTCAGATTTAGGGAGCCAGTCCTTCATGTGTATTTCCCTTAAGCTACAGACTCATTCTATTTCCATATGCTGCAATGTCCTCCACATGTTTTTATTTTTTATTTCTACTTTTTTCGCCAGTAAGATAACAGAAATTTTTATTATTTCTACTAACTCACGCATGTTGTGAACAGCACCTATCGGTGATCGGCGGCCACAGAACAGTACTCACATACATGACTGGAAAATGAGGAAACAATGCTCTTCGAAATGGAACACTGCGACATCCGATATCCCAATGCTGTGCAAGATGAGTTTAACTGCATAGGTCATCGCCTTCAGATAGCTTTGGACATGCACAACAATGTTACAAGCTCTTCCAGTTTCCATATGTTGCAATGTATTCCACATTTTTTGCAATGAGAAACGTCGCCTCTGTGTTTTATCTTTATCAACCTGTGTGTTGTGGAAGATGCATAGTTTACACCATGTAATGTTCAGGTTTCTGCGAGGGCCAAAGGATCGAAATATGTTAATGTCGGTTTAGGAGCTCACACAGACTTCAAGGTCATGGTAGGAAAGCAAAGTGTATGGCAGCGTATAAAGCTGTAGTCGTACACAGCCTGGATATGTTACAGCTGGAAACACAATGTATTAAACTGCTTATAAAGGACCAACACAACAACCTTCACTTGTGATTGATAGTCTGCTGGATATGGCCTTCCTCCAGCACAGGCAGCAAAACTTTATGCAGATCTATGCAATCAACTTCAGGCACAGGCCACATGCTTCAATGTTGCAATATATGTGTATATGTAATATGCTCGCTGCCAGCAAACAGACAGTATTTAATTTTTTTATATATCCAAAGAAATATATGCTGAAAAATGGTACAGGAGGTTCTATTACAAGGAGTAGTATAATTGGTTAATGTTTGGATGAGGATAGTTCTCTCAAAACTGTATCGATTAAGATAAAACTAATAAAAATTGGCAGTGTATATTCTTGTGGAATGATGCCTGTTTTTATTATCATGATTGTGTGTTTAAAAAATTGATGTTACTGCAAGTCCTGTGTTATTTCATGCTTCATAACCGCTTATTATAATGTAGTCACCACTTGATTTATAAATCTTTGTGGAACCTAGAAATGATAGTGCTTTTCCAGACATGTGAATACGTTGTATGAAACAGGCTATGATGATCCACTGACAAACCCAGAATACATGAATCTGCTGTATGATAGAAACTTTACAGACATGTCGGTAGAGGTGAGTTATGTATCATAAATGTCAAATGTAAGCATGAAGACGGTAATTGGTTTTGATGTAAAAGAAGAGAGAGACACATGGTAAAATTTTATAGGGAGTTCTATTACAAGACAGGCTCTCACGATTTATTTTTTAAACGGCGGTGTGATATAGCATCACACTGATAAAATGGGACTTGCCCAGTGTACAAAACAGTAATGTCCTCTTGAATAATAGCATGCTGTTGTTGAACATAAAATGATTGCATTTTTTCCGACATGTGAGCTAATGGTGTGAAAGATTGCATTATCTAATGTCGTTTTATGTGTCTGAAATGTTTGTACTACACACTAGCACGACAGTTTATCTACAGACACTGATATCAATGCACAAGACGCTCTCAGGTCGTGTAATTCGTCCATCGAGCTGAAAAAAAACATAGATTTTTCCTTCAGATTTTAAATTCTCGTTTTTTCTTTACTTAGATGCGGGTTTCGAAAGAAAGAGAACATTATGCGGCAATAGCCAGTTTTCGCAGCAAAATAGCGGATTTTATTTTAAATTTTTGGCAAGGTGGACAGGTATAGGCGTCTGCAGTGTGACCATTTGTAATCGACGATGGTTCACATCATTGGATGTCCCAAAATGTTGAGATGCGATTTCGATCATGCATTCAAACGTAGAAACTATACCGATTTTGATGATGAACTAAAAGAAGTTGGACTGTTTTCGTGGAGTGAGGACATTTATTACTGTCGCATTTGTATTTTCCTTTTTAAAAGATGCTTGATTACAAGAGATGCATCGATGTTAGAGAAAGTTTTCTCCAGTGCAGAACAGTGGTCGCTTTTTGTGAGGCTACTAGAGGCATTGTGGGCGAGCTTCATAGGAGGTCGCAGCTGTCCTTTTAGTCAAACAACCCCCAGGCAGGATAGCATTCATTAATTTCGGTTTTGTTCTGAGGAATGCTGGCATCACTCTCAATTGTATGTATAGCTTTTGTTTAGCGCTGATATCGCTGATCGCCCAGCCATGTGCTGATCAGCGTCTCATTGTACTGAGGACTTTGCAACCTTATTAGTGGGAGGCTGCTCTGGGGCCTGCAGTCGCTTTAGGTAGAGGTAATTCACTTCATGTAGTGTAAATTTTAAAAAGGCTGTGTCCCCCCACAGGTGGAGGGAGGAAGGGAGGGAGGGAGGGAGGGAGGGAGGGAGGGAGGTGGAAGTATGAGTGGAGGTAAGAGGGCCTCTAAATTTCGGCAGTTGGTGATCATACATCGGAGGAAATACATGTTCTACTGCCTCCTCCTCTGAAATCTTGTAGGATGACGATTTCCCCCAGTACATGTGCTGCATTATGGACCGTTCATTAAGAGTTATGTTTTTCTTGCGACAATTTCGATGTGTAATTAAATATTGAAGCATTTTCAATCAGTTGTGGTAGTGTGCATTGGCCTCAATTACCTAGACTGCAGGGTGATTGTCGAGCAGGTGTCTGTAGAGAACTATGGCGTCAAACAGCGAAAGATACAGTCCTTAGCAGTATGCTTACAGGTAATATACTTATTTATTCCCTCTCTGTGCAACACGAGCATCTCTTCAGTGGAATATATTTCCTGCCAAAAATAATATAGGTAGTATCTTACTCCCCAGTGTTTTTCTCGAAAGCTTGTAGGTGAAGGATACACTTGGAGCCTATCTGCCACTATTTTCGAGTGGTATTGTGAAACTTTTTCCCTGCAGGATAACACCAGTTGTATGGCATCATCAATTTGTGAATTGTATTGCAATTTTAAGCAATCCTTGAGTTGTGCTACGCCTATAGTTGGGTAATTAGGTACATTTTTTTGAATGATTGCGTAATTATTGCCGATATCTACTCGTTTCGCAACCTAAATAAATAAAGTACACTAACCTTCCCCATAGCAGTGCATCTGGACACTTTCCATCAATTGAGGGGTGAACTTGGGCTTTCTGTCCATAAGTACCAGGGTTTGAGTTCTGGAAAGGGCACAACCTTTTTTAATTTCCTGCCTATTCCCAAGTGGAGGGGTGGGTCGGGACGTCAACACAGCCCTGGGACAAGGAAATTCCCACCAAATTTCGAAATTCCAACCAAATTTTGCTATTACCACCAAAATTCAAAATTCTCACCAAAATTCGAAATTCCTGTCGATAGGGTACATAAGGGTGTGGGGGGGGGGGGGGCGAGAGGGGAGGGTTAGGGAGGGATGTGATAGTGCCCCATGTGCAGTCTCGCGAAAACAAATCAAATCATCTGCGATGGGGAGTGGGTGGGGGGGGCATGGGACGCGAGTAGTTAATTTACCAATTTAATTAATTGGTTCAAATGGTTCAAATGGCTCTGAGCACTATGGGACTTAACATCTGTGGTCATCAGTCCTCTGGAACTTAGAACTACTTAAACCTAACTAACCTAAGGACATCACACACATCCATGCCCGAGGCAGAATTCAAACCTGCGACCCTAGCGGTCGCGCGGTTCCAGACTGTAACGCCCAGAACCGCTCGGCCACCCCGGCCCGAAATTAAATGGCATATGAAAAGTGGGCTTGGAGCCCCATTTCACTACTATTTATATATGCATATACATACCACTCTGAAAAAGTACTTGAAACATTTTCATACTTTACATAGTAGTACACGGCATTTTATTTAATTGAGTTCGGATGTTCAGCAAAGGATATCCAAGACGCAGCAGTTGTAATTTTCAATTATTTTTGTACTTCATGTAAGCAAGAATATCTGTGACATGTATAATGTCTTTGAAATAACATTGCAAACATACTGTAATGTACAGTGACCTTCATAAAAAAAAAAAAAATTACACAGGCAAAAGAAGGTGCAACGTAAACTGCCTTGGACTTGGTATGCTGCTGTGGAAAGGCATCTTTGCTCTTCACTAACACCAACCAGCTACGTAATCAGTTCTCCATCTGAAGATGATAGTGTGATCCACAAGCGTCCAACGCAGAAAACTGTTTCATTTTTACAACAGTGATATACTACAACAACGGAAATCATAGGGTATTTTTCACAGTCATTTAACCAGAGCTTAATTAGAAGAGTAGCCTATCAGACTAAAATTAACTCGATTTCATATATTTCACTCATGGAACGCAGCACGATGTGCGAGTGTTAATATGCCGGAGCGCATACGTCGTCCCTTGTCATAACTGTAACAACAACACGGGCCTCGGGTTTTTCATCGTTATGCTAAGGGGCCCCTGCAGCTCGTGAAAGTGAAGCTCGCTTGGTATGCTGCCAACCTAGCATGCTGAGGCGTAAACACATAAATTAAAACACGACGCAGGAATCGACGTCGGATTCTTCGACAAATATGTTGTTTGTTCTTTGTGTGGAATTTCTGACACGTTCTTCTTCCTGCTAACATCGTCCTAGCGATTGGTGGTCTGCTGGAGATGTGTTTACAAAGCTATTAAAGTTTAACGAACCGCTGACTAGCTGAAAGAGCACACTATTACGAAATACCGCTAGCGAAAACATTCAATTTACATAGTAGCGAAGGACTGTTGTGCTAATAAATTTCTCTTTCTTTAGGACCTTCTTTGACATGACTATTCACAGCCAGAGGTAGAAGGAGTTTCCCTTAAATTATTTCCTGATTTTGATCCCCTAGGTTCAAATGGCTCTGAGCACTATGGGACTTAACATCGATGGTCATCAGTCCCCAAGAACTTAGAACTGCTTAAACCTAACTAACCTAAGGACAGCACACAACACCCAGCCATCACGAGGCAGAGAAAACCCTGACCCCGCCGGGAATCGAACCCGGTGATCCCCTGGGGATTCTCTGAAAATACTGAACTGCAAATTATAAATCTCTTTTTTCTATGACATCAAATTAAGATACGCAGGAATGTCACAATAATGTCTTGTAGTAGGCATTTGTGTGGACGTTTTGGGGTGAGTTATCAAACATCACGGGCTTATCCATATCGTATAAACCGTTACATTTAGTACTTATGCACTGTAGTCTTGTATTTGCGTTATTTTAGACGAATGGGTGTTATAAGGATGGAAAACCTCATGCCTACAAGGACAGTCACGTGAGCTCACTATAGCTTCCGAGGTGTTTCCCGCTGAATGCTAGAGATCCTGGTATCTTATCCCAACATAAAATATTCGCCGCGCGGGATTAGCCGAGCGGTCTTAGGCGCTGCCGTCATGGACTGTGCGGCTGGTCCCGGCGGAGGTTCGAGTCCTCCTTCGGGCATAGATGTGTGTGTTTGTCCTTAGGATAATTTAGGTTAAGTAGTGTGTAAGCTTACGGACTGATGACCTTAGCAGTTAAGTCCCATAAGATTTGAACACTTTTTTTTTTTTATTCGCCAGTAGCAAAGAGCCGGAGTAATGTTATCTAATGACTGCAGGTTCTGCACACAAGCCGACGTTAGTACGTACGAACGCAACAACCACCGTGGACGTGAACATGTGCTCCAGGGAAGAACCATGATCAGTCTGAGAACACCACACCTCAAATATTCACAACTGGATCGAAGTTAAGGGAGCGATTCTGGAACAGAGCCTCAAGACGCTATGTATGGAGCCACTCATATTGCTGGGTCATAGAGGACTCAGGAAATTACGTGAATGAATAATCCACATACTCTGGAAACCGCTGTTTAGTGCCTGATAGATCACTGAGCCTTCCCCCATTAACCATGGACCTTGCCGTTGGTGGGGAGGCTTGCGTGCCTCAACGATATAGATAGCCGTACCGTAGGTACGTCTGATCCCTTAAACGGGCAGGTAGGTTAGAAAATTTAAAAAGGGAAATGGATAGGTTAAAGTTAGATATAGTGGGAATTAGTGAAGTTTGGTGGCAGGAGGAATAAGACTTTTGGTCAGGTGAATACAGTGTTATAAATACAAAACAAATAGGGGTAATGCAGGAGTAGGTTTAATAATGAATAAAAAAATAGGGGTGCGGGTAAGCTACTACAAACAGCATAGTGAACGCATTATTGTGGCCAAGATAGACACGAAGCCCATGCCTGCTACAGTAGTACAAGTTTATATGCCAACTAGATCTGCAGATGACGAAGAAATTGAGAAATGTATGATAAGATAAAAGAAATTATTCAGGTATTGAAGGGAGACGAAAATTTAATAGTCATGGGTGCCTGGAATTCGACAGTAGGAAAAGGGAGAGAAGGAAACGTAGTAGGTGAATATGGCTTGGGGCTAAGAAATGAAAGAGGAAGCCGTCTAGTAGAACTTTGCACAGATCATAACTTAATCATAGCTAACACTTGGTTCAAGAATCATAAAAGAAGGTTGTATACATGGAAGAATCCTGGAGATACTAAAAGGTATCAGATAGATTATATAATCGTAAGACAGAGATTTAGGAATCAGGTTTTAAATTGTAGGACATTTCCAGGGGCAGATGTGGACTCTGACCACAATCTATTGGTTATGAACTGTAGATTAAAACTGAAGAAATTGCAAAAAGGTGGGAATTTAAGAAGATGGGACCTGGATAAACTGACTAAACCAGAGGTTGTACAGAGTTTCAGGGACAGCATAAGGGAACAATTCACAGGAATGAGGGAAAGAAATACAGTAGAAGAAGAAGGGGTAGCTCGGAGGGATGAAGTAGTGAAGGCAGCAGAGGATCAAGTAGGTAAAAAGACGAGGGCTAGTAGAAATCCTTGGGTAACAGAAGAAATATTGAATTTAATTGATGAAAGGAGAAAATATAAAAATGCAGTAAATGAAGGAGGCAAAAAGGAATACAAACGTCTCAGCAATGAGATCGACAGGAAGTGCAAAATGGCTAAGCAGGGATGGCTAGAGGACAAATGTAAGAATGTAGAGGCTTATCTCACTAGGGGTAAGATAGATACAGCCTACAGGAAAATTAAAGAGACCTTTGGAGAAAAGAGAGCCACTTGTATGAATATCAAGAGCTCAGATGGAAACCCAGTTCTAAGCAAAGAGGGGAAAGCGGAATGGTGGAAGGAGTATATAGAGGGTCTATACAAGGACGATGTACTTGAGGAGAATATTATGGAAATGGAAGAGGATGTAGATGAAGATACGATACTGCGTGAAGAGTTTGACAGAGCACTGAAAGACCTAGGTCGAAACAAGGCCCCGGAAGTAGACAACATTCCATTAGAACTACTGACGGCCCTATGGAGAGCCATTCCTGACAAAACTCTTTCATCTGGTGAGCAAGATGTATGAGACAGGGGAAATACCCTCAGACTTCAAGAAGAATATAATAATTCCAATCCCAAAGAAAGCAGGTGTTGACAGATGTGAAAATTACCGAACTATTAGTTTAATAAGCCACAGCTGCAAAATAATAACGCGAATTATTTGCAGACGAATGGAAAAACTGGTAGAAGCCGGCCTCGGGGAAGATCAGTTTGGATTCCGAAGAAATGTTGGAACTCGTGAGGCAGTACTGACCTTACGACTAATCTTAGAAGAAAGATTAAGAAAAGGCAAACCTACGTTTCTAGCATTTGTAGACTTAGAGAAAGCTTTTGACAATGTTGACTGGAATACTCTCTTTCAGATTCTAAAGGTGGCAGGGGTAAAATACAGGAAGCGAAAGGCTATTTACAATTTGTACAGAAACCAGATGGCAGTTATAAGAGTCGAGGGGCATGAAAGGGAAGCAGTGGTTGGGAAGGGAGTGAGACAGGGTTGTAGCCTCTCTCCGATGTTATTCAATCTGTATATTGAGCAAGCAGTAAAGGAAATAAAAGAAAAATTTGGAGTAGGTATTATAATTCAGGGAGAAGAAATAAAAACTTTGAGGTTCACCGATGACATTGTAATTCTGTCAGAGACAGCAAAGGACATGGAAGATCAGTTGAACGGAATGGACAGTGTCTTGAAAGGAGGATATAAGATGAACATCAACAAAAGCAAAACGAGGATAATGGAATGTAGTCGAATTAAGTCGGGTGATGCTGCGGGAATTAGATTAGGAAATGAGACGCTTAAAGTAGTAAAGGAGTTTCGCTATTTGGGGAGCAAAATAACTGATGATGGTCGAAGTAGAGAGGATATAAAATGTAGACTGGCAGTGGCAAGGAAAGCGTTTCTGAAGAAGAGAAATTTGTTAACATCGAGTATAGATTTAAGCATCAGGAAGTCGTTTTTGAAAGTATTTGTATGGAGTGTAGCCATGTATGGAAGTGAAACATGGACAATAAGTAATTTGGACAAGAAGAAAATAGAAGCTTTCGAAATGTGGTGCTACAGAAGAATGCTGAAGATTAGGTGGGTTGATCACATAACTAATGAGGAGGTATTGAATAGAATTGGGGAGAAGAGGAGCTTGTGGCACAACTTGACTAGAAGAAGGGATCGGTTGGTAGGTCATGTCCTGAGGCATCAAGGGATCACCAATTTAGTATTGGAGGGCAGCGTGGAGGGTAAAAATCGTAGAGGGAGACCAAGAAATGAATAAACTAAGCAGATTCAGAAGGATGTAGGTTGCAGTAGGTACTGGGAGATGAAGGAGCTTGCACAGGATAGATTATCATGGAGAGCTGCATCAAACCAGTCTTAGGACCGAAGACCACAACAACAACAACAGGTCACTGAGATTGAGGACACTGCCTGAATGAAGTATCTACATCTGTCTACATAGTCTTCAAACCACTGTGTAGTGCCTGTTAGAGACTGCTTAGCAATGTACTACAGGTCTGGGCTTCTTTCTGTTACATCCGCATATTGAGGACAGAGAAATGGCAGTTCAAATGTCTCATTGCAAGCTGTAACTAGCCCGTCAATATCTTTATGTGACAGTCTCTGTCGAGTCAAACAAATCTGTTACCATTCATGCCACGCTTTGTTTATGAAGTGTTGGCAGAAGAGCCAACACCGTGTTGCTAGAGGAGGCCGAAATGCACGCTTTTAAGCTCACGCAGATTGGCGTGAGGTCTGGAACATTACAAGGAAATGAGAACTTAGAAAAACGGACGCAGTTGCTGTAATACTGAACTTTAATTCATAATTGATGAACATCGGTCTGACGGTACAGGCATCATAAGATAAATATCTATTTATAATGGCGCCTTGTTAGGTCGTAGCAAATGACGTAGCTGAAGGCTATGCTAACTATCGTCTCGGCAAATGAGAGCGTATTTGTCAGTGAACCTTTCCTAGCAAAGTCGGTTGTACAACTGGAGCGAGTGCTAGGACGTCTCACTAGACCTGCCGTGTTGTGGCGCTCGGTCTGCAATCACTGACAGTGGCGACATGCGGGTCCGACGTATACTAATGGACCGCGGCCGATTTAAAGGCTACCAACTAGCAAGTGTGGTGTCTGGCGGTGACACCACAGTTTACATGTTCAATATCCTCTGTTAGTTCTGTTCTAAGCCTAGACGTACAATTGATTCGTAAGCAGTCTCATTTTTAGAGGACTTCATTTACCTGGTATCCTGTCAGTGAACCGAAGTCTTAAACCTTTCTTACCGGCCACAGAAACTATGTGATCATTTCACACTTCCGAATATTTAAAATAATTTGCCAGTCTCGTCACCGTCAGACCTGACTGAACACTAAGCAAATTCTTTCAGGTGTACTTCATTTTTACGAGTGGCATAACACGTACATAGCTGCATCATCTGCAAAGTGTCTGAGCGTACTATTAAATTTGTTTGCCAATTCATTAATACACAGTACGAACAAACAGCATCCCAACTGACTCCTTGCGTGGCCCGCGGCTCAGCATGAATGCTGACATTCGATGCTTGTAGCAGCTCGTGTGACATCCGGACGCAGTTTTTCGGCTCAATTCGCGACGCACTGTAAGGCTGGAATCCCCGGCCGCCCACCTGGCTGTATCACTCCGGTCTCGAACAGCTGCCCTCCAAAACAGAAGGCTGACAACGGCTGGGAGTAGATTCACAGGTGGCCCATTGGCTAAAAGACGCGGCAGAATCGAACTTTGGGCCAGCAGTAGGGCAGCAGTCAGTGGACCGACGTACACCTCTCCTCGTAGATGGTGGCTGTCAGAATGTGATCGCTTTGACTAAAAATTTGAGTTCAAGTTAGCTCGGTGCATACTTGTTTTGCCAAAGCACCGCTTATTTCTGCAGCTAACGTAAGTTATTTGGCGAGCTCCGGGTTGGCCGCTCTCATAGCCTTTTGCAGCAGCTGCCGCAGCTTCGCATTTTACTCAGCCATGCCGAATACTAGTATTGGCGCCACAGTTTATAGAGCCACTTGCAGCAATAAGATCTGACACGTTCAGAAAACTAGATGCACGGACAGAAATTTCAAATCTGAGTGAGGAACTTGAAACATTTATCTATTGGGGTCAGGATGAAGAAAAACTGCGGCTCAAGTTTAAAAGAACAGTTGTCCACGGACTGGATAGATATGTCACTGTTACAACAGTTAATGATGAAAAGGACGCTCCATTGTATACAGTTTCTATAAAGAAGCTTTTAAAGAAACAGCGACTTTTACATAATAAATGAAATACAAAACTTAGAGCTATAGACAGAGAAATGCTGAATGTATCGCATTTGGCTGTCAAATAGGCAACGACAGAAACATTCAGTAACCAAGGTAGCGCGGCCTTATCGAAAGATTTCTCGTTCAACACAACGAGATTCTGGTCATACTTAGAGGCTGTCACTGGCAGTAAAATTAGTGTCCAAGCAGTCAGGGATGGCATACGAAGTGAAAAAAAAAAGTAGCAGCAAAAGCAGAAAAGATGAATTCCGCTGTCAAATGTGTTAGTGACGTTAATAAACAGCTAATATCGCTAAAATTAAACAAGTCACAATGTCTGAAGGAATCATTATCGGTTTCTAAGCAGAATTTTGCGGCTGAGATATCACCCATACTAATCTTAATGCACCGTATACACCTAGTAAAAAAAATTGTACCTAGCGATTAGAAGAAAGCACTTGTCACTCCCAGTTATGAGAAGGGCTGCAGAAGTGATTCTCTGCCTGTTGTAGAACACTGAAACATATTCTGAACTCATACATAATAAGGCATCTCGAACAGAATGCCATCCTTTGTGCCAAGCAACGTATATTCCGAAATGATCGATCATGAGAACCCAAACTTGCACATGTCTCAAATGATATCCTGAAAGCCATGGAGCAAGCCAATTAGGTGAAGGCCGCAGTTTTTGACTTCCGAAAAGCATTTTATTCGGTACGACACCAACTATTATTAGCAAAAGCACAATTGTATGGGGTCTCATCATAATTTTAGACTGCACTGTGGGATTACGGTGCATGATATCTTGGCTGGAGAGGCATGTACAGCAGTAGAAGTCATTCCACTGTTGTACTTCGTTCTTCAAGAAATAAAAAAGTCTACGATAATAATGATATTTCTCTGGGCAACCATCGGTCACCATCCTGACAGTAAGCCACCTTCTCAACTCAACAATGACACTGTAGAGGTCATCCACCATGGGCGTCTACAGTCCTAGAATACCCTTGTCACCGTTAACAGTTTCAATACTGACATTCTCTAAGAGGCCAGATCTATTGGTTCCATTATATTTATTATATTTGCACTTTGAGCAGGCTCCCAAATTATCTGTTCTGGATAGTCTTCAGAGAAGGCACTTAGTAATATTTCTGTTTTTTTTTTTTATGACCACAGTTTATTGTCTTTATCACCATCGATTGATGGGTGACAACTGTATCTACAAATGATAATGTCTGAATCGTATATCTTTGCTGCATCCAAACGCAAAGGGTGGGTAGTTTTGAAAAGCATAGATTATTTTATAGGGGAATAAGCGTCATATTTGAAGAAAAGTATTACTTATCTTACAATGGTTATATCTGCCTCTGGGTTTCTCAGGGCTTTCATCGTAACCATCAAAAAGATATGGTAATGGGTTTATCTCAGTGACAGAAGCTAAAACATAGTGTTGCTGTTGTCCATCTTATTTTAATTTTATTTGTTTGAAACACAATTTGTTTTCACACAAAAAGAAAACACTTTATCAGAATTAAATTACAAAACTGACCTCCACCATTCAAAGAGCTTAAGTCATCCGAGAAAGCTCTAGCAACAATCTGACGCGGCATTACAAATACTTGAAGTTGTATAACCATGTTTCAGTACATCTCAACCCGTCTGAAGGTGTCTGACGTCCGTGGCGACAAAATATAGTACTCCTACATACAAAATGAACAGTTGATCTAGAACTGTGAGTCTATTAAATTAATAGTTGATTGAATTTGGTTAGAGAAACTGTTTTTAGGATTTCACTTCTAAGTTGTTTTTGGATAATAATTAGTTGAGCAAAGATTTATTGGCCCAACGATCACTGACACAGACTGCAAATTTTGAAAATGTGAAAATTCTGTTTGTTTATTAAAATTGTTTATATTATCGATAAGCAAAATTAGAAAAATTATAAATGAACACAGAAATTTTGCTTTCGTAATGATTGAAGACTAAAGATATGTCTCTAATTTAAATTTGTTTTTACAACATTTAAGTTAATAATTGCGACTACTAATTTGCATGGCATTAGATCAATACAGTACTCTGAAATATGTCGTTATATATAATAAAAATATATTGGCAGAAAAGTACTTTTTTGACAATCAGAGAATCTATTCTTTCGGGAACAGTTACTATCTTCCCGTATAGTTAAAAGGCTACCTGGCCATTGACCTTCATCTCTTCGAATGTGCACAGGTTCCCCAAACTCTTACGGGAATCGTCACCTTAGTGGGCGCGAGTACTGAATGGATGGGCAAATATCTACTAGGAACATTACGTATGTAGATTGTGGACAGTTGGGAATATGGGTCTCACGGGAAGCGTGCAAGCGATAAGTCCCTGCAGTCAAGCTATTCATATGTGTCCTCGGCGGCTCAGATGCATAGAACGTCTGCCATGTACGCAAGAGATCCCGGGTTCGAGTCCCGATCCGGGCAGATATTTTCAGCTGTCCCCATCGAGGTATATCAACAACACCTGTCGGCAGCTGAGGGTTTCAACTAATTATCATTTACTCTAGAGAAGCTGCACGGTTAACAATGGTATCTGTTCTTTCGGGAACATTTACTATCTTCATATATTTATTTTTTAACTATGGCATTAACTTTTCATGGGTTACGGTCTTTTTCTGTAATTACAAAATTTACCCTGGAAAATTAAGGTTTTTCCGAATGTGAAAACATATGCCGGGGTACAACATATTCATGCAACTATAAACAAATGTGCTATTGAGATTTAAAAGCACAGCAGTTCAAAAAATCTTGTCAGTATTGTACGTATTTAATACTTTATCTGTTACATTACTGCCCTACTACACACCGATAAAGTTAAATCAAACTAAGCAGAAGTATTATCAAAAACCAGTTACAAATTAAATACATTTTGAAATAAAAACTATCGGAAACCAAGGCAAATTACCATTTTAAAGGCAAGCAAAATTGTAAAGGAACTCAAGTCATTTGCAAGTATCACAGGTTCAATGATTTAAGTGTCTACATGCTATATAAAGACTTCTACAAATAAATAGAATTTTGCTCACCATAAAGCCAATGGCCTTGCCGTAGTGGTAACACCTGTTCCTGTCAGATCACAGAAGTTAAGCGCTGTCGGGATGTATTTGGATGTGTGACACTTCAGGTCTGCCGAGCGCTGTTGGCAAGCGGGCTGCACTCCGCCGTTGTGAGGCCAATTGAGGAGCTACTTGACTGAGAAGTAGCGGCTCCAGTCACAAACACAGACAACGACTAGGAGAGCGATGTACAGCCAACATGCCCCTCCATATCCGTATCCGGTGATGCCTTCGGCTGAGGATGACACGGCGGTCGGTTGACATTGTTGGGCCTTCCGAGATCTGTTCGGACACAGTTTAGGATTCTGGATTTTACTCACCATAAAAGTCAGTACCTGAAGAACTAATAATATGTTGCAAAAAGTTTAAATATAATGCATAGGACTTAAATGTGAAGAATGTCAAATATTTACAAAATCCCACTAGAAACACAATCTCATTTCTGACAACAATTAAAGCTCTATGAAATTGCTGAAGCTGTTTACATCTGTACCTCGGTTGTGTTCCTTCGCGTTCCGTAATTCTAAACCCAACCACTAGTCTGAAGTACCGACCAACATATGTTATGGACCCCCTTCATGAGGAAAAATAGTATCAGCTCCTCAGCCTGTTTTATTAATGAAAATAATAATTCTTATACTTTCTTTAACTTACATTTGGTTTACCAAATTCAGTGCTCTCTCCAGTAGTGGACTACCGTCGTTTAGCGCTTCCTGCTCCATGCACAGCCACAGCCCATCAGTATGGGTATATCGTATTTTTGTAATTTAATGGCTAATTTTAAATTGCTCTAATTGTTAGTATGTATTATTTTGTAGATTTGCCGTCGGGGGGGGGGGGGGGGGGGGGGTAGCGTCTTTGATCAGTAATCTAAACGTTGGTGGCCGAACACTTTCGGTATAAGAAGTCACCCTCATTCTGCTAAAAGCCCTGTCAAAAAGGGCGGAGGAGCAGACAGAGGTTCAGGGCACTCTCTTGCCCTTGGGGTGCGAAATTGTCCCTAATGGCGGAACAATCAGCAGTGATCAAGGGCATGATAATGCAGAAGGCAATGGAAACCACTATGTCAAAGACATATATTGTATATCCTGAGGACATGTGACCTGTAATTGAAAAAGAGTCATAATGATCTTTTCACTGGCAAAAGATTCCGGAGTAGTTCCTCATTCGGATCTCGGGGAGGAGACTGGCAAGGAGGAACTGCCCATGAGAATAAGACTGAATAATCAAGGAAAAGATAACATCCTACGAGTCGGGGCGTGTGATGTCAGAAGTTTGAACATGGTAGGGCAACTATAAAATCTGAAGAACGAAATGTAAAGGCTCAGGCTAGATATAATAGAGGTCAGCGAAATGAAACGGGAAGAAGGTTTCTGGTCAGATGAGTGGAGGACAATATCACCAGCAGCAGGAAGATGAAGATGGAGAAGACACAGAGCAAGTATTTGAGGATATTGAACGGATAATTCAGTACGTAAGGAGGTGGGAATCTAATAGAGGACTGGAATGCGGTTGTAGGGGAAGCATTAGAAGAAACGTTTACCGGAGAATATTGGGCTTGGTAGTAGGATTGAGAGAGCAGAAAGACTAATTGAGATCTGTAATAAATTTCAGCTAGTAATAGCGAATACTCTACTCAAGAATCGCGAGTGGAGGAGGTATACTTGCAAAACGCCAGGAGATACGGGAAGATCCCAGTTATGTCACATCATTCTCAGACTAGATTCCGAAATCATATACTGTATTTTAAGGTGTACTCAGGACTCAGATAACAATTTGCGATTGATGAAAAGTAGGCTGAAGTTTAAGAAACTTGTCAGGAAGAATCCCCTGCATGAACCAAGGATCCTGCGGTCGGTATGTTGGCTTGCCTGCCTCAGCGATACAGATAGCCATACCGTAGATGCAACCACTATGGAGGGGTCTCTGTTGAGAGGCCAGACAAACGTGTGGTTCCTGAAGAGAGGCCGCACCCATTTCAGTAGCTGCAGGCGCAACAGTCTGGATGAGTAACTGATCTGTCCTTGTAACATCAACCAAAAAGGCCTTGTTGTACTGGTACTCCGAAAGTCTGGAAGCAGGGGGAAACTGCATCTGTAGTTCTTCTTGAGAGCATGCAACTCCACCGTGTGGTCAAGTGACGATGGCGTTCTCTTGGGTAAACTCTTAGGTAAAATATTCCAGAGGTAAAATATTCATCCATTAGAATTTCCAGATGGGGACACTCACCAGGATGTCGTCACCAGGTGAAACAAAACTGGCATTCTACGGATCGGAGCGTGGAATGTTAGATCCCTTAGTCGGGCAGGTAGGTTAGAAAATTTAAAAAGGGAAATAGATCCGTTGATGTTAGATATAGTGGCAAGTTCAGCTGCAGGCGGAGCAGGATTATAAATACCAAGTGAAACAGGGATAATGCGGGAGTGGTTTTAATAATGAATAACAAAGTAAGAATGCGGGTAAGCTGTTACAAACAACATAGTGAACGTATTATCGTAGCCAATATAATAACAAAGCCCACGTCTACGACAGAAGAACAAGTCTGTATGCCAACCAGCTCTGCAGATGATGAAGACACTGAAGAAATGTATGACGAGATAAAGGAAATTATTCAGATAGTTAAAGGAGACGAAAATTTAATTGTGGTGGTGGACTGGAATTCTATGGTAGGAAAAGGAAGAGATGGAAAAATAGTGGGTGAATATGGACTGGGGGAAATAAATGAAAGAGGAAGCCACCTAGTAGTATTTTGCACAGAGCACAGCTCAATCATAGCTAACACTTGGTTTAAGAATCATGAAAGAAGGTTGTACATGTGGAAGAGGTCTGGAGACACTGGAAGGTTTCAGATAGATTATATAATGGTAAGACAGAAGAGACAGAAGTTTAGGAATCAGGTTTAAATCGCAATATACATCCAGGGCAGATATAAGATGTGTAAGTTGAAGAAAGCAGAGGTTGATGAGAGCTTCAGAGGGAGCATTCGGAAACAGTTAACGAGAACAGGGGAAAGGAATACTGTAGAAGTCGAATGGGTAACTTTAAGAGATGAAATAGTGAAGGCAAGAGAGGGACAAATAGTTAAAAGACAAGGTCTAGTAGATATCCTAGGATAACACATGAGATACTAAATGTAACTGATGAAAGGGGAAAATTTGAAAATGCAGCGAATGAAGCAGACGAAACCGAATACAAACGTTTAAAAAACGAGATTAACAGGAAGTGTAAAATGGCCAAACAAGAATGGCTAGAGGACAAATGTAAGGAATTAGAAGCATAGTTATCTAGGGTAAAGATAGATACAGCCTACAGGAAAATTAGAGAGGCCTTTGGGGAAAAGAGAAGCAGCTGTATCAATATCAAGAGCTCATTTAAAACCAGTCCTGAAAGCTGAAAGGTGGAAGTAGTACAAAGTGGTTCTACACAAGGGAGATGAACTTGAAGGTAACATTATAGAAAGGGAAGTGAACGCCGATGAAAATCGGTTGGGAGATGAGATACTGAGAGAAGAATTTGACAGAAACAAAGCCCCAGGGGACAGATGATATTCTGTCCAAACTACTGATAACACGGTGAGAAACTCTTCCTACTGGTAAGCAAATGTATGAGACAGGCGAAATACCCTCAGACTTCAAGTAGAATGTAGTAATTACAATTCCAAAGAAACTAGCTGAAAAATGTGCAAATTACCAAATTATAAGTCATTGTCGCAAAATAATAACACGAATTATTTACAGAAGATCGGAAAAAATGGTGGAAGCCGAATTCCGGTATTATCAGTTTGGATTACGGAGAAGTGTAGGAACACGTGAGGCAATACTGCCCGTATGAATTATCTTATAAAGTAGGCTGAGGAAAGACGAACCTCCATTTATAGTATTTATAGACTTATAGAAAGCTTTTGACGATGTTGAGTGGAATACCCTCTTTGAAATTCTAAAGGTAGCAGGGATGAATTAGAGAGAGCGAAAGACTATTTACAACTTGTACAGAAACCAGACGGCAGTTACAGGAGTCGACGGGCATGAAAGAGAAGTTTTGGTTGAGAAGGGATTGAGACGAGGTAGCTGTCTATACACGATGCTATATTCAATCTGTACACCCCCCATGAACCATGGACATTGCCGTTGGTGGGGAGGCTTGCGTGCCTCAGCGATACAGATAGCCGTACCGTAGGTGCAACCACAACGGAGGGGTATCTGTTGAGAGGCCAGACAAACATGTGGTTCCTGAAGAGGGCAGCAGCCTTTTCAGCAGTTGCAAGGGCAACAGTCTGGATGATTGACTGATTTGACCTTGTAACAATAACCAAAACGGCCTTGCTGTGCTGGTACTGCGAACGGCTGAAAGCAAGGGGAAACTACGGCCGTAATTTTTCCCAAGGGCATGCAGCTTTACTGTATGATTAAATGATGATAGCGTCCTCTTGGGTAAAATATTCCGGAGGTAAAATAGTCCCCCATTCGGATCTCCGGGCGGGGACTACTCAAGAGGATGTCATTATCAGGAGAAAGAAAACTGGCGTTCTACGGATCGGAGCGTGGAATGTCAGATCCCTTAATCGGGCAGGTAGGTTAGAAAATTTAAAAAGGGAAATGGATAGGTTAAAGTTAGATATAGTGGGAATTAGTGAAGTTCGGCGGCAGGAGGAACAAGACTTCTGGTCAGATGACTACAGGGTTATAAACACAAAGTAAAATAGGGGTAATGCAGGAGTAGGTTTAATAATGAATAGGAAAATAAAAAATGGTTCAAATGGCTCTGAGCACTATGGGACTCAACTGCTGAGGTCATTAGTCCCCTAGAACTTAGAACTAGTTAAACCTAACTAACCTAAGGACATCACAAATATCCATGCCCGAGGCAGGATTCGAACCTGCGACCGTAGCGGCCTTGCGGTTCCAGACTGCAGCGCCTTTAACCGCACGGCCACTTCGGCCAGCGAATAGGAAAATAGGAATGCGGGTAAGCTACAACAAACAGCATAGTGAACGCATTATTGTGGCCAAGATAGATACGAAGCCCACACCTACTACAGTAGTACAAGTTTATATGCCAACTAGCTCTGCAGATGACGAAGAAATTGAAGAAATGTATGATGAAATAAAAGAAATTATTCAGATAGTGAAGGGAGATGAAAATTTAATAGTCATGGGTGACTGGAATTCGAGTGTAGGAAAAGGGAGAGAAGGAAACATAGTAGGTGAATATGGATTGGGGCTAAGAAATGAAAGAGGAAGCCGCCTGGTAGAATTTTGCACAGAGCACAACTTAATCATAGCTAACACTTGGTTTAAGAATCATGATAGAAGGTTGTATACATGGAAGAACCCTGGAGATACTAAAAGGTATCAGATAGATTATATAATCGTAAGACAGAGATTTAGGAACCAGGTTTTAAATTGTAAGACATTTCCAGGGGCAGATGTGGACTCTGGTATTGGTTATGACCTGTAGATTAAAACTGAAGAAACTGCAAAAAGGTGGGAATTTAAGGAGATGGGACCTGGATAAACTGAAAGAACCAGAGGTTGTACAGAGTTTCAGGGAGAGCATAAGGGAACAATTCACAGGAATGAGGGAAAGAAATACAGTAGAAGAAGAAGGGGTAGCTCGGGGGGATGAAGTAGTGAAGGCAGCAGAGGATCAAGTAGGTAAAAAGACGAGGGCTAGTAGAAATCCTTGGGTAACAGAAGAAATATTGAATTTAATTGATGAAAGGAGAAAATATAAAAATGCAGTAAATGAAGCAGGCGAAAAGGAATACAAACGTCTCAAAAACGAGATCGACAGGAAGTGCAAAATGGATAAGCAGGGATGGCTAGAGGACAAATGTAAGGATGTAGAGGCTTATCTCAACAGGGGTAAGATAGATACAGCCTACAGGAAAATTAAAGAGACCTTTGGAGATGAGAGAACCACTTGTATGAACATCAAGAGTTCAGATGGAAACCCAGTTCTAAGCAAAGAAGGGAAAGCAGAAAGGTGGAAGGAGTATATAGAGCGTCTATACAAGGGCGATGTACTTGAGGACAATATTATGGAAATGAAAGAGGATGTAGATGAAGATGAAATGGGAGATACGATACTGCGTGAAGAGTTTGACAGAGCACTGAAAGACCTGAGTCGAAACAAGGCCCCGGGAATAGTCAACATTCCATTAGAACTACTGACAGTCTTGGGAGAGCCAGTTCTGACAAAACTCTACCATCTGGTGAGCAAGATGTATGAGAAAGGCGAAATACCCACAGACTTCAAGAAGAATATAATAATTCCAATCCCAAAGAAAGCAGGTGTTGACAGATGTGAAAATTACCGAACAATCAGTTTAATAATCCACAGCTGCAAAATACTAACACGAATTCTTTACAGACGAATGGAAAAACTAGTAGAAGCCGAACTCGGGGAAGATCAGTTTGGATTCCGTAGAAATACTGGAACACGTGAGGCAATACTGACCTTACGACTTATCTTAGAAGAAAGATTAAGGAAAGGCAAACCTACGTTTCTAGCATTTGTAGACTTAGAGAAAGCTTTTGACAATGTTGACTGGAATACTCTCTTTCAAATTCTAAAGGTGGCAGGGGTAAAATACAGGAAGCGAAAGGCTATTTACAATTTGTACAGAAACCAGGTGGCAGTTATAAGAGTCGAGGGACATGAAATGGAAGCAGTGGTTGGGTAGGGAGTAAGACAGGGTTGTAGCCTCTCCCCGGTGTTATTCAATCTGTATATTGAGCAAGCAGTAAAGGAAACAAAAGAAAAATTCGGAGTAGGTATTAAAATCCATGGAGAAGAAATAAAAACTTTGAGGGTCGCCGATGACATTGTAATTCTATCAGAGACATCAAAGGACTTGGAAGAGCAGTTGAACTGAATGGACAGTGTCTTGAAGGGAGGATATAAGATCAACATCAACAAAAGCAAAACGAGTGTAATGGAATGTAGTCGAATTAAGTCGGGTGATGTTGAGGGTATTAGATTAGGAAATGAGACACTTAAAATAGTAAAGGAGTTTTGCTATTTGGGGAGCAAAATAACAGATGATGGTCGAAGTAGAGAGGATATAAAATGTAGACTGGCAATGGCAAGGAAAGCGTTTCTGAAGAAGAGAAAGTTGTTAACTTCGAGTATAGATTTAAGTGTCAGGAAGTCATTTCTGAAAGTATTTGTATGGAGTGTAGCCATGTATGGAAGTGAAACATGGACGGTAAATAGTTTGGACAGGAAGAGAATAGAAGCTTTCGAAATGTGGTGCTACAGAAGAATGCTGAAGATTAGGTGGGTAGATCACATAACTAATGAGGAAGTATTGAATAGGATTGGGGAGAAGAGAAGCTTGTGGCACAACTTGACCAGTAGAAGGGATCGGTTGGTAGGACATGTTCTGAGGCATCACGGGATCACCAATTTAGTATTGGAGGGCAGTGTGGAGGGTAAAAATCGTAGGGGGAGACCAAGAGATGAATACACTAAGCAGATTCAGAAGGCTGTAGGTTGCAGTAGGTACTGGGAGATGAAGAAGCTTGCACAGGATAGAGTAGCATGGAGAGCTGCATCAAACCAGTCTCAGGACTGAAGACCACAACAACAACACAGAACAAGCAGTAAGGGAAAGCAAAGAAAAATGTGGAGTATAAATGAAAGTTCTGGGAGAAGAAATGAAAACCCTGAGATTTGCCGATTACATTGTACTTCTGTCAGAGACAGCAAAGGACTTGGAAGAGCAGTTGAATAGCATGGACAATGTCGTGAAAGGAGGTTATAAGATGAACTTCAACAAAAGCAAAACAGATATAACGGGATGTAGTCGAATTAAATCAGGTGATGCCAAGAGAATTAACATAGGAAACGAGACTCTTAAAGTATTAGATGTGTTTTGCTATTTGGGCACCAAAATAATTGACCACGGGCGAAGCAGAGAGAATATAAAATGTCGACTGACTATGGAAAAGAAAGCATTTCTGAAAAAGAGATATTTGTTAACAATGAACATAGATTTACGTGTTAGGAAGTATTTTCTAAAGGTATTTGTCTGGAATGTAGACATGTATGGCTCAGCTGGCTGTGAGTCCTATGGGACTTAATTTCTTAGGTCATCAGTCCCCTAGAACTTAGAGCTACTTAAACCTAACTAACTTAAGGACATCACACACATCCATGCCCGAGGCAGGACTCAAACCTGCGACCGTAGCGGAGTCATGTATGGAAGTGAAACATAAGCGTTAAATACTTTAGACAAAAATGGAATAGAAGCTATCACAATGTGGTGCTACAGCAGAATGTTGAATATTCACATAACTAATGAGGGGGAATTGTATAGAATTGGGGAAACACGAAATCTGTGGTACAAGTTGACCAAAGAAGGGTTCGGTTGATAGGACACATTCTGAGACATCAAGAGATATAATTTATTATTGTAGAAAGTGCGAGGGTTAAAAACCGTGGAGGGACTCCAGGAGATGAAAACAGTAGGCATAGTCAGCAGGATGTGGGTATCAGTAGTTATTCGGAGATGAAGAGGCTCGCACAGATAGAGTACCATGAAGAACTGCTTCAAATCATTCTTCGGACTGAAGAACGCAACAACAACAGGTAGAATCAGTGCGTAAAGAAGTGGAATACGAAAATACTAAGGAATGAAGATAGACAAATGAAGTTCTCTCAGGCTACAGATGATACGATAAAGAATAGCTCAGTATGCAGTTCGGTTGAAGAGGAATGGATATATCTAAAATGGACGATCGCAGAAGCTGGAAAGAAAAACATGGGCACAAAGAAGGTAACTGCGAAAAACCCATGTGTATCACAAGAAATACCTCAGTTGATCGACGAAAGTAGGAAGTACAAGAATGTTCAGAGTAATTCAGGAATACAGAAAAGTCAAAATAACCTTCGGTGAAACTAAAACAAGTGTGGCAACATTAAGAGTGCAATGGGAATTCCACTGTTAAATGCAGAGGAGAACGCAGATAAATGCAAAGAATAAATTGAAGGCCTCTACGATAGGGAATATTTCCCTGATTTAATAGAAGAAAAAACAGGAATCGATATGGAAGAGATGGGGGATCCAGTATTAGAATTAGAATTTAGAGGAGCTTTGGAAGACTTAAGATCAAATAAGATAGATAACATTCTATCAGAATTTCTAAAATCGGTGGGGGAAGTGGTAACAAAACTACTATTCATGGTGGTGTGTAGAATGTATGAGACTGGCTGTTTACCATCTTACTTTCGGAAAAATATCATCCACACAATTCCGAAGACTTCAAGGGCTGACAAGAGCGAGAATTATCGCACAATCACCTTAACATATCATGCTCCCAAGTCGACGACAAGATTAATAAATAGAAGAATGAAAAATAAAATTAAAGAGGTGTCAGATGATGATCAGTTTGGCTTTGGGAATAGGTACCAGAGAGGCAGTTCTGGCATTTCGGGTGATAATGGAAGCAAGAGAAAAGAAAAATCAAGGCACTTTCATGGGATTTCTCGACATGGGAAAAGCATTCGCAGTGTCAAATGGTACCAGATGTTCGAAATTCTGAGTAAAATATGGGTAAGCTGTAGAGAGAGACTGGTAATATACAAAATGTACAAAAGCCAAGTGGGGATAATAAGACTGGATGACTAAGAACGAAATGCGCGGTTTAAAAAGGCAGTAATATAGGAATGTATTATTTCGCCCCCACTGTTCAATTTATACATCTAAGAAGTGATGGAAATAAAAGAAAGGATCAAGAGTGGAATTAAAATCCAAGGCGAAAGGATATCGACAGTAAGATTAGCTGATGATATTACTGCCCTGAGTGAAAGTGAAGAAAAATTACAGGATCTGTTGAATGGAATGAACAGTGTAATGAGAACAGAGTATGGATTGAGAGTAAATCGAAGAAAGTCGGAAGTCATGAGAATTAGCATACATCAGAACAGCGAGAAACTTAACATCAAGATTGATGGTCATGAAATTGATGAAGTTAACAAATTCTGCTACCTAGGCAGCAAGATAACGAGTGCCGGACGGAGCAAGGAGGACATCAAAAGCAGACAAGCACTGGCAAAAATGAATTCCTGGTCAAGAGTAGGCCTTAATTTTAGGAGGAAATTTCTGAGAATATAATTCTGAAGCATAGCATAGTATGACAGAGAAACAAGGACTGTGGGAAAACCGAAACAGAATCGAAGCTTTTGAGGTGTGGTGCTAAAGACGATTATTGAAAATTAGATGGTCTGATAAGGTAAGGAATGAAGAGGTTGTGGGCAGAAACGAAGAGGAGAGGAAGGTGCAGGATGATAAGTCATCAGTCTTCTTCTAACTGATTTGTGATTACCGCTGTAGGTCTGAAGATGATCAGGTGATGATCGAAACCAGTCACCTTTCAGTAAATGTACCTTGCGACCTATACAGTAACAATTATTTTCAAAGATTATATTTTGATCTCTGATATCTCCAATAATGTTTCCAAAAATAATTATTACAGATGTGATCAATAAGTTGTTCTCCCTCTTTCACATTTAGGCATGATGGTTCAAAAGAATTTTTAATCGCTCTTTCATCGAATTAAATTTATCAAAATTTTCGACGAAATGCTTTTCAGTGTGAACTTTTAGTGTTGCAAGATGATGGAGAAGACAGGTTTTTCTCGCTGTGTCTCCGTGTTATCTATCACAGACACTAGAGCAGGAAACATATCTAACTTGCCCGATCTCATTCGGTTTTGCCACAGCACTAATTTCTTTCTCCGATGCTGAAACAGTATGCTAGAGAGTAACTTTTCTCCTTGAAGAGAGAGAATACCTCATTCCTGAGTTCAAACATTCTTATTAGTACCTTGACACCGTGAAAGCTATCGAGCATTACTGAAAAAGAGCAAATGCTTGTATTTATCACGCATCTCCTCCATAGCGCTTTAAATAGTCTTCAGTTTAAATATTTTGGCTTAATAACGTTTCTATAAGTGTGTGCAGATCTTCATAAGGGGACGGGCAAAGTTCTGCAGCGTCCAGAGTCTCCAGATGCAGCATGCAGTGAATCCATACTGCAACAGGAGCTACAGCTTTAACTTTCGCTTGCAGTACACCATGGATTCTAGACATTGAGTGAGTTCCACAGATGCATGCTCCATTGTACCTATTTTGTGATACCCGTTTTGATTTTAGAAGAGTGCGGATCATGTCAAAAACAGGCTATGAGCTTAGCTTTTTTCTGTATCGGCTCACAGAAAATCAATTACTTTCAAAAGTTAAGCTCACCAATTAAGCTCACCAACGAAACGAACATAAGCAATCAAGTGAGAATCTATATAAATTTCACTCGATTCGTCCACTTGAAGTGCATAACGACTGCTGTGCTATTTGTCTATTAGCTGCTCCAGTAAATCTTCTTCTATGCACTGTATCATTAGAGGTTTCAGCTACTAAGCAAATGAGTAACCAAACGTTGTCGATACTGTATCACTCACTGCTGGTAAAACAAGAGTTTCTGCAACCGTTTCCTTCATTTAGCAGCTATATGCGCAATTTGGTTGTGGTATCCACCAGTATAAAAGTTCCGCACCGAAAAGCGTAGCGTTCCATTACACGATTCTGAGAAAGTATCGTTGGCCGCACTTCTCCGTGCACGGCACTCTGCCAACATTGCAGATCGCCTTTGGGCTCGCTTCAAACTACAGCGATTGGCCACCCACAACATTCAGCGATTGGCCACCCATAACATTCAGCGATTGGGCGCCCAGCCAGTAACTGTGGAGCCTTTTTTAACGCCGCTATTGACGCCTACAAGCCAGTTCTCATTGTGCTGTGCTACTCCACAACTCGACGGAGCTACTCTGCGGTGGATCTGTTGCTCGGTGTTGATTTGGCTGCGCTGAGGAGATAGAATACGAATGCCATTCTGGGACTTGGTCTTTAATGTTCACTAGGCTTAGTATGTCAATGGACTTGTCATTTCCGCCGCAATTCTGCATTTCACTTGTACTGCCTGGACGTTGGTATAACCACCATCAATTTATATAATTTTCCATAAAGTATTCATCTATAACTTCTTTCTTGGTTGCAGAGTTATTTGTGACAGTGTTGTGTCAATAAACCGTAGAATGGTGAAATATTTGTTGTGTTGTTCCTTGGTACAATAAAATGGCGACGATCGAACAACCATCTACACTGGAAGCTTTACTCACACAACTCATTTATCAGCAGGAAAAGAACCAGAAGCTGCTACTGAATACCCTCCAACCGCTTCTTCAAAGCTTACTGCAGACGCAAGCAACACAGCAAGCGCCGGCTTTTTCCCCTTTGATGAGACATTAGAGGATTAGGAAGCCTACGAAGAAAGTTTACTGAGGCATTTACATGCAATCAAGGTAACAGATTCCAGTCCCATGAAATATTTGTTTTTGACTTGGTCAATGCCTGAGACTTGCCGGCTACTCTGCAAATTGGCCCCCTGATCTAAGCCTTCGAAGATCACCTTTTGAAATGTTCGTTCGTTGGTGACTAAATAGTACCAGCAGCATACCTATGTTATTTCCTCATGGGTAGCATTTACCCAATGCAAGAAACAGGCAAGCCATACACATGGAGAATGATCCGTAGAGTTGCAAGGTTTACGGCGAAGATGTCATTTTGTTACCCCTAAAAGTAAGGAGTCCTATGCAGAAAAAATGATCAGGGACGTGATCATCTCGGGTACTCCAGACAGGTACCTCCAGCACGAGGCACTTCATCTGGAAGACCCGTCATTAGGCACAGTTTTGGACTTGGCACAAATTTTTGGAGTGACCCAAGCCGCAGGCTCGTGGATCGACAGAGCAGCCGTTAATGTAAACACATTCGAGACAGCAGCCAATGGCCGCACTAGTGGCAATTCAGGACGTCGCACCATCAACCAACATCGTCCTCAACCCGTTCACCCCGATCAAACCGGTCTTGGGTATCGAAACGATTGCCGTCATGTCCGGATTGTTTCAAGAAAAACATCGAAGTGAAGACTGTCCTGACAGAACGCCTATTGCCAAAACTGTTCTGTTAAGCCACTTAGCTGCTGTACTTCGTAAGTCCCATCAGGTAAGACAGCCCCTTGGCCAACAGATATAGCATCAAGAGAGCTCCAATAACCTTTTTATAGAAGTGCAAATTACAGAAAAACCAGTTCAATTACAAACACAAACTTGGGCAGCCGTGAGCATTCTGAACTACGGTATGTCCTTGAAACTTGGAGGTCCTCCCTTGCAAGAATCAAAGAGACGTCTAATGGCGTATGATAAACATGCCATCCTAGTACGTGGTCAAGACGAACTGTCAATGACAAATCATAATGTCACCCACAATGTTACCTTCTTAGTCGTTAGCAGTGATTCCGCTGAGACTTGTTTGGACTCGACTCATTTCAGAAATTTGGAATTTCAACAGACGATTCCGTTAATTTGGCATCCAAATATGTTCCGTACTGGGACCTAGAGATTGTCTGCCAGCATTATAAGGACCTTTTCACCCACGAATTCAGTACTGTAAAGGATTTTGAGGCGCACATCGCACTGAAACATAATGCACGGTGTCGATACTTTCTAGCCCGCGCCGTTCCGTTAGCTCTCAGACTCCAAGTAAAGGCCGCTTAAGCAACCTTGTTCCTTTCCGGGGAACATATCGTATTACCGAAAGATCTTACCCGCAGCAGCAACAGAAACCGCCCCCTTCAACCAGATACACAAAACAGGGGTGCCTTTCAAGTGGATGTTAGCTTGTTAGAGCACCTTCCTTAGGTTGAAATCCCAGTTGTTGACGGCCCCATGTCTTGCTCGTTTTGATCCAACAACGCAGATAGTTCTTGCAACAGACGTATATGATAAAGTCGTCGGAGCGACCCTGGCACAAAGGGTGTCGGATAGCTCTGAGCACCCTGTGGCCTATGCACTGAAAACAATGACTGACAGCCAACACAGGTACTCCCAAATAGGAAAAGAAGCGCTGGCCATCACCTTCCCATTCAAGAAACTACACGTTTATGTTTATGGCAAACAAAGTTTCATCTCGTCACAAACTTAGTAAATTCAGCACCAAAGACTCCAGACAGGATTGTTCACCGACTCCTGCGTTGGGCTTTATTTTCAGAGCACTACAAGTGTGTGAAGCATTTTCACAACACGATTGAGGGTGCCTACCCTGACGTCCTCTCCTGCCTTTGATGGGGATCCGATCCAGAGTTCGACAAAGAAGAAATTCAGTATTTTCACATCGATGAAGAAGTAGAAGCCGCCGTAGATTCTTTCCCCAAAAACAGCTCCCAGGTCGCAGATGCAGATGGTAAAGACGAGGTACTCTAACATGTCCGGAGTCACATAATTAATGGATGGCCAGAACGACAACCACCCAAGGTTTCCGCGGCATTCCATCAGATCTTCAACGTCCGCCATCATCTTCTCGTTTCTGACGAGGGACACCCACGAGGAGCATTTCCTCATTCTTTACTTCAGAACGTCCTGCACCTATACACCTAGGTCATTGGGGGGTACTCCGAACTAAACTCCTGGCTCACATGTTCACTTACTGGCCGAACATGAACCAGTAGATTGAAGGACTCATCCAAACATTTCCAAACTGCCAAAGTCATGAGGCAGTCGCACGACCTTCACCATGCCACGTCAACCACCAACACCATCTCTGTCACTGCCATTAAAAAAATTAAAAAAGACTCGGTAGCTGAAACTATGGCGGAATTGCTTGTAACTGACAACGGTCCACAATTCCGTAGCAAGGATTTTCGTTATTTCTGTGCCCAGCATGGCATTCGAAACATTCAAATGGCCCCCTTCCATCTACAATCTAATGGATAAGAAGAGAGGATGGTCCGCACTTTCAAAACTCAGATGAAGAATTACCTATATGATAATTGCACCGATGTACGACAAACATTTTTTTTTATCAGTAATAGGTCCACCTCCCCCAGAGACAAAAGTCCTGCGGAACTTCTCCACAGACGGGAGCCACAGACCCTCTTGAGCTGCTCATGCCGACGCCACAGACAGCATCACAATTACCTGCTTCCAAATTCCGCCGTGGGATCTTTGTGTTTGCCAAAGGATTTGGCTGGCAACTAGCCTAGTTTCCAGGAACAATCGTCCAGTACCGTGGCCATAAGCTTTCGGGCGTAGCTTCCAGACAGGGAGGATCAGAGACATCGCATTCAACTTCGTCTTCGCATAGTTTCCCAACGGTTTCCTTTGTCCCCCATTCTGTATCACAGTTCCCAGCCACCTAGTTCTTATCCTACCCCCATCCACCATACCAGTGTAACATTAGACTCATACATGCCTTTTGCCCACAGTTAGCTGACCAACACCAAACCCCAACAAGAGCAACCCCAGACATCAATTAGTCCTCAGGCTGCCCTTCCCGGCCACGAGATGTCGCCCGATCACCAACCACTGGTAATTCCGGATGAAAATGAAGACATGCCTTCTGCTCCACCTGATCCGCTGTCGAGGTCCAACCTTACAACCTTCACTCCTGGCCAGGGCTTTTTCGTCTGTATGTTCCTATGCTCCGAATGAGCAACGGCGCTGAGGACTCGGAGGAGGATCTCATGGATGGGGCGTTCTTTCGCTGCAGCCGCCTCTCCGCTTACCCAAGGGGGAAGGGGTGTGGCATCCACTACAATTAGAACACGCGACGCTAGGAAATGCTTCGTTGGCCGCTCTTCGTGCGCGGCATGCTGCTAACAATGCAGACCGCCTTCGTGCACGCTCTTCAAACCATAGCGATTGGCCACCGATAAGTTACACACTGCGGGCGTTGTTCACCGTTGATTGTAATTTTCGTGAAGCCAATAATAAATAGTTCCCACCGTACCTTCTCATTTTCACCTTTGAGGTATCTCCCTCTCCTGCGCCAGTTGACGAACCACTTGCGTTTCTATTTCTCTCTCTAACTTGCGACCGCTTAATACTGCAGTCAAATCTTCCTCACGAAGTTTGAAAGACTGTAAGGAGACATCGAGACACACGAGCCAAAGCTTGTACTGCGCGCAGTAGTTAAGTATACGGTCACAGTGCAGCTGGCAACTGGCGATTCCGCAGACGGCCAACATTGCATAGCTCGCCCGATAAATTTACACGTTGCCAAAATATGAGCACGGCTTCGTTATCGTCGATCCCGCCTGGCATAGTGCCGACGTCATGTGAAATTCAATCCAGATGAACATCTTCTTGTCGAAGGAAAATAAAAACGAAATTGTTTCTTACTAAGAATGGTTTTCTTTCCTGGCACCCTCGCACGCCGTTCGCGCCCCTCCGTCCCTGCCCGCTCTCCCTCACCGGGGGTTTGCGCCCAACCGTTGGAGAGCCACTGCTCTTGGTGCTACCTCCGTTGGGGTTGAGGTGTGGGTTACCATTAAACGAGATCTCCTTTAAGTGGCCTTCAACCAGGTAATGCGAGACCGCGTGTTCCTCGTGCTACCTTGAGGTATCTCGACACAGAGAGTGTCCTTGTTTTGCCCTGGCCAGAGTGTTCTCCAGATCTCACACTCACTGAATATGATCATTGTTCGCCGAGAAGCTGGCAGATATTCACCCACCAGCCGCGGAAACTGACGAAGTCTGCCACGCAGCACGTATTCGTATCTGTCACGCAGTTTCAGTTCATCTGGAGTGGAAGTCGCATTATAACCTTTCTCTTTGCAGGAACTAGAATCTCTGTGTACTAGGTCTGAAACCTAGTACAGCTGCAAACTGATACAAATTTCATCGTTTATTCAAGCTACTAAACTGACCTACACTGCGCATGTGAAATTGCGTTGTTTCCCATCCTTCTAGGTTTTACAGATTTAATGACCTTTAATGACCAAAAGTGTAGTTTTGACGCCTTGTTACAAAAAAAAGATGGACTTATTCCTCAAGACGTCCTCCCAAGAGACTTGAAAACGCGTGGACTAGGAGCTGGTGACGCTACAACGTAGATTTCCACGCTCCACTACACTGTGGAGCGTGGTATAAAGGATCTGGAATGTCAGATTTTTGTCTCGTGGAGAGAAACGTGGCCAGTGAGATGCGAAATCGTTTTACGTTACAAACAGAACTTAGAAGGAGCCTTATTTTATGGTGCTAAACATCGCATTTGGTGGATTTTCTTTCACATAGAGTGCATGGTGTGAATATAAGTTGCGAAAGCCAATGACCTGAAAGTGAACACAATTAACATTCTGAAATTTTTCCTTTTATGAAACTTTTAATAAAATGTATGAGCCGTGGCGCCATTGAGTTAGTAGGCTGTTCTGTCTGGCACCACTAGCTCAGGTGCAGTATCGACTATCCGTCTTGCGATCCCATTGCAAATATCTATGAGGAATAGTTTGTATCTGTGGGTTATGTCCTTAGAAGGTCTTTGTTTGCCGATATATATACGTGGTTCGCTGTCCCGAGGGAAAGGCACGAAGTTTTGGGGACTGGCGATAGTGTCGCGACAAGAGGTGGTCACGAGGTCCGGGCGGCCGAAGCCATGAGCTGAGCAACGACGGTTTGCGCAGAGCGAAGACATCGGAGTGCTTCACCAGGTCAGCGTCGAATATAAGCAGCAGGCCGACATCCCGTCGGTTGGTTGGCAACATTCGTGTCGGATGACCGCTCGTGGCCTGGCTGCCCTCTTCTACCTTACTTTCATCAGCATCACTTAGTAGCCGCTACGACTCACCATGGATCAATGGAACCGCTTGCTGGTAAGGGGCAGTTGTAACACCGAAAATGCAGGATGCATGGCACCTACTACCTATAGATAATTTTTTTCTGAATTTTACGTAAATATTTGTAATTTAAATGTTTTCTTTTAATAAATAAGGACATTGCTTCACTGTATGCGTAAATTTAGGTAGAGGTCTACATCTACATCTACATTTATACTCCGAAAGCCACCCAACGGTGTGTGGCGGAGGGCACATTACGTGCCACTGTCATTACTTCCCTTTCCTGTACCAGTCGCGTATGGTTCGCGGGAAAAACGACTGCCTTAAAGCCTCCGTGCGCGTTCGAATGTCCCTAATTTTACATTCGTGATCTCCTCAGTAGGTATAAGTAGGGGGAAGCAATATATTCGATACCTCATCGAGAAACGCACCCTCTCGAAACATGGACGGCAAGCTACACCGCGATGCAGAGCGCCTATCTTGCAGAGTCTGCCACATGATTTTGCGGAACATCTCCGTAACGCTATCACGCTTACCAAATAACCCTGTGACGAAACGCGCCGCTATTCTTTTTTTCTTCTCTATCTCCTCCGTCTACCCGACCTGGTACGGATCCCACATTGATGAGCAATACTCAAGTAAAGGTGGAACGAGTGTTTTTAAGCCACCTCCTTTGTTGATGGACTACATTTTCTAAGGACTCTCCCAATGAATCTCAACCTGGCACCCGCCTTACCAACAATTAATTTTATATGATCATTCCACTTCAAATCGTTCCGTACGCATACTCCCAGGTATTTTACACAAGTAACTGCTACCAGTGTTTGTTCCGCTATTATATAATCATACAATAAAGGATCCTTCTTTCTATGCATTCGCAATACATTACATTTGTCCATGTTAAGGGTCAGTTGCCACTCCCTGCATCAAGTGCCTATCCGCTGCAGATCTTCCTGCATTTCGCTGCAATTTTCTAATGCTGCAACTTTTCTGTATACTACACCATCATCCGCGAAAAGCCGCATGGAACTTCCGACACAATGTCATTTATATATATTGTGAAAAGAAATTGTCCCATAACACTCCCCTGTGGCACGCCAGAGGTTACTTTAACGTCTGTAGACGTCCCTCCATTGAGAACTACATGCTGTGTTCTGTTTGCTAAAAACTCTTCAATCCAGCCGCACAGCTGGTCTGATATTCCGTAGGCTCTTACTCTGTTTATCAGGCGACAGTGTGGAACTGTATCGAACGCCTTCCGGAAGACAAGGAAAATGGCGTTTACCTGGGAGCCTGTATCTAATATTTTCTGGGTCTCATGAACAAATAAAGCGAGTTGGGTTTCACACGATCGCTGTTTCCGGAATCCATGTTGATTCCTACAGAGTAGATTCTGGGTTTCCAGAAATGACATGATACGCGAGCAAAAGACATGTTCTAAAATTTTACAACAGATCGATGTCAGAGATAAAGGTCTATAATTTTGCGCATCTGCTCGAAAACCCTTCTTGAAAACTGAAACTACCTGTGCTCTTTTTCAATCATTTGGAAGCTTCCGTTCCTCTAGAGACTTGCGGTACACGGCTGTTAGAAGGGGCCAAGTTCTTTCGCGTACTCTGTGTAGAATCGAATTGGTATCCCGTCAAGTCCAGTGGACTGTCCTCTGTTGAGTGGTTTCAGTTGCTTTTCTATTCCTTGGACACTTATATCGATTTCAACATTTTTTTGTACGTGCAAGGATTTAGAGAAGGAACTGCAGTGCGGTCTTCCTCTGTGAAACAGCTTTGGAAAAAGGTATTTAGTATTTCAGCTTTACGCGTGTCATCCTCTGCTTCAATGCCATTATCACACCACAGTGTCTGGATATGCTGTTTTGTCCCACTTACTGATTTAACGTAAGACCATCATCTTGTACAGGATTTTGGATGTAAATTGCCCTAGTGGGCTGGTGACCATTAATTATCCCCCTTTCGTTCGTTAGTAGAAAATAACTTTCATATTCCAAATTATAGCCCTGTTCGGTTTAAATACTTTTTATTTTTAGTAGACTTTCCGTCAGAAAGGTCGGCTGTACACTTTCCTCCTACTTATCGGTATCACTTCTTCGGGAAAGATAGCCTTATCCAATTCGAAAACATCCATTAGGCATATACGCGATCCACAGTCATATTTTATATAGCAAGCGGGATAGGCCGATTAGTAAGAGGGAGGTTACACAGTGACATTCTGTAATCCTCGTTGTGATTTGTGTCATTGTCTACCTGCCCTCTTTATTATTTTCTGGTTAGTACGCGACCCTCAGAGTTTTACAGTCGGCGCTTTGGTCGTAAATATAGGGCGTAACATTGTACCAAGACACTAGTTGTCGTTTGAAAATTTGTCCCGCTATTACATTGCCTTTCCTTTCTTGTTTGCACCCGATCATTAATGTTCTAATGACTCAGCTCCTGGTCGTAAATACAGCCGGAACAGTTGTACTAAGGCACAGGTTGCCGTTAAATAAAACAGGGACCGTGTGGTTAGATTTAGATGTTAACCGGCTCATTTCTTTGATTGTAATTGCATTTCTCAGTCATTAGTTATAATCTGAACAACCTGTCATACTAAACGGTTTTCGTTGCTGTGTCTGAAAGACCGGTGAAATTTTCTGGATCTTGTGGTTCCACTGAGTGAAGTTGTCTTGTAGTAAGTGTTCACAAGTAATGTTTTAAGACGTTCCTTCAGAGCGGCTTAATGTCTGACAATCAGTTGAACTATGATAATATTAGACATAAAAGTTTTCTGGGTATCGTAGAGCGTCATAATATATAAAACTACTGCTGCTGGAGAGAAACCAACGTTTCGGCCCGGTTGCCGCGGCCTTCTTCTGGGTCTCAGAAAAAGGCCGCTGCAATCGGTACCAAACCTAGAAAACTTTTATGTCGACTCTCTCTGGCCGCGGAAGCCTACGCAATTATATATGAAAATATTAACAGCCAACTGCCACCAGGGCCTTAGCCAAAATAAGATTGTCAGAAGGGACTGGTTGGGGAACAAAAAAATGGCTCTGAGCACTATGGGACTTAACATCGGAGCTCATCAGTCCCCTAGAACTTAGAACTACTTAAACCTAACTAACCTACGCACATCACACACATCCATGCCCGAGGCAGGATTCGAACCTGCGACCGTAGCGGTCGCGCGGTTCCAGACTGAAACGCCTAGAACTGCTCGGCCATTCCGGCCGGCATGTTGGGATACAGTCGCACCTTGGTTGTCGATTGAAATTACGAAGTTCATTGCTTTGAAGTAAGCCTTATCATTGTCATATTGTTTGCTGATCTGTTTAACCTTTAAGCACAGGTGTGCATCTCAAACCCCGAACCTTCCGAGATACACATTTCAAATTAAAAGTTACGTTATCTGTTTTGAGTAATTGAATCACTATTGTCATCAGTGGTGCTTGTAGAGTTTTCATGTGTTGCAGAAGGGCATATAAGAAGAGAGACTGTGTCCAGAGCGGTAGTAAACACCGCTGTTTCACCCAATAACGTGCGGGCTGCAGGTCCGGCCGTCTTGTAATCATTGTCATATTGTTTGCTGTTTTGATTTCTTTTGCAAAAGCTTATTCAGCTTAAGTTTTAAGGTCAAAAGAATTTGGCAAATTTATTCATTTTGTAAAAAAAATTATTTTTATGTATTGTTAAATAAACATGTTGTGTGAAAAGAAAGATATGAGTGGGTCCTCCCTTGCACATTCTCCTTAATTCCAGTAATCACCACGCATCAATATATACAGGGTGATTAAAAAAACGTTACAAACTGATATGACACATCGGGTATACCACAAGGACCAGTAATTACAGTGGAACTGGAAGTCAGAAACGTCTCGAGAGGACGTTACGGTCACGATAGGGCGTTGCTATACAAACACGGGTAGAGTGCGCGGAGACCGTCGCCACTCACGCTATAGACGAAAAGGGGTGTGATTGTGTCGTGCGATATGTCCCGATATGAAGGTTCCGTGACACGCATTATCCGCCACCCTGCATCGCCGATTGTGCAAAACCTGCTCGTTCCATGTGCACAAGTCGCATGCTGGTCACCAACGAACAACACGGACAGTTGCGGAGGGAGAAAGCGCTCTCGAAAGCGTACAGCATAAGCCGTCAACAAGTACACGAGGTATATGCCGATCCACTGTTGTCCCTCAGCCCTCCGTATGGGGCATTGTACATGACCAAGGACTGCATCCGTTTAACTTCCAACGCCTCCATGCATTGCAGCAGGGGGCATGATGAACGTTCACGTCCTGCATACGTGGGTGGATGTGAACCCACATGCTAAAACGTACATACGTTTCAGAATGCAAACTTACTCTTCACGTGTGGGCTGGTACCGTCGGAGACTGCTTAATTGGGGTGTACGTTCTCCCAGACCTACTTGATGGTCGCACGTATCTCGTATGTCTGCAAGAAGTTCTGCTGGACATGAGTGATGTTCCCACGACTGTTCGTCACCGCAGTGAATTCCAGCACGAAGGAGAACCAGCACATTTCAGCATACAAGTGAGGACAGATCTCAAGGCAACATTTGCCGGCCGCTGAACTGGTCGCGGTAGGCCAGTCGCATGGCCACCACGATCATCCGATCAGCCCCAACCGATATTTTTCTGTAGGGGATTTGAATGGCCTTGTGTTTGAAACACTTGTTACATCGCCAGAGGACCTAGTGCGCAGGAATGCTGCGGCAGCAGAATGTCTTCGAGATACAACAGATATCTTTGAGAGGGTACGCCGTTCAGTTGCAGCGTCGATGCCAGGAGTGTCTCAATAGATTTGGATAGAACTCTGAGCGTCTCCTGCAGTGGTCCTCTATTTGTAGCTTGTGACTAAATAACTGCAACACAATTTAGTAGCCCCGGATGGGCTTTGAGATCCTCCGATTGCTGTGTGATTACTAATCCTTGTTGTATGTACGATGTGCCATATATGTTTGTAAATATTTTTTTCTTTTTTTTCTTTTTTTTTTTTTTTTGCGTTACCTTGTATACCTACGTGTGCAACGGCCTTGCCGCAGTGGTTACACCGGTTCCGTTGAGATCACCGAAGTTAAGCGCTGTCGGGCGTGATCGGCTCTTGGATGGGTGACTATCCACGCCGCCATGCGCTGTTGTCATTTTTCGGGGTGCACTCAGCCTGGTGATGCCAATTGAGGAGCTACTCGACCGAATAGTAGCGGCTTCGTTCAAGAACATCATCATAACGACCGGTAGAGCGGTGTGCTGACCCCACGCCCCTTCTATCTGCATCCTCCACTGAGGATGACACGGCGGTCGGATGGTCCCGGTAGACCACTCGTGGCCTGAAGACGGAGTGCTTTTTGTTGTATACCTACGTCTTAGTTTATGAACTGGCTCTTGTTTGTATCTTACCAGTAAATATATTCGAATAAAATCACAATATTGATTACAACCTTAAAATCTATGTGATGAACTATGTTATTTCAGAGTCTTGGTAGTCATTGCAGCGTCGAGAATACTGATAGTATGCACACGCAAACTGACGTTAGACACTACGCCTTAACTATATTCAATTTAAAACCGAAAATGGGAAGAAAATTCATTGGAATTAGCCAATAACTTTTGCAGGTACGTATTTCAGACCGTTGCACAGCATTTCGTAATGGTCTTCTGCCAGCAATTTTCTGTTAAGGCCATCGACGAAAACAGAATCTTCACGAATTGCTCCGCTCTTGCTTGCCAACAAATTTAACGCAGCTACCTTACGCGGGTCCAATTTCATATAGAAACTGTGCGGATTGCAAGCCAGATAAGGCCGACAACGGGCGCTGGAGAGCGCTGAAAGTGAAGATCACGTTAACCAACCCACTCGCATATGCCGATGGCGCTGTCTCTAGTCGGGTCCAACGTCGCATCAGCGTCCACGTCAGTGTTAGCTGCTTCATCCCGTGAGAGGACGCTTAGCAACCGTCAACGGCGACCCGCCTCACATTTAGGCCCTCTGAGCGGTGTCCGATGATTTGTCCCGGGGATTCAGAACTGGTCCGAGGAGGCTTCCCAGAAGAGACGCATTCGCAGAAGAGGCCTGCCGCGCACAGAGCGGGAGCACGCCCTCACTTGCCCGGGGCGCGACTTTAGCCAGAGCGTGCACCTAATGACGTCCCACCCTGCCGTACCGCCCAGTCGCCGCCGCGGGGAGCGCCCAACCCAGGTCGCGGTGCCTGCAGCCACCACTCGCCGGGACGGGTTGTTGAACTAATCCCAGCTTGCACTTTCCTCCTGTCTCTCAGAGGTTCTTCACCTAGGCTACGTCCTCTTCAATTCCTCCAGTGTCACACGGCCATTACTCTCTACAACATTCGTTCCCAACCTTTCTGAGACCATCCGTCCTGAGTGTAATCAGGTATTAGTTAGTTCCCCCTCTCCCAGCAACCACCATCGACCTTAGCGCATAACTGAACTTTAGAACAGAAAAACTATTGTAAAATTTTTATTTTTAAAATAACGAAAGATAAATTACACTCAGTTTTCGTAAATGCTACGTTAAATCACAAACTAACGAGCCAAAGTGATAGTTGAAACTTCCTGGCAGATTAAAACTGTGTGCCCGACCGAGACTCTAATTCGGGACCTTTGCCTTTCACGGGCAAGTGCTCTGCCAACTGAGCTACCCGAGCACGACTCACACCCCGTCCTCACAGCTTTACCTCCGCCAGTACCTCGTCTCCTACCTTCCAAACTTTACAGAAGCTCTCCTGCGAACCTTGCAGAACTAGCACTCCTGAAAGAAAGGATACTGCGGAGACATGGTTTAGCCACAGCGTGGGGGATGTTTCCAGAATGAGATTTTCACTCTGCAGCGGAGTGTGCGCTTTCAGGAGTGCTAGTTCTTCAAGGTTCGCAGGAGAGCTTCTGCAAAGTTTGGAAGGTAGGAGACGAGGTACTGGCGGAAGTAAAGTTGTGACGACGGGGCGTGAGTCGTGCTCGGGTAGCTCAGTTGGCAGAGCACTTGCCCGCGAAAGGCAACGGTCCCGAGTTCGAGTCTCGGTCCGGCACACAGCTTTAATCTGCCAGGAAGTTTCATATCAGCGCACACTCCGCTGCAGAGTGAAAATCTCATTCTGGAAACGTGATAGTTGCTAATGATCATTTCTAACAACCTTAATTTAGAGAACGCTGAAGCGAATCTTACTGCATAACGAGCGTTACCAACTACTTCCCCTCAGAAAAGAAAACAAACCATCCACATTGAGCATACTTCGAACAACCCTGTCGACATGATGGCGAGCCCGCAAGTTGCCAAAGTTCTTTCGACTGTGCCGCAGAAGCATCCTTGTGAACCTCTTACACGTCCTCCATACTTTCCTGATCCCTCCCCGTGTTGTAGTTGTTGTTGTGGTCTTCGGTCTGAAGACTGGTTTGGTGCATCTCTCCATGCTATTCTATCCTGAAAAACCTTTTCAGCTCCGTATATGTACTGCAACTTACATCCTTCTGAATATACTTACTCTATACATCCCTTGGTCTTCCTCTACAATTTTTGGGTCACCCGCTGCCCCCTCCCCCCTCCGCCTTCCCACCAATACTAAATTGATGATCCCTTGAAGGCTCAGAATGTAGCCTATCAACTAATCCCTATTCCTAGTCAAGTTGTGCCACAAATTTATTTTATCCCCTACTCTATTCATACTCCCTCATTAGTTACTTGGTTTACGCTTCTAATCTTCAGCATTCTTATTTCGCGCCATATTTCACTTAAGCACATGCCTATACTCTATACAGATGCTTTCAGAAAATACTTCCTGGCACTTACATCCGTAATCGATGTTAAAAAATTTCTCTTCTTCCAAAGCGCTTTTCTTGCCATCACCAGTCTACATTTTATATCCTCTCCGCTCCGACCATCATCACTTATTTTCCTGCCGAAATAATAATGCCACGACAAACTTGTAGGAGAGGTCGGTCACATCATGATGATTGAGAATTCCATAGCAACCCATGGCCGCAAGTATCAGTAGCAAGTGGTAACAGAGGTCGAAGGAAGTAAAGGAAGTGAGAGAGTGATTCATCTGAAACATTTATTGGACGTAATGAGTAAGCATGTTGTATGACATGAATACGGCTCTAATGTCACAACAGATGCTCGACGTTTGCACCATCAGATGCCACGCACGCCTCACACTGGGGGAGCATTGACTGCCGGACATGCTCGAACACACTGGGAGTTTCTTTGATTGTAGCAGCTGCGTAGCTGATTCTTGCGACGAGATCCATTTCAGACTCCACAGGATCGCGATACTTCAGAGATCTCCAGCGTCCATACAGAAACAAATGAAGGCTCGATAAATTCGGTGAGCGTAGGGTACAAGGGACCCGTCCACCATGCTCAGTACATCGATGCAGGAGTGACCTGTTCAAAAGCCCGCCAACAGCCAGTCCAAAATGAGCAGGCGCCCCATCACATTTGCTGAAACATCGGCAGGTAAGCCAGGAAGAATCTGTTCCACAAAGGTCTGATAATATGCTGTGTTGCAGTAGGATGATGAAAGGTATGCTCCCACTAAGCAGTCACGACCAAACACGCTCACACATTAAGAGTGAAGGAGTGTGTTGCCGCAAACGTAGGATTCTTCTGGTGTCCACGAATGCTCTTTGTGCCATCCCAAGCGAATGTGGCTTCATCAGTGAACAACACATAAGGTGTGAAATGCTCGCCTTGGCCATCTTGTTGCAGAAACAACTGTGCGAAACTCACGCTGCAGGATAGTCCTCGTACTGCGGTAGATGCTCCCTTTGGATGATGATGTTGATGTTTAGTTTGTGGGGTGCTCAACTGCGCGGTTATCAGCGCCCGTAAAAATTTCCAACATTTGCTCAGTCCAATCCGGTCACTTTCATGAATGATGATGAAATGATGAAGACAACATAAATACCCAGTCATCTCCTCAGTTTGGAGGTAGAGATGTGCAAGTACTCGGTGTTCAAAGCACGCTGGATACTGCTACGAGACATTCTTAAGTCCGAGGCAACGGTACGTATGCTTGTGCTTGCATTAGTCTCCATGGTATCCAGCACACTTTCTTCCCCAGCAACCGAACGAGCCGATCGTGGCCTGCCCTCACTAGCCCTGTCACTTCTAATGACACATACTTCCACAAACTTCAGGGGCGACTCTTGTCTATCTGGCAAATGTTCTTGATAAATGCCTCCAGTGACACATCCATTGTACTTAGCTATTCCATATAAACGGAAGAGCCAAAGAAACTGGTACTCCTGCCTAACATAGTGCAGGGCCCACGCGAGCTTGCAGAAGTGCCACAGCACGACGTGGTATGGACTCGACTAATGTCTGAAGTAGTGCTGGAGGGTACTGACACCATGAATTCTGCAGGGCTGTCCATAAATCCGTAAGAGTACGAGGTAGTGGAGATATCTTCTGAACAGCACGTTGCAAGGCATCCCAGATATGCTCAATAACGTTCATGTGCGGGGTTTGGTGACCAGCGGAAGAGTTTAAACTCAGAAGAGTGCTCCTGGAGCCACTCTATAGAAATGCTAGACGTGTGGGGGTGTCAGATTGTCCTGCCGTAATTGCCCAAGTCCGTCGGAATGTTGAGGAAGAAAGTGTGTTGGATGCTGTGGAGACCAGTGCAAGCAAAAGCATACGTGCCGTTGCCTCGGACTTAAGAATGTCTCGTAGCAGTATCCAGTGTGTTTTGAACACAGAGTACTTACACATCTCTACCTCCAAAGGGAGGAGATGACTGGGTGTTTGTGTTGTCTTCATCATTTCATCACAATGGATATGAATGGATGCAGGTGATCAGACAGGATGCTTACGTACGTGTCATCTGTCAGAGTCGTATCTAGGCGTGTCAGGGGTCCCATATCACTCCAACTGCACACGCCCCACGCCATTACAGAGCCTCCACCAGCTTGAGCGGTCCCCTGCCGACATGGTGGGTCCATGAATTCATGAAGTTGTCTCCATATCTGCAGATGTCAACCAGCTTGATACAATTTGAAACGGGATTCATCCGAGCAGGCAACATCTTTCCAGTCATCAACAGTCCAATGTCGCTGTTGACGGGTCCAGTCGAGGAGTAAAGCTTTGTGTCGTGCAGTCGTCAAGGGAACACGAGAGGGTCTTCGGCTCCGAAAGCCCATATCGATGATGTATGGCTGAGTGCTTCACACTTTTTGATGGCCTAACATTGAAATGGACAGCATAATGCAGACAGGTTGCACTTCTGTTACGTCGAACGATTCTCTTTAGTTGTCGTTGGTTCCGTTCTTGCAGGATATTTTTCTGGCCACAGCGACGTCGGAGATTTGATGTTTTACCGGATTCCTTATATTCATTGTACACTAGTGGAATGGCCGTACGGGAAAATCCCTATACCATCGCTACCTTGGAGATGCTGCGTCCCATCGCCACGGCTACAACAGCAAGTTCATACTCACTTAAATGTTGATCACCTGCCATTGTAGCAGCAGTAACCAATCAACAACAGTGCCAGACATAAAATTTGTTGTCTTATATAAGTGTTGCCGTCCGCAGCGCCGTATTCTGCCTGTTTACATTTCTTTGTATTTGAATAATCCTGCCTGTACCAGTTTCTTTGGCGCTTCTGTGTATTATGTGTATATCTGCAAGTTCATCGTTCGTCAGTGTCGGAACTGCTGCGTGCTACTCGTATGCTGACTGGTACTCGAATGAGAAAATCCTCACTTTCCTCTCCAGCAAATTTCTGGGAAACCCTGTATAAGAACAGGTACTAATGTCACGTCATTATTGAGATAAAGCTAAGTCTCCAATATCTTTAATTACACTGAAGTCACACATATTTACAATGTATGAGGAAAAGCAGTACTACGTATAATAGAAATACAATATCAACAAGACGTATTGAACCATGACGACAAAACCATGTCAACGTGTTTGAGAAATGTTCCACGGAAACAAAATACGTGTAGGTCTTCGACGAAAAATATTTCTGTATATCAGATCGATCACGTAGCCATTTCCTACGATGTCAACATATTTGAGAAAATCTTTAACATAATGCAGCGCGTCAGCAACCGTATATGTATAGAAAATAAACAATTTTTTCGGCCTTCATCGCTGTCACGTGTGCTGAATGTCCTTCTTATTGCATTTGCCAGACAAGAAGGACCCTGTCGGTTAGGTTTAAAGAGCAGCTGCCGACAAAAAGCGGTGATGGTACACGAGGATCTACATTTGCTGAACATCTGGTCCAAAAGGCGTATGCTCCCAAGCCTCTAAAAGACTCAGAGCTTTTGCATAATGAAGTCAAGGGATGTAGGCTAGACACCCTCGAAGAATTGCTCCGGTGGAGTTGACCTACAGTCCGCTTCGAATGGCCGATGCTGTTTCCCTATCTGCTTTGTCCCTTTATTATAGTGCGATTGTACATGTGTGTCCTTGTATTTCGTAATATGCTTGTTAATGACACATAGTTTCTAAGGCGTTTTTGTGTTAAAGACATTTTATGCTTAGCACGCATGGTTTCGACATTAATTTTTTAGTTATTGTAGCGGGGCTTCACTCTCTTACTATAATATTAAAATGTAAAAAAAAAAAAAAAAAAATTATACCTTGGCTTTGTAGTTTGTTCTCAGGTAAATTGTTTAATGTTGCCATACCAATAGATAGGTTTGTCCATTTGTAGGACGGCTTTCAGTCACATTTTGTTTATATGTATATTTGCTCTAAATAATTTTGAGACGGTTTGTCTCTCGCGCCTGCGCTTGCGCTCGCGCGTGCGCTTGGCCGCGGCCGAGCCTCGCCGCGAAACTGCTCGCGACGCCTAGTTTCCGTGCCGCTCATTATGTGGTCCTTATTTCTGGCCGGCGTAGCTCTGTCTACGTTCGCCTTAATGGTTTTAATCTTGACAGACATAATCTTTTGATTATGCGTCTTTATTGTTTTAATTTTTAATCTGTGACATGGCCAGTGTTTGGCTCTCAAAATAATTTAATTTTTTGTAAGTATCACGTTTTCTTTATTATTCAATCAATAGACTGATGATGCATTTCAGTGAGTAATATATGTCCGTATGTGGTTTAATTTATAGGTTCTGAAAAAGATTCCATTACTGGAATCGAAACCTAGGTAAACGAGTAAAAATTACCTTGCAACTGAAGGCTGAAAAAATTGTTTATTTTCTATATTTGAGAAAAGACCCACGGAAACAAAAGACGTGGAGGTCTTTGACGAGAGAGATTTTTGGATATTAGATCGATCATGTAGCTATTCCCTACGACCTACACACAGAAATCCACCACTTTCAAGTCCGAACAGACAGGAACATCGACCAGAAAGTGAAATTTAGCCCGAAGAAAATATGGCAGAAAGAAGGAGAGGTACAAGAATTCGACAGTAGCAGAACCAGAGAAACCAAGTATAATGATGAATGAGAAAAAGAACAGGGCAAAATTCCACGCGAATTAACTCGCTAAAGATCAGAAAATTTAAACCACCTTCTCCCCTCCCTTTGCCAGTCAATCATTGACAGTAGAAGTTTCCCGCACCAGGATTCGAACCGGCATCCCTCCGAATCCAGCGCCATTACATAGGGCGTCCTCGTGTAAACAGCGGATACGAGGACTGAGCGGATCGGTTAGTATATTCAAATACGTAGATAGCGTAATACAATGGAAAGGGCTAGCACGGGAAAGGATCAGTGCTACGATTGCAAAATCAGACAAGGCTTGCCATGTGACAAGTAACTTTAATAACAAAAAAAAAAAAACAGTGTTTAGGGGATGAAGTGTGAGATTACACTTTTAGTATGGCATATCTCACTTCCAAGCTTCGGCGGTGACGATATGTGTGCGTGATGTGTTGTAGTAGGTAAGTGTCGGGACATCCTACTGTGGGAGATATTATTACAATTCATGCAGATGGGAGAGTGGCTTGAACCCATGACTCCTACTACCACAACTGCTATTTGGAGCTGCTTGTTGCTTGGGGACAGGGTTTCAATGTATTTAGAAAGCAAGGAGGAAAAGAGAAAAGGTCGTGCCTATAACGGATACCGTGACAAATAAATGTCAGATTAACTTATGTAAAGGTATATTTCTTGTCTTGATCTTCCACAAGTTTCATATGTTGAAAAGAGTTTGTCAACCTTCTTAGTATACGAGATTGTGTTGTGAAAGACGATGTTGTTGTAAAAGAAAGTGTGAATACAGAAGGTTTACAGTACAGTTGTTTACGTGATTCAACTAGGTTGGAAGATAATTAACGTTCTCTTTTAGCACTCATCCTCGAATAAGGAGAAGAAGTCCTGTGAATACTGCTAGAGCACGTTTAGGCAGACGGGAAAGTAGGTTCACCTCAGGAAACATCAAGAAAAGCAACCGAAAGAAATTTTATTACGTAAATCAACGCATATCAAACATAAGAAGGCTACAGGTCGGACATATGGCATACCAAATGTCACTGCGATTGAATGACGACCTAGGTGAAGGATGCGGGTTAGCGCCGTCGAAGAAGGGAATAATTTCGGAAAATCAGTCGTTGCCAAGGGTGACAGATACCAACAAAAAAAAAAAAAGTAGTCGTACGCAGTGTAGCTCAATAAATTACTCTACAAGAAGGAAAGTAACTTCAAATGCTATCTTAAAGAAAAATTTTAAAACTTGGAATGAATAAGGGAACATCGAAATTATACTTTGCCTTTTCTAAGAACTCGTGTGAAAAACAGTAAGTACGACCGAGTTCAAGTGAAAATACACAAGGAAATACTACACGGTCCGGTCACATTAATGTGACCACCGCCTATGTTCGACATCAACGTTCAATAACCAATCAGAGATGGCAGATGGCTGCACTAGCAATTGTGGATACAGGAAGCGTGGCTGGAAGATGCGGAAAAATTGCAGTCGTTGTTGTAACTCGGATACGGATCGATTTACCCAAAAGGTCACGATCATTGGCATTCGGGCATTCGTGCATTTCCGAAATGGCAAAGTTTTCGAACTGTTCTCGTGCTACCTCATTGAAGTATACCGTTTCTGGCAAAGTAACGATATCCAAAAGCGGCACCAAGGCCACTGTGGTGCACCACGAGTCATAGACGACGGGTGTGAACGACAGCTGCGTAGAGGTTTATGTGCGAACAGACGTACAGCTGTTGACCAATTGACCATGCGGATGAACCAAGGGACTACCAAATGCGTTTCCTCAACGCTGCATTTGGGCCTCCTCAGCAGGCGCCTGGTTCATGCTCCCTTGTGACTACTGTCCATTGGCAACGAACCCAGGAAACTGCATGCCAGAACTGCAACTGGAAGTCCACTGACTGCCAATAGGGGGCCTTTTCAGACGAGTCCATTCTTACATTCCATTGGCGTGAAGCGTCTGAAACCAAATAACCTGCAACAATCGTCAGAAGGGACCAGGCCAGAGGAGGGAGCGTTATGGTCTGGGGAATGTTTTCTTTGGTTTCCCTAGGTAGTATCGTCACTCTGAAAGGCACACTGGATCAACACAAGTATGCATATCTCCTTGGCGACGATGTCCACCCCCTACAGGGAGTTGGTTTTTCTTCAGCACGATGACATCTATCAGAGGACAGTGTAACATGTCACACACGCCGCAGTGTACATGCGTGGTTCAAAGAATACTACGGGAAGTTTATCGTTCTCCCCTCGCTACCGAACTTTCCGCATGTACACCCAATCGAGAATCTACAGGATCACCTGGACTGGGCTATTCACTGTATGGATCCTCAAGCGAGATACTTATTGCAGCTACCCACGCAATGGAGTCTACACAGCTCTACACCCTTATCGGCACCTTCCAGAACCTCATTGACGCCCTTTCTGCAAGTCTGGCAGTTTTCTGCGCTGCAAAAGCGATTGTTCTGGCTTTTGACAGGTGATCACATTAATGGAACTGGGCAGTGTATAAGATTTTGTCGTTTGGTTAAGAAGATTTCCTGTCTTGGTATCTCAAAGCTGCAGCTCTTCAGGCGACAACTGACACGATCGCGGCTCATCTCTGCAGGTGGGTGAATAAGAAGTGACGTAATTCAGGTACTTTTAGATCTAAATATTTACTTTCGGTTAAGATTGTATGCCACTTTGGGCTCGCAAGAGGGAGGAATTAATGAGCTTTATTAACGCTAGTGGAGGGAAATTAGAAGATTTATGTCATAGTGTCAAATCCAATATAGAAGAGTCGTCTAGTGGTATTAAAACTCATGTGAAGAAAGTAGCTAAAGAAATAGATAAAATGTCTACAGTAGAATAGACATTAAAGCTACGTAACGAGATACAGGCTGAGACAGAAATACAGTTAATAAGAATAGAGGTTAAAGAACAGTTCAAGGAAATAAACGGTAAGATACAACAAAAAGTCGACCGGTCATGTGAAGGGAATCCGTGTGACGTTCCTCTTGCTGAGATGCGAATGCGCTGTCTGAAGAAGCAGTGTCCCTGCTAACGCTACTTAGCTGGCCTGGTTTCTTTGGCAGGCCGCTGTCCCGGCTGCAGTTCAAATGGCTCTGAGCACTATGGGACTTAACATCTGAGGTCATCAGTCCCCTAGAACTTAGAACTACTTAAACCTAACTAACCTAAGGACATCACACACATCCATGCCCGAGGCAGGATTCGAACCTGCGACCGTAGCGGTCTCGCGGTTCCAGACTGTAGCGCCTAGAACCGCTCGCCTCGCTGCAGTGTCTGAGCTGTTATATTCCCTCCCTCCTTATATCAATCCAGACCGCCCGATTCCTGTTTTGTTGGTCTGACTGTGACAGAGACACCTATGCATCAATTAATGTTCATTCATCGCTGAAATAAGACAATGGTGTGTCCTCCCTTCGTTTTTATTTTACACTGGATGCAGTACTTTAATTCTGTCATACTTATGTACTGAGGTTCTGCGCCCCTCTTTGCTCTTTTCCCTCTTTTTCACAACTTACTATTGCTCATTGTTATTATGTCACTTCTTCACTGATGCCGGTATGATTGTTGCGGAAATGCAGTTTGATAGAAGGGAAGGACGGGATTTGGGCAACTCTACATCTGAGATGATGTAGACTTGTAGATAACTGTCAGAAGGACTAACTCAGCATGTAGGAAAAGTCAAAACAGCCTTCGGTGACATTAGAAGCAAGGGTGGTAGTATAAAGAGTGCTACGGGAATTCCACTGTTAAATGCACAGGAGAGAGCGGGTAGGTGGAGAGAGTACATTGAAGGCCTCTATGAGGCGGAAGATATGTCTGATGTGACAGAAGAGGAAACAGGAATCGATTTAGAAGAAATAGCTGATCCAGTATTAGAATCAGAGTTTAACAGAGCTTTGGAGGACTTAAGATCAAACGAGACTGAAGGGGTAGGTAACATCCCACCAGAATTTCTAAAACCATTAGCAGAAGTGGCAACAAATGATTCAATGAATGATTCTGGCGACATACCATCAGACTTTCGGAAAAATATCATCCACACCATTCCAACTGGACACGCATTCGGGAGGGTGATGGTTCAATCCCACGTCCGGCCATCCTGATTTAGGTTTTCCATGATTTCCCTAAATCGCTGCAGGCAAATGCCGGGATGGTTCCTTTGAAAGGGCACGGCCGACTTCCTTCCCCTTCCTTCCCTAATCCGATGAAACCGATGACCTCGCTGTCTGGTCTTCTCCGCCAAACAACCCAACCCAACACAACCATTCCAAAGACTGCAACAGCTGAAAAGCGCGAGAATTACCGCACAGTCTACTTAACAGTCCATGCATTCAAGTTGCTAATAAGGATAATATACTGAAGAATGGAGAAGAAAATTGAGGTTATGCTAAATAACGGTCAGTTTGGCTTTAGAAAACGTAAAGGCGCCCTAGAGGCAATTCTGACTTTGCAGTTGATAATGTAAGCAAGACTAAAGAAAAATCAAGACACGTTCATAGGATCTGTCTACCTGGAAAAAGCGTTCAACAACGTAAAATGGTGCAAGATGCTCGAAATTCCGAGAAAAATACAGCTATAGGGACAGACTGGTAATATACAATATGTACAAGAGCCAAGAGGGAATAATAAGAGAGAACAATCGAAAACGAAGCTCTCGGATTAAAAAGCGTGTAAGACGTTCAATCTGTACATCGAAGAAACAATGATGGAAATAAAAGAAAGGTTCAGGAATGGAACTAAAATTCAAGGTAAAAGGATATCAATGATACGATTCGCTGACGACATTGCTATACTTACTGAAAGTGAAGAATTACACAATATGCTGAATGGAATGAACAATCCAATGGGTAATATAGATTGAGAGGAAATCGAAGGAAGACGAAAGTAATGAGAAGTAGTAGAAATGCGAAAAACTTAACATCAGGGTTGATGGTCACAATGTAGATAAAGTTAGGGAAATTTGTTACCTAGGCAGCAAAATATCAAATGACGGACGGAACGAGGAGGACATCAAAAGCAGACTAGAACTGGAAAAAAGTCCATTAGTATCAAACATACGCCTTAATTTGAGGAAAAAATTTCTGAGAACGTACGTCTGGAGCACAGCATTGTATGAGAGTGTAATATGGACTGTGGGAAACCACAGCAGAAGAGAATCGAAGCATTTGAGATCTGGTGCTACAGGCGAATTTTGAAAATTAGATCAACTGGTAAGGAAAGGAATGAGGAAGTTCTGCGCGGAATCGGAGACGAAAAGAATATGTGGAAAAAACTGACAAGGAGAAAGCGCAGGATGGTAGGACGTCTGTTAAGACATCAGGGAATGACTTCCATTGGCAAAAACTATAGAGGGAGACAGAGATTTCAATACGTTCGGCAAAAAATTGAAGACGTGTGTTGCAACAAGCGCTACACTGGGATGAAGAGGTTGGCATAGGAGACGAATTCGTGGCGGGCCGCATCCAACTTAGTAAGATGACTGTTGACCTTTAAAAAAAAAAAAAACTGAGATGGCAGGACACACTACATATTATGATAAAAACTACACACATGGCTTGTCGGGTGATTGTATTTTGCAAGTTTCGATGGTTAAATTTCCACCCCTTGTCACGTGACTAATTTGAACTTAGGAAGTATCTGACAGGTTCTGTATCGTTTGTGATATTTTAATGTGACTGACATCTTCAGGTACACTTTTCCACTAATTCCTAAGTTTATTGTATGATGGGTTGTTGGTTTCATTATCAAAGACTGTGAGCTCGGTGAAATAATAGAATAAACGCGACATATGTCTCACGGTGTGTGCGAGGGTAGCTCTCGCCAGCTCGGAAACGGTAGGTAGTATGGGGATGCGGCAGCACAGCTTTCAAAAGACGGTTTCCCAGTCCTGTTTACCGCGAAAGTTACCATAGGGACATGCTTCCAGTACATATTTCACTGTCTCCGATAGGTGTAATTTTGTTTAGACGCAAATTAGGTATAAATTCTAGACGTTTCGTCGCCAGAAACCAAACTAAAGTTGGTGCTTCGTCGGTAGACGAAAGAATGAGCACAGAGGCAAACCGTACAAGGAATTTTTTGACTGTGGTTCGGCACCCGCACTTAGTAGGGGGGGGGGGGGGGCAGAGGGGAGACATCAGAGGTTTACTGCAGTTCAGCAGCTTTTAAAGAGGATCTTCTGCCTGGACATCCATAAGGAACCAAAACTGGTTCAAATGGTTTTGAGCACTATGGAACTTAACATCTGAGGTCAACAGTCCCCTAGAAAAAAATGATTCAAATGGCTCTGAACACTATGGGACTCAACTTCTGAGGTCATTAGTCCCCTAGAACTTAGAACTAGTTAAACCTAACTAACCTAAGGACATCACACACATCCATGCCCGAGGCAGGATTCGAACCTGCGACCGCAGCGGTCTCGTGGTTCCAGACTGCAGCGCCTAGAACCGCACGGCCACTTCGGCCGGCATCAGTCCCCTAGAACTTAGAACTACTTAAACCTAACTAACCTAAGGACATCACACACAACCATGCCCGAGGCAGGATTCGAACCTGCGACGGTAGCGGTCGCGCGGTTCCAGACTGAAGCGCCTAGAACCGCTCGACCACACCGGCCGGCCATAAGGAACAGTCGTTTTCCGTGTCGGCTCTTGTTGACGACGGATGGGCAAGCTGTCTTTTGCTCAAAGGCGAACTTGTATTTTAGCGAAAAATTAGGCCACCATATTTGTTGTAAACTTAGGCGATGCTGAACTTCGCCTTTCTGACTGGGAGTTCTCTCCTATTATGCAGCGTACAGTGTTTTTGAGAGCAACTGTTGGTATACTCACACGTTGAGACGTTTCTGAATTTCGCCGTTCTTGCGTGGATTTCACTTCTCTCATCTGTTGTGTACAGAGAAGCTACAAGACAGTACTCAGATTCCGTAGTTTTTGGACTGCAGTCTGGTGTCCAAGGTCTTGTATGTTAGCATTCAGAAGACTCTGAAGGGCTGCATTTTTGCCGACGGCGCAGATTTCTGTGAGAATCGTCGCTCCGTTTCGCCACCTTGCTGCGTTCACGGTGATATTGCGATTCGCTCCGGGGTTAGGGAGGTTGGTTGGGGAAGGAGACCAGACAGCGAGGTTATTGTACGTAGGCTTTTAAAGGTAAATTTTTGTGATCGCTATTAACCTAATTTTTATCTCTTCTGAGGTTTCACACCAATCGTTTCAGGATAGTTTCCTCTATAGTTCCGTACTTAGGCGATGTTACTTCGCGTTTTATTTCACAGATCACGTATCCAAAAAGAGGGCAAAACTAGATAGCTGATAGCTAGTATTGATTCATAGCGACTTTTATTTTGTTTTATACGACTATTTGACGATTAATCACTGTTACATCTTCATTTAAATGGATTCTGAGTGAAAATAAATTTGTATATTGCGGAATTGCGTTTATTTTCACTGTCTTGTGTTGTTCTTTTATTATTATTGTTCAAATTCAATAGTTACATTGGATGATCTTGGGGACGAGAATACAGTCTGAATAACCCAGAAAGTAACTGAACTATCCAAGGGATACGCTCTAGTTATAGGATATTCATTGTGATGTAACGATTTATCGTTATCGGCTAGGTATTTTTTCCAATCACTACCTGCAGGGAGATTTTATAAATGACAGGGCCACACTCCAAATCATATTAGTTAAACCCATTGAGAGCTTTAACAGGGTTGTCTGCCTCCATACCACGAAAGTAAAGAAGTATATGAAACACACACACACACACACACACACACACACACACACACACACACACACAAAGACACACTTCACCCACAAACCAGGAGGGGTCTTAGAAATGGTAACGCTGGCAGGATGCTTACTTAGATCCTTCCGATAGGTAACTAATGAAAGGAATGGTCCACAAACTCAGTATTTTCAAAATTTCCAGAGATTATGTTTGATTTGAAAGAAACCACCAGCTGATAAGAAGCTGATAGGAAGCAACCTCTAACAAGGCGCTTAGTCCAGTAAGGCATAAGTAATGCCTCTCTAGATATGTTTGTAATTATATGCATGCAGCATATGAAGAAGCCTGTAACACAAGTTAAGTACACTATATATTATTTTTTACCAACGACTACAAATTATTTCAGTCGTTGCAGATGCAGACTATGTAGCCAGCTCCTTACCGACTTCTCTATCAAACCTGCAATATATGTTTCTATTTAGCATTGGCCACCTACCATCATAACCACTGACGACGAGAATCATAACAGTCATGTCTCTTGTGAGTGTATTTTGTTGTCTTGTTGGGATACTACTTAAACACGACAATGTCATCAGTTTGTTTGTGAGCATCTTTGGGTATTTGTTATACTAGTGATCACTGAAATTTTAATGTATAGGGAGCTTAAATGGTGTCTACGGTAGGAGGTAATTGTTTTCTGGGCTCACGTTTCAAATACAAACGGTTGGCAGCACAATAAACCGTAGGCAATAATATATTGAGATGGTGGACAAACGTGGCGGCGGAGAGAGTTTGTGGATGAGCGAGAAGTTGCTGGCAGCACAGGGAGCGAATGAGGTGGATACCAATACGTGGGAATTTTGTGAGGACGATAGGATCAGTCAATCCTTTCGTGGTCATTCAGACAGTGCGGACGATGTTCATGATCCGTAATGTAAAATGTAAGCAGTTCATGCGGACGTAAAACACCCATCCGTAATTACAGTAGACCACTGCCATGTGCGCGGAGTCAGAAGGAAGAAGAGATGGAAGAGGGAAGGAGATCCCCATAAATTCAGGAAGAGAACTGCAAAATCACGGAAAAGATTAACACAAGGCAGGTCAAACGTCTAACCAATAATATCAGTACCGAACTGAGAAGTCGAATGGAAAAGGAGAACAACGAAACATATAATGACAGCTCTGTCATGGAAAGCAAAATCCAAAAAGTCAATACCGAAATTGAGACGATTAAAAATGAGAGCTAGGAAACGACAGCTGAGGTCGTAACCTCCGAACAAAACACGAGAGAGGAACTATGGAGAACGAAAGAACAGCGAACGAGGCTAAATTTATTGCGAGGGGCGCGAAACGAATTGCTCGTGAAATATAAGAAGACATGCAGAACACTGCGAAGGTCGCTAAAAGTGTATTTTCTAGGCTTTATACACGGATAATACGTGTAGAAGAAACGCAGATGCGAAATACAGAAGCTGCATCTAACGAGGGACTGCAGCGCGGGGTAGCCGAGCGCTGTAGGCACCTTGCCACGGTTTGCGCGGCTCCCCCCGTCGGAGGTTCGAGTCCTCCCTTGGGCATGTGTGTGTGTGTGTGTGTGTAGTCCTTAGCGTAAGTTAAAGTAGAGTGTGAGCCTAATGACCGGAGACCTAGGCAGTTTGGTCACGTAGGAACTTACTACAACTTTCCAAAAATAACAAGGGACTGAGTGCTGAGCTGCCACAGCTCAAATAACTTATAGAAAACTAAATTAAACAACTATAGTAGGAAGTCAAACAACAGGCGAGGCAAACAACGCCTACGGAAACAGACAGTAGATGACTTGTAAGACGGCACTCACCGAGGTGCCGAGTACAACTTTATGACGAGCAAATCCGGTTCCTGTTAACAGAAACCTGGAATCATATCAGGATTTCACCCCGTCTTCAGACGGAAAGCGTGCTTGGCGGACAGTGGGCGGTTACCAGTGGCATGGCCTCCCCGTGTCCACACAGTGCCTTGCGGCTTCACAAATAGTGAACACAAGGAGCAACAATGGTAGCCCCTCATGTGTAAGTTAGGTTTCGTGTCATCGCACATGGAGGGAACAACAGTAAAATGTATGCGAAATATTGCGAGGAGGTGCATATCATATGAGTTCTGCGAAGCTTCCCTGAACAAATTTAGTCAAGAGGAACGCAGGACAGAATACATCAGGAACTAATGCTAATGAAGTGCAGATGACTTAGAGGCCTCGAGGTTCCGCAGTCCTATGAAGCTTTTGAATTGCGTGAGAAAAAGAAACCATATGATCCATGTAGCCCAGCTGAGATCATACGTCTTTGCTACATAAAGTTGCCCATTTGATAACAGGAAAAGATCGCTGATAGATGCGGAAATGACGTAGAGGCATTTCAAGGAATATTACGAAACCTATAATTTTCGTTCAATAAACACAGGGTTATCCAACTGTCTTGTATTAGACCGGACAGTCCGGTCTTTAAATAAAAACTGTGGTGTCTGGTCGAAGATCACAACCGGACCCCCTTAAATCAGGCTAAATTAGTATTTACTAATTTCATTTTTTTTACAGTAGCCAAATAGTAAAAAATTCTAGTCAATTCAATTTTTCAATTTTATTATTCTTTGGTTTCAATACTTCGTATCACATTGTGTCACAAGTACGAAGCATTGTGGGTTTGTCGCAATAAATTCCAATGTATTTTAAGTTGGCGCGTTCCTTTGTCCGACAAGCCGTGTGAAAGAGGTCAAAGAGGCTTTGTATTTTGATTCCACCGTGGTGTCCATTACCGCCAAGTCATTTGAAGACCGCTCCCATAAGAAGCTCCAAGATGAATACACCGGATATTGTAAAACATGCCGTGTAAGTTACACAGTGAAATAAAGAATGTATTGCTTCCACATTCTCTGCAAGAAATTCTGAGCAACTCCATTCTCTATTGCATGTGATACTTCAAATAAAGGAAATATGAAATTATTTCCAGCGGCTATCCGGAACTTCGACCATGACGTGGGAACGACTTCATCTTATACAGATTCTTTAGAAGATGGAGGAAATATCAACTTCTGTACCCAAGAAGCTTAAAGAAGCAGCCTGGTCTTTCAGGATCGCAACTGGTTGCTTATCTTGCGGACAACTGTTTCATCAATCACAGGAAAATCCTGTTTGTTTTCATGGAGTTGAAAAAAATTTTTGAAGCGCCACATATTATTGCAGGACATTTTCACATGCATACGATGCACAATACAGCGAAACACGGATTAAAACTACTGTCAAACGATGTTGAATCGTTAGTGCTTAAGGTATATAACGAGTTTTCTTCGAGCACGGGGAAGGTAATGGAGGCGATGAACTTTTTTCAGTTCCTGCAGTCAGACTACTCCAAACTACTCCGGTGTGTTCGTACCCGCTTTATGACTCTTTTTTTCTGCTGTAGGTAGATTGTTCCAGAACTGGCCTTGTTAAAGTCCAGTTTTCTAAGCAAGGGTGAAAACAATACAGTCGAACATTTGGATATTTGTAACCCTTAATTATGACAGTGAATTGGATGGTGAAGTAACTCTCTCAGAGATTAACGATTATTTTGTCTATAACGTTATGGATTTATTTAATACAAACGTAGAAAACCTGGACTATGATTATATATTCTGCATACTTAAAGCAGCGTACAGAAATTGTTAACAGAGAAAGAAATGATTTATTTGGATTCGAGGAATTACAAGAGTTACAAAGTGTCTCCAATATGAACAAGCAAAATTTGTCAGAGAAGGTCATAAGGCTTATACCAGGATTCTGGAATATCTAGAAAAATGGTTTGACTTCAGTCAAGATTCCATTTCGAAACCTATCTCTCGGTTACATCTTGGAGAGGCCTTTAAAATGGAGAACATAATGAAACTTATACATTGTTTGAACATAAATATAAACAGTGTCGAACAATTTCCAGAAACATGGGCACTGAGTGACGTCTTTCCATTAAGGACTTACCATACCCAAACATTTCAAACAAATTGGTGACTTTTTTGAGAGGAGCACAACACATAATTTACTGAAAGTCCTTCAACATGTGCTAGCGGTGCCACTGTTCAATGCGTTTGTGGAGCGGATATTCAGTGTGATGTAAAATATCTGGAGGAATGAAAGAAACAGAACTATTTGTGATTTATAGCTACTGTATGAAATGTGCTGCATTTGCTAAATTTGCCAAATCCGACAACAGGGAAGAACTTGTTGAGGCTGTGAAGTCAGAAAAGAAGTATAACTTCAAAATATAATTAGCAAAAAACTAGAGGCCAACATAAATGGCTCGATTCGCAGTATTAACAGTGAATATCATGCTAAATAAATGCCTGCTTCCTGTCGTAGCAGCTACAATGTGTGTATTGTGTAATGTGTTGTGAATAATAATAATGATGATAATAATAATACATTTCTGTTCAGTCCGGTTTTGGCTTCATGTAACATTGGCAACCCTAAATGAACACAACAAGCGCGACAGAAACAAATGCAAAATATGAACCCAATGAAAGAAGAGAAAATAATGGCAGTAAAAACACAGGCTAAAATTTGCAGAATAACGGAAAAAAGCAGCAGCAACAAAGAACAAATCAAAAAAACCACAGTGGGAACAATACACATAGGAAAAAATAACAGAAGAGACAGCTGGCAACAGCACCAACCATTGTGGCAGCCGCAGAACAATGGTGGAACGAGGGCAGACAACAATACGAAAAACCACCCGACTTTCGAGAAAAGATGGCGGTGAGCAAATAATAAGGATAATCGTGACCAAACGGTGGAATTCGGATGGCGCGCACGTTAAGATGTCGAGCAACAAGACTGCCTAGGCCGGAGGATGGTGAAGACTGAAAATGCGCCCCTGACTCGTCTCACAGCAAGTCCGATAAATATAATCGAATATGAGGAATCTGTATATTGAGCAAGCAGTAAAGGAAACAAAAGAAAAATTCGGAGTAGGAAATAAAATACATGGAGAAGAAATAAAAACTTTGAGGTTCACCAATGACATTGTAATTCTGTCAGACACAGCACAGGGCCTGGAAGAGCAGCTGAACGGAATGGACAGTGTCTTGAAAGGAGGATATAAGATGAACATCAACAAAAGCAAAACGAGCATAATGGAATGTAGTCGAATTAAATCGGGTGATGCTGAGGGAATTAGATTAGGAAATGAGATGCTTAAAGTAGTGAACGAGTTTTACTATTTGGGGAACAAAATAACTGATGATGGTCGAAGTAGAGAGGATATAAAATTTAGACAGGCAATGGCAAGGAAAGCGTTTCTGAAGAAGAGAAATTTGTTAACATCAAGTATAGATTTAAGTGTCAGGAAGTCGTTTATGAAAGTATTTGTATGGAGTGTAGCCATGTAGTGAAACGTGGACGATAAATAGTTTGGATAAGAAGAGGACACAAGTTTTCGAAATGTGGTGCTACTGAAGAATGCTGAAGATTATATGGGTGGATAACATAACTAATGAGTAGGTATTGAATATAATTGGGGAGAAGAGAAATTTGTGGCACAACGTTACTAGAAGATGCAATCGGTTGGTAGGACATATTCTGAGATATCTGTGGATCACTAATTTAGTATTGGAGGGCAGCGTGGAGGGTAAAAATCGTAGAGGGAGACCATGAGATGAATACACTAAGCAGATTCAGAAGGATGTAGGTTGCAGCAGGTACTGGGAGATGAAGAAGCTTGCACAGTATAGAGTAGCATGGAGAGCTGCATCAAACCAGCCTCTGGACTGAAGATCACAACAACAGCATGAGGAACATCTGGGGTGAAAGGAAATTGTGAATAGTTGTATGTATTTAGTAAGTTGGTTCTAGAATTTATGTAATATTAGGTTTAGTCTGTTGCTGAGTTTACAACCATAGGGTGACGTTAAGGCAGGATGTCGCACGCAAATATGTGATTACATAGTAATGATTTTGTATTGTATAACAAGTTACATAGCACATTTGTCACACAGATTAATCGATTATCTGAAGAATGTTCCGTCTCTGCTAACAAAGGAAAGAGCGAAATGTGAAATGTTTGGTGACACAATAACCTGTAGAGAGAACGTTTGTCCTTTGTAAATTTGGTACGTAGTCAGTACTGAATATAACCATAAATGAAGTAAAATGCAGATGTAAAAGAGGTGAATGTCACAGTCAAATTGTATCACAGCAGAAATTGTTCATGCATTTGGAAAGACAGATTTCGGATCTGTTTCTGAAAGGGAGAGTCTATAGAGAATTTTTCGTGCATGTAGGTGGCCTCACCTGAGGATGATTTACTTCCTTTTTTTATTCGCAAAACGCAAGTGTGTCGGCCTGTTTTGTATTTTGTATTTGTCTCCGTCAAAGGTAGTGAGAGATATGTAAGGTGGTCAGGTCCATGTGGCGATGTGAGAGCGCATCGTTATTTATGCATATTGTTACGAACTGTTTTTGTCTCCGTTCAGAGAGACAGAAGTTTTTCGTTAGATGTACAGTGTTGTATGAGCATAACAATATATTACTGATGATGTGGCTTGGTGACAGGGTGTCGAGCACAATACTGTGAACACAAAAATGCTACCGAGTTGAAAGCAGTGGGATTCGCTTGAGCAATGTGACAAAGGAAGTTCCGAGGAGTGCTGAAAACTATGTACATGAAGTTGTTGTAATATTTAGTGATCATGGCAGTCAAGCAAATGAGCAGTGATTGTATTATCCTGTGTACTAAAGTCGTTGTATTCCGCAGGTACCACTAATAGAATAAAAAATGTACTCTTGTTGGAGACACAATAGAGGCATATGAGGACGGAAAGGTGTAACACCAGCGCAGCGGAAAAGGAACAGCTAGAAAATTTATCGATTTGTAAACTGTACTAAAATTTTCTGTGCTGTACATTCGAATTGACAAATAGCATCATTCCAATGGATATGAATGGATTGGAAAGGACACACAAGACCATGTATTTGCATTTGCTTTGCACAGTCTCACATTTTGTATTGTTTGCAGACACTAACAAATGGTTCAAATGGCTCTGAGCACTATGGGACTTAACTTCTGAGGTCATCAGTCCCATAGAACTTAGAACTACTTAAACCTAACTAACCTAAGGACATCACACACACCCATGCCCAAGGCAGGTTTGGAACCCGCGACCGTAGCGGTCGTGCGTTTCCATACTGTAGCGCCTAGAACCGCTCGGCCACCCCGGCCGGCAGACACTAACAAGACGACATCCACAGCTAATTAAGGTGCTGCGAGACCGGGCAATCCTGTGACTCCATATGGTGACATAAGATCATTAGGGGCAAATGGTCGGATGTAGCGTGACACGGTAACCTGTAACATACAAAACAATGGCCAGGATAGTCACTAACACATATAGACCTCGCAAATATACTAACATAAATTTGGATCTGAAGTGATGGATAATTTTAACTTTTATTTGAATGTCTAATCAGTGTGTTTACTTCCACTTTGATATTAAACGGGTCAATTGTAACTATTAAATAGATTTAGACATATATATACAGATGACAGTAAGGTGATTTACCATTATTTTTAGTGCCCAAAAATAGCTCCACAATTATGCAATCAAGCGTCACCATCACATGTATTTACCTTTATTTTTAAAATGAAAAGCTTATGTATTCACATATTATGATACATTTACATATATTTCAGACTCCAATACACTTACAGAAAATATTTGAAACCAACATATGAAAAGCAAATGAGTTACAGGCCCCTACAAATTATATATATATACATCTATATATATATATATATATATATATATATATATATATATATATATATAACTTCGAATACTTTATGTGGGGCTGTAACTTCTTTGTTTTTCATAGGTATGTTTGTAATATTTTCTGTAAGTGTATTGGAGTCTGATACAGTGATCGTTATTGGGTCTAGGCAGATGGAGGCTGCAATGGGACACACACTTGATGCAGCATCGGCATTCACACATGCAGGTGGAACAAGGCATTGGGTGTGAGGCTATCAGCTGGGTGGTTGTGCTCCACAGTGAATTCCCATAGCAGAGAGAGTAAGAGGCCTAGCTCAACGGACAGCTGGTCCCAGGTACCAGGGCGCTTGGAGACAAGAGTCTAACAAGAGCGGATTACTGGCAGGGCAACTGCAGTGGTACATGCCAGCGAGTGGCAGGTCATCTCAGAAGGCTGACACTGTGGTTGCTGAGATAGCTGAAGAAGGGTATGAGAACTACCATTTAAAACTCATCTCAATTACTGTACCAATATAGCGAGACATGATAATCCCAGCTGCATGTAGAAACACAATCAAATTGAAACACAGCTAGTTTGTTCACACCCTCACAGAGAAGAGAACTCGCTTCATCTTCTTCTGAAAATTTCTTATCTGGACAGAGAATGACATTACTGTTATAAGCTGGACTGTTTATTGTCACCTGGCACTAACTTCTAAAGGGTCGAAGTTGTGGTGTCACCGCCAGACACCACACTTGCTAGGTGGTAGCCTTTAAATCGGCTGCGGTCCGTTAGTATACGTCGGACCCGCGTGTCACCACTATCAGTGACTGCAGACCGAGGGCCGCCACACGGCAGGTCTAGAGAGACTTCCTAGCACTCGCCCCAGTTGTACAACCGACTTTGCTAGCGATGGTTCACTGACAAAATACGCTCTCAGTTGCTGAGACGATAGTTAGCATAGCCTTCAGCTACGTCATTTGTTACGACCTAGCAAGGCGCCATTACCAGTTACTATTGATATTGTAAAACATGTACCATCAAGAGCGACGCTCATCATTAATGGATTAAAGTTAAGTATTCCACCAGCTACGTCCGTTTTTCTAAAGTCTAAATTACTTGTCCTGTTCCAGACCTCACGCCAGCCTGCGTGAACTAAAAACGCATGCCTTTCGGCTTCCTCTAGTACCCGGTGTTGGCTCTCCTGCCAACTCACAACAGAAGTCACACACAGTGGTTCAGGGCGTCCCAGTCATTGTGGCTACTGTTCACATAATAAATTAGCACATTACTTAATGTCATAAGAACTCTTCCTGTATTATCATTCGCTTGTGAATGATGGGCACTAGTCCATGACTTCTTAATGCAGAATAGTCAACATAGCTGCTTAATAATTCAGAGGTATAGCTTGTGCTTTGGTCTATTATTAATGCTTCTGGTGCTCCAAATTTCAATAACCAATGTTGAACGAATGCATGCCACTGTGTCTGCTTTTTGATTTCGTATGGCAGTCATTGCCAGGTAAAGCGAGAAATAGTCAGTTATAATTAATACCTATTTGTGCCCCTCTGGTGTTTGTGCAAAAGGGCCAACGACATCAAGGTCAATAATTTGAAAAGGTTCCTCTGCCTCAGGCTATGTTTGCAATAGGATTTGCTGACGACTCAATTTAGCTGTTTGAGCACATGAGATGTAGTTCTTTATGAAGCAGTCAACGTATTTTTTCCTCTGTGTCCATCAGCAATTGTCTCCAGTACATAATTCCATGGCTCATAATCTGTCTAGCCCAGCTAAGATGGAACAATGGGCTTGCCTCAATGCTTCCTCCTGGAGAGAGATTGGCACAACGATGCAGCTGCAGCATCTTGTTTGCTTGTAAAGCACTCCTTCAGCAGATCTGAAAACTGCATGTTTCGTGTACTGCTAACAGTTAAGGTCGGTGGCCTGAACTCGGTACAACTCTTCTTTTTCTACACTAATGTATTTTACAGCATGTACTTTGTGGTTTAATCCCTCAGCTTTACTGTGAGACTTTCCTGGCCAAGCACTACCTTATAGTCGAATATGCTAAGCTGAATGACCCAGAGGGTTAGCCCATTGATTTGAGCCTTTAATTCCACAAGCCATTTTAGTGCAGGATGATCTTAAAACGCCTCCCACACAGATAGTAACGAAAATACATGATATCAAAAACTAGCACCAGCATTTCGTTTTCTGTGAGGCCCTGCCCACTCGTCTCTTATAGGGTGCCTAAAGGATGCTGCTTTCTTGGATAGCTATACAACTATTCAAGTAAATCATATTAATGGTTTTTACTACAATAAAGTAGATTGACAATTCTTAACTTTGGTTTACAATGTTGTGTCGCTAGCTATTGGCGACACGCAAATAATGAATGTCTTTCTCAATATAGAATGTCCATGCAAGTAACTGGTAACTGATATGGATCACAAGAGCTCTAATGGTGTCCTCTTCTAGTCCGGGTCTACTAATGTCTGTCTTCTTCTAACTGGCTGAGGCTGGCAGGATTCGTGCTTATATTCTCTTTGTTTAGAAGCTGCTCCTGTCATGGTGCGGTCCAAGTCAGTGAACTAATGGCTGACGTCTCACAGCCTTCTCTGCTCTTGCGTTTTTCATCTTCATGCCGTCACTTGTTGTGCAGGAACATTTGCTGTAACTGAATAGTTTGCGTCCACCTTATTCAGTTGCCAGAACCTTTAGGCAAGGGATGTTCCTTCCCACATCTTGAATCAGAACACAGCAAAGAATATGGTTGCTTGAATCACAAGACAAGTTAAACTGTGGCTACTTGAATCACAGGACATAAGAAACTGTTTCTTGTAATCTGGAAAATGACAAAAGGACACATGGTCACCATTCCCCTGTAGTCATTGAAATGCTTCTTGACATTGCAGATCCAGCTAAGTTTTACATCTTTTTATAGCAGATGTGTAAGGGGTCATAGCACCACCGCAAATTTTTTAATGTATTTCGTTTAGAAGTTTATGATGCTGAGATATGATAGAACTGCTTTTACTGTGCTACACATTGGAAAATCTTTTACAGCTTGCACGAGTCGTGGGTCTGTCCATACTCTGACCTTGCCAATAATGTAACCTAAATAGCAGACCTCCATCAAAACACAGTGATACTTTTCTAAGCTGAGGATCAGCCTTGCTGCACGAAAGTGTTCAAGTACTTCATGTAAACATGCTATGTGCTATGTGATCCTGGAAATCCTTTGTCTATATTATTACGTCCTCTAGATAAGCTACACAATGCTTTGTTTCACGTCCCCTAGAACTCCATCTAAAAAGTATGCAAAAGTAGCTGACGTGTCTTGTGAGACCGAAATCCATCCGATGATAAAGTGTGCAAACAGGACATTAAATGCTGTCTTAGGTCGACCTTAGGGTGCTACCTCTAACTGATAATAAGCCACTGCATAAATCGAGGGTGGTGAAGTAACGGCATTACCCCAGATTGTCTAGTGTCTTCGTGATATTAGGAATGGACTATGTATCTGTGACCACTCACTGATTTAGAAACCTTTAATCGCAGCAGAACCTACAATTTATTTTCCTTTCTTAGGGGTTTTTGGGTACAGTTACTACAGGAGCTGACCAGGGCCTAGTATTTTCGTTTATGATTCTGTAGTGTCGTCTGAAGAACAAAACGCCAAGGCACGATTGGCACCTCATGATAAATCCACAAGTAGTACAGTCGTTGCCAGATGCAGCAACAAATAAGCAGAGTCGTCGTCGATATGCCCGGAAGAGTTTCCATGAACCACCACATCAGCATGCGTACTCATGTCCGAGCACAGTGCTCCCCAATCGTCACAGAAGACTACATCCTCTTTCTACCGAGCCAGCAGTGCGATAGGTGTATTAGACAGAATTCTGCACGTACTTTTTGGGAAATTACAAGTATATTGTTCTCTATAAAGTGATTAATGTTTAGTGACAGTAATAAACACTCATGACATTCCTGTCGACATGAATCGTTACAAAGTTACGTATTTTATTTTGTACAAGTTGTAATAAAGTGACCTAATATGTGTTTTAGTGTCAACTTGGCCTCCTCCCAGAGTAAAGCTAAGAACGTACCACGAGACGAGTGCTATATCGTGCAGTAAGAAATATATTGACGACCTTGGTCGTTTATATAGAGACTTCATTCGGCTGATTACAAATTGGCACTGTGTGCATGTTGCTCGTAGGCATGCCTGGTTTGGTTTGCGTATTTTAAAAGTTTAGGTGTCTCATACAAAATGTTTGACCAAGTCTGAGCCGCGTCAGGAATTGTCTCTCAACGATGTTCAGTTTCGGGCGTAGCAGATTGAACAGCTGCTGCTCTATCAGTGTCCAAGAGATGACTCAGTTATTATTGCAGCAAGCAGCAGTTTCACTGGTTTCTGAGCCCAAGTTTCACTCGTTCAGTAATAATGAAGCGGATTTGTCGGGTGAGGGCTCATGTTTCCGCCACATGGAAATCTTCTGCTGTTGTACGCAGTCAGGAAAACAAACCCTTTTTCCAAATACGAGTGACACAAAAGATAATTAAATTTCAGATACATACAGGTGCGTCTGTTTCCCAAATCAGTAAAGACACACATGTATGGATCGGTAGCCCACCGCTACAGAAGTACTCCTCTGTTTCGTATGCCTTTAACGGACACGCAATACCAGTACTTGGCATGTGCAGTTTGCCAGAAACTTTTCGTAAAGTTACAACATGTGTTTTATTTCATGTACCGGTACTCAGTTCTAGAAACAGTAGAAACACTTTGGGTTCAGACTTCTTTGTTTTGTTCGGCTTGTGCATACAAGACATTGTGCTACGAAGCAGTGTCTCGGTGCTTCACACTGAGGTTTCCGACTTGTTTAATTAGTAAAGGGAACTGTCTGAACCAGATTTAGGAAGGGCTAACGATTTTGAAATGCACGTTACTGTTAAAGACAATACGCAGCTATGGTTTTTTCGCACTCGGCCTGTCGGCCAAGCAGGACGTGAGCAAGTTGCTCATGATCTGCAATGATGGAACGACATTGGGGTTATCCAACCTGTTTCTGCAAGACAATAGACATCACCTCTGGTTATTCTCCAAAAGGCTACAGGAGGTTTTCATCTGTGTAAAGATTTTAAACTTCAGTAAACCCTCAAACTGTCATGGATTCATTTCCTCTCCCACGACTGTAGGACTTAATGGGTCGATTGGGACGTGGAATATTTTTTCAAGATTGAATATTCTGAGGCATAGCTGCAGTTGCCACTGGACGAGCAGTCTAAGCAATATATCGTGATCAACACTCACCTTCGTTTGTTCCAGTTTCAAAGACTACCACTTGGAAGTTTTTCAGCTCTCGTTATTTTTCAACGGTTCCTGGAACAATTAGCAGTTCAAGTTCCTTCTTGTAAAACCACTTGGATGATATTGTTGTCGTTGGTCATATACCTGCTGAACATCTGGCAATTTCAGTTTGCTTGTTTGAAGTTTTTTCTGCAGCTAGCTTAAAGTGCATCAAGGAAAAACGCTGCTTCTTCCTTGAAAAACTTGAATCTTTAAGACGTTATACATGCCCAGTGTATTCATTCGGCTGATTTGTACTGTCATGAGTTTAACGATATGTTGGAGCCATGTAACTTTAAGCAGCTCCAAGACGTCGTGTGGAAGATTACTATTAGGTTAAATTCTTTTGCAAAATGCTACTTCACTGAACTGGCTGGATCAGAAGGTATTCTGTTTGTGTGATCCCAAGAATGTCAGGACATATTTCACCAATTAAGGGACGAGTTATTGAGCCATCATTGTTTGATTAATTTTGATCCAATTAAGCCAGTTTGTGTTAGCTGTGGATACATCGCCTTATGGTATTGGAACTGCACTCACCCACTGAAAAGGTTCTGGTGATAGTCCAATTGCCTATGCCTTGAAAAATATTACCAACGTGCAGCGTAATTACACTCAGATTGAACGGGAGGTGCTCGCTATTGTCTGTGGTGTTATCAGGTTCCACCAATATTTGAGTGGTGGGAAGTTCTAGTTGATTACAGATCATCGGCCTTTAAGGGCTTCGTTCAGTGTTTCCAAGACTGTCGCTCCACAGACACAGGAAAAATGGCGAACGTTGGGCTCAGATATTGTCTATTTATCAGCAAGAGTTTTTGTACAGCCCCAATGCCCCATAAACGAACTGCTGACATATCTGTTACCAGTCAGTACCGACACAGTGTTCAGGATTTTGAAAGGCTTCAAACTTTTACCCTCAATTTTTGGTGTACTGTAACAGCAGCTGCTTCTGAACCAGATTTTCAAGATGTTTTACTGCCTGTGTGGTCAGGTGTTCTGCTGTTGCACATACACACACAGCTGAGGCGCTTGTTGTGATTTTTCGCTCTCTCCAGCAGGAAATTTTGCCTTTGTTCACTCAAGATCATTGGGGCGTAGTTCACACGAAGCATCTTCCCGACGTCATTAAATCTGGTAGCACGTGGATGGCCAGACTGTTCAAATGTGACCTCTCACTGTAAGGTTTGTGCACAACATCAGTCACCATCACCGTAACGTTTTTTTGAGAAGCCATGTTTCACTGGACCATGGACAAAGCATCCATATTGACGAATACGAAATTGCACTGTCCCTGTCTCTGAAGGAACAGGCACTGCAGCGACTACAGCTGCTATGAAAGACACGAAATGTATTTGCACTTGCGAATGTAATCCACCTCCAGGTGCACAATGGAATAACAATACTGAGAATTTGTGCTGGATCCAGATTTCCTGCTTTACATTAGAGATCACTTAACTGCTTCACCTATCTGAGCATATATCACAGCAATACCCAATCTTCCATATGTCATTGTCCATATCTTATACACTCCTGGAAATGGAAAAAAGAACACATTGACACCGGTGTGTCAGACCCACCATACTTGCTCCGGACACTGCGAGAGGGCTGTACAAGCAATGATCACACGCACGGCACAGCGGACACACCAGGAACCGCGGTGTTGGCCGTCGAATGGCGCTAGCTGCGCAGCATTTGTGCACCGCCGCCGTCAGTGTCAGCCAGTTTGCCGTGGCATACGGAGCTCCATCGCAGTCTTTAACACTGGTAGCATGCTGCGACAGCGTGGACGTGAACCGTATGTGCAGTTGACGGACTTTGAGGGAGGGCGTATAGTGGGCATGCGGGAGGCTGGGTGTACGTACCGACGAATTGCTCAACACGTGGGGCGTGAGGTCTCCACAGTACATCGATGTTGTCGCCAGTGGTCGGCGGAAGGTGCACGTGCCCGTCGACCTGGGACCGGACCGCAGCGACGCACGGATGCACGCCAAGACTGTAGGATCCTACGCAGTGCCGTAGGGACCGCACCGCCACTTCCCAGCAAATTAGGGACACTGTTGCTCCTGGGCTATCGGCAAGGACCATTCGCAACCGTCTCCATGAAGCTGGGCTACGGTCCCGCACACTGTTAGGCCGTCTTCCGCTCACGCCCCAACATCGTGCAGCCCGCCTCCAGTGGTGTCGCGACAGGCGTGAATGGAGGGACGAATGGAGACGTGTCGTCTTCAGCGATGAGAGTCGCTTCTGCCTTGGTGCCAATGATGGTCGTATGCGTGTTTGGCGCCGTGCAGGTGAGCGCCACAATCAGGACTGCATACGACCGAGGCACACAGGGCCAACACCCGGCATCATGGTGTGGGGAGCGATCTCCTACACTGGCCGTACACCACTGGTGATCGTCGAGGGGACACTGAGTAGTGCACGGTACATCCAAACCGTCATCGAACCCATCGTTCTACCATTCCTAGACCGGCAAGGGAACTTGCTGTTCCAACAGGACAATGCACGTCCGCATGTATCCCGTGCCACCCAACGTGCTCTAGAAGGTGTAAGTCAACTACCCTGGCCAGCAAGATCTCCGGATCTGTCCCCCATTGAGCATGTTTGGGACTGGATGAAGCGTCGTCTCACGCGGTCTGCACGTCCAGCACGAACGCTGGTCCAACTGAGGCGCCAGGTGGAAATGGCATGGCAAGCCGTTCCACAGGACTACATCCAGCATCTCTACGATCGTCTCCATGGGAGAATAGCAGCCTGCATTGCTACGAAAGGTGGATATACACTGTACTAGTGCCGACATTGTGCATGCTCTGTTGCCTGTGTCTATGTGCCTGTGGTTCTGTCAGCGTGATCATGTGATGTATCTGACCCCAGGAAAGTGTCAATAAAGTTTCCCCTTCCTGGGACAATGAATTCACGGTGTTCTTATTTCAATTTCCAGGAGTGTATATTCCGCGCCGGCCATCCTGATTTAGGTTTTCCGTTATTTCCATAAATCGCTCCAGGCAAAATGTCGGGATGGCTCCTTTGAAAGGGTACAGCCGGCTTCCTTCCCTGTCCTTCCCTAAACCGATGAGACCGATGATCTCGCAGTTTGGTCTCTTCCCCCAGACAACCCAACCCCATATCTTATACCTGTCCTCGTATACCCTTTTAATGTTATTTCTGTACAGCAGAGACATTTTATTTGTAAGTCGCTATCTCAGAATTGTCCGATAAATATGAAATTGCAGTGCATGCATGTCTGAAGGAATACTGCATCCTATACGCCATGGTCCAATCTCATACTTAACATACGTGTTATGAGACAAGGATGATTCTAACGCTACATGCCATTGTTTAACGCAACTACCCATTAAGACGGACCAAATGTGAAAATTTTGATTGAACTGATTGAACCATAGATGCAATGTTAGTTCCTCAAGACGACAGAGCTTCTGTTTACATAGCAAGCATCATCCAGGGCTTTTTTTGTAACCACAAAGATTAATTGTCACCACTCTGCGGGACACCACAGTCACCAGATCTCAATATAATTGAGTCTTTGTGGTCCATTCTGAAGAGAAAGACGCTTGACCGCTATCCTCTTCCATAATCGTTACCCCAAACTTGCCACTGCAAGATGAATGGTATAAGATTCCCTGAAAACCACTCAGGACCTGTATTTATCCATTCTGAGATGACTGAAAGATTTATCGAACTCCAGCTGGTTTCCTACACCATATAAAATACAGGGTGATTCAAAAAGAATACCACAACTTTAAAAATGTGTATTTATTGAAAGAAACATAATATAACCTTCTGTTATACATCATTACAAAGAGTATTTAACAACGTTTTTTTTTCACTCAAAAACAAGTTCAGAGATGTTCAATATGGCCCCCTCCAGACACTCGAGCAATATCAACCCGATACTCCAACACGTTCCACACTCTCTGTAGCATATCAGGCGTAACAGTTTGGATAGCTGCTGTTATTTCTCGTTTCAAATCATCAATGGTGGCTGGGAGAGGTGGCCGAAACACCATATCCTTAACATACCCCCATAAGAAAAAATCGCAGGTGGTAAGATCAGGGCTTCTTGGAGGCCAGTGATGAAGTGCTCTGTCACGGGCTGCCTGGCGGCCGATCCATCGCCTCGGGTAGTTGACGTTCAGGTAGTTACGGACAGATAAGTGCCAATGTGGTGGCGCTCCATCCTGCTGAAATATGAATTGTTGTGCTTCTTGTTAGAGCTGAGGGAACAGCCAATTCTCTAACATCTCCAGATACTGTAGTCCAGTTACAGTAGCACCTTCGAAGAAAAAGGGACCAAAAACTTTATTGACTGAAATGGCACAGAAAACGTTCACCTTAGGCGAGTCACGTTCATACTGAGTTGTTTCCCGCGGATTCTCAGTGCCCCATATACAGACATTGTGACGGTTTACTTTCCCGTTAGTGTGGAAAGTTGCTTCATCACTAAACACAATCTTTGAAACGAAAGATTCATCTGTTTCCATTTGAGCAAGGATAAAATCACAGAAATCGATTCTTTTAATCTTATCAGCTGCAGACAGTGCTGGAACCAATTTCAGACGATAAGGTTTCATAACTAACCTTTTTCGTAGGACTCTCCATACAGTTGATTGTGGAATTTGCAGCTCTCTACTAGCTCTGCGAGTCGATTTTCCTGGGCTGCGAACAAATGCTTGCTGGATGCGTGCTACATTTTCATCACTCGTTCTCGGCCGTCCAGAACTTTTCCCTTTGCACAAACACCCATTCTCTGTAAACTGTTTATACCAACGTTTAATACACCACCTATCAGGAGGTTTAACACCATACTTCGTTCGAAATACACGCTGGACAACTGTCGTCGATTCACTTCTGCCGTACTCAATAACACAAAAAGCTTTCTGTTGAGCGGTCGCCATCTTAGCATCAACTGACGCTGACGCCTAGTCAACAGCGCCTCAAGCGAACAAATGTACAACTAAATGAAACTTTATAGCTCCCTTAATTCGCCGACAGATAGTGCTTAGCTCTGCCTTTTGTCGTTGCAGAGTTTTAAATTCCTAAAGTTGTGGTATTCTTTTTTGAATCACCCTGTGTGATAATGTTTTGTGTTCTTGTCGTTTCCATATTTTTGTCTGCCACCTCTATATGGAAAGGGACAGAGTGGCGTCTGGTGAGTGGAGTGTCTAGTAGGTGACACTTTGTGGTGCTCTCGGTATATACATTGTGGCTGTGTACAGAAGGCCTCTCTTCTTTGGGGACGAATCTGGTATATGCACATATATTGCACCTCCTGGCATTTGCCCGCAGCACCAGGGAAAACACATCCAAAATCTCGGTGATAAGACGTCCACCCTCATATGGTCCTTTCGTCCGTTGGCTACAGCTGGACTCTACTGCCGGTGGCCAAGTCGGCAGTGCCTGTTGGCCATATACGCACGCCCACTACCGTCTGGCAGCAGTGCAGCGATGTGAGCTGGGAAGGAGAATATGCTGGAGTTCTGCCTTTATGTCAATGAGGATGTTGCGGCTTCAGTTGATTCTAAGACGCGCTGTGATACAGTTTTGAATTTTTATCTCAAACATCACGTTGCCTTGCTGCTGTGTAACTTTGCCTAGTGCCAAAATTTCTTTCCCTATCTATACAACGAAATGGGTTCCGTGTCATTTAAAATACCTTTGTCTCTGCTGTTCCTGGGGCGTGTTTTGAGGATGTACGAATGGCTTTAAAATCGACATTATTGTGCGACGTTATCCCCCTGGCGATTTTCCGCCATCTATATCCCACGCCGACTGAATGGACTACTTAAAGTGACTATGTGCGGTACATCTGTGAATCATCGCCCCCTTCCCCCCCCCCCTCGCCCCTTGATCCGCGCTGGTAGCGGAATCGACAGTCCTTAAGGGAAGGAGTGTGCAGCCGGTGCGAGATCCAGTAGTGGAGGCCGGAGAGGCAACCACTGATGTCTCGGTATACGAGTAGCGCTGGCTTGTGAAAGTAATTGTCTGGTGAACAACACTGGTATGGTTTTGGACTAAGTCATTGCTTACCAGGATCGATGATTTAACCTACATGTGGAGATGTCTTTGTGAACTGAGACGTGTAAGGTTGAACATTGTTGAACTTCATTACGGCCGGCCGAAGTGGCCGTGCGGTTAAAGGCGCTGCAGTCTGGAACCGCAAGACCGCTACGGTCGCAGGTTCGAATCCTGCCTCGGGCATGGACGTTTGTGATGTCCTTAGGTTAGTTAGGTTTAACTAGTTCTAAGTTCTAGGGGACTAATGACCTCAGCAGTTGAGTCCCATAGTGCTCAGAGCCATTTGAACCATTTTTGAACTTCATTACAGAAATAATACGATACTATATTGTTAGCCAGCAAAGGACAGGTTTGGTACGTCAACTTTAACATTCCTACATTGAATAATTTTGCTGCGTTGATGTACGTTCGACATTGAGTGGCTTAGCTTACTGATGTATTAGAAGTGCTCAAATTATTCACTCTATAGATACTAACGCCGATAGGCGTGGTTGTATCCCGTAACTGACAGTATGTGAAGTTATTCTGTGCCGTCTAATACTGTTCTCAGCTGACCGTAGTCTTACTGAATTTCACATTATTGCCTACATTTTTTGTTCTGATACAGCATATGCTACTGTGTGTGGGAAAAGGTAGTGGGAGAACGAAAACTTTTACTACTCGTTGTCATAGGTACACAGACATTCGTAAACGATCGCTACTAACACTCACGTTGGGGAGAGGGGGGTTGGGGGGAGGAGGGGGAAAGGTTGAATTAATACTGTGTATTGTGTACGCGTGAGCTCACATAAAGCTACTAACATTGTGTGAGTCGTTAACTGTTCATGAGCACTGACGTGTAATTGCCACGACGAATAAAATAGAGAACAAGGGAATCCTTGTTAAGGCTGTTATCGTAATTATCTTGTAACTTGGGACTTGCAGTCGTCATCAGTTGCAAGGCTTTCGTTTTCCAAGTGTTAACTATAGTTTTTTCTGGTTGTGTAAAGAAATGTCTAACTTATTAGGTGCTGGATAGCCATTGGAAGTCCACCAAATATTTCGCTGTGAAATGACACGATGTCAGTTGGCACTGACTGGGAAGTCACGGCTGTTAACAATACCTATTAGCAATACAATGCCCGCAGCAGACTGGAGCTGCTTGATTGTGTAGTCTGATGTTCGGTCATAGGAAATTGTCTCACTTTGGCGGAGCCTTGAGTTTTAGAATAGTTTAAACCATTAACATTGCATTTGAATGTATATTAAGTTTTGAATATATACTTGCTGTCAAGGTGTGTATATGGTCTCTTAAAAGTTTATTGTTCTGTACTTATATGGATTACTCATGGAGTTTGTTCAAATAATTACCATATGATTCAAGAAGAAAAAGTTACCTTTACACAGTGTCATAAGAATTTAGAAGTGTTGCAAGGATTTATTGCCGAATAAATGTGTTCTTGCGAATGTCTTTTTAATTTTATCTTTTTAAATTCGACTGATTGTATCATGGTTCTTGTGAGTGATTTTAATCACTTGAGTGTAAAAAATTAGAAAAGTGTAATAATTGATAGTTTTAGTAAATTTGTCGAAGTGTTGGTCTGCCTTTTGACACCCAGTGCACACTCCACTACCCACTTTGAACAATAGATAAAACTGTGGCACTTTGGTACAAGTTTGCAGTCAAATTTGAATTCCGTGGGGTATCTTTCACAGTGTCGTGATTGCTTAAATGAAGAAAAACATACAGCTTCAGTCGAATCAAAATTTTTATTCTGCCTTAATGGCACTTGTGGAAGAAAATCTGGATTCTCATGTTGGAAGCGGACCAGAAAATTAGTGTATTGTCATACTGTGACAAAATAGCAGCAAGCCTGTAATCGTTGAACTGTCCTGGCACTAACAGTATTATTTCGTCCAAAGACTGGCCCAAAGACTGGACCCAAAGGATTGTCATCTGTAAGGAGAACTCAAAAATTTAACATCGAAAATATTCTCAAAGCTTCCATCTGAATTTCACAGTACTTTCTCTGAGCAACTGTCAGAGTTCTTGACTCGAACTATTTTGGCGCTCAAAACTGTGTTGTCTGTGTGACAAAAGGGTGCCGATTTTGTGTTTGGGAAGGACCTAGTGCAGTTGCCAACATTTTATTTAGATCATGTGATGTAACACATTTGGCATCCATAAAACGTTATTTAAGTTTGGGAAATTCAATATGGCAATCACATTTCCAATTTCATTTTGTGCCTTTAAGTGAAGTGGTTCATTTATGGATGCTGCGTATGGAAAGATCTTTCTGCAAATAATTAATTTGTTCTAATATACCATGCAATTGCTTCACATCTTTGTGAGGTACAAGATTTTTAATTGCTTCAGTATATAGCAGCGTATGTCTCATGCAATATTCAAACAGAACGTGTCCTGAGTACAGCACTTTGCACTGGAAGAATACGCACTTGTTCATTTTAAGCTTTAAATCCGTTGCTTGTAAAACTTGCACTGCTGAACAACCACGAATAAGTGAACCAATAGTTGCTACATAAGGCAATGCTGTTAATAATAATGGAAGAAATCCATATTCGTGTTGTGTTAGTCCTTGACCTTCTTTCTTTTTGTTAGATATTCGATAATCTTTTTCACAGTGGGAATACCTAATGTGACAAGTAAATTGCTACTAGGTTTTGAATGCTGTGCTAAGACATTTTTGCTACTGCTTTCTCTTTCCTTCTTTTGTGTACATCAGTCAAAAATGTTTCAATACCATTTAATTGTTCATTATTCAATTAAAATTGAATTGATTTCAGTTTAGTAATACCACTTTGTAGCAAAGTATAATGATTTGAAAAGTTATTCATTGATATAGATAAAATTTTTTAAAGAGAAATAACATTTTAAAAACGCAGTGTTTCACTGTTATTGAAATTTCTATAATTCTGTTGTACATAATTTCATAAAAGCTTCATGAAATTGCTTTTGCTTACTATGGTATATTCTCATTCACAGTTCATTTCTATTTTTTGCAATTTCATACCACTCCGGATCTTCATGTGTCTATGGTAATAATTTCTTCTAGATTTGTGTTTCCTCTCTAGGTGTTGTCTCTTTGCATAGTTTTAAGGATATGCTGAAAGTACTTTCAATGAAATTGGTTTATCTTACTTTTCTGTTTTATTCTGCTCTTCAGTTCTAAGTACTTTCCTTGATGAAACAATATCAGATGTCAAAGGTTCACTTACAAAACTCTCAGTTTCTAAATTTCTCATATGAGCTGAAATTGGTTTTTGAGTTTCTTTTCTAGCATCATCTCAATGATCTGTCATTTTTAAACATAATTTGGTAGTTTCACTTCCAATATATATTTTATTGCTTGTAATCTTATATACTGTGCCACATATAACATTCATTTAAATACTACAATTTTTGTCACAACAAAATACTAATTTTATAATTCTGATCCATTTTCATCAACATTAATGCCCATATGTAGTTTTCGTTTATCTTACATTACTCCTCTAAATGCAGTAGTTGCAATTTTCTGTTTAAAACTAGAACCTGCACTGCACATTTTTTCTCTCCACATTTTGGAGCTCTTTATCTGCTTGGTGTCTAGATTGTAAACCTTTATGATCATAATAGGCAATATCTTGTTGCTTGTATGCTTAATATAGCGGATTAATTCCTATATCTCCACATGCTAGTCTTTCTTCAAGCTTAGTAAATGGTTTGCAGTAATTGTATCCTGGTAGGTGCATCTCTGGCACTGGTAAATTATTTAAAGTCCAATTTACTTGACCTTTTCCATATTTCTCACTTTTCCAAATTGTATGTGGTAAATTATTCAAAAATGTAATGTAATATGAAATACCTTTGAGATTGTTATCAACAAAATTCACTAAATTTGTATGTTAACATCTGTTTTATTCCAACTTTTTCATTAGGATAATTTTTATTTCCAGTCAATTCTTCTCCATAAATTACTGTTAATCAATCGATTAAATCACTAACATCTTTCAACCAAACATATATGATGGGGTTTTCCGAAAATTTCTTTACTAAATCTTTACAGATTTTCTGGGGTGATCTTATTTCTTACTGACCTGAAGAATCAGTAGCTGATTTTCTAAACTTTTTGAAATAGTCATAAGGAATCCTTTTTATCAAATATCTATACTGATTGCCTGTACTCAATTTTATTTTATTTGGGCTACTCCCAAAATATAATGTTCCTGATTGGCATAATACATCTGCATGATTAGATAAATCAACATCATAAATTTTTCTCCCATATCATTCACAGTAATCTTTCAGTTAAAAGATTCTTTAAACCATTTGTTCCTTCATATATCTTTTCCCAAATAACTAATTTATGTCCATTGAATTCAGCTGGTAACTTACCGAAAGAGTTAAGTATAAAATGGAACTCCAAATACTTCATCTTTACTATGATTAGTATATTATAATATTCTTTCACTAGCATTTATTTTTTGAAAATCACCATACATTATTTTTCAACAGTGCCTGTGTTGTTTTTACTTTTAGTCTCTTCTTCATACTTTTCCAATACATCCTGTATTTCTGGTTCACTTGATGTATTATCACAATGTGGACTTTCATAAGATTTGATTTCTGGTATATCTCCAAAATCTTCTAGGTGAGGACATTATGTAATCTTGCCTTTTCTGTTTCGTTCATTAACTTTTAACACATTATCATCTAATCTTTGGTTGCATCTTTAACTTATTCAGTAGTATCCATAACTGGCTGATCTTTTTTATACTTTTCATATTCTATTCTTGAACTTTTTCCCAAAGCTTCAATTGTTGTTCCTTTTCTTCAGCTTTCTTTCTCCTTCATTTACCTCGTTTAACGACATCTGGTTAGTATTTTGCAATGATTTATTAAATGTGAAAAACATTAATTAAACATTTTTAAATGTTTATGATCAACATTTAACGATTTTGTACCAGCTAGAGCTCACACTTGGCTTGATTAACGTTTATGTTTTTATGAAATTCTGTATTTCATTTCCAAACTTAGCTTCATTTGGTTTTCTAGTCACATCTATCATAAAAAATCCAAACTCCTCATTCTCACATTTCTTTAAAATCATCAAACTATAAATAACAATGAACAAACTCTCAACAAATGTGGATTAACTTTGTGTCATCTTGTCTGAAAATATTTAAATAATTAATATTATCTCTGACTGATTTTTTGTTATTTTTGAATAATGGAGATGAATAAAAACAATCTATTCCTTTACATGTTTATGTAGCAAAATATTCTCTAACTATATCCTGATTTTCAAGAATACAATCATCAAATGCTACTATTGAATTATCTAGACATATCTAATGGAATAGTTTCATTATTACTTTCGTTAAAAGAAGTTACTTTTTCATCAATTTATTTTCAATTTTTCAAATCTTTTTATAAAGTCTTGATATTTTGGTTGATTTAAACTTTTTTGAATTAACTTACTAATTATTAATTTTAATCCTGGTCAACCTTTCTAGAGCGAGAATATAGTTGATGATCAATAACATAGTTTTTACACAACCACTTGGTCCTATTATTGCACAAGGAATAGAATTTGGTAAGAACTTAACACTTTTGTTTTTGATTTTTTCTGGAATTCTTATTTTGTATTCCAAATCAATCATTTACTTAAATAAATTTTTGCTATTATAAATGGAATGCCTATTTCAATTGAATGCTAAGTCATCGGTTCTGAAAAAAAGATTGACTGTATCTATATGAGGCAGTTTTACTAATGCCTCATTACTTGGTATTTATGCTACATTTAACTACAAATACTACATTGAAATATAAACTTATATTGTGATGGGGAAACAATAGAAATTCCTATAGGTGAGTATGGTTTAAAAAAATTAGAAAAATTTATTCATTCGAAAAATCCAAATATACATATTAAGGTGGATGATATTTTAAATAGAAATGTTGTAGAAAGTGATGTAAAAACTCTACATGGATATAAAAGATAGTATTTGTCGTATATTTGGATATAGTAACCTAGTTGATGAACCTAATGATACAACTGTTGCTAACATTTTCCTAAAATTATTCCATTTGAATTAATAAAAATAAATTTTAATCTAGTTGATGGAATGTTTATTAAAAATAATGATCATTTTCATAGAGAAACTGATATTATTTCTTCATTCCAACCAAATGCTGAATTTGGAGGGGCAATATTTTATAAACCCCATTATCCTGTAGATATTACTATTTTTGATCCTTTTCAAGATTTAGAAATCACTCTGACCAATGAAAATAGCAATCAGATTGACTCTAATGATGCTTGTGTAACAGTCCTTTTAAAACAGGTCTAATAAATTTTATCCTTAATAAATAATGAACAAAATCGAGAATTATCAGTTTTATGCATTCCCTGTGGATGAGAAGGCAAAAAATTATTAAAATGCCACCAACAACAATGCAGAGATTGAAATAAATATTGCTGATGGATGGCTTCATCCAAATCATGCACAATTATACATGAACTTTAGAACTGTCATAGCTGATCCAGATGGATCAGAATCAGATTATCCAACATGTGACAGAAATTATGTGACAAAATTATTTGACTTTGTGACCACAACAAAATGAGGTAATATTTTATCTAGAATCTAACATCCTTTTATTTCATCAACAGCCATATTGTATTTGACTTCATATGTTATTGATAAAATAAACTTGGAAGACATATTCTTAATAATGGAAAAATAAGGAGTAAGAAAAACGAAGTATTCTATCCACTTGGACTACTTCGTGGCTTTTTTAAAGATTATAAAGAAATAATGTGAGAAGGAGATTTAACAGTAACTCTTACTAGGTCTTCTAGTTCTGCAGATGCAATTCTTAGGTGGCAGGATTATAATGATTGATATTACAGATACACCTCCTAAGAAAAGAAAAAATGTAATAGAATTAATGGAAATTCATGTACCAATTGTTTAAATATGAACCACATTACAAGTTAGAACAATGAGATAATATTCTGAAAAATCCAAAATTTTTGATATCATTTTATGAACTAAAAACTTTAGAAGTTGCACAGTTTCCAACTTGGTATCACAAATTACTATAACTCTGCAGAATTTGATATGTCATATTTCTTATTTGTTACATATCAGACAAATCGTAAAATTGATATGTTACTTGACTTAGCATTGTTGGACTATATTAATCTACAGAGAATGTACTTGAAAAATGGGAGGAACGAAATTTTCCCACAGGGGATGTGGAATATAAATCCTCCAAATAATTTCCTCAAAGCATATCAGACATATCTCGATTTTAAATGAGTTACACTAATCATATCAGACACTGGCATAACTGCATATAATCTCACAATGACACATAGGTAAGTTTGTTCGAGAAGCAATAATTTTTGAGAATGGAACATGACAGAAGGTGTAGAGAGGGTGTATTAATCATTTCTTCCGCCACATCAATTTTGTACCAATGTTGGAAGCAGTAAATTCCAGCATTGGCTATAAAGTGTGATTTGAGAAAGAAGGAGTGTTTAAAATTTAATTTTTTTTCATCATTGTCTCTGTTTACATACACTGAACTACTGGACTTGATAGGATAAATGTTAATTCATTCTGTCTGTGCATTAGCAAAAGATGGGTATTTTTGGATTTGCACACGATGTAAAAATATTACCCGAAAATTAAAGTTACTTTTGAATGTGTTATAACTAAATTACATTTACAATCGCCAGTTTGTAAAAACTTCATGGCAGCTTAAGAAGAAAGAATTAGAAAAAGTTGGGGTTAGGAATAAATTTCTTATATTCACCATAATTCATTTTATTTACTTTCTTACATTCACCTTTTAAAAATAATATTAAACCTATCTATGTGACCAACATCACTTGCAGAAAGAATATTGTAGTTTCACAGAAAACGACTATGAAACTTTCTGCCACTTTTAATGAAAAAATTTCTTCAGATTCTTTAGTGTATGTAACAATGAATGGTAAGAACAATTTAACTTATAATCCACAGCACAGAACACTTACTGAAAATTTGTAACTACATAAATTCTTTGCTTAAAAATTAAGTAAAAAAATTAGTAAAAGTTACAGAAATATTTACATCATATTTGCAATTAACTTTGAAGTATTTTCAGAAATATAGAAAAAATAAAAACTGAAATATTTAGTATATCACATTTTGAATTTTCAGAATCTGTTAATATTTGTGCGAGTTTGATGCTTTTCAGGTGGCCGACTGCTATGAGAGTTTACAGCCAGTGTTGGTCTGGCAACATGTGCCCTATAGATAAGATAATACTAACCTTGTGCAACACTTCCAACAGTGCTAACAAGTCCATGAACTGCCTGTCTTGGTTTCATCTCACATACACAATTTCTTGCACCTTTAACTATACAGTTCATAACTTCATTCAGAAGTGTCACTGATGTATGCTTCACTGAAAATAATAGGGGGACATGTTTCACTTCAAAACAAATTAATTATTTTTTAAAGTTGTTTTCAGTCTTCATACATGTAGTTTACACTTCATCTCTTCAAATTTAGTACCAAAATCTGAGGAAAATCATATATTTTCATCCAAAATAACCTCATGAAAGCAGTGTTTTTTATAATGTACTTTGTCACTTGACTACCAACTATACATACAATCTTAGATCTTCTGTACTCTGTCAAACTTTTTAACCATATACATAGACTAGAGTCATCAACGTGTCAGTGGTGTGGAGGGGAGCTAGCCATTTGACGAACCATTTTCTATTTTCGCTTCTTTATGACTCTTCACCATCCTATGGGTTGGTTTAAGACCTGTCCTTAAAGAGTGGGTGGTGTGTTTCAGCCTGAGAGATAGGAGCACTCTGGTAACTCAGAAGCAGGTCTCCATGATGTGCTAAGATAGAGAAGGTCAGAGATTGGAAGCTCAGTCTATAGGAATAACCTAGTGGAAGATGTTTGAAAGGAAACGTTTTGCACTTTTTTAGAATGCATTTTTTAATGAATACCATGATCTGGAATTCACACTGAAAAATTATTGAACGTTTTATTTTTCCTATTACATTTTACAATCTTCAAATGGAGAATGCCAAACAGTTAAAGCAGTGTGGTGACAGTCTAGAGAAAAACAATATAAATGAATTTCATAAAGATAAGTATCGAAAAGATGGGTATTTTTGGATTTGCAAACGATGTAAAAATATTACCCGAAAACTAAAGTTACTTGTGAATGTGTTATAACTGTAAATTACATTTACAATCGCCAGTTCGTAAAAACCTCATGGCTGCTTAAGAAGAAAGAGTTAGAAAAAATTTGGGTAAGGAATAAATTTCTTATATTCACCATGATTCATTTTATTTATTTTCTTAGGTTCACCTTTTTAAAATAATATTAAATTGTTTTCTGACATTCACTTTTTATGAATTATTTTGAAAAATAAATGAAATTATGTGAGTTAGAGCTGAAAATCGGATTATAGTAGGATGATCTTTTAGGATCTAAGCAAGTTTTGTGAGCTAGAGAACGAGGCATGACTGAGCTAGCTCACAGAACTGAGCTAGAACCTACTAAATCATCCGACTGGTAACGAACTGTAGTGAAACTACAGCCATAAAACTTCTGTGATGAGGGCGCAGTCACAAATTAAATAAGGTGAAGATAATGGTTACACCTGGTCAGAGCTAAGTAAACTGTAAATTCCTATCCATAGTCGATTATGTTCGATAAGAATTTTGTGTGTTTGCTAGGCAAAGCTTGAAAATAAGTCAACTAGGCTAAGAGTACTGTAATACTATTGATTTGTGGGCATGTGAACACATTAAGACGTACTGCAGGAAGAGCCCTGCATTAGACAGTCCACATGTGGTACTGTAGGGTGCATGTTATCAACATTGATGATTCAAGCCCACATACTTCGGCTTTTGCTAATGTACAGAGAGAATGAATTAACATTTATCCTAACAAGTCCAGTAGTTCAGCATATGTAAACAGAGATATTGATGAAAAAAAATTAAATTTTAAACACTCCTTCTTTCTCAAATCACACTTTATAGCCAATGCTGGAAATTACTGCTTCAAACATTAGTACAAAATTGACATGGTGGAAGAAATGATTAAGACACCTTCTCTACACCTTCTGTCATGTTCCATTCTCAAAAATTATCGCTAGTCGAACAAACTTACGTGAGGTCGTTACTGATTTGCTATTGTTTCACTAGTGTAGGTTCACAATGGTCCACTTCCGTCCTACGACTATGTGGAAAATTTGCCGTATTCGATGTCCTCTGCCCTGTTCTGACCTATCAGGGATTTTTTTCCTCTCCATTCTAAACTATAGCAGACTGACCATGTGACTTCTAAATTCTGTAATAAATGGTTATTAGTAAGTCTGAAAGGTTAGCATAACGAATAAATTGAAGTACAGTCGTGCTCAAAAGTATCCGAACGACCTGATTGCATTTCGCCTGATTCGCATGCAACCCATATAACGCAGCTGTCTAGCAGGACCTCTAAACGCTCCTTGGTACAGTCGTTTGACTATTGAAAATGGTTCCAACAAATCACCACTAGAAAACGCTACTCTCTATCGCAATAACTCAAGATGTAAAGTAATACCACGATACTACAAATATCAGGGAACACCTTATCACAGGTAAGACTGTCCTTAAGGCTTGTGAGCTCACATTTATTACAATGAATGACATACCTGAAATGTTACCACTCTCATTATTACGTCAGATAGGTAATGAACGTAGTAAGTTCGTCGTATTCATGATTTCCTCTTCAAAGTAACATACCGTACTTATTATTTAACACAAAATGACACTAAAAATTTAAGTTATTCTCGAGCAGCTAGTTGAGAATAAGTATGAACTTCTAATGACACAACGAACCGTCTCGTTCTGCATATGGATTCAAATCCAGGTCATGCAGACTAAGCAAAGATTTCGTAACTGACGGAAACTAACAGTCATTCCTGAGTAGGCATACAGAGAGTGATATACCTCGATTTTAGACAGTATGAGTTAGCAAATATCAACTTTAAATTACATAACGCAAACATTTTTAACGAACGGGAATTCCTACCCAGCACCCATTGTCCCTGTTAACGAACTACGAGAGATGTTAAATATTGTTTCTTAACAAGTAACCTATTTGAAAAGCATTGAGGTAAAGCTTTGTGTTGGACAAGGATTCGAACCCAGAACCTAATCGGATAGACGTCGAAGCACAATCAACTGTGACATATCGCATTTTCTCGGCAGTAGCTAGATGTTTTAACTGAAATGACGAGGCGAAACATTAATTTTTTCCTTCCCAGGACTCCAACCCAGCACCTATCTCTGTTTTATTCTAGAGAAAACGAACGTTTAATATGGGTTTGTTGCACCAGCAGCGACATGTGAGCATGTTTGAATTAGAAATAATATGACGAAGAGTTCAGTGCTGACTGGGAATAGAGACCCCACACATATCGTTGTTGACTACACACAAAGAGAGGTCAGCTACCGAATTTTTCTCCACCAGCAGCTCGGAATAACAGTGATCTCGCAAATAGTTCTGTGTCTCACTGGGAGTCAAAAACGTCAATTATCGTTAGTGTTAACAACAAATTAAAATACATTGTGGTTGTTGTTGTGGTCTTCAGTCCAGAGACTGGTTTGATGCAGCTCTCCATGCTACTCTATCCTGTGCAAGCTTCTTCATCTCCCAGTACTTACTGGAACATACATCCTTCTGAATCTACTAATTGTATTCATCTCTTGGTCTCCCTCTACGATTTTTACCCTCCACACTGCCCTCCAATGCAAAATTTGTGATGCTCTGATGCCTCAGAACATGTCCTACTAACCGGTAACTTCTTCTTGTCAAGTTGTGCCACAAACTCCTCTTCTCCCCAATTCTATTCAATACCTCCTCATTAGTTATGTGATCTACCAATCTAATCTTCAGCATTCTTCTATAGCACCACATTTCGAAAGCTTCTATTGTCTTCATGTCCAAACTATTTATCGTCCATGTTTCACTTCCATACATGGCTACACTCCATACAAATACTTTCAGAGACGACTTGCTGACACTTAAATCTATACTCGATGTTAACAAATTTCTCTTCTTCAGAAAGGCTTTCCTTGCCATTGCTAGTCTACATTTTATATCCTCTCTACTTCGACCGTCATCAGATATTTTGTTCCCCAAATAGCAAAACTCCTTTACTACTTTAAGTGTGTCGTTTCCTAATCTAATTCCCTCAGCATCCCCCTACTTAATTCGACTACATTCCATTATCCCCGTTTTGCTTTTGTTGATGTTCGTCACATCCTCCTTTCAAGACACTGTCCATTAAAAATCGAAATTATTATCCACCAGGAGATAGGTGTTCTCATGCTAGATCTTGATGATACACAGTGAAATCTTTAGTGCCGGGCAAGGATTAGAACCATTTACGCGCAATATATGGAGATGTTGCGGATTCTGCGGTTTTGAACACACTACTAATTGTAGCCGAGCTGTATTTTCACGAAGGGGTCAAATTCCGCGTTAAGGGCGGTCTGAGTTGCATTCCCAGGTCAGAACTAATTTTATCGACATACAGAAGCTCAGATAAAAGATGGAGTAAGTGTCCTGCGACCCTACATAGCGTTTGTTTCGCCACTAGAACTAAATAAGTCGTATAAGAAAGGTTACTGGTGATACAGTTTCTACATGTGGCCACTCCAGACTTTATTGTGGCTCAACCTAACGTCTACTTGGTAGAGAAGGAATATCATTTTTAAAGTGAATTTCAGACCACAATGCCATTATATCTTCTTCCCCTGGTGTAGCCAGAAGAGAATGAAATCTGTCTCTCCGTATCTAAAATCACTGACCGAAGTTGGAATCGAACCCCGACCATAGATATGTGAACCTATCAGCAGCCCAACAGACCACCAAACGCTCTGCTGAGTGTCTCATTTTGCTATGATAACGCAGTTGTGCCACACTGGCTGAGAATTCTGACACACAAGCTCCCTGTATCAATTTGCAGCATATTCAGTAAATTCGTTTACTTGGTTGAGCTAATCACCAGGAACTAGCCGCCTTGGCTACCCAGTGCATACATTCAACTTTATTTTGTAATCACCGAACTAAAATCACTTAACTGCCACCTACACAGAACTGCCAACAGTGTAGGATGCAGTAATTTTAATAGGAAGTGTTCCTCTCCACTTGAGCTACTCTATTGCGCTATCTGTTTGTTGAAAACGCCGTGCAGTGCAAAAGAAGAGGTATAACTGTTGTCTCTCATAAGTATTGACGTGGCCATACGCATTACCCCACAGCGCTGTGGAATGTGGAAGTTCTGGATCTGTTATAGCTACGTCTCAGCTAGTAGCGTAATGCTAAGTATCGCGAGATGTAGATAAGATGTCTCGAGTTCGAGTACATTCACTGCTGCATTTTTTAAAACGCAATTCTGCTGTCTGCTAAAGCTATCAATCTAAAGCAGCTTGTCGCATAATTCTCTTCACTTCTCAACCCAAAATCGCCGCATGTGGAAAATGGGCTAACTTCTGCGACATTTTATTCTTTTCAGGTTTAATAGACAACCAGGCAGCTGACGCATATCGAAACTTTTGTAGTATGTATGGGGAGAGCGCATCGTGACAAAATACGTCGGAAAAGTATCTGCTACATTAGCTGTGGTCTGGTAGTGGCATTTTACTTTTCTTCATACCTTGTTTGACAGCTTTAACTCAGAACAAGTTTTCTACATACACTCCTGGAAATTGAAACAAGAACACCGTGAATTCATTGTCCCAGGAAGGGGAAACTTTACTGACACATTCCTGGGGCCAGATACATCACATGATCACACTGACAGAACCACAGGCACATAGACACAGGCAACAGAGCATGCACAATGTCGGCACTAGTACAGTGTATATCCACCTTTCGCAGCAATGCAGGCTGCTATTCTCCCATGGAGACGATCGTAGAGATGCTGGATGTAGTCCTGTGGAACGGCCTGCCATGCCATTTCCACCTGGCGCCTCAGCTGGACCAGCGTTCGTGCTGGACGTGCAGACCGCGTGAGACGACGCTTCATCCAGTCCCAAACATGCTCAATGGGGGACCGATCGGGAGATCTTGCTGGCCAGGGTAGTTGACTTACACCTTGTAGAGCACGTTGGGTGGCACGGGATACATGAGGACGTGTATTGTCCTGTTGGAACAGCAAGTTCCCTTGCCGGTCTAGGAATGGTAGAACGATGGGTTCGATGACGGTTTGGATGTACCGTGCACTATTCAGTGTCCCCTCGACGATCACCAGTGGTGTACGGCCAGTGTAGGAGATCGCTCCCCACACCATGATGCCGGGTGTTGGCCCTGTGTGCCTCGGTCGTATGCAGTCCTGATTGTGGCGCTCACCTGCACGGCGCCAAACACGCATACGACCATCATTGGCACCAAGGCAGAAGCGACTCTCATCGCTGAAGACGACACGTCTCCATTCGTCCCTCCATTCACGCCTGTCGCGACACCACTGGAGGCGGGCTGCACGATGTTGGGGCGTGAGCGGAAGACGGCCTAACGGTGTGCGGGACCGTAGCCCAGCTTCATGGAGACGGTTGCGAATGGTCCTCGCCGATACCCCAGGAGCAACAGTGTCCCTAATTTGCTGGGAAGTGGCGGTGCGGTCCCCTACGGCACTGCGTAGGATCCTACGGTCTTGGCGTGCATCCGTGCGTCGCTGCGGTCCGGTCCCAGGTCGACGGGCACGGTACGTCCACCCGGCCTCCCGCATGCCCACTATACGCCCTCGCTCAAAGTCCGTCAACTGCACATAGGGTTCACGTCCACGCTGTCGCGGTATGCTACCAGTGTTAAAGACTGCGATGGAGCTCCGTATGCCACGGCAAACTGGCTGACACTGACGGCGGCGGTGCACAAATGCTGCGCAGCTAGCGCCATTCGACGGCCAACACCGCGGTTCCTGGTGTGTCCGCTGTGCCGTGCGTGTGATCATTGCTTGTACAGCCCTCTCGCAGTGTCCGGAGCAAGTAGGATGGGTCTGACACACCGGTGTCAATGTGTTCTTTTTTCCATTTCCAGGAGTGTACATGTAATCAATGAACTGCATGTGCATTTTCAGACTGTTATAGATAACATCAGAGAATTCACATATATCATTGATGATTAACTTCTCTCTCATGTTTACTATTGTTTTAACAACATTAAAGGAAACCTTACGAAAATTGTGAACTGTATTATAAAAAATGAAATAAAACTACCCACGATAACCTTACGACGAAAGTCTGTTTTAATAAAACTGAGTATCCGTACACGAGCGTGCCTCTATCGTCACGAATTGGTAAAATACTACTCACTTAGATTTTGATTGGGTCTGTGTTTGTTTAATTGGTATGCTGTGTCATACTCAAGATGTATGCAAATGTGGCATTTCATAAATAAAGTTATGTATTCCTAGAAACCCAAGATTTGCTTGTCAGCAGCGGAAAGAGGCGTTACCTGTTGTGCACCATTGTAAGTTCTTCACCATTGCACTATGAGCCGAAAGTATTTTCTTGCGATTTCCTTATCGAAGTTTAATCTGACTGTTTGTAGCTCTTTCACAGAAGGGATAAAAACGCTACACTCAGTGAGACTGGAACTGCGAACCATAGCAGACGCGTTTTCACACTTTCCACTTCATTACGAAATATCGTACTCATGATCTATGAAACAAGAATTAATCTAATGTAATCTAATCTAATTACATCATATTGATGACTAGCCATGAAGAGTCATTAATTACCGAAATTTTTGCCAATACCAGTAACCAAATCGAAACTTGAAAATAAAAGACGACAGTTTTTGTAATAAACCGGGACTTCTGTCAAGACCCTTTCGTCCCTGTTAATTAGCAACGAAAAATATCTGATATACCTCTATTATGAAGTAACAAAGTATGCATGCATTTAAAGATGAAGCGCATGATGTGAAGTTCTGTTACAGAAATACGAACCCAACACGGTTCTTTCCCTGTCTACGGAATCCTTTTCATGTTCATATCAAACATCAGCAATTACTCGTAGATTTCATTAAAACTAAAGTAATTGATGAAAACATTACTTAATAACAAAAACGGGCTGCCTTTCTTCATTTACTTGCGGCTAGAAATGGCTATCGGGTACTGTCAAACCAAAAGGCAAGAGATCTTACTGCCTTCCGATATACGTCACTGTCAGCTCTTCCATATGATTTGGTCGACATGACGTGTTTCAAGTTGTGTATGACAGAGAATGTTTTAGAAAATCAATTGTTTTCGTTTACAATAAACTAAAAGATTTTCATCCTAAGCTATCTGTTGTGGGTTGGCAGGAGAGCCAACACCGTGATTATTGGAGGAAGCCGAAAGGCACGCGTTTTAGCTCACGCAAGCTGGCGTGAGGTATTATTTACAATATCAATAGTAACTGGTAATGGCGCCTTGCTAGGTCGTAGCAAATGACGTAGCTGAAGGCTATGCTAACTATCGTCTCGGCAAATGAGAGCGTATTTTGTCAGTGAAACATCGCTAGCAAAGTCGGTTGTACTACTGGGGTGAGTGCTAGGAAGTCTCTCTAGACCTGCCGTGTGGTGGCGCTCGGTCTGCAATCACTGATAGTGGCGACACGCGGGTCCGACGTATACTAACGGAGCGCGGCCGATTTAAAGGCTACCACCTAGCAAGTGTGGTGTCTGGCGTTGACACCACACTATCCAAGTACAAAATTTTCGCAATACTAGTTCAAATTTAATATTCGCTTCTATAATGTAAGAAAGTATTTCACAGTTGCAAAACTCGCATCCGACTTAATTGACCTTACTCTTAGTCGCTGACCATAAATTCTAGCTGAGAGTGACACCAGATTAAGTAAACTAATGTAGCGAAGATTGTTTGCTAGTGCTCTTTCTCATCGGATAATACGCAATTCACTCATTGGGCTCCATAAGTACACTGTAACAGTAATTTCTGTGTGTATGCAATGCATACGGATTATAATTTAGTGGTGCTCTCTCTTCCACTTCTGTGTACAATATGCCTGACCTAAACGGGCCCTTTATCATTACAGGCCCTGGGCAGTGCAACATCATACTGACAACTGTAATGTGCTTATACTGACAACCTGACTGTTCGTTTTACCTGATTTTGTAATCATTTAAATAAAACAACATGACCTTCCAGTGGGAGACATTTCGTCCCTCTTTTCCTTCTGTGAAATTTGTCAGTAAGCTTTTCGCCTTCCAGCCAGCGAAATGCGACAAAGTACGGCCGGTAAACGATTCATAAACCACGATTTAGTGCCGTTAAGACAATTTCTTTAAACATTGTCGTAGCTGAAGGAATTTAGTTTCGTCTTAAATCGTCTCAAGCAGCAATGTTCACAGACATCTCAAATAGGAAAATGCTCCTTACCCAGGTACCAAGGTTGTAAAATAAACTTCCCACAGTTTGTGTCAGGTTGATCTTTTTGTCTGATAACACTGCGTAAGTATTTTGTCTATGAGGTATCACAAGTAGTGTTCCTATGGCTGTGGTTGGTTGAAAACGAGTTTAACACCAATGTGTACAGTACTGCTAAATATTCAGAATGATTATCAACCTAAGTCTGAGTTCATCCGCAAACTAAGGCGAATTTATAATATTGAAGCTAGACTGTGTATCCCTTTCTTCCTTGAGTGGGCATTGGAAGGCGTTTACACACACGTATACAACACTATGAATACTTCGAACGCTATATTTAACGTTGCTCTCATAAACTACTTTTTTTTTAATTCTTCTGGGTCTTTAGCGTGCAATATGTGTTGTAGATACAGTCTTAGAGGAAGAAATTGACCGCCGAGTCGTTCACGTAAGGTGGGCAACACAGTCGTGCTTCTCTCAGAATCCTATGTCCGGCAGTATGCTCGATCTGGCAACATTGTAGACTGCGACACTTCCATAGGAAGTCTCGACTTCAGTCTTAGTACGTTATTGTTGACTACGACCGTAGTCTTGAGGTAAAACACGAGACTAGCTAATACGACGTCTGGTAACTAAAAGCACACGTCGACAAAGTTTTTATCGCCCCTTTCCTCTCGGTGCTGCAGCTATGAGTGTAATTCAAGCTAATTCACAATAGATTTCGCTTTCTGTCACACTGGTAATAATAGTTTGGTCCAACAATGTTTTAGCGAAAGATTTCTTTGCTGACCATCTGCCTCTGCACACCGCAAGCGTCTGAGTTCTCTGGGACCCGTTTACTGCCTACCGGCGGGGGCTGAGGCACTGCATTGTCTCGCCTTCTGCTGACAACGTCTACTCCACTCCGCACTCTCGACCATGCAAAATGCTGTAATGTTGTTGAGTGGTGACCCATAAAATCTGTCTACGATTTGTGTTTCACTCTTGATAGCAAAGGAGGCACAAAACCGTTTTTATTTGATGATTATTTTATTACACTAGAATGCAATATGTAAATGTTGCACAGAATTAATTTCATTGTTTCTGATCCAGTGCACTACAATTAAAACGTCACATTCTATTCATTTTCCTTTCACGGGAGGTTCCTCAAATAATTTATTATTGTCATGGATTCATATGTGTTAGTCAAGGCACATAGAGTAAACGCAATGTAATGTGTTTGATTTCTTTCTTTGATTCTCTATGGTAAATGGATGCAAAAGATTGTTTCAATACTCATCAGAACGTGCTCTATAGCTACTCAGGCAAATTGTTTGTTTTTAGGTCTATATCTTAATTAATGGAGAAGTGAACGCTGTTCACAAGTGATATTTAAAATATTCAATTGGATTTAAGGCGACAAAATTGCCCATATTTGAAGCTACCCAGAGAAAAAGTGAGTTGCTACAGCCGCTGTTAGCAAATGTCTGCAGGGAGTTCCTAATTGCTACTGTGGAAATTTAGCATAGAGGCACTATAGTGATCAAGAGGTTCATTTCCTTCATACTTATCACCATGGCATGTGAGTCTTAAGTGTAGAACAGTATTGAAATTCGTATCACTGATGGTCGATTCGAATTTCTTCAGAGACGCTGGTATTGCGAAGCAGCGTGGCAGTCAGAAAGCCAAGATCTGTGACCATTAACACAACTTACTGAGTCGAGCTACCAAGAGGATTTTATGTGTAGAGGTTTTCTTCCAATTTCGATACAGAATCTTTTTTGGAAATTCGCAGCTCGATAAAATATATCAGAAAAAAAGCTCGCATACACTGGCCCTTACCACGGTTAGAACTGACGACCGATTGAGCCGTTCTGACCCGAGACACGGGTGCTACCACCGGGCTACAGGCACACTGCTGCCTGTACCCCGCTCTCATCATAGTATTTGCCGCTCAGCCTCATAACGCATCTTGAAAGATAATAAAAGTTGTCACATACGTGAAGAATAGCATTTCTTTAGGCAAAAAATTGAATTTCCTGCTCAGTGTCTTATTTTACATGAGGATTATATAGCACGAGTCATTCAAATGGAAAGGGAATATCAAGTGAATTTAGCGAGTCAATTCAGTACCATACGCGGAAGTGATTGCACTGTCACAGTGTTGCCTAATTTTTGTGACGATGTTGCCAATTCTCAGCTGTGCTAGGAACAGCTCTGTTGCGGTATGCGAGGAGAATCCCGTGCTCGTGTCATAGGAAGATATGGAGAGGAGGCGCGGGGTTTGGTTAATATGGAGCGTTTTCTCCTACCAGTTGTGGCAAACATTCAGGTGTGTAATCTTCCATCACGATTACAGTTCCCTACAAAATATATACGAATAAAACACTTACCTTGTTACTTTAAGACAAAAAATTATTTCAGTACAATAAAAAGTCTTTGGAAATCACTTATGCCCACCTGCCACAAAAGTAAGATAACAAATACTTTGCACCTCGAAATCGATTGCACCTATGTGCAATCTTGTGACGTTTAAATAAATCGTCTTAACGGCACTAAATCGTGGTTTGTGAATCTGCCGCATTTCACTGGTTGGAAGGCAAAAAGCTTACTGACAAATTTCACAGAAGGAGAAATGGGACAAAATGTCTCCCACTGGAAGGTCATGTTGTTTTACTTAAATGTTTACAAAATCAGGTAAAACGAACAGTCAGGTTGTCAGCATAAGCACATTACTGTTGTCAGTATGATGTTTCACTGCCCAGGGCCTGTAATGATAAAGGGCCCGTTTGGGTCAGGCATATTGTATACAGAAGTGGAAGAGAGAGCACCATTAAATTCTAATCCGTATGCATTGCATACACACAGAAATTACTGTTACAGTGTACTTCTGGAGCCTAATGAGTGAACTGCGTATATTCCGGTGAGAAAGAGCACTGGCAAACAGTCTTCGCTACATTAGGTTACTTAAACTGGTGTCACTCTGAGCTAGAATTTATGGTCAGCGACTAAGTGAAAGGTCAATGAGTCGGATGCGAGTTCTGCATCTGTGAAATATTTTCCTACATTATAGAAGCGAATATTAAATTTGAACTAATAGTGCGAAAATTTTGTACTTGGATAGCTTAGAATGAAAATCTTTCTGTTTATTGCAAAGGAAAACAATTGATTTTCTAAAACATTCTCTGTCATACACAACTTGAAACAGGTCATGTCGACCAAATCATATAGAACGTATATCGGAAGACCGCAAGATCTGTTGCCTTTTGGTTTGGCAGAACACGATAGCCATTTCTAGGCGCAAGTAAATGAAGAAAGGCAGCGCGTGTTTGTTGTCAAGTAACGTCTTCATCAATTACTTTAGTTTTAAAGTAATCTATGGGTAATTACTGATGTTTGATATTAACATGAAAAGGATTCCGTAGACAGGGACAGAACCTGTTCTTGGGAAACTACTTCTATAGTGACCAAACGACATCAAATGATCTTTAAGTACAGTGTTCCAGCAGCGGTATGAAGAAAATGATACTAATAATGACGGTAATAATCGAATTATCAGGTAACTTCACACTTCCCAGTGCATTTTCTCGAACTAAGAAATTTCCTGAATTTCTGAGAATTTCAAAATGGCTTCACATCGAGCCAATGATGCCTATAGATTCTTTACATCCTGCTGACATGAGAATAGCATAATCTCCGTTTCAGAATCTTGCTTTTACTTAACTATTTGAAAGACTCGCGTTTTTTCCACCGTGACTAATTTTGTAAGCTAAGCACATCATCCGTTACAGCACACTCCTGGAGCTGGGAAATGTGGCCACAATAGTCTGGCGGAACGAACTATCACAGGTGCAATGCGTGTGTTCAGGCATTAACTTTTAAGAGGCACAAACAGATTTACTTTACCCCTGGTAACATCAAGAGAATGATGTTATAATCCAGAATCCGTATTAAACATCACGTTCCTTCATTACCATCTGTGCAGAGAAGGTTTACGTAGCGAAAAGACATAGCGGAAGTCATGATAAACAGAAATACAGTCGCCAGTAAACTTACTTACATTAGAAAATTTTATTTTATTTGATAAACCGATAGCCATTTAAAGGAACAGGGCTCTTACATTACTTGTACTTGATTGAACTTGAGACGTTGAAAAATTTGGTGCTGTGATTCGAATTCGTATCTTCTCTTTCGAGGATCTGAATCTCTCGGAGCAGTATAGTTCAATCATTTCGTTCCTTTTCTCAAGGCAGCAATTTTCTCTAGGTCTCCTCCAAAGGCAGGTATGTGGGTCTGTATCCTGATCCAGTACTAAAATATTCATAATTTCATTTCAAGCCGTATCACGTGCACACCGACCTGTTACTGAAAATTAACGTACATTTTTAATGTCTGTTCATGTGTTGCCAACAATCGCAATAGGTGTCGTTATTTCTGGTCAAAAACGCACACATGTTACTATTGGTGAGTAAGCAACTGATACTTAAGCTATATTCGTGGATGCACGGTAGGTGTGCAGTTCGATTAACACTTAGACACAAAAGTTTGTGTCCTTATTTTAGATTCAAACACCTAGCAAGAAAAACCGATACGAAACATTTGATTTTACTTAGTTAACAATCCGATTGCGTGTTGGGTTCGTATCTCCGTCACAAAACTTCACTTCATATGAAAATGCATGCACACTTTGTTACTTCATAATAGAGATATATCAGATATTTTTCGTGGTTAATTAACAGGGACGAAAGGGTCTTGACAGAAGTCCCGGTTTATTACAAAAATTGTCGTCTTTTATTTTCAAGTTTCGATTTGGTTACTGGTATTGGCAAAAATTTCGGTAATTCATGACTTTTCATGGCTAGTCATCAATATGATGTAATTAGATTAGATTACATTAGATTAATTCTTGTTTCATAGATCATGAGTACGATATTTCGTAATGATGTGGAACGTGTGAAAACGCGTCTGCTATGGTTCGCAGTTCCAGTCTCACTGAGTGTAGCGTTTTTATCCCTTCTGTGAAAGAGCTACAAACAGTCAGATTAAACTTCGATAAGGAAATAGCAAGAAAATACTTTCGGCTCATAGTGCAATGATGAAGAACTTACAATGGTGCACAACAGGTAACGCCTCTTTCCGCTGCTGACAAGCAAATCTTGGGTTTCTAGGAATACATAACTTTATTTATGAAATGCCACATTTGCCTACATCTTGAGTATGATACATCATACCAATTAAACAAACACAGACCCAATCAAAATCTAAGTGAGTAGTATTTTACCAATTCGTGACGATAGAGGCACGCTCGTGTACTGATACTCAGTTTTATTAAAACAGACTTTCGTCGTAAGGTTATCGTGGGTAGTTTTATTTCATTTTTTATAATACAGTTCACAATTTTCGTAAGGTTTCCTTTAATGTTGTTAAAACAATAGTAAACATGAGAGAGAAGTTAATCATCAATGATATATGCGAATTCTCTGATGTTATCTATAACAGTCTGAAAATGCACATGCAGTTTATTGATTACATGTATGTAGAAAACTTGTTCTGAGTTAAAGCTGTCAAACAAGGTATGAAGAAAAGTAAAATGCCACTACCAGACCACAGCTAATGTATCAGATACTTTTCCGACGTATTTTGGCACGATGCGCTCTCCCCATACATACTACAAAAGTTTCGAGATGCGTCAGCTGCCTGGTTGTCTATTACACCTGAAAAGAATAAAATGTCGCAGAAGTTAGCCCTTTTCCCACACGCGACCATTGTGGGTTGAGAAGGGAAGAGATTATGATACAAGTTCCATTAGATTGATAACTTTAGCAGACAGCAGAATTGCGTTTTAAAAATTGTAACAGTGAATGTACTCGAACTCGAGACATCTTATCTACATCGCGCGATACTTAGCGTTACGCTACTAGCTGAGACGTAGCTATAACAGATACAGAACTTCTGCATTCCACAGCGCTGTTGGGTAATGCATATGGCCAGGTCAATACTTATGAGAGACAACAGTTATACCTTTTCTTTTGCACTGCACGACGTTTTCAACAAACAGATAGCGCAATAGAGTAGCTCAAGTGGAAAGGAACACTTCCTATTAAAATTTCTGCATCCTACACTGTTGGCAGTTCTGTGTAGGTGGCAGTTAAGTGATTTTAGTTCGGTGATTACAAAATAAAGTTGAATGTATGCGCTGGGTAGCCAAGGCGGCTAGTTCATGGTGATTCGCTCAACCAAATAAACGAATTTACTGAACATGCTTCAAATTGATACAGGGAGCCTGTGTGTCAGAATTCTCAGCCAGTGTGGCACAACTGCGTTATCATAGAAAAATGAGCGACTCAGAAGAGTATTTGGTGGTCTGTTGGGCTGCTGATAGGTTCATATATCTATGGTCTGGGTTCGATTCCAACTTCGGTCAGTGATTTTAGATACAGAGAGACAGATTCCATTCTCTTCTGGCTACACCAGGTGAAGAAGATATAATGGCATTGTGGTCTGAAATTCACTTTAAAAATGATATTCCTTCTCTACCAAGTAGACGTTAGGTTGAGCCACAATAAAGTCTGGAGTGGCGACATGTAGAAACTCTATCACCAGTAACCTTTCTTATACGACTTATTTAGTTCTAGTGGCGAAACAAACGCTATGTAGGGTCGCAGGACACTTACTCCATCTTTTATCTGAGCTTCTGTATGTCGATAAAATTAGTTCTGAACTGGGAATGCAACTCAGACAGCCCTTAACGCGGAATTTGATCCCTTCGTGACAATACAGCTCGGCTACAATTTGTAGCAGATTCCTCAACATCTCCATATATTGCGCGTAAATCGGTTCGAATCCAGCCCGGCACTAAAGATTTCACTATGTATCATCAAGATCTAGCATGAAAACACCTATCTCCTGGTGGGTAATAATTTCGATTTTTAATGTATTTTCATTTGTTGTCAACACTAAAGATAATTGACGTTTTTGACTCCCAGTGAGACACAGAACTATTTGCGAGATCACTGTAAGTTCAAGATGATATTCGGAGCTGCTGGTGGAGAAAAATTCGGTAGCTGACGTGTCTTTGTGTGTAGTCAACAACGATAAGTGTGGGTCTCTATTCCCAGTCAGCACTGAACTCTTCGTCATATTATTTCTAGTTCAAACAGGCTCACATGTCGCTGCTGATGCAACAAACCCATATTTAACGTTCGTTTTCTCTAGAATAAATTAATGTTTCGTCTCGTCATTTCAGTTAAAACATCTAGCTACTGCCGAGAAAATGCGATATGTCACAGTTGATTGTGCTTCGACATCTATCCGATTAGTTCCTGGGTTCGAATCCTTGTCCAACACTAAGCTTTACTTGTTGAGAAGCAATATTTAACATCTCTCGTAGTTCATTAACAGGGACAATGGGTGCTGGTAGGAATTCCCGTCCGTTAAAAATGTTTGCGTTATGCAATTTAAAGTTGATATTTGCTAACTCATACTGTCTAAAATCGAGGTATACCACTCTCTCTATGCCTACTCAGGTATGACTGTTAGTTTCCGCCAGTTACGAAACCTTTGATTAGTCTGCATGACCTGGGATTGAATCCATATGCAGAACGAGACGGTTCGTCGTGTCATTAGAAGTTCATACTTACTCTCAACTAGCTGTTCGTGAATAACTTAAATTTTTAATGTCATTTTGTGTTAAATTTTATTACGGTATGTTACTTTGAAGAGGAAATCATGAATACGACGAAGTTACTACGTGCGTTACCTATCTGACGTAATAATGAGAGTGGTAACATTCCAGGTATGTTATTTATTGTAATAAATGTCAGCTTACAAGCCTCAAGGACAGTCTTACCTATGATAAGGTGTTCCTTGATATTTTTAGTGTCGTGGTATTACTTTACATCTTGAGTTATTGCGATAGAGGGTAGTGTTTTCTAGTGGTGATTTGTTGGTACCAATAGTCAAACGACTGTACCAAGGAGCAATTAGAGAACCTACTAGACAGCTGCGTTATGTGGGTTGCATGCGAATCAGGCGAAATGCAATTCAGGTCGTTCGGATACTTTTGAGCATGACTGTACATACCTCTCAAGTTAATTCTCGGAAAATGTGTCCAGTGCAGTCCGAGGATTCGAGTCAGCTGTAATCATTTCATTACGCTTGCTGAAAAAATGCTACTTCTCAGCATTGATAAACGGACATTGAATAAACAATACCAGTTAACTAACTCGTTGCGATTTAGCCAGTAAATACATAGGCGTGCCTAGGGACAACACGTTGTTCTTCTGATCACGTATTTTTCCGTGTCGGACGGTTATTCAAATAATGGAAACTAACAGAGATTCACAATGTGATCTTTTCATACAGGACGGAATCATTGCTCAGTTGAAATCAAGGTAGAAAAGCGTTTTTTTTTCGGAAGATTTTCTGCTGACTGCCACTCCTCCAATCGTAGATCGTCTGCTGGTCTTCCAGTGATTCGCTGCAGCTTTTTGGTGTTGCAACGTTCCTACAGACCACAGCCTGACGTAATTTCCGACGCTCCAGTGACGTAGTATCTCATTCTTGTACCGTGTAAGAGGTCCGAGCAGATGTAATTTCGGTGTATTGCTCATGCGCTGCCTGCGATATGCAAGGTATAGGAGAATCTCTGACCAGAGAGCAGTGTTGACTGCAGTACGAACTGTGTAGCTGTAGCAGTAAGTTGTTGCTAGTCTGCAGTCTGCTCTGGTCTGGTCTGGTGTATTGTGTTGGCTGGGCCTGTCGTGGTGCAGCGATGCCGGAGCCTGAGTATTATTGTATAAGGTAAAAAGCAGCCTTGCGCATATGTACACTCCTGGAAATGGAAAAAAGAACACATTGACACCGGTGTGTCACACCCACCATACTTGCTCCGGACACTGCGAGAGGGCTGTACAAGCAATGATCACACGCACGGCACAGCGGACACACCAGGAACCGCGGTGTTGGCCGTCGAATGGCGCTAGCTGCGCAGCATTTGTGCACCGCCGCCGTCAGTGTCAGCCAGTTTGCCGTGGCATACGGAGCTCCATCGCAGTCTTTAACACTGGTAGCATGCCGCGACAGCGTGGACGTGAACCGTATGTGCAGTTGACGGACTTTGAGCGAGGGCGTATAGTGGGCATGCGGGAGGCCGGGTGGACGTACCGCCGAATTGCTCAACACGTGGGGCGTGAGGTCTCCACAGTACATCGATGTTGTCGCCAGTGGTCGGCGGAAGGTGCACGTGCCCGTCGACCTGGGACCGGACCGCAGCGACGCACGGATGCACGCCAAGACCGTAGAATCCTACGCAGTGCCGTAGGGGACCGCGCCGCCACTTCCCAGCAAATTAGGGACACTGTTGCTCCTGGGGTATCGGCGAGGACCATTCGCAACCCGTCTCCATGAAGCTGCGCTACGGTCCCGCACACCGTTAGGCCGTCTTCCGCTCACGCCCCAACATCGTGCAGCCCGCCTCTAGTGGTGTCGCGACAGGCGTGAATGGAGGGACGAATGGAGACGTGTCGTCTTCAGCGATGAGAGTCGCTTCTGCCTTGGTGCCAATGATGGTCGTATGCGTGTTTGGCGCCGTGCAGGTGAGCGCCACAATCAGGACTGCATACGACCGAGGCACACATGGCCAACACCCTGCATCATGGTGTGGGGAGCGATCTCTTACACTGGCCGTACACCACTGGTGATCGTCGAGGGGACACTGAATAGTGCACGGTACATCCAAACCGTCATCGAACCCATCGTTCTACCATTCCTAGACCGGCAAGGGAACTTCCTGTTCCAATAGGACAATGCACGTCCGCATGTATCCCGTGCCACCCAACGTGCTCTAGAAGGTGTAAGTCAACTACCCTGGCCAGCAAGATCTCCGGATCTGTCCCCCATTGAGCATGTTTGGGACTGGATGAAGCGTCGACTCACGCGGTCTGCACGTCCAGCACGAACGCTGGTCCAACTGAGGCGCCAGGTGGAAATGGCATGGCAAGCCGTTCCACAGGACTACATCCAGCATCTCTACGATCGTCTCCATGGGAGAATAGCAGCCTGCATTGCTGCGAAAGGTGGATATACACTGTACTAGTGCCGACATTGTGCATGCTCTGTTGCCTATGTCTATGTGCCTGTGGTTCTGTCAGTGTGATCATGTGATGTATCTGACCCCAGGAATGTGTCAATAAAGTTTCCCCTTCCTGGGACAATGAATTCACGGTGTTCTTATTTCAATTTCCAGGAGTGTAGTAATGACATCTCAAGTCCCATGTAAATGTTTTAAAAATCTCGTAATAATAATCTTTCTCATAAAAAGTAACTTTTAACAAAAATTCATTTCAGTTTAAAGAATTTACTAATTTCTCCTATCCAGGATCATCCCGATTGTTGCAAAAGAAAAATCAGTTGCTTCCTTTCATAAATGACAAATCTATCGGCCAGCATTGCACAGGGCTGTGCCAGAAAACATTATTTTAAGAGGAGATATATATGCGTTATCCGGCGACTTCATTGAGGTAACAATGTTTCTCTTTTTTATTCAGAATGATCTTTCAGGGCCATGACGCAGCACTGCTGACGTCCTAAATTTACCAGGTTAAATTCAGGGTTAATTATTGAAAAGTTATAAGTGATGACAATTTAATTGAGAGGTTAGTTACATTGTACTATCACCAGGTTACTGAATTTATTTTCTTTGTTGGGACATTACACTGAATGTGAACGACATAATTATAATTTTTTTACTGTTGAGAGGTTTAGGAATTTTTCTGTTTTGAGGTTACACTGAACGTGAATAATATTTATGATAATATTTTCTGTTGAGAGGTTGCGGTGAATTATTTTGTGGGGAGGTTACACTTGGGTACAATCGGCCAGGATCGTATTTCTTTGTGAATTTCTGAGAAGTAGTCATATATCTGCTCTTATTTACTTAAATGTAGTTTGCATCTGGCGCAACGCATGTACTAATTTGTTACTCTTTCTTTCACAGATCATCGTCAATTTATTGCTCTTTGTTGTAATTGTGTTTGTTCCATTTTTGCTTTGTCTTTGTTTCATTTTTGTGCTTATTTTTGATTTGTGAAAAATGCCGCGAAAAACTGTTAACAGTACATCACGATGTGCAATGCTTGAAATAGCCGACTCGAATAATTTGACCGATAATTCTTGCGACACTCAGTGTAATAGCGATAATCCTCTAATTACTGATAATCAGTGGGTACCGATCACTAGTATTGATTTTGATCCTAATGATGAGCAAACAAATGCAATTATGTCCAGAGTAAATGCAACAATTGATGACGCGGCACGTTCCGTTACAGTGAATGCTGCCCAGTTTGACACACCTGATTTGCAAAATTTACGTAGCGAACAGACAATTGTTTCTAACGAAGGTGACCAATATACACAAAATATGTCAGATTTATTTGATTCCGGTGTAGTGACCAACAGTGCACATCCAATTGGCAAACCTTTTCAAGGATCACAGAATAACCAAATGGTTACACAAAACGTGACACATACAGATACACCAACACACAACATAGAAAATAGAGCCGCTAATTTTGGCTAGGGTCGAGTTATAGCATTAATGCTACAACTTAATGAAAATCTCAAACAACAAATTAATGAAAATAATGAAAAACAAGACAACAATTACAAACAAATCAATGAAAATCTCAAACAGTCTAAGAAAGAACAAGACAACAATTTCAAACAACTTGATGAAAAACAAGACAACTTTAATGAACAGAACAAACAACTTAGTGAACAGATTGCAGCCGTTGCCGCGCTATGTCATGATACTAAAGAACAATTACGTGAGGAAATTAAGGCTTGTGCTAGGAACAGCAGTGAAGAAATTAGATCTATGGCACAAGAATTAAGTAATACACATGCAGCCACAACTAAATTACTTAGAGACGAAATAAGTGCAGTGCTAACACAATGTTCCGAAAGCGCAACACAGTTACGTGACGAGTTTAAATCAATGTCAGCAGAACTTTCACGCACGCTGGATGCGAAAGTAGACGCGAAATTTGACCAACAGAACAGACAAATTGACGAACGTTTTAATCACCACTTACAAAGCAGTGAAACGCGTTACAGTAAATTTATACAGGAACAGAATAAAGTAAAGCAAGAGGTCATGGAAACAATTAATGCACAGAGACAGGAAGATAAGCGTAAATTGTTTACGAAAGCAAAAACATACGTAGACAACAATATTGCTACAGTATCAGACGAAATCAAACGGTTGAACACCGAATTGCGTGATGAAATCTCCGGTCTTAAAACAAAACAGACACACGCGCGTTAGACTTTCAGACAATGACCAACAGACTTGAAAAGTTGGAATTAATACAGGATCCAGATGCCATCAAAGCAGACGTTAAAAAATTGAACCAAACCACACGTAAAATACAAAAACAAATTAATGCTTGTGGTACTAAAAACGATGATCAGGTAAAAGAACTGACTGAAAAATATGATGAATTGGCCAGTCGTATTGATGTTATCGAAAATAACAATGACACCAAATCAGACGATACGTCACCAGTTTCGCTTAATCAAAAACCCGAATTCCAAAATTTACAGCAGACGATCAGTGAGATAGGTTCGTCCAATAATACATTACGTAGAAAATTGTCAACTTTACAGCAAGAAGTGACAGAGATGAAAAATGTTTCAGCCTCTAACACGGCACAGCATACGCCACATTCTGAACATTTCTCACACTCACACAGCCTGCATAATTTAAGTTATTTACAGAGAGTACGTGAGTTAGATTCCGAACAGTCACAGACAAACAGATTAGCATACAATCCTGAACCTATTCAGACATTCAGAGACGATAATTTTGATTACAAGCACTTTCTACCCATTAGGAAATTTAAGGCATTTAAGAATGACAGAACAAAGATTCACCCTTTTGACTGGATACAACAATTTGCTTTTGAATTTTCAACGGCATCGCCTGTAACGCAGAAACTAAAATTTATTTGCAGCGCGTAATCGACCTCAGGGGATTCATTACGCGTCGATGAATATGTGCCGTTGCGTGCACAGGGCCCCGAGTCATAGTAGTGCTGTTTCATCTTTTTTTTCTGCACTGCTGCCTTCTCTTCTACTATCCTTTATATCTATCAAAACAGCTCTTCAACTATCGATCTATCTAGGATTAAGGATGAGTAAAGAAAACCTGATATGACAGGTTTTACCGAAAGTGACAGTTTTCTTTAGACACTCCCGAAATGACAACTACCGGCGTAATTTTAATAACAGACAAAATTGTAATCATCAGTATGCACAACATTTTGAGCAATCGTCAAAATTATCAGCAACCACATTTTGGTAACGATAGAGGCTTTTCCCTACAACAGCAGCAAAACCAGCTGGTTAGCACACCTAACCAACAATGTAGTTTGCAAGGTCAACCAAGCTTTAATGTTTCGCCGCCGACACGTATAGCGTCGGCCACATCAAATAGCAACGCACAGCAATAAGGAAATCACTAGGTACAGAAGACACATCATTTAAATTCTTATCGCAATGCACCGTATAGAAATGACTATCATGACAGACGTAAAAGTAATGAGCACAATTTTCAGCGTTACAGTCGGTCTTACCAGCAGCAAAATCATCCGCAACAACAGATTAATCATGAATGAACCAAACAGTAGATATCATCCCGAACGTAATACGTCAGGACGAAATAACAGAACAGTACAAATAGTTGAAATGCCACAGCATCCTCCCGAAAAAAACAGCACGTCAGAAAGAATTTGACTAGATACAGTGCAGAATGAATTTTCCAGCAACGCAAGCAATACTTTTGACACAGAGAATCTTGTTCACGAAAATGTTATTACTTTTGACGACATCTGAGACACACTTTTACATGAAAAACCAATAGTCTGAACTTGTCAATCTGAAACAAGCTTTGTTGAATGCACCACTTTTATCACATCCAGATCTTACTAGAAATTTTTCCATTGCCACCGACAGTTCTAACACAGCTTTAGGCGTACACATTTTTCAGGAAATTGAAGAAGACGGTAATATAGTAATTAAAAATATCGCCTTTGCGAGTCGCATTCTGTCACCTGCTGAACGCAATTATTCTGTTACAGAACTTGAAACATTAGGTGTTGTATGGGCATTTACGAGATTTAGGCATTTTCTTTATGGAAGACATACGACCATTTACACAGATCATAGAGTGATACAGTTTTTACTTTCAGCAAAATTTACACATGACAGGTTAAGCAGATGGAAACTTTATTTACAGGAATTTAATTTTACAATTGTTCACATTCCAGGTACACAAAATATTGTAGCAGACGCACTATCCCGTTCTCTCAGCAACAATCAGCAAGACATAACAACCAACTTCTGCCAAGCAAATTCTAGCGTCATGTATATTCAACAAGTTGCATTCGAAAATTTTATTTCGGCATCATTACGAGATATAGCACAAGAACAGAGTGAATACAACGTGTGGAAAGAAGTTAAACACCTTTGGCAAGATAGGAATAATGTTACCATCAGAAACCATTACACTGTACGCAATAATATTCTGTTTCGCCGCTCTCGCCCTGACAGCAACAACTGGTTATTATGTATTCCTGACGAGCTTGTTAACAAATTAATTTGGTATACTCATTTAAGTTAGGCACATTACGGAGCCAGAAAATGTTTTCTTATACTGAGACAGAACTGTTACTTTGCCAACATGGAGAAACGTATTCGACGAGTTTTAGCATCAAGTAAAATCTGCCAGAAAGCTAAGTCAGACACGACTTCATATATTCCTCCGTTACATCCCATTCTACCTGATAAATTGAGACAGATGGCCGCTGTAGACATTTTTTGTCCGATTCCCAAAACTAATAGAGGTTTTTGCTACATCTTTGTCGCTGTTGAATTCACTTCAAAATTTGTAACCTTCACTCCGTTATGCAAAGCTACTGCTAAATCGATGTGGAATGCATTTGTAAAATACTTTTTATTTCATGTAGGGCATGTATTGAAAGTAATTTCCGAAAATGGACCACAGTTTCGATCTGCTATATGGACACGTATGTTACGAGCAAGAAAAATTCCTCCGATCTATATATCCAGGTACCACGCTTCTTCAAACCCTTGTGAACGACTAATGAAAGAAATTGGTAAACTATGTAGAATATACAGCCATAAAAAACATATTGATTGGGACACACACATACTCTCATTCCAGGATGTAATTAACTCCATACCAAATGAATCTACTATGCTATCTCCGACTGTTATATTGAAAAATGTTGAACCACCAAACAAAATTAAAGTATTAGTATCCTTTCCTACCTCTCGTCGACTACGACACCATGGAATAATTGACATTGCACTCAACAACATCAAACGTGCCGCAGAGCGCCGAAGACGACAGCAAAATCAGGTTTGTACACGCCATGACTTTCACATTGGACAGAAGATATTAGTACGCACACATTATTTATCCAACAGAGGAAAGAGTAGATGTAGTAAATTTGAGCTTCTATACACAGGTCCATATCGAATTCGCAGCATTCCTCACCCAAATGTAGTACGCGTCGAAACTTTGAGAACCAGAAAAAGCAAGGGCAATCACCATGTCTCCAATATTAAACCCTTTATTGAATGAACATACTTTATGATTTATCACATTGTAATGCCATTTCCTGATTTCTGTATGACCACTTATGCAATTATAGTTATATGAACACTTACTGATGATTATCATATTTTTTCTTGGCAAGTACCCGGCGAGGTAAGGTTAGCAGGTTTCTTGTCGTTACATATCAGACCATGCAGATTTTCCATTTTTCGTGTATGTATGATTGTTTTCATGTTTTGTCTGTATGCACTATGAAATGTTTAAGATGTAACAAACACCAGTTGACTTTCACATTTTTCGTTATGATATCTCAATATCTTGACTATTTTACATTTTTTTTGCTGCTACATTATGATACTCTGTGTACTTTTTTTTTCGTGCACTTGAAAACTGTCTATGTTTTTGACAATACGTTTTCTGTCATGCTATGCTGTATGCTTAATTGTATCACTAGAAACAAGTTTTTATTTAATGAGTATATGATTTAAATACAAGATATTAATCCTTATTCATCATTTTCAGAAAGCAATAACGTTTAAAAGAAATGAATTAAACAAACCACAGTGGATTACTATGAAATGGGAATTTCACCTTCGGAATGAACGAAAGAAAATGCAATACCATGTCATGAAGAGTAAATGGATCAGAATTAACAAGCATTAACAAGAATATACTATACACATCGTATGACAGCAGTCTTAACTAATTATTTTTCTTTCAGAATACGAGGCGATTGATGCAGGCTGTCAGACAGAACTACACATTTTCGTTTTAGTGATGAAATATACTAGAAATAAGAAACTCTATACTATGAATAGTTGTATGAAATAAATGGTAATATGAATAATGAATCATGAAGTGTCTTTTTTGCAGATAATAATAAATGATGATGAATAATTATATGAAGAATATGCTAATATGAATAATGAAGTTTTTCTTTGCAGGTGATGATAGTAATGAAGTTATGGTAATATGAATAATGAAGTTTTTCTTTGCATATCAGGGTAATGATGAAGTTTATATATTTACTGTTAGTTAAGAAATGCTATGTAGTTATTTAAGTATTTTTTGCAGTTCGTTTTGACAGAATGTCTTATGTCACATGGTATAATGACTGAATGTTTTGGAAAGGACAGCTAGAGTACATTCATATTGAGTACACATTTCATTACCTATTAATCCGAAGTTCAGTACTTTTCAGCATAATATGCATTTCTTCTTTCAGCTCAATAATCCATTTTGCATTTTTTCTAGGAGAAACTATTCATGAAATTAATCTGCTCTAAGCAGTCAGTCATTAAACCTGTTCTAGTACTTGCATTTTTTTTTACCTATTTGTGTGTGTCATACATGAATGTGATCACATATACTCTACTTGTTTCATAACCTTGCTACAGCTGACTCATGACGAATGACATTACTAATCCTTATTTCTGGCAATAAGTCAAAAGCAAATATTTTCATGCCCCAGCAATTAATTATCGATCCCAATGCAATGCATTGCTACCACTAAAAGAAACAGTCCCAGCTATTACCAGTATACAACCAAATAATGCTGCTAGTTTAAGAGATATTTCTAGTTCTAAATATAATGGAAATTCCTCAGATGAATTGAATCCATTATATCTATGTATTATTGGACCACAGACCTTGAGTGATAGTTACAGTGTGTTACATTTTAAATATGTCCTATGTCACTTGAATGATGAGTTCTGAGTAATACTGAATGATGTTTTGTAATAATGCATAAATGCTATGCCAATAATTTCTGTAAATAATATTTTTTTTATGACACTTGAATGATGACTTCTGAATAATACTGAATAATGTTTTATAAAACGATATGAATACTTTGCAACTGTCCAATGAGTGCCAATAATTATTTTAAATATATCGTTTGTCACTTGAATGATGAAAAATGTTTTGTAGTATTCAATACTTGCTATATGTTTAGTAACTGGCCAATGAATACCACTGTTTCTTATATTTTAAATTTGTCTTGTGTCACTCACATGATATCATATTTCAATACTTTGTAACTGGCCAATGAGTGCCATTAATTACTTTAAATATGTTGTATATGTTTAGTAACTGGCCAATGAATGCCACTGTTTCTTATCTTTTAAATTTGTCTTATGTCACTCACATAATATCATATATGAATACCAGTAGCTTGATGCTACACTCATTAGCTTCTGTTTTGAATGATGACTTCTGAATTATGCATAAAAATGGTTTGTCACTGGCCAATGAGTGCCAATGATTACTATAATTAGATGAATTATGTAAATGCAGTGCCATTAATTAACTCTTGTTTTGAATGATCACTTCTGAATAATGCATAAAAAATGGTTTGTAACTGGCCAATGAATGCCAATATTTACTGTCATCAGATGACTTACGAATAATGTTCTGTAATACTCCATACATAGTACAGAAATATTTAGTAACTAGGCAATGAGTGCCAACAATTACTCAAATCGGTTGATAGACTAGTGTAATTCTCAATTACGACTAGCGTAAGACTTAATGTCCTTCACCTTCTGACCTAATTACCAGAAATTACAGCAATATCCGTTTGTCCTGCCCATCCTCATGATCATGGAGCACTATATTTGGTTGTTGCACTAATTCTACGTTGGTGAAAGACTATGGATTCTACAAGAATGTGGTGTTGACACATCATGTTGTCCACCACCTTGAACGATGAAGATGTTATTATGGTCCCACTGTTTGGTGTACCTAATGTACTACCAAAATGATAACATTGAATATTAATACGAAATTTCAGTGTCTTGGCTACACTGATTAATACTTCAGGGAAGAGAACTTCAGACTGTCTCATTTGGTGTTGTGCTTCTGTAGAAAGTATGGACTTTCAGTGCAGCTACATGCAACCTACTGTGCTACAACCATGATGCAATCCTTCCCTTTCCTGTCCTAGTTCTTGTAAAATGGTAAAAAATATTTACAGTGCGTATGCACTTTATGTCATTTGTCAATATGTTTTGTACTCATTGCGTATACATTTTGTCATTTCTTGATATGTTCTGTACTCAGTGCATGTGCGCTCTATTTCATTTCATGTTCTGCACTTATATATACACGTATATACTCTGTGACTCTAGACTTAGTTAATTAAGTAGATTATAGAAAAATTTGTTGCTCATGGCAAGTCCAATTCACTCACCATCGCTGCCAAATTTTTGCCCCTCCCCCCAGTGGAGGGTTGTGTAAGAGGTCCGAGCAGATGTAATTTCGATGTATTGCTCATGCGCTGCCTGCGATATGCAAGGTATAGGAGACTCTCTGACCAGAGAGCAGTGTTGACTGCAGTACGAACTGTGTAGCTGTAGCAGTAAGTTGTTGCTAGTCTGCAGTCTGCTCTGGTCTGGTCTGGTGTATCGTGTTGGCTGGACCGGTCGCGGTGCACCGATGCTGGAGCCTGAATATTATTGTATAAGGTAAAAAGCAGCCTCGGGCATATGTAGTAATGTCATCTCAAGTCCCATGTAAATGTTTTAAAAATCTCGTAATAATAATCTTTCTCAAGAAAGTAACTTTTAAAAGCCATTCATTTCAATTAAAAGAATTTACTAATTTCTCCCATCCATGATCATCCCGATTGTTGCAAAAGAAAAATCAGTTGCTTCCTTTTATAAATGACAAATCTATCGGCCAGCATTGCACAGGGCTGTGCCAGAAAACATTATTTTAAGAGGAGATATATATGCGTTATCCGGCGACTTCATTGAGGTAACAATGTTTCTCTTTTTTATTCAGAATGATCTTTCAGGGCCATGTCGCAGCACTGCTGACGTCCAAAATTTACCAGGTTAAATTCTGGGTCAATTATTGAAAAGTTATAAGTGAGTGACAATTTAATTGAGAGGTTAGTTACATTGTATTATCGCCAGGTTACTGAATTTATTTATTTTTTGTTGGGACATTACACTGAATGTGAACGACATAATTATAATTTTTTACTGTTGAGAGGTTTAGGAATTTTTCGGTTTTGAGGTTACACTAAACGTGAATATTATTTATGTTAATTTTTTCTGTTGAGAGGTTGCGGTGAATTATTTTGTGGGGAGGTTACAGCCGTTACTCGGAATTTACGTGTTTCATCTTGTTACATTTACGCTGTATTCTTCCAGCTTCATTACAGTACAAACTGAGCTGTGGCGGCTCACATTGATTCTTTTTCCTACAGCAGTCGCGCTCTTTAATTTCTCACTGTTCCACTCTGGTAGGTTGCACGCGGTGGCGAATAAGGTACGGGCGGCTAGCGGCAAACCGCACGGGAAGTGGGTAGAGAGAGATGGAGGACTTCCCCATACGGCCGGGCCGTTGAATTTGGAATTTTTCTTGGCCTTAGCGTGACGTGCCCGCACTCATATTGGTCTTGCCGAAGCGCCTTCTGAATTGTTGCCATGTTGTGGAAGATGGTTTGTTTTCACCTTTGCCTTGGTCAGTGATTTACTTCCGCGCTAGCTGGAATGTCAGGTGTTTCGTATTGGAAAGTTGGTGGATTGTATGTGGTTAACATCTCACTCCATACTTTGCTATTGCCTCCTTTATTACTTTCGGCACTGTTCATTGTGTGATGTAGAATGTTGCTACTAAGCTGTAATATAAGGTTCGAGCCTCTATGTACTGTAGGTAATCCCCTTATTAAGAAAGAATTGAGCTGATGTAAACTTGATTTTGATAGTATTGAGAGTAAACTTCGTGCTACGATTCTCCTTTTTTCTGCAGTCACGGATTTTTGCGATTCAGTGCTACCGGGCTGTTTGGACCAGCACCTTGACGTTTGGCCGCAGGCAGCAAATATATCAGAAGGGTTAGCAATTATTTCAGGCAGCTTGGGGTGGGCGTATTCTGCCAATTATTAGTTTTTGATTGCCCTGTTGTTACGACCAAAGAAGGAGATAAGTGTTTTTCTTAATTCAATACTCTTGTAATTTACACGACCGTTTCTGTCGTTCTCTCATCTTTTAAAAATCTTGAAAGCGACTTTTCTCCATGGAGTAATATTTTGATTGTTTGATACTGTTAATTTATTTTAGTGTAGCTTTATCTTTGGCGCAGATATTGTTTGACATGATTTCCAGTTCTTAAAAATTTAAGGCCATCTATTGCTAACATGTACAACAAGAGGTTAATCGTCTAATTTCAAGTTGCTAAAGGATGAGTCCACTCCCTGTTTTCTTGGACAATATAGGGAAAAAAAATCGTAGCCTTGTTAAAGTCCCTTATGCTTATTGTCAGTCCTTTAAATTGTGAGTGTGATATAAAGGTGTTGTTTCTTTTAATGGTGAATGGTGCTTTGAATTACTCGAAGTCCAGCCCTTCCCCTAAACAGCATTTGCGGGCGGCAGCAATGTGCAATTACTTGGCTTATAAATAATTTAAAAAAGCCTTTCCCGTGGTAAAAGGAACTGCACTGAGTCAACTGACCGAAACCCGTAAAATTGGAAATGTCCGTTACGCGATATTGTTTCTGCAACGACGGTATCCAGAGCAGTCTGCAATCCACTGACTCCCAGCGCTTGTAATACTAGGAGATCTAAGATATTAGCATCACGAGTGGCTTGTCCAAGAGGGTGCTGAAGATAATTCTCGGAAAGTACGTCGAGTGCAATATCGCACGGATCTCTGAGGACCGGAGTGAGCACACTTGCCGGCTGCAGTCATTTCATTACGGCGCAAGGTATTCGCCGCCGTGCGCCGAGATTATACACGCGGATGCAGATGAGAGCGCAGCGGGGCAGCCGGGTCTCGAACCGGCGGGCCTCACTGCCCGTGGGCGACGGCAGGCGGAGCGGAAAATACACCCTCCGTGAAATTGCTTACAAAGTTGCGGAGCACTCTGTTATTATCGTGGACCGGTAATGGAGCGTCTGCAATCCGTCACTCGTAATTTGTGCCGCGGATATAAGAACGGCCGGCAGCGCCGCGTCCCGTCCCATCTCGTCTCGTGCAGGTTCGCGTCTGCCCAGGTCTTCCTCGTTTTTCTCGTGTCTACCTTCCCAGACGCCCACTGGCCGAGACACGCCTCAGCTGGGATCACTGCGCCGCCGTCTTCCCTGCCACAGGGGTGGCTGTGAGTTTGATTAGCTCTCTGGTCTACTTCTTCCACCGGTACGTCTGGGTCTCTCTGTTAGTTTCAAACATTGTAAAAACGAAGGAAATACGTTTATTTATTTAATCGAATGGTGAATTTTTACAATATACAGTTGATACAAGGCAAGTGATTTTATGCAACATACATATGATACAAGACAAGATAAAACCTTAAAGTCCGTGTTTTTCAACCAATTAATTAAGCTGGATGTGAGAGTGAACAAGTCGTCGGGAATTACAGGGTATGAATGGAGTGGACAGCGTTGGACTAAATGTTCAATTGTCTACTCTTATTGATTACACTCACTTATTGGTGAACTGATCCAGCCCCATTTGTACCTGAAGTAGCTACAACAACCATGTCCAGTCCTTAACCCGTTGAGGCGGCACCAGAGGTTCCTCGGTAGGTCAATACCTTTTGGCTTCTTTGTGGGATAAAAGTGATGGGCTCTTGTTCCCAATGTTTTTGTTGACCATTCACGCTTCCAGCTTTCATTTAGATCAAAACCATCCGCAATGAGTTGTCCTGCAGTAACACTTGCTGGTCTTCTTGATCGCAATCGTGGCTGTGGCGGATGACAGAATTCCTGGTGCAGTGGTAGAGAGGGTGATGCAGAGATTTTCTTGGCCTCCCTCAGTAGAGCTTGTTTCCGCCTTAAGTGAGGTGAGGGATGTGACTCAGTACAGGTGACCAGTGGCGTGGGGTTGATTTGATGGAACCAGTAATGCAGCGCATTGTGTCGTTAAGTTTTGTGTCTACCTTCTTCACATGTACACTTTCCAACCAGACAGGTGCACAGTATTCGGCAGCAGAGTACACAAGACTAATGCCAGTTAAACGCAGACAGTGAGCAGATGTTCCCCAAGTTATACCACTGAGTTTATGTAGTATGTTGTTCCTTGCAGCAACTTTATGAGAAAGCTTGGTGATGTGCTATTTGTAGCTCAGAGTTCTATCTAGAGTGATTCCGAGATATTTTGGGAAAGGATTGTACCTCAACGTTTGTACCTCAACGTTTGTCCATTGAGCAGAACTCTTGGTTTGTAGTTCGCAGCACGATTCGCTACATGGAAACAAGAGACTTCAGTTTTTGATGTGCTTGGGATCAATCTCCAGGTCTTAAAGAAAATACGTAATGAACTTACATAAGAGTGAATCGCACACAAAATTCTACACTCTTTCATAAACTGCACAAAATCTTTTTCACAACTTTCAAATCTTGCAGATTTTCTGTTTCTTTTTTCTTTGTTTCGTACATCGCGAAGAATGAAGTCTTTTGCGACGGCAACGTTGTATAAAACTTTTCTGGCTTCTTGCAGCCTCAATTCAGGGTAAAACTTCGAGCTTTCGACGATTACCTCCATTGTCTTTCTCATGAGTAACTGTCAAAACTGCTGCTGAGGTGGCCTTCTGATTGGTTAGTAATTACATAATGCTGTCGCAGATGATGTCGACTTCTGAGCTCGAATGTGTGTGAAATCTCATGGGACTTAACTGCTAAGGTCATCAGTCCCTAAGCTTAGACACTACTTATCCTAAATTACCCTAAGGACAAACACACACACCCACGCCCGAGGGTGGGCTCGAATCTCCGCCGGGATCAGCCGCACAGTCCATGACTGCAGTGCCCCAGACCGCTCTGCTAATCTCGCGCAGCTTCTGAGATCGTGGCTGTTACCACTCCCGTCGTAGCGTAAACATTGTGACGAATATCTCTGGCTCTTCTCTGCATCGAGAGCTCGTTTCCGTGCGCGGCTAAGAGTAAGATGCGAAAGCAGTTACATCTGTCAGTCCGTCTGCAAGTTTCCAATCGCTGTGCAGAACATCAAGGGCATATAAAAATTGAGACTGCAGTTGCTGAGCACATCCTTACAAACAAATGCGAAATACTGTCTGACGAAACCAAAGTTTTTCTCAGGCTCCTGCATACTGGGATTCTGTAATTAAAGAGTCTGTAGAAATCAGTCTGTGTGAGAAGATCTTATTGGTGCATGGAGAAGAGCCAGAGACATTCGCCACAATGTCTGCGCTACGGCGGGAGCGATGGCGCTATCAGCGCAGAAGTTGACGTCATCTACGACCGCGTTACGTAATCACCAGTCAATCAGAGGCCGTCTATAGGCTATGTAAGGCCAATACAGCAGCAGTTGCTTCTGACGAAGACGATTGAGGCAATTGTCGAAAGCTCGAGTCTGTTCTGAACTCACACGGAAAGAAGTCCGAGAATGTTTTATACCACATGTTCTCAATTCTCTGAGAGATTCGCTACACTGTGCAATGTTGGTAAAAGGGAACTTGCACTGTCAGTGATTAGTACAGTTCACTATAACAAGCTCAGTCTCCAGCAGATAATGGGATAAAATATGCCTTTTTGATGAGCAGTTCTGTTGAATCAGCAAGAGCACATCCTTGTCTCCTCCGAGATTATTGATGGAGCAGATCATGACCAGGATAACAATTAACCCACAATGTTTCTTAAACACTGGGTCCAAGAGTCATCTCTGGACTTGTTTTCTGGCATATGACATTGGATCCATTACCACGACATTCGTAAAATTTGAAAGATTAACATACGGAACAGAAACCAACAAACATTTGAAAGTCCGCAGAAATATAAAGTCACGCCGTATTTATTTAACAAGACATGGGTAAAAATTGTGTTCAGGACGAACAACAAGCTGGACCAGAGGCTGAAGCACAATACTGGAACTGGGAATAACTGAAAGGGGAAAGCGGTAGTTAATGAAATGAAACGTCAAGATTGTGAAATGAAGTACATCAGCAAACAGATAGAAATTCTAAAGTGGGGCTAAAAGAGCATAGTATTAGACAGAATGCCTCATCGGCAGCAGCGAAACACCTCAAAAATGAGCAGCACGAGACAAAGCGTGGTTGCTGTAAGAATCTGAGGAAGTTGAGAGTTTTTGCGCTTTAAGACAGGTTGCATCGGCATGTTAAATGAGAATCAAGGGATATTTTTGTACCCACTTTATGTAATTAATGACTTACTGTGGAGATAGAGCTTCACACATTGAGCAAGTCACTGAGGCATTGGCCTGTTTCTGGTCCTTACGCACGCGGTTTTTCTACTTAGTATTGATTGACAGAGTTGTTGAATGTCTGTCTGAGGAATATTTGTCCAACTGGAGCGATAGATCCCGGGATGACTTGCCATGAGGGGCAACAAGACGGGGCATAGCATATCGTCGAAGTACCGCTCTTCTGTAAGGGTGCTGCCGATGACAGCCAAACGTGTTCTATTGTGGAAAAACTTGTCACACTAGACATATTTTCTGGCTTTCGGATCATATGGTGCGCGACATTCATGTTGGTATCACACTGCTGCCGGAGCCGCGCGACTGCTACGGTCGCAGGTTCGAATCCTGCCTCGGGCATGGATGTGTGTGATGTTCTTAGGTTAGTTAGGTTTAAGTAGTTCTAAGTTCTAGGGGACTGATGACCATAGATGTGAAGTCCCATAGTGCTCAGAGCCATTTGAACCATTTTTTAACACTGCTGTCTGGGGCGTCTCCAGACACATCTTCGGCCTGTACTCTCATTGACTGGAGTTGGATTGTCTTCAGCGATGAGTGCAGCTTCCAATTAAGCCGCGATGATCAGCGAGCACATGTTGGCATATGCCGCAGACGGGATCCATCAACGTGTCTGTCGCCTGGCATACGGCCCGACTATCATGAGTGGTGGTCTGGGATGCAGTTTCTTTTCATAGCTGGACAGCATCGGTTGTCATCCGCTGCACCCTTGTAGCACAGCGGTACAAAAAACAGCTGCTCTCACCCAAAAGTATAAAATATTAAATAGAGGAAGATTAACGAAAAACGACGTTTTTAGCTTAGCTCCGTATGGCTGCGAAGCGTGAACACACGGCAAGGACATAAATTAAACGATTACTAGCCTTTGAACTGTGTTCTTACAGTAGACTGTGAAAATCAGATGGGTTGATCAAGTAAGGAATAAAGACATGCTATAATGATTCAACGAGTGAAAATGACTTATTAAGAACATCATGGATTGAAAAAATAGAATGGTTTGTCACAGAGATTGTGTACTGATTTGTTGCTATTTTGGAGGTTCATTCGTTTGATTGATACTTAAAGTATGCCGCGTCTCAGTGCGCGAAGGCAATCGGTAAATTTCTATTAAGATCGTTTACAACAAGTTCCAAATTAATGATCGTGGTCAGTGACTAATGAGCACCGAGTTTTCTGCGTGTTTCTGTGGTTTTCAGTGATGGTGTAGCAGCTTATTATTGTGTTTTTGTCTTCGTTTTTAGTTGGGGACAAGTCTTTTTCGGCGTGTATTTTGTCGATTGATGAGCGGAAACCTGAAAACAGAATCCGATGGTTCCGATATTTCTCATTGTGTGGCAATATTTACACACCGAAAAATACTCGATTGGTTTGAAAAGCCAGTGGGGCACTTCTGAGGTATACAGTCTGGGTAAGTTCAGAACCTCGTTACTTCATAATGATTTAGATCTTCTGTGGTTTCGCTAAATTCATTATGGTTCTAATCGTGGTTCCTCTGGAAAGGTCACAGTAAAATTTCTGCATCATCTTTGCCCTATCTGAGCTTGTGCACAATCACTAAAGTCCTCCTCGCCTGACCGAGCGAGGTGGCGCTGTGGTTAGCACACTGGACTCGCATTCGGGAGGACGACGGTTCAATCCCGCGTCGGGCCATCCTGATTTAGGTTTTCCGTAATTTCCCTAAATCGCTCCAGGCAAATGCCGGGATGGTTCCATTGAAAGAGCACGGCCGACTTCCTTCCTCGTCCTTCCTTACTCCGATGAGACCGATGACCTCGCTGTCTGGTCTCCTCCCCCAAAAACAACCCAATAACCTCCTCACCTGATTGACACCCAACACTTAGAGACTATGTAGAAGTTCGTACAAGGCACAGATGCAGAGGAATGAGGCGGCGGCATTTTCCAAGAAACCGTCTTGGCAGCCGTGATCAATTTACGAAAACCACGAAAAATGTAAAACAGAATGGTAGGACAAGGATTTAAGTCCCTTCTCTTTGTAGGCTTATGAAATATTCATCTTCGTTTCTGGCTCGTTTATTTAGTTGGGCAACACGAAGAGTACTCGACGTCCCGGGACGTGGGATGCTGTTTCGGCTATGGGTGCTCAAAACGGTGTGAAACGTGTCACGGCGCTTGCACTGAACTAGACCAGTGCGATATCATTTTGAGAATGGGCTGTTTAAAGACAACCGACGAGATAAAAATTTTCTGAAGAGTTTAATTAGTCTTATCAATTGATTTCGAGTTGTCAGAACATTTTTCATCTCCCTTAAAAAGCTAAGACAATTACATTTCTTTTCCCTCACTGAAGTTTGTAGTACGTGTTGCTGGAGGGCGTAACACCTCATAAAGCTGAATAACGATTATTAAATTATTATTCAGTGCTAGCCACAGAAAAATGCTCGAAAAAAGAGACTAGAATAACCATCTGAAGATTGGTTTTTGAATCCGCAGTTCGTTGTCGTAACTTTTCAATAAATATTCTATACCTTACACGTGGCTGTTTGCTGCTTTAAGGTTTTTGTGATTATAATTATGCACAGTTTTAAACTAGTGGTTTTTAAGGTGGCTGCTTTCGGCAAGTTGGTGATCGTTTTTCCTGCCTTAAAGTTTACTTCAAATGTGTGTATGGTAGAGATGCTCAAGCCTGTATTCACAAAATAAAAAATTGGTATTCCTACAATTATAAATCGTAATACTTTACAGATGATTAACTATATGAATGGAAAATGTCTTCAAATGTAAATAAAAAGAAAAAGATAAATAAAAGTCTCAGAAACTGTGAAAAACTGTTGTTGTTGTTGTGGTCTTCAGTCCTGAGACTGGTTTGCTGCAGCTCTCCATGTTACTCTATCCTGTGCAAGCTCCTTCATCTCCCTACTGCAACCTACATCCTTCTGAATCTGCTTAGTGTATTCATCTCTTGGTCTCCCTATACGATTTTTACCCTCCACGCTGCCCTCTAATGTCATACCCTACCAACCGGCCCCTTCTTCTTGTCAAGTTGTGCCACAAACTCCTCTTCTCCCCAATTCTATTCAATACCTCCTCATTAGTTATGTGATCTACCCATCTAATCTTCAGCATTCTTCTGTAGCACCACACCACATTTCGAAAGCTTCTATTCTCTTCTTGTCCAAACTATTTATCGTCCATGTTTCACTTCCATAAATGGCTACACTCCACACAAATACTTTCAGAAACGACATCCTGACACTTAAATCTATACTCGATGTCAACAAATTTCTCTTCTTCAGAAACGCTTTCCTTCCCATTGCCAGTCGACATTTTATATCTTGTCTAGTTAGATCATCATCAGATATTGTGCTCCTCAAATAGCAAAACTCCTTTACTACTTTAAGTGTCTCATCTCCTAATCTAATTCCCTCAGCTCCACACGACTTAATTCGACTACATTCCATTATCCTCGTTTTGCTTTTGTTGATGTTCATCTTATATCCTCCTTTCAAGACACTGTCCATTCCGTTCAACTGCTCTTCCAAGTCCTTTGCTGTCACTGATAGAATTACAATGTCATCGGCGAACCTCAAAGTTTTTGTTTCTTCTCCATGGATTTTAATATCTACTCCGAATTTTTCTTTTGTTTCCTTTACTGCTTGCTCGATATACAGATTGAATAACATCGGGGAGAGGCTACAACCCTGTCTCACTCCCTTCCCTACCACAACTTCCCTTTCATGTCCCTCGACTCTTATAACTGCCATCTGGTTTCTGTACAAATTGAAAATAGTCTTTCGCTCCCTGTATTTTATCCCTGCCACCTTTAGAATTCGAAAGAGAGTATTCCAGTCAACATTGTCAAAAGCCTTCTCTAAGTCTACAAATGCTAGAAATGTAGTTTTGCCTTTCCTTAATCTTTCTTCTAAGATAAGTCGTAAGGTCAATATTGCCTCACGTTTTCCAATATTTCTATGGTATCCAAACTGATCTTCCCCGAGGTCAGCTTCTACTAGTTTTTCCATTCGTCTGTAAGGAATTCGTGTTAGTATTTTGCAGCTGTGGCTTATTAAACTGACAGTTCGGTAATTTTCACATGTCTCAACACCTGATTTCTTTGGGATTGGAATTATTATATTCTTCTTGAATTCTGAGGGTATTTCGCCTGTCTCATACATCTTGCTCACCGGATGGTAGAGTTTTGTCAGTACTGGCTCTCCCAAGGCCGTCAGTATTTCTAATGGAATGTTGTCTACTCCCAGGGCCTTGTTCCGACTCAGGTCTTTCAGTGCTCTGTCACACTCTGCACGCAGTATACTATCTCCCATTCGTCTTCATCTCCATTTTCTTCTATTTCCAGAATATTGTCCTCAAGTACGTTACCCTTGTATAGACCCTCTATATACTCCTTCCACCTTTCTCCTTTCCCTTCTTTGCTTAGAACTGGGTTTCCATCTGAGCTCTTGATATTCATACAAGTGGTTCTCTTTTCTCCAAAGATCTCTTTAATTTTCCTGTAGGCAGTATCTATCTTACCCCTAGTGAGATAAGCCTCTACATCCTTACATTTGTCCTCTAGCCATCCCTGCTTAGCCATTTTGCACTTCTTGTCGATCTCATTTTTGAGACGTTTCTATTCATTTTTGCCTGCTTCATTTACTCTATTTTTATATTTTCTCCTTTCATCAGTTCAATATTTCTTCTGTTCCCCAAGGATTTCTACTAGCCCTCGTCTTTTTATCTACTTGATCCTCTGCTGCCTTCACTACTTCATCTCTTAGAGCTACCCATTCTTCTTCTACTGTATTTCTTTCCCCTATTTGTGACAATTGTTCCCTTATGCTCTCCCTGAAACTCTGTACAACCTCTGGTTCTTTCAATTTGTCCAGGTCCCATCTCCTTAAATTCCCACCTTTTTGCAGTTTCTTCATTTTTAATTTTCAATTCATAACCAATAGATTGTGGTCAGAGTCCACATCTACCCCTGGAAATGTCTTACAATTTAATACCGGGTTCCTAAATCTCTGTCTTACGATTATATAATCCATCTGATACCTTTTAGTATTTCCAGGATTCTTCCATGTGTACAACCTTCTTTTATGATTCTTGAACCAAGTGTTAGCTATGATTAAGTTATGCTCCGTGCAAAATTCTACCAGATGGCTTCCTCTTTCATTTCTTTCCCCCAATCCATATTCCTTCTCTCCATTTTCCTACTTTACTCACCCATAACTATTAAATTTTCGTCTCCCTTCACTATATGAATAATTTCTTTTATCTCATCATACGTTTCATCAATTTCTTCATCATCTGCAGAGCTAGTTGGCACATAAACTTGTACTACTGTAGTTTTTTTCTTTTGGTCATCAGTCTGCTGACTGGTTTGATGCGGCCCGCCACGATTTCCTTTCCTGTGCTAACCTCTTCATCTCAGAGTACCACTTACAACCTACGTCCTCAATTATTTGCTTGATGTATTCCAATCCCTGTCTTCCTCTACAGTTTTTGCCCTCTATAGCTCCCTCTAGTACCATGGAAGTCATTCCCTCATGTCTTAGCAGATGTCCTATCATCCTGTACCTTCTGCTTATCAGTGTTTTCCACATATTCCTTTCCTCTCCGATTCTGCGTAGAATCTCCTCATTCCTTACCTTATCAGTCCACCTAATTTTCAACATTCGTCTATAGCACCACATCTCAATCCATGTTTCACTACCATATAATGTTGTACTCCAGACGTACATCCTCAGAAATTTCTTCCTCAAATTAAGGCCGGCATTTGATATTAGTAAACTTCTCTTGGCCAGAAATGCCTTTTTTACCATAGCGAGTCTGCTTTTGATGTCCTCCTTGCTTTGTCCGTTATTGGTTATTTTACTGCCTAGGTAGCAGAATTCCTTACCTTCATTGACTTCGTGACCATCAATCCTGATGTTAAGTTTCTCGCTGTTCTCATGTCTACTACTTATCATTACCTTCATCTCTCTCCGTTTTACTCTCAATCCATACTGTGTACTCATTAGACTGTTCATTCCGTTCAGTAGATCATTTAACTCTTCTTCACTTTCACTCAGGAGAGCAATGTCATCAGCGAATCGTATCATTGATATACTTTCACCTTGTATTTTAATTCCACTCCTGAACCTTTCTTTTATTTCCATCATTGCTTCCTCGATGTACAGATTGAAGAGTAGGGGCGAAAGGCTACAGCCCTGTCTTACAGCCTTCTTAATACAAGCACTTCGTTCTTGATCGTCCACTCTTATTATTCCCTCTTGGTTGTTGTACATATTGTATATTACCCATCTCTCCCTATAGCTTACCCCTACTTTTTTCGGAATCTCGGACAGCTTGCACCATTTTATATTGTCGAACGCTTTTTCCAGGTCGACAAATCCTATGAAAGTGTCTTGATTTTTCTTTAGCCTTGCTTCCATTATTAGTCGTAACGTCAGAATTGCCTCTCTCGTCCCTTTACCTTTCCTAAAGCCAAACTGATCGTCACCTAGCGCATTCTCAATTTTCTTTTCCATTCTTCTGTATATTATTCTTGTAAGCAGCTTCGATGCATGAGCTGTTAAGCTGATTGTGCGATAATTCTCGCACTTGTCAGCTCTTGCCGTCTTCGGAATTGTGTGGATGATGCTTTTCCGAAAGTCACATGGTATATCGCCAGACTCATATATTCTACACGCCAACGCAAATAGTCGTTTTGTTGCCACTTCCCCCAATGATTTTAGAAATTATGGTGGAATGTTATCTATCCCTTCTGCCTTATTTGACCGTAAGTCCTCCAAAGCTCTTTTAAATTCCGATTCTAATACTGGATCCCCCTATCTCTTCTAAATCGACTCCTGTTTCTTCTTCTATCACATCAGACAAATCTTCACCCTCATAGAGGCTTTCAATGTATTCTTAGCACCTGTCTGCTCTCTCCTCTGCATTTAACAGAGGAATTCCCGTTGCACTCTTAATGTTACCACCGTTGCTTTTAATGTCACCAAAGGTTGTTTTGACTTTCCTGTGTGCTGAGTCTGTCCTTCCGACAATCATATCTTTTTCGATGTCTTCACATTTTTCCTGCAGCCATTCCCTCTTAGCTTCCCTGCACTTCCTATTTATTTCATTCCTCAGCGACTTGTATTTCTGTATTCCTGATTTTCCCGGAACTTGTTTGTACTTCCTCCTTTCATCAATCAACTGAAGTATTTCTTCTGTTACCCATGGTTTCTTCGCAGCTACCTACTTTGTACCTATGTTTTCCTTCCCAACTTCTGTGATGACCCTTTTTGGAGATGTCCATTCCTCTTCAACTGTACTGCCTACTGCGCAATTCCTTATTGCTGTATCTATAGCTTATAGAGATCTTCAAACGTATCTCGTCATTCCTTAGTACTTCCGTACCCCACTTCTTTGCGTAGTGATTCTTCCTGACTAATGTCTTGAACTTCAGCCTTCTCTTCATCACTACTATATTGTGATCTGAGTCTATATCTGCTCCTGGGTACGCCTTAGAATCCAGTATCTGATTTCGGAATCTCTATCTGACCATTATGTAATCTAATTGAAATCTTCCCGTACCTCTCGGTCTTTTCCAAGTACACCTCCTCCTCTTGTGATTCTTGAAGAGGGTATTCGCTATTACTAGCTGAAACTTGTTACAGAACTCAATTAGTCTTTCTCCTCTTCCATTCCTCGTCCCAAGCCCATATTCTCCTGTAACCTTTTCTTCTACTCCTTCCCCTATAACTGCATTCCGGTCGCCCATGACTATTAGATTTTCGTCCCCCTTTACATACTGCATTACCGTTTCAATATCCTTATACACTTTCTCTATCTGTTCATCTTCAGCTTGCGACGTCGGCATGTATACCTGAACTATCGCCGTCGGTGTTGGTCTGCTGTCGATTCTGATTAGAACAACCCGGTCACTGAACTGTTCACAGTAACACACCCTTTGTCCTACCTTCCTATTCATAACGAATCCTACACCTGTTATACCATTTTCTGCTGCTGTTGATATTACCCGATACTCATCTGACCAGAAATCCTAGTCTTCCTTCCACTTCACTTCACTGACCCCTACTATATCTAGATTGAGCTTTTGCATTTCCCTTTTCACATTTTCTAGTTTCCCTACGACGTTCAAGCTTCTGACATTCCACGCCCCGACTCGTAGAACGTTATCCTTTCGTTGATTATTCAATCTTTTTCTAATGGTAACCTCCCCCTTGGCAGTCCCCTCCCGGAGATCCGAATGGGGGACTATTCCGGAATCTTTTACCAATGGAGAGATCATCATAACACCTCTTCAATTACAGGCCACATGTCCTGTGGATACACGTTACGTGTCTTTAATGCAGTGGTTTCCCTTGCCTTCTGCATCCTCACGTCGTTGATCATCGTTGATTCTTCCGCCTTTAGGGGCAATTTTCCACCCCTAGGACAAGAGAGCGCCCTGAACCTCTATCCGGTCCTCCGCCCTCTTTGACATGACCGTTGGCAGAATGAGGCTGACTTCTTATGCCGGAAGTCTTCGGCCGCCAATTCTGAATATTTATCAAAATTTAGGCAGTGGCGGGGATCGAACCCGGGAACGAAGACGTTTTGACTATGAATCAAAGACGCTACACCTAGACCTCGGGTAGTAGGCGTGGGCTTTGTGTCTATCTTGGCCACAATAATGCGTTCACTATGCTGTTTGTAGTAGCTCACCCGCACTCCTATTTTTTTTATTCATTATTAAACCTACTCCTGCATTACCCCTATTTGATTTTGTATTTATAACCCTGTATTCACCTGACCAAAAGTCTTGTTCCTCCTGCCACTGTTACTTCGTCTTTTTACTGTTACAGTTGTTTTGAGCACTATTCACGTTCCCGCCTTGCGATGTGTGATGTCTCCTGGCAATACATTTGCAAAATCGTTGTGATGTATGTGAAAAAAGAAACATTTATCTATACTATCATTATTATTTCATTTCTGTATGAACGGTTGTCTATTATGTATAGTCTGTAAAAAAGGAAATAATCATTCTTCATTTTTGTGTTTGTGCAATACATATGTATCCATATTTTGCAAATAACGTCTGTGGTCGGCGAGAGTAGAAATCGAAACAGACAATGATAATTGAAAAAATTAACAAAGATATTTATTAGCATACTGAATTGATTATAAATAGTGGAGGCTCAAATGTCTCTCTCTCTCTCTCTCTCTCTCTCTCTCTCTGTATTCTTGTAGCCGCTAAAGTTGTAAGAGCCTGTGACGCTCGCTTGAATGCTTGGTTACCTTTCCTTTGTTCTTTATTCGAGAAGGACGGCATTGGAGGATGATGTATAAAAAAAGGTTTGTACTTTGAATTTATTTTGATTTTTAGTGTAGAAATTGTCAAAAATACTTGTAATAATTTATTGGTAGCTTGCCTAGTATTTCATTCCACATTTTTAGCTGTTTTCAGCACATTTAGGATTTTTCACGAAGCAGAGCTGCGCCGCGATCGCGGGAGCCGCTGCCGCGGCAAATACAAATTATAATTGAATGAAAGCAGCTTTTCCGCAATTAAGTGGGCTGGTAATGTTAAATTAAAATAATTTCTTTCAACTTCCAGGAGACCCCAGAGGAGAACTGTGGATGTTATTGCGTCATTTTCAGGTGGTCATGAGAAACTGCTATTACAGTCTCAGTGACGTAAATAATTTACGTAAATCATAGTCGTAAGACATTACTTGTGCGATATGAAAGACTGCTGTATTGAAATCTGTCCTGGCTAATAATAATATTAAAATCAAATTTAATTTTTTGTTTCATGCTCTCGTTTTAGTAGTGGGAATCAATGGTGTTCATATGTTGAAAAACCCACTGCAGCTTTTATGTTTAACGAACATAGCATACTGTAACTTCTGTAAGTGTAAATAAGAGTAATTTTCAGTACATTTAAGAGACGAAAGTAGAGAAGGACATGTTTAATTTGGAATTAGTTTCAGTATCATTTCTGACAGGTTAAATCAGGGTAGTATGAAGACAGTTTGCAAATTAAAGATCACACGTTCACACCAGGAAATCTTTTACTGTTGTGCGTATCCCCACATAATAAGTCGAGGTGCACAAAGTTAAAGTTTTTTTCAACTACAGAACTGGTTGTGAGAATCGCATGTTATCTTTCGTGCTCGCAACAATAAACAATATACAGTTAATTAAAATGTTTTGCAATGTAAACTGCATATGAAATCAAAAAGTGCGCGGTGGAGAGACGTGACAGGTGCTACTCGAAATGTCAACACATATATTACGTATGACTTACTAGCAGAAGCGATTGATTAAAGTTATTCGCATTAGGTAAATCACCAAACGGGTCCACTGAAAATCGCTGTTTCATCTCTTACATTACAATTTTTCCCAGAAAGTGTCTAAATTTATGCTAAGTGTTGTGTAGTGTGGCAGTGTATATAAGCCATCCACCAGTGTTTCAACAATGTTTACCCGTTTAAACAGCCAGTTTAGTTGCAGATTCATTATCCAATTTGTGCTGATGCCTCTCAGTGCACATAGGACATTTTATGATTTGTGTGAATTACATGGAGAATTACAAAGCTAAGAACAAGGCCTCTTCACAGAGCTCAAAGCAGTTTGAGAGAAATAAAGTGTCAGCACTCTAAATGCGATGGAGGACTCCATATTCGTACATCACCTATGCGCAGAAATATCGGAAGTAACTAACCTGTCTGCTCTCCATTGTCAAACAAGCAACACTTGTCCACGATTCATAACCAACTGCGGCCATCGTGATATGTGCATCACAACTGGCACTCTGGTGCGACACTACTGATCTCCCTAAAGGCACTTTGCTGTCCAACCTGTACCCTACACAACGTCAAAGCGTACTAACACAAGCAAATAATGTCAGTGGATATCCTGTGGCGTCAAGTTACAGAATAGCCCGTAATCCAGAAATAATTATCAACTGCTGGAAGAATTAGTGAACTTTATTATGTGTATCGTGGAACAGGAGAAGGCTTTCGGTGTTGATACAATTGAGCCTCTCACAGTGAATCAGACTGTTGCCAACTTGTTCCACCAAGATAATGACATACAAACCCACACACTCTGATACCTTAGGGTATGCTGTTATAATCCGCAAAAAGGATGAAAAATCTTTATGTGGAATGTGAAATCTACAGGTTGAAAAAGAGCTTCCGTTCTGCAAAATTCAAATAACTGCCTGATTGCAGCCAAGTATAAAACTTGATTTAAGCCTAACTCTATTCCAAAATTTCTAGATATTAAGGTATTTTGAAAGGGTCGATTTAATGGCAAAGGAGGAGTGGCATCTCTAATTGAAAGCGAGATCAGGTATAAGCAACTGCAGTTGAATACTACTTACAATGGATTTAAAAAAGAGTTAGCATATGATGCCTGACGTGTATATTTCTATTGTGTATTGTCAAACCACAATTTACGAAAGATGTTTATATTTTATTAATAGGATTAAGTAGAAATAATTAATATTTGTCATTCTGGAAATAACTGTGATAGCAGGGAATGTCTGCACCAAAGTATTATTGGCAGGAGAGACCGCAGATTGATATAATTTTAAAAAGTGCGGGAGAGAGCGCGTACGTATAAATATTACGAAAAGAGCGGTAAAGACCACACATTGATACATTTGGTAATGGTAGCAAGGATTTTCTCCACCAGAAAGCATTGTTGGCTGGAGAGACCGCAGTGTTCGTAGGAAGACAGTAGCAAGCGAGATGTGAAGCGAGTCGGTAGCAGGTCTGAAGTGAGAGGTTGAGAGGAGTGATGTGCCTGCCAGCCACCAGCTATGATTTACAAGAGATTATAAACAGATGTACAGAGACATCAGCTAACTATTATCATAAGAGGAACTAATATTATTGAATTTTTTTTAGAAACTCAAGACTGCTGCAGGTATTTTTGTGCAATGCATGGATGTATGATTATTATAAAGAGTAAGTCCCATTTCAAACTTTGTAAAACCATTTCATTACCGACAGTAAATATTTGAAGAATCGTTTTCAGAACATAATTAATTTTTGCCATCAGTTTTGCATTATTGATTATAATCCATCCCGAAAACCATCAATGTAAAACTTTGCAAAATTTTATTGTTGTCAACAAAAAGTTTAACTATGAATTACGTAACTTCAGTCAAATGAAATAAAGAATAATGTCAGCTTTGCTATTAAAGAATAACGTCAGCTTTGGTAATAAATAGAGCCACTTCTTATGACAGCCCACCAGCAGCTAATAGAGTATAGTAAAACAGAGTAAGTATATTCATGTCACAGTTCAATGCAGCAGTCAGATATTGATCCAGTAACAGTAAAAAAAGGTAAGCAACAGCATTGGGTTATTGCAGGTAATGGCTGAGGGCCACGACGACGACACATTCTATGTCCTAAGGGAAGGTTTCATATCTTATTGTAGAAGGGAAGGTTGCATAACAAAAGAGATATAGAGGAGACAAGAAGGTTTCTGCGTTACAACACGAAGAGCCTGTTTCAGTACAGTGTAAAAATATCATTGTCACTTTATTCATCACTTCACCAACTCATTTATTATATGCTTACATTTGAAAGCTGATTACATGGTGTAGTGTTGCGAAGCTAATTATGCATCTGGTAACCTGCTGAGGTCTGCTGTGGGTTATTTAAACAGTTCAAATGTGATACTAGGTTCCTGAGCTCACTTCTACGTGCTGAAGGAAAGTCGTGGTCATCAATGTGACTCCACGTCTGTCACGTTTAAAGTACAAAAATATATCCGTTCTGGGACACCTACCCAAAACTGCATATAAAAGTAGCTAAATTTTCAATTTTTTGAAGGTTGAAAATTTAACTATTTTTATGTATAATTCTGAGTTAGCAATCTTGAACCGGCATTTCTATCCTACTAACACAACTTTTATTTTTGGCTCACTTAAAATTATGTAGAAAAAATAGCTACATTTTACAATTTTTCAATTTTGTTTTCCTTACACTCCCCTTTCCTGCAAAACTAAATTCCAGAAAATAAGGGAAACGAATTCTTTTATGATTAAAATAATTTTTGTACAAATTTTTTATATTTTTAAAATAATTTCGGCATAAATCATGATTTTGTAAGAAACTAACGATATCTGACTCATTTGAGAAATAATATCAGTATAGAGCTATAAGTGTGTACACTGAAATCACTTGGCATCCATGCAGTGGCAAGTAAGAGTAACAAAATTAAAAAATTTTAATCAAAGTAAAAATCCCAAATCATTTAATTCATTATTATTATTTTTTATTTTCTTCAATACATTGTATCTGAATTTAACCTGTACATCTTAAAAACTGGCAATTCCAGTTAGTTTTTAACTTCAAATATCTGTCAAGTAAAAGAATCTTCAACTCTTTAGTAAGTCCCATCCAGATATTTCCCCATATCTACCATTAAAATATACATATGCAGTATTGTTATACAAAACACTTACTTCTAGCTCACTAATTTTTTAAATAAATTATGATTGCTTGCATCATTTATGTTCCTGAGTAGGGGTTACACTCATACAGAAAATTTTTTTATCAGGATTTTATTTTTTATTTTTTCTGTTATAAATTACATATTACATACTGTTGAAGAGATAGCAGAAATGATATACACCTGAATTAAGGTCTTCATTTGATGATGGTTATGAATGTCACAATAATGGTGTCCATATTTTCTTTTCCAAAACATATTTTATTGTAATGAGTACTCAATGCCTTTTATTAGCCTCAATTGAATAAATTTTATGTTTAATGCTTTGTATTAAATTCATAGTTTTGTGTTATTTGGTATTGTTGAACAATCAATCTTTATAATTTTCGAAGCATATGTTACATTTAACAACATACTTCTTGATGTCATTCGATTTATTCTCTATATTGCCACCAATCTTATAAGCATATATTTTTTTCATTACTTTCATATTTAATTTTTCTTGTGGAATATTATTTACATTCTCTGTTGAATAGTCACTAGCATCAAATTTATCAATCACTGATTCAATGTCTTTGTAGAAATCTTCATTCTGTATGTTCTACATATAACTGCCCATTTCTCCAGAACAAAGCTTAATATTTTCACTGCGCTATGGTTTCATAAGTCTATTTGAAATTCACACACAGTTTTTTGGATAAATCGTGTATACACATATCAGCATAGACTGGGTTGTTGAAGATGGATAGTAACAACATTTTCATTAAATATTGTTCTTCCTTTGAAGGTTTGCTTCCCCATAAGTCTTTAACACTTATCTGTGTGTGACACAATCTTTATATGCACTCTGTTTGTTATATTCCCCATTGTCTTCCCAAACATCAGTTTTTGGAAACCTTCTTGAAAATCGATCTTCCCTTTCATTCTAATTTGCTTGTTCCATATGTTTCCTTCACCAATCATATTCTTTAAATGTTAAGGCTCTATATATTTTTGTTATCTACATTGCTAGAGGCAGATACTGTATAAGACTTCTATAGTGAACCACATAATTATACTTTTGTCCAAAGTAGTCAACGACTTATTTTCCTTAGTTCAATACACAATTTTGTTTTCAGAGGTAAATAGTACATCTGTATGCAAATCATACTGTTCTCAAGGATAATCTAGATCTACTTCAAATATGTACATAATTCCAGATTCTGGATTATCCTATTGAAATCCAGCATATGGTAAATATTGACTCATAGCATAACCATACAGACATTATATCTAAGTATGCAAAATGGTTTGACATCTTTTTTTACATCATAATCTTTCATACGCTTGTTATTTACCTTCACATATCTTTAACAAGATTTGGATATGCCACCTCTTATTTGTTATCTGCCATTAGAATAATATCATAATCATGTAATAATTCTAGTGGTTTGTCAGCCATTTTTAGCATTGTATCCCAACATAAGCATTAAAGTACCTAGATGGATCCAAATTGCATGCTTTTACAACATTTTTCTAAAATTGTGAGACACAGCAGCCAATAACAGAATGTCTGTTTTAAGACATATATCATGCTACTCACAAAGATTTTTAATATTAATTTTCTTCAAACTAATTTTCAATGTTATTAAGGTGCATCAATTATTTCATAGTCATTTAGTTTACTGTAAAGTTTCTGGAAACTGTGTTGCTTCAGATTTCTTCTAAGAATCCATGTAATGATATGGACAGGCACCATTTCTGATCACTAAGTTGAATAAATTGTCCATGAAAAATTTCATGATGTTTCTCATCTCCAACTCATTCTTCCCCAAAGTTAATAAAAGTTTGTCAAAACATCAAAACATAAAGCTTAATGTCTTAATAAATCACATCTTCAAATTTTCTGTAGTTGTGTCAAATCTAATATAATTTTCATTATTGTGCATCAAATCCACTGCTGCTTTTTGCCACAACTGAGCTCTTTTATCAAGAAGTGAGTTATATCCTGAGAGATTGTGTATGTAAATTTGGCAAAAAATTACGATTCTTCAGTTGTAAACAACATCTATTATACAGTTAAACTATATATTTTCATGTTAAATGATCTCAGTGACAAAACCCTTTTATTCTTTTTTGTTTACTGCTATCTACATAATGAGTATATTTTAGATCTTGGATACCCCGATTGTTCATCAGGTATTAATGGTTTCCTTCCTTCAATTTCAGAATAGATCCTTCCAACTTCTTCAACCTCTCGTTTCATACATTCAAGGAATTTTTTACAACACTTTGTTATTCAATTTATGATTGGATTCTTATAGTCTCCATTGATGTGTTTTATATACCAACAAAAACCACTAGGTTCATGTTCTTAATATTTCTTACTACAAGATTCGTCATTTAATTTTAACTTAATTAGATTTACGCTTTTGTTGCTAAGTTTATACCTGATTTTTTATTATTTCTTGTACAAATCGCTATGAAAATCCTATTCAGCATAGACAGGATATATCTGAATTAATGTAAATAATTTATCACTTTTAGATTTGGTTGACAATAATTTTTAATAGCCAACTTTCAAAATCTGTATAAATAACGAATAGAACTTTCTGTTCAGATTGATAATTTTTAAAACATAAATGTGAACTTTTTCCTGGCAATTTTAAATGTATTGGTTTGTTAACTATGTGATTTATTGTGTGACTACCTAATTTTTCCTTGCTGTTAAAGAGGAGTAAATACACACCACAAATAAATTTTACTATTTAATATTTTGTAATTTGACTCAAAAAAATGTAGATAATTTTTTAACACAACAATAGTTTGAAACACTGCCTTTCATAAAATAAGGATGATATCATGTATTTCTCTCTTCTACACTTTGTTATCTTTAATGGATACACTTGATATTTTACATCAATTGAATAAAGGTTAGTAGATACACTAATTTTAGGCAAAATTTTTGGAATGTTACCAACCCAACAGGTAATCCAAATTTTCTATTTTCTGATCAATATCAAGACTAACTTTTTTGTGCTTTGTGACGCTATCCACATTTTTATCTACAGGATACGATGCAGATCCTATAGCTCATAGAAAACATTTTTGATCGTATTTCACATTAACAAAGGTTTTCTTGTCTTTTGTTTTCTCGGGTAATTCGATGTAAAAAGAATTTCTTAGTGAAAGATATCTATCAATTCCTAGTTATGTACAAATAATTGTATGCAATGTTCAGGCAGAACAACAAGCTGGAAAATTTGGTTGTTTGATAAAATATTTTGTTTCCCTTTCTTAAATTTCTAGTTATATCTTTTCTGTAGTGGTCCCATAACTTTGAGTTTGATGCCCCAACTCTACAATTTAGTTAATGGTCTGAATTCTGTACTCATTAAGAAGTTAAAAATTTACTTTCAGCCTGTGATGTACATTCAGATAATCTTCCATTATCTTCCTAACTTTTGGTTTTGATGCATTCAAGGGTAGTCGCCCCTGAAGAGTCTGCATTTTTCGCATTATCTTCTCCCTCATAGTGCAACAAAAAAGTCATGTGACTAGCACCTCCCATTGGGTAGACTGTTCACTGGGTGCAAGTCTTTCGATCTGACAGCACTTCGGCGATTTGAGCGTTGATGGGGATGAAATGATGATGATTAGGACACCACAACATCTAGTCCCTGAGCGGAGAAAATCTCGACCCAAACGGGAATCGAACCCGGGCCCTTAGGAATCACATTTTCTCTCACTGACCACTCAGATACCGGGGGCGGACATAGTGCAACTGATCTATAAAGGAGATACCGCAAAATCCTTACACACAATTAGGGCCATTAGTCAAGGAATTTTTAAAAAATTCCGTTAAATACTTATTATATCTTGGTACCAACAACAATATTTCTAATAGTATAAAAAATGGAACCCTATTTCACTGTGGTACCATTTTCCTTGGAGCCACTGACTGCACAGCTTGGGAAAAGAATCAGACTCTTAAGTGTTTTATGTCTCCAGTTTCCTTCCCTGATGCTGATCTGTGAAAAAGACAAGTAATTTATTTTACTTCAACAACAATATTTAAAAATGAAGCTCAAATAACACAGATATCATCATCATGTTATAAATTTTTCAGGAAACAGTAGACAAGGGAGGTGGAGGAGATCATTCTAAATGTCTGTGTCAATTTTTATGAGTTTAACTTCATTCCTTTAGGAAAAAAGTGTACCTGAATGATGAAAATTCAAGTTTTCAGTATATTGCAAAAGAATGTTTACAGATTTAATAACTTACCTGTATGTTCGTTTACAAAATTCCAGCTGCATACTCCTGTTGCCTTCCTGTTTCCTTATCCTCCATACTCTTTCTCTTCTTTCTTTTCTTTAGCCTTGACTCCTTGGTAGCAACTTCCACAGCTGTTTCTGCTTCAGTTACCCACTGCTTATCGATAGCAATTAGAGCTGAAGCTGTATCTTTCCCGTCTGGATATTCAATTCCTTCATAGCACTGATCCTTGAAATTGCACCATCATTGAATATTATTATTGCATCCATTACACCAATCTTCAGCACTGTCAGCTGAACAAATACAGGTTTGAGTATTCTTTCCCATATACAGCTGTTGAAGCTTTCATTTGCATTCTGAGAGAGACCATGCATACATTTCCCAAGCAGATATTTATTTGCCAGATCCCTATTATATAGGCCTAGTTGCCTCCATTACAGCAAGTGATAAGGAACGCGTGTGGGTATATTGTACACCTGTAGCATTGCTCAACCAGTACTTGCACCACGAGTCTTTCCCTTTTGGACACAAACATGCAATGGCGTTTCATCTGTTGACACTCTGTGACACCATGTAGCCCAAACAGCTCGTCTCATGTTCTCCAAACCTCCTACATTTCTCCTTATTGCTAGTCCCTAATATTGAGTCAAAGGATCAATTTAACTTTTTGTAAGACGACCTGGACCACCTATGTGTTTTTCATCTGACGGTTTTTGCCACTGAAGTTTTTACATAATTTTGTCAGCCAAACTCCCATACTTTTTTGCACATTTAAGTTTTTCTATCAGAATGTCCCCATATGGTCTGTCGTTAACAATAGCAGTGTATCCTCTACAGTGTTCACCCACAAGGTAGCGTATACATCTCACACCTCAACTGATCTCTGATCTTCTAAAAATGTTTAGAAATCCTTCCGTTTCTATGTTTTCATTTGGCCCATCAAAGTTATTTACACAAACATGGGTGCCAATAAATTTACTTGAACAACAAGTCAGTGTTTTGTTAGACATTCTTAGTTAAGAATATTACCAGTTTCAATAAATGTGGCAGTCACAACCCCATCTAGATAAGTATGTTCTCTCTTCTGCCAAGCTCCATCAAATGCTACTACAATGTCTGTATTCTCAGACAAGGCTACTGCTTCTTCTCTGATCTTTTCACTGAATGTTAACATACACCACATAAAGCATTATGTATTAATTTATTGTATCTGTCAAACATCAGTGGAGGTGAAGGCAAATCCATCACTGCGCAGAAAGTCTGGGTGGCTCTCATTCCGCTTCCAAAATATCGCATTGCATAACCAACCTTAATATTTACATTGTAATGTTAATTGTCAGTTACTGGCGATGTCATAATATCACTGTGCCTCTTACACGAGTCTAGGCAATTACTAACCGACTTGAAAGACCCTTCCTTGCTGAAATGTCCTCAGAAACGTCAATACTATCTTCACAATTGCAGTACTTACACTTCACAGCACTCTCCAAAAGTCTTGACAGCATATTTAGGTTCACAATAACATTTCCGTCGTTATTACTGCTCACAATACTAGGCTTGTTCTTATTACATCCAGAAAGTGAAAGTTTACTTCTACAAGCACTGCCAGCAGACATAGATTCTTCAGCCAACTTTTGAAGCAACTGATCTCAGATCTTTGTTTACATTCGAATCATAGCCTTCTAGACATGCCTGTACTTTTGTTACAGGATTCAGTGCCTTCTAGAATATACCTGTGTTAACGACCAATAACTAACGACAGAAAAAACTGAAGAACAAAATAATGCATCACGTATTCTGATGTACTGTAAACTGACAGATGGGTGTGGCCCCACTGGAACATTATGTTCAACCTCTATTTTAGAATGAACAGAAAATGATAATGCCCATACACTATACATTTTTGAAATCAGCATGAAATGTTCTTTTATATAGATCAAGAAAATATTTTTCAAATTTTTGTTTATTTTCACGAGCATGTCCCCTTCAAGAAGTTTGGGTAAAACCACTCTAGAATGTTCTCGAAATTTATAGTTGTAGTCTGCCTGTAAAAGCTTAAAGAACCACATATTGTTTAATTGTTCATCTATGTTTTTAATCATTCCCAAACACATTGGTAATAAATGGAAATATTTCACTCAATGTTTCCTCTTCCTTAATTTTTAACATTTCGTCATAATTTACAGTTTCGGAATAAGGTAAGTTTTTCAAAAAACTTCTACCAATATGTTCCTGATGTCAGTAAATAAATTTAATAAGATGACCCCTTTTTTTAATTTACTGTTTCCAAGTTAGTTCTTCCACAATAATCATGAGGTTGAGCAATTGTGAACTGATCCATTTCAGTATCTTATTTCGTAAAAATTAAATTTAGTATATTAAAATAAAACAAATTGGGGGTTGAACACAAAGTTTGATCTTTAATACTAGAGGTACCTGATGCTTTCTCATCAAGCAATATATTTCTTTCTTGTATTATCAGATACAGTTTCTTGTTCCTCTTTTTTCATCAACAAGAATATCTTTGAATATTCTTCACTTGGAAATCGTTTCACATGATTGACACAATAATATACAGAAATGTTTCTCCACACACAAGGAATAAGTTTACAACTGTGTACAGTAGTATGAAATTCCTTTACACACTGTCTACACATTGTCCTGTAACAATCTTTGTGTATTTCTGTGAAGTAATATACCCAATTGACCTCTCAGTTTTGCAATATTTACACATTTTGAATTTGATACAACTTGACACTTCCATTTCGCTAGAAAAAAAAAATAAATAAAAATTTCAAACTTTATGTACTTTGGTTTTGTAATGTATCTTTTAATGTATTTTCCACCCCAGGCACTGATGCTGATGATTTACTGCAATCAATACCAAATAAAGATTAATAAGCTGTACCAGCTTTGAATACATTTTTTGTAAATTTGTTATATTCATAGAATGTGTTATTCTTGAAAAAATATAACATCCAGTTAATGTACCTAAAGACAGAATTCATTCCTGAAGGTAATCGAGAAATTTCCGTTAATAATTGCTCTTACTCTTACATTTAAAACTGCATTCATCCAATTCTATGCACAAAAGAATAAAAATGTTCTACCACCATATGTGTTGACTACATGATTTAATTTAAAATTACAATGTAACCTATGCCAGAAGGTGATTTTGGACATCTTCAGGTTAATGGAAAGAAATGTAAATTTTTTGTATGCATTATATTGTCAAGAAATGACAACTTCAGTATTTGGTCTTTGATATACTCCATCTATTTCTTGTAGATTTTTTAATAAAGAACTGCGATGTCATATTATTACCTGAACAATTTGTAAAAAATACGTAACAACCCATTCACTAATCAAAAGTGACTAAACTTCTTAATCCAACATAATGAAAATTTTGTTTCAGATGTCATAAATGGTGTGGGTTTTGGTATAGATGGCTATGTTATTAGTGCCACGTGACCGATGAAGCAGTCTTCCGACTGCATCGTTTTTTTTACCATACAAGCTTTGAATAGCTTCAATATGACATAGAGATAATTCTAAATTTGAATGACTGTAGTATGGACACATTATTGCTCCAGCATCTGAATGTAGAAAGCCTAAAATATGGCCAACTTCATGAACTAAAACTTAAAATAAATTAGTTTTCTTACAGAGTGTGTTCTTATCAATCAACAAGTACTGTCACCTAACTTCATCTATACATATTCCTACTGGATCATTATTCATACTTGGAAAAGACATGACCTAAGACATCACTTTTTCCTATTAACAAGATTTTTATATGTACATGTTCATGTTTTACTTGTAATTGACATATCAGGGTTGTTGATATCAGGGGCAAACTGAATATCGACATATTTCTACTATAAACCAAATTCTGCCTGTGTTAAGTCTAACACTCTATTACTTACCTCTTTATAATTCCATTTTATATTTTCCTTCTTCCATTTACACATAGTGATCCTACAGATATCAAATGTCTTTTTTACATCACATCTAGGTCTGTATATGAAATTTAAAGTCTATTAACTTAACTTACTTTTTATTTCGAGATCGTGTCTTACTTGAAATAACTTCTCTGCATACAGTGTCACTCATTTGAGAGTTGCTTCAGCTGGTGATGGAATATCGAAATAACCAAAATCATTCAAATATTTTGTTGCTTTACTCTAGCTGGCGACTGTTTTCACAAATAAAAATAGTACACAGACCGTCATTTACATACAGTCAAAATATTATAAGATGTAATGAATCAAAAAAATATTTCTAATGAAAAGATCTGTTCTATTAAACATCCTTCATCAATATATCCATCAACGACAAGTTTCCATACATGTTAAGCATTCCTATATGAAAAGTTATGAAAAGAATAATCCTTGGTTTAAGGTAAATATGTTGCTGGAAGTTCAGAACATAAGAAACCTCTAAATGCTGTACACAAACATATAGATGGTGAAGGTAAGGTATTTTTTTGATCTTAAAGGCACCACAATTATGAGACCCCTCAAAATTCATTATATTTATTAACAAATCTGGTTTTTCTACTTTCTCTTTTAAATCATAAAAGGAGAAACCTAAATTACTTGAGAATCAAGTACTAATGAAATTTTGCCTTCAATACGAAAACATGAAGAATATAGAGGTAAGGATATATATGAACTTTTAATGCACCATACAGAAAAGAAGGAATGAAATTCAGGTAAATCATTTAAAAGGACTGAATTAAAATTAGGGATAATTATATATAAAAATCAACTGAAAAAATTGATTTAGCCACAGACTTGTTAACACAAAAAAATAATACAATCAGTTACTGCTCCTAATATTGTATGTAGACCAACTTCTGATCTTTTAAGATTATTTGAAAATAATAGTTATTATGTCTTTAGATAACAAGGAAGAAACCTACAAAAACTAATGAGTAATATTAGAGGTCGAGACCGAGATTTTGAGGAATTGTTAAGACATAATTGTGAACCTAATTCAGGAAACCAATGTCAGAGCATTACATGGTTTGCTGTTGTAATTATTCTAATATTTTGAATGCTTGCACATAAATAGAATTGATTCATGATATAATTACCTTCGTAACATTGAGTTAGTCTAAAATTTTTATGACATATCTACACACTGGACAAAAAGAGTGATCTGTTAACCATATATCAACACATTACAAAACATTTGATTTTAATGAGTTAAGCATACAGAGCAGTCGCTTCCTTCAAGCTTGTCCACTGTTTCATAATTTGTTGTTAGTATTCTTATTTTAAAGCTCAGATAACATTTACAATATCTACTGATACCCCAATCAATTATATCTTTAAATGCTATTATAAAATTTCAAACAATTCTTGATTACTAATATTAACTCCAAATGTAATTTATATTGTAATTCTCTCATAAAATCTTCATATAAATCTTTCGCTTTGATACATCATTCCAGTTTATTCTATCTTGAAACTCTCTCTTCTGATAATTATTTTTAATTTGCAATATCATCACCATCTAATTTGTCTTTAAATTCTGTAATAAATCCTTCAGAATTTTTGATTAAGTACTTTTTCCAGTGTATTTTTCCTGAAATCCACTTACAGAATCTTCAGATAACTTTCGATTCCTTGGTACACTTACCCAATCAAATTTATCTTGAAATTCTCTTACGAAACTTTCGATAAAAATCCGATGTGGTATAATCTTCCAAATCATTTTGTCTGGAAATTCTGTTTTTCAGTCTCGAGATACATTTTGTTAAGTTGATATAATATGCAAATTAATCTAATATTGGATTTCCCACATACAATATTCAGACTGTTAATGTTATCATATAAAATTCAATCAAGATTTATCATATAGGTTATCATTCTTTTTATTACAATCAACAACTTAATCTTTGTAATTTCTGTCTCTCATACAGTACACGTAATTCTTCAGAACACATACTTTAAAATTTTTATTCAACAGATGCAAGAGGTCATTCCCCTTTTAGTCCAGAGTACCCATTGTTTTTAAGTCCTTTCTCAGTAGCTCTTAGATCTTTCAGAGTACAATCAGCATCTGATGAAGACCGCATCTAAGCTGTTTATTGAATTTGTTTTGTTGATGTTGTTGTAATGAGATCGGTAAGCTGTTTTTTCTCATATCCTCTACATATCCTCTACATCATAAATCTTTCACTCGAGCTTTTAATTTTCTAACTTTTAGGGCTAGTAGATTCTCACTCTATAAGAATAATTTTTTAATAATAAAATGATAAAATTGTGTATCTCAGGCTGGTAAATCTGAATTCATTTAGAAGAACAAATATCTACTAGATTCAAAGATATTTTGGTTCCTTTGTGTGAGCAAAGGAAGATATTGATAACAATTAAAATTTTATGTTTTCTATGAGGAATTATAGGGTTCAATTTGGACCCAGTAATTTTTTAAAAATATATTGATCACAAATTATATTTATGCTTCATTTATGAAGATTTCCTAGGTTGTAAACTTTCACCCCATTACAATGATATAGATTCTCATAGTCAAAAAAGCGTTACAAGCTTTTCAACAGAAAAATAATAACCATTTTGTTATTTATGGATCAGAACATCCAAAAAGTTTCACTGAAACTTTGAATGTTATTAAGGTGAATTTCATTAAATCCTCTTTATTACATCGAAATTGTATGTAATGGTTCTCTTGTTTTATAGTATGACTATATTAAAAGTATTTGCTTTTATTCAACTTTATTTCTTTCTAAATGGAGCAAATTACAACTACATCGAATGCTGTCACACGTATGATTGTTACCTCTAAATATATTAGCCAGAACAAGAGAACTGTATGTAACAAACTGTTTGTGATAACTGATAAAGAGAATAATCCAAGATTTAAAACTCAAGTTGCTGCTGAATTATTGGACTATAAAGATACTGAATATAGATTGCAGAAACAAGTGGATATAGATGATAAAGTAAAACAAGAAGAAATTTTTAATGGTAGCAAAATGTTGGGGTTGAGAGGTAATGAAAAATGAACTACTTTTATCAATCTGGACTATGCAAGTTGATTTGAAAACAAATATGGTTCTTGCTGAAAAGTTTAACAAATTGTCAAGAAAAGAAATTTTACCATTAATCCGGAAACATGGCAAATGGACATTACAAGAAACAATGGAAAACTTACAGGAAGGAATTGGACACTTTCGAATTGTTAGAGAAATGGCTATATACATGCTGAAGGGAAGTACAGAAGAAAATGAAAACTTCTGAAGATAAGAGGAACTGCTTGTAGAACAAATAATAAAAATATAACCATGTATTATTATGGTAGGAGAAGATACGGAATTGAGATACATGTTTGTTCTTTTAAAATTATTTGATGTTGACTGTGAATAGCATTATTATGTGACCTGAACAGGAAAAATAAATTTGCAGAAACAATTGGTCATTGTATAAGATAGACATACAGATTATGAAGAAAAGTTAAGAATTGATTACGACCCCAATCCAATAAACTTGTACCAGAGAATGAGAGAAAATTTGAAGATGGCATCATAACTATTTCAATATTTTGCATAGCTACACACAAGAACCATTGATTAGTAGTATACTGAATCTTTGGCACTGTTTAAGACTGCGTTAACTATTGTTTCATCAGCCTGAGTTAATATGAAAACTAGATTATACACTCCTGGAAATGGAAAAAAGAACACATTGACACCGGTGTGTCAGACCCACCATACTTGCTCCGGACACTGCGAGAGGGCTGTACAAGCAATGATCACACGCACAGCACAGCGGACACACCAGGAACGGCGGTGTTGGCCGTCGAATGGCGCTAGCTGCGCAGCATTTGTGCACCGCCGCCGTCAGTGTCAGCCAGTTTGCCGTGGCATACGGAGCTCCATCGCAGTCTTTAACACTGGTAGCATGCCGCGACAGCGTGGACGTGAACCGTATGTGCAGTTGACGGACTTTGAGCGAGGGCGTATAGTGGGCATGCGGGAGGCCGGGTGGACGTACCGCCGAATTGCTCAACACGTGGGGCGTGAGGTCTCCACAGTACATCGATGTTGTCGCCAGTGATCGGCGGAAGGTGCACGTGCCCGTCGACCTGGGACCGGACCGCAGCGACGCACGGATGCACGCCAAGACCGTAGGATCCTATGCAGTGCCGTAGGGGACCGCACCGCCACTTCCCAGCAAATTAGGGACACTGTTGCTCCTGGGGTATCGGCGAGGACCATTCGCAACCGTCTCCATGAAGCTGGGCTACGGTCCCGCACACCGTTAGGCCGTCTTCCGCTCACGCCCCAACATCGCGCAGCCCGCCTCCAGTGGTGTCGCGACAGGCGTGAATGTAGGGACGAATGGAGACGTGTCGTCTTCAGCGATGAGAGTCGCTTCTGCCTTGGTGCCAATGATGGTCGTATGCGTGTTTGGCGCCGTGCAGGTGAGCGCCACAATCAGGACTGCATACGACCGAGGCACACAGGGCCAACACCCGGCATCATGGTGTGGGGAGCGATCTCCTACACTGGCTGTACACCACTGGTGATCGTCGAGGGGACACTGAATAGTGCACGGTACATCCAAACCGTCATCGAACCCATCGTTCTACCATTCCTAGACCGGCAAGGTAACTTGCTGTTCCAACAGGACAATGCACGTCCGCATGTATCCCGTGCCACCCAACGTGCTCTAGAAGGTGTAAGTCAACTACCCTGGCCAGCAAGATCTCCGGATCTGTCCCCCATTGAGCATATTTGGGACTGGATGAAGCGTCGTCTCACGCGGTCTGCACGTCCAGCACGAACGCTGGTCCAACTGAGGCGCCAGGTGGAAATGGCATGGCAAGCCGTTCCACAGGACTACATCCAGCATCTCTACGATCGTCTCCATGGGAGAATAGCAGCCTGCATTGCTGCGAAAGGTGGATATACACTGTACTAGTGCCGACATTGTGCATGCTCTGTTGCCTGTGTCTATGTGCCTGTGGTTCTGTCAGTGTGATCATGTCATGTATCCGACCCCAGGAATGTGTCAATAATGTTTCCCCTTCCTGGGACAATGCATTCACGGTGTTCTTATTTCAATTTCCAGGAGTGTATTTCAGTAACGGTGAAAACTCAATATTTTTCATAGATAAATTTTACATAACATTCATAACGATTTTTATATACATCCAATAAATTGAATGGGCCAAATGCATCTGATTTTATCAACTCAGACTTAAAATTCGCAAATGCTTCTCACCTTGTGCGATCCTTATTACCTCTTATTTTAATATCAAAATATACTCTACCTCTTATTATCAGTTAATGTTATAATCACTTACAGAGAACTTCAAATGTTCAGTAATGATTTCCATTTAAAAATAACAATTTTATAAAACAATCATATTGTACTATGTTATCGATATTTATCAGCCTAATATCTGAATTACAAAAATCTTAACCATTTAATGCACACACTACCTCCTTCCTTTCTCAAGTCTTTTCTGATAAGATATGTATCTGGATAATTAGTGTGCTGCAGCTCTTGTTATTAAAAATTTCCTTTCACTTCTTTTCCATTCAATGCCTTCAGCTTGTATGTGATTTGATTAGAAACCATAACATTTCCAATTTTAGAAAATTTCTGCTGATCAACTAGCTGCATATCATTTTTCGAAAATTCCTTTATGCTTATTAATTCTAAATTTAATTACTACTTTAAATTTAGATATTAGACACAGGACAGATAAGATTTAAAAGCAGTTGATTAATTATTTTAGAAATTAACTTCTAGTGGCTTTATTTCTATTGTTGAATGTTTCATATTATTCTATTCATTGACTAATTTTAATTCCAAGTTTGTCCACATATAATGTCCTTGAAGAGCAAATCTGTTCCACATTTTTTCTTTTAGTGTTTCAACAACATATTTTGCTATCTCAGTAAAAGATGAGTAATTGTTACAAGTGTATTTTTCCTAACCGATAAAAATACTTTATTTTATAATTCTTGACCATTATCTGCCTGTAGACTTCTTGGAGTTCTCTCTCTAAATACTTTTTGAAAATCATCAGATAGATTTTTGCCATATTTGCCCTAACTAGAATAGCCTAAGAAAGATTTGAAAAAGATAAATAATAGTTAATAAATATTTATATCCCTTACTTAGTTTTGAAATTTCTTTTTTGGTGCATGAGCCAAGTTTTAATGGATCAGCTTGCAATTAATCATCTATACCGAATGTCATGACACTTTACATTTTTTTCTCATTGTTTATAGAGTAATTCACCAATAATTTGCTTTTTAACATAGTAACTGGACGATCTGTTCACTACATCACCTACAAATTATTTTACCAAATTTACTCTTTTTAGACTTGCATATTGTGTGAAGACATTCAGTTTTTTGTCTTCTGTTTTTTTGTGTTACTCCATGAGGATTATGCATTTCAGTAAATTTTCTGCACATCAAACACTGTGTTTGGTTATCGATTTACACAGATTAAAAATTCATTAAATACTGTTTCTCTCTATCATCCTCATTTGAAATAATTGAAGTAATTCACCTGTAACAGGTACAGCTTTAACAGATTCATTTATAAATATAAAAATTTTATCTTTCATTTTCATTTTAATTTCGGAATTATTTAGTTGAGTGAGATATAAAGGGTTTGGTTAACAGACATTATATCGGTTTAACTCTATTTTATCATCAGTAGGTAATAGGTCACCATTACATTGGCCCCAAAAATGAAAAATTCCATTACTTGTTATGTCATATAAAAATTCATATTTTAATGCTTCATTATCAGTAACAAAATGAAGTTACACTTTATTTGTCATAGATTTTATTTCGAAAAGATATCTTAATTGGTTTACGTATGGAGTTAAATCCATCATTTGGAAGTAATCTACATAAGTTTTTTACTTCCTTTTCTGTAAAGTAATTATTTAAGTTATCTTCATGAATTTGATTAAACTTTTCATTGAGATGTGCTGAAGTGCCACAACAAATAAATTGTGTTAGAATATTGGTTATTTTGATTTGGTAACATCAATATTTAATTCAACTTCAAAGAATTTTAGTAACAGCTTCATAGGCATTTGTAGTATCTTTTCCATATAGTAATCTTCCAACTTTAAATCAATATGTACTTCAGTTCTTTTAAAAATGTTGCTTGATTCCTTTTCAAATCATCTGATTGTACTTGGTTGAACACTTTCGAATTCCCCAGATTTTATTCGGATTTCTTCATTCACTTTTCTTATTTCCAATAACATCAACATAAAATAATATTTAATTTATAATTATCTACAAGTTAAGTACAAATATTCAAAAATACCTGCAAATGACTTTGCAAAAATTTTGTATTGTCTCAAAACTGTAATATTTAAGTAGTTGTCTTGATACATTCTACCAATTGAATGAAGAACTACTTTTGTATTCAGAAAGGAATGGTTACTCTGCAGTGGAGTGTGCACTAATATGAAACTTCTTTGCAGTTTAAAACTGAGGGTCAGACCGAGACTCGAACTCAGGATCTTTGCCTTTTGCAGGCAAGTGCTTAACCAAATGAGCTAGCAAAGCCCAACTAGTGACATGCTCTTACAACTTTAATTATGCCAGTACCTCTTCTCCTTCCTTCCAAACTTCACAGAAGCTCTCATACAAGTCTTGCAGAACCAGCAATCCTAGAAGAAAGGATCTTGCAGAGACATGGCGTAGCCACAGCTTGAGCGATGTTTCCAGAGTGAAATTTTCACTCTGCTGCTATGCGATATCTGTGCAATACCCTTTGTTCCATGAGTGCTAGTTCTGCAAGTTTTGCAGGAGGGCTATCATGAAGTTTGGAAGGTAGGAGACAAAGGTACTAGTAGAATTAAAGCTGTGAAGACGGCTTGTGAGTCATGCTTGAGTACCTCAGTTCATAGAGCACTTGCCTGAAAAAGCCAAAGGTCCCAAGTTCGAGTATAGGTCTGGCCCACACTTTTAATCTGCCATGAAGTTTCAGCTTTTGCATTATTTGATTTATCCATGGTGTGCCAGTATGATCGCAAGTATCCAAATCCACTATTCCACATTTGATATATTTTGGTTTGTCTGATAATTTATCAGTCATAAAGATGCCACAAATGTGTTTAATTTTCAATTTTTTAGGAAATATCTCTACTTCAAAATTACTTAATGCAACAGGATACATTCTAATTACTTTTTGGAATTTCATATTTTTAACCCTGGACCTTTTTACATTAGTTGAGTCTGTCTTTTTTTCTACCAATTCTTTATCCCTTCCTTTTTGTTTCTAACTGCATTTGCAACATCAGACCAACCAATATTAGCTAAATATGATAAATTTCTGAAAGGGCTGGAAGAAGTCTTCCTTAGTGTTACATTAATTGAGAGTGTTATGTCTTTTTTGTTAGATATTCAATATTGTTTTTTTTATAACAAGTATGTCTAAACATGAGTAAACTTGTTTTTTTTCTCTCTGTCTTTTGAGAATCAGTTAAAAAATTGTCAGTACTATGCAACTGTTCATTAATATGTTTAATTTAAATGCTTTTGTTTTAGTCTTATCCACTAGCAATTAGTAACCCACACTACAATTATTCATTCAATACATAAAAAATTTTATGAGACTGAATGCTTTTATAGTCCCCATCCAATTTTATCACCATCTAAACCAGTGAAAGCTCAAGCAGTCATGGCTTCACCCATTCCTAATTTCCTCTTTCCATACACTATACCTCTAATCATTCTTATAGCTATTTTTTCACCAAGTGATGCATATTAAGGATACATTTGCTCTTTTGTAGCTATCTGAAGTTCTCTGTCAGCTTGATGTCTAGACTATAAATTTAAATTTTCTCTGTATGGAGTATCATGTCTTTTGTGGGTGCTATGTAAGGCATTTATATCATTTTCGCCACATGCAACTCTTTCATCTAGTATAGTGGATGTTCCACAGCACAAATATCATGGAAGACGCAGTGGCAAAATACTAAAAATCCAATTAACTCTTTCTTTTCCAAGTTTACAGATTTCCAGAATGTGTGTGGCAAGTTATTCAAAAATCTAATGAGCTGCACCATTCTTCTTGGATTATTGATAATGAAATTACTAAAACAATTTTCTAACATTTTTGTTATTCTTGCTTTTCTGTTGTGATGATTTTTATTTCTAGCTAAACCTTCTAAATTAATTACTGCTAATTTATTGGTTAATTCATGCACATCATTCATCAAAACACACTCAACTAGCTTTCCTGTATATTTTTCACTAAGCCTTCACTGAAACTTGATTCTAAATCAGGTTTTCATTTTGGGATATAGACATGAAAAATTTCCTTTATCAAATTTATATATTTTTATTTGTACCTGGTTTTATTTCACTTGGATTATTATCAGAATACAATGTTCCACAATGGTGTAATATATCTGCATAATTTTATAAATCAATACCAAAAATTTTATGTTTAAATCAGTTATCGTAATTTGTTTTTTAGTTAAAATATTCATTGTCCATTTTTATGTTCATATTCTTTTTCACCAATTCTTGAGTTATATCTATTGAATTCACCTGCCAAGTAACCAACAAATTTAAATATACCAACAGGTTTGAAGGTTGATATGGTTTAACATACCTTAATTTATATTTTTAACATTACTCTCCCAATTCTGTTCTTTCTTACATTTTTTCCTTCATCAGTATTAAGCACAGCCTATATTGTTGATTCACTTAATATCTAACCAAACTGTGGACTTTAATACTCTTATTTTTTTCTGATTCACTTAACATAATCGTACATAGCAGGGTTATCATCAGACCACTCATAATGTGGATGTCAATATTTGATAAATTTCAATAATTTGGAAGCATTTTTTTCCAGTTCCTCTATTTTCCTTGATAGCTTTCAGAACATTATCACCTTATCCTTCAGTTCCTCAACCTAAATGCTTGATTGCATCAATAACAGGCTGAGCTACTTTTACATATGTTTCGTTTTCTGTTCTTGGTTGTTGTTTCCAAAGCTTAAATCCTTTTTTCAATTGTTCAAATTTTCATCTATGCCATTTAGCGTTTTTAGCAACTTCTAGATCATACACATTCTGTTGATAAGATCTTTCGGACAATCATGTATTTTACTATAAACAACAACCATTAAGAAATTATTTTTTACATTCAACTTTTAAATGTTATTATAGAAATTTAATATAACATCTGTATTTACAGTCATTGAGTTTCCTAGTCATATCTGTTCCAAAAAATCCCAGCTGATCCTCATTCCTGCATATACAACAACATTCTTTAAAATCACGAAACTTAAATCACCACCAACAAACTTATAGTAAATATGATATAAATTTGTATCATGTTGTCTATATATACTGAAAAAATTAAGTTTTCTTGTACTTATTGTTTTGATATTTTTGAAAATGACTGAATGCTGGTCTGGTAATTGAATATTTTACATTCATCTCACCATGTACAGCAAATCTCTTAACTAGTTCTGGAACACAAAGCACTTAAATTTGAACTGTGGTTCCATTGAAGTCTTGTTCCTTTACTTCATTTAACTATTATTATCCACTGCTTTGGTTAGAAAATAACTTTATCTGAAACAGCTACTCTTAGGCACACAGCTCAAGAGATACACAACAGTACCACTGGAAGCTGACAGTTGCCACCACACAGTTGCCTCGTGTAAGGAGGAGAAATGTGTACCATCACGTTTCGGACTTTGATAAAGGTCGGATTGTAGCCTATAGCGATTGCGGTTTATCGTATCGCAACATTGCTGCTCGCGTTCGTCTAGATCGAATGACTGTTAGCAGAATATGGAATCGGTGGGTTCAGGAGGGTAATACGAAACGCCGTGATGGATACCAACAGCCTCGTATCACTAGCAGTCGAGATGACAGGCATCTTATCCGCATGGCTGTAACGGTTCGTGCAGCCAGGTCTCGATCCCTGAGTCAACAGATGGGGACGTTTGCAAGACAACAACCATCTGCACGAACAGTTCGACGACGTTTGCAGCAGCATGGACTATCAGCTGGGACACGGTGGCTGCGTTTACACTTGACGCTGCATCACAGACAGGAACTCCTGCAATGGTGTACTCAACGACGAACTTGGGTGCACGAATAGCAAAACGTCATTTTTTCGGATGAATCCAGGTTCTGTTTACAGCATCATGATGGTCGCATCCGTGTTTGGCGACATCACGGTGAACGCACATTGGAAGCGTGTATTCGTCATCGCCATGCTGGCATATCACCTGGCGTGATGTTATGGGGTGCCATTGGTTACACGTCTCGGTCACTTCTTGTCCGCATTGACAGCACTTTGAACAGTAGACGTTACATTTCAGATGTGTTACGACCCGTGGCTCTACCCTTCATCAATCCCTGCGAAACCCTACATTTCAGCATGTTGCAGGTCCTGTACAGGCCTTTCTGGACACAGAAAATGTTCGACTGCTGTCCTGGCCAGCACATTCTCCAGATCTCTCACCAATTGAAAACGTCAGGTCAATGGCGGCTGAGCAACTGGCTCGTCACAATACGCCAGGCACTACTCTTGATGAACTGTGGTATCGTGTTGAAGCTGCATGGGTAGCTGTATCTGTACACGCCGTTCAAGCTCTGTTTGACTCAATGCCCAGACTATCAAGGCCGTTATTACGGCCAGAGGTGGTTGTTCTGGGTACTGATTTCTCAGAATCTAAGCACCCAAATTGCGTTAAAACGTAATCACATGTCAGTTCTAGTATAATATATTTGTCCCATGAATACCCGTTTATCATCTGCATTTCTTCTTGGTGTAACAATTTTAATGGCCAGTATTGTAAATGTGTGGACGAACTCTTCGAATTCGAAACTTGATTACAGCTCGGTGTTCCTCATGCACCAAAGTAGTTACGTGACATACCGTCTTGTCACATGTTACGCTTCGGTGCCCTCTAGCGGCAGAGGGCTGCACATATGTAGACGTAAATGATGAAAAGGCAGAATGTCAATAATGTTGGCTTTAATAAGGAACTTTGAGAGTTTCCATGGAAAAAGAAAAAAGAATTTAGAAACACTCTTTTTCAGCATATACTCATAGCTGTATGTCTCTAGCATAATATTAAACTGTATGACTGTCTACCTGTAATTAGTTCAGAACATTAGTCTAATTTATCTTGGTCCACTGTGTATCTTTGCTCCTAGAAGGCTTTATCTGTGTTTCCAAATCTCCTTCAAATCTAATAAATACATTTTAAATAAAATACCCTCCTTCTCAAGCTTGCTGGATCCAGCCCACTGGAACCTGGATTACACAGACTGGGTTGCTGAACAGCTCGTTGTCACGGAGAAATAAAAGCTATGAAAAATAAAATCATAGTCACTACGACGTTACTTATTGTGACACTAAAGGTCATGGTTACCTATCGTCTACCATCCCGATACTGTCGCTAGAAGTACGGCTTCGGTTCCATCGCCTCCTTTCGGCATTGTTGACTCTCTGTCTGGTCCCCGAATAAATGCATGTCACATGGGTTTCCTCCCGTTTGGATTTCACGAGTAGGTCTTACGGCGACCACACCACTTCGGCATTGTTGTAGCTCTCTCTCAGTCGTTGCCACATGCTGATCCCTGTCTTTCGCTATCAGTAACACAGCACCCTCTTTTATCTTAACAAACTTCCGTACTGTTCATAGCCTTACTGCATAGTTGCGTAGTGTATAACATCTACGCAATGCGTGCCTGTTCTCCACTGGTACCTTCAATGACACATCCGTTCTAACTTTCATGGCTGCTTCGTGACAGTAGAAAGAGAGGTTTTGACTTTTAGGCTCTGCTATTAACTGTAGTACCGGCGGCGGTTCTTCCTACGCCTTTCTCAATCCCTTCAGATACTTCTCGGATGGCAACAGAACCAGCCTCAGTTGCCCATTCGGTGCCTGATAAACGGCTTGTTACAAGTTCGTTGCATTTCAGATACTGCCCCCAGCGATTGCAAAGGTCTTGTTAGCGTTAGTCTCACATCCAATACTTTTATTAATGCTTGAACTGCCTCTGAATCCCGATTTGGAGCTAAGTGGTGGTCTCGCATAGGCCATAACCTCTCTTGTTACTTGTCATAGTGTATGTGCGTTGTTTAGACCGTGAATGTTGTTCCTCGTAATCCATGTGGAATGCCACTCTACAGTTTCCCTATTTGTCATTCTACTCTATCAGTCTTTCAAACCTAATAACCATTTCCAAGCAGCAAGACCCGCCACTACTTAAAACTTTCTTCTGTAAAAGTAACACCAGAAATACGTTAAATCTTACACCACGCTAAAAATCTCAGTCTCGCTAATAATTCTTTTTTTTTTTTTTTTTTTTTTTTTTTTTGCGCCATTCAGTTGTGTCGACGCAAAACTTTAGGGTGTTCTTATCCATCGACCTCTTGGCTCAAAATACACACAAAAGAATAGTTCGACGCTTCATGTGATACTATAATTTCCTTCTGAAGATTTGGTCTCAGTGTCGATACTTCCTTCAACTCGTCAAACGTTTTCTGACCACACATATTTGATACCAATTCTCAGCGACTGTGTAAACAGTCGTGATACATCTGCAGATACTCTCACGAATTTTCCATAATAATTCTCAAGCCCCAGGGAACGCGCTAATTCTTTGCCTTTGCCTTCGAACTGAAAAACTTCAATTTCGAATTAGCCACCCTTACTAATTATAAGATCCAAGTAAACATCCTATCCGATTACCTGCAGCCATTCATGTCCATCGTGCATTCCGACGGACTTGGACAATTCTAACAGGAGAGTGCGACACCCCACACGTCCAATATTGCTACAGAGAGGCTCCAGGAACACTTTTGTGAGTTTAAACACTTCTGCTGGCCAACAAACTCCCCACTCATGAGCGTTATTGAACATATCTGGGGTGCCTTGCAACGTGCTGTTCAGGAGAGATCCCCGCCCCGTCATGATCTTGCGGGTTTATGGACAGTCTTGCATGATTCAAGGCGTCAGTTCCTTCCAGCACTCTTCAGACATTACTTGAATCCACGTCGTCTTGCGGCGCTTCTGCATGCTCGCGGGGCCGTACACGATATCTGGTAGGTTTACCAGTTTCTTTGGCTATTCAGTGTAGCTGCAGCTTGTTCACCTCTTATTTGAGGCTCAAAGGCTTCAGTCTTAAGTTATTCATTTGCTTATGTACTACTCCCCCCATGAACCATGAACCTTGCCGTTGGGGACAGGCTTACATGCCACAGCGATACAGATAGCAACGAAGGGGTATCTGATGAGAGGCCAAAACAAGGTGTGGTTCCTGAAGAGGGGCAGCAGCCTTTTCAGTATTTGCAGTGCAACAGTCTGAATTATTGACTGATTTGGCCTTGTAACGTTAACCAAAAAATTTAAAAAGGAAAACGGATAGGTTAAAGTAAGATACAGTGGGAATTACTGAAATTCGGTAGCAGGAGGAAAAAGACCTCTGGTCAGGTGAATACAGGGTTATAGATACAAAATCGAATAGGGGTAATGCAGGAGTAGGTTTAATGAGCGCGAGTAAGGTACTACGAACAGCACAGGGAACGTATTATTGTAGCCAAGACACATACGAAGCCCACGCATACCAAAGTAGTACAACTTTATATGCCTTCTAGTTCCGCAGATGATGAAGAGATTAAAGAAATATATGATCCGATAAAAGAAATTATTCAGATAGTGAAGGGAGAAGAAAATTTAATTGTCATGGCGGGGGGGGGGGGGGGCTGGAATTCGATAGTAGGAAAAGGAAGAGAAGGAAAAGTAATAGGTGAATATGGAATGGAAGTAAGGAATGAAAGAGGAAGAGGAAGCCGGTGGCCTGAGCATAACTTAATCATAGCTAGCAACTGGTTTAGGAAACATGACAGAAGGTTGTATATGTGGAAGAGGCCAGGAGACACTGGAAGATTTCAGATAGAATATATAATGGTTAGATAGAAATTTAGGAACCAGGTTTTAAATTGTAAGACAGGTGCAAGGGCAGATATGGACTCTGACCAGAATCTATTGGTCATGAAATGTAGATTAAAAATTAAAAAAATTGGTGTTCTAAGGGACATGGATAAACATAAAGAATTAGAGGTTGTACAGAATTTCAGAGAGAGCGTTAGGGATCAATTGACATGAACAGAAGGAAGGAATATAGTAGAAGAAGAATGGGTAGCTTTGAGGAATGAAGTAGTAAAGGTAGCAGAGGATCAAATAGCTAAAAAAACGAGGGCTAGTAGAAGGTCTTGGGAACAGAAGAGATATTGAATTTAATTGATGATAGGAGAAAATATAAAAATGCAAAAAATGTAGTAGGCGTAAAGGAATACAAATGTCTCAAAAATGAGATCGACAGGAAGTGCAAAATGGCTAAGCAGGGATGGCTAGAGGACAAATGTAAGGATGTAGAGGCATATATCACTAGGGTAAGATAGATACAGCCTACATGAAAATTAAAGAGACCTTTGGAGAAAAGAGAGTTACCAGTATGAATATCAAGAGCTCAGATGGAAACCCAGTTCTAAGCAAAGAAGGGAAAGCAGAAAGGTGGAAGGAGTAGATAGAGGGTCCATATAATGGCAATGTACTTGAGGGTAATGTTATAGAAATGGAAGAGGTCACAGATGAAGATGAAATGGGAGATATGATGCTGCGTGAAGAATTTGACAGAGCACTGAAAGATCTAAGTCGAAACAAGGCCCAGTAGTAGACAACATTCCATTATAACTACTGATAGCCTTGGTAGAGCCAGCCATGACAAAACTCTACCATCTGGTGAGCTAGATGTATGAAACAGGCGAAATACCCTTAGACTTCAAGACGAATATAATAATTCCAATCCCAAAGAAAGCAAGTACTGACAGGTGTGAAAATTACCGAACTATCAATTTAATAAGTCACGGCTGCAAAATACTGACACGAATTCTGTACAGACGATGGATAAACTGGTGGAAGCCAACGTCGGGGAAGATCAGTTTGGATTCGTCAACATGTTGGGGGGGGGGGGGGTGCAAGCAGTGAAGGAAGCAAAAGAAAAATTTGGAGTAGGAATTACAATCCATAGAGAAGAAATAAAAACTTTGAAGTTTGCCGATGACATTGTAATTCTGTGAGAGACAGCAAAGGGCCTGGAAGAGCAGTTGTGAAAGGAGGATACAAGATGAACATCAACACAAAGAAAACGAAGATAATGGAATGTAGTCGCATTAAATCAGGTGATGCTTAGGGAATTAGATTAGGAAATGAGACACTTAAATTAGTAATTGATTTTTGCTATTTGGGGAGCAAAATATCTGATGATTGTCGAAGCAGAGAGGATATAAAATATAGACTGTCAATGACAAGGAAAACGTTTTTGAAGAAGAGAAATCTGTTAACATTGAGTATAGATTTAAGTGTCAGGAAGTCGTTTCCGAAACTATTTGTATGGAATGTAGCCATGTATGGAAGTGAAACATGGACGGTAAATAGTTTGGACAAGAAGAGAATAGAAGCTTTCGAAATGTGGTGCTACAGAAGAATGCTGAAGATGAGATGGGTAGATCACGTAACTAATGAGGAGGTGCTGAATAGAATTGGGGAGAAGAGGAATTTGTGGCACAACTTGACTAGAAGAAGGGATCGCTTGGTAGTACACGTTCTGAGCCATCAAGGGATCACCAGTTTAGTATTGGAGGGAAGCGTGAAGGGTAAAACTTGGATAGGGAGACTAAGGGATGACTACCATAAGCTGATTCAGAAGGATGTAGGTCACAGTAGTTACTCAGAAATGAAGAACCTTGCACAGGATAGGGTAGTATGGAGAGCTGCATCAAACCAGTCTATGGACTAAAGCTCATAACAACAACAACAACATGTACTACTGCTAAATCTGAAGGTACTAGCTACAATTTTGGTGTCAAGTTGTTATTACTTATTGCCTGTTTTTTCTTTTCTTTCCTTTTTCATCTTTAGACTCGCTACAGTCGCTGCTACTAGACTTGAACTTTTTATATTGAGGTACAGATGTTTTGTCAGCTTCCAAGACAACACTGTCTCTTTCCCTCTATTCTGATAACACTACAGGATAACCTGAAATAATTACTTGTTTCTCATCTAGTTTTTCCATATTATACACTTGTTATCAATCAAATAAATGTCTGTCCTGCAGCCACTAGGTGTATGAACGGTGGAGAGGAACCTGAACACCAACATCGAAAACTTTCATAATGAAGACGAAGAAGGTAAATATCTCGGTTGTACCGAGCTGTTGTCGGATGGTCTCTCGTGTCTGATGATCTCTCGCGCCCGGAGACCGCGGCAAGTTATCAAAGACTCGCCCTGACGTGTAGGAGAGACGATATAACACTCCTTTCTGGTTGGTTATAGACACACCAGACTATGATAAGTCCTATGAAAACACAAAAATTCTCACCTCACAGTGATAACGTGAGCATGCGAACAAGCTCATCGTCGGGGATACCTACAATTATGGGTAAAAGGAACTAAGGCGAAAGGTTAGGGCCCATGTTCCATCATGTGTCATCTCCCATTACTACCTTATTGAGATAAATACCCCTGAAAGAGGTAGGCCTTAGCATTCACAACTTCAGTTAGCTACAACACAGACTGAGTAAGATGTCAGACCTCTATAATAGGGCAATAATGACAAGTGAGCTTGATTCATGAGAGTTTTCAGATAATCCAAATTATGAAATATCTCTTAATTTATTCGAAAGGGAAGAGATAGGCCTTCAATAATAAGAGCTTCAGTTAACTAAAATTATCAAATAGAAACCACGAAGACCTACCTTAAGAGCAGCTTCAGTTAATTAAAATTTCCAAATAGAAAACAGACACGCCATCAAAGATAACAGCTTCATTTAAGCAAAATTACCGAATGCAAAACAGGCAGGCCATTAATAATAACAGCTTAAGGTAGGTAAAATTAACAAGTAGAAAACAGCCAGGCCTTCTTTAATAACAGCTTCAGCTAAGTAAAATTACCAAATAGAATATAGACAAGTCTTCAAATATAACAGCTTCACTTAAGCAAAATTACCAAACTTAAAACAGGCAGACCTTCAATAAGTACGAAGTAGAAAACAGCCAGGCCTTCTTAGGCTTATACGCAAAGAGCACAAGGCTACACCAAATAGGAAGACCAAGAAAGGTTACAACGAGAGGACCGGCCTTCCAATGCCCTTTTCTTTGGGTCCAGGTCGGCAACAGGAATATTAACACAGCAAGGTTAATTACGTGAAAGTAATGACAACTAAGCAAATGGTACACCGCGTCACTGCAAAATACCGCCTCTAAAACGACGTTGAAACGCCCGAAAGGAAACTAGGCTGCCAAACGCAATTACCTAGCCTCACCAATTTCAAATTTTGAGACCCAGGCACCTCCAGAGACAATTTAATTCTAGAGCGATGACGTCAGCAGTGCCCGAAGGTATATCGACACCGGCAAGCGGCCGTATTACAAGAGAAAGGTACCTATCTGGTGTTCGAAGACGTTTGGCGCAGGAAGTACGGCTTAAACCCAACCATCTAGGTATCCAAGGCCAGTATCGACTCACGGTTTGTGGAAGGCTCTGTAGGCCAGTGATTTCTTCTTCAAGCCACGATCCAGGGAAAATACGGTGGTTTTCATCCTCAAACTTAATTAAAACTCACTAGATGTAGGCGGGATTCGTTTTTCGCAGACATTTGAGCAACGAGTAGCAGGAGAATACTACTTTGTCCACTGACTGTATTTTTAAAAATATTGGTTTTTCTAATACTTAAAGTTTATTCTCATATGAGCCGAAAGTATTTTGTACAACTCTTCGGAGCCACTGAAACTTGATTGTTGCACCTACTCCTCTTCCCGAAACGTGTTACGCTGACTATTAGGTTTCATTAAATACATTTTTAACAGAAACGCATCATCCCCTACAATAACAAAATCAGTTGGTGTTGCAGGGAAATTTGTCTCCAAAGCGTTGTGCAATGAGACGTTTTGAAATACACCTACATTAGAACTTCTTCCTTTAGTTCCTACATAAACATAAAGGAAACAATAATCGTAATGAGCTAAGCTATTAATACAATACAGAAAGAATTTTTGTAATTGTAATTGTCGAAAGACAACATGTTTCACGTCCAGAGCTCCTGCTCAGTCTGGAAAGTTCCATCACTGTATAAATCCCTACTCTATATTTTTCCACTCGTCTGAAGTTGCCAGCAGCTGAAAAAAAATTAATGTTTTGAGGCTTCAAAAGTATATTAAATCGCAAATAAAAAATGCAGTGTGCCCACACCCAACTTCCTCCAATACATCAAAATTACCAAGTGAGAAACACTCAAATATGAGTTCTGATTTCTCATAAGAACATTTATTTATAAATTTATAGGTCGACTTTATTTTTATTAACCAAAAGATTAATTTCCTCCTAATTACCTGTTTTTTTTTTAACGATCAGTATTATTATGCTGGTGGACAATTTTCATGTATTTATTTTTTTCTATTCTTTAAATGCTTAGACATAGTGTACATTACTATGTTGAAAATTTAAATAAAGTAATAGAAATGCATCCAAACTGAAAAGCTGTATATTATATTTTACTGAAATTACCTGTATGAATTTCTTAACTTTATTTTGGACTACTTTGTAGGTTTCTGTTATAAATTTACTATTTGTATCTTTTGGAACAGGAAATAAATATTCCAAAATGTTAAAAGAGTTTCCTGTAGGTAAACAGCGTAAAGTTAGTTGAAGTTCAATTTCTGCTTTTACTGCTTGTCCAATATTCGCGTCTGATTTTGAAATTGGTGGTGAAACGTGTTCCTAAAAGTAGTCAACCTGAGCATGAGATAGTTGTAGTATAAGCTTTTGAAATCTTCGGTTGACGAAGCTTTCCAGTCCGGATACATTGGGTACGCCTGTACCACCACGTACAACAGCGACTGTTGTCAACCGAATTATGTGCTCCCGATTTTCTTTGAAGCATACAGTTCCTGACCCATAATAGTCTTTTCTTCGGTTTTCCTTGCGGTTCCACCAACAGATTCATTCTCTGTACTAAAACAGCACCAACCGTGCACAACGCACGACAACTCACGATGAGGAGCTCGTCCATGGCCGGCTTCGTGTGATTAACTGAATCAAGCTTCAGTTGGCACTTCAGTCCGAACTGTCCACGACCCACAACTGATGGGTTCGCTACGGTCATGTCATGACAGCAAGTACGAAAGCGTGGGACACATCCGTGAGCACATCCCATGAGAACACAGCTTTGATATTTACATATATACGTACATCAATTTTTGTAATATGTATGAATTTTGTGTAGCGTGCAGTTTTCAAATTATTGCAAGAAGATATAATAATCATTGGCTCATTGAAATTAACATTTAATGCCCAATTGAGTTGTTAGCGCACCGTTAGGTGAGGGACATTTTTTCATGCCGTCAGATGCTAAATCTACAGTGGTAGTTATGGCTTTTATACCGATAATGTAATTTCTTCAGGGGATCTTTATTGATGCACTTTTGTACTAGGTTTCCTTCAAACATTAGAAAATTAACATAAACGTCAGACAGAGCGGTAGAGCTTGGAATTCGAGGCAACCTTAAATACTTTTCAATAAATTCAGTCTTCATTTTAAGAAAGGGATTCGCCACATTGGTGATCTTCTCTGCCAGGGTAGGATTTGAATTAAAATGGAATCTTCTGATCGAGTAAAAGTTATTGCTCCTCAGATAACTTTTTTGTCTCAGAATGATGTATGTATGTACAGTACATATATATGTAACAAAGGAACCACCTTCAAAGAAGGACAGCTATCCAAGTAGTGAAGGAATCAGCATATTTCAATAAAATATGTGATAAATTAGAGATAAAGTTAGTGAACTGCTTATAGATGTTGACTCTGAGATTATAGGTATATAAGAGCGCCACATAAATAATGTGAGAACACAGAGGCTTCCTTCACTAACATACAGATTAGCTGGCTGTTTGTTAAGGAGTTCTTTGCGATATATGGCGTGGCCATGTATGTAAAAAACAGTACTCCATTTGAGTATGTAGATGTGTTAAATCACCAGACTGAACAGGTACTTGAATGTTGTTCAGGGGCACCTCAATTTAGTGAAACTAAATTCCTAATTGTTGTTATTTATACATCCCCAAACTCTGACTTAACAAAATTTCTGCTTAAGCCACAAAGGATCGTTGTTTCAATTTACAGGAAGTACCAAAAATTAATACTTACTTCAGTATTAATTTTGTATCTGATTAAGCAAGGAAAAGTATTTTGGGAGATCTCCTAAATTACTTTACTTACTTTAAGAACATGCTGCAAAATCTGATACTCCACAGTGTTGAGAGTGACTATGATGTGGGGTCCTTGTGGGGCATGGTTAAATGGGGGTGGGGGGTTGGGGGGTGGAAAGGGGGGCCCCAGGGACCAGTGCTGGGGCCAGTCCTATTTCTAATTTGTATAAATGATATGCCTTCTAGTATTACATGTGATTCTAAAATATTGCTGCTTGTTGATGGCACTAGCTTGATTGAAAAGATATTCTGTGCTACATTGGCACTGTTTCCAATAGCGCAGTTCAGAACATACTTTCATGGCTTGTAGATAATAAAATAAGGCGCAAACAAGGTAAGACTCAGTTTATACAGTTTCTAACACACATTTCAACAAATTTTAATTACACAGAATAGAAAAAACGTTTAGTGAGACTGAAGGGCTGAAATTTCGGTGTTCAGATAGACAGTCAATTGTTGTGGAAAGATAATGTTTGTGATCTTGTTCAAAGACCTATTGCCGCCGATTTTACTGTTAGAACGGTATCTAAGTAAGTGACAATTCGATACGAAAAGTAGTCTACTTTGCATATTTTCATTCGCTTATGACGTGTGGTGTTATACTTTGGGTAACTCTTCCCATTCTCAGAGGATATTTTTGGCTCAGAAGTTCCTGAAGCTCTTGTCGACCTCTGTCATTGGTATGCGTATTCTGACATTTGCCTCTCAATTAATTTTTTATTTTTTATTTTACACGCCTAGTTCCGTAGGACCAAATTGTGGAACAAATCTCCAGGTTCATGGAATTATAACTCAAAAGTTATAACCAATAAAATAAAATGTTTATGAACCCAAAAAAGACAAGCCATAAGTTTAAGAAAACACAATCAACAATATAACATAGGAAAGAGCTTAATTTTTCAAGGAACTCCTCGACAGGTTAGGAGTGAACCTTGAGAAAGCTCTTCAGTTTCGATTTGAAAGCTCGTGGATTACTGCTAATATTTTTGAATTCTTGTGATAGCTTATTGAAAATGGATGCAGTAGAACACTATATGCATTTCCACTCATGCGTCAAGGAAGTGCGATCCAAATGCAGATTGGATTTCTGTCTAGTATTAACTGAGTGAAATATGCTAATTCTTAGGAATAAACTGACATTGTTAATAATAAACAAAGCAAAGAATATTTATGTATATACATGAATATATATCAGCTTATTCCCAAGAATTACCAGCTTTCACTCAGTTAATACCAGGGAAAAATCCATTCTGCATTTGGATCGCACTTCCTTGACACTTGTGTGGAAAGGCGTCAAGTATTCTGCTACATCCATTTTCGATAAGCTACAATAAGAATTTATAAATCTTACCAGTAACCTAAGCTGTTTCAAATCTAACATGAAGAATTTCCTCATAGATCACTTCTATTCTGTCGAGGAGTTTCTTGAAAAATTATGCTGATTTCTGTATCATATTGTTGGTTGCGTTACGTAACCTTATAGCTTGAAATCTTTTTTGGATTCATAAAAATCTTATTTGATCTATTATTACTTTTCTGTTGTCATATCATGTACTGACACGATCCACGACCGTGGAGATCTGCTCCTCAGTTTGGATCTACAGAACTAGACGCGTAAAACATAATAAAAAATACGTATGTTCGTATGCATGTTCCAGATCTGCGCCTATACTACTAGACAGATTTCAACCAAACCTAATCAGGAAAGAATAGCTACGGAGGTATAAACCACATACCTGTCAAATGGGTGAGAGTGAAAGAGCAGAGCCGGCCGAGGTTCGAATCCTGCCTCAGGCATGGATGTGTGTGATGTCCTTAGGGTAGTTAGGTTTACGTAGTTCTAAGTTCTAGGGGACTGATGACCTCTGAAGTTAAGTCCCCTAGTGTTCAGAGCCATTTGAACCATTTTTGAAAGAGCAGTATATCCCACGACACACAAACACTCATATTTTATTCATCCAGTATCTGATAACGAGAGAACTTTGTGACAGGTAACATGACACATAATTTAAACATATACGAAACGTTTTCTTGCTGACAGCCCACAAAAAACTCTGAAAGGAAAAAACTTTATCGCTTACTACTTTCCGCTGTTAACGAAGCATGACGTTTTAGTATATTACTTCTTTAGTGCTATCTTTATTGCCAACTCATTTCACAGACAGTGTTCACATAGGTCGCTAAATGTACCTGTAAAAATGTATCCTTGTAAGACATATAGTTCAGGAGAGATGACGTCATATATACTGAGATAATGAAAAATTGCTGCATCATGCTTGACGTTTTAATTTATTACTTGTTTACTACTACCTCTATTCCCAGCACATTTCGCTGAGAATAGACACTTGTATCACCGGGTGTACCTGTAAAATTATATCATTGTACTATCATTGTACGACATCATTAACATTGAGCTGCGTGAAAATGAAACCTAAGATAGAAATTCGATAGGGATGCATGATAACATGTGCACAAATACACTAAAAAATGTTAAACATATGTGAAATATATTTGACATGTACATAGGCAGGTAAAGTTAAAGGTAAAAAGCGCATCTTAAATCTTTAGAACGATTTCAAACAAATTTCGTACATATATTAGTTATGATCAAGCCGTAAAAAGTACAGAGGTACGAACCACCACTCTCCTATTGGGATGAGTTTGATAATGTGGAGAGAGAAGGGGTGTCAATAGACAGAGAGGGACAAGGAAGATATGGACACAAATATGGAGGGGGAAGGAGAAGATAGAGAGGGGAAAGGAGAAATGGACAGACAGAGGTAAAAGGTGGAGATGAACTGAGAAAGGAAAAGAGGAGGTGGAGGAAATTAGTGTTTAACGTACCGTCAACAGACGGAACACAAGCTCGGATTAGGGAAGGATGCGGAAGGAAATTGGGCCGTGCCCTCTCAAAGGAACCATCCCGGCATTTGCCTGAAGTGATGTAGGGAAATCACGGAAAAACTAAATCAGGACGGCCGGGCACAGCGTTGAACCATCGTCCTCTCGAATGTGCGTCCAGTGTGCTAACCATGCGCCACCTCTCTTGGTGGAAAAGGAGGATTACACAAAAGAGGAAGAAGGAAATTAACTGCGAGAAGGGAGGAGAAGATGGACAGAGAGGGGGAGGATGAGGAGGGGGATGAGGAGTTTGAAAGAGAGAGGAGAAGGAGGATATGGAATTATAGGAGGTAGCAGAAGATGGACGGGGAAGGAGGAAGTGTACAGAGGAGGGCGAGTAGTAGATGGAGAGAGGGGGGTAGATGGACAGCGAGAGGAGAAGGAGGAGGTGGACAGAGAGAGAGAGAGAGAGAGGGGTGGATGAAGTGGGCAGAGAGGGGAGGAAGAAAGAGATGGAATAGTATAAGACTGAAATAAGTACACATGCAGGCAATGCCGTGTACAGAAAATAAATTGAGAACTCCATCTGTCAGTTCACTCTGAAAAAATAAACCATTCTACATTCAACTAAAAACAATATATTCTTCAAATAAAATTACGGGCACTGCGTCTCACGGAAATAATTTAACAGTATTTTGAGTAAGAATTAGTGATAACTGCAATTTATCTGGTACAATCATAAATAGGTAAGTTCAGAACGAATGGAATACAATGAATGACTATCAGAATGTCATTCTTGTCTTGCTTTTACGGAAAACAGCTGCTGGCTGTGGGCAACGTGTCTCTTAAGCTACTGTTCGTGCCTCCGCAGCTTTCTCGTGTCTTCCGTGCACTGTGTTCCCTGGAACGTGAAGCTGGCCGATGGCTCGGATGTTCTTTGCAGTGTGCATGCAACAACCTTTGTCAAGTTATTTATAAAATGAATTTTTCCACTAGTCCTCCTTCTCCTATCAGTCAGCGACCATTAGTGGCTCATAATCCCGGTATTTACATGTAAAATTAATGTTTTAGCTGGAAGTAAAGAACACAAATGTAATTATTTGTATACTATGTATTATGTCAGTGACATCTGTGCCATACAGACAAATTTTAACCTTTTCTCCGTACAAGTCCTAAAGTCGTATGGCAGTGGCTGACAGACCACTAAGGGACTGTATAGAAGCCTGTTTGGAAAGAATTTTTTTCCTCTCTCATAGTGACACCTGTCCTTGGCGAAGTGTCGGTGTTGTGCCCAACGAGTTTATCTGTAGTACGGATACCTGTGGTGAGGATGTTCAGAGTTTAGTGTCGGTTTGCGTCATTGATGATGACGTGAGAGGGAAGGAAAGAACGAAACCTGGTGTTAGCACAAAACCCTCTCCTCGTGAATAGCATAGAAAGCGACTACTGACTTTAATATGTCCATCCAACCGACGGATTGCAAACAACAGATTCACTTGGCTTCACTCTGTAAGGCATTCCAGAAAAGTTTGAAACACAATGCCTCGTGATAACATCACTACATTTCTTCTCTGGCTGGTCAGAATCTCACGATGAAAAATTATTCCATCAGCCAGATTCGAACCAGTACCTCCCAGCCGAGCTCCATCACAAAATCTTACGTTAGCGATTTTTCCTTTATTAATTTTGGACTTATTTCCCTATTTTATTGTTTTTCTAACATAGAACAGTATTTTTTCTGATTTTAAGAATCCTTCGTCGTCTCCTTTAGCCAAACGTTTCGCTTGCCAATTTGCCTTCGCCTTTGTGGGTTTTAAGGCCACCTCTCAATGCCGTTAATGGTTTTGCAATCCCTTTACTCAAAAAACAAAAATCTTCCATTCTTAGAAAATAATACTTTTGCCAAAGGGAAATTCTTATTCTCTGAGCATTAAAATCTCGCTTGTAAAACTATATTTTTGCTCTAGGAAAACTAAATTTCTGTCCTCGAGAGAACTGAAAGTCTTCGTCATTAAAAACTAAATGTTGCTTCTTTAAACATATAAATCTTTCTTACTTAAGACTGTAGTTCAATGTTCTATAATACTGAAATTCTTTTTTATCAAAAAATGAAGTACTTCCCTCTTCAATTTTTCTTCTTCTCTCGTAAGGATTTATAGATGACAAATTTGCTTGCACAGAAAGGTTTTACTAAAGATAAACTCTCGGTCTGAAGTCTATTGAATAGTGATGACAAAGTTTATCAAACTAAATTAGGTCTTCGTACTACAACGTGCCCCGGTAAGGAAGAGCGTCTCGCGCATCTTAACACTAAGAACGACTGAGGAAGTTTCTTCTATGTAGAAGAGCTAGAAGTTTCATCAACCGATTCCAGTTTATACTGCACGATCTTCAAGTTATACAAGACATAATCAGCTAGCAATCATTCCATAAAAGCACTTGAAATACGACCACGTCATAGTATCCAAAAACTGCTAAAAAGCCACATAACGAAATGTTGTGAGTTTTGTATACCATAAAGCGGTCATATTGTAAGCACGAATTTCAAGTGATGCTCCGTTCATCATGTGTATTAAGATGGCCCAATACACATCTGTAGTGATCAGAATGTAAAGATTTGTCATTACGGAGCTTGGTGTGTGATACTGAGGAACGACATACACACATCAAAAAAAGTTTGGCATCACCCCGGTTCCGAGAAATACAGAAGATTGACGTTGACTGTGGATATTGTATCAAAGGTACAGTCCCTTTGACTGTTCAGTGATGTCACTAAGCCCACCCAAATATGTAGGCAACCACGCATGAACAGCGCGTATTAGACGGAGGAGGTCCGAGAGCCGATCAGTTCCAGACATTCCACCAGGAAGGAGGTACACAGCTCGTGTTGTCTGTAGTGCAACCATGCCTAGTCGGTCAATACCGCAGTTCGATCGCGTCCGCACTGTTACTTTGTGCCAGGAAGGGCTCTCAACAAAGGAAGTGTCCAGGCATCTAGGAGTGAACCATAGCGAGGTTGTTCGGACATGGAGGAGGTACGGAGAGACAGGAACTGCCTAAGGGCTACTACTGCGGTGGATGACCGCTACTTATGGATTATGGCTAGGAGAAACCCTGACAGCAATGGCACCATGTTGAATAATGCCTTTCGTGCAGCCACAGGAAGTCGTGTTACGACTCAAACTGTGCGCAATAGGCTGCATGATTGCAACTTCACTACCAACGTCCATGGCGACGTCCATCTTTGCAACAACGACACCATGCAGCGCGCTATAGATGGGCCCGATAACTTACCGAATAGATCGCTCAGATTTGACATGAGTGTCACATATGCCTTCAACCAGACAATTGTCGGAGACGTGTTTGTAGGCAGCCCGGTCAGGCTGAACGCCTTAGACACACTGTCCAGCGAGTGCAGCATGGTGGAGTTTCCGTGATGTTTTGAAGTGGCATTATATGGGGCCGACTACGCTGCTTCTGGTCATGGAAGGCGCTGTAATGGCTGTACGATACGTGAATGCCATCCTACGATGGACAGTACAACTATATCGGCAGTATATCGGCGAGGCATATGTCTTGATGGACGACAATTCGCGGCCCCATCGTGCGCGTCTTGTGAATGACTTCCTTCAGAACAATGACATCGGTACGCCGAATCGCCGTTGAGGAGTGGGGCAATCTGGACCAACAGTGCCTTGATGCACTTGTGGATGGTATGCCAAGACGAGTACAGGCATGCATCAATGCTAGAGGACATCCTACTAGGTATTAGAGGTACCGGTGTGTACAGCAATCTAGATCACAACCTCTGAAGGTCTCTCTGTATGGTGGTACAGCATGCAATGTGTGGTTTTCATGAGCAATGAAAAAGGCGGAAATGATGTTTATGTTGCTCTCTATTGCAATTTTCTGTACAGGTTCCGAAACTCTCGGAACCGAGGTGATGCTCAACTTGTTTTGTTGTGTGTATTTATTGACCTACTTGCCGATAAACCGGGCATGGCCACGGCATTCATTTTGCTACTTTTCTATTAGAAACAAAAAATGAAATGTGTTTGTAGTGAAGTATCGCAAAAGTTTCATTTCCATGTATTCTTTAAAACACTCTTGAAACTATGATACAGAAGAAATATGCATAATGCACAAATGTATAGGTACAGTATCCAAACTAAGGAACATGTTCCCAGGCAGTCTTTGTACGTTAGGCGCAGCTGCTTCATGTGTCTGCAACGCGATTTCGTAAACGTTTCTACGGTAATACATCTTCATAGCTCTATGGAAGGATACTGTTTGGCCTACAACGGTTTCGGTTTCTTTGTTGAAAGTTGTCAAAAGCGCTGCCAGGTCTCAGGGATTTCCTTGGTTTGACTCGACTGTACGAGTGTCTTAGTAGCAAGGAACAAACGTATTAAAGCTTCATGCATGATGCGGAAATTTTTCATGCTTCTCAGCGTTTACGACGTCGTAGCTCTTGGACTATGTATCACACAATGACATAATTTTGTAGGTACACTCAGCCACTCCAGTCTACAAAGTTTGTTGAGAACAGAAAAGAAGTAGTAAATTTAAACGACATGCACGATGCGGCAGTTTTCACGCGCCTCATTTTATTTTTTATGACATCGTATCTTCTGAACCATGTTAGGTAGATAGTTCTTACCGCAAAAGCGACTGTTGGCTCAGGATGTGTGCACCAAGATTGGCTGAAATCGCTCCAGTGGTTTAAGAGGAGATGTGGAACACGAACCACGAACAAACACCCACCCACACCCACACACTCACACACCCACACACACACACACACACACACACACACACACACACAAACACCCACACCCACCCACCCACCCACCCACACACACACACACACCTATATATATATATATATATATATATATATATATATATATATATATATATATATGACCCTCTCCTTGTGACGCACCGTCCGTGAGGCACTGCGGTCATTGCCGTCACAGCAACCAACGTTCCAGTACGAAGGTGAATTCCCAGTCCGTAAAAAACCCTGGCGGACTGATTTCTCTCGCCGTGTGTATTATCATACAGTTATGCACTGAAATGCAGTTCTTACCAGGATCTCTCTATTATAAAATCCTTTCCACAACCAGCCCAAATAACAGATTGTATGTTGCTACCACGGCTCATCTTGCAGCTCGAAAATCCATCTATCGTCACAGTATTGCTGTTAAACCCCTCAACTGGCCTCGAACCGATTCTCTTCGATCCAAGGCATCACTATATCGATCAATATGCGTGATTATTGTTTCAGAGAAAGCATTGAGTTACATTAATCTGGCGACTGTTATTTCATTCTACTGCTTCAGCTAGCGACAGGCACAGCCGGTCAGTGCAGTCAATCAGCCGTGGGAAATTAATTATTACCAGTTGAAGACCGATCGGGGGTGAGGATACTACCATAGTATCGAAATCGGTAGTCCAGTGAAAAGTAGAAAAGAAATTCAATTACGAAATGCCTCAAATACAGAAAACTACTTGCACAACGTATTAAGCGTGCGATGTGACTGTGACATAAACACTAAAACGCTTTTCTTTGCAGTTTATTGTTATCACTGGGCTATGGAGAAAGTATGAACGCAACACGGAATGCACATGTGAGCAGCGTATGTTTATTTGAAATGTCGTTAATAGGAGCACCAACTAATGATGTAGAATCCCAAATCCACAAATGGTGTGGATACACTTATTTTATGGTCGTTGGTTCCAGGAGCTTACAGGTTTACTTTCATGATATCCACTTTATAAATAACAAAACCTTCGTGTAGTGGTTGTTTATTATTCTTCAGTTAAATACAGCACCACAAGTGAAATGGACTGGATTGCCTCATTACATCAGTGCTGTCACCTTCAAATTAGGCAAAAACAATGCAACGCTATCTTGAGAAATATACAGGTCTGCAGCTGTCAAGGCGTCGCTTGCTACAGTCCCTGATAGCGTGCCAAGACTCTCTGGGACGGCTACTGCTGCCCAGCTTCATATGACGCTGCTTGGTTTATTCTGTAGGCTTCTAACGTCATTTCTGTGGGGTCAAACAAGCCCTATGTCAAGCCACATGTTGCCATGGTTTTCTCGACTACGCTATAGAAGTTTCGCTGGGAAGCCCCTGTATGTCCTCCATACCGTCCCGATCACTCACTATGCGATTTCCATGTTTTTGGAGCTCCGTAGAAAAAAATTCGTGGTCATCGATTTGGTTCGTATGAAAAAGTACACGCTCGGGTACAATCGTGGTTCCATAGAAAACTGCAGGCATTTTGCTGCTAAGACATTGACCGTCTTATCTCACAAAGGGATAAATCTATTAACAGTTATATGCATGCATGTCCAAAGGAACAGCACTGCGGCGACCACAACCGTTACGAAACACTTCAGGTGAATTCGCAATTGTGAATAAGAACTACCATCAGCTGTAGAATGGAATGACAACAATGAAAATTTGTGCCGGACTGGGAATCGAATACGGATGCCCCGCTTATCGCTGTGTGAGTCCAATTTATCAATTGCACTGAGTGAAACTACGTGTGTGTGACTATTTCTATTAAACTTAATTAGATAGCGTTTCCAAATTGTATCCCGGTGCATAGGTACTATACGTCTAGCATAGCTTGTAGGTTCGTTGGCTAAACTATCACTAGTTATGGGACTATCCCAATACGTCTACCAGGCCCCATTGTCGCATGTTACACTTCTCGCCGAGTCTGCAGACAACTTCTTCATTTTCTGTGTTATTAGTATACGAAATTTTTAGAATCTTTCTATAGCACCACAACTCAAATGCATCGATTCATTAAGAATTCCTTTGTTTTCGTCCTCAAATTAAGGGCGATGTTTGACGGTTGTAACGTTCTTCTGACCAATAACGTTCTCTTCGCCTGTGCTAGTCAGTCTTTTATAATCTCGTTGTTTCGCCTGTCATGTGCTTTTCCGTTTGCGTGATGTCAAACTTCCTTTAGTTTATCTATTCCGTGTTCATCAATTCTGATGTGATGTTCAGCAATTATATTCGTGCTACTCCTCATTACGTTCGCCTTCCTTCGGTTTAACCTGAACACGTATTCTTTTTTTCTCACCCGAGTGTTCATTCCAGTCGCCATTTTCACTAAGGACAGTAATGTTACCAGCTAATCGTATCACCTGAAGCTTTTATATCACTTTCGTTTACTTCCGTCATAGCTCTTCTATGAATAGATTGAACAGTAAGGGGACTTCTGAATTCAACCACTTCTCTTCCATTTTTGTTATTCCCTCTCTGTCTTTTTTCTTGGGGTGGAGAGGGGGTACATAGGGTCGAGTGGAACTTTTTTAATGAAGGACTACGTGGGTAGATATAAGAAAACACTTTAGAGCTCAGTTGTGTGAGCAGCTCGGGATATAGAGCCGATGCCAGCTAGACAAGTCGTGCAGAAGCTACAAAGAGCTTTCTCCAAATACATTTTATCCAGACAGCAATCATCCAGAAGAATATAGAAGCGGTAAGACAATATTGCTTATGAAAATCCGACATGCAACGTTAAATCTGCTTAACATAAGGTCTATTGTTCAAATACAAGAATGCTAGTTATAAAGCTTTTCGCTATCAGTTGTATGTGATCGACCAGGTAGATAAACAGTACAGTTAGCGACATCTGTTGTTAATTTTGACATGTGCTTGCATTCAAAAATTAATAAGGGATTGGGGTTACGTGAATTAGTGTCCATTGAGCTTTGTGAATCGAAATATATGTATTATTTCTTCTTCACTAAAGTATTCATGTAGATTGTTTATACACAATAATTGCGAATCCCCATTACAAAATCTGTTTTTGATAACATTTTCGACGTCGTCTGTAAGGGCGAAGATAATTTGTGAAATGCTGTGAAGAGATTTGAGTGGATGAGAATATTCCCCTTCAGTCCCAACAACATATCATCACAAGAACTACTTCCTGCGTCTACATTCCTGAATGATGAGCCTTGTTCAGTTACCACAGAATCAGAAGTAAACCCACGCCCTGCAAGTCCTGATCCTCCGGTAAATTCAGAAAATCAGAGCTCAGCAACATCATCTTTATCATTTTCTTATGTTTTGCCAACCAAAACGAAAACCGTCGGTACCACTGAATTCACTACATCGTCTCAGTCTTATATGAGGAGGTGAAAAGCCAAGGGGTATAAGTGACATTTTCGGAAAAAATGAGTTAAATGCAGAAATGGGTTCCTAATATATGTAAAATTATGCCGGTCAAGAGGTAAAAGTGTATCTCTCTCTGGTGCTGCAATCTGGCGGCAGAAAATTTAACTACTTGTAGAAACGGGTGTATTGTTTGGCGGCCAAGGAGTAAATGTGAAGCGGCAATAATGGTGGTGCGTGTGTGTGAATGCAGAGGTACTGTTAAGAAGTTAAGTTTGTTGTTTCATTGCATATAAGTGATAAAACAAAACTTCATTTACTGTCTTTCATCAATAAATACGAGTATTAATATTATTTTTATTGCCATCTCCAGAAGGGGACATTTCTGACCCGAAGGTGAGTAATTAAGTACACCATTAATATTATTGTCTCGTGTTAAAACACTTCGAAAATACGTATATTTCATATTTAAAGTGAAAATCTGTCGATATTATTCGCTAGAATGACCTTTTTTTTTTGCTACAGACCAGACAGATTATGATGCTATTTCGTAAGAACCAGATGTAGATACTGTAGATACTAACTAGAGGGAGAACTCTAGTGATGAAGGTAATTTTCTATAAATGACGCAATATGAGCAGTAAACTAAGTTACAGTTTCTAAAAATTTTCCTGGCAGAGTAGCTTCTTTCTTCTGATCGGTATTTCTCGGTGGAAGTCAGAGTGCATTGTGCTGTTTTGTGCTTGCAAACGCCGCCAAACATAATAAGCAACTGATTGTAAGTGCTACAAAAGATTTATTCATTAATTCCACATTCATTAACACTACCCAGAGCTAAAGTACTTTGACAGTGAATATTTGTACAATATTATGCTTTCATGAAGCATTGTTACTGCTGTGCATCGTTAATTTCTACCATAGTCAATTATTAATGTGAAGTTAGCAGTAGCACACAGAATTGTCTGCCCTCATCACTCCTCACCCCACAGCCATGTTGGTGCATTTCCTTGTTCACATTTTTGCCTTGCTGCCTAGAAAAGTTTTACAAGCTGTGTATTTACCATTAATTAACAAATAATGAGAAATCAAAACAACTTTCATTACCTGAAAAAGTAAAACTAACCAGGTTAATGTACTGTTCTACGCTTCTTCATTTCAGACGAAAATGAGGCGTCTGATGAAAGTGAGGTAAACAGTGGAGGGCACAAAGCTTCTCAGAGAGTAAAGCATGTGGGGAGAAAAGAAACACGAAGGACTCAGTTACGAAAAAGAGTAGTATCATCTACAAAACGTAATGCAGGCAACGGATACGTGGAAAGTTGCACAAAGAAAGAAAGGTAAGAGTGTACAATCACAACTGCCGATTCGAGAGCAATCAAAACATCAGTCAACAAACAAGACAGGTATTTAATGAATATTGGAGTCTTGGTAACTAGGACTTGCAGACCACCTTCTTATGCTCTTCTGTTACTGTCAGTGAGCCAAACAGAAAGAAAGGAACGGCTACAAAAAGAAAATCTATTAGTTGTCAATATTCTCTCCAGGGCAAAAGAGTTTCCAAAGAGTTCTTTTTGAGGACCCCGGAAGTGACTAAGAAGAGCGTAACAAACGTGGTACAAAAGAAAACCACTTCAACTACAAATATTTCACCTATGGACAAGTGAGGCCATAAAATCCCTGGAAATAAGATTGATGACGCTAAAGTAGGTCATATAAAGGAACACATCAAAAGTTTTCCAAAGTACAGTAGCCACTATTCACGCCAAAAAGCACCTGATAAGAAGTATCTGGCAGGAAACCTCAACCTCAAGAAAATTTAGCAGCTTTATAAGGAGTTTTGTGAAGAAAAGGAAAAAGAGCCAGTACGGGAAAGCTTTTACCGCCATGTTTTTAAGACATGCTTTAATCTTAGCTTCCACAGGCCATATACAGACACATGTGCTACGTGTGACAAGCTGCAAAATACCATTGATCATGGATTGCTTGGCGAAAAACGTGATGCTCTTGTTGAAAAGTAACTCCATCAACGGAAAGCAGAAAGTGCTCGGAAACAAGTGGTGGATGCAAAAAATCTGCTTGCCAAAGATGCTCGGCATGTGGCTGTATGTTTTGACTTACAGAAAATGCTCTCAAAACCAGTTCTGGCATGTTCACAAGCTTATTACTCTCGGCAATTGTATGTATATGATTTGGGTACAGGAAAAGTCTTCATGTTTATGTGGCACGAGGGTCAAGCTTCACGAGGATGTCAGGAGCTAATGTCTTGCCTACTGAAATTTATTAACACTTTGACACCAACCATCACGCATCTCACTGCATTTAGTGACAATGCAGGAGGACAAAACAAAAGTGAACACATACTGAAATTTTGGCTCTATATAGTCAACAACAGTCACATTCAGACCGTTGACCATAATTTTCTACTTTCTGGCCATTCATTTAATGATTGTGACAGAAACTTTGGAATTATTGAGCGCAGTAGAAAAATTTCACAAAGGGGTATTTACGTTCCTCAAGACTGGATTGATGTAATCACCAAGGTGTCAAGACGTTTTGAGGTAGTGAAAATGAGTGATAAGGATTTTGTCACACTAGATGTGATTGAACCATTTTTTCTAAAAGCTGTAAAGGGAATTCAAAAAAATGCAGTGGTTGCACTCCAAAAAAGATGAACCATGGACGTTGTTTTACAAACGCACCTTCAATGAAGATTTTGAATTCTACACCTACAATATGAAAGCAAATAGCGTTGGAAGACATGTTCAGATACTCCCAAGACTAACTCACAGAACAACTCCGCCAAAAATTAAGGAAAAAAAGTACAAAGACTTACTGAACCTTCTACCATTTGTGCTCATGTGCATCACAGTTTTTACAGAGAACTCAGTTCTGCAGTCCATCCACAAGAGAAAAGAAATCGATTAATCCTGCAGAGGGAAACCACAGGAGAGACACTGACATAAGTGTTGGCCCTTGTCAACGGCGTGTGCGGCACACCGTCAGGAACAGTCGATAACAGAGAGTGGTAACTCGGAAGGTGAAAACGACAATATTCAGATTAAGAATCCAATTCAGATTAAGAATGCAATAATAGAAGAAAATTTTTATAGTTGTTTCCATTACTTTCCTTAATTAATTAATTTATTTATTTATTAAATCAAAAGGAAGGATTAGGCATTTTCCGTTTTTCTATAATTTGCAAAGAATCATTTTTCTTTGATTTTTCAACATTAATTATTACTGTATTTGATGTGAATTATGTATTATGATTCATAATGTACTAAATAATTTGAAAAGTCTTTTATTATTTCTTTGAGATCTTACCTTTCTAACTCTCACTTGTAAGCCAAGGGGTATAAGTGACACATGTAATCAAATTATCTAGGACAATTCTAAAATGACTAATTTTTTTGCTGTAGAAGTATGAGAGAGATGAACATAATAAAACTATATCTTCAAATGATATGCAACAATGTTTTTTATATTTATGTCCTAGATTTAAATATTTAACTTTAACTTTAAACTTGATTATCTCAAAACTAACTTTTTGTCACTTGTACCCCTTGGTCTCTCGCCTCCTCGTATGAGGGAAGAGTAAATTGTATTTAAAAAACTCCCAAGGAACGTGGATTAAGGGTCGTGGAAATGCGGTGGATATTTACGAGAATCTTTCAGATGCTGAAGAGGATTCATTTTCATCATCAACTGAAGCTGAGTCGGATGAAGGAAATGTACCTTTTGGAGTCTGTGACATCAAATATGACAATCCTAGAAGGAAGGGGAATGTATCAACTGTCGTTACACGAAATTTGTGTTGGGGCTGCTGGTCGTAAGCAATTCGGCTTTGGGAAAAGCATGTAACAACTACTGGGACAGCCAGAAAGTGTAATTTTCATAATATGTATAATTGTATGACAGTTTACAATGATTCAGGTAGCCACATTTAAGATTCTAATAGCCCTACAGATTTTTAATCCTCCATTGTTTCAACATTTTAAACTTTTGCTGTTTACAGTGAAGAAGAATAGATTCTGACGCAATGTACTTTAATCGCACAAAACTTATAACTATAATCTATTGACCACTAAAATTTAACGTCCGTAGTAGAATATTACTACCCCTCTGGAGCTCAAAAGATAACTTGATTCTTGTAGCCGCACCTTTCTTTTTGCATATTACCAATCATTTCCTACAGACTACATATTTGTGGGAATTTTTAACATCTTGTCGATCGATTTTTCTAGGTCCATAAATTATGAGAATGTGTATTAACTTTTGTTAAGTCTTGCTTCGATGATGAAGTGCAACATTAAAACTGTCTACCGGGTGCCTTTATTTTTTATAAAGCTCCTCAGAAGAGAGAGAGAGAGAGAGAGAGAGAGAGAGAGGGAGAGATAAATGATGTTATGAGGCCATTGGCCTAGAACCACGGTTTTTCATATTGAAGTTGGGGTCTGTGCTCGGAGTTACTGCCAGAGAGGGTCATTACGGCGTAAGCTGTCCTTTGAGCTAGGTACGAACGCTGAACAATACTGTCTGCCTTGTGTAATTAGGGACACGGGCTACGCGTTCTGCAAATTAGCTTCCTGAGAACCGAGAGTGGAGGGCGTGGTGAGAGCGGGTGCCCCGGGCGTCGGCGGCGTCGGCGGCTCAAGCGGCGGCCGGGCTGCAGTTGCATGTCGGACTGTGGGCGCCGGCGTCCGCCGCCTCGTAAAAAGCCGCCCGCGTCCGGCCACTGCACCTTGCTCGCCGTCGCCTCTTCTTGCGCTCACTGCCCGCCAGTGGCAATTTCAGTTCGCCACCGGCGGCAGTGAAACTGGCTCGCTCAGTGCGTGACGTAATTCTCTTCGAGTAGCCGCTGTGTTCCTGAATCTGATAAGGGAAGGGTCTGATATGTCGGTCACCGTTTTTGATGACGTTTTGATAGGACGTTGTATGTTGCAAATAAGGATATACGTGTTCAGCACTTTGCTAGACACTGCCTAGTTTTTGAAAAAATCGAGGTCAAAGTTGATGACCCAAAATCGTAATTTCAATGTTACTTGACAGATCGTCTAAAAACAAACATTTTGTACCAGTGTAATGTGGGATCCAAAATTAATAATGTTCGAGTTATTAACGTTTTTGTGTTGTAGTGATGTATCTAACAGAGCGAGGTCGGTGGTCGAGCGAGCAAGCCATGAGACTATCAAACTGCTAATCCGTGTTTGATTCCTAGTCGTGGCTAGTTCTTCATTCTATATATTTTTCGGTGCATCTGATAATATTGTCTAAATTTAAACACGTTTCTTTCCTTTTTTGCAAGTAAAACATCTAGAAGCCAGCCGCTGTGGCCGAGCGGTTCTAGGCGGTTCAGTCCGGAACCACGCTGCTGCTACGGTCGCAGGTTCGAATCCTGCCTCGGGCATGGATGTGTGTGATATCCATAGGTTAGTTAGGTTTAAGTAGTTCTAAGTCTAGGGGACTGATGACCTCAGATGTTAAGTCCCATAGTGTTTAGAGCCATTTGAACTATCTGAAAACATCTAGAGGTGTTATTAATAATTAAATAAATAAATAAACAAATTTATATATTGCAATAACAAATGATCTCACGCTAAGCGCACAAAATTTCAACACAAACACATTCACTTACGGACATGGATATCACCAGATGTAGAAGTAGTAAATCATATTGATGATGTGGGTATCAAAAAAAGATTCCAGAATAGTATTAAAGTTATTAGAACCTATAGTGGCGCCGATTGTGACACAGACCGTAAGTTAATCGTATCAAAAATTAAAATAAAATTAAAAAGAAAAAGAAACGGAAATAGAGCGGAAATTTGTAGATGTAACTTAGGAAATCTGGATGAAGAATCTACAAAAGAAAACTTTACCAAAGAAATTCTAAGCAATCTGTGGTGTCACCGCCAGACACCACACTTGCTAGGTGGTAGCTTAAATCGGCCGCGGTCCATTTAGTACATGTCGGACCCGCGTGTCGCCACTGTGTGATCGCAGACCTAGCGCCACCACAAGGCAGGTCTCGTGATACGAACAAGGACTCGCCCCAGTTGTACGGACGACCTAGCTAGCGACTAGATGTACGAAGCCTTTCTCTCTCATTAGCCGAGAGACAGAATAGCCTTCAGCTAAGTTAATGGCTACGAACTAGCAAGGCGCCATTAGCCTTACAGTGATTGTAATAAAAGTCTCCTGTGTATCGTCAAGAGCGATGTACCACAATGATTGATTAAAGATAAGTATTAATCCAGCTACGTACTTTTCTTCATAGCATTAATTACATAGCCTGTTCCAGTACTTCACGCCCGTCTGCGTTAGTCTAGCGTGCATTTTCAGCCATCTCGAACTACAAGGTGTTGGCCCAGCTGCCGACACATCACAATCTAACAAAAACTAGGCCGTCCAACAGGGAACAACAAGATGTCGAAAGCAGATGGAGACACCTGAAGAACAGTGTTCAGAAAGTATCTTACAAAGTTATAGGAAAAAGAAAGCTACCTAATAAAATTTAGTTTAGCAAAAAGTGCCAAGAAAAAGTTCTGCAGAGAAGAAATGCAAGAAAAGTGTGGATTACAGGAAGGATCAATATGACACTGAAGGAAAGATATCACAAAATCCGCCAGGAAACACAACGTACTCTAACATAAGAAAAATATGAATACTACCACCATATGATAAAAGAAGCAGAGGATGATTTCAAGCACCACAGAGCAAGGCAGACGTATCAAAATATTAAAAAAATTTTGTGTAAATTTATTAAAAGAGAAGAGTTTATAAATGATCAGCATGGGAAAATACCGACCAACAAGAGTGGCATACATAAAGGATGGAAGATATACTTTTCACAATTAGTCAACAGCAATGATCCACAGCCTTACTTTAAACCTGAAGAACGGGATACAGTCGATGTACAAGTTAGCACCCCATCGGTAAATGAAATACGACAAGCCACAAAGAAATTAAAGAATAACAAGGCTTGTGATGAAGACCAGATATACGCTGAGCTATTAAAGAATGGTGGACCACAGCTGGAAGTAGAACTACATTCCTTCATAGAAACAGTTTGGAAGACAGAAACCATAATTGCAGACTGGAAAACCACAATTACATGCCCCATATTTAAGAAGAATGATCCCTTTGTGTACGATAGTTGAGGAATTGCTTTACTGGATGTTACTTATCTTTTCACTCAAAGACAGATAACTGAAGAGGCGTGGGAATTCAGTGTAGATGTACGCATATTACTTGTAGATTTCGAAAAGGCCTACGATAGCATACACCGACAGACTTTTTAAGTATAATGAAGGAATCTGAAATACGTTCAAAGTTAATCAGACTAATTAAAATCTGTACAGATGGAACTTCATGTCGTATCATGACACCTATATGAGGAACAGAAAATTTTAAGGTTTTCACTAGACTGGAAGAAGGAGACGCTATTTTACCTATTTTATTTAATCCCGTCTTAGAAAAAATCGAGAGAGAATTTAGTAAAACTGATCCACAAGGGTTCAAAATGCAGGAGATGAAAATTACTACAAATGCCTACGCAGATGATGTAGCGTTCATAAGTAGTTCCAGAACAGAAATAATGAAAACGACGCAAAATTATTACAAAACTGCTGAGAAAGCAGGATTACATGTTAATAAAGAAAAGACAGAATGTCTGGTCATAAGTAAGTAATACCAAAGGCGTGAAACTTTGGCTGTAGATGGATTCATTTTCAAAACATTTGACCGTTTCATGTACTTAGGGAGTCTGTTTAGTAACAATAGTGGAACGGATGTAGATGTCCGTCTCGCAATAGTGAACAAAACACCCTTTAGCTTTATCAAAATCTTACAGAAAAGATCACTTAGCACTAACTTTAAAATCCTCTTGTATCAGTCAACCAATATACTAGTAACGTTTTAGAGATGTGAAACATTAATATTTAGAAAGAAAGATGAAGAAAAACTGTTAATATTTCAAAGAAAAATACCAAGAAAAATTTTTGGTCTAGTATGTGATGAAGATAACGTGCAATGGGGGATGATAAAAAATGAACAATTAAAAGAGCAGTACAAACACCGTAGAGCAGGTCGATAAGGCTCTTGCCACTTGTAAATAAACAAATAAATAAATAAATAAATAATAAAGTCTGCTGACAGTTACTTTCATCGTGATACATAATTCAAAATACACCTGAAGTATATTATAGCGTAATCCTTTCTGATCGTGTGTTCTTGAGCGTTCTCGTAATCAGTGGGGTGAAAATTATCATAGAAACAGGCAAAACATAGATATTTCTCACACCACGCACAACACACAAACAATATCTCGCAGCATTGACATGTTTTCCAGTACAATTTTCGTGGAAAACGTATCTGGTTTACGTACCTAAAAACAGATATATCAGTTATCAATTTGAATGCGTAACAGACTTACAAGAGTACCTAGAAAGACAGACATTTACAACTGGTTACGGATCAACGCATGAATGTTGGTAGCCCCCTCCCTATCTGTCAACTGTCTGTTCTACTGAGGTGTCGCTTGATTTTGAAGTCGTGCTATGGAATTCTTATCTGGCGGAAGAAGTAAACGACACACGGTACATTTTGGTGGCATCACTATCACACTGCGGATCGGTAGAGATCATCATCCTGTCGTAGCGCGCAATGTGTCACGATGAAAATAACTGTCATCAAGTTACATTTACTTATTTGATTATTAATCACACTTCCCCATTATCAAAGTATTGTCAGATACACCTAAAAATGGAATGAAAAAAAAGGCCATGACTAAGAATCGAACACGGCCCATCAGTTTGGTAGTGTTACGCCATGACTGCTTACCGCTTTTTCTTTTATACTTCATAAACTATTCTGGGTGTGAAGGATGGCGGCAGAGAGGGCAGGGGTTGCTACCCGAGGCCTCGCCAATTTGTCGCCCAGCTGACGGGTGTGTAACAGGGATAGAAGGGAGGGATATGCATATGGTCCTTCTTCTTTTAATTACAAATTAAAGACCGTGCTAGTTAGATAAGCAGAACCCTACAACAGCTCAGTATGCGGACTCTCCAGGTCGTCTTCTCGTATGATGACGAGTACTGTCGCCTGTAAACATAAGTTGAAATCTGTCTTGAATCGTGGATCATCGTCATGTATTTCTTTCCCCACCTGGATCACCTCAGACAGGTGGACGGTTGTCGCAAGCAGAAGATGAAAAGATAGAGAAGGTATATTAGGATACTGAAATGTTGATTCAGTATGAAAAGAGAGATGAAAATCAAATAGTCATAGGAGACTATAAGGCGGTTGAATGTGAAGGAGAGGAAAAAAGGATTACGGGAGTATATGTGCTCTGTAGAATGAGAGAGAAGAAACGCTAATTTAATTCTGCAATGAACTTAAGCTAATAAACTGTTCAAGAAGCAGAAGAGGATGAGGTATACTTGAAAAAGGACGGGAGGTACAGGAAGATTTTAGTTAGATTACATCACGACCAGGCAGAGATTCGAAAATCACATATTGGATTGCAATGTATCCCCAAAAGTAAATATAGATACAGCTCACAATTTAGTTACGGTGAAGAGTAGGCTTCAGTTTAACAGAAGAATCAGTGTGTAAACAAGTGGGATACGGACGTACGAAGGAATACATAGACTTGAAATTCTCTGACGTTACAGATATTACGATAATGAATAGCTCATTAAGCAGGTGAGTTCAAGAAGAATGGACATCTCTAAAAAGGGCAATACAGAAGCTTGAAAGAGAAACATAGGAACAACGAAGCTAACAGCAAAGAAAGATGGATAACACAAGAAATATTTCAGTTGATCGACGAAAGGAATAAGTACAAAAATGTTCGGGGAAATTCAGGGGCACAGAAATATCAAGTCACTCAGCAAATAAATAAGTATGAAGTTCAGGTAAGCTAAGGTGAAATGCCTGTACGATAAACATAAACAAATCGAAAAAGAAATGATGGTAGGAGAAACTAATTCAACATGCAGAAAAGTTGAAACAATCGTCTGGCAAATTAAAACCAATGGCGGAAACATTAAGAGTGCAACGGGAATTCCACTGTTCAATGCAGAAGGCCTTGTCAAAGAGGACGGAGGAGCCGACAGAGAGCACTGTCTTGCCGTTGGGGTGCGAAACTGCCCCTAAAAGGTGGAAGAATGAGACTGGTGATATATGACAGACTTTCGAAAAAACATCTTCCACACAATTCCGAAGATAGCAAGAGCCGACAAGTGTGAGAATCTTCGCACAATCAGTTTAACAAATACCTTATGGAACCAAACTGCTGAGCTCATCGGCCCCTAAACTTACACACTACTTAATGTAACTTACGCTAAGGACAACACACACACACACACACACACACACACACACACACACACACACACACCCATCCTGAGGGAGGACTCGAACCCCTGACGGAGGGAGCCGCGCGGACCGTGAGAAGGCGCCCGGGATCGCGCGGCTACCCCCCTGCGGCCTCCAATTAACAAAGGTAACTGCACCAGAACGGCAGTTCTGAATTTGCAATTGATAAAGGAAAAAAATGAAGAAAAATGAAGAAAGGTTCATAGGATCTGTCAGCCTATAAAAAGCGTTCGACAATGTAAAAGTGTCAAAATATTCGTAATTCTAAGGAAAGCAGGAGTAAACTATAGGGAAAGATGGACAATGTACACTATGTACAAGAACCAAGAGGGAATAATAAGACTGGAAGACCAAAAAGGAAGAAGCAACGACGGAGATAAGAGAAAATTACAAGAGAGTCTAATGAGTACAGAATTTACATTCAGAGAAATGTAAGAAAGGTGAAAGTAGTAACAAGTAGCAGATATGAAAACAGCGAGAAACTTAACATGAAAATTGGGGTTCACGAAGTAGATGAAGTTAAGGAATTCTGCTAACTAGGCAGCAAAACAACCCAGGATGGACGGAGCAAAGAGTACATAACAAGCAGACTAGCACTGTCGAAAATGGTATTCCTGGTCTAGAGAAGTCTACCAGCATCAAACATAGGACTTCATTTGGTGTTGAATTTTCTGAGAATGTACTTTTGGAGCATAACATTGTATGGTAGACAAACATGATCTATAGGAAAACCGGAAAAACAGAGAATGGAAGCATTTGAGATGTGGTGTTACAGAGGAATCCTGAAAATTGGAGGCACTGTTAAGGTAAGGAATGAGGAGATTCTCCACAGAATCAGCGAGGAAAAGAATATCACTTACAAGAAGAAGGGATAGGACGATACGACATCTATAAAGACATTACTGGGAATACCTACAGTGAACGTTTGACTTTGCCTCCGTACTGAATCTATACTGAATCTACTCTAATCAGACCGGCCGGTGTGGCCGAGCGGTTCTAGGCGCTACAGTCTGGAACCGCGCGACCGCTACGGTCGCAGGTTCGAATCCTACCTCGGCCATGAATGTGTGTGACGTCGTTAGGTTAGTTAGGTTTAAGTAGTTCTAAGTTCTAGGGGACTGATGACCTCAGATGTTAAGTCCCATAATGCTCAGAGCCATTTGAACCATTTTTTTTACTCTAATCAGCTGATGTGAAACGTCAGTGGTGAAACTTTCACAAGTGATCTCAGCAATTTACACTGTCTGCCCTGAATGCTGCAGTGGGTGGCTTTTTCACGTCTCAAACAGCGTGCTTGTGGATTGCAGTGACGACTCTCGAAGTATCGTGTGTTGCGAACAAGGCTACGCCCCACAGTGTTTTCATTGCGAACAACAAGCGTAAGACGACAACTTCCACCCAAAGGTGCAAATGATTCAAATGACTCTGAGCACTGTCGGACTTAACATCTGAGGTCATCAGTCCCCTAGAACTCAGAACTACTCAAACCTAACTAACATAAGGACATCACACACATCCATGCCCGAGGCAGGATTCGAACCAACGACTGTAGCGGTCGCGCGATTCCAGACTGAAGAGCCTAGAACCTCTCGGCCACAGCGGCCGGCCCACCCAAAGGTGCAATCCAGGGACGTCTTAAACGCAAGTGCATAACAGCGAAAGAGCTTCCCGAAGGGTAGGGCATATGTAACACGAGGAATTCCAGCCGAAGAGGTGAAGTACAGAATCAACTAAAATAAATAAATAAATAAATAAATAAATAAAAATTAAAAATTAAAAAAATTCGCACTTCAGTACGCTAGCTAAGACGTGCAACAGAAGTTCTACGTAGCGCGGGGTGGAGGGAGGGCGGCGTCTCTATCAGAAGTATTTCCATTTCAGATACTTGGGCACAAGTCCTCTGCTGGCTACCCAACTCACTTTTATTACCTCTTCCCAAATTAAGGGCCGGCAAATCATAACACGAGAATTAGAACCTTCTATTCGTACTTCCACTGTCCTCACTCTAAAACGCTCGGGCCAACCAAAAAACTCAAATTTGGTTTCTCCCAGAAAACCGTCGAGGGCAAATTCCTTCTTCCATCTCTTAAAACAAATGCAGGCTGGTGGACTCGCCTGCGTGCTAACGTCTGGTGGTGCCATCGCGCTGCCCGGCACATTCTAAACTGCTTCCATACCGTTCGAAAGATTCGTGATGCCACCAACTGGGCGTCAACCGACCACCGGCAGTCACTGCGTGGATCCAGCCCTCACATTTCGTTACAAGGCTTTAATCACAAAACATTCGAATGAAATTCAATTATTAGTACCAACGTGTACTTGACGATGTCAGTCGTATTTCATTTTCATAATAAAACGGCATCAGTCCTATCAAATGACATCAAAACACAACCTAAGTACATGTCACAGTGTGGATCGAAAGCACTGCAAGGTGGAAAATCTTTTCACCTAAAATTTAATGACAGTTTCGTAAGTTTTAAGATGTGTTTTACATTCTAACGACGTCAATTTGGTGCTTTAACGTTACCGATTTGTTTGCATAAACGCTTGAATTGACGTGACCGCGAAGAAAATAGTCATAAGGCGTGATGACGTAGGTTTTCTCCTGTAGCAATGCGCCTTATTCGCGCACTGTATGGCAGGATACTGCATCTTCCTTCAACCACTTGTTTTTGATTTCCATCATTTCCAATTGGAGCAAAAGATGCTCCTTTGCAATGTTAAAACGACGTACAGCATCGCGATCTCTGTAAACCTGTGGTATTGTTCGTAAATTTGGGAAAAATTACTCTGGCTACTCCAAAATCTACGTCAAATGGCGACTCGTTTTCACCCGTCTACCACTAAATGGTTATGGGGGGATTTTCGTCACCCCAGATTCATTAGTTTAACCTGTTGCCACCCAATTAACTTCGTCATACACAGTTTGGTTTTCCAACACCGAGTCAGCGAATCCACGCTGTTGCAAATGAGACGTTCGAAGTAGTAGTTAGTCAGTTGGACATTGTAACGATTTACATTAATAAACTTTATCAGATTTTCGCAGCATGGTAGTCCTAGTAATGGTCAGTCATTATGACCGACGGCGAATCGAAATTCTGAAACTTTGGGCTACTCTCTCACCTAATAATTCAATATTTTCGGCACACAGGCCGGTACAAGTCCGTTTGGTCCCTTCACCTCATGAACTGAACCGCTTTCTTCAGAATTCACATTTAGTCTTCTAACAGCTGATAAATCGGGCACATTTGACTGACCGAAAATGGTACACAATTTGCGAAGAGCCTCTCTGCATTTGTATTGCATTTCAACGGTGACAGTGCATTATTCGATGGTAAATTATTCACTTTTACTAACAGTTATATTTTCCCTGTATAAGGAAAGCCATCTGTAGTGGCTTGTTTTAAATTTATACTCCCCTGCCTAACCAATTGCTTAATTAGGATGAGAAATAAGGAATATTCTTGCCGTGGTACATTGCTGCGTCGGACATGCTAATAAAGTGAGCAGTTCCCTACGAATTGTTGCATGCGGAGCGCTGCGCTGACCGTCACGTGGGGAAGGTACACCACACCTGCAAGTTCCCTACCTCACCAAGAAGAACTGGCTTACTTCTTGTCTTGTAAAGTTCTTTCGACGACTAAATTACTCTTATTGACTGCCGGTCATGAGTCCTATAACAAATACTATCAACTCTGAATTATGAATGACCGGTTGGAATATTTCAATGCTACTGAGCCGTGGCTAGCAAATGCTTTGCATTGGATTAAATCTTTGTTGCTAATCTGTTTAGTCTCCCGCGGTTATCGCGATTATGCTGTTATCCTCTCTTTCCACAGGTTGCAGCAGCAGTGTGTATCGATATTTGCACCTTGGACTATCTTTGGACCGGCGCTTATAGTGTCCGGCTGGGATGTGTGCGGGCAGTTGGTCGGTTGGCGTGAACCAGCGAGGAAATCTCCGCGGTGCGTCGTTTGGCCGAGTCCGCTGGTGTCATCTATGCAGTGTCGGAGTGTGTGGTGCTGTTCCCATTGCTGCGAGGTTCGTGGATCACCGATCCTGGACATATAATTTAAGTTTTGACTTAATCTACCAGCAAGTCACGACAGTTCAGATTGTGTCGTTTGGAGTTCGTTATTGGCTGTTGGGATATTTCCGCGAGTTGGCAAATTTTAGCCACCCTCCGGTGGAGTTTAACTGTACTTGGTTATTTGGATTTATGTGCACCAGCGGAATCTGCCTTGTGCCCGTTAACGTTCCGGTTACCTGCCCTGGCCGTTGACGTAAATTCAGGCAGTGTAGTTCCCTCATCGTGTTGTCGCTGTCCAGCACGGTGTGTAGTTTCACAGCTCAATGTATAATTGGTTGAGGGCGCCAATACCTTCTACAATGTTCCATTGAACTCCTTGTTGTGTGCTGGTCGGGTGAAGTGGAGGTTATCTTGTTGGTGGGTCCACAGACTGTCTGTCGGTTGGGTTGTCGTCGGATCGACAACGGTTGGGTTGACTGCCTGTCTCACCTAAGCGAGCGTCAGTGTTTGAATTCCAGGCCGACCCTCGGAACTTCTGAACCCCTTGGGTGTACTGCCTTTTCTTGTTTGTTCTTGTTGTTTGTACTTGTATGGCCTCTAGCCGATTTTTAGACTAAGGTTGTTTTGCCCTTAAGGCGTTAGATGGTTTGGGCCTTCAGCCTAATTTAAGAACTGTTTTACGTAAAGTCTTCGTCATTTTTAAAATTAATGTTATTGAGTCTTAAGTGTTGGGCCTTCAGCCGGTTTCGAATTTAAGTTGTTTTGCTCTTAACGTGTGAGATTCCTAAGGCCTTCAGCCGATTTTGGATTAAGGTTGTTTTGCCCTTAAGGCGTCAGATGGTTTAGGCCTTCAGCCTAATTTAAGAACTGTTTTACGTAAAGCCATTGGCATTTTTAAAATAATGTTATTGAGTCTTAAGTGTTGGGCCTACAGCCGATTTTGAATTTAAGTTGTTTGCTCTTAAAGTCTCAGATTCTTTGGGCCTTCGGCCTAATTAAGGAAATAGTTTTAAGATAAGGCTTTGCCTCTTAAATTTCTGATTTTGGTTGAGCTTTAAGTTATTGGCTTTCAACCGTTTTTAAATTAAAGTGGTCTTGCCGTTAAGGCATGAGATTGTACGGCGCATTCAGCCGCTAATTAAGTTCCAAAACTAAAGCTGTGCTTTTTTAATTTTTTTCTTGGCTTTTGTAATGTTTGGTCAAATAAAAGGTTGTATGTTCGAGTGTAACTGATAGCCGCTTATTTTGGTCCCTTTCCACAACTTAAACTACGTGTCCTGTCCTGCGGCCTTAGCTGGGCGTCTCAGCTACTTCAGTGAAAGTATCGAAATAAAAGGATTCCATCTTGTTTTCAATAAGAAGGAAAGAAGAAACAGTCTTCCCCAGCCAGTCTAGTGGCAATACGTGAATCTAAGTTCGCGGAGTCTAATCTTTACTTATCGAGCACTTCTGCAAGCTCATAAAAGTCTTCAGAACAATAATGACCACAGAAGGTCGCACGCACGCGAGATCGCACATAAACTTTTCCCGAGGCCGAACAGTGCTTCCAGCTAAGTTTAAAAACATAACGTATCCACTTTCAGTAAATAAATGTTGTCGACCTGAATACTAGTCGAAGACTGACTGTCAGTATACTGCTTGAAAGTCCATTCAAAATTACCTGAAGAGTTAGGTAATTGTTTCTGAATGGTCGGTTTATTCCGCCAATGACTGCCAACATTATATGAAATTCTAATTAAAACGTGAGTTTGATTTTGGAGTTACTGAACTCAAGATTAGGAAGTTGTCAGTGTAGCTAATGTCGGCAGTCTAGTTAGAATCATACATACATTTAAACAGTTAATATTAATACGAGCTCTGCGTTTGGCGCCAAGACTCACTGTGTGAACTACCAAATTCTCTGTATGCTCCAGTATGACAAAGCTTGCGGCTTTGTTCTCATGCTATGTGATCGTCTGTTGTTTAATGGGCTGCGGCTGGCTACCGGTCTTAACAGCTTGCTGACGTATAGCAGCAGAGCCTCTCTATAGTGTATGATGAAATTTAATCAAATATGGCACAACATGGGGCATAAGTACCACTTTTTCCCCAACTTAAAACGTTTTCTTCCAGATTTGCAGGTTTTATTAAAAATAAAACTTAATATTTTAAAAATATTCAACGCTCCTGGGACCTTATGCAAACCATTACAATACAGATTACCTAATATTTCTGAACCAATACTCTTTACCGAAATTTCAAACTTATTTCGGTTCCTGAAGTGTGTGTCAGTGCTCTTCGACAATAAGCGTAATTACTTCCATTAATATCTATTTTTTTATTTTCTGGCTCTGATAATTCATTTTCCAGTTACATTACAATTTTATAACAATGAAATTTATTAATCACATTCATGACGCAGCCACATTACTGGTTCATCTGCTCACATTTCTTGATACAATTGAGGTATCCGCTCTCGTTCCACTGGCTCGTCATGGCATTCAGATGTAGTTGTCATTCCTTCATCACCCTTCTCCAAATGTAGCATTTACTAAGTAAGATATGCGTTAGATGTACACAATGGCGAAATCTTCCTGAAAACGAAACATTTACATTAATATTGAAAAATGTGAACAAATTTAGTATAACTGTAGGGAGTATAATAATTATGTATAACAATCATATGTTATTTATGGTTGTTCAAAGCAGAAAAATACGTAAAGATTTATTACAGATTACGTGAACATTTTAGAGATGTTGACACGTTAAGCCACAATATTCGGATGCGGCAGTAGTCGAACAAGGAAAGCAGGCACGTGTGTCGGTATTGGGTCACGTTTCCGCCCAATGTGAGAAGGCCGATGACCAGCGGAATTTGTGCAGCAGGAGTCAGAACTTCGATAGATCAACGACCTAGCCGACGGGCAATATACTTTGAGGAGAACAAGAACCGGTGCTGTGAGCACATCAGTGGTCAATGCTCCAGCAACTGTCAGAACACTGAACTCACGTGCGTGACATATCTGGCGATGCGGAGGAGGACGACACTGTATGGAGAGCAGCCATATGTGTCGACATTGGTTACACTGAAATGCCCAAAATTGAGAAGCATACGAGGTGCATTCAAGTTCTAAGGCCTCCGATTTTTTTCTAATTAACTACTCACCCGAAATCGATGAAACTGGCGTTACTTCTCGACGTAATCGCCCTGCAGACGTACACATTTTTCACAACGCTGACGCCATGATTCCATGGCAGCGGCAAAGGCTTCTTTAGGAGTCTGTTTTGCCCACTGGAAAATCGCTGAGGCAATAGCAGCACGGCTGGTGAATGTGCGGCCACGAAGAGTGTCTTTCATTGTTGGAAAAAGCCAAAAGTCACTAGGAGCCAGGTCAGGTGAGTATGGAGCATGAGGAATCACTTCAAAGTTGTTATCACGAAGAAACTGTTGCGTAACGTTAGCTCGATGTGCGGGTGCGTTATCTTCGTGAAACAGCACACGTGCAGCCCTTCCCGGACGTTTTTGTTGCAGTGCAGGAAGGAATTTGTTCTTCAAAACATTTTCGTAGGATGCACCTGTTACCGTAGTGCCCTTTGGAACGCAATGGGTAAGGATTACGTCCTCGCTGTCCCAGAACATGGACACCATCATTTTTGCAGTACTGGCGGTTACCCGAAATTTTTTTGGTGGCGGTGAATCTGTGTGCTTCCATTGAGCTGACTGGCGCTTTGTTTCTGGATTGAAAAATGGCATCCACGTCTCATCCATTGTCACAACCGACGAAAAGAAAGTCCCATTCATGCTGTCGTTGCGCGTCAACATTGCTTGGCAACATGCCACATGGGCAGCCATGTGGTCGTCTGTCAGCATTCGTGGCACCCATCTGGATGACACTTTTCGCATTTTCAGGTCGTCATGCAGGATTGTGTGCACAGAACCCACAGAAATACCAACTCTGGAGGCGATCTGTTCAACAGTCATTCGGCGATCCCCCAAAACAATTCTCTCCACTTTCTCGATCATGTCGTCAGACCGGCTTGTGCGAGCCCGAGGTTGTTTCGGTTTGTTGTCACACGATGTTCTGCCTTCATGAAACTGTCGCACCCACGAACGCACTTTCGACACATCCATATCTCCATCACCACATGTCTCCTTCAACTGTCGATGAATTTCAATTGGTTTCACACCACGCAAATTCAGAAAACAAATGATTGCACGCTGTTCAAGTAAGGAAAACGTCGCCATTTTAAGTATTTAAAACAGTTCTCATTCTCGCCGCTGGCGGTAAAATTCCATCTGCCGTACGGTGCTGCCATCTCTGAGACGTATTGACAATGAACGCGGCCTCATTTTAAAACGATGCGCATGTTTCTATCTCTTTTCAGTCCGGGGAAAGAAAATCGGAGGCCTTAGAACTTGAATGCACCTCGTGATCAACGGACGAAGAGTCAGTTGTCAACCTAGAAATTTCGTGACAGCTGAAAAAACATCGAATAAATATCTCCCACAATTGGACATGAGGAGATCTTTTGAGGAGAGAAAAAAGACACGAAGAAACGTCACCTGGTTGGACGAACCGAGAGTTAGTCAGCGGTCGTCATACTTCGCTTCAACGACATAGCCAGTACGCTCCGCGACAGAAGAAGATGTCGGTACCGCACCAATAGGTCAACGCAGAAGATGCCATCCCAGATGTCACCAGAAAGAAGCTCATGTGGTACTTACCCAGGTGGCTGGTGAGGACGAAGGAAGTGGGGCCTCGTCGAATGGATTACCTGTGAACCTAGGGGTTGATGAACTCGGCGAGAAGACGACGAGCCTAGGGGTCGCTGTTTCGATTTCGGGACGGAGCATTCCGCTCCGCAGCGCAGCCGCTTGTTAATAACGCAACGAGCGAATTCACAAGGAGGAGATCGCGCCGCCGTCGCACTGAGTCACGGGTACGGTACTACATGTAAGAACACGCCGGTGGCGCGCCGCTGCAACACGAGCCGTTGTCGTATCAGCGGTCACTGTAATCCGCACGTTACGACTCCGCGTCCCCGCAGCCGCGAGGAATTGAGCCAGTTGCACACATTGTATTACTCTGTTTGTTTAAAGGATCTCCTTTCTAATAAACGACTTTTAGTGGAACAACCAATGTTTCACTCACACCGCACCCACTGAGCCAAGTGAAGAACATTCCACCTCCCGCAGAGTTTCACTTTCCCTCCCGCCATCCGTGACAAAATAGTGATCTTCGCTCCACTCTTCCACTGACGCTCAGTATTTAGTGGCACTAAACACCGACACGATACATTACATAATCCACACGTACAATACTGCAGCGCCTGTGTTGTTCAGGAAGCATGTTACAAAGTTCCTTTGGACATGTATATGTAGGTTGACGACATATGAAAGTTTGGGACTGGCCGTGATTCATGCTCGGATTACCAAAAAGTAAGGGCTGCGCTCGCGATAGGTGGGAAATCTGTGTTCGAGTTCATATCCAGCTCAAATTTTCATTCTTGTTATTCTACGACACAGTATACAGCTGATGGTTGTCCATTTTCGCAACTGCGAATACATTTCGTGTAATCCACACATTTTTCCCATTGCTCACTGAATAAAACAACTCTCTCTTAATTTGTTGGTAAACCGAGTATAAACTCTTACGTTGCCGTAAATCCTCATCGTAACTAGTGCGTCACATAATTTCTGGCTGCTGCTAATGCACGCTTGACTGCCACAGCTGCCGTGCCTCGACTCCCCTAAATATACGAGTGACTCCTTCATATTCCAGAGGGGCCATTAACCATTCTGCTCATGCAGGACCTCTCACGTTACACATAGATTACAACATTCGTGGCCAGAGCCACACAGCATTAAAAAAACCACTGAAAAGTCTTCACAATAAAAATTGAGTTGTTAATGTACACACACAATAATTTAAATAACTATTCATTGTTAGTATCTATAACTTCACACGCTACTACCAAACGACTGGAAGCCGTCTTTTGAAACGGATATGCTAATGTAGCTCATACCAATAAGTATAATCTTTCCGAAGAACACAAATTTAAGAAAAATTTTTCTGCTGCTTGCTCAATAACTTTAGCATCACTTCCATTTCATCATAAGATGTTATCTGACTTTATCATTAATTAAATCACTAATATTTTGCTTCAGCCAAATAAAATTTATTATGATAATTTTAAAGTCACTATTTTGGCTCATATCCATACAAACAATATTGTCTTTCTCACAAATCGGCTTATTTTCATACTACTACTTGTCTATGTTACATGCATTTATCATTATTCTCTCACTACTGTACCTCCTGTAGTACAGTAATCACCCTCATTTCCCATTACTTCAACATAAAAATTACTCTGTTTACCTGCTTCAATCCATCTCTCTACATATCTCATCTCTAATTCTCCATTATTCAAATGTACTCTCAGACCTTTACATCTGATACTGTTTCATAATTCTGAACCTCACTCTTTCCTGTTTCTTTGTAATATTCTTGTGCTTTATTTTCATTACAAATTACCTCTACGGATGTCTCCTCTTCAGTACTCATTTTTTTCGCTCCTGACAAATAACACGCTTTTCATATCTATCAATTCATCTTAAATTTCTGTATATGAGACTCAAAAATCTTTGTTCTATTGATCAAGTCACTCATTAGATTTGTAAACCTTATTATTATTTTATTAACTGCCTTGTTTCAAATCCTTACGAAATTGTTTTGACAGCTCATTTTAGTTTGTTTTAAGTCATTATTGATTCATTCAGTTTTCTTTCCAAAATGCACGTTATTGCCTCTACTACTGGATTCAGTGTTTTTCTGTAACTACATATGCAGTTCCTTTGAGAAACATCTCACTAAATATAACAGCTTCTTATTATCAATCTATTATGGTGTCCCAATACTAATTTTTTCATGACTACTTGATAATTGTGTTAAGTTAACATGAATTCAATTATCATTAACTTACTGTTCCCAACTTACACCAACCGTGTTATCGTACACTAAATCACGAGATTCACCATTTGTCTCAACAGTTTCAACCTGTACTGCATCATGAGATTCATTTAAATGTAGTAATTACCATTCTCATGATTGAATAGTTCGTGAATTCTTCAATAAAATTCTTCAGGGTATCAGACCGCATCGTCATGATTTAAAATGCGCCATTTTAAACTATGACGATGCGGTCTGATACCCTGAAGAATTTTATTGAAGAAGACAACGGCCGCGGAAGCCTACGCTTATATAGTTCGTGAATATTGCCCTCATCATTAAAACATCCCTGGGTGAAAATAACGTAAACTGTATTTTCATTGCCTAAACTCTGTCTCTTATTTACAACAGAAATAATGCACAAAACACGAAAATTATAATTGTTAAAACTACATGATTAAATTCCTTAAAACGACAAGAAAATTTACTTTCTTCAGTAATTATGTAAATAAAAATTACATTAATTACTGCAAAGTAATATTATTAGAAAGCAGAAGCCGTATGCTTCCGGCATTAAAACTAGCCGGAGCCCCGTCATTTCCCACTCGTCGGCCACAACTGTATGCTGTACTCGAATATGCACACGCCGTCTGTCACGAGTCGTCTTGGCCACCAGTTTCACGCAGCACCGTTGATTTGATTTATTAAGAGGATGACCGGCATCGGTAACGCGCCTCCGCTCTCACTGCACTCGTAGCCGTCAGTTCCGTCCAGCGGTCACTCCGACCTCACTCAGCCAGCTCCAGTCGCAGACTGCACACCATCATCAGATTAATATTGTGGCAATAATAATCTAGTCACAGAGTTTATAACAATCCTTAATGCTCCGCAACATCAGTCCACAGTGAATGTCGTGTACTAATGTTCAATGTCTATGATTAACACTTTCACAGATGAGATGCAAAGATATCTATTGCCACTGTTCGTAACGATGTAGCTCTCAGTACCACTAAAATTAAAAGTTTCTCTCGATGTTCAGTGTAATAAACTCTGTCACACATAATATTAATATTTCATTACCATTCCTACGAGAGCAATTGTACGCTGTCCAATGGCAATTAACACAGTTCACATGTGTTACACGTTATTCAGAATATTTCTAATAACTCTCATGATTTACTGTCTATTACGTATTTTCAAGGTTCAAACGCAGTATTTATTCTTCAGATACTTCTTGACATGCCAATTGCGCACTGTTCAATGGCTAAATCCAAAATGCATACGTAAAAGCAGCTGTTCAAAATATTTCCTGTCACTCCAGTTTATTTACAATTTCCACATTTAATATGAAATGCTCTCTGCTGAAAAACGTCCTGCCACATTATCGCAGTTACAATTTACCGGTTTTTTTTCCCCCACAATGGATACAGCTGCATGGTGTCTTTTAACTGATTGCTGACTATTCCACCAGTGGATTTAAGAAAAGTGATTCATGTGTAACACATTCATTTATTTACACACGATATCTTGCTAAAAATACATGCACATGAACATTTGGTCTCATCCTAGATTTTCAAAGACGCTCAAGACTGTACCACGTATTCAACTAGCAAACAAAACAAAACGGTGTGTCTTTACAGAGATGCGATTGGCACGATGAGTTTCGAACAAAACCGAGCACTTTATACTAGATGCCTAATGATGAACAGTAACGAAAGCAAGATCGGGTGTACCATAAGGCAACTTGATAGGACCTGTCAGTATTCATCACTGATTTATCAAATAATATCAGCAGCACTATGACATTCCTAGCTAACGGTTTGGTTTTCAATAGGGAGGTATCGTGTTCGATAGTCGTAAGGAAATGGGCAGAATGACTTGGACAACGTTTTCACTCGCTGTAGTAAATGGAAGATCTCTTCATCGAAAACTCATAATGCCCATAACATAGGAAAAGAAGCGTATGATTACAAGAAGAGGGTCCAAGACGACATTGAACTATGACTAAAGATATACAGTGCCTGGGATCTGAATCGAATCAACCCTCCCTTAACATAAAGATTGCCGCCCTAGAACTCACATGTATCAGATCAACTACGTGCATTGCCCTGACAAGTTGGTCGGCTCTGTGATTCTTGTTGAAATTAGTGGTGATAAAGGGAATAAATGGGTTCCAGGACGGAGTGGCCGCGCGGTTTGATGCACCATGTCACGGACTGCGCGGCCCCTCCCGCCGGAGGTTCGAGTCCTACCTCGGGGATGGGTGTGTGTATTGTTCTTAGCATAAGTTAGTTTAAGTAGTGTGTAAGTCTAGGGACCGATGACCTAAGCAATTTGTTCCCTTAGGAATTCACAGACATTAGAACATAAATTGGTTCTTCTCTATATACTGAATTGCAAAATCGGTAACACAGACCAGAGTTTATAACAAAACATTCCTCAGGAGAAACAGAACGTAATAAATAAACGTAGTAATTAATTATCTCACACACTGGAGATGAGGAGAAGGTGGAACAAAAAAATCCATATGTTTTTCGAACAGAAACTGAGGAGCAGACTCAGCAGAGGAATAATGAGCGAAGTAGATTTGATATCAAATGTAGACTGGCAATGGCAAATGAGCGACGAGGATGGTGTGAGAGGTCCGCCCGGCGAGTAAGGCGAGCACTTGAGCAAGTTGCCCGGGCACAGGTTCCAGCGGGTGGTTGCTAGCCATATTCGTGGGCCGCTTTGAATCAGTGGCTGGCTTCGAGTGCCGTCTTCGCGCGTAGTCAGGCCAGCGAGCTCTAGGACATGGCACACTTAGAGTTGAAACCAGTTTGCGTGCTTTCAAATAAAATGATGAAAGGATGTGAGGTGGTGGCCCTCAACTACGTACCCTCTGACTCAAAGCTGAAATATTATGAGTTTTGGCTGGTTTCGTTGTCTAGGGGCTGGGATAAGTAGTTGCCGCATTACAGGCCAAACACTGCTGAGTCTGCTGTATACAATATGAATATACACATTAATCGAATGGTCGAAGGTTCCTATCACTCAGCAATTGCGAATGTAACGTAGAAATTTATAAATGAAAGATTGCAATTAAATAAAATATGCCGGTACTATATTAACGACTTTAAATGATGAGTACGATAGTAGAAGTACTTTTGAGAATGCGGTATATTTCTGCAAAACACTTATTGGTGTCGATGGTCCAGCAGTTAAATAAAATATAAGTTGAATAACAGGGAAACAATAGATTCAACTGCACGTAATTAGTTATGAACGACAACGTAGCTCATGAGATATTCGCTACCAAATGCATACTACGTCTTCACTGTAGAAACCATAGAAATCTCACAAGTTCGCAAGTTTGCACTACGAAGTATTTCTGTCTCTCGCGACCACGGGTAAACCACTCCACACTCTCCAAGTCTCTGCCGCGACCATGCATCCCTTGCGCCGTACTGTCGCGGCCTCTCCCGTGTCCTCTGCCGTACTGTTCTCCCACTTCCATCCAGTCTCCCGATTCACGAGCGGAGTGATTGGCTAGAGTGCTCCCACCATGTCTTCAAGCCAAGACACACATTCACAAACATAATGAAACACTTTCGAAATACTGCATTTACATTTAAATAGCTAGAAACTAAATAAATATTCCAACAGCTGGATCATAAACACGCTCAAACTCACATCCCTTGTGAGGAAGCAATTTAAACTCTTGGTTACTTAACTGAAGCAGATATTCATGAACACCAGCCTGTTTTCTGTTTGGTAGTCTTACTTAACTGAAGCTGCTATTAAAGAAAGCCTGCCTATTTTCTGTTTAGGTAATTTTACTTATCTGAAGCTGTTGTTATTGTAGTCCTGTCTGTTGGTATTTGGTAATTTTACTAAACTGAAGTTGTTATTAAAGAAGGCTCGTGTGTTAATTATTTAGTAATTTTATTTAACTGAAGCTGTTATTATTGACGGCCTGCCTGTTGGTACTTGGTAATTTTACATAACCGAAGTTGTTATTATTGAAGGCCTGCCTGTTTTCTATTTGGCAATTTTACTTAACTGAAGCTCTTATTATTGAAGGTCTGCCTGTTTTCTATTTGGCAGTTCTACTTAATTGAAGCTGTTATCATTGAAAGTCTGCTGGTTTTCTATTTGGAAGTTTTACTGAACTGAAGCTGTTTTAAAGAAGGCCTGGGAGTTTTCTATTTGGCAATTTTACTTAACTGAAGTTGTTATTGTTGAAGGCTTGCCGGTTGGTATTTGTTAATTTTACTTAACTGAAGCTATTATGATTGAAGGCCCACCTGCTCCCTCTTAATTAAATTAAGAGCTATTTCATAATTTTCGTTAGTTGAAAACTCTTATTAATCATGGCCTAAATGTTTTTATTTCCCTATTATTGAGATCTGATATCTTGCTCAGTCTGTGTTGTAATTAACTGAAATTGCGATAGCCAAAGGCCTTCCTGTTTCAGAGGTATTTATGTGGATAAGGTAGCAACAGGAAATGACACGTGATGGTACATGGTCCCTAACCTTTCACCTTACATTGCTGTATCCTTAATTGTAGGTTTCATCAAGAAAAGCGTTTATGAAGAAGAAAATTAAACTGTTGCACAACTTGGTTAAAAGAAGATATGGTTCACAGGACACATTCTGAGACATCAAGTGATAACCAGTATGATTATGGGAGGGGACTGGCGGAGGTGAAAATCCTAGAGGGAGTGGTGAAAATCCTAGAGGGAGACCAGCAAACGGTACAGTAAACGCATTAAGATGTAGGTTGCAGGAGTCATTTAGAGATGAACAGCCTTGCACAGGGTAGAGTAACATGGAGAACTGCATCAAACCAATCTTCGGACTGAAGACCACAAGAAGAACAACGGTTTGGATTGCAGACAAAATCATGCAGAGGACGGGAAGTGCAACCTTGCACATTCCGCTCAGCCCTGACTTTCATCCCAACGCCCTTGGAGCCAAGACTCGGAAGCTAATGAAAAGAAATTTTGACTCAGAAAATAGAACACTCATTGATTGGAGAGTGTTTTAAAAATTAGCCAGAGTGTGAGAACAGGCAACACTTTTCGTAAGGGTGGTTGCCTGAGATCCCTCCCATTGGTCAGAGCTTCCAGGATACGGATCTCCCTTCACTTTGTTGTGAATTTGATTAAACTGAGAAGTTAATAGCTTGGCTCAAATAATAATAAACTTATCGGATGACAGATCGAAATGATCGATACGTCTCGTCTTATTGACGGGGTTTTAACTCTCTGCAAGACTGTATAACCCGTAACTTTTGGCATTCTTTTCGCAGAGAGCTCACAAGAGTGTCGTTTTGAAGGGACTATGGTGCCGCACGAGATGAAAAACGGAACTGTTGGTCGGTTGTTGAAGCACAGGAGCAGTCTTGAGCCGCACGGTGACTAAAGCGAGAGTCATAACTCATGTTCACGCCATGGGTCGCGGTTCGACTGAAGATGCGAGTAACTTCTGGAGTTGCAGATGTAGCAACCCACCTTCTTGCTTCTTAGTGTTCTGGATGCAAAGCGAGGCAAATGTTAATGATGAGGCAGGAATAGGCAGGCGCTTTTGGTTAAAGTACAGAGGATCTCGTTTTAAATCACTATCTGGCAGTCAAAGGCTTACCTAGAGTCCATTATTTGGCTTCCTGCAATTGTTTTCGTAACTCCACCAGAACGACGCAGTCATCATGTCCAATTAGAAACCGTGTGCTCAGTTTCTTTCAATAATCTTCCAAAGAAGAAAACTAAATTCAACAGAATGGATGCTATGTTTTCTGTCTCACCATGTGGATCTGCTAATAGGTCATGTACGTTTACGATGTGGACATTAAGAGACCAAGAAATGCCTCACCAAATTAAGTGAAAAGCTGATTTTTGAGAAGCAAAGAGGCTTGAACCTCTGTTGCATGTCATACAGTGCGTATGGTAAATAGTGTAGTCCAAGAGGTCATGCACATTGAAAAACCAAGGAACCCCTTATAATCAATTGCAACATATCTGTTTTTCCATCCTCCTGGCTTTAGAGGAGGATGTACCCATGTTGTAGCGTTGGTTGATGGCTCCAGTAAACATGTCAAACCGTATCTTATATAAACGATTATGCCAAAACTCTTGTAGACAAGCTGGAAAGAGACCGGCAATCTAAAATCCTCTTTGGATAATGGAAGACAATGCGAAAATGGAAGGAGATTTTTAACCAGAGGGATTAAGATATAAAGAAATTCTCACTTGAATTGCCTTTTATACGCAGATGACGCCACACTGCTGGCGGAGAATGAAGATGACCTACAAAGATCATTGTATTATAGATATAAAAAGACATTATTTTAAAGAGTACCATTGAGCAATTTCAGAAAAGAGGACGAAATCAGTGACTTTTAAAAGAAAACATATTGTCTGGATAAAAATTTTGATTAAGTATAGAAGAATGGTACAGGTCAAAAATTTTAACTATCTAGGTTTTAACGTCATATATGAGTATAACGAAGACATAGAGAAGAAATTAGCAAAGTTTGGTAACATGTGGAACTATAAACAGATCTTTAGAAAATAAAACGAAGAAACAAGAACGATTAAAATTTTGTAAGACAAAGACAGTTCCAATGCTTTTTTGCGGAAGTGAACATCAAGAAGTGGCACATACGCAACAGAGATCAGGTTTCTCAGAGCAGTAAAAGGATGCACAAGAGCCGTAATATTTGTAAATTCAGAAACAAGAGAACAACTGAATATGTTTCCCATCCTCAGTAAAATACAAGAAAATAGGAGAAACTGGAATGAATATATCGGAAGAATGAGTGGTGGAAGATTACTCCTCGAGATAAAAAGATTTAAGCCAGTTGGGAGTCAAAGAAGACCGAGGAAGCGATGGGTACCATAGCAGGCAAAGCAAGAAAGATGATTATGATGAATTTACGTCAAATAAATTCAAAACACCTTTAGAAAATGTGAGGATTCAACACGTAGAAATCTCAGGGTATTTTCCTCAATGAAACATGACAAAAGCAATTATGATTGAGTTCAATCGATTATGTAGAACTTATTATGCATGGAAGCTTTCAGCAAGGATCTATCATATGAAATGCTTTGAAGAAATTATCAATAACCTGAAACATGATGCAACACAATTTGAAATTTGCATACTAATGTTTAACCAGGAACTGCATAATATCATTTCATGCATGGCTGATTTTCCAGTTTCCAGTCCTGTCTGAGCCACCCTAGATGAAAAAGTAGGCAAGAGCAAACACATATAAAAGAGCACTGGACAGAAAAATACGTCGTAACCCCACTAGTTTTGGAATCGGTGAACTAGTGCTAGTCAAAACGATGCAGAAATTCTAGAAAACTTCAGCAGAAACTAGGAAGTTAATGTATGTACACCAAAGACCGTTTACTGTAGATGTGCGTGTGTGTGTGTGTGTGTGTGTGTGTGTGTGTGTGTGTGTGTGTGTGTGTGCTTGCGTGCGTCTGCTCAGCGCGCTCAGCGACAAGGTTATCAGTTCAAGACCAATTACAATAATAGTGAAGCCACATGCAAATGATAACAGACTTGAGTACCCAAAAAGTAATAAAGAGTTGGGACTCTGAAACATTATGGAACTAAAAAAAATTGTGTATAGTAGGTATTAAACTCTGTAGGGACTCTACCTCCCTTTGGCGGATACACAGTTTACTGTACAGTCCCAGCTGAGTGAAATCATATTTGTTTTTTTAGGTTTCATGCCTTCTTCTTCCTGTTCATAGTCAGTAAAAGTTGTGTCTTCATGTATGTATATATAGCCTATTACTTGGTCGGAAGCTTCGAAGTACAGGAATCATTCGCTGATTTTAACATCCCATATTTGTGACAAAGCAACCATAAGAGAAGAGTTGCGTTAATGAGTTGAAGATTTCATTGAAGTGCTGTAGCGTCAGACGAGAGCAGAAAACGTGCTAGGAAATTATCTGAAAGTAATGATTAGTAGGAAAGAATATGAATACATTGGAATAACAAATTATAAAAGCTAAAGTTATCTGAGCTTTATGGAAATGAAGTTACATGAAGTTGTTATGTTGTCTTTAGGTAAGAGAGTTTAATAATCTTGCGGCATATAGAGGATAAAAAACGGTTTTTGTGTTTCTGAAAGAGATGGGAGGAAGTGGCGCGATGATCATGCCAGAGATTGTTGTTGTTGTTGTGGTCATCAGTCCTGAGACTGCTTTGATGCAACTCTCCATGCTAATCTATCCTGTTCAAGCTCCTTCATCTCCCAGTACCTACTGCAACCTACATCCTTCTGAATCAGCTTAGTTTATTCATCTCTTGGTCTCCCTCTACGATTTTTACCTTCCACGCTGCCTTCCAATGCTAAATTTGTGATCCCTTGATGCCTCAGGACATGTCCTAACAACCGATTCCTTCTTCTAGTCAAGTTGTGCCACAAATTTCTCTTCTCCCCAATCCTATTCAATACCTCCTCATTAGTTACGTGATCTACCCACCTAATCTTCAGCATTCTTCTGTAGCACCACATTTCGAAAGCTTCTATTCTCTTCTTGTCCAAACTATATATTGTCCATGTCTCATTTCCATACATGGCTACAATCCATACAAATACTTTCAGGAACGGCTTCCTGACATTTAAATCTATACTCGATGATAACAAATTTCTCTTCTTCAGAAACGCCTTCCTTGCCATTGCCAGTCTACATTTTATATCCTCTCTACTTCGACCATCATCAGTTATTTTGCTCCCCAAATTGCAAAACTCCTTTACTACTTTAAGTGTCTCATTTCCTAATCTAATTCCTTCACCATCACCCGACTTAATTCGACTACATTCCATTATCCTCGTCCTAGTCCTTTGCTGTCTCTGACAGAATTACAATGTCACCGGCGAACCTCAAAGTTTTTATTTCTTCTCCCCGGATTTTAATACCTACTCCAAATTTTTCTTTTGTTTCCTTTACTGCTTGCTCAATATACAGATTGAATAACATAGGGGAGAGGCTACAACCCTGTCTCACTACCTTCACAACCACTGCTTCCCTTTCATGCCTCTCGACTCTTGTAACTGCCACCTGGTTTCTGTACAAATTGTAAATAGCCTCTCGTTCCCTGTATTTTACCCCTGCCACCTTTAGAATTTGAAAGAGTATTCCAGTCAACATTGTCAAAAGCTTTCTCTAAGTCTACAAATGCTAGAAACGTAGGTTTGCCTTTCCTTAATCTTTCTTCTAAGATAAGTCGTAAGGTCAGTATTGCCTCACGTGTTCCAACATTTCTATGGAATCCAAACTGATCTTCCCCGAGGTCGGCTTCTACCAGTTTTTCCATTCGTCTGTAAAGAATTCGTGTTAGTATTTTGCAGCTGTGACTTATTAAACTGATAGTTTGGTAATTTTCACATCTCTCAACACCTGCTTTCTTTGGGATTGGAATTATTATATTCTTCTTGAAGTCTGAGGGTATTTCGCCTGTCTCATACATCTTGCTCACCAGCTGGTAGAGATTTGTCAGGACTGGCTCTCCCAAGGCCGTCAGTAGTTCTAATGGAATGTTGTCTACTCCCGGGGCCTTGTTTCGACTCAGGTCTTTCAGTGCTCTACGCAATATCGTATCTCCCATTTCATCTTCATCTACATCGTCTTCCATTTCCATAATATTGTCCTCAAGTACATCGCCCTTGTATAGACCCTCTATATACTCCTTCAACCTTTCTACTATCCCCTCTTTGCTTAGAACGGGGTTTCCATCTGAGCTCTTGATATTCATACAAGTGGCTCTCTTTTCTCCAAAGGTCTCTTTAATTTTCCTGTAGGCTGTATCTATCTTACCCCTAGCGAGATAAGCCTCTACATCCTTACATTTGTCCTCTAGCCATGCCTGCTTAGCCATTTTGCACTTCCTGTCGATCTCATTTTTGAGACGTTTGTATTCCTTTTTTCCTGCTTCATTTACTGCATTTTTATATTTTCTCCTTTCATCTATTAAATTCAATATTTCTTCTGTTACCCAAGGATTTCTACTAGCCCTCGTCTTTTTACCTACTTGATCCTCTGCTGCCTTCACTTCTTCATCTCTCAGAGCTACCCGTCCTTCTTCTACTGTATTTCTTTCCCCCATTCCTGTCAATTGTTCCCTTATGCTGTCCCTGAAACTCTGTACAACCTGGTATAATCAGTTTATCGAGGTCCCATCTCCTTAAATTCCCACCTTTTTGCAATTTATTCAGTTTTAATCTACAGGTCATAACCAATAGATTGTGGTCAGTGTCCACATCTGCCCCTGGAAATGTCCTGCAATTTAAATCCTGGTTCCTAGATCTCTGTCTTACCATTATATAATCTATCTGATACCTTTTAGTATCTCCAGAATTCTTCCATGTATACAATCTTCTTTTATGATTCTTGAACCAAGTGTTAGCTATGATTAAGTTATGCTCTGTGCAAAATTCTACCAGACGGCTTCCTCTTTCATTTCTTAGCCCCAATCCATATTCACCTACTATGTTTCCTTCTCTCCCTTTTCCTACTGTCGAATTCCAGTGACCCATGACTTTTAAATTTTCGTCTCCCTTCACTACCTGAATAGTTTCTTTTATCTCATCATACATTTCTTCAATTTCTTCGTCATCTGCAGAGCTAGTTGGCATATAAACTTTTACTACTGTAGTAGGCATGGGCTTCGTGTCTATCTTGGCCACTATAATGCGTTCACTATGCTGTTTGTAGTAGCTTACCCGCACTCCTATTTTTTTATTCATTATTAAACCTACTCCTGCATTACCCCTATCTTATTTTGTATTTATAAACCTATATACACCTGACCAAAAGTCTTGTTCCTCCTGCCACCGAACTTCACTAATTCCCACTATATCTAACTTTAACCTATCCATTTCCCTATTTAAATTTTCTAACCTACCTGCCTGATTAAGGGATTTGACATTCCACGCTCCGAACCGTAGAACGTCAGTTTCCTTTCTCCTGATAACGACGTCCTCTTGAGTAGTCCCCGCCCGGAGATCCGAATGGGGGACTATTTTACCTCCGCAATACTTTACCCAAGAGGACGCCATCATCATTTATCCATAGAGTAAAGCTGCATGCCCTCGGGAAAAATTACGGCTGTAGTTTCCTCATGCTTTCAGCCGTTCGCAGTACCACAACAGCAAGGCCGTTTTGGTTAGTGTTACAAGGCCAGATCAGTCAATCATCCAGACTGTTGCCCCTGCAACTACTGAAAAGGCTGCTGCCCCTCTTCAGGAACCACACGTTTGTCTGGCCTCTCAACATATACCCCTCCGTTGTGGTTGCACCTACGGTACGGCTATCTGTATCTGCACGCAAGCCTCAACACCAACGGCAAGGTCCATGGTTCATGGGGTAGATGCCAGAGATAGGTGTAAAAATTTCGGTAGGCTGATGTAATTAATGGAGAAATGAACAAAACGGAAATAAGTCATTAAAATGATCAATTCACTGGAGAAATTGTCTGGGAGGAAGGGGTAATAAGTCGTTATGATGACTCATTCAGTGGAGAAATGATGTGTAAAGGGATAAGTGGATGACTTAGAATATATTTATTTCTCTCACATCTCAAGAATGAGTTTTAAAGATGTGTATACTTGCTGTAAGGAAAAAGGTCAGCTAAAATGTAGGAACTGACAAACATGGGCAACTATAGGGGCAGATTCAATGGATCAGAAATACAGCTTATTAAGAGAGGAAAATATAAAACTCATATTTTCGATGAAAGTAAGGAAAATTAAAATTAACTGCCGAAAAAGAAATAGTTTTCCAAACAATCTGGTCCATACACTAATCTAGTCATTAAAAGATAGCAGCTCTCTAAGGTCACTCAGTGTAATGAGGAGAAGAAACAGGTATTATAATACTAATATAATGCAAACTACCCGATATATGATAAATTAAGTTATCGATGTGCACCTATTAAAAATAAAAGTAATAATTCAGTAAAAGGCAGTATTCGTGATCAGAGTCTGCAGTAAAATTTAAATTTAAAATGACAATAACGACGTTATACATTCTGAGAAAGATATTTCACTAAACGTAAAATGTCTTATTAATGATTTACATCATAACTGAATAAATAACAGAAAAAGAAAGTAGATTTATAATTTATTTTGTCCTCCCTGAGGGTAGTAAGAGAACAGAAGCTGAGGCAGCGGTACGAGTTTCTCAGGGACATGGAGGCGCCGTGTATTTGCAGCATGCGAGCCGAATGGAGGGAACGTCCACAAGGACACCAAATGACTCCTCCCCTATCCTACATAATAATATCATAGAGTGGCGAGAAGAGCACTCACCATAGAGACCCTCCCTCCACAGAAAGTGAGCAGTGAGCGAGTCATCGATAGTATGGTCGTCAAAGTGCCTACAATCTGTAAAACAACAAGTTTGTGCCAAAGTTCTGTGTGTACCGTATTTACGTTTCTTTTCTTCATGTATATGGACAGAAACAACAAAACTAAATCATAAAAAGAGAAAAAATGTTTCATCTGAATAACTGAATTGAAATCGAAAATTTTCATTAATATTTCTATGTATATGTCATAATATGCTGATCTGTCTTTTTTCACGTACAAACGCGAGGTGTCGTTCAGTAAGTAACACAATATTTTTTTAAGCCGTTTTCAGATTCAAAAAACCCAGAATTTTGTGTGAGACATCGTGGAATATTCTCGCTTCAGCTGCTACAGTTTCATGAAGTTCCGACAGGTGCCTGCAAAATGGCGCCTGTAACGAAGGTGCGTTCGAAGCAGAGAGCTGTCACTGAGTTTGTTTTGGCAGAATACCAGAGCACCACAGATATTCGTAGGCATTTGCAGACTGTCTACAGAGACCTAACAGTGAACAAAAGCACGGTGAGTCGTTGGGCGATGGTCTATCGTCATCGCAACAAGAACACGAAAATCTGAACAAGGAGGAAAAAACCCCGTCAGATCGCCTACCTGCCGGCCGTCCGCACACAGCTGTGTAGCTGAGACGCCTGTAGTGTTGAATCGCATGGACACTCCCATTTGACGTGATCGAAGGACTACACTCAAACCCCTCGCTGCACAACAAGACGTCTCTGTTGGTAGTGCTGATACATTAGTCTACCAGTTGGAGTACTAAAAATGTGTGCCAGCTGTGATCCATCCTACAGCCCGCATCTCGCACTTTCCGAGTTTCAGTTGTTCGGTCTAATGAAGGATGCACTCCGTGGGAAGCAGTGCGTTGGCTCCAAAGTCGACCAGTATGTGGTACCAAGTGGGCATACTGGTCCTCCCAGTAAAAAGGCATAAGGCTGTCGCACTGAACGGAGATAGTGGTGAGGGAGATTATGTCGAATAATAATGATGTTATGCGGTTCCTAGTTAAACGTTAGTTTGCAAGGATCAAATCGTGTTGCATCATGTTTGAGGTTCTTGATGACCTCTTCAAAGCATTTCATATGATTGGCTCATGTCGAATACTTTCTTGCGTGACAAGCTTGATATAATCGATTTAACTCAATCATAATTGTTTTGCTCACATTCCATTGAAATACATACGCTGAGATCTCTACGTGTCTAAACCCAGCATTTTCTAAAGATTTTTTGACTTTATCTGACATAAATTTGTCATCGTCATCCTCACTTCAAGTAATAGGCTCTTTCTTGCTTCGTATGTTGCCGTACACATCGCTTCCTCGGTCTGCCATAACGTCTTCTCCCAAGTGACTTAAATGTGACAGGCTTGATATAATCGATTTAACTCAATCATAATTGTTTTGCTCACATTCCATTGAAATAAATACGCTGAGATCTCTACGTGTCTAAACCCAGCATTTTCTAAAGATTTTTTGACTTTACCTGACATAAATTTATCATCGTCATCCTCACTTCAAGTAATAGGCTCTTTCTTGCTTCGTGTGTTGCCGTACACATCGCTTCCTCGGTCTGTCATAACGTCTTCTCCCAAGTGACTTAAATGTTTTTATCTGAAGGAGTAATCTTTCTCCACTCATTCTTTCGAATTTTTATTGCCATTTATCCTCTTTTCTTGTATTTTGCTTGGGATATTAAAGATATTCAGTTGTTCCACAACTTACGAAATTCGAAATACTGCGGCTCATATGCATCCCTCTGTTGCGCTTAGAAACCTCATCTTTGTTGCTTGTGTGCGACCTCTCGACGTTTACTTCTGTAAACAAGCATTTTTATAAGGGCAGAAATACTGCCTATAGAGATGAAGCATTTATATCTGAAGCTGTCAAATTTTCCTGCACCACGGACACATCGAGTGAGATTTTGAAGGAAGATAAGGTCCATTTCACACCTATCAGGCAGCCGTCTATACTGCACCGTGTACAGGATTGTGGGATGGCAAGCCGTATGGCGGCTTTTACATCTAAGCGGCACAGTACCGGTCGGCCACACCCACTGCAATGGACGGCTGCTGTGGCATTAGCACGGTGATCGGCTGCGTAATGACGACTTAGTAAACATTGGCTGCTTCACGTCTTCTAGGCACGACACGACCCAGCAGTTTTTGAGGAAACAACAACGTGTACATCAGCTCACTTGTTCTCCCGTTATTTGCTTACCTTTTTGTTTTCGTTACGTTTGTTCGCAGATCTACACATGACTTTGTAAGAAGGCATTGAGTGATTAATTTCTTTACGGGAAGAAAGGCCAGTTATGCAGGACAAAACTCTAGAAAATCACAGAGACAAGATTTATTAGAAAAAGTGAGTCGATCGATTTATTGAGGAACTGAATGAATCGTTTGAAAACATGAACGAGAAGGAAAAAATATGAATGTAGCAGGTAACTTGTTCAAAAACTTAAAAATGTATTACTGTATCATTTTCAAAAATGTGTTTACATTGAATGGACTAATAACAATCTTTCCGTTTTATAAGATTAACAGTTTACAGGCCTAACTGGAACCAAAATGTAATCAATTATTATGTATCTTAGATTATGCGCTAAAATTCCTGCTGAATACTTTTATGGCTGTCTGTTCCTGTTCAAGTACAGTTATCGATTATGAATTTTTCAGTTTCATAGCCGCCACTGTCACACACAAATTTACAAAAAACGACAGAGGCCTTTTACGAAGATTTTTGACAAATTCTCCATTCAGTATTCTATAGGCACATTGGACGTACTTTCGAGCTCTGGAAAGACGGTAACTGAAAATTCTCTTCGCTACTCTCAACATAATCCCTCCAAGTGATCGACGAAGCTGTTTGTGCAGCCTCTCCTTCCACGAAAAGATAAAATATCTTCTGGAAATCTTGAGTCACCCAAGTAGCTCTTCGATTGCTGAATAACTTCCAGTACAGGCGTTGTCATCAGTCTTCTGATTGGTTTGGCGCGGTCCGCCACGAATTCCTCTTCATCCCAGAGTAGCACCTGCAACCTAAGTCCTCAATTATTTTCTGGATGCATTGTATTTTCTGTTCTCTTCTAAACGTTTTACCCTCTACAGCTCCCCCTTGTGCCAGAGAAGCTTTTCCCTCGTGTCTTAACAAATGACCCATCATCCTGTCCCTTCTTTTTGTCCTTTCCTCGCCGATTCTGCGGAGAACTTCCTCATCCCATACCTTAACAGGGCACCTAATTTTCAACATTCTTCTGTAGCTCCACATCTCGATTGCTTCGATTGTATTCGTTCCCGGTTTTCAATGTTCATGTTTCGCTAACATACAGTGCTGTGCTCCAAAGCTTGAATCTCAGAAATTTCTTCCTCAAATTAAGGTCTATGTTTGATACTAGTAGACTTCTCTTGGCCAGGAATGCCCTTTTTGCTAGAGGTAGTTTGTATTTTATATCATCCTTACTCCGTCCGTCATGGGTTGTTTTGCTGTTTAGGTAGCAGAGTTCCCTAAATTAATTCACTTCGTGCTCGCCAATCCTGAAGTTTAGTTTCTCACTGTTTTGATCTCTGCTACTTCTCATTACTCTCGTCTTTCTTCGATTTACTATCAGTCCATATTTTGTGCTCATTAGAATATTCATTCCATTCAGCGGATCCTGGAATTCTTCTTCCCTTTCACTGAGAATAGCAATGTCATCAACGATTTTTATCATATATATGCTTTCACCTTGAATTTTAATTCCACTTTTGATCCTTTATTTCAAACGTTACGATGTATAGACTGATTAGTAAGGGTAATAGACTGTATTCCTGTCTTACACCCTTCACGATCCCAACACTTCGTTATAGGTCTTACACACTTACTGTTTGCTTCTGTACATATTATACACTGAATGCCAAAGAAAGTGTTATAGGCGCACGTATTCAAATACAGAGATATGTAAACAGGCAGAATACGGCGCTGCGGCCGGCGACGCCTATATAAGATCACAAGTGTCTTGTGCAGTTGTTAGATCGGTTACTACTGCTACAATGAAGGTTATCAAAATTTAAGTGAGTTCCAACGTGTTGCTACAGACGGCGCACGAGTGATGTGACACAGCATCTCCGAGGTAGCGATGAAATACGGATTTTCCCGTACGGTCATTTCACGAGTGTACCGTGAATATCAGTAATCCGGTAAATCATCAAATCTCCGTCAGCACTGCGGCCGGAAAAAAGATCCTGCAAGAACGGGCCACCGACGACTGAATCTTTCAACGAGGCAGAAGTGCAACCCTTTCACAAATTGCTGTAGATTTCAGCGCTGGGCCATCAATAAGTGTCAGCGTGTGAAACATTCAACGAAACATCATCGATATGGGCTTTCGGAGCCGATGGCCCACTAGTGTACTCTTGATGACTGAACGGCGCAAAGCTTTACGCCTCGCCTGGGCCCGTCAACACCGTCATTGGACTGCTGATGATCGGAAACATATTGCCTGGTCGGACGAGTCGATTGTATCGAGCGGATGGTTGTGTACAGGTATGGAGACCACCTCATGAATCCATCGATCGTGTATGTTGTGTACATAGTTCCGCGTAGTCAACGCGTACACAACTTTCCCAATAGAGCGCGCCCCGCTAAGCACAACAGCGCAGGCACAGCGCTCGTCCGTCTCCACACTACGAGATGGCGCTGTCTTAGAGACGGACCAAATTCTGCTTCCGCCGATCCGAGTATTAATATGTAACGCAGCCAATGAGATTGCTGCTAACGTAGAACCTTTTCTCCTCGCGGATCACACTCGCGCAGTGATACTTGGTTGGTTGGTTGGTTTGGGGAAGGAGACCAGACAGTGTGGTCATCGGTCTCATCGGATTAGGGAATGATGGGGAAGGAAGTCGGCCGTTCCCTTTCAGAGGAACCATCCCGGCATTTGCCTGGAGTGATTTAGGAAAATCACGGAAAACCTAAATCAGGATGGCCAGACGCGGGATTGAACCGTCGTCCTTCCGAATGCGAGTCCAGTGTGTAACCACGGCGCCACCCTGCTCGGTCAGTGATACATGAATGCGTGAGGTATTGTAACGAGTGTACAGACTTCCGATTAGTCAGTCTGCATTAGTCTGCATTTGTCTGTACCAGTATAGTCAAGTTTCAGTCTGCGCCTAATAAGATTATCATATTCCTGTACATAGCCATGAAAATAAATGTATAGACACTTTGTCCAGTATCAGAGATATGTGAGAATAAGATTAACGTACCAAGACCAAAGGAACTTCAGATTGTCAATTGTAAATAGCATGCAGAACCAAGTTAAGTTATTTTTATGCTTGTTATTATTTTAATAAATGCGAGTGAAAGTTAATCAAGTTCTGTTTAACGTTGGTCACCGTCAATCTGCTACTCTAAGCGTGCAAGTGGCATTTCTATCGTCTGACCTAACGGCAGAAGATAAACACGCCACGATAAGACCATGAGACATATTTCTGACACTCGCCTACTTCGTTAGAATGACAAGTCAAATAATCTGATGGTGTGTGTACCGAAGGTCTTACAGTACGCACACCACAGTGTATGTCATCAGGGGACTGTTCAAGCTGGTGGAGGCTCTGTGATGGTGTGGGGCGTGTGCACTTGGACTGATATGGGATCCCTTATACGTCTACATACGACTCTGACAGGTGAGGCGTACGTAAGCATCCTGTCTGATAAAGTGAATCCATTCATGTCCATTGTGCATTACGACGGACTTGGGCGATTCCGCAGGACAATGTGACACCCCACACGTCCAGAATTTCTACAGTGTGTCTCCAGGAAAACTCTTCTGTACTTAAACATTTCCTCTGTCCACCAAACTAGCCAGACATGAACATTATTGAGCATATATGGTATGCCTTGCAACGCGCTGTTCAGAAGACATACCATTCAAAATAGTTCAAATGACTCTGAGCACTATGGGACTTAACATCTATGGTCATCAGTCCCCTAGAACTTAGAACTACGTAAACCTAACTAACCTAAGGACATCACACAACACCCAGTCATCACGAGGAAGAGAAAATCCCTGACCCCGCTGGGAATGGAACCCGGGAACCCGGGCGTGGGAAGCGAGACCGCACGATCACGAGCTGCGAACAGATATCCATTCACTGGTATTCTTACGAATTTCCTCTGTCCATCAAACTACCCAGACATGAAAATAATTGAGCATATACGGGATGCCTTGCAACTGCTGTTCAGAAGAGATATCCATTCACTGGTATTCTTACGGATTTCTGGACAGCCCTGCAGGATTCATGATGTCAGTTCCCTACAGTACTACTCCAGACATTAGTCTAGTCCATGCGACATGAATATTCTGATTATGGTGCATACTTTGGACATGCAGTGCCTGTTCCTCTGAACATGCGTGCATGTCCAAAGCAACTTTGCATCGTAATTAGAATAACACAGGCACTGCAGTATCGTATTTAATTGCCGATACCGGCCAAGCGACTTTCAAGTACAACGTCTGACCAGTACGGAAACATACATAATGGATGTACGAGTTCAGGTCGTAGACACATTGTTTGGGTTTGACCGTGAGTCATGCACGGATAGCCAAATGGTCACCGTCTGCTTTCAGCAGCGCTGTGGCGAAGACGTCCTGTTTACGTCCCGTCCGCGCGGTCGCGAGTGTCCGTTGTTGTTTACTACTCCGTCGCCACTAATTTAGAGTCCATCACTACCGACGTAAATGGCACATTCATACAGACAAACCACCATCAATATCAGTTTTCAACCCGATCATGCACGTCCGCGAGCTTTTGAGGTGGAATGTTTCCTGCGTAATGACGTTAATATTGAACAGCAGGACATAATTGGTATCCACCTCTCTATCACGAGCAGTGTTGTCTACGTCAAGTTAGTAAGTGACGAGGTGTGCAAAGAATCGTGCACGCACATGCAAACCATCTTAAATTCAAACATTCTGACGACCATGTTGGGGCAGTCTCTATATCGATTACGCGTGGCTTGGTCTCCGTACGATAGGAGTCTTCGAACTCCCTTTCGAAGTACCACCGGATGTAGTCACCGCGACTTTCTAGCCTTATGGTAGAGTTGTCAGCCACATGGCCGAAGAATGGACCATCTTTACAACGTACCCGGTACTTAACGGGGTACGACAGATCAAAACTGAAGTGGCAAAACATGCATCATCCTATCTTCTCATCGGCGGATGTAGGGATTTTATTATGTATGACGGACAGCCAAGCACTTGCTCCGGTTGTGGCGAAGAAGATCACGTCAGGTCGAACTGTCTCCGACGAAGGCTTGCTCAAATCCCGACAGGTGAATCTATGACAATTTCTACGGAGACGACCCTTCTTCTCAATCATGCCGGGATTGAACGGGCGGCCTCCCTTTTCGAGTCTGACCACATTCGTCCGATAGCCGCCCCTGTTAGCGAGGCCACGATGGACTCTGCAGTACCCGATCCAGCCACTACAACTGGTACCTCGAGACCAAATCCGACGACATAAACCGTGCCCGGAACTCGAGACGCTAATACCGAGACCTGCAGATGGTGGAATCATCTTCACGGCCACCGACCGGGAGTCACACATTTCACGTGTCATTCTTCCAGTCGCATCAACCGGATTTATGTCTGCAGCTCTCTTACTGCAGGGACACAGGATGCGGAACTGTGGCCTGCAGCTTTCTCGGAACACTCCTTACATCTGTACCATCAACCTACGGCAACAACAAGTGTGGAGAAGCCACAGCACATGGAAATTAAACTTCGCTCACCTGTGGTACACGGATTGCCGCCAAGCCGTTGAGGATACCTGGCATTTGAATGAAAATCGCCTCCGTGCATATCCCAGAACGATACGCTGGTGGCTGGACTGCACCAAACTGGCGCTGAGGCGAACGTTGATAACCTACGCTCGTGACCACGCTGCTAGACGTAGACATACACTCGATCTTTACTTCAGAGTACTGTGAGACTGCGATGCTATGGCGCCATCTTCGGAACGACAAACGGCGATCTATAGTGCTAAGGCTCAGATCATCGCTAATATGGGACGTCACCTAGAGGGTGTGGTCATCCCCTCGAGGATGAAGGATAGGATAGCGAGCGAAATCCCGTCTATGCTTCCCGTACTTCGTGAACGTAAACGACGCCAAAGAGCGCTGATACGCTTCTTCGACACGGAGGACGGTCGTCGCCTCACCACGCAATAAGACATAAGCACAGCGTTCTACGATCATTATTCCCAGCTCTATTTAGCTTAGAATCCTGATACGACAGCACTGAAGGACGTCTCTCAGACGATTTGCGGCACCGTCAGCCCGGCAATGGAAGCGGCCTTGATGGAAGAAATTACGGAAAAAGAAGTGATCGACGCCATTAGAAAAGGAGCTATAAACAAGTCTCCAGGTCCTGATGGCCTCTCCTTGGAATTTTACCGGACTTTTCAATATTTATTAGCCACCCGATGTACGGACAGCTGTCGTGAACTATTATCCCCGAAAGTGCCGCTTCCTGTGACCCTCGTACAAGGGATGATTTTTCCTACTTACAAATCGTCCGATGGCTCACGGATGCAGGACTACTGCCCGCTGACGCTATTGAATAGTGACTTTAAGATCTATTCTCGACTGTTGGCGGCGCGGATACACTAGACCTTACAACACGTCATCTCACCTGATCAAACTTCATTAGGAGGTGACAATAATATTCAAACAGCACTCAGTGAATATCGTGACTTGATCTCACTGGCAAGGGCATGTCGTCTGAAGGATGCACTGGCAGCAATCGATTTCAGTCAGACTTTGGATCGCGTGGACCACGACTATTTGGAAGCGCTACATCCACGGCGACCTACGCAGCCGCTCACCATTTCTCAATCGATACGCCAAGGCTGCCCTCTGTCCACTTCACTTTATGCTGTCGCCATGAAACCACTCCTATGCGGTCTCTGCCAACGACTAAAGGGTATGACGTTACGAGGCCACACTTTCCGATGTAAAGGATACGTGACGACCTGGTGGCTGTCATCCGCAACGGGGACGACACCGCCCGCCCACTGAATTGGATAGCTACATACAGTATGGCCACTGATAGCGTGTCAACGTCACAAAATTAGTGGCAATGAACATCGGGGTCGGAGTGCCTGAGGACAGCGTCACACCCTTACCGCTCAGAGATACTTTGAAATGTCTCGGTATTGATTTCACAGACGATATACGACGAACCGCTGCTCACAACTTTCGACGTATTTTACAAAATGTTGGGACTGGGATAGCCAATAACCGCCTACGAGCACTGGACATCGCCCAACGGATCCAGTATGTCAACACACATTTACCATCACGCATTCCGCACATCGCCCAGACATTTCCTATACCGGTGATGTTAGCTCGCCGTATACTGGCGGCTTTTGCGTCCTTCGTAAGCTAAGAAATGCTTTTCAAGATCACATATGAGACTCTCACCCTTCCCCCGGATCGGGGAGGGCTTGGACTTTATCACGTTCATGTCCATTATAATTATCCGGGCTGTTATGCCGTGGTCGGTTGATGAATTATGTGTCGATTCCCAACGTTTCGTCTCCGACTGCGGGAGACATCTTCAAGGGGGTCCGTAGCTCAATGGAAGGTCCAACACACCCACTGGCTCACTACTGACTGTCAGTAGCGAGCCAGTGGGTGTGTTGGACCTTCCATTGAGCTACGGACCCCCTTGAAGATGTCTCCCGCAGTCGGAGACGAAACGTTGGGAATCGACACAGAATTCATCAACCGACCACGGCATAACAGCCCGGATAATTATAATGGGCATGATATTTCCGGCCGTGAAAGTCTACATTTTATCACGTTCATGACAGAGCGGTCGACCTATTTGTGAGCACGTTAGTCAAACTATGGCACCGCCGTCTGGACAGTCTGACGAGTATGTTATGAGAAGAACTAGCGCCGCCCTCCCTCTCGCCCCTCTTCGCTCTTCTACATCGGTGTCCTTTACGTCGAACTGAGTTACGTTCGACCTGCTTTACCAGCGACTCGACTGGTGTCGGCAAGGACGGTTTATTGTGTCCTGCAGCTTGGGCGACCCCATAACATCGTGGAGAGGAAGCACCCGAACGTCAACTGGCGAGTAGTGTGGAGGACGGTTCACCACGTAACACTGGACACTTCCGCCACGGCAATGTATTATATCACTTTCAACGGTAGGCAGGTGACCAGATCAAGGCTAAAAGCGGTCCGTGTGGCGCTCAAGACAACGATGAACACAGTCTAAGCTGTGGCGAGTCTACGGCAGTGTGGCGTTTAGTGAAGCAAATTTCAGCGTACTTTCTTCGAGTGACACCAAGTTATATCGAGCCCAAGACTATATTATTCCCGGAAGAGACGTATTACCCACGCACAAAAACTAGTGGCGTGGCGTGGCTTTGTGTTCAGTGGTCATGCAGTGCATTATTTGTGTCAAGGTGGCACTAAGTGCACTTTAGACTTTTGGAACTATTTGCAGGAACGGCTTTCCAAGATACTTCGTAACCCAAACTATCGACAATACTTTGCCAATTATTTGTGGAGTGCGTTCGACGACCCTCCACGCAGCTGGATCATGACGGGTAAGGGAAGCTAAAATTACAAGACGATGATGGAACACCACACGGTACAACGTGGATCTACCTTGGTCATTGCGAGAAGTCATACCTGGATGACGAAGCAGATGGACAGTTTCGTCGTGACCTCTCGCACTGTGTAGCAGTATTTGCCCCCTTTCCTCTCTTTGCCCCCAGTGTGGAAGGTTATTCGCAGTTTTTGTTTCCCATCCGGTGCAAGATGTAGCACCGGTTAATGGTGGTACGGATTCCACTCTTAGGTTTTATTTAATGGCTTTCTTAGCCTCAACTTTGCCCTCTTTCTTTTTGCCTTAGCTGAAATTATAATTATGTTTCCAGGTACGTGCGTCCCCAATTCGACGCAACGAGTGTACTTACTAGTTTCAATTATTTGCTGCTTAAAAAAACAAAAATTATTTTTTTTTAAATTAAAAGAATGTTAAGGCGATCGCTCGCGACAAGCGCGGAATCCGAATTCGAATCTCCGTGCAGCACAAATTTTCATTGTCGTCATTCCACTCTTCAGCTGATGGTTGTCCGTATTCGTAATTGCGAATACATTTACTTTCAGAACGGCTGTAGTCGCCACAGTGCCTGTTCGTTTGGACATGTATGCATGTCCAAAGGAAATTTCCATCATAATCAGAATAACACAAGAAGTGCAATATCCAGCCTATCACTTATCTGTTCACAGTAACACTCTCTCTGCCCTACCTTCCCATTCATAATGAATCCTACTTCCATTATATAATTATCTGCCGCTGTTGATATTACCCTATACTCATCCGTCAAGAAATCCTTAGAATCTTACCATTTCACTATATTTAGACAGAGCCTTTGTATTTCCATTTTCAGATTTTGTACCTTCCTTGCCACATTAAAACTTCTGACATTCCACACCCCGCCTCCTAGAACGTTATCATCTCGTTGGTTATTCAATCTTTTTCTGACGGTCGTCTCTCCCTACGCAGTATTCTCTCAAAGATCCTAATCGCGGACTAGTCAAGAATCTGTTGCCAATGGAGATATCATCATGACACAATTTCAATCAAAGGCCACATGTCCAGTCGATATACATTATGTGTCCTTAATGCAGTGGTTTCCATTGCCTTCTGCATCCTCATGCTTTTGAAAATTGCTGATTCTTGCGCAAGTACTTACTCATTCAAAAGTATAGGACGAATTTCACATTAACGCCTTTGAGCTCTTGAAATAGGATGTGAAACGCCTCACACTCTTTCTTCTTTAAATTAATTTGATTATTCCACTGATGGCTGTCTCTCCTTTTTTGTAAACGACAATAAACCGAATTATTTCGTATTACTTCGTATACTACCGTAAGGGGAGTGGCCTACAGAGTTGCATGGCAACTGTCGTTGTAGAAAAGCTGAACTGGAGTAGAAATTATTAACGAACAAGATAACACAACAAACAGAAGACGTACTTAATTAGCATTTCTCCAAACTTACAAAGATTTGATAGGATGTATGACTGCTATGTACGGACACAGGAGGAGCTGGCCACTGTTCGGGAACAGCTGAACGTGCTGATGGCCGCGGTCAGCCTTCAGGCTGCTGCCTCGGAGTGTAGACGCAGTGGGGAGTCTGGTGCGTCGCATGGTACACCCCAGGTGTTACATGCTTCACCCACTGTCCCTGCTGTCGAGACATCTTCGTGGGTACCGGGCGCGGCTGGGCCACCCTCTCCCCAAGGGGAGTGGCGGATTCAACGGCGTTCGCGTCGCACGAGGCGGAGGGTCAATGTGGAGGCTGGCCGTGTGGCATCACCCTCTCTGCCTGTGAGTGGACATGTGGCCGCTCCTTCAGCAAGGTCCGAGCAGGCACACGGGGGAGGGGTTTATTAGTGATTGGGAGCTCCAATGTTAGGCTGGTGTTGGAGCCCCTTAGCGAAATAGCGGAAAGGTCATAGAAGAAGGACAGTGTTCACTCTGTCTGCTTGCCGGGGGTTCTCATCCGAGATGTGGAAGAGGCTCTGCCGGCGGCGATAGATAGGACGACTGCAAATTGTTGCACATGTCGGCACCAATGACTCCTACCGTCTGGGTTCGGAGGTCATTCTCAGTTCATATAGGCGGTTGGCGGAGCTGGTGAAGGCGGAAAGCCTCGCTCGCGGGGTGGAATCCAACTATTTGTAGTGTCGTTCCCAGAAGCGATCTCGATCCTCTGGTTAGGAGCCGAGTGGAAGGCCAACACCAGAGGCTCAGACCATTCTGCGGAGATCTGTGGTGCAAATTTCTCGACCTCCGCTATCGGATGGAGGAATGTAGGGTTCCCCTGAATAGGTCAGGCGTGCACTACACGCAGGAAGCGGCTACAGAGGTAGCGGAGTACGTGTTGAGTGCACATGTGGGTTTTTTAGGTTAGACAATTCCCTCCCTAGGCCCGACAAGACGCCCTCTGAGACGGAACAAGGTAGCAGTAGGCAAAACGGAATAGGGTATGACAATATTAATGTGATAATAGCAAACTGCAGGAGCGTCTATAGAAAGGTCTCTGAACTGCTCTAATTAATAAACGGTCACAATGCCCACATAGTACTAGGGACGGAAAGTTGGCTGAAACCAGATGTAAACAGTGATGAAATTCTAAACTCAGATTGGAATGTATACCGCAGAGACAGGCTGGACAGTGAAGGGGGAGGCGTGTTTATAGCGATAAAAAGTGCAGTAGTATCGAAGGAAATTGACGGAAATCAGAAATGTGAAATAATTTGGGTGAAGGTCACGGTTTTAGCAGGCACAAACATGGTAATTGGATGTCTCTATGGGCCCCCTGGTTCAGCAGCTGTTGTGGCAGAACACCTGAACTAAAATTTGGAAGCCGGCCGGAGTGGCCGTGCGGTTCTGGGCGCTGCAGTCTGGAGCCGAGCGACCGCTACGGTCGCAGGTTCGAATTCTGCCTCGGGCATGGATGTGTGTGATGTCCTTAGGTTAGTTAGGTTCAATTGGTTCTAAGTTCTAGGGGACTGATGACCTCAGAAGTTAAGTCGCATAGTGCTCAGAGCCATTCGAGCCATTTTAAAATTTGGAAAACATTTCGAGTAGATTTCCCGACCATGTTATAGTTTTGGGTGGCGATTTTAGTTTACCAGATATAGACTGAGAGACTCAAACTTTATAACGGGTGGCAGGGACAAAGATTCCAGTGAAATGTTTTTAAGTGCGTTATCTGAAAACCACCTTGAGCAGTTAAACAGAGAACCGACTCGTGGCGATAACATATTAGACCTTCTGGTGACAAACAGACCTCAACTGTCTGAAACAATTAATGCAGAACAGGGAATCAGCGATCCTAAAGTGGTTACAGCATCGGTGATTTCAGCCGTAAACAGAAATATTAAAAAAGGTAGGAAGATTTTTCTATTTAGCAAAAGTGACAGAAAGCAGATTTCAGAGTACTTGACGGATCAACACAAAAGTTTCATCTCAAGTGCAGATAGTGTTGAGGATCAGTGGACAAAGTTTAAAACCATCGTACAATATGCATTAGGTGAGTGTGTGCCAAGCAAGATCGTAAGAGATGGAAAAGAGCCACAGGGGTATAACAACCGAGTTATAAAACTCCTACGGAAGCAAAGGGATGTTCACAGCAAACAAACATAGCCAAAGCCTTGCAGACAAACAAAAATTACACAAAGCGAAATGTAATGTGAGGAGGGCATTGCGAGAGGCGTTCAACAAATTCGAAAGTAAACTTCTGTGTACTGACTTGGCAGGAAATCCTAAGAAATTTTGGTCTTATGTCAATGCGGTAGGTGGATCAAAACAAAATGTTCAGACACTGTGACCAAATGGTACTGAAACAGAGGATGACAGACTAAAGGCCGAAATACTAAATGTCTTTTTCCAAAGCTGTTTCACTGAGGAAGACTGCACTGTAGTTCCTTGTCTAGACTGTCGCACAGATGACAAAATGGTAGACATCGAAACAGATGATAGATGGATAGAAAAACAATTAAAATCGCTCAAAAGAGGAAAGGCCGATGGGCCTGATGGGATAGCAGTTCAATTTTACAACAGAGTACGCGAAGGAACTTGCCCCCCCTTCTTGCAGCGGTGTACCGTAGGTCTCCAGAAGATCGTAGCGTTCCAAAAGATGGGAAAAGCGCACAGGTCATCCCCGTTTTCAAGAATAAACGTCTAACAGATGTGCAGAACTGTAGATCTATATCTCTAACGCCGATCAGTTGTAGAATTTTGGAACACGTGCTATGTTCAAGTATAATGACTTTTCTGTAGGCTAGAAATCAACTCTGCAGGAATCAGCATGGGTTCCGAAAAGACGATCGTGTGAAACCCAGTTAGCGCTCTTCGTCCACGAGAATCAGAGGGCCATAGACACGGGTTCCCAGGTATATAACGTGTTTCTTGACTTCTGCAAGGCGTTTGATACAGTCCCCACAGTCGTTTAATCAACAAAGTAAGAGCATATGGACTATCAGACCAATTGTGTGATTGGACTGAAAAGTTAGTAGATAACAGAACATAGCATGTCATTCTCAATGGAGAAAAGTCTTCGGAAGTAAGAGCGATTTCAGCTGTGCCGCAGGGGAGTGTCGTAGGACCGTTGCTATTCACAGTAAAATAAATGACCTTGTGTATAACACCGGAAGTTCACTGAGGCTTTTTGCAGATGATGCTGTAGTATATCGAGAGGTTGTAACAATGGAAAATTGTACTGAAGTGAAGGAGGATATGTAACGAATTGACGTTTGGTACAGGGAATGGCAACTGAATCTCAGTGTAGACAAGCGTAATGTGCTGCGAATACATAGAAAGGAAGATCCTTTATCATTTAGCTACAATATAGCAGGTCAGCAACTGGAAGCCGTTAATTCAATAAATTATCTGGGAGTAGGCATTAGGTGAGACTTAAAATGGGCCGGCCGTTGTGGCCGTGCGGTTCTAGGCGCTTCAGTCTGGAACCGCGTGGCCGCTACGGTCGCAGGTTCGAATCCTGCCTCGGGCATGGTTGTGTGTGATGTCCTTAGGTTAGTTAGGTTTAAGTCGTTCTAAGTTCTAGGGGACCGATGACCACAGATGTTAAGTCCCATAGTGCTCAGAGCCATTTGAACTTAAAATGAAATGACCATATAAAATTAATCATCCGTAAAGCAGATGCCAGACTGAGATTCATTGGAAGAATCCTGAGGAAATGCAAGTAGGTTACGGTACACGTGTTCGCCCACTGCTTGAATATTGCTCACCGATGTAGGATCTGTACCAGATCGGGTTGATAGAAGAGATAGAGAAGATCCAACGGAGTGCAGCGAGCTTCGTTGCAGGATCATTTAGTAATCGCGAAAGCGTTACGGAGATGATAGATAAACTCCAGTGGAAGACTCTGCAAGAGAGACGCTCAGTAGCTCGGTACGGGCTTTGTTGAAGTTTCGAGAACATACCTTCACTGAAGAGTCAAGCAGTATATTGCTCCCTCCTACGTATATCTCGCGAAGAGACCGAGAGCATAAAATCAGAGAGATTAGAGCCCGCACAAAGGCATACCAACAATATTTCTTTCCACGAACAATGAGAGACTGGAATAGAAGGGAGAACCGATAGAGGTATTCAAGGTACTCTCCGCCACGCACCGTCAGGTGGTTTGAGGAGCATGGATGTAAATGTAGATGTAGAACACACACACACACCCAGTCTCGAGTGGAGAAAATTCGCGACCCATCTGAGAATCGAACTTGGTACCCATGATCGAGAGTCAGCTTCGCTGACCAGAAAAGTCTGAGAGAGAATAAAATCAACACAGCTACCTTTTGATGTCATGCACTATAACAGTGGGTTTAAAGTTGAAAACGTCACAGTGGCCGTCTGTGTACACTGTGCCATTTCAGGCACATTAGGCCAACGAAGACAACCGCAAGACAGACGCTGGATTCGGCCGAACGTCGGTCGCCATTACATTGACGTTCGGCTTCTCGTCCTACCAAACGAAGGCCTGGGTGGCAAATGATTCGGCCATGTGAAATCGCAGTTGACTCTGGTAACTTGCCGACGTTGCTCCTGTTTTGTTACTGCTCTAAAGTAATGTTACGGTTATAGTTTCACCGGCCGATATTATGATATAAGTAGAGGATTTAGAAGTCGTCGCATGAGCAACATTTATCTTAGTACAAGAGGCTGATCATCAGAAAAACAAGAAGGAATGACGCTGGTAGTCGACCTCGTTTTTAAAATGTAGGGCGCAATGTGTTGGGATTAAGTTAATGTCCACCTTAAAGCTGTCTAGAAGTATGGGCTAGTTCGTATTTTTTCCGAATTAAAGTTACTGATTTCAGATCGTTATTGAATTACGTAGGCCTTAGAATTTCCAAAGATGACACCGAATTTAGGAGAGCTGTACATGCAGCAGAAAAATTAATGTAGATTTCCAGTTTCAATTGTTTCTCTTTTTCGTCCGCAGCGAAAATACTTCATTAAACATTGCATTTATTTTTCTCACATACTGCACATTCCTTTCTAACGACTCACTTTTGTTCCCTCAAAGTGTCTAATCTTGTCAATTTGTTTGCATAATCGCAATTTGTAAGGTCCCATAAACATGCATGTTCACGATAAACACTATTAACGTCGATACTCTCTCTGTGGTATAGGCCCAGAGGTCGTCGTGCAACATAAAAGTCGGTAACGCGAATCCAGTCGATACCGCAGATATTAGTATGCGTCCTTGGCCTGAGGCCAATATGGCATCGAACATCCAAGATCTCTTCCCCAGTTAGTGACTTCTGCTGCACCAATCTGATAAATGTACTTTCGTAAAAGTTGCATTTTGTACTGCAAGGAGACAATATTATAATGAGTGCATTCTTTGCTTGTCAATGACAGTTATACAGGGTCGTCCATCTGAAGTTTCGTATGAGATTATTTCGCAAACTATACATCGGTTAAAAACAGTGGGTAAGATAAGTTGGTAAGCTCACAGGGGGACATCAGATGGTACTACACGGGAACCCCAGCCCACGCCCACTTGGGTGGGGCGGGGGGCAACTTTTAAATCTTAAATGGAAATTCCCATGTTTTGTTGCAGTTCGGATTCTGCATAAAAAAGTAATCAGGTTTTGTGTGAAACATTTTTCTAAACCATTGACAAATGGCGCTGAAATCGAGAAAAATTGAAATTGGGGAAGAACTCCGATTTATTTAGAATGATCCGAGAAGGAGGCATCAAATCGATACGAAGTGTGGACCAATTCTTTCATTACCCAAATTGAGTTACTTTTTTACAAAATGCATCCTGCCCGGCATAGTTTTTGATGGATGGAGGCGGAATGGTATTAAAATCTCGTTAGGGAACTCTTCACAATTGCATTACTCACCCGACTGTGGGGCTACCGTGGCCAAACTGCAAACTATGGCACAGTGTGAAGGTCGGTGCAATGCGATCGGACGTCACTTCACTTTCAGACTTTGAACAGTAAACATCAACTGACGAAAGTAAATTATTCTTTAGTGAAACATGGCTACTATCCTCCTACAGAGATTGTTGATATGATGTTAATTTTAGGTGAATGCCATAACAATTACCCTGCGGCTGCTCAATTTTATGCGGATCGTTTCCCAAACAGACGACATCCAAGCGGAAACATTATTCGAAATTGCGCTCAACGAGCTCGAAATGGATACATGCACCGTCCACTTCGTCATCGCGAATACGATGAAAATCACGCCCGTACCCTTACCGTTCTCGCCTGTGCTCAACTGGATCCGGAAATGAGTAGTCGTGCGATTCAGAGTAAAGCTGGAATACCGAAATCAACTGTTTTGAGAATTTTGAAGGCACATGCATATCATGTGTATCATATCACACTGACACGGGCATTAAAGCCGAAAGATGTGTAAATATGCGTGCATTTCCGCCAATGGGCCTTTGAAATGATAAGAGGTGACAATGATTTTTTTAGATACGTTATGTTCAGCCCGATGAAGCCACATCCGAAAACAATGGCGAATTACATCGTCCTGATTGTCATTATTGGTCCCCTGTCAGTCCACACTGGCACAGACCCATTGACAATCAACACAAATGGTCGTTAATGGTCTGGTGTGGAATTTTAAACGGTTACTTGATAGGACCTTTTTTTTACCGTAATGTTACTGGGGAATCTTATTTACATTTTCTCCGCAATGATTTATTGTAGTTAATGGAAGATCTTGATTTAGAAACTAGGCAACGAATGTGGTTCCAACAGGACGGAGCAGTTCCCCATTATGCTAAAAATGTGCGGAACGTTCCAAATTTATGCTACTGTGGTCGGTGGATAGGACGCGGCGGACCAATTCTGTGGCTTCCACATTCACCAAACATAACATCTCCTGATTTTTTTCACGTGGAGTTATTTAAAAAATTGTTTATGAAAGACAGCCCACAAAACGAAACGATATGGAGCAACGTATTCGAAGAGCGTGTGCAGCCATACGTCAGGATGTCCTGCTCCATACTGTGGAAAACTTTCACTCCCAAGGGGCGGGGGCTGCAGGTCACGTGTAGTAACATTTGATGTCCCCATTTGAGCTTACGAACTTGTCTTACCCACTATTTTTAACCGATGTATAGTTAGGTATAAGCTCATCTGGAACTTCAGATGGACCACCCTGTAGATTATACAGTCATCCTGTGACAAAGAAATGGGTCAGAGTTAAGTAAATCATTTATTCAGTTATGTAATAAAGATTACTAATATTTCATGTGTTCTAGTGTGGTGAGCCTTCTCCCAGAGCAATCAAAGAACCCACTGTTGAGGCCGGACGGAGGTAGTTTCCTCTTTTACAACACTCGCATATTGCACTCGATACTCCAGTATTTTCAAACAAAGTATACTCACCCTTAATGAGAGTAGGCGTTGCCTGCTGAGGAAACAGCGACAGTTGAAATCAAGTTTTTCAGAACAGCCACAAATCGAATTCAGTATGTTTTACTGACCGGTTTCGCTCTTTAATTTTACAGCCAATTACTGTACTTTAAACAGTAAATTCCAGGGTTTCTAATGATGGTTTTATTACATTGAAGAGCGAAACCGGCCAATAAAGCATAATAAGTGTTCCTTGTGTCTTCCTGTAAAACTTAAATACCCACCCATTTTAGAGGCACAGCAAATCGCTACTGAACCAACCCGGCGTACGCACTACCAGAGGGGTCCTAAGGCCAAAAAAACCGCCAACGCTTTGATGTTACCGCCAGCAGACCGAACAGCATTCAAGGCCAACCGCTCCGTTGGCTGCAATTTTCCACCAGTGCCCACTAAGTAAATATCGGCCAACGAAACGGTCGGTGGCCTCCGTTGGCCTACTGTGTACGGCTACCAGCCAAGTGTGAGACGGGATTTAAGAGTTTAGTGACACATCGACAACGAAATCATTAGAAGGTAGAGTGCCTTGTCGGATTCAATACGCCACAGGCAGGAAATTACCGTTTCAGTGTAGCCACGACGGTACTTGCCGGAAGTGATTCAAGGAAACCACGGAAAACCTTGATGAACGTGTCCAGTCGGAAATTTGAAAGCCGTCTCTCCAGAAAAGACGTCGGTGCTTTAATCAGTACGCTTTCTCCATCGTTCTGTGTTATTACTTTAAAGACTGTCAAAATAAACACTGAAAAAAGAAGAAAAAGAATCAATCAGACCGGGAGCCAGGCTAGGAAGTGGACTCCCACGTCTACTTGTCAACTGTCTGATCGAGAAAGTGATCTGCGAGAGGCGAAAAGGAATGATTGACAAAGTTCTTGACGATGGGGTCATGCCTGACTATAGATTGACGGTGGTCCACCCGTCCAAGCAGATGACTTTACATTTTTCTGATTTTTTAGACACAACTTCAGGACAGATCAATGAAGACACAATCATCGAAGATGGGACTCCTCATTTCTCTCGAAAAAAACTGTAATTATTACACGCAACTCACCTCCCAGAGTACTAAAGGAAGAGGAGGAAATGGATAGAGCCGAATACCTCTGAGTAACAAGCCTTCGGATCACTGATAAAAACACAGAAACGCATCGGAGGCCCTGCACGCTACACAGCACCTTGTTATAAATAGAAAAGTTCTGACAGAGACATTAGAAATAAGAGAAAGTAATACCTTGAGTAAATCCTTGACCTCATCAAAGAAAGTGGTGAATCCAGGAGACCACACAACCATGGATTATGTATAGAAAAGATGACAGATATCATGCTTACCAGGAAAACTGTTTCCTACAACATTAACCGTACGTGTCCGACATGGCTGACTAGTCGAATCTTCCATTTATTTCTCAACAAGAAAACCAAAGAGGTGTGGTTCAGCCACGAAAAGAAATGATCTACAAAAAAATGAGCATAACACTATAGGATATCCATAAGTACGTTCTGCTCAAGAAGAAAGCCCAAGAGCACCTTGGATTCCAAGAAAATCCAAAACTAAAACAGGCAAAATGTGGAGTAAAGCTTGATAGAAGCAGCGTACGAAACATATACCGCAATACTGGGCTGAAGTTAAAACTGCAGCGCAAGGAAAAAGAAAACTGCAGTCTAAATAGCGTGGTCGGGAGATGGCCAGTACGAAAAGAAGATGAATAATGTTTATATTACCATGACGAAAGATAGATAATATTTTATAATGACATAATGATTAGCTTCAGTTCAATAAGTCTGTGTAACGCCTAGAAAATTAGAAACGTATGTTGTCACTACCAGAATAACGTCATGGTACATGTGCGACGCCTAGAAGGTCTATCTCTAGAGAAGATGTATCACCAGGAACACATACTTCCGTCGTTGCGTGTACTTCGTAAAGCACAAACAGTCTCTCTCAGATGCACCCCCAGTATTCCTTGCAGTACTCACTTATTGTGTACGAGTCCAGGGTTAGAGCTCTGCAACTGCTAATTTATTCGCAGATCTCAATTTGTACCATGATTTACTACAGAAGAAGTACTCTGTCTGGTAATTCTAGCTTTCTTCCTTCTTAAGGATTTCTTTCTTGAGGTAGAGTGGCTTTGATTGCTTGGATTACGGGTTACTGCGGCGCGAACACTTTTTTTACAGCGATTTACGTACGCAATGGCTGTAATGATGGTGTCCGCTGTGGTTTTCGTGCTGGGCGTGGAAATTGCAGGTACTACGACGCAGTTAGTCCTTGCTGCCACTTAGTCCTCGACCATAATGAACACACAGTTTTTCGCTTTTTTAGTGGCTGTGGAAACCGCAGGTTACCACAGCGCGATCAATTTTTGCAACAAAGTTTCTGCTCGCCGTCAACGTAGACACTGACTGCCACTTGCAATCTCTCGTTTCCGCACCAACCAAAATGTTAAGCACAAAACGTGAACTTAAGAGAAACCGAGTTCAGATATCACTCACGGATAACTACGTGTATCTTATTTCTCCGTCTGCGACATACTCGACTGTTATCGACTCGCCGTCAATGCAGCGCTAAGAACAAAACCAACAGTGTCAAAGTGACACTCAGTGTTCATATGGTCTACATGTGTAGCTGCGACAAATATTTACATTTGACGAATACTAGTTTCATGAATCAAATCGATGTTACCGATGATATACTAACAAAAGACCGAACAAGGTTGGCTTTCACCTGACTGTTCTCCTAACCAACCGAGAGCTGGACATACTTTCCCGAGGGTAATCGCTTGGCCCACAGCAAATACACTCCTGGAAATTGAAATAAGAACACCGTGAATTCATTGTCCCAGGAAGGGGAAACTTTATTGACACATTCCTGGGGTCAGATACATCACATGATCACACTGACAGAACCACAGGCACATAGACACAGGCAACAGAGCATGCACAATGTCGGCACTAGTACAGTGTATATCCACCTTTCGCAGCAATGCAGGCTGCTATTCTCCCATGGAGACGATCGTAGAGATGCTGGATGTAGTCCTGTGGAACGGCTTGCCATGCCATTTCCACCTGGCGCCTCAGTTGGACCAGCGTTCGTGCTGGACGTGCAGACCGCGTGAGACGACGCTTCATCCAGTCCCAAACATGCTCAATGGGGGACAGATCCGGAGATCTTGCTGGCCAGGGTAGTTGACTTACACCTTCTAAAGCACGTTGGGTGGCACGGGATACATGCGGACGTGCATTGTCCTGTTGGAACAGCAAGTTCCCTTGCCGGTCTAGGAATGGTAGAACGATGGGTTCGATGACGTTTTGGATGTACCATGCACTATTCAGTGTCCCCTCGACGATCACCAGTGGTGTACGGCCAGTGTAGGAGATCGCTCCCCACACCATGATGGCGGGTGTTGGTCCTGTGTGCCTCGGTCGTATGCAGTCCTGATTGTGGCGCTCACTTGCACGGCGCCAAACACGCATACGACCATCATTGGCACCAAGGCAGAAGGGACTCTCATCGCTGAAGACGACACGTCTCCATTCGTCCCTCCATTCACGCCTGTCGCGACACCACTGGAGGCGGGCTGCACGATGTTGGGGCGTGAGCGGAAGACGGCCTAACGGTGTGCGGGACCGTAGCCCAGCTTCATGGAGACGGTTGCGAATGGTCCTCGCCGATACCCCAGGAGCAACAGTGTCCCTAATTTGCTGGGAAGTGGCGGTGCGGTCCCCTACGGCACTGCGTAGGATCCTACGGTCTTGGCGTGCATCCGTGCGTCGCTGCGGTCCGGTCCCAGGTCGACGGGCACGTGCACCTTCCGCCGACCACTGGCGACAACATCGATGTACTGTGGAGACCTCACGCCCCACGTGTTGAGCAATTCGGCGGTACGTCCACCCGGCCTCCCGCATGCCCACTATACGCCCTCGCTCAAAGTCCGTCAACTGCACATACGGTTCACGTCCACGCTGTCGCGGCATGCTACCAGTGTTAAAGACTGCGATGGAGCTCCGTATGCCACGGCAAACTGGCTGACACTGACGGCGGCGGTGCACAAATGCTGCGCAGCTAGCGCCATTCGACGGCCAACACCGCGGTTCCTGGTGTGTCCGCTGTGCCGTGCGTGTGATCATTGCTTGTACAGCCCTCTCGCAGTGTCCGGAGCAAGTATGGTGGGTCTGACACACCGGTGTCAATGTGTTCTTTTTTTTATTTCCAGGAGTGTATACACGGCGCCATGGAATAATATTTGATAGAACACTGTGATCTAACAAGACTGCAGCTAAATTGAGCCAAAATATATGCTTCAAAAATGGGGTTCAGCATCTTCGACCTTACGATCCTCTTCCCTTGGTGTTACCTTCTCGGTATCAGAATACTGCAGCCCCACGACGCTCATAGGTAAGTAACTAATCAAACAAAGCGTACTATCACTGGCTCAATGACACCCACTCCTGCATTCTGACTCCCTGCCCTAAGGCGCATTTCATCAACTCATCTGAAAGGAGAGACTATAAGGAAATCTGCAACGAACATTCCCCACACCGAACGGCTAGCAGCCAGGTGGACCATAACTTCAAACTACCGAAGCTTGCACGCAAAATTGTATAAAAACACTCCTACGCAGCTACATAGCTTTCTCCAGTAGCAAACTTTCGAACTTGATCTGCTCTGGAGGATGTGGAGTACATCAACAGGATCCAGACTTACCTTGTTTGACACAATCACCTACTTACACGGATCGGGAAAGATTACCACTATGGACAGCACCTGTGGCTCTCGAAGACAGATTGCCAGACACGTTGTTGAAGACTGCTCTAAGAATTCGTGCCCTGGAAAGCTCTCGGGCGTATTCGACTCTGCAGCAGATGTGATATGTTACATAAATAATATGTGTGTAAATCTGTAAATAATGTGTACGTATGTTATTTGTACTTCTAAAATTGTAAATGCTATTACTTACTGCCTGGAAAAAAAATACTGTGGAAAGACCAAGCAACATTCTACCAAATGTTGGTGATAACATAGAGAGGAGGAGGGAGGAATGGATAGAGAGACAGAGAGGGTATGGAGGAGATGTAAACAGTTAAGGGGGAGGAGAAATAAGGAGGGAGGACACAGAAAGGAGAGAAGGTGGATAAAGAGAGAGGGATGAGACGGACAGAGAGAGGGGAAGGAGGAGATGGACTGAGAGCGGGTGTGGAGGAGACAGATTGGCAGGAGAAGATGGACTTAGAAGGATCAAGTGAACAGGGAGGTTGGAGAAGAAGCAGATGGACAGAGATAGAGAAGGGGCAGTGGCAGATGGACAGAGAGACAGCCAGGAGGACATAGTTAGTGGGGAGGGGTGAAAGAGGTGGACAGAGAGAGGGGGAAAGAAGGCAGACACAGAGGGTGATGGCGAGATGGACGGAGAGAAGTGAAAGGAGGAGACGGAGTAATAGAATTGGAATAAATACATATCTGGGCAATCTAAGATACTTAGCTAGTTATAAAATAAAATAAAAGTTAGCCCTTTGTAGGTTGTAAATTTGTCTTTTATTTGTTGTGCTGTTATACAGGTGACCTACTTCGACTAAGGCGTCATTGTCAGCCACATACTAAAACGTATTAGCGACATAAAAGTAAAATACATAACTTATATATCAGCCTAAATATTTAAAAACATTTTACTGTATATGACATAGTCGTAATTTCGTCGTAAGGTACCCTTATTTACACATGCTGTAACGTATGCATTAGTTGCGAAGTGCAAATCATTCGTTAATCCCCATGCGGAGCCACACTTCAATATTTTCATGCTATTTATCGAATACGATTGCAAAATCCGTAAAATATGTGTAACATTCATGTGTAGTGTAATCTGAGAGGGCAGTTATATTAGCTACAGAATCACTATATTATGTGCGAACTTCAAGTAGTACACTGACTGCATCAACATAGTGACTGAAGTAGCAATTGGCTGTTCTGATTTATGCCAAAGTCATACTGAAATATAATATATAATTACACCGAGACCGAGCGTCCATGCATGTTACTGGCTCTATTCCATCGTACCCGCTATTTAAGCAGAGTATCTGAATAATACATAGCCAAAAAGTACTAACACAGGTGTCAGTGTGTTCACTTATATTCATAAAGGCTGCTCAGGAAGAGGAGGAGCAAAATCTGTTACAATGAAATGTATTGTTGCCCAGTGTTATCTACATTGCAGCAACGACATAATACATGTTTGCAATTCTCTAAGAAGAGTCAGTTTGATCATTAAGAACACATGTGTGTCTTTTTATTGAAAGAAGTATACATTTCAATTTTTTCAAAAACATTCATTAACCTGTCTTTATTAGGTCTATGTAGAACTTCCAATGTGTCACTGTTAGTAGCAGTATGTTGGCTATTGTGTTCATGTCCAGCACATGACGACTTACTGTTTTCACTAGTATTTAGGTGTTCTGCTATTCTCGTGCTGAAGCTCTTACCTATCTGTCCTGCATAGAATTTGTCACAGTCACCACACTTAATCATGTAAATACCGGATTGTTTAATGGACTGTACTTTTTGTGCATCATAATAAATTATTGTGCTATGTTCTCTGATAGTGTAACACTATGCTGTACCTCAGTATTTCGAAACGCTTGCGCTGTCTTGTATGATACAGATTCATTATATAGGAGGACATCATACTGCATTTTTGTTTGGTAGTTCCTTAACTAATATGATTTGATCATCAGATATCATATTATTGCTGTTAAGTTATTATGTATTGCCTCAAATGTTTTATTTCGATATCCGTTCTTAGCAGCTACTTCATTCAATTGTTTGTTAATTTCATTACTGTTTAGCGGAACATCAATTGACCTACTAACCACGGACTGAAAAAAGATCTCTTATATGAATATGGATGAATGCATAAGTGTGGATGACTGCATGACACGTTGTCAGTTTGCAATAAACACTCAAGTTATGGGAACTCTTATTGCAATTAATTTTCAAATCTAAGAAGCTAACTGTGTGTTCCTTTTCTAGTTCCATCGTATAGTTAATACTGGGATGCATACTAATGAGTTGCATTAGCAAACAATCTATTTCATTCCTGGTACCATTAAATGGAGCGACTGTATCGTCAAAGTTTTTTTGTGATATACTACCTAGCCAGCCTTGTTTCTATATGTGTCAATATTATTCACATTTATAATTACTAATGTTTCCGAAATGCAACCCCCCATGATCAAACCATCAGCTTGGAAATAAATTAAATCATAAAAACTGAAATAAACGAAAGGATCCACCAGATAAGACAATAGTCTTACGTGTTTCTTCAACACTGACTTTGCTATATTGAAAGTTATGTGTTTCAGTTTTCTGTAGTTGATAAGTTTTCTTTGGCACCTGAAATGACGCCTTAGTCGAAACTGGTCGATTGGACAACAGCAAAACAAATTTACTGCCTACAACAGGCAATGTTTTCTTTTACGTAAGTAATCGACGTAGTGGACTCACATACAAACAGGATTCAGTAATTGAAGTTGCAATTCTCTGTCACGAGTAGAAGCGCCGCGAGAGTGCATTAGTGTTATTCGTGCATAGTGTTGTTATCGCGCCTGGTAGGTTTTTCAAGTGTCATGAAAAGCTTGAGACATTGGGTGATCACTGTAAAGGACTCAGAGATGCCTAGTATGAATGTGAGACAGCGTAATCAGTACTTTACAGAGTTTGAAATAGGTCTCATTTGGGTCTCCATTTGACTGTCAGGCCAAATCCTGCATTATCCAGGTTTCTGGAGGACCCAGATGTGGCAGTAGCCCGATTTTGGACTGTGTGTAATCATGAGAGCAATTCAGGTCAACCATGTCTGAGCATTAGAGAGGAGGATCGCCAAATTGTGCACGAAGCACACCATAAGCTTTTTGACATTTGCACAGGCCTTCTGAGAGCAAGTAATGGACTCTCTGCATCACTGTGCCTCATGCTGCACTGTTGGGTAGAGATTAGCAGAATCCAGACGAGGGATTACCGTGCTATTCACAGGCTGCCTCTAACATATCAACACAAACAAAATTCTCTGGAGTGGTGCTGAGGCTGGGAAACGGGCTGTTGATGAGTTGGCTTGCATTGTGTTCAGCGATATATCTACAGTATTGCAGAACATGATCATTGGCGAGTATGGTCGTGAACAGGGCAGACATCCCATTGTCCTAGAGTTTTGGTGTCATAATGTAGAGAAAGATTGGATATGACTTCATGTCATGACTGGTAGTGATTGAGGGAACTCTGATGGCACAATGTTACATCACAAGCATCCTGCATCCTCATGTGTTGCCTCGCATGTGACAGTATTGTGGTACCAACTTTCAACGGGACACTGCTCATACACAAATGTCACACAATGCTTAATAGACTTTCTGCATTACGACAAGCTCAGGTACTCAGCAATATTCCTAGATCTGTACACGACAGGACTTGTATTTGACTAGCTCGGATGTCTACTCTGTATCAGTGCCACTGTCCGGGATATCAAGGATTAGTTACAATAGTTGTGGACCAGCTTACCTTCTGAGAATTACAGCGGCTTTTGAAACTCCTCCCAACAGAATGATTGAACTTGTCCAGACCAGATGATGTTCAGCATTGTCCTGGTAAATGGACTCAAACTGGCAAGGTATTTATTTTTTTTAATTTTACTCGAATTTGTGATCACTAATACAACATCATATACCCTCTCAATCCATGAAGTTTTATTTCTTTTCATCCTTCCCTTTTCATTACATATCTTTTTTTGTCAGGCAGTGTATTTATGGGGATCGTACTACATACTAATCAAATAAGAAATTCCATATAAGATGTGTCTAACTTTATCGTTTATGCAGCTACAGAGGATTACGGATGTAAGTTTTCATTTTTCTTCTTGGCACACTGTATTGTTTAAACATGCCACAGATACTTACAAATGCTGAGTATACTTCTATAACATTAGGGTACTTGTGTTATAGTGATAATGGCACAGCTACTTGTAAACAATGTAGCATATGATTTTCTATCTCCCGATTACCAAATTCAAGAGTATTTACTCCCTTTTTGAGTAAACTGAATAAGCAGACTTATCTCACACAAATTTGCAAATGAAGAGAATGTAGATGAAGAAAAGACGATAATTAGTTATAAGGACTGCAGCGATGCTGCGTAGTCCTTGTAAAAAGCTGCCACATAACATCGCGTTAGTTACTGCTGGCCAGTCAGCACAGCGTGTCGACATGTAGATTACAGCAACATGTACATGAAAGAATTGGAAGTTGGGCTAACCATGCTCTCTGAAACCTGAACTGCACAGCAGTAACAGCCAAACCAGGAAGGATGGCGTCACCACACCAGGGCTAAACCTATGCCATGAGTTTCTTGACTGGGAGCTGGGCAGGAGTGCAACAAATGCACCGCAGAACAGTATAAATAGCTACAGTAGGCAACAAGAGGAGCGAGCGCCGCCAGTTGCTACTGTAGGTTCAGCACAAGGATGGGGCAGCAGCTTCCGACACTAAGTTCTCCATGGGGCCTTGCTGCCACAGTGCAGCAGACCTATCCTCTATGCCAGCTGCTGAAAGACTTCTTCCAGGAATCAACGGTCATGCCCACGCAAGGAAGTGACTCCTCGTCCTGCAGAAGATGCAAACTTCATGTAGATCAACTGAGAATGGACGTTTGACACCAGAGGGCCCACACAGCAAGAAGGAGGAGTGTGTCAATGATGTAAGAGCCTTGGCCAACTAATGAGCTGCCAGCTCGCTTCCCAGGAGACTTTTTAGCACCAGAAAAAAAAATAAAGAAATACAGATCCTTGCAAATCTTTACATGGAGTTGCGAAAGGTTTCATAGATACAGAGAAAACACTTATGCAGTTACTAAGAAAGGGTATCATATTTGAGTGGTCAGAGGAGTGTCAGAAGGGATTTGCCATACTAAAGGAAGTGTTAACGTTGAGCCCAATGTTGGTCTTCCCAATTTTAAGAAGGAGTTTATACTATTGTTTGAGGCATCGAACCACTCTCTTGGATGAGTTTTTAGACATGAAGTCAATGGAGACAAACATCCGATTAGTTTTGTGTCAAGACAAATGAACAGAGCTGAGAGAAGCTTTTCTACCACAGAGAGAGAGAGAGAGAGAGAGAGAGAGAGAGAGAGAGAGAGAGAGAGAGAGAGATGATTAGACTGATATATGGAGGAACATATTTCTGTTGTTACGTTTATGGTAGAAAGTATAAAGTAGTGACTGACATTTCTGCTCTGAAGTGGTTACTATGTTTGAAGGGCCCAGCCAGTAGACTAGTGAGATAGTCGTTAAAATTTACTGAATCTGAGTGTGAAGCAATGTACTCACAAGATGTACATTAAAATTCACTGACTATGTGGAATAACCCACAAACTGAGGAAGAACCATGGAAATACAGATGTAAGGCAATGGGAATACAAATAATAGGTCAAGACCTTGCTGCATCACAAACAAAACAAAGTACTGATCGAGAATGTAAGGTACACACTATGCAGCAGCAGTTCAGCATGTGTTATGGCTTGTTGTGTTAGGAGACAAGATTGGAGCCATATGTGGTAATACTTCCAATGCTAGGGGAAGAAGTTCTTAAAGAGATGCATGATCAAATTTTGTCTGGGTTTGGAGGGTACAGAGCAACGAATCGAAAGGTAACAGACGAGTGCTGGTGAAAAGGATGAAAAAGTACTGTCGATCTGTGCGTCAAGAATTGTGGTAAGTTTACGCCAAATGCAGATTTGAGTCAAAAACAAGTATTTTTGCAGAAACTGATGGAAGCTGTGGAACCGTTTTGAATTATTGGGGTGGATATGTCAGGACCTTATAACAGGACCACATCTGGGAAAATTTTGTGCTGACTAGAATAAAATGTATCTCTTGTTATACTAAGACAGTGCCAGCGCCAAACCAGCAGACAGCCACAGTCATACAAGCATTGGTGAACACATGGGTGTGGCAGTTTGCGGTGCCTGAGACAATAATCGAGGATCATGGTACAGACTTAATGTACACACTATCACAGGGTTGTCATACGTACAGGCAGGAACAGGGAATCAGTCTGAGACTTTGTGCAAATTGTTATTGTTATTTGGAAGAGAGTCCAAAATGGGAACACCAGTGTGTTAGAGAGGGGAGACGACACAGTCAAGCACATTGGAACTTTATGTCAAGCCAGTGGCTTATGTTGTTCAGTCCATATTCCCCAAAAGAGAAAAACGACGTTGGTCATATAATACCAGAGCACATATCTAGTGACTGAAACAATGGTTCCTGTGAGTGTGAAGCTACAATTAACAATAAGGCCTATGATCATACATGCTGGACACTTGTGACTGTTCAAGGTTGCGCCAGAATCGATACTAGGAGGAATTTCAGTGGAACAAAGGAACAGAACGGCAAAGAAGGAGCAGGAGAGTGTGCAATAGGAAAAGGAGGACCATGTACCCCACATACCGTGTCTTATTAAGGTCATGAAGCTACTCAGTGTGTTTTGTTACGTTTCATTGTGTGTCTTGGGATATTCTATGTTGGATGTTAAAACAGAGTTGAGAAAGATCGTACTTGTGTGAGAGAATAAGGATTATCTTTAGTTGTGTGAGAGATGTGGACCAGAGACATCAGGCTTGTGGCGGCGGTCGGAGGGGAAATGATAATGTCCTGTGTCCACAGGTTGCTGTACAGGAAGGGTGAGGAAGGAAGGATGCTAGTGGCAGTTCTGTATTTCTTAGCCTGGGGTGGAGTAGGGGCGCTGCAAGACCATTGTCTCGAAGGAGGAGCTTTATTTTTCAGGCTGCAGCATGTGGTATTTTCTAGTTGCAGGTGGGTATTGATATTTAATGTAAGCGAACAATGAAACGAAATAAGGAGATTGGAAGAGGTGTTGTCAGGTTTATGGCATTTGGCAACCATCAATGGAATATTTATAATGCTGTTAGAGGATCAAAAGAAGTTACAGATAGCGTACGGGTGACAGAGAGAACAAATGCAAGTGGTAGTAGATTCAGTGCTATGAGAATTCTGGAGAAGAAAGAGAGGATGTAAGGATGCTGGAGGAAGAATGCTGAAGGCAATATACGGGGCAACAAATGCAAATGACGTGAGTGAACTAAATATGCCAGCAGAAATAGCCAGAATTTGGCTCAAGGGAATAGAGGAATAGAGCGATTGTGGGATAGCATTCTAGATGGATTGTGAGTTCAGGGAGTGGCATGCTGAACAACGTATGTATATCTCAAAAGCTAACTGGGCAAGTGATGAATTATTCCAGACCATGAGCTAGCACTCTGAACTGGAATTTATAGGCTGTTCAAGCATCAGTGAAAGTGCTGGATGTGAGATTAACGCCAACAAGATTTTTTAAATCACTATGGAAGAGTGGAGGAAGCCATTCTTCAGGCACTGCATGGGCAATTGAGTCTTGTCCTATTGTCACTAGAGCAATATCTAAAAGTATTGAAGAAGGTGTAGAAAGAACTAAATTTAGTAGCAGAGCCTGGCTTTACACTCTCATGGAGCAACTGTAGAGGTGAGAAGGGATAGTTCATGGTTGTACATGTTACTTATTTGAACGTAACGCAACTGCAGCTCTGTTGGCGAGACAAATCCTTGGAGATGTTTGCTAATCGAGACCAGAGAACCTAGTCTCGTAAATTGTCTGAATCAGATGATGGCTGCGCAGGAGTGGCGAATCATTACAGAGAAACCAACACAGTACGTTGAATAGTATTTGTACAGTAGATGACAGGTGATTGTGACCTTGCATGTCGTAATTCCTAGTGTCAGAGTCCCTCAGTTTTGGTTTTGCTTAGCTTTTATTAACTTGCGATGGAGAGTTATTCAGCAACTCAAAGCATGGGAAAGCGAGGTACCAGTGGCCTGGATCGCTCTGAGCATAAGATGTAGAGTACTTTGTAAAAGATGAATTTGTCAGACATAAGGAAAATTAGAAGCGTGGAGAAAGCCACATAATGTGCAAAGACATGTTGTTAGCATAGATATAGAAAGCGATGGATGCACTGAAAGAGTTACAAGGAAGCAGCCATTGACTTGAAAGTGGAGTAAAAAATATATAGTATTTAAGATCAGTAGCATATTTCTCTTGTTTTGTAATTCGATCTGACAAGTAGTTCACTGTGAGGAACAAGTCCCGTGCAAAACCATAGATGCTTTGCCAATGAGCGAGGCAATATAGCGCCACTACCTAGTCATAGGTGGGACGTTCCATTATCTACTACTGACCGGTAAGTGCAGTGTGGTGACAGTATTGTGAGATGGGCTAGTCATGCTCTGTGAAACCTGCACTGATCAGTGGTTATTGCTGCAGTGAGCAATACGACGTCAACACACCAGTGCTAGAATTATGTTCTGAGTCAAGTGACCAGGAAATGGACAGTAGCGCAACAAATGCCCCGCAAAGAAATATAAATAGCTGTGAATTTTGAGACAGAGGCATCTGGAGATCAAAGTACCAGGGCTATGATAGGCGACAAGACGACTGGACGCCAACATCTGAAGCCACTGGTTCAAGACAGGGATAGGCCAGCAGCCACTCACACAATGTCTACCTATGGGGACTTGCTGCCAGAGCACAGCAGATGTGCCAGCTATGCGAGCCGCTGCCAGAGTCCTGTCAGGAGGCAACAGGAATCACCTCTTACCACGATGGATGATGCGAGCCAAGTCTGGTCATCAGAGAGCTGATGTTGCAAGAAGGAGGGCACCACAGACGTTACAGCCTTGACGTACTGACAGACTGCTGGGTCACTTCCCAGGTCTTACATCAGCATTGTTAGGCGTCAAAGCAAGTACCGTCGATCGAGGACTAAGGCCAGCCCCTCATTGACCGTCACCTACTTGCTTCTCCAGAGTGGGGCATGACTGCCTCTGACTAACGACACATAAATATTTAAATTAACGGCAATAAAGTGCTTCCTCAACTACCGATCGGCTACTAGGCCCTACCAAACCACCCCTCAGCTCCACTCTCTGCCAGAAAATACAACATAGATCCTCAACAACCACAGCAGGGTTTCTACACATATCGGTTGTTGTTGTTGTGGTCTTCAGTCCTGAGACTGGTTTGATGCAGCTCTCCATACTACTCTATCCTGTGCAACACTTATCGGTATTCTATGTAAAAGAGTGTGGCTTATATCGCATGTTCCTGGCCTCTATCCCTATCCTTTAGAGTGGATTCAACACCTTCAGGAATGGTTGAAGACAGACTACTGAAATTTTATAGTTTACTTTCATATCACCGAATAATTACTGATGACATCACTTCCACTTGTGATTAGATGAGTAATACTCATCCAACGAAAACCCACAAGTCCCTACAGTCACACTTTCAAGAAAGCTTCTTTGTGAATGTGTGGTGTGGTAAGACAGAAAATTATTTGATCGAAACTGTTTCGTTACTGCATCGTCTTATAGGGCCCATTCCTGAAGAAGGTCCGTCAGTATTGGAGGTTCCTTTGAGTAAAATGAATGGATATGTTCTTCCCACATGATGGAGCCCTGGAACATTCTTGTCGTCAGCTGGCACATCATCTAAACCTAACGTTACTCAGAAGATGGAGAGGCAGAGATGTTTCTTGGTCACCAAGGTTTGTGGGGTTGGCTGAATTGGTTGACAGGCGAAGTCCACAAAGAAATTATAAACACAATCGATGAACCAATAGTTCAGAAGATGCATAGCGATTCCCACATAAGAGAACGTCAAGACGTCCTCAGAAGAGCTACCATATGTGGTGCTGTCAACAGAATTCGAAGATCTAATTTATGTAAATCACTTTCTTTTTTTGTTTTTTTTGGGGGGGGGGGGGGGCATACTCTAAAAGATGTATCTTTGTAATCAACGGAAATTGGGCAATATTATACGGAACGTTTTATTAGCGTTATCTGTACCACTACCTCTGAAATATTTGCTATTCCTCGTGAAACAACGTGCATTTGTTATTGAATTTTGAGTTATTTGTCACGTCACTGAGCTTAAGAATTACTTGCTCTGGGGTGGATTTCTGAAGGCATGCTTCATGTATGTGTATACCCTGTAACAAATGTTGTCAACTTTGCCTGGGGTTGTGGAAAATCATTCACGTGAAGCTCTGGTAACATAACTCGTTTAGTAGACTTCATAAACTTTTGCCTGGGGTTGTGGAAAATCATTCACGTGAAGCTCTGGTAACATAACTCGTTTAGTAGACTTCAGAAACAATATATGTGAAGCTAGGGTGCACTTTTCACAGTCTTACAATCACTGATCAATTAAATTGTTACAGTATTCCAAAGATACATGGTATTCAACTCGTCTGACAGGTGTATAAGTGTAGTTCATCCTGACATGCAGAGTTCTCACTAATGGCTTGGAGAGTTCCTTCACACGAGGCCAGCTGTAACTATTGTGACACTTATGAAAGCAGACTCTATGGCACGGTAAAGAAGGGACTTCTCAACCACTCACAAAATACTGAGTTATTCAGAATGAAAAAGCAAATTCAAAAATTTTATACCCACAAGGTTCAATGTTATGTGCATTTAGATGTGCTATGCAGTCGCCCAGTATTAGTACAAGGTAACATGAATTTGTTGCGTGGCTGAACGCTAGTAGGTGCAGGACGCAGGGCGCACCACGGGTAGGCTGGCTGGTTGACCGTTTCTGGCCAACCAGGTGCAGAGATGAGCAGCTTCGCCAGAAACTGGAAACTTCTAGTATGGGGAAGTCGGACGAAGTGTCAGTCACTTAATAGGGCCAGCTGTGCTCCCACAAGTGGTGGGCTTTGAGACAAACTGAAAGAAGCATTCATACAACTCTTTGAGAGTCTATAATAACTTACAATCAATTATTAATGGAAATCTAAATACATCTGAGATTTCAGAAAAATGAGGTGCATCCAATGACACAACAATGCTTCGAGATCTCTAAAATTACAGAAGTTAATATTTCCCAGAGAATAAACATTTTCACATTGAACCACTGAATTAACAACTTTTAATCGCTTCGTCCAATTTCAGCAAACGATACCTGATAGCACTGACTATTGCTATCATCCTTGACTTCTACATATCTATATGTATTTTATGTATTGATTTGAAACATCTTTTATATCTTTTTCACTATGCAAATGTCTTACAACAAATGAACACAGCATCAATATTGTCATACTTGTGTAGTTATTTACTGAACAGTTTAATATTTTGCCAGCAACTTTACATAAAGGAAATTGCAAGTGCTATTAAAAACCATGTAATTTAAAAGTGGTCAGTTGCTTAACTAGCTGACACCATTGCTGTACAGGGTGCCAAAAGACGCTTCTGTGACGCAGGCATAAATAATTTCTTAAATAATACTTACCGAAATTTTGTAGTCATGCAATATGAGCGCAATTGAGCAAGAATACTGGCTTATTTATTTATGAACCAATTGTTACTTATATCCATTGTAAACCATGTGAATGTAATCCAGTGTTTATATCAGTCCTTTTTTTAAATATAGTAATATATTAGCTTAATGTGTGAAAGTGGTTAAGAAGAATCGAATCATGTCTAGAATAATGTTTTTTGGTGGGGATGGCATTCAGCAAAGGGAATAGCAGACAGCAGCAGAACACTACGGTAGTCAAGTGGAGACCGCGACTTTTCGAATGAAGAGCTCAAGGGAGCTATTCTTGATCATTTTATGCGCCTTCTGGAAGCAGGCACACCTGCATGTGGTAACATGTATGACTCGATTGTGAAGGTGTTTGACCCTGGGTAGTGAATGGCTGCTCTTATACTTCCGAGTGGATGTTATAATTCATGAAGTCTGAATGTACTCCAGAGTACGACTGCCGCTTTCTCCAGCTGTAAGACGGAACTGCGTAGAGGCATAATACGGGTTACTATTTTCTGGATTGCGTGTATTATTCCGTAGGTCATCATGTTGAATTCTGAACAGTTTTGAGCTGGTTAATGTTTAATGTATTGTGATCACGAAATATACTTAGTTTTTGCAAGTCTTTGATGACTATTTACTTTGGGAATTTTGCTGCCATTCCTGTAACTTTTCGCATTTTAACTGATTATCATAGGACAACTTCCCATTTTTTTAAGGTACTCTTTCTTGGATAAAGATTTTTCAACATAATTCTCAGTCGTCTAAGTCAATTACACACGCTAGAATGGAACCTTTGTTATTAAATTAATCATTTAACTTTGATTATGTAGTTCTGCGATATTCATTAATTTGCCAGTGCATAGACTAGTTGACTGCCGGACCACACCTGCACGTTATCTGCAGCGAATCAGTTGTGAGGCATGAAAGCAGATGTGCGTGGCTCGACCCTATGACTACATCGAGCTATTTATTTTAAACGGAACTATGTGTAGCCAAAGCACATGAGTAACCACAGGCAAAGATACACTTGGTTTGCTCATATGAGATTCTGTCGGGAAGAGCATCTACTATGCAGCAGTAACCATTATGTACTGTCGCAGTACATAGTACAGAAGAGAATAATTCCAACGTTTTTGGAGTGTGAATGGTTCAGATTTCAAGGTTCAAAGCGTTATGCACTCACTGTGAGCGTCATGTGTTACACGACAAACTTCAACTTTAGAACTTCAACGGTAGAACATTATCTTCCACACACGAATCAGCTGGTCTCTAGATATCGAGTTTGCAACCACAACATTTGGATGTCACAGGTCTTATATAGTATCATGTATAGGAGGGACAAAACATGGTCTTTTATGTTCCCCTGCAGAAGAAAATGGCATGGCTGTAATGTCTGGTAACATGGAAGGCCACCAGTGATGAAACTGATCTACTTCTCCTCTTCCAATCGAGCGTTTTGGAATTATATTATTCAGGTTACGTTGGACTTGGTTGGAGAAGTGAGGGCTTTGGGCATATGAGCCAACCTTGACCCCAGCCAAGAGGTCATTATAGGAAGTCTCATGCAGTTGCACATGCTGTACTTTGCTGACAGCAGTATCAGCAATTCTCTGTTTGCAAGGTCATACAGGGAACCATGAACCATGTTCCAAGACCAAGGAAGAGCAGGGGAGGGCCCACTACCGAGTCCCTGAGTGTCCCTAAAATTTGTACAAAGCGCCCCAAACCCTGAGTGCTCCTGCTCTGCACCCATTGTTGCATGAAGCACAGCACTGTTTTCACGCTTTCGTGGGAATGACAGAGGACTGCACTTTGCATGCATGTTGTTTTTTGCTAGCGTCAATATCAGCATCCAGCACTGATCACCCCTGTACCCCAGCACTCCACACTCTTGTTATCTGGTTGAAGCACCCTCTACCTGTACCCCTAGTGGCTCATGTGCAAGCTACATTTTTCAGATGGTTTCTTATCTCTAAGAACATCCTGGGATCATGTCCCAATACAACAACAAATATATATGAAGTGCTGCATACGTTGGAATTGTTTAAAATTTCCATCCATGCAAGAAGTGCAAGCAATTACAGTAATTATTCATCTACCTATAATTGTCATTACATTTTGTATGACGTTATACAGCAGACGGTTGTATACATGACATACTTTTCTGTTCTGGCCTTGTTGATGAAGAGGAAGAAGAACTCTTCCCTTTTATTTCTTTGGACAAATGTTTATACATCATACATAATGCATTTTTCATGAAATTGATACTAGTTTTTATGTACACAATGACAACGATTGATGAAGATGTTGGCTGGAAGTAATTGTAAAAATAAATCCGCCATTCTCTCATCACGCTGCTAAGCATTCCATTTTTTAATTTTTTTTTATATTTCTCCACAACCCAATGTGATGGGAGTGCTGATTCTAAGATGACTGAAGGTACTTGCTATTGTTGCTGTAGTCTTTTAGAAATTGTAATCACTATATTGTCAGCACTTATGTAATAATTACATTATAGCTTAAATACGCCTATAATTTCGTGGGAACTACCAGTTGTCAGAGCAATGGTGTATCAGCTCTGGCTCTGAGACACTTATCAGCCACACGGTGTAATTTTCACCAAGCTGCATAAGTGTCTTAAGCACACAGGTATAAACATAAATAAGATGGTAATAATGGCAGTAGAGGTCGAAAATATATATTTACAGGGATCAGAAGGCAGTTTCCCTACTTGTGAGACAAACATTGTAGAGTAATGAGGTCGAGACGTTTATCAACACTGCCTCGTTTGAGGCGATGAACATGGAGTGAAAAAAGCACATAAGCTTCAGTAATAATGCATATTTCCTTTGTGGCCTGTTGAATTCAGCAGCCATCTGATGTGAACAAAGAGCAGCTCATTTAAATCTACGGGCTGAACACAAGTTAATGTAGGTGAGTCACTGTTGGTAAGATACCGAATAGGTAGTTCTAACTGGTAGTGGTATTTGGAAGCCCTTGATGAGTGACACCAAAGTGATATTATTCATGGATGAATGGTATAGGCTCTGCGATGTGTCAGTGTAGATTTCAGCCTTGTTAGATCGAAACTTTTACTCTCTGCTCGTGATACGGACAGTCTCTGTTGGGGACCTTCCTGGTACAGTTAAGATGCTTAACAAAAGAGAGTGCAAAAATCTACAGGACCTTGCTTTCGAGAGTTTGTGAACGCCAGCTATGAAGTAAAGCATGAGATAGAATGTTGATAAAAGTGGCAGTAATATGTCTGTCGCTTCTATGAGACATTGCGGAGTAATCTACAGGAGTTAGTCCACCAGTCCTTCTGCCTGTTGGAAGAAACAATAGTTCAGTTCTATAACGCAGGATGTGCAATGAAGCAGGTGGAATCGTATGATTCAAAATTACCAGCTGTTGGCACAAAACTATGACCTTATTTCAGTTTGTTTGGATACACAGTTATATGAACAGGTTATAAAAACTTCTGCACCCCAATGTAAATGAACAGTTACCATCATAGCTGAGTGGATGAAACAATCTCACCGCAATGGTATTGTACTAACCAACTGGTCCTGCAGTGATGTAGCTATAAACGAGAATACCAAGACGAATTGAAAATTACTTGCTGATAATGCAAGTGCTTTGTTTATGGTATTTGGGTTGTGAGAAAGGTTCTATTAACACACCCTGAGGAAGTCCGCTTTGAACGTGAATATATATACATATATTTTTTAAAACGCCTAGTTCAGCCAAGTAAAGAGTAACTTACCAGACATTTAGCTAAACAGTCATATTCCATCGACTGAAAAAGTAAATGAAAACAAAAAATCAATATTTGACAAGACCGCAGTGAAAAATCAGGCTGACATCTGCAGATATTTCTGCTGTGGTCGCCACATGAAGTTGACATATTTTATTTGAGCCAGACATGCTCTGATATCCTGAAGCAGTTGGTCGGGGATAACGAAAATCATAATTTAATTTTCAACCAGGATGATCTAAATTTAAAGCATATTTGCCAACCACATGAAGAACTGACGTCATTCAATGAATTCCTTACCATATGCGGGACTGCCGCAATAACATGCAGTATGACTTTCTGGTTAGAGATGAACTACGTAGTAGAATGAGATCCGATACAGACGAAACTGCGATAAGATTCTGCATGAAAGGCAGTGTGTCCAAACGTAGCTCTGTGAGTGTATGGTGGACTATGGACAAGTTTATTCATTCAAAGACATGTCTCTATATGTTGACATATATACCAAGGCGACAACTAAGCCACTTGACTCCCATCTTCACCAGTAGAATTAAAATACATATATAAGTTTTACACTATCTCAAAAAAGGCTTAGTATACAGCAGCACCTCGCTAACAAAGTGTAAAGCTATTGGAACGCAGAAGTGTTTTCGATGAGAGTTACGATCCTCAAACTTAGGGCAGATGCAACGAGATGAGCACCACACAGAAACATTTAATCCAGTAACAAACAGTCTGAAAGGGCTGATTGTCACGCGCTATGGACGGAGGAAAGATAGAAGAAACAGAGGAAGAAGAAGAAGAATAAGTCGATGATGGTGATAATCTTCTTGGGGTTCTTTTTTTTTCTGTGTTTGCTTTAACAATACGTTGTTTTTGGATAGGGTCTGCCTTTAGCAAATCACAATATTGTTTTATAAACCAAACATGTTTCAGTGCAGTTGTAGAATGTTCAGTGGGCTTTATTTTTAATCTGTTAAAGATAAAAGAATGTTCCTTACTGTTTGTACACACGTAACTATTAGTTTTTAAATTGTAATTACAGATATTTGAAAAAACACATAAATTATGAATTCATGTGTTTTTACCACATGGTTTGGTTTTTATGATGCGTTGTGTTTCTACAGTGACTGTTTTGTTCCACAGTTTTTCATCTGCAACCACTTACAGCTTAAAGTAGATAAATTGTTTAAGCCAAAATTACGACTTGAAAATTGTTATTTCTATGCCTGAAATTAGTTAATTCTGTGTGTGTGTGTGTGTGTGTGTGTGTGTGTGTCTGTTTACATAATGTGTCACTTACGATTTCTTTTTCCTCATCTTCATCACTGTCAAACATCATGTACTGGGTTGCCACTGTGTGACTGTCACTGTTTCACTGTTTATCTGCTGTAAAAACAAACATGGGAGCCAGTGGTACAGCTGATGGTGTAAAAACAAGATGGCTGACAGTGGAACAGTTGAAGGTGCTCTTAGCAGTTGTTCTGAACCTTTAAGAGGTGTCTGTGAATATTTTTTGATGATGATGATGATGACAATGATGATGAGGGAATGTATTCTGTTACTGACTTCACTAACCATTGCAATAATACTTAGTTATACTCTACATATGAGGTCATCAGGTCAATACCAACAGTGTGTCTACATTTCGTGGCGTGCAGTTGCAGCTGTAATGGTTCTTTAAAGATAGCCACTGACAAAGTTGTTTGTGCATTGTTATTCGGTTGTGAAATGTAGTACTTTTCAAAGGTGTCTCGTGCCGTTTCTAGTGAAATAACGTTTTAATAAACTTTTGGAAACTTTCGCACATAGTATTTTTTAGAGTTGTTAGTGCATTGATGTCATTTAGTATAGTTAGTACAGTAGTTTTTGGCTGACGTTTCTTATTGTTTGTAGTGAAATATTTCAGTAAAATTTTCGTTATCTGTGTTTAGTTTCACTGAGTGTTCCAGTGGTCACTTGAGTTTTTTTATTTTAGAGAAGAAATTGTGTAAAGTTTCTGTGGTATTGATTTTAGCTGTGGTTTGGGAGTATTAATAAAAGTAGTTGCTTTCTTAGCAGAGAGTGAAATTCGAGATCACTCTCGTTAGCTCTTGAAATAGTTCTACAGTTGTAATTGAACTTAGGTGAAGTAGATGTTTAGTTTTTTCAGTAACTGTTATAATTTTACCTTAAGCGAGAGGTGTGGGCTTTGTCGTAGGTTCGTGAGTAGAGGTTTACCGTGTGAGATTTGTTCAAAGTTTCTTAACTGGGGAGAATGCATTGGGGAAACCAGTGGGCATTCTAACGAGATCCTATCCTGGAAAGGCAGAATTTGTAGCAGAAGTAAATTTACAGTGGAGCAGGAGCGTAAGATCTGTGCCCTCCTGGTGCATTTACAAAACGCAAAGGAAGAGCTGTATCCGTTAAGGAGGGTGAAGGGCGCTGGGGAATGGGAAGTGCAGCTGGTAAGAAGGCAGCTAGGTGGAGGAGATATTCAGACAGTTGTTCTTTGCTTATAACCAATACATCTGACCAACTTTTAGAGTTTAGTGGAGATGAGTCTTTTTGTAGATGAAGGTGCAGGAAATATGCAGCGGCCCTCAGCAGTTAGGGAGCCTTAATCAGTTGCCAAATCTAACAGAAAGAAGAAGGTTCTGCTGGTAGGTATTTCGCATGACAGAGATATGGCCCAGCAGTTGCAGGAAGTGCAGGGGAGTAAGTACCAGCTCACCAGCATTGTGATGCCTAGTGCGTAGTTGCTTAAGGTGACTGTTAACATAGTGGAGTTATGTAGGAATTTTACGAAAGAGGATGAGGTAGTGACTGTGGGTAGAGCTGGATACAGTATTGATAGTGTCGGGGAGTATGTTGTAGGCGTTTCGTGTAACTGTTTCAGCGTCATGATCGGCCTCATCTTAATGCTGCTGCTGCTGCTGTTAGGCGGGTTAACATGGGGCACGAGAAGGCGTGATTGCGGAAGGCATGGCTCACATTGCAGTGGTGCCAGTTGAGTCTACCAGTAGAACGGGTTTCACTAGGCATGGCCTGCAAATCATTAGGTATGGGAAGGGGAGGCTGGCGAAGCTTACAGGTCACAGTATAGTGGAAGGTGGTGTTATCACTCATGGGAAAATTCCAGTAGTAGTTTGTATTAGAACTGCACTTCTCTTAGCCTGAAGTCAGCTGATAGATATCTCTGCTTAAAGGAAGTCCCTCTAACAAAGGAATCACCTTCAAAGGAGGTGAGGTCTTCAAGAAGTGAAGGAATTTAGCGGCCGGCCAGTGTGGCCGAGCGGTTCTAGGAGCTTCAGTCTAGAACCGCGCGACCACTACGGTCGCAGGTTCGAACCCTGCCTCGGACATGGATGTGTGTGATGTCCTTAGGTTAGTTAGGTTTAAGTAGTTCTAAGTCTAGGGGACTGATGTCCTGAGATGTTGAGTCCCATAGGGCTCAGAGCCATTTGAACCATTTTTGAAGGAATTAATCAAAAACAAGAGTTATTAGAGATAAAGTTAGTGAACTGCTTACAGATGTTGACTCTCACCCTTATTGATGTATCGGAGCAACATTTATATTATTTGGCAGCTCAGAGCCGTCCTTTACCAGTATACATATTACATGACTGTTTTCCAAGGAAAACTTTGCGAAGTATAGGAGTCGCCATGCACTTAAAAACAGTGTTCCATTTGATTACTTAATCGTTTCACGGCACCACACTGAACAGATACTTCAATGTTCTGCGGGGGAAGTTGAATTTACTGAAATTAATCTTCAAATTGTTGTTGTTAATAGGTCCCTAACTCTGACTTCACAGCATTTCTGCTCAAGCTAGAAGCAGAAATTATTGATACATGGTGATTTCAATATTAATTTTGTTTATGATTGTGAAAGAAAAAGGATGTTGGAAGATATCCTAAACTCATATGATCTGACGCAGACTGCGTTTATTCCCAACAGAGTTCAGGAGAACTTAAGTACAAGCCACTGATAACAATTTAATTCATTCTTCATTACCAGATGAGGATTCTGTTGGAGAAAGGGTGAATGGCCTTTCCGACAGTGATCCACGAATTTTAATACTAAAAGGCTATTGTACTCAGAAAAAATGTTATATAAGATTACAAACCGTGTAAAAAAGCTTGTCCAACTCCAATAGAGAGTTTTTTAAACCTCGTTAAAGAACAAGAGTGGCAGGATGTTTATAGTGCCGATAACATAGATAACAATTATAACACTTTCCTTAACACATTTCTCATGTTCCTTGAAAGTTTCTTTTCATTAGGACGTTCTAAACAGAGTACTAGTAGTAAAAAGTGGTCTGTTTGGCTGACTAGTGGGATAAGAATATCATGTAGAACAAAGTGATTCAAATGGCTCTGAGCACTATGTGACTTAACTTCTGAGGTCATCAGTCCCCTAGAACTTAGAACTACTTAAACCTAACTAACCTAAGGACATCACACACATCCATGCCCGAGGCAGGATTCGAACCTGCGTCCGTAGCGGTCGCGTGGCTCCAGACTGTAGCGCCTAGAACCGCTAGGATAATCAGGCCGGCTAGAACAAAGTGGGAATTATATCTAAATGTTAGAAGCAGTCACAATCTAGCTACATGAGCCCATTATAGACAGTATTGTGAGGTGCTTAAAAACGTTAATAGGAAGGCGAACGATATGTGGTACGCAAACAGGAAGCTAATTCACACGATAAAATTAAAACATATGGTCATTTGTGAAGGAGGTCTCTGGTCAGCTACAGAAGGTCGACGATATAAAATCAGTTCGTAGTAAAAATATTTCTGTTACCGATAAGTCAAATACATGTACACTATTTAACAGTTTCTGAAAATTGGTGGTGAATGAAATAAAAGCTTAGTTTCTACAGGGAATCATATAACTCTCTTCGAAAATGCCTTTCCAAGAATGATGTCCGAAATACTCCTCTATGATACTGACAAGGGAGAGATTGAGTCAGTAAATAAATCACTGTTAAAAAGGCTGTCAGTGTAAGGATGATTGATAATTTATTTCATATAATTTGCTATCAAATATACAGTGCGGTTTAGAAGTGGTTTACCAACCGAAAATGCTATATTCTCTTTTCTCTGTGAGGTAAGCCGTTTGATAGTGTTGGTAATAAAACATTGCTCTGGAAGTCGAACCATTACAGAACACGAGGAGTAGCTTACAACTGGTTCACCTCTTATTTTAACAACAGACAGCAGAATGTCATTTTCCGCTGTGTTGAGAATGGCTATGATGTGGGGTCTGAGTGGTGCATGGTTAAATGGGGGGGGGGGGGGGGTGAGGGGGGTGCCCCAGGTATCAGTGCTGGGGCCACTCCTGTTCCTTATATATATAAATGATATGCCCTCCCCCTCCAGTATGGCAGGTGATTCTAAAATATTTCTGTTTACAGATGACACTAGCTTCGTAGTAAAGGATGTTGTGTTCAACACTGACACTGTTTCAAATAATGCAGTTCATGAGATAAGTTCATAGCTTGTAGCAAATAAACTACAGTTAAATCAAAGTAAGACTCGGTTTTTGCGGTTTCTAACATACAGTTCAACAAAACCTGACGTTTTAATTTCACAGAATGGGCATATGATTAGTGAAACTGAACAGTTCAGATTCCTAGGTATTCAGATAGATAGAAACCTGTCGTGGATAGCCTATGTTCAGGATCTTGTTCAAAGACAAAATGCCATGTTTACTATTCGAACAGTATCTGAAGAAAGTGATAGTTCGACGAGGGAAACAGTCTACTTTGCTTATCTTCATTACCTTATGATCTATGGTATTATATTTTGGGACAACTCTTCCCATTCTCAAAGGATATTGATTAGCTCAGAAAAGGGCGGTTTGGGCAATAAGTGAAGTAAGTTCGCTGATCTCTTGTCAACTCTGTTCATTAGTTTGCGTATTCTGACATTGGCCTCTCAATACATATATTATTTACTGTCGTTTCTTGTTAACAGTATCAGCTTATTCCCAAAATTAGCAATTTTCCATCAGAAATCCAATCTGCATTTGGATCACACTTCAGTAACTCTTGTACAGAAAGGTGTGCAGTGTACTGCCGCATCTATTTTCAATAAGCTGCCACAAGAATTAAAAAATCTTAGCTGTAATCCAGAGTTTTCAAACTGAAACTAAAGAGTTTCCTCATGGGTCACTCTTTCTATTCCGTCGAGGAGTTCCTTGAAAAATTGAGCTGATTCCTGCGTTATATTGTTGACTGCGTTCATAAAAACTTACGGCTTGTCGTTTTTGGGTTCATAAACATTTTATCTGTTATTACTTTTATATTGTAATTTCATGTACTGATGCGTCCCATGCTCTTGGAGATTTGCTCCTCAGTTTAGTCCTAAGTACTGGATGTGTAAAATAATACAAATAAAAATGTCGGATAAGCACTCAATACATTTAACTGAGAATGCAGTACGACTTAGGAACAAGAAATTTGAGAGAACGTCCGATTTATTGGAGCTAATGTACTTAAAAATTTTGAACACCCTCAAAGACATAAAAGTGTATAGTGAAATATTACTCATAACTAATTCACATAGAACCTCAAGAGGATTCAAGGCAGGCTGACCTCATAGTTATGTGAGGCTACACCCGATCAAATAATATCTTCAAGTGCATTCTGATGGTCGTAGGTACATATTCCAAATTCTTCTGGGCTGTACTCGTGAAGGTTAAGATGATGAAAGTGATTTTTGAATAATTTTTGCTGACTCGAATGAATTGGTGCCCCAACAAGCTTTAGACCAATCATGGAGGCGAATTTTATAATAGGCATTTCAAAGGTGTAATGGAACAGTGTGGAATAAATAACTACTCAAAATTCTCCCATCTGGAAACTAGTATTTTTGAACAGTTGAACAGAACGTTCAAAAACCGGATGTCAAGGCAATTCAATCCTCAGGGCATGTACAAACTGCTAAATATTCTACCACAAACCACTGATGAGTATAACCGCAGCACTCAACTTGCAGTTAAGATAAACCAATTGATGTCCATGATAATGAGAGTCTAAATACAGTACATAACCTTATTAAGGTGGTGAATTAATGCAAAGAAGTTCAGTGTAGATACTTTGGTACGTATTTCGAAATACGGAACCACGTTCGAGAAGTCCTACATACTGAACTGGTCAGTGCAGATATTTACAGTGTCGGAGGTGCAGAACACAGACCATAGAACGTAGATCTTAAAGGACAGTGATGATGAAGAAATAGCAGAGAGGCTCTGTGGATCTGCATGGAAGCAAAATCGTCATTTATCCAGAGGAATTACAGAAAAGCTCCAAACCAGATGTGTTCTTTGTTGAGCAGTCATAAGACGCAGAGGGAACAAGACATTAGTCAAATGGCTTCCCTTCTCATCAAAGCACAACATCTACATCTACATTTATACTCCGCAAGCCACCCAACGGTGTGTGGCGCAGGGCACTTTACGTGCCACTGTCATTACCTGCCTTTCCTGTTCCTGTTGCGTACGGTTCGCGGGAAGAACGACTGACGGAAAGCCTCCGTGCGCGCTCGAATCTCTCTAATTTTACATTCGTGATCTCCTCGGGAGATATAAGTAGGGGGAGCAATATATTCGATACCTCATCGAGAAATGCACTCTCTCGAAACCTGGACAGGAAGCTACACCACGATGCAGAGCGCCTCTCTTGCAGAGTCTGCCACTTGAGTTTGCTAAACATCTCCGTAACGCTATCGCGCTTATCAAATAACCCCGTGACGAAACGCGCCGCTCTTCTTTGGATTTTCTCTATCTCCTCCGTCCTGGTACGGATCCCACACTGATGTGCAATACTCAAGTATAGGTCGAACGAGTGTTTTGTTAGCCACCTCCTTTGTTGATGGACTACATTTTCTAAGGAATCTCCCAATGAATCTCAACCTGGCACCTGCCTTACCAACAATTAATTTTATATGCTCAGTTGGGTTAATGGTAGCAATTTGGTACGTAGTAGGACATGCAAACCTCAAACCATGCAATAACATGACGTGAGTGCCAGGAAACGTAATCACAGGATTGGAGGCAGTGTTCTCGAGAATCTACCATTCGAACTTCATATCCCCGGATGAAATATTTGTCGACCTGGAACGAAATTGAAACAGCGTCTAGCTCATGATGATTAAAGAATTAATATTCTAGACGATCCATGCAAGGAGCGTGACACTGACTATGCTGCAAATAAAGATTTTCTCACTGCAGGCCCAGTATTACTTCGAGAAATATTAGCTGATAAGTCCAGACAGATGTGTCGAAGAAAGGACATTGGTATAGGGCGACATACTGCTGCATTTGTGATCAATTAAACATTTGGATTCCGTAGAAATGTTGGAACACGTGAGGCAATACTGACCCTGCGACTTATCTTAGAAGAAATATTAAGGAAGGCCAAACCTACGTTTCTAGCATTTGTAGACTTAGAGAAAGCTTTTGACAATGTTGACTGCAATACTCTCTTTCAAATTCTGAAGCTGGCAGGGGTAAAATACAGGGAGCGAAAGGCTATTTACAATTTGTATAGAAACCAGATGACAGTTATAAGAGGCGAGGGACATGAAAGGGAAGCAGTGGTTGGGAAGGGAGTAAGACAGGGTTGTAGCCTATCCCCGATGTTATTCAACCTGTATATTGAGCAAGCAGTATAGGAAACAAAAGAAAAGTTCGGAGTAGGAATTAAAATCCATGGAGAAGAAATAAAAACTTTTAGGTTCGCCGATGACATTGTAATTCTATCACAGACAGCAAAGGACTTGGAAGAGCAGTTGGACGGAATGGATAGTGTCTTGAAAGGAGGATATAAGATGAATATCAACAAAAGCAAATCGAGGATAATGGAATGTAGTCGAATTAAGTCGGGTGATGCTGAGAGATCTAGATTAGGAAATGAGACACTTCAAGTAGTAAAGGAGTTTTGCTATTTGGGGAACAAAATAACTGATAATGGTCGAAGTAGAGAGGATATAAAATGTAGACTGGCAATGGCAAGGAAATCGTTTCTGAAGAAGAGAAATTTGTTAACATCGAGTATAGATTTAAGTGTCAGGAAGTCATTTCAGAAAGTATTTGTATGGAGTGAGCCATGTATGGAAGTGAAACATGGACGATAAATAATTTGGACAAGAAGAGAATAGAAGCTTTTGAAATGCGGTGCTACAGAAGAATGCTGAAGATTAGATGGGTAGATCACATAACTAATGAGGAAGTATTGAATAGGATTGGGGAGAAGAGAAGTTTGTGGCACAACTTGACTAGAAGAAGGGATCGGTTGGTAGGACATGTTCTGAGGCATCAAGGGATCACCAATTTAGTACTGGAGGGCAGCGTGGAGGGTAAAATCGTGGAGAGACACCAAGAGATGAATACACTAAGCAGATTCAGAAGGATGTAGGTTGCGGTACGTACTGGGAGATGAAGAAGCTTGCACAGGATAGAGTAGCATGGAGAGCTGCATCAAACCAGTCTCAGGACTGAAGACCAAAACAACAACAAACAATTCACTCTCACTTACTCTCCTGGCCCCACAAAGAGCAGTCGGTTTTTGGCCTCGTCAAGTAGCCTCTTTCACACTATTCTGTGTTCGGCGTCTTCTTTCCTTGCTCCCAGAACCTGGAAATCCTTGGCAACATGTTCTCTTCATCTAATTTCGGCCTGCCTAGAGGTCTTCGTCATTCCGGTTTACTCTCTGAGACTTCTCTCAGTAAAGATCCCTGCTCTCTTCTATACAAGTGGTCAGCTCATCTTCGTCTTCTTGTCTTAGCTCCTGCCACTACATCTGGTTCATTGTATAGCTCCCTGAGCTCCCTGCTCTTTGTTCTCGCCATCCTCCTCCCTCATAGATTGGTCCAAATATCAGGATTTTATTTTCGGAAACTTTTATCTTTCTCTCTGTGTATTTATCTGCTCTCCATATTTCCGCCCCATACAGTAATACTGGTCTGATTACGATTTTATATATGCTATTTTTTGTTGCTCTTGAAAAAATTTAGATGACAGTAGTTTGTTGAGTGAGTATGATGCCGTGGGTGCAGCTTTGATCCTCTCCTCTACTTCTTGCTTCTCATCGTTTTTGTTGCTTACTACTACCCCCAGGTATTTAAACTCATCTACTTCTTCAAACATATGGTTATCGATCTGCAGAGTTTCCCGTCTTTTTGCTCTATAATTTCTTTCTGCCCTCATGAATTCTGTTTTCTCATCATTTACTTCTAATCCAGCTTCTTTTGCTTTTTGAAAGAGTCTTTTTGCCGGTATTTTAAGGCCATCCGGATTTTCAGCGATTAGTGCTACTTCATCTGCAAGGGCCAGTACATTTATTTTGGTTCCTAGTTTACTTCCCTTTTCTGCTTCACTTGCTGCGTCCAGTGCTTCCTGTATTACAATGTTGAACAAGAGTGGTGATATCCAATCTCCTTGCCAGACTCCTGTTTTTATGTCAAACCCCTTGGAATATTCTCCATCCATTTTCACTACAGTTTTCGAGCCTTTTAGTGTCACTTTCACGAGATTTATAATCTTCTTCGGTATTCCGAATCTCTGCTTTTTCTCCACAACGTATCTCTGGATTTATTTCATCAGTCATCTTAAAATCAAAAAATAGTGTTGCCATTGTTTTGTTATACTCCCAGTATTTGGATATGGCTTCTTTTAGTATGAACATCTGGTCAGAAGTTGAACGATTCTTCGTGAATCTCATTTGTTTCTCATTTATTATCTGTTTTAAATACGGTTCTAATTTTTTTCTGGAGGATCTTGGAGAACACATTGTAGGCGGGGCTAGATCCTGAGCGGCCTGTGCAGTTCCTGCATTGTTTTTTGTCGCCTTTTTTATGAATTGGTATTATTATCGCTTGTGTCCATTCCTCTGGCATTATTTCTTCACTCCATATGTTTGTGTATTTGTTTAGCAATTTTTTTCCCTCGCTTCTTAAACAGTTCAGCTGTTATTCCATCTCTCCCTGGAACTTTGTCGTTTTTTAGTATTTCGATGGAGTCTATTGTCTTTTCATTGTCGGTGATTCCACGAAGGGATCTACACTCTGACAATCATGTTGTAGCCCCATTTCTGTTCTTCTATCCGCAACATTTTGAAGCTCCTCAGAATACAAGCTCCAAAGGCCCATATCTTTGGCTCTTTTCAGAACTGTATTGCCACTGTTATCTTTAACGCCAGACACCGGTGGTGTATATCTTTTTCGAAAAATCTGACTGATCTGTAAAAATCTCTTGCATTCCCTGCACTTTTAGGCTCCTCTTCTCTTTTGATTAAACTATCCACATGTTCTCTCTTTTTCCTTCTGAGAAGAATTTCAATTTCTTTATTAACATTTTCATATGTTTCGTTTCTTTCGTTGGAATCTTCTTGTAAGTGTTTCTCCTTCGCTACTCTTCTTTCTTTCACTTTTTGCTCACATTCTTCTGAAAGCCATGAATTTTTCTTCCTTCTGTTTCTTTTTCCACATACTTCCAGTGCCGCTTCTTCCATACTTGTTTTTGTGATTTCCCAGTGGTTTTCAATGTCAAGGTTGTCTTCCATTGGTAGAACATCAAATCTGTTTTGCAGATTAATGCCAAACCCCTCTGCTTTTCCATTATCCTTTAATCTTTGTATGTCAATGTTGGAGTCTTTTAGGCCCCTTCCCCTCTTGGCTTTTCTATAGGCATTCTTTGGCGTACCTCTGCAACGACTAGGCAATTGTCTGTGCCTGCCTCGGTTCCCCTTATGGTTTTCACATTCATTATACTGCTTTTATGTCTTTGATCTACCAGGACATGGTCCATTTGGTTTTTTGTTCTTCCATCTGGTGATACCCAAGTTACCTCGTGAATGTCCTTCCGAGGTTGGCTGCAATTGCGCAGCTTAGTAGCCTCACTGCATTTACATTACTTTCACCGTGTATTCTTCCAGTCCCTGCTATTCCTTTCCAGATGATCTCCCTTCCAACTTTAGCATTGGCATCTCCCTTAAGGATCTTCATATCATATCCTGGTGTCTTACTTACTTGCTAGGTGGTAGCCTTCAAATCGTCCGCGGTCCGTTAGTATACGTCGGACCCACGTGTCACCACTATCAGTGATTGCAGACCGAGCGCCGCCACACGCCAGATCTAGTCTAGAGAGACTCCATAGCACTCGCCCCAGTTGTACAGCCGACTTTGTTAGCGACGCTTCACTGCCTGCATACGCTCTCATTTGCAGAGACGATAGTTTAGCATAGCCTTCAGCTACGTCATTTGCTACGACCTTGCAAGGCGCCATATTCAGTAATTAGAATGAATTCTGAACAGATAATATTGTGAATCATGTACCGTCAAGAGCGACGTTCATCATTAATTGATTAAAGTTAAGCATCAAACTAACTCCGTCCGCATTCTGAATTCTAATTCCTTGTCATGTTCCAGACCACACGTCAGTATAGTCCTTCCCTCCTCACGCCAGCCTGCGTGAGCTAAAACCCGTGCATTTAGGCCTCCAGTTGTAACACGGCGTTGGCTCTTCTGCCAACACAACACTTACTAATTACCTTTTCGAGAATTTCATACAAACTTTCTTAGTTTCCGTCCTCGGCGTCCTCGGTCTGAGCATATGGTGTAACTATTGTTATATTTGTGAGTCCACCTTTTAGTCTCATGAGAGCCATTGTATAATCAATCAGTTGGAAATGATGACTACCGCTGCTAAACATTTGCTGACAATGAAACCTACTCTCTTCTGGAACTTCCCATTCTCCAGTCCACCGTAATACAGAATGTGCCTGTACGTTTCAGGTTTTCCTATTCCTGGATATCTAATTTCTTGCAGTGCTACAAGGATCATTTCGTATCTGTCCAGTTCTTCTGACAGAATATTGAGAGCTCCAGGTGTCGCCAAAGTCGTAAAGTTCCACGTTCCAAATAGTAAGTCCTTACTCGTAAGCCGTTCTCTGTATGACATGTTTCTATTTTGCTCCGAGGCATTTTCTTCACGTTTCATAGCAAGTTCTTTTTTATGGGACGAGTTGTTAGCCCAGAGCCCAACCCTCAACCTGGAGGACCAGTACAGTTATATTTTCACGATGAGTATTTTATTTTCTCATTACCCTCCGACTTTGCTGGTGGCAAATTCCCCAATTGCAATGAGGAAGTGCCCGATTGAGGTGACGATCAAATCCCCACTCAGCATTAAGCAGTTCATGCCAAACTTAAATTGGTTGCCGGATAAACCAGCAAATAATAAATGCAGCTCATTGCACACAAAAGAAGAAGAAAAACATTCAACAGAGATGATGTTGGAGAATAGGGTTTTATAGCCAAAAGAGAGGGTGATGATATGGTGTACTGGAATACAGAATTAAATCAACCCACTCTGAGAAGAAATATGGGTTGCATTACTTGCCGAATGACGCTCGTACAGTAGCATAGCTAACGTCTCTGAAGTTAATAATAAACTGCATTTGGAAGAGGGGAAATTGCAGCAATATTGCCTGGCTCCTACGACAATGTAGATTTAAATGAGTATATAGAACGATTTTTAAACTGACGTGAGTTACATGCAAACGTTGATACATGTAAAACAGAGATAAGAACAACAGAAGAGCAGTAGACTTTAGTCACAAAGGTTCAACAGGATCACCATCAGCTCTTCCGAGGGGCAAGTGTTGGTCCATAATACTGATAAAATTCACAAATCGAATCATCCAGTGAACATATTGCTAGTCAGTATGACTTGTGTAGAGTGTAATATCGAAACGAATCTGTATCTTAACGAGAGATTAGTTCATCCTACATGGGCATTTTTTCGTACAGAGCATGTTGGTTATAAAATTGGGAAGAATCCCATCTCCCTGTGACTATTCTGACATTATCCGTCTCGAGCTGAATATGATAGTTCAGAACGCGAATTTAATTGACTTTACGAGATGAGAAAGTTACAGCATGTCTTCATCTGAAGCAGAAATATAGGTATTGGAATGAAACCTCACAATGACGTCACTCGATGTAACAACTCCAGTTCAAAATGATGAGTTTATCCGTAGCCAGAAATATTATTCCCACAAATCCTTTGCTTCAGCAATTTTTAATAATAATAATTACGAAATATGAATTATTACTCAGCATGAAGATGGACTGACGCTTCCAAGCAAAAGCTTCCTATGTTTGAAGGGGATTGAGCCGTGCGTGGCTCGTGTTCCCGCCATCATGTATTTTACACCCTGTTTTTAACGTACTTCCCCCTCAATATGTTAATTCAAATTACTACTGTCACTGAGTTGCTGCTTTGCTTGACCGTGACCGGCGCTAGCAGCGCCTATCGATATATCCCCTCTCGTAGTATCTTTGCTCGACTGCTATTACTTCCCGGTCGTTGTCTTTCGTACGGGAGTGCGGATAGCGAGTCCGTGTAGCCAGTCCGTTGGAACGCGTGTGGAGCGCAGTCCGGACAGTGGGGGAGTTGCAATGCGGCACTAGTGCAGTCGGGGTGGAGCAGCAGAGAAGTCTGCGTCGACATGGCTCGCCCGACCGTTGCCGCCACGCATAAGTCAGGCCTGACTATTGGTGGATTGTTGGTCGGTCGGTTGGTCTGCAGACATCTCCATGCGGCGTAGTCGACTGGGCCGGTGGCGGTCTGTGCGCAGTGTCGGAGTCTGTCTGGAGCTGTACGATCGGAACGAGCATCGTCGCTCGCAGACCCAGGACGTGAACTTTGAGTGGTTTTGAGCATTACGCTGTTAGTTCCGGCGTTACTGTTGAGGTTTTCCTGTGAGCAACAATGAGTGAAGTGTTCGAGATAGCCGCTCTCAGGTGGAATTGATCAAATAAATTTATCCGTAGGCAAGTGCACCAGCGAAATTTTCTGCCTTGTGGCCGTTAGTGATCTGGTTACCTGCCCTGGCCGCTAACGTAATTTTTAGGCAGTGTCTTTTCCTCACCTGTTGTTGCTGCCTATCATGGTGTGTAGTTTTCGCAGCTCAGTTCAAATACGCGTTTGTTTGGGGCTAGTGATACTTGTAACCTTTTGGGGCCTTGAATTCTCGTGTACTCCGTCGTGGCAAGCAAGCGGTTGGTCGGTCGGTCCGTGACTGTCCCTCGGTTGGGTATGCACGAATTAGGTGTAGTTGGACTCACCACCTGTCTCGCCTAAGTGAACGAGGGCAGACCGAGCCACCGGAGACTCCTGAGTGCCGTTCTCTTCATTATCGTTTTGGCAGTCTTATTGTTGTTGTAATTTAACTGTATTTTATATTTTTAATTTCGTAAGGTTAGTTGTGGACCTTCAGCCCTGAAAATATGTTCTCAGAGTTTCCATAAGTCCAAACACTATCGCCTTCTGCTCTTGAAAGGTTATTGTAATTTCGCCTGAAAGATTTTACAAGTTTTTGTAGGCATTCCACCGTTGGTATAGCAAAAAGAAATTTGTAAACTTAATGTATTGTTTTACCGATTGTTGCAATATATATACATATATATAATTTCCTTAATTGTCAGAATTTAACTTTGCGGCCTTCAGCCATCTTTTTGCGTTTGCTTATCTATTTCTATGCACCTTCCGGGCCATCAGCACTTTTAGCGTCTTAAAACATTGTGGCCTTCTACCTTCAGTAATCATCATGGTATACTTGGAATTTTGAAGATTTAATTCGGCGGCCTTGAGCCGCTCCGTATACTGATCTCATATATGTATACGATTTATCTTATTCGTAAATTTAACTGTGGGTCATGTGGTTTCAAAATTGAACTTATTCTAAAGCATCTGTTTGGGGACCTTCAGCTGTGAAGCAAATTTAATTCTTCCAAATGTGTTTTTGTTAACTAAATGATAGTAAATTACAATTGTGCAATGAATCCGACCGCAACTCCCTTGGCCCTTTCCACAACCCTAAATACCTGTTAGCCCTGCGTGATTCAGCGGGCGTCTCAGGGATATTTACACCCAAGAGGGCTTTAGCGACACTGCGCCTTACACATAAAGCAATCTCCTTGCTGTTTCAAGAAAAAAGTTACCAATTTCACTGGGTTTGAAATTGACTGCACCACAAAAGCTGTGATCATATCGGCGCTCAACACCTAAGTCTCTGCATCAACACCGCAACTGAATGAGCTACAAAATGTAGGATGGTTGACAGACGGTTCGAAACATAACTCCTTTAGAGTGTGCATTCTATTCCAAATACTAATGACCTTCTTTGAACACAGCAGTCGTATTATTATGAACGCTAAGCAGGAGATGGTTCTAGTTTGAAGTGATAACTCGTACTTTGTGGACAAGGAGAAGACGAGCTTATAATTTCGCTGCATAAATTGATGAGGAACGTACCGTACCTTTATCTATCACAGGAAGAGAATTTAAAACTTGTACGTGTTCCGAATTAGGGATAGCAACTGCTCTTAACTTACCATTCATGGGAGTTGCTTGAATATTTGATCCTTCCACAATACTCAAAAGCGTGGGCTCTTAAAACTTTAATCCAGCTTCAGATGTTTCACTTTATTGATCAGCCACTGCAAACAGAAATGAAGTGGAAACCGATCCAGTCATATCAGACAACTGCAATTTAATGCTAATGCTAGAGTTTAAGTAAACTCAGTTTCTTTCCATACGACAGTTTATATCTTGGTTGGAACAGGAACACACATGAGCTATTTTATGACATGTACACATAGTTTTACACATATTGTGAGAATGAAGATGACTTTACATGCACGCTTAGCCCACAACAGTTCGAGGAATTATCAGCCATAGTTGTGACAGATTATTCAAAGCAACACGAGGCAGTTAACACTGGAACTGTGGATGTACATATTGAATTCCAATCAGTGCAGATCTTCCCTCGAGCACTGCAGTGTAGGCATTAATACTACTGACCGTCTCATGAACTACTCATCACTAACAGGAATTGTATAACATGTAGTATAAATGTAGAGGCATTACACAACATATGGTGCATTACACAACGACGCCTCAAAGACCAAAGATATCCACAGACACAAAGGTTTTATGGCAAGTTTGGATAATCTGTGTTTAAAGAAGTTGCATTCTCTGCGCCAGACAAGTACTAAGTAAGTATTCCACAATATTTGCTTCATCCAAATTGATAATCTCAGTGCAGTGTGCTAAAACTCGGAAAACAGGGGCATGGTTGACTCGATTTTACGATGCAAATCGCTGGGAAAATGAAGGAGTGTTCTATGAAGATGGTAGAGACGGCATCGTTTACATCAAGCACCTTGAAGGACTTCCTGGTTTTAGGAAATTTATAAATTTGCATCCACCCAGTATATGGAAATAAGTGTCCTACCCTTAAGCAGCTGAGGAAGGGAGATTGATAACGGCTTCATTACGAACACATCAGAAAATGAACAACTGTTTTCACATAATTTACCAGTAAAAAGGTTGTTCCCTTTTTAAATAAAATTAAAAAAATCTTTGTATATTTACTGATGACACAAAAATTACAATACTAAAACATAATTAATGTAGACTAATGAAATTTTAGCAATACGTTCGTCTAGGTAACATAAGTAAGCGATTAACATTGCAAGATCACAGGTTAATGTAAGTGAACGATAAGCCACTGCGAATCTGAAATACTGGTACATTAATAATCGATGTAACCAACAGAATGATGAATGCAAGCATACGAACGTGCATGCATCATATTGTACAGGTACTGGATGTCAGTTTGTGGGATGGAGTTCCCTGCCTATAGGACTTGGTTGGTCAATACATGTACAGTTAATACTCTTTGTGGATGACGTTGGAGTTTTCCAATGATGTCCCATATGCGCGCGGTTGGATACACATCTGGTGGTCGAGTAGGCCATGGCAACACGCTGACACACCATAGAGCATTTGGGGTTACAACAGCGTTACGTGGGCGAGCGCTATCCTTTTGAAAAAGAGCCACTGGAAGGTTGTTAATGAATCACAGCACAACAGGTCGAATAACCAGACTGCAGTCAAGATGTGTGGAATAATCTCAAAGAACTCTCCTGCTGCCATACGAAACAGTACCCCAGACCGTAACTCCAGGTGTAGGTCCAGTGCATTTAGTATGCAGAAAATTTCGTTGCAGTCCCTCAGCTGGCGTCTTCTAACCAAAACATGGCCATCACTGGCAACGAGGCAGAACCAGCTTTCATCAGAAAACACAACAGACCTACGTTCTGCCTTCTAGTGATACCTCGCTTGGAGCCACTGAAGTCACAAATGGTGGTGGTTTGGAGTCAGTGGAAAGCACACTGCAGGGAGTCTGGCTTAGAGCTATCCTTGAAGTAATCGATCTGTAACAGTTCATTGGTGACGGTGTTGTCAATAATCGAGAATGGATCGTAAACTTTCTTTACAGAACCGGAACACGAGAATTGTCTTTGTCACTAGGCCAGGATCGTGCAACACTGGTTTGACGAGACTGTTAGTGAACTCACGTTGATGTTCTCTCCACCACATTTACCTGATCTGAGACCGACGGAACACATCAGGCAGGCTATCGGGCTCCCGTTCAGCGATTAGTAACCAAAAGCCCGTAATTTGCTGGAATAGCGTGACCTGTGCATAGACATTTGGTGCTACGTACCTCCAGAAACCTACGAAGGATTTCTTGAATCCATGTCACGGAGAATCGCTGCTATACTGCGTACAAATAAGTGGATAGATATGCATTTAAGCTGGTGCTCATCAGTTGAAAAACCTAGAGAACTTGTTCTCGTAACCCGCCAGGTTAGCAGAGTGTGCTAATGCATTGCTTCCGGGACTCAGGTAGGCGCGCCAGGCCAGTTCGAATCCGCCGGCAGATTAACGAAGAGGGCCAGTGTGCTGGGGGCTATGGGGTGGCGACAGGAAGGGCATCCGGTCACCCTCTGACACTGACATCACCAAATCTGTAGTAATACGGCCGACCCCACGTTGAAGTGGGACAAAGGCCCAAAGGAAATGATGAGGAGAACTTGTTCTCGTACTTGCCTCGAATGAGCAACCACTTACCTCTAGATGTGCGAGTGGAGCATGTGGTGTGCGGTAGATTGTAGTATTGGTGTTGTACAATTTTGAGCAGGACTACAAAAAAACCAATTACTTATTATTAGCGTGACATAAGGTTCACTATCGTTGTTTTGATAAAGAAATCTCGACCTGGGAAGGTGTATCAATGTTGTCTGTCAAGCAGTGTAAATGGCACTAAGTTCGTGCATAAAAATGATATTATACAACCAGAAAAGAAGCTAAATCAATGTTAAGTAATCTCAACTATACAAAAGTAATGATTTTTAGCACTCTTCAGTGCTATTGCATAATAGTCTCATTATTAGTTCGTCTATCCAATTTACCACTACTGTTATTCGAGATGGCAACACTTTTCTTTGAGCAAAATGAGCAGTTTTGACACACAATACCACAGGTGCACAACACTAATGTATTGTTTCCCGTCAAAAATATTTCACAAAAGTTGTTACGAAATAACCAGTCTTCATACATCAGCAGAGAACAATTTTTATCATTTAAGATGCTGTATGCACTATATTTAAAGATTATTCACAATCTAATTAGAATTTATTACTTCTGAGTAGGTTCTGGACCACCAGTACACAATTATTATCGCAATAATGACCATTAGGATTTTTGTCTGTTTCAAAATTTAATTTAAAACTGATGCTGCAATATTTCACTAATATGGCGGCTAACACAAGACAATTACTTATCGATTCTCCTTCAGGCACTGTTTTACTACTAACAACTAATATACATTACATTTTTTCTCTACCTTTACTATATGCATTAAAATTTAAAAGTATTTCTCAATATTAAACGCATATTATTCATCATTTACCAGGAAACCGCGGTCTAGTTCAATAGAGCTAATGGCTGCGCTCCATTGTATCTGATCAGAAAACTTAACATTTATAACTTAACATTTATATAGGAGAGAATCGTATTGAAATAAAAGTTCAAACAAAAGGGTTGATTTGAATGACACAGAAACTCTACTTTTCAAATATTACTTAATAGCATTATACAGTTTTTTACAGATCTCTGTGCTACGAGACATCAATCACATCCGATCAGTTCAACAGTTCGAACAAGAAGAAGAGGTATTATTCTAGAAGAATCATAGATCTCGTGGGCCATCATCAACGCTATGAGATCTGACACTAACTGAATCTGGCGGGCCGCTTTACGCGTGGCGGCCTGATTGGCTAACTTAAATATAATTAACTCGGAAACGGAGCAGAGTATCGAATTTCTCTTCTGACGAATTGTTTCTCGATACAACGTACACTGCAACATCCTTACAAGATTTTAAAATTGTTTCTGACCACTCTGTGCAGCTAAAGACAAAAAAGTTATAGAATTTCGGTAGCGTCACCAAAACATGAATTTTCGTAAACTTGCCGCATATCACTTTAAAATTTTACTGCCCTAAATTAATGTAAAGTGAAGACATGTGGCAGCTCTTCCAGAATACACGATATTTTGAGTGTTTCGGCCAGCTGAATCTAAAATAAGTTTCTGTCAGACTTTCGGAAAAATTTCATCCACTCATTCTGAAGACAGCAAGCGTGGAAAAGTAGGATAATTATCCCAGAATCAGCTTAATTTCTTATCCGTCCAAATTGCAGGAATGAATAATAATCACAAGAACGGGAAAGAAAACCGAGGAACTGCTACATGATGATCTATTGGGCTTAATGAGGAGTAGCAGTAACGAAATTAGCGATAAACGTAAACTTGGTAACCGCGATGTTGGCGAAGTTACAGAATTCTGCTACCTTGGAAGGAAAATAACACATGGCGTCGAAGCAAGGAGGACAACTACCATAGGAAAAGAGTGCATTCCTCGCAAAAGGAAGAATGTTAGTATCAAAAATAGAACTTAATTTCTAGAAGAAATTTCTGAGAATGTACGTTTGGAGCAGAGAATTATTTGGTAATAAATCATAGACTGTGTAGACGCCGGAAAAGAAGAAATCGAAGCGTTTGAGATGTGGTCCCGCAGAAGAATGTCAAAAATTAGGTGGACTGATAAGGTAAGGAATGAGGAGGCTCTGCACAGAATCAGCGGTGAAAGGAACATATTGAAAATACTGGAAAGAAGCCAGGATCATATTACAGGACGTTTGTTAGGACATCAGGGAATAACTTCCACGATAGGTGAGGGAGCTGAAGGGGGTAAACATTGCAGAGAAGAAAAGAGAATGGAACACGTAAGTGACGATGTGGAGTGGAAGTACGATTCTCGGATGAAGAGTTTGGCACAGGAGAGGAGGTCAGCAGACTGACAACGGAAAAAGGAAAAAATGCGTACGTGCGCAATGTGCTGCTGTAGCCAAAACATAAATTTGAAAACAGAGTAAATAGATTTCTTTAACTGAATTGCTCACATGTGTGCACAGCAGTTGCCTTGACTGCTGTGACATTCAAACAGTGACGTAGAGAATACGTCAGTTTCCACAAGACCTCTCTCGGCTTAAAAGAGAAGCGCGAAAGGACGATATGATTCTAGAGAAGAATTCAAGATTTGTGGTGTCAGTTGCCAAGGTCGTAGTGCCACCTAGAACGGCACAAATGTTATATCTCACAGACGAGCCCTCACGACATTTTTAAGTGAATTTCCGCCATTCGTTCAAAGTGATTGTAGAACCAGTAGAGGAATTTGTGATCCCTCCACCCAAAAGACACGAAAAATGAACGTGTCCTCAGATGTGCATGGATAATTATTGCCCATATACTGTATACTGAGATGACATAAGTCATGGAAGAGCGACATGCAAATGTACAGATGATTATAGTGTCGCTTATATAAAGTATGAAAGGACAGTACATTGCTAGAGCTGTCGTTTTGTAGTCAGGTGTTTCATATGAAAAGGTTTCCGATGCACAAAGGGAATTAATCGACTTTGAACGCGGAATGACAGTTGAAGCTACGTGCATGCGACCTTCCATTTCAGAATCAGTTAGGTAATACAATATTTCGAGGCCCACTGTGTCAAGTGTGTGGCGAGAACACCAAATTTCAGGCGGTACTTCTCAACATGGGTAACACAGTGGCCACTTAACGAGCGAGTCCCGTGACTTTAGAGCGAGCGACGAAAGTCACGGGATACATCCCAGTATCATGTTGGGCCTCCTTCTGCCCGCCGTAGTGAAGCAAGTCGTCGTAGCAGGGACTCAGCAAGTCACTGGAGGTTTCCTACACAAATACTGAGCCTGCAAAAGCGTTGTCGGTGTAAGATTTTGTGAACTAACTGACAAACTTCTTATGTCCCATAAATGTCCAAGTGATCCAGGTGGCCAAATCATTCACTCAAATTGTCCACAATGTGACCCAAACCGATCATGAACAACTATGGCCCAGTGACATGGCACATAGTCATCCATAAAAATTTCATTTTTGTTTGGGAATATGAAGTCGATGAACAGCTGCAAATGCTCTCCGGCAACCGAACGTAAGTATTTCTAGTCGATGATCGGTTCAGCTGGACAAGAGAACCCAGTCAATTCCATATAAACAGGTCTCACACCATTATCGAGCCAACACCATCTTTCTCAGTACCTTATGGACAACATGGGTCCATGGCGTAGTGCGGCCAGTGCCTCACTCGAATCCTACCATCAGCTCTTATTAGCTGAAATCGGGACCAGGCCACAGTATTCCAGTCGCTTAGGGTCCAACCGATATGGTCACGAGCCCAGGAGAGGTGCTGCAGGCGATGTCGTGCTGTTAACAAAGGCACTTGCGTCGATCATCTGCTGCCAAAGCCCATTATCACCAAATTTCGACGCATTGTACTTACGGATACGTTCGTCGTACATTCCAAATTGATTTTTGCGGTTATTTCATACAATCTTACTTGCACTGGCAACTCTGTGTAAATTCCGCTGCTCACGATTGCTAAGTGAAGGTTGTCGGCGACTGCGTTGCCTCAAATCTGGTATTGTCGGTAGAGTCATGACACTGTGATCACGGAGTACTGAATTCCATAGAAATTTCCGAAATGGAATGCCCCATACGTCTAGCTCCGATTTCCATTCCTCGCTAGAAGTCTGTTAACTCCCGTAGTGCGGCCACAATCACGTCGGAAATCTTATCATATAGATATTCTGAATACATATAACAGCTCCGCTAATGCACTGCCGTCCTATACGTTGTGTACTGGATACTACCGCAGCCGCCCGCTGTGGCCGAGCGGTTCTAGGCGCTTCTGTCCGGAACCGCGCTGCTGCTACGGTCGCAGGTTCGATTCGGATATGAATGTGAGTGATGTCTTTAGGTTGCCCTTAAGTTAGTTAGGGGACTGATGACCTCAGATGATAAGTCCCGTAGTGCTCAGAGCCATTTGAACCATTTTACATCGAACATTCGTTTAACGTTTAAATTTCCTAAACTATTTTTATCTCGAGTATCTTTTCCCAACAAATAATTAGAATAAAAATAAAAAAAAATTGGTAGTCCCATTTTAGGACTACCTAAAATATTGTATTATCACAGCCAAGCTTATTGGAAAAGTTTACATGGGAAAACACAAAAACCAAATGAAAGTATAAATAATTTAATTTGGATTAGGATTCCCAGAAGAGTGTTTGTACAGACAAAAACATTACATTTTGGAGTGTACGATGCAGTGGCAACATACAATGAAGGAAACATTATTTAATGTGATGTGCTGAAACGTTTAGGTTTCCAACCAGGACGCAACACCATTTCCACAATGCGCCTAATTGATGAAGAAAGACTAAGAGGTGTAGGAAGAAGAGACAAAAGTCTATAATATGCAGCAAAAGGGAAGAAAAGACCAGTGAAATGGAAACAAATACTTCAAAAAGAACAGGATGCTGATAATCCATCATATGGGGCAGGAATGTATTATAAAACTTTGGAAACCATTCCCCATAACTTTAAAATTTTCATCTTTGAGGAAAATTTTCTCAAAAACTGGTAACATTATATCACTGAAATTTATACACAATATTGTTTACTTCTTTTCCTTCATTTTTCTAACAAATTGAAAAAAAAATTGTATAATTCAAGAGTTATAGAAGAAAAGTGCAACATTTTTAAAAAATTGTGAAGCAAAAACCAACAAATATTTATTAACATGGCATTATAACTTTGTAGAGAAATATTCACTGAAATGTAGGCCAAATTTCAGAGCAATATGTTTAATACACTCCTGGAAATTGAATTAAGAACACCGTGAATTCATTGTCCCAGGAAGGGGAAACTTTATTGACACATTCCTGGGGTCAGATACATCACATGATCACACTGACAGAACCACAGGCACATAGACACAGGCAACAGAGCATGCACAATGTCGGCACTAGTACAGTGTATATCCACCTTTCGCAGCAATGCAGGCCGCTATTCTCCCATGGAGACGATCGTAGAGATGCTGGATGTAGTCCTGTGGAACGGCTTGCCATGCCATTTCCACCTGGCGCCTCAGTTGGACCAGCGTTCGTGCTGGACGTGCAGACCGCGTGAGACGACGCTTCATCCAGTCCCAAACATGCTCAATGGGGGACAGATCCGGAGATCTTGCTGGCCAGGGTAGTTGACTTACACATTCTAGAGCACATTGGGTGGCACGGGATACATGCGGACGTGCATTGTCCTGTTGGAACAGCAAGTTCCCTTGCCGGTCTAGGAATGGTAGAACGATGGGTTCGATGACGGTTTGGATGTACCGTGCACTATTCAGTGTCCCCGTGACGATCACCAGTTGTGTACGGCCAGTGTAGGAGATCGCTCCCCACACCATGATGCCGGGTGTTGGCCCTGTGTGCCTCGGTCGTATGCAGTCCTGATTGTGGCGCTCACCTGCACGGCGCCAAACACGCATACGACCATCATTGGCACCAAGGCAGAAGCGACTCTCATCGCTGAAGACGACACGTCTCCATTCGTCGCTCCATTCACGCCTGTCGCGACACCACTGGAGGCGGGCTGCACGATGTTGGGGCGTGAGCGGAAGACGGCCTAACGGTGTGCGGGACCGTAGCCCAGCTTCATGGAGACGGTTGCGAATGGTCCTCGCCGATACCCCAGGAGCAACAGTGTCCCTAATTTGCTGGGAAGTGGCGGTGCGGTCCCCTACGGCACTGCGTAGGATCCTACGGTCTTGGCGTGCATCCGTGCGTCGCTGCGGTCCGGTCCCAGGTCGACGGGCACGTGCACCTTCCGCCGACCACTGGCGACAACATCGATGTACTGTGGTGACCTCACGCCCCACGTGTTGAGCAATTCGGTGGTACGTCCACCCGGCCTCCCGCATGCCCACTATACGCCCTCGCTCAAAGTCCGTCAACTGCACATACGGTTCACGTTCACGCTGTCGCGGCATGCTACCAGTGTTAAAGACTGCGATGGAGCTCCGTATGCCACGGCAAACTGGCTGACACTGACGGCGGCGGTGCACAAATGCTGCGCAGCTAGCGCCATTCGACGGCCAACACCGCGGTTCCTGGCGTGTCCGCTGTGCCGTGCGTGTGATCATTGCTTGTACAGCCCTCTCGCAGTGTCCGGAGCAAGTATGATGGGTCTGACACACCGGTGTCAATGTGATCCTTTTTCCATTTCCAGGGGTGTAGTTTTAGAAAAAATGTTCCTTCTATTTGCTAAAATTAACATGGAGGAGATGGATCGTTCAGGCTCCCCTTAAGTCCCATACTGCTTAGAGTCATTTTTCGGATACTACCGCCATGTGTAAATGTGCATATCGCTATCCCGTGACTTATGTCACCTCAGTGTATCACCCAGCCCATACCGTTAACGAGGAAATAACAGTTGTAAGAGGGGCAGAAACAATACGTGAACAGATTGAAAGAATTTAAGACTACAAAGAAAAATGTGACCTATAACTCGAAAGGAAAGAGGGACATAGGTCGACCAAGGAAACGATGGGCACAAACGGTGAAGATCGAACGGTCATAACGCTAATGCCTGTATGTAAGACGACGGTCCAGACAAAATACTTGTTCGACAGATTATAGAGTACTGTTGACTCTTTGACTATCCTTACAAGTGGGTTAATAGAGAAGACAGAAGCTGCAAAGAAGTTCGACGCGTTTTGTAATGGGTGCGGGATGCTCAAGATACTCGAGAGGCAGACATCACAAGAGAGGAGTTGTGCATCACTTACGTCTGGAGAAATGACTGCGACGACAAAACCAGAGGAATTACTAGAGTTCATACTGAGGTTGATCGACAGCCGTACTTCGCACATACTCTACTGGCCATTAAAATTGCTACACCACGAAGATGACGTGCTATAGACGCGAAATTTAACCGACAGCAAGAAGATGCTGTGACATGCAAATGATTAGCTTTTCAGAGCATTCACACAAGGTTGGCGCCGGTGGCGACAGCTACAACGTACTGACATGAAGAAAGATTCCAACCGATTTCTCATACACAAACAGCAGTTGACCGGCGTTCCCTGGTGAAACGTTGTTGTGATGCCTCGTGTAAGGAGGAGAAATGCGTACCATCACGTTTCCGACTTTGATAAAGGTCGGATTGTAGCCTATCGCGATTGCGGTTTATCGTATCGCGACATTGCTGCTCGCGTCCGTCGAAATCCAATGACTGTTAGCAGAATATGGAATCGGTGGGATCAGGAGGGTAATACCGAACGCCGTGCTGGATCCCAACGGCTTCGTATCACTAGCAGTCGAGATGACATGCATCTTATCCGCATGGCTGTAACGGATCGTACAGCCACGTCTCGATCCCTGAGTCAACAGATGGGGACGTTTGCAAGACAACAACCATCTGCACGAACATTTCGATGACGTTTGCAGCAGCATGGACTATCAGCACGGAGTCCATGGCTGCGGCTACTCTTGACACTGCATCACAGACAGGAGCGCCTACGATGGTGTACTCAACGACGAATCTGGGTGCACGAATGGCAAAACTCCATTTTTTCGGATGAATCCAGTTTCTGTTTACAGCATCATGATGGTCGCATCCGTGTTTGGCGACATCGCTGTGAACGCACGTTGGAAGCGTGTATTCGTCATCGCCATACTGGCGTATCACCCGGTGTGATGGTATGGGGTGCCTTTGGTTACACGTCTCGGTCACCTCTTGTTCGCAATGACGGCACTTTGAACAGTGGACGTGTTACGACCCTTGGCTCTGCCCTTCATTGGATCCCTGCCAAACCCTACGTTTCAGCAGGATAATGCACGACAGCATGTTGCAGGCCCTGTACGGGCCTTTATGGATACAGAAAATCTTCGACTGCTGCCCTAGCCAGCACATTCTCCAGATCTCTCACCAACTGAAAATGTCTGGTCAATGGTGGCCTAGCATCTGGCTCGTCACAATACGCCAGTCACTACTCTTAATGAACTGTGGTATCGTGTTGAAACTGCATGGGCAGCTGTACCTGTACACGCCCTCCGCCACACACCGTTGGGTGGCTTGCGGAGTATAAATGTAGATGTAGATCCAAGCTCTGTTTGACTCAATGCCCACGCGTATCAAGGTCGTAATTACGGCCGGACGTGTTTGTTCTGGATACTGAATTCTGAGGACCTATGCACCCAAATTGGGCGGAAATGTAACCATATGTCAGTTCTGGTATAATATATTTGTCCAGTGAATACCCGTTTATCATCTGCATTTCTTCTTGGTGTAGCAATTTTAATGGCCACTAGTGTACTACTCGGAGCACCCCGTGCTGTAGCCTGCAGTGTCCCAGATGGAGCGCGGGCCTCGGCGGCGGACCGCGCTGCAGCGCCAGTGCAGTAATTGTGGCAGTCATTAGCAGCCAGCTCGCACGCGAGGCGACACCGCGGGCCGTCACGTAGGCACCGGGCAGCGCCGCATTCCCCGCGTCTCGGCCGCTAGCGCCGCCCCGCACCAGGGTCGCTGGACGTGCAGTCTACCAGCCGGCAGCCGGTATTTCTCCATTATGTAAAGGTTCAGAGCGAGGTCGCGTCGCCCTGCATCCACAATAGCGTTCCACAGGCAATAGCGTCAGAGCTAACGGTCGAAACGTAACGGTCGCCTTCGTGATTGCGCTGCAAGGCCAGAAAATCATTCGGCTAAAGTGACGGAAAGAGAGATAAAGAGTCAGCTTCTCCAGTATGATGAAACAGTGTTTAACTGGGGCAAATACGAGGAAGTGCTGAAAAATAATGTCCCTGAATTATTTAGGTAGCAAACTTGTGAGGGGTCCACTTATACACTACTGGGCATTAAAATTGCTACACCATGAAGAAATGCAGATGATAAACGCCTATTCATTAGACAAGCATATTATACTACAACTGGCATGTGATTACATTTTCACGCAATTTGGGTGCATAGATCCTGAGAAACCAGTACCCAGAACAACCACCTGTGGCCGTAATAACGGCCTTGATACGCCTGGGCATTTAGTCAAACAGAGCTTGGATGGTGTGCACAAGTACAGCTGTCCGTGCAGCTTCAACACGATACCATAGTTCATCAAGAGTAGTGACTGTCGTATTGTGACGAGCCAGTTGCTCGGCCACCATTTACCAGACGTTTTCAGTTGGTGAGAGATCTGGAGAATGTGCTGGCCAGGGCAGCAGTCGAACATTCTCTGTATCCAGTAAGTCCCTACAGGACCTGCAACATGCGGTCGCGCATTATCCTGCTGAAATGAAGGGTTTGGCAGGGATCGAATGAAAGGTGGAGCCCCCGGTCGTAACATGCGAACAAGAGGTGACCGAGATGTGTAACCAATGGCACCCCATACCACCACGCCGGGTGATACGCCAGTATGGCGATGACAAATACACGCTTCCAATGTACGTTCACCGCGATGTCGCCCAACACGGATGCGACCATCATGATGCTGTAAACAGAACCTGGATTCATCCGAAAAAAATGACGTTTTGCCATTCGTGCATCCAGGCTCGCCGTTGAGTACACCATCGCAGGCGCTCCTGTCTGTGATGCAGCGTCAAGGGTAACCGCAGCGATGGTCTCCGATCTGATAGTCCATGCTGCTGCAAATGTCGTCGAACTGTTCGTGCAGATTGTTGTTGCCTTGCAAACGTCCCCATCTGTTGACTCAGGGATCGAGACGTGGCTGCATGATCCGTTACAGCCATGCGGATAAGATGCCTGTCATCTCGACTGCTAGTGATATGAGGCCGTTGGGATCCAGCACGGCGTTGCGTATTAACCTCCTGAACCCACCGATTCCATATTCTGCTTACAGTCATTGGATCTCGACGGACGCGAGCAGTAATGTCGCGATACGATAAACCGCAATCGCGATAGGCTACAATCCGACCTTTATAAAAGTCGGAAACATGATAGTACGCATTTCTCCTTACACGAGGCATCACAACAATGTTTCACCAGGCAACGCCGGTCAACTGCTGTTTGTATATGAGAAACTTTCCTCATGTCAGCACGTTGTAGGTGTCGCCACTGGCGCCAACCTTGTGTGAATGCTCTCAAAAGCTAATCATTTGCATATCACAGCATCTTCTTACTGTCGGTTAAATGTCGCGTCTGTAGCACGTCATCTTCGTGGTGCAGCAATTTTAATGGCCAGTAGTGTACATTGAGCCCGATCTTGTAAAATATTTCATGAGAAAATCATGAAATTCTTGTGACATGTAAAAGAGATTGCATCTTTGACACCACTGAACCAAAGATGTGGCCAGAGTGGCAGAATCGATTGTAAGTTGGGACGCGCGGAGCGCAGTTGCAGTTGCCGTTGCACTCTGTTAAAAGTAGGATATGAGTCTTAAAGCTAGTGCATAGCTCTGAGATCTTAGCTGTTGGCCTATTGGCGCAGCATAACACAGTTTTGTAAGGTAATGAAACTTTGTATATTTAGATTTAAGTATGCAGCAACGCAGTGTGGATTTTTGCTAATTCTAACGATACCGACCCTTGAATTTAGGAAACATAGGTTGATTAGGTATGCCCGATTTGTAATTTTGTCTGTTTTGTAATCCTGATACAGACAAGCTAAATTTTGGAATCTATATTGTTAAACGATGTTAGACGTTTGTCGTATAACAATGCAAGTGTGTTTAATTACGTCAGCAAGTGAGAATTGTAGAGTAATTGATAAGTTCATTGATTTTGAATGAAATGTAAAATGTTTCATATTAGATATTGTGAAGGAAAAACTTTATTTTGAATACAATTTTAGATCCAAAGCATTCAGTCTTAGCATATCCTGTTATCAGTACCTCATCCTCTTCCGCGTCGTGTTTATTTAAAGTAAATGAGTATTTTGTTAAAAGAAATGATTTTTCAATCAGAGTCAGGAAAATATTAATGCGACAGAATCAGGAAAGTATTAATGTTTGCAATAGATTTAATTCGGGCAGCACTGTACAGCGCTGAGCCATTATTCAAAATAATCAATGAACATTTGCAATGTTATTCATTTATCAACTAGTCTATTGTCATTATTTGTATGAAGCTTTTTTACTGCCGGCATTGCGCTTCGCTGAGCCAAGATTGAATATTTTGTATGCCTAGTGTGGAGAGAACAGAATACCAAGATTACTTTCGTTGCGTCTCAAGATAAAAAAATGTTTTTCATTGTTTATTTGTATAGGTAATTTTATCAGTTCAGTGTGTAGGGCCATAGAACTCGCTGGTTACAAGACTGAGTAAATTTCAGAGGGGTTGATTTTGTTATAGGGATTATATTCTGGTTTTTGAGATTGAGTTGTTTAATTTTTCATTGGATTACAGTAAAACTGGTTAAGCACACCATTTGCTCAACAACGCATTACACAGTAAATTTGGTTAACACAAAATATTTTTATTAAAAAACGTTAGAAACTCTTTAAAGTTTCTGAAATAAAACTTTATTAAAATTCTACGACTTTACTCTCCATAGCAACATATTTGCAACCCTCTTCGAGTTGAAGCGAGTAATTATAGCGGTGTACTACGTAAATATGTCAGTGCTTGAAAACAGCACGCTGTACTCGAGTTCCGAATTCGAAGAGCTCCTCCACACACACACCACACTCTGCTTCAGCATACCAATGCCAGACCACACACGATGCGTTGCGACGTCCGACGCCTTGGGTTCACTGTCATTGATCGTCACCTACAGTCCCGATTTGGCCCCATTCGATTTTCATCTATTTTAGAAACTTAAAGAACACCTTCGAGGACTTCACTTTGACAATGATCAAGAGGTGCAAGCAGAGGTGAGGCTGTTGCTCCGTCAACAAGCATTCTACCATAGCAGTATCAACAAACTGGCCTCTCGTTGGGACAAATGTGTTCTATATGCTTGACATTCTGGGACTATGGTCCCGATCTGTATTAGTATGGAATCAGATGCGAAATCTTCAAACAGCTAAGATCGCTATGGCACCATCATTTATATTGGTTTGCCGCTTTTAGCAAGCTTTGTTGCCATCTTTGGATCTGTGAATGAATTTTGTTAAACATAGTAGATGACGATATATTTTCTACCCTTTATGCAAGTCTACCACAACTTCAGTATGGTAGTTAAGAGTTAAAGCAGTTAAATGTTCCCTTTCGGTTCCTTCAGTGCTGATTAAACTACACATAGGCATCGAACAATAGCTTAAGTAGCACCTAACTTTCATTCTGTACTGTTCGTGGAATTAAATAAAGGGATTAAAAATATACCCGTTAAGTGTCCCTACGTTGTCTGCAATAACATGGCAGGCACTTTCTACGAACAACTTTCGATAAGTAATGCAAGAGTTTTCGGTTGAAAAATGGGGAATATCCCCACTTCAGCTCTATGGTTTCATGAAGTTCCGATAAGTGGCGGTGCTGTTTGTAGGCTTCAAAATGATGTCTGTAACGGAGGCGCATTCCAAGCAGAGAGCTCTCATTGTGTTTCTTTTGGCGAAAACGTAGAGCATCGCAGATATTCGTAGGCACTTTCAGAATGTCTTCAGAGATCTAGTGGTGAACAAAAGCAAGGTGGCTCCTTGGACCTGGACTGGCACGGCACCACCTCTCCTCCGAAGAAAGGTTTAAAGCTACACCCACAGCCAGTAAAGTCATGGAGCCGGTCTTCTGGAATTCTGAAGGGGTTATTCTGTTTGATGTCCACCCTAATGGTACAACGATCAATTCGAAAGTACATTATGTCACTGTCAGGAAGTTGAAGAAACTACTTCGGCACGTTGTTGCCACAAAAATGCAAACCAACTTCTTCACGACAACGCTAGGTCTCACACCAGTCTTCGCAGCAGAGAGGAACTCATAAAACTTCATTGGAATGTTCTTCCTCATCCACCCTATAGCCTGGATCCCGCACCTTCCGACTTCCATCTGTTTGGCCCAAGGAAGGATGTCCACCAAGGTAGCAGTACGTGGATGATGGAGAGGTTATTGATGGAGGAAGACGTCGGCTTCGATGTCGACCAGTAGAGTGGTACATTGCAGGTCTCCCAATAAGGTGACATAATTCCGTTGCACTGAACTGATATTATGTTCAAAAATAGTGTTTCACAACCAGGAGAGTGGAGAATAATATGGTGTATTGGAATTCTGCCTAAAGCCAGGCTGCTTTCAGAAAAAATATCGAGTTCCAATTACTTATTGAACTCCTGTCGTATATTGCCTCTGGATCCTTGTTCCTTACACTTTAAGCGAATTTCTGTTAGTTACTTTGTCGATATATTTTCTGCATGAACATGACATATAACTGGCTTGGTTCCTTACGTATTAAGTGAATAATGAACACACAAACCTTTCTGTTATATTTTTATAAGATTTTATTTAAAAAATTTAAAAATATGTAATCTTAAAAGCTCAAGAAAATAATTTTGCTATACACTCAGATTAAGAATTAATTATTGTGATATGAACAGAGAAACTGTATAATTGCGTTGTACGATTTTTGGATGTTATTTTGCCCTAATGTTTTATGTGATCCATTTAGACATTGTACAATCATGAGCGCGTATAGTCTGTGAGTCACCAATCAAAATCTTCAAATGTGTGTGGAATCTTATGGGATTTAACTGCTGAGGTCATCAGTCCCTCAACTTACACAATACTTAACCTAAATTATCCTAAGGACAAGCACACACACCCATGCCCGAGGGAGGACTCGAACCTCCGCCGGGACCAGCCGCACAGTCCAGAACTGCAGTGCCTCAGACCGCTCGGCAAATCCAGTGCGGTGGTCACCAGTCCTCCAGTGAAATCCTACCCATAACGTCTCAACAACCAAAATGAAGTAAAACAGCAAGATACACTCTTGAAAGCCCTCCATATAGCTTTGTAGAAGCCACGAAAACAATATTAGGCTAATTACAGGGAGCTCAGAGAAGCTTAATCAATCATTCGTCCCGCGCTCCATATGTAAATTAAATGGCAAAAAACACAGCGGGAAGCACCCTCTGCGATGCATTTCAGATTGGTTTTACAATTTATAGATGGACAACGTAGACATCCACAAGGGGTGGCACTTCACACCTCCTTCCTCCCTGCTGGTTACCGGAAATACAGAATTTTTACTCATATATTGAATGGATAACCTCAAATCCTGAGGGATACAATAAGTTTTTTGTGTCATTATAAAATTTTGTTCTTACGGTTGGACATGCCTCCAAAATTATCAGCTCATAACTCATTCATACAAAATATTATAGTCTTGCTCCCCTCCTCATCCCTGGAAAAATTTCTGCAGACCCCTTTCGGTACAAGCAAAGGGCAATGTAATAAATAAATACTGCTACCACCGTCTGACACTCCACTACTTTCCGTACTCATCAGAAACACCTGTGAGTGTATTAGCGTCTCTAGAATCAGTGACTGGGGTTAGGAGCAGACCCTTGTTCTCGGACAGAGTACATTGGAGCTTACCTCTGAAAACAATTTGTTTAATTTCAAAAAAATGGTTCAAATGGCTCTGAGCACTATGGGACTCAACTGCTGAGGTCATTAGTCCCCTAGAACTTAGAACTAGTTAAACCTAACTAACCTAAGGACATCACAAACATCCATGCCCGAGGCAGGATTCGAACCTGCGACCGTAGCGGTCTTGCGGTTCCAGACTGCAGCGCCTTTAACCGCACGGCCACTACGGCCGGCTGTTTAATTTCAGAGTTTTTGTCAAAGAAGTACACGAATTTACATAGATAGTGACGTGACACTTACAGGACAGTTGTCAGTATACCGCTTTATGTCCTGTTTAGCCACAATAACAAACACAACATCAAATTTAAATAGTAGGTTCCCTACAAGTTGAAGTTGGCCGATATTACTATAAATCATCCGTTTCCGGTTCTATTTAGGATGACAATCAAGTCTACAAAGGATGGTTAGTTTTCGTGGCAAGATGAGCAAAAGATTACTCAAGGGTGTTTGAGTTCACAGGGGACGCAAGCTGGAGAACCAACAAGTTTATGCCTCTGGTGGCGGCATTTACCGTATCTGCGATGAGTTGTCAGCTGCAGGTCTGCTCTCGCCCTCTGAAAATCCTATAAAAAAGCTAATCAAATTCTTTACTGATTTTATCAGCAGAAACTGTCCTACGTTTCTCATTGGGCGAGCAAACATGCACGCGGCCCTAGTCTGGAAGTATGGCGATATACACGTGTATAGATGGAGCAGCATGTATACTACAATGTCCTCTCAGTTCTCGCAAGAACAATTAACTCTGTGGCTGTTTCGTTTTTCCACTGTTGGAGCTCAACGATTCTTCAGCTAATTTCTAGCTGAACGTCAGCCCAAGTGAATGCAGTGCTCACACAAAATTCCTCTATTGGCGTCGTACAGAGCGTGATGCTCCCCTATTCTACAATTGACACTGGTTCAGAGGAGAGTCACCAAAGTTTTTGGGCTTGTATCTTTCGTGGCGAACTGCCCTCCCACCTGTGTCCTTTCGTGTTTCACGTCACGGCTTTTTCAGACCAATGGGAGCGTTTCTTTCATCTTGTGGAAACTTCATCTGCCAATCACAAAAGGCCTACCTTCAAACTGCGTCGAAATTTCGCCCCTTTCTACTCCTTCTAAGTTTATTCCAGCCAATCGGACATTTTGGGCCCATTCCTGACTCCCAATAGTTATAGACGTAGATCACGACTGCACCATGGACATGTCACGTGATCAACTGCATCACTGGTCTGTTTGTATCCCTGGAAATTCTCCAACACAGTTGTCTAAAGAATTTCTCCATAGTAAGCGGCGCTGTCCCGTCACTTGCTCTCCTCGATGTATCACCCGGCTCACTCATTTTCCCTTTCGCCATGGGTCACCAACCACTTTTCAAAAGCATTCTGTTGTACTTGGGCCGTGATGGCACTTCTCGTGTCTGACGTCAAACTAAGACGTTTCCTCCAGCAGCTTTTTTCACCTTTTGCTCATTGACATGCAGGAGTTGGATTCAGTGTGTTAATACCATCGAAACGAGTGTCATCCCGTTACATTAAACATTGTACATTTTAATAGGCAAGTCTGCTCATTATCGCCGATGTATGTCAGGTGACATACTCATCTACTTGTTACTATATATGAAATCTCTCATGTAAGGTGCAAAATAGATATTCATTCAATCTGCCACCTTACATATCCTCGTCCATCTGTGTTCAATTTTGTACTGGGTCATCCAACGGTTGAGAAATTGATTGAAGTCAGTGCAAAATTTGTTTTGAACTGGTGACTATAGGAATCTTATATATTTATATTGATCAACTCTCTATTTTAATATGGCATAATCAAATTGTTCTTCTTTCGGTGTCTTTTTTTGTTATTTTTCCACCGAAACTGATTTTCTGTATACTGCTGCTTTGAGCGCTAAAGTAATGTTTTTTCCAAAAATAACATAGTTTCACTAATTTTCTGATTTAATACATTTATTTAAATAATATGAAGGCCTTTTCCTTCTATTTTATATTTGTCAGCATTTTAATTTTAAATTTAACTAAATTACGGATTCCCTATAAATTTTCACTACTCAATTTTTAAATTTAAGACGGAATTTTTTTGACATTGAGATGATGATGGAGATGTATTGAAGTTGAGGAAAGCTTCACTTAAAATTATCCTCCCCTTTTTCAATACTTATGTCTGATTCTCAACATTTGTTTAACATTTCAATTATAATTCAAGAAAGTGTCATCTCTTACAATAATTTCATAATTTATGTTATACTTAACAGCACCCTTCTCACAACTTACAAGCACAATCCCATTCACCAACATATTTATATTCCCCCAAAAATCTTAAACCTTTGCATTATAACTTTACAGGTGACTTAAATTATTCCTTGGCTTTTACAAACATATTAAATTCCTAATCTTACTAAGTACCTTGTAAATATTAAATAACACCATGAAATTGCAAAAACCCTTGTTTCTACATAACCTACATTTTAACAAACACATTACATACTAGAAGGCTAGTCTCCAAAGAAAATATCAGCATTTGGTTCTCTTAACTATGTTGAAAAATATGAAATACAAGAAAATATTTTTGACCTGTCAATATTTTAAAAAAATTAAATGTATTGTTAACAAAACTCTGTTTTTGCACACAAACTCTTCAAAAATTAAATATTTTTAAGTAACAACAAACTTTGTGTTTTCAGTTTAATTTGATATTAATCTGTCACAGACAGTCCTTTCTCATGTATCTTCAACGTAGTTCATTGAAGTCGTCATTCAGGTTTCCATGTGCCTCGATGTGTCTCCTCTGAGCATGGAATGGCGGTCGGTAGAGAGAAAGATTGCAGAGTGTTTGGTGTAATGTGCATACTTGGTGGCCTTTGTTTCATTCCGCATGTAAGCATGCCGAAATTATATTAGAGATCTATTATTAGCAGCAAAAACTTATATTCTTCATCATACTCGAATCTTTATGCCAATTCATTGTTGGTTAATTCGTCCCTTGTTTTCTATACAAACAGTCATCTCCCATCTCTTGGTGTGACATTTGAATGTGTTGTAATTTGACATAAGGAAAATGGGACATTTGTATTGCTGGAACAGTTAAAGTTGGATTTTTGTTGTAGGTAAATGCATTAATGGTGTTGTATGGGAAGGTATTTAGAAAGGTTTCTTGATTTCTTATGGTCCAGGTATTCTTTCTTCCTAATCTTCTGCATTGAATCTTCTTTTCTTGTTGCTGTCTTTTCACTTGTGCCTTCATTCTTCTCTGGACCTGGAATCGGGTTTAAGACCTGCTTGACCTCGTCATGCTTATGGTATTTCTTTCAAATCGTTCTGTATCCTTTATTGTACCAGGTTTTTCATCAGGATGGATTGGAAAGCCTTCTATCGCTCTCTTGCCTACTCCCATGAGTGTTCATGGAATGTTTCGCCGTTGCTGGATTGTGTGTGGTATGACGATAGTTTCAGCCATTCTGTATCTTGAATTATAGAAATGCGCCTCTTCCTCTTTCCGGAAATTCAGACAATCGTTTTTCCTTGATGTAACACGTCCGCCTCAATTCCGGTTTGGTGGATAGAAATCATATCTCCTTATGCTGCTCTAAACAGTTTGTGACAGAAGAGCTAAGTACCCAGCACTTTCGCAAAACTGTTGTTCTAAGATTGCATGTGACTTTCATATGAATAAAAATCGCATCATGGTACATGTTGACCATATCCAGGATTCATCACAGATCCCCATACTTTTGCCCAGAGGTGCTATCTTCTTGGACTGTTGCTTCCACCAAGGAATTTCCATGCATCACCTCGAAAGCTGACGTACCAGGCACCCACACTCAATGTTCCTTCTTCTCATGCCTAACTGCTCTACTCAGTTCTGCTGTCGCTCTGACTGGAATGATAATGTATCGTGCTTGTTGACGTCATGTATAATACAACACTGTGCACACTTTTGTCCATCTTACATCCTCAAATTTCTCTAATTTACATATATTACTACCTATTTTTTCACAACCCTTCTTCCTTTACGATACATTACAAGCTTTACAAACAGTAAACTGCTAAGAGACTTTACAAAAAACTCTGTTTGTAAACTGTACAGTGGCTTCTCCTTATTATACTCCTCATTACTTCACACTTTTTTACTAGACAACATCTATCCCCATTCTAAATGTACAAAATTTTTACTATTAATATAAAGGTTATGGTTTCCTCATCTTCATCACGATGAATAGTAAGAGGAATATTGATGGTGATGAAGGTTAGCGTATAAGTAGGTCTGTTTTTTTTCTAACTACAGGTACATCAGATTATAAAAACTCCTCACCTTGAATCCGATTCCAGCGTCTTTTTCTCTGCAATCAAACTATCCACATGCTAATCGCTATCATTCTCCTTGATTTCTATTCTTTCCCCATAACACATTTCGTCTCCAGAAGAATTACTTTAGTTCTTACTTTATTGTTGTTCCTTCGCAACTATCCTTTTGATCTACTGAGAAAGTTACAAGTTTACTTTTTTGAGATAAGTGCAAATTAATTTTTTTATTTGTATATAATTTTCATAGCTTTCCTTCTCTTCGGATTCTAGATTTTATTCTAATTGGAATCTGGCTATTTGATACATCTAATTTTCTTGTGGAGTTAATATTTGCTGTTTTACCCTTTTTACAGTTTCAAGTGACTCACATGGTGCAAGCCCAATGATTTTCCTGTTTTTGGGTTGATCATTTTGACTGCATTATCATGAACCACCTTAATTACTTCTATAGGGCCTTTATATACTGAAAAGAAGTTACTCCTTTGGTGTTTTTTCTTGCTAGAGAGAGGGTGGGTTTTCACAAGTACCTTTTGTCATAGTGCAAATACTCGTGAGGTAGCTGTTTTGTCCTCCTGGTTCTTTCTGTTTAACGATGCAGTCTTCAAATTGCTCGGTGGCAATTTTACTAGATGTTGATGTTGTGCTCTAGGTACTGGTGGGAATTTAATTATTTCCCGAATTTTATCTGGTGCCAGCTTATTTTTCAGAACAGTTATTGGAGGAAATAACGTACTGCTATGTGGCATTTCGTTTGCCACATCCTGGAAGTCAGACAAATGTCTGTCCCACGTATTATATGTATTATACGTATTATACATTAACACATAGAGCTGTAACTTCAGTTATTATGGTTTATTTGCCAGTAACGTTTCTAGCTGTTGTAACAAATAATGTTGTCAATTAATGTTTATTCATACTTTTGTACAGTACACTTTTTATGTGTCTTTTGCCTTTTAAGGAACAGTAACTTATGATTTTAATGCCATTAATAGTCTGAACTAGGGTAATAAGCTATTTTCCATTATAAGCTCAGTTAACATTTACTGGTTTAAGTTCGTATTACTCCGCACGCTCATGCGCGCGACCACCAGCTGAGCTCACTGCGTCAGCTGCCCGCGGTGCCCAGTTACGACTCAGTGCCCGCGGCCCACCAGTATGGCCCGTTTGTGTGACCTATTGGCAAAACATTAGTAGAAGTGACCCAGTCTTAAGACTATGCACTGTAGTACTAACATTTTAAGTTTGACAAGGCCAATATCTGGCATTTTTTAATTTAATTTTAGATTGTGACATTTCTAAAGAAGACTACATTATTTTAGCCGAAACCTAGGTAAAGTTTCTTTGCTTATGCAACTGGAGGCTGAAATTTAATGTAATCAGTGTTTGATCTTTGTACTTGCTTCATACTGATCAGCGGTATATACCCTGCTGTACTGTAACTCGTAAATTGAGAATTTGGTACGTATGGCGCAGTAAACTGCTCAGTTATCGCGTCATTCGCGTACGTTCGGGGCGTCGGCTACCGCTCTGTTGGTTTGCGCGCAGTTACCGCTTTTCGCTCCATTGCCTGCTGTGAGCGCACATTACCTGCTTCACTCACCTGTCTCAACCGTTCTCCTACAATGTGCTTCTGTTTAGGATCGGAAAATACTGACGCAACATCTTGTGGACATATAAGTGGAATCTTATGACTTTTTTGTGTTTCCACAACTGACACGGAAGATTGCATAACGGATTTGGTTACCGCAGGATTTTCTTCCACCACTACCAATTCCGTCATCTTACTAACGCTTTCTGTACGGTTCTCGACACACTGCTTCAGTTCTGAACGAAGCTGTTCAAACTGCTGCTTATTTTTCGAGACGATGTTTACAATGCGTGTATCGAATCTTTTTAACGCGGCTCGCATGACACGTTTTCTGACATGGAGTTCTTCCGCTATTTGTTGCGCCTTACCAGACGCCTTATGTGCCAAATTATCAACTCTTTGGTTGATATAAGACACTGCATCCTGCACCGGGTCGGTGTCAGAATGCATCTTTTTTCTGATCGACCATCAGCGATTGAATTAGTTCGTGCGAGTCTCTCGCCTCTTTCCGGATGTCAATAAACTTCCGTTCGTAACTTTTTCTGATCTTTGCGAGATTTTTCGAACCCAGCATTGCTTTCAAATTTGAGACCATTCAAAGCCACATTTAATTCGGATTTTAAATTCGCCGTTTCGGTTTTTAAAGCCACCAACCCTGCATTTGTTTCTGTTTGTAAGTCTGTCAACCCTGCATTTGTTTCTGTTTCTAAATCTGCTAACTGTGCATTGGTTTGCTTGATAACAATAGCGAGTTGCTTCAACGTAGCGAATATACTGTCAGACTCTTTGCCATTGTAATTTGTCACCATTTGGTGTAAATTTTGCCGTTCGCGTCTTTCATGTGACGTCTCACCGACTTCTGTGCATAGTGCTGACGCATTTACACATATTCTTTCCATAGGAAACTGTCCCGTTTAACTCAGAATTACAACATTTGGTTCAACGTACCAAAGTTTCACGGTCTCTGATTCTGTTTCTGAACCACTTGATCCGTCATCTGAGACACCGATCGCGAAACTGTCACCACTCCCTCTGCTTTGCCACTTCATGTGACCTGCGTACGATACATTTTGTTGTACTTCATTTTCTGTCCTATCGAGATCATCAGTTTGCCCTATATGCAATGATCTACGTCCTTCTGCTGTCTCAGACCGTATAACTAACTGCTGTCTTTCGCGATTTGAGGCAGATTGAGCTCTAGGTAATATGTAGTTATATGACCTAACACGTCTCAAAAAATATCACAGAAAGTCTCTTATGCCTTTAACACATCATTAGCAACGCCGTTCCCAGTTTGTGGGTATTCACACGAACTCAATGACGCCATCAATAACATCGTGTGCGCCAGAATGGTCATGCACAAGGTACTTTGACACAAAACACAAAATTTTTTCTTTACCCGTTAATACAAATTTTCTACTCCATGGTTCATAAATTTATAGTAATCTGACCACTATGTAGACACATACATTAAATAACCATGTCAGTTTTTGGTTAAAAAATTCTTAATACCAAATTTTGAATACTCTTACTAATTCTAGTAATTGTCATCCTGGCAGACCAGTCGCCATCCTGGCAGGGTCGCCGTTATCTAACACTCCACGCCTTTTCACATTTGTCAGACATCAGCCAAAACACCTGTCAGCGCATTAGCGTCTCTAGAATCAGTGACTGGGGTTAGGAGCAGACCCTTGTTCTCGGACAGAGTACATTGGAGTTTACCTCTGAAAACAGTTTGTTTAATTTCAGAGCTTTTGTCAAAGAAGTACATGAATTTACATAGATAGTGACGTGAGACTTACAGAACAGTTGTCAATATAACGCATTATGTCCTGTTTAGCCAAAATAACAAACACAGCAACATAAATTTAAATAGTAGGTTCTCTACTAGTTGAAGTTGGCCAACATTATGACAAATCATCTGATTCCGGTTCTAAGTTCGGTACTATTTAGGATAAACATTAAGTCTACAGGGGGTGGTTAGTTTTTGTGACAAGATGAGCAAAAGATTACTCAAGGTTGCTTGAGTTCACAGTGGACGCAAGCTGGTCCAACAACAAGTTTATGCCTTGCTAGCGGCATTTACCTTAGCTGCGATGAGCTGTCAGCTGCAGGGCTGCTCTCGCCCTCTGAAAATCCTACAAAAAAAACTAATCAGAATCTCTACTGATTTTACAGCAGAAACTGTACTATGTTTCTCGTTAGCCAAGAAAACATGCACTCATGCCTAGTCTGGAAATATGGCGATATACACGTGCATAGATGGAGCATCGTGTATACTACAGTGCCCTCTTAGTTCTCACAGGAACAATTCACTATGTGGCTGTTTCGTTTCTCCACTGTTGGAGCTCAACGATTCTTCAGCTAATTTCTAGTGGAATGTCCGCTGAAGTGAATGCAGTGCTCACACAAAATTCCTCTTTTGGCATAGTACAGAGCGTGATGCGCTCTATTCTACACTTGACACTGGTTCAGAGGATAGTCCCCGAAGTTTTTGGGCTTGTATCTTTCGTAGCGAACTGTCCCCCCCCCCCCCCCCCCATCTGCTTCTGCCAATCACAAAGGGCCTACCTTTAAACTGCATTGAAATTTCTCCCCTTTCTACTCCTTCTGACTTTACTCCAGACAATCGGGCACTTTGCGTCCACTCCTGACGCCTAAAAGTTACAGGCATACATCACGACTACACCATGGGCATCTCACATAATCAGCTGCATTGCTGGTCTGTTTGTATCCATCTGGAAATTCCCCAACGCAGTTGTCTAAAGAATTTCTCCATACCAAGCAGAACTTGCCCGCTACCTGCTCTCCTTGATGTATCGTCCATCACGTTCGTTGTCCCTTCCGCCACGGGTCACCAACCACTTTTTAAAAGTGTTCCATTGTACTCGGGCCATGAAGGCGCAACTCGTATCTGACCCCAAACTCCATCAGCTTTTTTCAACTTTTGCTCATTGAGATGCAGGCATTGGGTTCAGTTTGTTAATATCGTCGAATCGAGTGTCAGCTCTTTGCACTCCATACTGTGCATTATAATAGGCTAATCTGGTCATTATTGCTAAAATATGTCGGGTGACGTACTCATCTACTTATTATGACACATAAAATCTCTCATGTAAGGTCCGGAATTGACATTTATTGAATCTTCCACCATACAACCGGATGCTCCTATAATTACTAATGTACCCTTTCCCTCTTTATCCGATCTTACAAATAATTTAGGACTTTAACGTGGACTCCACATCATGTCGCAGTTGCTTCACATAAAGAAAAATATTTTCAGTACCTGTTTTTGAGCACAAGACCCGTGCAATCGCTGGAATTGCTCTTACCGACTGAACCACGATGCTGGTTGATATTGGATCGTTGTTTGTTGAAATAAGAGAATTAAATAGATGGTTCAGAGATATTTTCAGTTAATCATTAAAATTTATTATGTACTTGCACCACTGGTTCCGTTTAATGTAAATTTTGATTAATTCAAGCGATCGACCAGCTTTTAGTCAATTTAAATCCTTCCCTCACTTTTAATTGACGATTCAGCTGAGGGTAAATATATGTTAATCATACTGTATTGTATGACTCTAGACAGCTTTTCAAGACTCAAACGTTTATCATGTATCTAAGAAGACTCAAGCAACGAATGAAAACGTGTACAAAGGCTGGTATTCGAACCTGGATTTATCACTCACCGTGCAGATGCGCTAACCACTACACCAGCATTGCGTAGTGGGGTTGCATGACTGCAGAGTCTAACCTAGCATTCCTCCCTCCTCAATCCAAATTTCTGTTCACGTCTCAGCTCAATTGGTATTATTTCCGAAACTCGAACAACAAACTTGCAAAGGTACTTGGAACCATATAGTTTCACATGATTAAAGCATCTATGCTGTGTTTCAGTCAAGATGCCTCATTTCGTTCGATGCTGAGGTGGTATTCCAATACAGTAGGAGACCCTATGGAGCAGTGTTAGCGCATCTGCCTAGTTCGAATCCTGGGCTGGGCACAACAGTCTCGCCGCGTCAGCCGTGTTGTGCGGACGTGTGCTGGTTTCGCTGTGCTACGGCGTGGTAAGTCGCAGTGCCTCTTGCAGTGTCGCAGAAATTTCTACAATTATTTAAATCTGAAATTAGTACCGTGATGGCCCTACTTGAACAGAAAAGATAATTTGAAATAGTCGTTTGATCGTAATTACGCCTGACCCAAGCTACGTGAAATCGAACATTGGTTAGAGTAAGAGGTGAAACTTGATTCAGAGGATGTCATTGGAATGGTTCAAATGGCTCTGAGCACTATGGGACTTAACATCTGTGGTCATCAGTCCCCTAGAACGTAGAACTACTTAAACCTAACTAACCTAAGGACATCACACACATCCATGCCCGAGGCAGGATTCGAACCTGCGACCGTAGCGGTCACGCGGTTCAAGACTGAAGTGCGTAGAACCGCACGGCCACACCGGCCGGCTGTCATTGGAATGCATCTTTCGATAGTGAGCAGCGTTTTTTTCTGTCAAATTGAAGAATGCTAAATATTTGATTCTTGCGGAGGAATTATTAAGTTTAAACACTGCGACGGACACGTAGGTGAAGTCATAAAAACACATGCAGAAATTGGAATACGGTCGATCAGGATATTCGAACTGCCATTCGAAGTACAGCGGGAGAGATAAATGCAGTTACAGTACCGTACGGGAAAGTTCTCAGTAATGTTTCCGAACGGTGGTCCCACGCACGCAAATTCCAAGTGTTCAACTGAGTGAGACAATTAAAGGTCTTTGCACAAGCTTGTTCCATCGTTCATCAGCGTCTGTGGTTACCGACGCATCGTTATATACGACGGCCAACCGAGGACGTGCGCGGCGTTCGACTCTGCCGGCCACGTCCGCGCTGAGTGTTGACAGCGGCGAGTGGCGCAGCTGCCGGCTGGCGTGGCGCCGCGACCGCCGGCTATCGCTGCGCTGCCAACGACTTACGCTACGGCTGCCCGCCGCCAAGTCCTGACCCAAAGCCCTAATTTGAACACGGACAACCAGCTAACCCAAACAGAAGCCCAGAGTGCCGTCACTGACACGACAGAATAGAGACCACCCGAACCAAAGGAAATCGTCGCAGCTGTAACGGTTTCAACACAAAAGACCCCGAAAGATATTGGGAAACACAGCAAATTGTACGATTCGTGCGCTGTTGAAAATGACATTATTCAAGAAGTATCTCTGAAGGAGCAACCTCATAGTGAACCGAATTGTCTATTGAAACCGACATCCACAAAGAGCACGGGTGACGCTCTGACTCGCAACACCACCCTCTGAGATGATTTGAAGAATACTGAGAAAGACAACCTCAGACAGCAGCTGGTGAAACCCAAACGGCAAACACTATAACTGACCCCTGAAAAGATTCAAGAACTGGAACAAAACCACTCAGGTACCAAAAAATTTCGCAAAACACATCGAAGCGTACAGCATGACGTGGTAGACGTCGGAAAAACAGACATCCCAAACACGAATGAGGACGTACATTTGAACCTGTCCGCTCCAATAGAAGAACCGATGAAAACGGTTCACCGCCGTGGACCTGATAAGAGGACTGCGTGGTCTGATGACACTGAATGTGATTAGTAGTGCTACTGAATGACGCAAATGTATAAAATTGTCACGCTCAATGTAAATAGAATAGTTTCTAACGTTACAATCTCTGGAGAACTACTTATACGCCGCCGACATTGACAGAGCGATGATACAAGAGGTAATTACGACGTAAATAGCGGCTGTGTACGGATATAAGACAATCCTGAACATAGGCAATGAATGTGTCCAAAGACGGCACACCACGTACCGCAGAAACTGTGAATCTGGACGGACGGCCGCTGTGGCCGAGCGGTTCTAGCCGCTTTAGTCTGGAAACGTGCGACCGCTACGGTCGCAGGTTCTATTCCTGCCCCGGACATGGATGTGTGTGATGTCGTTAAGAAACTTAAGTTTAAGTAGTTCTAAGTTCTTGGGGACTGATGACCTCAGATGTTAAGTCCCATAGTGCTCAGAGCCATTCGAATCTGGACGAGGAATAACTGCAAAAATATATGATCTACCTCTTGTTAATGTACATGTTCCCTCCGGATCCAGCGGAAAACGAGCTAGCAGCAACCTGTTCCGGGATGAAATTGTCCCTTTAATCACGGATTCTCAAGTGCACACAAGTTTGGGTCGAGATTTTAACTGCTTGTTGGGTCCAGAAGATCAATTCCCGAACTTTAACTTTTGCGAGGAGCTATTGTTGTTAGCTAATGGCTGGCTGGCTCTGAGCACTATGGGACTCAACTGCTGAGGTCATTAGTCCCTAGAACTTAGAACTAGTTAAACCTAACTAACGTAAGGACATCACACACATCCATGCCCGAGGCAGGATTCGAACCTGCGACCGTAGCGGTCTCGCGGTTCCAGACTGCAGCGCCAGAACCGCGCGGCCACTTCGGCCTGTTAGCTAATGAACTAGATATGATACATACTTGGTGCCATCTTCGTCCGCACATCCGAGGATACACCTGCGTATCCAGTAATTCGGCAATCAGACTAGACATACTGTATGTAACGAAAAGCTTTATCCATAATGTAACTGACTGCGAAATTTGGCCCCTTAACTTCTCGGATCACTGTGCAATTCATATAACTGCGCAGCACACTAAACAAAATACATTCCTGGGAAGGGGCTGGGATGGAAGCTAAACGTGTAACTTTTGGAGGACGCAGAACCTAAACAAGTGATCCATGATGCATGGCAACGATGCCTTCGGACGCAATCCAGATAACACGCATCATGTGGTGGCTACAGTCTGCAAAACTGCAGATAAAAACGTGCGTCGCACAACGTGGTCGCATTAAAGCGCACTGGCGAAAACACACTTTGGAGTATCACTTCCTGTGCCTCTGCAAACTATATGACGACCCCATGGGATTAATAGCAAACAGCTCTCGAATAAAACGCACTAAAGAAAGAATCACAGCGTTGATACGACGATCTCTAGAGGGGGAAAAATTAGAGCGCCTTCTCCAGTTGAACTGGTGCAGGAAAATACGTCCATATATCACATGATCCGGGAAGCCAAGATAAGTAAACAAAAGTTACTCCATATTCTCGACGCTGAACAGGGGGACGAATACGATCAACAAGTCGCAATAAAAAGCTACGTGACGCAACAATTAAATATTTTTACGCCGAGTCGGCCACTGATTCGACGGCAGGTGAGCTGCTTTTATCCTACATTCAATCCACTGTCAGTCCAACTGACAATGCCGACCTTGTAGCCAATATAACCGATGGAGAAGTATTTACCGTAATCAAAGATTCGGCTAAAAAGAAATCGGCTGGTTTAGATGGCAAATCCATAGACCTATAAATTCAAAGAAAAACACACTATATTCAGTTCCTTTCAACAAACAGGTTCTTACCAACAACTGATGTAGCATATGAGCGGGAGTCATTAAATAAGGCAGAATGTCCCAAATTTTTGAGTGTACATATTGATGAAAACTTGTGCTGGAAGAAGCGTGTGAATGAGCATGTCAAACAATTAAGTTTAGCCATTTCTGCTCTTCGTATAATTGCTAATCTTGAAAAGAAACGAATGAACCTCGTAACTAATGTTGCATATTATCATTCATAAATGTACTACGGAGTAATTTTATGGGGTAACTGATCACTTATAAAGCAGTATGATTAATATGTGGTGTTGACCCACAGACGTCATGTAGAGTACCTCTTCAAGGAGCTACGAATTTTAACAGCGCCGTTACAAGACATACACTCGTAAATGAAGTTCGTCATAAGTAATAGAGTTTGAGAAGAACAGTGTTGTCCATATCTACAAAACTAGAGGAAAAATGGCCTTTATCACTCATTATTAAAGCTGTCGTAGGCCTAGAAAGGAGTTCAATATGATGCAACAAATATTTTTGAGCTTTTGGGCAGTTACATAAAATGTCTGACAGATAGGAAAGCAAATTTCAAATCTAACTTAATTTTTTTCTCCTAGAAAACTCCTGTTCCAGTTGAGAATTTCTACTTAAAACTGACAAGAAAAAAAAAAGATTTGTTTTTAACTGTTGTTCAATGAGTAGGACTAAAATAAATATGTTTTCATTAATGCCAATATCAATCACTTATACATACGCTATAAACTGACTCGTTTGACACGATTTAGATTAAAGAACTCTACAAATGATCTATAGAATATGTAACTAACTAATTGATTAACTGACTAACTTTGATCTTGTCGTGGTTGTAATTCTTGTGGAAGAACACGTGCCTGCTCTTCTTGCTACACTGTCCTGAGACCATCGTATTTCCACTCATTCTGCAGCCACTGCACTACAACCAGATGTGTGTGGGATTTGTCTTTATGACCCTCCCATGTCCCTCATGCTAATGATTCGATTTTCCTCAAAGTCCGAATGATCACGATAGGATGTCCTCTGGCCAGTTGCAGTAACCTTAGGCAAAGCCAGGAGCCATTGTGTACTCACATCGTTCTTCATCTATAAGGATGATTTTTTTTTTTTCAATACTGAAAATAAGCTCGTAGAGGATGAAATTTTAATGAGTATATCCCACAATCATAGAAAAACTGAAATACAATTTGGTAGTGTTCGGTCAACATGTAAACGGTGTAAAGCTTTTCATTTCCCTGTGTGTACTTTTTATTGTCTTATTGTAAAGTGATTTTCAAACCTACTGTTAAAGTTGGTCTACAAAATTTTTTTGAGGTTTATCTGTAGTGGAGGCAAATAGTACGAGCTCATTAGCAAAAGCATTAAACGTAAATTCTGAAATAGCAACAGCCGTAAAGCCTATGATACTAACTGTAGGCCGCCCGGAGTGGCCGTGCGGTTCTGTGCGCTACAGTCTGGAGCCGAGCGACCGCTACGGTCGCAGGTTCGAATCCGGCCTCGGTCATGGATGTGTGTGATGTCCTTAGGTTAGTTAGGTTTAATTAGTTCTAAGTTCTAGGCGACTGATGACCTCAGCAGTTAAGTCGCATAGTGCTCAGAGCCATTTTTGAACTAACTGTCGGATATTTGGCACTTCAGTGTACAGATAAATTAGTACGGTCGAGAACGGTGTTACTTGCAACTTGAAGGAGTCAGTTGTTTCTTATTTTTAGATGAGCGCCTGGCATATAAATTAAGAAACATCTTCGGCCTCGCAAACTTATTAGGTGAGCTACCTTCGTTAAGACGTCGCGTATCTCTAAGTTTTACTGGTGCAATGAAAATAAGAAAAAGGGGGGAAAATGAAAATTTACGCTCACGATGATCGCTCTCTGCCAGAAATTATAGCGCCGGTGCCTCACCCTTTGCAGCGTGGCTTATTTATGAATGTACGGCCGGAATGAGTTGCGCGTCTCGCCCGTTTAATGGCAGTCCGGTTGCGTAACAGGCCGCAGCGCCCAGCTGAGGACGCGGCCGGAGGCGACAGAGCGGCGTTAACTGTCGTGCGGCGAAGACACCCGGCCGTCCACAAGCCCAGGAGAGTAACCGCGGCGCCACACACAGCTCTTTACCGAAAGGCGAAGCCTCGATTAGTAAATAAAGCACAGTAAAATACTGCCGCTAACGACGAGGGCACTCGCTAGTTAACGTTTACGTCTCCTCCGCTTCTACACGGTGCACGCCGGCAGCCGAAATTTGTGTTATATTTTGGAGGAGAAGGGCAGTAAAACTGGGCTTCGGAGGGAAAGCGAGCAGTGCTGAGGCATAGCTGCGGTCCGGGCGCCACTATACTCACACAGCCACGCCGAGTCTCTCTCTCTCTGTGTATGTACACTCAGTCGCAAAAGTATTCGGACAGTGGGAAGTTACACAATGAGTACTCGAGAAACACTGACTATGAAACCCAAACATATTTATTAGCAATATACAGGGTGTTACAAAAAGGTACGGCCAAACTTTCAGAAAACATTCCTCACACACAAATAAAGAAAAGATGTTATGTGGACATGTGTCCGGAAACGCTTAATTTCCGTGTTAGAGCTCATTTTAGTTTCGTCAGTATGTACTGTACTTCCTCGATTCACCGCCATTATTTCATACGGGATACTCTACCTATGCTGCTAGAACATGTGCCTTTACAAGTATGACACAAAATGTGGTTCATGCACGGTGTAGCTCCTGCACATTTCAGTCGAAGTGTTCGTACGCTTCTCAACAACAGATTCGGTGACCGATGGATTGGTAGAGGCGGACCAATTCCATGGCCTCCACGCCCTCCTGACCTCAACCCTCTTGACTTTCATGTATGGGGGCATTTTAAAGCTCTTGGCTACGCAACCCCGGTACCAAATGTAGAGACTCTTCGTGCTCGTATTGTGGACGGATGTGATACAATACGCCATTCTCCAGGGCTGCATCAGCGCATCAGGGATTCCATGCGACGGGGGTGGATGCATGTACCCTCGCTAACGGAGGATATTTTGAACATTTCCTGTAACAAAGTGTTTGAAGTCACGCTGGTACGTTCTGTTGTTGTGTGTTTCCAGTGCATGATTAATGTGATTTGAAGAGAAGTAATAAAATGAGCTCTAACATGGAAAGTAAGCGTTTCCGGACACATGTCCACATAACATATTTTCTTTCTTTATGTGTGAGGAATGTTTCCTGAAAGTTTGGCCGTACCTTTTTGTAACACCCTGTATATGCGTAACAACATTAATTACCAAATAATTATTGTGTTATTTCGTTTCCAAAACATAAATAACAGAAAAATTAACAACAAAAATCAAACATCCTGCACACCCTGCTGCTACAAAAGTATTCAGACACTGTGCAATAAATGTTCATAAGTTGTACGACGAAAATGTTAATACTTTGTGGGTTCACCTATCATTTTCAATACCTCCTCCAATCTACTAGGCATACTTTCCACGAGCGTTTTCGTGAAATCTGGGCCTATATTTGCTCATTCTTGGCGCAGTTTCTCTTTCAAGGTCTCCTTCGTATAGATGTTGTCCGTGCGGAGGGTCCGTTTCAATTTATCTCACAAATGTTCGATTGGCTTAAGGTCTGGTGATTGGTGAGGGAGGTCCAATACTTTCGGGCAATTGAAGAGCAACGACATTTGTACAATATGCGCGGTATCCTTGGGATCATTATCCTGATGGCCGGCCGGAGTAGCCGTGCGGTTCTAGGCGCTACAGTCTGGAACCGCGAGACCGCTGCGGTCGCAGGTTCGAATCCTGCCTCGGGCATGGATGTGTGTGGTGTCCTTAGGTTAGTTAGGTTTAAGTAGTTCTAAGTTCTAGGGGACTGATGACCTTGCTACGGTCGCAGGTTCGAATCCTGCCTCGGGCATGGATGTGTCTGATGTCCTTAGGTTGGTTAGGTTTAAGTAGTTCTAAGTTCTAGGGGACTGATGACCACAGAAGTTGAGTCCCATAGTGCTCAGAGCCATTTGAACCATTTGAACTGATGACCTTAGAAGTTAAGTCCCATAGTGCTCAGAGCCATCATCCTGATAAAAATGAAAGTTGTTCGCAATACCTAGATGTCGTGCACTCTGCTTCAAATGTCCTCGCAGTATATTCAAATACGCTTCCTTGTTCATCGTATCATCAATGAACACTAAATCACCCACACCATTGCCGGACATGCATCCCCACACCATGATGCTCCCACTTCCAAACTTTACTGTTGGTTTGAGGTTCCTAGGATTCAGCTCTTCATTGGTTTCTCGCCACACGTTTGCCTTTCCGTCGCTTTGCCATAATGTAAATTTACATTCGTTGCAAAATATCACCCGATACCACCAAGCCTGATCGTATTCGCCGTATTCCCTCGCAAACTGCATACGTTTATTCTGGTTCACTGCATTTATGAATGCCTTTCGCCGTGCCACTCGACCATGGGACTGCGATCGTCGTAGTACTCTCCGCACGGTTTCGGGATGAACTTTTATACCAAGGTCTCCCTCCACCTCACTTGCAATTCGTGTGGCAGATATTTTCGGATTCTGTTGTACCTTTCGCACAATCACACGTTCATATCTCTGTGAAAATGTCCGTGGCCGTCCTGTACTGCAACGGAATTCCAATCGGTCTTCTTTCTCGAACAGTTTAATAATGTCCTGAACTGTACTTTTCTTCATGTTCACTATTGCGGCAATTTGCCTGCAGGCTTTCCCCTTCGCGTGATGATAAACGACAAGTTGCCTTTGCTCGAACGTAGAACACTTCCCTCTGCGTCCCATCGTCGACCTGCACAGGCTCGCCATATGTGTCCACTAATCATCGCTATCGTCTCGCGGAAATGTCGGACATACTGCAGTCGCTTCACCCTCTGTGCGTCTCGGAATGAACTATTCTCTCACATTGTCCGCCTTTGTCCGAATACTTTTGTTGCACCTTCCCATGCCGAATTCAGGAAATATTACGTAACAGACACATGTCCAACGACAATTCTTCGTATTTGACGCGTGTTTGACGTTGCGACATCGTACCCAGAGTCCCAAACACATTACGAAGTGCAATTTCTGTATTTGTTCATGCAGCAAACTACAAAATTATGCGCCATTACGTGCTGTCCGAATACTTATGCGACTGAGTGTATGTGTGTGTCTGTGTGCCCAGTGCTGCGCATGCACAGTAACCACGTGTTGTCTCTTGTCGGAGCTCCCCACTTCAAATTTAGTTACCGGCATAAACAGTCGTGGTCTCTTCTTGTGATAGAATTGCGCCACCGTCTTCCGTCGGCCAGTACTTGCCAAGAAAACAAAAATAACGGGCGAGAAACATGTGTGGCTGTGGAGTGAAGCGGGGGCGCACGGTCACCCGAGTTAACACGAAGCCTGGCGCCGGTTGACGTTGTTGCGATAGCTGGTGTCGCGGGGCGCCACCGTTTCGTCCGGGGTTTACAGCGATTGCTGTCGTGCCTAGCTAGCAGCCCTGCGTGGTGTCAACGCGAACGTCCTGTGTTCGTTTCCCAGTGACCTCTGCCCATTCTCCTCGCGTCTTCTCTTCGTCTCGAAAAGCTGCCGCACTCTCCGTGACGGCAAATGAGAAACAGCTTCCGTAAACAACCGAAGCTATTGATCAGCAGGTAGTTAAGGTGGACTGATAAACGTAATACGTTCCTGTTCCATTCATTTTTTAGTATGAAAGAATGAACATTTTTAGTTTGGCGCGATGCGTTTCGGCAACATACTGCCGTCATCAAGTCCCCACGTACAAGTTATACATTGTTTTGTATGATTGCATTTCCCACAACACCAAGTTTTTTTCGTGTAGTACATCGCCGTAAAAAGGTGTGGACATTAGTTAAGAAGCATCCGAGAAACTTAAAATGGATTTAAACAAAGGCTTTCTTTTTAAAAAATTAAAGTAAAAAATTTATGAATGTACATAAGCCAGTAAAGGTAATAGCTCAATAATTAATTACATTATGATTAAAAAAGAGCTAAATTCCTTTGTACACAAGGCATAAGAGTATACTGAAGAAGGGACAACTCTTACCACTTCTTGGTACTTTTAACAATGGGTCCCCTCTTTACATTGAAGAAGCTGAACACCGGACGGAAACCATTAGTTGCTGAAGTGTACGAAGTATATTTATTTCAATACGAAAAAAAAAAAATGTTCAAATGTGTGTGAAATCTTATGGGACTTAACTGCTAAGGTCATCAGACCCTAAGCTTACACACTACTTAACCTAAATTATCCTAACAACAAACACACACACCCATGCCCGAGGGAGGACTCGAACCTCCGCCGGGACCAGCCGCACAGTCTATGACTGCAGCGCCCGAGACCGCTCGGCTAATCCCGCGCGGCTCAAGACGAAAGCCTAAACAGATTTTTTTCAAAGAGGAACAGCAACTGATAGAAAGGGTGGCAATTAATGAAAGTGTAGAAAGGAGAAAAAGAGAACCAGAAGGACATTATGTTCAAGGATATGGGACGAAAATATCTAAAAAGCAGTAAAGCCTAAAGCCTTAATTCGAACGGTTACAAAACAAGTAAGTATTGCAGGAGGTACAAGGCGAAGCCAACCACATAAAGGGAGCAATCAGAGAGGTCTATAGTGGAATCTTGGGACAAGTTTATAATTAACGTAGTTAATATACATGGACAGCTGAAAGTATCATACAGTCTCATAGCTAAACAAAACGTACCAAGATAATGCTCTGCTGCAAGTAATTGACAAAGCTACTTGTTTCATTGTTGTGTTGGCAGAAGAGCCAACACCGTGTTACTAGGGGAGGCCGAAATGCACGCGTTTAAGCTCACGCAGGCTGGCGTGAGGAGGGAAGGACTATATTGAAGTGAGGTCTGGAACATGACAAGGAATTAGAATTCAGAAAGCGGACGTAATTAGTTTGATACTTAACTTTAATCCATTAATGAAGAACGTCGCCCTTGACGGTACATGAGTCACAATATTATCTGCTCAGAAGACATAGTAACTGAATATGGCGCCTTGCTACGTCGTAGCAAATGACGTAGCTGAAGGCTATGCTAAACTGTCGTCTCTGCAAATGAGAGCGTATGTATACAGTGAACGATCGCTAGCAAAGTCGGCTGTACAACAGGGGCGAGTGCTAGGAAGTCTCTAGACGAGACCTGCCGTGTGGCTGTGCTCGGTCTGCAATCACCGATAGTGGCGACACGCGGGTCCGACGTATACTAACGGACCGCGGCCGATTTAAAGGCTACCACCTAGCAAGTGTGGTGTCTGGCGGTGACACCACATTTATAATTACCAGAGCTTCATGGGAAAAAAAGAGCTAGCTATGCGACCAATACTTCGAAGTGATAAAGTGAAATTTACCAAGGAGGCGAGATAATCTAGGACGAGCTAAATGAAGCACTACGACAAATAAATAATGGAAAAGCCAAGGGACAGTACAGAATTAATACAGAGTTTAAGAAATATGGTGGGCCTATTCTTGAACTATACTCATTTAAGGTAATAAATACTCATTGCGAAACAAAAAAGTAGTACACTGAAGTGCCAAAAATCATAGGGTACAGATGTGCTCATATACAGGTGGCGGCAGTATAGCGTACACAAGATATAAAACAGCAGTGCATTGGCGGAGCTGTAATTTATCCTCAGGTGATTTATATGGAAATATTTCAGACGTGATTATGGCTGCACGACGAGAATTAACAGACTTTGAACGAGGAGTGTGTGACGTCCTCTAGCAAGACATTTGTAAAATCGAAGTAATAAATGTTTTATTATATTTCAATTTTGTATGAACAGTTATCGGTAATGTGGATACTATTAAAAAGGAAATAATTATTTTTCATTTTTATGTTTGTGTAATATTATGTATGATCATTTTGCAAATATCGTCTGTGGTCGGCGAGTGTGGAAATCGAAGCAGACAATGATAGTTAAAAATATAACAAAGATATATATTAGAATACTAAATTCCTTATAAATAGTGGAGATTTAGACATTAATCTCTCTGTCTTCTTGTAGCCGTGAATGTTGTCAGAGCCTGTGACGCTCTCTCGAACGCTTAGTTAGCTTTTTTTTTGTTTTTTTTTTTTTAATCGAGAAATACGCTATTGGATACTGATGTATAAAAAAGAAGTGTGTACTTTGAATTTTATGTTGATTTTGAATATCGAAATTGTTAAAAATGCTTGTAATAATTTGTAGCTATCATGCCCAGTATTTTGTTCCACATTTTTAGCCGTTTTTAGCGAATTTAGAATTTTCCGTGACGCAGTGCTGCGCCACGATCGCGGGAGCCGCTGCCGCGAAAAATTCAAACTATAATTGAATGAAAGCAGATTTCTCGCAACTAAGCGGGGAGGTAATGGTACATTAAAATTATTTCTTTCAGCTTCCCGGAGACGTCAGAGGAGAATTGTAGATTTTATTATTTTCAGACGGTCATGGGCAACTACTAGTACAATACCAGTGACGTAAATAATTTACGCAAATCAGAGTGTTAAAACTTTACTTGTGTGATGTCAAAGACTGCTGTGTTGAAATCTGGTCTGTATAGTAATATTAAAACCAATTTTCACTTTTAGTTTCATGCTCTCATGTTAGCCGTGGCAGTTAATAGCTTTCAAATATTAAAAAATTCACAGCAGGTTCTATGTTGGCAAACACTGCATACTGTAACTCCTGTGCGTATAACAAGAGTAACTTTCAGTGCGTGTCAGAGACGAAAGTAGAGGAAGACATGTTTAATTTTGTAATCAGTTACAGTAATGATACAGTGTTCCGTTTCTAACAAGCCAGATCAGAATTACAGGAACATAGTCTTGCAAATTAAAGATCGTATACTCACAGCAGGAAATCTTTTTGTGTAGTGGTATCCCCACATAATAGATCAGAGGGTACAAAGTAAAAATCTTCAAATACAGGGAGCAGTAGCGAGAACAGCATTTTATCTTTTCTGTTCACAACAACAATCAACATATAGTTTACTTAGTGTGTTATGCAACATAAACTGTATATAAAAGCAAAGTGATCGGGGATACGCAACAACTTGGCGCCCAGAAGCGTGGGGCTCGAATGAGCAGTAGCCACGAAAATGCACTAACAACTTTGTAGTTTTTCTTTCAGAAAAGGTAGTGTATGTATGTTTACTGATAAATGTACATATGTATTTGTAACAAACGCTATGTATTAATGTATGTGAAATTCTATCATGAAGCCTACACCACTGCTAGCGAAACGAACGAGTAGAACTCGATTCTAGAGAGAAATTGTAACAACAACATAGTCCTGGGGCAGCCGAACTCAGAACCATACAAATTAAAGATAAGACTACAGTGTAGTTGTCCTGTCACTAGAGTATGAATTTCAGTGAAGTCATCTCATGTCACTAGTGGTGTGTGTGTAGTTTAAGGATAGTTGTTTGTAACACGAAAGAGGTTGAGTGTAGATAGAACTTTTCATTGTGTGGTGTATTGTGTACAAGTTCATATACATTGTGTGCAACGAGTAAGTTGATATACACTGTATCCAACTTCGTAATCCATAAATATGGTCAAACTGCGTTGGCAACGCACAGGCCACATGGAGACTGAGGAACGGCTACCAACCAGTGCAGTAAACATAGAAGCGAGTGCTATAGACAGCACAAGCAATCTATTTGAGGAAATAGCCTGTGAAACTGTGGGGGCAGGGCACAGGAAATCGTGCCACCGTCCACCAGAGGCCAAGCAGACGTAGAAAAAGAAGTAATTCAATCACCACTAGAGTATGAACCAGATATTGGTAATCTGCCTGGTGGATACTTGATTCAGGCCATGTTAGCGCGCATGCTGAATTATCAGGCGAAGTTAGTGCAACATCAGGCTGAGCGGGACCGCCAGCAAGCGTGAAGCGACAAGCAATTGGAAGCCTTTTTCTGCCAGCAATCGGAAAAGGATGAAAAAATGAAAAAAGTTTCTTGCACAGAAAGCTGAGTGAGACCGCCAGCAAGCTGTGACCAACAAGTACACTACTGGCCATTAAAATTGCTACACCACGAAGATGTGCTACAGACGCGAAATTTAACCGACAGGAAGAAGATGCTATGATATGCAAATGATTAGCTTTCTGAGCATTCACACAAGGTTGGCGCCGGTGGCGACACCTACAACGTGATGACATGAGGAAAGTTTCCAACCGATTGCTCATACACAAACAGCAGCTGACCGGCGTTGCCTGGTGAAACGTTGTTGTGATGCCTCGTCCAAGGAGGAGAAATGCGTACCATCACGTTTCCGACTTTGATAAAGGTTGGATTGCAGCCTATCGCGATTGCGGTTTATCGTATTGCGTCATTGCTGCTCGCGTTGGTCGAGATCCAATGACTGTTAGCAGAATATGGAATCGGTGGGTTCAGGAGGGTAATACGGAACGCCGTGCTGGATCCCAATGACTTCGTATCACTAGCAGTCGAGATGACAAGCATCTTATCTGCATGGCTGTAAAGGATCGTTCAGCGACGTCTCGATCCCTGAGTCAACAGATGGGGACGTTTGCAAGACAACAACCATCTGCACGAACAGTTCTACGACGTTGGCAGCAGCATGGATTATCAGCTCGGAGACCATGTCTGCGGTTACCCTTGACGCTGCATCACAGACAGGAGTGCCTGCGATGGTGTACTCAACGACGAACCTGGGTGCACGAATGGCAAAACGTCATTTTTCCGGATGCATCCAGGTTCTGTTTACAGCATCATGATGGTCGCATCCGTGTTTAGCGACATCGCCGGGAACGCACATTGGAAGCGTGTATTCGTCATCGCCATACTGGCGTATCACCCGGCGTGGTGGTATGGGGTGCCTTTCGTTACACGTCTCGGTCACCTCTTTTTCGCACTGACGGCGCTTTCAACAGTGGACGTTACATTTCAGATGTGGACCCTTGGCTCTACCCTTCATTCGATCCCTGCCAAACCCTTCATTTCAGCAGGATAAAGCACGACCGCATGTTGGAGGTCCTGTACGGGGATTTCTGGATACAGAGAATGTTCGACTGCTGTCCTGGCCAGCACATTCTCCAGATCTCTCATCAATTGAAAACGTCTGGTCAATGGTGGCCGAGGAACTGGCTCGTCACAATAAGCCAGTCACTACTCTTGATGAACTGTGGTATCGTGTTGAAGCTACATGGCCAGCTGTACCGATACACGCCATCCAAGCTCTGTTTGACTCCCCAGGCGTATCAAGGCCGATATTACGGCCAAAGGTGGTTGTTCTGGGTACTGATTTCTCACGATCCATGCACCCAAATTGCGTGAAAATGTAATCACATGTCAGTATAATATATTTGTCCAATGAATACCCATTTTTCATCTGCATTTCTTCTCGGTGTACCAATTTTAATGGGCAGTAGTGTAGTACAGTCCTTAGAATCCATGCAAAAGGAGATAGCAAACATGAAACAAACATATGAGTCAATACCTAAGGCTGTACAGGAGCTGACTGGGCAAGTAAATAATCTACAGGTAGCGAACATTACCATTTAAGATGAAATGTGAATTTTAGCTAACCGAATCGAAAAATGAGAACTAGATTCTACACAGGCCGTCGAACACAAACTGAACTAACAGGCGACTAAAATTGAGGCTGAGTTTAATTATTGGTTAGAATCGAAAGAATTAAGAAGAAGATTAATTCAAAGGTGAAAGCACCATTTGACGATAAGAACGCTGAATCTTTTAGCGCTGTAATAAACAGCCAGGTACTAAGTGATCAAACAAATACTAAGGGATGATATTCCACATTGGGAGATGAACATAGTTAAGCGGATATCAGAATAGGAAAAAGGTTTAGCTGGTAGCAGCAAACGTCTAGAAAACGTAAGTGTGTCGCCAGTAACCAATGTTTTTGGTAACGAGCAGACATATGCGCAACGTAATAATGAGGAATCTTCGTGTGATAATGCGAAAAGCTACAGCTCCAGGTCAGAGCAGCCAGCCTATGCTCCAGGGGCAAATGCGTACAACTCAAAAATATTAGTCGAGGAAAGTTTAATTGAAAGTAGACAATTCCAGACTTTCACTATCGAACGAAAGTCCGTACAACCGATAGTGTTCATCAAAAGGAATATCTTGCCAAGTGCATTGAATGAAGCGCACAAAATACAGTATGTCGCGTCCTATATTCAGGATGACGCAGCATTGTGGGCTACTGACGTAGGGGAAAGCTGCATGACATATGATCAATTTGAGAAGACATATTTAGCGAAATATTGGTCGCCTTGCATGCAAGAGAGGCTTAGAAACGGTGTATAATCCTGAACCTTATTCGGCTCGTCTTGGGAACCTAAGACGATATTTTGAAAAAAAAAAATATGTACGAGACGCGCTATTGGGACGAGCCTATATCGTCGAGAGACATTACTAGGCTATTTAAATCTCATCTATCTACCCGCATTAAGGAAAAGTTGATACACATTCCCGAAAATGAAATGGAACATTTCCTGTCAGTACTAGATTCGATCGACCTAATCCAGGAAGACGTGAAGCCAGCGTGTGAACATGCAAGAAACAAGGTTCAGGACGAAAAACGATAGAAACATTAAAGCACCGAACCAAAACCATGGAAATGGTGGGGGCGGTGGCAAACGGCATGAATATCCGCGAGTAGTAGCAACAACAGAAATCAAAATTTTTGTGGTCAGGCGGCAAATAATAAAAAAAAATGTAGCCGGGGCCAACCGATAGAAAAATGCGCGAGGCCAATGGCACAGTAATTATAATGAAAATAACCGTAACTGGAATCATAATACCCGACCGAACCAAGACCGGAGAAATAATGAGAGGTATGATAACAGCAGACCACCGCAGCAAAACGAGTCTATCGCGCAGCCGTGGCGGTCTACAAATCAAAATGTGAATGTTATGGAGGTCACGGACAACAACAGTCCAAGCACCTCACACGAAAATAGTTCAACAAACTATAATCGGCCACGATATGCTCTCCGTCGATGGCCGTGGGGTGGAGTGAGAGCTCCACAAATGATAGTATACCTGGAATCAGCACGCTGCGTTACAATGACGGACTTAGTATGGAGCATGATCTCTTGACACAACCGCACGAAAGTGCAAATAATAATAATGAAGGCATACAAGCGATCATAGAAGCAAAACTCTATGATATTACTGTAAATACAATCACTGCCACAGGTGCCTCGGTCAGTGTGATGAGTGTAGAACCGTTTGAAGTACTTCGGAAGGGACGAAGTATACCGACCTTCCCAGTGAACAACAGCAAGGTGTCTGGAGCCATAAGCGCACAGAGCCAGTTAATTAAGCACCAGGTGCAGGTAGAAATTTGTAAAGACGGCGAAGCCATAGTGAGCTCGTTCCTCGTTGTTAAGGGTTTAAGGCTGGCCTGCATGCTGGGAGTAGATTTTCTCCGGCAGTGGGGACGCAGTTTTCGACCTCTCCGCAGGAAAGCTGAGCGTAATTAATAAAGGCAGAAGGGTTGAACTGTCAATGATGAGATCGAAAGAGGTGTTTGTTGTGGTATCACCGCCAGACACCACACTTGCTAGGTGGTAGCCTTTAAATCGGCCGCGGTCCGTTAGTGTACGTCGGACCCGCGTGTCGTCACTATCAGTGATTGCAGACCGAGCGCCGCCACACGGCAGGTCTAGAGAGACTTCCTAGCACTCGCTCAGTTGTACAACCGACTTTGCTAGCGATGGTTTACTGACAAAATACGCTCTCATTTGCCGAGACGATAGTTAGCATAGCCTTCAGCTACGTCATTTGCTACGACCTAGCAAGACGCCATTACCAGTTACTATTGATACTGAATCATGTACAGTCAAAAGCGACGCTCATCATTAATGGACTAAAGTTAAGTATTCCACCAGCTACGTCCGTTTTTCTAAATTCTAATTTCCTTGTCCTGTTCCAGACCTCACGCCAGCCTGCGTGAGCTAAAACGCGTGCCTTTCGGCTTCCTCTAATAACACGGTGTTGGCTCTCCTGCCAACCCACAACATTTGTGCCCTCTTGTAACTGGATAAACATCATGTGTAGAAACCTGTGTGTATTGCACTTACAAGGGAACCTTCCCATCGCACCCCCCTCAGATTTAGTCATAAGTTGGCACAGTGGATAGGCCGTGAAAAACTGAACACAGATCAATCGACAAAACTGGATGAAGTTGTGTGGAACTATAAAAAAATAAGCAAAATATACAAACTGAGTACTGCAATGTGCAACATAGGCAACATCAAGGAGAGTCTGAGCTCAGGAGCGCCGTGGTCCCGTGGGAAGCGTGAGCAGCTGCGGAACGTGAGAGCCTTAGTTCAAGTCTTCAGTCGAGTGAAAAGTTTTTATTTTCAGACAATTATTATCTGTCCATCCGTCTGTCCGATGCGGCTGTGAAACTGTTGCATTCATTTGTTGCAGTTTATGTGACAAACTCTTATGTTTTCATCACCTTTTTGGGAGTGATTATCACATCCACAAGAAAACCTAAATCGGGCAAGGTCGAAGAATCTTTTTACCCATTCGCCAAGTGTACAAGTTAGGTGGATCGACAACATATTCCTGTCATGTGACGCAAATGCCGTCACCACTGTCGTATATAATATATCAGACGTGTTTTCCTGTGGAGGAATCGGTTGACCTTGTGACCAAATGTTTTCGGTTCCCATTGGAGAGACACGCCCTTTCGTCTACTAATCGCACGGTTTTGCGGTGCGGTCGCAAAACACAGACACTAAACTTATTACAGTGAACAGAGACGTCAATCAACGAAAGGATAGATCATAACTTTGCGACAATAAAGAAAGTGAACTTTTCACTCGAGGGAAGACTTCGACCAAGGACCTCTCGTTTCGCAGCTACTCACGCTAACCACGGGACCACGGCGCTCCTGAAGTCACACTCTCCTTGATGTTGCTTATCTTGCACATGGACTACTCAGTTTGTATATTTTGCTTATTTTTGTCATAGTTCCACACAACTTCTTCCTGTTTTCTTGATTGATCTGTGTTCAGTTTTTCAAGGGCTGTCCACTGTGGCAACTTATAACTAAATCTGAGGGGGGGTGCGATTGGGAGGTTCCCTTGTTAGATAATAGTTAACCAACAACAGATCTTTACTATCCCATCACGGAAAGTAATGATTTTAAAGTAAATACAGATGCATTCCAGAGTAAAGTTCGGGAATCTGAAAGTTTAGGTCCTATGCAAAAACAACAGCTAACGCAACTTCTGTCAAAATATACACTGCTATTTTCTGAACGACCAGAAGTAATTAGGGGTAACAACTATCATATAGAGGTGACGACCCACAAAACGTACTGCCAAGCGTCTTACTCCATCCCACGGCCGAGAAGGAAGGCAGTGGCGAAAGAGATCCGAAAGACGGTAGAGTGGGATATCATCGAACCCTCTCTCTCACACAGTATAGTAACCGTCTTGTAGCAATTGCGAAAGCCAATGGGAAAATAAAAATCAAAGGACTATACCCACGCAGCCGGCCGGGGTGGCCGAGCGGTTCTAGGCGCTACCGTCTGAAATCACGCGACCGCTACGGTCGCAGGTTCGAATCCTGCCTCGGGCATGGATGTGTGTGATGTCCTTAGGTTAGTTATGTTTAAGTAGTTCTAAGTTCTATGGGACTGATGACCTTAGAAGTTAAGTCCCATAGTGCTCATGCCCATTTGAGCCATTTTGAACTATACCCACGCAAAGACGTGAAACTATTTGCACAATAAGTTGTAAATAGTAGCAGCAGGGAAATTTCATATTTGTGTCTTAGAATTTAAATGATTTTAGTTTTATGTATTAATTTGTGTATATTCAGTTTTGAACGTCAAGACAGTTAAGGAATATTTATGGTGTGAGCAAAGACTCAATACAAATTATAATAATTTGGTAGGTGAAGACATGCTTACAGACAGATTAGTATCGGTAAAAATACTTCATGCTCATCAAGCAGTGGACAATTTCTTGTTTAGAAAGCATTGAACAATTTCTTGAGTGACATCTTGGGTTGTCGGGTGTTCTGCCGGATATCAGCGCCGTACTTGCACGATATTTCGGTCACGTAGCTCGTAATCTTCATCAGGTGCGACCTGAGACTGCTGCTCGAGTGGATCTGGTCCAGTATTTATGCCTATGGCCTTCCCCCTCCACCAACGGCTGCAGGCGCTTCTTCTGTGGTCCGCGCCCATTCCCTGCCACCTGCTGGAGCTCCAGCCCACATTCTGCTGACTTCTCCTGGCAGCTATGAAACGAAGGGTTTACTATGTAGCATTTCCTTCATCATGGGGTCATCAAGGACGGTAGGTACTGTTCTTCTTTATTTTGGTGTGTATCAGAGGTGTGTGTGGGACAGTAGGTGGGAACTTCTAATTTCCAGAGATGAATGGAGGGGGGCATTGCCCTGGCAACGCGAAAGGTCGAGCAGTGCGAGGGGACGCCTATGCGGCCCGCGCTGTGGGTTTGGGTCCCCCAGTCGCCTGATGAGGGGGTTAATCGAAGACTCCAGCTTAGCATGAAATCGACGGGCGATGAATTGATGGCGCTGCACGACCTCCAGCTTGTTGGCGGCGTCATGTAGGTAGCGATGCGGGAAACGCGCAGGAACATGATAAATCCGACGCAGGATCTTGTTTTGCAGCGTCTGCAGCCGGTGAAGATAGGTGGGGGCTGCACCGCCCCAGACCTCACAGGCGTAGTCGAAAATCGGGCGAAGTTAGAGCCGGAAGATAAGGAGACCATTCGCTACAGATAAGGCGGAATGCTCATTTAACACAGGGTAGAGAGCACCCAGGTGGCAGTTGATTTTAGCCCGGACGTCTTCAATATGGAGCCTCCAAGTCAGCTTCTTGTCCAGGAGGACGCCAAGGTATTTCACCGTCACCTGCCATGGGAGGTCGGTATTGTAAAGTCGCAGCTGGCGGCGGGGCATCGACCTCTTCCACGTGAAAATGATGGCTTGCGTCTTAGCGGGATTGAAGCCGATACGCCATTTGGCAGCCCAGTCTTCCAAGGCGTTGCAGGCACTCTGTAGTCTGGGAACTAAGAACTCTGTCCACCGGCTGCGAGAGTAGATCACTGTGTCAACCGCATAGACGGCCTTCTCCACACGAGGCACCGTTGGAAGGTCAGACATGAAGATGGTGTACAACATGGGCCCAAGGACGGAGCCCTGGGGAACCCCTGCAGCAATGTGGCGTGCCGTGGAAAGCGCGTCACCCACCTTAACACAAAAGGAGCGGTCCCGAAGATAAGTGGCGATAAGCTTCACCAGGTGGACCAGGAAGCCGAAGCGGTGAAGTTTCCACAGCAGACCCTCATGCCATACGCTGTCGAAGGCCTTCTGAACATCAAGGAAGACAGCCCCACACAACTCCCGCCGGTTGAAAGCTGTGGTGATGTACTCTACCACACGAAGGACTTGCTGGGCGGTAGAGTGTCCGTGCCGAAAGCCAAATTGCTCTGGCGGCAGTATGGCTTGACGTTGAATGATCCGCTGGAGCCGTCGGAGGAGGAGGCGCTCGAATAATTTGCTCACATGCGGCAGGAGACTAATGGGGCGATAACTGGAGGGCGACGCCCTGTTTTTCCCTGGCTTAGGCACCGCGACGACAATGGAGTGCTTCCAGGCCCGGGGGTAGACTGCAGAGGTAAGCACCCAGTTGAAGAAGGTCGCCAGGTGGACGACCGCCGACCAGGGGAGGTGCTTCGGGATCCGGCCCGTGATGTCATCCTGGCCGGGAGCGTTTGATGCTGGAAGTTGCCGGACGCCTTCCAGGACTTCCTCTGGTGTGATGCTGGGGACTTGTCCGTCATCGTCGACATCGGCGGAGCAAAGGAGGGCAGCGACGTCGCCACAGATGGTATCAACACGCTGGGGGTCCACCCGATCCTGCAGGGGACGAAAATTCCGCTCGAACACTTCCGCTATCATGTTGGCTTTGTCTGCCGGGCTATACGCCGTCCGGCCATCGACTGAGAGGGGCGACATTCTGGAGCGCCGGTTCGTCAGCCGCCGGAGGGACTGCCAGCCTAAAGGATCCGGCGTGAAAAACCGAAGTTTGCTCGCCCAGAGCAGGTTGCGATGGTCAGCGATCCACACCTTTATATCACGACGTAACTGGTTGATCCGCCTCTTCAAGTCAACATCACGAGTGACCCGCCATTCCCGGTTTAATCTGTTGCGAGTGCGGATCGTATCGAGGATATGTTGCGGCAGATCAGGCGTCCGAAGAGCGGGAGGCCTCGACGGTGGGGTGGAGGCATGCAGCGCATCACGGATGGCATCCGTCCTGCTGCTATACACTATATTTTTTTTATTTACGTTACTTTCATTGGAATATGTCTACTAAACGAACTTTAAAGGAGATAAATGCCACTGTATCAAATATTCCTGTGCTGTACGTAGTAGGCTACTATGAGTATATTATAGATGTAAAGAAATGCATTTAACGAATGATTTCGCCATATTGTCTTGTGCTTTTGATTCGGTGAGTGTGTACTCCACTACTCCACTACTAGCCATTCAAAAGTCCCGCCCACAGTTTGGCAGAAAAATGGCCGCCGTATCGTCCGGTTGGCGACTCGCTCCCTATACACGCTCTCTACGCGAGCTGAGCCGGACCGTTCAGCTGTTGTGACGTGTTGCGGATGTCTCGTCCGTCATCAGCTGACTGGAGGAGGCACTGCACCCGATTGCTGCTTCTCCGCACAGATCTCCGTCCAAATACATGTAACAAACATTCCACCACAGTGTACTATCTTTACGGATATCAGCGTCGTACTTGCACGATATTTCGGTCACGTAGCTTCATCAGGTGTGACCTGAGACTGCTGCTCGAGTGGACCTGGTCCAGTATTTATGCCTATGGCCTTCCCCCTCCACCAACGGCTGTGGTCCGCGCCCATTCCCTGCGACCTGCTGGAGCGTTGCTGCTCCGTTTTCCATCCGCTGCGGTTCTAGGTGTTCCCTCTGCGGTCCGCGCCCACCAGTCCCACTTCTGGGTGTTCCATCTTCGGTTTGGTGTGCCTGGCAGTCCGTCAGGGGCTCGCTTCCCATCTCCATGTCTCTGGAGACGTGTTACTACTTCTTGTCACGTCTCCAAACTTTTTGCATGTCACAATGAAGGCTACTGTAATAACGACCACATATAACAAGAAAACTGCCGTATCCCTTCTACCCCACAGTAAGTAGGCCTATTAAAAACTGTCTTCAAGAGCACGTACAATTATTTACTACGAATAATGTTTCAGCAACCATGACAACTGCGGAAAACGTGCTTACAACTTGGCTGCGTCAACCGTCAGGCAAATAATACTGAAACCAAAATAATGCCTAGTGTTAGGGTGATTCGGAACGAAATAAAGTTTGACGCTATAAAGTCGAATGAGAATGGCACAACAATTACAGGAACTTTTCGTTTCCAGCAAGCACTGTCAGATCGCAAACGCTAATTACGTACTAAAAACGATATACAACTAAATCGAACGTGCATGCACAACGCATAACAAGTCTCTCAATAATTCAAATACCTTTTAATCGTTTCCAAAAGTCCTCTGAATTTCAATTCAACTCAAAAGCAAGGCGAACATAGGAAGCGCGAGACGTTTGGCAGAAAAAATGGCGCCAAAGCTAATCAATCAATCACGGGCAACTTCACCTATGGCCACTTTCTCTGTGTACAGGCTCTCTAAGCTCGCGACAGCGCAGGCGCCACCAACCGACACACCGTCGCTGCTACTGCGAGTACGAGGCCTCGTTCCCGACGGTCGCTGAGACATCGTGTTCCAGCCGACGCTCCGAGACACAACGTTTACCTCACCGCACCGCACGCACCGTCTAACGTCATCGTCAAAATTTCGGCGAACTTAAAACTTCAGTGTCGATGAACTAAACATCAGAATGATTCTTGTAATACCAACTTACGTCAAGTGACAAACACTTTCATTCATTCAAATCATGAACTCAGACTATGAACCTGTTAGACATTATTTTTTAGATGTTTTATTCATATCAGCAACACAAACATGTATGAGTACATTGCCACGTTAGAGTGTCTGTAATGAAGAATTGCAAGGCAAGGTCATAACACTGCTGTTGAATTATTTAATGATTAATATTACGCTTTCCCCAGAACATATAATTGACCATACCACTGATGTGAAATTTCATAAATATACGTTTTCGAAAAGGACCGAATTTTAACGTTTTTGACGAATAACTCTCGTCTTTTGCGCTTCGATTGTGAACACTTGACAAGTGTCGAACTTCATTCGTGAACCAAGCGAGATGACAGTGGCTCTGCGCAGTTTTCCGCGGTTTCCTGAACGCACACAGCCCGAATGGGGGAGCCAAAACTGCAGTGATCCTGGAACTAGGCATACGGTCAGCTCTCAAAGTGGAGGAGAGACATTCACTCCTCGGGAAAACATTGGAACGTGTAAATAGACTGCCGTGTGAAAAAGTGAATAAAGTAAACATTATGTACAAAACATAAAGTAATATACAGCGACTGAGTTGACTTCAATGGCATCATATTGACAAACATTTGCTAGTGTCAGTGATATGCTCCCAGGGGCCAATGTGACGTCTCCTGGCAAGACATTTGTAAAATCGGAGTAATATATGTGACAAAAAACATTAATCTGTGTTATTACATTTCATTTTTCTATGAACAGTTATCGATTATCTGGATACTATAAAAAAGGAAATAATTATTTTTCATTTTTATGTTTGTGTAGTACTATGTATGATCATTTTTCAAAGAACGTCTGTGGTCGGCGAGTGTGGGAACCGAAGCAGACAATGGCAATTAAAAATATAACAAAGATATATATTTGCATATTAACTTGCTTATAAATAGTGGAGGTTTAGACATTACTCTCTCTGTCTTCTGGTAGTCGTGAATATTGTAAGAGCCTGTGACGACCTCTCGAAAGCTTAGTTAGCTTTTTTTTTTGTTTTTTTTTTTAATCGAGAAATACGCTATTGGATACTGATATATAAAAAAGAAGTGTGTACTTTGAATTCCATGTTGATTTTGAATATAGAAATTGTTAAAAATGCTTGTAATAATTTGTAGCTAGCTTGCCCAGTATTTCATTCCACATTTTTAGCCGTTTTCAGCGAATTTAGAATTTTCCGTGACGTAGCGCTGCGTCGCGATCACGTTAGCCGCTGCCGCGGCAAATTCAAACTATAATTGAATGAAATCAGTTTTCCCGCAACTAAGCGGTCAGGTAGTGGTGCATTAAAATTATTTCTTTCAGCTTCACGGAGACCCCAGAGGATAACTGTAGATTTTATTATGTTATTTTCAGATGGTCATGGGCAACCGCTAGTAGAATATCAGTGACGTAAATAATTTACATAAATCAGAGAGTTAAAACTTTACTTGTGTGATATCAAAGACTGCTGTGTTGAAATCTGGTCTAAATAATAGTAGGAAAGTCAATTTTCATTTTTAGTTTCATGCTCTCGTGTTAGCCATGGCAGTTAATTGCTTTCAAATATTAAAAAAAAATCACTGCATCTTTTATGTTTGGCAAACACTGCATACTGTAACTCCTGTGCGTATAATAAGAGTAATTTTCAGTGCGTGTCAGAGACGAAAGTAGAGAAAGACATGTTTAATTTTGTAATCAGTTACAGTAATTATACAGTGTTCCGTTTCTAACAAGCCAGATCAGAATTATGAGAACATAGTCTTGCAAATGAAAGATCATACACTCAAAGCAGGAAATCTTGTAGTGTTGTGTGTACCCCCACATAACAGGTCAGTGGGTAAAAAATTAAAATTTTCAACTACAGAAACCAGTAGCGAGAACCACATTTTATCTTTTCTGTTCGCAACAATAATCAACATATAGTTTACTCAGTGTGCTATTCAACATAAACTTTATATTAAATCAAAATGCACGGGAATACGCAACAAAAAGTATATGTAGCTAGACGCGCGAGGTATTCCATTCCGAAATCTTGAGTGAATTTAATATCCAAAGATCTACAGTGTCAAGAGTGTGCCGAGAATACGAGACTTCAGGTATGACTTCTCACCACGGACAACGCTGTGGTCGATGGCCTTCACTTGACGACCGAGAGCAGTGGCGTTTGCGTTACGTTGTCAGTGCTAACCGACAAACGACTTTGCGTTAAATAACCACAGAAATCCATGTGGGACGACGACGAACCCATCCGTTAGGACAGTCCGCCGAAATCTGGAGTTAATGGGCTACGGCATCAGACGACCGACTGAGTGCCTTTGCTAACAGCGCAACATCGCCTGCATCGTTTCTCCCGGGCTCGTTTAATTATGAAGAAACATTATTTAAGACATAATAAAGCAAGTGAGGTCTGTCTGCTTGTATCGATTGCAGTCTGTAGATAGTAACTCGGGTTCGTTTTCCCTCTGGTTGCCGGACGGCGCCCTTGTGCCGCATCTTTTGGTTTTGAAATATTTGCGAGGTGGGTGAATGGTCGAATGGGCAGTCATCGGGGGACGGGGAGGATGGAGGTCGTTTGTAGCAAACATGTTTGTCACAGGCCGGTGGTCGGTGTCTTGACCTAGCAGCGCGGAGAGAACAGTTGCGACGGGAACTACTTAATCAGCTGATTCCAGGGCTCAGGACGGGTACCTCTTTCCTGTCGCATGGCCATATTGTGTGGTCTAGTATAGCGGCGTTAGCGGGCTCTGCTGTTACTGTCCTGCCCCGCATGATGCTTCCCTGAGTTGCGAATTTGTGCATTGCGGGAAGTTTAACCACAATAAAGTGGTCTGTATCGCTTATAAAAACTGTTTGAGCCTGCCCACTTCTGCGTTCGCTGAATACTCTGTGTGGTGTCACCGCCAGACACCACACTTGCTAGGTGGTAGCCTTTAAATCGGCCGCGGTCCGTTAGTATACGTCGAACCCGCGTGTCGCCACTATCAGTGATTGCAGACCGAGCGCCGCCACACGGCCGGTGTAGAGAGACTTCCTAGAATTCGCCCCAGTTGTACAGCCGACTTTGCTAGCGATGGTTCACTGACAAAATACGCTCTCATTTGCCGAGACGATAGTTGGCATAGCCTTCAGCTACGTCATTTGCTACGACCTAGCAAAGCGCCATTACCAGTTACAATTGATGCTGTAAAACATGTACCGTCTAGAGCGATGTTCACCATTTACGGATTAAAGTTAAGTATTCCAACAGCTACGTCCTTTTTTGCTAAAGTCTAACTTCCTTGTCCTGTTCCAGACCACACGCCAGCCTGCGTGAGCTAAAACGCGTGGCTTTCGGCTTCCTCTCATAGAGGGTTGGCTCTCTTGCCAATCCACAACACTCTGTACTGCTTTTTTGAAAAGTAGCTTATTTGTAATCCCCAGATATGACGGTTGTGATGATACTTTTTTATTGTTTCGTTTTAATAGTGTTTCTCCTTGCCAAATGATGCTTAACATTATTACTGTCACCTCTGTACAAGTGGTGGGACGGTCGCAGGTGCCGTCATGAACATTTATGATTAATGTACTCTTTTAATTATGTTTTAGATTCTGATGTGAGCAGGTCTATTATTATATCTGGTGCACTGCCGGATAGCTGTTAAATTTTCTCTGTTGGCTCCCTTGGGTGTAAAAAGGCGACATCGTTTACCTGATTTTTGGACTCTGGTTGCTTCTGCGAGCCGTCTTGTGCTGGTAAACTATGTGGTCTAAAGTATCCGGACACCTGGCGGAAAATGACTTACAAGTTCGTGGTGCCCTCCACTGGTAATGCTGGAATTCATTATGATGTTGGCCGAACCTTAGCCTTGATTACAGCTTCCACTCTCGCAGACGCACGTACAATCAGGTGCTGTAAGGTTTCTTGGGGAATGGTCTCTCTTTCCTCCCGGATTGCTGAACTGAGGAATGTTATCGAAGTCGTTCGGTGGGGCCTGGCACGAATTTGGCCTTCTATAGGATTCAGGTCAGGACAGTGTGCAGCGCGGTCCACTACAGGGATGTTATTATAGTGTATCCACTCTGCCACAGGCCGTGTATTATCAACAGCTGCTCGATCGTGTTGAAAGATGCATTCGCCATCCCCGAATTGCTCTTCAACAATGGGAAGCAAGAAGCTGCTTAAAACATCAATGTAGGCCTGTGCTGTGATAGTGCCACTCAAAACAACAAGAGGTGCACGTCGCCTCCATGAAAAACACGTCCACGCCATAACACCAACGCCTCCGAGTTTTACTGTTGGCACTACACGCGCTGGCGGATGACGTTCACTGGGCATTCGTCGTACCCACACCCTGCCATCGGATCGCCACATTGTGTACCGTGATTCGTCACTCCAAACAATATTTTTCCAGTGTTCAATCGTCCAATATTTACGCTCCTTACATCAAGCGAGGCGTCGTTTGGCATTTACCGGCGTGATGTGTGGCTTATGAGCAGCCGCTCGACCATGAAATCCAAGTTTTCTCACCTCCCGCCTAACTATCATCGTACTCGCTGTGGATCCTGATGCAGTTTGGAATTCCTATGTAATTATCTGGATAGGTGTCTGCCTATTACACCTTACGACCCTCTTCAACTGTTGGCGGTCTCTGTCAGTCACCAGACGAGGTCGCTCTGTACACTTTTGTGCTGTACGTTTCCACTTCACTATCACATCGGAAACAGTGGACCTATGTGTGGTGTCACCGCCAGACACCACACTTGCTAGGTGGTAGCTTAAATCGGCCGCGGTCCATGTAGTACATGTCGGACCCACGTGTCGCCACTGTGATCGCAGACCTAGCGCCACCACCAAGGCAGGTCTCGTGATACGAGAGTGGACTCGCCCCAGTTGTACGAGAACCTAGCTACCGACCAGATGTACGAAGCCTTTCTCTCTCATCAGCCGAGAGACAGAATAGCCATCCGCTAAGTTAATGGCTACGAACTAGCAAGGCGCCATTTGTATCAGTGCCTATAGCTTACGAGTATTCAAGAGAGATGTATTCCAAGGACTAATAAAAAGATAAGTAATAAGCATCTACCTACTTTGCTTCTTATTCATTTATAAGTTCTCATGTTCCAGACTTCACGCCCGTCTGCTTTAGCCGTGCGTGCCCTATCGGCTACAGCGTTAGTCTAGAGTTCATTTTCAGCCATCTCTACTTCACGGTGTCGGCCCAGCTACCGACACAACACTATGGATGTTTAGGAGTGTACAAATCTCGCGTATAGACGTATCACACAAGTGACACCCAGTCACCAGACCACGTTCGAAGTCCGTGAGTTCCACGGAGCTCCTCGTTCTGCTCTCTCACGATGTCTGATGACAACTGAGGTCGCTGATATGGAGTACCTGGCAGTACGTGGCAGCAAAATGCACCTAATATGAACAACGTATGTTTTGGGGATGTCCGGATACTTCTGATCAGATAGTGCATCTGGCCTTATATTATTAATACAGCATTTCAGCTAAGAAGGGAAATTCAGATGGTTATTTAAAATCTATTTGAACTATGTTTGTAGTTTGGGTATGTTAATAAGGTTATTCTTGTTTCTTGCCAGTGTTGAAATTGTACTATTCCTGAAATTCTTAGTTTAATCTGTTAATCAGCCTTTGCCATAGCTATTGCACTTTATTCTGGATTGCTTGTTTAGCCGCTATTTGCTGATAGTGTTTTATCGTACTAATTGTTTCTTGGCGTCATCTTGACATATGACACCTATTTTACGAGCGTCCTGTGCTGTTGCTTGATGGCCAGCTGTTGTTTCTGCATTCTATTCGTGCAATTGGTCCAGACAGAAAAGGTTGAGCAAACCGGCGGCATGGTATTACTGGACAGTATTTGGGATTCGCTGCTGCCCCCACTCTGTGTGAAGCACCTCCACGGCACGGTGACTGCTGTTTAAGTTTTTACTTCTCTGGTTGGAGGGGGGGGGGGGCGGGTTAAATCTGTTTAGAGTTGACTTATTTTTACCTTTAGGCCTGAATCCTTTTTGGTTTGTGCCCTTTTTGTATCAAGTTTTCCCTAGTCAGCTGGGCCTTGTGCTGGCCCTTGTGTCGTTTAGATTCATTAGCTCTCTCGAAAGACCGTGTATGATTTGATTTGTAATTTAAAACCGTTTTGTTAGCTTGGAAATTTAAATCTGTTTAACCATTGTTGCCTTTTACTAAATTCATGCTAATATTGTTACATTTGACCTGAAAAATTTTGGTCTGTATTTTAAAACCATACTGTTTGCTTGGGACATCTAAACTCTTTAAACATTTTACCTGTTACTAAATTTGTGTTTGTCACTGTTAATTTGACAATCAAAAAATCTGATTTGTAATTTCTGTTAGCTTGGGGTATTTAAATTTGCTTATAGATTTTACCGGTTACTCAATTTATGCTTGTTGTTGTTACATTTGAACCTCAAGAATTATGCATTAAATTTGTCAGGACCGCTTTAAATCTTGCGGTCTATAATTTAAAACCGTTGTATTAGACCGGGATCATTTTTCTATTTATAAAAAAGTATTTCACTTTTATTGCTTTTTTAAGAAAGGAAAATTGTTAATTAAATATGAATCACTTGAGAAATAACCTGGGCCCTAGCCATTCCACGAATTGATGTTAACTGGCTCACTGAGGCACATTTGGTAGCAGAGCGTATTTTCGATCCACAGACTTCTGGATTACGAGTCCAGCATGCACTCACTGGTGCAACCGACAGTTACTGAGACAAAAGGAGGAAAAGTGTGTTGTCATAAGCCAGTGATGGCTGTCTTGACTAATTCCCTCTATGGGGATCATTTCAATCGGAAAGACTTCAGCTGTTTCCACTCTCTGAAGGCGCACCTCTTTCCTTTTGACAACCCGGGCCGTGTGATCTAGTTTGACGGCATTAGCAGGCCCTCTTGTTACTGACCTGCTCTACGGAGTCTTCTATGAACTTTGAATTTGTGCTTTCCAGGAAACTTCTATCCGCCGTACTGTGGTCTGTTTCATTTGTAGAAATTGTCTAAGCCTGCCCACTTCTGTGCGAAAAATAATTGTCATTTGCAGGTGTCACTTTGTGGTGATAGTTTTTTATTGTCTGGTGTTAATAACGTTTCTCTTTCCCAAATGAAGCCTAACATTATTATTGTCACCAACTGAGCAACTGTTGGGAGTGTACTGACGATCGCAGAAGCTATATTAGTGTTGCTATGAACATTTACGATTAATACGCTCTTTTTTTGTATGTTTATTATGATCTGGCCAGATCTATTAGTGAAGTGCGTGCATTGCTGAAGAGCAGTGAAATTCTGTGTTGGCAGCCTTGGGTGTTGTAAGGCGAGATGCCTTACATGATACTTGCAGCTTTATTGGGCTTGTGGTCCATCTGATACTGGCACCTGAACTTGTATTACTAAAAGAACCAGCATTTCAATTTATGATGGAAGTTCAGATAGTTATTTAAAATCTACATGAACTATGTTGGAACTGTCGTCTTGTTAGTACACTTATTCGTGGTTCTCACCAGTGCTTCAATTGCGCTTCTTGAAATTCTTATTTTAATCTGTTAATTGACGCTTGCTGGTTGTTGTATCTTATTCTGGATTGCCTGTTCTGGCAGCTATTTACTGAAAGTGTGTTATCATACTAATTGTCCTGTTGGTTTTTCTAGGCACCTTTCCGTCGCGTGCAGCTTATTTTACGATCGCCCTGCTATTGTCTCATGGGTCAGTTGCTGTTTCTGCGGTCTGTGTGCAATTATTCTGGCCGGTCCAGGACGAGCCCACCCGCGGACCGATGTTACTGAACCGTATTTGGGATTCACTGGTACTGTTATCTTGTGTGAAGCAGCACTATGGCATGGTGAATGCTGTACAAGTTTTTTTTCTTCTCTGGTTCACGAGTACCTAAATCCTTTCAGAGTTTCTGTATTTTTGTCTTTTGGCTTTGATCCCATTTCCTACCGTGCCATTCCCATATCAAATTTTCGTTGAGAAGCCAGGCCACTTACTGGCCCTTTAATTACTTAAATTTGTCAGCTTTCTCAAATGACAATGGTAAATTTTGATTTGTAATTTAAAAGTATTCTGTAAGTTTCGAGATGTAAATTTGTGTAAGCTTTCTCCCCATTGCTAAATTGGTTCTAGTCGTAGTTACATTTTTAAAAACATGTTTTAAATTTGTCAGCTGTTTAAGGTACTATGTAAAATTGTAGTCTATTATTTAAAACAACTCTGTTAGCTTAGACATTTAAATTGTTTAAATATCTTACCCGTTGCAAAATTTGTGCTAGTCATCGTTACATTTGACCTTCAAAGATTTGGTCTGTGATTGAAAACCATTCTGTTGGCTTGGGACATTTAAATTGGTTTCAACATTTTACCTGTACTAAATTTGTGCTAGTAGTTGTTACATTTGACCTTCAATTATTTTTGCTTTAAGTTTGCCAGATCTCTTAATATATCTTGTTAAACTTTGGTTCTAGAACTATTGTTACTCTTTTACCATTTTGATACCTTGTATTTGTAATTAAAAGCCATTGTGTTAGCCATGTACTATTTTGCTATCACTGTGTTTCACTATTGTTGTTTCCTTTCTTAATTGTTTAATAAATGTGATTTTACTATCTCTGTGCTTTACTCTGTCGTTTCTTTTTCTTAAATTGGTTAATAAATGTAAATCATTTGTCAAAAAATTAATGATGTAATAACCTGGGTCCTAATTCCTCCATGAGTACCTAATGGTTAAGGGGTAGGGGGTGGAGTTTTGTCTTCCCTTATATCACTCATTGTTTGAAATTTGAATTGCCGTAATCATTATTTTCTTGTTTCTAAATTTTACCACGTATGTTACAGGGAAACACAAGTGGACGGAGCGCAGAGGTTGCCTTGACCTGACCTGTTTAAAATGGGAACAGCTTCAGTGGAGGCCAAGTTACAACAGTAGGTCGGGGGGCGCGTCGCAGCAAGGTTGTGCGCATCGTTGCGCAGTCCTTTTCAGTAGCGAGGTAGGTGCAGGTATTTCCTCTTGCGCATCCGCTTTGGGCGAACTGCATCGCAATATTCAGTTTTTTGAGGGCAGTTAACCCACTGGACACAGATATGTAGGGTTTAGGCCCATCTCTTTCATTGGAAAGCATCTTCATCTTATTAGGGAACAGGAATCAATTGCTCGGTCAGGTGAAGGAGTTACAAGTTACCCCACGCACTCTGGATTAAGATCGGGAAGCGAGTGCTACAAAGGATAGTAGCCCTATTGCGAGTCAGTTGGATCAGGCTATCAAGGGCATAAAAATTCAGGTTTTGAAGAGGCTTGTTTGCTAAGATACCAAATCCGATTACGCATTTGCTTCAGGGTATTTTGGAACTATCCATGTATCAGTTGGCCCAGGTTGAGATATTTTGGTTGACTGTTTTGAACTCCATGTTGACGCTTTACAAATTTCATATTTTGTTATACTTCGTTTATTGTATCCCTTGACTCGAGCGCTGTAGAGTGACGTGTTTTCCGAAGTACTTCAGAGCCATGACATCTTGAGTGACTTGGGGGAAGGTGGGGGGGGGGGGGGGTCGTATAATACAACTGAAGTTACTGCCCTACGTTGGAAATGAATTGGGGCGTCAACATTATTGGCGGGTGCAAGCACCTACTGGGACGTTAGTCAAGTATATCGGACACGTCCGCACATCTGTCGCAACTTTACACATAATAGTCACGGAACATGATAGTGTTTCAAACATTTTGCAAGGAATGAAGCCGGAAGATCGTTCACGGATTACCTTCGCGCGAAATCCCACCACCTTTCTTGAGTTGAGTGCATTGTTTTCGTCTATGGAGGCTTTCAGATTCGCCGACGAGCAGCATGACTGAGGTGAAGGGCTAGACTCCACACCCCGATTCAGAGTTAATAAGACCTGTGATTCGCCCCCTAATTCTTCGGGTCGCCGAGGTTGCTTCCGAGGTTGGGGAGGGGATTACTTCCTGCGAATTCACACATATTCCACGTCCCTAAGGGACAACGCAAGGTTTACGGACCAGTTGCTGATCATATGGCGCTTAATCAAAAGCTCATTCTGGAATCTGTGTCTCTTCCTTGCCTGAACAATTGTTTGTGCTTGTTACTTCACGGTACTTGAGCTGAAAAATCTATTACCAGATGTTGTTTATCGAGGATTCTAAGCATTTTGCACCGATTGCAACTTATATGATTTCAATCTGGTGCGCTTTGGATTATCTGCTGGGGTCGCTGTGCAGTCTCGCCTATTCTGAGCGACCCTAAGTTCAACTGCGTCTATAACTATATTGTTCTTGTATATTGCCATTCATTTGACCAACATTTGTCGTCTCAAGGACGTGTTGTTACAGCTTTCGGCAGCTGAAATAACCGTTAAGCCGACTAAGGTTGCACTGGATAAGCATCAATTTTCTTTCTTGGGTCATCTTGTGTCGAGCGATTAGGGATTAGAACAGATCAGATCGTTAGGCGTTTTCCTCCCCCGAGGAATAAGGTTTGGTCCTAATTTTCCTCAGATCGCTGACCCTCTTAATAGTTTGCGTATAAAGGGAGAGACTTTTGATTGGTAGGAGAGCCGGTAGGCTGTTTTTGAGGCAATGAAAATCGCCTGAAGCAGTCCTCCAGTCTTGGCCACGTCGGACGTCGAGAAAAGCTTCATTGTCCAGACTGACGCATCTAATACTGGAGTTTCGGCTGTGCTCTTGCAGGAATTCCCGGTAAAAGGCGCCCATCCCTAACGTCTCTAAGAGATTAACTGCCGCTGAATTAACGTAGTGTGGGGACTTGTCCGTTGTCTTCCCCTTGATAAATTTAAATTCTATCTCGAGCACAGGGAGTTTGGTTTGGAGACGGGCAGCCAAACCTTAAGATGGGTCTTAGGGCGTACTAGAAAGACAAATAGGATCGCTATAAGGGCGATACGAATATCCGAATTCCTCTTTAGAATTCGGAACATCAAGGGGTCTGACAATCAGGTGGCCGACGCATTTGGTCGCATGTTCGAGGAAAGCACCAAAGGAAGAGGTGTCACTCCTGTTTGTGGTATCTTGGGCGGGGTACCGGAGCTTGCTACCAACTTTACGTCTAAAACAGGGCCAGGACCCCTTTTTGGGAAGCATTAAATAACGTATGCTTAGGGACATGGCTGCCAACGAGGGGAATAAAGCCGAAGTGAACTCAGTGTGCATACGGGGTGGAGTCATTCCAGACGTGGAAAGGGTCCCTCCGGATGCCGTGAAGAGCACAGCGTGCAGCCAACTGCGGGTGGCGGCTGACGTCGGTACCAATAATGTGTGTCATTTTGGATCAGAAGAGATTCTCTCTGATTTCGAGCGGCGAACAGAAGTGATAAAGGCTGCCGTCTTGCTTCCGAGATGAAAACAGAGCTCACCATTTGCAGCACAGCTCACAGTACCGATTGCCGACCTTTGGCAAAGAAACAAGTGGATGATCTGAATCAAAGACTCAGACGGTTCTGCCAGCGTGTAGGTTGGAGATTCCTCAACTTTCGCCATAAGGTTCCGCTGAATAGTTCAGGAGTCCACTATACGCAGGAGGCAGTTACACGGGTAGCATGGGGGTATGTAGCGTGGACTGGGCGGATTTGTACGTTAGAGGGTCTTGGGGAAACAAAAAAAAAAAAAAAAACCCTTCAGCTTCAAAGTGTGCATGTCAAACATAGGAAGAACGTAGATACAGGAACTATCTGTACAACAGTTTGTAAACTGTAGTAGGTGTTATGGGAAAGTACCAGAGCTCCAATTGCTAATAGGAAGCACTGATGCTCAAATCGTTTTATGAACTGAATGCTGGCTAAAGCCGGAGAAAAGTTCAACCGAAATTTTTGGAACACAAACTACCACCAACTTAGACAGAAGTGATAACGCTTTCTGCAGGACCTGACCATCATTTTGCAGGACAATTCTCACGCACGTACAGTGCAAGCTGTTACTGATTTGTTTGCCTGAAGGGGCTGGTAAGTGCTATACCACCTACTGCACTCCCCTAACTTAAGCCCTCGTGAGTTCAACTTGACTTCTAAACTGAAGGAAACACTTCACGGCATTCGCTTCAGAACTGCTACAAATTCGATGGGCAATAGACCGCGCCGCTCGGACTGTCAACACAACTAACACAACTGGCACTGTTAAGAGTATCCTCCGACTTCCACAACGCTGGCAACGGCTTATACACAATGCTGGTGACTACTTTGAAGGTCAGTAAAACGTTGAAACACGTATCTATTTTGTACTAGCTGTAAATAAATAGTTGCCACTATTAAAGTTTCAACCCTCGTATACATTTCCTCACGGATTCTGCGGAGAACCTCCTTATTCCGTAGCAGTCCACTCAATTTTCAACTTTCTTTTGTAGCATCTCAAAAGAGTCGATTCTCTTCTTTTCCGGTTTTCCCACAGTCTGTGTTTCACTACCAGACGATGCTGTGCTAAAAACGTACGTTCTCAGAAATTTCTTCATCAAATTAACGGCTGTGTTTGACACTAACAGATTTCTCTTGGGCAGGAAAGCCCTTTTAGCGAGTGCTAGTCTGGTTTTATTTCCCCCCTTTCTCAGTGCGTCGAGGGTTATTTTGCTGTCTTCATAGCAAGATTCCTTAACTTCGTCTACCTAGAGATCGGAATCCTGTTGTTAAGTTTTTCAATGTTCTCATTTCTGCCATTGCTCATTACTTTCGTCTTTCATCAATTTACTCTCAATCCATATTCTGTACTTATTAGACTATTCATTCCGTTCAACACATCCTGTAAATCTTCTTCACTTTCACTGAGGACAACAATGTCATCAACAAGTACTCTCACACTTACCGTTCCACTTCGAGTTTTAATTCCACTCTTGAACCTTTCTTTTATTTCTGTCATTGCTTCTGCGACGTATAGACTCAAAAGTATGGGCGAAAGACTACACCCACGTCTTACACCATTTTTAATTCGAGCACTTCGTTTTTGGTCTTCCACTCTGATTTTTCAATCTTGGTTCTTGTATATGGTGTATCTTACCTGTCTTTCCCCATATATTACCCCCCAGAACTGCCAATTTGTCATGACTGAACTATTTTTCTGGGTCGACAAATCCTACGAAGGTGTCTCGATGTTTCTTCAGTCTTGCTTCCATTGTCAACCGCAAGGTAAGAACTGCCTCTCCCGTGGCCCTACCTCTGCTAAGCGAAAACTAATCGTCATCTAACAAATCTTCAATTTTATATTCCATTCTTCTGTATATTATTCTTGTCAGAAGTTTGATGCAAGAGCCTCTTAAGCTGGCTGCGAGATAATTCTCCTACTTGTCGGCTCTTTCAGTCTTCGACATTATGAGGATAACGTTTTTCCGAAAGTCAGTTGGTACATCGCCATACTCATACATGCTAAAACCAACGTGTGTGGCTTTAGAAATTCTGATGAAATGTTATCCATCCATTCTGCGTTATTTGATATAAGGCTTCTAAGGCTCTTTTAAACTCTAACTCCAACACACACCCCTTCTATATCGAATTCCATTTCTTCTTTTATCACGTCGTCAGACACATCCTCTTCCTCATAGTGGTCTTCAACGTACTCTTTCCAACTATCCGCTCGCTCTTCTGCATTTAACAAAGGAATTGTCATTGCACTCAAAATCTGACCGCCCTTGCTTTTAGTTTCATCGAAGATTGTTTCCACTTTTCTATACGTTGAGTCATTCCTTACGACCACTATTTATTTTTCGATTTCTCCGTATTTTCCGTGTAGCCAATTCGCCTTAGCTTGCCTGTACTTCCTATTTGTTTCATTCCTAAGTGTGTAATTCAGAAATACAGGTCATATTGGCATTTACCTGAACATTTTTGTACTTCCTTCTTTCATCGATCAACTTAAGTATTTCTTCTGTTATCCATGATTTCTTCGCAGATACCTTCTTTGTGCCTATTATTTTCTTTCCAACTTCCTTGATTTCGCTTTTTAGAGATGTTCCTTCCTCTCCATCTGTACAGCCTACTGAGCTATTCCTTATCGCACTGTCTATGGTTTGAGAGAAATACAAGCGTACCTCTTCATATCTTAGTACTTCCGTATCCCACTTCTTTGCGCATGGATTCCTCCTAACTAGTCTCTTAACCTCCCTTCCTCTAGTTCTTCATCTTCTGCTTTCGCCGTCAGCACGTATATGTGAACTATCGCTGTCGGTGTTGGTTTGCTGTCAATTCTGATGAGAACAATCTTACCACTGAATTTTCCACAGTAACTCTCTCTCCGCCCTACCTTCCTACTCAGAACGAATCGTACTTCCGTTATACTATTTTCTGCCGTTGTTGATATTATCCTACACCCATCTGACCAGAGGTCATTGTCTTCTTTCCATTTCATTTCACTGATCCCCACTATATATAGATTGTGCATTAGCATTTCGCTTTTCTATTTTTGTAGTTTCCCTGCCAGGTTCAGGCTTTTGGAATTCCACCCACCGACGCGTAGAAGATTATCCTTTCGTTGTTATTCAGTCTTTTTCCATGGTCACTTTCCCCAGAAATCCTAATGGGGGCTAGTCCGGAATCTTTTGCCAGTGGAGAGATCATCATGACCCTTTTCAATTCCCGGCGGGTCAGGGATTTTCACCTGCTCGAGACGACTGGGTGTTTGTGTTGTCCTCATCATTTCACCATCATTCATGTAAGCTGTGATATTGGGCCTCAGGTTGAGAATTTGTACGGGCGCTCATAACCGCACAATTGAGCACCCCACAAAAAAAAAAAAAAAAAAAAAAAAAAAATTCAATTACAAGCCACATGTTCTGTGAATGCACGTTATGTGCCTTTAACGCAATGGCTTCTGCATCGTCATGCCGTTGATCATTGCTGATTCTTCCGTCTTTACGGCCAGCTTCCCACCCAAAGAGCAAGAGTGCCCTAAACCTCTATCTGCTTCTCCGTCCTCTTTTTCTTGTTTAATGTTATATATAAGCAGAATGAATACATATGGGAAAAACAATTTGTCTAATGGTTTCAATTCCCTGATATCGTAGTTAAAACTGACTGCGAGAAAGGAAACGAAACCGCTAATTTTACAGCAGTACACAACATTTTTTCTCGCAGTCATATATATAATTCCCTAAAAGTACATTGAAACGGAAATAGGCTAAAGTTGAAGTAAATTAGTTAAGAACTTTCCTAGAGATAAAGCTTACGACCATCTGAATGTTTATTAGAACACTGTGTAAAAACTTAAAGCGACTGAGTCAAGATCATTTCGAGATGTTTGGTAACAACGTTTCCCCTTTATTTAGTATATATTGATGTCTATACGACCATCTGAATGTTTATTAGAACACTGTGTAAAAACTTAAAGCGACTGAGTCAAGATCATTTCGAGATGTTTGGTAACAACGTTTCCCCTTTATTTAGTATATATTGATGTCTATATTTTTGAAAAAATATATAGCTTATGTACATCTTAGTGTTTAGTAGAGCATCATGTAAAAATCTGAAATAAATCAGTTGAGAAACTTCTAAGATTTTTCGAAACAAAATTAAACAACTTCCCGTCTGTATATAGTGGTATAGAACATACAACAGTTTTGGCTTACTCTGTCGTAGGACCTCTAGTGCAACGTAAACTAAACAGAAAAACAAGACCATATACTTGCCTTCTCCGTACGAAGTATTACATTAGTTATGAACTAAATGTGCATGTAATAGACGTATTCCAAACCATCATTTTTTCTGCAAGTACGTCAGTATGAGAACACTTTCCTTCAGTACGAACATCCTATATTCCTGTTTTTTATCCGGAATTTTTCCATATTTTCCACACTTTTCAATATTTTCCAGATTTTCAGAATTCAGAACGTACAAACAACTATTATTTACGAAATACTGGCGCTTAGTGATTTAGGCTGATGTCTAACAAAAAAATTCTTATGTTTTGGAGGTGTAATATGTATGGTCAGTGTTGTGTGTGTGTGTGTGTGTGTGTGTGTGTGTGTGTGTGTGTGTGTGTGTGTGTGTGTGCTTGTGTGTGTGAGGGACGAAACTAAAAAAATGTAATAAATTAATATTTTGGGAGTTACATAGAGTGTTTAATGCTGTTGCACATGCTACAATTATGTTTCTGCAGAAACAGAAGTGAATAAACATACCTTATTGTCGTACCATTTAACCAGGAAGCTATTTAACAGAGCATTTTTATATGATTACTTTTTAATTGCAAATTCCTGCCTACAGGAAAATTAAAGAGACTTTTGGAGAAAAGAGAACCACTTGTATGAATATCAAGAGCTCAGATGGAAACCCAGTTCTAAGCAAAGAAGGGAAAGCAGAAAGGTGGAAGGAGTACATAGAGGGTCTATACAAGGGCGATGTACTTGAGGAAAATATTATGGAAATGGAAGAGAATGTAGATGAAGATGAAATGGGAGATATGATACTGCATGAAGTGTTTGACAGATCACTGAGAGACCTAAGCCGAAACAAGGCCCCGGGAGTAGACAACATTCCATTAGAACTATTGATAGCCTTGGGAGAGCCAGTCCCAACAAAACTCTACCATCTGGTGAGCAAGATGTATGAGACAGGCGAAATACCCTCAGACTTCAAGAAGAATGTAATAATTCCAATCCTAAAGAAAGCAGGTTTTGATTGATGTGAAAATTACCGAACTATCAGTTCAATAAGTCACGGCTGCAAAATACTAACAGGAATTCTCTACAGACGAATGGGAAAACTGGTAGAAGCCGACCTCTGGGAAGATCAGTTTGGATTCAATAGAAATGTTGCAACACGTGAGGCAATACTGACCCTACGACTTGGAAAGGAAAACCTACGTTTCTAGCATTTGTTGACTCAGAGAAAGCTTTTGACAAAATTGACTGTAATACTCTCTTTCAAATTCTGAAGGTGGCAGGGGTACAATACAGGAAGCGAAAGGCTATTTACAATTTGTACAGAAACCAGATGGCAGTTATAAGAGTCGAGGGGCATGAAAGGGAAGCAGTGGTTGGGAGGGGAGTGAGACAGGGTTGTAGCCTATCCCTGAAGTTGTATATTGACCAAGCAGTAAAGGAAACAAAAGAAAAATTCGGAGTAGGAATTAAAATCCATGGAGAAGAAAAAAATACTTTGAGGTTCACCGATGACATTGCAATTCTGTCAGAGACACCAAAGAAACTGGAAGAGCAGTTGAATGGAATGGACAGTGTCTGGAAGGGAGGATATAACATGAACATCAACAAAAGCAAAACGAGGATAATGGAATGTAGTCAAGTTAACTCGGGTGATGCTGAAAGTATTAGATTACAAAAGGAGACACTTAAAGTAGTAAATCAGTTTTGCTATTTGGGGAGCAAAATAACTAATGATGGTCGATGCAGAGAGGATATAAAATGTAGACTGGCAATGGCAAGGAAAGCGTTTGTGAAAAAGAGAAATTTGTTAACATCGAGTATAGATTTAATTGTCAGGAAGTCATTTCTGAAAGTATTTGTATGGAGTCGCCATCTATGGAAGTGAAACATGGACGATAAATAGTTTGGACAAGAAGAGAATAGAAGCTTTCGAAATGTGGTGCTACAGAAGAATGCTGAAGATTAGATGGGTAGATCACTTAACTAATGAGGAGGTATTGAATAGAATCTGGGACTAGAAGAAGGGATCGGTTGGTAGGATATGTTCTGAGGAATCAGGGGATCACCAATTTAGTATTGGAGGGCAGCGAGGAGGGTAAAAATCGTAGAGGGAGACTAAAAGAGGAATACACTACGCAGATTCAGAAGGATGTAGGTTGCAATAGGTACTGGAAGCTTGCACAGGATAGAGTAGCATGGAGAGCTACATCAAACCAGTCTCTGGACTGAAGACCACAACAACAAATAAATGTTAATGCATGTCTCTCATGTCTGAAATAGATTTTGAAGTAGTATGAAATGCTGTTTGCCACAGTAGTGGTACTGAATTATTACCACAACACTTAGAATAATGTGTGGTTAACCTGCTAAAGAAACTTCTTGCAATACGTTAAAATTGTATTCTTACTGACACCCGCTACCCCAGTGGTGCTACATATATGCTTTCGTTTTAACTCGATATCGTTATTAGGGACTGATTTAAGCCAATTACACACACTGACTCTTATTACTAAGACTTGGAGAATATTACCTCTTGTAAAGTCGGTCCTCATTCGGTAGTATCTAAATTTGACTATAATGTGGAGAAAAATGTTCTGGATTGAGAGCCCAGCTTTAATATAACACCTCCGTATCATCATCTTTTAATAGATTCAGGCAGTCTTCCTCAGAGTCAAACAGAAACAATCTTTTCCATAGTTATAGCTAGAAGGTTAAAAGTGAATTTTCTCGCTAATTTCTTCCCTCTTCTCGTTTCCACAGTACTGAAGTACTGCTCAAGTGTAGCGGAAATGATAGATTCGTCATGACATCGGGTTTCTACAATACTCCCTCATATGCAGTGTCGCTTCTCACTTGCATATCTAACGCCGCCAGGTTCTGTCGCAAATATGATGCGGTTTTCTAATAGTGTCTGTCAGTGGTAGCAGGCTGAGAATTATTACTGATATGAGTGCTAATGGCGTCATATGTATATACTTTCCTTCGATGCAGTGCACACAGATTCAGTTTAGTGTTGCGCTCAAGTTCGCTCTGGAGTGCTACACCTGATGTTCTGTAGGGCACAAAAAAAGTTTTTAACTCAATGGGAGACGGCCTATATCAACATAAGGATGTATTATCTACCAATTTCACGTTTGGACACTAAAATTACAATTCTTTAATGTTGCTCACTGTAGGCAATGATGTGGTTGCTATAGATGGTTTGTGTGCTAACAGAAGCAGTTATTTCTCCATACAATAAACCTCGGTACAACATCAAGTCGCTACTAGTGTAGTGGAGTGTACAGTGGAAGATGACCCTGGTGAGCAAATTTCACATCGCGAAGCATCTGTTGACAGATGATACGGTGCCGAAAGTTATACGTATAGCTCTCGGCAAGAAATCAAATGCGTCTTTTCAACCCTGCGAAAGGCTGTCCAAATCAACAAACAGTGGTATGTCTATCAGTTCTACGTTTTAGCACTCAAAGTAATGATTCATTTATTTTTGACAGCTTCTTCAAAGAAAGTGTCAAGAACACAATGTAATCACATTAACGATTAACCTACCTAGATAATGTCTCTACACAGAATGTCGAAGTTTGGTGTCTCACTTTCACAAGGAACAGTCAGATCCTTTGCACGTATATACAATTACAAAACACTTTTGAAAACTCTAGCAATAGACCTCTAATGCAACATGGCATGTGGATTTTTTCTATATTTTCCAACTTTTTCATACATTCAATGTTTTCCCACATTTTAATTGAAAATGTACAAGAATGTTTGTGCTCTTATTGCTTACCCAACCTAGTTTCTTTTCAATCCAACAGTGATTTGAATTCCCCCACCGAGCTTGAGAGAATCTACAAAGTGTTTACAAGGTCACTTGTTCCAATTCTTCTCTCAAATTTAAATCGAGAAGAAAAAATAACATCAACCAACAAGCAATACTTACTACCAAACACAACCAGTACACGATAAAACACATGGATTGCTTTGGAAGTTAAGTGACAACTTTAGCTACCTGAAATACAATTTTTACTGAGTCTTACAAAGACAGTCTACCTTCATAACCACCTAACAAAGATGACATTCGTTTGCACTTTGTGGAATATTGATAAAGTAGGACACGGTCCAAGCACAACTGTCGGAACATCACATACGCAGTATGTTACTGGTCAGTTACATCACGCATGATGTTTCCTGTTTTGAGAGAACGAAATATCTCAAACTACGCTTCGATTTACAAAACGGAAAAATGCATGCTACCCAGTGATGGCAATGTTACCTCAATACCCTACCTTCAAAAGGAGGAGGCCGGAGGTTACTTCTAAATCTTAAATGGGAATATCGGATTTTTGTTGTAGACTTGGATTGTTAGGGAAAGAAATGCGAAACTTTCATAGCAACCCTTTTGTCGTTGTGCATTAGACGGCGCTATAATCGATAAATAATGCAGTTGAGTTAAAAAACTGTGTCATCTCGACAAAAATGCATTGGACCAAAAAGAAACACGGACGTGTTCAGTAATTGTGAAAAAAGCTTGATGGAGGTGTATCTTCTGGACTCTTACCAACCGAGGTGCTCATTTTACATACGTTCTCTCACCTCTCAACAACGGGGTTCATATTTGTAAGAATTATTTCACAGTAAGTGCTCAAAAATGTCGCCGCTCACTTCTATGCACACATTTGTCCAGACGTCGAATGATTCGACACAGCTGAGAAGTGTTTCTTACGTAATCTGCTGGCATGCTTCGGTGTTAGCCGATCATTTTATCACTCGTTTTTGGCACTTCATTATAAACTTCACTCTACAAAAGTCAGGCGATCTTGCGAGCGAAGAGACTGGACCGCCTCTTGTAATCCACCAATGGTTTTACATGCGATCTAGTACTTCCCATGCTGCTAAAGAATAATGTGATGGACAAGCATCACGTTGCAACTGCGTTGCTTGTCCCAGGTCCAAGGGAAGGTCTGCAAACAATACTGAATGATCGTGCTTCAAGAATGTTTGATATTTATCACAATTTATGGTGCCACTTGTAAACACTCTACAGCGTTCCAAAGATGCCGGAGTCCTCTTGTGTGAGGGTGACTTATAATTTCTCTGACTGTTTATTTCCTTCGAGTTTTTTCATTATTTAATCACTTGTCATAACAAAATGATGAACAGAAAAATCAGTTAAAAAGTCTGTCATATTCCAATTGTCCTAGTATGCGGTACGGGTAAGAGGTATTCGAGTTATAGAACGATGACATCAATTACATGGTTTAAGAGGAAGTTATAAGGCCTCCATAGTGCTGCTCTCCGCTACCAGAACAGAAACTCGGGTTTGATTTTCATTTTTCGATCTTCGTGCGGAAAGTGTACATGTGAGAGTAGGTTGGCATCATCCAGACTGCCGGTACTACCTTTCACAAAATAGCTTTGGCACATGTATTTCGCGGAATTGTAGCGTACAATTCAGAACGGACTTTATATGTCAACACAATGTGTAATGTAATGAGCGTATGGCATTGGTGGCTGGGGGCCCCTCGCGGGGCGGTTCGGCCGCCGCTCCACAAGTTCTTTAACGCCATTACGGCGACTTGCGAGTGAATGAGGATGAAATGATGATGAAAGACACGCAACACCCAGAGATCTCGAGGCAGAGAAAATCCCTGACCCCGCCGGGAATCGAACCCGGGACCCCGTGCGCGGGAAGCGAGAACGCTACCGCAAGACCACGAGCAGCGGACAATACAAAATGTATAACACCGAAACTGGTAGCTTCAATTCTGTTTCGGTCTTGTGCGACCTCTTGGGGAGTATCACGACTTCGGTCGCTTTGAAGCTTTCCCCGCACTGACGGCAAAAAATCCACCATTCAATACGTAACTTAATTGATGCACCTCAAGACTAAAACTAAATACTGCACACGAGAGAAGTGTGACATTTAAATTATTAGTTAAATGAACATATCATAATGTGAATAGAAGCTACACAGGTGGGCAGAATTTAGAGATGAAAGTAACTTCCGCATATTGTGTGACTGTCAAGTAACATAGCTCGATTAAACCTGGACTATATATAGACGAACTGCTACAGTATAGCTCTGTACAGTACAGAAGGAAATACGCAATGAGATGAACAGAAATGACACTTTTATTCAAAGACAATAGTTACACTGAAGCCGCCGCGACTCGTGATGGTCTCCTGTACATCACAAATGGCGCGACATGGTTCTCAGCAGGATGTGTGATCACCACGGGAGGTAACGAATGCTTTGCAGCGTGCTTCCATGCTGATCACAAGACTGATAAGTTCTCGTGGTAATGGTTTCCAGTTCTCTACCAGCACGGTTGCAAACTGCTGAACGGTCCTTGACGCATGTGGATGTGCTGCAGTGCGTATCCCCAGTGCATTCCACAGTTGCTCGATGGGATTTAAGTCAGGGGAACGTTGTGGTGTGCGTACACTAAGACCTTCAGTACACACACCATCAGATTATTTGACTTGTCGCTCTAACGAAGTAGGCGAGTGTGAGCAATATGTCTCGTGGTCTTATCGTGGCGTGTTTATCTTCTGCCTTTAGGTCAGACGATAGAAATGCCACTTGCACGCTTAGAGTAGCAGATTGACGGTAACCAACTTTAAACAGAACTTGATTAATTTTCACACACATTTATTAAAATAATAAGAAGCATAAAAATTACTTAACTTGGTTCTGGATGCTATTTACACTTGGCAATCTGAAGTTCCTTTGGTATTGGTACGTTAATCTTATTCTCACAAATATCTCTGATACTTGACAAAAGTGTCTATACATTTATCTTCATGGCTATGTACAGGAATATGGTAATCTTATTAGGCGCAGACTGAAAGCTGACTATAGGCTGGTACAGACGAATGTAGAACTCGTACAGACTGGTACAGACTAATCGGAGGTCTGTACACTCGTTATAATACCTAGCGTGGTCATGTATCGCTGTGCAAGTGTGATCCACGACGAGAAAAGGTTCTACGTTAGCAGCAATCTCATTGGCTGCGTTACATATTAATACGTGGATCGGCGGAAGCAGAATTTGGTCCGTCTCTATGGCAGCGCCATCTCGTAGTGCGGAGATGGACGAGCGCTGCATCTACGCTGTTGTGCTTAGCGGGGCGCACTCTAGTGGGAAAGTTGGGTACACGCTGACTACATGGAACTATGTACACAACAAACGTGCAGGCCAGTCCAAAGCCAAATATTTTATCACTCTGTGTTCAAAGTCAGTACAATGTTCCATGGTGAATTATGAATTCCCACCCATCACCAAATGAGAGTATGTCAAGCTCTGACGAACATGATCGTTTTGGTGGTCAGAGTATTGTGGTGATGGAAGCATAATGCTGCAAGAACATACTGATCTCCAAATTTTTAAACACGGTATACTCAGTGGTCAACGTTATTGTGACATTCACAAAAGGCAGTGTCCTGACAGCTTGATTCGTTGTGTGTGTGTGTGTGTGTGTGTGTGTGTGAATCCCTATAGGACCAAACTGCTGAGGTCACCGGTCCCTAGACTTACACAATACTAAACCTAACTCAAAGTAACTTATGCTAAGAACAACACACGCACCGATGCCCGAGGGAGGACTTGAACCTCCGGCAGGAGGGGCCGCACAGTCCGTGACATGGCGCCTCAGACCGTGAGTCCACTCCGTGTGGCGCCTGATTCATTACCGCTACGGATGGAAACCTGAACTTTGGAATGGGTGTTTATCTCATACATAGATGTCTTTTCAGAAGGGATTTTTGAAAATCCCACCCCTAAGGGGTGTGAAACAGAGGATGGCTGTTTTTTTTTTTTAAATATGTGTCTGTTAAGGCAATTTAGAAGCTAGATCTACAACAATTATTTGGTTTCTCGCTCAGAAATAAAGAAATACGTGTTTCTGAATGTTTGGAAATTTAAATCCTGCAGGGGGTGAAATGATGGGTTATTTTTTATTTATTTATTTATTTTTTAATTTTTTGGGAATAAGTCATTATTACAGGGCTACTAAAACTATCTATAAAGATTGCTATTTGACTTTTAGGCTACAAATAATGTTTCAGTAGTTTTGGAAATTCAACCCCCTTAGGGAGTGAAATAGGGGATCAGAAGTTTTATGAAATTATTTTGTTATGAAAGCATTTTCGAAGTTAAATCTATGAAAATTTGTATTTGGCTTCTCTGTTACAAATTTTAAAAAAATATGTTTCATAATTTTAGTAAATTTAATGCTAAAGGGGTGTAATACCGGACGAAAAATTTAAGAAAATATTCCCATATATCAAAATCGCTTAAAGCTAAATCTGTGAGCACTGGTGTTTCACTTCTCGATTAGACCTAAAGAAACATGTGTTAGAGAATGAAAGTTTCTATGGAAATGGCCTTAAAAATGGAAAAGGCATGATAAACGAAAACCTTAGACTCCAGCTATGACAATTGCTTTCTAGTCGGAAGAACATTCGCAAAAGATCATACTTCCATGACCTTAGTATGAAAAGTTTAGATGATGTTGTAACTTGTAAACAATATAAAAATTCAATTAAATACACAACTGGCCATTAAAATTGCTACACCACGAAGATGACGTGCTACAGACGCGAAATTTAACTCACAGGAAGAAGATGCTGTGAAATGCAAATGATTAGCTTTTCAGAGCATTCACACAAGGCTGGCGCCGGTGGCGACACCTACAACGTGCTGACGTGAGGAAAGTTTCCAACCGATTTCTCATACACAAACAGCAGTTGACCGGCGTTGCCTGGTGAAACGTTGTTGTGATGCATCGTGTAAGGAGGAGAAATGCGTACCATCACGTTTCCGACTTTGATAAAGGTCGGATTGTAGCCTATCGCGATTGCGGTTTATCGTATCGCGTCATTGCTCCTCGTGTTGGTCGAGATCCAATGACTGTTAGCAGAATTTGGAATCGGTGGGTTCAGGAGGGTAATACGGAACGCCGTGATGGATCCCAACAGCCTCGTACCACTAGCAGTCGAGATGACAGGCATCTTATTCGCATGGCTGTAACGGATCGGGCAGCCACGTCTCGATCCCTGAGTTAACAGATGGGGACATTTGCAACACAACAACCATCTGCACGAACAGTTCGACGACGTTTGCAGCAGCATGGACTATCAGCTCGGAGACGGTGGCTGCGGTTACCCTTGACGCTGCATCACAGACAGGAGCGTCTGCCATGGTGGACTCAACGACGAACCAGGGTGCACGAATGGTAAAACGTAATTTTTTCGGATGAATCCAGGTTCTGTTTACAGCATCATGATGGTCACATCCGTGTTTGACGACATCGCGCTGAACGCACATTGGAAGCGTATCACCTGGCGTGATGGTATGGGGTGCCTTTGGTTACACGTCTCGGTCACCTCTTGTTCGCATTGACGGCACTTGGAACAGTGGACGTTACATTTCAGATGTGTTAGGACCCGTGGCTCTACCCTTCATTCGATCCCTGTGAAACCCAACATTTCAGCATGATAATGCTCGACCACATGTTGTAGGTCCTGTACGGGCCTTTCTGGATACAGAGAATGTTTGACTGCGGTATTGACTAGCACATTCTCCAGATCTCTCACCAACTGAAAATGTCTCGTCAATGGTGGCCGAGCAACTGGCTCGTCACAATACGCCAGTTCACTATTCTTGATGAACTGTGGTATCGTGTTGAAGCTGCATGGGAAGCTGTACCTGTGCACGCCATCCAAGCTCTGTTTGACTCAATGCCCAGGCGTATCAAGGCCGTTATTACGGCCAGAGGTAGTTGTTCTGGGTACTTATTTCTCAGGATCTATGCACCCAAATCGCGTGAAAATGTAATCACATGTCAGTTCTAGTATAATTTATTTGTCCAATGAATACCCATTTATCATCTGCATTTCTTCTTGGTGTAGTAATTTTAATGTCCAGTAGTGTAAAAACTGAAAAATCTGTGCAGATCATACAAACTACCGAAGCAGCTGCTGCCAAACCAGATGTTATACTATATTCCCTCCCATGTGTGTCTTTTATGTGATACATTCTTGCCTGACCTAATTTCAATGGATCAAAAAGCGCTACCTAATTGTACAGGGCACGTAGAGGAACACTTGGAAAGATATTCGGTGACTGGACTGCCTTGCCTGTTCCTCCGACTTAAATCCCATCGAGCACGTGCAGGGTGCGTTGTGGAGACATACTGCAGCACGACCAGACCCAGTACGTGTCAACCGCGCTGATGGAGGGATGGACTACCCTACCACAAGGTCTCCCTAATGGCCCCGTGACCAGCACGGGAGCAAACTGCGAAGCAACCGATGCAGCAAAGCAGAAGAAATGGCTTGTTACTGCAAAACCGAGAGCAGAACAATTGCTTCTGGACACACGGCAGGTGTCCTTGCCTGCGCGGCAACCTTGACAGCGATTGTCCCGGAACAGCGCGGCTACCGCTGAGTCAGCCGGCGGCCGCCGCCCACGCAGGTGCTTCCACTGTGCCGGTAATCGAGGGGGCCAAACGCACTGCACTACACTGCAGTGTGCGCCTTGTGCTTAGCCGCAGCCGCCTCTCAACGCCTCTCAAGAAATCCAAGGGAACAGCTAACGGCCGACAGGCTTAAATTTCACAAGACTTCCAGTTAAAATGGTTTCGCTCATACATGACGTCTCGTCAGCAACGCGTCCTGTCAGGGAATATAAAATCATAATGGCTGCAGGTAGTGTCAGGTGTTCCCCAAGGCTCAGTATTAGGTCCTATACTCTTCTCTCTGTATGTCAATGATGTGTCATCGGTTCTGTCCTATTGCAAATATCATATGTATGCTGATGACCTTCAGTTGTATCTAAGTGCGAAACCAATAAATCTTAAGAAACCTATTGAAAATTTCAATACTGACATGTATGCACTGTCAAAATTGGCACAGGACATAGGACTAAAACTAAACCCATCTAAAACCCAAGCGGTACTTGTTGGACACTCTAAGCTAACATCGGGAATCCATACCATCTCTTATCCTAAATGGAACAAATATTAACTTCTCTCCCTCAGCAAAGAGTTTGGGATTAATAATAGATGAAAATCTAAATTGGACAGAGCACGTAACTGCAGTGTGCAAAAAAGCATCAGCATCCCTTCATGTCCTACAAAAATATAAAAAACTCTTCCCTTTCGATCTGAAAAAGAAATTAGTACAAACACCTATACTCCGAATCATTGACTACGGCGATATTATCCTACAAGGCCTCCCTCAGGAAAATTCGCGTCGTCTGGAACTGGTTATGAATGCCTGCGTCCGATATATCTGTGACGTTCGACTTTTTGATCACATTTCGCCAGCATATGCAAAATTGTCCTGGCTGTGTGCAGACAAACGCAGAGATTTCCATACACTCTGTCTCATCTACTGCCTTATAAATGTACACTGTCCCTCAAATCGCTCCTCGTCCTTAACGTTTATGTCGGAACAACATGACAGAAACACACGTTCCCATCATAATAAAATCCTCTCTGTTCCACTGCATCGCTCAGTCACCTTCTCCAAGTCCTTTACAGTAGCGGGAACCAGATTCTGGAATAACCTCCCTCGTTATGTTAGAGAACTTAAAAACATGTCCTGCTTCAAAAAACAGTTAATGACGTATCTACTTAAGCAACAGTAATGCCTTCCTCTGCACATGAATGCACTTCACCTCATTACTTCCCTCTTTCCTCCTCCTTAAATCTCCCTTCCCCAAAACTCGCTATACTAGTAAACATCTACTTTACACACGAAGATATTAATGTACATCTGCCCAAATCTTCATTACTATTGCCAATTTTTCTCATGTATATCATTATTATTAGATTTTTTTTACTGTTATTATTATTGATTTTATCATAATTTGTATGTATAGCACCTGTTGTAAAATTACTGCCAGCATTTACTTTATTAGGTCTTGGTCATTACTCTTTATTCATATTGTCACTAGAGTAATCTAATTATCTTATTTAAACTACTGTCATGATGTAACTCTGATGTGTGAAATGCTGCATGTGTGGAACACTGGTCCGATGTAAGAGAGGGCCTGATGGACCTGATCTGATCAGGTTAAATAAATAAATAAATAAAATTGCCCATTTGAAATATCGTCTTTGCATAACTGTCGTTCTATAAAAGGTAACGGAGAAAATATTATTCACCCCCTTAAAATAGCACAGCAGTAGAAGTGGTACTAGATGGCCATTTAGCACTCCACATACGCAGTCATGGCAGTGGAATGGAGCTTACACTGACGAGACGAAAGTCATGTGATACAAGTATCGTGTCGACCACAGGGGAGTGTCATGGGACCGTTGCTGTTCACAATATACATAAATGACCTGGTGGATGACATCGGAAGTTCACTGAGGCTTTTTGCAGATGATGCTGTGGTGTATCGAGAGGTTGTAACAATGGAAAATTGTACTGAAATGCAGGAGGATCTGCAGCGAATTGACGCATGGTGCAGGGAATGGCAATTGAATCTCAATGTAGACAAGTGTAATGTGCTGCGAATACATAGAGAGATAGATCCCTTATCATTTAGCTACAAAATAGCAGGTCAGCAACTGGAAGCAGTTAATTCCATAAATTATCTGGGAGTACGCATTAGGAGTGATTTAAAATGGAATGATCATATAAAGTTAATCGTCGGTAAAGCAGATGCCAGACTGAGATTCACTGGAAGAATCCTAAGGAAATGCAATCCGAAAACAAAGGAAGTAGGTTACAGTACACTCGTTCGCCCACAGCTTTAATACTGCTCAGCGGTGTGGGATCCGTACCAGATAGGGTTGATAGAAGAGATAGAGAAGATCCAACGGAGAGTAGCGCGCTTCGTTACAGGATCATTTAGTAATCGCGAAAGCGTTACGGAGATGATAGATAAACTCCAGTGGAAGACTCTACAGGAGAGACGCTCAGTAGCTCGGTACCGGCTTTTGTTAAAGTTTCGAGAACATACCTTCACCGAAGAGTCCAGCAGTATATTGCTCCCTCCTACGTATATCTCGCGAAGAGACCATGAGGATAAAATCAGAGAGATTAGAGCCCACACAGAAGCATACAGACAATCCTTCTTTCCACGAACAATACGAGACTGGAATAGAAGGGAGAACCGATAGAGGTACTCAGGGTACCCTCCGCCACACACCGTCAGGTGGTTTGGGGAGTATGGATGTAGATGTAGATGTAGATGTAGACCTCCTTTAGCCCGGAAATAGTGCAGCAACTCACTATGGTATGTACTCCACAAGTCACAGGAAGATCGCTGCAGAAATATTGAGCCATCCTCCCTCTATAGCCGTCCACGAACTGACCTCTCTATTACATCCTACGAGAGATTCATGTCGTGTTACTGGGTGGGCAGATCACTCAATCGAAATGTTAGAATGTTCTTCAAACCAGTTGTAAACAGTTGTGGCTGGGTGACATGGCGCATTGTCAACCATAAGACACCCATCGTTATTTAGGAACATGGGCTCCGTGAATGGCTGTAAACGGTCTCCAGGTAAACGAACATAACCATAACCAGTCAATGATGGGTTCAGATGGACCAGAGGACCCAGTCCATTCTATGCAGATACAGCCCACGCCATTGTGGATCCTCCACCAGCTTGCCTTGTTGACAATTTGGGTCCATGGTTTCGTAGGGTCCGCGCCGCAGAACCCTATCACCAACTCCTAGCAACTGACCAGGCTACGGTTTTCCCGCCTTCTAGAGTTCAACCGATATGGTCACGAGCCCAGGAGAGGCGCAACAAGTGATGTCGTGCCCGCAGCTAAGGCAACGTTCGTCTGCTGCCATAGCCCATTAACGTCAGATTTCGCGGCACTCTCCTAAAGAATATGTTAATCTTGTCTCACATTGGTTTCTGTTGTTGTTTCAGGCAGTTCTGCTTGTCTGTTAGCACTGACATCTCTATGCAATCGCCACTGCCCTCGGTCATTAAGTGAAGGCCGTCGACCACAATTTTGTCCGCGGTGAGAGGTAATGCCTGAAATTTGGTATTCTCAGTACACTCTTGCCACCGTGTATCTTGGAATAGTGAATTCCTTAATTTCCTAAATGGAGTACACCATGCGCCTAGCTCCAACTACCAATCCGTGTTGAAAGTCTGTTACTTTCCATCGTGGAGCCATAACCACGTAGGACACCTTTTCATATGACTCACATGAGTACAAATGACAACTTCGCAAATACAGTGCTCTTTTATACCCTTTGTACGCGATATTGCCGCTGTCTGTATATGTGTAAGTCTCTATCCTATGACTTTAGTCACCAGAGCGTGTGTGCTACTCGGTCGTATGGAAACAGCCCTCTAAGATAGGTCGAAGTGCTGACACGACAGAACGGTAGATAGGAGCTATCGTTTTTGGATGTGCTGTTGACCTCACTGTGAAGGAAGTAACGTGTCTATATGTAATGGTGTCCCACTCGCATTCAGGTAACATGGTGTACAATAAGTGTGGTCTAAGGACGACACTAACCAGCAGTGACCGAAGTCGAGTGTGTATATAAATCTCCTCGCCTTCAGTGGGGCAAGATATACCGACTCGGACAATAGACAACGGGTGGAGTTGGTTCGAGGAATCGCGATTTAGCCTCTGTTCTAACGGTAGAATGCGTAGAGTGCACAGGGGAACCCAATGAGACGTTTAACCAGCAGTGAGGACAGAGTGTAGTTCACCAGGGGGTGGTTCGCTATATTTTGGAAGTACCATGACTTGGTCCCGTACATTCAGGTTATCATGAACATGAACCAGGGCCTTTATTTCAACACTCTTGGAGAAAAAGTACTTTTGTCTAGACCTTCCTCTACACTCACAATCTGCCTTATAGGGTGTGGGAAGGGTACTTTGTATACCACTGTGTTTCCGCTCTTTCTTGTCCCAGTCATGAATTCAGCAGGAAGAACGATTTTTGGAAATCTGTGGTACGATCTTATGGGACCAAACTGATGAGTTCATCGGTCCCTAAGCTTACACACTACTTAATCTGACTTAAACTAACTTACGCTAACTCACACATCCATGCCCGAGGGGAGACTCGAACCTCCGACGGGAGGAGCCGCGCGAACCGTGACAAGACACCTTAGACCTTTTTGTGAGATACGCAAGAGGAAAGAATATATCAGCTGACTTCTAGTAACGTACACTCAAGAATGTTTAGCACTTAACCACGCCGTGATGCACAATGTAGCGTCTTGTAGCGTCTGCCATTGGATTACATGAGAACCCACGTGTAGCTTATTAAATGCGCCTGTAATGAAACGTGATGCTCTTCTTTGGATCCTCTCTTTTTTCTCTATCAATACTCTTCGATACGGATTCCAGAATGACGAGCAATATTCAAGTATTGGTAGGACGACAGTTTTGTAAGCTACCTCTTTCGTGGGTGGGCTACCCTGAGGATTCTTCGAACGAATCTAAATCTGGATACTGCCTTATTCATGATTATTGTTGTGTGGTCGTTCTACGTTAAATCCTTCCACACTCAATGGATGTGCTTCCAGTGATTGTCCTGTAGTCGTGTAATTCTAACTACTTATGCGCAATCAGCAACATTTGTTTATGTTGAGGGCCAGTGTCAATCCCCGCACTCAGCGTTGATCTGCTGCAGGTCTTCCAGCAGTTCGCTGGAGTTTTCAAGAGTTTGCTACTTATCTATACACAACAGCAATATACGCGAAAATCCTCATGGAACTTCCGCCGTCTTCAGTCTATATAATATTGCGAAAAGTAAAGGTCCCACAAAACCCCCTTGGGGGTATGCGGGAAGCTATTTTTCAATCCAAAAATTGCTCTCTGTTAATAATAAGAACCTGTGTGCCGTTTGCTGGGAACTCATCTATTCAGTCAGTCAGCTGGTCGGATCTCCGTACGCTCGTATTTTATTCACTAAGCGACATTGGGGAACTGTGTGAAACCTGGATAGTGATACTTATCGCCTTCTCGATCTGGCGGACAAACAGGGCGAGCTGGGTTTTGCACGATCGTTGACTACGGAATCCATGTTGATTCTCACAGAGATCTTCGGTGTTATAATAAGCCAACATAAAATATTTTCCAACTTTCTACAACAGTCTGATAGCACGATATGTAGTACTGTGCAGCTGCTCGGCGACTCTTCTTGAAAACGGGAATGATCTGTGCACTTTTTCAATCACTGGCAACGTGACGAATGGTTCAGTGGCGTATGGTTCTCTACTTTCGTAAAAGGAGCAAGCCACTTTGCGTGCTCTGTGTTGAATTGGATAGGTATCCCACTAGGTCCTGGCGCCTTTACTCTTCAGTGAATTCAGTATCTCGCGTTCCATTATTTCTATATCTGCATTTTTGACTTTCGTGAGACGATGTAGAATAGATAATGTATGTAGTCGACTCTAGATACTTTGAAACTCAAGCGACCAAGGAAAAAGTTCAAATTATCGAGACTTCAAACAAAACTCTTCTCCGTCCGAAAAGGCCTCGGCTGACTACAGCTCTCAGCAGACCCGAACCGTCACCCAGACGAGTGTTAGTCAAGCCCGACAGCCCTTAATTCGGTGATCTGTTGGGTACCCATGTGATTCAAATAGAATAATTTAAATAAAATGAGTTCAGATACTCGAGAGCGATGAAGGAAAAATTTCAGATAAACGAGACTTTGATTGAAAGTAAGTTAGGTACATAAATATTAAAAATATATGTGCACTGATCTTTACTTTAAAAAGACACAAAATAATACATACATATGTACATATGGTACATACGTATATTATACATAAACATAGCGATGAAGATTTTATACTTCATTTTGAGAAATAGTCGATTTTATTTTTTTGGGGGGTGGGGGGGGGGGGTGACTACCTTCTGGCATGGTTCAGCGAAGTTTAGTTGGTGATGAGAACTGAGAAGAAATTACCATTCGTTTTCATTCTGAGGGCGTAGGATCGTAGTGACTGTAGGGAGTGGACAAATGACCTTACCTCGCTCAGTGTGACTGGAGTTGAAGGGTGTTCATCGTTACCTTCCTCTTCCTCATCCTGACTGGTCAACAGTCCAGCGTCGGTTAGACCACAATGGACACCGATGTCACCTTCAACATGAACAAAATCCACAAGGGTCAACTCACGGCAGCTGGGTAGAAATTCCCATCCTGTGTCTGGCGGGACTGCATTAATTAATTCTTGCGACTCTAATGGCTTTTCCTCATTTTCTCTTTGTATTACAAACAGGTACCTTCTGAAGTGACTATAAAAGTGGTAGGGCTGCCATTTCTAAAGACGTTATGAATCATGATTAGAGCAGTGAATACTGCTATGTTCGCCTTCTAACCTTTTTCAGTGCTATCAGCATAAGAGGAACAACTTCTCTGGATAGAGAGTTTTAAAATTTTGTATTGTGCCCTAGTTCAGTGGTTATAATCTTGATACGGTATTGTTATGTAAGGTACAGCTGTCCAAAACGTTAACCACACTTATTGTAGCCAGACTGCATGCCATAAAATCCAAACTCACCAAATATAAACGCAAAATTGATCTATTTAAACAAAACTAGATAAAAATCGCTTTTCCCATCTTAAGAGACAATCTCCGTCCATATAACCTCAATAGGTGAGCGTAGACCAAATGTGGTATAAATTCAAAGAAATGATATCGACGGGTATTGAGATACTACAAGAAATAAATTAATGACAGATGGTACTCACCCACCATGGTACTCCAAACAGGTAACAACACTGTTTCAGAAGAAACGAAAAAGTGTCGCAAATTTGAAAGAACGCAAACCCGTCAAGATCGGCGAAGTCTTACAGAAGCTCTTACAGAAGCTCTTACAGGCCATAGGAATAATAATTCCTTCCTGGTTAAGTTTTCCTCCAAGACATTTTTCGTCTTTAAATGCTAGGGACGAAATTTGCCTTGACGTGACCGTTTTCTTCCTCCGCCTGAGACATCTATGACGATTTTTTAAAAATTATCGACAATGTAGACGGTAGAATTGCGAACTGTCTTGTAATATTTTGATTTGAAATTCCACTCTCCACAGTTTCAACAACGAGCTTTTTCCCATTATTTGAAAGGCAGTTGTTTTTTCTAGCACTCATGGCGTATCACAGTTTCAGCAAACACGGACTGTTTACTACACATTATGAAAGCGGACTACAGACTGTATGTGACGCTGGCTGCAGAAATAAACGGCTGATGGTCTGCAATGAAAATCACAGAATTTGGGGACTACAAGTTATACAGAGCACAAGAGCCACTATGTCAGCTTATGAAGTGTTGGCAATATCTGAACTATATTATTTACGTCCGAATTTCTCTTACTGCATCTTCTTTACTACGCATGCAGGTGCGCAATCTGTCTATTTACATGCGACGATAAAAGTATCAGTAACTTCATAAAATACTAAATACCTCTCTCGCAGCAGCAGTGAGTTGTTAATGTGCAGATGTCATAATCTGTAAAGCATAGCACATGATTAACTGAACAATGAGACAGACGGAATCGACCATACACTTTTGTTTAACTATTGCAACTTGATGTTGCAGTTTCAGTATGTTTGAAAATCAAGTAATGAATCAACGGTCCAATAGCTACTATTTGTCGGGAAAATAAAATAGCAGTTTCAGGAATAGCAGCCAGAATTCGTACTGCTCCCTCTATAGCATCCAGACAGCTGATAACTGAATTTAAATAAGTGCTGGAAGTGGATAGGCACTAGCCTTTGCCATCACGACTCCTGATCTAATTTCGCAAACAAACATAATTTCGTAATAAAATTTCAGTAAATAAAATCAAGCACGTCGAGATGTACACCACAAGTAGCAACAGTGGTAAGATCTTCTTCAGTGAAAGAATTTTGGAAAAATATTTCAGTAGTTCAGTCTTCTCTCTGTCACTCTCAGTTCCGATGCCAAGGACAGATGGAGTTGATCCGTTTACCGGTCCAACGTAAGACCAAAAGGTACAGGATTTTCTGTCAGAACGCTAGATATTTCACTTTCGACTCCACTATAGGCTTCACAAATTCCTCTCCATACGATAAATTGAGATTCATTCAGTTTTTGTTTCTCCTTGAGACTATGGGTAATCGTAAATCTTCAGTGAAGCCCGCTTTTCTTTTTGAGCACCTTTTCAACAAGGCTGTTAGATCACAGTGGGCGCTATCAAATGAATGTATCTTTGAAAAATCGATTTTTTCAATTTTTCACGTCTATCTCAAAAGCTCGAAGGGGAGGGGGTGTGTACTACCATCAACATTTTGCAACAGTTCGGAAATATCGTAGATCCGCGGCTGTCACAAGGCACAACAAAAGTACTATTAAAATAAATGCTGCTTGCCCAAAAGCGACAGTAATGAAGTGTGCCCACTGCTGAAAAGAAGAAAATTCTCATGGGTCTTCGAGTCCATAGAACAAAACTAGGTCATGAATAAAAATGACTACACACTGAAATAAAAAATTAGAAATATTGTCTACGTATTTTTTCATCTTTTTAGCTGCTGGTCACTTTGGAAAGTTTTCTTGTTGATTTACTTATTTTTGTTGACTGATGTTCCTTCCTGAGTTCCTTCATTTTGAAACAGAATCGACATTTCATGCAGTAGAAAATCAGTTTTGGTACAGTCCCCATGGTATGTTCTGCACTACAAGCCAAGCCTGAAGTCTTCATATTTATTTTCTAGATGCTTTCCAAACAGTTATAGAACAAGTAACCCCAGAAAGCCTTTGGACAAGAAAGATTAGTACTTCAGTTTTTTTCTGCCTATATCAAGACATTTGCCGGGCGGGGTAGCCGCGTGGTCTTGGGCGCCTAGTCACGGTTCGTGTGGTTCTCCGCGTCGGAGGTTCGAATTCTCCCTCATGCATGGATGTAAGTGTTGTCCTTAGCGTAAGTTAGTTTAAGTTAGATTAAGTAGCGCGTAATCCTAGGGTCCGATGACTTCAGCAGTTTGGTCCCACAGGAACTTACCATAAAGTTCCAATCAAGACATTTAACAGTGATTCTGAAGGGTAGCACAAATAACTTTGTCCTGGGTGAGAACTATAGTCCTGCAACATGGTGAAAAAAAAAGGACGGTTTTCTACAGACGAATTCTATGAAGGCTTTAAGCAGGCACAACATTTAGTGATTTTTTAGGCTTAATGTACAATATAATCTGCTGTGTCGTGTTCACTACACTCTTTTGATTTATCAAGAATATTGTTGTAGGGCTCATTGGCTTTTCACTCAAAATGATTTTCACTGGGATGTACAGCAATCAGTTTTTCAGTTTTTTTTTATGTCAGTGTGCTCCTTCTTAGTTTTCTTTGCAAAAGAGTCTTATCTGATTGACATGGGATGTAAGAGTGGGTTCTGCCCCTGATTCACAACCTTCGTGTCAGGCACATATATTGATTGGAGCATATGTAGATTTAGAGCGTGTACTGATGAAGGGTGGTCATCACAGGTCGGTATCTAGTAATACAAACTCTCACCCTAGTGGATGCTATTGAACTTGGCAGTCAATACATATTTGAATCCTTCTACATCTACATCTACATGGACACACTGCATATCACATACAAGTGCCTGGCAGAGGGTTCATGGAACCACCTTCACAATTCTCTATTATTCCAATCTCGCATAGCACGCGGAACGAATGAACACCTATATCTTTCCGTACGGGCTCTGATTTCCCTTATTTTATCGTGGTAATCGTTCCTCCCTATGTCGCTTTGTGTCAACAAAATATTTTCGCATTCGGGGGACAAAGTTGGTGATTGGAATTTCGTGAGAAGATTCCGTCGCAACGAAAAACGCATTTCTTTTAATGATTTCCAGCCCAAAGTCCTTATCAATTCTGTGATACTCTCTCCCATATTTCGCGATAATACAAAACGTGCTGCCTTTCTTTGAATTTTTTCGATGTACTCCCGCAGTCCTATCTGGTAAGCATCCCACAACGCGCAGCAGTATTCTAAAAGAGGACGGACAGGCGTAGTCTAAGCAGTCTCCTTAGTAGGTCTGTTACATTTTGTAAGTGTTCTGCCAATAAAACGCAGTCTTTGGTTCTCCTTCCCCACAACATTTTCTATGTGTTCCTTTCAATTTAAGTTGTTCGTAATTGTAAGACCTAGGTATTTAGTTGAATTTACGACTTTTAGATTAGACTGATTCATCATGTAACCGAAATTTAACGAGTTCCTTTTAGCACTCATGTGGATGAACTCACACCTTTCGTTATTTAGGGTCAACTGCCACTTTTCGCATCATTCAGATATCTTTTCTAAATCGTTTTGCAGTTTGATCTTCTGATGACTTTATTAGTCGATAAACGACAGCATCATCTGCAAACAACCGAAGACGACTGCTCAGATTGTCTCCCAAATCGTTTATATAGATAAGGAACAGCAAAGAGCCTACAATACTACCTTGGGTAACACCATAAATTACTTCTGTTTTACTCGATGACTTTCTGCCAATTACTACGAACTGTGACCTCTCTGACAGGAAATCACAGATGCAGTCACATAACTGAGACGATATTCCAGAAGCACGCAATTTAACTATGAGCCGCTTGTGTGGAAGAGTGTACTTTATTCCATAAATATTCAGCTATTTCTAACGTGCTCTGTACTGTTACTCTGAGTGATTCCAATGTTCTTCCTGAAGAGAAAGTACTGTCTGAAGCGGTCTGAATAGGAGAAATAGGCTGTAGAATTTTATGATGATCTGAATCTTTTCTCATACCATATGATGATGTTTTTGAATTCAGAGCATCAAATACATAGTTTACATATTGAGTAAATTTTTCAGTTGGCTCATTATCATCAAATCCCACGATTCCACTTTCTCTAAAAAGATGAACACATTTTGCCATGTTGGTACTAAACAACTGGAAAGCGAGGCGAGCTTTCAATCGCTGAAAGGAGGTCGGTTGTATGTGGACATACGTCAATTTACTACATACCCTCGCACACCAAAGTCTAGTGAGTTGTCATCTTCATAAACACGTTCATAAAATGCATACCTCGTGATGTCAGTAACAGACAGCATTGTATGTTTGTCATGAAAGTGGTTACATATGCTTTTTAAAATATGTACTGAAGAAGCCCAAACGTTTCTTCAACAACAGTATTTTGAAAATAACATTTAATATTCTTCTTCTTTCCTGATGTTTGCAAATAATTCCAGGCTTATGTTTTTGTTGTTTAATAGCATACAGGAGAGTAACAAGACTTCGCAGACAGCACTTAATATGAAACAGAAGTATGACAGACATATGTTTTTGAGCACACTGGATTGCCCTATAACGAGGATAATGATGTTAGGGGATGATTACACTTATATAGAGGTCAGAACATCACATGGTTTACATAGTAAGATAGTGGGCATTTCAACTTATTTTCACATGCGAATTTAAAAGATATAATGACTTCATGGGTGTAATGTGACGTAAAATATTGTTTTCCATGTTGTGAGATTTTTGTTGACAGGTAACGATCAATATTCATGATGAACAAGTGATTGAATAATTGTGCTGCCATCAGAGGCACTGATTTTTACCTATATTGTCAATACAATGTGAATACGGATAAAATACGGATAAAACACACGACTTTTGTATAGATCACATAATTATTGAGATTCTGTGAAGAAATTTTCTCTATTTGGTCCTTCTTCATTATACTTGCGAGTCGACTTCCACATATTTTTAATTCATATTTACCATTAGAGTCACTCCATGTACAGATTTGGAACGTCATCATTCTGAAGATACACTTATAGACTGTGTTTAGTAAGTAACAGAACTGTATTTGTACTGAACCTGGTTTTGAGGATTTTGCATAGTGACACATTCAACAAATGAGGGAGGGATGGCACTGTTTCACAGTGAGACGCACAAGGGTAAGCAAGCGGGAAGCAGCCACCCCTGATGAAGTCTCACGGTCAGCTTGAACATGAATGCGTTAACGGTGGGTATGGAGATTCATCACGGACACACAGAAGAAGAGTGCCGCAACACAGCTAGCTTAGCCGTCACAATAGCCGTTCCGCAGTCCAGGACGACACAGCTGCTAATGCACACGAGGAAGCCTTGGACACTTTGAGCACCCTATCACTGGTCATGTTAGTGCGATGTCACAGAAAATTATCACTTACCTTCAGGAGTCAATCGTGTAAAGCGTCTACTATACTTAGTGTACCTCAGAATTTCTTCTCATAGATGATTTTATCCATCAGTCAGTCTGTACTGCTATACTGTACTGTACTAAATAGCCATTCCCTCTCAATGATTGGTGGTCGTGTTATTTTTGGTGAGAAGGAAGGAGCTAGCTGTACGATGCAGAAAGAGAATGACCGGGGACGGCAAAGTGTGAAGAACTGGAGTTATCGACGCAGGTCTTGACACTGAACAGCGTGAGCAGCCACTTCCAATAGAGCAGCCTAACAGCAGTCCAGAGTTCATACTGGCTGTAGTACGACCCTCTCTCTGTACTTCAGAGTGGCTATCACAGTGGTGACACTCTCCACATCCCATGCTGATAATTTATGGTGAGCGTAATTAGCAACATCAACATCTTAGGATAATCCTTGGTCAGAATTAACTCAGATCATTGCTGTTACCTGACCGATGACAACCAGTACATTGATAGAAGATGGCAAACAGTCATTGTATACATTTAGTTAGAAACTCGCATGTCATTCTAGAACGTCACTGTCATCTGTGGGGCACTTCCATAAACCTTTCTATTAACTCTAGGAATCAGCAGGTTCACTTATTGTAAACCATATATCGCATTTTTTAATATGAACTTAGTATTCTGAGATAATATTTGTGTCTTTAATTGTACGAGGGCGGTTCAGACAGTAACCTCCGATTGGTCACAGTGCGGGTTGTGAGGGGAGTAGCGACGCCATCTGTGCGTTCACGCACTCAACAGGTCAGTCGGCATCAAGCCGTGGTCGAGTGAACGTCGTACCTGCGCTAGTTTAGTTTTTATGGCAGTTTGAAATGTGTGCTGCAATAGAAAACCCCGCCAAATGTGAAGTGCGTGCTGTCATAAGGGTTTTTACAGCCAAAGGATATTCTGCAGCAGCTATTCTTCGTGAGCTTTGTGCCGTGTACGGACCAAGAGTTATGAGTGAAGGAGTTGTCCGTGAATGGGTACGTTTATTTAAAAGTGGACGAGAAAACGTTCATGATGAAGAGAGGAGTGGTAGACCATCATTGGTGACTGACGAACTCGTTCAGACAGTTGATGCAAAAGTTCGCGAAAATCGACGTTTCTCAATGTCGGAGTTGTCTACTGGTTTTCCACAGATTTCTAAGACTCTCTTGTACGAGATAGTGACAGCAAGATTGGGTTACCGTAAGTTCTGTGCACGATGGGTGCCCAAAATTCTTACCGACCAGCACAAAACTCAAAGAATGGCCTCTGCATTAGACTTTCTGTCACGTTATGAGGACGAAGGAGGACCATTGTTAAACAGAATCGTGACCAGTGACGAAACCTGGATTAAGTACGTGAACCCTGAGACAAAAGAACAATCAAAGATGTGGGCACATTCAAATTCGCCTACCAAACCAAGAAAAGCCTCGCAAGATTTTTCTGCCAGAAAACTGATGGCAACGGTGTTTTGGGATGCCAAAGGGGTGTTGTTGGTTGAATTCATGGAACGTGGTACGACCATTAATCAAGACGTGTACTGTGAAACAGTAAAAAAGTTACGACGGGCTGTACAGAACAAACGCCGTGGTATGCTGACTTCCGGTATCGTTTTTTTGCACGATAACGCCCGTCCTCACTCTGCTCGCAGAACAACGGCCCTTCTTGAGTCCTTCAAGTGGGACGTTATCAACCATCCACCTTACAGCCCAGACCTGGCGCCAAGTGATTATCACCTCTTCATGCATTTGAAGAAATGGCTCGGGTCACAGCGGTTTGATGACGACGAAGAGCTCAAAGATGCGGTCACAGGCTGGCTCCAGGCACAAGCGGGTGATTTTTATGCAGAAGGAATTTCAAAGCTTGTGAAGAGATACGATAAGTGCCTCAATCGCTATGGAGACTATGTAGAAAAATAGTGCAAAGATGTAGTTGTAAGATGTATATATTAAAATATTTTTATTTAACTTGGTGTATTTTTTTAAATCAACCGGAGGTTATTTTCTGAACGGCCCTCGTATAAATTAATGTGTTCATCTAAGACTTGTTTCTGCTGACTCCTTTAATGAATCTCTTTTTCCATACTATGCAGTTCTCCCTTTTAGGATCAATAGGTAGCGCCTTAATACGAGTATTTTATCACAGTAGTTAATCCATTTGCACATAGTAATTCAGCTTGGATCTTAATGTATGATTGTGTCCTAATTACTTTCTGAGTGTGGTTAACTATTTCAAATACACGCAGCATTTTACTACCATTAATATTTTTGTAAGAACCCTTACCTGCGACACATTTATGACTGCCGCCATCTATTCGTATCATTTAACCTGTGTATTAAAACTCGTAGAGAGCGATCTGTTTCTCAGTCGCTCCAACTAGTGCAGATTATTACAGCAGGCAAATGGCGTGTTAGCTGAGTTGCCGTCTGATATTGATTGGTGACCATGCCAGGATTCGACTATTAGGTATACTCCGGCATGCAGTCAGACATCCTTGCATCAAAATGAAAAACCTTGTACATATTCACTTCCTAAAATTTTTAGTTAACTCATCGTGTTTCGTACAAAAATTAGGAACGCTCTGTAGAAATTATCCATCTGGATGGAGTTTTGAATGAATTTTGAGTAATGCTTTCCTCAAGTGATACAAAATTAGGAGGTGTAATTTCAGTTTCTTCAAATATACACTCCTGGAAATTGAAATAATAACACCGTGAATTCATTGTCCCAGGAAGGGGAAACTTTATTGACACATTCCTGGGGTCAGATACATCACATGATCACACTGACAGAACCACAGGCACATAGACACAGGCAACAGAGCATGCACAATGTCGGCACTAGTACAGTGTATATCCACCTTTCGCAGCAATGCAGGCTGCTATTCTCCCATGGAGACGATCGTAGAGATGCTGGATGTAGTCCTGTGGAACGGCTTGCCATACCATTTCCACCTGGCGCCTCAGTTGGACCAGCGTTCGTGCTGGACGTGCAGACCGCGTGAGACGACGCTTCATCCAGTCCCAAACATGCTCAATGGGGGACAGATCCGGAGATCTTGCTGGCCAGGGTAGTTGACTTACACCTTCTAGAGCACGTTGGGTGGCACGGGATACATGCGGACGTGCATTGTCCTGTTGGAACAGCAAGTTCCCTTGCCGGTCTAGGAATGGTAGAACGATGGGTTCGATGACGGTTTGGATGTACCGTGCACTATTCAGTGTCCCCTCGACGATCACCAGTGGTGTACGGCCAGTGTAGGAGATCGCTCCCCACACCATGATGCCGGGTGTTGGCCCTGTGTGCCTCGGTCATATGCAGTCCTGATTGTGGCGCTCACCTGCACGGCGCCAAACACGCATACGACCATCATTGGCACCAAGGCAGAAAGCAACTCTCATCGCTGAAGACGACACGTCTCCATTCGTCCCTCCATTCACGCCTGTCGCGACACCACTGGAGGCGGGCTGCACGATGTTGGGGCGTGAGCGGAAGACGGCCTAACGGTGTGCGGGACCGTAGCCCAGCTTCATGGAGACGGTTGCGAATGGTCCTCGCCGATACCCCAGGAGCAACAGTGTCCCTAATTTGCTGGGAAGTGGCGGTGCGGTCCCCTACGGCACTGCGTAGGATCCTACGGTCTTGGCGTGCATCCGTGCGTCGCTGCGGTTCAGTCCCAGGTCGACGGGCACGTGCACCTTCCGCCGACCACTGGCGACAACATCGATGTACTGTGGAGACCTCACGCCCCACGTGTTGAGCAATTCGGCGGTACGTCCACCCGGCCTCCCGCGTGCCCACTATACGCCCTCGCTCAAAGTCCGTCAACTGCACATACGGTTCACGTCCACGCTGTCGCGGCATGCTACCAGTGTTAAAGACTGCGATGGAGCTCCGTATGCCACGGCAAACTGGCTGACACTGACGGCGGAGGTGCACAAATGCTGCGCAGCTAGCGCCATTCGACGGCCAACACCGCGGTTCCTGGTGTGTCCGCTGTGCCGTGCGTGTGATCATTGCTTGTACAGCCCTCTCGCAGTGTCCGGAGCAAGTATGGTGGGTCTGACACACCGGTGTCAATGTGTTCTTTTTTCCATTTCCAGGAGTGTAGTTTAACTCATGTTTTTCTTTCAGTACATTTATTGTGTTCTGTTTACGTGTTTTGATCCAATTTTAGTTCATTACAAGCATTCCACCAGTGTTGTAACTGTTTGGAAGGGTATTGATAGGTAATTCATTTGGGGTATACTGTTGTTAGGTCGTTCGTTGTTTAGGTTAATGGCCGCGGAACTTCCCTTTTTCATTAAAAGATAAACGAATGTGGATGAAGAGTCAGGATACAGTGAAAAGGAAATAAGAAAGAAAGGGTCAATCAAGAAATATGAAGATAACAAGAAGTGGAGAGGAAATTGGCTGCAGCAGAACATGCGAAGATTACTGTAGGATGTGTAAATGTGAATGAGCGAGAGGATGCTCCTAGTTTAGAGAACGAGCTAGAGAAAACTAGAAATAGTGAAGGTGCAGATGAGAATTCGGGGATGCAATTGTCAAACCTCTTCATAAGAAAGGGGACAAGAGTGACTGAGATAATTATATACGAATCTCATTGCTGACTTCACTTTCTAAAATATTCGAAAAAGTTATGTATTTAAGAGTAGTCTCACACTGAAGTGAAAATAACTTAGCATGTAACAGTTCGGATTCTGGAAGGGTTACTCTACTGAGAATGCTCTCTACAGATTTATTTATCAAATAGTACAAGCCGTAAATAACAAATTATCGCCAGTTGGTATTTTTTGTGATCTTTCCAGGCGATTTGAATGAGTGGATCATGTCACACTCTTAGAAAAAGTGAGGTTTTATGGAATTGTCGGCTATTCACATAGCTGTTTCGAATCATACTTAACGAACAGAAAGCAAAAAGGTTGTGCTGAATAACACAAATAATTTTGGGAGGATGATAAATTCTAGTGAATGGGGAGTTATCACATAGGGAGTCCCACAGGGTTCAGTTCTGGGTCCTCTGCTGTTCCTTATTCATGTGAATGACCACTCACTTAACGTTTAGCAAGCAGAACTAGTACTTTTTCCAGATGACACGAGTGTGATAATAAATCCCATTCCAGACAAAGCAGCTGAAGATATAGTTAAGGATGTCTTTCAAAGAATTATTAAATGGTTCACACAAAATAGACTCTCCCTTGAAAAAACTCACTGTATCCAGTTCTGTACCCCATATAGAGTCATATCGACAGTTGATGTAACATATTAACAGGGCTCAATTAACAGGGTAGATTTCTCCAAATTTTTGGGTGTTCACATTGATGGCAAATTGAACTGGAAGAAGCATATTACTGAGCTTCTCAAACAATTAAGTTCAGCTTCTTTCGCTGTTCGTATAATCCCTAGTCTTGGTAATAAACAGATCAGCTTCTTAACGTACTTTGCATATTTCCACTGAATAATGTCTTATCGAACAGTTTTCTGGAGTAACTCACCACTTAGACATAAATTATTGATTGCCCAAAAGAGAGCAGTGAGAATAATTAGTGGTGTTCACACTAGGACGTCTTGTAGGCAACTACTCAAGGAGTTAGTTATTTTAACTGCACCATCAGAGTACGTATATTAGCTAGTAAAATTCGTTATAAATAATACATCCCAATTCACGAAGAACAGTGATGTTCAGACGCACAACACTGGAGGGAAAAACGACCTTTCCTATACGTTACTAAGGCTGTCAGTTGCTCAAAAAGGAGTACATTATTCAGCAACAAAAACTCAGATCATTTGCCCAACAACATAAAGTGTCTGACAGGTAGCAGATCAAGTCTTAAATCTAGCTTAAAATCGTTTCTTTTGGACAACTCCTTCTATTCCATGGACGAGTATCTGTTTCAGAACTGGTAAAAACAAATTGTATCTCTAAATGTAGTTGCATGTGTAGAACTAAGAATTTCAGTAATATTAATATTAGCGCTATATATATATATATATATATATATATATATATATATATATATATATATATATATATATATAAAGTGCATCAAAAAAATGTATACACACTTTGAAGCGTCATAGAAAATTTATTTCCAGTTCTACAACGTTAAATTTCTGGAAATGGAAAGCTTAAAGTCCAATTGGAAAAATAAATGTACTTTGCAAATGTGAATAATGTTCAAACTGGTGGCCTTCAGCATCAACACATTTCTGAGTATGAGTCACCACTGATTCTGTACATCGTACCAAAGTGTCCAATGAGATTTCTGCGCACACCGCCTGAATCTCATTCCAAAGTGTGTCCAGGTTACGTTGTTTACGTTTGCACACGTCATCTTTTACTGTGCCCCATAAGAAGAAATCCAGCGGCATGAGGTCTGGAGAGCGTGGAGGAAACTCGATTGGTCCCCTGTGTCCTATCCACTGTCCTAGCACTTTGTGATCCAGGTATGCTCGTACATCCCTATGATAGTGTGGCGGGGCGCCATCTTGTTGGAAATAAAACTCATCATTACCGCATAATGCACGAATGGCAGGGAATATGGAGTCAGCAAGCATTGTTAGGTACGTTTCTCCAGTAACAGTACCTTCAAAGCAGAAAGGCCCAATGAGTCCCCTTGCAGAGAAACCACATCACACATTTACACCAGGCAAATTCACAGCCTTTTCAACTGTAATGTGAGGTTTATCTTCAGCCCAGTACACACTATTGTGCCTATTGACAGTTCCATTGAGTCTGAATTGGGCTTCATCCGACCAAATTATGCTACCGATAAATCCCGGTTCACGTCTCACCATCTCCTGAACCCATTCACAAAATTCTAACCTTCGATCTGGATCGTCGTCACTTAGCTGTTGCATCAGCCTTGGAATGTACACTCGAAACTTTCCTTTCTTCAGAATGCGTAGCACGCTACTAGCACTTACATTACTCTCACGTGCCGCTTGCCTTGAAGATTTTTGAGGCGAACGCTGAAACAGTTCCAAGACCGCAGTTGTGGAATCATCACTTGTAGCTCTACGAGGACGCCCTGATCGACCTCTATGCACGTAACACACTGTCCCATGAATCTAGAATTTGTCTCATGTTGTTGTTGTTGTGGGCTTAAGTCCTGAGATTGGTTTCATGCAGCTCTCCATGCTACTCTATCCTGTGCAAGCTTCTTCATCTCCCAGTACCTACTGCAACCTACATCCTTCTGAATCTGCCTGGTGTATTCATCTCTTGGTCACCCTCTACGATTTTTAGCCACCACGCTGCCCTCCAATACTAAATTGGTGATCCCTTGATGCCTCAGAAAATGTCCTACCAACCGATCCCTTCTCCCAGTCAAGTTGTGCCACAAACTCCTCTTATTCCCAATCCTATTCAACACCTCCTCATTAGTTACGTGATCTATCCATCTAATCTTCAGCATTCTTCTATAGCACCACATTTCGAAGGATTCTATTCTCTTCTTGTCTTAACTATTTATCGTCCACGTTTCACTTCCATACATGGCTACACTCCATACAAATACTTTCAGAAACGACTTCCTGACACTTAAATCTATATTCGATGTTAACAAATTTCTCTTCTTCAGAAACGCTTTCCTTCCCATTGCCAGTCTACATTTTATATCCTCTCTACTTCGACCATCATCAGTTATTTTGCTCCCCAAATAGCAAAACTCCTTTACTACTTTAAGTGTCTCATTTCCTAATCTAATACCCTCAGCATCACCGGGCTTAATTCGAATACATTCCATTATCCTCAGTTTACTTTTGTTGATGTTCATCTTATATCCTCCTTGCAAGACACTATCCATTCCGTTCAACTGCTCTTCCAAGTCCTTTGCTGTCTCTGACAGAATTACAATGTCATCGGCGAACCTCAAAGTTCTTATTTCTTCTCCATGGATTTTAATACCTACTCCGAATTTTTCTTTTGTTTCCTTCACTGCTTGCTCAATATCCAGATTGAATAACATTGGGGAGAGGCGACAACCCTGTCTCACTCCCTTCCCAACCACTGCTTCCCTTTCACGCCCCTCAACTCTTATAACTGCCATTTGGTTTCTATACAAATTGTAAATAGCCTTTCGCTCTCTATATTTTACCCCTGCCACCTTCAGAATTTGAAAGAGAGTATTCCAGTCAACATTGTCAGAAGCTTTCTCTAAGTATACAAATGCTAGGAACGTAGGTTTGCATTTCCTTAATCTAGCTTCTAAGATAAGTCGTAGGATCAGTATTGCCTCACGTGTTCCAATATTTCTATGGAATCCAAACCGTTCTTCCCCAAGGTCGGCTTCTACTAGTTTTTCCATTCGTCTGTAAAGAATTCGCGTTAGTATTTTGCAGCCGTGACTTATTAAACTGATAGTTCGGTAATTTTCACATCTGTCAACACCTGCTTTCTTTGGGATTGGAATTATTATGTTCTTCTTGAAGTCCGAGAGTATTTCGCCTGTCTCATACATCTTGCTCACCAGATGGTAGATTTTTGTCAGGACTGGCTCTCCCAAGGCCGTCAGTAGTTCCAATTGAATGTTCTCTACTCCGGGGGCCTTGTTTCGACTCAGGTCTTTCAGTGCTCTGTCAAACCCTTCACGCAGTATCATCTTCACCTACATCCTCTTCCATTTCCATAATATTGTCCTCAAGTACATCGCCCTTGTATAAACCCTCTATATACTCCTCCGATCTTTCTGCTTTCCCTTCTTTGCTTAGAACTGGGATTCCATCTGAGCTCTTGTTATTCATACAAATGGTTCTCTTTCCTCCAAAGGTCTCTTTAATTTTCCTGTAGGCAGTATCTATCTTACCCCTATTGAGATAAGCCTCTACATCCTTACATTTATCCTCTAGCCATCCCTGCTTAGCCATTTTGCACTTCCTGTCGATCTCATTTTTGAGACGTTTGTATTTCTTTTTGCCTGCTTCATTTACTGCATTTTTATATTTTCTCCTTTCATCAATTAAATTCAATATTTCTTCTGATACCCAAGGATTTCTACTAGCCCTCGTCTTTTTACCTACTTGATCCTCTGCTGCCTTCACTACTTCATCCCTCAAAGCTACCCATTCTTCTTCTACTGTATTTCTTTCCCCCATTCCTGCCATTTGTTCCCTTACGCTCTCCCTGAAACTCTGTACAACCTCTGGTTTAGTCAGTTTATCCAGGTCCCTTCTCCTTAAATTCCCACTTTCTTGCAGTTTCTTCAGTTTTAATCTATAGTTCATAACCAATAGATTGTGGTCAGAGTCCACGTCTGCCCCTGGAAATGTCTTGCAATTTAAAATCTGGTTCCTATATCTCTGTCTTACCATTAAATAATCTATCTGAAATCTGTCAGTATCTCCAGGCTTCTTCCATGTATACAACCTTCTTTTATGATTCTTGAACCAAGTGTTAGCTATAATTAAGTTGTGCTCTGTGCAAAATTCTACCAGGTGGCTTCCTCTTTCATTTCTTACCCCCAATCCATATTCACCTACTACGTTTCCTTCTCTCCCTTTTCCTACTACCGAATTCCAGTCACCCATGACTCTTAAACTTTCGTATCCGTTCACTATCTGAATAATTTCTTTTATTTCATCATACATTTCTTCAATTTCTTCGTCATCTGCAGAGCTAGTTGGCATATAAACTTGTACTACTGTAGTACGTGTGGGCTTCGTGTCTATCTTGGCCACAATAATGCGTTCACTATGCTGTTTGTAGTAGCTTACCCGCATTCCTGTTTTTTTTATTCATTATTAAACCTACTCCTGCATTACCCCTATTCGACTTTGTATATATAACCCTGTATTCGCCTGACCAAAAGTCCTGTTCCTCCTGCCACCGAACTTCACTAATTCCCACTATATCTAACATTAACCTATCCATTACCCTTTTTAAATTTTCTAACCTACCTGCCCGATTAAGGGATCTGACATTCCACGCTTCGATCCGTAGAACGCCAGTTTTCTTTCTTCTGATAACGACGTCCTCTTGAGTAGTCCCCGCCCGGAGATCCGAATGGGGGACTATTTTACATCCGGAATATTTTACCCAAGAGGACGCCATCATCATTAACCATACAGTAAAGCTGCATGCCCTCGGGAAAAATTACGGCTATAGTTTCCCCTTGCTTTCAACCGTTCGCAGTACCAGCACAGCAAGGCCGTTTTGATTAGTGTTACAAGGCCAGATCAGTCAATCATCCAGACTGTTGCCCCTGCAACGTGTGATTGTTAACCTTGAAGGTGGTTCTGTACCATACTCACTTCTCCACTGTCTTCGAACCGCAGCTACATTCTAAAACTTCCAGTACCGCTTAAATATCTGCTTCCGCGCTTCAAAGCTCAAACGCACGTCCGCCATGTTGCAGTTACTTCCGTGCCTCTGCTGCCACCTGTTTAAGAAACATAACATTAGTTTCTCACAGATATTTAACTTTGTAGAACGGGAAATAAATTGTCTATGACAGTTCAAAGTCTTTTGACGCACCCTGTTTTTTATAATCAGACTTGTTCCACATCATATCGACAAAATAATCGTGAAAATGATCAACGGAACATGAAATAACTAAACTAAATTAAGCAACGGAATGAAGAAGTGATCATGCTTCATCGAACATCCGATGTAGAAGGTACTGCTACATCAAATCTTACGGCACCTAGCCACGTTCAAATGCGCCAACCCAACACGTTAAGACTCATTAGAGAACAGGATAGGATTGAACTACAGATCAGTTTCGTGGCGGAGTTGAGGAAGTAGAGGAAAGAACCACAAGTGATGTTGAATAAGCAGAGTTAAAGCACAAAAAAGAATAATTGGGACTAACTGTAGAAAATTCCCATAGTATAGCAACAGATTAGCTGCAAGGAGCACTGAGTAGAGGATCAAATGGAGCCATGTTGTGGGAGTTGAAAGTCGGATCATAAAATAGAATAGAGAATGAATACGATATCGTAAGAAACTGAAAATCATTTGTGTGAAGCAACTGAACAGTTCAAGATCAGCAGCTGTGAGATGATCGAACAAAGCGCTGGATAGTACGTACCAGTAGGGGAAACAGTGAAAGAGCAGTTGCTTTTCGTATGTAAGCAAAGATAAGAAGAAATGAATCAATGGCAACACCAGAGGAAAGCAATCTTGGCCAGCGAGTATGAAGACATTAAGATAAGAGTAACACAAGTGTTAGACTGGCAGGAAGATGCCAGTTGTGCACATTATTGTACAACACCTGGTGGAATGTAAGTGCATGAGATAGGATACACTGACCCATAATTAATCAGCGGACGGGAAAGTTGTCACACTTCACACGAGGATGAGTATCATTCAGCAGCAATGTCACGAGAAGAGGATTCTTTTCACTATGAGCACATTCTTTCGTTGCGTATATTCCAAGTCCTTAGAGAAATTCATTCCACCTGAAACCTTGGAGTGAGAGCAGGCAATCCGGAGGAATACAGGATGACAATGGGTGCCAGTTACTGCAACTGTGAATTGTAAATTGACGATATATATGTTAAGTAAAACTAATTTTTTATTTTGAACCTTACCAACCAAGAGTAGCACATAAATTTGCAGTTTATAAAGGGGTAAAGTACTAGCAGTTGATCATGCAGCAGTAGAGTCCCAAAAGTGTCAGCTGTTTATAAATTGATAAAAAAAACTAGTAGTATTGGTTTTATAATTGGTAACTGTCTTACCGATTACCAATTATACACCAAATCTGATAATTGATAAAATTTGTTTTAAAGTTGACTGTTTGGCAGGACGCCAAATCGGGAAATTCGTAAACTGACTGTGACAGTGACGATCTGGTAAGACAACAGATCGGAAATTGGTAAAAATGTTTTAAAAATTGGCTGTTTGGTAGGTTACCAAATGCTGAAAACTGCTAAACTTGCTGTATAATTGGTAAATTGGTGGTACATAAAAAAAATTAGCAATTTGCTAGGACAACGTACTGTATATTGATAAAACGGTTACACGATTAGTAAATTGGTAGGATACCACATCGCAAGCTGGTACAATTGTCGGGATAAACCAAATGCAGATGTATCGGGCAAAAAAGGAATTGGCAGATTCGTAAATACATCCATTCTTGCATATGTGCATTTACACTAAAAAGTATTTGAGTGTTGCGTATTAATAATTTGATTCAATACATCCATATGCAAGGTAGTAAGAGGTAGAGTTAAAAATGGCGAGTTGTGATACTTTGACTTTTAAGTGTATGACGTCATCGCGTATTCTGAAAAATGGTGGTAAATATGACCTGTGTTACTCCTTTACGCGAACTGTGAGTGACTTAACATAAGAATGGCAGCAGATTTCAGTATCAACACCTGTTATATCTAGTAACAAAGTATTAGACACTTTCAGTCAGCACTCCATACGTACTGACACTGTATAACACATTTGCAGTAAATATTCGGCTGCTGTGAACGTGCACAAGCGATCGCGTATGTTAGAGTATTTGTTCCATCTAATCTCTACGCTCTTTTGCTGTCCATATGCATATGTGTTTCTGCCCAGTCGGTGATCATTATAAGTATTGATTAGGTACTTTTGCAAGCGCCTGCTTTCAAGAACAAATATTCTGTCTACTGCCGTGGGTAAGCCACTGCTAAAGCTTCCTCTCAACTGTGTGTGTGTGTGATTTTTTTTTTTCATTTTGTTTCGGCCTACTAGGGACCACGGGGCTCAAGTTAACTCTCAGCTAGGGTCTTCTGCTTTCCTTGGCCCAGTATGCCTTCATCTTCTGGCTGTGAGCCTGCTTCCTCTCGTCCGTCCATTTAGGTCTGGTGGTACACTTCTTGCTTGTAAGAATCAGTGGGAAGACTCGCTGCAGGATGGCGTGTCTTTATTGAGTTTGTTTCTCGGTTTTCTTTAATGGGATCTGCAGTACCTCTAAGTCTGATTTAACAGATGTGATCCACTTGGCTTTGGACGCCTTTCCCCTACTTATCACTGTGAAGATACTGCAGGTGAGCCTGCAGTGATTCAGTTGGGTCATGTGCCCAGAGAAGGTCAGTCACCTTTTGCTCATATATGTTACTACGACTTCCTGATGTTCATAGAGCTCGTTATTGTGCCTGATTCTGTAGGTACCTTCTTCCTCTCTTATGGGTCCTAGTATTCTCCTCAGGATCTTCCTCTCTTTAAGTTCTAGTTTTCTGAGTTGGCCGTTTCGATTTTTCAAGAAACACTCAGAGGCATAGAGTGCAGAAGATTTTACTATCGAGTTGTAGTGCATAAGCTTTATGTTCTTGGATAGGTACTTGGAGGTATAGATGTTCTTACAGGAATGATAGGCGCTCTCTAACTTGGTGCACCAGGTGTCTATGGTCAAGGTTTCGCTCTCGCTTGCTGAGATCCATTCTCCCAAGTACTTGACTACAGGAACTTTACAGATAATATTATTTCCTAGTGGGATTGTAGAAGAAGCCTGCTTGATATTGGTGATAAACTCAGTCCTCTGTATGTTGACCTTCAACCCGGTTTTTTCCGAAATACTGCAGAGGCTCTGCAGTTGGTAAGTAGCCTCCTACATACTGTTGGCCAACAGAGTGAGATCATCAGCAAAGGCCAAGCAGGGTACAATGAAGTTGTCTTTCTTATATTCAAGTTTCAGGCCTGCTTCTGGTGACATTGTGGAAGCCCATTCTCTGACGATTTTCTCCAGAACACGGTTGAAGAGGATGCAAGAGGGGCCGTCCTCCTGCCTGACTTCTGTCTAGATGGGAAATCTCGCAGAGAGTTCACCCCTGAACTTGAATTTGGAGGTGGTGTTCTTCAGGGTAGCTTGGACCAGTCTGGTAGTCTTCTCATCTAGGCCTACTTCCCACAGGGTAGAGAAGACGGTCTTTCGATTTATTGAGTCATATGCCTTTTGGATGTCTGCCATAATGGCAACCCTGGACTGTCCCCCTCGTCTTCTGTATGAGAAAATGGTATTGAGCTTTTGAATCTGTTCTCTGCAGGACCTACTTGCACGGAAACCAGCCTGGTATTGACCTAGTTGTGAGTCTAGCTGTTTGGTAACTCTATTTCGCAGGGCTTTAGAGAAGATCTTATAAGTTATAAGCAACAAGGAGATGCCTCTGTAGTTTTGAGGTCGGCCTTACTTCCTTTCTTGTGTAGTGGATGGATCACAGCTGAGGTCCATCCCTCTGGCAAGACCCCTGTTCTCCAAACGTCCTGAATGATTTGGGTGATACTCTGCTTCAACATTTGTGCAATTATACCATCTTCACCTGGGGCCTTGTTGCTCTTAAGGTCTTTGATTATCTTTTCTATTTCTTCCCTGTTGGGTGATATAGAGTCCTGGTTCCTGACAGTGGGCTCGTCGAAAGCAAGTCTCTCTTTCGATTGTTCCGCATTGAGGAGTTTCTGGAAGTATTCTTCAAAGGTTTTTGTGCAGTCTCTGTTATTCATTTGGAGTTTTGCCATCTGGTCCTCTGTGATGTAGTGTTGGGGCTCTGTATAAAGTAGTCTGTTTCTTGAGTCACTTGTAAAGATCTCTTGAATTGTTTTTCTTGAAGTCTTCTTCTGCCTATAGTATTTGAGACCTGTTGAGGTTCCTCTTGGTTTTGCAGATAATGCTTGCTGTTGCATTTCTTTGCACCATGAAAGCCTGATGGTTGGGCTCATCTTTGCACTGATTTCACTTGAACTAGGCTCTACACCTTTCCTCTATAGCTTGATCACATTCTGTGGTCCAACAGGGGCGTTCGATGAAGCAGGTATAGTTTCATGAGCGGCATCCAGTAGAGCTTTTTGAAGAGTAGGCTACCCTTGTTTCTGTGTGTTCTTCTCAAGGGTGGTCTGGAAGTCGCAGTCCTTATGGCTAAGCAAGTGGGTGTTAAATCTTGGTATTCTCGAAACCTTTGGGGTATTGTAAGTTGGTCTTACTTAGGGAGAGTAGAGGTTTGCTCTCCTCAGTACCTTGACCTTTTTGTATTTCCTTGTGGCATCTCATGTCAATAGCCACATGGTCTATCTGAAATTCACCCAGCTTGTGATTAGGATTCCTGCAGGCCATGGTCTTCCCTGGTATTCGCTTGAACGCAATTGGTTTTAGGACCAGGTTGTAGTTGTCACAAAGGTCTATGAGGTGCTTGCCATTTCTGATGGTCCTCTTGTGGGCTGGGTAACCGCCTACTATCCTGCGGTAGGCTACTTCTTTTCCTTGCCAACTTGTGTATTCAAGTCACCCATGAGTATGATGATGTGGTGGTTAGGGATCTTGTCTAGGGTCTCTTCAAGGCTGTTCCAGTAGTATTCTACTGTTTCCAGATATTTCCTATTGCTGTCTTTTGTAGGTGCTTGGAAGTTAACTATTGTGTATGGTCTATTGTGGGCCTATTGGTGTCATTTGTAGGTGCTTGGAAGTTAACTATTGTGTATGGTCTGTTGTGAGACCTCAAGGATAATGAGGAGATTCTGTCATTGGGGGATATGAATTCTAAAATTTGGTCGACCATTCTATGATGTACAGCAAAACCAGTACCCAGGTGTGGAAATTTCTTCATTACTCTTTCACCTGGTTTTCCTTTATAGATCCGGTATCCTTGGCATTCCATTGCATCCAGTCTCTGGTAATGCCGCTATTTTGATGTTATCCTTCTCCAACACATCAAGGGTGTGTTTGAGTTTACCAAACTTTAACAGGGAGTTCATAGTCACTGTAGCTAGGTAAGTGATGTTTCTTTCCTTTTCCCGTTCTTGTTTGTGTGAGGTCAGTAGTGGTGGAGTACATGAAGGTGCAGGTTCCTCAGAATCTGATGACCTGCTTGCCCCATCATGACTGGGGGTGGATTGGTTACCACCTGGGATATTACTTCTGTTCATATTTCTCTTCATGCTGAGTGCAACGAGTGTGTGTATGGGGTCACCCTAGTGGGTGACGAAGTTAACTCTCACGGTTGTTAGCCCTGGGGTACATTTTATCAGTCACTACTAACATGTGGAACAGACACTGTTGGGGTACATCCACTGACATGTGGAACCGCCGTGCACTTGGTACTAGTTTTGGTCCACCCCAGGTATTTTATTTTCCTGGTACCCACCATATCTGGTGAGCGTCCCCTCTCCACTATCTGGGCAGGTGCTCGGTAGGAGACTAGCAACTCCCCCGAGACACAACTGTTTTATTAATGCAGCTAGAGGTACAAATTTTTTTAACCACAATACCATCAAGCAATGTAAATTCGTGGCTCTTAAATAAAAGAAGCAATTCTTAAAACTCAATCCATTAGCCATCTTTTTATAGGTTTTAATTATTTAGCTAGGAAGTAGGGACACCGTTTCACCACTCCTTGCAGAATGTGGTTTATCGTTTCGTGTGTTAAGCTACAGTAAATATCCTGAACATACCAAGAAAATGTTGTACGACTGCGCGGCGGGTTAAAACGACCCTACACCTAAATAATTCTAGAGTACAGTTGATGGCGTTATGCCTGTAACCAATGTAGAACACGATAAGCCTTTTGTTCTTTCAATATTTTGTCATTGGCAGAGCATATTTGCTCAGTGTGACTTTACTGATTTATTTCGATGTTGGGGCAGAATATTTCTTATATCACGTTTATTTATCTTACTTTACTCCTGAGAGCCCGTCTTTGCGTTTTCGAGCTACCACAGTGAGACACTGGTATCATATGCGACTAATTATGTTTCCACTTGCTATTTATCAGCAGGGAATTCTGATCTCATCATCATTCAAAAATGTTAAATGCCCATTATAATTTATTGTTTCTCAGACTAACAGATTATTCAAAGTTAATAAGAATGCCATTGTTATTTGATATAAACTATTCCACATAAATGTCACCTGTGAACAAATATCGATACAGATGGTACACTATGATCTCTCGATGTATGACTTTTGTGTCTTTGGTTTATGTTATTCTTGTTGGAAAGGAGTTGATAGTGAGCTGTGGAGAAGAGATGTTGTTTCGCAACTGTATGGATGATCGAAAGAGGGATTGTAACTTGTCTTCACTGAACCGATGTGAAATATGTTCTCGATTTATGAAGAAGTACGGAACACAAATTGTTCTCTGCTGTTTCAAGACTGAGAGAATATATACTATGGTGATATCAGTTGGTGATTCACGTTAAAGGAATTTCACCTATAATAAAACAAATGCAAACTAGTGTTTTTTGTTTATTATAATGTTGTTCTACAAGAACCGACGGAAGATTGAGTTAACACGAATTTCAGTTATACCTGATTACATGATCTTGAGAACTTGATAGAACAGCTTTGTTGACTATCTTTTTGGATGAACCAGTTACGACCAAATACTGAGACTAAGAATCAGATTAATATAATATAGTGTTCAAACTTCGCCAAGATCCTCTCCGCAATATCATACCCCGGCTATTCTCAGGACAACAAATAAGATCGACTAACACAGCAAGAGCCGGCCGGTGCGACCGAGCGGTTCTAGGCGCTTCAGTCTGGAACCGCGTGACCGCTACGGTCGCAGGTTCGAATCCTGTCTCGGGCATGGATGTGTGTGATGTCCTTAGGTTAGTTAGGTTTAAGTAGTTCTAAGTTCTAGGGGACTGATTACCAACAGATGTTAAGTCCCGTAGAGCTCAGAGCCATTTGAACCATTTTTTTGAACACAGTAAGAAACAAAATATGAGTATTATTTTTCAACTGTTGACTTTTGCAAATTACAGCATTAAGGTAACAGATCTGTTACCGTGTTCTGCAAACTATCTTAATCAGTTTTACGTCTTGTATGCACAAATTTGTGATTGTCCTTTGTTTAGGATAGTTATTCAGAAATATACGTATTACACTGCAGGCAAGGAGTAATAAAAGTCGCCCAGACGAGTGGATACGATTGGACTTGAAAGTTTGCATACAACCAAACCCTGTGGCGTGCACACCACGTGTACGCCAGTCATGAGTTCCACACCGCTTCGGAGCATAGTGTTGATGCTTATGACGATTTTATTTTGTGGAGTGCTGAACGACGTGGTTACCAGCACCCGTACAAATTACCAATCTTTTCACTGTTCAGTCTCGCCAGTTTTATGAATGTTGGACAAATGAAGAGGACATCACAAACATCCAGTACCCGGGCGGAGAAAATTCCCACCCGACCGGGAATCGAACCTGGGAACCGGTGATACAGTGGTAACAACGCTAACGACTATACCAGAAACCGAGGACTCAGAGTCTAGTGAGGGCTACGTCAGTTTGAGTGGAGCTGTGCGGAAAGAGAAGATGATACAGTGGAGCAGCGGGTGTTCGTTGTGGAAAGTTACGTGACAACAAAGTTGTGGAAATGGTGTAGTCAGTTGTTTGCTGAGAAATATAATTGTGTCAAAGTACCAGGAAAGAGTGCCATGCAGTGCTTAGTCCGAAAATGGCGTCGGACAGGATCTGTTTTGAACAAGTCAAAAAACATTCTGAAACTTGCTCGAAAACCACAAAACGTGGCTGCAGTTCATCAGAAAATGCTCCAGCGTCCTACTAAATCAACCCGGCGTTTGTCGGAAGGGACCAACATCTCACGTCGATCATGCGGGCGAATGCCCCATGAAATGAAAATTAAGTTTACGACAGGTGTGAGGAGCACGCTGTGACGAAAAACGAAACCAAACACTGATACCAGCCGCATCTCTGATCTCAATTAAGCTGAGTGTTGAGTGTAATAAATATATATTTTTTCGTCCCATAGGATGTGGGGGCTCGAGCTAACTATTCAGTGTAGATTAACTTTTTGTCAAAAATAGGTGAACAGCACCTACACCAATTATATAAATATTTTCATCATTTTCAGCGATTTTTACAGTGCATAATGCCCAGTAACGTCGTAATGGCTTACACAACTGCCATAATAGGAAAAAGTAAACTGCTATTGGAAAAAGAATATGCTAGGACAAATGCATCCCTTAATGCAGTAAATGCTCTTGATTCCACCATTTTCGACCACTATTCCAATATGTGGCTACTTACCACTGCTATTTATATTACATGCTAATACCTTATATTTCCAAATTGCAGCCACATTTCTCCATACCCAATGTGATGCAATAGATGTTATACACCTAACAACGTAATGTATGTTAGAAGAACTTAAAAATGCGGGAATAATGACTTTTTCCAATTCGTTTGCAAATGTTGTTAACTTAAGGACGCATATGATATTGGAAATTTGGCTGCTTCCAAACCCTGAAATACCATTATGGAGCTGTACTTTTACAGGACCCAGCAAAAACTGATGCACATGCAATTAATTTCAGGAACTACAATCATGCTGTCACATTCACACTATCGAAAGATAGCACATGCATTCTAGCAGCATATGCACTGTCATGCAGGAGTAGGCCTAGGTATACTCAGCCATCAGCATTCATGCTACACACATCACACATGCTTGGGCCTGCCAGCACAGAAATTGGAGGCCAGGAAAGAGAGTACACATTCCAGATGAGATATGCATGACAAATCACATATTAAATGATTGGCATTTTACCATACACAGGGGGGGGGGGGGGGAGGGGGGAGCGGGCTGCATTGCTATATGATAGCAGGCTGCTGTGGACCACATCTAATGTCATATAACCATATAGAACATTAAGGTAATAATGCTAGGAAAAAAATTACAGCCTTTTTCGTGTTTGTAACGCATGTACCACGCTTAGGGGCTTACTACACCAGTAGACAAACTGCAGGCAGCGCTAAACACCACACAACAGATGTTCCATAAGTTATCCGTAAACCGATACTACCTGGAAGAGATTGCACAGAGCGCAGTGGAGTGCATTGTAAATACTGTCTGTTAGTTATTGCACAGTGCCAAACACTCTGTCCATTCTGTCTGGCATAACCTTATAGGCATCCATTCATTTGCTATACCGTTGCCTCTATGCATTGCACTAGGTGTACAACATGTAGTCTGCCACTTTTAGAACCAATTCACCATTCTTTTTAAGCAGATCCAGTATCGATTGGAGGTTTATAAATATATTTTATTATGTGTCTCTTAACGCAGTAAATGTTCTCAAATCCGACATTTTGATCAGTACTCCAAAGTATGGATACTTAGCATTGCTATTTACCGTAAATTCTACTATCTTATATTCCAAAGTTGCAGCCAGATGTTTCCATACCCTCTGTTTAGCGTAATATGCAATCTTTGTTTGCACATTGCTGTATCTTTTTCTTATTCCAGTTGCAGTTAATTTATCTGGCTTATCGGTTTTAACCTATGCAAATGGTCTTTGTGTTGATATGTGTACAGTATCTACTACACCACACTTATATCCAATGTTACCATCCATTTTAAGCAGATCCTGATGGAAGTGGAACATTATAAACGTCCTTTAATTCCAGAAACAGCCTCTTTTCCGACATTTTCGAGAAGTAATCCTACGTTCAGTTATTTGTGTTTACTATGGCTCATGAAATCTCAGCGGTTTCCTCTGATAGTGTTAAGAACAAAGATAAAATGTAATGGGAGTAGTTGCATCTATACAGTAACTATGGGAATGCAATGAATGACTGTACATCTCCAAAGGCCCGACTGCCCTGCTGGCAAAGATATGGATACCTAAATGTGTCAAAGTGACTAGCGGACTTTGTTGGTCTTTCTATATTTAATGATAATGTTTTGTTGGGGTGACATGAGGAATAAATAAACTCTTCATTATTATATCATTGATTTATGTTTGTAGTTTTGATTCATTATTTATGATCAGAAGATGAAGTTACCTCAGGGTGGTCACATGTCGATAATACTGTTTTTCGATGTGTTAGGTTATTGCACTAATGCAAGTATAGATAACATTATACATGGTCCAGTAACATTGATGTGACCACAGCCTACGATAATGTCAGTTTGAAGGTGGCAGCACTGGCACTGGAGGGCGTTGAAAACATGTCAGATGGATGCAGTAAACAGCGGTGCTGTTGTTGTAATGTGGAAGTGGCATGATTTATCTAACATCCAAAAGGGCACGATCTATAGCTTTTGGGCTAAGGGTGAGATTATTACCCAAATGCTTTGTGTGAACTGTTCACATGCTACCAAACTTAAAGTACACCATACACAGCAAAATGGCGCTAACCAAAGCGGCGCAGAGGCAACTATGGTGCACCATGGGCCATACATGACAGGGAAGAATGATGGCCGCAGAAATGCATACACTCGAACAAACGTACAACTGTTGAGCAACATAACGACCGAGATGAACTATGGACTACCAACTGTTTCTTCTCGACAACTGTTCACTGGCCATTTCTACTTATGAACCTCTGTATAGGTGCCTGGTTCATACACCCATGCTGACTTCTGTTCATTGGCGACAAGGTTTGGAATTTGCAAACCAATACCGCAACTAGATCTCTACTGAACGACGACAGGTGGCCTTTTCAGATGAATCAAGTTTTGTGTTCCACCTGCATGAAATGTCTGAAAGTGAACATCTTGCAGCAATCGTCAGAAGGGTCCATGCTGGAACAGGAAGCGTTATGGTCTGGGGAATGTTTCTGTGGCATTCCCTAGGTGGTCTTGTCATTCTAGAAGACATAATGGATCTACATAAATATGCATCTATCCTTGGGACCCATTTCCACCCCTACACGCAGTTTCGTGTCCTTGGCACGGTAGTATCTACCAGCAGAATAATGTACCGTGTCACACAGCTCCCAGTGTATGAGCATGGTTCTAAGAGCACCAGGATGAGTTTGCTTTATTCACATGGCCACCAAATTTCCTTGATTTAAACCCCGTCTAGGATCTGTGAGACTATCTCGATCAGGCTGTTTGCACCATGAATCCCGAACAGAGAAATCTAGCACAACATGCCACATTTTTGGAGTTGAAATGGCTCCACATGCCTGTCGGTACTTTCCAGAACCTCACTGACACTCTTCTGGTATGTCTCACAGTGGCCTGCACTGGAGTTAGTGACATCTCTATGTGCATGTGGCGTGGCGATAATCTATAGGTAGTTTATATGCCACTTCATATATCTCTAAAGTGCAATGAGAGTGCACTACATCAAGACATACGCCGGCCATGCGTGATATCTGTCATATTATCAAGGTTAGTGACACCTCTAAGTGCACAGCTAGCGAGTTGAGACATTCGTGATGGCGGGTTCGTTGGGGGGGGGGGGGGGGGGGAGGGGTGTTGGGTGTATGTAGTGCCTCACAAGATGCACTCAATATAGAGGCGGCCAGCTATATAATATAATGGATTTTTACAGTCTCTATGTTAATTTATATCCAAGCATTATGAAGTGTCAGTGACATGTAGATGATTGCAAGACGCGCAGTATCCCAGTCTTTCAGGATAAATAACGAATTATAAAATGATGTTTGCCTTACATATCAGGAGGGTTGTCTGGATTGGGTAATTCACCTAGCAGTGTTGACGGTCACAGCTCTGAAGTATTTCTTAACGTAAATGAATGTCTGCAAGAATGGATATGTTTACAATCCGCCAATCATTATTTTGGCTTTTACATCTGAATTTTGGTTTATCCTACCAATTTCACCAATTTATAGATTTGGCGTCCTAGCAAACCATTAGATGCACTCTATATGCGCAAAACAATATTTTAAAATAGCAGATAAGAAAGGAATTGTACATAAATGTAGAACTCACCTAAGTAACTCCATCATCAAGCCACCTTGTCAACTCAGAAAATATATCAGAGTACTTTATTTAGCAACTGCGGTCAGTCTTTTAAAAAGGTGGATGTTGGAGGCGGGGGAAGGGGTTTAGGATGGGGGAGGGGAAATGGAGTGAGGCTGATTGGAGGATGGGAAAGGAAGCAGGGAGGGAGTGATGTGGAAGTCTTGAGTTTAATAAGAAAGGTCGTGATAAAATTATGGAATGTAAAGTTATTTAAAATTCTTGTTGAAACACTAATAGTGTAGAACAATGCATATTATGTAAAATGTAAGTGGTATAAAATATTAAACTTATAATTGAGCTGAAGTGGGAATCAGAGTGCGTAAAGAGAAAAAGGAGGGGGGATGGATGGATAGTGGTAGGGATGCTATGACGTCAGTAAGAGAGAGGCTTACACTAAAGTTACAAACAATCAATAATGAAAAAAATTTCTGTTAAATTGCCAGAATGGATGCGTAAAATTGTAACAGGATTTAAAAGCTGGAAGTAAAGTAGTGGAAACTGGATAAACATCTGAAGATATTCAAATGTTGAAACTTTGGAAATATAGAGTCATAAGTTCTTACTCTCAGACTGTAAAAATAAAATTGTGTAACGATCTTTTCGTTACAATTTTAAAAGTATTGGCCTAGAACAATGGATGTATAAAGAGTGAAAGACATAAAGCTGGTAAATGTACACAAGTTTAATTATAGAGGACTTACAAATACATGAAGGATCATTAAAAATTGTGGTTTAGATACTGGCAACATTGAAAACACAAAGTCATAAAAATATAAAACAATAAATTGTAAATGACGCTATGTGCATCAACTAAAGTTATAGGGATGGGGTATGATTGTTATGGTCAACTGCATTTGCTTCTGCTCAGTGGAATTGTATGGGGCGCAGGTTTGTAGTATGTATGGAAGCCAGTTTGCACGCTGGTTTGCTGCAAGGTCAGTGTGTGAGCCAATACACTGCAGCTGTCTCTTTTCGGTGAATGGGGCTGTTGATTACATGTGCGCTATAGTGAAGTGGACGATTGGAAGAAGTTTTCAAAGTTTCTAAGAAATGTACTGTTAATATAATCGTTCTTGTGATTTTTTTTTTAGAAATTTTGAACAGCCAGCCGAAAGTAGATAGCTGCAATGTGTTGGCTCACACACTGTCCTAGTAGAAGGCCAGCGTCTAGACTGGCTTTCATACATACTGCAAAATTGCGCCCCATACTGTGCCATTGAGCAGAAGCAAATGTAGTGCAAATGGAAGAGGTTTTCAAAGTTTGTAAAAAATGCCCTGTTAATAAAATCGCTCTTGTGATTTTTTTTTAGAAATTTTGAAAGCAGAAGAGGTTTTCAAAGCTTGTAAAAAATGCCCTGTTAATAAAATCGCTCTTGTGACTTTTTTAGAAATTTTGAAAGCCTCTTCCAGTCTTCCACAACTCCACTCGCCGAAAAGAGACAGCAGCAATGTATCGGCTTATACACCATCCTAGCATCTGGCTGACATGCAGGCTGACATCCATACATACTGCAAAGTTGTGTAGCATACGACGCCACCACGCAGAAGCAAATACAATTGACCATAACTATCACACTCTATTCCTATAACTTAAGTTGCTGCACATAGTTCATTTTACAATTTGTTGTTTTATATTTTGTATGACTTTGTACTTTCAATGTTTCCATTTTTAACTCATAATATTTTATGACACTTCATGAAGCTCTGGATGCTCTACATAATTCCACTTCTGTAATTTTACCATGTGCATGCCTTTCACTAATTATACATCAGTGCTTCTAGGCCTACTTTTAATATTGTAACCGAAAGATCGTTATACAATTTTATTTTTATGCTTATGACTTTATGCTTCCAAAGTTTCACAATTGGAATATCTTCAGATGCTGATTCTCTTTTCGCTACTTTATTTCCGGTTTTAAGGATCTCCTGTTTAATCCTACTTTTGCAGTCATCCATTCTGGTATCCTAACAGGAAGTTTTTACATTATCGACTTTTTGGAACTTCAGTGTAAGAACTGTCTTATTGGCCCTATAGCATCCTTGTCGCTGTCCATCCACTCTGCTCCCCATCCCATGCCTTCTTTGCCTGCTCTCAGTATGCCCTCTGTTCTTTTATAATTGCTTCGTTTTATACCGCTTACATTTTACATATGATTTGTTCTTCACTATTACTGTTTCAACGAGAATTCTTACATCATTACACATTCTAAAGGTTTGACACGACCTCTCTTGTTAAACTCATGACATCCCCACCGCTACCTCCCTGCTTCCTTTCCCCTCATCCAATCACCCTCACTCCATTTCTCCTCCTCTCTCCTACCCCTATGTCAAACATCTACCTATTTAAAACGATGCACGCAGCTGCAAAATACAATACTCTGATATATTTGCTGAGTAGACAAGACGGTTTGCTGATGCAGTTACTTAGGTAAATTCTACTTTCATGTACCATTCTTTCCCACAATTGCAAAATATTAGATGGTACGTAAATAGAATTAAAAAATTATGCAACTGAGATGGAACAGTACCTCAGAATTATCTTCAGCATGTACTCGTATACAGCTACTGAATTCTCTTAAGACGATTATGTCGACTATAGTGAAAATTTTTGCATTTGGCATCCTATCTGTTTACTAGTTACACAGCCAGTTCACCATTTTCTTGGTTAGGTGTCCTACCAAACTCCCAATTTCAAAATCAGTCTCACCAATTTCCAAATTTGGTGCCATGCCAATGTACCAATCATACAGTGAATACCACCTACTTCCAACCAATTTAAAAAAAATGTTGGAGGAGACTTTTGCAAGATTCTGCTGTTGCAAGGTTAACTTCTAGCACTTTATAAATTGCACGATTTTGTGCTGTTGTTGGTTGACAATGTTCAAAATAAAAAAAAGAATACAATTTTTTAGGGTACACATGTGTATGTATGTGTGTGTGTGTGTGTGTGTGTGTGTGTGTGTGTGTGTGTGTGTGTGTGTGTGTATGTATGTGTGTGATTGTGTGCGTATGTACAGGGTGAATAACACAAATATTTCGGAAATGGAAAGTGCTGTATACGTGCGGTTTTCACAGAATGGATTGGTAGTCAGAGGCTCATGTTGTTAGCTAAGGTTAAAGGCGCTGCAGTCTGGAATCGCAAGACCGCTACGGTCGCAGGTTCGAATCCTGCCTCGGGCATGGATGTTTGTGATGTCCTTAGGTTAGTTAGGTTTAACTAGTTCTAAGTTCTAGGGGACTAATGACCTCAGCAGTTGAGTCCCATAGTGCTCAGAGCCATTTGAACCATTTTTTTTGTTAGCTAAAAATACTTGCAATGTTTCCGCACTGACACTTGTTTATGGCGATTAGTCTACGTAGTTGCTAGGTACGTTGTTGCTATGTTCGCTTATAGTTTTCTAGTGTATTACTTGAGTGCACTGCGACTTGCGAGTCAGTGTGTGGCAGTTAAGGCTGCAGGTTGTGGGTGGACGATGGTATTTGCCACTGCAGAAGAAGCCGACTTGTGATTATAGGATGAATGCACTTTGTTCTTATGCGGTATATGTGGTAAGATATCCCAATAGACGTCAACCGTCTCGGCAATTATTTATGAACTTCTTCAACTAGTTACGTGAAGGTGATAGCGTAATACCTATACAACGTAACAGAAGGAAACAAGTGACGACAGAAGAGGATTAAATTGATGTTCTTTCTGCTGTTGTTGATCCGCACGTTAGCTCCCTCGAAATCGCGAGAGGAAGTGACATGAGTCAGGGAAGTGTCCTAATTATTCTCCATCGACATAGGTTCCATACCTATCATGTCTGTCTGCATCAAAAGCTACATATAAACGATTATAGGATTTGTGTTAACTTCCATTCATGGACATTATGGCTCTGAGCACTATGGGACTTAACATCTATGGTCATCAGTCCCCTAGAACTTAGAACTACTTAAACCTAACTAGCCTAAGGACAGCACACAACGCCCAGCCATCACGAGGCAGAGAAAATCCCTGACCCCGCCGGGAATCGAACCCGGGAACCCGGGCGTGTGAAGCGAGAACGCTACAGCACGACCACGAGATGCGGGCATAGACATTATGAAACGATACTCTAGATGTACCGTGTATCTTGTTCAGTGATAAAGCTACATTTAACAATCATGGCAAGATAAACCACCGAAACATACATTACTGGTCTGTTGATAATTTCGCTGTCTTTGTCAGGTGAAACGCCAGCAACCAAGGAATGTAAACGTGTGGTATAGTGAACCATCAGCTCATAGGCTAGTTTTTCATAGACACAACACTGATCACGCACATGTATCTACATCTACATGATTACTCTGCAATTCACATTTAAGTGCTTGGCAGAGGATTCATCGAACCACAATCATACTATCTCTCTACCATTCCACTCCCGAGCAGCGCGCGGGAAAAACGAACACCTAAACCTTTCTGTTCGAGCTCTGATTTCTCTTATTTTATTTTGATGATCATTCCTACCTATGTAGGTTGGGCTCAACAAAATTTTTTCGCATTCGGAAGAGAAAGTTGGTGACTCAAATTTCGTAAATAGATCTCGCCGCGACGAAAAACATCTTTGCTTTAATGACTTCCATCCCAACTCGCGTATCATATCTGTCACACTTTCTCCCCTATTACGTGATAATACAAAACGAGCTGCCCTTTTTTGCACCCTTTCGATGTCCTCCGTCAATCCCACCTGGTAAGGATCCCACACTGCGCAGCAATATTCTAACAGAGGACGAACGAGTGTGGTGTAAGCTGTCTCTTTAGTGCACTTGTTGCATCTTCTAAGTGTCCTGCCTATGAAACTCAACCCTTGGCTCGCCTTCCCCACAATATTATCTATGTGGTCTTTCCAACTGAAGTGGTTCGCAATTTTAACACCCAGGTACTTAGTTGAATTGACAGCCTTGAGAATTGTACTATTTATCGAGTAATCAAATTCCAACGGATTTCTTTTGGAATTCATGTGGATCACCTCACACTTTTCGTTATTTAGCGTCAACTGCCGCCTGCCGCACCATACAGCAATCTTTTCTAAATCGCTTTGCAACTGATACTGGTCTTTGAATGACCTTACTAGACGGAAAATTACAGCATCATCTGCGAACAACCTAAGAGAACTGCTCAGATTGTCACCCAGGTCACTTATATAGATCAGGAACAGCAGAGGTCCCAGGACGCTTCCCTGGTAGGTAGGTAGTTAGTGTTTAACGTCCCGTCGACAACGAGGTCATTAGAGACGGAGCGCAAGCTCGGGTTAGGGAAGGATCGGGAAGGAAATCGGCCGTGCCCTTTCAAAGGAACCATCCCGGCATTTGCCTGAAACGATTTAGGGAAATCACGTAAAACCTAAATCAGGATGGCTGGAGACGGGATTGAACCGTCGTCCTCCCGAATGCGAGTCCAGTGTGCTAACCACTGCGCCACCTCGCTCGGTGGACGCTTCCCTGGGGAACACCTGATATCACTTCAGTTTTACTCGACGATTTGCCGTCTATTACTACGAACTGCGACCTTCCAGCCTCCTAACTGACTTTCTTCCACGGATGCTACAAGATGTTCCTCTGGAGGCTACGAGGAACCTGTCGTACCAACATGCTGCACCAGGTATTACAACATGTCGTCATGAATTGTTTTCTAATCGCTGGATTAGATGGAGAGGATCTGTACTTTGGCCAGTCCATTCCGCGAGTTCGACGAGTGTAAACTTTTTCTGTGGGGTAAGCTGAAGTACGCTGTCTACAAGGACATATCAATTACACTCGATGCTGTATGACAAGCGTATTTCGACATCTCCGCTGACATGTTAGCATGTGTGCAGCAGTCATTCCAGATAAGACTAGAAGTTTGGTTTGCTACTGCCAGTTGTCATTTTGAACACAACCTGTGTCTCGTTACTGGTCATAATCCACATAACTAGTGTACGCACATGTGTTGGTCCTTAGAAGATGCTACCACAGATATTACATAAGTGTCAATGTGGGAGCTTTCCAAAGTGTGATACCTCGTAAACGACCCGCACTAGAATCCCGCAACAAACACTGCTGACGTTCTAATTTACCCTCTTTTTAGTTTGTTGATTTCAATAGGCATTGTAACATTTAAAGAGATATATGTTTGCACAATAAGTACACTTTCTAAGTATTATTACAGTCTGTTTATTGGCTAACAGTAGGAGCCCCTGACTATCAATTCATTGTGTGAAAGCTACAGATCAATGGCACTTTTCATGTTCGTAATATTTTCGATGAAAATTTTAGGTGCTCACCCTGTACACCCAATATTTGCAATTCCGATTTTGTATTGTGTAGCTGGAGTCAGTCCAAATGCATAATGCTTATCACGTCTTCCGTGTGACAGCCAGTGTAGACGGGAAGAGTCAGCTTGTTTCCTGTAACAAACAAAATTATTTTAAAAGCGGAATTTTATGTGCCAATTCTATAGAAAGGTCCAGGATTAGTCTGGTGCGATATTTCTTTTATCGATGTGTATTAATAGGGACAGTAAAACTCGAAGAATAACCAGTACTGCATCAGCAACAGCACTGTCCTGACCCATGATCGTCCATGCTGAGTGCTACCGCCAAGCCTGCAGAGCTACTTAGTCGCTGCTGGCTTGCTGTTTCTTCTTCGGGTTTTATTGTTCCTGTTAATACACATCGATAAAAGAAATATCGCACTAGATTAACCTTGGACTACTATATCGATTGCGGGCTTGAAAAATCATTTTGTTAGTAACGGGAAGAAATTGACGCTTTCCGTCGACACTGGGTGAGCGCCTTTTGTTTGTGCTGACTCCATCTACACAATGCAAGAACGAAATTGCAAACATCTGCCGAAACAATGGAAAAAACGCACCTGATGACTCTCAGAAGAGACACGCTGTGTATACGGTACATTTACAGTATTAGCCACTTGTGTTATATTCCTTCCGATTGCCTGTCAGTTCAAATAAACTGTTATGTCTTAATGTAGAAGCCCTCCGCTCTGGCTCAGGGAATAGTAAATACTGAAAAACCTCCATTCCTAGTCCAGCAGTTTTGCCAATTTTGGATTAGGCGCTCATTACGTTGCGAACGGCTGATACTGCATCTGTGCCACTGCACGGTCGAACAAAATCAGATCCAATAAGTCGGTAAGAAATGGTGTGGAGCGTGCCAGCTGATGCTGAGGCAATAGTATTTCAATGTTCTGATCCAGCAGTTGAGCCAGCACGGGTTCAGGGGCTGTTAAAATAATAGTAAAATCTAAGTTTAAACACATTAAATACATGGTGCATATAAAGAATGACATAAAGTTATTAATTTATCACAGTAGGTCACCGCGTATGTAAAGATGTACATGGAATAGTTCCGTAAGTCTTACATGGAAACAGTACAACATTAGCTGCCGCCCTCGCACTGCGTTGGAGAACTATGACGCGTGTGTGCAAACTGCTAGGTTTCGCTCATAACCACGATACCAAATATAACAAAAGGGACAGACATATAGTTACTGAATGACCATTTGTTTGGCTGATCGTTGCAAATGTTTGTAAGCCTACTCACCGTTCGTGCTCGAGCCCCCCCCCCCCCCCCCCAGCAATGCACGATGACGTCGGAGAAGAAGCCCCTGACATCTGACATGTGGTGGTGCAGTGGCATGGTGGGATTGAGGAGGGGGGAGGGGGTGGCGGAGGGCAGGTTGCTGCGGTGCAAGTTTGGTTGTGGGCAGAAGGTGAGAGGAGAAAGGTGAGGGAGGCCTTCACAGGGCAGTGACATGATGATATTATGGTCTTGGTGCATTTGTCCAGGTGTGATAGTGTTATAATGCCAAGAATACTGGCGTTATTGTCAGCAAAATATAACGAATACTATTGCCTGAGCAACGGATGCAGACATCGGCGATTCCAGGAATGTTGATGTCATCAATTTCAGGAATCCAGAAACTCATGTCAGCGATTTTCTGTTCGCAATGGTTGTGATCCTATACTCACGCTGGTGGTAGGATAGCGGATCCTTTACAAACTCTTGATTCCACATACAAAGATTTCCTGATAGCCTACGACTACTATACGTACAACATGTGCTATGTTTCAAAGGAAAGAAACACTGTTAATCGATGTAGGATTGCAGTTTCAGTATTTGAGATAACGCACTGATATCCCATAAAATATCTGTTAAAATATTCCACAGAACAATTCGACATATTCATAAAACAAAAGCCCTATGGCCGGCTGCACCAGCCTCTTCTGGAAGACTTCCGTTAATCTTGGCAGTAAGGGCAACAAGGACGAGAGCGGACGAAGTCAATGCTTTTGCAATTGCCAGTTGGGAGTATAGATTAATATAACTCCAAACTTTATAAATAAATAAAAATTACAATAGCGAACGTGAAATAACATTAAAAACTTAAACTTTAAAACTTAAAATTGAAACATTCTCGAAACCCTTGGAATCCCGGGACCAAATATTACCACTGTCGTTATCGACAGCACGGAACAATCGTCGAGATTCTCGACTCTCATCATGGATAAACTATCTATGCATGTAATCAGTTTTTACGGAATCTTCAGAGCGCGTATCTTATTCGCACCTGTCCACTATTTTTTTTTTCTCTTGAGAGGGAAATTGATGTTTTGACATAAACGGTGCCAAAGTAACGCGAAGTACGTCGCAGAAAGAGTCCAACTTCTTGAATAGACACTCAAAGAACAAAATGAGAACTATTCAATTCCTAGATGTACATTATTTTTGGCGGATGCATCCCTTTTTTTTTTGCCGAATCATTTGGTGAGAAACAGGCAAAATGAAAACTTCGAAGAAGAGTGGATTCAGCGTCACATTTGTGAGAGTGAAAAATGTTTCAGTAAATATTAAACTAATACTTTAATTTAGGCCTACTCTTTTCAGTACTTAATAACTTTATTATGTTACTTTCCTTATGTGATTCAACCTCCTCGCTCCGTGGAAACTCAGTACTAATATGTACAACTGATATAATCATTTACAGCCAAATGAAGTCTTGTTTGAAACATAGCTGAATTTTTGATATTCTGCAATTTCATGCCCGATACAACCCTCCAAAAATTTAAACGACAAAAACGGAAAAGCTGTTAAAAATTAATTGACGTATTTCTTATGACAATGAGCTTAATAATTTTACTAGCTGAGTATCCTGCACTGGCCGGATACATATTTATTGTAATTTTGTATTAATCGATCTCATCCTCTACCCTCTCCTCCTCCCCTCTCTCCCTGTCCATCTCCTCTTCCCCCTCTCATTGCCCATATCCTCTTCCTACACTGACTGTCTTCCTCCTCCTCTTTACTTTCTCTGTCCAATTTCTCATCTTCCCCCTCTGTCCATTTGCCCCTCTCTGTCCATCTCCTTCTCTCTATCTGTGTTCATCTCAACCAATTCCCTTCTCATTCGACATTATCACGAGTACCCAAACAGAAGGCTGCTGGTTGGTAATTCCATAATATTTCTTTCCAGGTAGTAAGTATTTTGTTTGCCAAGTTTTGTTGAAGTCGATCCAGAGCTTTAGAAGATGCTTTTTACCGATGGCTTTGCCCACGTTAACCCCTACCAAGTACATTTCACATTTATTTAACTTGTTTCAGTCAAATTTCTCCACACAGTTCATTTGTATCTCTAGCGAATTTTGACATTGAATTTCGTTTTCAGTCAGCTCAATGTTTATGTCGTCAGATGCGCTGAACTATGTGACGTGCAATGATATTTATTGATTGGTACATTCAACAGCATATGTGGATACTGTTTGCGATATGTGATGAGAATAGAGTTAGTAGCTAAAAAAATTTAAAAATCATGCATGATGTGGTAGTATTTCACGACTCTCAATGTTAATGACGTGGTATCTCCTGAATTATGTGTCATACAATGATATAATTTTGAGGGTTCATTCAGTAACATACATAGTTCAGCCAAAACATTACGACCATTGCCCAACGCCACGCTGGATGCCGCCTGGTGACGTTGCGGGCACGTGGCGCTGAAACAAAAGAAAGTAAGCTGAGCAGACACGGACATTGTAACAACCTAGCGAAGATACAGGGTAAGCGGGTAAATCTTTTAAGATAAGCGACTTTCACAAAGAGCAGATCATTATTACGCAGAGCCTATGAATGAGTATCTCGAAAACGGCGAAGCTGGTCGAATGTACACGTGCTACTGTCGTGAGTGTCTATGGACAGTGAAATTACCACTAGGCGCTGAATGATTGGATGTCCAGGATTCTTCACAGGAAGTGGGGTTCCGAGACATGTCTGTTGTGCAAAGTAGGACAGATGGTGTTCTGTTGGCACTTCTGCTGAAAGAGTACAATGCTCCTGCACGTACAAGCGTTTCGGATCACACCGCTCATCGTACATTGTTGAACATGTTGCTCCGCACATGTGTTCACATGTTGACCCAACGACATCGTCAGTTACGATTGCAGTGGGTATGGGACCATCGGAATTCGGCCGTCGATCAATGGAAACGTGTCGCCTCTTCGGGTGAATCACATTTTTGCTACACCAGGTCGATGATATTCTCAACAAACGCCGTCATCGAGACGAACGGCGGCTCGAAACGTGCAGTGCGCCACGAACGCAGGCTGGTGGAAGCAGTATTATGCTGTGGGAGACTTTTCCTGCGCTTCCATGAGATCTGCGGTAGTAATCGATGACACGCTGAGAGCTGCGAATCACTCGCATCCCTTCATTGTTGATGTCTTCCCCGACGGCGATATCTTTGAGCAGCATATCTGTCCGTGTCTCGAAGTAGTCAGAACCATGCTACAGTGGTTTGAGGAGTATTATAGTGATGTCTCGGCTATCAAATTCCTACGGAACCCACCTAGGTCGCTATCGGGCGCTGTCATTGCGGACGCAAATCAGCAGCCTTATTTACGCGAATTACATGACCTGTGCGTAGAAATCTACTGCCACATACCTCCACAAACCTACCAACTGTCTATCGGGTCCGTGCTAAGCAGAATCATTTATGTATTTCGTTCGAAAGATGGACAAACAAGCTGTTACCCAGGCGGTCATAATGTTGTCGCTTATCAGCGTTTGACAATACTATGGTATCATGTATCGATACCACACCACGTGGGGCCGACGTACGTCGCTGGTGGTCGTGGTTCAAAATGGTTCAAATGGCTCTGAACACTATGGGACGTAACATCTGAGTTCATCAGTGCCCGAGAACTTAGAACTACTGAAACCTAACTAACCTAAAGACATCACACACATCCACGCCCGAGGCAGGATTTGAACTTGCCACTATAGCAGTCGCGCGGTTCCGGACTGAAGCGCCTAGAACCGCTCGGCCACCGAGGCCAGCCTGATGGTCGTGGGAGGCACCGTAACGGCTGTACTAAACGTGAATGCCATCCTCCCACCGATAGTGGAACCATATCGGCAGGATATTGGCGAGGCATTCGGCTTTATGGGCGGCAATTCGTGCATCCATCGTGCACATCTTGTGAATGACTTCCTTCAGGACAATGACATCACTCGACTAGAGTGGCCAGCATGTTCTCCAGACATGAACCCTGTCTAACATGTCTGGGATAGATTTAAAAGGGCTGTTTATGGATGACGTGACCCACCAACCAGTCTGAGGGGTCTCTGCCGAATCGCCTTTAAGGAGTGGGACAATCTGGAGCAACAGTGCGTTGATGAACTTCTGGATAGTATACAGGCATGCATCAATGCAAGAGGACATGCTACTCGGTATTAGAGGTATCAGTGGGTACAGAAATCCGGACCACCACCTCTGAAGGACTCGCTGTATTATGGTACAACATACAATGTGTGGTTTTCATGAGCAATAAAAATGGCTGAAACGATGTTTATGTTGATCTGTGTTCCAGTTTCCTGTACAGGTTCCGGAACTCTCGGAACCGAGGTGATGCAAATCCTTTTTGATGTGTGTACATGTTAAATCAATCTTCTGTTTCCTATGCTAACCTGTTCGTTGATCATTTTTTATTCCCTCCAGCTTTCCGAGGAAGACAGTTGCCGCAGCACTCTGTAGCCCACGTCTCGTTACCATTGTGTACAAAGTCGTACACAACGATACTGTCTGAAAAATGTGTCATGAATACAATTAGCAGCAAAGAAGTAATAAATAGATAATTTCCACTAATGATTGCCTATCGAAGTCACGGGGTCCAAATGACACATATCAAAAGTGCGATAGTAAATCGATCATGCGACTCTGGTGGTGGGCGTTATGAGTATGTTTACGGTGGTAGCTACAGCAACGGCAAAAGAAGAGCGTTGCAAAGGAGACGACTTACCTTACTCGTCGTCGGTGTTATCATGTGAAAGTCTATTACAGTGGTCTGGATGGATAATTTGGAAGAGTCGAACCACGTATTCTTCCTGATGCTCGTTCGTTTGCCGTACTGTGTGCAATGAAATTGTATACGGTATTTCAGCATCGAAACTGTTATTACGAAGTTTTAGACACTTCGCACTACCACAGTCTACACAGTCGCTTCTTTTCCTGTCCGGTAATACTCCATATTTACGACAAAAGGTCGAACAGTTTTTACGCTGGATAAACATGGAATTGGATTTTTCCATGTGAGGGAATCCACCGAAGAAACATCAAGAACACCAGACATCCCGCTCAATAACGACATAAATCGTCTGGGTTTCCCTAGCAAGTCACAAATAATTCGCGGAGGTATGTAATTTCGAGCAACTAAGGGAGCGACGGAAAACTGATAAAAATGACGATCATAAATAATTGACCACAATGCCCGCCCCCAGAGTCACATGATCGATTTACGATCGCACTTTCGATTTGTATCGTTTAGACCCCGCAACTTCGATAGGCAATCATTCTTGTAAATTACTAATAAATGAAATCGTGATGCGTGATGCACTACTAAACATTCATAGATCCACAGTTTCCGATGTGATAGGGAAGTGGAAACGTGAAGGGACACATACAGCTCAAAAGCGTACAGGCCGACCTCGTCTGACAGAGACCGCTGACAGTTGAAGAGGGTCGTAATGTGTAACAGACATCTATCCAGACCATCACACATGAATTGCAAACTGCATCAGGATCCACTGCAAGTACTGTGACAGTTAGGCGGGAGTTGAGGAAACCTGGATTTTATGTTCGAGTGGCTGCTCATAAGCCACGTTTGGTGTAAGGAGCGTAAACATTAGACGATTGAACAGTGGGAAAACGTTGTGTGAAGTGACGAATCACAGTACACAATGTGGCGATCGGATGGTAGGTTGTGGGTATGGCGATTGCCCGGTGAACGTCAGCTGCCAGCGTGCATTGTGCCAAGAGTAAAATTCGGAGTCGATGGTGTTATGGTGTGGTCGTGTTTTTCATGGAGGGGGCTCGCACCCCTTGTTTTGCGTGGCACTATTACTGCACAGGCCTACATTGATGTTTTAAGCACCTTCTTGTTTCTCACTGTTGCAGAGAATTTCGGGGATGTCGATTGCGTCTTTCAGCACGATCGAGTGCCTGTTCATAATGCACGGCCTGTGGCGGAGTAGTTACACGACAATATGATCCCTTTAATAGACTGGCCTACACACAGCCTTGAATTGAGTCCTATATAACACCTTTGGTATGTTTAGGAACGCCGACTTCGTGCCAGGCCTCACCGAACGACATCGATACCTCTCCTCACTGCAGCACTTCGTGAAGAACTGGCTGCCATTCCCCAAGACACCTTCGAGCTCCTTATTGAAAGTATGCCTGCGAGAGTGGAAGCTGTCATCAAGGCCAAGGGTTGGCCAACACCGTATTGAATTCCACCATTACCGATGGAGAGCGGCACGAACTTGTACTTAAATTTCATCCAGATGTCCGGATACTTTTGATCACATAGTGTACCTCCATTTTTATAATGTGTGTGGATTAAGTTAGTCACACAGTATTTTCGAGTTCAGTCTTCAGGAAAATGTTGAATTTCAGAAAAGCTTAAGTGTTCGGTACTAGCCGACGTTCTCCTGGTTATTACATTTATTATTGTTAGTGTGTTGTGACCATGAATCGTATTCTGCGGACCACATTTACAATAGTTAAACTGATAGTAAAACGAAGCGTCGCAGTTCCCAGCATATCGTTCCGGTCAGGTCCTGTCACCGATCGAGGAGTTGGGGGACAGGGAGGCCAGCTGTGTCGGTCGCCGTGTTGACGCACGCCGGCCACGTGAAAGGCGCGCAGCCGCTGCCGGTGGCGCGGCCCTGGACGCCGGCTGTTACGGGCGCAGAGCGCAGCACGGGCGCGCCGCCTGGCCGGGTCGCGACCCCCGCTTCTGCCGGCCGCCGGCTGCCGCCTCGTAAACGCCGGCACGGCGGCGGCGCCCCGCCTTATTACTGCACCGGCCGCAAATCTCCGCTTACATCTCACTCCGCGCGTCACGGCTGCCGACGCCCCGGCCGCACCCTCGCTTTCTCCCTTTGTGGGCTGCCGCGCTCTCCCCTATGAATTCAGATGTCACATTACGGGCAAGAGAAGCCGCTCCCCAGTCGTGGCAAAATTTCTGTGTATGCCCATGCGTTGTGGTAGCAGTTGGCTATCTGCCTGGAATATCACGAATGTTCTTGGAATGCAGTCATTGGTAGTCGCCGGCCGCTGAGGAAGAGCGGTTCTAGGCGCTTCAGTCCAGAACCGCGCTGCTGCTACGGTCGCAGGTTCGAATCCTGCCTCGGGCATGGATGTGTGTGATGTCCTTAGGTAGTTCTAAGTCTCGGGGACTGATGACCTCAGATGTTAAGTCTCAGAGTGTTTAGAGCGCCGGCACGGTAGTTCAGCGTGTTCGGTCAGAGGGTTAGCTAACCTCTGTAATAAAAAGATACTGAGTTAATCGATCAACAAACGAACTTCAACGGGTGTCTTACGACTTCCGCCTCGAATAGATGCAACGAACGAAAGCGAACAAAATGAGATTTCAAAAAAATAAAATAAAAAAAGAAGACCCAAATGGTTCAAATGGCTCTGAGCACTAGTGGACTTAACATCTGAGGTCATCAGTCCCCTAGAACTTAGAACTACTTAAACTTAAGTATCCGAAGGACATCACACACATCCATGCCCGAGGCAGGATTCGAACCTACGACCGTAGTGCCTAGAACTGCTCTGCCACACAGGCCGGCGTTTGCAGCCATTTGAACCATTGGCAGTCACGAATATTACTTATGTTTTTCATGCAGCGCAAATGATTTTGCTTTACAGATTATTAGGGTCTGCTTATTAATTTATGAAGCTGGTGACGTCACAATTTGGTCATAAACTCTTGCATAAGAAACTGAGACGACTGACCCTTCGGAAGAGCAGGATGGAATCGCCCAGCGCTCATAGTGATAAGATGGTTCTGCACTGCTGCCACATCCATTGTAGTCAGTGCTGTTCATTGCTCTGGTAACATTGTGTAAGACAGATGTTCTGTGCCAGCCTCACGAGTTTTTTCCAAAAAACAAAAAAGGGTTCAAAAGGCTCTGAGCACTATGGGACTTAACATCTATGGTCATCAGTCCCATAGAAATTAGAACCACTTAAACCTAACTAACCTAAGGACATCACACAACACCCAGTCATCACGAGGCAGAGAAAATCCCTGACCCCGCCGGGAATCGAACACGGGCGCGGGAAGCGAGAAAGCCACCACACGACCACGAGCTGTGGACGAGTTTTTTTCAAGCATTTTTCCTTCTAATGTGCTCTTTCTATGGAGCTGTTACGTCGAATTAGGTCCTCAATTAACTACGTTTTGCTTGTCTAGACCGAATTAATCAGTTCCTTTCTCTTTAATTTCTTTTAGTACTTGTTCACTGGATTTTCTTTCAGTCCAGAAACTTTTGTGACCCTTTTCTGTATCCAGATCTAGAGAGAACTGCAATGTTTGCTGTTAGCTTGCAGTGATGGATATGGCACCGCTGAATTCAACTCGAATTTCCTGACTGCGCTGTCGAGTAAGGCCAATCGGCGATGCATAGGGCGCTGTTGTCGTCGCCTCGGTCAGCGTCGACGGATACGTGCCGCCCGTGATGAGTGTTTGGCCGGAGTTCTACTGGACAGCAACCGTCTGACCTGCGCGCCGACATTGGGCGTGAATTGGTGTAAGCGACACTGACTGATTTGGCGCGTTCGACTACGTTTTGTAAAAAGGTTCAAATGGCTTTGAGCACTATGGGACTTAACATCTGTGTTCATCACTCCCCTAGAACTTAGAACTACTTAAACCTAACTAACCTAAGGACGACACACACACATCCATGCCCGAGGCAGGATTCGAATCTGCGACCGTAGCGGTCACGCGGTTCCAGACTGAAGCGCCTAGAACCGTTCGGCCACACCGGCCGGCAGTACAGCCTGAAATAGTGCTTCTTGATTCTCTTGTTTTGTTACTGGTACAGTGTTCAAGCGTTCCTGATACATTTTGTAGTATTTGTAATTTCTGATTTCCAAAATTGTTTGCCGTGGTTTGCTAAACGACATTTGCAATTCTATTACAGTACTAGTTTCAAAACGCTGTATAGAACCACTGTTCAGAAAATAACCTCAGATTTGAAATTTTGAACAGCTCATTATTGACACCGGAAGCAACGTCATAATTAAAAAAAACCGCTAATTTGGCCAATATATGACGCTTTAATAGTCAGAATATGCACCCCAACACGACTGTTCTCCCTCTCAGTTTGTGTCCGAGACGTCCAACATGACTGTCTTTTACAGAAATTGTGTCTCTGCGCCAGTTGCCGAGCAGAAATTCCGACGCCTGCTAAGGCCCTGGAGAAAATGATTACAAAATTCTAAGAAACAGTTTCTTCGAAGTGCGAGTCGGCAGGCTAAGCAAAGCAGTTGATCTGACATCTGTCGAAGATGTGGCCACAGCGCTGCAAGAGGGGTCGAGCAGTGGTGTGCAAACGTCCAGTGCACGGGGAATTGCCCGAATGTTGGACATACCTTCGAGGATGGTCACAAAATCTTACGAAACGTTCAGCATTGCTATCTATACAAAATCACCCATGGTCAGGCTTTGCTTCCTGCAGACCTGCCAGCAAGACGAACGTTCGCTCTGGAGTTACTTGCTCGCATGTAAGTGGACAATGAATGACCATGTATGCAGAGGAAGACCATTTCCATCTCCAACGACATGTCAATACGTAGAATTGCAGAATATGGGCAACAGAAAATCGACGAGCACAGCAACCGGTACCACTGCATTCTGCAAAGGTGAGTATGTGGTGCAGGTTGACCGCATCTTTTATCGCAGAGGCGTATTTTTTCGAGCAGGAGAGTCCAGCTGGTCCTGTTACCTATACCGTCACTGGTAGCGGCGCTGCGCACCAACCTCAGTCCAACCCTTCAACAGCGAAGATATATGGGTACCATCATTTTTATGATAGATGGAGCCTCTCCGCACATTGTGCAGCCAGTGAAGCAGCTGCTACACAGGAATTTCGGAAATGCTAGAATTATTAGACTTCATTTTCCTAGAGACAGGTCGTCCAGGTCATCTGATCTGCGTGACTTCTGGTTGTGGTGTTATCTGAAAGACGTGTTCAGTGCTGCAATTACGACCCTAACTTCACAACGCATTCTGATCGTGACCCCTTAGAGACTCCAATCTTTTGTGAAACATGCTGTTTCTCGACTTAACTTCTAGCAGAGAGCAGTGGACAGCATATTGTACGCGTCTTCCACCAATCCCACGACTATCAGAAACCAAGGTCCTTTTGCTTTTATGAGGTTCTTGACCCAGAACAATTAAAAAACGATGTAATTTTGCTTCTTATGTGGTTTTTGGCCCCAGATCAATTAAAAATCGGATGTCATTTTGCTTTTTATGGGGTTCCTATCTGATGCGGTGCGACCTTGTTGCGTTGGATGGTATTACCTAACTAACTTTTGGCTGCCAAGCTTGTGCAGTCATGCACTTTGAACGGTACAGGTGTTGTAATGTGCAACACAAACCATAGTCATTCTATTGCGATTCGTCTGCCATTTGTAGCCGACACCAGCAGGGTAACAACTTGCGTTCTGGTGCACACTGCATTATTGACAAATATATCCAAGATGGTGGCCACCCCCATCCTATTGGATGGTAGATGTGGCAACGTCACAGTCAAATTTATATGCAAATTAATGAAACTGATACGGCAATTAAATTAATATGAGCTTAATTAAATTCAAAACTGGTGAGATATTCAAAACATGGTAGGAATTTGAAAGAAAATGGTAGGAAATTAAAAAAATTGGTGGGAATTTCAGATTAGAGTCGTAGTTCAGAATATCATCTACTACAGGTTACTGTTGGACTCCACCCCGTCTCCAACCCCCTCAACCACGTATCCTGCCTCGTCCCCCAATTGGGTTTTGTGAGGAAAAAGTTGCTGGAGTGGAAGGTACCGTCTTTATTTATTTGGAGGATAATGTTCAGCTGTTGGTGTGGGAGGTACATGTACTGGCAACTAAATATCCTAATTACATGTCATTATATGATTCAAAACTATCAGTGATTGATATTTACAAGAAACAGCAAAGATCACCTAACATGCTAGCTGTATTGAATTGGCTGAGAGGCCCTACTGTTACACCAACAGGGGGTGCTTTGTGGGCTAACGAGACACCTTGCTTTTTTTCTTCTTTCTTTCTTTCCTGGGGTATTTTACCGGCTCCAATGGCCGTGTTACTATTGATTTGGCAGTGTTAGCTGCAGAGGGTGGCTGGACGTCCTTCCTGCCACCACCCCAAACCCCCCAGGACGGATTTAGTGTACCCCTACTGCCTGCATCAAGTGTAAGCCATGGAAGAGTGCGAATGTTTTCAAATGTCTGTGAGTCGTGTAACTGAGGCGGAATGTGGGCACCAGCCCAGCGTTCACCTAGTGGGATGTGGAAAACCACGTAAAAACCACATCCTGGCTGGACAGCATACTGGCCCATGTCATTAATCTGCCAGGTGGATTCGATCCGGGGCCGGCGTGCATGCCCAAGTCCTGGAAGCAGCGCATTAGCACTCTCAGCTACCCTGTCAGGTAATGAGGCAGTTTGCTTTGATGGATCTACAATACCGAAAAGTTAAATGTTCTAAGCAAATAACGGAACCACTCCTCTCTCCAATGAAACTGGCTTCAAAGCGCCCCCTAGAAAGACTGGCAAACACAGACAAAGAATGCTAACCACCGGAACTGTCTCATCATTCAGCGGCTGATTCATAGCCATCCTTGCAGCTGGATTGAATTGTAGGGGGATGTAAGTAGGAATCACCTCACCCTACAGTGGCGGTCTCAAAGGTCTTCCTAGAAAAACAATAGTGAACGTCTGATCTCACTGACAAAGAACAGTGCTTCCACAAACAAATTGCTCCTTTCTTCAAGGATGCCCATGGATCTGAGGAAACATTCATCACTTGGAATTGTAGCTCGTTGTGTTTACCGTATTTGCAGTTAAAATTGAAGGATGCTTATTTCGTGAGATATTTGGCCCAGTCTCTATCAATAGACCACCCTGTATAGTTTGAAAATAAGATAATCATCTATTCAATCTTTGCAGCACAACGGATAGCACCACCTGTAGACTGAACTAGTTTGTAACAGGGCAGTGCATTTATTACATGGACTGACCACCTGATATTACCATGAGTGCAGTGCTATCATATAATGATATTATAGATAACATGAGGCCTGCAAAGGAAATGTCTGGGGAGAATGGAATGGATTGTACTCTGTGGTCAATGTTGATTGCTATAGAGTTCTGCATAACACATTTCACTCGTTTCAACTCCATAACTCGCACTTTAACACTTCTCAGTGCATGCATATTCGATATCTAACATGACATGCCACTCACTGTCCACTGATGCTTCTATACCGATAATTAAACATTTTACCACTAGCTGTTGAATTATATCTTGAATTGAATACTGTTGGAGCACTGGTAAGAATCAGCCATCTTCTTGTCCACCACATGCACGCCCTCTCCTTGCAGTAAGATGGTGCGTACGTCAGATACCAGAACTGACTTGTTCCATCTGGTGTTTGATCGCCAAAGGACTTCTTTAGAGATTCTGGGACAGGCTGGGTGTCTAAATTGGTGAGTGGAATGGATAACAGCAACTCGTTAACTCTGCTCTGACATGCTGGCCAAGTGCACTACAGGATCCCACGTAGCTGCTGATACTGACAGCTTCGAGGTCGCTTCTGGGCTGGCAGTGCAGGAGCCCACTGAACAAAAAATAAGAAGAAACAATTAGCATCCACAGACAAAAACTTCCAGTTGAACGAAGAAATGGAACTTGACAAAGAATCGCTACATGTACTAATAGTAGTAAACCACTTCTACCTATTCATCTGCTGGGAGGCGCTGGACGATCTCATCTGCTTCTGCTGCTGCTGCTGTTGCTTCTGCTGCTGGCACTTCATGACTACTACTTAACTGAATGAGACAGTTGGATTACTATGTTCGCCTTATATCGCCCATGTCATCATGATCACATGACCGATTATAGCGTTGCTGCATCCCTATTGGTCCCCGCCAATTTTCAGGTGGGACAGGGGGAAAGGCTACGTCCCCTTTGCTTCCTGACAGAAGTGGTCGGGGAGCAAATCCTGCTTCAAGCATCCTCTGTTGCAGTTTTGTGAACTTGCTCAGTCTCTCGAGAATCGTTGGTGGAGAACACACATTCATCTCTTAAACCTATTAACAAGGCATTTTAAGAAAGATACACTGTTCCAGCACAGCCAGCCATCTATATGAATTGTGAAATGCATCTCCAGCCCATCACAATGCATTGCCACTATTTGCAGAACAGTATTCATCTTACCCTCATCGATTAAATTGGCTTTCCAATCATCATGTAGGGAGCTGTGGATGCAGTCCTCAGCTGCAAGCTTACATGCAGGACACTTATTAAAATATTTCCTGCTTAGCACCAGCATCTCTTCAATTGAACACATTCTGAACAAGATGTCTACACTGGAGGGGTTGAGCGTCTTTGGAAGACTGGACTTTTCATTATAGATCTTTGGTTCCAGTATAAGCAGCTATTAGTATGAGTTGCGAAGTGTAATTTCAATCTATCCCGCTGCATCATCATTATTTGATGAAACGTATTCTTCTTCTTACACTTATCCAGTATCTGCTCTTTCGAAGCATTATGCTTGCAGCTGTGGACGCAGTCCTCAGCCGCATGATTAGCGCTAATATAGCTGTTAAACTTGTTTTTCTCTGCCACAACATCTCGTCCATCCAATACATTGCACATACAGTAACGTAAAGACTTACATCTGTCCTCTCTGGCAGCTCAACACAGACTGAGTCTTTTTTTCCTGTCAGTTCACAGCTGGGGAGGGGGCGTGGGGGAGAGGAAGTGGAGGGGCGAGAGGGAAAGTGAGAGCGAAGTGAGTCTGACAGTGCCCTCTGGTATTGTGAATTAGGGCTACAAAACTTTAAATCCCTACAATTTTGGAATCTTCCACCATTTACTGAAATTCCCAACAGTTTATGAATTTCTAGCAATTTTTATTTTAATTAAACTGTATAATAAATTTAATTAATTTGCATACCAATTTAATTAATCTGTTTATAAATTTAATTATCACATTGCCACATCTACTCATCACTGGGAGGGTTTAGCCTCCAACCTGGATAAATTTGGCAACTCTTCAGAGTGCATCAGGATGCGTTAGAGAGTGTATTAAAGGCAAACTTGCTTTGCATCCTTATGGTGGCGGTACTAGCGCCATTCTTATGCGACGGACGTGAAATTTGAACAGACATCATCTTTAGATGCTGAAACTCGCCTACCAACTTTCGCTTATGTCGCACAAATCCTTCTTGATGTTTCGACTTCTTTCCCGTCTGCGTATCTGATAGAATAATAAATGAATTCGGACAGAGGTCTCACATATAATACACCCATCTCATTTCAACGTTCTATCAAGAAAGAGTTAAATGAAAGCGCTTTACCCTCTTCTGAAAGATTAGCAGTAGATTTTGGTGACAAATATAACAGAAATATCGCTACAGTACAACCAGTTAACGAAATAGCTACTTCCAAATTCCAGTAGAAAGAGCTGATGAAGGACAATGACACACACCCATTTCGTGATTCTGAATTTTTTCCATAGAAATGTGGTTTACGAGACACTTATCCAAACATCGAAATAGCTGTGAGGATATTTATGATAATTTCAACACAATTTCAGCAAATTACAGATGATAAGAAAATAATTAAATCTGAGTACAGATGAGGTAAACCGTCAGATTCAAGTTATCTTGTCGATATAATATCACAAAGATGCTAAACTTGGCTTCAGTGATACTATCAATGAGTTTGCTGCACATAATGCGAGGAAAAGGAAAGTAAAATTATAATATGAACACACTTCTTCGAAACGAAAGTGTTCTCAACACTTAATTACAGTCCTTTTTCTTTTATTTCCTATGAGTGATAGTGTTCGTTCACAACTAGTAATTTAATAGGAGGAAATACAACCTGTTCTTTATTACATACCTCATGAAAAAATCAATGTACACTATCTGCTACAAACAATAAGACAAAGATTTAGATTTGATTTCAGTTATTTTAGAAAGTTTGTTTGGATGGTAAATCACTTTGTACAATGATAGATTTAATTTGTTATGTGCAATATTTTTCGTGAATACAATTCATTTAAGTAATGTCTTTTAATAACACCTAATTGTTATTAAATCTACCTGACAAATTAAAAAAATGCCTCTGTTTGTGCAGAAAAAATTGCAGGAAGTTTTCTGGGAGGAGCAGGAGCAGAACGGCGCTTTGGCAGATCTGCTAGGGGTGCAGTATCACCATGGTACTGTTCTGGCCGCCAGTAACATGAGCCATAATCCACATGTAGAACTGAAAAACCATGACAAGTTGAGTAATAGAAAACAGAATAGGAAAAGTTCTCCAGTAAATGATTAGTTGCCACATGTCGTTGACATGCGTTTTCCGTAGTAGTGCTTAGGGAAATACTGATAATGATGAGTGAACACTTCGACTTTGCATAGTGTGAATTGTGGCGTTGTCTATGTTAGGAGAGTTTATTGCTATAATAGGTCTTAAATTAACTATACAGTGCATTGTATCCATTATGTACTGCAGACTGTACAGTCGTAAGATATTTAGCATTGTAACTCACCTTTAGCACTTCTACTACCAAACATATGCATGGATTATTGGGGATCAGAAGATACACAGCACTAAATAAAAAAAGAAAGAGCATTGCAACTCACTTTTAGTACTTCTACTACCAAATAAATGCATGGATTATTGGGCATATGAGATACACAGATCTAAATAAAAAAAAGAAAGAAAAAGAAAAGAAACACTTTCACTTATATGTCGTACCACATACACAGACAGCCATGCAAAGACAAATTCGGAAGCTTCCTGCTGACAATATTTGAAACTATGAGTGCTACTTACGTATACATACGTTTGTGGATGGGGTCCACCTTTAGCAAAACACAATTTTGTTTTTTATCCCATACATGTTTCGCTGCAGTTGCAGCATCCTCAATGGGCTTTTATTTTATGGCTGTTAAATATAAATAATGTTCTTCAATGTTTCTATACATGTAAATATTAGTTTTTAAATTGTAATTACAGATTTTCGAAGAAACACACAAAATCATGAATTCATACCTTTTTACCATATGGTGTTGTTATCCTGATGTGTTATGTTTTTACAGTGACTGATTTCTTTTCCAGTTTGTCATCTGCAACCATATACAACTTAATGTAAACAAAATCATTTAAGCAAAAATTGCGATTTGGACATGTAGAAGGTAGTGTGTGTGTGTGTGTGTGTGTGTGTGTGTGTGTGTGTGTGTGTGTGTGTGTGTGTGTGTGTGTGTCTCTGTGTGTGTGTGTGTGTGTGTGTATTTACATTATGTTTCACTTACGTTTCCCGTTTTCCTCAGCTTTTTCACTGTGTTGTTGAGCTGTCACTGTCAGTGCATCACTGTTTATCAGCTGTAAAAACGAACAAGGTGGCGGACAGTGGAACAGTTGAAGACGTACCTGGCGGTTGTTATGAATCTTTCAGAGGTGTCTCTGCATTTTGCGTAATTTGTGTGTGTGTGTGTTTTATGAAATTTCTTTCAACTTAACAGACCAATTACACGGCCGGATAGGGTCTCTCGCATTCAAATTGATGTCTGTACTTTAACTGTCATGCACATGTGTATTGCCATCATTTCACACACATGAAACAAAATTATAGAATACAGTCTTTCACACCATTTACTCACATTTCGAAAAAAAAACACTATCATTTTATGTTCAGCAGCAACAAGCTGTAATTCAAGAAAACATCACTGTTTTGTACACAACGGCAAGTATCGTTTTACCAATACGTTGCTATATCATACTGGCATCTAAAAAATAAATCATGAGAGCCTGTATTGTAACAGATCATTCTATAACATTTTACCTCATCGCTCTCTTTCGATTTATCGGAAAACTAGTACCATTTGCACGTCGACATCGAGAGTATTACATATACAAGTATCATCCCATTGGAACAGGTGGACAGTGGTTGAAGTAGCTTGCACAGACCTGCATTAAGTTTTGTCAACCGTACTGGAGGAACACCACACCCAACAGACTGTCAGACGCAAGGGGTTCCTGTAGTGTTCCTTCAAAACCGGTTTAATATTGTTTTTCTGGCTGTATCACATCCAAGCATGTATGACCACACATTTGTACACCGCCATATACTTTGTTTTTCTACCATCATTTTGAGGTCTGTGTCTGGTGCTAAACTGACATTAACACTTTTTCATCCATTGGCTCTCACAGAAAGCTGACCATCGTATGGTATCAACCACGCAGCTCCCACAAGCTGGTAGAAATAACAGAGGCGATGTTTCCCATTGACAAATATGTAGAAGACATCGCAACATATGAAAACTGGAAGAGTTTGCGGCATTTTAGAGCGTTTCCAACAGCTATCTGGAGGTGATGATCTCTAAATTTAATCCTATGGTCTACGCTGACAAATAGTAGATATCCAGTGTTCCACCAATTCTCTTCAACTCAGCCAACTGCCCTCAGTCAATCATTATGTGCTAATCAACTGCATACCAATGGATTGACGGGAAAGGAAAGACACCGTTGATATTGGATGATGCACTGTAATACGCACCATGGTTGATATCACGATCAATTTCAGCGATATTACCAGTTATTCCGTAATTTCAACGCCAGCCAATGACACATTGCTAAATCACCCCTTCACTACTTTGCAAGAAACATAGACTAGATTTCGAATCCAGCTAGATGGCAGTGCAGCACGTCCATTCAGGCATGTACACCAAAGTATACCAGGTGTTATGTAATTTCAATGCCAGCCAATGACTCAGCAGAACGCTTTCCAGTTTCTTTATCGTCACTAAATCATCCCTTCGTTATGCAAGTAGCAAGTACGAGATTTTGAATGCATATAGATGACTGTACATTATGTCCATTTGGTCATAAATTGTATAACTATCAATTTAATAAGTGACGATTGCAAAATACTACCACAAATCCTTTACAGAAGAATGGAAACCATGCAGCGTCCCATACCGATATAAACAGGTTTCCAGCATATCTATCATAGTGCAGAATTTACAATTACGACTGGCAATCTATCCCTGTGTGGATGCGGGTCACAGAGTATTCACATATTCGTAGGATAAAATCGGATGATACATCTCTCCAACAACGTCTTTGACCAATCCTCCCTGCTACACGGTAACAAATTTAATCTTCACCTGACCAGGAGTATGAAGGTCCTACACCCACTACATTCTACATCTCGTGAAGGAACAGGGCGAGCTGTGTCCATTATAGGTGTTTAGTGAAGACTGTTCCACACTAATCTTACCCATAGCACCCATCCAAATGCATAAAATATCTCCAGCTTCTCGCATGTCGAGAAGGGTAGCAGTGTATAGTAGACAGAGTGTTGCAGTGATCGAACAGACAGTTAAGCAGGAATGGCTAGAGAAGAAATTTCGGGTAGTAGATGCATATATCGCAGCAGGTGGGATAGATGGAGTGCATTGGAACATTAAAGAGATCTTTGGAGTAAAGAGAAGCAGCTGCATGAATATCAAGAGCTCTGATGGAAAATCAGTTCTAAGCAAAGAAGGTAAAGCAGAAAGGTGGAAGAAGTATGTAGAGGGTCCATACAAGGGAGATATAACTGAGGGCAATATTATGGAAATGGTAGAAGAGATACATAAAGAGGAGATTGGAGATATGATACTGCAAGAAGAATCTGACAGAGTACTGAAACAAGGCCTCTGGGTAGACGACATTCGGTCAGAATTGCTGACAGCCTTGGGAGAGCCAGCTATGACAAAACTGTTCCATCTGGTTCACAATATGTAGGTCTGTGAGACAGGCAAAACACCCTCAAACTTCAAGAAGAATATAATTGCAACGGGGACCGGAACGGTCGCGCGGTAGTAGTGACGGAACCGCGGCGGGACCCGCGGAGCCGCCCGCCAAAACAACACAACGGGAGGGGACGGACACCACCAACGGAGGATGTTATGGCACAACAAGAAAAGACAACAGAGCAACGAACCAAACAAAACAACCACGTCCACTGGAATAGAAACAAAAAAAGTCAATACGCAGTCTGAGGTGATATATCCTGAGACGCACGCGATGTTAGACTGCTGGCTGAGCGCGAGGCAGGCGCTTAAGTATGCTATCGGGGGCGCCGCTATTGGCCGCTGGGACCACGTGTTCCACTGTGGCGCCCTCACACTAAAACCGGGCCGGGGGGCGCGCGCCGCCACAGTTTACGGCGCGATGGTGCAGAGACCTCTATGGGTCTTCGACGTCCATGAAGTCTGTCGCGGAATCGAATTCCGAGCGTGCAGTACCAGAATAATTCTGATTACAAAGAAAGACAGTTGTGAAAATTATATAACTATCAATTTAATAAGTCACGATTGCAAAATACTAACACAAATCCTTTACAGAAGAATGGAAAAACTGGTAGAAGCTGACCTCGGGGAAGATTAGTTTGAATTCTGGAGAAATGTAGGAACACATGAGGCAATATTGACCATACAACATCTCATATAATATAAATGAAGGAGGCAGGCAATCATCATAGGCCGTACCACTCGCTCCTTTCGCCTCCAAGATTTCTACCTCACCCTTTATGGTCGTCCTATCCAACTCACCCCCACCCTGAAATACCTTGGCCTCACCCTTGACCGACACCTCACCTGGACCCCTCATCTCCTGACCATCCAGCAGAAAGCCCATTCCCGCCTCCGCCTGCTGAAACTCCTGTCCGGCCGGACATGGGGATTGCATCCTTCTACCATCCTCCACACCTACAAATCCCTCATCCGTCCTATCCTCTGTTATGCCAGCGTCGCCTGGATCTCCGCCCCCACCCGCTTTTACAAGGCTCTCCAAATCCTTGAACGCCATGCGCTCCGCCTTGCCTTCCGTATCCGCCTTCCTTCCCCCACACGGCTCCTGTATGAACTGATCCCCTTCCCCCACCTCCTCTTGTTCCTCCAACATCTCCGCATCCTTTACATTGTTCGCAGGCTTGATCCCCCCCACCCTCTGGTTTCCTCCTTCCTCTCCACCCCCCGCCCGTTGCCGCGCCTCTATCGCTGTATCCCTCCCTCTCTCCACCTCCACACCCTCCATCTCCTTCATCAGGGCAATTTCCAACGCCTCCCCCTCCCGGATGACGAACTTCGCCGTGACATATACCCTTCCTTCCAACTATAACCCGGCCTTGTTCCCCCCCCCTCCCCAGGGCCCCCTTCTCCTCTTTCTTCCTTCTCCCAGAGCGGATTTTCCTCCATCCCCCCCCTCCCCTGAGACCCTGCACCCCATACTTGCCTCTCTCCTTCCCACATCCCTCCCTACCTGGCCCTCTTCCGAGCGCCCCCCATTCCCCTCCCCCATCTCTTCCCCTCCCTCCCTTCTTCAGGTCTCCCTCATCTCCTTGAACCTGGAAGATCCTCTGTATTGCTCATCATCAGTGTGCCACGTCAGTGTTGTGTTTCGTGCTGTTTCTCGTGTGCGTCAAGAGGTGTGATTTTAATTGTGTACTGCCTTGAGGTTCGCCGTCAGTGTTACGCTGTGTGCTATGCCATCCGTCAACACCTTTATGCTCCAGTCATACTGTGCCTTGTGTTCTTTTAATCGTCGCAGTGTGTGGCTTTTTGTGTGTGCTACTTTTAAACAGTTTTTTATCTCCATTTTACAGTCACCCCGTTTTTTTGTATATTGCCTTCCATGATGTTCTCCCTTTTTATATCTATGTTCGCCTTCTTCTCTCCTTTGCTGTTTTTAAATGTCTTCTATTGTTTTGTTCTATGTCTTTCGGCTGAAGAGCAGCGCATATGCTGCTGCCAGCCTGCCCCGATGGGGAATTGAAATACAATAAAGAAAAAAAAAAAAAAAAAAAAAAATGAAGGAGAGTCAAAAGTACATTTATAGCATTTTTAGACTCAGAGAAATCTTTTTATAATGTTGACTGGATTACACTAATTCAGATTCTGAAGGTGGCAGAGGTAAAATACACGAATAGAGGACGCGAAAAGCTAATTACAATTTACAAAGAAACCACATGGCAGCTATGTGAATCGAGATGTATGAAAGGGAAGCAGTGGTTGAGAAGGGAATGAGACAGGGTTGTAGCCTGTCTCTGATGTTATTCAACCTGTATATTGCGCAAGCAGTAGAGGAAACAAAAGAAAAATTTGGAGTAGCAATTAAAGTCCAGGAAGAAGAAATAAAAACCTTGAGATTTGCCGATGACAAAGGACTTGGAAGAGCAGTTGAACGGAATGGACATTGTCTTGGAAGGAGGATATAAGATGAATATCAACAAAAACAAACGATGATACTGGATGTAGTCGAATTAAGTCATATGATGTTTAGGGAATTAGTTTAGGAAATGAGACACTTAAAGTAGCAGATAATTTTTTTTTATTTGGGAACCAAAATAACTGATGTTGGTCGAAGTAGGGAGGATATAAAATGTAGACTGCTGCAACAGCAAGAAAAACTTTTTCGAAGAAGGGAAATTTGTTAACATCGAGTATAGATTTTAGTGTAAGGAAGTCCATTCTGCAAGTATTTGTCTGGAATGGTGTCGTGTTTGTAAGTGAAACATGCACGATAAACAGTTTGGACTGGAAGAGACTAGAAACTTTTGAAATGTGGTGCTACAGAAGAATTCTGAAGATTAGACGGGTAGATCATATAACTAGTGAGCAGGTTCTCAATAGAATTGGAGAGAAGATAAATTTGTGGTACAATGTGACTAGAAGATGGGATCGGTTGGTAGAAAACATTCTGAGGCATCAAGGAACACCAATTTAGTACTGGATGGAAGTGTGGGGTTAAAAATCGTAGCAGGAGACCAAGAGATGAATACAGTAAGCAGATTCAGAAGGATATAGGTTGCAGTATTTACTCGGAGACGGTGAGGCTTACACAGGATAGAGTAGCATGGAGTGCTGCATCGAACCAGTCTTTGGTCTGAAGACCACAACAAGTAGAAATAATGTATAGTTTGTGCATATAGAACTCCAGACAGATGGCGTTTGTAACATTTCACGTATCAACTGTGCTAGAGTTCTGAAGTATCATTCCACTGTCTGGAGTCAGTACCAGGAAAGTACCGGCATGAGAGAAGTACTCGTAGAGCATAAACAAACACTCCCATGGTTACACGGTTCAGGACCTAAAAATGCTATATTGTTAAAGCAATGTGGTTTCCGAAGTATAAGTCATGCGGAATGCAACGCTGTTAATACTCTAATGTAGAATATATTTCTCCAACATCAGACATACAGCCATCCTGCAAGTTTCCTACCCCATCACTACGGTGACAAACTTTAAATTGATAAAACTACCTCCTTTTACATTATCCTGGTGTCCTAGGAAAGCATCGTTACTGTGTATACACCGCTCGAGCCGCTTATAACCAACTAGAACGAAGTCTGGAGACTGCAGTTCTGTCTCTTAGGAAATTAATGTATTTATACGTCTTTTTAAGTCAGAAATATATGTACCCTCAATCACACTTCTCGAATCAGTCGTGCTTATTATTAAGAGTAGCATCGGTTTTGTCGGATGCGGATATGGATGCCTAGGAAATAGAGTGAGGAGAAAAAAAACAACATAAATATTTTCGATATCTGACACGCTGAGGTACCACACACGCCCTGTTTCACGGAAGTACATACGAAGAAGCAGCAACTTCTTACGAGGGAGTAAGGACCACGATCTGTAGCCAAAGGAGATGTAACAGTCTTATTGTTGTTTACAGTAGCAACGCCACGGCTCTGCTAGCATTCCACTTGCACAAAGATGTCCTGGTCTGATATTAAGTATTTTTGCTCATTAGTAGGATAATATAGCAACTTCGTCCTAACACCACGTCTCTCGAGTACAAACCACCCCCCCCCCCCCCACCTCCTACTATCAAAAGGATATATGTGGCATCGGTCCACCTTCCTACAGAACATTCTATGGGGTGGCTTAAGTCTGATAAATGCATTGATTCTCCTCTGTAATACTAAATGAATGACATTGCTTGTGAGAACCAACCGTAATTCGGTAATATCTATCGTTGCATATGTCTCGCCTGCTTTAATGTAGCGCCTTTTGTAATACTTATATCGCCTCTGTTGAAGTATGTGTTACGAAACCCCATTATTTTACAGGGGCACGGGGGAGGGGGGGGGGGTTAAAACTGAATGCAGTCAGAGCATAATTTTGAAGCTTTTCTTAGCCTTGAGTGTCCGCTTACCCCAACCCACCTAAGTTCTCCGCATGGCATGGTACCTTTTTCTAATTTTACGTAATTTTTAAAAGTTATTTCCTTCAATTTTACTTATTTCCCATCAATCTGTCGTAACTGTATCAGGTTTTCCTCCATTTGTACGAATTTTACGTCATTTTTTCGTATTTTTTCGATAGTTTTCCGTATGTATATCGTCATATTGACGGCATATTCATGTGTTGTTTGATTTTATACGTGGATATCTGTGTGTCCTACACACCAGCCTACTAAAAAATCCTAAGAGTTCTACTCATTTTGCACGGAAAGGTCATAAGAAGTATAGTAAAACTCGCCTCGTACCTTGATGAGTCCCAACTAGCGGTGCAGTTTGAAAACTCGTAGTATGGAAACAAATCCGTGTACTGCTGCGACAGATCAGAGAACTTGTCTGCAGTCACGTGTAGCGATGCACTTGGTGGAAACTCAAAGTCTGACACAGTTCTATACGTTAATCTTACTTCCATCCCACCATGTGGGATCCGGAACATGGAGTTGACATGTGTACAGAGATGATTTCCGCTGGTACTCTGATACTTTTTCCGCATGAGTATATGCTCTTACCAGATGAGCTTCGCTACCTTTTCTACATCTTCCAACTCTGATGCATGCCCACATCAGGACATCTACAAACTGCAGATTTCGATGGATATACACTGACAATGGCTTCCTAGGACACCAGAAAAGTGTAGAAGGAAGTATTTCTATCATTTTAAACTTTGTCACCGTAGTGATGGGGGTAGGAAACCTGCAGGGTAGTTGTACGTTTGATGTTGGACAAATATATCCTACATTAGAGTATTAAGAGCATTGCATTCCACTAATACTTCAGAAGCAATATGGCTCAACAATATAGCATTTTTAGATGCAGAACAGTTTAGCAACTGGAATGTGTATTTATGCTCTACCAGCATTTCTCCCATGCTGGTACCTTCCTGGTACTGATTCAGTGGAATAATACTTCAGAACTGATAAAACAGTTGATTTACGTGAAATGTTTCCGGTATAAACCATACGTTCCTTCTTAACCGCCTGTTGTATCACCGCTACTATACGCCGATAAGAGTTACTCCCCCCCTGACATGCACGCATTTGGTTAGATCTTGTGCATTTGGATAATTGCCACCGTGGGTAAGATTGGTGCAGAACAGTCTTCACTAAACAACAATAATTGACATAGCTCGCCCTATTCCTTCATGAGACGTGGACTGTAGTGGATGGAGGACCGAACCATCACACTTTAGGACAGTTGCAGATTAAGTTGGCGACCGTGTCGCAGAGAGGATTGGTCAAGGGGTCAATGTGGGAGGGATCTTTCAGTGTCCGATTTTATCCTAAGAATGCAAGAATACTCTGTGACGCCCATCCACAAAGGGAAAGACAGCCAGTCGTAATCGTAAATTCTGCACTATGATCGATGTGCAAAATATATTTATATAACCTAATGCTCCCCCACCCCCCACCCCCCAATAACTTTGCCATTGGTATGGAGGTTTGCTTGCCTCAGTGACACAGATAGCCGTACCGCAGGTGCAACCGCAATGGAGGGGTATCTGTTGAGAGGCCAGACAAACGTGTGTTGTTCCTAAAGAAGGGCAGCAGCATTTTCAGTAGTTGCAGAGGCAACAGGCTGGATGATTGACTGACCTGGCCTTATAATACTAACCAAAACGGCCTTGCTGTGCTGGTACTGCGAACGGCTGAAAGCAAGGGGAAACTACATCCGTAATTTTTCCCAATGGGATACAGCTTTACTGTATGGTTAAATGATGATGGCGTCCTCTTGGGTAAAATATTCCTGAGGTAAAATAGTTTCCCATTCCGATCTCCGGGCGGGGGCTACTCAGGAGGACGTTGTTATCAGGAGAAAGAAAACTGGCGTTCTACGGATCGGAGCGTGGAATGTCAGATCCCTTAATCGGGCAGGTATGTCAGAAAATTTAAAAAGGGAAATGGATAGATTAAAGTTAGATGTAGTGGGAATTAGTGAAGGCAGGAGCAACAATACTTCTGGTCAAGTGAATACAGGGTTGCACGAGTAAATACAAAATCAGATAGGGGTAATGCAGGAGTAGGTTGAAATGAAATGATCGTATGGCATTGTTGGCCGGGAGGCCCCATGCTGGGAAGTTCGGCCGCCGTATTGCAAGTCCTCTTTAATTGATGCTACTTCGGCAACTTGCGAGTCAATGATGATGAAATTATGATGAAAGACACACAATACCCAGTCAATACGAGGCAGAGAAAATCCCTGACCCCGCCGGGAATCGAACCCGGGACCCCGTGCGCGGGAAGCGATAACGCTACCGCAAGACCACGAGCTGCGGACGGGAGTAGGTTTAATAATGAATAGGAAAATAGAAATGCGGATAAGCTACTGCAAACAGCAGAGTGAACGCATTATTGTGGCCAAGATAGATACGAACCCCACGCCTACCGCAGTAGTACAGGTTTATATGCCAACTAGCTCCGTAGATGAAGCAGAGATTGATGAAATGTATGATGAGATAAAAGAAATTATTCAGGTAGTGTAGGGAGACAAAAATTTAATAGTCATGGGTGACTGGATTTCGATAGTAGGAAAAGGAAGAGAGGGATACGTAGTAGGTGAATATGGATTGGGGAGAAGGAATGAAAGAGGAAGCCGCCTGGTAGAATTTTGCGCAGAGCATAATTTAATCATAGCTAATACTTGGTTCAAGAATGATGAAAGAAGGTTGTATACATAGGAGAAGCATGGAGATACTAGAAGGTATCGGATAGATTATATAATGGTAATACAGAGATTCAGGGCCAGGTTTTAAATTGTAACACATTTCCAGGGGCAGATGCAGACTCTGACCACAATCTATTGGTTATCAACTGTAGATTAAAACTGAAGAAACTGCAAAAAGGTGGGAATATGAGGAATGTGACCTAGATAAACTGAAAAAACCATAGGTTGTAGAGAGCGTCAGGGAGGGCATTAGGGAACGATTGACAAGGATGGGGGAAAGAAATGCAGTAGAAGAAGAATGGGTAGCTTTGAGAGATGAAATAGTGAAGGTGGCAGAGTATCAAGTAGGTAAAAAGACGACGGCTAATACAAATTCTTGGGTAACAGAAGAGATACTGAATTTAGTTGATGAAATTAGAAAATACAAAAATGAAGTAAATGAAGCAGGCAAAAAAGCACACTAACGTCTCAAAAGTGAGATCGACAGAAAGTGCCAAATTGCTAAGCAGGGATGCCTAGAGGACAAATCTAAGGATGTAGAGGCGCATGTCACTAGGGGTAAGATAGGTACTACTGCCTACAGGAAAATTAAAGGGACCTTTGGAGAAAAGAGAACCACTTGCATGAATATCAAAAACTCAGATGGAAACCCAGTTCTAAGCAAAGAAGGGAAAGCAGAATGGTGGAAGGAGTACTTAGAGGGTCTGTACAAGTGTGATGTTCTTGAGGACAATATTATAGAAATGGAAGTGAATGAAGATGAAGATGAATAGGAGATATGATACTGCGTGATGAGTTTGACAGAGCACTGAAAGACTTAAGTCGAAACAAGGCCCCGGGAGCAGACAACATTCCATTAGAACTACTGACAGCCTTGGGAGAGCCAGGCCTAACAAACTCTACCATCTACTGAGAAAGATGTATGAGACTTCAAGAAGAATGTAATAATTCCAATCCTAAAGAAAGCAGGTTTTGATTGATGTGAAAATTACCGAACTATGAGTTTAATAAGCCACGGCTGCAAAATACTAACACGAATTATTTACAGGCGAATGGAAAAACTGGTAGAAGCCGACCTCGGGGAAGATCGGTTTGGATTCCGTAGAAATGTTGGAACACGTTAGGCAATACTGACTCTACGACTTATCTTAGAAAATAGATTAAGGAAAGGCAAACCTACGTTTCTAGCATTTGTAGACTTAGAGAAAGCTATTGACATTGTTGACTGGAATACTCTCTTTCAAATTCTAAAGGTAGCAGGGGTAAAATACAGGGAGCGAAAGGCTATTTACAATTTGTACAGAAACCAGATCGCAGTTATAAGAGTCGAGGGGCATGAAAGGGAAGCAGTGTTGGGAAGGGAGTGAGACAGGGTTGTAGCCTATCCCCGATGTTATTCAATATGTATATTGAGCAAGCAGTAAAGGAAACAAAAGAAAAATTCGGAGTAGGAGTTAGAATCCATGGAGAAGAAATACAAACATTGAGGTTTGCCGATGACATTGTAATTCTGTCAGAGATAGCAAAGGACGTGGAAGAGCAGCTTAACGGAATGGACAGTGTGTTGATAGGAGGATATAAGATGACCATCAACAAAAGCAAAACGAGGATAATGGAATGTTGTCGATTTAAATCGGGTGATGTTTCGGGAATTAGGTTAGGAAATGAGACGCTTAAAGTAGTAAATGGGTTTTGCTATTTGGGGGACAAAAAACTGATGATGGTCGAAGTAGAGAGGATATAAAATGTAGGCTGGCAATGGCAAGGGCAGTGTTTCTGAAGAAGAAAAATTTGTTAACATCGAGCATAGATTTAAGTGTCAGGAAGTCGTTTCTGAAAGTATTTGTATGGAGTGTAGAAGTTAAACGTTGACGATAAATAGTTTGGACAAGAAGAGAATAGAAGCTTTCGAAATGTGATACTACAGAAGGATGCTGAAGATTAGATGGGTAGATCACATAATTAATGAGGAGGTATTGAATAGAATTGGAGGGAAGAGAAATTTGTGGCACAACTTGACTATAAGAAGGGATCGGTTGGTAGGCTATATTCTGAGGCATCAAGGGATCACCAATTTAGTCTTGGAGGGCAGCGTGGAGGGTAAAAGTCGTAGAGGGAGACCAAGAGATGAATACACTAAACAGAGTCAGAAGGATGTAGGTTGAAGGAGGTATTGGGAGGTGAAGAAGCTTCCCCAGGATAGAGTAGTATGGAGAGCTGCATCAAACCAGTCTCTGGACTGAAGACCACAACAACGACAACGTAATTGCTCGGTTTAGGACGCTGTCTGGTGTTCTTTGTGTATGTGAGTGAACGGACATGCTGCACAGTCAACTGTATGCATTCGGAATATAGTACATGTTACTTGCAAAGTAGTGAAGCGGTGATACAGCTATGATATCGAAACGGGGAAGAACTCTGCTGTGCCGTTTTCTGGTGTTGAAATAACAGATAACTGGCAAAACTGCTAAAATTGAACTCGCTATCAACTACGGTACATATTACCGTATATCGTCTCATATTAACGGTGTCTTTCCCATCCCATCTCTCCACTGGTAAACTCTTGATGACAGACACTACTTGGTTGAGATGGGGAAAGCCTTTGCGGAACACTGAATATCTACTACTTGTCACTGTGGAACATAGTATGAATCGTAGCCGCCCTTTGTGGCCGAGCGGTTCTAAGCGCTACAGTCTGGAACCGCGTGACCGCTACGGTCGCAGGTTCGAATCCTGCCTCGGGCATGGATGTGTTTGATGACCTTAGGTTAGTTACGTTTAAGTACTACTAAGTTCTAGGGAATGAGCCATTTTTTTTAATGAAATGTAGAGACCATCTCCTTCAGATAGTTGTTTGTAAGCGGTCCCCAATGCTGCAGACTCGTCCTATTTCCATATGCAGCGATGCTCTCCTCATGTTTCTTTTTTTCTTTTTTCATCAGTATGGTAGTAGTACCACGTTTTGTTTGTACTACCTGGTGCGTGTTGTGAACAGAACTTTCTGGTGATTGTCAGCCCGGAAAAGTAATCCCGTACATGAAAGTAAAATGAGGAAAAAATGCTCTTTTAAACAGAATGCCAAGACATCTCCTACCCTGCCACTGTGGAAGATGGGGTAACTGTTGTCTGTGGAAGACGAGACTAACTTTATTGGATATGACCACCGGATGGCTGTTGGAAATGCTCTACAATGCCACAGAGTCTTCCAGTTTCTTTATATTGTGATGTCTTCCACGTTTCTGGCAATGAGAAACATCGCCTCTGTGTTTTATTTCTACCAACCCGTGTGTTGTTGGAACTGCACAGTTTCACACATGTTCGGTCTTCTATGAGAGGCAATTTACTGAAATGTGTTATTGTCAGTTTAGCACCGTACACAGGCCTTGAAGTCATGGTAGAAAAACGAAGTGTATGGCGGTATACTGTAATCGTACACTGCTTAGATGTGTTACAGCGGAAAAAATAATCTGTTACACTACTTATGAAGGATCAATACAGGAAATCTCTCTTGTGATTGATAGTTCCTTGGGTATGGTCTTCCTCCAGTATAGTCGACAAAACTAGACGCAGGTCTGTGCAAGCGACTTCGATTACTATCCTCCCGCTCCAATGGAGCAATGCGTGTGTATGTAAAATGTTTGATGTCAACAGGCAGACGATATTTGTCTTTCGATATAGGAGGTTCTATTAAAAGTAGTGGTGTAGTTGGTTACAGTTTGGTTGCGTATAGCTCTCTCAAAACTTCATCGATTTTGCCCATAAATCTAATAGAAATCGGTAGTATATATCGTCGTGGAATCATGAATGTTTTTATTATTATCATCACGATTGCATGTTTAAAAATAGGTGTTACCGTAAGTCCTATGTTATTTCATATTTCATAACAACTAACTATAAAGTGAAATAGACTGTGATGTCAAATTTCTTAGAAAACTAGAACGCAAGAATCTGCTGCTGTAGCGAATGATTGTCTGATGGAGACAAAAACTTTACAGGCTGGTCAGGAGAGGGGAATTATGGAGTAAAAATAGCAAAAATGTCAAATGTAAGCACGCAGGCGATATTTGGTTTTGATGTAACAGAAAAGAGAGAGATGGAGTAAAATCTTATAGATAGTTTCACTACAAGACAGGCTATCACGATTTGTTTCGTAGACACCGTGTGACACAACATCACATTGGTAAAAAGGGCCCTGCCATAGTGTATGAAACAGAATGTCTTCCTGAATTATACACTGTTGTTGTCGAACGTAAATGATAGTGTTTCTTTCTGACATGTGAGCAAACGGTGTGAAACATCGTATTCTATAATATTACTTCTTGTGCCTGAAATGTTTGTAATATACATGTGCATGACAGTCTATTTATAGACACTGATTTGAGTAAGAGAGACGCTATCAGGTGATGTAATTTATCCATCAAGCAGAAAGAAATTGCTTAACATAGATGGTTTTTTTTTGTATTTTAAATTCTCTCTTTTTCTTTACTCTGATGAAATAATGAGGATATTCTGCAGAGGTCCGTAGTTTTTGCAGCAAAATAGTGGGAGTTTTTACCCCAATTTATGTATAGGAGATGTGCGATAAGTTAATACATCTATACAGATGTATAGCAACGACCTCTGCAGTCTGGTCATCTGTAATCGGTGAAATTGCTGTAGTTTTCTTTTTTTTTAACTTCGTTGTATGACGCAGAATGATGAGATGCAAATTGTATCCTGCAGTCTAACGTAAAAAATATACCGATCTTGTTAATATAGCTAAGGACTGCGCCTATTTTCGTGGAGATACATCGTTTATTACCATCACAATTGTGTTTTTCTTTGTAATAGATGCTCAGTTATGAGAAATACGTTGACGTTAAATAAAAGTGTTCTCCATTGCAGAATGGCTGGCACTGAGGATGGGCCTTCTGTGTGTGAGGTCGCTGATGCAGTTGTACACTGATCAGGGGGTGTTGTGTGTGGTGGTATGGGGGAGCCATTGTGGTGACACTACATTTTAGACCAACAAACAAGGTGCACTTGGGGAGGCCCTCATTTGTCTCGTATTGTTTAGTTGGCTTCACATCCTGCGAAGGGTGTCTGCATGGATCGTTGCCTCAAGGTGGGTAGGGCGCCACTCATCTGCCAGCGAAAGAGCTGTATATCGCAGAGAAACTGCGAGGCGCGTGGTAGCAGTTAACCATTCGAAAAAATCCCTACCCCACCATAGATAGAGGGAGCGAGAGAGGGAGGTGGAGGGGTGAGGGGAGATAGGTGTGCCTATAATTTCGCTAGTTTCCGGCTCTACATAGAGGAGAACACACATTCAGCTGCCTTCCCTCTGCAGTCTTATGGGACGACGATTTTCCCAGTACATGTTCTGCATTATCATTTGTTGGCTATGAGTGACAGTCTGTTTTCATGACAATCCCGACGTGTAATTAGAACAGTAAGGCATTTTCCATCGGTTGTGGTAGCATGTATTGGCATCGATTACCTTGGATGCAGGGTGATTGTCAAGCAATGCATTAGGAGGCGACTGTAACGAACTCTGTCGTCAAACAGCGGCAGTTACACTCCTCAGCTTTATGATTACAGGTGATACAGGTAATATAATTTACTACTCTCTACCCAAGAGCAGCATCTCGTCATTTGAACACAATTACCACAAAAAAATGATAGTAGCTTCGTTTTTCCCTCCAGTTTGTAGGTAAGGGGTAGAGTTTGAGTATGTATGCCACCAGTTTCGAGTGGTGTTGTGAATTTTTTTCCCAGCAAGATAACACCAGCGGTATTGCATCGTCAAATTTGTAGCTGTATTGCGCCTTTTGGCACTCCTTGTGTAGCGCTATTCATATAGTTGTGTAATCAGGACCAACCTTTATGATTAATTACCTAATTAGAACCGATCTCTACTTCAGGTCCCAACAAAAATCAATAAAGTAGATTAACCTAACCTTCCTCTCCTGCATCTGGTCAATTTCCATGTGTTGATTGGTGCACTTGGGCTCTTCATGCAAAAGGACTTGCATTTGAGTCCAAGAAAGAGCACTGCCATTATTAATTTCCAGCCAATTCCGGGGTGGAGTGTAGGGTGAAATGTAAGCATAACCCTCAGGCAAATAAATTCCCAGAAAAATTCGAAATCCCCACCAAAATTTGAAATTCCCATCAATAAGATAGATGGGGAGGATGATGGGGCTGGCAAGCCACGCGGATGATGTCATCCATAGGTAGGGCATGTACAGCGCTTGTTACCCACGCTGGTGCGGATATTAGATCGCTTTTCATAATATGTTGTCTCGCAGTACAAGCTCAGCCACTACTGGCCGCGCCTGGTAGCAGCGCGGTCAGGATGGGGGGGGGGGGGGGGGGGGCTTGGCACGGTTCGCGCGTCTCCCCCTCCCCCTGTCGGAGGTTCAAGCCCTCCCTCGGGCATTTATGTGTGTGTGTTTTCCTTAGTGTAAGTTGGTTTAAGTTAGATTATGTAGTGTGTAAGCCTAGAGGCCGATGACCTCAGCAGTTTGGTCTCATAGGAACTTGCCACAAAATACCACAAATCAGCTACTATTCCACCATAGAGGGCCTGATGATCCCATACTGGAATGCAGAGACTGCCTCTGGTATACATCTGTGATGAAAATACAGCTGTTGGTTTATTTACTGCTGATTGTAATGCTATCTAAGGTTGGCATAGGAAATTAAACTCCTCAATACCTCAAAAAGATCCGAGCATATATTTTCGTAAATTTTCTGATAAATAAGCTGAAGGAGGAAGAAGTAAACACCATATTTGACATTAAAAATGATTCCACACGCCTGCCTCTTCAGAAAGGAATAAAACATACATAGATCTTCACAAAAGCTTAAGAGACATAAGAAAATATAACGACTCGGGGGGGGGGGGGGTGAGGGCCTTACGAAGACGCATCTCTGGCTTTGTTACAAAACATTGAGTGAGATGAGTCCTAAAATAAGACTAGAAGTTTAATCATTTTCTGCAGCACTGATATAGAAAGAAGAAGAGGCAAAAATAAAAAGGCAAAATAGAAAAAATAAAAATAAAAAACTATTTACACGTTACTTGAGGAAAGGTGAACTGCTTCTCCAGCATCGATTGCAGTCAACCTTTATTGTCGATTAACGGTTTCAGTAAGCATGATTACTAAGTTCAGATCTCGATTTATTAGGTGTGTGCTATACCAACTCTACAAATACTCTTTCTAAGACATTGTCAGGTATCTGGGGGACGAGACGAAGGATACAGCGCAAGTCAAGGTTAAAGTCCCAATACAAAAGCAATTCTCCAAATGCTTGTGTCCCATTTTACACACTACTGTATCTTCATTGCAGCGAGGACAATGCTTGGTTCAAGACGTGTTCTGGTTGCAATGATGTGCAGTATGGGACACGAGCATTTGGCGAATTGCTCTGCATATTGGGACTTTGACTTGCTGCTGTATCGTTATCTCGTCCCTCACATACCTGACAATGTTTTAGAAACAGTATTCGTACAGCTGGTGTAGGAGACACGTAATAACCTTCCAAGGAGTAGGTGTTGTAATCAACTGTTCTGGTCCCTGTCACCCGTCCATCCATGTCTTACGAGTTCTACTCAATTATCTCTTTCCAGGGGCCCGATGTTTTCTACAAACGTTTTCTGAAAACGCTAACCATGCTTACCGAAATCGGTAATTGATAATAAAGGTTGTTTAGAAGCGATATTGACTAAGAAGATCACATTCTCTCAAGTGATTACTTCAGATCGCCCCTTACCACTCAAGATGAGTAAACTTACGACCATTTAAACATGTCTATGTGCTACGTACATAGCCAGTCCTAACACTGGATGAAATGTGAATAGATGCTCTTATTACAAAACAGTCGACTGCCCCCCCCCCCCCCCCAGCATTATTGCGACCTCCTCTGACGATCGGAAATCCCACTACACCGTAACCACGTATGCCTCTTCCTCCCCCCCCCCCACAATGACACCGTCTTCATCCCTCTCGTCGGGCCTATATCAGCTAATGTTGACTACAAGAGGTGTCAGAGTGCCCAGTGCTACGACCATGGTGGGGCCGCGTGGGAGGCGGGGGAGGCACAGCAGTGGCACGTGGAGTGGAGTAGCGGCGGCCACCTCTGGCCTGCCGCGCCCTTCTGGGAAGCCGCTCCGGCGTTAAGCCCTGCGGCGGGGACACAGGAAGGGCAGCCGGCGGGCGGCGAGTGGAGCACGGTGCGGGCCCGGTCTGGCGGCTGGCGGGGACCCATCCGTCTGGTGACTGGCGGCTGCTCTTCCGCCCCCCACCACTCAGCTGCTCGCCCGACGGACCGCACCGTCTCTCACTCACTGACCCTTACTGCATGAGCCTGCAGCTCTTACCTCTTGTTCTACTATTATTACACTTCATCTAGTCCTATACTGGACCAAAGAGAATTCTTCTACTCGCACAAAGGCAGCTGTTTCCTGGGAAGCTATAAATATCATAGCTAAGAAAATATCCTATAGGAAATTTCTTTATTTTGGATTATGGTTTCTTATTCTGGTAGACTGTCACTTTTCCATACTTTAATTTCTGAGTCCATTTATTTACTCACGTTGTTGAGGCCTAACACAAGACAGAGGGAAGGCAGGGGGGTTACTGGTTACTCTGAAATTTCTGTGCGGTTAGGAGCAAATGCAGAAAGCCAAACTTCCGGTTATGGAGGTCGATTTCTCGCTGTATCGCGAAGCACTGTCACAGGGCACCTACGAGAGGCCCCGATTTTGAGACCCGATAGCACGTTCACAGCAAGCACCTCAAGAATATTCAGGCGTCTTATAGACACTGGCTGTCAACAATCTAACTACTACACTGCACACTAATTCTAAACAAGAAAAGGAGGCAATTGGTCGCACACCAGAAGCGAGTGTTAAAATCCGTGGGCTTACAGAAGTAGCGAACACTAGCTGTATTTTAAGTAGAAACTTTCAGAGTAGCGCCCCAAGTGAGAAGAAAAGTCTTACTGAGGCTGGCACAGAGTGGCAATGAGTTGGTGAACCAGTGATCTGTCTGGAACTCGGAATACAAAAACATGAGTTTTTAAAGGGTGTTGGGGACGCACTATCTCTCCCTTTCAATATTCGGCCAACCAACCCACCAGCACTTCGCAGGCGTCAGCCAATCTGACGAATCGCTCTGCACCTCCAAAGTGCCTCTGATCGACAACATTCAGATTCCTCTCCTCCTTCTACTAAGTAGGATATTTCTCAACTTCGCATTAACAAATTCCAAGTTCGGTACCAACAGCATTCTGTTGAAACTAAAAATAACTGCCCTTCGTTCTATGGCAACCGCATTTTACGTCACTTGGCCCCGACCAGAGACTTTTCATGAATGGAGATCGCTGTTGTAGCACTTTGTGTAAACCCACTGATGATGCTGTTCTCAGGGCAAGTATCAGACTTGTGGTGTCTGCTGAGGCAAGTATTTCTGTGACTATCTTCTACTGCGACACCTTACACAGGCAGTGAATGGAGTTATCAGTTAATTCTCTGAAGTGAAACTTCTCCCCTGGGACAGCTGAACAGGGCGTCTAAAATTCACTGGGTTCTAGCGCTACTGTTGACCTCGCGTATTCTAAACGGTACCAGTTTTGCCTGCTCTCTGCTCTGGTCTCTGATTTCCTAACCTGGAGTGCCATTGCTGGCTTCCCACAGCCTTAAACTCAACAATGTACAAGTGTTTAAATCGTCAATATACGACAGCGTCAGAAGAATAAATACAGCACTTTATAAATTTACAACACGTAAGGAAATAGGTTGAATTTATACAAATACAGGCAAACAAAACTGAAATCAATCAGTGTTTGCCGAGAAAGATGTTACTGCTACAGCATTTTCTAGTGCCTTAAGGAGCTCCTCCTCGTTGCCAGAATCACTGTACCATAAACTCCGACATACACTGTCCAGTCAAATTAATGAGACCACCTTTCAAAGGCATGAAAAAACACCTTTTTCATTGCGGACCGCTGTAAGGTGTGAAGCAAGACAGTTAATGAGGTTCTGGAAGGTACGAACATGGATGTGAAACCGTGCTGATTCCATTGTCGTGGCCAGCTGCACTAGGTCTCTCGGCTGAGGATCCATGGCACGAAGAGCCTGAGCGAGGTGGTCACACAGATTATCGAATGGATTTAAGTCTGGGAATTTTGGTGCCTAGGGGTGTATGAACACTCATTGCGGTTCTCTCCAAGTCATACAAATACCCAGCGAGCTGTGTGAGATGTTGCATTGTCCCGCTGGTAGATGTCATAGTGTCGAGGGAAAACAGATTGCATGTAGGGATGGACATGGTTCCCAAGGGTAGATTCACTACTGTGTTGACTTACCGTGCCTTCTAGAATGACGATACCAGGACACCACGAACACCTTCCCCAGACCAAAACGCTCCTTCCTCCTGCTTGGACTCTTTGCCTTTAGATGCTTCAGTCTCTACACGCCAACTGCCATTTGTCCAACGGAGCATAAAAAGTGACTTATCTGAAAACGCCACTTATCACCATTCAGTGGTATACGCGTGCAAATTCCAGCCTTCGTCGTGAACGAACAACAGTCATCATGGGCGCATGAACCAGGCACTTCCTGCGGAGGCCCATGCAGAGTAACATACGCTGCACAGTCGTTGAAAGACACTTTTGATAGCCCTTTGGTTCATCTGGCCAGTCAGTTGCTCAGCAGTTGCAAGTGTGTTCACCTGTACACATCACCGCAGTCGTCGTTCACCACTGTAACCTATGGCCCGAGGTGCACCGCAGTGTGTCTGTTTTGGATAGCATTGTCTTGCCATGCACAGTATACTTCAGGTATAGTGGCGTGCAGACAGCTTACAAACTTAACCACTTCAAAAATGCTTCCACCATTGGAAGATTCTTAGTTCCGTTTCAACATTACGACAAAGACTTCGCAGTTTTCTGCATAACCTGTTCAGTGATCTCCATGGTCCAGTGTAAGTTCTGTCTGGGTTGTAAGATTTCTGCTTCGTGATAACTTATTTTGGCTGCACATAGTTTTTCTTTGGTTTCCCTAGATAACGTATTTAGTGCATATATTGACTGTAAAAAGTTCTTCCTAGACTTCAGACTAGGTCTTCGTGGCGTTTGTCCACACAATTGGTTCTAATTCTTTTTTTTTTTTTCCTCGACCTTATTCCTTTCGACATTTGTAGCTACTGCCCGGCGTGTGACAGGAGGAACAATGCCTGTCATGCAGTACAATTTATCGACAACAGTCTATTTCAGGTATCCAGTCCTCGCATTTTCATTGAGGTGTACTTTTACATCTTTAGTACATACTGGATTATACCACAGTTGGCGGTTATGTTCACTAGTCGAGAAAGAGAGTGCCATACCAAAACTACGGACTACTGAGGTTTGGCACCTCATTTACTACCAACAATTTCCCGTGTGATTTTGTTTCGGGCAGACACCGTAAGTCTCGTATTATGACAGAGCCACTGATAAGACAGTGATCTGTTTACAGTAACTGTGACTTCATACGAGATTATGAACCCAGTTTTCAGTGCTCTGAATCATTTCCCTTTATTTACAGTCTTACCCATGACTCAACGACCGTACACTGACTAACTTTCAGAGTTCGTAGTGACAAGTAACTTTCTCATAGCGTAACGAAATAATAAAAAGGGGTGGGGGAGGGTTTTAACATAAGCTACATCAAGAAAAAACTGAAACCGTACTCCTTACAACAGATCTCGCGTGACTACTCGCTATGTATGTCTAGGAATTACATCTTCAAGGTGTAATTCATGCAATGCAAATGTGCATACACTCTGTTTTGTATAGCGTCCAAATAATCTGAAAAGATTTGATCCAGTGTGATAGCAAAATATCGAAGTCTCTGTCGATACAACCAGGTATCTTAAAGTTCCACTGTAACGTGAACATACCTGGATAGCTGACAATCTCATTCAAAAACCTTTTCACCTTCACTGGGAAGGCAATATACTCTCTCTCTACTAGAAATATAGTAAAAGCGAAACGTAGTCCGTTTGAAAACTTAGCTTTTAAGTGGACACAATAAAGATTTGAATAATAATCAGAGATGTAAAAAAAAAGTCCTTCGGAACCTCATATGATAAGAAAATGAATAGAAAATCTTATACTTCGTATTTAAGTGCCCTTCAATGGAATAAGCGTCTTTACACTACCATACATCTACGAAAGACGAGAAAATCGTCCTGCATTCATATTAATGCCTGTCATGTTGTTTAATAAGTGTAAAAGCAATAAGATAATCAACTGATGAGGGCAAACGACTGAAAAGAAATTGGGTATTAATGAAACTGTGAAATGCACTAAAATGGTTCAAATGGCTCTGAGCACTATGGGACTTAACATCTATGGTCATCAGTCCCCTAGAACTTAGAACTACTTAAACCTGACTAACCTAAGGACATCACACACATCCATGCCCGAGGCAGGATTCGAACCTGCGACCGTAGCAGTCGCGCGGCTCCGGACTGAGCGCCTAGAACCGCTAGACCACCGCGGCCGGCCATGCACTAAAACTGCCAGCATTGAAAACAAGTCCAAAGCGTCTCCCTCAAATAAATCTTGTATTCCTTAATATATTTACAAAAAAGCTACACAAGCAATCTATTATCTTATCACCGTCTAGGACGAGGTAGCTTCCATACACTTATTTCTTTATCACAAAACAAAGCCTCTGTAGCAAACAGACCTGGTCAAATCTCACAGCACCAAGCGAAAGGCAAAGCATGTCGCTTTGTCCGCTATAGACAAGCGGCTCTCGCTAAGCGATTCAGTCCGCCAGGCTTTCCTGTTGGCTTATTTCAAAGTTCGGGCATCTTGTTAAAACAAACTCATAGTTCTCACCCAAAGATGAGGTTCACTAACAGACGGCTGGCTAGATGACTACTGATTCTCTCAGAAACACAGGTGCCTGCCGATGCGCACGTGAACACACATCATTAAACGTGATTTCAGTCGAATTTCGATTGGAGTAGATATGTCTCTGTAGGTATGTTCAGCTGGTACCCTAAAAGTCGTGTGCACATTATCCTGTGTGCCATACGACTAATCGCCTGGCAATCCACATGAGACACGGTAATACGGGTTCTACCAAGTCCCACAGAAGCATGAGGCTTCGTGTAAACGACTGAAATTGTCAGCAGGCACTGTGTGTGCTGTGACCTGAGTTTCACCGAAACCGGCACAGATCCAGTGTGTAACAGAGTTTATGTTCAAATTAATTTTATATTTGCAGTATATTTCTAGAACTTATCTTTTCTCCTATTCATTAGACCCTTTTCTTTTTTCCTATTATTATTATCATTATTATTATTATTAATTCTGTTATCATGCGAAGCTGAAAAGTGATAAATCTATGAACATAATAACATATCTACTTAAGTAATACCGTTATAATAAGCGTTTGCTATGACTTTTTCAGGCAACCAGTGAACTGGTTATGTACATTTGTAGTCTCAGTAAATGAAATGCATAGTGTTTAGTTCTGATGAGCTGTCCTCTAAAGCGGCCCCTACATGCTTTATATTACTGTGCAGTAATAATGTGCAGCATTATTTTCGCAAGACTGTTCCATTATAAAGTACTATAATATTGATCAATGCTTATTCCGGCTCGAAATGTCGGGCGATCAACGACCTGCTGCTGTGGCAATTCGTCTGCTTTATACAAACCACAAGCAAAAAACAAGGTGTATGAAAAATTGCTTTAATGAGAGTCCAATATTCACTCACGAAAACCTGTTGAACGAGGTAAATGCTTATCTGACCATTTTACGCGTTCATGGTCCAGCATTTGATAATTTCCTGGGAATGTCTGCCCCTTGAGCAAAAATCAAAAATTAAAAAAACTCGTGCTAACCGGGCTGGTCACACCGAGGCTCCCAGAAAACTCACCTTCTTGAAATACCACTGTTGGTTCCTCTATTTCGTCATTGCCTATGTATTCTTCTCTGAGTCTCTTATTTGATTAACGTTCTTTATGCGGAGTTATTTAGGAAAGATCTTCCCTCGTAGTTGTCTGTGTTTAGAGTGTAACAGCGCATAACAATAATTCTTAATTTTCCGGTTTCTGTAATTATCTGCTATCACGTCCCTCAATGCCGGCAATGATTTGTACATTTCAATTCACGCTAATATTAATGATATTTCTTTTTATTTTGAAGTCTTTTGTTAGATACCGCTGTACGGATCCGAAGGACGGGACGGATTGGCAATAATACTGTCAATATTACCCATAGATGGCACAATATTTGTTAGTTAGCATATTAATTTCGAATGTTTTTGATTTACTCGGTACCACTACATAATGTCCCAACTAAACCAACACACGTTCACTATCATTGCACATCGAGAAACGCTGAGCAATAATATCGACCATCTGGCGGCCTCATTACCAGGACACACTCATCGTACCGCTATGGGCGTTTTTTTTTTTTTTTTTTTTTTTTGCCAAGCCTCAGTCCGTTACATTCCAGTTCCTAGACACACTTATACTGCTGCTGGTGACTGGATAAAATGTGATGCTCTGATAATTATACTGTACTGATTTCAGTAGTGAATGTCAGTGTTCTCTATTGCTAGTTGCTCAGGTCTATCCTAACTAGTCTTGTCTACATAGCGAAAGTCGCTTCCCGTCTGCAGAGAGCGCTGAAGATCATACACCTGAGTCTCCAGTTTTCCATCCTGACTACTTGACCATGGACGCTCTGACGTGGAAACCACAAAACTAAATGCATACTCCACTTCTCCAACACACACATGCACACACCCACACATAATTACCAAGGCCGTAACGAGCAATAATTTTTCACTGTCAACAAACAGATACATTCTCGAACTGTATTTCAGTAATCTAGGAAATCAAACAATGGAAAATCCAGGATGGAATGTAAGAATAATATGTGAAGGAAAATTACTACTCACCACATAGTGGAAATGCTGAGTCGCAGATAGGCACAACTAAAAGACTCTCACAATTAAAGCTTTTGGCCATTAAGGCCTTCGCTAACAATAGAGGCACACACACACACACACACACACACACACACACACACACACACACACGCAGCCACACGACTGTAGTCTCAGGCAACTGAAACCACACTGCGAGCTGCAGCACCAGTGCATGATGAGAGAGGTGACCGCGTGGGGGCAATGAGGAAGCTGGAGTGGGGATCCATTCTGGATTTTCCGTTGTTTGATTTCGCAGAGTTTCCATATTTTTATCCATCCCCCGTATGAAGCTAACCACAACAAAGTTATAGGAGGAGTGAATTAGTATAATTCATATGAAACGGAACTAAATCGGCAGATGGGTAAAGGTAATATCCGGAGTAACACAGGAAAGTGTGATAGGACCGTTGCTGTTTACAATATATATAAATGATCTAGCAGAAAGCGTCGGATGCTCTTTAAGGCTACTCGCAGATGATACAGTTGTCTGTACCAAAGTGGCAACGCCAGAAGATAGTAAGAATTTGCAGAAGGACCTGCAGAGTATTGATGAATGGTGCAGGCTCTGGCAGTTGACTCTGAACGTAAATAAATGTAACATATTTCGCATACATAGAAAAGAAATCCACTACTGTACAACTACACTATTGGTGACAAACAGCTGGAGACAGAGTGTGCCGTAAAATATGTAGTCCTAACTATCCAGAGCGACCTTAAATGGAATGATCCCATAAAACAGATAGTGGGAAAAGCAGACACCATACTCAGATTCATCGAAGACTCTTAAGGAAATGTAACTCATCTCCGAAAGAAGTGGCTTATAGGGCCCTTGTTCGCCCGATTCTTGAGTATTCTTCATATATCTGGGATCCCTATTAAGTAGGACTGATAGAGGAGAGAGAGAAGATCCAACGAAGAGCGGCGTGTTCCGTCACGGAATCCTTTAGCTGGCGAGAGAGCGTTATGGAGATACTAAACAAACTCCAGTGGCAGACAAGAGAGGCATAATGCAATACGCGGAGATTTACTACTGAAATTTCGGGACAGCACTTTTCAGGAGGAGTCGGACAACATATTACTTCCCCCCCCCCCCCTCCCACATACATCAAACGTATTGACCACGAGGAGAAAATTCGAGAAACTGGAGCCAATACAGAGGCTTACCCTCAATCATTCTTCCCACGTACTATACGCGAGTGGAACAGGGCTGGAGGGATCAGATAGTAGTGACGAAAGTACCTTCCGCTACACACCATCAGGTGACTTGCGGAGTATGATGTAGATTTGGATGAAACAACTCGGCTGAAACAGAGCCTCCTTTATTCAGACATCACATCTTGCAAACAGACGCCAGTGAATAGGTAGATTCCCTCTTCACAGATTCCCGAAAGGCCTCTCATAGTGTGCCATGCTTTCGACTACTAAGCGAGACGTGAAGTTACGTTCTTCACAGCTACTTTGTTAGTTCGAGTAATACTTGACTAGCAAACGCACAATGGTAGGCTGAAAAGAGGGCTCTGAATGAACTACAACTTACCTGGCATACGGATGGCGAGACGTTATGTGACGATCATTGTCAGACTGAAATTCTACAACGGCTGCCACCGACAACACCTTTACATGCTCCACCACATATCGTCACCACCCTGCGACTGTGGCGAGCTTCAGGATATTAATCACGTCTCTTTCGCCTGTCCTTGATACAGAAGGGCCTCCGACTGGATGATTACGAAGCTGGTCTACGTGCATCAACCACTGCCTTCTCAATGGTTAATACTCCTATTCGTGAAGAATTTTAATTTTTATAAATTGTTAGTGACATTCGTTTTAAGATTTGGAATTAAACTGTTATTGCTAAGCGTGAGGCGGTGTGTCGTGAGAAGGCGCGCGCACTTGCGTCCACGTGTGCATGACCTTGTGTAAAGCTGCTTCTACACACGGTTTGAAATATGGTCATTAAGGGGCCGAAGTATTAACTTCAGTGTTATTCAATCAGGTTATACGTTTAGTTTTTTGGTATTATTCACCATGTAAGTAAGTTCTTTTTTGTTGTTGTTGTTTGTTTGAACTGGCTGTATGGGTGAACTGAAGGCCACTACACATAAAAACCTGAAAGTTCGGGAAAAGAATAGTGAAATTAGAAATGAGAGTATTTCAGAAAGTAGAGCGGTACAGAGCGAAATGGTATGAATGAATTCAATACAAGTCAGGTAATGAATACCGAAATTAATACGCAGATATACACCTCAAGAGAAAATAAGAGATGTAACAGTTGCAGTCTCTCTGAAAGTGGAACAGCCAAAGATGCCTAAGCCAAACTTGGATATGGAGCTGAAGAGAATCCATTACTTTATAGTGAACAGCGAATATTAAGCAGAAACGAAAGTAAAGTCGGGAGTGAAACCCAAAGAAACGTAATAGGATGTTCTAAATATGTATAAACGAGTTAATTATTAATCGTTCTAAGAAGCCGTATGAAATGGTTTGACCACGTAAAATAAGAGTGATGGCGAGTCGAAAACTTAGATTTGTTGGAAGGATTCTGGCGAAAAGCAGTCCAACTATAAACGAAAGCAAAGTCCTGAAATAGTCACGGTAACAGCCATCGAACGAATTCAGAGGCGCACTGTTGGGATCGTAACCAAAAGGATACAACCCATAAGAAAATTGTTTAAAAATGCTCGACGAACCTAAAGGTGAATGCTTGGAGAAAAAATAAGTAGTTTTCGAAACACTTTCGTGAAAAATTAGATTAACTGTATGCGAAGGAGACTGTGCGACCATTATGCTGCCGTCAACGTTTATTTCGCGTAGCGATCGGAAGGATATGGGAGATTCTGCCCCGTATAGGGCCATATGGACAGGTATCGCGAAAGGAATATAAATGAAAATCGATAATACTTACACCACACATTGGCTTGCAGAGTACATACAATTGCGTCTACATCTACATCTACATCTACATTTATACTTCGCAAGCCACCCAGCGGTGTGTGGCGGAGGGCACTTTACGTGCCACTGTCATTACCTCCCTTTCCTGTTCCAGTCGCGTATGGTTCGCGGGAGGAACGATTGTCTGAAAGCCTCCGTGCGCGCTCTAATCTCTCTAATTTTACATTCGTGATCTCCTCGGGAGGTATAAGTAGGGGGAAGCAATATATTCGATACCTCATCCAGAAACGCACCCTCTCGAAACCTGGACAGCAAGCAACACCGCGATGCAGAGCGCCTCTCTTGCAGAGTCTGCCACTTGAGTTTGTTAAACATCTCTGTAACGCTATCACGGTTACCAAATAACCCTGTGACGAAACGCGCCGCTCTTCTTTGGATCTTCTCTATCTCCTCCGTCAACCCGATCTGGTACGGATCCCACAGTGATGAGCAATACTCAAGTATAGGTCGAACGAGTGTTTTGTAAGCCACCTCCTTTGTTGATGGACTACATTTTCTAAGGACTCTCCCAATGAATCTCAACCTGGTACCCGCCTTACCAAGAATTAATTTTATATGATCATTCCACTTCAAATCGTTCCGCACGCATACTCCCAGATATTTTACAGAAGTAACTGCTACCAGTGTTTGTTCCGCTATCATATAATCATACAATGAAGGATCCTTCTTTCTATGCATTCGCAATACATTACATTTGTCTATGTTAAGGGTCAGTTGCCACTCCCTGCACCAAGTGCCTATCTGCTGCAGATCTTCCTGCATTTCGCTACAATTTTCTAATGCTGCAACTTCTCTGTATACTACAGCATCATCCGCGAAAAGCCGCATGGGACTTCCGACACTATCTACTAGGTCATTTATATATATTGTGAAAAGCAATGATCCCATAACACTCCCCTGTGGCACGCAGAGGTTACTTTAACGTCTGTAGACGTCTCTCCATTGATAACAACATGCTGTGTTCCGTTTGCTAAAAACTCTTCAATCCAGCCACACAGCTGGTCTGATATTCCGTAGGCTCTTACTTTGTTTATCAGGCGACAGTGCGGAACTGTATCGAACGCCTTCCGAAAGTCAAGGAAAATGGCATCTACCTGGGAGCCTGTATCTAATATTTCCTGGGTCTCATAAACAAATAAAGCGAGTTGGGTTTCACACGATCGCTGTTTCCGGAATCCATGTTGATTCCTACATAGTAGATTCTGGGTTTCCAAAAACGACATGATACTCGAGCAAAAAACATGTTCTAAAATTCTACAACAGATCGACGTCAGAGATATAGGTCTATAGTTTTGCGCATCTGCTCGACGACCCTTCTTGAAGACTGGGACTACCTGTACTCTTTTCCAATCATTTGGAACCTTCCGTTCCTCTAGAGACTTGCGGTACCCGGCTGTTAGAAGGGGGGCAAGTTCTTTCGCGTACTCTGTGTAGAATCGAATTGGTATCCCGTCAGCTCCAGTGGACTTTCCTCTGTTGAGTGATTCCAGTTGCTTTTCTATTCCTTGGACACTTATTTCGATGTCAGCCATTTTTTCGTTTGTGCGAGGATTTAGAGAAGGAACTGCAGTGCGGTCTTCCTCTGTGAAACAGCTTTGGAAAAAGGTGTTCAGTATTTTATCTTTACGCGTGACATCCTCTGTTTCAATGCCATCATTACCCCGGAGTGTCTGGATATACTGTTTCGAGCCACTTACTGATTTAACGTAAGACCAGAACTTCCTAGGATTTTCTGTCAAGTCGGTACATAGAATTTTACTTTCGAATTCACTGAACGCTTCATGCATAGCCCTCCTTACGCTAACTTTGACATCGTTTAGCTTCTGTTTGTCTGAGAGGGTTTGGCTGCGTTTAAACTTGGAGTGGAGCTCTCTTTGCTTTCGCAGTAGTTTCCTAACTTTGTTGTTGTACCACGGTGGGTTTTTCCCGTCCCTCACAGTTTTACTCGGCACGTACCTGTCTAAAACGCATTTTACGATTGCCTTGAACTTTTTCCATAAACACTCAACATTGTCAGTGTCGTCCAAAATTAAAGCAACAAACCGCTATGTGACTCTTCAAGCTTTCCCGGCGGATGTGTTGTAAATAGTCTATAGTCTTCACGGGTTTGCCGACGGATTGCGTTGTGCAAATTCCACAATATTTCCTCGGAGCAACTGTCAGATATCTTCAGTTGGTTTAACCTTGCTCGTGGCTAGATACGACTAATGGTATCCGCACGCCGACACCCCGTTTTTAGAACACGCGGGCAAAGAATGCGCAGCCGCAGAAATCGAGCGTGCGCAATGATTTGCCATATTCAAACTCCCTCTGCCGAAAATCGCAGAGCGGCTCTCCCGTGTGTGCGCTGTACGCTGCATTAGTGAACAGTGCGGCCAGGCACTCGCCAACGGCCGTACTAGGCCAGTGTTATGACGGGCCTGCTATCGAAGAATCTTGATTTTCGCGTCGTGATTTAATAGCAGCCAATGCAGGGTTCCAGGCTGTGCTCAGTTGAAATCCCGTATCCTTGTTGATGAGATTATCGGCTAGTTTTGGATGAATCAGTGAATAGGCGCCATTCAGATGAGTCATAATGCATATCAAAGCAATGCATGAGTCATTCCACATCATTGTTAAAAACTAAATTTCCTTCTTTTGAGAGAAACTTGGTAAATTCTTTTTCTCGATGTCTGTGCCATGAAAATGAGGTGCCAGATGATAAAAGGTTTTCATTTTTTAATATGGAACCTAACAGTTCGGCTGCATCTTTCGAAAGTCCTAAATCTCTTACTAGATCATTGAGCTCACTTTGAGAAAATAGTTGAGGCCTTTCATCTTCGTCAGAAGAAATATTTGAGCTTGATTCACCCTGAGGAGATAATGTAACTTCGTCCTCCAACTCACTCGGGTATTCATCCAAACTGGAAGGTGGCTGTGGGATAGGTATTTCAGAACTATGGGGCACTGGACGTATAGCTGAGTCAAGGTTAGCATCGTTTGTTTTTTTAATTGAATCCCTTTACGTCAACTGGTTATTCTGCTCACGCCATATCATAGGAATTCCCAATAGAAATGCGTTTTTCTTAACCTTAAACCACAAACGAAGATCTTCTTCACATCTTCTACACACCTTATGCGTGGCCCTTGGTTTATCACCAAGTTTTAATTTAAAGTAAGCAAAATAAACTTTCCACAAAAATCACTTATGTTTCTCTGTTGACTTTTAATAGTGTATTCACCACAGATATAACAAAAACTGTTTGGAGAAATAACACCATGTCTTGTAGCCATGACTAGACAGAAACAACAGCACTGTTCACTTGAATAGCAATATGTCTACTGAGAGTTTCTCTTCATGTCATGCGAGATACAAATCGTCATTTGACTTGTCACAACAAGATAAAACTGAACAATAAGATTGGTTGCATTTGCTTCTGGCGCCCAGGAGTTCATGGTAAAATCTGCAAGTGGTAACAAAGAATAGTTAACATTGTAATTTTTTTAAATTTAAGTTTATTTTATGAATTATAATTGATATAATTTTTAATAATTATTAAATTTAAAAACACATAGGTTTATTACTAATTAACATAAAAACCTATGTGACAGAATTTTTTTAATATTTTTCCTGCTTTTGGGAGGTCAAAATCTCTAACAATATGTTAAAAAACCTATGCAGTTTTTTAGTCGCACACCTGTGTTTTCTGTGAGGTAAGTTTCTTATGAAGTGTATTGTTAGGATTTCTTCCAATTCAGGGCCATTCTTTTGGGTTAATTAACAGTCAGATTGCTTTGCGTTTGTATATCATGGGTCACAAATGAATAGAATAAGTTTGAGCTGTATTTGTCAGGGTAAATTCTGTAGGTCAGTGTTGAAATGATAAATACAAGCGAAGTGACAGTACGTCAATTTCACTCAGCAGTTTCAGAATTAAATTAAAAAGTCTTACCTTCCTAGTTATTTCAGTCCAAGTAAAAATAAAATAAAGAAGTTTCACATGTCGACACTTAGCCGACGATACCTCATTGGAATCTTCTCATTTTCTGGTAGTTTGAATAAATAGTGCGTGATTAGATATTAGTTATTGTTTACCGCTAGCTCGTAATTCTATATAGAGAATTTCCTTTGTAGTTGTAGTTTCTTATTGTGGTACCATATTATAATGAGCAAAGCAGTTGTGGCATGGATGTGATTATTTTCAGTGCTATTTTAGTGTGTCTTCTTCTTTTTCTAATTGTGTTTTTTTCTGTGTTATCGTGTGAAATACTGTGGTAATCATGGTGTGTGACAAGCGTAAAACTAGACAGACCGTAAATTGAAAAATGACAGTGACGACGAACGTAGCTTGTTAGTATCACCTTGTAACGAACTGACAAATATTCAAGACAGTAATTTGATAATTGTGTATAGGGACGTGGATCAGGCAGTAAATGACGATTGGAAACAATCAGTGAACAGGGAACTATTGTCGATCGATCGGTTGGTAACAGTTCACCTCAGGAATGCGAAATAACGGAACAAAATCTTGCAAATACCGTGATTTCAGGTTTTGTGTATCAGCCTTTTCTCAGTTAAGTCAAAACACAACCTCTGCTTTTCAACATATGAATGTTGCTGGTGCAAACGCACTGACGAAAGACATAATGGAACATGTTTTACTCACTCATGCATTGCTATTGCAATTAATTAAAAAATTTCAATCAAAGAAACCAAAAGTTAGATACAATGGTACAAAATGAGGAACGAATACTGCAACGACTCCAAAAATTTAACAAAATTTAACAACCACTTGAACGAACACGTGCATACAACTGCTGAGGCACCAGAAATCGAATCGAAATATCAAAAAGTTTATGAGGATGTAAAAACACAAATTTGTAAACATTTTCAGCCCATTTTTTCGCGACATGAAGACACATTACAGAATCATGAAGTTGACATAAAAGAACTGCAGATCATTGTTTACAGAAATCACGACACCTTGCAGGCTAAAATTGACTCAGTTTCATCTTCCGATACTGTCACGCAACATTTGAAAAATCGGAAATACCTTAAGGAAACACTAGAAACGACTACGAACCAAAGTCACACAGCAATAATATATGGTATTTCGGAGATCTTGAAAGTAGTTGGCAAGGAGCAGCGAGAGTTGAGAAGGAACTGCCCACACGACATGAGAATGACAGATTTGTGAGTCGGCGTCACTATGACTTTGACTATAAGCTCTTCATAACAACGTACAAATTCAGAACATTCAAGAATTCTAGTAATGGTACATATCCAAAGGGTTGGCTTTATCAATTTTCTTACTGTGTTCCTCCCAATTGGCCATCAGAGAAAAAAAGTTAAAAAAAGATTATACCACATTTCTCCTGCAAAACCATTCACTGAGAAATAGTTTGCTTTCTGACTTAGTCATTGCCATAAATTTTCACTTCACGTTAATATTACGCTTTGTCACAGATAGAAACTGTTAACATGCACCGATGTTTTGAAGTTGACTATCGAATCAAGAACCTATGGAACATATTAAGAAAATGACTTTAACCATTCAGTTTTATAGAGAACAGAAGACACACTCTCTTTGAGTATACTTTTTGTTTGCTAGTTGCACGATTACGTCACGACTGTTAAGTCCACATTCTTGGAACATATACTGATAATAAGGTTTTACTGTAACATTTTGTTTTACTTTAAAAGAAACATTTTCTTTTTATTTAAAGTACTTTCTGAGTGGTCACAGATAAAGCAGTATTTGGTTTGTTTTGCCGGCCGGTGTAGCCGAGCGGCTCTAGGCACGACAGTCTGGAACCGCGCGACCGCTACGGTCGCAGGTTCGAATCCTGCCTCGGGCATGGATGTGTGTGATGTCCTTAAGTTAGTTAGGTTTAAGTAGTTCTAAGTTCTAGGGCACTGATGACCTCAGAAGTTAAGTCCCATAGTGCTCAGAGCCATTTGAACCATTTGGTTTGTTTAACAGCTGCACGATTGTAATGCGACTCTACTAACGAGTGACACAATTTCCATTATTGATTTTACGTTGGATCTGAAGTCTGCACTGTTTTTATGCGTTCTTTTGGAAAGTAAAACATGTTTTGGTAATGACTTTTGTGGCATGGCTACAATGAAACATTTATTTTCGTAACACAACAAGTTACAGTGTGGAACTTTCAAAGTCATGGCAATGAACGTAATAACTACGACATATATACGCATAGCACTTTACTATTGTATATGACAAGGTAAGTACATCGATTCTTAGGAGAACTTGGCTTATGGACGATGATAACTACGACACTTGGTACATTTTTGCCGCTAAGCAATGACAGAAATTATCTTACAGTAAGAAGCATAGTTTAGCGCTACATGACACGCATTTGAGTTATTACCTTTTGTACTTGGAACATTTTAAGAAATATTTTGGAACTACTATGATACAGAGAAGGTTTTCCGCGATACATTCCATTCTGCAGCTTTAATCTGTAACATCTGAGTGTATAATTACACTATCCCTCACGGGGCTACGCCTACTTTGTGTACCATGTGTGTGGCAAGCGCAAGGAGCCATAGCTAATATGGTATTTGCTTATTCAATTTGATACATCAGTACCATATTTCTCTAACACAGAATTACACAGCTGTCTGGTCATTTAGCAGAGAGAAATGGATATTTTTTTTACTATATCTCTGAAACATATCTATTTAATTATGCAGTTGCATTACTTCACACTTATGAAATAGTACTTTGTCTGCATTTTAGTAACTGTTCATATATTTTCAGAACCATTATGATACTGTGAGAGCTTTGAGAGATGTATTTTGTATGGAAGCATGATTTTTGAAGTACGTTTGAGGTAGATGACACAACTGAAACGAGCAGAGTATTTTTTTGAGAGGTTTTGAGATTATTGAAGGAAACTATGACGATTTTGAGATTTGATTCATCTGTTATGAGATATTATTATGATGACAATGTGTATTATGATGATGAGATATGTTTATGATCAATAAGGTGATGCTATATGAGGAATGTGATTATGCTATGTGTTTATATGTATATGAGTAATGAGTAGTGGCTAGGGACTCTGGTTTGTGAAAAAGAATGTTGGAAACCAAGAACTCTACTTTAAGAGTTATGAGATGTGAGTATATATGTGAATGTGAGTACCACAATGTCGAAGGAAATTTTTGGACACTGTTATTGATGAGATTTCCTTTCTAACAACTTCTCTTGCAAATTTTCAACCTGTGGAACATTTTTATTGGTATGAAGCTGTTCTTGTAGCTCAAACTGCTGTCGTAAATATTTCGGTAAACTGTGTATGTGATCTTGACGTAATACGCTGCTGCGCCCAGCTGCGCGCTATCCGTCTTTATACCCATTGTTGTGTGGACTTTCAACTTTACTTGTGGCACTCTGATGCTCGCCACACTCCCGCGAGCACTCACATGCCTGTAGAAAAGAGAGGCCATTGACCTCGTTACGGACATTTCTTTGCAGAATGCACCACAAAAATAACACACAATTACTTGGAAACATATGATTATACTTTGGAGCTTGTACTTTGTGCTAGTTACTGACATGCTTATGAAGTGATGACAAATATTCTTACATCTACACACCTGATGAGTGAGAGTTGAGAGACCTTTTACTGACTTACGAAATGCCATATGGCTAGTGAATGATGCTTTTGTGCTTTAGTTTATACATATTTGCTTATTTTATTTTATATCTTGTTTCTAGCTGTGCTGCAGTATTGGTTTTATAAAATAAAAATTTTTAATACAATGTTAATGTACACACTTTCTGTTAACAGATCTATTAAATAATAATTCTGTGATCCACATTCTTTAAAAAAGAGTAGAAAAGGAAAGAACAATAAGAAGAAGAAAGGACTAGTAACAGGAACTGCATACATAATTTTATTTTCAAGGACTTGGTAATTTTTTTGGTAGAATAAGTTGATGTGGTGCACCACTTTAGTGATAAGATGTGACATAGACATTAAGATGCGAATAGACATTTCCCTTATCTGTACAGCTGTCTTTACTGAAACATTTTTTTCTGCTTGTTCTTTGTCATTTTTAGGTATAAGTTATTGCATTTGCTGCTGCTATTTGTCAGGCATTGTCCTACTGAATTTTACTTTGTATTACTCAGATTAGCCAGTTTTATCACTGATTTTCCTTTCTTGTTTGGTGCATATTGCCTTATATTAGTTGTGATGTTGCATTGGCTTTGCTAATTTAGATATGCTACACCTTGCTTTGCCAGTTTGCATTATTTGTCATTGTGGTTTGTGTTAATTGTTTTGTGCTGCTGCATTGCCTCGTTCTCTAGTTTTTATATCTGAGCTCAGTAAATTTAAGTTAGATTAAGAGAGGGTATGCTTTATAAGAAAATGAGTTGTGATGAGCTGGAAAGAAATGCATTGAGAAGCTATAAGAAAAAAGTTTGGCCAAAGAGTATTACATAATTGCCAATTATTTGTTAGGTAGGATTTTCTTGGAAACAAATGATGAGGTAAGAAAAATATGAAAGTATAAATACAGCCAGATCGGACTTTTTTGGGAAAAATGTTGAACTAAGGGAGATCTCTAAGAATAAAATGAAGTTTTGGTTGGAAATGAAGTACCACAAGTACTGCAGTGCCAAATGTCACACTGGAAACAGACCCTGTCCTTTCCTTTTGTGTTATTCCCCTATGTGTTTATGTGTACCCTTGGGTGTTTGTGTTCTTCTTGTCTCTGTGTGTTTACCTGACAAGATATATTTGGTAGAATTTTTTTCATTCTAATACTAAGCTGCATTCACTATGAAGAGGCATAGTGTTATCCTCGAATCTAACCTTTTTTATACTTTGGAAACATCTTTAGACATTATTTATTCTGTTCTATTTTCTTTTAATGCTCATGTGTCAAGTTAATTTTTCTGCAAATATTCTCATTTCTGATTTATTTACTTATGTCATAATTCCTGTAATACTCACGTACATGTTTATCTCTATTCTTTTTGTAAAGCCTGTATTACTACAAATGTTATCTGTATTAACATGTTCTTTACTGTAATTATGTTTTCTTTACATTTGTGATTAAATTTGTATGCTGTAAAATTGAAATTGTGTAGATACTAGTTCTCCAAAAATAGCAGGGATTCATTTTACTCCACACATTTGTCTGTTGGTCATACTATATGTATAAAATGTCAGAGATTATATCACTGTCTTAGTGCTTGCAAGTGTGTTGATAATTCAGCAAGGGACTGGATAACAGCATTGCTGGTTCTAAAGATATTGCAAGAAAGATTTAGTGAGTGCTCAAGTGGTGGTTCATGAACTTGCTACATTACCATCAAGACTCTTCAACAGTGATTGTGCACCTACACAGTCGCAACGAATGACTGTTGGACACCTCTACAAGGACTACAGTGGGTCTGCACCTTTGATGGAGCACTATTACCATAATCTCTACAAGGACTACAGTGGGTCTGCACCTTGGTGGCCCAATACTACCATAAACAAGGAATACTGTGGGTCTGCTCTCTGGTGACCTACCAATTCTACAATTATTCTTCAAGATGTAGACTGATTCTGCTGTGGGTGTGCTCTGTTGTGGCCCATTACCAATCTTCATGTCTTCATGTCAAGAGTCAGCACTGTGTTTCCGTTGGGAGGACAACACTACTTCTTCAAGACTGCATGGACGTCCACTACTTATGTGTGCATTTTCTTTTACTGCTCATGCTGTGCGCATAAAACTGTCATAGAATACTCATCTGATGAATAAGACTGTCTTTAGGGACTGTGAGGACAATTTTTTGCTTTACTGACCAACCGTAAATTACTGATTGTGTGCATCTGATTTATTTGATATTGTTAACATAATTTTTTTAACAAAGACTCTTTGTAATATTTTTTGAGAGGAGCAGGGGGCTATGTAAGTAGCCTGTCTATGTGTTTATATGTTGGCAGCGCTATGCAGTGTTCTGCATTAATATCACTGACAGATCTGTGCGCCGTCTGTAAGAGACTCTGTGGCTGGTGAGACTCGCAGATGGAAGTGAATAGCCAGCAACGATGGTAGTTTGAAGTGAATAGTCAGCAGTGAGGGAGGTTAGTGGTCAATAATTATCATTGTTGCAGGTTTGCAGTATTAGCGAGAGCGGGCGGTCTGGACGTGTGTGTGTCATAGAGATTTAATGTAAAATGATAATCGAATCCTGACGATTATATAATTTTTCGAACTGGTTGTCACATGATTAAGGTAAAATCTGCTAAATACAGTGTTTGCTCCGCAACAAAATCTTTCCTTTGCTAACCACATGCCTATTAGTAACTCGAGCCTAAAAGTAATTAGAATCTTTTTATTTAGCTGGCTGTATACTTGCTGTATTGCTGTAGTTTGTGTAATGAAGATTTTCTGAGAGGTAAGTGACTTATGAAATGTATGGGTTATTGTTAGGATTTCTTCCAATTTAGGGCCATTCTTTTGTGTTAATTAATTGTCAGATTGCATTGCATTTGTGTATTGTGGGTCATAAATGAAATGAATAAGTTTGAGCTGTATTCGTCAGGGCAAATTCTGTAGGTCAGCGTTGAAACTATTAAGACAAGCAAAGTGACAATACACCAATATCATTCAGCAGTTTAAGTAAAAATTGTATTAAACAAAGAAGTTTCAACAAAAACCTTTGCTCTCGATAACCGGTTTCGTTAATCAAAGCTACCGTATTCAGATCTCGACAGGCAGATTAATGCATTTGTCTTAAAATAGCAATAAATTTACTGTTTTTCATGAGCTGCCAAGCACACTTTAAATTATCAGTGAAAGTACTTTTCGTCATGAATTTAAAATTACATAGCAGACTAGAAGAGTGATGCATTGGCATGTCAAAATTAAAACATCTATAAACACATTTATGCACCATATGCATCTGCCTTACGTTACTCCCAATAGAGTGAGTGATATAAGACAGATGTATATGATATGAATCAATATTCTAGTCTGCTATGCACCCGTCAGTTCATGAGAAAGTGTACTTCTACTGCTGTTTTAGGGCATAAGCAATAACCTGTCTGTCAAGATCTGCAGATAGTAACTTAGATTACTGAAACCAGTTCTTGACAATAAAGGTTATTATTAGCGATCTTGGAAGCGAAGTTATGTTCACTAATGTATTATCACAGATGGCACTGTGCTTCTCAAAATGAGTAAACTCAATGGTAACTGTATCGTAGTCTTTGAATACCTCCTACTAATAACGGAGGTTCACAAATAAATGGTCGTATGCACATGGTGACCTGAATCAACGAAACAAATATTTATTATGCCAAATAAATATGCACCTGATGAGAAGGAAATTATTACTGGTAAATATAATAGTGTAAGAAGTACAACAATTTCTGTTAGAGAGCCGTAATAGCTAAGACGGTATACGATCATTCGTGAAATCTTCTCGGGTGATCAGCTGAGTAAAGGCGTCGTCTTCTCGCAACGTTTCGAAGGGTTTCGTACCCATCATCTTCAAGCGAAGATCTTCGCTTGAAGATGATGGGTACGAAACCCTTCGAAACGTTGCGAGAAGACGACGCCTTTACTCGGCTGATCACCAGAGAAGATTTCACGAATGGAATACGCCGAGAAACTCTCAAATCACAGGTATACGATCACTTTTCTTACAATAATAGTTCGAACTTACAACTTAGCTATCTATTTCAAGGATTAATTTCCATAAACCTCACAATAAAATTATTTTGCTTTTTGCTATCAGTCACCAGATGGAACAAGCAGACATAATATAATTTATTTTTGCTTGCAAATACACTACACATTACACTGAGGTGCCAAACTTCATGGGATACGCCCTAACATCGTGTCGGATCTTCTTTTGCCGTGTATAGTACAGCAATTCCATGTGGCATGACCGAGCGAGGTGGTGCAGTGGCCAGAACACTGGGCTAGCATTCGGGAGGACGACGGTTCAATCCCGCGTCTGGCCATCCTGATTTAGGTTTTCTGTAATTTCCCTAAATCGCTTCAGGCAAATGCCGGGATGGCTCCTTTGTAAGGGTACGGCCGACGTCTTTCCCCATCCATCCCTAATCCGATGAGACGAATGACCCTGCTGTCTGGTCTCCTCCCTCCTTGCGGAGCTCGCAAGTGCCCTGTTCGTAACTTGGATCCATGGCTTGGTGGAGTCTGCGCCACACTGAAACCCCACCCTCATGCTCTGGGCTCAATTGAGCAGGCCACGGTTTCCCAGTCGTCAAGGTCCCATCAATATGTTTACAAACCCAGGACAGACACTGCAGGCAATGTAGGGCTGTTAGCAAGGGCACTCAAGTAGGTCGTCTGCTGCCATAGCCCATTAACGACAAATTTTGCCACACTGCTAGCGGATACGTTCGTCGTGCGTCCCATAGTGATTTCTGTGGTCATTCTACGCAATGTTGCTCGTCTGTTAGTACTGACCACTCAATAAACGCCACAACTCTCAGTCGTTAAGTGAAGGCCGTCTGTCACTGCATTGCCCATGGTGAGAAGTAGTGCCTATAATTTGTTAGTTTCTGCATACTGTTGACATTGTCGATCTAGTAATAAACACTCATGCTCATAAATTAAGGATAATTGCAGAATGTGGCGCGACACAACGTGACACTACACAAAACTGGCGCTAATAGCATGGGCACCTAGGTAACACACACGACACAGATCTGTAAGCCCGCGGTATCGGTGATAAGTTGAGAAAACCACATGTGCTACAAAATGCCACTGTTTCCTGCGCATGTACCCTGACATCAATATGGGATATGATCACCAAGGTCGGCCGAGTTGGCCGAGCGGTTCTAGGCGCTACAGTCTGGGACCGCGAGACCGTTACGGTCGCAGGTTCGAATCCTGCCTCGGGCATGGATGTGTGTGATGTCCTTAGGTTAGTTAGGTTTAAGTAGTTCTAAGTTCTAGGGGACTGATTACCTCAGAAGTTAAGTCCGATAGTGATCAGAGCCATTTGAACCATTTTTTGATCACCATGCACTTGTATACAGGCCGGACAACGGGTTGGCATTCTCTGGATCATGTGGTCGAGTAGATGCTGAGGTATAGCCTCCCATTCTTTCTCCAGTGCCTGTCGGAGCTCCTGAAGTGTCGTAGGGCTTTGAAGACGTGCAGCGATATGTCGACTGAGAGCATCCCAGATATGCTCGATGGGGTTTAGGTTTGGAGAACAAGCAGGTCACCACATTCGCCTGATATCTTCTGTTTCAAGGTATTCCTTCACAATGACAGCTTGGTGGGCCCGTGTGTTATCATCCATCAGGAGGAAGATGGGACCCACTGCACCCCTGAAAAGGCAGACATACTGGTGCAAAATGACATCCCAATACATCTGACCTGTTACAGTTCCTCTGTCAAAGACATGCAGTGGTGCACCAATCACAATCCCACCACACACCATCAAACCACGACCTACATACAGGTTCCTTTCAAGACATTAAAGCTTTGGTATCTGGTTCCTGGTTCACACCAGATGAAACCCCATCGAGAATCACTATTCAGACTATACCTTGACTCGTCTGTGAACATAACCTGTGACCACTTTCCCAATGACCATCTACTGTATTCTTGACGCCAGGCTTTACGGGCTCTCCTGTGACCAGGGGTCAGTGGAATGCACCTTGCAGGTCTTCAGGCGAATAATGATGATGATGATGATTAGTGTTTTAGGGCGCACAACAGCAAGGTTATCAGCGCCCATCAGGCGAATAAACCATGTCTGTTCAGTCGTCTGCAGACTGTATGTCTGGAGACAATTGTTCCAGTGGCTGCAGTACAGTCCCAAGCAAGGGAACTTGCAGTACTCCGTGGTCGTCTGCGGGCACTTATGGTGAGATATTGGTCTTCTTGTGGTGTTGTACGCTGTGGACGTCCCGTACTGTAGCGCCTGGACACATTCACTTTGTGGCACACGAAGGGCCCGTGCTACAACCTGCTGTGTTTGACCAGCCTCCAGTCGCCCTAATATTCTACCCCTCATAACGTTATCAATTTCTTTGATTCATTTTCAAAACACAGTCACCATTAGCACGTCTGAAAACGTCTGCACACCTACTCTCTGCACTGTACTCTGATATGCACCAACACACCTCTGCATATGTGGACTGCTGCCAGCGCCACCTTGCAATGACCGCAGGTCAAATGCACCGCATGGTCATACCCCGAGACGATTTAAACCTGAAAACCGCCCACCAGAGCGATGTTTCACCATGTATCAGCAATATCCTTAATTTTTGGGCGTGAGTGTAGAATTCCCTAACGATTTCCGAAATGGAATGTCCCATACATCTGGCTCTGACTACCATCCCGCATTCAAATCTTAATTCCCATTGGGCGCTCATAATCAAGTACGAAGCCTGAGTACAAAATTAATGACAGCTCCACCAGTGCCCTGCCTTTTATAACATGTGTACGCAATACTACCACTATCTGTACATGTGTATATCAGTAACTTGTAACTTTTTGTCAATGTATAAAATGTCGTTTGTTGACAAAACTTGGTATGTACCACAACGGTATGTACTTCTTTGTTTTATGAATTGCATGACAATCTTAGTATCGAGTGGAGAAACTCTGAGTGTCACACCAAGAGAAAATTAAATTTCGTAGATGGAGCTCAAACCCAAGTTTAAAATTTACGTATTGTCATACTAGCTCGCTTGCTGCCCAGCGCTTCTTGGAACAGCTCAATGATGAACCTGATTGTTATATTATTAGTTTATAACTAATTGTCAGTTGTACATAGTTTGATAGTAAAGTCTGTGGGCTGAGGCAACACTCGAGTTATGAACTAGTAGTGCATCACACTAAATCGAATAACAAATACTGCTATTAATAATTTTAACACTGAAGAAGGTGCCCAGGTAAGTAATTTTGATTAATGCCTAATACTAAAACGTTTAGATGCTATATTCTAAAGCGTGTGTGCGCTAACACCACCAAACGGCCACAGCTCGTTTTACGTAAGGCAACGTAAGCAATAGCAGGAATTCATGGTATTCTTGTACACTTTCCCTCTCATTAGGGTATGTCTTGCTTATATACAGAGTGATTCTGCGATGATGATACAAACTGTCACGAACGATGGAGAAGGGTAACTGTATCACTTAGACGTAAGGGTCTCTCATCTGGAAACGAGCAAGTGGAAAGTTAGAAGCAAAAATCGTTCTGCTACCTCTCCATCCTGACGACATCGTCCGCACCTCGTCCTTCCTTCAGCAGGCCATTACTTATCCTGTGGAGGCCCATGTCCTCACTGAAACCATCCACCCCCACCACCCCACTCTCCCTCCATGGGCTGTCCTCCTCCTCCGTGAATTCCGCCGCCTCTATCGCTCCTTCCTGCGCATTAGTGACAGGGAAACACTCCAACACCACCTGCGAATACATCGACAAATATGGACCCGCATTACAGCCAAGAAAACCAGGGACTGGCGCCAGATCTGTACATGACTGAACACCACCCTCCCTATCAGCTCCTCCAAATACTGGTCAGCCTTGCATTGCCTTACTGGTTCCCATTCTGTACCCCATACCCCCCTTCTCCATAACGATCGCCCCCTTCCTGGCAAACTCAGTAAGGGTAACCACTTTCCTTCCCACTTTATAGAGATCTTCTCCATCCCTGATGATCCACACTTTGATGATTCCCTTTTCCTCTCTGTCATGGAACGCGCTGATACCATGGTCACTCCACTTGCTCCCACTCTCCAGTACTTGGGGCAGTTGCCCACGCTGACAACAACACTCTAGTCACAGCACAAGACATTAAACTTATCCTCTGGTCAAAACGCAACACGGCCTCTGGTCACAACTGTGTCACCTACCACCACCTCAGAGAATGCCTCTTATCCTACCTGACTGCCCTTGCTAATTTACACATCACCCTGTCTACTGGCTTCTGTCCCAACCTGTGGAAGACTTCCTGCATCCTCTTATTCCTCAAACACAACAAACCCCCCTCCGCTGCCTCTTCCTATCATCCTGTCTGCCTCACCTCCATCTTCAGTAAGGTCTTGGAATCCATCCTGTCCCATCGTATCCATCACCACCTCCATCAGCGCCACCTCCTTCCCCTTACCCGGTATGGCTTCTGACCCTCCTTCTCTGCCAAAGACCAACTCCTTAACCTCGTCCACCGTCCACCTTCTACCCCTCCAGCTTAACTCCCATCACTCTGCCATTTTTGTTTCCGCTCTACCACTAAAATACCTACGAACGTGTATGGCATTCCAGAATCCTCTATGAACTCCAGACCTATGCCCTGCTTAGCCGTTTTGTCTGTCTGGTCGCTTCCTTCCTCTCACACCGTCCTTCCTATGTCACCCTCCACGACACCAACTCCTTTATCTTTTTCCTACTGATGGCGTCCCCCAGGGCTCCGACATCTCCCCTCTCCTCTATGTCCTGTACACTGCTGATATGCCCAAGACTTCCCCAGGTAGTGAAGGGAGACGAAAATTTAATAGTCATGGTTGACTGGAATTCGACATTAGGAAAAGGAAGAGAAGGAAACATAGTAGGTGAATATGGATTGGGGCTAAGAAATGATAGAGGAAGCGGCCTGGTAGAATTTTGCACAGAGCATAACTTAACCATAGCTAACACTCGGTTCAAGAATCATGAAAGAAGGTTATATACATGGAAGAACCCTGGAGATACTAACAGGTTTCAGACAGATTATATAATGGTAAGACAGAGATTTAGGAACCAGATTTTAAATTGTAAGACATTTCCAGGGGCAGATGTGGACTCTGACCACAATCTATTGGTTATGAACTATAGATTAAAACCGAAGAAACTGCAAAAAGGTGGGAATTTAAGGAGATGGGACCTGGATAAACGGAAAGAACCAGAGGTTGTACAGAGCTTCAGGGAGAGCATAAGGGAACAAATGACAGGAATGGGCGAAAGAAATACAGTAGATGAAGAATGGGTAGCTGTGAGGAATGAAATAGTGAAGGCAGCAAAGGATCAAGAAGGTAAAAAGACGAGGGCTAGTAGAAATCCTTGGGTAACAGAAGAGATACTGAATTTAATTGATGAAAGGAGAAAATACAAAAATTCAGTAAGTGAAGCAGACAAAAAGGAATACAAGCGTCTCAAAAATGAGATCGACAGGAAGTGCAAAATGGCTAAGCAGGGATGGCTAGAGGACAAATGTAAGGATGTAGAGGCTTATCCCACTAGGGGTAAGATAGACACTGCCTACAGCAAACATAAAGAGACCTATGGAGAAAAGAGAACCACTTGTATGAATATCAAGAACTCAGATGGGAACCCAGTTCTAAGCAAAAAAGGGAAATCAGAAAGGTGGAAGTAGTATATAGAAGGTCTATACAGGGGCGATGTTCTTGAGGACAACATTATGGAAATGGAAGAGGAGGTAGATGAAGATGAAATGAGAGATATGATACTGCGTGAAGAGTTTGAAAGAGCACTGAAAGACCTGAGTCGAAACAAGGCTCCGGGAGTAGACAACATTCCATTAGAACTACTGACAGCCTTGTGAGAGCCAGTCCCAACAAAACTCTACCATCTGGTGAGCAAGATGTATGAGACAGGCGAAAATCCCTCAGACTTCAAGAAGAATATAATAATTCCAATCCCAAGGAAAGCAGGTGTTGACAGATGTGAAAATTACCGAACTATCAGTTTAATAAGTCACAGCTGCAAAGTACTAACGCGAATTCTTTACAGACGAATAGAAAAAGTGGTAGAAGCCGTCCTCGGGGAAGATCAGCTTAGATTTCGTAGAAATGTTGGAACACGTGAGGCAATACTGACCTTACGAGTTATCTTAGAAGAAAGAATAAGGAAAGGCAAACCTACGTTTCTAGCATTTGTAGACTTAGAGAAAGCTTTTGACAATGTTGACTAGAATACTTTCTTTCAGATTCTAAAGGTGTCAGGGGTAAAATACAGGGAGCGAAAGGCTATTTACAATTTGTACAGAAACCAGATGGCAGTTATAAGAGTCGAGGGGCATGAAAGGGAAGCAGTGGTTGGGAAGGGAGTGAGACAGGGTTGTAGCCTCTCCCTGTATATTGAGCAAGCAGTAAAGGAAACAAAAAAAAGTTCGGAGTAGGTATTAAAATCCATGGAGAAGAAATAAAAACTCTGATGTTGGCCGATGACATTGTAATTCTGTCAGAGATAGCAAAGGACGTGGAAGAGCCGTTGACCGAAATGGACAGTGTCTTGAAAGGAGGGTATAAGATGAACATCAACAAAAGCAAAACGAGGATAATGGAATGTAGTCGAATGAAGTCGGATGACTCTGAGGGAATTAGATTAGGAAATGAGACACTTAAAGTAGTAAACGATTTTTGCTATTTGGGGAGCAAAATAACTGATGATGGTCGAAGTAGAGAGGATATAAAATGTAGACTCGTAATGCCAAGGACAGCGTTTCTGAAGAAGAGAAATTTGTTGATATCGAGTATTGATTTAAGTGTCAGGAAGCCGTTTCTGAAAGTATTTGTATGGAGTGTAGCCATGTATGGAAGTGAAACATGGACGATAAATAGTTTAGACAAGAAGAGAATAGACGCTCTCGAAATGTGGTGCTACAGAAGAATGCTGAAGATTAGATGGGTAGATCACATAACTAATGAGGAAGTATTGAACAGAATTGGGGAGAAGAGGAGTTTGTGGCACAACTTGACTAGAAGAAGGGATTGGTTGGTAGGACATGTTCTGAGGCATCAAGGAATCACCAATTTAGTACTGGAGGGCAGCGTGGAGGGTAAAAATCGTAGAGGGAGACCAAGAGATGAATACACTAAGCAGATTCCGAAGGATGTAGGCTGCAGTAGGTACTGGGAGATGAAGAAGCTTGCACAGGATAGAGTAGCATGGAGAGCTGCATCAAACCAGTCTCAGGACTGAAGACCAAAAGAACAACAACCCCCAACTGTTCACCTCCTCCAGTATGCTGATGACACCACCTTCCTGGCTCTCTATCCTATACTTCAACAGTCCCAACACACCCTCCAAACCCACCTTGACCAGTTAACCACTTGGTGTAACCAGTGGTCACTTTTTACGAATCCCTTCAAAACCCAGGTCTTCATCATAGGCCACACCACCCACTCTTTCCATCTCCATGATTTCTACATAACCATTTACGGTCATCCCATCCAGCTTACCTTCACCCTGAGATACTTTGGCCTCACCCTCGACCGTCACCTTACCTGGACATCTCATCTCCTGACCATCCAGCAGAAAGCCCATTCCTGCCTCCTCCTCCTGAAACTCCTGTCTGGCTGGACATGAGGATTGCAGCCTTCTACCATCCTCCACACCTACAAATCCCTCATCTGTCCTGTCCCCTGTTATTCCAGTGTTGCCTGGATCTCTGCCTCCCCCCCTCCCCTGACATTTTTAAGGCCCTCCAAATCTTAGAACGCCACGTGCTCCTCCTTGCCTTCTATATCCGCCACACAACTCCTTCCCCCACCTCCTCCTTTTCCTCCAACATCTCCGCATCCTTTACGATGTATGCATGCTTGATCCCAAACCCCCTGGTTTCCTCCTTCCTCTCCACCCTGTGCCTGTTGGCTAGCCTCTATCAATGTATCCCTCCCTCTCTCTACCTCTACACCCTCCATCTCCTTCATCAGGTCAATTTCCAGCACCTCCCCCTCTCAGATGTCGAACTTCGCCATGACTTGTACCCTTCTACCAACTGTAGCTTGGCCTTGTTACCCCCTCCCCAGGGCCCTCCTTTTCCTCTCACCTTCTCCGAGAGCGGTTTTCCCTCCTCAGCCCCCCCCCCCCCCCCCAAGTCTCTGCACTTACCCTTGGCTGTTTTCTTTCCTGTCCCTTCGCTTCCTGGCCCCCATTTGGAGCGCGCCCTAATTCCTCCCCCTTTCTCTCCCCTCCTTCTCGCCTGACTTTCCCTACTCCCTCGTTCCCCACTCCTGGCAGATCCTCCCAGGTTTTTCTTCATCATCACATGTGCTGCATTAGTGTTGTGTCTGGTGCTTTTCTACAGTGTGATCAGTGATGAGGTTTTAATTCTGTGCTCGACCTGTATGATTGTTCTGTGCTACGCCGTCTGTCACGTGGCTGTTTTAACCTTTCTGCGACTTTTTATAATCCAGCACTACTTTGCCTGGAGCCTCTTGATCCTTACAGTGTATGTTTTTTTGTATGTACAATAATTTTTTGGATTTTTTCCTCCGTTTTACAGTCGCCACCTTTTGTATGCCTTCTTCTCTTATGCTCCGCCTTTTTTGCTTGTATGTTCCGCCATGTTTCTTCTTTATATTGTTTTAAGTGTCTTCCTGTCTACTTGTATTTTGGCTGAAGAGCAGCGCCTGCACTACTGACAGCCCGCTCCAGATGGGGATTTGGAAATACAATAAAGAAAAAAGTGATACCTCTGATATTGGAACTCTTCTGCTGTAAGCTTTTTGCCATCCACATCTTGGTAATATGTAGTTATTTTGAGAAAGTTGATGAGAGTGTCTTAGCGTATTGCTTTACCCATCCCACACTGGCACAAGAAGAATGCTAGTTTCTTGTTTTGATGCATAGTAACTCTTCCCAAAATAAGGAAAATAAAGAGCTTACAGTAGATGAGATCCGCAGCCAGAAATATCAGAACGATTCTCGCTTACAAGTTTCGGCTCAGTGGTTTCCGGACCAGAATACTTTACCTCAAATTGATACATTTACCCTTCTCCATTGTCCCAAACGGAGATCGGGAAGCATAATGAGCTGTCGAGCTGTGCTGCAAATGGATTTCTGCGGACACTTTGTGAAATTATGGCGGATGCGTTCGACGTCTGTGTCAGACAATCGGTAACGGCCCAGCGATTTGCCTTTACACAAACAACCCGTTTGTCGAAATTATTCATGCTATCGTCTAATGCTCTTTGCTGTAGGAGGATCCACACCACAGCTAGTACGAAAATCACGCTGAACAGTTATTACTGACCCGCACTGCGCAAAACGTAGAACACAGAACGCTTTCTAGTGTCCGGACACTGAAATGGGCGTACCCTGCTGCTAGTTTGCGGGAACCATGTAAAACTCGAGAGTTTGCTCTTTCCAAAAGTACGCTGTTCACGCACATATCTCAAATAACGTAACAGTTATAATTTTTTTTTAAATCGGATGACTCGTTTTGATACACTCTGTATATCCACAATGCCTTAATATTATCGAGGTGTGGCTTTTAAAAGGCGTCGCAGACAATATGCTAAATTTTATAACGCTGGAAACTAGTTGTTAACGCTTATAGCTGCCCAGTTATGACTCCCGCTTTCATTATTTATAATGGAATGATGTACTTACGTCTGTAGCATTTGGAAAAAACTCCGAAGTAAATTTGAACGACATAATACGTCCGTGACTAGGTCGAAGAGTAACACGGTGAGAGTGTCGGGAACCATTGTGTTGTGCTGCATCCAGGAGAAGAACGCCCACAAACGACTGCTTACTGTGCCGATGTAAGCAAACACGTAGCGCAGGTAAGGATCCTGTTTTCATTATTGCGACTGTCACCTTAAGTGCTCAAAATATTTAGGCTGGTCACTGACGCATAAAGCGATCTGGACAGACAATAGTGCACGTTGTACTATTCTCAGAACATGCCGCGTTATATGGTATTTCATGTGCTCAGGGGTCATCGGTCTCAGTGTTTTCTTCTATACATCTAGTTTTAATTTTTTCCACGAACAAAATTCCAGAGGTTCTGTGCGCTATATCTGATTGGGTAACCGCATCGGGAACTGTGGGGCGGTTTGTGGTTATTTTCTGTACTTTTCTTTGTGCGTCTTTGATCTTTCGTATACGTTGGAGCAGTATTTCCAAGAGGCTGGAAATATAGCTCGTTACACTTACGCGACGAATTTCAAGAAATGTTCAAACTAATTGTTGTGCTTTAAGCTAAATCTTCACCAGCGATGACTATCTTATACAAGGGCTATTTTGAAAGTAAGATCAGATCGATCACGAAATGGAAACCACTGAGAAAACCAATGAAACTTTGCACATATGAGTTTCACAGTGTCTCTAGTATGCCCGTCGACCGCATCACGTCCCTCTTTTGAGTTCTGAGCGAACGGTAAGCACCTGTAGATGCCGCCAAGTATAAGGGGATGGTGAGAGATTTCGTGACAATTTTTGGCCGCACCTTCAGGGGCAATGAACATACTCCTGTACCGTTTTCGATGGGTTCAAATGGTTCAAATGGCCCTGAGCACTATGGGACTAAACATCTGAGGTCATCAGTCCCCTAGAACTTAGAACTACTTAAACCTAACCAACCTATGGACACCACACGCATCCATGCCCGAGGCAGGATTTGAACCTGTGACGGTAGCGGTCGCGCGGCTCCAGACTGTAGCGCCTAGAACCGCTCGGCCACTCCGGCCGGCGTTTTCGATGGGAAGTGTTCGATCACCCACAATACAGCTCGTAACTGACTCCTGGTGAGTTACAACGGCGGAAAGCACAGGAGGCTGCCTTCTATGACGAGACCAAGTTGGTACAACGCTATGACAAATATTCAAATGGCTCTAAGCACTATTGGACTTAACATCTGAGGTCATCAGTCCCCGAGACTTAGAACTACTTAAACCTAACTAACCTAAGGACATCACACACGTCCATGCCCGAGGCAGGATTCGAACCTGCGACCGTAACAGCCACGCAGTTCCGGACTGAAGCGCCTAGAACCGCTCGGCCACAGTGGTCGATTATACAAATGTCCAAGTCGGAGCGGCGACTATATAGAGAAGTCGCTGGAAGGTGTAGCTAACCGTTACAAATAAAACATTTTTTTTTATTTTCACAGTGGATTCCATTTCTTGACCGATCGGAACATACTTTCCGAATAGCTCTCGTATACATCTATACTTGAGTTCACTTTCTCTGAAAATAGTAACAGAAAGATATAACAGTTGACATGTTAAACCAGCAGTCCAGTCATAAAACCATATTTTCGGAAGACTATTTACAGTATCGTTTACACAGAACGCAACGACAATTAACATTTATATGTCAAAATATCTTGTACCGTATTCGTTTTGAAGGATAGTGGAATTAATCCAGTTTACCATTTTCTGAAATATTGCAATGGCAATAGTATTTCCCAACATACTGAAATGAAAGTAAAGCATACGGACTGCAGAAGAAAAAAAAAGGTCGCAAAACACGCGGTATGCAATGCAGACGAGAAACGAGCTGGAATATCGTAGATACGTTCCACCTCCCTTTGTGCTCTGCATTTCGTGTCAAAATATTGGCAGAAGGAACGATATAAGACCGTTACGCTTATTTCCTCGCTTTCACAAGAATGATTAATGTATGACGTGGAGAAAGAAAACATACTTACTGAACGCTGCCCGGCTCATTACTGCAGCAACATAAAGCTGCCAGAAATCTGATTTGTTACGTTGGACGAGTCTATATAAATCAGCCTTTGTGTTAAAACCTGTTGCCGTCGTTCGGACTTTGGTAATTTAGAGCCTGGGAAACTGGTCTCGATTTCAGGTCTACATGTATTTCTGCACGATTATCAAGCTATGTAGGAAGGTGAACTACGATCTTCCACACCAAAACAAGCCTTACCTCGTACTTTTTTCTTTCATATAAGAGATTGGTTTGCTCTCGTTAATCTGAGGCATAACTTTATTTCTGCTTCCCTTCATATCTTACTCTTTTTTCTCACGAGGACAGCTGGTATCAACGTACATTTTCGCTTTTACATCAATGATGTATCTTCTGACAATTGATATGATAGGAATAAATATTCGTTTGTACCATGAAGGATTGTAATGGCTCATTTGGCCATGTTATTCAAGCAACATTCGCTTTATTCCGATCATTTAACATAGTGAAGTATCTGTAACAAATCTCTTATTTGAATTTAGCAGTCTATTTAGATATCTGTGGTAGATTTCGGATTCTCCTTAGCCCGTTTTATGTTGTCGATTTACTGCGTCACTGTTGGCTAAGTAGTGACTACTAACCCTTGGACAGTTGCAGAAGGCTTCCTTATTAACTAAACTTAACACACATGGGTGACATTATCATAGTCTTAGTGGTGGATGTCTGAAGCTTTTACGTGAAATTACGTGCATTCCAAGAGAATGATAGACATTAAGCAGTAGTCCATTATCGCCTAGGTCTCTCATCCAACTGAAGTCTCGTGCTCTCAATGATTGTGCTAATGGACATACTCAATAGCGATTGGGTACGAAGGATTAGCTTGGTGCCCTTCGGGCGGCCAGTATAACGTGAAGCTATTCTGTTTTGTTGGGCGTATTTTGTCAGACGGGGCGTGGGACGCCAGCAGAGCGTCGAAAGCGAAATTTTATGGTTTGAACACAGGGCGGACATTCCTGAAGTGAAACGGTGACTACACGTCCTGGCCTCTCAGCTGGACGACTGTTCACGAGAAAAAACTGTGTTGAAAGAGAAATGAATGCAGATTACAGTGGTGTGGCACCTCTGCGGTGTAAGCCAAGGGAACGGTCGGATCCAAGAGGTTTCTAGGCCAGCGTAGGCTCTCGCCAGCGTCCCTTTGAAAAAATACAGACGGGAAGGCCTGCGATTGGGTACGCGCTGTGCCATGCTAGAGGCGATGCTTCAGAACTGTATGGAGGGGCATCTTCTGATGCTAGAACGCACATTGGCACATTGGGGCGGAGGTACAGAACAACGCTCGCATTGGTGTTCCGTGAGGCGCTGCAATCCCCATGTACACATTTGCCTGGCAGATGTGCTGTTACAGAGTTAGTGACGGAATCACTTGTAATTTTCACATGTCGGACGCTGCTGCTATGCGTTTATGTTTCCTTGTAGGAGGTCCCCGCTACTAACGATCATTTTATATAGGTCTGATGCAGGCATCATATAATTTCTGAACCGTGGTCGGATGTGAACATTGGACACTATACGTCTCCGGAAAGCTATATTGTGCTCCTGTCACACAGAGCAAATGTTTTACGTAAGTAGTTTTTTCGTTTAACAGTTCGATGACATAGTTTATCATAGGGAAACCAGGAAGAAGGATGTATGTCATGCGCTTGAAATATATTTCTTACATTGGAATATTAACTGCGCTACATTCCATACGACTGATAGGTTGGAGACGCAGGCGAACTAACATTATAGAGCCCTTTTAAGTGCAGAACGTTGTAGCCTTAGGAGTGCTTGTGTTTATGTTCTCTCTTACCGATACCTTCCAAGTATCGATCCTAGACTGTAGAACAATACTTTAGAGTTGATAGCTTGCTCGATTTATGTAAAAATGCGTCGAACTCCAGCCGTCTGGATCTCCATCACGCATAAAAATCAGCCGTTTACTGTTCTTCTTAACCGTCTGCTATTACATCGCGACACTTTGAAATCTGTTACTATACATCGATAAGGAGTGCTAAGCTCCTCGACATGGGCGCATCTTGAGAAATCTCATGTAGTTGGATGGGTGAGGACTCGGATAGCTCAATTCATTCAAGAGACGTTAGGTGTAGCGGTCTTCTTTTGGACGGTTGCAGATTAATTGGGTAACGGTGCTTCATGGGGGGTTGGTCAATGACAGCGTGAGGACGGTCTTTCACTCTCTAATTTTACCCTAAGACAGCGCGAATGCTCTGTGACTGCCATAGGCATAGAGATAGATCGTAAATTAATCACTATGTTCGAGGTGTTAGAAATATGTGGAGCGCTGTCTGGTATACTTTGATGATTTATGTGTTCGAGAATTAACACTGAATGGACGTTCTGCACAGTCATCTATCCACGTTCGCAATGATACTCGCAAAGTTGAGAAGGGCTGGTTGAGCTATGATACTGAAATTGGGGAGACATGCTGTCACATCATAGCCCGGTGTTGAAGTTACTGTAAAATTGCTAGAATGGTTTGCACTATCAACTGTGATGCTTATTATTACAGTACATCAGCGATGTATTTCCCATCTTATCTCTGCATTGGTGAGCTGTTGGTTACCACGTAATGATTGACTGACAGCGCTTGTCTGAGTTGGGGAATGAGTTTTGTGGATGGATGACACCTTCTGAGGCTGCTAGCATCGAAACAGTGCTCGCGTACATGCCTGCAATATGAGAAATAAGTCGAAACGGAACGTAGAGTTATTAACTGTTCCGTCAGAGTGTGAGATGAGTCTAAATGTAGAACTCGTAAATGACCTTCGGACTGTAGTTTGGGGACTCTGCACAAACTGAGCAATCTCTTTCGGTTTCCTTATGTTGCATGTGTCGTTTATTTAAAATCAGCCGATGTGGGGCATGTTATGATATCCGCCGTAAGAGCATGATTTAGACCATCCAAAGTCTAGTTTCCTGCAAAAGGCCGTGGATCAGAACTTCTTAATGTCAGTTTAGAACCTGGCACAGGACTCAGAGACGTGGCAGAAAAACGAAATGTTTGGTCGTGTACAAAGCGTGTTAGATAACAGTGTTTCAAACAACTAAACAGAGAGAGAGGGATCGTCTTTTGCGACTTAGTACAGTCTGTGGGATAGGATCATTCGCCTAGCGCATAGGTGATCAAAATTTAAAGTGGCCTCTGCAGTGCCTGTATATTTAATATGATCGTGTCGCACTGGCAGCAGTAGCAGAGGCAGTTGCAGGTGTATATTCGGTGAGGGACGAGGTATACCGTTAGGAATGCTTGGAGGGCTGCACGCTGCGCTATTCTGGGGAAGCATTGCGAAATCTCCCTCTCCGCACTGGAGCCGCACCTCTGCTTTGCGCCATCGCGCAAGCAATGGTGCCTATGTGAGTTCTATATCGGATGAAGTTAGTGGAACTTCTATAGTTCTTAATTTTTTTCTGTTTGTGGGTAGAGAATAACGATGATAGCATGTTGGGGTGATAGATTTGAATGGACGCGGATCTGTAGTATTTTTATGTAGTTTTGGGATGCACCACAATGCGGGCATTTCCGTCGAATGGTCAAAACATGCTCCTGTCGCACTAACTCAGGTCACTCTGTTTCTACACGGGTTGCAGAAGGTTGTGCATATGGTTTTCTCAGACTTCTGTTCAGTTCCAACTTAAAATGGAACGATCTCATGCGCGAAGCGGTAGAAATGGGCGCAGCTGCAGGATTCGTAGGGAATGGCTAAAACCAGGTTGTAATTTTACTGTAGCAGACAGGTTCGAGGAAGGTGACTCGTTGCGAGATATGAGAGTGCCAGAAATATAATTCACTTGTGGGTGTGATCCGATGCAGGTATGTGCATGAATGGAAAGAACTGTTTCTAAATCCTAGACATAATTTGTAGCGGACAGCATAACACTAGAGATCTGAGAAGCTAGTGTACATCTTCTTACGACCTCAATCGACACATCATCTACTACTACTGTTTGTGTCCATTCTCAATCAGTCATTGCCTATAACTCAGTGGATATATTGCAGAACCTCTGATATGGTATCGAAACAGAATGCGCTACAAAAACTATAGAATTATCTAGCTGGGGCGTTGTGAGGGAGTCGCAAATATCGTTTACATACCACGTTCCTTAGCCCAATCACTTTCAAAATGTGGTAACTTTATCACGAGGTTGCATAGTGGGCAATGTGGAGGTCTGATAATACACATTCCTACAATCACCGTCACGGTGTTTATCTGGAAAAAAACCACCTCATTCAGAGGTAATATCATACCTTGATTCGTAAAGTGGGTATAGCTTTTAACATTTATACTTGTGTGCACCTGTAGAACCAAGATAGTTTGTGACAGTAACATGCAGTAGTTGTAACGATCGGGTTTTTTGTAACATCTTGTCGATTACGTCTCTTTTTCTAAGGCACAGCGGTAGCACTCGTAAAAAGACCTAAGAGATATGCCCACCCATCGTTGATTTTCGGTCAGTATTATTTTGCATGGTGTGGAATCATTTATTGGTCAAGTATTATACTTAGCAATAGTTGGGGGGTGATATGTTCGCATTTGAGCATTAGGCTTATAATGTATGTGATTGTGTTGCATGATGTGTAAAGGGAATGAATAAGCCCATTCGTAAGGAAGGTACAGGTATTTCCATTTCCAGAGCCACAGCCTTCAGCAGGGTGTATTTCCAATACTTCGCTGTTTGTCGAATGCCATTCAATTGAGACCACGATCGTAACAGCCTTCAGCAGGGTGTATTTCCGATACTTCGCTCACTGTCGAATGCCAGACCACGATCGTAATATTTAATTGTACGTATAATGATAAAACATATATGTGACTGGTTTCCTAGAATGATTCCATGTATGCATGGCCTGTGGTGGTAATGATTCACGTTTACTGTTAACGGCAGCAGCCGTCCAAATGCAGAGGCCTGTTGAATGTAGGAATATATCTGAGTTAACTTTGACATCGTGTAGACAACCAAATAGCGAACTAATACTCGCATGTGTCAGGCGGCTTTCGTGATTAAGTGGAAATTTGAGAAGATTTGTATGGAAGTGTGTGTGTACTGGAGCGTTATTGCCTCCCACGTAATTTGTTCGGTTGACTGCTTCTGCACATTGCATGCCTTTATTTAGATTAGAGAAGATCGATTGTGGTGTGTGCATCTAGCATGTGAAAGTCATATTTGCCTGTTCTCTGGACATGGGAAAGACCTTAGTTGGCTTGTAAATTATAAGAAAGATTTGGAATCTGTTACATCACCGACATCGGTATTCGAGAGTGGAAATATCAGTTTCCTCTATTTGTTGCTAGTTACTCAGTGGTTTACAGCATGCTGCACCTTGCTAAAGTTTGGGGTTTGTAGAGAAATAATTTCCAGTCTATATCTTGGGAATTATGTTGCGCTGTCAATCAGTAGGATGCTGCCTAGTGCTTGATATCGAGAAGTACAGTGAAAATGGTATAATATTATAGCGAACCATGTGAAAATACGTGTGTTCTTGTAATCCCCAAGTCTGGAGATGAGCATAGAAAAGCGAGCAAGCACGGAAGCAGGTTCAGATTAGAAATAGTAAGGCATTTGTGCAGACTGATGACAATCCCGAATTTTTAGAACAGTTCTGAGTGCGACTTTGGTCTGCTGAGGGTGCTCTGATGTAAAGGGATGATTTTGTATTGCAGAGGATATGAATTGTATGTTTACTAGATCGTAACAGTATGTGGTGATATATTACTGGGATGGAGATCAGTTTCACTCTCCAATATTCTAGCTCCTGTCCTCCTTGGGAGAGCAGTGTAATTGAGTAAGAGTCTTTCTGTATTTGACAATATGTATGGCACTTTGCGAGGTTTAGTTGTTGGTGCAATATGGTGATCAGTGTAAAATAGTTTATTGCCACTGAATGTCACGTCTGTAGGAAGAAAGAAAAGGCTAACAGTGCTTCCCTAGGGCTGAGGAGCATCGTGACCTATAGACACTGTGAGTGTAGGCATACCATTCTTTTCTTTGGTGCTGTACAGATTTAAAAGATAACTGCACTGTTAGTGTAAAATGTGTATATATTGTGTTGTAAAGTTACTGTGGCTTATCTTGTAGTATGGCTAGAGAAGATGAGTGTGTCCTATCTTGAGGGACATATAGATTCAGCACATAGATAGCCGCAGGGGTACAAGAGAGATTTTTACATTGAAAATTATGCACACTATAGATATGAATATTCATTCCTGATCAACAACAGTCAAGAGCAGAAATTATGTGTACATCGATCGGTGTCAGACTGTTGTGGCAATCGTAATAATATTTAATTGTAGTTAGACTGGTAAATATGTTCCTGGATTACAATATTCTTCTGAGTCTGGTATGTATGTATTTGATGATCAGTAGACAAATTTTGTGGGTTTAACTGTGAGTGCAATTTAGCGATCTGTGGAAAACAATTTTAGCGGTGAAAGTCTCCTCACCAATGGTGAATGGTCTCCCACTGGACCTGTACCGCAGCTATAGTGTGATCGTGCCAGCAATGTTGAAAAACAAACGAGTGGGTGGTCTGGACCCAGCATGAGCGCACTCTGTAAAAATAGTTCTTCACTCTCATCTGGTCACGTCAGCAACTGTACCCAGGTGAACACATATTTTGAGAGGAATTTCTGAGGTACGGAGTATGAATGGAATGTTGCTACCTCATGATTGCGGGTAGGTGTGCATGACTTGGCAGCTGATGGTCACTTTACTGGTAGCCTCCAGTGCTGTGCGGTGGACAGGGGGCTGTGGGCGGTGCTTGCGCATGTCTGTTGAATTATTTTGAGAGCAGGTCTGTAGCCCATGTTATACGTTATATGGACAGTTCACGAGTTGATTTTGTATCTACACATCAGTGTACTGAATTACTTATGAGCTCTGGAACAGTTTTTGTACAGCACAAACTGTGACGTCCATATGTGCGTCACACACACATACACACACACACACACACACCCACACACACACACACACACACACATACACATGTCATGAGCAGTCGAACAACACTATCTGTAATGTCAGTATGGACATCACACACACCTCACGAGCGGTGGAGCAGCATGATCTGTGACATTGGTATCCACGCATCAGAGGTGTCCTGTTAGAATGGCGATAGAGAGAAAGGGCTGAACAGATGAGATGAATGATAGTGCACTCTGGTGGTGGTGGTGCTGTTCACTGGGTCAGTTGGGCTCTGGACCTTGTGGTGAACACACAGGATGGCGGTCGTGGTTCAAATTGTTTAAATAAAGACTGGTACATGATTTCGACAGTTGACAATTAGCAAGCATGTTTGCAGAGTCTTTTAGTGGTTCACATGTCTGTAGGCTGTGTGACATCGCCCCATGCATGTCAGAGTGTGTGTTTTGTTTCAGTGTAATAAATACACTCCATTGCTTAGTACATTGTTCCAAAATAAATAAAATACGCTCCTTCCTCTCTCCACCAGTACAGTGCATGCTGAGTCCTTCTCCCACTAATCTGTAGGAGGAGCTGGTGGTTGGGTGACTTAGGTTAGTGGAGGCAGTCCAAGTGTACTTTCTATCACGCCATTTTCTTATTAGAAATACACGAATTGACCTTTCTTTACCACCAAAATTCAAACTTGGCCCTGTTCCTAGGAAGAGGTGGCAATCGGATGACTTAGGTTAGTAGTTGTTAGTAGTAGCCCAAGTTACATATTTTCTCACGATTTTCTTGGGTTAGTAGAGATAACTGTGGTGTGATGCATTATCCTGTTGGAATTTGAACTTCCCACCATTTTTCTGGGGGAGGGGAGGGCAGGGGGTGTGCCACTTCCCACCAGGGGGAGTGTGCCACTTGCGTTATCAACTGAAGTCACGGCCGCCATCTTGGATGATGTCATGTGCTGTGCATGTTAGTACACGTTAATGCACGTTAGTAAACGTTAGTACACGTTATTACACGTTACTACACGTTAGTGCACGTTATTACACGTTAGTGCACATTAGTACACGTTAGCCTGCCAACATGGGTTGGTAAGGGGACATGGCGATCGGTTGAGGATCATGGTGGAGACTTTAACTATTTCATTCCAAGTCCAGGTGGGCATGGCACTCAAATCTGACAAAATTTGAATTTTCCTCCTGGGATGGGGCGGGGAACTTTCTGAGTTTCCCACCGCCGCCAACTTTGATTTGTGGTGGGAACCCTATCAGTGTATCTGAGACATCACAGTCTATCGGTACTTGCGTCATAACCTGACGTCATGGCCGCCATCTTGGACGACAGCACCCTCTGCTGGTGGTAGTGTGTAGTAAGTCAGTTGTGCTCTGGACCTTGTGGCAAACACACTCACCAGATGGGCGTACTGCATGAAATTGTTTAAATAAAGACTTATTTCCAAGTCTTTTTCACATGAGTACTTAGGATAAGGTGGCAGTCGAGCGACTAAGGTTAATCCAAATACACTTTCTTTCATGCCATTTTCTTACCTTAGTAGAGATACGCCAATTGACCTTCGTTTACAGCCAAAATTCAAACTTGGCGGCAGTTCATAGGAAGAAGTGGCGGTCGGGTGACTTACGTTAGTGTGGGTGGCCCAAGTGACCTATCTTCCCGCAATTTTTTTTAGGTTAGTAGAGATAACCGCAGTGTGATGCATTATCCTGTTGGAATTGGAACTTCCCGCCATTTTCTGAGAGGAGGGGGGCGTGGCAGTTTCCCGCCAAAGTTCATACTTCCAGCCAAAAGCAGCCATATTGTATGACGTCACAGTCACCATCTTGGATGACGTCATGCGCTGTTGACAAGTCTACATGCCGGCTTCTTGGATACATCTGGCAACAATGTAAAGTGGGGCAGAATGCAGGTCGTTCCAATACTGACGAGGAAGAACACTTTGCAACACAATCTATTGTGCTGGAAAGTGAAATGACCACTTCCTGACACTAAACTGTTACAATCCCCTGAGCTGAGTGTTTGAAGTATGTCAGAACGACCGAGAAATATGGCATAAGAGAGAGGGGAGACTCACGCCAAAGTGCGCAGGAAGACACCGGCAAGTGTGTCACTGACTTTATTGCATCGAAAGTAAACCGCCGGTCTTTCGCTGGGGCCGACGATGGCGCTCTGCAGCATCCGTGCGTGGATCAGGGCCAGTGCCAATGCCGAAATCTGCTGCATTGGCGTCCAGTCGCTCAGGCTTGCAGTCTTAGCTCCTTTCACGGCTAAGTGAGCGCCGCATGCGATGGCTGCACTGGCAGCCCGGGACACCGGCTCACTGCTCCCTCAACTCGTAGGCCATATGTAGAGCCCAGAAGGGAAACAGCCCCCCGCCGTCGTTTTAGTGATCCCTTAATAGCTCCGGCTGTCCGCTCAGTGCAGCTCAGTCAGTGACCGCAAGCAGCTCTGCACCAGCGAGGTTGCGAGTTCGCACCCCGGCCCAGCCCCTGCGAACTGCAGCGTGCATTCCACCAGATCATGTTACCCGAAGAGCAGAGGCGGTCAGCCCTCTCGCTCCTTGCGCCGGTGCAGCTCCAAGGTGCGGCCCACTCCGCCACAGCTATGGCACGTCCGTGCAGCGGATGTTGGTGGCAGTTTCAGTAGGCCGGTTGACCGCCGATATCCATCACCAGAGGTCGTCGTGGTTGGCCTGAAACGTAAACGGTCGTCTTTCTCTTCGGTTCTAGACGCTGACAGAATGGCAACGCAGCTGCCTCGTTTGGGCCTCCAGGCTCATTTATTCCTCTTTTCCCTATTCCTCTGACGCAGTTCCTCTGGAGGGGGCAAGTGGAGTGGTCTTTAATAATTACGTCAGCTTTCCTCAATCCACTTCGGCCTGTACCTACTCGTCACTAGGTGCTGTTGTAACTTCAACGTATGAGCTCTTCACAGCACGTCTGTGCCCTACGCTGTGCCCTGATAACTTCACACTTGTTTACAGTGACGGATGAGGTGTGCCTTCTCACCTGCTAGAAGCGTCGTAAAACATGCTTCGCAGGATCGTTTCCTAAATATCAACTTCGCCTGCGCCCGTCATTCGATGTGACAAACGGTTCCGTAACTACTAATTCCAGCCACAGCTGCGCGAAATTTACAAGAAATCCCCAAATCCACGCCTGTACTTATTTGTAGCATAGCAGTTAGCCTGGTTCATTTCGGTGTCGTAGCGATTCGCCAAACAATTAAACTCATGCATTTGTTAGAGAATTTACCCTTTAGCTAAAACCTTCGGAGTTGTTAGGCCGCATCATACTTCTTCAAAACATCGACATTTAGATGCCCCTGCTGTGATCACCTTCAGGATCTTGAAATGTCCACTGCCAGAGACTAGTGTCGCCTCCTCTTATGAATGGGTGTATTTCAGCGTTTGTGCTGGAGAAGGTAGATCATTGGGTAAAAATCTTGGGCTGTCATTTGTAGGCCATCGTCACTGGACAGTAAGAGAAGTTTTCCAGCGCTGATGCCGAAGAAAGAGGTTACTGGCTAAAACTCCTGTGGCTACCACTGATGGACCAACGTCAAGGGTTAGGAAGGGATTTCTTCCACACATTTGCTGGAGAAGAATTACGGTTTAAAATTCCTCTTGCTACCCACATCATTGGCTAGAAGCAAAATGGACAGAACTTGAGAGGGCCAATGTTTATCCGTTATTTTCCGCGGAGGTGGCTTCCAGGGCGTCGCATGCCACGGCCGCGTATTCACTTCCGTAAAGACGCGGGGCTACGAGACCGGAAGACTGCAGCCGTCCTCTCTATTGAAGCTAAATGCTATCTTAGAAATATCAAACGCTTTTCGGACTTTTCTTCTATAGATGTTGTTTTCTTATCCAGTACACGTACGTTGCTGAACTCTAAGTCAAGGCCGTAATTTTCGTGATGTTCCACTACCGCCGATTTCATGCTTCGTTTCAGCTGTGCCGTCATCAAGCATAGACTGTGTACCCACCAGAGCAGCGCCAGAAACGGCATGAAGAAAGCGCTGACTGTGGTGGCAATCGGAAGAGCAGGCAGCGCCATTCCTCCAAGAAGACAGAGTTCAGCACCAGCTGTCAGCGCGGATTTAACCAGCCACCCATCGCTGGTTGGCTCCAGTTCGGTCGCAGACTTCAAGAGCAGTAGTACTGGGTAATAGGAAAACATTACTTAACCTGCGTCCCGCTATAAGTAATAGTGTATAAAAGTAGGAGGGACAGGAAGCACAGGAATTCACCTCATAGCAAGAAACTAAGTTATGTTACTTTTCTTTTTCGAAATAAAGTGTCCTATTACTTAGGAAGTTTAATATACAGATCATTTTGGATAGCTGCCATCGGCCATTGAAACTTCCTTGTTTGTGTCAGTGGTTACTCCCATAGTAGCTGACACAACGTAAGCCGCGTGTGGCATTCGTGTTCCTTAATACGTTCTTTAACAGTTCTTGCCGTTTCGCCGCAGCCACACATAATTCCATACACGTCCACAGCTGAAACAAAGGTCAGACTCCATCTAATGACCCCACTTCTCCTGAACAATAACGATAAAACTCGCCCTTTATGAGAGAAGGCGACATCGGTTTGACAGTGATTCATCTCCAGTGGACACCACAACATCCAGAAGAAGATTCAGAAGAGCGATTGTCTGAAGAAATATGACGAAGCCCAACAACCTATAAGATTTCAGTTTCGGTGACAACGTCAACGAAAGCCAGCAGATTTACATAACTGACTTTGGGCCATTATGATGCAGTAGGAATGTTAGCAAATCAATTTATAAATAAATTAACTGTAAGAACAAATTCTCTGAGATTAAAATGTTGTTAAAAACGGAAATATCGTTTAAATCAAATAAAGTTTTCTTTAAAATTGTTATCAGCTCCTCTTGGTTTAATAATGTTGTGAAAAAAGGTAATTATCGTTTAAATCAAATAATTTTTTGTTAGAAATGATTATCAAATTCGTAACTGGTAGCTTTGGGCAGCTGTGAATTCTAATGACATCAAAGATAAATAAGAATTGATATAGAGAAGAGAGCAATGTAAACAGAATACTTGGATGGAAGTTACTTTAACGGCCCATTAATCACGGGATTCTAAAACAAACACTTAGTGCGACAGTGCAGATTCTCACTATCAATCGCGACATAAAACTAAGCTTCAGTACCCCAAATAATTACTGCGAAAAAAAATCACAAATCTTGTCACATTTGAATCTAGATATTAACTACAAGAAAATAATTAAAGTTCTCAGCTGCCTCAGGCCCCATAAATAAAATCAGTATGGGTGTTCAAGGTCAATCATCGAAAACCACAGACATTTTAAGGCCAGTGAAAAGTTACAGTATGAGCCTGTGTTCAATAAATTTGTTGTAAATGTGCACCGAACAGAGATACCGTTCAACCAAAGCGACTGCCTCGCCAGTTCCACAATTTCAACTGCCGCCAAGCACACCCGCTGCTTAAATATCGCTCGTACAAGACGAAAGCTTATCCGGACGAAGGACTCGAACACCTAAGACCAAAGACTGTGTGCGTATTTTCTGTGACATCGCACACTACTGATTCCAGGTTAAATATTGAAACATTGATCAACATTCAAATCTAATATTGTTGGGACTTATACACATATTTATTAAAATAAACTTACGATTGTCACGATAATTGTGCGACCTCTAATTACAAAAACCACACAGCATTACGCGAGTTACTAGCAAAATTTCTAAACTTGTTTGCACTTGGCTTCAAAATAACAAATTACATAGTGTATGTGGTCAGCTTGAAGAAAGTGCCTCTAGATACGCGTTCTTTAAACATTTACGTTTCACCCTTTATTATTCGCACTATTTAAGGCATTCGCGATTAGTGGTGTGTTTATGCACCATGCACCATTCTTCCTGACGTTTATTCGTCGGAAACGAGTGGTCGTATATATGACTTCCTGCTCTTGTCTCAGTACAGCAAAGATACGGCACTACGGGTCCATCATTGTTGTACTGGTGAATTGCTGTAGTGTGATCGTTTTCTGGGATCAAACTGTTAGCTCATTTCAGAGAGCAAAATGGTTGCACACCACAACAGCAATAGGTGCGCATATTGCAAAAATCTTAGATATTAATAAACTATTGTTTGAATTGTCTTTAGTGAACTGTATTCCGTACGCGAGTAAGATGGCATGAAGTTATGCAAAATCGTCGGAGAAGCCTTAGCGTGGAAGCAGTCTTGGGTTTACTAGCGGAGTCTGATATTGAAGATTTCCAAACGGCAAATTCGCTGGATATCTCCTTTTCTCCTCCTGGCGTCAAGGACACACAGACAAAGACAGTGCAGACGAGGATGTTTGTGGCAACATAAATTATTTGAATTGCCATCAGCTGAAACCAGAGTGTAAAGTAGCTGTGAGAAAAGCTAATTAAGGTAAAATAACTGATTTCTGTGATATTAAACCTACAAATCAAGTTATGAACACCCATAAATTGATTGCAGAAGCTGAAGTAACTATGTGAAATACTAATGAAGATAGAATTATTTGTTGCAGCGAAACAGAACAACTTAATCGACAGAACTACCTCATTTAACATAAGCAAAGGTCGAAAACGGTTCGCGGAATTTGGTTAGCTTTTGAATTGCCTGAAAGAAACTAAATGAAAAGAAAATGACTGAACTTGGCTGCTGTTTCAGGGGGCTAACCATGTTCGACCACCCCTAAGTCCACTGTTTCACCGTGATATTCCCTCGCTAGTATCTGCCGTGTCTCAAGGGTGTCTTCAAATATATCTCCTTAAACATTACCGGCTACGGGAGCTAAACATTCCACCACTGCCCGGACAATATCTCCTATGTTGGTCTCGAAAAAACTATTCCTTGGCTCAGCAATAGCTGGTCAGTTCTGACCTAAGCTTGTAAACCTCTTGATGGTCTCCCATGCAAACGAAGACTTAGCAGGTCGAATTATAGAGGTAGGATTTCCTTCCACCATATCTTCTTGTTCTCTTCTGTAATATGAGGGAATTTTTCTCTCGCACTTCGAAAGGAGGAAGGTTCCCAACTGCTGACCTATAGTAAAATCTGTCCTTAAGATTTTAGTGTGGATGTTTTAGTGGTGAGGTGAATTGTACTGGTGAAGTGATGCACCAATTTTTGGACCATGTTTCCCCATTACAACACAGTCAGTTGGCTACACAGCGCACCGATATTCGCGGCCCACTTTTAGGTACTCGTACTTCGGTGCCTAGTAAATGTGTCCACATTGGGAAGTGATAACTGAAGTGTATATCGTGAATAAAGGGTTTGCGTCCGCTAGAGTGGCTCAGAAGAAGGACCCCAGTATCCCAGCTAGCTTTCGCGACAGTTGTCTAAAGAATAAATCTTTTCTAGCTGCATGTATTCACCTTGGTCTCACATTTAATCACTGTGGTGGTTGCCAAAAGTCAGCAGTATTAGGAACAGGAGGAGTTAGTACAACTCTATTTAAATAATAGTCGATTACAAAGTTAATAGATAGACCTAATTCGTTTCGTAGAGACCCATAAATACACTTACAAGAAGGCTCAAACATTCAATGCCGGCCGAAGTGGCCGTGCGGTTCTAGGCGCTGCAGTCTGGAACCGCGAGACCGCTACGGTTGCAGGTTCGAATCCTGCCTCGGGCATGGATGTGTGTGATGTCCTTAGGTTAGTTAGGTTTAAGTAGTTCTAAGTTCTAGGGGCCTAATGACCTCAGAAGTTGAGTACCATAGTGCTCAGAGCCATCAGCCAAACATTCAATAGAATGGAAAGTCTGCGCTAGGTCACTAACGAAAAACCACATACAAGAATTCAAGGAACATACACAAATTTGGAAATCAAACATAAAATGAGGCGAATAAGAGAGATTCAGTGCAGTATAGGGACACGCCAGAAGATCGTTGAAGATTAGGTTACCGATGGCACGGAGGCGTCTGTGACCAGCATATGTTCCTAATTTTCGAGTTGCTGTCGGTATTCCGCTATGTAAATGAACTGTCTGGACTAGCGAGAAACAAATGGTAAGCTATTTTTCTCGACAAAACTCCGCAGTTATTCCTGAACTTCTGAAGCTGTAGACAGCCAGGTAAACAACAGCAACCTGGCCCCAAGCTGTAGGTCCATGTGGCATAGAAGCTGTCTTTTTTAACTCCACAATACAGGTGTTGCCTCTGGAAATTAAACCAAAAAAGTGGGACTGACCGCTAGGTTTCCGTGCTATTATTTCCTCGGCACTCAAAGGTAACAGTCGTCTGTCCAGAGACGTGGTGCTGTTTACAACCACTTAACTGCGCTCTTTTTCCCAGCTTTGGAAAGCTGCTCCGACACCTAAGTTTGCCGGGCACAGGAGCCTCGTATCGGTCTATCCATGCATGAAGCAACCTTAACATTTCCGCAAGGACTTACTTTTAACGGAAAACTCCATCATGGTGAAAATTACTAACTTCTTAATGGAATGTAATAAAGATCAACAAAAATATGGAAGGGTATCTCTATAGATACGTCTCAGTACTAGTTACTGAATATCTTACAAATCACTTGTTATGAGGGGCATCCACAGCTTTGATGATACATATTAATCGAAGAAAGCCGCAACAGTGGTGTCAAAACGATTCATTAATCACTACTTGGTTCGTGACATTATAATCACATCTTCAGGTAACAAACTGGTGACCTGAAGGGTATACAATAACCGTAATTAGATCTTAAAATAACATTCTGATTGACATGTTAAGTGGACCTATCAATACGTACCGCCCTTAGAACCCATTGAAGGTAAATAAGGGCAAATAATACAAGTCCCCTATTTCCAGCACGTAGCATTACAAATTGCACAATGGACGTGAATGAAATGACCGGAGAAGGATGTAGCCCTAGAAACAAGAATTGTTCAATAATAACTGGCATTCTAAACGTAGAGGCAACTGCCAACCTGTAACAGCCTTACCGGGCATAGAATGAGATGACAAAAGTCATGGAATAGCGTTAGGACTCATATATACAGCGGTAGTACAGCATATACAAGGTATAAAAGAGCCGTGCATTGGCGGAGCTGTCATTTGAATTGAGATGATTCGTGTGGAAAGGTTTCCGACGTTATTATAGCCGCACGACGGGAATTAACAGACTTTGAACACGGAACAGTTGTTAGAGCTATACCCAAGAGACTATCCATTTCGGAAATTGTTAGGGAATTCAGTATTCAGAGATCCACAGTGTCAGGAGTGTGACAGAAATACCAGATTTCAGGCATACCTCTCACCACGGACAATACAGTAGCTGATGGCCTTCACTCGACGACCGAGAGCAGCGGCATTTGCGTATAGTTGTCAGTGCTAAAAGACAAGCAACAGTGAGTGAAATAACAGCATAAACCAATGGGGAACGCACGACGAACGTATCCGTTAAGACACTGCTGCGAAATTTGGTGCTACTGGGCTATGGTAGCAGACGACCTTTGCGAGTGCCGTTCCTAACAGCACGACATCGCCTGCAGCACCTCTCCTTGGCTCGTGGGCAATTTAGTTGGACCGTAGACGACTGGAAAACCAGGCCCTGCTTAACTGAATCCGATTTCAGCTGGTAATAGCTGATGGTAGGTTCGAGCGTAGCGCAGACATCAGAAAACCGTGGACCCAAGTTGTCAACAAGACACTGTGCAAGCTGGCGATTTTTCCATAATGGTGTGACCGTTGTTTACATAGAATGGACTGGGTCCTCTGGTCCAACTGAACCGATCATTGAGAGCAAATGGTTATATTCGACTATCTATAGATCATTTACAGCCACTCGTAGACTTCATGTTCCCAAACGACGTTGTCATGTCAACGAGCCACAATTGGTTTGAAAAATGTTCTGCACAATTCGAGTGAATGATTTGGCCACCCGTATCGCAAGACATGAATCCCATCGAACATTTATGAGACGTAATCGACTGGCTATTTCGTGCACAAAATCCTGCACCGGCAACACTTTCAGAATTATGGACGGCTATAGAGGCAGCATGGCTCAATATTTCTCCAGCGGACTTCCAGCGGCTTGTTGGATAAATGCCACGTCGAGTTGCTGCACTAGGCCGTGTAAGACGTGGTCCGACACGATTGGACGTGGGACGTATTCTCAGGCAGCGGCCAGCTATGCTAGTGTCACATTGACAGACTAAGCGAGCACCACCCTAGCAGGACTGCACAGCGGAGCATGGGCGTAAACCAGCAGAAACAACCTACCGAGCCAAGAGCTACCAACCAATGCGAGAAGTCAAGTGCTGAGCTAAACCGATGTAAATGCGGGTAAGCATTGGAAGATAGAGAAACCGTTGTAGAAATCAAATAACAGATTAGCATCCGTTAGCAGCATTGCTAGCACCAAGAAAATAGCACAGTAATCTGATACAGTGTCATATAAACAAGTCAAAAGTTAAGCCACGGAAAGGTAAGACAAACATTGGTAAGGAAGGTATAAGCAGAGGGTAAACATATTTGTCACGTGTCACGCCCTCTGCCACCCATGTGTGTTTTGTATGACCAATCAAAATTTGCTAAAATGGAATGCTGACGTAATTCTACTTGTTAACTTAGGATAAACTCGTGAATTGTTTCAAGGTACCTGATTATTTCCATGTCTCCTAATTGTTAAGCCGACTACCCTTAGGTTCACTACGTAAAATTTTTGAATTTTTGAAAGATTAATAGAATATCCTTCATCACGTAAATAAGTACTGGGCACACGTTTTTTCCTGATACGTTGGCGTCTTTCTGTAGTTATTTTGTTCATGATGGCTGCGTAATTTGTGACACCAATTTTGTGCTGAAAGATAGGGGACTTTTATTATTTACCTTTACATAGGTTTATGGACGTTACGTAATGAAACATCCGTATACTCGTATTTCACGTGTCATTCACAATTTTATCAATTCGATGTTTCGTTTTAAATACTTCTAATAATGGTTATTGTATCTTCTTTAGTTCAATAGTTTGTAACTTGAGTATGTGATTAAACGTCACGAAACTAATCGTAATTAATAAATCATTTTGACTCTGATGTTTCGGTTTTCTCTCTACAATTTTTACCCTCTGCTCCAACCTCTGCACTCCTCTCAGTTGCAAACTGACTATTCCTTAACAGAGGACGTTCATGAAAAACACACGTTACTTAAAATATGCACTAAATCCACAATTTTGGAGACACGGCAGTGAAATTTTGTACCATGCTTTACGTAAAATTAACACATTTACTATTAAATTCCATCGAATATATATATTTACCTTTTTCATCGAATTTAAAAATTCTATTTTCAAAAAATAATATGAGTACCTTTTTCTCAGAAACTATTCAAGAGATTTCTACAAAATTACTTCCGTTTATTCTCTTTGTATACAATAGGCTTCTCTCATGAAGTTTTTGAGAGTATTGAATAGGAGGATTTTAATATTTTTAAGTTATGTTTCTGTTAAGTATAATGTGAAATTCATCCAAAATTCGAAGCTTTTTGCTCCATATCTCAGTTTGCAATCAGAACAAAATTTACTCTTGACACAACACTTATTGGATTTATAGAAATGAGTGTAGAAAATTTTATAATTCTAGCATTGATGGATTCTGAGAGTACATAAACTTTTGAAAAACGTGATTTTCAGCAAATACAATTTAATGTTCAGTCTAAGGTTTTCTTTCTTATGTCACGTCTTCAGAAGCCTCCATATTTGTACTCATGGTCCTCTTCCCCTCTAAGGACACTGTTATGGTGTCTTGCTTTCTCACTTCTTCCCTTTGTCAGCTTTTCAACTGGCTTTTCAGCTGCGGAGTGGCGCTACAAATCTATTTTCCTCAAGATGTCTTGAATGAAATTTCCTATCTTGTAGCCCATTCTCCGTAATACATTCATCCTTCCTTCGTTCCCATCATGAAATACAAGAACTGCATCATCAGTTTAAATCCTGTATAAAATACGCAAGTAGAACAAGGCAAAATACGAATTGCATCTTCATAAACGAAGCAACTGGTTCTTTATTGTTTATAAGATAGGGAACAGAGTTACAGATGACCTACGAAACAAAAGAATATACATCACAGCCTTCTAGATGTATTCCGTGAAGGTAATCCTCAGAATCGTTATTCACCGAGCTATTATTGAAATGTTGCTTCAAAAAGTGGTCATTGCAAGAACGTCGCGTATTACATGTAACTACTTTTCAGGGCCTTCGGATGCAGTCTCGTCATCGAAACTTTCGAAACCTATTGTCGATGAGTTCTACTAATAAATAAAAAATAAATTGAAAATTAACTTTTTCGGCACATTTCATGAACGTCCCACCGTAACACCACATAGTCTTTCATATTAGTAGACTCCTCCTTACAGTCAAATTGTGTGCCATTAATTTGCTTTCTGCCCGCTTCGGTTCAGTATCTCCTCATGTCGTCTACTCATATAGTGTTCAACATTCTCCTGTACCAATAAATTTCAAAAGCTTCTGGTCTTATCTATATTGTTCATGGCCTACGTTTCACTTCTGCATAACGCTACGATCCAGAGAAATATTTCGAGAAAAGATTCAGATTGACACTTATGAAAAGAAGTCCCAGAAATGTTTAATGTCTGATAATGAAATTTCGAGAATATATTTGTCTAGGTAACATATTTAACTGGTTAACATTGCAAGATCAGAGATTAATGTCAACGCGAGATAAGCCTTTGCAAATGTGAATTTCTGGCACATTAATAGCCCCTATAACCACCAGAATGATGAATGCAAGCGTCCAGACGTGATTCCATTGTGTTGTACGAGTGCCTGCTGTCAGTTTGTGGGATGGAGTTCCATGCCTGGAGCACTTAGTAGGTCAATAAGAGACGGTTAATGCTGGTTGTGGACGACACTGTAGTTGTTATCCAACGATGTCCCATACGTGCTCGACAGGAGACAGATCTGGTGATCTAGCAGGCCAAGAAAGCATGTCGATACCCTGTAGAGGCTACAACAGCGAGATGTTGGTGAGCGTTAACCTGTCAGAAAACACCACATGGAGTGCTGCTCATGAATGACAGCAGGACAGGTGGAATCACCAGACTGAGGCACAGATTTGCAGTCAGAGTGCGTGGGATAGCTACAACAGTGCGCCTGCTATCATAGAAAGTTGCACCGGAGACCATTACTCCAGGTGTAAGTGTAGTTTCTAACACGCGTGCAGGTTGGTTGCCGCCCCTCATCTGGCCTCCTATCCAACACACGGTCATCATTGGCACCGAGGTACAACCAGCTTTCAACAGAAAACACAACAGACCTCCACGCTCCGTCCAATGATCTCTTGCTTGGCACCACTGAAGTCGCGGTGGTTTGGGGTTAGTGGAATGCACGCTACAGGCGTTCTACTCAGAGCTGTCATTGAAATAACCGATTTGCAAAAGTTTGTTGCGTCACTGTGGTGGCAACTGCTATATGGGATCGTTAACGACGTCACACGGCAGCATTCGTGTAAGTTATTTTGACATCTATTCAAATTGCGCGCCAGTAGCATAAGACTTGTGCTTATAGCGCCACTGTGAAGATTCAAATCAGGTTTGTATTAAAAAAAAAAAAGCGGAGTAAGGGTCGTGAGCGTTAGATACCCTTGAGATTGACCCTAGTCAGTTAATATTAGTGAAGAATGCCTTTAAGACGACGAAGTTGCCGTTACCAATAGATCACTGAGTTTCAAGGACATTGTGTAATAGGGCTTTGTAGGAATATGGCCCTGCAGATGCAGTATGATGCAACACAGCCATACGCCGAACACACCAGTCTTCCCCTCGTAATTGCCACGTGGTAGTCCGGAACCCAGTATTCTTGTAAACTATAGCTACCACTGCCAGCAGTCGTGTACGGTGGCTACATTCCTACAAAGCCCTAGTATACAACGTCCTTCAAACTCAGTGATTTGTTGGTAACGGCACCTTCGACGTCGTCAAGACATTCTTCACTATCAGATCACTGCGTCCGATCTCAAAGGCAAATAACGCACACGACTGTTACAGCACTATTTTGAAAGAAAACCTGATTTGCATCTTCATAGTGGCGCTTCTAGCGCCCCTCATATGTTCAAATGATTGAAATGGCTCTGAGTAGTATGGGGCTTAACATCTGAGGTCATCAGTACCCTAGAACTTAGAACTGCTTAAACCTAACTTACCTAAGAACATCACACACATCCATGCCCGAGGCAGGATTCGAACCTGCGACCGTAGCGGTAGCGCGGTTCCAAGCTGAAGCGCCTAAAACCGCTCGGCCACACCGGACGGCTTCTCATCTGTTACTGGTGCGCAATTTGAATAAATGTCAAAATAACTTACGGGAATGCCGCCGTGTGACGTCGTCAACAATCATCGATATACCGATAAGAGCACACCCGGCCATTTTCAAGGCAAAACTACCAGTGGAAATGGCAGGGTGTGCTCCTCCAAAATTCAGCGGTTGTCGATGACGTCACCCAGCTGCATTCTTCTAAGTTATTTGAACATTGTGTACGCCAGTAGAAGATCAGGCCGTACACTGAACAGACTTAATGTTTCAGATCTCAAAACACGCCTACCAACTTTTCTCTTGCACAACTCCTACATGGTCATGTTTGAGATACAGAAACACGCCTACCAACTTTTGTTTAGCTCGCACAACTCCTACATCGTTTTGGGATTATTTTTCCGTTAGTGTGTATTATATGGTAACAAATTTTTCTTTTTCAGGAAAGTGTTTCTTGTGATTTCAAGTACATATTTCGTATTCTCCTTGCTTCTGCCACGTCCACCACCGTAGCCAAGTGTTCAACGTGTGTAAACGCCATTCAGAAGACCTGGGTTCGGTTCCCGGTACTGCAAGTGAGTTTTACTTAGTGGTGGCCGAACTGGTCTAGGCGCTACAGTCTGGAACCGCGCTACCGCTACGGTCGCAGGTTCGATTCCTGCCTCGGGCATGGATGGGTGTGATGTCCTTAGGTTAGTTAGGTTTAGGTAGTTCTAAGTTCTAGGGGACTGATGACCTCAGAAGTGAAGTCCCATAGTGCTCAGAGCCATTTGAATCATTTTTTTTTTTCCCTTGGTGGGAGTACTGGCGTGGGGTGCACTCAACCTAGTAGGGCCAACTGAGGATTTACTTGAAAGAGAAGTAGCGGCGCAAAGGTGTGTGCTAACTCAACGCCCCTCCGTACCACATCGGATGGTGCACTGGCACAGGATGGCACGATTGTCGATCGGTTCCAATTGTCCAATCAGGGCGAATACGCGGAGATTTGCTTTTTTTATTTCCGCCGTCATCAGTTATTTGCTTCCTAAGTTTTGACTTTATATTTAACTTATTAAGTTGAAATATATATCTTCGGTGGATTGTTATGAATCGATTATAACGCCCTGTATAATTGATAAATGGAGACGTACGTAATTTATATTGTTCAAGATTTCACCGTAACTAGAAGAGTCAGTTCAGCTAACAGCTGTGACATAGGCCAACTCCACTTCTTTCTCGGTTGGATAATGTCCTGCATAGTTTGTGAATGCCGAAGAATCTAATTGTATTATTCAAACTTTTCGCCATAACTGGCAGACTCAGTGCAGATTACAGCTGTGACAATCGCCCACTTCTTTTGTCACATAATCGGGCTGCTGTGAAGTGCGGCAGAGTGGGGATTCGGCGGTAAACAGCCAGTAAAACGCCAGAGGAGAACAAAGGCGCTGCCGGCACGAGGCGGAAGTTGATTCGCGCGAGACGCGGCCGTTGATATTAGGTCGCGGAAGAATGCGCTCCGTTTTACGGCAGCGGCATTGCGGCCCCGTCAGCAGATGAAGTCTCGGCTCTGGTATTCGCACGCCCGGAGCGAATTGTGTTTCGCAAACAGAGGCCGCCAAGTAGGGCGGAAATGCATCCGTCCGCCGGAATGGGACGGAATGGTGCGGGGAACGGCTACCGTGGACTGTCTGCGTTAAAAGCAGTCTTCCGTCTCATCTCCCATTCCTCTCGTGGCTTCTCACAACAGACGACTTTATGGGACGTGTGATACATCGTATCTGGGGCATGGGAAACGGTAGTATGCTGTGGTCCAGCTGAATCACAGTACCATTCTTTGACGGAGAGGCCCTCTGCTGAAATGAGACCATCTCTCGGTGAAGCAGTGAAAGACAGATCTTACAACTAAAATATACTTCATTTTGATAAAAGCTCTTTGTCCAACATTCTTCCTGTAAATAAGCATAGAAACGGAAATCTGACAAGCTGGACAGAGTAACTCCTCATGTCGATACAAAACATTTTTCAGCCACAAATATCTTTATTATTCGGAATTAGTGGAAATCGGAAAGTTCTAGCTGTGATAAATAGGGTGGATATTCTAACAATTCGTACTTCAAATCACTCAGCAATCTAGAATGAAAATTTCACTCTGCAGCGGAGTGTGCACTGATATCAAACCTCCTGGTACATTAAAATTGTGTGCTGGACCGAGAATCGAACGCGGGGTCTTTCCAAAGATCCTGAGTTCGACTCTAGGTCCGTCACACAGTTTTAATTTGCCAGGAAGTTTCAGTCAGCATTCCCATTTCCCACATAACTTACTGCCTTAATGCGACCAAATTTTTACCCTTATACAATGAAGACCTTTTCTCACGCACTTTCTCATCCAGTTGGTCCAGAAAACAGTCACCAGAGAAGATTTGTGGTTCTTACTAAACGTGCTACACACCAGTTACTAGTACTGAGGGCAAATTTACGTTAGATATAGGGTGAAGGATACGACTAATAGAGTGTTTGATAATTATTAAAGAGAACATCTAGAGCGACGTAGGAACCGTAATAGCCAACGCAGGTTGAACTTGTGGACAATTAAGTCCCTCGTTGTGTAGTCAAAAGTGACATTAGGAAAGGCTAAACCTCCTATTGGTGAAAAGAAAAAAATGGTTCAAATGGCTCTGAGCACTATGGGACTTAACATCTATGGTCATCAGTCCCCTAGAACTTAGAACTACTTAAACCTAACTAACCTAAGGACATCACACAAAACCCAGTCATCACGAGGCAGAGAAAGGTGAAAAGAACTATGTAACAGGTATCATGGCTGTGGTAATTAGGACTGTTACTATTTTTAAAAATATCGGGAATGCGATATACCGATATTTAAAGATATTCGCATGCTGGACCTTGATATATCGGAAAAGCTATCAATATGTCGTTACATCAACGGAAAAACGCATCAATGCGCCAGCCAAGAAAATGTAGGCTGCACATTGTAAATATACTGCCACTTTTAGAGCTGTATATTTAATTATTGACTTTTTTATTATATATTTTGTACATGAAACATGCTAGCAGCGTGCTTGTCCCCCGTAGAGCAAGAATTCAGAGGAAAACGATGTACGTTCACGCTTGCCGATAACCACTTTCCTAACAATGGTAACTGAAGGTAAGTGGCACAATAAAAGGTGTTCGATGAGTCCGTCATTCGGTTTCCTCACATACAGTGTCGGATTTGTCTAGAACACTTCATGTCGACTTCCCTGTTTTTCTTTTTTTTTTTTTCATTTCTGCAAACGTTAGCGACCTAGCAGCTGTAGTGTCAAAACTGCGTGGAGAAGGTTAACTTTGCAGTTGCTGTTGGTAACACCAAGTGCCTATTGTGTAAGTATTTCCTTTCACATGTCTCCATCCACCGAAAAGACCAGTCTTGTCATTTAGATTTTTGTTCATGAGTTTCAACAACTAGTTTTGAATAATGCCTATGTGAAGAAACAGCACACTATTTGCGTTTAAAAATTGTTTTTTAACGTACAATCGGACCTCCTCTTTGTACCATCTATACTTGCTTCATGCAGGCAAAAAGACAGACTAGGCGTAATGAAAGGTCAAAAAGTAATAAGTCTTTCACACAATGAAAGTAAAATTATGTTCAAATGCAAAAGAACAACTTCAAATACTTATTGAAAATTGCGAAAAAATATTTTATATATCGATACTTTATCTACAGCCCTACTAGTAAATCAGCATTGGTAAGCTTATCTAAACAAATAAGACACCTAATAACAGAGATCATGCTGTTATAAAGAGGATTAATACCAAACTAACTGGGAATAATACCGTGATGTTGAAAGCAGGTAAAAAGTTTTTCAGTCATAGTAGCATTAAAATCCTTGAGAAGGACACAACAGAGGAACAGAGGAATATATATATTATATATATTATATATAATATTATATAATATTATATAAAATAAAAATATCAGCACTCCATATTACTATTTCGAAATCGTTGTATCGATATTTCAGTAAAGGAAATATCTTACGCAAATGTCGATACATCTTCGGTACAAAAATGTCAGTATATCGATACTTTATCTACAGCCCTACTAGTAAATCAGCATTGGTAAGCTTATCTAAACAAATAAGGCACCTAATAACAGAGATCATGCTGTTATAAAGAGGATTAATACCAAATTAACTGGGAATAATACCGTGATGTTGAAAGCAGGTAAAAAGTTTTTCAGTCATAATAGCATTAAAATCCTGGAGAAGGACACAACAGAGGAATTCCTCAATATTCTATCAACGAACGCATTTTCTTCTTCTCAGGTAATCAGAAAAATTACCGTTCTCCAAAGAAAGTATCAGCACCTAAACTCCCAGTGCAGCCCACGATACATAAATAAAATATTCCAGTCATGCCTGTCATGAATTACTGAGTTAGCCCAAGACATATCTTCAGCAAAAAACTGAACATTATTCAATCAAAACTGAAGAATAGTTGGTGAAATACACTAACACTATCGCGATTCTGAACATGACAGAGTTTCTTTTCGATAAGTGTTACTAACTTGTAAACTAATGTAAACACGGAGAAACCAGTGATACGATCAAGAATAAACTACCTAAACACAGAAAATTAGCCTATGGTGAAGCCATTGAGTTGACTAAATTACTGCAGACAGTATTGTCTCATAACTACTTTCAAATTCAAAATGCCATTTACAAGCACGAGAAAGGGCTTGAAATCGGATGTAGATCCACTAGCACAGTTGCAGACATTTTCTTATACGATCTCGAGCATAGTTTCATTTCGTCTTCATCGAACAATTACTGATAACATAATATACTGTAGAAGATATGTAGATGACATGATTATTCCTATTAATTGAGACAATGATGTCGTTAATGAATTTTATAGCAGTTTCAACACCATACACAATAGTAGGAATTTCAGGATGGAAGTCGAGATACACTCCAGGATTTATAACTTAGATCTTAGGATTAGAAACCACAACGGAGTACATACGTTCAACAAATACCAGATAGCTACTACCATAGTCAATATGCATCATCTTAGGCTAAACATTACAGCAGTAAAGTAGTCCCGAATTCAGATCACCAGGCGATGATTACTCAGGAGGATGTCATTGGCAATGTTAGGAAACTTAAAGAATTTAAAAATTGAAATCGAGAGGTTTAAGGTAGGTATAGTATGGACAACTCAGGGTGATGATAGGAAGAACAAGGCTTCTGGTCAGGTCAATGTAGGGTTATCAACACAAATGAAGTAGGGATAATGCAGCAGTAGACCTAATAATGAGTAAGAAAACAGGAATGCATGTAAGCTGCTGTGAACAGGAGAGTGAACGGATTATTGCAGCCAAGACAGACAGAAAACCAATACGCTACATAGCAGTACAAGTTTTTATGCTCGCTATGTGTAGCTCCATAGAAGATGTGGACATCCATAGAGTATATGGTGAGATAAAGAAACTTATTCATATAGTTAAGAGAGGCGAAAATTTAATTGTAGTTGGTGAATGGAATTTGGTTGCTATAAAAGGAACAGAAGGAATAGTTTTATAGTTACGTGGACTGATGAAAAATGACAGAGGAGCACACCTGCTGGAATTTTCAGAGAACATAGTCATCACTAACACATGGTGTAGGGAACAATGAAAGAAGACCATGTACATGCTACAGATGTGGGGACACTGTAAGGTTTGAAACTGATCACATGATGATACGACAGAGACTCGAAGTCATATTTTAAACTTTACGGCAATTTCCGGGTGATGATTCCCACTTTGATCCATAATTTACTGCTTATGAACAGCAAATTATAACTGAAAAAACTGCAGAAAGAAATGACATTAAGGATAAGGGATTTGAATAAAATGAAGAGAACAGAGATTATTGAGAGTTTCAGGGAGAGGATCAGGCAATCTTGGATTGACATTGGCGAAAGGAACAGAATTAACGACGAATGCTTTGAGAGATGAGACCGACAAAACAGCAGAGCAACACGTAGGTAAAAAGTCAAGGACTGTTACAAATCCCTGGCTACCACAGGAGACAATGACATAACTGACAGAAGTAGAAAATATAAAATGCAGTAAACGAAGCAGGCGAAAGGACATACAAACTTTTAAAAAAATGAGATGGACGGATGGTGCTAAATAGCTATGTAAGAATGGCTGGAGGACAAATATTACATTATAGAAGCATGTGTGAGAAAGGTAGATGGCTGCCTGAATATCAACAGCTCAGATGACATGTCAGTACTATGCAAAGCAGAGATAACTTGAAGATGAAAGGAATGTACAGAATGTCTAAGAGAGAGAGATAAAATTGAGGATAACGTTACAATAAGAGAAGAGGCAGTAGGTGAAGATGAAATGGGTGATATGATAACGTGAGAAGAATTTGACAGGGACTGAACAACCTAAATGGAAATAAGTCGTGTAGAATAGGCAACAGTCTCTCAGAATGACCGAAATCCTGAGACTTCAGGAAGATCGTAATAATTTCATTTCCAAAGAAGGCAGGTACTGACAGACGTAAATACCGCAGGACCATTAGTTTTACATAAGAATGGAAAGGTTGGTATAAGCCAGCCTTGGTGAAGACCAGCTTCGGTCCGGAAAAATGTGGGAACATGCGAGAGATTTCTGATCCTACTGACCCTAGTTTTAAGAAAGGCAGACCTTCGTATGTAGCGTCTGTAAATGAAGAGAAAACTTTTGACAGTTTTAGTGGACTACACTCTTTGAAATTACGAAAGCAGAATGTTCAAAACCCAGGTAGCGAATGTTTATTTACAACTTCTCCAGAAACCAGATGGCGGTTGTAAATGTCAAAAGATATGAAAGGGAAGCTGTAGTTAACAGGGGAGTAATTCAAGGCTTTAGCCCACCCCAGATGTTACGCAGCCAGCACAGTGAGCAAATAGTAAAGGAAATGAAGGAGAAATTTTATAAATGGAAGTATACTTTGGGACAAGAAATAAAAATTTAAAGGTTTTCTGATGGCTTTGTAGCTATGTCAAGGGCAGGAAAGAATTTGGATGGTCTATTGAAAGGAGTGGGTAGTGTCTTGAAAGCAGATTTGAAAATGAACCTCAACAAAAGTAACACTAGGGCAATGGAGTATGATCAGGAAACAGGCGAAGCTGGTGGAAAAAGTGTGGGAAAAGGATGATGAATTTTACTATTTGGGTAGCAAAATAACTGATTATGGCCGATAAGAAGGGTATAAGAAGCAGACTGGCAATTGCAAGAAAATCATTTCTGAAAAGTAGGAACTCGTTAACATCAGATATGAAGAGTTATTAAATCTTTCGTGATGGTATTTGTCGGGAGTATAGCCTTGTGTGGAAGTCAAATGTTGATAGCTCTAGTAGTTTTTAAGTAGAAATTCGTCAATGGAACTGTCTTGGAGAAATAATTTTATATTAGATTTAAAATTTCCTTTACTAATTGTCAGACATTTAATGTTATTAGGTAAATTATAAAAAAATTGTTGCTGCCTATTGAACTCCTGTTTGAGCCACTGACAGCTTTAACATCGGTAATAAAGTTCATTTTTCCATCTAGTTTTATAGGTATGTGTGTATTATTCTTATCAACTTGTGATTGGTTATCTATGACGAACTTCATTGGCGAATGGATGTATTGTGATGGTGCAGTTAAAATACCTACATCTGTGAGTCAACACTACACATTATTCTTACTGCTCGCTTCTTTGCAATCAATACTTTCTTTATAAGAAAATTATTCTTTACAACTTCACTAAGAGGAAATAAGCAAAACCTATCAGGAGGTTGAGACATTTATTTCCAAGATTAGCAATTACATGAAGAACAAACGTAACTGAACTTAATTGTTTGATAAGCTCAGTAATATGCTTCTTCCAGTTCAAGTTCTCATCAACTGTACACTCTAAAATTTGGATCATTATACCGTATTTACTGACTCTTGTTCATGTGCTACATTAATTCTTGGCTTAGATCTGTTTGTCCTTCACTACTGTATGTAGTGTGTGTTTTTTTTTTAATTTAGGGAGACTCCATTTTCAGAGAACCATTTAATAACACTTTGGAAAATATTGTTTACAAACTCTTCAGTTGCTTCCTCTCTAATGGGGTATTTATAACACTAGTATTGTCTGCAAAGAATACCAAGTTTCCTTGTCGAATGTTAAGTGGAAGGTCATTCATGTATATAAGGAATAGAAGTATGCAAAAAATTGAACCCTGTGGGACTATCTCTTTTTCCAGTGACACTAAAATTTTCTACCTTCCCAATATTTTTTGATTTATTCAGCACAACTTGTTATTTTCTGTTTGTGCAGTATGATTCCAACCACCCATCCATTATGCCATCTATTCCATACAACCTGAATTTTGTAAGAGAGTATTTTCATGACATATTTAGACACTGGTGAAAGATCACAAAAAATACCAACTGGCATTATATTATTATTTAATGCTTGTACTACTTGATGAGTGAGTATATAAATAGCATTCTCAGCCCAGCAACTCTTATAAAATCCAAACTGTTATTATGTAAGTGAATTTTTCCACTCAAATGTGTGATTTCTCTTGTGTACACCACTTTTTCGAATATATTGGAAAAAGATATAGGCAAGGAAACTAGAGAATAATTGTGTCTCTCTAGTCACCTTTCTTATGAAGTGGTTTAATAATAACATATTTTAACCCAACTGAACAAATTCCCTGTGTCTGTGATGCACTGTATACTTCACTAAGGACATAACTTATTAAGCTGGAACAACTTTTCAGCATTCTATTTGAAATTCCATTGACCTCACAATAGCTTCGTGCTCTTACAATTTATATCACTATATTAATTTCCGTGAAAGATGTTGGTGCTCCTTCTAGTGGCTTAACGTTTTGTGGACCAAAATTTTTAATATTTTTCTTGCTTCTTCAAGTGACGTATTTAATCCAATATTGCTGCTACAATTAAAAAGCTATTGATGGAAATATTTGCATCTTATGGATTATCAGACACAATATTGGCATTCAGTTTAATTGTTACAGAATCTTGTGTGTTGACTGGATATCCTGACTGCCATTTGGAAATATTCCATATATTTTTGTCTGATCATCTGCATGACTTGTTTCTGTCAGGTCATGCATACTTCTGGATATTTTAATGAACTTCCTTAAAATACTAAAGTATTTTTTGTAATATGCAAGGAATGTCGGATTTTGACTTACTCTCATCTCCACATAAATTTCTCTCTTCTTCTTTTATGAGATTTTAATTCCCTTTCTTACACATAGCTTATTTTTTTAATGGATGGTGTGGATAATTTTTAGGATAAAAGTTTTGATATATTGAGGCAAATTAATATGGAATCAACTGAATTTGATATTAGCATTTCTTTCTACAGGGTGTTTCCAATTCGTGTTACAGACTTCTCGAGTTTGTAGAGAGGGCTTAGTACATTATGTTTTACATAGGAACCCATGCCAAGAAACGAAATCCAATGACGCTATAGGGCGTTGAAGTTATAGGTGCCAGTGCCTGCATATGTATGCAGTGAAGGGCGATTCTCTGGTAATGTTACAAACTTCAGACGTGATGGAGAAGAATAAATGTATCACTCGAAGATAAAGATCCCTGTACCAGAAACGATTGAGTCGACAGTTATAGACGAAAACCATTGTAATACGTGTTACAATAGATTATAAGTCATGATACTGATGATACTGTTGTCCTGATATTGTGGGATAGGCAGCTTTCAGAGGTGATACTATGGACCAAAACAAGAAAAAATTTCCAGTAAACATTGCCTCTAAAATGCATGCATTCAGAACTATGAGCACGTGTTTGATAGCGGAGAGTTGTTTCACACAAGCGAAGATGAACCAGTGGTCATAGCTCCTCAGATAATCTACCTTGTTTTCCAAACCTATAACGCTGTGATGAAAAAATTAATCTTGTTTTTCTGGATCAGGGATCCAAAATTGAACGAGTTTTAGCATTCTGCTGATAGCATCCAGCTGTGCAGCAAGGGATGTTTACTCAGTTTGGTAGTCAATGACTTTAAATACCATATATAATTCGCGAAAATTTTTCTTTAGTCACATCATAGTAATGTGCGAGATCCTTCTGCACAATATTTAGCAAGCAGCAATCGTCGAAACAGCACCCATCAACCTACTTTGTCTGCACCTCAAACCTGACTACCTTCTAAGAGAAGGTACTTATACTGTGTTTGTGATTGTAGCTGATGTACAAGGACACTACTGCATTCATAATTGTAGACTTATTACCACCTACCAGTGTCCAGATAACCTAAGTACTTTATGTAAGCTTCACTAGGCAAGTAATTCACATGATCTTACCCAATCCTTTCATCACAGCCACTCTTCCTCCCAAGTCGGATCACAGAACAAGACTCCTACTTACAAGGACTCAGAAACTAGAAGAATGCTGAATTCTCTTCCCAGCTAGACTGGGCTTGTAGATTATAAACGATACATTGTAAAAACAAAGTGACTCCTGAAAGATGTGAAATCACATACAGCGACCATGGGAAGAATTTGAATACATTACAACAATTACTGAAAACTGATTATAATCTGTACTTTTAAAGTATTGCAAAGATAAATGCCATAATTTACTGAAAGAAAAGTATAATGGGAAGAAGTGCAAGTGCCAAATTAACAGTCAATTTTCATCATAATTCTCCTTGATAAATTGGTCAGATTTGGAATGCTCTGGGCTGGCTGGAGTGGCCAAGCGGTTCTAGGCCCTACAGTCTGGAACCGCACGACTGCTACGGTCGCAGGCTAGAATCCTGCCCCGGGCATGAATGTGTGTGATATCCTTAGGTTAGTTAGGTTTAAGTAGTTCTAAGTTGTATGGGACTGATGACCTCAGAAGTTAAGTCCCATAGTGCTCAGAGCCATTTGAGACAATTTCGAATGCTCTGGAGGAGACAACCAGAGAACATTGCAGAACACCAAATCCTAAAACATTTTCGAAAGGATAAAGCTATGTAATAACAAGATTAATTAAAATGAGAGCTAAATGAAAAGTAAACAAGGGTAGTATCATGCCATTGTCTTTTAGCTTAACTTCACACAGTGCCTTACACAGTGCTAGCCCATAATTTCCCAAAATCTAAGTTTACTGATGTTAGTATGTCACCAATGCACGACCTACAGGTCTGTTAATAAAAAATTAGCCCATGCATTTATCACGTTTGGATGTTGAATTAGCAATTGGTTGATGTGTCATGAAGAAAAATATGAAAAGAATGTGTGCTAAATGTAACTACTTAAGTTAAAACTGATTCAAATTAACCTCATTAACATTAAAGAAATAATTCTCAAAGATATGTCAGTTACATCTGCTCACTGAAGTATGATTTTAAGGCATAAAAACAAGACCAGAAATTATTCATGTTCAGTAACAGAGTAATTGGTAAAACACATATACATATCCTACATACATTCTCTAAAGCAAAAAACTATGATATCCTACATACACACTCTAAGGAAAAAAACTATCAAAATTCAAATCGGATATAGATAAAACTTGATGTTAGATTGTGCAGATGAGATGTGTAAGTGTATGTACTCATCAGTGTCAGTAAAATTACCATAAACAGAGTAAGTAACTAGATGAGAGCTAGCCCTATAGAATAATATTTTTTAGACTTATCGGTACAAATATTCCTGTTTACATAACATAACATTAGTCAAGGATAGTTCAATAAAATTTAAATAGACTATGAGATATCAATAATTGCTAAAAGAAAAATGCTTTGAGTGGTTCTACATTGTCTACACAAGGTACATTCATTAAAAATAATGTATGTCGAATCTACATCGACAGTTCCCTAACCATCTTCTCTGTGCTACTAAGAATGTCAAAGTATGGGGGGCATTGACTACATAGGACAACATATTTCTTTCTGAAAGCAGATTGATTTAAATCAAGATTCCATTTTGCCCTATTACTCTGCACTCTATTGGCTGCCAAATGCTAGTTTTCAACATAATTTCTGTTTACCGCGATGGCCGTACACCACCACACTTGGAGGGCCTGCTATCACTCTACTGGTCGACATTGGAGCTAACATCTTGCTGATGGACGTGTTTGTCAGTTCTACCAATGGAGACGACCAGTTGTGCAGCGAGGTGATTGTAATTAGTCGATCAACTTCAATAAGTGTCTGCACGCTCCAACACTGCGAGAGACACAGTGTGTGCAGCCGCCTAGCACTCAGGAGATCAAACAATTTGTGCCACCTTGTTCTGATGATGATAGAGGCTTCGCACGACGACTCACGGTGCATTTCTTTTTTTTGTTGCTAGGTATCCATAGACATTCTGCAAGCGCCTATGAATGGAAGCGATTATTTGCTTTTCCAGTTCCATTCTTGCAATGCACCTCCGTTACAGATCCTGTTTGGAAGACTGCCTATAGCACCATCTTATATTGGAACTTCATGAAACCAAAGAAGCTGAAGTGGGAATACCCCACAACAATTCCGAATTTCTTCAACCGAAATTGGCCAAGAAAGAAAATGTATTGCCTTACTAATTGAATGACCCTCGTATTTAACGTTGTACACACTCTCTTTCCATAACATTATGATAAAACCTATTAATAGGGAAAGAATATGACTTGTTCTGGAGGGCCAGGATGGAAATAGAAACGTTTACCAGTTAAACACAGTTGTTTTCGTCACTGTTTCGTGAAGTCGGGATTCAAACATTTATATCTTTGTTTCATCTCACCATTACTTATTTTGGTGGGACAGATTTCACTAGTACTTCGCTAGTGCTCGATATACAATAGTGGTTAAGCAAACTGCTGTATATGTAATGGTTCTTGATGTACTCCAAACACTTCAGACCTGCAAAACTTTTTATAGAGCGTCCCCAGAACACATCCTTCATATTCAAGAGAATATTGCGACTAGCACTCCACTGGGACACTCAAGTGCCTGTTATATGATTAGTTCCATTCTGATTGGCAGAATGATTGTTTTCATACTTTCCAGTAGGGCGAGACACCTGTGATCTCAACCAACAAGCGAGGAGTCAGCACATATACTGTGCGGCAGTGTCTTTGCCTAAGCTCTGCCGTCCGCCCTCCAGTTCGATCCATAAAATTATACAAACACAATTAGTGTAACAGCTTCATGTGGCACCTCAACATAGATACATATTATTTACACACATAATACACAAACATGGACTTGTTGCATTACACAAAAATGGTTACTATTTCCCTTGATACCTTTATAAGTTTCTTTCCTTTTGCAATAATATACCTGAGGTTCGATATTCATACAATTCACAAACAACCTAAGTACATTATACTATGGGGTAATACTCACAATTAAACGAGAGAAAAATAAACAAGATTCATATCACATAGCATAAAAAATAAGGTCAATGTCATATATGTGTAATGAATGGATATATGATATGATATTCTGTCATGTAATTCACTACACACATCTCACTATTGGCACGCAGATCCTAACTAAAACTCTGCTATCTCAGTCATAGACAAATAGTATATTGGTTGTTTCTGATTAGTTCCATCACTAACTACTACACTTTTGTTGTCTGCCTCCATAGCGTAGTGGTAGCGTTACCGCATACCATGCAAAGGGGGCCCGTGTTCGATTCCTCGCAAGGGACTGGGTGTTGTGTGTCCTTCATCATCATTTTCATCATCATTGACTCGCAAGCCTCAGATGTGCCGTCACCTAAAGAGGACTTGCAATACAGCCACTGAACTCACTGAATGGGGCCTCCGGGCCAACAATGCCATATGATCATTTCATTTTTACCGTTTTCTTTTACTTCGTTTTGTGCCTTGAATCCTTGTTTGCCTGTAGAAGCATCTGAAATTGTTGATCGAATATTACATCACAGAATGTTAAAAATCTCTCCAGAATTGCACCCTGTACTTTTAACCTCAAATTAGAAGAGTCTGTCATCAGTATACTAACTATAATGATAAATGAATCAAAGCGTATTTTGTACTCATCAAAGTTGCTGTCGTTCAGCTCTCCTCTGTTCATGGAAAACACCTACGTGTAGCTCACGTTTCTCTTCTATAACTGTTACTAAGAAATACAAAAGCCACAACACTTCATTTAGTAACAAAACAACATAGATTTTTCATATAAAGTGAGATAAAATAAGACAAATTCCATAAATTAGTACCCCAACAATGATCTGTTTTACTGCTCTTCAGTAATCACAGCTAAGTAATACAGCATATATTTTCATTCTCGGCCAGTTACAGTTGACTGAATGTGGAATTTGCTGTGGGACTTGTGGAAAATTCCCACTTCAGACTCTATAGTTTCATGAAGTTCCAATTGGTGGCGTCCGGAGCCTAGATGTGTTGCAAGCAGGAAGCTGTCAATGAGTTTATTTTCGCAGAAAACCAGATCACCGCAAATAATCATAGGCACTAGGAGATTTTGCAGAGAACAGAAGTACAGTGAGTCGTCATGGGAGGTGTCTGTCATCACTGTAGCAAGCTCATCCAAATCCATCTGATCTCCCACACGCCAGCTGGCCAATCACAGCTGTGACTCCTGCAGTGTTGGAACCTGCAAACATTCTCATTTGAGGTGATCGTTTGATCACAATCAAACACCTCACTGTTCAGCTGGACATCTCTGTTAGTAGTGTTGACACATTCCTCCATGTCGGCAAACTAGATTCCTCGCCCTCTAACAGAAGACAGTAGTATAACAGACCGCTGAGAGTAGTAGCGGTTGTTTGGAAAATGATTAAAAAGGAAGCAATGTAAAACCATTATTTATATTAGCACACAGTACAATTAATTACATATTTATATATTCACAGGTTTTCAGTTAATATCCATATGGAAGAGTATAACAATTTTCCAAAACTACTCTTTTATCATAGTGAAAGGAGAAATCTCTTAACATATTTGTTTATTAAACTTTTAGTATTTACATCTCTAGTTATTTGATTGTATTGTAATTGTACTTTTTCTTTTACTTCACTTTCGATTAATCTGATCGTAGTTTCACCATTCAACTTTATAAGGTTGTATTAGTTTAAAGTAAATCTTTTTATCTTTTTTACAGAGCTTTTATCATTTGTTTCATTATAATAACTTTTAGGACCAGCTAAAGCCCAGTTTGTAATCCATTTATTATTTCCTAACTCATCTGTCCACTCTCCTAATATACAGCCTCATTATTGTTTTTTTCCCATTGTCAATATATACTACAGAATCAGTATCAAACTGAATAACATCTTTTCCTTGTTTATCTTTCATATAATCTAAGTCTATCACTTGATGTAGTAAATGCAGATATGAAATATTAGTAGCTGTGTTATTTTCCACATAACAATCCTTGAAATTGTAGTTAATCTGAATCATATTGTCATTAATAAACGTTTTATCTATTTTATCTAATTGATCATCTAATAATATGTCATAGAATTTTGTAAATCTGTAAAATACTCAGTTTTACTCTTATTTTGATGTTGTCCAATTTTTCTCCATAATGAAACAAGGCATATCTTCGAAACGGGTCTTTTTATGGATTTGTTTTTATATTATTAAGATCTAATTGAATATCCATTTTTCCTTTCACATATTTATAATATTCCTTGTTGTTTTTGAAATTAAGTGGAGTGGTTTCTAATTTTATTTTCATAAAGCCTTTCATGTAATTTTTAAACAACATGTTACTTTTATTTCTAACATACCACACTTTATATATTTCTATAATTTCATATCCTTCTTCTAATGCTTTATTTACTTTGTCAGTTGTCCCAGTAGCAATAAAACTTCTTTCATCATTATTGTGATTACATTCATTTTTTTTTCTTCTACATATTTTATACACAATGGAACTAACAATTTTTCATTTTTAACGATTTTCATATGCACTGGTAAAACAGGATGGTACAATTTTCGTGGTGCTAATATTTTACATATTATTAAACCATACCATTTTTTCCTATAGTATTGTGATTTATATATTTTTGTTGGATATCCTACAGGATAGTAATCATAATATTGTACAGCTGGGTAAAGACTACAAATATCAATATATCTTATTTTGGTATTGATATCATCTGATTTAGCTCTCAACTTCACTGTATTTGTACGACCACCACAAAAAGCATCTCTTGGATTCAAAGCCTCTATAATTTTCTTAAGTTTTTTTATATCCATCTGATTAAACCCAATGATATTCCCACATTTCTACTAAATTATATCAAGCATTTCGAATTTTTGTACTTCTTGTCAAAGTCTTTTGATATAAATCGTCTATTGATGCTAGATTTTTATTGCTTCTGGTTTCATTTTTAAAACATTATTTACAACCATGCCAAAAGCATCCATGATATTTATAAACAGTATTGGTTTCTTTGTCAAAGCCATCTACTTTTGCTCCAGCTATATTTATTACACTGCCATTAAGAGCATGTTGAATATTAACATTATTTAAACTATTTAACCGTTCAACAGATTTCTCACTATAATTCTCTTTTTGCTAAATCAGACTAAGAACAGCCGACCAGTTGCAAAGGATAAAGTAATCTTTACCTAGGTTTCAATAGATATAAATCTATCTTCTTCAGAAGACAGCAGTATTATAACATGAAGTGATATGTCCTTATCGTTTAGGCAAACATCCGCATAGTTACATTAATCATATAAAATATAGCCCTGAAAACAGGGTTTGTCAAACAAATAAAAAAAAAAAAAAAAAAATTTTTTTTTTTTTTTTTTTTTTTATTTGTTTGACAAACCCTGTTTTCAGGGCTATATTTTATATGATTAATGTAACTATGCGGATGTTTGCCTAAACGATAAGGACATATCACTTCATGTTATAATACTGCCGTCTTCTGAAGAAGATAGATTTATATCTATTGAAACCTAGGTAAAGATTACTTTATCCTTTGCAACTGGTCGGCTGTTCTTAGTCTGATTTACGTGGAACCGTTGCTGTAGCGCAGCTATGTTTAAAGTACTCTCTTTTTGCTCTTTCTCTATTACCTCAATTTTCCTACTAGTTAAATATTTGGATCTATATATAGCCATACAACCTCAAGTAATTGTTAAATAACACAGTGGATCAATGTTAGCAATTTCTAGAAATTGTTTTCTTAATTCTAAACAACCTCTTCTTAATATATCTACATCATAATTAAAGTATTCATAACTCTCTTTTCTCATATTGAAAACATAATTTTCTTTGACTTTTTGACTATGCTACTTAAGAAACCCTTCTCTATCTTTTGGTTTCATTGTATCAACACAATAATATTTGATATCAGAAATTGGTCCTATGTAATTTTCATTTTCTTGTGTGTTGAATAGGTGTGTAAAGTAACATTTCTGTAATTCTTTAACAAATGTTCTTGGAAACTCACTGGGTTTCCATTGTACAAAATTATTACTATCTATAATATTCAAACCTATTTGTTTTATGTCTAACAACATTAATTTTGCACGTGTGTAGATGGTACATGGTTCTATTGTATTTTCAACACAATTCTTCAAAATGAACTGTGAATCATAACTTTTAGCACAGTGAAAAAGTATAATCATTGTGTTTATTAGATATCATCCATTGGCAGATATTATCATTTGTCTAAAATCTATAAACAGTATCACCATTGAAATTGTATAATATTACCAGATTCGGATTATGTGTTCCTGTTTCTTTATCAGCTTCATGATCAAACGACATATATTTTTCTGTGTAAGAACAACCTATTTTTAATTGGATTACCTTTTCACATCGTTCGAATTATTTGCCTGTAACTACATTATAGCATTCTTTACACTGAAATACATAATAATTTTTATTTTCGCCATTAACATTACAACTGTTTTACTACAGTTCTGACATACATGGAATTTATGTTTGTTACCTTCATTACCAATTATGTTTCTTACGCATTGACAACCTTATGGCTTTTTCATATTGCATTTAACAGTGATGTGTTTTAATTTCAACTCCAAGATCATAATTTCTACATTTTTCAAAACCATATTTATGTTCTTCATATCGTAAACAAATCTTTTTACATTCTTGACACTTATATACTGTATCACAAACAGTTTGATGATTGTTTAAACGTTCTCAATTATAACACTATTACATTTTTCACAATATATTTTATTTTCTATTGTATTGTGTTACTTGCTATTGCACAATATACACTGTTTCCTTGCTTTTCACATTTATGTCGTTTTTTGTTTTATATGCATTGTTACATATACCAAAATAATAAGATGATCCTAAGAATGCTGACATGCTGATAATTACATGAAAATGGTTTTGATTTTTACGAAAATATATCTTTATTTCTTTATCAACTCCACAATAGGTAACTGAGTTGAAAGTTTCAGCACATACAATATTTAGCTGAATATCTAGTAATTCTGGAACATGTCTAATATTCTCTAGTGTAAATCCTTCTTCATTATTATCTTCTAATTGCTTACACAATATGGTAGTTAGTTCTTTTTGTAATTTTTTATCTATCTCCTTCTCCAATTTTCTTAATCTCACCTGTAGTTAATTCCCTACCTAAGATGCAAATTGTATGTTATGTTACTACAAGTATAATTGTTCTAGGACAACATAAATTATCATTATTATTAAGTCTTGTAATAGATCTTTTAGTTCTTTTAACATCAGCTAAATTTACTATTTTACTACCTCTAAAAGGTCTAGGAATTGTTAACATTTGAATATTAAAAGAGGTATCTGCTATATCAATAGTCTCATTAGATGTTAAAATGTCTCTGAGTTTATTACACAAAATTTATACAGCTTGTTTAGAATTATTTGAGACTTTATATCCTGTAGATATTGCATAAGATATATTTGGATTTTTTACTGTTATATTCAGTTTATCTCCATTTCTGAAATTAGTTCATTTTTAGCTACATAAGTAATACCATTGAGTGCTTTAATTACATAACCTGTTTTTTCAATAATTGTATTGAGTTTACTAATATGATCATCATTAAAGCCAATTTTGTAATCAACATACCAAGCTATAAATTTTTTAATAAAATATGAAGTCATTTATTTCAAATAAATCTTTTTTTAATCTATTTCTTGCTCAAATAGTTTATTACCAAATGGAAATATTTGGTCTAATCTTGCTTTTTTCTCTTTTCTTGGTGGTTTAGTTTTTTCAAACATCTCATCATCAAATTCGTAAAAGTAGTCTGAATTAGGTAGTCATTTTGATTTTGATGTAGTATGTTGAAATAAAAAAGATATTAAAAAGGAAATTCATGTAACATAATTAAATTAAGTACTTCTGATTTCTTTATATTGCTATAGTGTTTAATACCAAGACTTTTAGCTAAATCTTTGAGATTAATTCAGCTGATACTGTTGGTTGTAGTTGATCTTCCTTTTTCAATAAACTGTATCAATTCATTTTTGTTTAATTTGGAGTATGCATTAAGAATTAAATATTTAGCCAAAGCTTTGAGCTCTTTAATCTTCATTTCAGATAACTCCATTTATAAGGGGAAAAATTTTGTTTTTGGTTGTCTATATTGGTTGTTTATTCATATGTACAATTATTATTCAGAATTTTTTTCTTCATGAGTTTGTTATGAATTAATGACTTTTCATGTCATGTAAGTTTACCACTAGCTACATATCTACTACATTCACATACAACTTTTTCAAATAAGTAATTATTTTCATAATACTTTTAGCACAGAAAAAAGGACATTGATTACTCATATTGTGATATCTATCCCTATAAACTTTGTAAAAATGAAAATCAGCAATATTTTTATCATTTTTGCATCGACTACATTTCTTGGTTGTGTCCATTTATTTTACATAAAAATCTATATAATGAGTTTCATTAGTCATACTTTTTATACTTCATTTTTATTCCAACAACTGTATTATTATCTTCCCAACTGACCACTTAAGCATTCTTCTTTGGTAGGACAATTTTAATCTTATCATCTAGAGTAAAAAACCGTTTTATAGCCACATTTTCAACATTTCATATAACTCTTTTAACTTCATTAAAGGAATATTGATACTACTGAGCTTTGCTACAACTTCACTTTTCTCCATTTAAATATCGAAAAAAAAGCTAGTTGTGAATCTTCTATAATGGTTCATATCTAGAAATTCTTGCCAAAGTTTAAAATTCTTTTACATATTTAATTGAATACTATGATAGATATTTAACAAATCATCTATTTTTGCAATGACCTAATTATATGGCGAAGCTTTTCCATTATAATTCTGATTAAACTCTAGAAACAATTCTGTTATTCTTATCATTTCAGTACCATCAAACATCTGTATAATTGCACCATTGTGATTAATCTTCATGATAATATAGTTTCTTAATGAAATATTTTTCTCTATATTTGCGATTGCTGTATGGTTTAATTTTACCAGGTGTTTAGTCAACACATTCGATTGACTATAATCAAGTAGATTTGGTATATCGATAATTTCAGCACTTTGGAATTGTTACAAAAGTGGGGTAATATTTTCTATTTCATTTTGTGTGCTACTGTTTTCTATTTCCTTTTTGCTGCTGCTGTTTTTCTTAGGATAATTTCTATATTTTCAAACTTGATTCATACAGTTTTTACAAATCCGTATTTGTTTACCTAATTGTGCTCTAAATTCATTTATATCCTTTTAGACACCACATTTAGTAAATTTTTTCCGATTGTCTATGTCATTCTTAGTATCCCTTCTTAGGAGAATATCTATTTTTTCGATCCTGATTTATACATTTTTATAATTTGATCTTGGTTCACGTAATTTCGTTCGAAGTTCATTTACATCCTTTAAGATAGACACTTTTAGTATATTTCTGTACTATGATGTTATCCATTTATTATATAAAAAACTTTAAGTATCTGTTGCCATTTTTGTTGTCCAGTTACAATGAAAAATTGTATAGCATTTTTAGTGCAAATAATAAAAGTGTCTAATTCAAATTCTTTTGACAACATTTCTACACATTGAACAAGTAGAGTTGTCTGCAAACCATTTATCAACACATTCTTTATGAAACATGTGACTACATATAGTTTTCACAAATTGGCAATCATCATCAGTTAAATATATAGCGCAATCTGCTTATGAAGAACCAATTAATTGATAACATTCTGATAGTTTTTCACATTTTAAAATGCAATCCCAATTAACTTCATCTTTAAATCCTATTATAAAATCTCCAGGCAAGATTTGTTCACAGGATATTTCATTCCAGTCTACTTTATCCTTAAATTCTCTTATATAATCTTCAGATAGTTTTTGATAATGTTGTTGTTGTTGTGGTCTTCAGTCCTGAGACTGGTTTGATGCAGCTCTCCATGCTACTCTATCCTGTGCAAGCTTTTTCATCTTCCAGTACCTACTGCAACCTACATCCTTCTGAATCTGCTTAGTGTATTCATGTCTTGGTCTCCCTCTACGATTTTTACCCTCCACGCTGCCCTCCAATACTAAATTGGTGATCCCTTGATGCCTCAGAACATGTCCTACCAACCGTTCCCTTCTTCTGGTCAAGTTGCGCCACAAACTTCTCTTCTCCCCAATCCTATTCAGTACTTCCTCATTAGTTATGTGATCTACCCATCTAATCTTCAGCATTCTTCTGTAGCACCACATTTCGAAAGCTTCTATTCTCTTCTTGTCCAAACTATTTATCGTCCATGTTTCACTTCCATACATGGCTACACTCCATACAAATACTTTCAGAAATGACTTCCTGACACATAAATCAATACTGGATGTTAACAAATTTCTCTTCTTCAGAAACGCTTTCCTTGCCATTGCCAGCCTACATTTTATATCCTCTCTACTTCGACCATCATCAGTTATTTTGCTCCCCAAATAGCAAAACTCCTTTACCACTTTAAGTGCCTCATTTCCTAATCTAATTCCCTCAGCATCACCCGACTTAATTAGGCTACATTCCATTATTCTCGTTTTGCTTTTGTTGATGTTCATCTTATATCCTCCTTTCAAAACACCGTCCATTCCATTCAACTGCTCTTCCAAGTCCTTTGCTGTCTCTGACAGAATTACAATGTCATCGGCGAACCTCAAAGTTTTTATTTCTTCTCCATGAATTTTAATACCTACTCCGAATTTTTCTTTTGTTTCCTTTACTGCTTGCTCAATATACAGATTGAATAACATCGGGGAGAGGCTACAACCCTGTCTTACTCCCTTCCCAACCACTGCTTCCCTTTCATGTCCCTCGACTCTTATAACTGCCATCTGGTTTCTGTACAAATTGTAAATAGCCTTTCGCTCCCTGTATTTTACCCCTGCCACCTTTAGAATTTGAAAGAGAGTATTCCAGTCAACATTGTCAAAAGCTTTCTCTAAGTCTACAAATGCTAGAAATGTAGGTTTGCCTTCCTTAATCTTTCTTCTAAGATAAGTCGTAAGGTCAGTATTGCCTCACGTGTTCCAGTGTTTCTACGGAATCCAAACTGATCTTCCCCGAGGTTGGCTTCTACTAGTTTTTCCATTCGTCTGTAAAGAATTCGTGTTAGTATTTTGCAGCTGTGACTTATTAAGCTGATAGTTCGGTAATTTTCACATCTGTCAACACCTGCTTTCTTTGGGATTGGAATTATTATATTCTTCTTAAAGTCTGAGGGTATTTAGCCTGTCTCATACATCTTCCTCACCAGATGGTAGAGTTTTGTCAGGACTGGCTCTCCCACGGCCATCAGTAGTTCCAATGGAATATTGTCTACTCCGGGGGCTTTGCTTCGACTCAGGTCTTTCAGTGCTCTGTCAAACTCTTCACGCAGTATCATATCTCCCATTTCATCTTCATCTACATCCTCTTCCATTTCCATAATATTGTCCTCAAGTACATCGCCCTTGTATAGACCCTCTATATACTCCTTCCACCTTTCTGCTTTCCCTTCTTTGCTTAGAACTGGGTTTCCATCTGAGCTCTTGATATTCATACAAGTCGTTCTCTTATCTCCAAAGGTCTCTTTAATTTTCCTGTAGGCGGTATCTATCTTACCCCTAGTGAGATAGGCCTCTACATCCTTACATTTGTCCTCTAGCCATCCCTGCTTAGCCATTTTGCACTTCCTGTCGATCTCATTTTTGAGACGTTTGTATTCCTTTTTGCCTGTTTCACTTACTGCATTTTTATATTTTCTCCTTTCATCAATTAAATTCAATATTTCTTCTGTTACCCAAGGATTTCTACTAGCCCTCGTCTTTTTACCTACTTGATCCTCTGCTGCCTTCACTACTTCATCCCTCAAAGCTACCCATTCTTCTTCTACTGTATTTATTTCCCCCATTCCTGTCAATTGCTCCCTTATGCTCTCCCTGAATCTCTGTACAACCTCTGGTTCTTTTAGTTTATGCAGGTCCCATCTCCTTAAATTCCCACCTTTTTGCAGTTTCTTCAGTTTTAATCTACAGGTCATAACCAATAGATTGTGGTCAGAGTCCACATCTGCCCCTGCAAATGTCTTTCAATTTAAAACCTGGTTCCTAAATATCTGTCTTACCATTATATAATCTATCTGATACCTTTTAGTATCTCCAGGGTTCTTCCATGTATACAACCTTCTTTCATGATTCTTAAACCAAGTGTTAGTTATGATTATGTTGTGCTCTGTGCAAAATTCTACCAGGCGGCTTCCTCTTTCATTTCTGTCCCCCAATCCATATTCACCTACTATGTTTCCTTCTCTCCCTTTTCCTATACTCGAATTCCAGTCACCCATGACTATTAAATTTTCGTCTCCCTTCACAATCTGAATAATTTTTTTTATTTCATCATACATTTCTTCAATTTCTTCGTCATCTGCAGAGCTAGTTGGCATATAAACTTGTACTACTGTAGTAGGTGTGGGCTTCGTATCTATCTTGGCCACAATAATGCGTTCACTATGCTGTTTGTAGTAGCTTACCCGCATTCCTATTTTCCTATTCATTATTAAACCTAATCCTGGATTACCCCTATTTGATTTTGTGTTTATAACCCTGTAGTCACCTGACCAGAAGTCTTGTTCCTCCTGCCACCGAACTTCACTAATTCCCACTATATCTAACTTCAACCTATCCATTTCCCTTTTTAAATTTTCTAACCTACCTGCCTGATTAAGGGATCTGACATTCCACGCTCCGATCCGTAGAACGCCAGTTTTCTTTCTCCTGATAACGACATCCTCTTGAGTAGTCCCCACCCATAGATCCGAATGGGGGACTATTTTACCTCCGGAATATTTTACCCAAGAGGACGCGATCATCATGTAATCATACAGTAAAGCTGCATGCCCTCGGGAAAAATTACGGCTGTAGTTTCCCCTTGCTTTCAGCCGTTCGCAGTACCGGCACGGCAATGCCGTTTCGGTTATTGTAACAAGGCCAGCTCAGTCAATCATCCAGACTGTTGCCCTTGCAACTACTGAAAAGGCTGCTGCCCCTCTTCAGGAACCACACGTTTGTCTGGCCTCTCAACAGATACCCCTCCGTTGTGGTTGCACCTACGGTACGGCTATCTGTATCGCTGAGGCACACCAAGCCTCCCCACCAACAGCAAGGTCCATGGTTCATGGGGGTAATAATATGATATTTATTTCCAGTCCACTTTGTGTTTAAATTCTCTTATAAAATCTTTAGATAATTTCTGAAATGCTGATATAATTTTCCAATCAACTTCATCGTTAAATTCTCTTTGGTAATGTGATATTTCAGGCCACTCTAATTTGCCCTGAATTTCTCTTATAACATCTTCAGATAAAACTGCTTTCTCTGATAGAACTCTCCAATGGATTGCATCAAATGTGTTATATATATATATATATATATATATATATATATATATATATATATATATGTGTGTGTGTGTGTGTGTGTGTGTGTGTGTGTGTGTGTGTGTGTGTATTTTTTGACAAATTTACTCGTTTTAGTTTTACATAATGCACATATACCTTCAATTCGATGTCTTTCATTTTTAATTTTTTTATGCTGCAAACAGTAGATATAGTGATCTATTTACATAGTTTAAAAATTATCCATCTACCAGCTTCTTTATTTCTAGATCTCTACCAAATTTTCATCTAATTTGGGAGCAGTGGTTTTAAGTACACTTTCTATTGAATTAACCTTCGTTTTTATCTGATCTATCTCCATATTATGATGTGACATGATGCCTTCATAACTACCCTTTCCTTTATTAAAATTCGTTTCAAGATTATTAATTATTTCATCAATATGTGTTATACTGTTCTAGCTATCTTTATGAAGCTCCATAATTTTTTAATTAAGTCATATTGTAGTAACATAGTCATCAAACTGTGTTAAAACTGACTTGTATTTGGGTTTTATGACAAGATCATTTAATTTATTTTCAAAATATTGATTCTTAACTACACTTTTTATCAGCTGGATCATTTACTTTTACTCTTTTATGTTTAAAAATAATATAGCTATTCGATGATTTAAAGATGGTTTCAGATTGTTTAATTACTTTCTCTAACTCATATTTTTTCTAAATCTTTTGGTTTTATTTTTACAGTGCTTTGTTTGCTTTTTTTAGTTCCAAAAATGTCCATTTATAAAATTCAAAACATTGTTCAATTCATAACGATCTGATAGTAATTTAAATACAAAGAAACACAAATAACCACATATTAGTTAAATATAATTTTGTATCCTCTCATTATTATAGTACAGATTATTTTTCCTCAAATAATTAACTAGTTGTTTTGGTATCTATCCCCCAAATGAATCAAAAACATATTTTTTATCATTAATCTTATAGTACATTTCCATTGTGTACCAACACGACCAGATATATCTCAATTAATGATTCCACATTCGAAATTTTTTGTTATTTTAAGTACCTTGTCAGTCATGAATACACCACAAAAGTATTTGATTTTCATTTTTTATCAAGTATTTCTATATCAAATTACTTAACGCATTTGGATACTTATAAATCATATTTTGCAACTTCTTTTAACCCTGTAAATTTCCTTTCATTTTTAAATTATGTCTCTTTTGTTCCTCTAATTCTTTATCGCTTTTTTCTTGTTTATTACTGTATTTGCATTTGCTGCATATACATCACCTATTTAAACCAGATCCTTCTTTCTTTCTTGTTAGATATTTAATAATTTTTTTCACAAAAAAATGTTGCTAGTGTTATCAATAAAATTGCACTGGTTTTCTTATCTTTCATTCTTTTTTGTTCCTCAGTTAAAAATTTATCAATACTGTAGCGTTGATCATTATTAGCTTTAATTTTTAAATTGCTGTTGATTTAATTTTACCACTAGGTAGCAATTTGTAAACAATGTCAAAGCTACCCATTTATATAATCGAAAATTATAAACCATATCCGCTGTCATCAAGGTCAAGTCCTATTTTGTTTTCCATGCATTATTCCTCTAAGAGCTGTGGTTGCTAATTTTTCTCCAACTGATGCATCAGAAGCATACATTCTTTCTTTAACAACTAACTGAAGCTCTTTATCTGCTTCATGTCTTTTCTAAATCTTCATTATCAGTATATCGTATTAATGTTGTTTTCCAAGTTTTATCCACTGGATATATTCTTTTATCTCCTCTAGATAATATTTGATCTAATTTTGTGCCTGACCACTATAATTATATCCTAGAAGATGCATTTCGAATGGAAGTTTGTTATTTAATATTTACTATTCCTTTTCCATATTTTTCACTTTTCCAAAGTGTATGTGGTAGGTTGTTCAAAAATCTAATTAAATGTGGTTTACCTTTTGGATTGTTGATAATAAAATCACCAAATTTATTTGTTATCATCTGTACTATGCCAACTTTTTAATCATTATTGTTTTTATTTTCAGCTAATTCTTCTCCTAGATTAAATTCTAACATTATACATCCAAACATCTTCTTCTGGTTTTTCTGTATATTTCTATATTAAACACATACCCATTTTGTCACCTGAACTTATTTCAGAATCTGATTGTGATCGTTTGAATTTCGAAATATAAACATCAACAATTTCCTTTATCAAATTATTGTATTTAACACCTCTACCTGACTTTATTTTATTTGGATTATTATCAGAATACAATGATCCTTACTTACATAATATATCTGCTTAATTTGATTAATCAACACCATCAAATTTTTCATTCATATCATTCATAGTAATCTGCTTTTTGAGTAAAAGGTTCATTAATCAGTCTGTACCTTCATGGATCTTTTCACCAATTTTTACTTTATCTCCATTAAATTAAAGTAGTAAATTACCAACATATTTAAATGTACCAACAGGTCTCAATCTGAACTTCATCTTCACTCTGACTTACAGACTTTACCATTGTCTCACTAAAATGTTTTTTAACATCATTAACATCCTCCTTTGATTTCTTTGTGTTTACTTTATATTTCTCTTCTTCAAATATTCAAGGCATATTGAATTTCTTATTCATTTAATGTAAAGTCATACTAGCCAGAAATGTCATCAGACCAATCTCCAAAATTCTTCTACATGGTGATGATAAGGAATCATTAGTTTTTCAGCTTCTCTGGTTTCTTCAATAGCTTTCATAACATTATCAACTAAACCTTCTATTCCTCATTTAACTTGTTCTATTGCATCAAAACAGGTTGATCACCTTTTTTATATTTTTCATTTTCTGTATGTGGTTGTTCTCCATTTTTTTAAATTCTTCTTTTAATTCTTTTTGTTTCTTTTTAATTCGTTTAGCTTTTTTAATGAGCTGTGGATTGTATTTTGTAAACATTTATATAACATGAAAACACTTATGTTTTATGTTGATGTTAGGAAATGTTTAATTAATGCTCTGAATTTGCCACCATTTTATTTATGTGTCATATTTATTATGGTAAAACCAAAATCATCATTCCAACATTTACTACACATATTTCTGAATTCATCATATCTTAAATCACCTCCAACAAATTCATGATAAGTTTGTGGAGATTTTTGTCATCTTGTCTAAAAATATTTAAAAAATTGAGATCATCTTGAACTAGTTCTTTAGGCATCTTTAGATATGTTTGAGCTAAATAATAGCAATCTGTTGCTTTATGTCTACCTCTAGCAAAATATTGTCTCACAATATTTTGATTTTCCAATATAAAATCGTCAAGTACTACACCTGCATTAACTTTACACTCATCTAATGGTATAATGTCATCATTGTCACTAATAAATAAGCTCTTTCAGTACCTAATTTATCATCATGTTTTCTACACTTTTTTGATAAATTCTTGATACTTTGATTAATCTACTGTTTTTGAATATATATATATGTATATATATATATATATATACATATATATATATGTATATATATATATATATTCAAAGAGAATAGATCAATCAAAGTATCAATCAAGTATATATATATAATTATTTTTATCCCAGTTTAACCATTCAGGTGCTAAATATAATTATCAATCATTAATATTGTTTTTCCACATCCACTAGGTCCAAAAATAGCACATCTAATAGAATTAGGTAATAACTTACCATTCTTTTCTTCTTCTCTGAAATTCTTATTTTTGGATCCTAATCCGTTTTCATTTAATTACCAATAAATGAGTAGAATAATACAACTAAGTGACAATTTGTCAGAGCTCAAAACAAGATTAACTGTTCCTATAAGAGGTTATTTTAAAAGTATATCACAAGCCGGTTTTTGTACTTCATTTTTAACTCCAAATATTACAGCGAAAAATAATAAATTATATTGTGATGGTGAAACATTAATAATTCCAACTGGCCCACATACTTTGAAAAGTCTAGAAAATATATCCACTCGAGAAAGCCTAATATACATATTGAAGCTGATGAATTGTTATAGTTATAATTGAAAGCGATGTTAAATTATTTATAGGCATAAAACATAGTATTAGAAGTGAGGTTAGGATTTAGTAACTAAATTATAGGAGCTAATGAAAAGGTTGATGATCATAATGTTCCAAAAATTATATCATTTGAATTAACAAATGTAAATTTTAATTTAACTGATGGAATCTATGTAAAGCATAATGATCATTTTCATCATGAAACAGATATTATTGCATCATTGAAGCCAAAATAGAGTTTGGAGCACATATAATTTATGAGCTGTATTTACCTTTATTTGTTCCAATTCATGACAAAATTCAGGATTTAGTTGTAACTATAACTGATGAAAATGATGATGTGATCGATTTCAATGGTGCTACTGTAACAGTTATTTTAGAGATGAAACGATGTTTTAAATCATTATAAGTGAACAAGATTGAAAGCTATCGTTATTACTCATTTCCTGTGAATGATAAAACTAGAAATAACCTGAATATTCCTGGCAAAGACACAGAAATCAATATTCATATTGGAGATGGATGGGTACATCCTAATAATGCTCAGCTGTACATGAACTTCAATTTTATTGGAGGTGATGGTACTGATTATCCAACATATGACGGAAAATCTGATAAAAAATTGATTGACAACTATGTGACAAAACTGTTTGACTTTATAATCATAAAAAAGGGAAATTATGTTTTATCTAGAATTGAACATTGTTTCTTTTCATCATCAGTTTTATTGAATTTAGCATCATCTGTTAATGACAAAATATGTATAGAAGGGCATATATGTAATAATGGTAAAATGAGAAAGAAAACAAATGAAGTACTATATCCTCTAGAAATGCTTGCTGGTTTTCTGAGAGATTACAAAGTGATAATTAGGGAATGAGACATTACTCTAATTTTACATAGAGTTCTAGTGCTAAAGAATGTATTCTTTGATGGGCTGATTTTAATAATGCTGGTGTTGAAATAAAGGATACACTACCAAAAAAAGGTAAAATTGTAGTAGAAAATATGGATATTAGAGTACCAGTTGTTAAATATAAGACTAAGTATAGACTAGAGCAAAGAGAAAATATACTGAAAAATCCTAAAATTCCCAATTCCTTTTATGAACTACAAACTACAGAGGTGGCTGGATTGAGTGGTAAGAAAAATTTTGAGCTACTATAATTCAGTGGAGTCTGATATGCCTTATTTGTTATATTTCAAACTAATCGAAGAAATAATCAGTTGATTGATTCATCTTTTTTGATCATTTAATGTAACATACATTATATTTAAAAAATAAAAGAAATGAAGTATTTCCTCAAGAAATGTGGAATATAGATCCAGCTTATGATTATCTGAAAGGTTATGATGCATTTCAAGAACTTAAATGTGTTACACAACTGAAAGGAGATGCTGATATAAAACCATATAATTTTATTTCAAACTACCTTATCTATGTGATTAATATGACATGTAGAAAAAATGTAGTAGCTACACAAAAAACGACAATGAAATGATGTGCTACTTTCAATGAAAAAGTACCAGTTGATACACTTTTTACATAATTATGTATGGAAAGAAAAATCTCACTTATGATACACAACATAGAATACTATCTGAAAATTTTTAGGTCATCATATTTTACTGATATTGTATGACCTCTAAATTGAGTATCCATATATACATCAAATTCCTTTTGTTTTTTAATTATATTGAAAGGTGTTACACTTCATCTCATTTACTTTTATTTCACACATAATATTTAACCGATTGGCTATTTTTGCAATAAAATATATGTATGGTATAGCTTTACCTTTGTAACATTTATTAAACGTATCAAATACCTCAATAATACAATCCATGTCACTACCATCAAACGTAGATACAAATGCACCATTGCAATCACATTTCATTAATTTAGTTAGTTTCTCTATAAAACAATGTTCTCGATATTTAGGATTGCATTTTGGTTTAATTTTATCAGGATAGCAATTGTGGAACTTTTTACCATGTCTACACCACTCTGCACATTTTTAACAAAATTCGATGTATAATATTCAGGTGGGTAAGGTGCATCATAAACAGCAATCACAATTCCTTTCTTGTTTTGCTCCATTTACTATATAAAAAAGTTAAAAAATTGTTGTCCTTATTTTTTATCGATTAATAAATTAATGATAAATTAGAAAAAGTTATTCATACACTAACAGAATGTTTGTATTTAATTGTGAAGTGCTTTAAGGGATAAAAGAGTAACAGAAAATGAAAATAACTATTTTTTACACCTTTGAAAGATACTTGATTTTATTTATTTATATATTGTTGAATAGCTCTTATAGTGTAGATAATGACAAAATTTTAATTTTTAAGATTGGTTAATATTTAACTGCAAAACAAAAATCGATCTATTAGAGGCCTGTGACAGTGGTTTCCCTCATTACCAGCTGTGAAGAGATTGAGATAGTGCATGGCCACTGCAATGGTTTCCTGAACTAATTCTGTTTCCTCATTTCGTGCACAAGAGGAAATGAGATAATAACACAAGCTGCAGTTGCTTACGTGGTAGCTCAGCGCATTAAGGTGGTGTGTTTCAAACCATGTAATGTTTCCTAGGGACATTATGTGGTTCGAAACCCATCCCCTACTGAGCTTTATTTACAAAATCCCAGGTAGTGTTGCCTGGGGTTTCTCCATAGGAGACAGGAGTTTTCCATAAAAAAACGATGTTTACAATGGTAATTTTCAGCTATAAATTTTATTTCAAACGCTCAGTGGCTCCATATACTAAAAAATTAATAAACAAAGATGTTTAAAAATAATTCTCCTTTCAGTACGATAAAAGAGTAGTTTTAGAAAATTATGATACTCTTACATATGGGTATTAATTCAAAACCTGAAAATATGTAAATCTGTAATTAATGGTATTTTGTGCTAATATTTATATTGTTTCCTTTTTAATCATTTTCCAAACAACCAATACTACGCTCAATGGCCCCATATATTACTGAAGACTATAAAGAGGGACTAAAAGCCATCTGTGGAGAACTGTTTGCATGTTATGAAGCATAACAGGACAATTTTTTCAACATCGTCACAGGCGATGAGACATGTTTATCACTTCTTGAGTTTTCCTCTTAAATAACCACTGGTCTGTCATGCACCTTACTCCAGTAAAAATATTCTAGTGCCTATTGACTTACATCTGTTCAGAAACCAGCATACCCAACCCCGTCATCAGTTCACAGCCTGTCTGTAGTGCTCATGACACCAGCAAATATCATTATATTCTCAGGAATAGAGCTAAGCACTGTCTAATGTTTTGGACTACTGCCCAACATTAAACAAGAAACACAACAAGATATCAGCTATTAAGAAACTCCATTGAATTTGGAAACCATCAAACATAGAACATAAACTCCTTATTAATCCACAAATCAACACAAAATCTACAACACATTAACTCAAAGACTAGACAAAGAATTTACTTCAAAAATCATGTTCACAGTACTCAGTACAACCACAAACAAAATAATCACATCATCTACCTCAAAAATTGTTCAGTGTCACAACAGACCATATCAATCATTACATGTAAATCAACCTTTACTTCACAGAACATATCTCAAGATCTTATTCAATATTATTTATTCTACAAAAGTATGGCTCACAACCTGAAGCACAACCACATTACTTTCATTAACCATTGACACACTCATATTCATTAATTCAAGTCATTTGTCACAAAGTATGCCTTGAGAGATGACATAAATTCACCAGTCCCAGATTGTCCATGGCCATTTCACTTTAATTAACCATTGACTTACATGAACATTCATTTTAGTCTCATTTCATACCATAATCATAGTCAGTACTCATAACAATCCATTAATGCTTATACAGGTAAAATATTCTTCAAACCACAACCCACATGCACAAGTTACCTAAGGAGCATTCTGTTGCAAAACTAAAATTCACTATCAGCACACAAGTAATGAAGCCTATATACTCAGATTATGAGAACTGCTAACCTTTGCAACGTATCAGTCCATTTTTACACATCATGCATAACAAGCAATAAAATTCACAACATAGAAAAACATCCACATGTTACCAAATATCACAGTTCAAAGTTCGCAATAACAAATTATCATATCACTTCACTATATCATACAATATCCTGATACACTCAAAATTTTCATCATATGAGAAAACAGTTGACATAATGCAATATTATATATCATTAAATGTAAGCCAAATATTACACGCAAAGACAATCTGCATAAAACACACGGAAAATTACATCACTACTGAACTTAGGTAAATATAAGAAAATATACAACATCATAGGGTAAGCACATTCCTAATCAAATTATCAAATTATCTCCATTCTGGGATACAAAAAAACATGTAAATTCCCTAATTAAACCTAAACTTCGATGATACTAACTTCTTCATCACATCTGGTTGCACTTATTGAAAAAATATCTGAATAAATGAAAAATTGCGCCACTAATACAAAAAAATTTTACCAAATGAAAAATGCAATAAATAGACGATACAGAATCTTCTGGAACACATTGCAGTCGCCTTAGTGTACAAAGAGTTTTAGCTATCACATAAACCTGCACACTAAATAATTTATGCTAAATATATAGAAATCAGAATGTATGGTACCTCCATACATCTTGACACTGATGACTGCCTTCAGAAAAGACACAATATATTTAAAGATTTACCCCTGATAGAATAGCATTTACAAATTCACAGGCATTCTCAATAAGACTAGCCACAGTAGTTGAAACCGCACCTTGACTTTTCAACATCAATGCCTACTCACTTACCATTACCAGATTTTCAAAAATGTCCAAGAAAGGCATAAAAATTGATATATCCTTTCCATCAGTCACATTAATATGCAGATCAGGCTCCGCACTTACCATCAGTGCTCCTGCTTCATCCTGTTCCCCAGAATTGTATATCACACAAATCATATTGTACCTATATTTTAAGAGATTCTAAGTCAGATTCAACTCCAGTTCTCCTTTAAAGTGTACTGGATGGCCAGCAGGTTAAGCTAGATCCTACTCCTTAACAGTTTTTATCTCCATAAAATCACAAATGCTGGTAGGCATTGCGCCAGTTGAATTCTGCAAAGCATTAAATAATTGTGCAAAGGAAGTTTCCAAGTCTATGCTGGACCTCTTCAGTGATTTCTGTTATCTCCTACTCTGAACTAACTTTCAGCTCTTCAAAATTCGTTCCTAGACTCTGCAGTAATGTACAACTATTTGAGTTAAAATTTCTGTCTGATTTTTCATTCACTCCGCCCCCATTTTGCAACTGCTTAGTCTACTGAAATTTCGTTAATAATGGCAACTTTGAACAGAAAAAATTCTGTCATCAAAATCATAATATACCTCTTGCCATAATTGTGTCATAAGCACATCAAATTCATTAGTAACATTTCTTTCACTTCGCCCTTATTTTGCAACTGCTTAGTCTCCTGAAATTTCGTTAATAATGGAAACTTTACTTTGAACAGAAAAAAATTCTGTCATCAAAATCATAATATAACTCTTGTCTTAATTGTGTCCTAAGCACATAAAATTCATTAGTAACATTTTCACCTATAGATTCAAATTTTTGCTCTAAACTATCTACCTGTTTCTGTCAAGTAAGCAGTTCTGTGGCATTTGCTTCTAACTTTTCAACTGACTCACTAGCAGTGGGCACTATTTTTTTTCCTAACATCTCACTGACCTATTAGTGGCCAGCACTTTCTCATCAAGGCCCTTGACACTAGTCTCTGTTTTCTCTGGCATACCCTTATTCCATTCCTATTACTATACTTACTTTTCTTCACACTACCCTCCAACTTCTCCCTAAGTCCATTTACATTAACCTCTAGTTCTTTTGTACTCCTTTCATTCATTCACAGTTCTTCGTAGCCTGCTACCCATGGCTTGTACCAGTGCACTGAATAAACCTGCGACTGATCCAATATTCTGTTGGTCAGTTTGAATAGGAGAAGCTGCAGAAATCCCAAAAGTATCAACTGACAAGCCACTGCTACTAGTAGATTCAAATTGCAGTAAGACATTAGACTCAACTGCTCCCTCACCCAACTCACTCAAGAGAACATTATTGACCTCTGGCATCACAACACTAGTATTACTACTTGGCTAACATACATAATAAGTGAATCATTATGAGATTTTTGTTAGAATTTTCGTAAGCAAATAAAGATTGGGAAGTGGAGTACCAAACTGGACAGCATGAGGTTCAGTTCTGAAAAAAAATGTTTCAGTTGATTTAAAATAAGCAAGATAATTAAGAAAAAGTCAGCAATTTGAGAGGAAATTGAAATGTTTCCCGAACAGCTGCTTCTAGCTAGTATAATACGTCACAATGGTGTAGCCATTGTGGACTTCATTACTCCATGTTGAAACAATAAAATAAGTATCAAATTGCAACATAAACAGAAACTTTTCTTGTTTCTCATGCCGTTTAATTCTTTAATTTTTTCTTTTTTTTTTTTTTACAAATTTTCAAATTAACATTCTGTAAACTATGTACTCACTCGTTCCATGAACAACTAACTTTGAACTGCGTGATCCCATGAAACCCGGAAAACAGTAATTCTCACTGAAATAAAATGGTAGACTGTTAATACAGATTATGTACATCGATGAGCTCATTATCTACCTCTGTACTTTGCTTATTCGAGCAACAAAACACTGCCGTTTCTGCTACTCCTCTCTACTGCGGAAATAGTTCCGAAAAGTACAGATAATCGGACCAAGTCCTACGCAATGCACATAGTGTACAATAGTCGTCCGAGAGCGACTGTTTTTCCTGTATCGGGAAAGAGGTACAAGTTTTGCAGCAACGTTTTCTTTTTCCGCTGCAAGTGTTAACCTCGTAGCAAGAAACTGTACTGGGGTGCTGCGGCACGTATTTAAGTTACAGGATAATTGCCGACTGCCGTTACTGGAGAGAGAGCAACGCGCCGGACGTCTGACACGTGGGTAATTACAGGCCCTGGGCTGGAGCTGGACGACGAGACAGGAGCGCGACGGCGATGTCTGGAGTCTGTGAACGCCAGCCGGTTCGGCGGCCGTGTCTGCGGCCGCGCCGGGTAATTGATTTCCTCGGAAAAGCGGATAACGTCGACGCACGTCTTTTCTAGCAGCCGCCAGACTTCGGCGAAACCATGCATATTCATAAACAGAGCGGAGCATCGGCTTGCAAACGCACCACCCGCTACCCCATTAGATGCCTGTCGCTCAGTTCGTGGAATACTCGTGCCTGTCACTAAAGCAACACTCTCGCTTTCCCAGAAAACAAAACCCTGGCGGGCGGAGTCTCAGCTGTCACTGAAAATGCAGGGACGAGCCGGTTGTCGAATAATTCCTCTCTCCCGAGAACGTGGGCGTTGCCAGAACAGAACTAAGTAATGTACGGCTGGTGCAGTCCACTCCTCTACCACGTTTCAGTGAAGCTTGCAAAGGATAAAACCATGTTTCCAACCCTGATTTGTACTCCTCGAATGTACTACTATTTCATTTTGCGATGACAAAATCTGTAACTGGACTGAGAATTTCATGATGTGGAGGATGCTGTATGGATGAAGATTCATCGAGAAATAGTTTCAGGACTGCCCCAGGGAACTATATTGGAGCCCTTATTGTTGCCCTACCGCAATCTGGCAGACAATGTTAATAATAACCAAAGACTAATCGCAATGATTTCAGTTCTCTACAGCGCGGACAAGATGCCTCCGTAATTTCAGGTCTGCCCCAGGGAATTATATTGGGGCCCTTGTTGTTCTTGTAGGACATTATAGATATAGCAGACAATATTAATTGTAACCTGAGACTAATGGCAAATGTTGCAGTTATCTATAGGGTTGCAGTAACCCAGCAACCACTGTTTTGTATCAGTGCTACTGTAGCATGTTGGTAGCTATGTTACTTCTTATTAGTTCTTATAATTAGTTGTTGGGAACCATGTTTACATGTTTCCGCAGTCACAGTTGCAGTCGAGTTCTAATTTGCAGTCGTGGCAGATGTGAACGGTCATTGCTACACTATTGAGGAGCGTTTACTGATAAGCGCGTGGGTGCACGAATGACAACACATAGGGCAATGAGAGAGATTAAAGGAGCATTCCAAGAAAGTTTTAATATGACTCCAATGCGAAATGCAACACTTCCGGATTGAAAAAGATGTGCTTTTGTTTCTGGCAGGGTTAAAGACCGGCCGCGGAGTGGAAGTTAGAAGACACGAGAAGAAACAGGCGCCAGAGTCTCTGCTACTATTGAACAGTCTGCTACGAAGTCGACAGGTAACGTGCCTCGGAACTCGGTATACCGAAGACAACGACATGATATCACATGGAAAAAGACTTTAAAACCAGACATCTTCAACCGACGTTCGGGAACGAGTTATTGAACACAGACCAGAATGAGCGCGTTTCAGCATGCCCGCTTTGTTAACTCAATTTCGAAATGCAGTGAACCATGTCAATGTTACGTTTGCAGATAAATGTGCCACTTATCGCAGTTCAAGTGCGATAAATATTGTCGTTTGGAACAAAGAGAATCCTCATTACATACTCGACTTAGAAAGAAACCAGCTTCACTCAGTGATATAGAGAGCGATAACATCACAAAATCTACTTCAAACTATATTTTCTGAAGGGAATGTGAACGGCGCAAATTATTTGCAATTGTTACAAACATGGTTAATACCTCAACTTGAGGAAAGGAGCGTCACAGAACGCTTATGCCTACAGAAAGATGGAGTACCTCCTTACTACGCTCTTCCAGCGCGCGAATTACTAAATGAGCAGTTTCCAGAACGGTGGATGGGTCGTGGTTCAACAACAACACTAGCTCCCTTGAAATGGCCACCAAGAAGTCTTGACCTCACCGCACCCGACAACTCGTTGTGGGGAGTCATGTACTGCACGTCGTTGTGCTACAAACGAAGAACTGCGCAGTGCTGTTGAGGACGCATTCCGCAGTACAACACTATAAACAAAAATATATCAAGAAAAAAAATAGAGGCGTATGCAGATCGTTATATAGTACCGATAATTCGACACTTAAGACGTAAGAAGGTACTTCTACTAAAACAGATCAAATCAATTTGCATTCGATACTAGGGGATACAGGGACTTCTTGCCCACGCTGTATAGTGAAGTACTACCTGAAAAATGCTGCACAGATATACAGACATAACTTTATAATATTTCTACGTGGTGCAGTGTTTTGTGTTCTTGATTTAAATGTTCGTAAATATAAAACTGCCCACTTCATCAGATGAAAAAAAGGTGTAGTATGCCTACAACAGTAGTGAGTCACAGCTGGAATCAGTCAACTCGTATAAATACCTGTGTGGAACGGATTTGAAATGGAATGATCACATAGGCTCAGTTGTATGGAACTTTTATTCATTGGTTTGGTAGTAGGGAAAATGCAAAGTCTACAAAGCTGTCTGCTTACCAAACTCCTGTGCGACCCATCCTAGAATTTTGGTCAAGTGTGTGGAACCATACCAAGTAGGACTAACAGAGGGTGTCGAATGTATACACAGATGGCATCACCTATGGTCACAGGTTTCTTTGACGCATGAAAGCGCATCATGAAGTACCTGGGAAACCTGGCAGACGCTTGAAGACATATGCCAACTATCCCACGAAATTCTAGTAAAAACCAGCTTTGCAGCTTTGAAACGCGAACTTTAAGAGCTATGGTCACTTATACTAAAGAACAAGTATTTCTGCTGCAACCTCTTTGCTTTCTATACTTTGGGAGGTGGTAGTATGGATCAAAAGAAGAAAAAGTTGTCTAGTAATTCTTGGTTCCAAAACGTATACCTTAAGAGTTCTGATGACTTTTTCAGTAGAGGAGATGTGTTTCATAGTGGTCAAGGTCAACGAATTGAAAATAACTATTTATAGTTACTAAAATAACTAAAGATAGCGAAATCTGTCAGTTTAACATGGATTCGGGCTTTGTGGTTTTATGGAGGGTCATTTCTAGTTGTTCTAAAGAGTTAAGGCCTTACCACTGGCTGCATTTATTTACAGAAATATTTTATTTTATTTTAAAGTCAGATATGTGGCACTGCGTAATAAACTTTATCTCTCGCCATCTCTTACTGAACTACATCTGAGAGGTGTTTTGAAATGTATAACAAATGTACGCATAGGTAATGCGATGTGTGATTACAAAACGGAAAAATCATCTTCTGTTACTATTAAAATGTTAAAAATGTTCTTCCTAGATTTTTCGATAAGTTTTTCACTGTCTCTCATTATACGTTCCATCACCTGATTCCCAAATTAGAATATATATTACCCCACTTTCTCACAAAAAAATATATTATGCATGACCTCACTCAAGATCAGAAGTAAATGACATATAAAATCTCTTTGAATCTGATGATGTACCTAAAGGATGAGAAATGTATCGTGTGATTCAACAAAACACAAAAAATTAGGACCATACGTTTTACTGTTCACACATCCTATGTGTTGAATACAGTCATGACCACAGCTGCAAAATGGGGATAAAACTAGACTTACCCAGCTAAGCACTGAAAACAGTGTACTCAGACAAAGATTATAACCTAAGACTAGTGAAAGTCGTTATTAATGTCAAATTCACCAAACAGTATCTTCGTATGATTTCAGCTTCATAAATTAATAGATAACAGAAAAGATACTGAACTTAACTGATGAAAGGAGAAAATATAAAAATGCAATAAATGAAATAGGCAAAAAGGAATACAAACGCCTCAAAAATAAGACAGGCAGGAAGTGCAAAACGGCTATGCAGGTATAGCTAGAGGACAAATGTAAGGATGTAGAGGCATATATCACTAGGGGTAAGACAGATACTGCCTATTGCAAAATTAAAAAGACCTTTGGAGAAAAGAGAACCACTTGCATGAATATCAAGAGCTCAAATAGACAACCAGTTCTAAGCAAAGAAGAGAAAGCAGAAAGGTGGAACGAGTATGTAGACGGTCTATATATGGGCAATGTACTTGAGGGCAATATTATGGAAGTAGAAGAGGACGTAAATGAAGATGGAATGGGAGATACGATATTGCGTGAAGAATTTGACAGAGCACTGAAAGACGTAAGTCGATACAAGGCCCGGGGATAGACAACATTCCATTAGAACTACTGATAAGCTTGGGACAGACCGACATGACAAAACTCTACCATCTGGTGGGCGAGATGTAAGAGACAGGCGAAATTCTCTCACACTTCAAGAAGAAAATAATAATTCCAATCCCAAAGGAAGCAGGTGTTGACGGATGTGAAAATTACCGAACTATCAGTTTAATAAGTCACGGCTGAAAAATACTAACACGAATTGTTTACAGACGAATGGAAAAACTGGTAGAAGCCGACTTGGGGAGGATCAGTTTGGATTCCGTAGAAATGTTGGAACACGTCAGACAATACTGACCCCAAGACTTATCTTAGAAGATAGATTAAGGAAAAGCAAACCTACATTTCTAGCATTTGTAGACTTAGAGAAAGCTTTTGACAATGTTGACTGGAATATTCTGTTTCAAATTCTGAAGGTGGCAGGGGTAAAATACAGGGAGCGAAAGGCTATTTACAGTTTGTATAGAAACCAGATGGCAGTTATAAGAGTCGAGGGGCATGAAAGGGAAGCAGTGGTTGGGAAGGGAGTGAGACAGGGTTGTAGCCTCTCCCCGATGTTATTCAATCTGTATATTGACTAGCAGTAAAGGAAACAAAAGAAAAATTTGGAGTAGGAACTAAAATTCATGGAGAAGAAACAAAAACTTTGCGGCTTGCCGATGACATTGTAATTCTGTCAGAGATAGCAAAGGACCTGGAAGAGCAGTTGAACGGAATAGACAGTGTCATGAAACAAGATTATGAGATGATCATCGACGAAAGCAAAACGAGGATAATGAAATGTAGTCGAATTAAATCAGATGACGCTGAAGAAATTAGATTAGGAAATGAGACACTTAAAGTAGTAGATGAGTGTTGCTGTTTGGGGAGCAAAACAACTGATAATACTTTATGTATAGAAGATATGAAATATAGACTGGCAATAACAAGGAAAGCGTTTCTGAGTAAGAGAAATTTGTTAACATACAGCATAGTTTTAAGTGTCAGAAAGTCATTTCTGAGAGTATTTGTATGGAATGTAGCCATGTATGTAAGTGAAACATGGACGATAAATGGTTTAGACAGGAAGAGAATAGAAACTTTTGAAATCTGGTGATACAGAAGAATGCTGAACATTAGATGAGTAGATCACATAACTAATGAGGAGGTGCTGAATAGAATTGGGGAGAAAAGGAATTTGTGGCACAACTTCACTAGAAGAAGGGATCTGTTGGTAGGACATGTTCTGAGGTATCAAGGGATCACCAGTTTAGTATTGGAGGGCAGCGTGGAGAGTAAAAACCATAGAGGGCGACCAAGAGATGAATACACTAAGCAGATTCAGAAAGATTTAGGTTGCCAGTAGTTACTTGGAGATGAAGAAGCTTGCACAGAATGGAGGGCTGCATCAAACCAATCTGTGGACTGAAGACCGCAACAGAAAGGAAAAGTGAAGATCAAAACCAAGTACTCTGTAGCCAAAACTGCCACAAGGAAATTCGAGATACAGTGACTGAAGTCAGAAGTAGAATCTCAGTATAAGAAGCAATAATTAACGCTGTTTGACATAGATTTAAAAATAGTTATAATACTATATTAACTATTTTTAAGTATATGTAGTAATAGTGTCAACAATTTCTTTTCTTTTTATACTATATACTATTCCAATTAAAACTAAAATCTGCTGAAAAGTGTGTAGAAAGTATCATAAACTAAAAGCAAAATTAACTCATAACAGTCACTTGAAGAAATGAGGAGCATGCAAGGGAAACCTCACCAACAACAGCATGTATCATTTCTACCTTTTGCAGTCATGATATCCTACCCTAAGCAACACTTTACACTTTGATTGTTATTGCATTAGCTTATGTGTTATGGAAGTGTAGTGAAGTGTAGATACAGATGGTAGGGTGAGTACCAGTTCTGTGAGAAACTGTGCCAGTTTAGTGATCGGACAAGCTTTGTGCAGCATCAGTTCCCAGCAAAATGAGCACCAAACGAAGAGATTCGAGTTGACCACTTTAGTCTGAGGTGAGAGTCGGATTTGAGAACTCTGATATATGAGTCAGGAAGGTACAGTTCACTATAAGGGTCTGCACAATTAAGTTCTGAATTGCACACCATATAGAATTACCTTAAATAATTGCGAATATCATTGCAAATCACAGACAATCAGAGAAGGGAATGTGTAACTTAATCTGTGAAGGTAATTCCTGCAATGTATTAATGTACCAGTATCATAAGTATTACAATCATTAACTGTGATACATGCGAATTTGTAGCTGTAATGTTTCTTTAAGTATTTTGTTAGCAGTTTCTGCCTTTTTCTGCTATTTGATTCATGTGTGAATTAGAAAACCTCTGGTATTCCAGATTGAAATTCGACTGATTATTTCATAGCGCTGATGGCCTTGGACTGCTCACTAGATGGTTTATTACTGCCTCACCTCAAGAGCAATGGGCTCACAACAAAAGTGCTATATCTGTACAGGGACAATGACAGCTTTAGAAGACATCAGGTGAGTGGATATTTGCAGAATATCAGCGTCCCACATTGATTGATTTGAGTACAGATAGGCCACGCAGCTGTCCTACAGTTTCAGTACTAATGGAAACAGTGACATGTTATCAGTGGTAATATTCAGTTGCTCAAGTGCTTAGTTCAAAGTTGTTACTGATCTTCAACAAAAGGAAAACCAACCATCCAATAAAGCATAACATTACGTAAGAGTCATAAACGAAACTGACATCACTTTTACTGAAAAAAATAACATTTACTTAGGAAATTGCTGAATCACAATGCAAAACACGGATTGAGCAGTAGAAACCTACAAAGGCTCATCGCACACGCTAAGAAACCAGCTGACACAGCTGAGATAAATACCAAAGAACTGACTGTCATAGTAAGCAACATAAATAAAATAGAATGAAATTTTCACTCTACAGCGGAGTGTGCGCTGATATGAAACTTCCTGGCAGATTAAAACTGTGTGCCGGACCGAGACTCGAACTCGGGACCTTTGCCTTTCGCGGGCAAGTGCTCTACCAAGTGAGCTATCCAAGCACGACTCACGCCCCACCCTCACAGTTTTACTTCTGCCAGTACCTCGTCTCCTACCTTCCAAACTTTACAGAAGCTCTCCTGCGAACCTTGCAGAACTAGCACTCCTGAAAGAAAGGAGTTTCATAAATAAAATAAGTCACGGTGGAACAAGTGACTATAGACAAACGTCCAAAGCTGTTTATGAAGAGATGAAAATAGTGAACAGCATAAACATGAAACTCAATAGTAATAAAGCCATGATTGTGAATGCAGAAAGAGGGAAATCTATAGTATTTATGAATTAAGACAAGCACATCACTGAGACAATAATATTCTTTTCTAAAAACGACATAATTAGTTTAAACTAGCTGTGACAGTAATATTTCAGAGGTATATCAGAAAAATATTTAATAGATGTAATTCTCCTTTTCCAGAACAACAAGCAAGGATGTTCATTATAATGAAACCCACTCCTACAAGACTGGAAGTTCAACCAAAAATCTATAAAACTCATGTTCCAACAAGTACCTCTGGTTCTAAAAACATAGCTTTCTTTAAATGGCAATTAGTGAACAAAATTATGAAGAAATGCAATACTTTCGATAAGTGATAGTGAAGAATACAAATCATTTAACAACAAAAATTAAAGATATAGAAATTCCTGTAATTCTTAGGTTAGTTTTTATATATAAGTATCCTATTTCCTATATACTATATCCCCATGAACCATGGGCCTTGCCGTTGGTGGGGAGGCTTGCGTGCCTCAGCGATACAGATGGCCTTACCGTAGGTGCAACCACAATGGAGGGGTATCTCTTGAGAGGCCAGACAAACGTGTGGTTCCTGAAGAGGGGCAGCAGCCTTTTCAGTAGTTGCAGGAGCAACAGTTTGGATGATTGACTGATCTGGCCTTGTAACACTAACCAAAACGGCCTTGCTGCGCTAGTACTGCGAACGACTGAAAGCAAAGGTAAACTACAGCTGTAATCGTTCCTGAGGGCATGCAGCTTTACTGTATGGTTAAATGATGAAGGCGTCCACTTGGGTAATATATTCTGGATGTAAAATAGTCCCCCATTCGGATCTCCGGGCGGGGACTACTCAAGAGGACGTCATTATCAGGAAAAAGAAGACTGGCGTTCTACGGATCGGAGCGTGGAATGTCACATCCCTTAATCGGACAGGTAGGTTACAAAATTTAAAAAGGGAAATGGATAGGTTAAAGTTAGATATAGTGGGAATTAGTGAAGTTCGGTGGCAGGAGAAACAAGACTTTTGGTCAGGTGAATACAGGGTTGTAAATACAAAATCAAATAGGGGTAATGCAGGAGTAGGTTTAATAATAAATAAAAATAGGAGTGCGGGAAAGCTACTACAAACAGCATAGTGAACGCATTACTGTGGCCAAGATAGACGCGAAGCTCACGCCTACTACTATAAAAGAAATTACTCAGGTAGGGAAGGGAGACGAAAATTTAATAGTCATGGGTGACTGGAATTCGAGAGTAGGAAAAGGGAGAGAAGGAAACATAGTAGGCGAATATGGATTGGGGCTAAGAAATAAAAGAGGAAGCCGCCTGGTAGAGTTTTGCACAGAGCAAAACTTAATCATAGTTAACATTTGGTTCAAGAATCATGAAAGATGGTTGTATAAATGGAAGAATCCTGGAGATCCTAGAAGGTATCAGACAGATTATATAATGATAAGACAGAGATTTAGGAACAAAGTTTTAAATTCTAAGACATTCCAGGGGCAGATGTGGACTCTGACCACAATCTATTGGTTATGAACTGTAGATTAAAACTGAAGAAACTGCAAAAAGGTGGGAATTTGAGGAGATGGGACCTGGATCAACAGACTAAAACTGAGGTTGTACAGAGTTTCAGGGAGAGCATAAGAGAACTATTGACACGAATGGAGGAAAGAAGTACGGTAGAAGAAGAATGGGCAGCTCTGAGGGATGAAGTAGTGAAGGCAGCAGAGGATCAAGTAGGTAAAAAGACGAGGGCTAGTAGGAATCCTTGGGTAACAAAAGAAGTATTGAATTTAATTGATGAAAGGAGGAAATATAAAAATGCAGTAAATGAAGCAGGCAAAAAGGAATAAAAAAGGCACAAAAATAAGATCGACAGGAAGTGAAAAATGGCTAAGCAGGGTTGGCTAGATGACAAATGTAAGGATGTCGAGGCTTATCTCACTAGGGGTAAGATACATACTGGCTACAGGAAAATTAAACAGACCTTTGGAGAAAATAGAACCACTTATATGAATATCAAGAGCTCAGATGGAATCCCAGTTCTAAGCAAAAAAGGGAAAGCAGAAAGGTGGAAGGAGTATGTAGATGGTCTATACAAGGGTGATGTACTTGAGGACAATATTATGGAAATGGAAGAGGATGTAGATGAAGATGAAATGGAAGCTACGATACTGTGTGAAGAGTTTGACAGAGCACTGAAAGACCAGAGCAGAAACAAGGCCCTGGGAGTAGACAAAATTCCATTAGAACTACTGACGGCCTTGGGAGAGCCAGTCCTGACATAACTCGACCATCTGGTGAGCAAGATGTATGTGACATGCGAAATAACCTTAGACTTCAAGGAGAATATAATAATTCCAATCCCAAAGAAAGCAGGTGTTGACAGATGTAAAAATTACCGAACTATCAATTTAATAAGTCACAGCTGCAAAATACTAACACGAATTCTTTACAGGCGAATGGAAAAACTGGTAGAAGCTGACCTCGGAGAAGATCATTTTGGATTCCATAGGAATATTGGAACACGTGAGGCAATGCTCACCTTAAGACTTATCTTTGAGGAAAGATTAAGGAAAGGCAAACCTACGTTTCTAGCATTTGTAGACTTAGAGACAGCTTTTGACAATGTTGACTGGATTACCCTCTTTCAAATTCTAAAGAAGGCAGGGGTAAAACACAGGGAGCGAAAGGCTATTTACAATTTGTGCAGAAACCAGATGGCAGTTATTAGAGTCGAGGGGCATGAAAGGGAAGCAGTGGTTGGGAAGGGAGTGAGACAGGGTTGTAGCCTCTCCCCGATGTTATTCAATCTGTATATTGAGTAAGCAATAAAGGAAACAAAAGAAAAATTCTGAGTAGGTATTAAAATCCATGGAGAAGAAACAAAAACTTTGAGGTTCGCCGATGACATTGTAATTCTATCAGAGACAGCAAAGGACTTGGAAGAACAGTTGAACGGAATGGACAGTGTCTTCAAAGGAGGATATAAGATGAACATCAACAAAAGCAAAACGAGGATAATGGAATGTAGTCGAATTAAGTCGGTTGATGCTGCGGAAATTAGATGAGTTTTGCTATTTGAGGAGCAAAATGACTGATGATGGTCGAATCAGAGAAGATATCAAATGTAGACTGGCAATGGCAAGGAAAGCGCTTATGAAAAAGAGAAATTTGTTGACATCGAGTATAGATTTAAGTGTCAGGAAGTCGTTTCTGAAAGTATTTGTATGGAGTGTAGCCATGTATGGAAGTGACACATGGACGATAAATAGTTTGGACAAGAAGAGAATAGAAGCTTTCGAAATGTGGTGCTACAGAAGAATGCTGAAGATTAGATGGGTAGATCACATAACTAATGATGAAGTATTGAATAGAATTGAGGAGAAGAGAAGTTTGCGGCGCAACTTGACAAAAAGAAGGGACCAGTTAGTAGGACATGATCTGAGGCATCAAGGCATTACAAATTTAGCATTGGAGGGCAGCGTGGAAGGTAAAAATCGTAGAGGGAGACCAAGAGATGAATACACGAAGCAGATTGAGAAGGTTGTAGGTTGTAGTAAGTACTGGGAGATGAAGAAGCTTGCACAGGTTAGAGTAGCATGGAGAGCTGGATCAAACCAGTCTCAGGACTGAAGACCACAACAACAACATCCTATATACAAATTTATCATCTGAGGAAACAATAGAGATAATTTCTAAAAACATAGAATATATCAAAAGTTTTCGATTTCTAAAATATCAGAAGTCGTTTTTATGTTATAACTAATATTGCCACATAATTACTTTACTTTTAAGTAAAAGTTTACCAGAAGTAAGATTTCTTGGCAATTATATGTCACAATAGTTAAATTAATTTTTTAATGGAAGTAATACTGGAAATATGATAAGAGTACGGTGCCACTCTATGGTAGCTCAAAAGAGGAGACAACTTCAATTATTCAATTCCTTTTTCAAAAATGTAAAATTCACAGTAAAAGTTAAAAGCATAAATATCCTGGATCTGAGGATCATCAGCCTTCAACAAAAACATAAGTTCAGCACTTATAGGAAACACATAAATCCAGACATAGCAATACACAACTTATCATGCCATCCTGCCAAACAGAAACATGTAGCATCTGCGGCCGTTCTGCACAGCATGCTCACTTAACTTAGAAGTAAACAGAACTTAAGGTAGAATTGGATGCAATAAAAAGTATTGACTTAAACAATGGGTACACATCCTAAACAATTGATAATTTCTACACACAAAAACACTAAATTGGACAACGAATTGCCACACTAAGAACGAAAAGAAAATAATAATATTCTATATATAGGCCCTGTTTCACAAAAAATCCATAATCAATTAAAAGAAGCAAATATAACAATTTTAGTCTCCACTAACAATACGTTAGGACAGTTAGCAATGCTTAAGAAAACATACCCTAAAATTCAAGAACTGTGAACCCACAATCTTGAAACAAATGGAAAGATACTTCCATAAAACAATAAAGCCTGCATCCATGTTAAACAAATAGGCAGACTTAGCTAGTCATAGTTATTTTAGTAACTTTAAGGCCTTAGTTTAAATTTATTTCCTGATATATGTAAATTATTTACAAGTCTGTTATTTGACACGATATAATAAACTTCATCATTGGTCTCCTTGTACTAAACTGCATCTGTGAAGTGTCCTGAAATTTATAAGCAAGTGTGTGCCTTGAGTGACGTGAATGTGCCTACAAAATCAATAAATGAACGTCTGCTGTCACTAAACGTTAAACGTTAAACGTTAAAAATTTTGTTTCTGGATCGTTCAGTATACATATATACATTAATAAAACTGACAAACTGCAGAAACGGATTCCTGACTAGAAATGGAGGGAGAAAGGTTATATGAGCCGGTGTGTATGCAACAACAGATCATCCTGGAAAACAGTACAGGGCTGCATCGCATCCACGTCACAACAGATTCTCAAAGTGGACTCCATGGGATTGCAGGTAATAGGCATGGTAGCAGTTGTCATTCAGGATACTCATAATAGTTCTTTGGCTTGCACCATGTTGGTGGGACACTTGCCTGGAGCTTGTACTTCAGTTTGACTCAATATCCTGTAGAATATGATCCTCCAAATCTGGTGCATGCACAGCCTGCCGCCTTCCTGAACGATCATCTGTCTGAAGTGACCCAAAGAGGGCTTCGAAGGTTGTGTGATGGGGCTGGTGTCTGTGAGGGTACTTGTTTTAGTATAGCTGTGCTGGCTCTCGGCCATTTCCATCTGCTTGGTCGCACACAAGTACTATCTCGGCTTGTTCCTGACATGAATACTGGACCATTCTGCAGCTTACAGTACGCTTCGTCAGTCACACAGCCTGCAACACACAGCACATTGCCAGAGGAACTGTCATTTGTTAGTGCCATCTCCTGTGGCAACGATGCATTTCCAGACACACCTTCATAGGAACTTTTTTTCTCCGTTTCCATTCAGAAACCCGTCCCTGCAGTTTGTCAGTTTTATTAGTGTTCGCGCTATGTTTTTCACTGTCTCGCACCTTATTTTCTGTCAACTGTTTCATAAATAATAAAACCTAACTTCTAACCTTCTCACTGAATAGAGGAAGCAAATAGTATATTAAATTTTTTTGCACCTGATGCCCTACGTAATTCAACTAAGCACGAAAAATTAGTGATTGAAGATGTTATTATTCATACTCCTTGTATATTGAACACAGTCACGTTAACAACTGCAAAATATGGCTAAAACCAGTACTTCATTTTGTACATTTATATCAACCTATTTATTTATGTGTAGTGTGGTTTTCACATAGAAATCAGGAACCAGATTAAGTCTTTAAGCATTGGTTTACGAAGTCCTTAATGGACTCACAAATCAAAAATACTAAAGGTACAATAAGCCCAGAGATCTGACCGAAAACCGATAGCTTAAGGTGAACACTATCTTCAGACTTCTTAGTGTACATTAATACATGTGTATCCTCTTCGCCTTTGTGTCTGCTTGAACTCGGCTGGGAACATGTTAAATGAGGTGTGTGAGTATCTATGTAATGACTGCAGCCCATTCTTCCTCAAGAGCCTAAACCAAGCAAGGTAGTGATGTTGTACACTGATTGTAAGGTAAGTTGACATTCTAACTCATGCCAAAAGTGTTCCATTGGGTTAAGGTCAAGACTCCGCAAAGTCCTGTCCGTTTCAGGAATCGTATTGTCCACGCATCACTGTTATACAGATGATGCATTGTCATTTAAGCAAAAGAAACAAACAAATAAAGAAACCGCAGACACAACATTGTAAAAAAATTCCCTCTTACTATTTTCTCTTAACAGACAGGCTTTCAAGCTGCATATTAGTCTACTAAATTGAACATTTTCTGCTTGCTATTTCTTCTCATTTATCTGGTGGATTCCTCGCTCGTTGTTTTGATACGTCCATCGGTATTCTGTATTGGCCATGTTTACTTTTTGCCATTCCAACACCTTTTATATTTCTAGATGAACTGACCAAAGAATTCTGGTGCTTGTCATGGTACTGCATTCCTTATAATATTTACGTTCATTTCACAAACACTTACTAACAGTGGACACTGCATTTCTTCAATGTGAAGAAGGCCGGAGCCAGAGAAACTGTTTTCTGCTTTCCAAATTCCTTTGCTAAAGTACTGCTCCGTTATTTATGACAAGTAGCGGCAGTGTAATTGAGGCATCTAATTGCCTCCAACGTGTATGTGTGTGTCTGATGTCCAGCAATGCTGACATAGTGCAGCGTGGTTAAGCAGTGGTGTAACGCTACTGTTTCTGTCAGCGAGGTCCCCGCGCAACGGGACGCAGCGAACGTGACTCACTGCAGAAGCGCTGTGGCTGCTGTGCTATGTTTCAGGACTTGGCTGGCCCCACAGCAGTGCTAGCTGTACATTTCACGTCTCAAGGCAGGTTGCCTTGACGTGGGGTCGAACTGCAGATCCTGTTCAGCATTCCAGATGGAGCCTCAAGTGTCATAGCCCCATGGTGGTAGTTCTGTAATACTAACGCAAGATGATTTCACTACAAAAGTGGTAGGTATTTATACATCCAAGAGCTGAGCTTGTTTGGCTTTGCTATGCCTTATTGCACTTACACCAAACACTCCCGTGGTTGCTGGTGTAGAAAGGCTATAGCACTCTTCCACTTACTTGCCTCTGTTTCAACTGTTTCCTCACCTTACCTGACTGGCTCGCCTCACAACTTGGGACAACTGTATTATGTTTTGTAAGGCCCAACATTTGTGCTCATCTGTGGCTGGCTCTGCTGTGACCTACTCCTTACTTAAGGCGTTTCTGACTGAATGGGGTCAGTGTGCTTCACTGACTGCCCTCACTCTTAACAAGACCTGTTCCCTCAGATCGTCTCAACTGGACTAACTTTAAACACTAGAATGACAGATCCTGGTGGCTGGCCCAACTGGCACCAGTCTGCTCTTTCAAGATCATTTTTACCATCAAGCTCCTTTAAACACCACTTATTCAAAGTCCCTTGGTTCTCTGCTCATCTTATTGTTAAAGTTTTCTCCACTGCCTCCCAGGCTCTGGGACCCAATCCGCTGGAATCTGAACGATGGCTGGATCTGAACTTTGTCTGGCGTTCCACTATTTTGTGCATGGAAAACAAGGGCTATGCTTAGCAGAGTAAGTGTCCTTGCTGTAGTTGGTTTGACAGTGATGAACATTGTTTCCTTCCAGTATTGATTCTCGCTGTACTGCATCAGTGTTTCCATGTAGATTCGGTGCTCCTGCTCACTAACAAGTTTGCCTATGGACTGTGCTAACTTGGGTCCCAAAGTCTAGTTTATCATATTCCGATTTGCGGCTAGTAACACTTCTGTGTTTTCCTTTGGCCCATACAATCGAGACTGCGAAATACTTTGTGGGGTATCCCCAAAAATGGGGGAGGCAAATGGAAAGTAGGTCCCATTATTTCACATGGCATCCCATTTACTAATAATCCACTGGCATCTGACTCTAAACTTTTTACTGTTGTGTGTTTCCCTAACGCGAAACAACTGGTTACAACTATTATTTTATCGAAGGTAGAGTACAACCAATGCGCCTCAACCTGCTGGAAGTAGAACCAGGTTTAATTACATCTTTCTTGCAATCCTTCTGCAGTTCTAAGCCAGCAGTAACTTCACTGCACAGGGATTCTGACTCTCTCTCACTGCCCTGTTTCAACAAACCGTAATGTCACTCCTGTAACACCTCTGTAACTCCACTGCTTTCATTTCCACGTGGCTGATCTTGTCTTGGCAACTATTAACAGCCTTTGTACCTTCGATAAATTTGCAGCATTTCCCACTTAATAGGATACATGATGACTACATTACATCGGTATCATGCCTGCTTCCCTACTACTGGAATGGAACCCGAAACATACACTATGTGATCAAATGTAACCGGACACCTGGCTGGAAATGATTTACTAGTCCGTTGCGCCCTACATCGGTAATGCTGGGATTCAGTATGGTGTTGGCCCACACTTAGCATTGATGACAACTTACACTCTCGCAGGCATACGTTCAGTCAGGTGCTGCAAGGTTTCTTGGGGAATGTCAGCCCATTCTTCACGGAGGCGGCACAGAGGGGAGGTAATGATGTCGATCGGTGAGGTCTGGCACGAAGATGGCGTTCCAAAACATCCCAAAGGTGTTCTGTAGTATTCAGGTCAGGACTCTGTGCAGGCCAGTCCATTACAGGGATTGTCGTGTAACCTCTCCGCCACAGGCTGTTCATTAGGAACAGATGCTCGATCGTGTTGAAAGACGCAGTCGCCATCCCCGAATTGCTCTTCAACAGTGGGAAGCAAGAATGTGCTTGAAACATCAATGTAGGCCTGTGCTCTGATAGTGCCGCGCAAAACAACAACGATTACAAGCCCCCTCCATGAATAACACGACCACACCATAACACCACCGCCTCCGAATTTTACTGTTGGCACTACACGCGCTGGCAGATGACATTCACCGGGCTTTCGCCGTACCCACACCCTGCCTTTGGATCGCCACATTGTGTACCGTGATTCCACACTCCACACAACGTTTTTCCACTGTTCAATCGTCCAGTGTTTACGCTACTTACACCAAGCAAGGCGTCGTTTGGCATTTACCGGCGTGGTATATGGCTTACGAACAGCCGCTCGACCATGAAATCTATGTTTTCTCACCTCCCGCCTTACTGTCATAGTAACTGCAGGGGATAGTGATGCAGTTTGGAATTCCTGAAAGCTTTAGCGCTGTACGTGTCCCTTTACGTGTCCACTTCACTACCACATCGGAAACAGCGGAGCTAGGAATGTTTAGGAGTGTGGAAATCTCGCGTACAGACGTATGACACAAGTGACACCCAACCACCTGACCACGTTCGAAGGTCGTGAGTTCCGAGGAGCGCCCCATTCTGCTCTCTCACATGTCTAATGACTACTGAGGTATCTGATATGGAGTACCTGGTAGTAAATGGGAGCACTATTCATCTAATATGAAAAATGTTTGTATTTAGGAGCGTCCAGATACTTTTAATCACATAGTGTACATCTTTATTCTATCGGTCCTTGCTCCTGCTGTGGCTGGATTATAATTAAAGGCTAAATTTATATGATTTTCTTCAACGATCAATGCTAACTATGGTTGTAGCTTTTATTGTACTTTCCGTGGACTCTACAGGTATTGTTTTAGTGAGGATTTCATTCCTAGCTGGCCTTTCACAGCTTCTGACGTAGCTTGCCATAGTCCTATCTTCGACCTTCCCACACACTGTTACTAAGGACTGTAACCACTTTTTTGCCACTATTTCCTTTTCTAGTATTTCTACTTCCGTCTGTAAGCTCTTAATGTTCTAGTTCACTGATTTTTTTGATAGCTCACCACTTCCCCAGTCAGTTGGCGTAGTAACCGACCATTGTTCAATATGTCTTTCTCACAACTTGCGATTTGTGCTATGTGACTCACTTGCTGCCTTCTTTCCATTCACCAACTGTATCATTACTTCCACTGTGTCAATCAACCTCCTGATGTCTTCTTTGTCCGCTGCCCCATACACAGTTTTAAAGGTCGACCTCCTTCTCGTACCTGATACAATCCACAGAACCTGCGTCATCACATCCCTCAACTTCTCGTAAGTGACATCTGTTCTCCTCAATACCCTGGTAACTCCTTTAAGTATTCCTTGAGTCTCTGCACCCTGTTGAAAATTATCGGAGGCTTCCTTTAGCCGTCTCAACTCACTCCGCATTTCCCAAGCGTTAAATACCATCCGTATCAGCCAGCGATGATTGCTGATCACCATATCTTCTTGCCTCACGAATAGCACTCTCTCTTATCAGATGCTGGTTCCACAATGCTTCCACTCCGATGACGACCAGTCGTCCAGTTATGACTTGCACCATCTTGTCTCTTGGCGTATTTTACATAAGGACACGGATACCTGTTACGGTAGCCCGATTATGACCACGTCACCTTGTATCCTAGGCAGATTTTACCTGAAGGTTGGGATACCTATTACAGTCCCCCTCCCCGCTGAGGTCCCCTGCTGGGCCACAGCAGCTCATTTCGCCTATACCAAACAGTATGCTACACCTACATGTAACATACAGAGGACATAACTCTATTTTTATCTCCTAGGTCTTCACCCATTTAGCTGAGCGGTCTAAGGTACTGCAGTCATAGACTGAGCAGCTGGTCCAGGCGGAGGTTCGAGTCCTCCCTCGGGCATGGGAGTGTGTGTTTGTCCTTAGGATAATTTAGTTTATGTAGTGTGTAAGCTTAGGGACTGATGACGTTCGCAGTTAAGTCTCATAAGATTTCACACACATTTGAACTTTTCTTTTTCTTCACCCATACAGACTTCCTATTGCCACTTCGCTTGCAACTTCTCGCTCGCTCCTCTGCACATTCTCCTCCATTCTCCTCTTCCGGTCTGGCCCTTCAATTCCTGGGATAACCATCAGACTTTCTCAAAAATGTTTCAGGCGTCCCTTGTGCACAGTCGTAGTTCTCGTCAGCAACTGAATCTTGACGTTCACTAATGACATAGTTTCCACAACATGACATGGCCATTGATACTTCGTAACAAATTTCTTCGACTTCCTCTTTAGAGTGTAAGAAATCGATAGCATTACGCATTGGTCACCCTTGTATTGCGGTATTCTTGCTGTACAGCTCACTGTCTCCACTTGCTTTTCCACTGAACGTGTATTCGCCTTAGGTAACCTGTTCCATGTTTCTCTTATTCGCATCGCAAAGCTTTAAATAATTCTCTCGTCTTCCCCTTCTTGATTTCGGCATGTCGAACGTCGACGGCAATATACTACCTCATATGACAACACTGTATGGCTGTACTTGTGTGCTGCTTCGAGTTGTACGTTGAGAGCTCATACCTTAAACAGGTATCCCAATTGCTATGGTGTGCGTCCACATAACGTCCTATGATCTTCTCTGTTCTTCTATGCACCCTCTCTATTCTCTCATTAGCTTGAGGACTCGTCCACAGTTTTCTGCACACATAAAAGCTTAACAATTGCTTGAACAAATCTGAAATAAAATTGGCTTCCTGTTCTGTTATTAATGTTTCATATGCTCTGAACTTCAGTATTCAACTGATCACTAGTCCTTGTGCTACCTTTTTATTTGGCATTGTGACCATTTCCACATGTTGTTGTTGCTGTGGTATTCAGTCCTGAGACTGGTTTGATGTAGCGCTCATTGCTACTCTATCCTGTGCAAGCTGCTTCATCTCCCAGTAAGTACTACATTTCCACATATGTTGATAAATTATCTGTGGTCGTGAGTATGTAGTTATTCCGCACAGGTGATTTGCTGAAAGGATCGAAAACATCAAACCCAAGAAATTCAGACGGTGTCAATGCTTTGGGTAATCTCTCCAATGGTACCCTCGTTTGACACAAATCCGCTCTCTGTGCTCTCTGTACACATTCACACGGAAACTACTTCACGTCAGTCTTCCTATTCTTCCACCAACACCTCTCCACTGCTTTCCAGTTGGAAGCTCTTCATACTCCACTACCTGCTAACACGCGATCGTGTATCTCTTGCAGTGGCGGATACAGAAAAACTTCAAGCAGGGGGCGCTCAAGATATCTTGAGCTACCTTTACCTTACATGCAAAGTTTAAGAATGTTTTATTTAAACATGTACAACGCAATCTTCAGATGTTTCTACTTTTCCTTTTCTTATTACATAACGATCTATTTTATTATATTGTTGCGGCGTAGATAAATTAGATGCCAATTATTCTCGAATGAATACTTTATTCACACTGAAATATGCAACACGAGTAGACTTAACACTAAAACACACACGGTCATACTCCTTGTATTTCTAATATAACTAAGCACAACACTGACCGAAGTCCGTGGTAATAGCCAATAATCCCAGTTGTTCACTTTTTATCACTTCCAAGTTATCGCGACGGTTATAGCATTCAAACTGACTGCTTGGCAGCGACTCTGCTTCCCTTATATATGTATCTCGGTCGTTTAGAGAACATTCGCTGCCAGAATGTTCGCTTCCAGACTTTCATTGAGTTTAAAGAAATACCTACTGTGAAAGCGACAAACCAATATGTACTTTACGACGTATAATATAAGGACGAGTTTCCAATGATGACGTCATCCGATAATTTAAATGTGTGTGAAACTTTTATTGTCGATTTCGTTCCTTTCTAATGCACTCTGTAGAGGGCCTATATAGCAACAATGCGTTTTTACGAATTGTAAGTAGGCTGTTTAGGTTCTTATATAAGTAACGCCACCGCCACCTAGCGCTCTGTATGAAAATCACGGGCTGTGCTGTGTGCAGTCTGTGGCTGGGTGGCATTGTTGGAATTTGCTATTGTAGTGTTGGGCAGTTGGCTGTTAACATCGCGTAGCGTTGCGCAGTTGGAGATGAGCCGCCAGCAGTGGTGGATGTGGGGAGACAGATGGAGGAATGAGAGCGGACGATCTGGACGTGTGCCCATTAGAAAGAGTAAATTTGTAATATTGGATACCATGGACTGATATATATATATATATATATATATATATATATATATATATATATATACACTCCTGGAAATGGAAAAAAGAACACATTGACACCGGTGTGTCAGACCCACCATACTTGCTCCGGACACTGCGAGAGGGCTGTACAAGCAATGATCACACGCACGGCACAGCGGACACACCAGGAACCGCGGTGTTGGCCGTCGAATGGCGCTAGCTGCGCAGCATTTGTGCACCGCCGCCGTCAGTGTCAGCCAGTTTGCCGTGGCATACGGAGCTCCATCGCAGTCTTTAACACTGGTAGCATGCCGCTACAGCGTGGACGTGAACCGTATGTGCAGTTGACGGACTTTGAGCGAGGGCGTATAGTGGGCATGCGGGAGGCCGGGTGGACGTACCGCCGAATTGCTCAACACGTGGGGCGTGAGGTCTCCACAGTACATCGATGTTGTCGCCAGTGGTCGGCGGAAGGTGCACGTGCCCGTCGACCTGGGACCGGACCGCAGCGACGCACGGATGCACGCCAAGACCGTAGGATCCTACGCAGTGCCGTAGGGGACCACACCGCCACTTCCCAGCAAATTAGGGACACTGTTGCTCCTGGGGTATCGGCGAGGACCATTCGCAACCGTCTCCATGAAGCTGGGCTACGGTCCCGCACACCGTTAGGCCGTCTTCCGCTCACACCCCAACATCGTGCAGCCCGCCTCCAGTGGTGTCGCGACAGGCGTGAATGGAGGGACGAATGGAGACGTGTCGTCTTCAGCGATGAGAGTCGCTTCTGCCTTGGTGCCAATGATGGTCGTATGCGTGTTTGGCGCCGTGCAGGTGAGCGCCACAATCAGGACTGCATACGACCGAGGCACACAGGGCCAACACCCGGCATCATGGTGTGGGGAGCGATCTCCTACACTGGCCATACACCACTGGTGATCGTCGAGGGGACACTGAATAGTGCACGGTACATCCAAACCGTCATCGAACCCATCGTTCTACCATTCCTAGACCGGCAAGGGAACTTGCTGTTCCAACAGGACAATGCACGTCCGCATGTATTCCGTGCCACCCAACGTGCTCTAGATGGTGTAAGTCAACTACCCTGGCCAGCAAGATCTCCGGATCTGTCCCCCATTGAGCATGTTTGGGACTGGATGAAGCATCGTCTCACGCGGTCTGCACGTCCAGCACGAACGCTGGTCCAACTGAGGCGCCATGTGGAAATGGCATGGCAAGCCGTTCCACAGGACTACATCCAGCATGTCTACGATCGTCTCCATGGGAGAATAGCAGCCTGCATTGCTGCGAAAGGTGGATATACACTGTACTAGTGCCGACATTGTGCATGCTCTGTTGCCTGCGTCTATGTGCCTGTGGTTCTGTCAGTGTGATCATGTGATGTATCTGACCCCAGGAATGTGTCAATAAAGTTTCCCCTTCCTGGGACAATGAATTCACGGTGTTCTTATTTCAATTTCCAGGAGTGTATATCACTTTTGAACACTATTAAGGTAAATACATTGTTTGTTCTCTATCAAAATCTTTCAATTGCTAACTATGCCTATCAGTAGTTAGTGTCTTCAGTAGTTTGAATCTTTTATTTAGCTGGCGGTAGTGGCGTTCGGTGTATTGTAGTAGTTTGAGTAACGAAGATTTTGTGAAAGGTATAGGTTATTGTTAGTCAGGGCCATTCTTTTGTAGGGATTATTAAAAGTCAGATTGCGTTGCGCTAAAAAATATTGTGTGTCAGTTTAGTGTTGATCAGAATAAGTAAAGAGAGTAATGTCTGAGTACGTTCAGTTTTGCTCATCTGTTTGAAAAGCAAATAATGTAAGAGGTTTATCAGCACAGTCATTCATTAATTTTTCTAAGGGGACGTTTCAGAATCTTCTGGAAAGTCACTATTACTGGAGATATACACATCAGTAGTTTCGCATACCTAACTCGTATTACGAGTTAGGTATGGGAAACTATTGTTGCGATATTAGTAAAAATATTGTTACGAGTCTCGCGCCACCAAGATGGCCTTGAGACGCCTTATCGGCGGGGTCAAAGGTCATGCGCTCAGAGAGCTGACGTGTCATGCTGTTACCAACTCTATGCCGACAGATTCGAGATGTACGCTCCCCAGTTCTCAGCTACGCTACAGATCACTTTATTTATGAAAATATAGGGTACAGTCACCAACAAACTTTACATATTCACAACATCCTTTCCCTTTAATCCAAATAAATACAGTTTCATTAACAGATATTTTACGTCTACTACGTGTATGAAGGGAAAAAGGTGAGGGAGAATTATATACAGATTTGCCAAAATCTTTATTTGCAATTTCACAAACATGGTAGGTACGGTAGGCGATGATATCTCTGTCCACGAAACTCTCCAATCCTGATACATTAGGTACACCAGCACCACCTCGTACAACAGCGACGGTCAACCAGCCATTCCCGTGTGAAAACGTGTCGTTCAGATCAATACTAAAATTGAGTCTGCAACCACAAAACACTGCAGGTCCGTCCAGTAAGGAGTGTGCTGCGACAGATTTGATGGTGTTCTTTTTCTTGTCGGCGGCAGATGTTGTCATTTCGATATCTTCAATACTTACGAGTCTCGTAACAATATTTTTGCTGAGAAATTACACATTACGGTTATTAACACTTCACAATCAACTGATCACTCTCACTCTTCACTAATCTTCACACTTTCACTTGCTACAAATAGACGTTTTTACTTATTCATTCCTCAGTTTTAATATTTCTGCATCTGAATGTAAACTAGCTTCCTAGTTGGCGAGTAAGCCGTAGTTATAACGCTATGTATCGAAAGCTCTCTGTACAAAAAAACAGTAGAATATTCGCGACTTTTCTCGAACAAATGCCAGATAGAATAACGTAACGAGAACACCAGAATAGCCCCAACTTTTCTCTTAAGTATGTGTTAGCTATCTATGTGCCAGACTGAAACGTACACTATGTGATCAAAAGTATCCGGACACCCCCAAAACCATACATATTAGGTGCATTGTGCTGCTACCTAATGCCAGTAGTCATTAGACATCGTGAGAGGGTAGAATGGGACGCTCCGCGAAACTCACGTACTTCGAACGTAATCAGGCGATTGGGTTTCACATGTCACACGCCTGTACGCGAGATTTCCGCACTCCTAAACATTCCTAGGTCCACTTTTTCCGATTTGATAGTGAAGTGGAAACGTGAAGGGACGCGTACAGTGCAAAAGCGTACAGGCCGACCTCGTCTGTTGACTGACAGAGACGGCCGACAGTTGAAGAGGGTCGTAATGTGTAATAGGCAGACGTCTATCCAGACCATAATCAGGAATTTCAAACTGCATCAAGGTGCACTTCAGTTACTATGACGACAAGGCGGTAGGTGAGAAAACATGGATTTCATGGTCGAGCGGCTGCTCATAAGCTATACATCACGCTAGTAAATGCCAAACGACTCCTCACTTGGTGTAAGGAGCATAAACATTGGACGATTGAACAGTGGAAAAACGTTTTGTGGAGTGACGAATCACGGTACACAACGTGGCGATCGATGGCAGGATGTTGGTATGGTGAATGTCCAGTGGAAATCATCTGCCAGCGTGTGTAGTGCCAATAGTATAATTCGGAGGCAGTGGTGTTGTGGTGTGCTGGTTTTACTCATGGAGAGGGGCTTGCACCCCTTGTTGTTCTGCGTGGCACTATCACAGCACAGGTCTACATTCATGTTTTAAGCATCTTCTTGCTTCCCACTATTGAAGAGCAATTCGGGGATGGCGACTGCATCTTTCAACACGATCGAGCACCTGTTCATAATGCACGGCCTGTGGCGGAGTGGTTACACCACAATAACATCTCTGTAATGGATTACCCTGCACAGAGTCCTTACACGAATCCTATATAACACCTTTGAGGTGTTTTGGATAGTCGACTTCGCGGCAGGCCTCAGCAACCGACATCGATACCTCTCCTCAGTGCTGCACTCCGTGAAGAATGGTCTGTCCCGAAGAAACGTTGCAGCACCTGATTGCTCGTATGCCTGCGAGAGTGGAAGCTGTCATCAAGGCTAAGGGTGCGCCAACACCATATTGAATTCCATCATTACCGATGGAGGGGCCACGAACTTATAAGTTATGTTCCGGATACTTTTGATCACATAGTGTATAAAATACCATCACGCGGACGCGCATGCTACATAGGAAAGTACAACTATTCGACAACTCGACTCAGTCGATGAAAGAAACGAATGAATAGCGCACAGGCCGACTGGCGGTTGCGGTCGGCCATGTAAGGGAGGGGGGGGGGTTGAGGGGGGGGGGGTGCCTTGCGAGCCCCCCACATGTATCCACCACTAAACTTAACCGCAGCTCATTTTAATCTGTTTCCGAAATATAAAGAACTCTTTCTAGGACTTCCCTTTTATTCTCCTTGGGAGACAGGTGTTCGTCGCCAGGAGGACTATGTTGAGAAATGAATACGTAAACATGGGTAACAAAAGAAATGCTTCAATTGACCGATGAAATGAGGAAGTACAAAAATGTTCCGGGATACTCAGGAACAGAGAAATACATGACGCTGAGGAATGAACTAAATAGGAAGTGTAGGGACGCTAAGACGAAATGGCTGCAGGAAGGACAGACTGTCGGAAGAACAGACTGAGCATACAGGAAAGTCAAAACAACCTTCGGTGACATTAAAAGCAAGTGTGGTAACATCAAGCGATCGTGTGACACCCAACTCGCTTTATCTGTTCATGAGACCCAGAAAATATTAGATACAGGCTCCCAGGTAGATGCCATTTTCCTTGACTTCCGGAAGGCGTTCGATACAGTTCCGCACTGTCGCCTGATAAACAAAGTAAGAGCCTACGGAATATCAGACCAGCTGTGTGGCTGGATTGAAGAGTTTTTAGCAAACAGAACACAGCATGTTGTTCTCAATGGAGAGACGTCTACAGACGTTTAAATAACCTCTGGCGTGTCATAGGGGAGTGTTATGGGACCATTGCTTTTCACAATATATATAAATGACCTAGTAGATTGTGTCGGAAGTTCCATGCGGCTTTTCGCGGATGATGCTGTAGTATACAGTGGAGTTGCAGCATTAGAAAATTGTAGCGAAATGCAGCAAGATCTGCAGCGGATAGGCACTTGGTGCAAGGAGCGGCAACTGACCCTTAACATAGACAAATGTAATGTATTGCGAATACATAGAAAGAAGGATCCTTTATTGTATGAATACACGATAGCGGAACAAACACTGGTAGCAGTTACTTCTGTAAAATATCTGGGAGTATGCGTACAGAACGATTTGAAGTGGAATGATCATATAAAATTAATTGTTGGTAAGGTGGGTGCCAGGCTGAGATTCATTGGGAGAGTCCTTAGAAACTGTAGTCCATCAACAAAGGAGGTAGCTTACAAAACACTAGTTCGACCTTTACTTGAGTATTGCTCATCAGTGTGGGATCCGTACGAGGTCGTGTTGACAGAGGAGATGGAGAAAATCCAAAGAAGAGCGGCGCGTTTCGTCACATGGTTATTTGGTATGCGTGATAGCGTTACGGAGATGTTTAGCAAACTCAAGTGACAGACTCTGCAAGAGAGGCGCTCTGCATCGCGGTGTAGCTTGCTGTCCTGGTTTCGAGAGGGTGCGTTTCTGGATGAGGTATCGAATATATTGCTTCCCCCTTCTTATACCTCCCGAGGAGATCACGAATGTAAAATTAGAGAGATTCGAGCGCGCCCGGAGACTTTCCGGCAGTCGTTCTTCCCGCGAACCGTACGCAACTGGAACAGGAAAGGGAGGTAATGACAGTGGCACGTAAGGTGCCCTCCGCCACACAGCATTGGGTGGCTTGCGGAGTATAAATGTAGATGTAGATGTAAGAGTGCAACGAGAATTCCACTGCCAAATGCAGAGGAGAGAGCAGATAGGTGGAAAGAATATATTGAAAGCCTCTATGAGGGGGGAGAGTTGTATGATGTGACAGAAGAAGAAACAGGAGTCGATTCAGGAGAGATAGGCCACCCAGTATTAGATTTTAAAAGAGCTTTGGAGGAGGAGATCAAATAAGCCACAAGGGATAGATAATAATCCATCAGAATTTCTAAAATCTATGGGGGATGCAGTAACAAAACGACTATTCACGTTGGTGTGTAGAAGTATGAGTCTGGCTTAACAGCGCATGCATCCAAGTTCCTTACAATAATAATACACAGAAGAATGGAAAAGAAAATTGGGTATGCCCTAGATAGCGATGAATTTGGCTTTAGGAAAGGTAAAGGCACGAGAGAGGTAATTCTGACTTTGCGGTTAATATTGGAAGCAAGAATAAAGGAAAAGCAAGACACGTTCATTGGATTTGTCGACCTGGAAAAAGCGTTCGACAATGTAAAATGGTGCGAGATGTTCGAAATTCTGGAAAAAGTATGGGTACATTATGTACAACAGCGAAGAAGGAATAACAGCAGTGGACGACCAAGGACAAAGTGCTCGTATTAAAAAGGGTGTAAGACAAGGATGTAGCCTTTCTCCCCTACTGTTCAATCTGTACGTCGAGGAAGTAATGATAGAAAGAAAAGAAAGGTTCGGGAGTGGAATTAAAATCCAACGTGAATGGACATCAATGATACGATTTACTGATGACGTTACTATCCTGAGTGAAAGTGAAGAAGAATAATATTACCTGCTGAACGGAATGAACAGTTTAATGAGTACGGAGTTTGGACTGAGAGTAAATCGAAGAAAGACGAAGGTAATGAGAATTAGTAGAAATGAGAACAGCGAGAAACTTGATATCAGGACTGATGGTCACGAAGTAGATGAAGGAATTTTGCTACCTAGGCATTAAAATAACCAATGACGGACGGAGCAAGGAGGACGTCAAAAGCAGCCTGGCAATGGCAAAAAGGGCATTCCTGCCCAAGAGAAGTCCACTGATATCAAATATTGGTCTCAGTTTGAGGATGATATTTCTGAGAATGTACGTCAGGAGTACAGCATTGTATGATAGTGAAACATGCACTGTGGGAAAATCGGAACAGAAGACAATCGAAGCATTTGAGATGTGGTGCTACAGAGGAATGTTGAAAATTAGGTGGACTGACAAGGTAAGGAATGAAGAAGTTCTGCGCAGAATCGAAGGGGAAAGGAAAACACTGATAAGGAGAAGGGATAGGATGACAGGACATTTGTTAAGACACGCGGGAATGACTTCCATGGCACTAGAGGAAGTCAGAGGGCAAAAACTGTAGACAGATATTGGAATACATCAAGCAAATAATTGAGGACGTAGGTTGGTAGGTTGCTACTGCTACTCTGAGAGGTTAGCACAGGAGAGGATTTCGTGGCGGGCCGCATCAAACCAGTCAGAAGACTGATGACAAAAAAAAAAAAAAAAAAAATGTCGAATGTCAGTATCGTTTGTTTTATTTGAAAAGGTTTAAGAGTTTTCACATAAGAAAATCGGAGGCATTACTTTTCAGCACGATCTCATAGTTTTCGCTCAAACTATGCAAATATAAAGCATGGGAATATTAAAGCACAAACATTTTTCCATACACAAAATTCAGACTGAAAATTTCACTTATACTGAAACTTTCCTTCAATAAACACAAATGGCTTGGGAGGAGACAGACATAAACTACTGATTCATAACATTTTTCCGACTGTCCACAACGACATTGAGTGCCACCGGCCTGCGTTGTGGGTACGTGAGGCGGTAACTAAGGTATCAGGTGAAGAATATTAAAGTACAGCTGCTCACGGAGATCCAACCTGGAGTGTTATTATCGTATGGCAGAGAAACTTTCTAGACATGCTAAAGTGTTAATGCAGAACCGATGTACGTTGGAAAAAATTGTTTACAACTTAGACCACGAGGTCCAAATCTGGCGCAGTGAATGCAAGAAAGACGTAAAGAAATGTTTCCATATATAATGGATTACGAACGGGACGTGGGATGAAGCCTAAAAAGTAAGAAAGGCATAAGTTGATTTTATAACTAACCGCCGCTTACACAATTTTTTTAGTACGAGCACACGAGAGGTCAACGAGATGCAGCACCCGTAAAGTGAAGCGATGAACATTTGCTCGCAACAGTTTCTGCGAAATCTGAGCAACGTTTCATAGAGTGAAATCAGGTAGAGATTCAACATATCCCTTGTCTTCTATATATACCCACAGCCAAAAGTGACAGGGATTCAGATCAGGTGATGTCGCAGGCCGTGCATCTGGAAAAGTTCTGAAGGTAACACATTCTTTGAGGGTTGGATTGAGCAGATCTTTCATTGGACTAGCGACTTGAGGTGTTGCCCATCTTGCATAAAAACAGCGGGAATCACATGCTGTACGAGGGGGTGTCGATTATATGTAGACGTCACGATACGCATGACAGGCTCTGTGGGTGTACCCTCTTCAAAGAAAGAGGGATCGAGAATAATGGTGCTTGTGACTCCACAACAAACAGTCAGACACAGCGAGTGCAGTGGCCCTTCGTGCACAAACCGCGGTTTAACGGTACCCCAAACACGGTAATTCTGTGTATTCACTGAAGCCTGTAATGTAAACACATTGAAGCGCCAAAGAAACTGGTATAGGCATGTGTATTCAAATACAGAGATAAGTAAACGGGTAGAATACGACGTTGCAGTCTTCAACGCCTATGTAAGACAACAAGTGTCTGGCGCAGTTATTACATCGGTTACTGCTGCTACAATGGCAGGTTATCAAGATTTAAGGGAGTCTGAACGTGGTGCTATGGTCGACTCACGAGCGATGGGACATAGCATCTCCGAGGAAGCGATAAAAATGGGGATTTTCCCGTACGACCATTTCACGAGTGCACCATGAACATCAGTAATACGCTAAAACATCAGATCTCCGACATCGCTGGGGCTGGAAAAAGATCCTGCAAGAACGGGACCAACGACGACTGAAGAGAATCGTTCAACGTGAAAGAAGTGCAACCTTTCCGAAAATTGCTGCAGATTTCAGTGCTGGGCCATCAACTAAACATCATCGATATAGGCTTCCGGAGCCGAAAGCCCACTCATGTACCCTTGATGACTGCACGACACCAAGCTTTGCGCCTCGTCTCTGTCTTGTACGGTGTCATTGTAAAACAGACCGCGTAATTCCATATTGATGAACACGGGATAGACAATTCTCGGTAGACTGCACGAGCAGCAGCACTACTAGTGATGCATGGTCAGTTACAGCAACAGCAGCCTCTTCGATTACTTCCACCGGAACATGAAACGAACGCCTTTTTCTTCCAGTTGCCACACCAATCTCGGCCTTTTCTTTCGAATTTCATTATTATTTTCTTTAAACCTTGTAATGACATCGGACCTCTCCTCAGACCTTCCAGTGGACGAAACCGTCTCAGTGCAGCACTATGATTGCTGCCGTTCCCATGAAACTGTTTCACTAGCAGCGTACCATCTCTCTTCTCTGTCACCGTACTTTTTCTGCCACCTTATGGTTTGTCAAATATCATCGTAGACGTCATACGTCGTACGGACTGCAAACAGCGTGCAGTTCCAGATTGTCACTTGGGGACCAAAATAGGAACTATTTTCTTACAGCGTAAATCATTTCCGCGTTAATGCATTAGCATATCTACCAATTTTCGCTGCCACATGATAGTCATAGACCACATTGGACCTCTGTGAGTAGCTAGTACACGGATAATAATCGCAAGCAATAAAGAAATTACTGTCAAAATTCCGAGAGTGCCGACCAATACATTGCTTCGCCCTACACACATTTCACCCAGAAATGTACAATAAACGATAGAAGTACAGGGTTCCGAGCTAACAAGGAAGTTTTCCTACACTTCGTTCTTCCCTTATACTATTTGCAAAAAAAAAAAAAAAAAAAAAAAAAAGGTTGAAATGGCTCTGAGCACTATGGGACTTAACAGCTATGGTCATCAGTCCCCTAGAACTTAGAACTACTTAAACCTCACTAACCTAAGGACATCACACAACACCCAGTCATCACGAGGTAGAGAAAATCCCTGACCCCGGCGGAAATCGAACCAGGGAACCCGGGCGCGGGAAGCGAGAACGCTACCGCACGACCACGAGCTGCGGACCCGCTATTTGCAGCTGTAACAAGAAAGGAGGAAGTGGAAGTTTTTCTAATGTCCCGTCTGCTATAAACTATATGGTAGATTACAGACTACAATGTAGCAGTAGATGTACATAAACCGAAACATATTATAAAACTGGTTATCTGTATATATATATATATATTTGTGTTGTACTTGATCGATTTGACCCAAACTTGGTACGCACTCCACTTACTGCCTGGAAAAAGCGCTGGGGTAAGAACCACCCACCTACTGAAGGAAGTGGGGTGATGGGTAGAGAAGGAAGGGAAACGGGAACTGACACATAGGGGGAAGGAGGAGAGTGACACAGATATCGGAGAGTAGAAGATGGACAGAGCCTAGGGAGCAAGAAGAGATCAGTATTTAACGTCCCATCGACAACGAGGTCATTAAAGATTGAATACAAGTTCGGATTAGGGAAGGAAAGCAGCCATGCCCTTTCGAAAGAAATTAAGCGATACAGGGAAATCATAGAAAACCTGGATCAGGGTCGCCAGACGTGGGTTTGAACCGACGTCCTGCCGAGCGCGAGTCCAGTGGGCTAACCACTGCTTTGCCTCGGTCGGTGACAGGTACAAGGGGAACAAGGAGATGGACTAACAGAAAATTCTACAAAATACATACCTGGGCAGTGCCAAGTAGTCAGTAAATAAAACGATTTATGGAATACTCGGAACAATACAAAATATTACAGCAGCATTATGATGTAAGAGCAAACTATACCCGATCTTGAGCACAAACTGCCACTACTTTTATTTGTGAGATTATTGGTCTATATATTACCATGTTGGCTCGAATATGAGCTGCACATTTTCACCAAACCACAGCTACTAAAAATTATGTTACGGATAGATAGGCCCCGCCCTACGAATGACGGCATATAAGGAACTTCAACTGTAGTAGAAAATTCGTGGTAGATTAAGAGTGCCTACACTTTTTCGATGGTACTCAGCTACAGTCATACTGAATTATTTGAAATATTACACCACCATTTGACTGTATATTACTGTATTTTTCTTCTGCGGAATCTAGATTTTGACTTTCACGCCATTATCGAGTACAATGTTCTTAGACCATTAACATCCTGCCGTTGTAACTGAAGTTAAAATCTTGTGGGTTATTAGGCCGCGTCATATTTCTTCTGAAATGATCGACGTTTCGACCCCTCTTCTGGGATCTTCCTCAGGATCTTCCGGTGTCCACTACTGCTAGAACACTGTCAGAGACGAGTGTCGCGTCCTCTTACAAATGAAAGTTTTCCCGCGTTCGTGCTGGAGAAATGGTAGTATTGGTTAAAATTGTTATGGCTACCATTGGTGAGCCATAGTCATAGGCTAATATACCCGATTTGATGCAGAAGAATGGGCGTTGTTGGTCAATCTCCTGTAATTACTATTTATCTACTAAACTGAGACATCTAGTTGGTAAAACAAATTCTTTTGTCAAAGATTCGGAATACTTTTTTAGAAATTATACGCACACTGAAGATATCTGCAGGTGACATTCTTGTTAGCTTCGATGTGACATCGTTACTTACTAACGTCCCAGTATCAACTACGATGGAGGTCATAAGGGAGAGTCATGCTCCAGATGTTTGTGACTTTATTGAATTATGTCTTCGTTCGAGATACTGTAAATACAATCTTGAATTCTATGAACAGGCTGACGGCCTTGCTATGGGCTCACCCATTTCGCCAGTTGCAGCTGGCGTTTTTATGGAATATTTTGAGCAACAGGCATTAATTAGTGCTCCTTTGAAGCCTTCTGGCTGGCTCCGCCATGTGGACGTTACATTTGTTGTATGGCCACACAGCGAAGAAGAATTTCAAAAAATGTTCAAATGGCTCTAAGTACTATGGGACTCAACATCTGAGGTCATCAGTCCCCTAAACGTAGAACTGCTTAAACCTAACTAACCTAAGGACATCACAGACATCAATGTTCGAGCAGGATTCGAACCTGCGACCGTAGCAGCCGCGTGGTTCCGGACTGAAGCGCCTAGAACCTCGAAGAATTTCATGTGTTCCAGAATTTCTTAAATGGAATTCACCCCAAAATCAAATTTACCTTTGAGGTTGAGAGTGAGTCGGTCTCCCGTTCCTAGATGTGTTGGTATACAGAAGATCTGGTAACTCTCTAGGTCACAGGTTTTAGATGTCACTTCGCACCACCATCTTTCAGAAGCAGGCAGCACTCAACACTCTGTCTTGACGTGCCTTCCGGGTCAGTGATGACAACTTGCAATCGGTGTCGAATTTTTTAAAGAGGACATTGAAGGCGAATGGCTATGATAGTTATTCAAGCGAAAGGGCTTTTAGGCGGAATATCAATAACGCTAGTAAGAATCACGAGGAACCACATTCTCACTCCGTTGGTTTACCGTTCGTTTTTGGGATCATTGACCGCATAAGCAGAATTCTAAAGAAAAATGGTGCTCAGACATTTTTCTTTAGTCGAAATAAAATAAAAGATTTTTTTTCCGACAGAAAACGGATTCACCTGATTGCCTCCACAATCCAGGTGTCTATCAAGTGACATGTGGCTGCGGCATAGTGTATATAGGCGAAACGGGAAGAACTGTTAACGCATTAAGGAACACGAACGGCACATGAGGCTAAAGCAAAGTGCAAAATTGGCAGTAGCGGTACATCATGAGAGCTGTGACTCTGACATCGATTTTCATAACGTACGCGTGCTGCCCAAGGAAACAAATTTTTATGGGAAAAAGGTTCGAGAAGCCGATGAAATTTCCAAGAATGCATCTAATTTCAATAGATAGGACGGCTATAGGTTTCCAGCATTGTGGCTCCCCTCCACCAAGGAAGTGAATACGTGGCCGCCGTGTGCGAGCGACATAAACAACGCGCTGCAAGTCGCCTCAGCGGACAATTATATTTTGGATAAACATGCCCCCTCTCTAGCTCTGTCCGTTTCGAATCTAGCCAACTATGACGACCAACCAATAGCGGTAGGAAGAATTTCAACCAATAACTCTTCTCCAGCATAAGTGCGGCATAGTGCTTTTCTATCCAATGACAAAAGGCCTCCAATAGTATTCACAGGAGATTAGCCAACAACGCCACTTCTTCTGCATCAGAGCTGGAATATTAGTCTGTGACTATGGCCCACCAATGGTAGCCATAAGAATTTTAACCAATACTACCACTTCTCCAGCTCGAACGCAAAAAAAAAAACCTTTATAAGAGGAAGCGACACTCGTCTCTGACAGTGTTCTAGCAGTAGTGGACATCGGAAGAGCCTGAGGAAGATCCCAGCAGAGGGGTCGAAACGTCGATCATTTTTGAAGAAATATGACGCAGCCTAGTAACCCAGGTGATTTTAACTTCACACAGTTCAGTATATTTTCGTAATATTGATATAATCGGTGCAACATTAACGTCTTCTACGAAAGTAGCACATCGTACCATTTATAACAATATTAAGCAAATGTGTTGAACTGTGTATTTGTCATTCTGCACATTACAGAGCAAAACGATGTTAATGGTCGAAGAACATTGTACTCGATAGTTGCATGAAAGCCGAAATCTAGATTGTAGAGAAAAAAGAATTACAGTAATATACAGTCAATCGGAGACTTATTCTTTCTTTTAGTTTTTCTCAACAAAAAAAATACAGAAAGAAGAAAGAAACTGCAGAACTTCTGTGAGGTGGACAGAAGTACTGGCGGGAGGACGATGACTGCTTTGATAACACAAACGGTTGAGCACTTGGCCATCAGGTAAATGTCTCAAGTTCGAATGTTGGTCTGGCACATACACTCCTGGAAATTGAAATAAGAACACCGTGAATTTATTGTCCCAGGAAGGGGAAACTTTATTGACACATTCCTGGGGTCAGATACATCACATGATCACACTGTTAGAACCACAGGCACATAGACACAGGCAACAGAGCATGCACAATGTCGCCACTAGTACAGTGTATATCCACCTTTCGCAGCAATGCAGGCAGCTATTCTCCCATGGAGACGATCGTAGAGATGCTGGATGTAGTCCTGTGGAACAGCTTGCCATGCCATTTCCACCTGGCGCCTCAGTTGGACCAGCGTTCGTGCTGGACGTGCAGACCGCGTGAGACGACGCTTCATCCAGTCCCAAACATGCTCAATGGGGGACAGATCCAGAGATCTTGCTGGCCAGGGTAGTTGACTTACACCTTCTAGAGCACGTTGGGTGGCACGGGATACATGCGGACGTGCATTGTCCTGTTGGAACAACAAGTTCCCTTGCCGGTCTAGGAATGGTAGAACGATGGGTTCGATGACGGTTTGGATGTACCGTGCACTATTCAGTGTCCCCTCGACGATCACCAGTGGTGTACGGCAAGTGTAGGAGATCGCTCCCCACACCATGATGCCGGGTGTTGGCCCAGTGTGCCTCGGTCGTATGCAGTCCTGATTGTGGCGCTCACCTGCACGGCGCCAAACACGCATACGACCATCATTGGCACCAAGGCAGAAGTGACTCTCATCGCTGAAGACGACACGTCTCCATTCGTCCCTCCATTCACGCCTGTCGCGACACCACTGGAGGCGGGCTGCACGATGTTGGGGCGTGAGCGGAAGACGGCCTAACGGTGTGCGGGACCGTAGCCCAGCTTCATGGAGACGGTTGCGAATGGTCCTCGCCGATACCCCAGGAGCAACAGTATCCCTAATTTGCTTGGAAGTGGCGGTGCGGTCCTCTACGGCACTGCGTAGGATCCTACGGTCTTGGCGTGCATCCGTGCGTCGCTGCGGTCCGGTCCCAGGTCGACGGGCACGTGCACCTTCCGCCGACCACTGGCGACAACATCGATGTACTGTGGAGACCTCACGCCCCACGTGTTGAGCAATTCGGCGGTACGTCCACCCGGCCTCCCGCATGCCCACTTTACGCCCTCGCTCAAAGTCCGTCAACTGCACATACGGTTCACGTCCACGCTGTCGCGGCATGCTACCAGTGTTAAAGACTGCGATGGAGCTCCGTATGCCACGGCAAACTGGCTGACACTGACGGCGGCGGTGCACAAATGCTGCGCAGCTAGCGCCATTCGACGGCCAACACCGCGGTTCCTGGTGTGTCCGCTGTGCCGTGCGTGTGATCATTGCTTGTACAGCCCTCTCGCAGTGTCCGGAGCAAGTATGGTGGGTCTGACACACCGGTGTCAATGTGTTCTTTTTTCCATTTCCAGGAGTGTAGATTTAATGTGTCATTGGGAAGTTTCAAAATGGTTCAAATGGCTCTAATCACTATGGGACTTAATTGCTGAGGTCATCAGTCCCCTAGAACTTAGAACTACTTGAACCTAACCAACCTAAGAACCTCACACACATCTACGCCCGAGGCAGGATTCGAACATGCGACCGTAGCGGTCACGCGGTTCCAGACTTTAGCGCCTAGAACCGCTCGGCCACCCCAACCGGCACTTTGGGAAGTTTTCATTTCAGTTAAGACTCCTCTGGAGAGTGAAAATCCAGTCTCGATTCAACTATAGTGCTCTTCCCTTAGTTCGAAATCGAGCAAAAACATGGCTCGTATTTTGAAGTGAAAAACGTTCTACATAACATAGTGCTGTAACCGTCTCCGATTGTTGACATTTGATACTGTTAGTGACTATTAACGTACTTTCAGTTCCTCTGTTTTATACGTCAGGACAAGGGCAGTTTTTTTCTAAGGAGGAAAATTTAGTCACCACTATGGGTGGTACCACAGAAAGAAATTGATCTACCAGTAACTTCGGAAATCGGTGCAGTTACGATGAAAATATCTCTACGTAAAGGCTATACCTTACAGACGAGGTTCAAAGGTGTATGGTTTCAGAAACTGCCCCGCGTCCAGTGCCATGGATGTTAGCGATGGCAGAGTACTTTGGAAGGAGAGCAACGAAAATGCTGACTGTGTTGGATGATATTGAAATTAATAGTGACATCAGTGGAGACTTTGAAATTTAGGTACATTATAACATAAAAAAAAATGTGGTTGAGAGCGACGATGTTGTGAATGAGTCTTGTTAATGGCCAATGTGGTAAGAAGTTTTCAGTGAATTTTATCACTTTCTTCCACCATCAAAATTATCGAGGCATCTTATATTCATCTGCAGTTTACACTCGAATCAATGTAGTTGATTAAACTCCCAGGCAGTTCAAAACTGTGTGGCCGGATGGTCGCTCAAAATCAGAACCATTTATAAAACAACCGTTGGGTGTGTGCTACTCTACTACGATACTGCTGTCTCTCATAAATCCAATCATTAGAAGGCAAATACTCCACTGATTGATAATTTCGGCAAGCGGATAACGACGGGTACTAGGACGAACAGTTATTGTGAGCAGATCATGAACAATACGATTTACTGGCAGAAGAACGACTCCCAGCAAACATATTTAAATATGTACACTAAATCAGTATTTGCGTGCCACTATACCATACCAATCTTCTCACACTCAAATTCTTAAGTGAACAAACGCGGAGCGAATTATCATAACACAAATGAATTGGCTAGTTGACCCAAAGTTCCGGTCCGCGTGCAGTCAGAACCATAGTGTCAAGAGTGTCCCGAGAGTACCAAATTTCAGCCATTACCTCTCACCATGGACAACATATCAGCCGACGGCCTTCACTTAATAACCGACGGCATTTGCGAAGTTATGCCACTGCTAACAGACAAGCAACACTGCGGGAAATCATCTCAGAAATCAATGTGGTGCGTGCGACGAAAGTATCCATTGGGACAGTGTGGTGAAATTTTGTGCTAATGGGCTATCCCAGCACATGATCGACGCGAGTGCCTTTGCTAACAGATCTACATCACCTGCAGCGCCTCTCCTGGGCTGGTGAACATGTCGGTTGGACCTAAGACGACTGGAAAACTGCAGCCTGATTAGATGAATCCCGATTTTAGTTGGTAAGGGGCAGACCCCAGTAAGTCATGGACCCAAGTTGTCAACAAGGCACAGTGCATGCTAGTGGTGGCTCCATAATGGTGTTGACTGTGTTTACGTGGACTGGGTTCTTACGTCCAACTGAAGCGGTCATTGACTGGAAATTGTGATTTTCGGCTACTTAAGCCATTCATAGACTTCACGTTTCCAAACAATTCGTAAGGATAGCAGTGGGCTGTGTCATTGGTCCACAGTCGTCCGCGACTGGCTCGAAAAACATTCTGGACAACTAGAGCGAATGATTTCGTTACCCAGATAGCCCGACACTAATCACAGAGAACATTTATGGAACATAATCGAAAGGTTATTTTATGTACAAAATTCTGCCCCGGCAACAGTTTCGCAATTATGGACGGCTGAAGAGGCAGCAAGGCTCAGTATGTCTGCAGGGGATTTGCAACGACTTGTTGAGTCCATGTCATGGTGAATCTCTGGAATATTCCGGGCAAAATGAAGTCCGACACGATGTTAGGAGTACGATATTGCAGTGCCCATGCTATTCTGATTACGATCCAAAGTTCTTTTGGACATGCATGCGTGCATGAAATACATTAACTGACTTTGTAGCTGCAAATAAAGACACCCACCAGTTGTAGACTAGAATGACGACAGTGGAAATTTGTGCCGGACCGCGACTGGACGCAGTCACCTTACCATTTGGCTATGCATGCTCGACTCACAGCCAGATAAAAACTTCGTCACCCATGCGTCTGCGATACCGTTCTACAGCTGATGCTTCTTCAAATTCCCAATTGCAAGTGCATGTCCAAAGGAACTTTGCATCGTAATCAGAATAATACAGGCACTGCAATATCATATTTATCTGCCGATACCGGAAAGTGACTTTCAAGTACAGCGGAATCATACATAATGTGTGGTGTCTATAGTTCCGATGCCACAGCGTAGGTGCACGCTCGTAGGTTGGCACTATGAGAGCGGACGAACTACGCCGACCACAGCGCCCTGTAGCCGACGCTGTGGGGCTCAACGAGCGCCGCTCTGCTTTCTCCCCAGTTGATCAAGAGCACACGACCAGGCAACTTAGCTTCTACTTGTACGGGGGCTAGCCATTGTAGACTTTGCCTTTGTTACTTCAGTGATAGTTTGTCCAACTACTAGTAGCTGTTAGCTTTGATACATGGACAACGGCTTCGCACTCCACGTGCTCATCTTTACCAAAAGTTACGTATATGTCATTGACTAGTATTCTCTATTAAACGTACTGTTACTTTACATGCAGTACCGAAGTGCTTTACTTCTTCTGCTCCTACTCTCTTTCTTCATTCGGCCTATTTTGCAGATCACAGGAGCAGACCCATTCGCCGCCTTCCAGGCGGGATACAAAATAATGGATGTAAGAGTACAAGTCGTAGACGCATGATTGACGACATATGGAAGTTTGGGTCGGGTCGTGAGTCGGGCACGGATAGGCACATGATAAGGCAATCGCTCCCGATAAGTGGGTATCAGGGTTCGAGTCCAAATCCGGCACAAATTTTCATTGTCGTCATTCCATTCTACAGCTGATGGTTGTCCTTATTCGCAATTGCTAATTCATTTAACGATATTAGGCGGTATCTCATGACTTTCGGCACCTCAGTGTAGCATGCCTACACCAGTTCCTTTGGCGCTTCAGTGTATAAACATCACAGGTCAATGGTAAATGTCTATATTTAAAACTTTTTACAGTTCTGCCACAGAAGTAGAACTACTTATTGAATTGAGTAGTAAAGTTATTGCTTTGGCGCCGGCCGGAGTGGCCGAGCGGTTCTAGGTGCTACAGTCTGGAACCGCGCGACCGCTACTGTCGCAGGTTCGAATCCTGCCTCGGGCATGGATGTGTGTGATGTCCCTAGGTTAGTCAGGCTTCATTATTTCTAAGTTCTAGGGGACTGATGACCTCAGAAGTTAAGTCCCATAGCGCTCAGAGCCATTTTTTTTTTTTTTTGTAGTATACGCGCACACTGAGCTTCGCGGATAAATGTGGTAACGCCTCAGCTACCTAAGCGCACAGAGTTTTAATCAGCCAATTTGAAATCAGCACACACAACGCTGCAGACAGAATTCGCTGTGATTCGGTAAACGTTTTTCTGCTACACCTACATCCACATGGATACTCTGCAAATCGCATGTAAGTACCTGGCAGAGGGTTCACCGACCCACCGTCAGAGTTCTCTATTATTCCAATCTCGTATAACGCGCGGAAAGGACGAACTTCTGTATCTTTCCGCGCGAGCTCTGATTTCTCTTATTTTATCATGGTGACCGTTACTCGCTATGTAGGTCAACAAAATATTTTCGCATTTGAAGGAGAAAGTTTGTGATTGGAATTTCGTGAGAAGATTCCTCCTCAACAAAAAACTCCTTTGTTTTAATGATGTCCATCTCAAATCCTGTACCATTTCCGCGATAATACAAAACGTGCTGCCCTACTTTGAAGTTTTTCTATGTGCTCCGTCAGTCCTATCTGCTAAGGATCCCACACCACGCAGCAGTATCCCAAAAGACGACGGACAAGTGTAGTGTAGTCAGTCTCTTCAGTAGATATATTACATTTCTAAGTGTCCTGCCAATAAGACGCAGTCTTTGGTTAGCCTTCCCCACGACATTTTCTATGTGTTCCTTCCAACAAACAGCCTTCTTACATCTAGGAGAAACAGAAGCAGCGGCGGTGTGTTATTTGAGCTGCTGTATAGGAGACGGGAGTGGTTTCCTGAGCAGTGCGCAGGGGAGCGCCTAATGGCGAGACACGAGCGCGGCTCACGGAGCGCATGCAGAGCCGGCCAGCGAGAGGAACAACCTCGGCTGCGGGCGTGGCGCGCTGGCAGCCGCCGCTGACGGGTGGCGGGCTGTCGCGCCGCTGACGATCCTATTTCTCGGCGGCGGCGGCCTGCATACGCGATTCCCGTTCCGGGAAACCTGCAGCGCCGCTCGGCGGCACGGAACGGCATTCGCCGGTGCAGCGGAGGCGACAGGCAGTCTAGCCGCGCCGGGGAAGTGCCCCGCGTGGGCGGCCGAGCGCGGCGCGCACCGAGCATTGTTGTCTGGCAGCGGCGGCCGCCGCCACCCCCGCCGCCTCCGAGGCCGGAATAATGCATGAGCGGCCGAGCCGGTCCGCTGCCCCGCCGGTGCGCCGACGCCTCGGCCTGCCCGCCGCGGCGGAACACACGGCGACGCCCGCCGCGCGCCGCTCGGCCGCTGTCTACGTGTCTGCTCTGTGGAGCCGCCTTGCGATATCCACCTGCTCCACGTCAGACAAGCTACAGACACAATCCAACCATCAAACTACCAAGCTGCCTCAGTCTAAATCCAACAGCTAAATTTTATTCAGACGAAAAATCGGTGGTGCTGCTTAATCATACCTTTTCTTTTATTCTCAAATAAGCTCGTTCCCTCATGCCTCTTGTCTGGGTTCTTGGTTGCACAACTAGCAAAGGGACAGTGCCTACTCGTGATCACCGATTTCGTCAAAATTTGTGACACGTGCAGGGCTTGGCCAGAAATGCAATTGAAAGAAGCGGAAATTACACATGGCCAAGAATTTAGAAAATAGAAATAGCGTCTTTGGGGCGGGTAGAGCGTGTTCTGAACCATTAATGTTGACGTGGTCCCCAGACAGTGATTGACAAAGGGGAAAGACAACAGAACGGTAGTCCGATGGTTGTGGAATCGAATACTTGTGCAGATAGCCTTTTATATATTTTCAGTTTTTACGCTACCTACATTGCAAACAAACCGAGATGATTGTTAATGTATTCTATTTGAGCTGATGAAACCCTGTGTCTATGAGAATAGATTTCTTCTGTTAACTGACTCTTGGGAAGGAAAAAAAGAAGAAGAAGAAGAAGAAGAAAGAATGGTTCAAATGGCTCTGAGCACTATGGGACTTAACATCTGACGTCATCAGTCCCCTAGAACTTAGAACTACTTAAACCTAACTAACCTAAGGACATCACACACGTCCATGCCCGAGGCAGGATTCAAACCTGCCACCGTAGCGGTTGTGCGGTTCCAGACTGAAGCACGTACAACCGCTCGGTCACACCAAGAAGAAGAAGAACATAATGAATGAGGAGATTTTTGAAAATGAATTTGGATCGCCATCGGGTAGTAGTAAAGTAGTTATCGCCTAAACGCACTCCGCTAGTGCAACCCTGCAGTATCTAATTCCATCAATAATTTGATCAATAAGCTTCGAAACTGCTTTTACCTCTTGGAGAGGAAAAGGAATCACATTCCGAAGACACTGCATCAAAATAGATTCCACTGTATATCACCAGCTATCCTCGCGCAGTATTTGGTGATAGGATGCGTTGCACGGGATTGCTTCCTAGCTGTGCGATGAGAGAGACGCTTTTATGAATGTAAACCAATGTTTTGTGTAGAAACTTCAAAACAAACATATAACTGCAAGAATTCTGTATTTTTATCGTGTGCAGTTTACTGAGAAAATTACTGCGACACCAGTTTTTGTAGTTAATATTATTCCAACGTGTGTGAACCCTCAACTGTAAGTCAATAACAGTGTCTAATTTTATATACGAAGTTCTCCTGTCTGTATTACTATCCCTTCCTGTAAATTTCTTTGCAATCTCAAATTTTTCTTTGCCTTTCCTTCCATCAAAATACTCATTAGTACGCTACATTGAGCATTATCTCGCTTTATTTGCATTGAAAGTAACGTTACTTACACTGCAAATAACGTAAGAATTGAACATAAAAAAAGGTTAGCGTAGCATTATAGTTCTGCACTCTTTCACCTGCGCCATCTGCTGTTGGGAGATATGCTCCAGTAAATGGTTCATGCCTAACCAGATTTTTTTTTTTTTTTTTTTTTTTTTTTTTTGCAAACGCTTCACCATGTGGAACTCCCAAGTATTTTTGTTTGAATTCGTTTAGTTAATTATTTAGCGTGAGAGATAGCATCTAAATAGCCCAGAACGTCTTAGTGAAACAGTTTCCATGATACACAATTATAGTGACTGTGAAGAATTAAACAGTAACAATGAATCAGAATCATCAGACAATGGGAATGTGTTAAAGGTAGAAGAAGAAATAGCAAATGAATCAAAAAACAGTGTTGACGAAGATAACATTGATAATTTACAAACTGACAAAAATCGTGTAAGTAAAAATGGTGAATCTTGTTCCAGAAATCCACCAAAAGCTACGTGTCGAATAGTTCAAGAATGTTACTGAACTGCTTCCATGTCTTGCAGGAGCATCTAGTGCAACGATTCCCAAACTTTTTGAGACCATTACCTTTGAGTGTTATCAGATATTAGCTAGTACCTCTCCTCCTTCTACCTATCGTCATCAACATTACCGCCTAACTAAACTTTAGAAGAAAAAGAACTTCCTTTGAATATTCTTTTTTAAGAAAATCAAGAAAGATAAATTACATTTGCTTTATTAAACCACGAATTTATGAGCGAACGAGACAACTGGTACTAATAACTTACTCCTAACGAGTTCTCAATGCATCACAGATACTACCTACAACTCTTTCTGAGAAAGGAAACTAACTATCCAAATCGAGGTAGACACTTCTTACAAAACATGCTTCCTCTGTACCCTCCACTCCCTAGTGTCACTTACTACCGCTTTTTAAAATCAACCAAATTATACATTGTGAAATATACTTAGCCCTATGTTTTAAATCGCTTAGTTGTTGGACTCTTTATTTCTATACTGGTAGAAATTAGAAGTTAATAGCGATACAGTTAGTTTATTGTTTAATTTTACACCTCAGGGGACGATTGCGCCATGTTGGGAACCACTGATGTAGTGAAACTGAACCAGTAAGTGATACTTTCAACTTGTTCTTTGCAGACAGAATGTGAAAAATTCTTGTGACTGTACCAATAAAAAGGCACAGGCATATGACGAGGAATGGAACGCAAGATACCCAGAAAAGAAGAAAAAAATTGTTGCCGACATACGTTGATGAAATGTACATATTTTTAGTGGTTCTGATAACTATGTGTGATCTGTAAACTGAACGGAGTCTATAGAGCTGTTCTGGACCACAGATCCTATGGACAAAAATGACATTTTCTTTCCTTCAATGTCTCAAAAATCTACTTCAGCATTAATCTACGTTCATCAGATTTGATGGCATCACTACAAGAAACCAGAGGGGAAACAAGAATAAACAGTAACCTCCACCACACATCGTAGGGTGCCTTCCAAAATATCGAAATTGATCTAGATATAGAATTAACAACCCCTAAAACTGTAGATCTATATTTATACATTATATGGATAAAAGAAGGACGAGGAAACTAATCAGACGAAGTAGTGAAGGAAAGGGCAACGTCCTGATTAAATTTCAGTCATATGTGACCATTAACTATGTAAAAGCAAGATAACTGAAAACAGGGTCACTATAGAGTTGTGGAAGCAACAGTAAGAATTTGAACAGATGCGGTCGATGTGAATAAAATTTCGTTCGAAGCTACGGGAAGTCATTTGGAGCATGTCACAGTGTCATCTACATGTATGTCTACACCACCACTCTGCAATTCATACTCCACCTCCACACTATTTCTCTACCGTTCCACTCCCTAAGAAAGCCTGGGAAAACTGAGCACTTAAATTTTACCATACAATCTCAGAATTATCTTATTTTACTAAGCAGATCAATTCTCGTTATGTAGCATTCAGAGGACAAAGCTGGTGATTGAAATTTGCTGAAAAGATCCTGCAGCACCTAAGAACGACTTTTAATTAGTGTCACCCCACCTCGTGTATCATATACGTGACACTGTCTTCCCTATTTCATGATAATCGACTTCCTTTGAACCTTATCGATATCCTCCGTCAGTCCTATTTGGCAAGAATCCCATATCGTGTAGCAATACTCCAGAAGAGGAAGGACAAACGTAATGCAGGTGGTTTCTTCACCGGAACTGTTGCGTCTTCTAAGTATTCTCCTAGTAAAACTCACTCTTTGTATGTCTCCCACAGAACATTTCCCACGCGATCATTGGAATGTATGTTGTTCGTAATTGTAGTTACCAGGTAATTAGTTGAATTCAATGACTTTAGATTTACGTACAACCAAAATTCAAGGATTTCTTTTAGTACTTGTGTGGATGATCTCACATTTTTCCTTATTTAGAGTCAACTGCCACTCTTCGCACCACACAGACATCCTGTCTAAGTCATTTTTCAGTTGGCTTTGATCCTCTGATGATTTTACTAGATGGTAAATGACAGCATCATGGTGCGAAAAGGGCTGCTCATGTTCCATCAGAGGGCCTATAACATTTCCTTGGGGAACGCCAGACATCACTTCTGTATTACTCGACCACTTTCCGTCGATTACTACGTACTGCAACTTTTCTGACAGGAAATCACGAATCCAGTCGCACAACTGAGACGGTACTCCATAGCCACGCAATTTGTTTTGAGGTCTCTTGTGAGAATTATATTCTTGGAAATATCGGTAGTCTGCAGTCATGACATCAATCTTTGGATTACTTTAGCATGATCTTTAGCTATCGACAGTGCCCAGTTCAAGTAAAATTGCTGTTAGGTAATCAACTGAAGTAGTAAGACTAGACTGACATATTGCTACTTAGGGTTTTGTCCAGTGCAACAATGAACACGAAATGTGGGTTCCACTCACCTCGTACACCGGCGAGCAAGGTGACATGCATGCAGTACACCATCAACAACCTCCGAACCCTGTCGTTAGCTGAGTTCCATCTCTCCCCTCCAACCTATTCAGTTTTGGCTACTCGCGGATGAGCTGTTACGAAGCAGTGTTTCAGTTGTGATATGTATAGGAATTCGTTATAATTTTTCAATTTCTCTCCTTTATCGTTTCCCTCATTTACTAGCTGATGATTATCTTTTGTCCCTCCCAGGTGGCACTGTATCAGAAAGCACAATTAAATCAATTGGGAAACTTTATTAAACCTGGCAGTAATATCGATTCCGACTCAACTTCTATACACACTGTTTAATTACTCCTGAGATTATATACAAAAAGGTGAAGGACAAGACTCATTACACACCTCGCCTGCACTCGCCTCCCCCACCACCCCTCTCCCAACCTGCCACACATAAGTATACCGGCCTTCAGGTCACGTGTCAAACACAGGCTCACTAGTAATCATTGATTACGTTTCTTTAGGAATGAAAAACGAGCTTATCGAGCTAAAATTTAATTTCAATGTTTTTATCATACAATATGAAATTTGTGCAGGGTGTGAGACTCCTAAGCTACTCGCAATTTCTAATAATCATGATACTATCAAAATCCAGAATAAAAATTGGCAAAACTTTGAAGGAAACAAGGCAGGAATCCATAACATTAATTATTTACATGTTCAGTGTCTAAAAACTGCGACAATTCGCAAAAATGTGGAACATGTCACTGGGTTTAAGAATAAGATATCCGTACGTTTTCTATTTAAATGCTGGCCGTTTAACTTTATACCGCAAGAAACGGTGTGACTGGAAAGCTGGTGAGGGGGGAAGGGGGTGTGTGTAAATACTGAATATGCTTTAAATTCATATATTAACAACAGAATACAACAAATCAGAATGCATGAGTAAAGTGACAAAGAATTAAAATGAACAGCCCTCAATCCAAAACAATCCATTTACTTAATATTCAGCACCACATAATATAATAGTATAATATCTGCTCTTCTAAACAGTTTTAGTTTTAGAATGCAAAGAATACGCCGAAACAATCAACTGTCTTACCGCTGCCGCCTACATGAGCTGAAAGAAGAGAAAAAAAAAGAAAATAAGAATCCTAGCTCAGGACAAAATATTTAAAATTTTACCCAACGAGGATCTAAACACCCAAGTCCCAAACTAATAACAATACAACCACATTACAAGATAAATAGTGAACAGATAATTAAGACAGCTACTCCGTGCTGGCCAAAGGTCAAAATAATTAAGGCTAATAATTCAACCGAAAATAGCAATTAAAAATCAGTATCATAAATCGATTCAGCACAATTAACAGGAGAATAATGAACCTTTATGGTTTAATTCGTACTGAGTCTTCTCCTTCTGACACTTGTTACAGATTACATACTAGACATTGCACGACCTCTACGTTATGGCAGTATAATAACTTGTACGATTTACGCTGAGGTAGAGCTACGCACAGGCGTCTTCAGAGTCAAAGTTCCCCACCAAAGACAACTGGCGAAACCCTCTTCCAGTACACTGCTGTGCCTCAGCACACACCATGGACGATTCTGCATGTATCTTGTCAGTATAAACTTCCCTGAATTCAAACAACAAGCACCTTCCATTCGCCCTGAATAGGAAGCGATATTCCGTTTTGATAACGAGTCGCCTTAAGCTCAGACCAGGGCTCCACCAACTTGCCTCCACTACTGGTCTCATAACCTTGTTGCACCATCTCGTCCAGCTAACAGCATTATCAAACACACGACGGTAAAAAATGCCAACATCACGAAGGAGTTGCGTGCGATAAACAAAAGTAGGTAGGCGGGTTTCTGCTTGTGAAAGATGACTTGTGTTAAAGACTCGAGCCGGTTGCATAAGAGTAGCGACAGTAGCTCCACTGTGAGGATGCCGATTATCGGGTTTGCTTTAAACACGGGCTGCAACGGTCGTGAACATTAGTTACCTTTGAGATTTGAAGCAGTGACTTTTCTGTTACTCAGTGGCCTTGAAGACGACGGAGAAACCGGAGAAACCTTCGTCATCAGCTGACTGAGTTTGAACGAGGTAGTGTAATAGGGCTAAAGGAAGCTGGATGTTTTTTTCCGCGCTGATGTAGAAAGACTTGTCAGGTATGTAGCCACTGCATATTACGAGGTGCATTCAAGTTCTAAGGCCTCCGATTTTTTTTCTCCGGACTGGAAAGAGATAGAAACAAGCGCATTGTTTTAAAATGAGGCCACGTTCATTCTCAATACGTCCCAGAGATGCCAGCACCATACGGCAGATGGAATTTTACCGCCAGCGGAGAGAATGAGAACTGTTTTCAATACTTAAAATGGCGACGTTTTCCTTACTTGAACAGTGTGCAATCATTCGTTTTCTGAATTTGCATGGTGTGAAACCAATTTAAATTCATCGACAGTTGAAGGAGACATGTGGTGACGGAGTTATGGATGTGTCGAAAGTGCGTTCGTGGGTGCGACAGTTTAAGAAGGCAGAACATCGTGTGACAACAAACCGAAACAACCTCGGGCTCACACAAGCCGGTCTGACGACATGATCGAGAAAGTGGAGAGAATTGTTTTGGGGGATCGCCGAATGACTGTTGAACAGATCGCCTCCAGAGTTGGCATTTCTGTGGGTTCTGTGCACACAATCCTGCATGACGACCTGAAAATGCGAAAAGTGTCATCCAGGTGGGTGCCACGAATGCTGACGGACGACCACATGGCTGCCCGTGTGGCATGTTGCCAAGCAATGTTAACGCGCAACGACAGCATCAATGGGACTTTCTTTTCTTCGGTTGTGACAATGGATGAGACATGGATGCCATTTTTCAATCCAGAAACAAAGCGCCAGTCAACTCAATGGAAGCACACAGATTCACCGCCACCAAAAAAATTTCAGGTAGCCGCCAGTGCTGAAAAAATGATGGTGTCCATGTTCTGGGACAGCGAGGGCGTAATCCTTACCCATTGCGTTCCAGAGGGCACTATGGTAACAGGTGCATCCTACGAAAATGTTTTGAAGAACAAATTCCTTCCTGCACTGCAACCAAAACGTCCGGGAAGGGCTGCGCGTGTGCTGTTTCACCAAGACAACGCACCCGCGCATCGAGCTAACGTTACGCAACAGTTTCTTCGTGATGACAACTTTGAAGAGATTCCTCAAGCTCCCTACACACCTGATCTGGCTCCTAGTGTCTTTTGGCTTTGTCTAACAATGAAAGACACTCTCCGTGGCCGCACATTCACCAGCCGTGCTACTATTGCCTCAGCGATTTTCCAGTGGTAAAAACAGACTCCTAAAGAAGCCTTCGCCGCTGCCATGGAATCATGGCGTCAGCGTTGTGAAAAATGTGTATCTGCAGGGCGATTACGTCGAGAAGTAACGCGTTTCATCGATTTCGGGTGAGTAGTTAATTAGAAAAAAAGTCGTAGGCCTTAGAACTTGAATGCCCCTCGTATTATTAGCAACGGTGGTCAGAATGAGGTACGGTCGCAAGAAGACCGAACTCGGAATGGCCACATGGTACTACCGAGAGGGGATACTCTCATGTTCCGCGTACTACTGGGGCTCTTCATAAAGCGTCTGCAGAAGCAACTTGAACAGGAGTTCGCACATAAGTGACACAACGAACTGCTACAAACCGGTTACTTCAAGTACAGCTCCGAGACAGGCGCCCTGTAACGTGAATTCCACTGATCGCAAAGCACCGCCGATTGCGACTTGAGCGGTGTCAAGAGAGAGCTCATTGCAGGACGGAGTAGAGAACTGTTGTGTTTTCTGGTGAAAGGCGGTGTGTGTAAGTTAGGAGGAGGCCAGGTGAGCACATACACCCAACATGTCTGCAGCCGAGACACACATCGTCTGCACTTGGAGTTACGGTCTGGTGTGCGATTTTCGTGTGACACCCGGAGCACTCTCGTGGTTATCCCACGCACACTGACTGCAAATTTGTACGTCAGTCTGGTGATTCCACTTATTGTGCTGCAATTCGCGAGCAGCAGTCCATCACACTGCATTCTCAAGTACCGGCTTGCTGTTGTGCCTCCTCATCAACTCTCTGCATAATGCAATTTTGTCATATGATGACATGATGGAGACCGTGGCTGTTGTTTGAAGACAAATGTTGATGGTGTTAGGACAGCACCCAGCCACAAATTTACTTTCAGTTCCTTTATTCAAAGGCTACCGTTACCGGTTTCGAATCGTTGTGATTCATCCTCAGACGGTTTACACGCTTTCTTTATGACGTGTTTTTTTTTTACAGATTAATTGTCCTAAAATATAAATAATACATAATTATAAACACGCCACACACAGATGGTTGCGTTACAGACTTTCGTTGCATGTGACTTACGTGAAACGTCGGTTTCGAGTGTTTGTTTTCATAAAAATCGTCCAGCAGATGTAAATGTATTCCCACTGCATTCTTATTGTTGCACACGAAAATTGTTCTCACTGAACACTTGAGATTTGTCACAGATGCTATGATATATTGTAACATTTGACGATAATATCCTATGTTTGGAAAGGATCATATATTCATTTACACAACTGTAATGCCTTTTACTCTAGTACAGATACATTGTATTTTTTTTGAGTTGATATTGCTAAAATAATTATAAAGTTATATATATATATATATATATATATATATATATATATATATATATATATATATATATATATAGGGTGAGTCACCTAACGTTACCGCTGGATATATTTCGTAAACCACATCAAATACTGACGAACCGATTCCACAGACCGAACGTGAGGAGAGGGGCTAGTGTAATTGTTTAATACAAACCATACAAAAATACACGGAAGTATGTTTTTTGACACAAACCTACGTTCTTTTAAATGGAACCACCTTAGTTTTGTTAGCACATCAGAACATATAAACAAATACGTAACCAGTGTCGTTTGTTGCATTGTAAAATGTTAATTACATCCGGAGATATTGTAACCTAAAGTTGACGCTTGAAACCTCCGACGTTCAGTTGCGTGTTGTAACAAACACGGGCCACGGTCGGCGAGCAGCATCTGCAGGGACATGTTTACGATGACGACTGTGTTTACGAGTGTGGCTATAGTGCACTGTTGTGGTTTAGTCTAGCTGTCGCAGTGTCCGCATGTAGCGCTTGCTGCTATTGTTATTCTGCATTCGTCTCCGCATGCAGACCAACTGTAGTATACCGTGTTACCAGACGTCTGTGATAGTGTAGTGTTGTAGGAACTGTGACCATGGTGTATTCGAACTCTGAAAAGGCGGAGATGATACTCATCTATGGCGAGTGTCGACGAATGCAGCTGAAGCCTGCAGGGTGTATGCAGAACGGTACCCGGACAGAAAGCATCCAACGTGCCGCACTTTGCAAAACATCTACCGCCAACTGTATGCAACAGGTATGGTCGTAGCACGCAAACGGGTCCGTAACAGCCCGTCACAGGAGAAGCGGGTGCAGTTGGTGTGTTAGCTGCTGTTGCCATGAACCCACACATGAGTACACCGGACATTGCGAGAGCCGGTGGACTGAGTCAAAGTAGTGTCATGCGCATACTGCATCGTCACCGCTTTCACCCGTTTCATGTGTCGCTACATCAGCAATAACATGGTGATGACTTTAATCATCGAGAGCAATTCTGTCAATGGGCATTAACAGAGAATGCGTTGCAGTTATACCTGTTTACCGATGAAGCGGGTTTCACAAACCACGGAGCAGTGAATCCACGGAACATGCATTACTGGTCCGTGGACAATCCTCGCTGGCTCAGACAGGTAGAGCGACAGCGACCGTGGACTGTAAATGTACGGTGCGGAATCATTGGCGACCACCTCATTGGTCCTCACTTCATTGCAGGGGCCCAAACACCTGCAACATACATCGCGTTTCTACAGAATGATCTGCCAACGTTGCTCGAAAATGTCCCACTGGAAACGCGTCGACGTATGTGGTATCAGCATGATGGTGCACCTGCACATTCCGCAATTAACACTAGGCTGACCCTTGACAGGATGTTCGACGGGTGTTTCATAGGACGTGGAGGACGCATAAATTGGCCAGCCCGTTCTCCTGATCTTACACCTCTGGACTTCTTTCTGAGGGGTACGTTAAAGGAGAATGTGTACCGTGATGTGCCTACAACCCCAGAGGATATGAAACAACGTATTGTGGCAGCCTGCGGCGACATTACACCAGATGTACTGCGGCGTGTACGACATTCATTACGCCAGAGATTGCAATTGTGTGCAGCAAATGATGGCCACCACATTGAACATCTATTGGCCTGACATGTCGGGACACACTCTATTCCACTCCGTAATTGAAAACGGAAACCACGTGTGTACGTATACCTCACCCCTCATGGTAATGTACATGTGCGTCAGTGAAAAAGACCAATAAAAAGGTGTTAGCAAGTGGACGTAATGTGCTGTTCCAGTCTCTTCTGTACCTATGGTCCATCACCGATCCCTTTGGATCCCTACGTAATTCGGTGCTCTCCGATACACACGATCGAACAGCGGAGGAGTGGTACTCAAACGTCAACTTTCGGTTACAATATCTCCGGATGTAATTAACATTTTACAATGCAACAAACGGCACTGATTACGTATTTGTTTATGTGTTCAGATGTGCCAACAATACTAACGGGGTTCCATTAAAAAAAACGTAGGTTTGTGTTAAAAAACATTCTTCCGTGTATTTTTGTATGGTTTGTATTAAACAATTACACTAGCCCCTCTCCTCACGTTCGGTCTGTGGAATCGATTCGTCAGTATTTGACGTGGTTTACGAAATATATCAAGCGGTAATGTTAGGTGACTCACCCTGTATATATACATGTAGAACTGTATAGGTAAAATAGTATATTATTTAATTATATTTAGCATCATGAGAATTATAGTAACATATAAATTCTGTACTTGATCCGCAGATAGGTGTACTAATATTATTTGCTTGGGAGGTTGGAAAGAAATTTTTGGAAATTTTTCTGGAAAGGGGTGTTAGCTAACTCTGTTTGTTCGTCAAGGATATAGTCTGGGGTGCTGTTTTTGTGTGTGTGTATTTCTAATTCTTCTAATATATTCATAGTGGCTCCTTTTTCTGCTAGATGCAAAATTTTTAAGTTGTCCACAGTGTTTCCCACTGTATGGTTTTCTTCAGCAATATGGGCTGCAAATGCTGATTTGTTCAAGTTACCAAGTCTGAGAGCATCAATATGTTATTTGTATCTAATTTCAAATTTAATGTAAACCGTCTGAGGATGAATGACAACGATTCGAAACAGGTAACGGTAGCCTTTGAATAAAGGAACTGAAAGTAAATTTGTGGCTGGTTGCTCTCCTAACACCATCAACATTTGTCTCTGCATAATGTCAACATCTGCGTTATCTTCCAGTCCTCGTGACGTCAGCAGCCACCCCATCCTCCACACAAACGAGGTGCTATCATCTGCTGCCAGCAGCCAAGAACCAATAGTTTTCCCAGATGTCACTGCTCGCCAGCCAATTTCTGGTCCAGCCATGCCGGCACGTAGAAAGGACCGGACGGTGCTCCAACCATGGCCCAGCGACACATGTGACACTTTGTCCCACTGCTGCCTACAGCGCTGACTTTTACATTGTTGCCACTTCCTCGTCCCACATTACGTTCCAGCTCTGCTATTACACATGACCGCTCCTGCCCACGGGAAAACTTCTGCTGCTATCTTAATATCCGATAAAATTTAATAAATATAACGTAGTCGCATACAGGTTTTATCTCTTCAGAAACTCAGCTATCGACTAGGATTTTTCAACTACAAGTGATTTCAATCTGTTTTTAAAGCTTTCATTATCTTACAGCACCTTTCACTCTGAAGAGAGGTAGTCAATATTTTTAATGCTAAGTACTTTGCTCTTGCAACAAGGATGTGAAGTTGTGGTTTGTGGAAGCTAATATTGCCCCTCGTTTTAATTTTATGAATACTTCTATAAGAGAGTAAATGCACTGTGAGGCGATTGTTGATTGACACCAGATGGTGAAGTCAAGATGTTGTCTGTACAGCAGGTTTCTCTGCAATTAATATTTTGTTCTGTCTAAAACTAATTAAAGTAACTGCGTCTAGAGTTTTAAATTTATGATTTTCACACGTATGACTCCTCTTATTTCCATACTCTTTCTTCAATAATAATGATTTATAATGCTTAAAATTTAGCCATTCTTATTCCTGTATTTAAATCGTCCTCAGACAGGCACAATACTTCTGCAGGTTTCTCATTTAAGCAAAACACAAGACTATTAAAATTACTATGTTGGAGCACGATGTTACGGTGGTGCATGATAATATACGCACAGTTCTTTTTTTCGATTAAACTGGTCTTAGAAGGTTAGAAGACGGACTAGAGACGATTCGGATGTACTTGTACTTTATGAATGAGTGAATGAGCAATTCGTAAAGGGAGAGGATGGTAAGAGTTTCATTTCCCGTCCAATTCAGGAAGGAGTTCGGTCCTGTCCTTTTCAAAAGAAATGTCCTAATTTTCACCTTAAGCGATGTTGTGAAACTACATAAAAACTTACGCTGAATAATCGCTAATCGCGAATGTGAACCGTCATTTCGTCTAATTCTAGCCCATGTTTCTAACCATTCCGCCACCTCGTTAGGACGCAAAAAAGGATAGTGGTGGGGGGGGGGGGTGAGGGGGGGGGGGGAGAGAAGAGAGTTTGTGTGTTGTTGTGTGTTGTGTGTGTGTGTGTGTGTGTCTGTGTGTGTAAATGTGTGTGCGTGTGTGAGAGAGAGAGAGAGATAAGTCAGAACGGCTTTGAGATTAGATCATGGCTGGTGGCTTGCTTTCAACAGACGTCCAGTGCGTACAGTTTACTCTGTCAGGGTCGCTGTCTCATTCTTACTTTGTGGATGCGTAATTATTCTTCATAGCTACTCCTCAATAAGCGATTATCTTGGTACTCCTAGCCATAATGGTAATTATATTGTGCGTTATTTCCGAAAATCTAATCATCAAGGATCGGGAAACGTTGTGTCAAGTTGAGTAAAACTGTTTTAGGCCCGTCCGCCACAGCAAATCATTGGACACTCGGTAGCAAACCGTCACCGCAACTGCAATGACGACGCAAAAGCCTTCGTCGCATTCCGCTTGGCCACTGAGCGCAACTCCTTGCAGCATCCGTGAAAGGACGTCCTCTGCTCAGAAATACTGTACTATCTGCAGGTTTGTAACATCAACATTAAATGACTACAGTTAGTGATACCTAAATGCTTGTTGTCAACACCTAGTCATGATTTAAAAGTATCAGTAACATTGATAAATATAGTACCAGGACTAATTAAACTTAGAATTGGATGAAAGGAAATAAAGTATGCCGTCTCAGCAATACTTGAGCATTTATCCATTGATCACACACACTGAATACATAATAAATGCAACTTCGAAGCTTTATCTGCCTCATCGAATAGTTTATTTATAGATATGTAATGTACTTAAATATATATGTTTGGGGGGGGGGCGCATTTTTTTCCGCAGTGGTAAATAGACAGATAATTTTTGTTTACCATAATTATAGGATGTTACATTTCTCCAAGATGTGTTTTATGCACACATGAACAGTCGTTTTTACATCTCCGAAGTGCCGATTAGAAATGTTTTATGGTGTTTTTCGGGAAATTTTGTGTGTATATCGCACAATTTTATTACAACGTGCCACAACTGATGCTTACGAGTTTTGGTAACTGACGTTAGGTTTAAAGTACAGGTAAAATAACAAACTAAAGTTACAAACATTACCAGTAGCTAACATATATCTTGAATTCTCAACAAATGCAATTCCCCATTGTGACATTTATAATGACGAAATGCGACAAACACTCAACACTTCACAAATGCGCCGTCAAATCAGGACTTTGGTGTGTCGTCTGTTGCAAATGTGGGTAAATGACATGTCCAGATATTGATGTTCTTCAGTTTCTGTTTAAATGGTTAACTTTTTCCTTTTATTTTACTACAAGAAGAAAAAAATAACAGTGATTTTGGACTTGTTGTACATAGTATTATTCGATCCTCGGAATATGTTTCGTCATTTACGATTCGACCTGTATTTATGTGGTATTTCAAATTGAATCCTAATTCTATACAGAAAAAGTTTTAAACATTATATTTTTGCTATTCCGTGTTGTTTAATACCAAACGCTACAAATACAATATAAATATTTGTGAATGATCCCAATATACCATTTCAGTTCTCTATTTTGTGTTCTCGCAAAATTAGACTAGCCTTTATTGCAGTATGGATTAAACACTGATGATGGTAATGTAATAGGCTTTAATGGGGGGGGGGGGGGGGGGGGATTACGTCACTAACCTGCTTTCAACATACTTGCAATGTAGTGTTTTGCGTGTGTCACATTGAACCCTTTGTATTACTTCACGTATTTGCTATCCCAAACGGTGTGTGATGTCTACCTTAGTCACCGTCAGGTGGCTTGCGGAGTATGGATGTAGATGTAGTACATGCAATTGTAGGTAAGTAATGAATTCAGAGTTTAGAAAGCTGCGAAACAGGGTAAAACAACATCTTCGCTGTTCCAAATTCGGGCATGTCTTGTGTACAGCTATAAAAAGCCCGCGGTTCTATGGAGGAATCTCCTTCACTTGTGCGTCAGCTTGGCAAAATCAGAAACCTTCTTTTCATCTCTCGCCTAATGAACTGAATGCATTGAACTAATGGGAGCCCTAGACTACATATCCAACACAGACACATTTCACATAAAATACGTTATATAAATAAAACAACAGTAAAAATGAAGATATGTAGAGAAACCAGTAGTATCAGAATTACTGTGATCATGATTTTTCCGAATAAGTTACAAGTCTCGACAGGTATATTCAATGTTTTCTTTGTGAATGAGATACATCCCTCTCAGTAGTTCGACCTATAAATTAAAGGGTGTACTCTCAACCACCTTACGGTCACCTTTCAGTCATCACTCAATCAGCAGTTTAGTCGTTACATGTAATGCCCGGATATAAATTCTTCATGATCAGCTGACTAAATATTTACGCAGATTTGCCTGTCGTGACAAACATCAGTCCAGTTTTCTTAAACACCATAGCACAAATACAGCACGAATTAAGATAAATGACGACATGAAATATGACACAAACGAACGTAAGACCACAGTATTAATTTCATTGGACTTCGACGAAGCGTTTTACTCTGTCATCTTTGACGTACTCCGCATAAACATATAACAGCTGAAATTATCATTTAACTTACTGAAGTCGTTGGAAAGTTGTTTGTGAAACAGATAATAGCATTGTATATACTCGTATATTGCACTGCATCGTGAGGTAAGTTGGAAATTTAGTCGGTCAGAGACGATATCCGGATGCTGTAGAGTTCAAGCCAACGGCTCATGAGAAATGATAAATCAGGGTTCGAGTCCCAGTCCGGTACAAATTTTGAACTTTCGTCGTTGCATTACCACAATGCCCCGTTCAGCTGGAAGTCATGAATTCCCGCCCCTCCGTTCCCTTTGTTTCCCCATTCTCTATTTCATATAAAAGATAACTGCACGTTATTTGTGGAACTGGGATGTTGTATTGGAAGGGAATTATGTTCGATGTGCCTGCTCTAAGTTCGCTGTTTTTGAATGCCGATGACGTCTCGTCGGTTCCGTTCAAAAAAAAAAAAAAAAATGTTCAAATGTGTGTGAAATCTTATGGGACTTAAGTGCTAAGGTCATCAGTCCCTAAGCTTACACACTAGTTAACCTAAATTATCCTAAGGACAAACACACACACCCGTGCCAGAGGGAGGACTCGAACCTCCGCCGGGACCAGCCGCACAGTCCATGACTGCAGCGCCCGAGACCGCTAAGCTAATCCCGCGCGGCGTCGGTTCTGTCTTCATGTAAATATCATTATGCTGACGACCTGCAACTTTCTTACATACCATATATACAATTATCAGCTTCTATCATACTCCTGAATGATGCTCTGCGACTTAAACTAAACGTGAGTAAGTGTCAAGTAATGATAGGCTCTCATTATCAATTATTTAGTCTTTAATCCCACGAATAATCCCTCTTCTTCTCGAGGGTGACCCAGTGCCTTATCGGGAAACGGTGAAAAACTTGCATGTAATGTGGGACTATCACGTCCACTCGGCAGAAAGTATTGTCACCATGTGCACCAAGAGTTCTCCTTATCTGCTTGCCCTCTAGAAGTTCCGAAGGACATCGCACCCCGGAAAAAACTGTGAAACAACTTAAAAATACAATACTTGATCAAATTAGACTTCAAGAATTAATGTTATAAAACATGTTGGAACAGTATAAGCTTCCTTTAAATTTCAAGTGAGTAATGTTGGCTGTAAATTCCATTATATTTTTTGTGCACTAAGGGGCACATCACACGTGTTCTAGCGATATAAACTAAAGATGCCGTTTCCCAACTTGTGTCACTTTTCTCTCCGGGATGGGATACTCTCCATAGGATATGAACGTAAACTTGTAAAATTACTCTTTCGAACAAAGCTTCACTAATACCATGTAATCCTATACGGCACAGGAAATAAAAACTAGGCCTGGACAAGGTTTGTGGTCCTGGAGCGCGCTCACGAGGCTTGTCAGCGCTCCAGCTTGCGCGACCGCAGCGCTATTCTGAGCAGATGTGTGAGACGGCGATGTACCGAAGGCTGCACGCGCGGAAACTTAGGAAGACGCGCTTGGAACACGGTGCGAATTACTTCTGAGAGGCGGCGGTGAATACTGCAGCATGCTTAGCTAAGGAGGATTTTGTCACGCCAAAGCAATAACTTTACTACTTCTGTGAACAGAACTGTAAAAAGTTTTAAATATAGGCATTTACCATTGACCTGTGATGTTTATACACTAAAGTGCCAAAGGAACCGGTGTAGGCAACGCCTGTGTAAGACAACAAGTGTCTGTCGCAGTTGTTAGATCGGTTATTGCTCCTAAAATGGCAGAATATCAAAATTTAAGTGACTCTGAACATAGTGCTATAATCGGTACAGCAACTCCGAGGTAGCGATCGTTTAACGAGTGTAGCGTGAATATCAGGAATCCGATAAAACATCAAATCTCCGACATCGCTGCGGCCGGAAAAAGATCGTGCAAGAACGCGACCAACGTGACAGAAGTGCAACCCTTCTGCAAATTTCTACATATGTCAATGAACAGCCACCATCAAGCGTCAGCGTGCGAAACATTCAACGATACATCATCGATATGAGCTTTCGGAGCGGAAGTCCCACTCATCTACCCTTGATGACCGCACGACACATAGGTTTACGACTCGCCTGGGCCCGTCGACACCGTCATTGGACTATTGATGACTAGAAACATGTTGCCTGGTCGAACGAGTCCCGTTTAAAATTGTATCGAGCGGATGGACGTGTACGGATATAGAGACAGCTTCATGATTCCATGGGACCCTGCATGTGAGCAGGGGACTGTGCAAGTTGGTGGAGGCTCTGTACTGGTGTGGGGCGTTTGTAGTTGGAGTGATACGGGACCCTCGATGCGTCCGAATACGGGTCTGACAGATGACGCGTACGTAAGCATCCTGTCTGACTACCTGCTTCCATTTGTGTCCATTGTGCATTCCGACGGACTTGGGCAATTCCAGCAGGACTATGCGACACACCACACGTCCAGAATTGCTGCAGAGTCACTCCAGGAACACTCTTCTTAGTTTAAACACTTTCGCAGATATGCAACGTGCTGCTCAGAAGAGATCTCCACCCCCTCGTAGTCTCACGGCTATATAAACAGCCCTGCACGATTCATGGTGTCAGTTTCCTCGAGCACTATTTCAGACATTTGTCGAGTCCATGCCACGTCGTGTTGCGGCACTTCTGCGTGCTCGCAGGGGCTCTACACGATATTAGGCAGATGTACCAGATTCTTTGGGTCTTCAGTGTAAATTTATACAACTTTCGGTTTTAGATTAATTAATGTAACTTTAACTATGGTTCGTCATAGAAACACGTAGTTTTACGTAAATTAAAATCAGTTACTCCTAACGTTAGCGTGACCCCCTCAAGTTCATCAGAGCAAAAATCCTTTCACATGCATACGTTGAACCAAACAATGAAATAACTTTAACAACATGTCTGTGATATCGAGGATATTGTCCTTAGGATGAGGTGACGGATGTCACCGGATACCTCCTAAAATCGTGTCGAACCTCCTTCTTCCCGGCGTAGTGCAGCAACTAGACGTGGCATACACTCAACAAGTCGTTGGAAGTCCCTGCAGAAATACTGATCCACGCTGCCGTCCATAATTGCTGAAGTGTTGCCGGTGCAGGATTACGTGCACGAACTGACCTCTCGATTATGTTCCATAAATGTTCGATAGGATGCGATCTTGGTAACCAGATCATTCGCTGGAATTGTCAAAAAGATGTTCGTCAAACAATTGCGAACGTTGGGGCTTGATGACATGGCGCATTGTCATCTACAAAAATTCCATCGTTCTTTTGGAATATGAAGTTCATGAAAGGCTGCAAATGGTCTCCAAGTAGCCAAACATAACCATTTCCAGTCAATATTGGGTTCAGTTCGACCCGGCGACCAAGTCCATTCCATGTAAACATAGTCCACACCATTATGGACAACTTGGGTCCATGTGTTCGGGGGGTCTGCGCGACGCTCGAACCCTACCTTCACCTATTACCAACAGAAAATTGAACTCATCTACTCAGGCCACGGTTTTCCAGTCGTCTTGGGTCCAACCGATATGGTCACAAGCCCAGAAAGGGCGCTATACGCGGAGTCGTGTTGTTAGCAAAGGGGCTCACGCCGGTCGTCTGCCCCGTAGCCCATTGACGCCAGATATCACCGCGCTGTCATGACGGATACTTTCGTCGTACATTCCACACTGATTTCCGGATTTATTTCACGCAGTGTTACTTGTCTTTTAGGATTGACGACTCTGCACAAGTACCGGTGTAGTGGAGTGATACGGGACCCTCGATGCGTCCAAATACGGGTCTGACAGGTGACACGTACGTAAGCATCCTGTCTGACTATCCGCTTCCATTTGTGTCCATTAAGCATTCCGACGGACTTGGACAATTCCAGCAGGACAATTTGACACACCACACCAATAATTAGTAATGAAATTAAATTTATTGCTATAGCCGGTCCTGTATTTCCTAGACCGGCAGCTGGTCGCTGAGCGGTTCTAGGCGCTTCAGTCTGGAATCGCGCGACCGCTACGGTCGCAGTTTGGAATCCTGCCTCGGGCATGGATGTGTGTGATGTCCTTAGGTTAGTTAGGTTTAAGTAGTTCTAAGTTCTAGGGGACTGATGACCTCAAATGTTAAGTCCCACAGTGCTCAGAGCCATTTGAACCATTTGTATTTCCTAATAAGGTTAATAATAAATGTCCAGCAATAATATTTGCTGCTGGTCGTACTGCTAATGTACCTGGTCGGATAACATTTCTAATTGTTAAGTGAAGGCCTTCAGCCATTGCGTTGCCCGTGGTGAGACCTAATTCCTGAAATTTTGTATTTTCGACACACTCTTGACATTGTGGATGTCGAAATCTTGAATGCTCTAACCATATCCGAAATGGAATGTCCCATGCAATTAGCTCCAATTACCATGCCGCGTTCAAAGTGTGTTATTTCCCGTCGTACGGCCATAACCACATGAGAAACCTTTCCACGTGAACCAACTGAATACAAATGACAGCTCCGCCAACGAAATGCCCTTTTACACTTTGTGTACTACCACCATCTGTACATATGCTTATAAGAGTCTTGCAAATTCCTGGACGACAAAAACATCATTGAGCCGGGTATAGAACTGTCCGAGGTAATGAAGAGGTACATCAGCAGCGAAAAGCGAACGTCGTCTTTGAGTACTCATGGTCTTATATTTCAATTACTGAAACGTGTTCAGTCATGTTCTGTCGATATATTACTGCCTTGAGCTCCGGGTAACGTTTCATGTCATGAGGCAGATTTTTCCAAAGGATTTATTTGTCTCTGATAGCATCAATCTTGTCCGCTAATGTCATAGTAAATGATTCTTTCCTTACATTACAAGACTTAATGAAATAAAATAACTGGTGATGTCAACCATAAAATGTTATAAACCTACTCTCTTTATACATAGCTCAGTTTTTCCGCTAATGTTCAGCCTGCATTTACTCTCGGTCGTCAGAAGACAAGTGAAGCAGTGGTCTTTGTGGCTGGTGTGGTACTTATGTTCGAATGAGTGTTATTCCAGTTCATAATAGGGCGAAGGTGTACTAAGCACTTTGCGTGGCCTTCGAACTACACAAATAGTACAGGATAGTCATAATTAAAATTTCGCTACTTGAGCTAATGCAGACGGAAACTATTTACCGTACTCGTATCTAAATTTATAGGAACGGCTATCGACCTGTGCGCAGCAGGATTTGAAGTCGCCGGTATTGGTACTGCGACGCAGGATTGAAAGAAAAGTATCAGTGTGCATTACGGTTGCAGGCAGTCACCACGGGCCTCGACGAGGTGAGCAGGACTTTACTGGTATCGCTGTTTTCTCGAAACAACAACAATAGTGCTTCTGATCTTCGTATCGGCACGTTAAAGGAGTACAGAGAGGTCCTCTTTCTGCAGCGGGTTTGAATATTATGATGCGAAGTTCGTATTAACTGGCGATTTGAAAATTCATCCTGGGAGAAGCCGACTGCCAACTACGCCACAAATTGTTGAAGAAGTTACAACTGCCAAAAGGCTGACAATGCTGGACACAATGTGCAATCTTCAAGCAGTATGTGATCTGTGTCATGGCAGTTAACATTCCATGGTCCACCTATGTTGTGGGCAATCTCTAGTGCAGTTCCGGGCTGCCGCGGACGCAGATGCTCGTCACACTGAGCAACGTTTGTAATATGGAATGCGAACATGGTACAAACTTAACAAATGTTACTCTCTCATATGGAAATTAAAATTTATTTTCTTTCAGTCGTTTATTCGTTACTTCTATTCCATGTGTCCTTACAAACGTTTACACAAAGTTTCATTGTCCTACGATCACCTGTTTGTCATGGGAGCCCTTTCGAGTGGCGAATATTTAATTATAACCGTCCTGTATATTACCCCCCTCGCCCCCAATACCTGACGGTTATAACTGCTTGCAGCCATATTTTCTGCGATGTTGTTGTCAGTGATTCTGGATTTGTTCTCTTAGTGGAGCGTATTGTTAAAAAATGTTCAAATGTGTGTGAAATCTTATGGGACTTAACTGCTAAGGTCATCAGTCCCTAAGCTTACACATTACTTAATCTAAATTATCCTAAGGACAAACACATACACACACACCCATGCCCGAGGGAGGATTCGAACCTCCGCCGGGACCAGCCGCACACTCCACGACCGCAGCGCCTTAGAGCGATTCTTTTTATATAAAAAAATTTATTAAAAAAACAATGTTACACATTCCAAATACATACTAAGTTCATGTACTAACCATGGACGCATGTTATACATGAAGTTATTTAAACAAAAACAGTTTGATCATTTAAATTATGCTGATGTTAAAGAAAGACAACAGAAGATTGTGTTACTCACTAAATTGCCAGAAAGAATTAACTTAAACATCAAGAAAAGTTTTTTTTAAAGACACTCAAACTTCAACATGAAGAAATAAAATCTGCACTTTGGTTTTAATCGATCGATAAGGATCTTTCCATAAAAACTGTCTATTTCCAGATTTCTAATATAAGTCAATAATGCAACTTTAATGTTTTATGTTTTGACACTATTAAACACACAATCTCAGTGTCACATATGTTCTGTACATTAGCTCATAAATTTTAAAAACTACTCTCTCAAGTAGAAAAAGCACACACCAAAAATATGCTGTAAAATTTTAAACACTATCCTTAAGGTAACTACAATACATCACTGTCAACACAGTCTTCTTTTTATATTAACCAATGCCCATTCTTTCAAATACAACTTCTAACATATTACTGAACTTTTTCTTGTGATTCGAATACCTTCTAATTTTGTGGAATTCACGCAGCATGTGTACCTTGAACTCTATGATGCTATCGGATCCTAATTTGTTAAGGACGTAATTAACAAAATTTCCCAGCAACCAGTACACAGCGTCATTTTTTGCTTCTGGGAAATAGCGTGCTTCAGGCCTGTGTATCAATGACAGCGATATGTACTCAGGCGATGTTCTTGTAATCAGAACTATTTGCTCCCAGATCCACTTCCAACTATTCATGTGACCACTGCAGGTATATCTATGAATTATTGTGTCAACTAAATGGCATTGTTGACATAAATTTGTTTCACAGAGTCCGATTGCGTGCAGTCTTTCGTTGGTGCTAACTATGTTGTTAACTGTCTTGTACCATGACGTTTTTATATTAGACGTGAGCACATTAGAACTAATGTTTTTCCAAATCTCAGTCCACTCAATGTTTGGAAACTGTCGTTCTATTTTGTTCCTTCCTTCGCTTTTCTTTCATTCCCGCATTATGGCTCTCGATGTTAAGTGTCGTGACTGCCCGAGTTCGACACTGCCATAACTAAACTCAACACAGAAAATCCTCACATGCTGTAAGAGACTGTTGATATTCTGCACGTCAATCGGGGGAAGAAAGCTTCGAGGTTTAATGATCTCGAAAAGTTGGGTGGTTATGCTTTCTCGAGGGTCTCTTATTAAATTAACTTGTCTTTTGATAAAAAGTGCAGAGGCTTTATCCGTTATATCAGTTAATCCTAGTCCACCATTTTTAGGATGTAAAGTGGCTACTTTAGCAGGTATTCTGAACACTTCACTTCTCCAAAAAAAGTTGGTGATTTTGGACATTATTCTCCTCGCTATCATTCTCGGTATTGGAAAGAGCTGGGCAGTATAATAAGCTTTAGCAAGGATGCGTGAGTTGATATACTGTGTTCTTTGAACTTGGTTCATATACCGAGTTAAATTCTCTATAATGGTTCCTTGCACTGTATCTGCTGCAACTTTCCAATTTAAAGCCGTCATTTTCATAGGGAATGCTGTCAGGGTGATCCCAAGTGTTTTACGTTGTCGGACTAATTTTGCCCACTCTGCGTTGATATTATCAACACTTCTGAGATTTAAGATCTTACTTTTTTTCGTTTGCATTGGCTCCCCATGCTCTACAGTACGAATCAATCACTGTTGCTAGCGTGGTTAACATGTCATTATTCCTTATAATGACCCCTATATCGTCAGCATAGGCTCTTATAACTGTTTTATTTCCTGATAATGTTAAGCCTTTTAATCTAGCATGGACACGTCGGAGGAAAGGTTCCAGCGAAATGGCGAAGAGCGACATGGACAAAGGACTTCCTTGAGGAACACCTCGTTGTATTTGCATCGGCCTGGATTGTTGACAATTCACCGCTATTTTAGCATTTATTCCAGTTTCTATGTTCTTAATCAACTGTATGACCCTATCGTTGAAACCTGTTTTCTTCAATGTCCGTAGAAGATATTCATGATTTACTACATCGAACGCTTTATAAAAATCTGAAAACAATAAAGCACACTTTATCTTTCTTACATAAGTTATTGTAATGATATTCATGAATTTTGCTAGATTTTGAAAAATGGTTCTGCCTTGCGCGCAGTTCTGATGTTGAATAATAATTTTATCTGTAAGGCATGAAATTCTCTTGTTTACTATTCTACCTGTTAATTTATAATCAGAATTCAGCAGTGAAATTGAACGAAAATTATTTAAATCTTTGTTTCCATCATTTTTTGGCACCAGAACATTTTTACTCTCCTTAAACTCAGCCGGAATTATTTTACCCTGAATAACCACATTTACAATGTCCGTGATTTTCGCACCTACTATTGGCCAGTAACGGATGTAAAACTCTGCTGGCAGACCATCCGGTCCTTGGGATTTTTTTGGTGACAACCTCGAGAAAATTTTCGTTGTCATCTTCCGTGAGCTGTGGGGCTAGGATGTCAAGGAATTCTTCCAAGGAAGCATCACTACTTTGATGTACAGAACATAGCTCGCAATAACAGCGATAAATCTCGTCCATGATACCCTGCTGGTTTCTGAGAATCGTACCGTGTTTTGTTCGAATTTCATCAATAAAAGTCCTTCTCCCGTTCTTCGTATGCTTTACTAAATGATATAGGGAAGTAGTTTCATCTTCTGACACCGAATTTGCTTTCGATTTTATTTTCATCCTTTCCATTTGACTTCTCTTGATATTAAGTAACTTGGTTTGACTTTTTTGATGTCTGCTGTCCGAAGTGAGGAACCTGCTGAGACTTGATCATGTAGATCTCTCAAAACGGAATAGTAATATTCTATAGTGCATTTTATTTCCCTTGTGCTCTGTGCACTGTATTCAATAAGAACCTTCCTCAACTTTGGCTTTGCCATTTTAACGCACCAGTCAATAGCAGTGACTTATCTGCTATGAGCACGCAGGCATATTACCCATGTTTCTTTAATCAGGTCTTCTAAATCATGATTTACTAACAAGGAAGTGTTGAAATTCCACTAATTCTTGAACCGGCGAACCGTCTGTCTTGTTAGATTTATGCAAGCTAAGACACTTGAATGGTCTGAAAAGTACGCAGGAATGGTTTCTACTTTTGTCACGGAAGTTTCAAGACTTTTAGAAATATATAGTCAAACAATCCTGCTACGTGATGTTGCCGTGACATAAGTGAACTCAACAATGGAGGGGAATTTTATTTCCCATATATCCTTTAATTCTAAACCAGCAACTAGTTGTTTTAGTTCACTTAAGAAATTAAAATTAGGTAAGTGATCTTTTCGATTTAGAACCCAACTAAAATCATCGCCAAGTAATATCTGTCTTGCAGGTTTCCTTAACAAGTATATCGGGTCATCTTTGAAGAAACGTGCCCTGTCAGCTCGGTGAGAACTTCCGGAAGGGGCGTAGAAGCTAATGATAGTCACATCATAGATTTTTAGTCCTATTCCCCTTCCGGATTCCAGTCGTTCCACCTCGCTTACTGTAATCCCTTCCCTCACCAAAACAGCTGTTCCAACACTTGTTTCGGGAGACACATTTATGCAATTGACAAAACGAGAATTACTAAATCCGAAAATAGAACTTCTTGTAACAGGGCAATATCAGTCGTGGATTCGTACAAAAATTCCTTAAGGGCCGATAATTTCAAACAGGTCGTAATTTTTTTTATGTTTATAGTAGTGACAGAATAAGATTGAGTCATTGTGCTGTCACTATGTAGTTGTTTTGATGAACTAATTTAGTTTCCTGTGGTTCAGGGCTCAGTTAAGCTGTAACAGTTTTTTCGGAAGGCTGAACACGGAAAAAGACTGTCCCAAGCAGACTGATTTCCTGGTGAACTTTCTTATTTGCAACCTCTCCGTCAATTTGTTTATTATCAGATAGCTGCTCATCTTTGCAATCGGCTTCTGCACCTGTTGTTTCTCGAAAATTAATGCTGATTACACCCCCTTCATTTTCTGGTACCATATGTGTATTATTTTTCTGTTCATCAGTTTCTATTAGCATTTTGCCTTCAGGTTCCTCTGCCTCCTCTTCGCTCTGTTTTTGCTTGCGCAGTGAGGGAGTGGGACAACTAACAGTTATCTCCAGAGGTCGTTTTTTCGGTTGCATTTCAGTTTCACGAGTGTAACATGGAATGCGAACATGGTACGTACTTAACAAATGTTACCCTCTCATGTGGAAATTAAAATTTATTTTCTTTCAGTGGTTTATCCGTTACCTCTATTCCACGTGTCATAAATGTTTCCACAAAGTTTCATTGTCCTACGATCACCTGTTTGTCATGGGCGCCCTTTCGAGTGGCGAATATTTAATTATAACCGTCCTGTATATAACCCCCTAAGTTCCCCCCCCCCCTCGCAATATCTGACGGTTATGACTGCTTTCAGCCATATTTTCTGCGATGTTGTTGTCAGTGATTCTGGATTTGTTCTCTTAGTGGAGCGTATTGTTAAAAAATGTTCAAATGTGTGTGAAATCTTATGGGACTTAACTGCTAAGGTCATCAGTCCCTAAGCTTACACACTACTTAACCTAAATTATCCTATGGACAAACACACACACCCATGCCCGAGGCAGGACTCGAACCTCCGCCGGTACCAGCAGCACAGTCCATGACTGCAGCGCCCTAGACCGTTCGGCTAATTCCGCGCGGCCGAGCGTATTGCACTCCATGAAGCGTTCATCATGCATTGGTATTCACGAACCGTGCAACAAATTTTTATGAGAATTTTCTGACTAAAACTATGTCGTCAGTGAACTGACTGGGGGAGGCATTTGTATATTTCGGTTTTGTAACATTGATGCAGGCATGTCGATTCATTCGCTTAAGACATCTCACAACTGACGACAGCGTCCTGACTTTACTGAAAAGTCACAGACATAATAATAAACATGGTCTGATGCTCAGTAAATGAGTATTTTATTACGAAGCAACAATATGAGTTACATCTATTGCTTTCTGGAAGTCAAAAATACTGTATCCACTGAGTTTTCTACTTACAGAATTTTGTGACTTACTAACAAGAAAATAAAGTTACGTCCCTCATGTGATTCTTCCTTACAACTGTAACTATTTATCATTCTGTAATCGTGTGAAATGCTAGTTTGCTACATATATCTCAAATAACTTGCTACAGGAAATGAGACCAATATAACCGAGCTATTTATGCAGGTATTTAAGGTCCAATGCTCACTCCTCTATCCGTTGATTCTGTCACATAGCTGTTAATTTTGCAAAGAAGAAAATGTAGTATTATCTTCTTCACCGAAAAAATTTCGGAAATAAAGTGAAGTGGCGCAGCAGATAAGGCACTGAATTCGCTCTATGGTGAAACTGTCTCAAATTCCCGTTACGCCATTGTGATTTAGCTTATCGTTTGTATCCTTAAAACGTTTTAGTCCATTGTCAGGAAGTTTTCTTAGCAAAGAATACAGTCAATTTGCTCACAATTCTCGTCTAAGCTTGGGTCTGCTTTAATGGCGCAATAGTCGACGGAACGTTCAATCAAAACCTTTCTTCTTAACTTGTGTTTAACACTTGGCTTTGTTTTCAGTGTGGGCCAGTGACATCGTTATTAGGTTAACTGGGTATACTAACAGTTATCTAAAGCGGCGTTAAACACCATTTATTGCTACTCAAGCTACCAACGTCCCTCATTTCTAGGAGCTCGTAATTTTCTCGCTTTTCGAACATCCTATAAAGTCGTTAGTCCATTTTTATCAAGAGAGCTAAATTTATTCCCAAGCTATGACAAAGCTACCGTTTCCCACTGAGAAACTAGTGCTGCCCTCAAAACCTACTGTTTTCCTATATGGATGACTCATACTTAGTAGAAGATGAAACTTAAAATACAGAAATACCTAATTGGCATACAAACTCATCAGTATCTTCCGTTGCTGAATAGGTAAACAATTTTTAAAAGGTCGCATATGACGTAGAGTGCCATAGAAAAAGTGCCACGGATAGGCTTACTGCTAGCGGAAAGGTGTGAATTGCAAAGAAATCCTGTTTTTATTCTAGCAGAAACCTGGTAATCACTTCATTTGCTCGTGCTTCACTAAATAGTGCCCCTCGGGTAATAAACCCGAGGGAGGGCCGGTTTGTATTTGTGCCCCTCTGTTCAAAGGACATAAACACAATAATACTGCAAAGTGTTCCTAAAGAGATTGGAAATGTTTTCTACGTAGTTACACGATAGTGGTAAATCTCTACAATGCGTATGCTGTAGAATGCCTTTTGTGCGTAAAACTGAAGCGCTAGATACACCATAATAACTTGTAATTTAATAAGTCACTGTTTCAGAAATATGAAACCGCGGTAGAACAGCCTGAATTATGTTCCAGACTTGCAGCCTGTTAGCAAGACCCCCTGCATGCGTTTGGAGTCCGGGAAAAGGAGATTGTGTCATACGTTCTTACCGTGAACAACATAAACCAGACGCCACATGTCTGAGGAGAAATTATTGCTAGCCTTGTTTGCCGACACTACGCATAATTCGCCAGAGCTTCCTCTGCAACCCACATGGCGTCTGCAGTGACCCCACGCCCCTTCTAAGATAAGCATCGCCAGCTGTTAATCTTACTGTAGGCCTGCAGTGGCCTTGGTATGAATGCAGACGCCAGTCCTCATACGAGGCACATGTTGACAAGCGGGTTTCACATTTGCACGAGCTTCAGTACAGATTGTGATGTCTTAATTTTGCTGCAGACAAGCAAAACTGTTAATCTGTAAACATTAAGATATTCCCAAAACACGTTGTAGTTCAGTCTCTGATGACAATGCTGCAAACGGGGGATTAATTAATGCAGACAAAGGTAAGGGCGCAAGTGAATGGAAATAGCGTGGAAATGACTTCACTTATTATTTGTCGACTGTGTGCCAATAGACGGGGAACTGCTGAGGAACTTGCATCGCTCACTGTGAGATGGCTGCCTTGCACATAGGTGCCATAGTTCCCTCGCTGCCCCTTTCCCTTCTCCCTCTCTCATTGATTCTTACATTCCCTATGGTCTATTTGGCGAATATTCAAATTATGCAAGGAAACTTGGTTGAACTTAAATAGTGCCAATATCAAAATACTTATGGAAACTATAGGAAAACTAGAGCAACAGGTTAAGATAATATACGATTTACATATATCACGAAAAAGCAATTCAGTGGTAGGGTTCCTTCGTTCGGATACCACAGTCGACAAAATTAGTTAACCGACAAGGATTTCCATCTTCGACAGTTATTTTTTGTTTTGTTTTCGGGTGTTATTCCATTTTCAAAGGGTAACAGAAAGGAAAGAACCAGTGTAGCAGTTCCTCTCGCAAAAATTCATACGTTAAAAACGAAAACAGTTTTCTACCGCGATGCATTACTTTGTCGGACATACTATCCGCGCGAATTGTTGTTTGCGAAAGTTGTAGATTCCAGTAAACGGCACACGATTTTTTCCTACATGACCAATTCTAAGGCTCTCTCGATGTCCCCACTGAATTTCTTCCATGGAGAACACGGCTTCTAGCATGGTATCAAAAACAGTGACGTTCGCAGTTGCTTTTGGGAATGCTACTACGACGCTAGAACAATGTCTCAGTTCGTGGGACTTCATTTATTAATCCAAACCAAGCTCAGGAAAAATCTTTTTTGTCACACTAAATCATGAATGAGAGCCAGTCTAAAATCATTAAGCACAGTAACGAAAAAGTAAGGCCGGCCGGGGTGGCCGAGGGGTTCTAGGTGCTACAGTCTGGAAACGCGCGATCGCTACGGTCGCAGGTTCGAATCGTGCCTCGGGTATAGATGTGTATGATGTCCTTAGGTTAGTTAGGTTTAATTAGTTCTGAATTCTAAGGGACTGATGACCTTAGAAGTTAAGTCCCATAGTGCTCAGAGCCATTTGAACCGAAAAGTAATCTGATTATAACACTTGGAGCACCACAATATTCACAAGATAATTCACGACACCTGTTTCCATGTTTCTTCATTTTAAACTACCTTTTCAGTAGTACAGCTACGTCGATCATGGGTCACTTTCTGAAGTATTTACGTACCACTTATATACGGATTATATATATGTACCGTAACGTGTTTAGTACAGTATCTTAGATACACGCAGAGGATACCAACGTGCAGGGATAGGAGGTTGGTGACATGCTTTGTCACCACCAACCTAATACGTTCGTCTGCAAGAATAGTGCCTTGACACTACATTTTACTTCTCTCTCTCTCTCTCTCTCTCTCTCTCTCTCTCTCTTTCACCCACTCACCCGAGAGTGTGAGAGGGGGGGAGAGAGCGAGAGAGAAAAGCGAAAGAGAGTAGTGAAATTTAGTGTTGAGGAACTATTTTTGCAGACGAATCTATTGGGTTGCTGGTGACAAAGCATGTCACCACCTTCCTTTCCCTGCACGTTGGTAATCTCTGCGTGTATCTTAGATACTGTACTAAACACGTTAGGGTACATATACAGGGTGGTCCACCGATAGAGACCGGGCCAAATATCTCACGAAATAAGAATCAAGCGAGAAAACTGCAAAGAACGAAACTCGTCTAGCTTGAAGGGGGAAACCAGATGGCGCTGACATGGGTCAAACGGATATCAACTTAGTTTTTTTTTCTTTTTTTTTTTAATAGGAACCCCCATTTTTAATACATATTCGTGTAGTATGTAAAGAAATATATTTTTCGCTTTGTGATAGATGGCACTGTAACAGTCACAAACCTATAAGTACGTGCTATCACGCAACATTCCGCCAGTGCGGACGGTATTCGCTTCGTGTTACATTACCCGTGCTAAAATGGACCGTTTACCAACTGCGGAAAAGGTCGATATCGTGTTGATTATGGCTATTGTGATCAAAATGCCCAACGGGCGTGAGCTATGTATGCTGCTTGGTGTCCTGGACGACATCATCCAAGTGTCCGGACCGTTCGCCGGATAGTTACGTTATTTAAGGAAACAGGAAGAGTTCAGACACATGTGAAACCTCAACCACGTCCAGCAACAAATGATGAACCCCTAGTAGGTGTTTTAGCTGCTGTCGCGGCTAATCCGCACATCAGTATCAGACAAACTGTGTGAGAATCGGGAATCTCGAAAACGTCGGTGTTGAGAATGCTACATCAACATCGATTGCACCCGTACCATATTTCTATGCACCAGGAATTGCCTGGCGACGACTTTTAACGTCGTGTAAAGTTCTGCCACTGGGCAGAAGAGAAATTACGGGACGATGACAGATTTTTTGCACTCGTTATATTTAGCGACGAAGCGTCATTCACCAACAGCGGTAACGTAAACCGGCATAATATGCACTATTGGGCAACGGAAAACGCACGATGGCAGCGACAAGTGGAACATCAGCGACCTTGGTGGGATGTATGTATGCTGCGGCATTATGGGAGGAAGGATTATTGGCCCCCATTTTATTGATGGCAATCTAAATGGTGCAATGTATGCTGATTTCCTACGTAATGTTCTACCGATGTTACTGCAAGATGTTTCACTGCATGACAGTATGGCGATGTACTTCCAACATGATGGATGTCCAGCACATAGCTCGCGTGCTGTTGAAGCGGTAATGAATAGCATATATCATGACAGGTGGATTGATCGTCGAAGCACTATACTATGGCCCTCACGTTCACCGGATCTGATTGTCAATGCATGTGCGAACATCACGGAAGGCGAGGAATGTCGTTACACGTATTGCCAAATGCATTGGTATTTACAGGTAATCGCGCTGTAACAGCATGCGTTCTCAGAAATTATTTCACAAAAGTACATATATCACATTGGAACAAACTAAATAAAATATACAAACGTACCTGCGTTCTGTATTTTAATTTTAAAAACCTATCTGTTACCAACTGTTCGTCTAAAATTGTGAGCCATATGTTTGTGATTATTAGAGCGCCATCTATCGCAAAGCGAAAAAAATGATCCAGCTAAAACATTCATATTTCTTTACGAACTACACGAATATGTAATAAAAAAATAGGGGTTCCTATGTTAAAAAAACGCAGTTGATATCCGTTTGTCCTGTGGCTACGACATCTAGCGGGCCAACCATAGCGCCATCTGGTTTCCCCCTTCAAGCTAGACAAGTTTCGTTCTTTGCAGTTTTTTCGTTTGACGCTAATTTCGTGAGATATTTGGCCCGGTCACGATCAATGGACCACCCTGTATATAGTCTGTACTTATGCGGTACATATATACTTCAGAAAGTGGCCCATAATCGCGGTAGCTGTACTATTCAAAAGGTCATTTAAAATGGAGAAACATGGAAATAGATATCGTGAATCATCTTGTGAACATTGTGGTGCTCTAAGTGTTATAATCAGATTACTTTTTGGTTACTGTGCTTAATGAGTTTAGACTGGCTCTTATTCATGATTTACTGTGACAAAAAAAATATCACACACACACACACACACACACACACACACACACACACAACTCACAAACGACCTTCGACTTGGCAACGGCTTAATTTCAGTATCTCTCCACGTGGTGCAAGGCACAATGGAGCCCCAAATTAATTATTTTCACATCTAAATTGTTTCTATTATCATTCTATAACTATACAAAACATGTTAACTAAAATAATACGCTAAAGAGCCAGGGCTGTTTTCATGAAGGAATTCAGTGGGAATGGGGTTTACGTGGGAGTTGTGCAAGAGTGGGCCCTCAACCAAGTACTTTGATTTACTGAAAAGCACCTACAATGTCAGAGGACATTTTTAAACAAAAAGACCGCCACTTGGTTTTAGTTTTCCAAATTAGTTAACTTCTGACATAGCGATATAAAATCTTAGAAAGAAAACAAAAAAATTGAAACTTCACATGCATACCAAAGAACATTTAATAGAAAACTTAACCCAAGATACATGTATAAAAATCATTCATATGGGACATTGCCTCATCGCAATGAAACTAACTTTACAAAGAGAGCATTAAAGTAACTCTGCAACAACAACACTGGATCACCAGGTATGAGTAACAATACCGAACTACAACCTACATCTCAGCACTCACCCGATAGACGACGTATGTTAACAACATAATCTACACTCACATACAATCAGTTGCCAAAGTACATGGACTGGTAACAGATGTAGTAAAGCTTATCATTATGAAACAGTTAGATCAAACCGTAGCCTCGATGTGCTTTATCAAATGAAGTACAAATATAACAGAATCAGAGCACATAGCAGCGTTGTTGTGCCTTTTCATTTCAAGTCAGTTATTTGTGACATTGCTATGCCATTATAGGCGCAAAACGGCCACTTTTTTGTTCTGCGAATTCTACTCTCGATCATAGACTGATGCCAACACAAATGAATATGAACACCATTCATTAGTCAAAGTCACCCTTGTTTCCCAGTTGCCAGTTGTCATAAGACAACTCTCTTCCGTGATTCCTTCCTGGCTTCCACCTAGCATATCTTCTGCTGAACTTTTTTTCCTCTAGTCGTCAGTCTTCTTACTGGACTGGATCGGCCCGCCACGAATTCATCTCCTGTGACAAGCCGGCCACGGTGGCCGTGCGGTTCTGGCGCTGCAGTCCGGAACCGCGGGACTGCTACGGTCGCAGGTTCGAATCCTGCCTCGGGCAGGACTGTCAGTCCATACTTTTTACTCATTAGATACATCATTCCATTCAGTAGATCGTGTAATACTTCTTCACTTTCACTTAGGATAGTAATGTCATCAACGAAATTTATCACAAACTCGTTTCACTCTGAATTCTAATACCACTCTTTAAACTTTGTTTTATTTCCGTCACTGCTTCTTCGATTTATAGATTGAACAGTAGGGACGAAAGACTACATCCCTACCTTAGACCCTTTTTAATCAGGACACTAAGTTCTTAATCTTCCAGTCTTCTTGTTCCCTCCTCGTTCTTGTACATATTGTATATTATGCGTATTCACCTATTGCTTACCCACTCTTCTGTCAGAAATTCGAACATCTTTCACCATTTTACACTATCGTTGGTTATTCAATTCTTTTCTCGTGGTCACCTCCCCCTTGGAAGTCCCAGCCCCGACCGATTGGAGATTTTCTCTACCCGGGGACTGGTGTTTGTTGAAGGACATCATCTTTACACAAGTGACTGTTATTAGTTTTTATTACACTACTGCAATTTCGACGTTAGGCCTTTATGAAGTTCTGATATTACGGCTTTAAGCCACGTCAACGTAATGTAAGCTGACACATACGTGTGTCGTTGTCAATCCTGTTAAATACATTCGTGTCGTTGTTACACAGTGGGAGCACACGTATACAAACTACACAGTGCGAGCACACATATACGAACTACGACACGAATGTATTTAACAGGATTGACAACAACACAAAAATGTGCCAGCTTACACTACGTTGACATGACTTAAAGCCATAGTATCAGCACCTGATAATGGCCTAACGCCAAAATTTCAATATTGTAATAAAAACTTATAACAGTCACTGGCGTAAAGTGATGTCCTTCAAAGAAAAATATGAGTGTGAATCCCAACTTCAACAAATGTATTCACTGGTGTTTGTTTTGTCCTAATCATTTCATCATCATTCAGAAAATGGCGAGACTGCAAATGGAGAGACTGGTAATTTGTCACGCCACTGATAACCGCGATGTTGGGTGCCCACAAACAAACATAATCATCATCATCATCGACATCATCACCGGAAGTTCCGGAATCTTTTGAAAAACTAGAGATTCTCACACTTCTTCAGTTACAGGTCACATGTCGTGTGTGTACACATTATGTGCCTTTAATACAGTGGTTACCATTGCCGTCTAAATTTACACACGATTCTTTCGTGTACAGATACAACCTTCACATATAGTTAAAATATGGCTACCTGGCCATTGACTTTCATGTGCAAATGCACACGCTGTGCCCCAACTCGTACGGGACTTGGTAGAGTAATCTGCCATGAGTAATGAGTGTGATGGACAAACATCTATTAGGCGCACAACAATTATAGTGGTGTGGGCACATTGGGAATGTGGGTCTCAGGGGGAGCGTGCAAGGAATACGTCCCTGCAGGCGCTCTATCCTCTGTGCCCTCGGTGTCTCAGATGGATAGAGAATTGGACATGTAAGCAGGAGATCACGTGCTCGAGTCCTGGTCAAGGCACACATTTTCAACGAGTCCCCAATGATGTATATTAACGCCTGTTTGCAGCTAGGGTGTCGATTTAATTATCATTTCATTCTAGAAAAGCTGCACAGTCATCAATGGTATCTGTTCTTTCAGGAACAGATACTACCATCATATATAACTAAAATACGGCTACACGATCATTGACCGTCTTGTGCAAACACACACACTATGCCCCAACTCATATGGGACTTGGTAGATTAATATGCAGTTCCTGCAGGGGCACTGTCCTCTGTGCCCTCAGGGGCTCAGATGGATAGAGCGTCTGTCGTGTAATAAGGAGATCCTGGGTTCGAGTCCTAGTTTGACATTTTCAACATGTCCCCAATGATGTATATCAATGCCTGTTTGCAGCAAGGGAGTGGATTTAATTACACTCCTGGAAATGGAAAAAAGAACACATTGACACCGGTGTGTCAGACCCACCATACTTGCTCCGGACACTGCGAGAGGACTGTACAAGCAATGATCACACGCACGGCACAGCGGACACACCAGGAACCGCGGTGTTGGCCGTCGAATGGCGCTAGCTGCGCAGCATTTGTGCACCGCCGCCGTCAGTGTCAGCCAGTTTGCCGTGGCATACGGAGCTCCATCGCAGTCTTTAACACTGGTAGCATGCCGCGACAGCGTGGACGTGAACCGTATGTGCAGTTGACGGACTTTGAGCGAGGGCGTATAGTGGGCATGCGGGAGGCCGGGTGGACGTATCGCCGAATTGCTCAACACGTGGGGCGTGAGGTCTCCACAGTACATCGATGTTGTCGCCAGTGGTCAGCGGAAGGTGCAGGTGCCCGTCGACCTGGGACCGGACCGCAGCGACGCACGGATGCACGCCAAGACCGTAGGATCCTTCGCAGTGCCGTAGGGGACCGCACCGCCACTTCCCAGCAAATTAGGGACACTGTTGCTCCTGGGGTATCGGCGAGGACCATTCGCAACCGTCTCCATGAAGCTGGGCTACGGTCCCGCCCACCGTTAGGCCGTCTTCCGCTCAAGCCCCAACATCGTGCAGCCCGCCTCCAGTGGTGTCGCGACAGGCGTGAATGGAGGGACGAATGGAGACGTGTCGTCTTCAGCGATGAGAGTCGCTTCTGCCTTGGTGCCAATGATGGTCGTATGCGTGTTTGGCGCCGTGCAGGTGAGCGCCACAATCAGGACTGCATACGACCGAGGCACACTGGGCCAACACCCGGCATCATGGTGTGGGGAGCGATCTCCTACACTGGCCGTACACCACTGGTGATCGTCGAGGGGACACTGAATAGTGCACGGTACATCCAAACCGTCATCGAACCCATCGTTCTACCATTCCTAGACCGGCAAGGGAAGTTGCTGTTCCAACAGGACAATGCACGTCCGCATGTATCCCGTGCCACCCAACGTGCTCTAGAAGGTGTAAGTCAACTACCCTGGCCAGCAAGATCTCCGGATCTGTCCCCCATTGAGCATGTTTGGGACTGGATGAAGCGTCGTCTCACACGGTCTGCACGTCCAGCACGAACGCTGGTCCAACTGAGGCGCCAGGTGGAAATGGCATGGCAAGCCGTTCCACAGGACTACATCCAGCATCTCTACGATCGTCTCCATGGGAGAATAGCAGCCTGCATTGCTGCGAAAGGTGGATATACACTGTACTAGTGCCGACATTGTGCATGCTCTGTTGCCTGTGTCTATGTGCCTGTGGTTCTGTCAGTGTGATCATGTGATGTATCTGACCCCAGGAATGTGTCAATAAAGTTTCCCCTTCCTGGGACAATGAATTCACGGTGTTCTTATTTCAATTTCCAGGAGTGTATCATTTCGTTATAGAGAAGCTGCATGGTCATCAATAGTATCTGTTTTTGGGAACAGATACTACCTTCATGTATGGTGCAAATTTAGAGGTATCCGAGTTGTGAAAAATATTATTGTATATATAACAAAATGGAACAAAGGTGTTTCTGGCTCAGTGGTTCAAGGAGCTGCTGCTATGACAAATGCATTATTAGACAAAAAAAACGGTGATAATGAATTACAAGAACAGAAAAGACATAATTTGGCAATGGTGAAGACAACAGGCACTGGGCTAAAAAAATTCCAAAAAAATAATTGATTTACATCCTAATGCATTTATAAATTTTGAAATAGAAGAATTAGTTAAAAATGAAATATTTTTGTGGTGTTTTCATGATTATGAATTATCAAGTCATCCTTGACAATACGAATTTGTTATAATTGATTTAGGTACATCTGATCACCCTGATACACTTAGGATTTGTTATTATAAACCGAAAAATATAAAAATTTATTTTTGATTCATTTGGTGGTAATATACCAAAACAACTAAACTGTTTGGGAAAAATTATCTGTACTATTATGATGAGAAAATACAAAATTGTAATGAAATTACATGTGGTCATTTATGTCTAATTGTTTTAAAATTGTTATCAGGCAATTATGAAGTTCTGATGTTTTGAATCTAACAAAGAATCATTTTTAGTAGTTTTGAATGTCTGTCTAAAACTCTCCACGAAATGACAAAAGAGAAAAGAAGGAAGTTTTCGTGATGACAAGGACAAACTTTCAAATGAGCAAGTAAGACAGTGATACAAAGATAGAGTCACTGGTTCGCTTTTCCCAACAGAGGTCCCAAATAATGTAGAAGAAATATGGACGGAATTGAAGGAAGCGGTTACCCAGAGTGCAAATGAGGAACTAGGACAACAACCTAAACCCGAAAACAAACCATGGTTTGATGATGAATGCCAATTGTCTGTTAAAGATGGAATGGAGAGGAGATTAGAGTGATTAAATCACCCATCAGAAAATACACAAGAAACGTACTCAGAAGTGAGATGACTGAGAATATGGGAAGAACCTATTGGTAGCAACTGAGGAATCGAAGAAAACACCGCACTCATTTTTCAAGTTGGCAGGTTTTTCTAAAGGCATTTATAAACAGCAAACTTTAATCCTAACAGATAAAGAAGGGAATGTAGTACCTCCTGTGGAGCAAGCAAATCAGTTTGGAAAGCATTTCAGAAAATTGCTAAATGTAGAAACTCCAGAAAGAACGATAGAATAAGAATGGGAGTTAAATACAGAGGAAGAGGAAGTATCTGAACCTTCAATGGAAGATACAAGAGCAACTGTAGAGTAACTCAAAAACAATAATACTTCAGGTTGGAGTTGTATTGGTGCAGAGCTGATTAGAAACGGAGGGGAAGTTTTATTGTAGACGCTAAGACAGCTTATTGTCATAATCTGGTCATGAGAGCAGATCCCCATTGCATGGAAGGGAGCAATTATATGTTCAATTTTTAAAAAAGGAGATGCCACAAAAGTAGACAATTATCGAGGAATCTAGCTACTTAATATAGGTTATAGAGTCTTAACCTCCCTATTACTTGGTCGCCAGAAACCTGCCCTACAAGAGATCATAGGACCATATCAATGTGGATTTATGGCAAGCCGCTCAATAGTAGATCACATTTTTATGCTACAACAGCTAATGGAAAAGTATTATGAATTTGGTAGAGAATTACACCTCGTATTTATAGTTTCCAACAGGCCTATGACAGCCTTAATTGGATGGTATTATGCAGACTAATGCAGGAGCTGGGCATCACAAGAAAATACATCAAAGTGACTGAAGCATTTTATACAGATACAAACTGCCAAGTATGGTTTGGAAACAAAATGTCAGAGCCTTTTACAGTTCAACACAGTTTGAGACAAGGAGATCTTTTGTACCCAGTGCCATTCAGCATTACATTGGAAAAGGTACGACTTGAAATTGGTAATGACAGAGAGATGGATATGATTGGAATTGACACAATCTTAGCCTTTGCGATGATGTGGTGGTTATTGGAGACTCACTTAAGCAGATAGTGTCTGACACCACTAGATTTATTAAAGAGGCAAACAACGTGGGATTAGTTGGCAACAATGAGAAAACCAAATATATGATCATCTCACGCCGACTGAAATTCCCTACTACTATCAATATAGATGGACACAATTTTGACGAGTAGAGAATTTAAGTACCTGGAATCGATTCCATCTAATAAAAGCAAGGTTAAGAAACAGATTCGACACAGAATAATTAATTCTAATAGTGCCTTCTTTAGTCTCAATAACTTATTCAAGTCATGGTTTGTCTAACAAAACAGCAATATCAGACTTTACATGGCATTGGTAAAACCGGTTCTGTTATGTGTCTGTGAGAAATGGACGACTCCACAAGCACTTGAAGAGCGCATTTGCACATTTCAAAGAAAAGAGCTCGAAAGATCTATGGGCTTACATTCAACAGAGAAAATGGAAGATGGGAAATGAGGAAAAAGGAGACTTGTAGCAACGTTTTGGGAACGCTGACGTTGGTAGGACCATCAGTGGACGCTGACTCCACTGATTGTGACATGTCTTAAGAGCTGGAGAATCTATCCCCAACAGAGTGTTCAATTCTCAGTCGAATGGAAGCCGTACAAGAGGTCGTTTATGGACTAGATGAAAAGATAGACCTACTAAGCAGACTGCCTACACTACGCTTGTCTGTCCTCTTTTAGAATACTGTTGTGCTGTGTGGGATCCTTACCAGATAGGACTGAACGAGTACATCGAAAAAGTTCAAAGAAAGGCAGCACGTTTTGTATTATCGCGAAATATGGGAGAGAGTGTCACAGAAATGATACAGGATTTCGAATGGACATCATTAAAAGAAAGGCGTTTGTCGTTGTGACGGAATCTTCTCACGAAATTCTAATCACCAACTTTCTCCTCCGAATGCGAAAATATTTTGTTGACATCGTCTTACATAGGGAGAAACGATCACAAAGATAAAATAAGGGAAATCAGAGCTCGTATGGAAAGATATAGGTGTTTATTCATCCCACGTGCTGTACGAGATTGGAATAATAGGGAATTGTGAAGGCGGTTCGATGAACCCTCTGCCAGGCACTTAAATGTGATTTGCAGAGTATCTATATAGAAGTAGATGTAGATACGCTAATGGAGACGTTGCGGAAGCTAGAACCAACAGCATCCCTAGAAGATACAATGGACAGAAGAAAGTGGAACTACATCTGCTGGAAATACCTGTAACTGTGATCTGACCATGCTCCTTCCTGTGTCACCGATTGGGTTATTGATCTTTTTATAATGTGTGTTATTCTGGTTTCCAGTATTTCTTTTGGTGTCTGTCATGGGCCTTAATGGCCTGTTATGTACAATAAATGATGATGATGATGAATTTCAACTGAGAATAAATTTCTGTTGTTTATGAATACTTTAAAAACTAGACCAATTCCATACAGAAAACTTAACTTGCAATAAATACATATTTCTCTTCAAATTATGGACTAAATTATTAAAATGAGAATGACATTTTTGAATTTTTATTCTTTAAAAATATAATAAATTCAACTTCTAATGAACAATGCATCTAAACTATCTAAAAGTTAATGAATTGAAAACCAGAGCAAAGGAACTACGGTTTAAAGGTTATTCAAAACTGAGAAAACAACTTATTCATCATGACCTTTGACTAATGCACCACTGGGGCCTGGTCTTAATAATATCTATAATACTGAAGTGAAAAACTGTACTGCAAAAGGATAAAAATCTAAAGGAAAATAACTAGGAATTGAAGGTTATTTAAAACTAAGAAAAAAAAACAACTTACTACATTATTTAATTACAATTTTGAAAATTTACATTTTGAGGAATCATATAAATTGTATAAATCAACAACTGAAACATATAAAAAAATTGTTGATCATATTAAAAATAACGATACATTTCGTTGATTTCGGTAAAAACATGTCAGGACAATATGTATTATCCTCACATTTAACGATAAAGTTTCAAGATAAATGAGAATGGTATATTATAGCAAACTATAAAAAATTATCTGTAGTTTTATCAGAGAATCTCAAGATGAAGAAAATTGGAATACAATATCAAAACGCAAACTGACTAAAAATTTTATTTGAGAATTTCTAAAGACAATTTAGATTGGATTATTATATCATGTAAAGAAAGAAAACTTACGTAAAAAATTTAAGGCCGAATATCACAATAAAGTTGACTGGGATAAAATATCAAGTTATCCGAAGTTTTCTGAAAAGTTTACATGAGCATTTCAAAGTAAATTATATTGGAATGAAATATCAGCTAGACAAAATTTGACAGATGATTTATAATAGAATTTAAAGAAAAAGTTAACTGGGAATATACACACACCAAAAATGTTTTGCATCACTTCAGTTTCAAGACTTATGGATGCTGTATATGCTACGGTCGCAGGTTCGAATCCTGCCTCGGGCATGGATGTGTGTGATGTCCTTAAGTTACTTAGGTTTAAGTACTTCTAAGTTCTAACAGACTGATGACCACAGCTGTTAAGTCCCATAGTCTTCAGAGCTATTTGATGCTGTATAGAAAATTGGAATAGATATCAACATAAACATCATTTCCGCCTTTTTTATTGCTCATAAAAACCACACATTGCATGTTGTACCACCATACAGCGAGACCATCAGAGGTGGTGGTACAGATTGCTGTACACACTGGTACCTCTAATACCCAGTAGCATGTGCTCTTGTATGGATGCATGACTGTATTTGTTGTGGCATACTATACATAAGTTCATCAAGCCACTGATGTTCCAAACCGTCCAACTCCTCAATGGCGATTCGGCATAGATCCCTCAGAGTGATTGGTGGGTCACTTCGTCCATAAACAGCCCTTTTAAATCTATCCCAGTGATGTTCGATAGGGTTCATGTCTGGGAACATGCTGCCTACTCTAGCCAGGTGATGTCGCTATCCGTCACAATATGTGCACGATGGGGGCGCGAATTGTCGTCTATGAAGAATGCCTCGCCAATATGCTGTCGCTATGGTTGCACTATCGGTCGAAGGATGGCATTCATGTATAGTGCAGCCGTTACAGCCCCTTCCATGACCACCACCGACCTACATCGGCCCCACATAACGCCACATAACTGCAGGGAACCTACAACTTCCTGCACTGGCCGGACAGTGTGTATAAGGCGTTCAGCCTGACAGGGTTGCCTCCAAATACGTCTCCGATGATGGTCTGGTTGAAAGTATGTGCAGCACTCATCAGTGAAGAGAATTTGATTCCAATCCTGAGCGGTCCATTCAGCATGTTGTGGGGCTCTTCTGTACTGCATTGCATGGTGTCGTGATTGCAAAGATGGACCTCGACATGGACATCAGGAGTGAAGTTCTGCATCACGCAGCCTATTGCAAACGTTCTTAGTCGTGACACGACGTCCTGTGGCTGCACAAAAAGCATTATTCAACATGGTCGCGTTGCTGTCAGTGTTCCTCCGAGTCATAATCTGTAGGTAGCGGTCATCCACTAGAATAATTACCCTTGGCAAGCCTGAGCGATGCATGTCATCGACAGTTCCTGTGTCTCTGTATCTCCTCAATGTCCGAAACACATCGCTTTGGTTCACTCCAAGACACCTGGACACTTACCTTGTTGAGAGTCCTTCCTGGCACAAAGTAGAAATGCGGACCCGATAGAACCGCGGTACTGACCATCTAGGCATGGTTAAACTGCAGACAACACGATCCATGTGCCATCTCCCTGGTGAAGTGACTGGAACTGATCGGCTGCTGGACCCCCTCTGTCTAATTGGCGCTGCTCATGCACGGTTGTTTACCTGTTTGGACAGATTTGGTGACATCTCTGAGCAGTAAAAAAAATGGCTCTAAGCACTATGGGACTTAACATCTGAGGTCATCAATCCCCTAGAATTTAGAACTACTTCAACCTAACTAACCTAAGGACAATACACACATCCCTGCCCGAGGCAGGATTCAAACCTGCGACCGTAGCGGTCGCATGGTTCCAGACTGAAACGCCTACAACCGCTCAGCCACACCGCCCGGTGTGGCTGAGTCAAATGGATTGTGTCTGTGATATAATATTCACAGTCAATGTCTATCTTCAGGATTTATCAGAATCAGAATGATGCAAAACTTTTTTTGTTGTGTATTTTAATATATCAGTATCTATCACTTTGACTTAAAAATTTACACTTTATGAAATGATAGAAATCTGAAGATAATGATTATTCTATATGCTTACATAATGGATATCATTAATGTTAAAATGAACAGTAATCACATTTTTCATAAAGAATGTACTGTTGAATGTTTAAAATTATATGTCCATTGTGTAGAAAGAATTTAGACACAGGTACATTTTGATTAGTCTAAATATTTTTGTATACTATTTTGAAACATTTTAATAATTTTTTATACATAAAGGTCAAATCTAACCTGTGCAAGTACTGTAACACTGCAAAGCCAACTGATAATTTTACTTCACATAAATATATCAATGATGGTTATTAAATGGATGTGCATATGATGTGTAAATGAATATCATGCAAAAAATTACAACAGTAAAAGGAATCCTTGAGTCTGTGAAAAAATATTTCTAAATATTATTGTAAAAGGCATTTTTATAGTGTATTGCAAGTACAGAACATTTGAAAATATTATTATCGATGGAAAATAAATAGAAACCAGAAACTGACAGAAATTAAAAAAAAATGTAATGGTTGTCAAGAAATTAAAGATATAATTTGTTTTACATAAACCCTTCATATAAAGATAAACATAGCAATAAATGTAAAACCTGTACTGTAGAATATATGATAAATAAGAAATGAGGATCATCTCATACTTAATTTTTAAATATCTATTAAATTATATATCTTAGAAGCGTTACATTTTGAAATCTCATGTTTTACAAATATACTGAATTTTTATATAAATAGGGAAGCCAAATGAAGATTTTCACAGTTGTTCAACTTTGCGTTTATTGTAAAAGAAATAAGGTGAGACCATATACACCAATATTCACCAGATGACACAAGATCGAAGCCTTGAGCACAATTACCTTGTGATGATGATGTTTTCAAAAATAACGATGATAAGCTATTGAAAAAAGTTTTCCATTTTCTAACATCTTTGAGAAACAAAACATATGCAGAAAAACAGTTCATGATTATCTACCTGATAATGCATTTGCAAACAGATTACAAACAATAAAGTAGGAAAATAACAAACTCAATGGAACCTACTCATATATTAACTCCAATAAAATCGAAAATTATTAAAATTGTAAAAGGTAATCTAAAAATATATTGTGGGTTGAAAGTAACTTTTAAACTTTTTTGTGAATACCAAATTCAGACACATATAAATACTAAGGAATTTATTTCCAAATAGAAAACTATAGAATCACATATGAATGAGAGTTAATTGGAAGATTTAAAAATGGTAAACAAAATATTCTATCATGTATGGATAATTTTCAAGCTCATGGATGAAAATGGTCACTAATCAGAATTATTGGCTTACAACTAGGAATTATCAGATATGTCCCATTGAGAGGATAATCTTACACTGAATTATCAGATAATATAAAAAGTAAAAAGCATGTATTAATGTAAAGATCAAAAATGTATTTTGTGGTCTATAAAACCTGCATTATATCCTGTAGATAAGAATTGAGCAAGAGCTACAAAATACACTCCTGGAAATGGAAAAAAGAACACATTGACACCGGTGTGTCAGACCCACCATACTTGCTCCGGACACTGCGAGAGGGCTGTACAAGCAATGATCACACGCACGGCACAGCGGACACACCAGGAACCGCGGTGTTGGCCGTCGAATGGCGCTAGCTGCGCAGCATTTGTGCACCGCCGCCGTCAGTGTCAGCCAGTTTGCCGTGGCATACGGAGCTCCATCGCAGTCTTTAACACTGGTAGCATGCCGCGACAGCGTGGAAGTGAACCGTATGTGCAGTTGACGGACTTTGATCGAGGGCGTATAGTGGGCATGCGGGAGGCCGGGTGGACGTACCGCCGAATTGCTCAACACGTGGGGCGTGAGGTCTCCACAGTACATCGATGTTGTCGCCAGTGGTCGGCGGAAGGTGCACGTGCCCGTCGACCTGGGACCGGACCGCAGCGACGCACGGATGCACGCCAAGACCGTAGGATCCTACGCAGTGCCGTAGGGGACCGCACCGCCACTTCCCAGCAAATTAGGGACTGTTGTTCCTGGGGTATCGCCGAGGACCATTCGCAACCGTCTCCATGAAGCTGGGCTACGGTCCCGCACACCGTTAGGCCGTCTTCCGCTCACGCCCCAACATCGTGCAGCCCGCCTCCAGTGGTGTCGCGACAGGCGTGAATGGAGGGACGAATGGAGACGTGTCGTCTTCAGCGATGAGAGTCGCTTCTGCCTTGGTGCCAATGATGGTCGTATGCGTGTTTGGCGCCGTGCAGGTGAGCGCCACATTCAGGACTGCATACGACTGAGGCACACAGGGCCAACACCCGGCATCATGGTGTGGGGAGCGATCTCCTACACTGGCCGTTCACCACTGGTGATCGTCGAGGGGACACTGAATAGTGCACGGTACATCCAAACCGTCATCGAACCCATCGTTCTACCATTCCTAGACCGGCAAGGGAACTTGTTGTTCCAACAGGACAATGCACGTCCGCATGTATCCCGTGCCACCCAACGTGCTCTAGAAGGTGTAAGTCAACTACCCTGGCCAGCAAGATCTGCGGATCTGTCCCCCATTGAGCATGTTTGGGACTGGATGTAGCGTCGTCTCACGCGGTCTGCACGTCCAGCACGAACGCAGGTCCAACTGAGGCGCCAGGTGGAAATGGCATGGCAAGCCGTTCCACAGGACTACATCCAGCATCTCTACGATCGTCTCCATGGGAGAATAGCAGCCTGCATTGCTGCGAAAGGTGGATATACACTGTACTAGTGCCGACATTGTGCATGCTCTGTTGCCTGTGTCTATGTGCCTGTGGTTCTGTCAGTGTGATCATGTGATGTATCTGACCCCAGGAATGTGTCAATAAAGTTTCCCCTTCCTGGGACAATTAATTCACGGTGTTCTTATTTCAATTTCCAGGAGTGTATAAAGATGTTGGTCTTGATCTTGATCAGTAATCCTAAAACTCTAAATATCCAGTGGTGGTTGATAATACTCCAAAAACTGAAAATAAAACTAATGTATCTACTAACTTCTATTCGTTTGATGAAAAATATCAAATAAATCCACTAAAAATTACAAAATGTAAATAAGGGACACATGTAAAGGAAACATATAAATCTCATTTATTTCAAGAAAGAAAATAATTCACACTACTATTATGTAAAAATTTATCCAGACTTCTTTTGAAGTATTTGTGATTTGTGTTTACTTCATTTCAGTATTAAAGAAAAATTGGATAATCACATACCAAATTGTTTAAATAACAAACCATAAAAAGTGGAACTTATGTTTGTTTTAAACATAATCAACATACACAAGAAGTTCCATTTGTTATTTGTACTGATTTTGAAAGGTTACTATTGAAGATGGCCAATTCTCAACAAAATACAGAAAATTTGTATAAAGCAAAATATCGAAAAAATGAACCAAGTAGATTCTGTTATTATATCAGTTGTATTAATGGACATTATAAAGATTCTGTAGTATATGGAGGACCAAATTGCTTTAAACAATTTATTGATTGTATTGAATAAGATGTTGAAGAAATTGGGGACATTTACTCTGAAACTGAAGAAAGGAGACCATTAACAGCCAAAGAACAATAAAGACATAGTACATCTAAAATTTGCACATTGTGCCCATCTCGTTACAGAAGATAAAACAAAAGAGGTAGTTTACATCTTTGGACGGGTTTTGTGATATCTCTGAACAGTCAAATGGACTGTGTCTGTGACACAATATTCAGTCAACATCTATCTGCAGGAGTTCTGGAAATCAGGGTGATGGAAAACTTTTCTTGATGTGTGTATCTTGTGATGGAGTAAGATGTCTTAAGGCTGTGCTTTCTGCCAGCAATAATTTTCTTATATTATTTTTCATTTATTGAAAGATATATTGTAAATTCATTCAGAGGACTTCGAATGGCACTGTAATAACGCATTTACCGAGGCATCAGCGATTTAAAGGTGGAGATTTTTTTGTAAACGTAAAAATGCGCGATTTACTGATTTTTGTCCAAAGATGGAGAGCATATGTGGTTTTAAGAAGGTAAAGAGATCTTTTTCAGCTTTTGCCACTATTAATACAAAGCGAATCCTTAATATATGAAGTGTTAAAATATTTGGTCTTAGTGATGTAAGGTATTGTTAACACAGTTACTTTATTGTTTCTCCATTAATCAGCATTCGTCTATTTATTTCAAGTTTCAGACACATAATTTTGCTTTCCCGAGGTTCTTAGTAAAGGAATTTTAATTGACAACGATCACTCCAGTACAGAAGTTTTGTGGATGCCTCTATAGTTAAAAGCATGCAATGCAAATATGTTGCTAGTAGCTTGAATCTTCATTTTTTAACTATCAGTGCTGCAGCAGCTGCAGTAGTTTGAAGACAGTAGCAGCACAGCATTTATTCACTGTGCAAATAGGTATGTCATTTGAAATTTATATGTGATACAATGAACATTTGAACGGTGACCTACTTTCCAGGCAGGGTATTTTTGGTAGTTATTTATATTTCATATTTTTCTCACACTCAGATTGCTTGTATTATTGCTAAGAGGGCAGTTTTCTTAAATTTAGCAGAACAGCCAATAGTATTGCAGTACACAGTTCAATGTTGCATTTCTAAGTAACTTTTGCATTGCTTATCACTTTTTACGAATTACAAGATTAGCTACGAACTTAAACATGAGCTTATCTGTTTCTCTAATCTAGGGTGACCAGATGCAGATGTATGTAAATAGGACGAATAGCTTCAAAAAGGAGGACAAAGATAGGAAAAAGAGGACACACAAAAACAAATGTTCAAACATAAAAAAAATTTACCTTGTAAACATAATAAACTGCCTTTGACTTTTATTGCTACTGTTCTGAAGATCACATTTTCTGTAGAAGTGTAGAACTGCTTTGCATTGACATAAAAATTTTTTAAAATTGTTCTGGACCATGAACATACCTTTAACAGATTCAAAGTTTAGCCTAATTCTGTCACCAGTACACTGTGTTGTAATGAGCAAAAGTACTCTTTCTGCATTAGCATTGTGGACTGCTATATTGAAAAAGTATTCAGCAAGTTTCAAAAATTTGGAATGACAATCAGCAGACTTACTTTCACAAAAGTACTTATCCCAATTTTTATTAGAGGGTGAGCCACTAAATTCAGGATCATCACTATTCTGTTTCAGAAATTGCCTAAAATTACAGAACAGGTCAAAACATTTTACATCTCCAATTTCAAAAGCCTTAAGTTATTCTTTCAAACACAACAGGCTTTTTTCAACATCACAGTAGTTAACTTTTTCAAGAGATATCCATTTGAAACAGGGAAAGTCGTCGAATATATGGAGCCATCTTTTGAATATTCATGTCATGATTGATACAGCAGCACTGCTTGTTTCGGCATATGGTTTAACCTCTTTCTGAAAGCCATACTCCAAATCAACACAGAGACTATCAATAAACAGTACTGAGTGCATGACGTTAGACCCACGACGCGAAGCCAAGACAATGTGAATCTGAAACTGAAAATACGGAACGGAAATTTTAAATAATCGGTATGTGCTCGCGGCTTATTGATCGGTCTATGGTCAGTAATGAAAATTCGATAAAATGGACGGTCCTGCTGCCATCTGTAGATAAAGTATTTAAGGAAAGAGCAGGAGACGGGAATAACTGCAGATACAATTCATTTTTGGTGAACTTTGAGAGAAAGGAGCACAATGGTAAAATCCGGCTGGACTCTGGACAAACAGGTAAACTGGAGGACATGTGGTCACTCTGCTTTAATCACGAGTTCAGCTTCACGTTACCACAGAGACAAAATATCAGTACATATAACTATACATTACGACACAACAAAAAATAATTAGCCACTTCCAGTGCGTTCATATGAATGCCAGTTTTCCTGAATGCTCAACTTCGTGAGCCTTCCAAGAGGCTTGTGGACGAGATGTAAAATTGCTGGCCTACATGTCTCCCCCATAGGGACAAGATGGGACTACTCATGAAAAGCACTGGGGCTTCTGGCCTGGTGGTGGTGTTGAGACATCGCGACGATTCGATCAGTATCATACTCATCATTGTTTGCCGATCATTTTGCTATAAGGTGATCAATTTGACGCTCTTAGGAACGTCGCTGCGCCTCAAAATTTAAAGAACCGGCATTTGAAATTCACTTCCCGACGGTTCTGGTGCCGTCAGCGTGCATTGCGCCTAAGGACCACGAAGATAAGATACGAGAAATTAAGGCTCATATGGAGTCATATAAATTGTCGTTTCTCCCTCGCTGTATTGGCAAGTGAAATTGTAAAGGAAATGACTAGTGGTGGTACAGGGTAACCTTGGCCACGCAATATACGGTGGCTTGCGAAGTATGTATGTAGATGTAGATGTAGAAGACTGACACCCAGGTGGATGCCCGAGAGATTTTTTAGTACCCTGATGCTGTCTTCGCGGTCCCTATGCAGTAGTAATGTAGAGGGTGACAGTTATTGAACTATATGAAATAAAATCGTCGTAACTTCTGAACGGTTTCCGTTAGGTCGTCCTACTGCACTGCTGGGTGCGGAGCATGATGGGGATTAGTATGCCCATGCACTTTGGTTCAGCAACTAAGTCCACTTTCATTTGGATTGGTTCATTAATAAGCAGATTTAGCTCATTCGGGGGATCGGAATCGAGAAGTGTCTTCACCCTCAACGGGTGTCTGAGTGGTGTGCAAAGTGCAGTCACGGAATAACCGGTACGACATTCCTTGATGGCACGGAGACTACCAAAAGGCACGTGAAGGTTTAGGAAGATGATTTCAACCCCATTATTCAGAGTGACCCTGATTTCGCGAAGGTGTGGTTAATGCAAGACGGAGTTCACCTCATCGAAGCAAGAGAGTGTTTTGATGTCCTGGTGAGGCACTTTGGGGCCGCATTCTGGCTACGGAGACCCAGAGGCCACTGGCATGGACCTCGATTGGCCACCATATTCTCCGGATCTGATCCCATGTGTTTCCTATTAAAATCAAAGTGTACAACAATAACCCCCAAACCACTGCTGGGCTGAAAACAGCCATTCAGGAGTACATCGGCAGCATCGGTATTCCGACACATCTGCCGGTCATGCAGAATTTAGCTATTCGTTTGTGCAACCTCTTAACCAAGAATAGAAGGCATATCAATCACATAACCTAAATCCGAATATCTGTTACGTTTACATGTTGAACGAAGTGTGTGCATCCCGTAGTTTGTACCTAATTTACGTTAAAATAACTGTCACACTTACATTCACAGAAGCATTCAAGCTATCGTTTTTCCCGGTTTCCACATGGGAAAAATTAAATACTTGGTACAATGGGAAGTATTCTTTGTCATGTACGTCACAGTCGTTTACCGAGCATGGCTACAGGTATTCTAATGCAGAACCGATTTAAACTGGGGAAAAAAGTCAAATTTTGGTCAGCAGGTGCCAAACTGGCCAGCTGAATGCAACAAAGGTTTGCAGAAAGGGGTCCTTGGATAGAAAAAGGACAAACAAGTGAGAAAGGCTTAATGTTGATTTTGTTATTAACTGCCGCTTACACAATTTGTTCAAGATGATCACTGGAGACATTGGCGAGAAGCTGCACGGCGCCAGATTTGCAGCTGGTGGCCAAAATTGGAACCAACTTTTTTCCCGCATAAATTTGTTCTGCATTAACTTATTGGCATATTCTATTGACATACTATAATTCCAGCCCACACTGGAAATTCATGAGTAGCTGCACTTTAATTAATTATAGTCACCTGGTAGTTACAGATGTGATACACGTATTACGTTTCGTCTTTTGAGGCTTCAGTATTCAGCCATGAATAAGAAAATTGTTTCAAAGAAAAAATGCTGGTGTATCAAAGGATGTATCCCACAGTATATTGCGTACTGAGCACCTAGAGAGAGACAAGTAAAATTCAACACAAAATATTCCTGTACACCAGTAAACTACCATAACAAGTAAAAATACAAAATGTGCTGTCAGCAGACATTAATGTTCTCTGGGGTCCGTTCCCATGTGGCGGAGTGCGTGCTACAAATTGGTAAAAGTAAGGCACTGCAAAAACAAGACAAGTGTGACAGTGGAATGGCAGCGACAGGTGCGGTTAGTGCAGCGCTGGCAAGATGTTTCAATTACTCAGACGCTGGAATTAGTTTTAATTTATCTGCCGGGACCGTGACTAGAAGCAGTAGTACAGCAGGCACAAACGCGCCGCATCACTCGCGAGGCAGACATTCTGGCAAAGCTACTTTTACCGACAGTGCGGGATAGCTATGTTCCGTCGTCAGACGGGATTTAAATGAGAACTACGAGGAATGTCATGATTTCATACGAAAGGATTTTGACAATGTCTTCTTCCACTTCTGGACCAGAAGCATGCGCCAACAAACCCCGAACATTGCTCTTCACTGACAGTTCTTTCGGTAATGGACTCGTATGTCATGTTGCAAAATAAGCAGTTATGCCGGCATCATTTAAATATACTTCTCATAGTTTAAACATCAACTTTAGAAACTAGTAAAATACGAAATTCATATTGCTGTTATTACGAGAGCAGTTCCAACAGAAAACACCAAGTCTCAGAAGCGATCAGATGCCTGAAATGCAAGGTGTCATACGATTTAGGTAAAATATCGGTGTCACTAACAACAAAAAATTGTTTTGATAATTTCGTGAAAACAGCTTTATTTCAGAGATTAAAAATTTCAAAATTGATGCCATTATTCGAACAGTAACAGGGACAAAGGTAAAAACTGTCGAATAATATGTGGCCTATCCAAATTCTCTAAAGGTTTTGAATGGTTGCTGAAGCAGTGAATCAAACCACTAAACACTACAGGATGCATAACAGTAGTCAGTATGCACAGTGGACAAGCATCAGCAAAGGGACATCAATAAAGGACGACACAGACGAAATAATAAAAAAATCTAGAGAATGAAAAAAAGCTGCAAAAATCTCCTTAAAGTTTTCTAAGGCTTTAATAGGGTTCTTTTACTTTACAGAGACTAGAATAGTAGAAATGTTTCAATAATATTTACAAAACAGAACGCAGAAAGTGATCACAAAGTCAGATTGGTACCTGTTGAAAGGAAGAATAACTAGAAGCACCATAAATGTGCACACTGGGTCTTTAGCTACTTTTCATTTATTTTAATGACTTTCACTTAGATCTCAGACACCGTACCCACGATCTAAGTGCTCGTACAGTGACACTTGTCTAATACTGATGGACATAAATGTGTCCTTATGAATATCTGATCTACCGGTTACCTTTCCAAGTCAGTAGTCTCATTGTATTAGGTTGGTGAATAAGTACATCATTTTTTCGTTTTGCATGTTGGTATTCCGGTTACTATGAGTTTATACATCGATTGTCATTTTCTGTTTGTAGTTCACTGTTGTCATTAGAGTTTATGTATTATCATTATGCCATTTAAAGGAAGTGGGCAGATGCTAGAAAATGGAGTACCAAGTGGTATAGTTCCGATATATTCTTCTGAAAAAGTATAGAAGCGGAGGAAGCCAGAAACATTGGCATTGTGTTTGAGGATAGTGCCATTGAACAGATCACGACGAGAAAATAGTTTTTGTCGTTTTAAGAATGATCGTTTTAACATTAATGACTTTCCACGTTCAGGAACACATTCAGGGTTTAATGAAGAGCATTTATTCGCGTAAATCGACAATGATCAATGTCAGTGCTCTCACGAACTAGCAAATTTGACGAACTGTGATCATTTCACCATCATGTGACATTACAGTGCCCTGGAGAAGGTTCAAAAATCGGGTGTAAGTGTACTGCATGTCCTAAGCTAAAATCACAAAAATCAGTGTATCAGCATTTGTGTATTTCTGCTTGCTCGTAATCAACTGGCTCGTGGACATAATCGAACCACTCCGGTCCTGTATCGTTACTGATGACGAGTAATGTTTTCTTTATGCTACCATAAGCAAAAGAAAGGTATGACTGAGCCCAAACAAAGTAGGAATTCTCCCACAAAGATATGCCCAGATTCACAACAGATAATGTTATACATCTGGTGGAACGGTGTTGGTGTGGTGTACAACGAATAGTTTTCCCGTGGTGTAATCATCACTTCTGACATTTATTATCAATGGCTGAGACGTCTTGCAGACGCAATCCTAGAACGGCGACCAGGAAGACGGGTGAAGAGATGCAATTCCACATTAACACCCTCCCGCATCCTGATTGATTGACTAAAAGCAGCCCCAAATCTTACGGTATTTCCGAACCGGTCAAAAACCTGATGGTGGCGACCTTTACCACCCCCTATGTTCATTTTTTAGCGTGCATCTTTCTGACGAGTTTGGTATAAAAAACATATATGTTTAAATAAATGTGGGAGATGTTTGAGGAAATGCAAGACATGATATGTGGTTTTAAGTGTACGAAAGTGCAGTGTATTTTGCTTTGTGGAATTCAAACTTCGGTTAAATGAACCCTTTACCAAGGATTCCCCTATCAGAGACATCACGTACCCTATGCACGTATTCAAAAATCAACTTACGATTCGTTTAGAAATCACCCTAGAACGTGCTCAAAAATGTTTTTAAGATTTTAAAACACCTTGCTCTAAACACACTAACCAGGAGTAATCGTAATTCATGTTTATATCCGTCGGACAGACCGACAGAAAGGTTCCTGAAAGTAGTAGGCCTAACTTAACAGGCCGCTAAAAAATTGACCTTTTACTGTTACAGACTAATGTCACTGCATCTTAATATTCATATAAAAGATAATATTGTTTGTACAGTCTTCCGAACCTTACCGTTACCAAACTTTTCAATTTTTTAATTTATATGATCACTAAGATGATTGTTGTCAGTGGACTTGAGCTTAGCTTCCCTCTCTCTGGGACGTTTGTTCCCACTTGTCAGCAGACCATTTAACACACACGTTGCAAAAGTTTTGGTACAAATTCACTTTAAACACAATGAGGTACATTTGTGAGTTGCAAATTATCACGACACTTTCTCAACTGACATGCCTGGATTCGGCCGCTCTGTGACGGAACTTCCCAAATGAAATCTGGAGCTTTTGCGGCACGGGTTTGAGACTGGGGAATACCAGACATTCGGTAGTATAATGCATTCAGTTCATAGCACAGTCAACATAAAGATTGGTGCGTACTTTAATATTGTCTATACTCGGGAATAAGTTTACAAAAAGCAAATGTTATCTTTTATTATAAACAGTTAACGAGAGGTTTCAATTGACCTCCCCCTTTCAATGAGAATTGGTGAGGTTTTGCAGGACTAACTTCTTCCATTCTGAGCTCAGATAATTAATGGATGTGCCCTAAATCAGTAATCGAACTTACCGGCACTAATTGTTTGGTAGTCAGACCTCGGCTGATCACTTGCAATGGCATTCGATTTCAGTTGTTCGTACAATTTTTCCGTAGGCTGACGCATAGCTACTTCACACTGGAACAATGTTCACGATGTAAATGCGCACTCGACATTTGATATGAAAAACAGGTTTCTGGATTCGCTGTTGCAATGAAAAGCAAATAATAGCGGAAAATTCAGAAGAGACAGATACTGTTCTTTTATGGAGGGCGTTAAACAAGCCAAAGCAAAGCAGAAAGAAGACAGCGTTGTCTATCGTCGACTAATAAAATATGACGTTATTGAAGTTGATGGAAAAGAAAAACTTACTGCACCAGTAACACGAGACAACAGCGCTATTTTGTACTATGTACATACAGAATAACTGATCGAAATACCACACGTTACTCAGTTGAAAATAGGACATGGATGTCGCACACGGATGGAGAAGGAAGTGCAGTTTAAGTACAAAAATGTCACAAAAAAGCTCATTACTTTGTATCTTTGCTTATACAAACCTTCTCAGACTAAACTGTATAATCCAAAGAAAGGTTCGGTTTCCAAACCTCTACAATATGAAGAATTTAATTCAAAATGTCAGGTAGATCTGATATACATGCAAAGTACGCCTGACAAGTTCATACTCAGTTACGAAGATTACTTAAGAAGTTTATATTATTGCAGTCCCTGAAAAGGAAAAGAGCAGAAGAGGTTGCTTCCCATTTGCTTGACATCTTTATACCACTATAGATACTCCAGGTGTGCTGCAATCAATTAACAGTAGAGAGTTTTCGAATCAAGTTACAAATGAGCTAAATAAAATGTGGTCTGAATTGAAATTGGTACATGGGAAACCAAGTCATAGTTAAAGCCAAGGTCTCATCGAAAGGACCAACCAGGATGTATAGGAAATGATAACGACATGGATGCAGACAAATAACTCAGCACATTGGGTTGAGAGTCTTCGATTCATCCAGTTCACGAAAAGCCGTTCTTTTCAACAAGGAATTTAGCAGACGCCATGGAGGCAGCGTTTAGCTGTAACGTAAAAGTGGGGCTGAGCGCTTCAAATCTGTTTAAAGAAGTTATTGATAACACAACGACAGAGGAAGACCTTAAGAAAGTCGAACAAGAAATGTAAGATGCTATAAATGTAGGGACTACTCCCAACAATGAAACAGCCGCCATGGAGGTCGAACCGTCGGAAAATCGAGACCAGTTACCTGACAATAACAAGGCGAAAATATTCTGTGTCGTTTGTGAAGAAGAGCATTGCAGCTCATTGTTGTAAAAGATGGAAAGATATGCATGCAATTTGTGGAAGAAATAATGAAAGAGAGGAAGAATATGGAGGGAGAATTATTTGCAAACTACGTTACAATAAACAAGAAATCAGGAAGCAGACGCAGAACGTAAGCACCGCGATTGTGTTTCATAATCCTACCAGTTATATGTCGTGTTCAAAAAGAATCCATTCATTAGGTTATGTGATCTCCACATCGCCATTTCGCATTTCTCACAGTTATAAACACGTCTTCTGAGAGAGTTTGCTCTCTCACCTCTTTGTTTGTTTTCCTCTCCTTTAGTAAACTCCAACGCACTAGCTGAAAGTTTTTTTTTTGTTAAAAGTCCAAGTCGCACTGTTGTAATTCAAAGTAGGTTATGTGTGCTTGCCCTGTCCATCCCTCCCATAAAGCAGGCTGATACTATAGCCACAATATGCCTGTCATACAAGGCAAGCTACATATCAGGGGCTTGAAAATCATTTATTTTCCCTTGACTTTATCACTCAAGGCAGTTCAATAAAGTAGGCCAATACTACTCCAAAACAAGACATCTGTCATGCAGGGCAATCTACATGTCGCAGCCTGGAAAAGCGTTTCTTGTTACTGACATGTAAGCTGCTCTCCAAAGCAGATTCATCTGGCAGGCCGACACTGTTTGCACACAACATTCCGTCGTGCAGGAAAGACTATACGCCAAACGATGGGAAAAAGACATTGTGATCGGTATCTCCTCTCCTACTGGAACAGGAGATTATAAATCCCACACAACTGATATTTATAAGGACTACCAGCTGTATAGGTATGAAACAGGAATTTCCCTACACATGCTGCTAGCCGTTAGTGTAGGGCCCTTGAGACCACGTCTGCAGCGCCATCTGCTTCTGGCGACGATTATCAGCACACAGGAATCTAAGTTCCATACATTGGTATCTATTTCAAATCCGTAAACATGTCGAGTTTTGTGCCTACGAATTACAGTTTACGGACAGTATTGGTTTTCTGTTATCAGTTGAAGAAAACTGCTGCAGATTCGCATCGAATACTTGTCAAGGATTTCGGCGAACATGCTCTTGGGAAAACACAATGTTTCGAGTGGTTAAAAAATTCAAAAGTGGTGATTTTGACGTGAGAAACGACGAAGGCGGAAAACCATCGAAAAAGTTCGAAGACACTGAATTGCAGGCCTTATTGCATGAAGATGATACTCAAACTAAACAGAAACTCGCGGAACAATTTAATGTGACACAGAAAGCTTTTTCTGTTTGGTTGAAAACTGTGGAAAAGGTGGCGAACGTGGGAAAATGGGTTCTGCATGATTGAATGGAAAACAGCAATCAGACTGAAAGACCATTTGGGAAATGCTGCTCGCCAGATACAAAAGAAAGTCGTTCCTCCATCGAATAGTGACAGATGATGATTGATGAATAAACGGATATATTTAGAGAATCAAAAATGGTTCAAATGGCTCTGAGCACTATGGGACTCAACTGCTGAGGTCATTAGTCCCCTAGAACTTAGAACTAGTTAAACCTAACTAACCTAAGGACATCACAAACATCCATGCCCGAGGCAGGATTCGAACCTGCGACCGTAGCGGTCTTGCGGTTCCAGACTGCAGCGCCTTTAACCGCACGGCCACTTCGGCCGGCTTAGAGAATCCTAAGCGTCGTTAATCACGAGTGAATCCAGGCAAACTATCCATATCCACTGCGAGAGCAAACCGCTTTTGAAAGAAGACAATGTTCTATTTTTGGTGGGATCAGAAGGCAGGGTGTCATCTATTATGAGCTGCTAAAATCTGGTGAAACCATTAACACTGATCTCTACCAACGGAAAATGGTCGATTTGAATCGAGAATTACACTACTGGCCATTAAAATTGCTACACCGAGAAGAAATGCAGATGATAAACGGGTATTCATTGGACAAATATATTATACTAGAATTGATATGTGATTACATTTTCACGCAATTCCTGAGAAATCAGTACCCAGAACAACCACCTATGGCCGTAATAACGGCCTTGACACCTCTGGGCATTGACTCAAACAGAGCTTGGATGACGTGTACAGGTACAGCTGCCCATGCAGCCTCAACACGATACCACAATTCATCAAGAGTAGTGACTGGCGTATTGTGACGACCCAGTTGCTCGGACACCATTGACCAGACATTTTCAATTGGTAAGAGATCTGGAGAATGTGCTGGCCAGGGCAGCAATCGAACATTTTCTGTATCCAGAAAAGCCCGTACAGGACCTGCAACATGCGGTCGTGCATTATCCTGCTGAAATGTAGGGTTTCACAGGGATCGAATAAAGGGTAGAGCCACGGGTGGTAACACATCTGCAATGTAACGTCCACTGTTCAAAGTGCTGTCAATGCGAATAAGAGGGGACCGAGACCTGTAACCAATGGGACACCATACCATCACGCCGGGTGATACGCCAGTATGGCGATGACGAATACACGCTTCCAATGTGCGTTCACAGCGATGTCGCCAAACGCGGATGCGACCACCATGGTGCTGTAAACAGAACCTGGATTCATCCGAAAAAATGACGTTTTACCATTCGTGCACCCAGGTTCGTCGTTGAGTAACCCATCGCAGGCACTCCTGTCTGTGATGCAGCGTCAAGGGTAACCGCAGCCATGGTCTCCGAGCTGATAGTCCTTGTTGCTGCAAACGTCGTGGAACTGTTCATGCAGATGGTTGTTGTCTTGCAAACGTCCCTATCTGTTGACTCAGGAATCGAGACGTGGCTGCACGATCCTTTATAGCCAAGCGGATAAGATGCCTGTCATACCGACTGCTAGGGAAAAGAGGCCGTTGGGATGCAGCACGGCGTTCCGTATTACCCTCCTGAAGCCACCGATTCCATATTCTGCTAACAGTCATTGGATCTCTACCAACGCGAGCAGCATTGTCGCGATACGATAAACCGCAATCGCGATAGGCTACAATCCGACCTTTATCAAAGTCGGAAACGTGATGGTACGCATTTCTTCTCCTTATACGAGGCATCACAACAACGTTTCACCAGGCAACGCCGGTCAACTGCTGTTTGTGTATGAGAAATCGGTTGGAAACTTTCCTCATGTCAGCACTGTGTAGGTGTCGCCACCGGCGCCGACCTTGTGTGAATGCTCTGAAAAGCTAATCATTTGCATATAACAGCATCTTCTTCCTGTCGGTTAAATTTCGCGTCTGTAGCACGTCATCTTGGTGATGTAGCAATATTAATGGCCAGTAGTGTACGTTAAAACGACCGGATTATGGAAAAATGGAACACAAAGTCACATTGCTCCTTGATAACGCTCCATCACACACAGAAAAACGGGTCAGTCAAACGATCGACGCGTTCACTTGGGAAATACTAAGCCATGCGGCTTATTTTAAAGACTTGGCTCCGTCCGATTATCATCTATTTGCATCAATGGGATATGCTCTCGCTGAACAACGCCTTAGTTCATATGAAAATTAACTGGTTCGCTTCAAAATAAGAACTATTTTTTTCTTGGCGCAGCGTTCATAGCCTGCTGGAGAGGTCGGAAAAAAATGTATAAATGGCAATAGAGGTTATTTTGTATAAAATATGGTTAATCAGTTTCAAACAACAACCAAATTCCGGTTTCATACTTCTACACCCGGTGTATGTATATACTTGCTACATTAAATTGTCCTTTTCATTTCTGAAGTTTTAAAGCTTGCCCTATTTCTCAAATGTTAACCTGGGAGTTCATTGGAGACAGTGGTCCCGTTTTTATACCATGAAATGTTATCTCTTCAGGTGAATCTAGCCCGTATGTTAACAAACAAAATGTGACCATTTTTTTATTTATCGTAGAGGCATTGATTTTGACGAAGCACAATGGAATAATGATAAAGGTTGTTTAACCAGAGCTAACTAAGACAACTTAAATTAGCATACTTACTATAGACTTCACAGAGTTACTATGCATGCAAAGGAACTGCATGTAATAGGTGCATTTCGTGCAATACAAACGGTTTTGCAATCTGTGCCATACATGACGTAGTAAAAATAGAAATTATCTCGATGATTAAAAGCAGCGCAAACTTACCCACATAGCTCAAAATTTTACATAATAGAACCCCTATCTCTGCTTAACGCAGGATATTTTCCCACAAATTTAAATACAATCAAAATAAATTGTTGATGGTATACAGCAACCAGCAACAAATTACTTTTACGTCAATTAATTCAAAAAGTACCGTTTCCGGTTTCGAATTTTTCACAATTCATCACAGATAGTTTTTACATGCTTTTCATAATGCATATTATACGTTGGTTTCCTGTGAGTTCCCCTAGGACAGTTTGTAAATTATAGTTTATTGTAAAGCAACTTACAGGAAACCGATGTATGATCTGTATTGATGGAGGCATGAAAGAACGGTCTGATGATTAACTGTAAAAAATTCGAAACCAGTCAACGGTACTTTTTTAATAAAGTAACTTAAAACCAATTTGTGGTTGGTTGCTGTACACTATCATCAGTTTTTTATATAACAGCCACGGTTTCCAGCCAAATCTATATATGACAAAATTGCAACAATTAAAACGAATGTAACATGTTTCGGGAACGTGGCTCTTCAAGGAACGCATGTGGAAGTATAGGATACTTAGAGGTTTGTGTGTTGTTGTTCTTCCTCTTGTTGTTGTTGTTGTGAAGTACGAAGAATGGTTTGATGCAGTCCTCAACGTTGTTGTACCCTGTGAAAGAATCTTTATCTACGAAAACCTACTACAACCCGTATGCTCTTGAATCTGCTTACTGTATTCATCACTTGATCTACATCTACAATTTCAACCCCCCCCCCCCCCCCCCCCGCCATACTTCATCCAGGACTAAACTGCTGATCCCTTAATGTTTCAGAATGTGTCCTATCAAGCGATCCCTTTTCTTCATTAATTTCTTTTCTCCCCAGTTCTCTTCAGAACCTCATCACCAGTAACATGATCTATCCATATTATCATCATAATTATTCTGTAGCACCACATTTCAAATACTTCTACTCTGAACTGTTTGAGACTACACTACAGACAAATATCATTAGAAAAGACTTCCTAGGCCGTCTTCATTTTATATCCTCTCTACTTACGGCATTACCTTTTATTTTACGCGCAAACAGCAAAACTCATCTACTCGTTTCCTATTTTAATTCTCACAGAATCACCTGATATGATTCCACTAAATTCCACTACCTTCGTTTTGCTTTCGCTAATATCCATTTTCTATCCTTCTTTCAAGACACCGTCCATTCCGTTCAACTGTTCTTCCAAGCCCTCTGCTGCAGCAGGTGCAATCACAATGTCATCGGCAAACCCCAGGTTTTTGTTTCTTCTCGTCAAACCCTACTTCCTTCTCCAAACTGTTTTGATTTCCTTTACTGCTTGCTCACTGTACAAATTGAATAACATCATGAATTGACTAGAACCCTGTCTCACTCCCTTCTCAACCATTGCTACTCTTTCATTCTCCTCGACTCGTTTCTGTAAAATATGTAACTAACGATTCACTCCTTGCATTTGACCCCTGTCACCTTCAGAGTTTCAAGCGTATTTCAGTCAACATTATCAAAAGCTTTCTTTACGTCTACGTGATAAATATAGGTTTTCATTTCCTTAACATACGGTAAATCGAAAGGTCAGTGTTGTATCATGTGTACCTACATTTCTCCGGAATGTAAAGTGATTTTCTTCAAGGTCGGTTTCTACCAGTTCTGTCATCCTTATGTAAATGATTCGTCTTAGTATTCTGCAACAATGACTTATTAACATTCATATCTGTCAGAACCTGCTTCCTTTGGGATTGGTATTACTACATTCTCCTTGAAGTTAAAGGTACTTCGCCTGTCCCACACATCTTGCACACCAGGTGGGATACTTTTGCCATGGCTGTTTCTCCAATGTTAACAGAATCAAATTCATTTCGCAGCATCGTATCTCCTATCTCATCTCCAACTACAGCCTCTTCCCTTTCTATAATATTGCAGTGAAGTTTATCTCGCTTGTCTATGTAACACCGGAAATGCATATCCTCCTATTTCCATCTATTGCACTGCAAATTTTTTTTCTTATTTTGTTACCTGAAGATATAACATTTCTGTGTCTTTGTATATTGTAATGGTTTTGCTATTTGTATATATATATGCATTTATGTCGATGTATAATTGGTTTGTTTTGTGAATATTATTTGTATTTATACGCTGGGTCTGGCCTAGGGAAAACTATACTATCGAACGAATACATCGATAGGTCGTGTGGAGAACGAAAGTGTTTAGGATCTTTGATAGTGTTAACTCTTCCGCGTGGAGCGCGGGCTGAGCAGGGAGTCTGGCGGGGGTGGTGCAGTGGAACAGGTGTGTTGTGTGACGCTCCCGCGAGTTGCCGCGCTTTCGGGGTTGGGCAGCATGTAATTGCGCTCGACTTGCTATGATAGTTTCTGACACGGTGTCGCGGACGGGAAGCAAGAGCCCGTTTCGCCTGGTGACCGTGTCGAGAAGAAGGCGCGCCAACATCCAGCTTCTGCAACAGCGACGGCCGGCAATGAGTGACTGTCGCTACCTCCTCGATCGACGGCTTCAAACCTTCAATCAACCAACAAGGAAGACTGGAAGCACGTAAAGTTTTAGAACTGTATGGCAGACCTCAGCTTTTCAAACAATTCCATTAGCAAAATACAGCAACTTAGCATGAACCTTTGTTGCTCACTCTCCCAATTGCATTACCAAGCAGGGTCCCTTCCTTTTCCGGAATGAACTCGAGTGTCGTTGAAATTCAAACGCCAGCATTAAAGTAAAAACATTCGATTTCACTGCCTTAATTTCAAAGTTCAGTTAAGGTATTCATAGCTGGCTACAATATTTAGATTACACGAGCACAAATTAAGAGTGCGAGTTTTGTTAGCATATTTTAGCTTACCTGTGACTGCAGCTCAGCTTGGTACGTACTAAATTTTACTTTTGTTAATTGTTCAGAATAATTTAATTCAAGTTCGAAGTTAAATCTCTTACTTCTAAATTGCGTAGATTCAAGTAGCTTTTGAAATGATTGTTGAGGTAGCCCAAGACTAACTGTATTTTACTGAATTTCGATATGCTTCAGAAACAAAGTTCACTATGAATCTCAGTCACTAAATTAACTTTCAATTTTCCGGTTTTATTAGTTCTTTTGCTAAATTAAGTCAGAGTGTAGCGAAGTTTATTACTTCTGACAAACTTTCAGTTTTCACACTACACGTGTCAACCTTCAGTTGCCACGCTTCTAGTGCTAATTATATGTGTAATAACCTTTCTTTTTCAATTACTATAGTAATTGTCCTTAGGCGACCGTAATTTCCCACAAATCTCAAATATCTGATTACCGCAGTTAATTGTTGACGTAACGGCCGCACATTTACTTTCTTTATTAACTTGACCCCTTTTCAAAATTAATATCCACCAGTTTCATTTGCATTTTTCCTTCCATTTAGATGTAACCCTTTCCTCCCTCTTTACCGACAGATTAACTTCGGTGACGATTGCTTTTCCCAAATTTTCATTAAGTACAAGCGGTTTAATTTTTCACTGTTATTAAGGTCGATAAGTGAGGGGGAGGTTACATCTAGACCCTCTGTACGTTCCTCTCACCTTTCAGTTTTCCCTCCTTTGCTTAAGATTGGTCTCTATCTGAACTCGTGATATTCTCACAGCTGATTCTCTTTTCCTCAAAGGCCTCTGTAATTTTCGTGTGGGTGGTATTTATATTTCCCTTAGCCACATATGCTTCCAAATCCTGACATTTGACCTCTATCCATTCCTGCTTAGCCGTTTTTCTTCCTGTAACTATCATTTTTTAGACGTTTGTGTTCCCTATCCTCTGCTTCATTTGCTTCACTTTTATTTTTTCTCCTTTTATCAATTACATTTAACGTCGCTTATGATATCAAAGCATTTCTAATAGGCCTTTCCTCTTTATCTATTTGATCTTTTGTTTCTTTCACTATTTTATCTCTCAAACCTACCCTTTCGTCTTCTGCCATGTTCGTTTACCCGGTTTAGGTCAATCGTTGCCTAATGCTCCCTCTGAATCTCTCAAAGACTGGTTCTTTCAACTTACTAAGACCCTATTCCTCATTTAATTCGTTTATTTTTAATCTACAGTTCATAAACAATAAACAGTTTAATGTCGTTTCGTAATTTTTGTCTTACCATTATATAATCAATATGAAATCATTCGGAGTCTCCAGGCCTCGTCCGCGTATACAAGCTTCTTCCAGTATTACTCAACCAGCTGTTAGCAACGGTTAAATTATGTTCTGTGAAATTTCTACAAGGTATCTTCCTCTTTTATTCCTTATCTTAGGCCCACATTCACCTTCTACTTTTCCTTGTCTTCCTTTTCCTACTATCGAATTCTCGCCTCCATCTCAAATTTCCCTCTCCCTTGGGTATCTGAATAATTTGTTTTGTGTCATCATACATTTGTTTCAACGTCTTTATCATTTGCAGAGCTAGTTGGAATATAAAATAATACAGCTTTGTTGGCTATAGGCTTCGCGTCTGTCTTCGATACGCTCTACACAATAGGATATCTGCATTCCTGTTATTTAATTCATTACTAGACCTACTCCCAATTACCCCTATTTGATATGGTATTTGTAACACTGTAATTATCTGGCAACAAATCCTGTTCCTAATGTCAACGAACATCACTAACTCTCACTGTATCTAACTTCAATTATCTATTTCCTTTGTTAAATTCTCCAACCTACTAGGTCGGTTAAGGAACTTAACATTCCACTCTTCTACCCGTAGAATTTCAGTTTTGTGTTGCCTGATGATAACATCCTCTTGAGTAGTTCCCGCCTGGAGATCCGAATGTGAGACTACTTTCCCTTCGGAATATTTTACCCAAGAGGATGCCACCACCATTTAACCATATAACAGTGCAGCATGCCATCGAAAGAAGTAGCGGCTGTAATTTTCCCCTGCTTTCAGCCGCTCACAGTACCGCCATATGTTGAAATTACAAGGCCGTATCCGTCAGTCGTCCAGTCTATGGTCCCTGCAACGACTTAAAAGGCTGCTGCCCTCTTCAGCGACCACAGTGTCTGGCCTCTCAATAGATATCAGTCTGCTGCATTTGCACTTAGGTATGGCTATCTGTATCGTTGAGGTAGGGCAGAGAGCGATTTACTGTGAACAGTTCAGCGATAGAGTTGTTCTCATCAGGTCGTCAGGACGTCATAAGCAGAAGATGAAGAGAGAGAGAAAGTATATGAAGATATTGAGCAGTTAATTCAGTAAGTAAAGGGACACGAAAATCTTATAGTTGGAATGCTGTTGTAGGGAAGGAGTAGAAGAAAGGGTTACGGGAGAATATGGGCTTGTTATTAGTAATGGGGGAGGAGAAAGACTAATTGAGTTTTGCATTAAATTTCAGTTAGTAATAGTGAATGCTCTGATCAACAATCAAAAGAAGAGGTGGTATACATGGAAAACGCTGGGAGATACGGGAAGAAATCAACTAGATTACATAATTGTCAAGCAGAGATTCCGAAATCAGATATTAGATTGCAAGGCGTACGCAGGAGCAGATATAGACTCATATCACAATTTAATAATGACGAAGGGTAGGCTGAAGTTTAAGAGACAAATCCGGAAGAACAAATGCACAAAGAAGTGGGATGCAGAAATACTAAGGAATTTTATGAGGCTATAGATACTGCGATAAAGAATAGCTCAGTAGGCAGTTCTGTTGAAGATGTATGGACTTCTCTGAAAAGGGCAGTCACAGAAACTGGAATGAAAAACGTAGATACAAATAAAGTTACTGCAGGGAAACCATGGGTAACAAAAGAAATATTTCATTTGTTGGATGAAACAAGGAAGTACAAAAATGTCCAGAGAAATCCTGGAATTCAGAAATACATGTCACTTAGGAATGAAATAAATAGGAACTGCAGGGAAGCTAAGGAGAAATGTAAAAAGGAAGATTTTCCTGAAGGGCTGACTCAGCCTATAGAAAATGAAAGCAACCGTCTGTGAAATTAAAAGCAAGTGTAATAACGGTGAGATTACAATGGGAATATCACTGTTAAATGCAGAAGAGAGAGAGGATAGTACACTGAAAGCCTCTATGGGGGCGGCGGGGGGGGGGGGGGGAGGAGGACTGTCTGATGACGTGACAAAAGAAGAAACAGGAAACAATATAGAAGAGACAGGGGACACAGTATTAGAATCAGAATTTGAGAGAGCTTTGGAAGATTTGAGGCCGTATAAAGCTGGAGGGATAGATAACATACCGTCAGAATTTCTAAAATCGTTGGGGAAAGTGGCAATAAAACAACTCTTCACATTGCTGTTTGGAATGTATGAGACTGGCGATATACCATCTGACTTTCAGTAAAAACATCATACACAATTCCGAAGACTGCAAGAGTCGACAAGTGTGCAAATTACTGCACAATCAGCTTAACGGCTAATGCAGGCAAGTTACTGACAAGAATAATGTACAGAAGAGTGAAAAGTAAAACTGAGTGACTGTTAGATGACGATCAGTTTTGCTTTAGAGAAGGTAAAGACACCAGAGAGTAAATTCTGACATTGAGATTGACAATAGATGCAAGACTGAAGAAAAATCAGGACAGGTTCGTAGGATTTGTCGACCTGGGAAAAGCGTTTGACACTGTAAAACAGTGGAAGAGGTTCGAAGTCCTGAGAACAATAGGGTTAAGTTATAGGGAATAGAGGGTAATGTACAAAACGTACAAGAGTGAAGAGGGAACAGTAATAGTAGAAGACGAAGAACGAAGTGCTCGGATTAAAATATAGTGTAAGACAGTGATATAGTCTTCCGCCCTGCTGTTCAATCTACACATGGAAGAAGCGACGATAGAAATAAAATAAAGGTTCAAGAGCGGAATCAAAATTTAAACTGAAAGGATGTCAATTGATAAGATTCGCTGTTGACATTGCCATCGTCAGTGTATGTGCTGCAGAATTACAGGATCTGTTGAATGGTATGAACAGTGTAATGAGTTCAATGGGCTGAGAGTAAATTGAAGGAAGACGAAAGTAATGAGCCGGCCGGGGTGGCCGAGCGGTTCTAGGCGCTGCAGTCTGGATCCGCGCGACCGCTACGGTCGCAGGTTCGAATCCTGCCTCGGGAATGGATGTGTGTGATGCCCTTAGGTTAGTTCGGTTTAAGTAGTTCTACTTTCTAGGGGACTGATGACCTCAGAAGTTAAGTCCCAAAGTGCTGAGAGACATTTGAACCATTTGAATGTAATGAGAAATAGCAGTAGTGAGAACAACATAACATAACATCAGGATTGGTGATCACGAAGTAGATGAAGATATGGAATTCTGCTGCCTAGGCCACAAATAACCCATCATGGACGGAGCAAGCAGGACATAAAAAACAGGCTAGCACTGAATAAAAGGACGTTCCTGGCCAAGAAAAGTCTTCTATTATCAGATAGGCCTTAATTTGAGGAAGAAATTTCTGAGAACGTACGTTTGGACTGTGAATCTGGACTGCGACCAAACCGGAGAAGAAAAGGATCGAAGCATTTGAGATGCGATGGTAGAGAAGAATATTTAAAATTTGTTGGACTAATAAGATAAGAAATAAGGAGATTCTGCGTAGAATCGGCGAGGTATGAAATACATGGGAAACACTGAAAAGAAGAAAGGACAGCATGGTAGGACATCTGTTAAGAAGTCACGGAAAATGTTACTAGACAGAGCTGTAGAGCGTAAAATCTGTTGTGGAAAGCAGAGATTGGAATACATCAAGCAAATAATTGAGGACTTATGTAAACATATTTTTGCACATAACATATTTCATGTGCAGATACACGTGGTGAATATTAATAAAGCCGACAATCAGCAGGGACGGATTCTTTACTGGAAATGGAAGGAAAAAGAGGTTACCAACATGTGTTCTAAAATGGACGGTATGCACATAACATATTTCATGTGCAGATATACGTGGTGAATATTAATAAAGCCGACAATCTGCAGGGACGGATTCTTTACTGGAAATGGAAGGAAAAAGAGGTTACCAATATGTGTTCTAAAATGGACGGCGATCTAGCAAAGAAAACAAATCGTCCCGGGACACAGTAGAGAGCTGTATCGCATCTACGTCACAAATATTCAACTTGTTGTAGGTCATAGGAATAGCACCGGTTGTCATGCAGGATACGCATAATCGTACTGTGGCTTACATCACGTTGACGGAACCTTTTCTGCATTTTGTACTAGAATTCGTCTTAATATCCTGTGGAACCCGGTGTCCCAAATCTGGTATACGCACAGTCCGCGACCTCCATGCACGTTTGCCTGTATGAATGGACCCATGATCATAAAAACGCTCAAACAGAGCACACACGAAAATGTAGCAGAAATGTGGAAAGGCAGCAACAATTTCATCACAGTCGAGAACGAAATATGAAAAAATGCCCATTTCACTATCAGAAGACACGGCGTCGTTACTCTTGACCAGATTGACAGGTCGTCATAACGAAAGCAGAAAGACGAGAGAGTGTCTTTGAGTGCCTGCAACGAATCCCCGCGAAAATGAATTTTGTGTCATAGCCTTGCTACTGACTGACTCGCGCCAAAGTTCGCACGCCCTGTCAACACAATAATTACACCATATTTATATGTGTGGTGTCTGATATTTCGTACATGTACACTAAGGAGCCAAACGACGGAGCTGATCCTCCTCCTTGGTACACAAAACGGGTCAGGACACTGTTGCAGAAACAACGAAACAGATATGCCAAATTTAAACAGACGCCAAATCCCCAAGATTGGCGACCTTTTACGGAAGCTCGAAATTTAGCGCGGACTTCAATGTGAGATGCTTATAGCAGTTTTCAGTTGTCTCGAAACCTGGCAGAAAATCCGAAGAGATTCTGGTCATATGTTAAGTATATTAGCGGCAAGAAACAATCAATGCCTTCTCTGTGCGATAGCAATGGAGATACTATCGAAGACAGTGCTGCCAAGGCACAGTTACTAAACACAGCCTTCCGAAATGCCTTCACAAAAGAAGACGAAATAAATATTCCAGAAGTCGAATCAAGAACAGCTGCCAACATGAATAACGTAGAAGTAAATATCCTCGGAGTAGTGAACATCTTAAATCACTTAATAAAAGCAAGTCATCGTGTCCAGACTGTATACCAATTAGGTTCCTTTCGGAGTATGCTGATGCATGAGCTCCATACTTAACAATCATATACAAGCGTTCGCTCGACGAAAGATCCGTACCCAAAGACTGGAAAGTTGCACAGTTCACACCAATATTCAAGAAAGGTAGTAGGAGTAATCCACTAAATTACAGGCCCATATCGTTAACGTCGATATGCAGCAGGACTCTGGAACATATATTGTGTTCGAACATTATGAATTACCTCGAAGAAAACGGTCTATTAACACACAGTCAACATAGGTTTAGAAAACATCGTTCTTGTGAAACACAACTAGCTCTTTATTCGGATGAAGTGTTGAGTGCTACTGACAAGCGATTTCAGATCGATTCCGTATATCTGGATTTTCGGAAGGCTTTTGACACTGTACCACAAAAGCGGCATGTAGTGAAATTGCGTGCCTATGGAATATCGTCTCAGTTGCGTGATTGGATTCGTGACTTCCTGTCAGAGAGGTAACAGTTCGTAGTAATTGACAGAAAGTCATCGAGTGAAACAGAAGTGATTTCTTGCGTTCCTCAAGATAGTGTTATAGGCCCTTTGCTGTTCCTTATCTATATAAACGATTTGGAAGATAATCGCAAAACGATTTAGAAAAGATACTTGAATGGTGTAAAAATTGGCAGTTGACCGTAAATAACGAAAAGTGTGAGGTCATCCACATGAGTGCTAAAAGGAATTCGTTAAGCTTCACCATAAATCAGTCAAACCTAAAGGCCGTAAATTCAACTAAATACCTAGGAGTTACTATTATTAACAACTTATATTGGAAGGAACATGATGTGTTGGCAGAAGAGCCAACACCGTGTAACTAGAGGAGGCCGAAACGCACGCGTTTAAGCTCACGCAAATTGGCGTGAGGTCTGGAACAGGACAATGTAATTAATATAGCCAATAAGGTACGTTGCTGCTGGAATACTTAACTTTAATCCATAATTAGTGTACATCGCTCTTGACTGTACATGTTTTATGATCTCAATATTAACTGGTAATGGCGCCTTGCTAGGTCGTAGAAAATGACGTAGCTAAAGTCTATGCTAACTATCGTCTCGGCAAACGAGAGCGTATTTGTCAGTGAACCATTCCTAGCAACGTCGGCTGTACAACTGGGGCGAGTGCTAGGAAGTCTCTCTAGACCTGCCGTGTGGCGGCGCACGGTCTGCAATCACTGACAGTGGCGACACGTGGGTCCGACGTATACTAGCGGACCGCGGCCGATTTAAAGGCTACCACCTAGCAAGTGTGGTGTCTGGCGCTGACACCACAGAACACATAGAAAATGTTGTGGAGAAGGCTAACCAAAGATTGCGTTTTATTGGCAGGACACAGAAAATGTAACAGATCTACTGAGGAGACTGCCTACGCTACGCTTGTCCGTCCTCTTTTAGAATACTGCTGCGCGGTGTGGAATCCTTACCAGATAGGACTGACGGAGTATATCGAGAAAGTTCAAAGAAGGGCAGCGCGTTATGTAAGATCGCGAAATATGAGAGAGTGTCACTGAAATGATACAGGATCTGAGCTGGACATCATTAAAACAAAGGCTTTTTTCGTTGCGACGGCATCTTCTCATGAAAGTCCAATCACCAGCTTTCTCCTCCGAATGCGAAAATATTATGTTGACACCTACCTACATAGGGAGAAACGATCACCACGATAAAATAAGGGAAATCAGAGCTCGTACAGAAAGATATGGGTGGTCGTTACTTTCGCGCGCTATACGAGACTGGAATAATAGAAAATTGTGAAGGTGCTTCAGTGAACCCTCTGCCAGGCACTTAAATGTGATTTGCAGAGTATCCGTGTAGATGCAGATGAACATTATGGCCCCTGCACATCGCGACATTAGATGCCGCTTAATGGCGTTGCCGGCACATGACGCGGTAACAAATGTATATGAGCGGAGCAGACATGGATGGGGATCACCCTACACCTTAGGGAAGATATGGGCTGAATATGGGGAAATCCATTGAGGTAAGCGAGTCTGTGAACGACTATCTAGAAAACGGCGAAGCTGGTCGAGTGTTCACGTGCTACTTTCGTGAGATTCTACGGAGAATGATGGGACAGTGAAACAACCACTAGGGACTAAGTGGTCAGACGTCCAAGACTCTTCCCAGAACGTGAGGTTCGGAGGCTTGTCTGCTCTGTAATATAGGATCTCTGCCGAAAAGGCACAATGCTGGTGCAAGCACAGGTGTTTCAGGGCACACCGTTCATCGCACACTGCTGAACATTGAGCTTCGCAGCAGACCACCCCAACGTGTTCACATGCTGACCCAACTGCATCGTAAACTACGAATGCGGTGGGCACGGGACCATCGGGATTCGATCATCGATCAATGGAAACGTGTCGGCCAGGTGAATCACATTTTTGCTCCACTAGGTTGATAGTCGTCTCGACAAACGCCGTCATCGAAGTGAACGGCAGCTCGAAACGTGCAGCGTGCTACGGATGCAGGCTGGTGGCAGCAGTGGGAGACGTTTTCCTGCGCTAGCATGTGTCCTGTGGTAGTAATCGAAGACACGCTTACAGCTACGAACCACATGCATCCCTTCATGCTTGAGATCTTCAGCAGTAGAATTGTCAATTTCTCGGAGCCTGAACCCTGTTGCAGTGGTTTGAGGAGCATTATAGTGAACTCAAGTTGATGTCTCGGTCCACCAAATTCACCTGGTGTTAATCCTATGGCATCCATGTGGGTCGCTATCTGGCGCAATCACCGAGTACACGAATCAGCGGCCCGTTGTTTATGTGAATTACATAAACTACGCGTAGACATCTAATGCCCCATACCTCCACAAACCTACCAACAAACTGTCGGATACCTGATAAGCAGAATCAGTGACGTATTTCGTTCCAAAGATGGAAAAACAAGCTATTGAGCAGGTGGTCATAATATTTTGGCTCATCAGTGTGCACGCATCTTGCGGCAATTAAAGGTCATTAACTGCTGATGTACTATTCGTCCAACCTCTTGTGGGAATCAGCGTGATGCAGCGAGCAATGATGTTCAAATGGTTCAAATGGCTCTGAGCACTATGGGACAACTTCTGAGGTAATCAGTACCCAAGAACTTAGAACTACTTAAACCTAACTAACCTAAGAACATCACACACATCCATGCCCGAGGCGGGACTTGAACCTGCGATCGTAGCGGTCGCGCTGTTCCAGACTGTAGCGCCTAGAACCGCTCGGCCACCCCGGCCGGCGAGCAATGAGGGTAATGGACAGGGGTACTTAGTGTGTAGTGTGTGACAAGTTGGGAACTTGGGTAGGACCTAAAATGTGCTCAGGTAGCCGAAGCCGTTAAAGCGATCACTTGCGTAAAGCAGGAAATCTGTGTTCGCTTCCTGGTCCAGCACATAATTTCATTTGTCTCCACTGAATTTGTTACACTGTCCGACTGCAACTAATGTTGGAATTTATAATTTGACACAAAGATTTCAGTATCCACAAGAGCTGTACTGCCCGAGCAGACAGACAGATGACTACAAATCTTTGACGCAGACAACTACCTATCATCGAATACAGGAATACGCGATATAAACTGATTTTTTACATAGTCGCAGATGCCTTTTATGTTTGTCTGGCAAATAGTAGTGTTATCTGGAAACGAAGTAGTTCAACATATTATCCATGAACAGGTTTCCCATCCTCTTTTTTTTTACAGTGTAATGACTTGGGAATTTCCTCGGAAGTGGATGAGAATAGTTTTGGTGACTTGTGGCGTTATGGCCTGTCCGACTTAATCAATATCCTCTTCAGTGTTTCAAATGGTTCAGATGGCTCTAAGTACTATGGGACTTAACATCTGAGGTCATCAGTCCCCTACACTTGAACTACTTAAACCTAACTAACTTAAGGACATCCCACACAGCCATGTCCAAGGTAGGATTCGAACCTGCAACCATAACAGCAGCGCGCTTCCGAACTGAAGCGCCTAGAACCGCTCGGCCACAGCGGCCGGCCCACATCAGTGTCTCAGTTGTTTTTTCTCTGTGACTAACAGTCTTCCCGCAAACATATCACGTAAGTTACTATCTAATGTTTCTGTACACTCATAACTGTGCCACTAAGTGGACTGTGCCTGTTAGTATAGACTATCCGTTTCTCGTCCTCGTGTCCACACTTCAACTCCTGACCTGTTGCCCAGGGTAAAATAAGCATCAATGGTTTGCTCTTGCCGCACGTACTTGGTGCTACTAACCAACCTAATAGCTATAATTATTAGTCGACAAATGAGGTGAATAATGATGTAGTGTTGTTCAGTATACTGTCCGGAGTCACCAATAGAAAGATCTGTACTTACTGAAACGTGCTACATACTCGAATTAAGGAAAACGTATAAGGGAACACCCATCAATATAACTTTCTTTTCACACAACCTAGTTATTTAAGAATATATAACCATATTTTTTTTACAAATGAGCAAATGTGCAAAATTCCTTTGACTTTAAATCTTAAGATGAATAAACTTTTGCAAAAGAAATCAAAACAGCAAACAATATGACAATGATTACAAGATGGCCTGCGGCCCGCCCGTTATTGGGTGAAACAGCGGTATTTACTACCGCGCTGGACGCAGTCTCTCTTATTAAATGCCCTTCTGCAACACATGAAAACTATATAAGTACCATTGATGACGAGAATGATTCAGTTACTCAAAACAGATGTAACTTTTAATATGAAAGCTGTATGTGGAAAGGCTCGGGGTTTAGATGCGGACCTGTGCTTAAAAGTTACACAGATTAGGTAACAATATGACAATGATAAGGCTTACTTCAAAGCAACCAACCTCTTAATTTCAGTCGGCAACAAAGGTGCGACTGGATCCCAACCTGTCCCTTTTGACAATCTTATTCGACTAAAGCCTGTTGGTTGTTAATATTTTCAAAGTTAAACTGATTGTCAATTACTAAGACCGCTCTGAAGGAACGTCTTTAAACATTACTTGTGAACAATTATTACAAGAGAACAATTATTACAAGAGAACAATTATTATAAGACAACAATTATTACAAGAGAACTCACTCGGCGGAACCATGGGATCCAGCTAAAATACACCAATAATGACCCGGTCTTTCGAACAGAGCAACGCACAGCTTAGTAGAAAAGGTTGTTCAGATTATAACTAATGACTGAGAAATGCAATTACAATCAAAGAATTGAACTTGTTAACATCTAAATCTAACCACAAGGCCACTGTTTTGTTTAACGGCAACCTGTGCCTTAATAAATTGTTCCAGCTGCATTTACGAGCAGAAGCTGATTCATTAGAACGTTAATGATTGGGTACAAACTAGAAAGGAAAGGCAATATAATAGCGGAACAAATTTTTAAACGACAACTGGTGCCTTAGTACAATACTACGGCCTATATTTACGACCAAAGAGCCGACAGACTAAAACTCTGAGGGTCGGGTACAAACTAGAAAATAATAGGGAAAGGCAATATAATAGCGACACGAATTTTTAAACGACAACTAGTGTCTTATTACAATACTGCGGCCTATATTTACGACCAAAGAGTCCACTGAGTAAAACTCTGAGGGTCGGGTACAAACCAGAAAATAATAAGGAGGCAAGCAGACAATGACACAAATCACCATGAAGATTACAGAATGTTACTCCCCTTTATCAGCAAACAGTTCCATGAATCCACGGTGCGTCGCAGCGGTTACTGAGTGGTGCCAATGAAAACCAGGTAGAAGAGGGCAGTCGGCCACCAGTGATCGTCCGACACGAATGTTGGCAACCAACTGACGGAATGTCAGTATGCTGCTTGTAGTCGAGGCTGACCCCAGTGAAGTACTCCGCATCTTCGCTCTACGCAGACCCTCCCTGCGCAGCTCGTGGCTTCAGCCGCTCGGACCTTGTGACCATCTGTTGTCGCGACGCTACCGCCAATCCCTAAGCTTCGTGCCTTTTTCGCGGGCCAGCGAACCTCATATATATCGGCAAGCAAAGACCTTCTAAGGATACAATCCACAGATACCAACTCTTCCTCATAGATATTGGCAATGGAGCCGCAAGAGGGATAGTCGATACTACACCTGAGCCAATGGCGCCAAACAGAACAGTCTACTAATTCAATGGTGCCACGGCTCACTTATACCCCTGAAATCCTGTATATTATTCGACATACTAATATAAGTTGATGGGTGCAAAATTCGTCAGTGGCTGTCAAACAGAATTTATTGAAACTGAGTCAAAAGATTTCTCAGAATTTACCGCTCCAAGACAAAGGAGTAATCACACTCATTGTTTCTTGCTTAGTTTCGTTCACAATCCTGTGTGCTGCAAGTACTTTTGAAAGTAGTTTGCATTTTCACCTGATTAAAATCTATTGCTTCTTCTATGCGATTAGCGAATTTCTTGTACATTACAGGAATAAGACTAGGTGGAATTGTCTTCTTCTTAAAGCCGAAAAATTACAACTTGATCCAGTATCTGGTAAATCACTTATTCTGTAAATCTCTCATTCCGTAAACTTTTTGAAAGATTGTTTTATATTGCTTTGATTCCTGCATTAACCATGTTTATTGAAACACCATTGCTCCCAGGTACCTATGCTTTCTTAAAATGTTGAATGCATTTATGCTTCTCATCCAGCATTACTCTCAAATTTTCATCGTGTAATAGGAAGGACTGTAGCACAGCTTGGAGCCAAAACCAGTGCACCAGGAAATGGGCTTCGACCGCAAGTTCCACTCCCCTTCGTACTCAGCAGTCCTTAGCAGCAGAAGTCGCAGCTCCCGTGTCTTCAGACTTCTGCGTATCAGTGGCCTAGGACCAGCCCATCGGGCAGCTTCTGTGAGTTGACTGACAGCCGTATAACAACAGTCGCATTACAGCAGCAGCATGACAGCAGTCACTCCAGTCATTCTGTGTCTTCCAGAACATTTCTGGACCGACACAGGTATTCCGTCCTCCTTTGAAGTCACCATCCGTTGTCGCCGAACAGCTGGTCAACGTCGAATTGATGATGTGGTCCTCTCTGACATCGCCGAGCTTCGAATCCCGTCCGCTGTCTGTGCATCCGGGCACGCGGACACTCTCCCGCCTTCAAGCAACGTTGATGCTGGGATTCAGCCACACCCCTCTCCCCTCCACCTACTCACTATTGAGGTACCAGCGAAGGACCATCATCACCTTGAGCCACTAACGTGGGACACAGTCTGCCATATTCACAGTAGACAGACACATGGGGCCGATACACTGCAGGTCGAGTAACAAGAGGCTTTAGCGAAACAGCAGTAGCTACAGAGGGAGCGCACGGTCAGCATTTCCACCAGCCAGGTCGCGCGGAGGTTCAAGTCCAAAGGGAAGCCTTACCATGCACTCGCTTCACTCACTATCGATGCTAACAACTTCAGAGTCCCATGATTGTAAGGTGAGAGTAATAAAGAAGTCCGTGTATCTACCAATTGTCTTTTGCTGCTGCACCTGCGGCCAGCTTCGGCAGAAAACAGCCGGCAGCTCCTAGGTATCCCAGAAACAACGTTATAATTCCTGTCAGAAATGCCTCTTTGGCGTACCCATTGTAACTTTGAATTATACGAACGCGCCATGACATCCTGGAACGTCTTTATAAATTTGTCTCTGATGTTTGTTACTGTACGCACCCAACATAACTTCCTAATTTGTTTCCACTATACGATTGTTTCCGTCTCAAACCCTCTCCAAGACATTCTGCGATATTTCTTTTTAACTCAAGGTATTCTATCGCACGTACAGTCACCCACCCGGCTATCCATTCACACAGGGAGACCTCTCTGAGTTTTACTGGTTATCATGGATTTCAGGAGACTTCTACTTTTAACGAGTAACGCCATTTTGTTTCTCATTACGAACAATTTTTTTAAAAGTAAATGTGTGTCTTACAGTTCAATAGAGCGGTCCAAAATAGGCCTGGCACAATGCCTTAACATTTCGCCAACTCACTAGTTATTTTGTTTGCGAAAAAAAATCAGTTTTATATATCATACAAGTATCTAGAGCAGTGGTCGTCAAACTGCGGTGGTCGTCAAACTGCGGCCCGCGGGCCGCATGTCCTCCGAATTAAGCATTAGTGCAACCCGTAGTTCACAGCCGTATTTTATAATAACATTCATGTAGAAACTAACAGCCGAATCTAAAAACGTCGACTAACATTAAAAGATTCTTAAGAGTGTAGTTTTCCTGCCCAATAATAAACAAAAATACAGGGACATTAATATTTCAAGATGTGTTTCATTGTAGTTGACGGTGATGTATTGGGCCGTGAGCTAAGTACAAAACATGGTTCAAATGGCTCTGAGCACTATGGGACTTAACTTCTGAGGTCATCAGCCCCCTAGAACTTAGAACTACTTAAACCTAACTAACCTAAGGACATCACTCACATCCATGCCCGAGACAGGATTCGAACCTGCGACGGTAGTGGTCACGCGGTTCCAGACTGTAGCGCCTAGAACCGCTCCCGGCCGGCAGCTAATTACAGTTGGTCACTTACCACAGAGGTAGAGGGGTAAGTAGGACGGCCAAAGCTGGATTAGAGGATTTGAGAGGGGGAATGTTTTATTGTTCGTATTCCAGTACAGACAACTCACGTGTTTGTGCGATTCGTACTGATCAGCTACTGCGCTATAGATCTTGACACGGAAGGAACATGGACTCGTGAATACACATTAGAAAGACGGTCATTTCCAGACGCGGCATTTATTTGTAGCAAAGAATAAGAGAATAAATTAAGGCTGTTCTAATACAAGGCTATGAGTAGAAGAAAAATAACATGAAAACATTTAGTAAACATTCTTGATTCTGTCAGAAATTTTATAATGCATTTATATGTATGTACAGTTACTGTTTGCAACGTCCCCTTAGAAAAATTGTACATGACTATGCTTAAACTGACACACAATATTTTTTAGCGCAACGCAATCTGATTTCCAAAAATCCCTACAAAAGAATGGCCCTGACTAACATTAACCTATACCTTTCATAAATCATTTACCTCACCAAAAATCTTCGTTACTCGAACTACTGCAATACAGCGAGCGCCACTACTGCCAGCTAAATAAAAGATTCAAACTACGGAAGGCGCTAACTACTGATAGGCATAGTTAGCAAATGAAAGATTTTAATACAGAACAAACAATGTATTTACCTTAATAGTGTTGAAAAATCATAATGTACATAGCAGTTCATGACATCCAGTCTTAATAATTTCGAAACTCCGCCATTTCTCTCCCCACATCCACCACTGCTGGCGGCTCACCTCCAACTGCACCACGCTACGCGCTGTTAACATCCAGATGCCCAACACTACAATGGCAGACAACAATGCAAACTAGCCACAGACTGCACACAGCACAGCCAGTGATTTTCATACAGAGCGCTACGTGGCGTTACCAATATAAAAACCTAAACAGCCTAATTACATAGCCCCCATGCTCCCCACAAAAAATTTTACTAATTTTTTGGGCAGCGGTCAATACAGATTTGAAAAAAATTTTCATAATTACAATAACAAAGATATCAAATGCACACACTTATTGATACAATGTTGGTCAAAAGCTAAAATTTTCTAACAGTCCATAAAGACAGTCCTGATCATTCATCACAGTAAAATTGCAGTGTTTTTTTTTCTCAAAGTCTGAGCAGTAAAAAAAAAAAAGCACACGGAAGTAGTGGATTTCCATGCAGTCTTGAAGAAGTAGTGTTGTCCTTCCAGACAGTGCTGACTCTTGACATGCAGACAGGTAATGGGCCACAACAGAGCAAACCCACAGCAGAGTCATTCGACGTTTTGAAGGATATTGGTAGGTAGGTCATCACACGTAACGTGTATCCACAGGACATGTGGCCTGTAATTGAAGAAGTGTCATGATGATCTCTCCATTGGCAAAAGATTCCGGAATAGTCCCCCGTTCGGATCTCCGGGAGGAGACTGCCAAGTGGGAGGTTACCATGAGAAAAAGATTGAATAATCTACGAAAGGATAACGTTCTACGAGTCGGGGCGTGGAATGTCAGAAGCTTGAACGTGGTAGGGAGACTAGAAAATCTGAAAAGGGAAATGCAAAGGCTCGATCTAGATATAGTAGGGGTCAGTGAAGTGAAGTGGAAGGAAGACAAGGATTTCTGGTCAGATAAGTATCGGGTAATATAACAGCAGCAGAAAATGGCATAACAGGTGTAGGATTCGTTATGAATAAGAAGGTAGGGCAGAGGGTGTGTTACTGTGAACAGTTCAGTGACCGGGTTGTTCTAATCAGAATCGACAGCAGACCAACACCGACAGCGATAGTTCAAGTATACATGCCGACGTCGCTAGCTGAAGATGGATAGAAAAAGTGTATGAGGATATTGAAAGGGTAATGCAGTATGTAAAGGGGGACGAAAATCTAATAGTCATGGGCGACTGGAACGCAGTTGTAGGGGAAGGAGTAGAAGAAAAGGTTACAGGAGAATATGGGCTTGGGACAAGGAATGAAAGAGGAGAAAGACTAATTGAGTTCTGTAACACGTTTCAGCTAGTAATAGCGAATACCCTGTTCAAGAATCACAAGAGGAGGAGGTATACTTGGAAAAGGCCGGGAGATACGGGAAGATTTCAATTAGACTACATCATGGTCAGACAGAGATTCCGAAATCAGATACTGGATTTTAAGGCGTACCCAGGAGAAGATATAGACTCAGATCACAATATAGTAGTGATGAAGAGTAGGCTGAAGTTCAAGACATTAGTCAGGAAGAATCAATACGCAAAGAAGTGGGATACGGAAGTACTAAGGAATGACGAGATACGTTTGAAGTTCTCTAACGCTATAGATACAACAATAAGGAATAGCGCAGTAGGCAGTACAGTTGAAGAGGAATGAACATCTCTAAAAAGGGCCATCACAGAAGTTGGGAAGGAAAACACAGGTACAAAGAAGGTAGCTGCGAAGAAACCATGGGTAACAGAAGAAATACTTCAGTTGATTGATGAAAGGAGGGAGTACAAACATGTTCCGGGAAAATCAGGAATACAAAAATACAAGTCGCTGAGGAATAAAATAAATAGGAATTGCAGGGAAACTAAGACGAAATGGCTGCAGGAAAAATGTGAAGACATCCAAAAAAGATATGATTGTCGGAAGGACAGACTCAGTATACAGGAAAGTCAAAACAACCTTTGCAGACATTAAAAGCAACGGTGGTAACATTAAGGGTGCAACGGGAATTCCACTGTTAAATGCAGAGGAGAGAGCAGATAGGTGAAAAGAATACATTGAAAGCCTCTATGAGGGTGAAGATTTGTCTGATGTGACAGAAGAATAAACGGGAGTCGATTTAGAAGAGATAGGATATCCAGTATTAGAATCGGAATTTAAAAGAGCTTTGGAGGACATCGGTCAAATAAGGCAGAAGGGATAGACAACATTCCATCAGAATTTCTAAAATCATTGGGGAAAGTGGCAACAAAACGACTATTCACGTTGGTGTGTAGAATATATGAGTCTGGTGATATACCACCTGACTTTCGGAAAAGCATCATCCACACAATTCCGAAGACGGCAAGAGCTGACAAGTGCGAGCATTATCGCACAATCAGCTTAACAGCGCATGCATTGAAGCTGCTTACAAGAATAATATACAGAAGAATGGAAAAGAAAATTGAGAATGCGCTAGGTGACGATCAGTTTGGCTTTAGGAAAAGTAAAGGGACGAGAGAGGCAATTCTGACGTTACGGCTAATAATGGAAGCAAGGCTAAAGAAAAATCAAGACACTTTCATAGGATTTGTCGACCTGCAAAAAGCTTTTCGACAATATAAAATGGTGCAAGCTGTTCGAGATTCTGAAAAAAGTAGGGGTAAGCTATAGGGAGAGACGGGTCATATACAATATGTACAACAACCAAGAGGGAATAATAAGAGTGGACGATCAAGAACGAAGTGCTCGTATTAAGAAGAGTGTAAGACAAGGCTGTAGCCTTTCGCACCTACTCTTCAATCTGTACATCGAGGAAGCAATGATGGAAATAAAAGAAAGGTTCAGGGGTGGAATTAAATTACAAGGTGAAAGGATATCAATGATACGATTCACTGATGACATTGCTATCCTGAGTGAAAGTGAAGAAGAATTAAATGATCTGCTGAACGGAATGAACAGTCTAATGAGTACACAGTATGGTTTGAGAGTAAATCGGAGAAAGATGAAGGTAATGAGAAGTAGTAGAAATGAGAACAGCGAGAAACTTAACATCAGGATTGATGGTCACGAAGTCAATGAAGTTAAGGAATTCTGCTACCTAGGCAGTAAAATAACCAATGACGGATGGAGCAAGAAGGACATCAAAAGCAGACTCGCTATGGCAAAAAAGGCATTTCTGGCCAAGAGAAGTCTACTAATATCAAATACCGGCCTTAACTTGAGGAAGAAATTTCTGAGGATGTACGTCTGGAGTACAGCATTGTATGGTAGTGAAACATGGACTGTGGGAAAACCGGAACAGAAGAGAATCGAAGCATTTGAGATATGGTGCTATAGACGAATGTTGAAAATTAGGTGGACTGATAATGTAAGGAATGAGGAGGTTCTATGCAGAATCGGAGAGGAAAGGAATATGTGGAAAACACTGATAAGGAGAAGGGACAGGATGATAGGACATCTGCTAAGACATGAGGGAATGACTTCCATGGCACTAGAGGGAGCTGTAGAGGGCAAAAACTGTAGAGGAAGAAAGAGATTGGAATATGTCGAGCAAATAATTGAGGACGTAGGTTGCAAGTGCTACTCTGAGATGAAGAGGTTAGCACAGGATTGGAATTCGTGGCGGGCCGCATCAAACCAGTCAGTAGACTGATGACCAAAAATAAAAAAAAGGTCATCACAGAACAGACCCACCATAGTCTTGGTAGAGAGTATGGTATTGGTGGGCTACCAGAGGTGTAGACCCACTGCAGTCCTTGTAGAAATAATGGTATTGGTGGGTCATCAAAGATGCAGACCCACTGTAGTCCTTGTAGAGATGGCCAGCAGCCATCTGTTGTGACTGTGCAGGTGCACAATCACCATTGAAGAGTCTTGCGGATAATATAGCAAGTCCATAACCACCACTTGTGCACTCACAAAGTTTTTGGAATTGTCCTTAGAACCAGCAATGCTGTTATCCAGTCCCTTGCTGAATTATTAACATACGTGCAAACACTAACAGTCCCTACTTCTCACATATTGTCCATATACTATGACCAACAGAAACGTGTGCAGTGAAATGGAACTTACAACTTAATAATATGATTAACTGGTGTCGATTACAATTTTATAACATAAGTATACAATTACAAAGGTACAAAATACCTCATTAAAGAACATAACAATACAGATAACATTTGTAGTACAGGCTTTACAAAAGAATCAAAATCACATATAGATCAGTGTTATGGGAATTATGACATGAGTACATACATAAAAGATCAGAATAACTTTCGAAACATCAACTTCACACATGAGCATTGAAACAGAACAGTATAAATAATGTCTAAACATCTTTACAAAGAAAATAACATATTATCAGAAAAATTCTACAACATAACTCTTATTAGCTAAACACATTAAGACAGGAAAATCACAAATTCACATAGTGTAATAACACAAAAATACAGGACAGGGTTTGTTTTCAGTGTGACATTTGGTACTGCAGTCCACCCCAAAACTTCATTCCATATATCTTTCCTCTTATTTCAACATTTGTTTCCACCAAAAAAATCCTATCCAAGCATGCTTTCTGTATTTATATGTTCACACATTTCTTACCTCATTATTTATTTTCCATTATCTTACCTCATCATTTATTTCCAAGAAAATCCTACCTAAACCTGTTGTCCCTACAGCCTACTGTTTTGGTTCATATCCTATTTCAAAATACTTTTTTTGGCCAAACCATTTTCTTATAGATTCTCAATGCATTTCTTCCAATTCATCACAACTTGTTTCTTATATGGCCTAGCCCATCTTAAGCTAACTTAAATCTACTGAGCTCAGATGCTAAACTAAGGGACGAGGCAATGCAGTAGCACAAAACAATTAACACAAACAGCAATGACAAAAAAATGCAAATTGGCAAAGCAAGCAGCAGTATTACAACTAATATAAGGCAATGTGCAGCAACAAGAAAAATAAATCAGTAGTAAAACTGGCTTAACAGAGTAATACAAAGTGACATTCAGTAGCACTATAAATGGCAATCAGCAGCAGCAAATGCAATAACTTATACCTAAACATGACAAAGGTCAAGCAGAAAAAATATTACACTAAAAATGGTCATGTTTAATGCCTATGTCACATCTTAACATTAGAGTGATGCATCACCTTGATTTATCTACGAAACAAGTTACCCAGTCATTGAAAAAATTGTATATGCAATTCCTGTGAAGGGAAATGTCTTTTTGTGCTCCCTTGTTTTTTTTTTTTTGGAAGTAGATCATAAAATGGCTATTTACTGGATCTGTAGGCGTAAAATATCTATATTAGTACATCTATTAAATTTTATTTTAACCAATGCTGCAGTTCAGCTAGAAACTAGATATTAGACGAAATGAGCAAATATATATATATCTATATATCTATATATATATATATATATATATATATATATATATATATATATATATATATATATATATAAAGCAACATATGAAATGTCATTCACTAGGCAAATGGCGTCTCCAAAGGCAAAAAAAATCTCTCAACTAGAAAGACAAAAGATGTAAAATGTTCCTCATCATTTCATTAGGCATTTTAGTAAATATCATAAATTAAGAGCTCCACAGTGTAATCATATATTTTCAAGTTTGAGCGTGTCGTATTTGCGATGCTTTCTACAAAGGAATGTCAATAGCGAGGTTAATGGTCTCTCTTTTTCTTTTTTCCACCTAATGGCTTTTTCTCCAGGCAGGTGGCACAGCTAGGCGTCCACGACGCATTACGTGAAGGTCACTTAACTTTCTTACTGAAATATTTACGACACCAGTTTGCACTACAGTGACAGTCTCATATAAAATTTCACAGGTCGAGAATTTGCGTTACAAATGTGTAGAAACAAAATCCTTTAAATATAATAGTGTCCAAAAAATTTTCGTCGTCATTGTGATACTATCACGTATTTACACACATTTCATAATTCTTTAAAAGTACGATTCTTGGTTTCCATCATCCTTTTTCACAAGTCAGTGTCCCTAACTTCTATTCATTATTCATATACATATAAACACGTAATCACATTCCTCATATATGGTAGCATCATCTTATTGACATAAACATACCTCAACAGCATAATACACATTTTCGTCGTAATAATAACATCATAACACCTCAGTCAAATCTCAAAATCGTCGTAGCTTCCTCCAATAATTTCAAAACCTAAAGAAAATTCTCTGCTCATTTCAGTAGTGTCATCTACCTCAAACGTACTTTAAAAATCATGATCCCATACCAAATACGACGTTCTAAGCTCACATAGTATCACAATGGTTCCGAAAAAATATGAACAGTTCACGAAGTACAGACAAAATACAGTTTCATAAGTGTGAAGTTATCCAACTGTGTAATTGTGTAAACATGTGTCACTGATGTAGTAAAAAAAATGTTTGTTTCCCTGTTAAATAATCAGATAGCTGTGTAATTTATGTGTTAGAGACATATGGTACCGATGTGTAAAGTTGTATAAGCAAATACCATATTAGCTAGGGCTCCTTGTGCTTGCCAAACACATGGTATACAAAGTAGGCGTGTACCCCCTGAGGATTAATGTAATTATACCCTCAGATGTTACATATTACAGCAATGGAATGAAATTTATTACGGCAAACTTTCTTTGTAATTCAAAAATCTTGAAAAATAAATGGTTTAAGTACAAAATTAATCTCTCAAATGCATGTCCTGTAGCGCTAAATGTGCGTCTTGCTGTAAGACAATTCTGTGGAAGTGTCATAGTTATCGTCCTCTGTAAGCAAAGTTCTGCTGAAATCAATGTACTTACCTCATCATAAACGAAGTGAAATGCTTTGCATATAGATATTGTAGTTATTATGTACCTTACTGTGATCAAGAAAGTACTATAATGTAACGTATTGTACTACGAAAAAGGCTGCCTCATTGTAGCTATACCACAAAAGTTACTACTAAAACATGTTTTACTTTCCAGAAGAATTCAGAAAAACTGTGCAGATATAAAACAGAAACACTGCAAAAGCAACATTGTGATTTGTCACTCATTAGTAGCGTCGTGATAAAATCGTCTAGCTGTCACATAAACTAACCACTGTGTCATCTGGTATCTCACTGAAAGTACTTTAAATCAGGAATGTATTTTCAAGTAAACCAAAATGTTGCATTAAAATCTCATTAGCAGTACCAGTATATGTTCTAATATTTAAGCCTTATAGTCGTTACATAATCGTGCAACTAACAAGCAAGAATGTACACACACAATAACACTGTGACATCTGTTCACTATAACAATGCATTCGTAATTTCTGTTTAAATAAGTTCTCTTGGTTCTTGATTGGATATTTAACTTCAAACATCGTTGCATGCTAACAGTTTCTAAGACTGACAATGCATACTGGAAATGTGAAGTGAAACGTTTTATGGCAAAGACAAAGTTAAAAATCAGATTATCTCTCAATAAACGGTTTTACATGTGAAATGTGGTGTAAACCTTTACTCTTCCTAGTACGCAGTGTTTCAACTTCGACGCAATTATCATGTGGTATACGTCGGTAAGGAATACTGGAATTTTTTTCGAGGTTAGCGTCTATGCAATTTTTCCCTGAGCCAGCCGGCGCACTTGGCTGCCTGCAGTGCGAGTCATTGTCTGTCTCTTTGTTGGCGTGCGTCGTTATTGGGATTAGGGGACCTAACTTATACAAATTCATCTTGTCGAGAGTGCCCTGCTATGTTTGAATCCCGCCAGTTCTGATGGAATTCAGGTCTGTCGTTTTGTCGGTAGTTTACATAGTTTCTTGTTTACCGGTCATGTGGTGGAGAATTTCTCCCAGAATCGTAAGTGCGCGCCGGACCGTTGCGTCTAAAGTTATTCTGTCTCCCTTGATAATAATTATTTTGGGGTCCCAAATTGTCTGTTTCTCCGATTGTCTCTGTGATAGTCACTACAGCAGAGAGGTGATCTTTCCCTGTTATTATTATTCTGCCAACGGTTGTCATACGGGTGGAGTCTGTTTTAGTCACGATTTGCGTTGTAAGAATAGCCTTATCGGGTCCAGTTATTATTTCTTTAATCGCAGAATTGCTACAGATGTGACCTGTAATTGTTGTGTTCCTGTTTTCGCGTTCCGCGATTGTCAGTGTCAATTTCTAATTCTTGTAAGAGTCCCTGAAAAGTTTCAATGTCGTCTTTGCAACGTCCTGCCAAAATAATATGTCATAAATGTTCAGGTAATTTGATAAAGCAAATGCGCACGAGTTCTGAGGGGCTGTATGGGTTTGACAGGTACTGATTCTTGTGCAACATGTTTTCAATATATTTCACAAGACTGGAGAATTCAGATTGTTCGAAATGTTTCATCATTATGATGCTATGTTTTACTCGGTCTTGTGTAGCTTGAGACCAATATGCTGAGAGGAAGGCATGATAAAATTTTCCTTCACTGTGGCAATCATGAATGACCGATCGCATTCTTACAGCTGATTCATTCTCTAAATAGCCACACACAAATTCTAATCTGTGCTCTAATGACGAGTTGGGAGGAAAACAATGAGAGAATTGATGGAGCCACGCTTGTTGATGAATGTCGTTGCCAGAATTCTTAAATGTTTTGAATTTATGTGTATTAATGAACAGCTTACAGTCAAAATCATCATGTCGCCGAGTAGTATATCGGTCATTGTTACTTCGTGTCGGTGGTTCCATCTCAAAATTCGGTGCACCATGCCAATTTCTTTCATAATTTCCGAAATGCTCTGTGTTATTATTTTGTGGCTTTTCCGTATTTCTTCGAGTGTTGGAGCGCGAGTGTCCTCTGAAATATGTAATTTTTGTATTACTTGTACCTACTGATCTTGTACTTCCCGGATTTCTCTTTTGTGTTGCGTATTAATTTGATTCTGATTTTGTTTGAATTTCTTAATTTGTTCATACTCTTCTGTGTCACTGATGGCTACAGGTCTTGTGTCATTCAGATCATCATCTACCTTTGCAGATAAGTTAGTGAACTGATCCGAAATTTTGGCTACTTTCACCGATAGTGTACTTATTTCCTCAGTTTGTTTTTCTGAACCAAATTTCAGAGTGTCCTTTTGTGTTGAAATCGTATCTACTCTGTCCTTTAAGTTTTCTTGAGTTTTTGCAAGTAGCGTAACCAAATCAGTAGATGCAACTGAGTCAGTTTTAGCCCACGAGGTCTCATGATTTTCATGAACAATGGTTTGCAGTTCTTTTATGGCTGCTTCGTGATTCTGTAATGCATTTTCATGCCGCGAAAAAATAGGTTGAAAATGCTCACAAATTTGTGTTTTTACGTCATTACAGACTTTTTGACATTTCGATTCAATGTTATGTAACTCAGTAGTTAAATCTTCACGTGTTTGTTCAAGCGTGGTGTCTAACTTCCGAAGATTTTGTTCCATTGTGTCTAACTTTTGAAGCTTTTGCTGTGTTTGTCTCTGATTTTGTTCCATTGTGTCTAACTTTCGAAGATTTTGTTCCATTGTGTCTAACTTTTGAAGCTTTTGCTGTGTTTGTCCCATTTGTTGTATTAATTGTAATAACAATGCACTGGTGTCTGAAACATGTTCCTCAGTGCTTTTCGGCAGTGAATTTGCACCGGCAACATTCACATTTTGACAAGCAGAAAATGAGTCTTGACTTATTTGAGAAAACAGTGAAGACCCAAAACCTGAATCTACAGTATTTGCGAGATTGTATCCTGTCATTTCGGATTCCTGAGGCGAGCTATTGCCGACCGATCGATCGATAATGCTTCCCTGTTCACTAATTGTTTCACTGTCTACGCCATTATTTGCCGCCTGCTCCATTTCCCTATGCACAATTACCAAATTACTACTTTGAACATTAGTTAATTCATTACACGGTGGCGCTAACACACTGCTTTCGTCTTCACTGTCATTTCTCAGTTTACTTTGGAGCCTAGTATTACGTTTTTCACACGCCATTATTGTCACAATATTTCACATGACAACACAGAAAATCACAATTTGAAGAGCAAAATAAGAAAACACATTAACATAGCACTGAAAATAATATCTAGTTAATTGCAAGTGCAGCTGCGAAATACTTAGTGCAAATCTACATGCATGCCACAACAATAATGAAAGACTGCAACTACAAAGGAGATTCTCTCTACAATTACGCACTAGCAATAAACTATAGCTACACTAATTACACAAACTACAAGAAAAAAATCAGAAGATTCCAGTGAGGTATCCTCGGCTAAGGGTCGACATATGCAACGTCCCCTTAGAAAAATTATACATGACTATGCTTAAACTGACACACAATATATCCTGGCAGGGTCGCCATATGCAACGTCCCCTTAGAAAAATTATACATGACTATGCTTAAACTGACACACAATATTTTTTAGTGCAACGCAATCTGACTTCCAAAAATTCCTACAAAAGAATGGCCCTGACTAACATTAATCTATACCTTTCACAAATCATTTACCTCACCAAAAATCTTCGTTACTCGAACTACTGCAATACAGCGAGCGCCACTACTGCCAGCTAAATAAAAGATTCAAGCTACGGAAGGCACTAACTACTGATAGACATAGTTAGCAAATGGAAGATTTTAATAGAGAACCAACAATGTATTTACCTTAATAGTGTTGAAAAATCATAATATACATAGCAGTTCATGACATCCAGTCTTACAAATTTCGAAACTCCGTCATTTCTCTCCCCACATCCACCACTGCTGGCGGCTCACCTCCAACTGCGCCATACTACGCGCTGTTAACATCCTGCTGCCCAACAATACAACAATACAATGGCAGACAACAATGCAAACTAGCCACAGACTGCACACAGCACAGCCAGTGATTTTCATACAGAGCGCTACGTGGCGTTACCAATATAAAAACCTAAACAGCCTAATTACATGTTATTAATCCAGTAATCATTCATCCCCGAAAAAGACGGCACGGTGTCGCCACTTTGGGTTCGTTCAGGCTGGCAGCAAACTGAAAAAGGGAACACAGTCGACACGAAGTGATCAGAATGATGATGAATTTTAACGAGCCAGACTTGGGGGCCGGTGGACAACTTATCACACCCTGAATGTGGTCTACTGCTCCTCAACAGAATAGGCCAAACTATACTCAAAAAAATCCCTATCGAACAAGCAGGATTCTGTCCCTATCGCCGCTGTACAGATCAAGTCCTATCACTGACAACATATATAGAGGCGGGGTTGCAGAAGAAACATAAAGTAGCTGCAGCATTCATAGACCTAACAGCAGCCTACGATACAGTTTGGAAACAGGGAAATTAATCTGTGTCGTCCCCCGTAAGAAGATAACCAACCTCATTGACGGTATGTTGTCAAATAGAACCTTCCAAGTAATAATGGGGAATAACAGAAGTAAACAGATGAAACTCAATAATGGATTCCCACAAGGCTGTCCTTGCGCCCCTTCTTTTCACCCTTTACATCGCTGACATGCCTGTAACCAGATCGCGCAAATTTGGTTATGCTGACGACTGGGCTCTGGCAACAGCCCACAGAAGTATAGAAACTGCCGAAGATATCCTTACGAGTGACCTAGGGATTATCAGCGAGTACTTTAGAAAATGGAGGCTACAACCTAGTGCTACAAAGACGGAAGTATCTGCCTTCCATTTGAACAACAAAATGGCCAACAGAGAACTACATGTATATCTAAATGGGAAAATACTAAACCACAACAAATACCCAAAGTACCTTGGGGTTACCCTACATAGGACACTAACATTCAAAGAACACCTGACGAAGACTGCAGCGGAACTTAAAACACACAACAACATATTGCAGATGCTCTGTGGCACCACTTGGGGCTCCACAGCATCTACCTTAAGAACATCCGCACTTGGCTTGGTGTATCCAGTGGCAGAATACTGTGCCCAAAAGTGGCTCAACAGCAAACACACACACATGGTAGATAGCCAACTTAATGCAACAATGTGTATTATATCAGGCACAGTCAGGCCACCTCCTACAGTGTGGCTGCCCGTTCTCAGTAACATAGCCCCTCCTAACCTGCACCGAGAACACGCTCTGGTTATAGAATTTCAAAAAATCATGACCAACCCTCAATTACAAATCCATGAAGATACTCAGGACATCCAAGGAAACCGACTCCAGTCTAGGCATCCTCCACTAAAGACCGCACAGGCGCGGCACCAAACCAACCTTAAAAGAAATGACCGATGGAAAGAGGAATGGGAGAGCAGAACAGCAGTAAATTGCCACAGTATGCCATGTATATTTAGTAAACCAAAAGGATTTGATTGCCCTCGCCAAGTTTGGTCAACACTTAATCGCATCAGAACCAACTACGGGAGATGCGCCGACTCCTTACACAGATGGGGTAAACTTCCTTCGGCCGCTTGCGACTGTGGCGCTGAGAGACAGACGGTCAAACACATCGTGCACGGATGCCCACTAAGGACATATGAGGGTGACCAACAAGATTTCCTAATGGCGACCCAAGAGGCAATCTTATATATATTATCTAAGCTGGACGTTTGTTTGTGATTGCTCTTCTTTGAGTGTAAATTTACAATTGGTGGTGTCCTTAGATACAAACTGTTATTTATTGTTCTGTTTATACATATGTGATTCTTTTTTAAATCGTGTTGATTCTGTAATTTTTACTGTGATGTTATGAGCCATACGCTAAATAAATAAATAATAAATGGGTGCATATAACATTCGAATTTACGAATTAATAAGAAAATCTATTCCTATGCGATCCAACGTCACACCGAACAATAACTTCAGCAAAAGAGACAACATGGTGTACAAATTACATAAGTAATTGCATTACAGATAAATCGAAACCTTACACTGCTTCGCTACCAGCATAAAGACGCGACCTCTCGTCAAATCTAATTCAGTAATAAAACTTCGATACTATTCGTTTATTAGATTCGCTTTGTCTAGATTCCGCATAAAGACTTCTATCTGAAACAGAACAGAGGAAAAAGAAAACAAATGACGAAACTTCTTGTTGTGTACATAGTTCCGCGTAGTCAGCGCGTACACAACTTTCCCAATAGAGCGCGCCCTGCTGAGCACAACAGTGCAGGCGCAGCGCTCGTCTGTCTCCGCACTACGAGATGGTGCTGTCTTAGAGACGGACCAGATTCTGCTTCCGCCGATCCACGTATTAATATGTAACGCAGCCAATGAGATTGCTGCTAATGTAGAACCTTTTCTCCACACGCGCAGTGATACCTGATCGCGCGAGGTATTATAATGAGTGTACAGACCTCCGATTAGTCAGTTTGCATCAGTCTGCATTAGTCTACATTTGTCTGCACCAGTCTGTACCAGTCTATAATCAAGTTTCTGTCTGCGCCTAGTAAGATTATCATATTCCTGTACATAGCCATGAAGATAAATGTATAGACACTTTGTCAAGTATCAGAGATATGTGAGAATAAGATTAACGTACCAAGACCAAAGGAACTTCAGATTGTCAATTGTAAACAGCATCCAGAATCAAGTTAAGTAATGTCTATGCTTTTTATTATTTCAATAAATGTGTGTGAAAATTAATCAAGTTCTGTTTAAAGTTAGTCACCGTCAATCTGCTACTCTAAGCGTGCAAGTGGCGTTTCTATCGTCTGACCTAACGGCAGAAGATAAACACGCCACGATAAGACCACGAGACATATTGCTGACACTCGCCTACTTCGTTAGAGCGACAAGTCAAATAATCTGATGGTGTGTGTACCGAAGGTCTTACAGTACGCACACCACATTGGCGACGAGGTACTAAGGAAGCAGATGATTTCAGCACAATTACAGATGACCACGTGTGAGCCTGAAATAAAACAGAATTACAGTGGATTTTGGGAAGATACATACTTGCTGTTAACCCGTTCTCTTGCAACTAAAATATCATTATTGCAGTAATCTAGTCGCACTTGGAATTTTCAGATATCCATGGACCTCACGGCGCAGATCGTAAATCTCATGGCACAAATACGACGCAACAGGCGTTGCTTACAAGAGTGGAACGTTTGGAGTCGCAGCCTGCCTTCGCGTCTCCGCTACAAATTAAACTTCCGCCACCACCTTTCGCAGTTTACAACAGCAAGGAAGAAGCGTGGCCGGACTATGCAGCACGCCTGGAACAGCACTTCCTCACACACCAGATATCAGGTGATGTAGAAAAAAGATCTTATTTCTTGGCAAATTGCGGCGTAGCTAACTACAACCTTCTCTTAAAACTGAGTCCGACTTGTGAACCGACAAATTTGTCATTCCCAGCTATTAAAGACTTGCTCGAAAAATACTTCGACAAGCAAACGCATGTCGCTGCTGCAAGGCATAAATTTTACTCACGCAAGAAAAAGGCACAGCAGACATGCACGGAATGGATTACACAGTTGCAAGGATTAACTAGGAACTGCAAATTTATTTGTGAAAACGAAAAGTGTAAAAAGTCCTACGCAGATTCTTTAATACGTGATATGCTCGTAATGCATCACCAGGCGAGAAATTAAGGAAAGAGCTCCTTAGTTTAATCAAAGCGTCCTTGCAAGATTGTTTACCAATCATTCGAGCACACGAACAAAGACAAGCTTCTGTGAGTGTGGTACAAGACGACGGCTGTGACGTGTTCGCGACACAGGCACACGACACGGGGCAACGCGGCCCGCGTACCCAAGGCCGTAAACAGGACAGCAAGGCTAGGCTCATGCGATCTAAGAACGGATCACACACCCAAACTAAAAGACTATAGTTGAAACCATGTCGTAAATGTGAAATCAATCATCACAGAGAGAATTGTTACTATCGTAACGCACATTGTGACTTTTGCAAACGAAAAGTGCACAAATCAGAAGTGTGTAATAAGAAAAGTCTACAGTCTAGAAATAAGTTTAGCAATAAGAAAGTGCTTAATTTTCAGAAGTATACCTCCAATGCGTTTGACGATATGAATAGGCAAGACTATATAGGTTTCAAATGTTAAACATAAAGTTAATGCTATTGTACAAAACAGGGACAAATCTTTGTATGTCACATTACTGGTGAACAAAATACCTATCAAATTCAAGATTGACACAGGATCGTCCATCTCTATCATAAATCTGCACTCGCATAAACGACTAGGTTCTCCTAAATTGCAGCATTTTGACAGCTCACTGTACAGCTACAGTAATGAACAAATTACAGTCAAAGGTGCACTGACGACGGCAGTAACTTACAGTTTACCAAGACAGCTACTTTAGCAGTAGTTAACACCCATAAGGCATCGAACTTGCTGGGTCTGGATCTCTTTAACGAATTAGGCTTCACAGTCCATGAAGCGAAACAGGTCACACATGACGTTCCGAAAGGAAAAGTACAAACAGTGTTGCAGAAGTACGACGATATTTTTTCCTCCGCGACAGGCAGTGTAACAGATTACCAGGCACACATTACGCTGACACCGAATGCAGTGCCGAAGTTTTGCAAAGCTAGAACTGTCCCTTACGCAATGAAAGAACGCGTAAAACATGGACTTGACCGTTCAGAAGGCAATGGTATTATCGAACCAGTCACATGTAGCGCCTGGGCGACACCAATAGTTGTCATTGAAAAGCCAAATGGATTATTATGTATCTGTGGAGATTTCAAGAATACTGTCAATTCACAGTGCATTATAGATACATACCCGATTCCGAAACCGGAAGAACTGATGTATAAATTAGCAGGGGGTGTGTATTTCGCCAAGCTGGATTTAAAGGAAGCATATCTGCAGATTCCTTTAGACAACGATACACAAAAGTTTATGGTCATAAATACTCCATTTGTATTGTACAGATACAAGCGCTTACCATTTGGTATCGCTAGCGCGCCAAGAATCTTTCAACGTTACTTGGAACAATTAATTATAATCTGTCCTAACGGAGCTAACTATCTCGATGACATAATCGTCTCGGGAAAAACTCCACAAGATTTGCTAGATAACCTGGAAGAACTGTTCAAGGTTCTCAGAAAGGCCAATCTCAGGTGCAACAAGGACGAATGTATATTTTTTGTCAAGAAAATTCAGTACTTAGGACATATATTGTCAAATAACGGAATCCGTCCGACACCACAGCATATAGAAGTAATACAGAAATTGCCAGCTCCGAAAGACTTAAAGCAACTAAGAGCTTTATTAGGCCAAATTTCTTACTACCGGAAATTCATACCGAAAGCAGCTGAAATTTCCGAACCGTTGCACAGATTGCTTTGCAAAGGAGTCGCGTGGAATTGGTCCAAAGAATGCCAGCGCGCATTCGAAAAGTTTAGTAGACGCAAAATGTGTTACGACATACGACCCGCAAAAGTTGATCACTATTGCGGCGGACTCGTCAGATTACGGGATCGGTGCAGTCATGTCCCATAAACATCAAGGAATTGAACGACCGATTGCATACGCGTCGAAAACATTAAACTCAAGTCAACGAAATTACAGCCAAGTAGAAAAAGAGGCACTAGCAATAATCTTTGCAGTGAAGAAGTTTCATGACTACATATACGGACGAAAATTTGTTCTGCTCACTGGCCATAAGCCATTGGTGACAATATTCGGACCACATAATAGTGTATCCACTAAGACAGCACAGCGTTTACGACGTTGGGCATTGCTACTGTCTAATTACAACTACGAGATCTTAAATCGATCGACGGCAAAACATGCGGACGCCGATGTACTTTCACGTCTACCGGCAGGTCAAGATGAACATTTTGACAAATCAGAGGACGTATGATTTCAGATAGACGTAATCAGTGAGGACGTCATGGAAAATTTCCCCGTCAATGCCACCTTAATAGCTAAGTTGGTGCCCACAGATCCAGTGTTACCAAAGATAAAGCAGTATATTCTTACGGAATGGCCAACCGATAAGAACATGTTAGCTGAGCCAGAAGTGAAATCTTATTGGAACATGAGACATGCTCTCACAGTGCACAAAGGCGTCATATTAGTTCACAGTGAAACGGGAAAAACAAGAGCAGTTATACCCAAAGCTCTCAGTACTAAAGTGCTAACAATGTTACACCAATGTCATTGGGGCATGGTACGCACGAAACGCATGGTCAGAGAACATTGCTACTGGAAGAAAATTGATAAAGATATTGAAACAATGCTTTCTAACTGTAAATTATGTCAGACGCATCAATCAGCTCCGCCAAGACAATATTTTCCGTGGCCACAGGCAACAGAACCTTGGTCAAAATTGTATATTGACTATGCAGGTCCTTTTCTTGGAACTTTTTGGTTAATTGTCATTGATGCATTTTCAAAATTCCCTTTTGTACTACAAATGCTACAACTTCTTCAGCGACAACAATTCAAGCGTGGTCAAAGAACTTTTCCATTGAAGGATTGCCTCAAACCATAGTGACCGATAACGGCACATAATTTACGTCGCCAGAATTCCAGTCATTCTGTCAGATGAACGGAATTGCTCATTACAGGACGGCACCATTTCACCCTGAGGCTAATGAACTCGCTGAACGATTCGTACAAACGTTCAAGGCACACATGACAAAGTTGGTGCAACAGTACAACAAAGAGACTTCCTTATTAATTTTTCTGTCACAATACAGAGCTACTCCGCACGAGGCACAGTCACCAGCAGAAAAACTGCATGGGCGACAACACAGGACTTTGATGTCTATCCTAAAACCCACAATGCATCCCGAAAATGATCAACGAACGTCGAACGGACGACGATTCCACGTAAACGAAAAAGTCCTCGTAAGTGTCTACAGTCGAGGAAAACGTACTTGGACACAAGGAATCATTGTAGAATGCATTGGAAATGTCATGTATAGAATAAGAACGCAAAGCGACATAGTTATTCGCCATACTAATCAACTACGGCAGCAAAGACAGCAGTCACATATAGGCAGAACTAATAGGCTGTTTCATTTTGCAGACTCAGAAGAAGATGTCAACCCCGAGCAGCTCGCAGGATTCCAGACGCCGTCACCGGTAGCCGACGCCGACGCCGCCGCCACCACCGCCACCGCAGCCAACGCAGCCACCGCCGCCGACGCAGCACCTTCAGGAGCAGCCGACTACACCAGCCGTCCACAGGCGACATCCCCCGAGAAGATGGACGTCGAAGAAGAATTAGATTTAAACTATGGCCAATGTACCGATGTTGAAATGCAATTATGTAACAAAATTTTTGCTTCTCCAGTTCCCTGTTCCGTAGGTTTTGAGTGGGTTTTCCTAGTGGACCACGGGCGAATGCCACGGGGACCAACATGTGTGCACCCACAGACACACGCACGCCAGAAAGCAAGGAAGCAGAAAAAAAGCCTTTTCAAGCAAACTTCAAAAGCTTTTTTTCTTCCCCCGGAAGGGAGCGATGTTGTGTACGTAGTTCCGCGTAGTCAGCGCGTACACAACTTTCCCAATAGAGCGCGCCCCGCTGAGCACAACAGCGCAGGCGCAGCGCTCGTTCGTCTCCGCACTACGAGATGGCGCTGTCTTAGAGACGGACCAAATTATGCTTCCGCCGATCCACGTATTAATATGTAACGCAGCCAATGAGATTGCTGCTAACGTGGAACCTTCTCTCCTCGCGGATCACACTTGCGCAGTGATACCTGAGCGCGCGAGGTATTATAATGAGTGTACAGGCCTCCGATTAGTCAGTCTGCATCAGTCTGCATTTGTCTGTACCAGTCTGTACAGTTTATAGTCAAGTTTCAGTCTGCGCCTAATAAGATTGTCATATTCCTGTGCATAGCCATGAAGATAAAAGTATAGACACATTGTCAAGTATCAGAGATATGTGAGAATAAGATTAACGTACCAAGACCAAAGGAACTTCAGATTGTCAATTGTAAACAGCATCCAGAATCAAGCTAAGTAATGTCTATGCTTTTTATTATTTTAATAAATGTGTGTGAAAATTAATCAAGTTCTGTTTTAAAGTTGGTCACCGTCAATCTGCTACTCTAAGCGTGCAAGTGGCATTTCTATCGTCTGACCTAACGGCAGAAGATAAACACACCATGATAAGACCACGAGACATATTGCTGACACTCGCCGACTTCGTTAGAGCGACAAGTCAAGTAATCTGATGGTGTGTGTACCGGAGGTCTTACAGTACGCACACCACACTTCTATAAATAACATACATTAAATGTGAACACCTACTGTCGGTATATAAAAATTCTGAATGTAAGTAAAACTGATTAGCATTTCTGTGAGCCAATACATTCACTCAAACTGTGAATAACTTTCTGAAGTAGGCTGTTTTTACTCTGCTCTAAATTTCCTTCTCACTTCCATTCCACAGAGTCAGTGGTTTATTATAACGTGGCTCGTGTGTCGGTCAGCAAGACTTTTTCTCAGTCGTTGTGCTTGCAGGCCAGCACGTACAGTCTATTGCAGCTCTGATAATTACCGTTAGTTTCCAGATATCCTAGGTTGGCTTTGACCATCAGTTCACACTTTAACATGTATGACAACATTACTGCAATCATACGTGCCTTTTTGGTCTCTGCAGTGTGCGTAGGTGGCTTGCACCAAACAACGATTTTTTGTAATGAAAAAAGTTATTTTAAACAGCTACTAGTTTTCGCGGACTACTATTCCATATGTTACAATGGCCTGGAAGCACCCAGAACATGCCATTACGGTACTCTTTCTTGCTCTGCCACCAAGTATGGGATTAAAGTTGATGTTTCCTAATCGAGAGTAATTTATTTTATTTTAACCGTATGTCAGACTAATAAGATTGTATTAGGTTGACGCACGTGAGCGTATTGTTATTCCATAAAACACAACATATATACATAAGAAAGGCTTTATTCAGAAGTAATATATTCTGCTCTTTTCAATTCCGTGACTATAGAAATCATATGATTTTGACGCGAAGAACTCGTCTAGCCACGATCGGAGCGCATTTCCACCCGGAATCGAAGTTTCTTGAAAGTTGTTCGATAGAGAGCGGAAAGATGAAAATCTGAGGGCCTAAGATCATGTCAATAAGGTGGGTGCGAAATGACTTTCCATCCCAAATCCTGTACAGTGCAGTATGTCAGGCTGTGATCTGGGGGGAAAGGGGGGGGAAGGATCAACCGGAGTATCTGACCAGGGTGGCAATTTCAGAGGCCTCCAAATTCATATTCTTCAAGAAAAAACATTGTTTCATAAAGCGCCTAGCACCCTCTGCAAGTTTGTCTATCGATTACCCATGTGGTTTTTAAATGCAGCGCTGTTCGTTTTTGAACATTTTAACACATTCTAAGTTGATTTCTGAAGAAATCATAGGTTAATTTTTTAATACATGCATAGGGTACGTGATGCCTCTGATAGGGGAATCCCCGTTGCACCTAGAAACAAAACACTTTCCCGCAGACAAAAGTGGATGCAGCTATTCGAACTGAGCCGAATAAACCCGAACAGGTGAATGCCGTTTGTTTACGTGGTTGACTGGGTGTGCGAATGATCAGCGTTGTTATAATTATTAGCGAAATCCACAGATTCGACCTGCCAGAGTGGAAATAAACAACTAACAGGAATAAGAGCTAAGAAAGATTACATATTATCTTCTCGAAGTATCCGAGTAAAAGAAATTTTGACAGAAAATTTTTATCATATCGCTACACACTACCAAGGGCCAATTATACAGTCCGCAGCTAGCAGCCTCTTAAGTCCTATTGTCGGAATAGCGCGGGAAACGCGTTGTACGAAAACGGAATAACGGGTAACTGGAGAATAAACACAGGGAAACTGAACCGGTCATTCTGGCAGGGTTAGTGACGTTAAGTAGAGAGTAAGTTTTGACAGTGGCAGGAATAGTTACAGAATTAGGATGAGAAGACTGTTTGTTAGAACGAGGATGGAGAAGGGATGAGGACATCATACAAATTATCTGGAAGTATATGACAATTTAAAATTTATATAAAACTTTCGTGCTACTACTTTGCGATCTCATACTTGAGAAACTGGAACTTATGAATGAAATGTGAAACTATTTCCTAACATAAGACTTTTTGCCTGTTGTACGCCTAATAGGCATTTGATATTGGTACTTCGTATTCTGTCGTGTTATTTATGTAAAAGAGGCACATAAAAATGACGGTTTGTGGCAAAACAGTATCGCTTATTTGGCGTATGTTACAATTGCTGCAATACTGGAAAGGCTAATTTCGTTTTATGTAGCAGACACTGACAAAATAGACGTAATGAGATCTTCGGTACTATACGTAAACTTGCTTACTACACGTATTAACAGCTCTTTCAGTATTACACAGCGACATTTTGATTTTTCATGTAGTATAAGGTTTGACAAACTTTGATGAGGTAATAGATCCATTGACTGAAAGAAGCAAGCCATGTGAAGCTGTAGCAAGATTAGAGAGAAAGAACTGCTGGACCTAATTATTGCAGAAATGTGCTCCGTGCTATCTTGCTTTCCTTTTGTCTTTACCGGTTTTATGTTTCATTTTGTGTCACACAAAGAGAAAGTTATTAGCTAATAGGCTAATTTTCCGAAGAGTACTTATCCTCCTGATCACAAATCAGCCCACCTAGTATTAACTGTGAGTTTTTTAAAGGGCGGTAGGATGTCAAACCGGCTGACTGGGAGCAAGAGAGGCACCACAGGACATTAATTTCCACTGTCCTGAATATAGGTTTGATGGCTTCCATTACAAAATATACACGTTTGAATTCCAAAGAGCGTAATACACTACACTTTCGCACAGTTAAGACAAAATAACATGTCTTACATTTCCTCGAACATGTCTTACATTTCCTCGAACATATATGTTTTATACAGCAAAATCCTCAGAAAGTTGTGCGCTACAAAATTAACATATTTTAGAAAATTCGATTTTTTAAAATGTTTTACATCCTATTTCAAACAGTCGATGGATGGATAAGCGGGTGGGGTGGGAGATGAGGGGGCAGGGGGGGGGGGGGGTGAAGGTCTCGCCCATAAGTTTCTGCCCCGTTTCGGAAGTACCGTATATCCGTGGCTACTTTTGTCGATCTATCAGGATTATGGGTGGGTGGGTGGAGTAGGATCTCTTCACCACTCTTCCTGGTCGTTGTTCCGGGACTGCGTCCGCAAGGCGTCTCAACTATTGATAATAAATGTCAGAAGTGATGATTACACCACGGGAAAACAGTTCCTTGTACACCACACCAACGTTGCTCCACGAGATGTGTAACATTATCTGTTGGGACTTATGCTTCGTTTAGGCTCAGTCATTCCTTTCTTTTGTTTATGTCAGCATAAAGAAAACATTACTCGTAATCAGTAAAGACAAAGAACAGGAATGGTCGGAGTTGTTCACGAGCCAATTGATTACGAGAAAGCAGAGATACACAAAATGGTGACATACTGATTTTCGCAATTTTAGCTTAGGACATGCATTACACGTACACTCGATTTCTGAACCTTCTCCATGGCAATGAAATGTCACATGATGGTGCAATGATCATAGTTTATCGAATTTACCAGCTCGTGTGTGCACTGCCATGGATCAGTGTGGATTAATGCGGTTAAATAATCTTCATCAAATCCTGAAGATCTTCCTGAACGCGAAAAGTCACTAATGTCAAAATGTTCCTCCTTAGAACGAACAACTGTTTTCTTCTCGAACCTATCCAATGGCATTATCCTCAAACATGGTGCAAATAGTTTTGGCCGCCTCCGTTGCTGTCACCATTCTACTGTACTCCATCAGAAGAATATGTCGCAGCTATACCACTTGGTACTCCATTTTCTAGCATCTGCCTACTTCCTCTAAAAGACAAAATGATAATAAATAATCTCAAATGACAACGGTGAACTACAAAAAGAAAATGACAATCGCTACGTAAACCCGTAGTAACCGGAATACAAACATGCACAACGAATAAGCGACGTATGTATTCACCAAACAAAGACAATGAGACTACGGCCTTGAAAAGTTAAGCGGTAGTTATTCATAAGTGTGGTGTCACCGCCATACACCACACTTGCTAGGTGGTAGCCTTTAAATCGGCCGCGGTCCGCTAGTATACGTCGGACCCGCGTGTCGCCACTGTCAGTGATTGCAGACCGAGCGCCGCCACACGGCAGGTCTACAGAGACTTCCTAGCACTCGCCCCAGTTGTACAGCCGACTTTGCTAGAGCTGGTTCACTGACAAATTACGCTCTCATTTGCCGAGACGATAGTTAGCATAGCCTTCAGCTACGTCATTTGCTACGACCTAGCAAGGCGCCATTATCATTTGCTATTTATCTTGTGATGCATGTACCGTCAGACTGATGTTCACCAATTATGAATTAAAGTTAAGTATTCCAGCAGCAACGTACCTTATTGGCTATATTAATTACATTGTCCTGTTCCAGACCTCACACCAGCCTGCGTGAGCTTAAACACGTGCCTTTCGGCTACCGGTCATAGTGGCTTGGCTGTCTTGCCAAGCCACAACAATAAGGACTCTTTTATGTCCATAGTGTTAGAAAACTATTACTTGACGAGCATTTGGATTATGGCTATGGTGTCTGAGATCTAACTGAAAGTCGTCTATGTAAATGAAAAACAGCTAAAGACACAGTGCACTGATTTATGGTGCTTCTAGTTTTTCTTCCTTTTCATCATGTGCCAATCTGACTTTGTCATCATATCCCCCGTACTGTTTTTTCGATACTACTGAACCATTTCTACTCTTCCAGTCTCTGTAAAAGTACTCTACTGAAAGCTTTAGATATCTTTAAGAAGACTGTTGCAGCATTTTTGTTATTGTCTAGATTTTTTTTTTTATTTCGTCACTGTCGACCTTTGTTGACTTCTGGTTGCTCATGCTTGTTCGCTGCACATGCTGATTACTATTCTGAATCTTGTGGTCGTTTCAGTATTTATTGATTTGATTCAGTGCTTCAGCAATCGTTCAAAACCTTAGGAGAATTTGGATAGGCCACATATGATTCGACAGTTTTCACCTTTGTCCCTGTTACTGTTAGAGAAATGGCATCACTATTGAATTTTTTAATCTCTGGAATAATGCTTTCTTCATCAAATTTGTAAAACAATTTGTTGTTGTTATTGACTCCGATATTTTACCTAAAATATGTGACATTTTCATTTCAGGCTTCTGATCACAGACTTGATGTTTTATGTTGGAACTGCTCTTGTATTATCAGCAATAGTATATTTAGTGTTTTAATAGTTCCTAAAGTTGATGTTTAACCCTTTCATGTACATGGGACACATTTGTCCCACATATAAATCACATTACTAACTGGACTGTAATCACAGTTGATGTGCTGCAGATGCTCTACTTGAAGCAGAGATATTTGGTTTCTTTAATATCGTACATCTTTGGCGGCAACAATTACTATAACTACCATTAGTCGTCTGTTATTGTTAGTGGTTCTCACTTCGAGCAGACATACAAATTTATTCACTTATTGTGCTCGTATTGTGTTCTCTGCTTTACTGTCAAAGCTTGAAAGTATATTCAAGTAAGTTTCTCTTTTACTTTAGACCGTTCATTTAGAAAATAACTGTATTTCATCAGTGGAAATCTTTATTTTCATTCTTTGGGACATTGTTGTCCCAAAGTACCACAATGGTAATTTGTGTACTTGCTTTTGAATGTCATGAAATCGTTACTATTACATTAAAAAAATGAGCAGAATGGTATTTAAAATTCGGTTCAAAATATATTATCTTTCATTTTATTAAATAAGCGGAAAAAATTTTTACTGGTATAATTTCAAATCTGCTTTTAGGTCATGTGCTCCAGAAAAAGAGAATTTTTCATCACTGATGAAAGTGTTATGCAGATTTTGGAGGCTTGCAGTAGTGACAACGAAGGTAATCTGTTACTGGATGTACTGGTTTTTTCTTGAAGGAGATATGGAAGATGAAAGAGAACATGTTATTATATAAGATCCTGAAAACGAAATACGTAGCCCACCTAGCAAAAGAAGGCATACAGACAAATATCAGAACCAAATGCTGGGGTACCTGATTCCCTTCCAGATTTACCAGAATTTAAATGGTCCAGAACTTACCAACCAAGACAGTTCAATGATAACATGAATCATGAATTTGGGAAAGTGCTTTTGTTTAGTGTCAGTGAAAATCATGAAATGCCACAGCCATTTGAAATTTTTTCTTCCACTATTGGCCTAAAAGATTTGGTGCCAAGTATTCGGTATGCAGAACAATCAGGCAACACATTCAGCACAAATGAAGATGAAATCAAGGCATCTCTTGGTATGAACCTGTTAATGGGGTACCATATTTTGCCTACATTTAGAAGCTACTGGGCAACTGAACCCAATTATGTGTTCCTTATATAGCTCAGATTATGCCACTACATCGGTTTGAAGAGATTCGAAAGCACTTACATTTTTCCAACAATGCAGATCAGTCAATAAAGGAAGACCGCACATACAAAATGAGACCTGTAATTACCTATTTGAACAAAACCTTCCAGGAATCTCTTAGTGCAACTAGAGCTCAATCTCATGGATATGATCAGATTCAATGGACATAATATTATGCGACAGTACGTCAAAAATAAGCCAGTCAAATGGGGTTTCAAAACGTGGTGCAGATGTGATTCAGAAACTGGCTACCTGTTTGAGTGTGATTTATACACTGGCAAAAAAAACTAAGGTCCTGAAGTAGGGCTTGGTGAGTCAGTAGTTCTGCAACTGACAAAATCAATATCCGGACTGGGATGTGAAATTTAGATAGATAACTTTTTTTAACTCTCCAGCTTTGCACTATTACCTTGGTTTACAAAATATCAGAGCATGTGGAACAGTGCGCACCAATCGTAAAAACATCCCAAAAACATTCCCTCCAGACAAGGAAATTAAAAGAGGTGACTCATACAGTCTCAGTAGCAATCTTCTGACAATCCTCAAATGGATGGATAACAAGCCAGTTTTTCTACTGGCTAATTTTATTTCCCCAATACCATGTACGACAGTGAAGAGGCGTCAGTCTGGTTCTTCTGAAAAGATCAATGTTCAGCGCCCTACTATGATAAGAAAGTACAAGAAGTGGATGGGAGGGGTGGACCTTATGGGGTGGACCTTATGGACCAGAAGAAACTGACTTATGAGATCGACGGGAATGCAAAGATTAAGTATTACCTGAGAATTTTCTTTGATCTTCTTGACATTGGTGTAGACAATGCGTATTTAATATATTCAAAATTGGCAGAAGAATCAGGATTCAAATAAACACTATCATCCCTAGAGTTCAGACAATGCACTGCGAGAAATCTAATTGGAAATTATTCCAGTCGACAAAGGAATTTATCCACAGTAGTGAAAACATCAAGAAGATTGCAGACCAGTTGCATTCCAAAGAGTCCAGAGCACCGAATGATAAAATCAGACGTAAGGAAGAGATGTGTTCATTGAGCTTCAAAGTGTGTTGAAAATCGCACTTACAATATTTGTGAACAGTGTGGTGTTAATTTATGCTTTACCTCAAGCAGAAACTGTTTTGCAGAATTTCTCATCAAATAGACAGCATATACACAGCCTCTGTCATTATTCGATGTATTAAGTGTAATGTGTTCTGTAACTGGCCGTTAAGGACCACAGGGACACGTACATCCCAGCTCTTTTTTTTAGCAGTACAAATAAAAATGTTTGAAATAAGAACATATTTTGTTTATAAAACCTCCAGTTACCACAGAGATACAAAAATTTTAATCACTAGCACTTTGGTTTTCTTATGTACCTGAAAGGGTTGAATGATGAGAAGTGTATTTAAATGACCTCAGCATAACTGCTTATTCTGCAGCACGACATACAAGTCCATTTCGAACCAACTGTCTGTGAAGAGCAGGAAGGGAGCCAACGTTCGAGGTTTGTTGGCGCATGCTTCTGATCCAAAATTGGAGAGAGACATTGTCAAAATATTTTCGTGTGGAATCATGACATTCCTCATAGTCCTCATTTAAATGCCATCTGACGTCGAAACATAACTATCCCGCACTGTCAGTAAAAGTAGCTTTGCCAGAATGTCTGTGTAGAAGGGAAGTGGCGCGTTTGTACCTACTGTACTATTGCTTCTAGTCACGGCCCCGACAGATAAATTAAAACTAATTCCAGCGTCTGAGTAATTGAAACATCTTGCCAGCGCTGCACTAACCGCACCTGTCGCTGCCATTCCACTGTCACACTTGACTTTCCTTCGCAGTGCCGTTCTTTTACCAATTTGTAGTACGCACTCCGCCACAGTGGGAACGGAACCCAGAGACACATTCATATATGCTGACTGCACTTTTTGTATTTTTACTTGTTATGGTAGTTCACTGGTGTACGTGAATATTTTGTGTTGAATTTTATTTGTCTCTCTCTTGGTGCTCAGTATGCAATATACTGTGGGATACATCCTTTGATACGCCAACATTCTTTCATTGAAACTCTTTTCTTATTCATGGCTCAATACTGAAGCCTCAAATGCCATACGTAGTACGTGTTCGCATCTGTAAGTACCAGGTGGCTATAATTAATTAAAATGAAGATGCTCAATTGATTTAGAGTGTGGACTGGAGTTACAGCATGGCAGTAGAACACGCTTATGCGTTAATGCAAAACAGATTTATGCTGTGATAAAGTTGGTTCCAATTTTGACCACCAGGTGCAAATCTCTGTGTGTTCAGCATCTCAACGAAGTCTCCGGTGCTCATCTAGAACAAATTGTGTAAGCGTCAGTTAATAATAACATCAACATTAGGCTTTTCTCACTTGTTTGACCTTTTCTACTCAAGGTCCCTTCCTAATCATTACATACGAAAACCTTTCTTTCTGCATTTATTGCATTCAGCACATCTGTTTCGAACATGGTGGCCTAAATTGCATGAGCATACCAATTTTCATCCTTCCCTGCGGCCAGCAATGAGTTTGAACTTCCTGATGCAAACCGTTCAGAAATTACGACGATTTTATTTCACATAGTTCAATAATTGTCACCCTATACATTACCACTGCGTAGGGACCGCGAAGACAGCATCAGGCTACCAAAAAAAAGCTCTCGAGCTTCCATCTGGGTGGCAATCTTCTACATCTACATCTACATACATACTTCTCAAGCCATCGTATATTGCGTGGTGGAAGGTACCCTGTACCAGTACTAGTCATTCGCTTCCTATTTCACTCCCCAGTACAGCGAGGGAAAAACGACTATCTTTATGACTCCATATGGACCATAATTTCTCGTATCTTATCTTTGTGGTCCTTAGGCTCAATGTATGGTGAGGATAGTAGAATCGTCGGGAAATCTGCTTCAAATGCCGGTTCTCTAAATGTTGAGACAGCGACGGTCCTAAGAGCATCAAATTGATCACATTATTGCAAAATAATAGGCAAACTATGAAAAGTATGATACTGGTCGAATCGTCACGCTATCTCAACATCGCCACGAGGCCGGAAGCCCTCATAACTAGTCCCATTTTGTCTCTATGGGGGCAACATGGAGGCCTGAAATTTTACATCTCGTCCACAAGTCATTTAGAAGGCTCACGGAGTTGTGCATCCAGGAAAATTGGCACTCATTTGAACGCGCTGTAGGAGACTAATTAGTTTTTGTCGTATGGTAAAGTATAGCTGTATTTACTGGTATTTTGTATGTGTGGTAAAGTGATGCTGAACTCGTGATTTGAACAGGTTGACCAAACGTCAGGATGAATCTGCACATGTCCTCCAGTTTACCTGTTTGCCCAGAGTCAGGGCGGATTTTTACATTGTGCTCCCTTACCGCAAAGTTGACCGTAAAAAAATTACATTTGCAGTTATTCCCGTTCTGTTGCCCTTTCCTTAAATACGTTTTCTACAGATGGCAGCAGGATCGTCGATTTTATCGAGTTTTCCCTATTGATCATACACTGATGAATAAGCGCGTCCAAATGCCGATATTTAAAACTTCGGTTCCGTATTTTCAGTTCCAAATTTACATTGACTTGGCTTGGCGTCGTAGCTTTAACGTTATGTACTCAGTACTGTTCATTGATAGTGTCTCTGTTGTTTAGGAGTGTGGCATTGGAAAGAAGCTGTGTTGCTGTATCAATAGTGCCATGATTATTTAAAATATGACTCCATATTTTCGATGACTGTTCCCGTTTCAGATGGGTGTCCCTTAAAAAAGTTGTTAACTACAGTGATGTTAAAAACATCCTTTTGTGTTTGGAGGCTAAATTTTAAGCTTTTGATATTGGAGATATAAAATGTTTTGACCAATTCTGTAATTTTAGACAATTTCTGAATCAGAATAGTAATGATCCTGAATTCAGTGGCATACCCTGTAGTAAAAAGAGGGCCACGTATTTTAGTGGAAGTAAGTCTGTTGCGTGTCATACAGAATTATCAAAACTTGCTGAATACTTTTTCAGTATATCAGGTCACGATGCAGATGCAGAAAGAGTATTTTTGCTCATTACAACACGGTGGACTAGTGACAGGAATCGGGTAAACCTTGAATCTCTTAAAGTACGTTCATGGTCCAGAACAATTTAAAAGAATTTTTATGTCAATCTTTTCACAGCTCTCTGCTAAGTAGTTCTACACTTCTTCAGAAAATGTGATCTTCAGAGCAGTATCAATTTTTCTAACACTCTCCTCTCGTAATTCTTGAAAAGTGATGACCAATGCAAAAGTTAATCAGAAATGTAAGATTGAACTGTTTCCGAAATTACAGTCTCTTCTGTTAAATTTAAGGAAACTACCCTCTTAGCAATAATATAAGCAATCTGACTGTGAGAAAAATGTGAAATATAAATCACTACCAAAATTGCCCTGTATGAAAAGTATGTCACTGTCGAAATGTTCATTGCATCACATATAAATTATAAATGACCTATCTATTTAAACAGTGAATAAATTCTGTGTTGCTGCTGTCTCCAAACTACTGTGGCTACTGCTGCTATACTAGTTAAAAAGTAAATATTCAAAGTACTAGCAATGTGATGCGCAATACATGCTTTTTAAATATAGAGAAATGAACAAAACGTATGTACTAATAAATCTCATTACTGCAATGATCGTTGTCAATTAAAATTCTGTTACTGAGAAACTCGGGAAAGCAAAATTATGTATGTGAATCTTGATAAAAATAGATGAATGCTGATCGATGGAAAAACAATAACTGTATTAAAATAACTTTAAATCACTAAGACCAAATATTTTAACACTTGAAATATTAAAGATTTGCTTTACATTAATAGTGGCAAAACCAGAACAAATTCTCTTTACTACCTTAAAAACACATATGCTATCCACCTTTGAACAAAAATCTGTAAATCTCACATTGTTACATTATCATAAAAATCTCCAGTTCTAAGTCCCTCACCAAATCAATTACTAGTCTTGGATACCTCGGAAATTTCGCTATTACTGTGCCTTTTCGAGTCTTCTGAATGAATTTACAATATGTCTTTCGATAGATGAAAAGCAATATAAGAAATTTATCGGTGGCAAACAGCACTGCCTTAAGACATCTTACTCCATCACAAGATACAACTCGACTCATTCTCTCTCTGTCTCTCTCTCTCTCTCTCTCTCTCTCTCTCTCTCTCTCTCTCTCTCTCTCTCTCTCTCTCTCTCTCCAAGGCTGCACTCCACTAAAAAGTAAACGTTCTACTAACAGTGCTTTGCAATACCATCTCAGAGATGTTGCCCACTATTACTCAGATGCAGGATGACTACTGTTTGTTTAAGCAAATCAGACTGAAATAGGCTCCACTAAAAGCAAAACAAGATGGAATCACATTTAACATAAAAGGAAAACTATAAAATTAAGGTTATTTGCTTGAACAATGTACATATTTGTAACTGTAATGCACTCATGCAGAAAGCTAGTTACTGAACATTACGTAAATTACACTGCAAAATTCCACACTACTCATAAAGAAGAAAAACTACAAGAAAAAATAATCACATTTAGCACGAAAGGAAAACTATAAAATTAAAGTTATCGGTTTGTACCATGTACATATTTGTAGCTACAATGTACTGATCCAGAAAGCAGGTCATGTACTTACACATGAAATGAATACTTGAAAACTTTGAGCTTCATTTTACCCAGTCCTTTGCTAAGATACATCATATCACTTATTCACTGTTCGTACAACAAAAATGTTGCTAACAGTTAATGACCATCAGCACTGTAGAATGTCGTTTGAAAATCGTTGAATAGATAAGCAAAAGTTTCTAATGACAAAACGCTGAGTACTACATGAATTGCAGTACACTTCATTGAAATCAAATGCTATTAAGCAGTAGTCAATAGGAATGCCTGCTTCCCACTGGCATTTTTCCATAGTGAATATATAACTGAAGATACTGATGGCAGACTCAGAAGAAGGACCCCATTGTTGTGTCCATGTTATCATAACCTCAACTGACAACCACTGAATAATGTTTCACTGCAAGGTCAGCAACATTCAAATCTGTCATGTATGTTGTCACTTGAAGCCTGTTGTTGTTTAATTACAGAAAGTATATATATATATATATATATATATATATATATATATATATATATATATATATCCTGATTAAAAATGCTCACATCACTTACTGATCATTACATTGCTCTGTCATTAAAAGTCCATTAATGATATAAGTATTGGCTGCATCTCAATGTTCCTATGCGTAATACTGTTCAAGCAAAAAGAGACCAAGTAATATTTACATCTCAGTGCAGAAAAGTACACATCAAGAAACCAGTATGACAAATTGTCCATACTTACATTATGTTGTGCAAAGTGGCACATAATATGTTGGCATTCAATTTGCATTTTCAAAAATACACAAGAAATGAAACCTTAATTCTATACAAATGTGAGAAAGAAATGTTGATTTATATGTTCACTTTTCGCTAAAATTAATTACAGTATTTTATGAGAAATTACATGATAATGTAACTTTACAACTGCCATTACACAATTACACTATACCTAGAAAATAGATGATAATACATGAAATATGACTTACATAAAAATGCAGAAATGTTAACAGTAGTACATGAAACGAAACTGCATGGTAAAACAAGTAATGCAAAATAATTTTGGCGAGATGACAAAAAATGTGCTGTATTAGTCAAGGGGAAAAAGATTGCAATTTTGTACTGTAAATCTTTCAGTAAATGTGGTGTTGCCTTATATGTAGGAGTAAAAACTTGCTGAACAACAGATTGCATAAAGAAATCACATCTCTCTCTCTCCATTGAAGTTTTGCAATGTATCATTCATGTATTTCAGTTTCTTCACTTGTGTCAAACAAATACTGTAACCCATACTAGCATACACCATCACATGAACATTGTTTCCACTCATAACTGTAGTTTATTAATCACTGTAATCTTTGCTCACATATTTTTAACACTGCACATAGTACTTTTTATTTCTCTTAAAACTACAATAAACTACCTGAGCTCATTTATACCAACACAGTCCTAGTTAAATTACTCCAAAGGAAATGGATAAAGGAAAGTGTGAGACATAACATGTGTGCATGGCAGTAAAAGAAAAAGGTAAAGTATATCAGCAAAACCAAAGTAGTCATATGGATGAAAAAAATATATTTCAGCAATCGTTAAGGCACAGTGCAATGGAAAGAAAGTACCAGTGCAAAATAGTTAATATAAAAGCCAGGTTGCAACTCAACTGGCTCGCATCTGGCTCACCAGCCCAAATTTTCCTAAGCTTTACATTGTACTATAAGCTCAATTTTCGGCTCTCGCTCATTTTTCATAGAAAAACACTGATTTCATTATAAAATCGATACAAAATAAATAGAAGGAAAAGCTTTTATTTTCTTATGTTCACTTCTCAGAAAACTACATTGTTTTTATAATAGGTGAATGTAATAAAATAAAAATCGAATTAGCAAAATAGATGTATAAATCTTATCTAACTGAGCAGTTAGAATAAATTTTTAAAAAGTTCACAAAGGGAATTCCCGATAGTATTTTGTACAAAATACTCAACGAATTCACGGAGTAAATTCCAGGCCATGGAACTCATTATTATTCTTTTTATTCTTCTTAATTTCTTTATTCCTCAATTTAATATTACCTTCTTCATTCATTTACTTCTGGCTCGCTAATGTTTTTAAAGGAATTAGAGCTGTTTGCATTATTGAGCTTCTTCAAAAGTTTTCCATTCCTATAGAAAAAATTTTATTAGCTTTTTTACAAAGTGTAAAGTGAATGCTGAAGCAGTCTCAGACAGTGAAATGTCCTTAAGGCAATAAATATGTTTTTATTTTTCATAACACATCTTTTATCATCATGGGGGATCCATGCATTCTTGTTTACCTCAAATGTCTAGATTCCATCTTTTCCATTTTGAATCATATTGATATTTCTAATACTGTTCTTTACTGTCAAACAAAAAATCTGTACAGTTTTCTAGACTTATTCTGTATTAACAAAACATTTCTCGACTCTTTTAGATTTTTTCCTCTATTTTATCACCAACTTTATAAGCATACATTTTTATTTTTCCATTGTCCTCATCTTGCATTTTGCCAGAAACATTATTTTCTGAATAATCACTTGTATCGAAGTAATCAATCATTGACTTCATGTCTTAAAAAAGTCTTCAGTTTCTGTATTGTAAATAGAACTGTTCATATCTTCATAACAAAACTCGATTTTTCCATATATTTTGGTTTCATTATTCTATAGTGAAAATCATACATCAATTCTTTCGATAACTCTAGTATACACTTACCGACATAGATGGGTTTATTGAATGTGACTTTATTTTTATTCATAGGAATAGCAACAATGTTTACATAAAATAGTTCTTTGTTTAAAGTTTGTCTTAGTTACTAATTTATCACACTTTTCTCCATGTGATACTAATTTTATATCCAATCTGTTTCTTATATTTACCACTGTCTTAATGAACAGAGAATTATTTTTCAGTTCATAATTTTTTTTTTCAAAATCATTCCCTGATTGCATCCTCATTTGAGTATTCAAACCTATATATTTGTTTAAGTAATCAGATCGTTTAATTTTGAAGACTCTATGTATGTTTGCTATTTTCGTGCCTACTGATAGATGCTGTTTAAGATTTCTATAGTAAACTACATAATTAGGTCTATCCTTCAAAGTAACTTACTTTCTTTAGTTCCTAATACTGTTTTGTTTTCTATAGTAAGTGGCAAATCTTTATGTAACTCATGCACCTATTTTGATATTCTAAATCTACTTCCAAAATACAACAAATTTTATCAGTGTCTGAAATTTCACTCTTTTTGCACAATCGGGAGAATCTGGATTATCTCACTCAAATCCATTGTATAATAAATACTGACTCATAGCATAACTATATAAACTGTTCACATTTAAAAAAGCTTAAAAATTTGATACCTTTTTACATTGTAATCTTTCATATATTTATTATTCACTTTGACATATCTTTTCAACATTGTCATATATCAACTCATATTACGTTTTCAATTATAAGATTCATATCGTAATCATGTAACAATTGTAGTGGTTTTCCACTCAATTTTAATACTATGATAATCCAGGTCCAGAAATGAACCAAAATGGATCTAAATCATTTACATTTGTACACATTTTTCTAAAATTTTCAATTACAATAGACAGTAACAATACATCAGTTTTATGATATAAATCATGACATTCACCAGGATTTTTCGTATTATATTTTTCCCAAACTTATTTTGAATATTTATAATCCATTTGACAGCCATTCGGTTTACTGTAACATTCTTCTTTTGCTGATAATTGTCTCCATTCAACTTTCTATCAAAAAACCATGTAATCACGTGAATAGACACCTTTTATGATCACTAAATTGAATAACTATTCTGAGAAAAATGTTCTAAAGTTTGTTACTCAATTCGTTTTCAAATTTGACGTAAGTTTGTCAAGTGAAGAGACATAAATTTAAAAGTGTGAATAAATATCATATTCAAAATTTCTGAACTTTCACCAAAACTAATACATCTGTCTTCTTGTTTGGTACTAAATCTATGTTTTTAATATCATAAACATATTCTTTCACATACAAATGAGAATCATACCCTCACAAATTATGTAAATAAATTGATACAAAACTCAGATAGAAAATTACAATTATTACATAAACGATTGATATATTTTCCTGTTAAATAATCATGATGACAAACTCGTTTATTATTTCTCCTATAATGACATCTACACAGTGTGCTGATCTTAAATTTATCATGCTTTGATTGTTCTTCACCTGTTAATGGTCTCATTTCTTCAATTTCAGAATAAATTTCCCCAGTTTCTTCTACCTCTTTTTCAATACAGTCAATCAATTTTTTATAGCAATTTGGTCCTGAATATACAACAGTACCTTTGTAATGCCCTTTAACATTATTTATATAATAACAGAATCCACTTGTTTCATGTTTTTGATATTTCACTGTAAATGAATGTTCTGTATTTCGTTGAGGATTTCTGACCCAGATCAAGACCAACATTTTTATATTTTCTAACTTATGTTGAATTCTTATCTACATGATGTAAAGTAGATTTTAAAGACCACAGAAACCACTTCTGATCTTTACTTTAACATTAGATAATACACTCTCACTTTCCAGTTTACCTGTTAATTCAATGTAAGATTATCATCTCAATGGAACATACACTATGTGATCAAAAGTACCTGGCCACCTGGTTGAAAAGAACTCACAAGTTTATGGCGCCTTCCATCGGTAATGCTGGAATTCAGTATGGTGTTGGCCCAGTCTTAGCCTTTACAGCTTCCACTCACACAGGCATACATTCAATCAGGTGCTAGAAGGTTTCTTGCAGAATGGCATCCCATTCTTCAAGAAGTGCTGCACTGAGAAGAGGTATCGCTGTCAGTCAGTTAGGCCTGGCAAGAAGCCAGCGTTATAAAACATAGCAAAGGTGTTCTATACGATTCAGGTCAGGACTCCGTGCAGGCAGTCCATTACAGGGATTTTACTGTTAAGTAACGACTCTGCAACAGGGTGTGAATTATGAACAAGTGCTCCAACGTGTTGAAAGATAAAATCGCCATCCCTGAACTGCTGTTCAACAATGGGAAGCAAGAAGGTACTTAAAACATCAATGTAGCCATGTGCTGTGATAGTGTCACGCAAAACAACAAGGTGTGAAAAACACGAACACATCATAACACCACCGCCTCCGAATTTTACTGTTGGCACTATACACGCTGGCAGATGACATTCACCAGGCATTCGCCATAGCAACATCCTGCCATCGGATCACCACATTTTGTACGGTGATTTGTCACTCCATACAACGTTTTTCTGCTGTTCAATCGTCCAGTGTTTTCGCTCCTAACACAAGCGAGACGTCGTTTCGCATTTACCAGCATGATGTGTAGCTTACGAGCAGCCACTCGACCATGAAATCCAAGTTTTCTCACCTCCCACCTATCTGTCATAGTACTTGCAGTGGATCCTGATGCAGTTTGGAATTCCTGTGTGATGGTCTGGATAGATGTCTGCCTATTACACATTACGACCCTCTTCAACTCTCGGCAGTCTCTGTTAGTCAACAGGCGACGTCGACCTGTACGCTTTTGTGCTGTACGTGTCTGTTCATGTTTCCACTTCACTGTCACATCGGAAACAGTAGACCTATGGATGTTTAGGAGGGCTTAAATCTCGTGTACGGACATATGACACAAGTGAGGCCAAAACACCTGACGACATTAGAAGTCCGTGAGTTCCACTGAATGCCCCATTCTCTCTCATGATGTCTAATGATCAGTGACGTCGCTGATATGGAGTACCTGGCAGCAGGTGGCAGCACAATGCACCTAATATGTTAAACAAATGTTTTTGATGGTGTCTGGATACTTTTGATCTCATAGTATATCTGTTAACTCCTAGTTGTAAACCAATAATTCTGCTTAATTACCATCTTGATCCATGAGCTTCAAAATTATCCATTCTTGACTGAATACTTTGTTTACTATTTTCAAAATTTTTAATTAACCATCTTTCATTTTTGATCCTCCAGTTTTGTGTTTGGAAATTAAATTCTTTAATATTTTTATGTGTCTGCATGTGGTACTCACAAAAACGTTCAAGCATTATTTTCAATCCACCATGTCTTTTTAGATTACCTTATACAATTTCCATAATTTTTCGTTTTACTGGATTTAAGAAAAGATTACATTCAATTGAGTTTGTAATATTTTCCAAATTAATTGTTTGCCATCCTTTTACAAATGCATTACCACTAGATAACATGAACTGTTTTTCTGGTTTTTTTTCTTTCTCAAAGATGTTGTTAGATAGCAGGAATAATTTTTCAATGGCTTATATTCACTATTTTCGTAAAAAATTTTAATTTTACAATAAAGCAATGTTCCTGAAGACTTCCACCTTGCATTACATGGTGTATATTAATAACTATAATTAGAGCAGCTTTCCTTAGTTTAGTATATCCTCTTAACAAATTTCTTTTACAATAATCATAAAAATGGACAACTGTGAAAATCTCCATTTGCTCTCCCTATGTACAAAAAGATTATTAGATTTCAACATTTAATACCTCTCAGATTTCTTAATTAATAGATATTTAAAAATTAAGTATAAGATGAACCTCCTTCATTATTTTTCATATATCCTACAATACACATTGTATATTTATTATTTTGTACATTTTATATCAAGGATTTATATAAAAAGAACTTAAAATTTTAATTTCTCTGAAACCATTTTTTTTAAATTTTGTTTGGTTTCTTGTTTCATATCATTTTCCATTGACAATAGTATTTACGAATGTTCATCACTTGTAAATGACTTATAATAATATTCAGAAACATTTTTTCAAATACTCAAAGAATTCTTCTACCATCATATTTTTCAACATGGTACTCATTTTCACATTGTTGGCACATCGATTCTATAACCATCTTTTCTATATTTCTGTGAAGTAAAATTATCAATTGACTTCTCAGTGTTGCAATATTTAAATAGTTTAGATTTGACCTGTTATATTTATACATAAAAAATTTAAGTTTTTAAAACTTATATATAAACATATTTTACTGATCAAAAATACGAATAATGTTTGTTTTCACGAATTGATAGTTTTATTTATTTAAGCTTATAGAAAAGTCATTACCTTCAGACTGATCTGTTATTTTATACAGTTTAAATATACATGGTAAGACGAAATGAAACGTCATGTGGCTAAGGCCTGCTGTCGGGTAGACCGTTCGTCTGGTGCAGGTCTATCGAGTTGACGCCACTTCGGCGACCTGCGCGTCGATGGGGATGAAATGATGATGATTAGGACAACACAACACTCAGTCCCTGAGTGGAGAAAATCTCCGACCCAGCCGGGAATCGAAAACCCGGGACCTTAGGATTGACATTCCGTCACGCTGACCACTCAGCTACTCGCGCCGGACATGGTAAGATGATTCTGATAGATTTTGATACATTAAAATGTATTCCAATTAACTTTTTCTTTATATTCTATTGTAAATCATTTGTGCTGCCTCTGCCCACGAGGGGGCGACGGCTCCTGCAGCGCAAGTCAAACGCCGGCGGACTGAGAACGGTACAGATTTGGAGGACGCCCCACTCCAGACTCGTTCTTCGCATATGACGTTGAGAGAGGGTACACCTTCTGGTACTAACGAGTTGTCTACTGATGTTAATTGTGAATCCAGTATTACCAGAGATGATGTATCTGCTTCTGTTGATTTTGAAATGTGTGTTGCATCTGCGTCCCCCACTTCACCCGTAGACGCGACGGTTCCCGTGAGTTCAGATGTTCCCGCAAAGACGTTGCCTGCTGGCCAGTCTTTACAGAGTTCCAGTGAAATACCACCCCTCCTCCACGCTGAGACGGTCGAGCAACAGGATTCCACGGGTTCTCTTCCTGATGATCAGGAGATGCCATCCGACACCGGCACTGCATTACCTGTCTCTTCTGTACTTCATGTTGCTGTTAGTCGTTCTGAGTTGTGCTCCCCGATTTCCGGTGAGTGCAGTGGCGATAGCTCCTCTATCAAATCGGAGCTTGACGTGCCCCCAACCATTCCACATCAAGAGTGTATGTTTTCACGGAGTGGTGTGAAACAGCGTTTTCAACCTGTACGTGCAGCGGCTCGTCGTAAAAAGGAAAACGAGGATTGTTCGGTTTCCGGTGGGGAGGATTAGAATTTTTTCCGCCGCCTCCTGACGTTGAGGAGAGGACGTGATGTGTGCTTTTACCTTAGTTTTGTGTCATTGCCCTTACATGTGCTAACGGACGCAGGCATATGTAATCCTCAATGTTAATAGGATATGTTCCCCATTACGCCAGTTTATTTACGAATCCCAAGTTGATATCGTCTGTTTACAAGAGGTATTCTTTGATTTGTTTTGTCTTCCTGGATGCTCTATGTTTTTCAATGTCGCGCCTGAAAATTCTATCGGTATGCCTCTGCTTTATCGAGATGGTATCCCGCTGACGGACTTCGAAAAGCTAGATGATGGTCGCGGTATAGGCTGTAGTTCTTATGACCTCTCCCTAATTTTTCTTTACGCTCCGTCTAGACCCGGTCGTTCATTCGATCACGCGCGGTTTTATAAGGAAGAAGTTGATTATTTACCCCGACGGAACCCGCGCAAGGTTTTGTTGGGAGGTGATTTTAACTGCGTCTTACGTCGTGTAGATCAGACCCCCAATTATACGTATTGTCGTGAACTTAATGATATAGTGACGTCCTTGGATCTCCAAGATGGTTGGTTTTGCAGATATCCTACTTTGGTGCGGTTTACGTTTTTTTACAGCTACTTCATCTAGCCGACTGGACCGCTTTTATTTATCTGCCCCCATATGTAGTCAGCTTCTATCGACTGATGTAATTCCTACTAGTTTCACTGTTCACTGTGCTGTTTCAATTACTTTTAACCACGTACTGCAGCGGGTCCATCTTCCGCGCCCTTTGTGGAAGCTCAACACTATACATCTCACGGACCCCTCTCTGGAAGGCATCATCGCAGACGTATGGCGGCGGACATCCCAGTCCCAGGCGCGTTATTCCTCACTTTTAGAATGGTGGGTTACCTTTGCTAAACCCCGGATTCGAAATACACTCAAGCATTTTAGCGCTGAAAAAGCGACTGAAGTAAGGTGAACTACGGAATTTTATTATGCTGTCCTTCGCGATCTTTAAGATAAGGTTCGTAATTCCCCCTTGAGAGACGTCGACGTCCACCGTGTGAAGGTAAAATTTCTACAACTCAAACGTAAGCAAATGAATGGTGTCAGATTGCGTTCCCAGCCTCGTTCAATCGTATATGATGAGTTGACCTGTCTCTATCATCTTCTTCGGCTTCACAAGCGATCTCAAAGGACGTGTCTTTCTACCATTCGTTCTCTAGATGGGCGTGAGTGGTCCTCCCAATCTGTTATCATGCGTGAACTTTACCAGTACTTTTCCGAACTTTATACTGAGGTGGATTCAGACGGTCCACCGTTTGTTGATTTCACCTCCATCCTTAATAGTGTTGTTACACCAGCTCTTCAGGAAGAATTTTTCTCTGTATTCAATCGCGAAGATATGCTTGATATTGTGGCTCGTTCTCCCTCCCACAAATCGCCTGGCTTCGATGGCCTTCCCAAAGAATTTTATATTCAATTTTGGCCCCTAATAGGAGATACGATAACTTCCATGCTGAATGAAGTGATCCACGGAGGCCTTCTCCCGCCCACTTTTAAGGTTGATAAAATAGTCCTGATCCCCAAAAAGCCGGGACATTTGCGGGTGGGTCATGTCAGCCCGATAACTCTCTTCAACTATGATTATAAAATAGTGGCGCGAGCGGTAAATAGCCGACTATCAGTATTTTTGGCTACCATCATCGCGAGCCATCAAAGTTGTCTTCCGGGTCTTACTCTCCTGACTCCCGTTGCTGAATGTCGTGATTTAATTTCGATTGCTTCCATTATTCCCGTGCCAAACGCTTCCCTTTCATTGATTTTCACCAAGCGTTCCTTACGCGAGTATTGACGACTGTTGGCTTTAACGATGCTGCACGACGGCTGTTTAGCTCTCCTAATTACTGGTATTCGAGCGTCTATGGACGTAAATGGCCGTCTTACTTCCCCCATCGCGGTGTGTCAGGGCGTCCTTCAAGGGAGACCATTATCTATGTCGCTCTACGTGCTGTTTCTGGAACGCTTATTGCGATCTATAGCTGTTCGTTTGGGTGTCTGGTCGCTGTTCAGAGAAAGGTTTACCGTTCGTTCATATGCTGATGACGTTATGGTTCTTCTCCGCACCCATGATGATACATCACTGCTAAAGGAAGGGTTGGATGTCTTTGTCGTCTTACGGGAGCGCGGGTTAATGACCATAAATGTTGCTTACTCAGTTTGCGAGGATATGATGCTTTTGAAATTCCATGGGTTTTGAAGATCACCCGATATCCATCGTTAGGTGTTATAATTGACAGTTGTCTGCTAAAGATGGCTACGATAAACTGGAAGTCTGTCAAGGATAAGATACAGGGAGCAATCATTGAACACGAGCGTCGCTCCTTATCACTTCTTCATAAAGTCCCGGCCATGGAAACGTATGTGTTAATTATGGCTTTTTTTACTGCACAAATCTGTCCACTTCCCGCGATGATGTACCGCAAGTTGAAAAGTTTAAATGGCAGGTTTATCTGGCACAACTGTATATTTCGCGTGCGTTATGGGGTCATGGCACGCCCCCTTCTGCTGGGAGGTTTGAGCCTCCCTGACATTCGGGTTAAGACTTCTGCCTTATTCATCCGTCGCACCGTTTTAACATGTCTACGTGGCCCCCAGTCACTTACAGCTCGCCTTCATGACTGTATCCGACCGGCGAATTTAACACCTCCAGTAGATATTGGTAGGATTCGTTAAAAACTACGGCACATAAGGAATTTGTTCTTGAAGTCAGTTATTTAGTTGTAAATATTCTTTCTCAAGCGAATCTCTCCCTAAAAATGCTCTTAAGCCACTAGGCAATTCCTCATAGTACTCCCTGTGTGGAAGCCCTGTCGCCAGAAACGAATTGGAAGATCGTTTCGTCTAAAGTTAGCCTCCCGTTTTTCCCGATGGAAGTGGCGTTCTCGTGGTACCATTTTGTTCTTGATATTGTACCTACCAACGTGCGACTTTTTCGTATTGGCCTCAAGGGGCCATTCGTTGCAGTCGTTGCAATGAAACTGACACATTATATCATCGGTTGATCTCCTGCGGTCATGGCCATTGTAGATGGCTTCACCGACAGCAGCCTTTTCTCCTCAGGTCGTCGGAGGCTGCTATCTCGGCGGAGATTCTCGTGCGTCCCGATGCAACCTTCTTTCCCCGATCAAAGAACAATACCATCATGTGGCTTGTTGGACATTATGTCCACTACGTGATGGTAAGTGGTTATGACGCAGATCCGCGTGTCTTTTCCCAATATATATGACCAGAGTCCACTGGACGTGGCTCAGGATGCCACGTTATCGTGAGGTTTTTTCTAATACGCTGTATCTTGTTTTTCATCGACAAGGAGTTGGATGAGTTGAAAGCCCCCCTTTTTTGTGGACATTCTTGTTTGGATTTAAATGTTCCACGATGTAGAAGTGACGGAGGAAAGAAGTTTGAGGACGTTAAAATCAACGTCATATTCCTTCACAAACGTATTTTTTGATTTAATCCTTATTTTAATTGATCGCCATAAGTAAGAGCTTTGGAAAAAAAAGGCGTAGTCTGTAGCATTAATGATTCACTGTGAAACTCATGATATCGCGTACCGCTAGGTCTGAATTGCTTTTTTTTTCCGAACGTTCAAAAAAGTGGTAATTGTCGTGCATTCCAAACTTATAGTCACGATCCAGCTGTATCTCCTTTTTTTTACATTTCGGCCCTCCTATAAATTTATGAGAAAAAAAGTGATGACATTGTTGTACTATAATGTGGACGAGCCAGGTCCGAAACTCCCTCCAGCCTTTTATATTTATTTTTATTTCTTTTACAACATTATGAACTGTCGGTTTAGTCATTGATAGGTTTGTTCTCTTTCTGTAATCTTGGCAGTTGTCGTACTGTACATTGGTTGTGGTGTATGAGCCATGTGGTAAGCATACGTTACCGCCCAAGTAAACGTGATGAATAATAAGAGCAGGCGAAATAGCATTCACAGAAATGAAAGCAACAAGTAAATGGGTGTGAACTATGTTACAAGAAAGGAATTCAAAAATCAAAACATCCCAAACGGAATGCAACTTACGTGACAAATTATTATGTTTTCATCATTCCTTGGCAGTGATCATATACATATTCATACGAACACCTAAATCGGGCAAGAAGGCATTTCTCACTCACTTACCAGGCGTACAAGTTAGGTGCGTCGATAAGAGATTCCTATCATATGACACGTGCTGTCACTAATGCCATGTACGACAGACAAGGCGTGTTTTCCGGTGAAGGATTCGATTGACTTTTCACCTTGTCATCAAACGTTAGCAGTTCCCATTCGAAAAACACTTCCTTTTGGCTGCTAACAGAGTAGTTGTGCAGAATCAACTGAAATTATAGGTCCCTACCTTAGACCTTGCCATTCCAAACGGAAGTTACACCACGACACAGACACAAATATGAATACAGCGAACAGCGAAAAAACAAAGTTTTTGGCACGAGGGAGGTTTCAACATGGATCGCCCGCTTGGTATTACAATACCCTGAGCACTTCACCCCGACACCATTGCTCCTCAGGCTCCTTGATATTGAACTTCCTCTTCTTGGACCTTTCACTGCTTCTATTTTGCTTTTTTCCACAGTTCAGTAACCCTTCTTCCTATTTTCATGCTTCATCTGCGTTCAGTTTTTGATGGGCTGTCCACTGCGCCCTCTTAGCACTAAATGTGAGTGGAATGCGACCGGGAGTTTCCCTTGTTAGTACCCGTATCCAGCCCATGACGTGACACGTGCGCGCTGCGTGCATGGAGGGGCGAAGAGCAGCGTGACTCTTTGTCAGCAGCAACCTGAGACACTTTCGTCACCAAAAATTCAGCGTCGTCTCTTTCAGTCACAAAAGCACACGCAACCCCCCCCCCCCCCCCCCCCCGGTCACCTTCACACACACACACACACACACACACACACACACACAAACAACACACACACACACACACACACACACACACACACTCACACACATACACACACACACGCACATGCGTGTGTACATAAAGCGTGCACTAAGAATCAAAATACGTAAAGATGTTGAAAATACTGACGTAACTAACAGTATTTACATGCCTCAAATTTCTGTATTACACTACTGGCCATTAACGTTGCTACACCACGAAGATGACGCGCTACAGACGCGAAATTTAACCAACAGGAAGATGATGCTGTGATACGCAAATGATTAGTTTTTCAGAGCATTCACACAAAGTTGGCGCCGGTGGCGACACTTACAACGTGCTGACATGAGGAAAGTTTCCAACAGATTTCTCATACACAAACAGCAGTTGACCGGCGTTGCCTGGTGAAACATTGTTGTGATGCCTCGTGTAAAGAGGAGAAATGCGTACCATCACGTTTCCGACTTTGATAAAGGTCGGATTGTAGCCTATCGCGGTTGCGGTTTATCGTATCGCGACATTACTGCTCGCGTTGGTCGAGATCCAATGACTGTTAGCAGAATATGGAATCTGTGGGTTCAGGAGGGTAATACGGAACGCCGTGCTGGATCCCAATGGCCTCGTATCACTAGCAGTCGAGATGACAGGCATCTTATCCGCATGGCTGTAATGGATCGTTCAACCACGTCTCAATCCCTGAGTCAACACCTAGGGACGTTTGCAAGACAACAACCATCTGCACGAACAGTTCGACGACGTTTGCAGCAGCATGGACTATCATTTCGGACACCATGGCTGCGATTACCCTCACGCTGCATCACAGACAGGAGCGCCTGCGATGGTGTACTCAACGACGAATGGCAAAACGTCATATTTTCGGATGAATCCAGGTTCTGTTTACAGCATCATGATGGTCGCATCCATGTTTGGCGACATCGCGGTGAACGCACATTGGAACCGTGTATTAGTCATCGCCATACTGGCGTATCACCTGGCGTGATAATATGGGGTGCCATTGGTTACACGTCTCGGTTACCTCTTGTTCGCATTGACGGCTCTTTGAACAGTGGACGTTACATTTCAGATGTGTTACGACCCGTGGCTCTACCCTTCATTCGACCCCTGTGAAACCCTACATTTCAACTGGATAATGCACGACCGTATGTTGCAGGTCCTGTACAGGCCTTTCTGGATACAGAAAATGTTCGACTGCTGCCCTGACCAGCACATTCTCTAGATCTCTTACCAATTGGAAACGTCTGGTCAATGGTATCCGAGCAACTGGCTCGTCACAATACGCCAGTCACTACTCTTGATGAACTGTGGTATCGTGTTGAAGCTGCATGGGCAGCTGTACCTGTACACGCCATCCAAACTCCGTTTGACTCAATGCCCAGACGTATCAAGGCCGTTATTACGACCAAAGGTGATTGTTCTGGGCACTGATTTCTCAGGATCTGTGGTGTCACCGCCACACTTGCTAGGTGGTAGCCTTTAAATCGGCCGCGGTCCGTTAGTATACGTCGGACCCGCGTGTCGCCATATCAGTGATTGCAGACCGAGCACCGCCACACGGCAGGTCTAAAGACACGTCCTAGCTCTCGCCCCAGTTGTACAGCCGACTTTGCTAGCGATGGTTCACTGACAAATTACGCTCTCATTTGCCGAGACGATAGTTAGCATAGCCTTCAGCTACGTCATTGCTACGACCTAGCAAGGCGCCATTATCATTTGCTATTTATCTTGTGATACATGTACCATCAGACGGATGTTCACCAATTATGGATTAAAGTTAAGTATTCCAGAAGCTACGTACTTTTTTTACTAGACTCAACTCCTTTAACTGTTCCAGACCTCACGCCAGCCTGTGTGAGCTTAAATGCGTGCCTTTCGGCTTCCTCCTAGTGGCTTGGTTGTCTTGCCAAGTCACAACAGTTGGACGACGAGGATTTAGCGTTCGTATCTCTACAGACTGATTTACTTGTGTAATGGCTTCGCCACAATCTCCGAATTTTATCGCTTACAGAATCAGCAGACGCAGGCCTTACTGGATGCCCTTGGACAGCTCGTCCAGGGTCAACGTGCAATGCAAAACGATGCGGCAGCCGCCGCTCCACCGCTCCCGCACCACAACACGCAGCTGCACCACTTTTTCGTCCTTTTGATGCGGCACTGGAAAGCTGGACGGAGTGGTCACGCCAATTTGGATTCCATCTCGCCGCCTACAGAATTCAAGGTAATGAGCGGCAGCCTTTATTATTATCATGTGTCGGAGTGTCCACCTACCGTGTGATAGTGAAATTATTTCCCCGATGCGACGTAGCAACTCTGTCCTACGACGAAATTTTGTCTGCATTAGATGCGTATTTCAAAGAATCAGTCAATGTAGTTGCCAAACGGTATACGTTCTTTCGTACAAAACGTACTGCAGGAGTGGGTTGCAACCTTGCAAGGCCTTACTAGGGATTGTGCTTTTGAGTGTGAATGTGGACTCCCTTATTCAGATACTATGGTACGTGATGCTATTGCACAGAACGTTTCTGATGTCCGTATACGGGAACAGATTTTGAAACTAGTCAGTCTCTCCCTTCAACAAGTGATGGACATATTGGATCGGCAGGACACGCTTGACTTTGCTCAGGCATCATTTGAAACTTCGCCACCCGTATGTCTCATTAACCGGCCCACTGGGCGAGCTGCACGGAACAGTAAACAGTCCTCGCATCCGGCCGCGCCAAAGCCGCCTGGCTCTCGGCCGCGTGTACCGCGCCAGCAAACAAATGCAGTGAAATCATGCCCGCGGTGTGCTACTAGACATTCGCGTGAGAATTGCCCATCACGCCATGCTATTTGCTTTTTCTGTAATAAAAAAGGACATGTTCAAAGTGTTTGCCAGAAAAAGCTCAGAACAGACACTCACAACCATTCCAGGCCCTTTGCTTTGCGCCGGAATCGGAATCGAACCAAGGATACTCCGGCTCGTGAAACTTCGCCCATGGAAATTCATGTAGTTCATTCCACTCCACACAGTGCTAGTCTCTCTAACAGTGACTGTGATCGTCCCACAAATAGTGTGCGTCGACGTCGCCGGAAATCACGTCAAGTCGCAAGTGATTATGTCCCAGTGTCGGTTCACGTTGCACGAGACAGTCGCTCTTGTCGTCAGCAGGACAGTAAACTTCTTGTAGACTTGGACATTAACGGCAACGTGATAGCATTCCAGCTCGATACCGGAGCTGCAGTTTCACTGATCAATCACGACACGTACAAACAGCTGGGCACACCTCCGTTGTGTGCCGCAAATGTTAAGCTAACTACATATTCAGGTCACGGGCTCCCTGTGTTAGGACAGTGCAGCCTTCTGGCAGCATACAAGGGACAAACAAAACTTGTGTCATTGTACGTCCTTCATTCTTCTTCTGCAGTGAACTTGTTTGGTTTCGATTTATTTCAGTTGTTTGACTTGTCCATAGTCAATCAGGTTGTATCAGTGAACCAGACTGTGCCTTCAGCCAGTGTTTCTCGTCTATGTGAAGAATTTGCGGACATTTTTGCACCGGGGCTTGGTTGCGCTAAGAACTATAAAGCACATTTGGAACTGAAAGTAAACGCGCAACCGAAATTTTTCAGAGCGCGCAATGTTCCCCACGCATTGCGTGATGAGGTCGCAAGAACATTACACGATTTGGAATCGCAAGGTGTAATTGAACGCGTGCAGGCTTCTCTCTGGGCATCACCCTTAGTAATTTTGCAAAAGCCTTCCGGAAAATTGAGATTTTGCGTGGACTTCAAGGCAACAGTGAATCCCCAACTAGTGACTGCAACTTTTCCTTTACCCCGCCCGGAAGATCTTTTTGACAAACTGTGCCCGGGTAAATATTTTTCGAAGTTGGACCTAGCAGATGCGTACTTGCAAATACCGGTGGACGAAGAATCCCAGCGCGTTTTGGTGGTTAACACGCATCTTGGTTTGTACCGATTCAAACGATTGCCATTCGGGTGTGCATCCGCCCCTGTATTGTTTCAGCAATATCTACAAACTGTTTGTGCGTCGGTCCCTACTGCAGCAAACTATCTAGACGATATTTTGATCTCCGGAAAGACGGAAGAAGAACATTTAGCCAATCTCAGGACATTATTTCAGGTCTTGTGACAAAATGGTCTTCGCTTGCGGAAGGACTAATGTGTGTTTTTTGCTTGGGACTTACCATATCTGGGACATGCACTCAATGCCCAAGGCATACATCCCAGTCCAGATCACCTCCGTGCCATACAAGACTTGTCATCGCCGCAGAATTTGAAGCAGATAGAGAGTGTGCTGGGAAAAATCAATTATTATCATCGCTATGTGCGCCACGCCTCTTCCATTTCAGCTCCGCTTCATCGCTTACGCCGTAAAGGTGTTCCGTTCGTCGGGACGACGGAATGCGAACGCGCCTTTCGCCAGTTGAAATCGGCGTTGCTTTCCAATACTTGCCTTACGTCATTCGATCCCCAGAAACCCCTTTTGTTGATGGTGGATGCATCGGATTTCGGGATCGGTGCTGTGCTTGCGCACAAAGATGGATCGCACGATCGCCCTAATGCCTTTGCGTCCAAATTGCTCTCGTCTGCGCAAAGAAATTATTCACAGATCGAGAAAGAAGCATTGGCTCTCGTATTTGGTGTTACTAAGTTTCATGATTTCTTGTGTGGTCGTCACTTTACCATCATCACAGACCACAAACCTTTGACATCGATTTTTCATCCAACCAAGCCTGTACCTCCGCGTACAGCGCAGAAATTCATTCGCTGGTCTATTTTCCTCTCGCAGTACCGCTACTATATCTTGTATCGGTCCACTGCTAAGCACGGAAACGCCAATGCGTTGTCCCGTTTGCCTGTTGTTGAGGGTAGAGCATTCGATTCCTCCGAACTTGCTTGCATGTTCATTGATTCGGAAACCGATGACATGGTCGAATCGTTTCCGATTGATTTTCGTCGTGTAGCTACAGCCACAGCTGCTGACCCTGTCCTTGCTACCGTTCTGCGTTTTGTTGCTACGCAATGGCCCTTGTCAAAGTCACGGATCGAGGATCCGTTGGTTCGCCGATTTTTTGCTCACAAGGAGAGACTTTTTGTTCGACGTGGTGTTTTGCTGTTGCGTTGTGATAATGATCAGTCCAGGGTCGTGGCCCCACGATCGTTACAGTCCTCTGTCTTACGGCTTCTCCACCAAGGACATTGGGGTATAGTGCGAACGAAACAATTTGCTCGTCAGCACTGTACTTGGTTCCGAATCGATGCTGCGACTACAAATATGTGCTCTTCTTGCATGGCGTGTGCCGAACAACAATCCGCACCACCGCGGAAATTCTTTGCATGGCCGAAAGCCACTACCACTTGGCAACGCTTACACATCGATTTTGCTGGTCCATTCTGGAATGCTCGATGGTTGGTTGTGGTAGATTCATTCAGTAATTTTCCTTTTGTTGTCCAGATGTCTTCCACGACGTCATCTGCCACCATCCAAGCGTTATCTGCTATCTTTTGCATTTAAGGTCTTCCGCAGACTATTGTTTCCGACAATGGCCCGCAATTCATGTCCGCAGAATTTCAGTCATTCTGCAAGGCCAATGGTATTCAACATCTGACGTCCGCGCCGTTTTCGCCACAGTCAAACGGTGCCGCTGAACGTTTGGTCAGGACTTTCAAGTCACAGATGTTGAAGTTGAAAGAGTCGCATTCTCGGGAGGACGCGTTATTGCTCTTTTTGTCCTCGTATCGCTCTCAGCCTCGAGATGGTCGCTCGCCGGCTGAGTTGCTTCACGGTCGCCCTCATCGAACCTTGATGTCTTTGCTACATCCGCCGCATCAGGTTCCTGTGCAGCGGCAGACACCTGCTTTTGCCCCAGGCGACGTTGTCTACTACCGCAACTATCGAGGTTCACGGCGTTGGCTCGCAGGGCGCATTCTTCACTGCCTCGGCCGCGCTATGTATCTGGTTTTGGGGGCCTCTGGTGAGGTGCGTCGGCATCTCAATCAGCCTCGCCTCTGTCGTCGCACGGGATCTGCCGCTCCCCGTCTGCTTTCAGCGACGGTGCCGTCCGGTCAGCGCCTTGGGGACCCATCTACTGGCTCGCCTCAGCCCCAGGTGTTACCGACGCTGCCTTCCATTTTGCCCCATGGCGACGCGCCGCCGCCGCCTGTTCTACCGCCGGCGACGCCCGCAGTGGCCGCGTCGCTGCAACCGCCGGGCGCCTCCCTGGGTCACGCGGCGCCGATCATTTCCCGTGACTAATTGTCCTCCGCCATGGAACTCTTGCCCGCTCCGGACCATATGTCGTCTTCGCCCGTCGGGTGCCCCGACTCGATGGAGGTCGCCCCTTCGGCCCCTCCTGTCTCTCTACGCATGTTGGCGTGCACCCTGGACTAGGTTATCAGGCGTTTCCTAGCTCCCCTCGGACCGAATGTCAGGGTGCGGGTGGCACAGCCTCGCCTGTTGTAAGGCTCCCCACCTCGTCGCATACGTCAACATGGGGTCCTCCCCACGGTGGGCGGAAGCCTTATAACACAACCGTACGCCGATTTGCGGGGGAGGAATGTGGTGTCACCGCCAGACACCACACTTGCTAGGTGGTAGCCTTTAAATCGGCCGCGGTCCGTTAGTACACGTCGGACCCGCGTGTCGCCACTATCAGTGACTGCAGACCGAGCGCCGCCACCTGGCAGGTCTAGAGAGACGTCCTAGCACTCGCCCCAGTTGTACAGCCGACTTTGCTAGCGATGGTTCACTGACATATTACGCTCTCATTTGCCGAGACGATAGTTAGCATAGCCTTCAGCTACGTCATTGCTACGACCTAGCAAGGCGCCATTATAATTTGCTATTTATCTTGTGATCGTCAGACCGTCAGACCGATGTTCACCAATTATGGATTAAAGTTAAGTATTCCAGAAGCTACGTACTTTTTTTACTAGACTCAACTCCTTTATCTGTTCCAGATCTCACGCCAGCCTGCGTGACATTAAACGCGTGCCTTTCGGCTTCCTCCTAGTGGCTTGGCTGTCTTGCCAAGTCACAACAGGATCTATGCGTGAAAATATAATCACATGTCAGTTCCAGTATAATATATTTGTGCTATGAATACCCGTTTATCATCTGTATTTCTTCTTGGTGTAGCAATTTTAATGGCCAGTAGTGTATTTATCAAAAAATATATAAGCTTTACCAACAACATAGAGACACATATTGTCTGTGTCACCAGTCACAATGTTGTTTCCGAGTCTAATATGTTGGTATTATTTATTCAAAATACCTGGATATATTGACAACAATGAAGTAAATCACAATATTTCCACATCTAAAATGTCTGTATAATTTACCAAAAAAAAGTAAGCTTTTTCAGCAATACGCACACACTGTTTTACTTCAGTTGGCGTAATGTTATTTCCACAAGTCAATTGTCTGTATTATTTACGAATAACCCGTAAATGGCATTAACAATACCAGTATACGTACAGTATTTTCATAACTGAAACGTATATATAGGCCAGTACAAACTTCTTCAGCAACACACACACACACACATACACACACACACACACACACACACACACAGAAACACACACAACCTCCCATTTGGCAATGAATAACGTTTGACACTTGTATCCCCCTCCCCCATCTCTGCCACCACTTGGTGCAGTGCACAATGAACACTATAATTAAATATTCGTTGTATTAAAAAAAAAAAGACTCACCACGAAAGAATTATCTGAATAGGATGTAAATTGGTAGGTGGAAGCTCACTGAATGGAATCAAATCGTCTTCAGTGATGATTCCTGTTTCGAACTGAGCCCAATAACCAGTGAAGATGTGTCTGGAGATGCCCCAGACTACGTTGGGATACAAACCTGCCTGTCGTACTCCACGCTGCCCGACAGCCGGGAGTGTTCGCCTTGAGTGCCATTTCTTTTCATAGCAGCAGCACTTTGGTAGTTATCTGCGGCAACCTCACTGCACCGCGGTATGTCGACGATATTCTACGCCTCATTTTGTTGCCCTTCATGGCAAGCCATGCTAGGATTACGTTTCAGCAAGATAATGCCCGCCCGCACACGACGACAGTTTCTTTTGCTTCGTGCTTGCCACACTTTGCCTTGGCCAACAAGATCGCGGAATCTCTGCCCAACGTTTGGAGAATTATGGGCATGGCTCTTCAATTAACTCGGGATTTTGACGACCTAACGCGCTAGTTGGACAATATCCATCAGGAGGACATTTAACAACTGTATCAATCAGTGCATGAGTGCCTGAGGTAGACCAGTGCGTTATCGGCTTGCTCGTCTTGTGGAGTCCTTTCTCTTGAACAAAGTATATAATTTTTCTATGTGAACGCTACACCTTTCAGTTCCCATCTCATTCGGATAATTCCTTCGTGGTGCGTTTTCTTTCTTTAGCTTTTTTGTTTAAGTACATGTGGCGCTGCTGATATAACTTACAACCTAACTTGCGCTTAGCAACGAGAAAAATACGACCTCTGTGGCACAGCTGGTGCAAAGCACAACAGTGCCTCAAATTGAATGTTTTCACATCTAAATTGTTTATAGTATTGTTCTATAAGTGTACAAAAGACAATTTATTTCAAATAATTTGCTAAGCAGGAAAGGCAGCCATAGGTTAAAGTTCCAGGGAAACAACTGGGCAGTCTGTGTTATTTTTCTATAACTGTACGAAACACACGTTGCGAAAATAATATTCTAAACAGACAACGCATTGATAACTGACTGTCCCAATCAAACAGATAGGTATTCAGACTCAAATAGTGTTCTGACACCAGAAGCTGATTGCGTTTGTGTACCATAATCTGATATTTGGTGTCAGCTACTGGAAGGAAGCAATTTGTGGAACTTACAAGTTAAGATATACTTGGCGCATGAAACTTGAATGTGGACTCTCAAACTGTGTCCTACAATGCTCTCTAGTGACTCTCGTAGAGGTAACATGGTGAATAACGAAACGACGTCTGAACTCACCAGGATATCTGTGTGTTTCACAGCGACGTTGTTGACGCATTTTATAAAATCCACAGAATTGCGGCTGTGATTAATGTATTTGCCTAAATAACGGTTCAGCATCTGCGTCAGGTATTTTGCCACGTAGGTGCCCTAAAGTTGCTGACATTAGGGTGCAACGGCACCACATCTTTGTGAAAGTAGAGAGTCCGTGAAGTCTTGGCGGTACAGGTCCTTAAGGTAACAGCATATAGACGACTAGCTATGGTAAATCCGCTTCCTTGACAAGAGCCCTGTTCTTGCTCTCCAACTTCTTTGTGCGGTTAGCGTTGACCTTCTTGTAGGAGTCGTCATCTAGCAGGTTCTTGTGGGAAGAACAACAGTAGCGTTGTCTCTCTCAGCACGCATTGCAACAATCTCAGGACACTCTGTCATGTCTCGAACAACCGCCCTGTTGGTAATTTTCGAATTCGCAGGCTTGGTACTCGTCACAGCACGTCTGCTTTCAAGACGTACGTCTTCGGCTGCTACAGGCGGTAGTCGCGCCGCAACCTGTTCAACTGCGCTGACGATGTCCGCGACTGATGTGAACGCATGGGTGGGAGCAAAGTTAAGTTCCTTCTCCTGATTTGAAACCGCATCTTCGCTCAGCTCCACGCCAACCCAATTGATGTCAGTCTTTCACGGGGCCTCCAGTGATGGTTTGTCAGGCAGATCTCAGAATTTTGACATGGGCGGAATCGGCTGCCACCCAGGTAACACCATCAATCCAATCCCAGGTCCAGGCATTAAAATGACTGACCAGCTGTGAATGTAGTGTAAAAGGTTCCTACGAGTTATGCTCAAGGCTCTGACAGATAAAGTGCACGCTCTCACGAAGCTCGCTTCTTAATTCTCCTGGCTGCTGCTGAATCGGTATGATTGGTGACCTTAGCAAAGTTCTGCGCAACAAGCTAGGCACGATATCTCTTCAGAAATGCAAGAGCACTCATCAAACGGCATCTTCTGGGGCGCCGTTTGTCGAATTTCTTCATATTGCAATACATCTCTTCCCTCTAATGGTATACGACATGATTCCTCAGTCAGCATCATGATGGATATCAATGGCACCTTCGGGAGAAGGAGCATCCAGGGCAGCTATATGGCTTTCTAAGGAGCTATTGTGAGGAAAGGGAGGTCTGGCTATCGTCCCCTAGCGGGAGAATCAGTAAGAAGATTACAAAGGGGTGTCCACAGCGCTCTCTTCTGGGGCCACTCTTTTGGGACATAAATATGGAACGCCTCTTGGATAACTTGCAGAAAAGCGACGATGTGCTAGAGGGCATAGCCTACACAGACGACCTCCTCCTGCTGGTTGGCAGTCGTAGCCGCGAGGACTTGGAACCGAAAATTGAAAGGGCCATATCGATCCTAACGACATGGTGCCGTACAACCAAAATGACAATCTCACCTAGCGGCTCCACATACCTACTACTTAAGGGTAGTTGTGTGACTGTATTCGTGATTTCCTCTCAGAGAGGTCACAGTTCGTAGTGATAGACGGTAAATCATCGACTAGAACAGAAGTGATATCTAGCGCTCCGCAAGGTAGTGTCATAGGCCCTCTGCTGTTCCTGATTTATATAAATGATCTAGGTGATAATCTGAGGAGCCCCCCTTAGATTGTTTGCAGAAGATGCTGTAATTTACCGTCTAGTAAAATCATCAGACGATCAATTCCAATTACAAAATGATCTAGAGAGAATTTCTGTGTGGTGCGAAAAGTGGCAATTAGCACTAAACAAAGAAAAGTGCGAGGTCATCCACATGGGTACTAAAAGAAATCTGATAAATATTGGGTATATGATAAATCGCACAAATCTAAGGGCTGTCAATTCGACTAAATACCTAGGAATTACAATTACGAGCAACTTAAATTGGTAAGACCACATAGATAATATTGTGGGGAAGGCGAAACAAAGACTGCGCTTTGTTGGCAAAACACTTATAAGATGCGACAAACCCACTTTGGAGACAGCCTACATTACACTTGTCCGTTCTCTGTTGGAATATTGCTGCGCCGTGTGGAATCCTTACGAGGTAGGATTGACGGAGGACATCGAAAAAGTGCAAAAGAGGGCAGCTCGTTTCGTGTCATCGCGCAATAAGGGTGAGAGTGTCACTGATATGATACGCGAGTTGGGGTGGCGTCACTGAAAAAAAGACGATCTTCTTTGCTGCGAGATCTATTTACGAAATTTCAATCACCAACTTCCTCTTCCGAATGGGTAAATATTTTTTCGACAACCACCTACGTAGGGAGAAATGATCATCGTAATAAAATAAGTGAAATCAGAGCTCGAACGGAAAGATTTACGTGTTCCTTTTTCCCACGCGCCATTCGAAAGTGGAATGGTAGAGAAGTAGTAGGAAAATGGTTCGATGAACCCTCTGCCAGGCACTTAACTGTGAGTTGCAGAGTACCCATGTAGATTTAGATTAGAAGGGTCAACTCATAAGGAATCCAACAGTAAGAATAGATGGCTCACCAGTTCTTCGGCGACGCGAGAACTGGTGTAGTCGTCGATGAGAAGTGGATCTGTACATAACATATTGACACTGTGCCGCAAGGATCCCTAGAAACACTTAATAATTTGATTGGGATTGGACATAAACGTTTCCACCTAATAACGTTTCCACTTAATAAAACTTTACCATAATAGTATTCTGACATCAACTGTAGGATATGGGTCAGGAGTCTGGGCTCACAGGCTCACGAGGGTCATGCCCATGGGTCAGGAGTCTGGGCTCACAGGCTCACGAGGGTCATGCCCGCCATGGCCATAAGAAGAGTGCAGCGAAATATCATCTTGCGTTCTGTAGGGGCATACAAGGACAACTCCGGGGGGAGCATTACTAGTACTAATGGGACTCTGTCCTCTTGATATAAAATTCAGAGAACAGGTGGCATGGTATTTGGTAAAAAAGGAGAGGAGGGACAAAATAGTCGAACTAATGGGGATTCACGTAGGAAATAAATCTGAAATTAAACTAGGGGGGGGGGGAGGGAGCTATGGCAGGAACAATGGGATAACGACGAAACGGGTCGTAGAATGCACATATTGCTGCCCAACATTATGTAGCGATTACAGCTCAAATACTTCAAGCCATCAGGAGGACTGCTGCACTTTCTTACGGGACATGGACCCTACCCGGCATACCTATGCCGGTTTGGGAAGCGGGCTACACCAACGTGTAACTGTGGGGCCGTACAGGCACCTCAGGCCACGTGGTGTATGAGTACCACGTCTTCAACAATGTAGCGGCACAATTAAGACAACAATTACCAAATCACGACACGTACCACCAGCTCAGGCATGAGGACCATTTTCAAACCCTAAATAAACTTGCCAATGAAATATCGAGAAAAATTTTACAGTATCTTTTAGCTCACAGAAAATCAGATTGAGTGGAAATGAATCGAACCTGAGCTTATGAAGGACATATTACTTTCCTCCTGCACATGAAAAAGCTCTAGCTGATTATGTTTAAATATCTTACCCTACAGTGTTTCTCGAGTTCTGTTACCCATGAAATCATGTCCAGTGACACTTCAGTTTTATTAAAACAGAGATAGTTGTTAAAACTTGTTTATTTGCTGAAGGTATTTCATGTATTTACTCGAAATGTAATAAGATAAATATGAATTTAGTGCATGTGTGAAAATTTAAAAAAAATATTAAATATGATTTGTAGACGATTTATTACGTTAATACGTAAAAAAATTTGTAATAAATTTATATCTAGAATATCTTTCATTTTCACATTTTTACATTTTTTACACATTCCCTCTGTAATACACTGGGTGAACATTAATAAAACCGACAAACTGAAGGGACGGATTCCTGACTGGAAATGGGAAATAGAGGAAAAAATATCCTATGAACATGTGTTCGAAATGCATCGTTGCCACGGTAGACGGCGTTCGCAAATGACGGTTCCTCTGACCAAGTACTGTATATTATATTTCTTGTGTGTTGCAGGCTTGGTGATTGACGCAGCGTACTGTAAGCAGCAGAATGGCCGTATTCATAGCGGCAACAAACCGAGAAGGTGTTTGTGTACGGCCAGGCAGACAGAATCTGTCGAGAGGCAACACGGCTGTACCAAAACAAGTACAGTCACAGACATGGAAAACGTTTCAAACCCTTGATGGAAGTTTGTGGTATCATGAGTTATTTCATATAGACGTAAGTGCACGGAAGTGGCGAACTATGCGTACACCAGATATGGAGTAATGGGTTCTACAGGATATTGAGATGAACCCAGGCTCGCCTACGTGTGTATTCTGCATGACGACCATTACCAGCCCTGTCGTCTGAAACACGGAAGGAACTGTCATTCGCCATTGCTATCTATCGTGGCAACGATGCATTTCAGGACAAATGTTCATATGACCTCTTTTCCTCCATTTCAAGTCAGGGATCCTTCCCTGCAGTTTGACAGTTTTTTTAATGTTCACCCCGTGGTGTTGGTGCTTCATTCAAGAGAGGGAGAGGGTGAGAGAGAGAGAGAGAGAGAGAGAGAGAGAGAGAGAGAGAGAGAAAGAGAGAGTTTGTAAAAAAGTCTGTGTGTGTTGTGTGTGAGAGAGAGGGAGAGAGAGAGAGAGAGGCAGGAGGGAGTAGAGATGGAATTTGACTCAGTATTAGAGGAGGCGACATGAGTCACCTCTAAAATGTGGCCAGGGCGTATTATCAAACACCACTGATGCCAGAGAAGCTGTCTCCCTCGCACTAGCCCTTGGTCTGTCTGTCTGTCTATCTCTCTCTCTCTCTCTCTCTCTGTGTGTGTGTGTGTGTGTGTGTGTGTGTGTGTGTGTGTGTGTGTGCGTGTGTGCCTTGTGTGTGTCATCCAGTCAGTAGCTGTATTGAGTATATATTTTCTCAAATGAGCGGCTTTTTTTTAACACTATACCCATATTATGTGTCTGATATATATGTTATATGGAAAAAACAGTAGTCGGACGGTATGGTCGTACGGTTCTAGGCGCTTCAGGATCGAATCCTGCCTCGCGCATGGGTGTATGTGATGTCTTTAGGTTAGTTAAGTTTAAGTAGTTCTAAGTTCTAGGGGACTGAGGACCACAGATGTTAAGTCCCATAGTGCTCAGAGCCATTTGAACCATTTTGAACCAAAAAACAGTAAAAGAGTGAAAATTAATGTAACATCTTTGGTGTTACGCGTGCGTTAAAATAGGAAGTACATTCAGTACTTAGCGTCGTTGTGTTGCGTAAACAAAGAAGTTCCACCAATAAAATAACTATATGGGAATGAAACATCGATAGCTTAATCACTATCAGGCTGAAAGTGTGGACAGTGTGAGAGAATTAATGACAGCAGAGGTGACAGAAATTACTGAAGTTTCATATAACCAGAAAATACTACTCCAGGAATGTTGATCAGCCTTGCCAGAAAAAATATTAAGAGGCCGCTGTATGAAATGAAGCTCTCTCACAATGGACTAATAGTCTACTTTTAAAGCTGTAGTGCGGCTGCAAACAAATCGAGAGATTGTGGCAACAGTCAACTTAATGCGAGAGCAGACCAACCAGCAATTAATGTGGCACAGGTTGGCACACCATGATAATAAAACTCCACGTTTGACTATACGCAAAAATAAAAATATTTAAAAAATACAATATACAAAAAGAGGTAGTCGACAGTCATATGCGTCTTTTCTGTAACTATTCCCTGATTAAAGTTTAACCACGGCATCTGTAAATGCTATTCGTTTCTAAAACGCATGGTGGATCCGCCAAGTTGGTCCTGCGATGAAGATAATATTGTTACGTCGTAACCACATTCAGATGAAAATCCGGTAGCAGGGTCGTCAATGAAATAAAACACTTAGCTCAGAAAGTACGTTTCTTACGTTCACCAACGTACAGCTAGAGCAGAACTGAACCCCTGGGAGGGGAGCTATTTATACAAACAGTGAATATTTCGAAATGCTGGTATTTAAACAGACATCGAATATCGCCAAATGAGCAAACATTCTTTCAGAAATGATAAATAATAAATAACAAACAATCACTGTAAGTTGGATTTCAATTGGCGACCCGTATCATAGCAACAAGTGACATTAAACACTAACTCCAGATTGCATGCAACAGAGGACTCGTCAATGTTAGAAATATCTCGTTAGGCTATGACAAAGCAAATCACTGAATTCATAAAAGCACTCTTATGCTTCAGTTCTGTAATATAATCCGGCCTGAGGACGCTGTCGACTTTCAGAGACATACTATTTAAAGTAATGTATGACAAAGAATATTATATGATACATGTATAATAAAGTAGTGGGACCATGGAATGTGACTGAAACGTACAGTAAAAGTGATTTGTGCATGTGTGTGTGTGTTTGTGTGAGCGCAAAGGCGCGCGTGCACGCGCGCTCGCGCCTGTGTGTGTGTGTGTGTGTGTGTGTGTGTGTGTGTTACTGTTGGAAATATTAATAATAACAGAGGTAAGCCACATAAGTGCATGTATGGACTTGTTTTCTCGTATAAAATTAAATGAAAGAACCTTTGATTGCTAAATAAACCTCCACGTCATTAAGTTTCTTCGGCAAGGGAAGCGACTGGAAAATTTCAACTGATCTCAAGGTCTGTAGACTCATTAGAAAAGTCACGCACACTATTATGTACTCGGGAAGACACTTAGGAAACACTTGTAATTACGAACTATTAAATGTAGTATCTGGCACTATGATTTACTATTGAGAAAAAAGGCTGACATGTAGAATCGCAACAGCGCGTAGATTGTACAAGTAAATCTATTACACACATTAATCTCGATATTGGAAGTATCTGCAACTCATGTAACCGGTAATTAGACGGACAGACCACAGAGATGCAACAAGAAATACTAGTGTCTAACAGGTACATGGGCTACAAAGGCAAGTCCCGCAACTGCTATCGCCGCTGATGCAGAAAATTTGCACGTTATGTTGCAGCTCTTACGAATAAAGGAAGTGACATGCAGCAACGTTCTGCCTGCAGGGAGCGCGCACCCATACACATATGAAAATACGTTTGCGTCTTCACACGGATGCACGTGCTCAGATGTAAGGGGTTTTTCGAAAAGATTCATCCTATTTCAGAAGTCCGTATCTGCTGCAAGAGTAAAGATAGAAATTTTGAGTCAATTTTAACTTACCTCGGTGCCAGTAGTAGGCTTCCGGCTCATGTGGTTGCGGTAAAGCTGTCGGCACACTGGCCGTGCTTTCTAACGTCAACGTTGAGGGTGTCAAGTTCAACGTGCTGCTGAACGCTCAGAAGCGATGCGACGCTTGCCTCAACGCGATATACGCGACCCAGTTGACGGCTGTATCTGGCTCGCAAATCACACTGCTTACGAAATGGACAGGCCTAATATTCCTACGTTAGCTCTATTAAAACGCAAAAATGGTTCAAATGGTTCAAATGGCTCTGAGCACTATGGGACTCAACTGTTGTGGTCATCAGTCCCCTAGAACTTAGAACTACTTAAACCTAACTAACCTAAGGACATCACACACATCCATGCCCGAGGCAGGATTCGAATCTGCGACCGTAGCAGTCGCACGGTTCCGGACTGCGCGCCTAGAACCGCGAGACCACCGCGGCCGGCATTAAAATGCACATTTCCCCTCTAATCCATAAGCTAATCGTGTTGTTTTGTCTGTAACACACATAAATAATAACTTCAGTACCCTTTAACGTGCTATAAGGCACAAAGCGAAGTACCGTATCTAGTCAATTGGAATATCAGCTTATAAAAGTTACATTATCAATAGTGCGATACAAATTTACAATACTGGTCCACATAAGATAAAAATTGTTTCGTCCCTCGAACTTGTTTGTAAAACTCCGAGGTCATTCTTACTTGATCACTGCTCTTACGGGTAGCAGAATGATTACATCAACATGTGCAATACAAAACCTGAAACAAGAAAGTGACAAATATCTTTCTGCAAGTAGTGTAACATTTCTTGCAGATAAAGCAAATCCAACGAACATATTGCTCATAAAAGAACGCACTTATATTTCATCGAATATTATAGAATATACTTCCATTAAGGTAGTAAGAAACTATAATAACCTATTAGAAAACGCGAACAAAAGTAAGGAAAAAGCAATACGCAAACCAGCAACACATTACCTCTTACCTTAAAATTCTGCGTCTGTACTCATTACACTATATCTCCCATAAATGAGCTACGACCATTCTTTGTATTTGAATTTCTCCTGAATGTTTTAATCGTGAATCTGTTATCATCTGACAATTATAACAAATTGTACCAAGGACAATGCGTATTTGATGGATCCTCATTGGGCCGTTGCCTTGAAACGCCATACTTTTATAATACTCAAGTTACAATAATTCCTTAGTCAGCAATAGGACGTTTCCTGAAATTTAATTACAAAAAAATGTACAATTAACGACATTTTTTCGAAAGATCCTATAATTGCTGGTGCTTACAAACGGCATATACACATATGGACTTCAACTGAAAACCAATATGTCGTCCCGCGATTCTGTATTGAAGAGAGCTGGCGTCATGTGAAGCAGGTGCTGCTCTTCCATCTCATTGGCCTACGTTCAGACGCACTTCCAGAATAACTGACATGGTAGATATTGCTATGCACTTCCTGAAAGACACCCCAACGTGCTTTTTCTACGCTATGAGGTCAGATACTCGACACGCTCAACGTTCGAATGCACGGTCTTTGTGCCAACGGCTTAAAGGTCTTCGTGGTGCAGCTACTCGCACCGAAGTTCATTATCCAATGTGCATCGACTAGTGATGCCCATAGCTCAGCAACAAAAGGCGTTTTGTGTTCTTCGCATCTGCAGGTGAGGTGCTATGCAGTTGTAACAGATACTGTGCGCCGATATTTTAGGCGAGAATACGGCACTACGCCTCCTACAACGTATAGGACGTGGATATTAGTATGTGTCTTCCCTCCCAACAAGTTTGCCCGTCGTCTGGATATTTGTCGTGCGTCCAATGGAGGCCACATTGAAATTTATGTCAAGTAAATAGAATTTTGAGCCTAGCGTTAACTGCATAATGTATCTCAAAATTATATCTCACTCCGGGAAGATTAGTGACATAATTCAAAAATAAAATACGTGAAGAACTTCGTCTAAAAGAATCCTGTAAAACATACATTGACATATTATTAGCTCCTTTAAAACGTCAAATTAGTACTGTTGCCAGTAAATTCAATTATATATTTCGTGCATGTTGGGCTACTCATGTATTTTTGAAGGACATAAACTAAAAATTGCAGCCTTTTGACTTGACCTAGCGGGGTGGCGCAGTGGTGGTTAGCACACTGGACTGCATTCGGGACGACGACGCTTCAAACCCATTTCCTGCCATCTTAATTTAGGTTTTTTGTGACTTCCCTAAATCGCGCCGGCCGAAGTGGCCGTGCGGTTAAAGGCGCTGCAGTCTGGAACCGCAAGACCGCTACGGTCGCAGGTTCGAATCCTGCCTCGGGCATGGATGTTTGTGATGTCCTTAGGTTAGTTGGGTTTAATTAGTTCTAAGTTCTAGGGGACTAATGACCTCAGCAGTTGAGTACCATAGTGCTCAGAGCCATTTGAACCATTTGAACCCTAAATCGCTTCTGGAAAATGCTGGAATTTTTCCTTTGAAAGGGCTCGATCGGCTTTCTTCCCTAAACCGGACTTGTGCTCCTTCTCTAATGACTTCATTGTCAATTGGACGTTAAACTCTAATGTCCCCCTCCTCCTCTTTTGACTTGTGTCACTTTCTTGCCCGGCTGCGATATGTGAATGCACGTAACAGGTACGATAGAATGCTGAAAAGTAATGCCTTCAAAATTTTTCTACGAAAACTCTTAAAAACATTTAAATAATACGAATGGTATTAGCATGCTACATCTTTGTTATTCGAGTCTACATATTTCCAGCCCTCTGCCGCTAGAGGACTCCGAATTGCAGCTTAATATGGCGGTGAGTAACGTAACTACATCGTTACGTGAGAAACAGCCTGCTGTAATCGAGTTTTGAATCAAAGTGTTCGGCCACACGTGCAGCACTGTCTCCTTCAGTAGGACAGTGCCAGACCACACAAGACGGATGCCACATCCGCAACAATCCGAGAATCGTTCAACGTGACAGAAGTGCAGCCTTTCCGCAAATTGCAGTAGATTTCAATGCTGGGCCATCAACGAGTGACAGCGTGCGAATCATTCAACGAAACATCGTCGATATGGGCTTTTGGAGACGAAGTGATACTCGTGTACCCTTGATGGCTGCACGACACAAAGCTTCACGCCTCACCTGGCCCGTCAACACCGGCACTGGACTGTTGATGACTGGAAACATGTTGCCTGGTCGGACGAGTCTCGTTTCAAATTGTATTGAGCGGATGGACGTGTACGGCTATGGCGACAACCTCATGAATCCATGGCCCCTGCATGTCAGCAGGGGACTGTTCAGGCTGGTGGAGGCTCCGTAATGGTGTGGGGCGCGTGCAGGTGAAGTGATACAGGACCTCTGATACGTCTAGATACGATTCTGATACGTGACACACACGTAAGCATCCTGTCTGATCACCTGCGTCCGCTCATGTCCATTGTGCATTTCTACAGACTTTCGCAATTCCAGCAGGACAATATGACACCCCACACGTCCAATATTGCTAAAGAATGGCTCCAGGAACATTCTTCTGACAAGGGAACCTCCCCATCGCACCCCCCTCAGATTTAGTTATAAGTTGGCACAGTGGATAGGCCTTGATAAAACTGAACACAGATCAATCGAGAAAACAGGAAGAAGTTGTGTGGAACTGTGAAAAAATAAGCAAAATATACAAACTGAGTAGTTCATGGGAATATAGGCAACATAAAGGACACTGGGACGGCAGGAGCGCCGTGGTCTCGTGGTAACGTGAGTAGCTGCGGAACGAAAGGTCATTTGTTCAAATCTTCCGTCGAGTGATAAGTTTAATTTTTCATTTTCAGTTTATGTGACAAACTCTTATGTTTTCATCACTTTTTTGGGAGTGATTATCACATCCACAAGAAAACCTAAATCGGGCAAGGTAGAAGAATCTTTTTACCCATTCACCAAGTGTACAAGTTAGGTGGGTCGACAACATATTCCTGTCATGTGACGCACATACCGTCACCAGTGTCGTGTAGAATATATCAGATGTGTTTTCCTGTGGAGGAATCGGTTGCCCTATGACCTTGCGATCAAATGTTTTCGGTTCCCATTGGAGAGGCACGTCCTTTCGTCTACTAATCGCACGGTTTTGCGATGCGGTCGCAAAACACAGACACTAAACTTATTACAGTGAACAGAGACATCAATGAACGAACGGACAGATAATAACTATGCAAAAATAAAGAAAGTAAAATTTTCACTCGAGGGTAGACTTGCACTAAGGACCTCTCGTTCTGCAGCTGCTCACGCTACCACGGGACCACGCGCTCCTGAGCTCACATTCTCCATGATGTTGCCTATGTCGCCCATGGACTACTTAGTTTGTATATTTTGCTTATTTTTTCACAGTTCCACACAACTTCTTCCTGTTTTCTCAATTGATCTATGTTCAGTTTATCAAGGCCTATCCACTGTGCCAACTTATAACTAAATCTGAGGGGGGGGGGGGGGTGCGATGTGGAGGTTCCCTTGTGAGTTTAAACAATTCCCCTGGCCAGCAGACTCTCCAGACATGAATATTATTGAGCATATCTGTGATGTCTTGCCAGGTGCTGTTCAGAAGAGATCTCCACACGCTCGTACTCTTACGGATTTGTGGACAGCATTGCAGGAATCATGGTGTCAGCTCCCTCCAGCTCTACTTCAGACATTAGTCGAGTACATGCCATGTCGTTTTGCGGCACTTCTGCTTGCTCGCGGGGGCCCTACACGATATTAGGCAGATGTACCAGTATTTTTGGCTTTTCAGTGTGTATGTGTGCTGTATGTAAGCATGTTAGTATTATTCCTGTAAGTAGAAAATCCATACAAGCGGACTTTTCAGACAGCAGCCGGTTAACGCTCCAAATGATTTTCGTGAGATGCCAAATTTACAGCATATCTGGAAAATAATGATGAGTGATGAAGATGGTTGATGTGAATAAAATTAATAACTGTGTTTAAGTGATAACCGTTTATATTCCACGTTTCATAAAGTAAAATAAAACAACGTGTTAACGATGTGCAAAATTCGCATTTAACAAATAACGTTTTTACAAGTTTCAGTATGTTTTCTTGCATCAGACTTACATCCCATGAGACTTAACAGTTCAACTAGTAGAGATAGAGTCTTAGTGGTTCATACATTCATGATGTCAGAGAGAGAGAGAGGGGGGGGGAGGGGGGGTAGGAGAGGGGGGACTGATGGAGGATAAGTTAATACTTCTTCTATCATGTTGTGGTATTATCATATACAGTTACTCTGAAAAGTCTAAGAGTTAGATTTTCTGCTTCAGTTCCCGCAGTTTCTTCTAACACATGACCATTGTCAAGTACGTTCCTACCACATTCCTACAGTAGTAGAAAGAGACCATCAAGAGAGAAGATTTCCGACGAGGTATCGAATAGCTGTTTGAAATTGTAAGAGAAATGAGCGTAGGCTATGGGGAAAGAATTGTAATAAACAACAGGTAAAAGAACCTGCTGGAACGTGAGCTCAACAGCAAGATGGTTCGACTGACAATGGGTAATGCGAACTTACCGTCCTAACAGTGTACAGTTGGCCATGTATGTCATAGGTGAACTGACAGCTACTGCAATATTCCAAACAGTTGTTCCATCAGAATACCAGTTTTAACGTCAGCCATCTCCTATTTATGTGGTATGTTCACGGATCCTAGATGTATTCTTGCTGATTTTACCCAGTATTCCTCCTGCCATCACAATGTAATCCACATGTGAGGGAAATGGTTTGCCGCCTTGGCGTTGTTTCTCATAGAGATGTACTCGAAGAATTTACCACGTAGGTAACTGATAAATGTCCCACACACATTTCAGAGCAAGTTGGACTAGTCATCCTATCAAGAAGTTTAAGGCTGTTCGACCCTTCAGAGTCGAAACATAAGTGATGAATCACAATCATTTACAACCGGAATTCTATGTATCGCACGGATTTGAAATTTAAACATGAACAGGTGAACCACACACATACACACACACAGGTTTATTGTATTTGTGTTTGTGGTAGAGAGGACGACTGCTTTATGAGCGGCACCTTCCCCCCTCCCCCCCCCCCCCCCCTTACAAAATTCTGCTATCGTTATTGGGTACAGCGGCTACTGCGCTGTAATATTGCATCCGAAATTGCGACCGAATACTACGCTATTCTATACCGCCAGGATACTGTGCTGTACTACCATGTCTGAAACTGGGTTCAGGTACATAGCCATATTATATCGTCCGGCTTTTGCGCTGTAGTGTGTGTGTGTGTCTGGTTCACCTGTTCATACTATAATTTTCAATCTGTTCGATACATATAATTCCCATTATACATGTTTGTGATTCCTCATATATGCTTGTTCTGCTCCAAAGTGTCTAACAGCTTTCAACTTCTTGGTAGGACGACGAGCCCTGCTGACGAATGCTTTGAAATGTATGTGTGATATTTATTAGATATCTACATTGTAAATTATTCAAGGTCATCTCTGTGACAGACGGAGTCAAGGCTGCAAACCATTTCCCCTACGTTGGAATGACAGTGTGGCCGCAGTAGGAATACTCGGTAAAATCAGTGCCGTATTATAAGGCCCCTGAATGCACCGTATAGATTGGAGACAACTGACGTAAAAGTGATGTTCTGTTGGAACAACAGTAGCTATCGGTTCTCCTTCGATGTATTTGATCAACTGGCGATTAGTAGGACTACAAGTTTGTGTTACTGTTTGTCATTATAAAATACTCTTTTCATATGGCGTATGCTCCTTTTGCCTAGAATTTTGAACATATATTCGCTACATGTTTGGAAATCTGCCATCTTGATGGTCTCTTTCTACCGCTGCAGGAGTGTGAAGGAAGATACTTGATAATGGTCATGTGTTGGGAGAAGCTGCGGGAAGCTGTGCCAGAAAATCTAACTCTTAGACCTTGCACACTAACTGTATATGAGAATACCAGGAACAGCATGCTATGTCTCTGTGGTTCATCGTGTTGGAATGTCATATGTAAACACCATTTTTTACCTCATTCCTATTCGTCAGTCATCAATGTTTTCCAAATACCAGCTTTTTATATGTTCTACATTTGGCATGCATTTCACGCAAAGCAGTTGGAGCACTAATAGACTTAGGAATGCCATCTGCAAACTCTGTTTGTATGGAATTTCTGGTTCGATGCAGCCCTCCAACATTTTCATCTCCAAGCGGAACTTTCAACCTACGTTCTCAATTATTTTCTGGATGTGTTACCCTCTAGTACCGTGGAAAATATTCCCTGGTATCTTAACAGATTTCCTATCACCCTTCCCCTTCTTCCTGTCAGTGTTTTCCATACACTCGATTCCTCACCGATTCTGCTGAGAACCTCCACATCCCTTACCTTATCAAACTACATGCTCTTCTACACTTTTCTGTAGCGCCACATCTCAAGTTCTTCTTTTCTCTTCTCTTCCGATTTTCCCATAACCCATGTTTCACTACCATAGAAAGTTGTGCTACAAAAGTAATTTCTCAAAAATTTCTTCCTCAAATTAAGGCCTCTGTTTCATACTAGTAGATTTCTATTGGCCAGGAATGCCCTTTTGTCACGGCTACTCTACTTTTTATGTCTTTCGTGCTCCATCCATCAAGGATTATTTTGCTGCCTGGATGGTATAATTCCTTAACTTCATCTACTTCGTGATCACTAGCTTTGATTTTAAGTCCCTCGCTGTTCTTATTTCTGCTACTTCTTATTCCTTTCATCTTCTTTCGATTTACCCTCAATCCATACTTTGACTCCCTAGCCTAATCAGTCTATTCAACATATCTGTAGTTCTTTCTCACTTTTCACCCAAGCTAACAATGTTATCAACGACCCTTATCGTCAATATCATTACGCCTCGAATTTTAAACCACTTTCTGAATCTGTCTTTTATTTCTCTCATTGCTTCTTCGATGAACAGATTGAACAAGCACGAAAGGCTACATCCCTGTTATACACTTTTTTTGATCCGAGCATTTCCTTCTTCATCTTCCACTGGTATTGTTCTGCCTTGGCTCTTGTACATATTACTTACTACCCGTATTTCCCTTTATCTCACCCCTATTTTTCTCAGAATTTTCAACACCTTGCACCACTTAACATGGTCGAACGCTTTCTCCAGGTCGACAAATCCTATGAATGTGTCTTGATGTATCTTCAGTCTTGCTTACATTATCAACAGCACCGTCATAATTGCCACTCTGGTGCCTTTATCTTACCTAAAGAGAAACTGATCATCTTCTAACACATCTTCAATTTTCTTTTCCATTCTACTATATATTACTCTTATCAGCAACTTGGATGCATTAGCTGTTGTCTTTATTCTGCTATAGTTTTCGGCTCTTTTGGAAGTGTGCGGATGGTGTTCTTCCGAAAATCTGATGGTATATAGCCAGTCTCATACATCGTGGGTAATTGTTTTGTTGCCACTTCACATAATGATTTTACTAATTACGAGGGAATGTTATCCATCCCTTCTGCCTTAGTTGATCTTAAGTCTCCAAAGCTCTTTTAAATACAGATTCTAATACTGGATCCCTAACTCTTCACTCTCGACTCCTGTTTCTTCCTCTATCACGCCATCAGACGAGTCTCCACCTACAGATAGGCCTTATGTGTACATTTACCACCTATCCGCCTTCTCCTAAGCATTTAACAATGGATTTACCGTTGCACTCTTAATATTACCACTCGCGTTTTTATTTTTATCAAAGATTGTTTTGACTTTTCTATATCCTGAGTCAGTCATTCTGACAGTTATTTCTTTTCCGATTTCTTCACATTTTAGACAAAGCCATTTCGGCTGACGTTCCCGACAATTATTCTGTATTTCATTCCTAAGTATTCCTGAATTTCTTTGAACAGTTTTTTCTTCATTTTTTCGTCGATAACGGAAGTATTTTTTTCTGTTATCAATGGGCTATTCGCAGATACCTTTCTTGTACCTACGGTTCGATTCCAAATTTCTGAGACTGCGCTCTTTAGAGATGTTCACTCCTTCTCATCTCAGCCGCCTACTGAGTTATTCATACCACAGTATCTACAGCCTTATCTAATGGTCATGGAGGCGGACCGGAATGCGGTTGCAGGAAAAGGAGTAGATAAAAGCGTTACGGGTAACATTAACTTGATACTAGGAATGAGAGAGGAGAAAGACTAATTGAATTCTGTAATAAATGTCAGATGGTAATAGCGAATACTCTTATTAAGAATAACACGAGGAAGAGTTATACTTGGAAAAGGCCGGGAGATACGGCAAGATTTCAGTTAGATTACATCATCGTTAGGCAGAGATTTCGAAATCAGATACTGGAATGTAAGGCGTACCCAGGAGCAGATATAGACACAGATCACGATGCAGTAGTAATGAAGAGGAGGCTGAAGTTTAAGAGATTAAAAGGAAGGAATTAATGCGGAAAGAAGTGGTACACTAAAGTAGTAGGGAATGAAGAGATACATTTGAAGATAGAAGAATAGATATTGCAAAAATGAATAGCTCAGTAGGCAGCACAGTTCAAGAAGAAGGAACATATCTAAAACGGACAATCACGCAAGTTGGAAAGAAAAACATAGGTTCAGAGAAAGTAACTGCGAAGAAACCATGCCTAACAGAAGAAATACTTCAATTGAGCAATTAAGTATGGAAGTACAAAAATGTTGAGGAAAGTTCAGGAATACAGAAATACAAGTCGCCGAGGGAAGAAATAAATAGGAAAAGCAGGGAAGCAAAGCTGAAATGGCTCCGTGAAGAATGTGAAGAATTCGAAAAAGAAATGACTGTCAGAAGAACAGACTCAGCACACAGGAAAGTCAAAACAACCTCCGGTGACATTAAAAGCAAAGGTGGTATCATTAAGAGTGCAACATGAATTCCCTGTTAAATGCAGAGGAGGGAGCGGACAGGTAGAAAGAACACATTGAATATCTCTATGAGGGAGAAGTTTTGTTTGATGTGATAGAAGAAGAAACAGGAATCGATTTAGAAGAGATAGGGGATCCAGTATTAGAATCAGAATTTAAAAGGAAGGCTTAAGACAGAAGGGATTGATAACATACCATCAGAGTTTCTAAAATCATTAGAGGAAGTAGCAAGAAAACTTCGATGTGTAGAATGTATGAGTCTGGCGATACACTATCTGACTTTCGGGAAAATATCCACACAATTCCGAAAACTGAAGAGTTGGAAAGTGCGAGAATAATGGTACAAATACTTAACAGCTCATGAATACAAGTTTCTGACAAGAATAATATACAGAACAATGGAAAAGAAACTTGAGAGTGCGTTAGCTGACGATCACTTTGGCTTTAGGAAAGTTAAAGGCACCAGAGATTCAGTTCTGGCATTTCGGCTGATAATGGAAGCAAAACTAAAGAAGAGTCAAGAAACCTTCATAGGATTTGTCGACTAGGAAAAGCGTTCGAAAATGTCAGATGGAGCAAGATGTCCGAAACTCCGAGGAAAGTAGCGTAGACTATAGGGAGAGACCGATGATGAAATGAAATGAAATGTGAAATGATCATCTGGCATTGTTGGCTGTGAGACCCGGTCTGGGGAAGATCGGTCGACGGGCGCAAGTCTTCTTTCAGGTGATACCTCATGGGGCGACTTGCGGGTCAGAGGTGATGAGGAAAGTATCTAGTCCACCGGCAGAGAAAATCTCCAACCCTGGCGGGAATCGAACGCGGGACCGTTGCATGGTAGGCAAGCACGTTACCACTCAGCTAACCATGCGGGCAGACGAATGACGTACAGCATGTACAAGATGCAAGATGGAATAAAAAGAATGGAAGACAAAGAACAAAGTTCTCGTATTAAAGAGGGTGTAAGACAGGGACGCAATCTTTCGCCCCTCCTGTTCAATCTACACATCGAAGAAGCAATGAGGAAAGTAAAAGAAAGATTCAGGAAAAAATTCAAGGTGACAGGGTATCAATGACAAGATTCGCAGACAACTTTTCTATCCTCAGTGAATGTGAAGAAGAACTGCATGATCTGATGAATGGAATGAACGGTCAATAAGTAAAAAAACGGATTGAGAGTAAATCGAGGAATGGAGAAAGTAACGAGAAATAGCAAAAATGAGAACAGAGAAATTTAACATCAGGACTGGTGGTCACGAAGTAAATGAAGTTAAGGAATTCTGTTACCTAGACAGCAAAATAATCATTGACGGTCAGAGGAAGGATGACATCAAAAGCAGACTAGCGCTGGCAGAAAGAGTATACTCGCCAAGAGAAGTTTTCTCGTATCAAACATAGGCCTTAATCTAAGAAAGAAATTTCTGAGAATGTACGCTCGCAGAGCAGAATGGTACATTAGTGAAACATAGACTGTGGGAAAGCCGAAATAAAAGATAATCGAAGTATCTGAAATGTTGATAATTATGTCGACTGACAACTTAAGGAATGAGGATGGTCTATGCAGAAAGGGAGACGAAAGGAATATGTGGAAAGCGCTGACAAGAAGAAGGGACCGGATGATAGGACATCTGTTAAGACATCGGCGAATAAGCTCCATGGTTCTAGAGGGAGCTGCAGAGGGTAAAAACTGCATAGGGAGACAGAGACTGGAATACATCCAGCAACTAGTGGAGGACGTAAGTTGCAAGTGCTACCTGACATGAAGACTTGAAGACTTGGCACAGGAGAGAAATTCGTGGCGAGCCGCATCAAACGAATCAGAAAACTGATGACAAGAAAAAAAATATGTGTGTGGCTCACAGAAATCAAGTGTATCTGAAAGTTATTTGCACACTGGTTATTCCTGACTATCTTATACATTTCAACATACTCTCCATCTCTTCATTATTACGAAACTATGATCTGCGTCTGGTATATCGGGTCCTGAATACGCCTTACATCCCAGTATCTGATTTCGGAACCTCTATCTGAGCACGATGCAATCTAACTAAAATCATGCCTTGATATTACCCTATAAACATCTGACCAAAAATCCTTGTCTTCTTTCCATTTCACTTCACTAAGCCCCACTATATCTAGACGTAGCCTTAGCTTTCCCGTTTCAGATTCTCTAGCTTCCCTACAAAGTTCTGTATTCTGGTATTCCACACCCCGTCTCGTAGAAAGTTATCCTTTCGTTGGTTATTCTATCTTTTCCCCATGGTCATCTCCCCCTTGTTAGTCCTTTCCCAGAGATACATGTGGGAGACTAGCCTGAAATCTTTTGCCAATAGAGAGATTGTCATGAAAATTCTTCAGTTATAGGCTATATCTCGTGCGGATACGCATTTCTTTACCATAATGGAGTGGATTCCATTGCCTTCTGCATCCGGCCGGCCGAAGTGGCCGTGCGGTTAAAGGAGCTGCAGTCTGGAACCGCAAGACCGCTACGGTCGCAGGTTCGAATCCTGCCTCGGGCATGGATGTTTGTGATGTCCTTAGGTTAGTTAGGTTTAACTAGTTCTAAGTTCTAGGGGACTAATGACCTCAGCAGTTGAGTCCCATAGTGCTCAGAGCCATTTGAACCATTTGAACCTTCTGCATCCTCATGCCATTGATTACTGCTGATTCTTCTGCTTTTTAGGGGAGATTCACGCCCTAAGGGCAAGGGAGTGCGCTGAAACTGAACCCGCTCCTCAACCCGCTTTGACAAGGCCATTGGCAGAATGGTGGTGACTCCTTATGCCGGAAGTCTTCGGTCGCCATTGTTGATTGAGAAGCTAAGTAGCGGCGACGTTCGAGCTCAAGACCGAAGACGGCTAGATTATTAGCCAAAGACATTACTCCTAGACGAGGAGTGCTATCCCGATAGATGGATACATTGGAAACTTAAATGTAAAAGTAACTGTTTGTTTGTTGTGTGTGTGTGTGTGTGTGTGTGTGTGTGTGTGTGTGTGTGTGTGTGTGCGTGTGTGTGTGTGTGCGCGCGCGCGCGCGCGCGCGCGTTCGTGCGTGTGTGTGTGATGAAGCATTTCAAAGGCTAAGTGCTGCACAAAAATCTTCTTGATGGGTCTTAAGTCTGGGCGCTATGGGTTAGTGGTGGCTTGAAATCTGCTGGACGTGTTAGACGTCCTATTTACAACGTAACACATTTACAGCTGTGTGAGAAATCGCCTAAAATTGCTGTTCCAGCTTCGACAACAGATCACATTCTATTTTGGGATTTTATCTGTGTCGGGTACATGGGTTCTCTTTTAAAATGGAGCGGGTTGACGATTTTACTATTAAATTCATAAATATGTATGAACAGTATCCTGTATTGTCGGACGCCATAAAATCCCATTATAAAATAACATCCAAAGAAAGTGAAGCATGGGATTCATCACTACAGAAATCTGCGTAGTTGTGGCCGAATTTAAAAAATAAATGAAACAAACAAAAAAGACGAACTTATTAGCCACTTAGAAGAAAGCCCGCCAGAACAAAACTGAGCCTGGCATGACTTTCGCTGCGGCTGAGGAAGTGGAAGCTCGAGACTGGTTCGCTTTCAATGGTCTGAATTTCTGCGCTGCAAATACTAGCCACGGAAGGCAATCAACATAGAAGTACAAAATATTTATTTTCGGAAAAGAATTTAAAAAAATTCTGACAAACCTAATGGGGTTCGGTACCTTTTGGGTCTTATCTTCACGGCTACTGAATTTTCTGGCTTTCTCAGCTTATATTTCGGCCCCTATTCATTTATTATTTTTAATTTTTTTTTGTTTTCTTGCCTGAAATATTATTAGTTGCATCATATCTTATCCTAAAATATATCTTTTACGTTTATTTCAGCTTATTACCATTCTCATTAGAAGTATACTAATTGTTTATGGTATTAAAATTTAAAAATTTAAAAAGTTCTAATTATGATAAAAACCTAGAATGTACGGAAAAATGAGCTCTGAACTTTACAGATTGTTAAAAAAGTAATAAAAACACAATTTATTTCTGAAGAAAAAATACCAAATTCCCTTAAATGTTATCACGCCAGTAAAAAATTGACACAAAGAGTAGATATTAAATAAACAATAATGCATTTCATTTACTTACGCAACACAGGAATTAATAAAGGTAAAACCTTATATAGGTAGGTAGGTTATAGGCTGAAAAAATTGTTTACTGAGTTATTGATAATCATCTTGCCATGGCAGTCTCCCATCTTCGGACATGAAATATGTAGCGAATTCATCTGTAACGTCCTGGGCAGTATGTGCTGAAAGTCATGGAATGTTCGTTAATCGTTTAAAGCTTTCAGCAGGAGTGATCTTAATTCTCCAAGTTCCTGGCATTAAGTGTCTATTCTACTCATGACCCACTGCTCCTACAGGAGTATAAGTTTGTCTGGAAGCAGAACTTTTTCGCAAGAAATAATGGAGGTACCTACAAATCGTAATAACACTTTGAGCTTTCTCAGCGGTGTAATATAGGCTTTCTTACTATGTGGAACACGGAAGAAATGATTCTGAACACATTTTCCACATCCGCTGCGCTCTTGCAAGTCTGTAGTTAAAAATTCTTTTCATTGACCTCCGACGTTGCTGCCCGCAATACCGCTTCGCAGTATGATTGCTGAGCGGAAAAGCGTCGTCTGCGAAAATAAGATAGGAGAACAAGATCGTCAGGGAAAACGACGGTACCGTCGTTATGTGTTCCAAAAAACACCACCGTCTGAAATTCGACCTCGGCAGCCCACATCTGCATATAAAAAGCTATAGTCAGCATCCACTAGACCAAAAAGAACAATGCTCAAGCACTCTTCTAATTGAAAAAATTGCTTCCAGCTGGGGTTTGGACTGCGCAATGTTTTCGATCCTATGCACCAAGGCAATGAGGAAATTTCCATTTTCTCTCATATTCCTCTGCTATAAGCAACCACTCGTGTTATGTCTGTGGTATCTGCAAAAAAACCCATAGAAATTAATGATTCCAAATAATATTAATAATCATCAATAGAATTAATAATAAACGACATTCTAATAATAATGAATATTAATAATAATGAAGTCAATCATAGTGAGTAATAACAGGTAGTAATAAATATAATAAATATCTAAATTTCACTTATCGACTTCACACTGCTCCCAATTTTTTTACGATTAATATCGTTTTTTCTCTCTATTCCTACATCCATTCTTTTCATTTTTATTTTTCTTGCATTGTTGTTGTTTATCTTAATCTGTTGTCGTCGCTGTGTTTCAAGAGGAATTTAAGGAGGATTAAGAAGAACAGAGGGTTGCGAGCATTTATACAAACCAAAGTACAGTGAGCAGTTGTGAAGAAATCAGTAATCAAGAAGTGGATCATCAAACAACACAAGGCAACGAAGTACCGCTCTCAGCAAACCACCACAAGAATGTATTTGCTTCACCAAGAAAAAATCAGGGGAACGGCCGAGGATTCCCATTTAGGAGAGGCATACAATGCACTACAAACCGCTGAATAAAAAACTAGAGACGAGTTTGACGCTTATGAAGAGTACTCAGCGGACGTTCTAAGATCCATGGACAAAAGAACACGTATGTTTGTTAAGAAAGAACTTTCCGACACAGTTTTCAGAGCAGAAAGCGGCTGTTTCGATCATTGTAGACCAAGTTCAACCAGCAGCGACTACAGTTTCTTGCCGCATTAATGTATTCCTTCAATTCAACATGTATATGTCCATGAGCAGATGCAAACCAACATCCAACAGACAATACTTCTGCTTCTGACAACACCGAACAAGGCTCACTACATTTTCTAAATTTGCTTGACTTCTGATACTTAATTAAAACTAATAACTTTTGCATTCAATTTCTTCCCGTCTTTTATACCCAAAATCATAATTATTAAAAATTTTTACTTAATAACTGATGAACAAAAGTGCATTAGTAACAAAATTTTTGTAGTTTATTAACTTACCTTTACAAACTTCTTCAAGCACCAATAAGAGCTGCCTATACTTCAGGAACAATGTTTGATATTACTGGCTTAGAGACATTAGATAAAAAAAATCTGGAGTAATAACAGCCTGTTGCTAGTTATCTGAGCGTCGATGACAACCGCTCAGTAACTGGTATGGCTTTCTGAAATTTGTTGTCGGCCTTTGCTATCTTCGATCTAACCGAATTTATCAAATATTCAAAATCACATGCGGACATATGGCAAAAAGTCTTCAAATTTATGTTTTCAACGTTCAAGTCATCCATCACTACATCTCTTTCTGCTTTTGAAAACTCTGATCATCAACTACCCGCGCTTCCTTGGATGTTGCTGCGTCTTCTGCTGTGTTGTTCCTGACCTAACACGCGCTTCACAAAGAAGCTGGTACTTGCTATAACCACTTCGTCCGTTTTTAAATTAGGAAGCTGCACTGGTCATGGGACTGAGTACGGAACAGATCCTCATAAATCAAAGCCTGGCAAGAAATTGTGTCGACGGAGACAGAAGCAGCACGAGCGCGAGTCGGACAAGCTAGACGATTATCCTGACAGGTGAGTCTGGCAAGCATTACTGGTGTGGACGAATCTTGAGAGCTAGCTATGTTACTGCCGGTGAAATAGTCACCGTTCATTCCACACACAAATTTTTGCGATGAATTATTTAATGTCTTTTCCCTCATTTATCGACAACGCTGTCACAGAAGGCTCCTTTCCTCTCACCGGTGTAGTGTTTGCTTAAAAAAAATGCAGTTGTTCCTACAATGAAGCATACGGTTTGTCTGTTGTAAGCTGGTACGAGTAATGCGTTGGCCAAAATGAAATAAATGTTTAAATGGTAACGTCTCGGCTTGATTCCTTCACTTAGGACATGCAGGATGTAACTACATAGTTGCCTGACTTTTATAAATAGCTCTACAGGTCGCTACAGGTGGATGAGTTCCCTTTGTCCAAGCATCTTGAACGCTTACGTCATAGAGCTGCGCCAGCGTTCCAAGTCAGCCGTCTTTCTTTCTGACGTCATACTAAGGCTGCAACAGTATCCCGGATCTGTCGTCTCGTATTCTGATGCCTGCATACCCTGGTCGCCATGTTGGATCGCCATGTTGGATTTTTGAATTTCCCACCAGTTTATACTTAGGGCAACAACTCTACATCCATAGGAGTAGGTAGGAAAAATCATAATTGGAATTTCCCACGAAAATTTGAATTTTCGGCTTTTTATACATAGGGCAGTTTGCCTTTGTCGGGGTGGGACGAAGAAATCCCCTGACTCTTTGATGTCGTCATTGGTGACCTAAATGCATCTGAACTCCCACTGTTATACACTAAAGCCATGTCATTTGCCGTCTTCATGACGAGGTAACATCGAAAGTCATTTGGCTGTGATTCTTATGAGTCAGAAAAACTTAACAAGAGTGGTGAGGGAGAACAGAGGAATGTTCTCGGTGACAGAGAACAAATGGAACACATAGGTAAGGACAAGTATTTGAAACCTCTGCTTGATATTGACCATGGAGCGAGGACAGAGTTAGGAAATAGGGACATGCAAGACGAGTTCTCAGAAGAAATTCAAAAAGGCGTGTAGTGGCGACTTACGACGAATTAGCTAAGAGATTTGCGAAAAGAGTAAACAAAATGTAGAAAAACGAGTTCACAAATATGTAATTGGTACACCTGTTCACGAGTGAGCTCGTCAGAGGACGCAGTAAATGTTGTGCATGATTTAACTGAAAATGAGAACCAAAAAACTAAGGATAGTCAAGCCATTTTCTGAATATGGCGAAAGAAACAATGGCTTGGAGCACGGCACAGGATAAGGAACTAAGAGTAGTGTCAGAACCAAGGAATCGTGATGGAAATACATCGATCGAATTGCTGAACAAGCAATCTCGGAGTTAAATTTGATGAACGAAAATTTGAAATTTGGAGAGGCAAGATGGACTCGGGCGTAGTACTGTGACGCAGCTTGAGCAGGAGAACCAAAAAGGTTGAAAAGGAGAAACAAGAATCTAAGGACAGTAAAAACCATTTATCACGTTTTGCTGAAGAAACAATGGTATAAAGCATTGAACAGGGTAGGGAACTAACAGAACTACTTGAACAAATGAATCGTGATGGAACTAGAATGATCTAACTGCTGGACAAGTAACGTCGGGAGTTTAATGTGAGGAAAAAGAATTTGGAGGGGCAACACGCACACGGGCATTGTATGTGACGCAGCTTGAGCAGGTGCCGATGGTATCAAGTCAGTTCATGACCGCAGAATTTCAACCGGAAAGACAAAAAAGGTGCATTGGCGGGATGGAGAGACGTGTTGAGGAGGTGGAGAAGGAGATAAAGAACCGACTGAAGGCTATAGCGAAACAGTTAGCTAGCGAAAATTGCGAAATGATGTGGTAGGGAAGTCGGCTATCATTTCCAACAGTGTCGGTCACCAAGTCTGCGGAATTTCAGTAGCTTGCCGCCTTTAAGGAGCAACAGGGGCACTTCAATAGACTTGAAAGCGGGAGGAATGAACACCTGTGCAGTGGTATGTCGAAATTTAAGGCAGAAGAAAAGCATCGCCTACAGACGACGGTGCACGAAATAGCATGCAAGTCGTGGATTATAACGTGCCCCTAACTGTCAGTATAAAATCTGCATTTAATAGTGCAAGAGATCGCTTTCCAGTTATCAGAAATTGAAGACAGGATAAAAGTAGCATGAGAGATACTAAATAGAGCACTATGGAAGGGGAGGAGTTCGATTATGAGTTTTGTCTGTTCAAGGATTCCGAGTCTTCAGCAGTACATCGTTGCACCCAAATGTTTGCGTTCAGCAGTTTCACAACTCCCTTCCCCCAAAGTGGTCAGCTCATCACTACCTAGATTGAGTGAGCGGTTACCCAGACAGTGAAGTCTTGAAACGATTACTATCTGTAATCGACATGTTCTTGATATGCAGAATTTAGGAAGGACTTTCTTGGCTGCGTACTACGACACGCTGTGAAAGATCAGGTTAAACAGAGAATGATAGGACTATAGGCCAATTAGGGAACGCTCTCATGAATCATTGTCTATTTATTTAAAGAATTCATGAGGCAAAATATGTAACTCGATGATCCGATCACTCATCTGTCAAGTAGCAGTGTCAGTTAATCGTAAAAAGGGAAGATAATCTGGTTAAGATTCCAGGACATTAGAAAAACGGCAGCACTTAAATTGTCTAAAATAGGAACGATGAAGAGAAGGAAGGGGCTGTAAAAAGTGAAATGAATTTTTTGCTGAATGCTTGTAAGATTTTCGTGAAATTTCCTGCTCTGGGTGAGATGGTTAAGCTACTTTAGGATTTATCCAGGAAGCTTAGCATTTTTGTGTGCCTTTTTGTCAGTGTGACCCACGTATGTGAGATGATTTGGTTGTTAACTTCTCCAGTGCTGAGATAGGTTGATGTTTCAAATGTGTTGTTCAAAAATGGCTCTGAGCACTATGGGACTCAACTGCTGAGGTCATTAGTCCCCTAGAACTTAGAACTAGTTAAACCTAACTAACCTAAGGACAACACAAACATCCATGCCCGAGGCAGGATTCGAACCTGCGACCGTAGCGGTCTTGCGGTTCCAGACTGCAGCGCCTTTAACCGCACGGCCACTTCGGCCGGGCCAAATGTGTTGTGATGTGAACAAAACCCTCAGGAGCATGTGCGTGAGTTATACATCATGGGCGTGGTAGAGCAAGGGTCCCTAGCTGCAAAAGTGCATATTTCATTTTAATATTCTGTGCTATTTACTGTTCTCATTCTGTCCTATGTCCAGATGTTTGTGGATTCTTTAGGTATTCATATGCTTGACTTGAAAATGCTATGGCATTTGTCATCTGTGCATAAAACCCTGTAGGGACATATGTTTCTGTCAGTGTCACATGCTTAGCTAACACGAAGTAACCTAGCTGAAACAGAATATATTTCGTATTTATTTTTTGCACTACTTTTATTCAGTTCTAGACATGTCAGTGTGCATATTTTACTGTCGTATGCTTTGTGTGAAAGTGGCTTGAGGCACTGCCATTAAGTGTGTGTCCACTTCAGTGTTTAGAAAGTTTCAACATTTTGTGTTTTCTTATGAATCTGTTTATGCAATTGAGAAATTTCAGGAATTAATTAGCTCCCAGATTCATGTCATGAGGATTTCTAAAATACTCTCTGAGGAAATATTTGGTTAATAAGATCTGAAGAAGTAGTCTTTTCATTCGAAGATTTTCTCTTAAGTGTCATGGGTGGTTCTGTACTGACGTAAAGTATCAACTAATTATTTGTGATGTAGTTATTAACTGTGCTTTTTATTCTTATTGATTCCTTCTCGGTGAGGATGATGTAGCGATATTTGTTGGTTTCATTAATTCACTCTTAGTGATGAGGACATAGTGATTTTTGGTAGTGGTTTTATTGATACCCTCTCAGTGAAGACGGCACTGACTTTTTTTGATGTTCTGGTGATTGTGTTATTTGAGTTTGTTGAATCTTCTTCGTGCAGAGGTTGTTGTGAGATGATTTTGAGAATTAATGTTAGGGGATATAGTTGGACGCTAACCGAGAGGGCTATATAGGACATACACTTGTACTGCATTTTATTGTGAGTGATAATGTATGGATAATTTTGCCCAACTAAAAAAGAAGATCATGCTGATACTGAGGATTTTATTGTCAGTTAGCGCTGATGACAGCCTATGCCTGAAATGAGAGGACTGAGCGAAGCGAAGCGAAGTTTATGATTAGTTCATTCTGCCTGAACTAAGAGCAACGTGGCTTTTGTTGAAGATTTAATAGGTTATTCGCTGGTGCAAGAAACGTTGCAGCTATTTGAGAGAAAAAGAAAGGAAAATGTAACCCCAGATAAACGAAGAAACTCACTAATTCACCTAGACTTGGATGAGATGTTGATTTTTATGCACTTGTAAATGAAAAGATATTACTGAGCTGTGATTTTCAGATGGAGGTCACTTTATAATGAGTTTATTGAAGAACATGAGATGGGATGGAGATAGAAATAAGGCGGATTATTGGACTACAGGTATGGGTATGTAACTTACCATACTGCCTAACACAAACACAAATTTATAGCGCTATCTTTAACTCTATTAATATAACTTTGTAATGATTCTTGATATCTTAGCACCCCAAAAGTAGCCCTTGCTGATTACCTCACGTCGAGTGCGGACGTATGGATACTTTCGACAATTAACTCCCGGAATTCTTTAAAAGGCAGTATGCACCACATGTCTCAGCCAATACATTCTCCAACAGCCCGCCCACAGTGGGGCTCAGCAACTAACAGTAATGTTCTATACTTAACCCAAATAATTCCCCTCGAACCTTCAATCCCAAGAAAAAAAAAATACGCGGTCCTCTGCACTTTCTTAGTAGAATTTACGAACATTAACAAATAACAGTAACGCTTATGGGTTAGGTAACTTCACAACTAAATCAGCTATAGCTATAGAAGGGGAACCATGAGAAATTTGCTCTCAGAGAGGTTGCCTTAAGTGGTGCTTAATTCACATTGGGCAATCATTCCCACCTGAGCTAACGTAAGCTCCGTTCATACCAGTAAATCACTCAGTTGTTCAGACAGTAATTTAGACACAGAGTCAGATGGTCTGATGCTGCACAAATCCTGTGCCCTGTTAATATGTATAATGATTAATCTGGGCTATAATTATATTAAACTGCGAACAAGGTGATTCGTTAACTTCAGAAAAGGAGCTTAATGTTGTAGGCGGAGTTACTCACGTTTGTCTTCTGTGGCCGTGGCAGGGCGAAGGGACGAGCAGTAACATCCCACACACGGCACGAAAACTCAGCCGCACCACCAAACGGAGCACCACGAATCTTTAGCTCAGTTATAAGCTCGTCTTTTCCCAACTCTGCCACTCTGGGCACCTCCCTGATTGTCATGCTGAAACTGAGCAGTAGCCATTAGTATCCACTAAACAAAACACAAGACAAACTATGTCAGTCATGAAAATAATGAATTTTCACCCACACAAAATATCTGTTTATGTCGCGCACACACAGCTCACCGCAAAAAAAAAATGGTTCAAATGGCTCTGAGCACTATGGGACTCAACATCTGAGGTCTTCAGTCCCCTAGAACTTAGAACTACTTAAACCTAACTAACCTAAGGACATCACACACATCCATGCCCGAGGCAGAATTCGAACCTGCCACCCTAGCGGTCGCGCGGTTCCAGACTGTAGCGCCTAGAACCGCTCGGCCACCTCGGCCGGCTAGCTCACCGCACCCTAACCACACTTTGCTATGACAGTAATATGCAATATGTGAGGGGAATGGTTATGTTGAGGTGGATGCGACAACTTTCTTCAAAATACATTAAACTCTTATTTCATAAAGAGAAACTCCCTTTAAAAGATACCAACAATATTCATAGCTATCATTCAAACTGCTTCACACTAGATATAATTTTGTACAGTTAAATGGATATACCTCCACAACTTACGGAGCAATTACAAAATGCAGCCAGAACAACTTATGAAACAGTGTCCTTGTTATTCGAACTTAACTTTATGAAATTTATTGTAATAAAACAATAGAGTAGAGCCAATAATTTTTAAACCCCATTAGCCATGCATGGGAAGAGCTACTGTGACATTAATGACGTGAAACCTCAGTAAAGCAAAAAATACTTTTACATAAACAGGCACCCACATTTATGAACACTGTTAATTAAAGTTAAACAGCATTACTTGGTGCTTCTTGTGTGACTGAGTTCCAAACAAATAAACCAGCCATCAAGACTGGAGCCACCACACTTACAAACTTTTAAAGAGAATCGACTTATCTTAGGACAGTCACAGCAACGGTTTTCTGACTCATACCCAGAACCTACCTGGATAATAATCAAAGTAACGAGCACTTTCTTCACTTGTAAGAAAGTAAAACATGCTTCAAAACCCCGAACAGACACGTTTACCATGTGGGATCACCTGATAGCAACCAGCGCCGTCAATGGTACTGAGCCCAGAAAACAAGCATGTCCATGTCATGGAGACAGTGTCCTCTTTCGGTAGTATTTACAGGTTCGAAGCTGGTGATGGAAGAGGATTGCTGTTGTCACCCCAAAGCAGACGGCAGGCAGCTCAGTTTTGGAGCCACGAGAGTCGCACTGTCTACAGCACTGTCCAACACCTTGCGTTGCAGAAGCACGCGACGGAGTTCCTGTACATCACAACAGTGGTGACTACTGAGTCGGCATACCCTCTCCACAGAAACTGAAAGCCTCTGGAGAGGGGAGGGGGTGTAGCGTAATACGTACCACTTGCGCAATAGAACGCCATGTCAAACGCTAAGGGTCCACAATAAAGAAAAGGCAAGAATGCATAGATTAAGGTATCCAACTTCAATATTTTTTTAAAAACAATGCCCTTAGTACTTGGGCCTGCCCTTAATACCACCCAGCTGCTAAAGATGCGGAAGGTCCTCATACTACCTGCGACAGTTTTACACAAAACATTAGAGCTAGAGTCGTGGAATAACAATCTTTACTGAAATGCATTCCCTTCAAAACATATCTTGTGATAATCCTTTTAATTTGGGGTTTCGTGACCCACAAAATGACAGGGAACACAAAGCTTAAAACCTGAGTAGATCTCAAAAACCTCGGTAAGAGATTTCGCATAACCTTGTTAGCACCGCGGCTAATTGCTCGAATTTGTCACCCTAACCCTATCTCCCTGTCTAAGTGGGATCTGCCACCTCCAAGCATTTTAACGCCACTTCATTGTTTCATGGGCTACCATTATATTATTTTGGAGCGCTTTCAATTAGCACAGATCTGTGTAGCGTGTCTGTGGTCCAGTAGCATATCGTTTAACGACCATAAACTGGCAAGTGGGGAGTTGAGTTTAAAGGTAAACGTAAGGCGAGCAGCTATTGCCTTGTGCGTTTCCTATTCCACAATGTTTAAGGCATACCCCAGTCACGACAAAGAACTATCCCATCTGATGTTGAAACGTCCCCTTTGAACAATTATACAAGACTGTGCTTAAACTGACACGCAATATTTTGTTAGCGCAACGCAATCTGACTTTCAAAATTCCCTACAAAAGAATGGCCCTGACTAACATTAAACTATACCTTTCACAAATCACTTACCTCACAAAAATCTTCGCTGCTCAAGCTACTGCAATACAGCGAGCGCCACTACTGCCAGCTAAATAAAAGTTTCAAACTACTGAAGGCACTAACTACTGATAGGGATAGTTAGCAAATGAAAGATATTAATAGAGAACAAACAATGTATTTACCTTGATATCATCATATATAAATATAGCAGTTCATGACAAATTTCAAAACTCCGCCATCTCTCTCCCCACATCCACCACTGCTGGCGGCTCACCTCCAACTGCGCAACGCTACGCGCTGTTCACATCCAGCTGCCGCTGCCCAACACTACAATGGCAGACAACAATGCAAACTAGCCACAGACTGCACACAGCACAGCCAGTGATTTTCATATTGAGCGCTACGTAACGTTGCTAATAAGAAAACATAAACAGCCTACTTACATAGAGAAAACATAAACAGCCTACTTACAATGTGCTGTATCGACTTCAGTTTCACGATCTTCGCATGGAACGTCGCGATACCACCCTTGTGTACACTGATGGCTCTCGGACTGACAGTGGTGTCGGGTGTGCCTTCGACATTGGCGCCGACGTTTTTCGGTTTCGGCTTGCGGCACACTGCTCAGTATTTACAGCAGAGCTCTTCGTCCTGTATCAGGCCACGGAGTACGTCCGGCGACATAGGGGTTTCAGTTGTGTCCTCTGCTCAGACTCTCTTAGCGCCCTTCAGAGCCTCTGTGCGATGTACACCGTCCATCCCTTACTGCACCGGGTCCAGGAAAACTGTCACTTGCTCACTCCTGATGGAGCCGCTGCGGTGTTTATGTGGGTTGCTGGTCATGTCGGTCTGCCAGGAAACGAGGCTGCTGACGCTGCTGCCAAGGCTGCAGTCCTCGTACCTCAGCCGACTAGTTCTTATATTCCCTTCGATGATCTCTGCGTTGTCGTCTGTCAGGAGTTGGTGTCACTTCGGTATCGCCACTGGTCCTCCCTTCAAGGGAATAAGGCGTGTCCCCGCGGATTGGACTACCTCCTCTCGGCCTTCACGCCGCGAAGAGGTCATTTTAACTGGGTTTCGTATGGGGCACTGCCTTTTTAACCATCGCCATTACTTTAAGTGGTGCTCACCAATCACTTTGTGCACATTGCTCCCAAGTTTTAACCGTCCACCATTTCCTGGCTGAATGCCCGTTTTTTAACCGTTTAAGTTCCCGCTTGGGTTTGCCGTCAGAGTTATCGGCCGTTTTAGCGAATGACGCGCCGGCTGTCGACCATGTTTTACTTCTTATCCGTCGTAGCAATATGGGGAACGCCATATGATTTTTAGTTCTGGACCTCTTCATCTCTATGATGTATTTCTCCACGTTCCTGTTTTTAACTTTCTTCTCCTATGTCGACTGGTATTGACGTGTAGCCGTTTTTTAGCTTCCCTCTGTCTTCGTGTTCTATAGTTTTGACAGGGGCGCGTATGATCCTAGTTGCTTTTGCACCCTAAAACAAAAAGAAACAATACTGCCTGGAAATTAAAGCAGTAGATTTAAACGGCATTGCATTACCGGAAACTAAAGCGCACCACTGCCTAAAGGTCCCAAATATCACCTGCAAACACTTGATTGACACTTGATGAGAGACACTGTAACCAGCAAAAGCGAGTAAACGCTTCTACACACTCAAAGACTGACCGGTTAGAACCCACGTAATCCACATATAACTTCTGCGTAGGCTCATTATCCATGTTAGACGTCCTTGCTGCGTACTTAATGCAGCTTTGCTCACACCGAAATTTATACGCCGCAATGCCATTGGCTTGTCCTAATATGATTATCCATCCCCTTTCAAATGAAATTCTATTTAACCTTTTTCGCGTTTTGAACATTCTCAAATGACTGCCCGCCAATATTTCATGATATTAATGTTTCCATAAGGCGTGGCTCAACAGCCGTAAAGTATTTTATAAGATGTACTCGTATCTTAATGATCCGCTGTTTATTTGTCCCATTACTCATGTACCCATTTCGGCTATTAACAATCATCGAGGACGTCTATCATCGTCAAGATTAAAAATTATGAAAGTACAGTGCATACAAAAATAGCTATAGTCAATAATTATACGGGTGCAAAGTCCCATTCGTAAACTTACAAAGTATAATAGATCAGTTAAAAGTGTCCCATTATCCTTTTAAGCTGAACAGTATCGAAATTATCCAGTGAAATTGTACAAACCTCTGACATAATTTGTCTTAGAATACTGACAGTCATCTCCCATGTCAAATAGGCAAACATCACAGTAAAACCAAGACGAACAATTACTGGAAGAATCTCTCAGCAGTCAAGCTATATCAAAGACAGTACATTTGTACTGCATAGGTAACTTAACAACACACTTTTGCATCAGTCGTAAAGTGAAGGAACAGAACATCTTTACCAACATCTTAGACTGGAAAAACCGAGAAACACTAATACTGAAAGCTGCAGTAAAAACAGTCGAAAAATAAAAGTGGAGCTGCGTATCAGTGAAACGATATATGTTTACAACATCAAACGTGTACAACTGGGTCAGGGTGCAAAACAAATTACATAATAAAAGCAATAATGTTAATCTAAAGTGCAACATAGAATTTTGAGTGGTACTTCACTTGCAGCACCACTCTTTTTGCAATAACACATGTCAGACACGTTATAAATTCAGAAACTTCTAGTCTCTTTTTCTTTACTAAACGATATATTTCATTCAGAAACTTCTAGTCTCTTTTTCTTTACTAAACGATATATTTCAAAAGAGGCTATATCTAACGTATTAAATTAAAATAAAAAGTGTTATACAATTGCGAGTTGCGAACATCATTTCAAGATAATCAGTTATATTGTAATAACAAACCTCAATATTTAATTATCTAGTGACAACCCATAAATCACCTATGCCTCATACTGCAAGGGCTATTCTGAAATGTCAGAAGACAGTCATCAGACAAGTAGCTTCTCGAGAGCCAACAAAACTGTCATTGCCTCCAGCTCGTATGTAGAATATTTAGCTTTTTCCAGTGGGAACAGGCTAGAGGCAGACATTATACGCTCTCTTCTGAGCACTCTTTCCTGTGAAAAGACGGCCGCGACTCCTGACATAGAGGAGTCAGTTTGGAGAATGTATTCTTTAATAAAGTTAGCCGTGACCAATACACATAAGCTCACTAGGGTTTACTTTAGAGCTTCAAAGGATGCTTGTTGAGATGGACCCGACTCGAATGTCCTCCCTTTCTTCCGAAGATCATTTAAAGTGGTGCTAGTTGTGAAAATTTAGTAGTAAATTTCAAGAAGTAATTTATCAGTCCCATGAAACTACCCACCACTTTTAAATTTTTGGGTACGTAGCAAGAGTAAATAGCCTCTGTACGACTATGATCAGTTATAATAACTTGATCAGAAATAATATGACCGAAAAACAAAGAAAAACTTCAGGCTGAGCAAATTTAACTTTTGAAGAAATAACCACAAATCTAGTCCTACGCAACCGCAGATGCACTTCTCTAATGTCGCCTACATGTTTCTGTAAATTCTCACTGAACATCACGAGATCATCAAGGTAATGGCAGACGCACTTGCATTTAGGGACAGAAAAAACTCTGAAATATTCTGGTCACTTCAGCTGCCCTGTTGTTGTGAACAACTTCGTACACAATGACAGGGAGAGGTGAACTACAGAGTGGTTGCAGTAACTGTCGTCGTAAAACGCTGGACAGGAGTAGAAATGATTAGCGATCAAGTTAATGCAGTAACTTGTATTCCTCCAAGCGTACAAAGACTCATTACAAATAATGCAGCAAGACATAGAGACCTGTTCGTACTATAGCAACAAGGATAAGGCTCTTTGAACAAAAGCACAAACGATGATGTTGAAACCACGTCTAGGTGGCACCTGCGTAGTGCTATGTAGCAAAGAGGTTCCAAGTGCGAGTGGGTTACGTTGCTGCCGTCAGCGAGCCTATACTATGTGATCAAAAGTACCCGGACACCGCCAAAAACATACGTTTTCCATATTACGAGCATTGTGCTGCCACCTATAGCCATGTCCTCCACATCAGCGACCTCAGTAGTCATTAGACATCGTGAGACAGAAGAATGGGATGCTCTGCGGAACCCACGGGTAAATGGGTGCCACTTGTGTCACACGTCTGTACACGAGATTGACACATTTCTAAACATCCCTAGGTCCACTGTTTCCGATGTGATGGTGAAAGATGGAAACGTGAAGGGACACGTACAGCACAAAATCGTACAGGCCGATCTCATCTGTTGACTGACATAGACAGCCGAGGGTCGTAATGTGTAATAGGGAGACATCTATCCAGACCATCACACAGGAATTCCAAACTGCATCAAGGTCCTCTGCAAGTAATGTGACAGTTAGGCGGGAGGTGAGAAAACTTGGAATTCATGGTCGAGCGGCTGCTCATAAGCCACGCATCACGCCAGTAAATGCAAAACGACGCCTCGCTTGGTGTAAGGAGCGTAAACATGGGATGATTGAACAGTGTAAAAACATTGTATGGAGTGACGAATCACGGTACACAATGTGGCGATCCAGTGGCAGGGTGTGGGTATGGCGAAAGCCCGGTGAACGTCCTCTGGCAGCGTGTGTAGTGCCGACAGTAAAATTCGGAGGCGGTGATGTTATGGTCTGGTCGTGTTTTTCATGGAGGGGGTTTGCACCCCTTGTTGTTTTGCGTGGCACTATCACAGCACAGGCTTACATTGATGTTTTAAGCACCTTCTTGCTTCCCCTGTTGAAGAGAAATTCGAGAATGGCGATTACATCTTTCAACACGATCGAGCGCCTGTTCATTATGTACAGACCGTGACGGAGTGGTTACACGACAATAACATCCCTGTAATGGACTGTCCTGTACCGAGTCCTGATCTTAATCCTACAGAATACCTTTTGGGAGTTGTGGAACGCCGACTTCATGCCAGGCCTCACCGACCGACATCGATACCTCTCCTCAGTTCAGCATTCCGTGAAGAATGGGCTACCTTTCTCCAAGAAACCTTCCAGCACCTGATTGAACGTATGCCTGCGAGAGTGGAAGTTGTCATCAGTACTAAGGCTGGGCCAACACTATATTGAATTCCAGCATTACCGATGGAGGGCGCCACGATCTTGTAAGTCTCTTTCAGCCCGATGTCCGGATAGTTTTGATCACAGCGTGTATATTGTGGCAGCAGAGTGCGCTCATGGTGCCGATCCGCTGGAGGCATTGCTCAGTGGGTGTGCTATATTTTGTCCGTCGGATCCCACATGACCATTATCAGCATCTAACGGAAATTTGTAATTCCTTTGCGAACATTGATGCCCATGGGGTGGTACTGATATGTGTTACCACACCTGTAGACAGTTCAGATGTCACTCTATTATAGACAGAAAGTGAAAAATCAGTTGGAAAGGCTTTAACTGTATTAGACTCTTCAGCTAGCGGAATTCATAATATGCTTGATTTAGGTCAAAGGTGGTAAATAACTTTTCCCCTTTGAATCATGAGAAGCACAAATGAAAAATCAGGAGGCACAGACTGAAGCACTGCCTTCTTATTCAGGACCCAATAGTCGACATCTGGTCTCATCCCACCCTGTGGGTTAGGTACTACAAACATAATAAAGGAGTACTGGTATTTGGATGGACTAACAACTTCCCACATAATGTCTTATCTATAGTGCTTTTATCTGCCTTATCCCAGGTGGCGACAGTATTTACTGGGGATGCCTTAGAGGAATGTTAGCAGTTAATTTAGTTTTATACTGTGCTCGTTCAACCTCACCTAATCTGTCAGTAAGCATATCCTCATCTTCAGCCATAAATCCACGGTCTGTTTCTTCTGTTCAGCTGGTAAGAGTTCAAGATCATAAGTCAGAACATCGGTATCGACTGAATTAATAACTTGGATTTTACCCACTGCCCCTCAATTCGCCACATGCTTACAAAATTTTGAGGACGTAACCCAGTCTTATTGATGAAGTCAGTCCCTATAATGGCTGACACATAAAAAATGAACAGTGCAGATCTTAACTTTAACAGGTCCAAAATCTCTGCAATTGTTGGCCAGCGTACAAGATTCAGCGTCGCCTGACAATCCCGGGAATTTACACCGCATATGAAAAGTGGCAATCCAATCTTCACTTATCAAAGAAACAGAACTTCCAGAATCAAGAAGGCCACAAACTGGCTCCTCATTATAGTCAAACATACAAGATTCTACCACTAGGAATAGCAATAACACTTCTGAAAAGCCGCCTTCTTCGTGAAACCCCCTAAATTCAGCTACTACTTAAGCTTCCCTACCTTGTACAACTCCTTCCTATCTGCCCACCCCCATAACACTTAAAATATTTTATTTTTAGCATCTTTCTGCCATCTAGGATTAAAAAACACTTCTCGTTTTCGGTCATCTTACTCCACGGCTTGCACAAGAATCTCCAACTCTTGTAACTCATACAAGCTTTGTGACTGATCGCAAAAAATTCACTCCTGATTGGCTAATAGGAAGAGGCTCTTCAAGGGTATTTTCAACTATTTGCCTTTCGCTATGATCCACTTCTAGTGCTATCTTTATATCTCTTAATATAATTTTCTAACGGGTCATCATATCGTAGCACCTCAATACAGCCCTTGACGATTAGTTCATGTAGAGTGCGGCCACTTGGGTAATTTCGATGAATTAGCCCTCAGAATTCATTAAAAGACAATTTTCACTGCATGTCATCAGACACGCCTAATCCAGCAATCCATCCATCATAGGGCTCGTAACTTACAGCAATGTTCACTACTTAATAATTCTTTAAAAAAAAAAGTTTTAAAGAAATCAAAATTACGGTCCTTTGCACTTCCTCAGTAGAATCTACCAAGTATTCGCCACCATCACGTAACATTCCCGTTTATAATTTACACTCCTGGAAATTGAAATAAGAACACCGTGAATTCATTGTCCCAGGAAGGGGAAACTTTATTGACACATTCCTGGGGTCAGATACATCACATGATCACACTGACAGAACCACAGGCACATAGACACAGGCAACAGAGCATGCACAATGTCGGCACTAGTACAGTGTATATCCACCTTTTGCAGCAATGCAGGCTGCTATTCTGCCATGGAGACGATCGTAGAGATGCTGGATGTAGTCCTGTGGAACGGCTTGCCATGCCATTTCCACCTGGCGCCTCAGTTGGACCAGCGTTCGTGCTGGACGTGCAGACCGCGTGAGACGACGCTTCATCCAGTCCCAAACATGCTCAATGGGGGACAGATCCGGAGATCTTGCTGGCCAGGGTAGTTGACTTACACCTTCTAGAGCACGTTGAGTGGCACGGGATACATGCAGACGTGCATTGTCCTGTTGGAACAGCAAGTTCCCTTGCCGGTCTAGGAATGGTAGAACGATGGGTTCGATGACGGTTTGGATGTACCGTGCACTATTCAGTGTCCCCTCGACGATCACCAGTGGTGTACGGCCAGTGTAGGAGATCGCTCCCCACACCACGATGCCGGGTGTTGGCCCTGTGTGCCTCGGTCGTATGCAGTCCTGATTGTGGCGCTCACCTGCACGGCGCCAAACACGCATACGACCATCATTGGCACCAAGGCAGAAGCGACTCTCATCGCTGAAGACGACACGTCTCCATTCGTCCCTCCATTCACGCCTGTCGCGACACCACTGGAGGCTGGCTGCACGATGTTGGGGCGTGAGCGGAAGACGGCCTAACGGTGTGCGGGACCGTAGCCCAGCTTCATGGAGACGGTTGCGAATGGTCCTCGCCGATACCCCAGGAGCAACAGTGTCCCTAATTTGCTGGGAAGTGGCGGTTCGGTCCCCTACGGCACTGCGTAGGATCCTACGGTCTTAGCGTGCATCCGTGCGTCGCTGTGGTCCGGTCCAAGGTCGACGGGCACGTGCACCTTCCGCCGACCACTGGCGACAACATCGATGTACTGTGGAGACCTCACGCCCCACGTGTTGAGCAATTCGGCGGTACGTCCATCCAGCCTCCCACATGCCCACTATACGCCCTCGCTCAAAGTCCGTCAACTGCACATACGGTTCACGTCCACGCTGTCGCGGCATGCTACCAGTGTTAAAGACTGCGATGGAGCTCAGTATGCCACGGCAAACTGGCTGACACTGACGGCGGCGGTGCACAAATGCTGCGCAGCTAGCGCCATTCGACGGCCAACCCCGCGGTTCCTGGTGTGTCCGCTGTGCCGTGCGTGTGATCATTGCTTGTACAGACCTCTCGCAGTGTCCGGAGCAAGTATGGTGGGTCTGACACACCGGTGTCAATGTGTTCTTTTTTCCATTTCCAGGAGTGTAGATAACTTGACAAACAGAACAACCATAGAAAAAGAAGGGTTCCCACGAGGAATTTGCTCTCCGATCTGTTGACTTAAAGGTGTGCTTAATTCATTTTGGCCAGTTTCCCCCATCCAGGCTAACATACACTATGTGATCAAAAGTCTTCGGACACCCCCAAAAACATACGTTTTTCATATTAGATGCATTTTGATGCCACTTACTGCCAGGAACTCCATATCAGCGACCTCAGTAGTCATTAGACATCGTGAGAGAGCAGAATGGGGCTAACCGCGGAACTCGCGGACTTCGAACGTGGTCAGGATTGTGTGCCATTTGTGTCATACGTCTGTGCGCGAGATTGACACACTTCTGAACATGCCTACATCCACTGTTTCCGATGTGATAGTGAAAAACAGAAAGGTGAAGGGACTAGTACAGCACAAAAGCGTACAGGCCGACCTCGTCTGTTGACTGACAGAGACAGCCGACAGTTGAAGAAGGTCGTAATGTGTAATAGGCAGACATCTATCCAGACCATCACACAGCAATTCCAAACTGCATCCAGATCCACTGGAAGTACTATGATAGTTAGGCGGGAGGTGAGAAAACTTGGATTTCATGGTCGAGCGGCTGCTCATGAGCCACATATTGCGCCAGTAAATGCCAAACGACCTCTTGCTTGGTATAAGGAGCGTAAACATTGGACGATTGAACAGTGGTAAAACGTTGTGTGGAGTGACGAATCACGGTACACAATGTGGCGATCCGATGGCAGGGTGTGGGTATGAAGAATGCCCCGTGAACGTCATCTGCCAGCGTTTTAGTGCGAACAGTAAAATTCGGAGGCGGTAGTGTTATGGTGTGGTCGTTTTTTTCAGGGAGGGGGCTTACACCTCTTGTTGTTTTGCGTGGCACTATCACAGCACAGGCTTACATTGATGTTTTAAGCACCTTCTTGCTTCACACTGTTGAAAAGCAATTCGGGGATGGCGACTGCATCTTTCAACACGATCAAGCACCTGTTCAATACGTACAGCCAGTGTCGGAGTGGTTACACGAGAATAACATCCCTGTAATGGGCTGCCCTGCACAGAGTCCTGATCTGATCCTATAGAATGACTGGTGTACCCTTTCGAACGCCGACTTCGTGCCAGGCCTCACCGACCGACATCGACATCGCTCCTCAGGGCAGCACTCTGTGAAGAATGGGCTGCCATTCCTCAAGAAGCCTTTTCAACACCTGATTGAACGTATGCCTGCGAGAGTGAAAGCTGTTGTCAAGGCTAATGGTGGGCCAACACCACACTGAATTCCAACATTACGGATGAGAACGCCACGATCTTGTAAGTCATTTTCAGCCAAGTGTCCGGATACTTTTGATGACATAATGTACCTTGGGTTGATATCAGTAAATCGCCCAGTTTATCAGAAAGTAATTTGGGACACAGTGTCAGGTGGTCTGATGCTGCACAAATCCTGTTCCCTGTTAACATAATCAATAACTCAGGCTCTAATTTTGTTAACCTGCGAACAAGATGGTCCACTACGTTCCGTGAATGAGATAGACAACTAATATTGAAAAAGGAGAGATTTAGTTCTAATTCTGCAGCTTAATTCTGGATAGGACGTTACCCACCTTTTCTCCCTGCAGGCCCAGCAGGGCCACAAAATGTTCCAATGTGTGTGAATTCTTAGGGGACCAAACTACTGAGGTCATCGGTCCCGAGACTTACACACTACTTAAACTAACTTAAACTGAATTATGCTAAGAACAACACACACACCCATGGCCGAGGGAGGTCTCGAACCTCCGACGGGAGGGGCCGCGCAATCCGTGACACGGCGCCCTAGACCCCACGGCCACTCCGCGCGGGGAGCATGGCTACAGGACGAGCAACATCTCAAAGATGGCATGCTAAACCGGCTACACTACCGAAGGTATCAGAACCGCAAATATTGAACTCATACAGAAGCTCATCTTCCCTCATCTCCACAACCTGGGCACCTCCATGGCTGCCATGCTGAAACAGAGCAGTAACCAGTAGTACCCGCTAAACAAAATACCAGGCCAAATATATCAGTCAGCAAAATAATGAATATTCTCCCAGACGGTTACATACTTTGCCCTAACAACACTCTGCGACGGTAGTGCTATAGAATAAGTGATTGGATAGGCTAGTTTGAGGTGTGTGCGATACTTTTCTTCTAAATGCATTAGACTTTTATTTCATAAAGAAAAAGGAACAAGCAGTGTACGTAACTATCATTCAAACAGGCTTGATTCCGATCGGAAGCAGTGTGCCCACTGACTCAGGTGGGAAAGGGTACACCAGTCAGTCTCAAATAATATTTATTGCATTTCCATATTTTAGTCACTGTGTGGCAATCTTCAATACACTGAATGTAAGTTAAAATATCAAAAACACTTATTTATGCACGAAGACCCACTTGAATAATCATTTCAAATGTTAAGTACACACTCATCAATCGTCGAGCTACGGGCACGTATAAGTTGATTTAAAGTTTTAATTTTCATTCACTGCACTGAAGATGGACATATAGTGATCGAAATCTGAATAAGCAATAAACATTATTTGGGACTGATTGCTGCACCCTTTACTACTTGATATTACACAAAAATTTTAAGGCAACATATAATTTTGTGCAGTTAAATCGATATACCTACACAACTTTCTCAGGAATTATGAAATGTAACCACAATAATTAATGAAAAGGTAACATAATAAAACAATATGTGTAAAAGGAATAATTTATAAAAATATCTTAGCCGTTCATGGGACTGAATAAAGCTTCAATGAAGCAAAAAGTATTATTTCACAAACAACAATCCCCATTTTCCAACTGAGTTAGTTAAGGTTACACAGAATAACTGCAGGCTTCTTCTGTGACTAAACTCCGATTAAATAAAGCAGAAGGCGTGCCTGGAACCACCACACTTATAAACTTTTAAGAGAATCAACTTGCCTTAGGCCAGTTTACAGCAACGGTTTTCTGGATTATGACCAGACACTATCTGGATAGTATTCGAGACGCCCAGCAATTTCTTCGCTTGTAACGAGGTACACCACGGTTAATAATATCAAAGAGACAAGCTAACTTGATAGTAAGCCGGCGCAGTCGACGATACAGAACCCGGAAAACAGGCCTGACCAGACCGCGGGAACACCTCCGTCGATGGTAGTTACGGGTTCAGAGTTGGCGGTGGAAGAGAAGTGGCGTTGTCGTCCTACAGCAGACAGCAGGCAGCTTCGTTTGGAAGGCGTCACAGTCGCGCTGCCCACAGTACTGCTCAACACCTTGAGCGGCAGAGGCGCGTGCAGGGGTTCGAATGCGTCGCAGTATTGGCAACTTTTCAGTAGGCCCAAATATTTAGCCAGGACTAAACGCAGTTTTAGTTCAATAATTCTCTGATCATATGGAATGGGTTTTACATCACAACTTCGCTCTGTTTGGTTTTTATTATGGTATTTTTTGTGATTTTGTGGTATGTTTTTAGTCTTTCCACCGCTCTTTCACTTGCTGCAACCAATTTACTATAAATACGGTTGGCATGTAAACGAAACCGGCATTTTATGATGGACTCTCGGTGCCATTTGGATGCACTGAATTATCTGTATAATTGGTCCCGCATGTAACGTACAATTATATTAAACTTAACCGACCGGGGTGGCCGAGCGGTTCTTGGCGCTTCAGTCTGGAACCGCGCGACCGCTGCGGTGGCAGGTTCGAATCCTGCCTCGGGCATGGATGTGTGTGATGTCCTTAGGTTCGTTAGGTTTAAGTAGTTCTAAGTTCTAGGGGACTGATGATCTCAGATGTTAAGTCCCATAGCGCTCAGAGCCATTTGAACCATTTCTTATTAAACTTAATTTGATTCATTTACACGCATCGTTATTCTTACGTATGGTTTTTTTTTTTTTTTTTTTTTTTTTGACGCTTTGAAAATGACGTTAGAAGACACCTGAATAAAAGAAGCTTCAGCTGAAGGGATGCAGGATGTTGTAGTTGTGGGGCGTTTCGACACAATACCGACGAGTGTACCTAGCAGACGCTTGGACAGCTACAAATAAGCGTATTTTCGGGTTGTTGCTGTATAGTTTTTGCCAAGTACCGAGGTGGCAAAATTGACGCAGCTAGATGTTTAAATGCATCATATTCACGCTACTGTTTTCGTACAGAATAATAAGAAACAAAAATTATCAAAAGTTTCTGTTTGTTATTTATAAAGCCCAGATCACCTCGGTGATGAAATGGTGTTGTGGATCTGCAGCCCTGGGCAACCAACGACAACAAGATGAATATAGCAACTGGAATTGTGTATTTGGGAATATTTTAAGCAGGCCGGGGTGGCCGAGCGGTTCTAGGCGCTACAGTCTGGAACCGGGCGTCCGCTACGGACGCAGGTTCGAATCCTGCCTCGGGCATGGATGTGTGTGATGTCCTTAGGTTAGTTAGGTTTAAGTAGTTCTTAGTTCTAGGGGACTGATGTCCTCAGACATTAAGTCCCATAGTGCTCAGAACCATTTTTTAATCTTTTAATAGGACTCGCATTAATGACATTACAAATAAATCATTTGCGGACCTCACTGTTTTGATTGTAATACAGATCTGTAATGCGAAAAATTTACTTCACGTTCCACAGGCTCTGAATGTTCCATGTCCATTGGTATTGCAACGTGTATCTGCGTTTTGATGCACTGATGAATGAAATCTCGCTACTCGATATCCTGCTGCGAAGTACGTCGCAATTAGCCGTGCAGTTCCCCCCTGTCCCTCCCACCCTTCGTCCATGGAGCGACACCTTCCCGATAGGATGCAGCAGGAGGGGGCTCCGATCTCGATGGAACTCCTTAATTGTGCAACTTTACTGCTACGATGTGCATTTGCTATCCGTCGACCTGCTCGTTTTTCCAAGGGAGCTAAAACTTGAAGCGGCGGCGCCAGACGGATTTAATGGGACAATGATTAATGGTCGAACTTGTCCAGACGTCTGTAAAGTTGGCTCCCCCGGCATTCGGTGTGACCCACTTGAGGGGCGGCGGTGGCGGCGGAGGCGGCGGCGAGCGCGGGGGCGGCCCTGACGGCCAGTGGCCCCCGCGCGCAGCCGACAGCCGCCAGCCGCCGCCCCGCTCCCTAACGAGGGCGTTCTCCCAGCCCAGCCCGGCAAACAAAAAGGCCCGCTCCGTTGCAGCAGAAGGGAACAGCGAGCGACTAAGTTCCAGCGGGCGTCCTTTCCCGTCAGCAGGCGCTCGCTGCATCGCCAGGCTGCAATTAAGGGCTGCAGCCGACGTGCCGGCGCCGGCCAACTTGCTCTGCACTCGCTAAGTGAGATGAATGCGCCGGTGCACCGACTTCAAAACGAAGCTGAAGTTGCTATCGGGAGTTAAAGAAATGAAATCCATTCCATTATAGCACGCTCTCAAATCGGACGTTTTCCCGACGCGTTCTATGTAAACTAATCTACACAGTAGTCTATAGAAATACGAACGTCAAAGGAGCTCTTTTAACGAATATGACAATGTTTTAATGCGATGAAACAGGGCGGAATTCTCTCTTAAAGCTATACATATCTGATGCTTATTCTCTTGGACATCTCCGAAAGAACAAGCACACACACACACACACACACACACACACACACACACACATATATATATATATATATATATATATATATATATATATATATATATATATATATAATTAGTGACGACCAATGATCCCTTCTACGCAGATGCACACAAAGCTCGAATTCTTATGGGAATTGGCGAAATAAGGAGGGCCACTATATGAGTAGTGTGTGGTATAAGCTGCGAATTTGGATCTGATAGAAGACGTGGTTGGGGTAGCCCTTGCGGTTGCGGTGACCCATGTGTCTGGCTGGCACATTGGTCAACGCATCTGCCTAGAAAGCAGGAGACCTGCGTTCGAATCCCAGTCTGGAACGAATTTTCAACTTGCCGCATTTATATACACTGAAGCGCCAAAGAAACTGGTATAGGCACGCGTAATCAAATACGGAGATATGTAAACATGCAGAATGAGGTTCTGCAGTCGGCAACGCCTATATAAGACAACAACTGTCTGGCGCAGTTCTTAAAAATGTTCAAATGTTTGTGAAATCTTATGGGACTTAGCTGCTAAGGTCATCAGTCCCTAAGCTTACACACTACTGAACCTAAATTATCCTAAGGACAAACACACACACCCATGCCCGAGGGAGGACTCGGTTACTGCTGCAGGCAGGTTATCAAGATTTAAGTGAGTTTCAGCGTGGTGATATAGTCGGCACACGAGCGACGGGCGCAGCATCTCCGAGGTAGCGATGAAGTGGGGATTTTCCAATAGGACCATTTCACGAGTGTACCGTGAATATCACGAATCCGGTAAAACATCAAATCTCCGACATCGCTGCCGCAAGAAAAAGAACCTGCATGAATGGGACCAACGACGATTGAACAGAGTCGTTCAACGTGACAGAAGTGCAACCTTCCGCAAATTGCTGCAGATTTCAATCCTGGGCCATCAACAAGTGTCAACGTTGAGAACCATGCAACGAAACATCATCGATATAGGCTTTCGGAACCTAAAGACCACTTTTGTATCCTTGATGACTGGAAAAAAGCGCAGGTGACGCCTGTATATAAGAAGGGTAGAAGGACGGATCCTCAAAATTACAGACCAATAACCTTAGTTTAGAATTAGAACTAAAACTCTCCTTTTTCAATGTTAGTTGATCATATCATTCACGGAAGTTGGAGAACCATCTCGTTCGCAGGTCAACTCGCCATTTTTTCACATGATATATTGCAAACCATGGATGAAGGGAATCAGACGGATGCCATATTCCTTGACTTCTGGAAAGCGTTTGACTCGGTGCCCCACTGCTGACTCCTAACTAAGGTACAAGCATATGGGATTGGTTCCCAAATATGCGAGTGGCTCGAAGACGTCTTAAGTAATAGAACCCAGTACGTTGCCCTCGATGGTGAGTGTTCATAGGAGGTGAGGGTATCATCTGGAGTGCCCCAGGGAAGTGTGGTAGATCCGCTGTTGTTTTCTATCTACATAAATGATCTTTTGAATCGGGTGGATAGCAATGTGCGGCTGTTTGCTGATGATGCTGTGGTGTACGGGAAGGTGTCGTCGTTGAGTGACTGTAGTGATTTGATTTGTGATTGGTGTAAAGAATGGCAGCTAACTCTAAATATAGATAAATGTAAATTAATGCAGATGAATAGGAAAAAGAATCCCGTAATGTTTGAATACTCCGTTAGTAGTGTAGCGCTTGACACAGTCACGTCGATTAAATATTTGGGCGTAACATTGCAGAGCGATATGAAGTGGGACAAGCATGTAATGGCAGTTGTGGGGAAGGCGGATAGTCGTCTTCGGTTAAGTGGTAGAATTTTGGGAAGATGTGGCTCATCTGTAAAGGAGACCGCTTACAAAACACTAATACGACCCATTCTTGAGTACTGCTCGACCGTTTGGGATCCCTAACAGGTCGGATTGAGGGAGGACATAGAAGCAATTCAGAGGCGGGCTGGTAGATTTGTTACTGGTAGGTTTGATCATCACGCAAGTGTTACGGAAATGCTTCAGGAATTCGGGTGGAAGTCTCTGGAGGAAAGGAGGCGTTCTTTTCGTGAATCGCTACTGAGGAAATTTAAGAGAACCAACTTCTGAGGCTGACTGCAGTACAGAGGCATATAGGCAGTCATATTTCCCTCGTTCTGTTTGGAAGTGGAACAGGGAGAGAAGATGTGGTACGAGGTACCCTCCACCACGCACCGTATGGTGGATTGCGGAGTATGTATGTAGATGTAGATGCAGACGATACAAAACTTTACGCCTCACCTGGGCCCGTCAACAGCAACATTCGACTGTTGATGACTGGAATCATGTCGCCGGTTGGACGAGTCTCGTTTCAGATTGTATCGAGTAGATGGACGTGTGCGGGTATGGACACAACCACATGTATCCATGGACCCTGCATGTCATCAGGGGACTTTTCAAGCTGGTGTAAGCTTTGTAACGGTGTAAGGGGTGCGCAGTTGGAGTGATATTGGATCCCGGATACCTCAAGATGACTCCGACAGGTGACACGTACGTAAGCATCCTCTCTGATCACCTGAACCCCTTCATGACCATTGTGCAAGCCGACGGACTTGTTCAATTCATGCAGGACAATGCGATTCCCCACACGTCCATAACTGCTACAGAGTGACTCCTTGAACACTCCTCAGAGTTTAAACACTACCGCTCTCCACGAAACTCCCCAGGCACGAAAATTATTGAGCATGTCTGGGATATCATGCAACGTGCTGTTCAGAAGAGATCTCCATCCCCTCATGCTCTTACGGATTTACGGACAACTCTGCATTATTCGTGGCGTCAATTCCCTCTACTTCCCTCCAGCACTACTTCAGACATTAGTCGATCTCATGCCACGTCATGTTGCCGCTATTCTGTGTGCATGCGGGGGCCCTATAGATATTACGCAGGTGTAACAGTTTCTTTGGCTCTTCAGTGTAAATCAATATGCAATGGGAGCTAACGTCTTTAATTCTTTTGTGTCTTGTTTCATAGTGCCTGCGGGATCAAAATTTTGTCTGTTCTTTTGGAGATTTTTGAAAGAGCAGACACCATACACTGACCAGCCAAAACATTATGACCACTTGCTTAACAGCTTGTTTGTCCGTCTTTGGAACGAAACATGACATTGATTCTGCGTATCAGGGATCTGACAGTTTGTCGGTATGTTTAGGGAAATCGAGGCATTACATGTCTATGCATAAGTAAAGTAACTGGCGCAAATAAGGGCCGCTGATCTGCCTACGTGGTAATGGCGCAAGATAGCGAACCAGATGGGTTCCATAGGATTTACATCAGGTAAATTTGTCGCGAGGCATCAACATGAGTTCACTACAAAGCTCCTCAAACTACTGTAGCGCGGTTCTGTCTCCGAGACACGGACAGTTGTGTTGCTGAAAGATGACATCGCCGTCGGGGAAGACATCAAGTGTGCAGGGATGCAGGCGGTTTGCAACTGTCAGCGTGTCATCGATTACTACCACACGTCCCATGTAAGCGCAGGAGAATGTATACCTTAGCAAAATACTGCCTTCCCAGCGCTCTGCATGTTACGAGCCGCCGTTCATCTCGATGACGGCGTCTGCGAAAGCCATAGTGTAGCAAAAATGCTATTCACCCGTAGAACCAGCGTGTTCCATTGATTGGCAGTCGGACCCCGATGGTACCGTGCCCACAGTAATCGTAATCGACGATGTAATGTAACTGGATCAACATGTGAACACATAGGGGTGGTCTACTGTGGAGCCCCATGTTCAACAATGTACGATGAACGGCGCACTCCGAAACACTTGGGCGTGCACCAGCATTGTGCTCTTTCGACAGAGATGCCACAGATCACCATCTATCCTACTTCACAGAGCAAACAAGCCATCAAACTCCACGTTCTGTGAAGAGTCGTGGACGTCCAATGATTTAGCACCTAATAGTAATTTCACTTTTCTTCTACCTCTTTCCGCAGATGCTCATTGTGGCAGTAGTAAATGAACATTCAATCAGTTTCGCCGTTTCCGAGATACTCGTTCATGGGCTCTGGGTAATAATAATTTGCCCTTTGTCAGCTCGCTTGTCTCACCAAGTGGTAATAATGCTTCGGCTCATCAGAGTATATACGATTAAGGCGGTGACAACCAGTGATCTCTTCAGTATAAGTGTACACAAAGCTCGAGCTCTCTAGGGAATCGGAGAGACACCGAGAGGAATGAGGCTAATGAGGAGGGGCACCACATCAGTAATGTGTGGTGTAAGTTGGGTCTGATGGGAGGCACGGTAGGGTAGTCTGTTCGTTTGTGGTGACTACTGTGTCCTGATGGCGTATCTTCTACGCACTATTTTTTATGGCTGCCCGGGCGTGGCGACCATAATTTGGATATGGAGTAGGACGCGACCAGGTTGTGACTAAAATCTGGTGGCAGGAAAACGATTAGTGACAAATAAGGGCCAGCTAGCGTAAAACAGTTACTTAGCTTTATTGACTGCGAAGAATGTACCGTAGATACAGTTCCAATTAGTGTCCAAAGAATATTCCTGATTCATGGCCTAAGTCGTTATACGATAGTGAATCACACAGCGAGCTAGCTAACCAGACAACGAATGACGGCACTTACGACTGCAACGAGCTGTCTGCAAGACCCCCTGACTCGGGGCCAGCGCTCCTGCTATATCGTGTAGCCAGAGGTCGCTGTAGGCCCCAGCTCATCAATGGCGCGACGTCTTCGGTCGGCGGCAACGCCATGCGCCGCCGGAGGTCGCGACGGGTAACTGTAGCAAGGATGCGCCGACAGGGCGCGCGCACTATTCGGTTGGGTCCGCTGATACAACAATTTTAAAGTGTCTTTGTGTCCCCAATCACTTACGGCTCGCCTTTTTGCCTGTCTCAGACCTGCTAGCTTAACCCCTTCAGTAGAGGTTAGTAGGATAAATAACAAATTTTTATATCGATGTCAGTCATTTGGGGGTTGATATCCTTTCCAAGTCGCCTCTCTCTTTCAAAGACCCCGATATGTCTCTGGACGTTTCCAAATCGCGTTTCCTCTGTGGAGCCCCTGACTCCAGAGACAGGCTGGAACGTTGTGTTGTCCATTGCCAGCCAACTTATTTTTCCGATGGAAGTGGCATTCTCATGGCACCAACTCTTTCATAACTTTATCCCCAACAATGTTCGACTTTTTCACATTGGCTTTAGTGATACAGACCTATGCAGTCGTACCCATGAGACAGATCGATTACTTCATCGCTTGGTCACTTGCAGACACAGGCAATGGCATCGTGGACAGGCCTCGAAATTCGACCTCTGTCCACCTTGTCTCCCTGTGTCCACCCAGCCTGAAGCTGACTGTGTCCGTTCTCTCCTGCCGCAAGAAAACCGGGGGGGCGGGGGGGTGGGGGGGGGGGGGAATAAGCAGGAGATTCCGGTTTCGAGCCTCGTAAAATAAAAAGAGGCGTAAGCACCTAGTTACACAATCACATCCCCAGCCACGCACGGGTCCAGTGTTCGATTCCCTCCCAGGTCGAAGATTTACAACTTGTCCCATTGACATAAATCAGTGAACACCGCCATCTAATGTCTTTTCAACTCCTTTGTTTCCATCTTAAAGAGTCTGGCTTTCGACATTTGACGTTGTAATCATGACAATCTATAACTTTGCTTGGTAGAAGCGGCAAATGTTCGCGCAGGTGGAAGATCGTAGGAGTCATACAATTAGCTTAGGCATTTGTAAACAAAACGCCATCAAAATATTAGTCGATTTGTGATTGCTTCATAAAGCTAGTCTCGATTGACTACGACAACTTATGTGCTCAGTTCCCGTCACTTGCGGGAAATTTTAATTTTCTGCTTTAAAGTGGAAGTCTGCGACTGAAGCTCATAAAATGCTGGGTAAGACCATTGGTAAGACAACTGTTAATGAACTAACGTGCAGAGGAAGGTTTCAGTGATTCAAGAACGCTGGTTTTGACGTTGAAGACCGGCATGGCGGTGGAAGAGAGGTTTCCATAGTTACTGAAACCAACTGAAACGATTACAGATCATTATCGAAAGAAATTGACGGGTTTGAGCCCCCGCACTAAAAGATAGATGGCCACAATGCAGCGACAGAGATGGAAACGTGGTTTTGCAGCATAACAGTGCTCGACCCAATGTCGCAAAATTTGTCAAAAAATACCTGGAAACGTTGAAATGGAAGTCCTAGCCCACCCACAGTATTCTCTAGGCATTGCTCCCTGTACCTACGATCTTTTGCTTTCAATGGCACACAACCCGACTGACCAGCACCTTCAGTCATATGAGTACCTGTAAAATTGGATCGATTGGTGGATCTCCTCAAAAGACGCCTAATGTTTTTTTTTTCACTTATGGGACTTAACTGCTAAAGTCATCAGTCCCTAAGCTTACACACTACTTAAACTAAATTATCATAATGATAAACACGCACACCCATGCCCGAGGGAGGACTCGAATCTCCGCCAGGACCAGCCGCGCAGTCCATGAGATGCCTAATTCTTCCGCCGCGGAATTGGTGTGGAACCCGAAAGATGAGAGAGGGTAGTGGCCAGCGAAGGCCAATACTTGTAAGTTTTTCATAATGAAGTCTGGAATTTAGAGAATAAATGGCGAAAGTGAAGCTATAAACCTACTATATCTTACGATATATGTCTGCTATAGAACAATGTGGCCTATATAACGTCATATTCTACTGGAAACTTTCCAAAGATTTGCTGTTCTTTTATATATTTTATTTTGTATGAAGGGGTAAATTATGAGTCGATTTCTTAAGATTGTATCTTCACTAACGTTGAATACAAATGCATTCCCAACATCTCTGTCAAGGAATGTATATATATGTATATATGTATATATATATATATATATATATATATATATAATTAAAGATAAAAGAGCTGTAATTATACTCAAAAATACAGATCAAAAATGTTTTCTTTATTGAATAAAACCAGCTTTACATCAAGCAGATCGTGTTGAAGAGGGAGTTAGTAAAAATAAAAATATTGAATTACAATATATATTGTCACCATTCAGTTACTCTAGTCTCCATGTAGACAGATGCACAAAACGTCATATGTCACAGAAATGACAAGTGATAAAAGTAGCCATAGATACGTGACTGTTTGAGTGATGACATGAAGGAACTCTAAGTATTATTAGAAAATTGTGAGTTAGACTTATGTATTAACCGCTCATAAACTACTTTCAGTCTACTAACACACAACTATATATATTTACATATTAAGTTTATTTGTCTTTGCTGGTGGTCCGTCACCTAGCTAAGTAAATGGACCACTTGTTTACATAGTACATCTTGAAACAATATGTACAGAAAAAGGACACATTTTTGTTGATGTTTCTTAGAATACGGTGTATATGCTAATAGCTTATAAGCTAATTATTGCTATCTTATTTATTTATTTTGGCGCTAGAAAACATTAACCACACAACAACAAACCATCATTACAAAGTTGTTGTAAGATTTGATTTAAAACGATAGAGTAAGCTTAACTTTAAGATAAACACTATACTAAGGACATTACATTATGTACCAGTGTATTCTTACAGTGAATATACTGAGATGGATAAGAAGTAGTAGAAACAATGTTATAATTCACACCACACTTTATTCACTGGCATTCACCAAGTTATGTGCACTCTATATAATCGTCCCACATTTCGATTCCCTTCCCTCATACAGATGGAAGGTGTTGTAAATCGTCAGCACGTCCATCTCTTTCGATGTCTCGGAAGGATGGCCCTATGGCTTGAAATGATGTTGACTGTTGTGTTGTAGTGCATGTCATGGAAAGGTTCCTTCACTTTTGGCGAATAGGTCGTAACCTCATGGATCGATATCAGGTGAATACAGTGGATGTTCCAGTACCTCCCACCCCCTTGTACGCAAGAGTTCCTGCATCGGTTTGCCATGTCGCATCACGCATTTTCATGAAACATGATGGAATGCAGTCCATTGGCAATCCACGTGCAACTAGGAAGCAAGGAACTCAACTGTCATGATGTGCTTGGGGGGCATCCCAAAAGGGGTCGATCTTGAATGACATTCCTTCTATCCTGAAACAGTTTCACAAATCTCCGCACTGTATGATATGACAATGCTGCATCACCATATGCCTCACACTGTCTCTGAAAACAATGTTGTTTGTTTCGACGAAGTGCCACTTAAATCTTGATCGTGGTTCTTAAACATACTGTTCATGTGTCTGAACTGGCCTACCACACTACCAGGCAGTACACATTGCAATGGACTCAAACACAGATGTTGCTGCTCACTGAACTACTTCAACTAGCCCTCTGCTGTCAGCTACTGACAGAGTGCATGTCACTGGGTGCACATCCTTAGTGTTATGGCAGTGTTGCCGCTACTTATTATCCTATTCTAGACAGTTTCAGTCTATATATAAACATACCATCTCGTATTTTAACATTATACAAAGGAATAACAATTTGGTTTTTCATGTACACATATAATTCTTATTTTAGAATATATATATATATATATATATATATATATATATATATATATATATATATTTCTATCTGGGCTGTCACCATAACAGTACTTGGCCTATGAGGATGCATAATACAAAGATTAAGTTTGTACACCAGCTTCCTTCAAGTATTCTGCTTACTTACATCGAATCATGTGAGTACAAAGCTAACACTTTAAAGCACAGTACTTCTTGTGCTTCCTTGTACACAGTGCATATGACTGTTACATCAATCATATCTGCCATGTCCTCATAACCATTTCCACACACTAAGACTTTTATTTGATGTAAATGGGGGCAGTAACATCTGTGTCTCAACCTCATGGCATAATGGACATTATGTGAGAATTGAGTACCTTCACCGGAGAATAATGAAGCAGTACAAGTTGCTGTACAGAGAAGTCCTAGGAAATTGTGTAGAAAGACAGCAGTGCAACTGGGAATATCCAGACGCTCCGTTCAGGACATTCTTAAAAGTGACCTCCATATGGACCCATACAAGATGACCTGAGCACAGAAGCTCACTGAAGAACACAAGAAGCAGAGACTACTGTTTGCTCAGTGGGCAGAGGATAGGGAAGAAACTCTCAACAACGTTTGGTTTTCAGACGAGGCGCATTTTTATTTAGACGGTGCGGTTAACAAACAAAATTTAAGCTTTTGGGCCACTGAAAACCCACAAGTGCTTCATGAACAACAACATTATGCTCCGAGGAATACAGCGTGGGAAGCAATTTCCAGTCACAGACTTATTGGACCCTTTTTCTTTGAAGAAACTGCGAACAGCGAGCGGTATTTGAGTATGCTTCGCAATAGCTTCATTTCACAGCTTCTTGCTACTGCCTTGCCCTTCAACACGCAGTGGATCATGCAAGATGGAGCAAGGCCACATACTGCAAACATTGTCTTGGAGTTTTTACACGAGCATTTCGACATGCGAATCAATTCACTCAGGTTTCCAGGTCGCTTCAGTGACAGACAAAATTGATCCCCCATTAGTCTAGACCTCAATCCATGTGACTTTTTTCTTTGGGGGTACCTAAAGGAAAAAATTTTCCCAAACCGTCAACGTGATTTAATGGAGCTCAGAAGACTTATTGCAGTGGAATTGCGGAAGACATGTGCCATAGGGTAATCACTAACTTCAGTGTTCATTTGAAGGAAGTTAGGAAACAAAATGGTGGACATATTGAGCATGTGATGTCTCCATGGACAGCTCTTCATTGTGGTATATGTTCCTTTCAGATTGTACTGACAATAAAGTTTATATTCAGAAACAAAATGGTAACACATTTCGTGTGCCACCCTGTATATTCACAAAAGAAATATCCATTTATTTAAAAAATAAAAATCTAATAAATATTTTCTTTATAAATAAGGTCTCCAAGATTGTGTTGTCTATACCAGCAAACAAAATTCCCATTTCATTTAAAAAATAAAACAATCTAATAAATTTTTTCTTTATAAATAAGTTCCACCACACCTCATCTATCTACACCAACCATTTAAATTTTCATTTTAATTTAAAAATTTAAAATCTAGTAACTTTTTTCTACATGAATAATTTCTGTCAAACATTGTCTGTCTATTTCAACGACTGAAATTTTCATTAGAAACTAATAGATTCGTTTTGTCCATATGTGTTTTAGTTTTATTTAATCTAATTTTCTATAAAATAAAAGCAAAACATAAAGTACTCTTAAGCTGATCTATTTCAAAGGCTGTAAAGAGAATTATGTACTGCATTATACAGATTTAGAAAATTATTGTATTGAAAATGTTTGTTAAAATCTAACTAGACATGATCTCTTGGAACTTATTGATTGTTTTAATATGAAAGAAATGAAGAAGTGACAACAAAGATACAAAAATATAACAGAACTTTGGTCACTTTTTTGACAATATTTGTAGTAAGATAACAAATCAAATAAAAATATCTTTAAAAAAGTTTTATGAAATCGGTAAAACAAAAAATTTAAAATATTATTTTAAACTTCATTTATTGATCTTCTTGAAAGATCTGAGTGCAATATCAATAATAACAATAATGAATAGAATAAATAGTCTATAACATATCTTTGTGAAATCTGTAAAACGAAAAAATTGAAAAAATATTCTAAACTTAATAAAGAATAATTAAACCAACTTATCAATACATCTTAGGGCAATATTAATAATATCGTTAATCAGAGTTACTTTCAAAGTAATCTAATAGATAAATACAAACAAAAAACTTTCTCAAAAATATTTCTGCTCACAATTTTCTAGATGATCATGATTTTTTAAAATCATCTAGACCAATTCATAGAAAGGACTCTGCTTTTAAATCTAGAATACTAACTTCTGAAATTAATGATACAGATAACATTGTTAAACCATGTGTATTTTCTAATCAAATTAAAGAAGAAATAATCACTAAATTTAAGAATATTCTAATACAAAGAAGTGCAATTAAAGCCAACATGAAATTTTATTATACTTTTGAAAGATAACACGGAATATAAGAATCTAATTACGAAATGAGCTATGAATGTTTATGAAGAACAACTAATTTAGAAGATTATCATCAAAAATCATCAAATAAACTATTAACTGAAATGGAGAAAATACAAAGGAAAAAATCTAGTTAGTTTTTATTTTATATAAATGGTTCAGGATTAAGTGCTAATCCACACAAATCAGTGTCTGGTTCTCCTTATATCGATTTACCAAAAGTAATTAAAGATAAAAGAGCTGTAATTATACTCAAAAATACAGATCAAAAATGTTTTCTTTATTGAATAAAACCAGCTTTACATCAAGCAGATCGTGATGAAGAAAGAGTTAGTAAATATAAAAATATTGAATTACAATTAGATGAAATTTTTGAAAAAGGGAAAATAATATTCCTGTTCATTTAACAGATATTCCAAAAGTTGAAAATATGTCAAATATTTCATTTAATGCTTATGCTTACAATGAAAAATATATTATATATCCTATTTACAGTACAAAAAATAAGCAAGCACTATTGTTGGATAAAGATTCCATCCAATTTTAAATAGTTCACAAGCAAGTGAACACAGCTGAAAACATTATCTTTATGGTCGATGTTTAAGATATTTCCATTCACAAGAAAAATTTAAAAAGTGATGAAAACGATTATAAGGACAAAAAGACATAAAAATAGGTATGCCCGTAGAAGGCAATGAAATTGAATTTGAAAATTATAATAATTCATTAAGAGTAACTTTTCGAATGTCTTTTGAAAGATAGTAACATTTGTCAACCAAATCCATAAAAAGCTTATATTAGGAAATATCAAAAACATACACCATTTGCATATAGTTGTGTTAAATATTCGTATGATATTATAAACTACTTGTAACATAATCTGGTAAAGATCCAGTGAAAAAATTCGTTCAAATGTTAAAACAATTCTCTAAAGAAATTCCTGAAATATATAACCAAAATATTTGAATGATAATGACAAACGAAGATCAAATAAATTTTAAAAATTTTAAAATTTATTTAATTTCTGAGAAGATAGTTGCTATAGGACGAAAAAATAAAATATCTAACAGGAAAATACCGAGGAAATGTTCACAAAGACTGTAATCTTAATTATCAAAATCCTAACTTTCTCCCACTTTGTATTCATAATTCAGCAAATTACGATGTCCATTTTTATCAGAGAATTAGCAGTAGATAATCTAGAGGTTAATGCTATTCCATATAATGAATAAAAATATATTTCTTTTAGTAATGAGACTGCACATGAATTAACATTGAATTTTTATATACTTTTAAATTTATAGCTTCAGGTATCATTACATTATCTTCTCATCTTACAGAAGGACAACTTAGAGAAGCAGTGAAATGTTTTAAAGACAAACAATTAAATTTAATGATTAAAATAGGAGTTTACCATTGTGAATATGTGAGTTGTGAAGTAAAATCACAAGAAACAAAATTATCTAATAAAGAATATTTTTTTCCAATTTCAATAAATCAAATATTTCTAATGAAAATTGCAAACATGCAAAATTAGTTTGGACTAGATAAAATATTAAGAATTTAAATGAATAAACAAAATTATATTATAAATCTGAAGTTTTATTAGTAGCAGACAATTTTAAAGATTTAGAGATACATGTATTAAATCTTATACACTCAATCCATCTTGGTATTTTATTGCACCTGGTTTATCTTGGTATTCTATGCTAAAACTTTCAAAACTGAGTTTTATTTACTAGACAGTAATGATATTATTGTAATTCTTGAAAAAAGAATTCCTGGTGGAATAGAGCAAATAATAAATTTGCTAAAAATTATGAAGCAGAAAAGCAGTCAAATTATATTTAGTATTTGGGCGAAAACAATTTATATGGTTATGCAATGTTTCAGTTTTTACCATGTATAAAGTTGGAGTGGTTAGGCCTAAAATATTTTAATTAACAATTTTTTTTAAAAAATATCATATGCTAATAAATATGGTTATATTACAGAACTACATTTAGAAGATCCTAAAAAATTACAAAATTTAGGCAGAGATTTACCATTAGCACCAGAAGGAGGAAATAAATTACTAACAAAAATAAATAATTTAGAACATTATGTTTGACATTACAGAAATCTTAAATGATGTTTAAATCTTGGTTTAAAGTAACAAAAATTCATAGAATATTATCATTTGAACACTCAGATTGGTTGGAAAAGGATATCGATCTTAACATGGATATGAGAAAAAATGCAGGTAATGAATTTGAATGAGATCTCTATAAGCTGATGAAAAACTCAATATTTCGAAAAACCATGTAAATCATTGGAGAGAGAGAAAATATTAATATAATTGCTGATCCAGAAAAATATATGAAATATATATCAAAATAAAATAACGATCATACTACTGTATTTTCAGGAAATCTAGCTGCAATCCATCTGAGAAAATTCAATAAACCAATTTATATTGGAATGTGAAATATAGAAATTCGGAAAATAAAAATTTATGGTTTTCAGTATAATGTAATAAACTGAAAACATGGTGAAAATATTGAATTATGTTATATGGATACAGTTGCATAATTCATGATATACAAATTGGCAGTTTTTATAAAAATATGAAATCGATGATACATGAATTAGACACAAACTATTATTCAAAAAATAATAATTATTAAACTCCAAAATTAAACAAGAAAGCTATAGGAAAATGATAGATGAAAACTGTGGAAAAAATATAATAGAGTATGTTGGCTTAAGATTGAAAATGTATGCCTGTAAAATAGAAGATAAAAAATATAATATACAGGGTGATTCAAAAAGAATACCACAACTTTAAAAAATGTGTATTTAATGAAAGAAACATTATATAACCTTCTGTTATACATCATTAGAAAGAGTATTTAAAAAGGTTTGTTTTCACTCAAAAACAAGTTCAGAGATGTTCAATATGGCCCCCACCAGACACTCGAGCAATATCAACCCGATACTCCAACTCGTTCCACACTCTCTGTAGCATATCAGGCGTAACAGTTTGGATAGCTGCTGTTATTTCTCGTTTCAAATCATCAATGGTGGCTGGGAGAGGTGGCCGAAACACCATATCCTTAACATACCCCCATAAGAAAAAATCGCAGGGGGTAAGATCAGGGCTTCTTGGAGGCCAGTGATGAAGTGCTCTGTCACGGGCTGCCTGGCGGCCGATCCATCGCCTCGGGTAGTTGACGTTCAGGTAGTTACGGACAGATAAGTGCCAATGTGGTGGCGCTCCATCCTGCTGAAATATGAATTGTTGTGCTTCTTGTTCGAGCTGAGGGAACAGCCAATTCTCTAACATCTCCAGATACTGTAGTCCAGTTACAGTAGCACCTTCGAAGAAAAAGGGACCAAAAACTTTATTGGCTGAAATGGCACAGAAAACGTTCACCTTAGGCGAGTCACGTTCATACTGAGTTGTTTCCTGCGAATTCTCAGTGCCCCATATACAGACATTGTGACGGTTGACTTTCCCGTTAGTGTGGAAAGTTGCTTCATCACTAAACACAATCTTTGAAACGAAAGATTCATCTGTTTCCATTTGAGCAAGGATAAAATCACAGAAATCGATTCGTTTAATCTTATCAGCTGCAGACAGTGCTTGAACCAATTTCAGACGATAAGGTTTCATAACTAACCTTTTTCGTAGGACTCTCCATACAGTTGATTGTGGAATTTACAGCTCTCTGCTAGCTCTGCGAGTCGATTTTCCTGGGCTGCGAACAAATGCTTGCTGGATGCGTGCTACATTTTCATCTTTCGTTCTCGGCCGTCCAGAACTTTTCCCTTTGCACAAACGCCCATTCTCTGTAAACTGTTTATACCAACGTTTAATACACCACCTATCAGGAGGTTTGACACCATACTTCATTCGAAATGCACGCTGAACAACTGTCGTCGATTCTCTTCTGCCGTACTCAATAACACAAAAAGCTTTCTGTTGAGCGGTCGCCATCTTAGCATCAACTGACGCTGACGCCTAGTCAACAGCGCCTCAAGCGAACAAATGTACAACTAAATGAAACTTTATAGCTCCCTTAATTCGCCGACAGATAGTGCTTAGCTCTGCCTTTTGTCGTTGCAGAGTTTTAAATTCCTAAAGTTGTGGTATTCTTTTTGAATCACCCTGTATGTAAGGGGTTAAAACATCTGTTGTAAACTATGAAAATATGTCATTCCAAATTATGTCTGGTGTTTGTTTAGAAAAAATGCTCATGGCACTGGAACATTCTTAAGAAATATTATGTTATTTTGCTTGCGCAATGAGATTCGTTCCTTGTTTATTAAAAAAGCCTACTTAAATAGGGAGCTATATATGGCTCATCTATGTTTAGCTGGCATGTTAAAGGGACAACAATTCCAATGGGTTCCGGGTCACATCAATGCATACCTGGATTCGTTTAAGCAAAGTCCCACGGAAAATCAGGGAAAAAAATTGCGGAAGCTTCAAAATTTGAAGCAAAGTGGTCATAATCGTTCAGTCACTGAAAGCGATTTTAAATTTTTTCTAAAGACGTGTAACTTAACCAACATTGTGTTCGATCGGAGAGAGCAACAGTTATTTTATAAGGGTTTAACCTATAATACATCACTCAAAATATCGCAGCAGCAACTGGATCAGTTGGTCTCCCATACTGTTTCTGCTTTGGATGGAAAACTGATGATGGCTCAGCGTAATGAAGTGGCTATAGGGGTAAACAAAATACTAGAGAATTACTCTAAGAGCTTAAGTCATGCAAGTCGTAGTTCTCTTACAGGGTCTGAGGGGAATATTGCAGTACGTAGGATCCATGAAAAGCTCCAGGATAATGTTGCAGTTATAGTGCAAGCGGATAAGTTCAAATCGGTCGTAGTTATTTCGGAGGAACGGTACGTTGAAAAGGTCGAGCATTTTATTGACACCAACCACATTGAGAAAAATAGGTATGACTGAACAGCTAAATACGTAGCGAGTATTAAAAAGCTGACTAGGAATACAAGTAGTTTTCTCAGACTTTTTAATACGAGGCCAATTATTCCCATGAACCCATCGGCTCCAAGACTTCGTGGTGTATAAAGCTCCATAAGGAAGGTCTGCCTATCCGGTCCATCATTAATTCCGGAAATGGCCCAGGTGTTCAACTTGAGAAACATTTGGCTGAATATTTGAATAGGAACCTCAAGCATCCGGTAAATTTCAGTATCTCAAATAGGAATTGATTAGCAAACTTTTAGCCTTGACAATCCCAAAGGGTACTTCTCTGGTTTCATTTGATGTAAAAAATATGCATGCAAGCATCCCAATCGACCAGCTCCACGAAATAATTAGTGAAAATTTAAAGAAAAATAGTGAAGAGATAGAAAAGGTATTGCAGCTTCTCAAATTGGTATTAAGCTATAACTACTTTAAATTTGGGGATAGTACATACATCACAAAACAGGGCTTGGCAATGGGATCTCCACTGTCTTATGGCCTTGCCAACATTTTTATGACGTTTTTTGAGCATATAATGATGGTCGACTTAAGCACGTACTCTGAAAGGATAAATTTTTGGGCTAGATATGTGGATGACATAATTTTGTTGTATAACGTTTCTTTCCAGGATTGTAACGCTTTCCTAGGTGAAGTAAAGAAACTACACGAGAGGATCCAATTTACTATGGAACAGAGCATTAATGGCACCCTTCCCTTCTTAGATCTATTGGCCAAAATCAATGGGAACTCGGTTAATTTTGATATTTTCAGAAAGCCCACCACTTCTGACGTCGCGATACGTAGGTCGTTTAATCATCCTTTGCAATTCAAAAAGGCCACTTTCAGGGCTTTACTACACAGGATGCATACGGTCCCATTACCTCAAGAGGCCAGAGATCGGGAATTTAAAGTAATACAGTTTGTCGCCTATTCGAATGGATACGACGCGGATTTTGTTGGAAAGATTAACAGGGGTGTATTACGGAAGATTAACATGAAACATAACACTGCTCGCAGCCCACTCACACCCGGAACATTCACTTCCCTGCAGCCAGCAAATAGCGGATTAGCTATTGGGCGGAAATTCTACAGGATACCTTGCTATGGTAACATTTCAAGCAGAATCGGCAAATGCTTAAGTTCTAAGGAAATAAATCCGGCTTTTTATATTGCTAAAAACAATAGACAGAAGTTCAGGCACAAGGAGGCTGCAGCATGAAATAGTTTCAAGTCGTCGGGGGTATAAAGTACCGCCTGTGATTATTGTGATGCGGAGTATATAGACCAGACAGGAAGAAGTCTGAGACCCGCTTTAAGGAGCACATCAGCGACCCAGGCACAAAATCGGCCTTAGGTGCGCATTTGCGGGAAACGGATCACCATATCACCGGTACCAGAACAACATGCGGGTGTTACACTTGGAAAGTAAGGGCAACACCCTTAATGTTTTGGAAGGGGTTGAAATCTACAGAGTTCTGAAGAAATCCTCTCGCTCCTCCCTTAATCCCCAGACTGATCTGAGGCACAAGGGTCTTTTAAAAAATTTTGATTACTTAAACAGGTAGCCTTACCACTATAGCTTACTTGTAGGTTCTGTCCAATATATTTTTATGCGTACTCCGGGCCTTACGGTTACAGAACCACCACATTTATTATTCTTATGGTTTTAAATATCTGCTCATTTGTTTTTATATTGGACACCTAGCATGATATTAGACTTTTTTAAAAAAATAGACATAAGGAACTGTTTATGAAATGTACAGCACTTCCAACTCTTCCCACCCTATACACGTCATCCGGCCACTGGGGATTCTCGCGCCACTGCGTGAGCGCTTTCCGGGTTTCGGCCAGTCAGTCAGGCCGTGTCCAGTGCCGCGCCGCTCCTCTCAACGGGCACGGTATGTTTTGATATGTTTACATGGCCCTAATTCAGCTGTTTGTTCATGATGATGTTCTGCTCTTTGTCGTTCTTGTTTAGAGGAGTTTTATCAACATCGTATTTTATTTTTATTTCTAGCTCATTGCCGCTCCCAACACTTAAAAAAAAATTGAAAAAAGATTTTTAAATTTTAACTACCACTGTCACCAGATGACGGTATATTGGACGTGAATGGTGGGGAGTGGCTACCGGGCAATGTTCAACGTTACTATGTCATAAATATTGTATGTGAGTACTTTCTTGTTACATTCAAAAATCTGCCTATTTAAAAGTTTAATTTACACCTCAGAATTGGGGGATCGAATAGTTTATATTAGCTCTTATTATATTATTTTTTGTACAGATTTCCTGAGGATGTACCGATAAGTGATGCGAAACCGGTCGCAGATTTAATAAAAATCATTCATACAGCCAGTATGGAATTTTCTTTGAAAAAACATTAGGAAAGCCACCAATTTTCGCTGCCACATGGTAGTTACAGCCCACTTGGGATCTCTGTGAGAATTGCTCTTTAATTATTGCTATCCGTATTTTCTGGGAACTCCACAAAGCAATAGTCCATTGTTCGACACCAAGTAAAATGAATAACACACAATGGAGGGCTCTGCAAAAGCATAACAAGAGGAGAGCCCCAGCTCCCCCGATAGCTAACCACCTTGGTAGTGAGAGGCAGCTGCCCAGCTGGTATAGTTTCAATCTTTTACTCCTATCATACAGCTACAGCCCCACATATGAAATACATCCAAGGTATAATCTCATATTCTCTAATCTCCTATTCTCTAACTCATCACAGTATACGAAATGGCAGCATTTTTCCTCTCCTGTCACAGCAGAAGCGAGGCGAAAGGTGTGATTGTTGGGCAGTCAAGATACCACTACCTCAGTGTTACAATATTTCTGCAAATGTCAGTGGTGTCATAGCCTCGCCTGCTCCATGACGGTGTGGCAGCTTCACTTTCCCGAGACCAGGGATGACTTCCTCATTATCAGCATAGTCTTGCGCAAGAGTACACAGCGGCCCCTGCTAGCTAAGCGAAGTTGTGGCGCAACATGTGGGGACAAGTAAACTATGTTAAAATTGAATTAAAAACAGTGAACTGCAATAAAATGTTTACGGCAGTAGTAACCGATTTCGGTCAAAATGTGAACATCTTCATGTCATACGGAGCAGGTATCGTGAATATGATGTTTTTGGATCCGTCATACATACTCTGTATACCGCCACCGCCTACAATCATGGTGTATTATGGTCCGAAGATGGTCACATTTTAATCGAAACCGGTTACCATTGCCTATAAATATTTTGTTGCGGTCAAGACTGTTCTTAATTGAATTTTAAAACATTTTATCAATACCGCTAATATTCTTCACTAGAAATGTTCTCAAAAACTATCAAATAAATTATGTCCAACATAAATGTATCTATGATCATATAACCTGCCGACAATTGATTGCTAAACTAAATAACGTGTTTTCTGTTACCGATGTTCGACTAGCCCTTTGTAAGATATATGCGGTTTAGGTTTCCCAAACATTTAGATGCAAATGTGACGGGAACCATCCTTTTGTAAAATAAAATTGTCCGCCATAATTGTGCCACTGAAGAATGTTCCAAACATGTCGAGCTACAGGAATTCTGTGATTTCTCTGCTTTGTAAATTGACCCAAACGATTGTCATTTGAAAGTAGACTGAACATGTCACCCTTTGGCTGCCACAAAAATTGTGTGGTTAGACACTGGACTCGCACTTGGGAGGACGACGGTTCAATCCCGCGTCGGGCCATCCTGATTTAGGTTTTCCGTGATTTCCCTAAATCACTCCAGGCAAATCCCGGGATGCTTTCTCTGATAGGGCACGGCCGACGTCCTTCCTCATCCTTCCCTAATCCGATGAGACCGATGACCACGCTGTCTGGTCTCCTTCCCCAAACAACCAACCAACCACCCATAAATTTTGAATGGTAGAGGAAGTTTGTTGGGTTCCAGAAATTGCACCTGTTGTTATTTCCATAAAAAAGATCGACTAATTCATTCCTGTTAACCACCATCGTGTTTGGTGATGTTCATTAAGGTCTCGCAAGAGGCAACGCCTGCCTCCTTGCAGAATCACAAGGGTTCATTTGCAGCTGCGTTGAAGTTTTGTCTGAATCCTTATTTCGTTGGGCAGGCTGATCTTATCATGTGCGGATATTAAAATTGAAACATGTTCCAGTTTATAGATACAAAAAATTAAGCTTGTCGTCCTTACACACCCTCGAAATGAGAGTTTTAATATTTAAAAAAATGTTCCTCTCTTTACAGAAAGAAAGAAATAACTAGTGGCATATATTTCCTGCATATAAGGCAGCTATTTTTGTTTTTCAAGGTCCGATCAGTCACTAAGTGGAAACCATAGCGAAAATCAAAACTGTTTTACTTGCGATATTTAGCTGCACCTTCCAGCTACTTCTCTACATAGTCGCCGCACCGACTTAGACATTCATCGCAGCGCGATACCGACTTATAATACCCTCATCATAGAAGGCAGCCACCTGTGCTTTCTGATAAATCTCTACACTTGTCTGCAACCCGTTGTCTGAGCCAAAGTGCTGTCCTCATAGGCAGCGGTTCATGTGAGCAAAGAGATGAAAGTCAGAGGAAGCCAAATCCGGGCAATATGGTGGGTGATCAAACACTTCCCTTCGAAAATGCCACGGGAGCGCCTTTGTTGTAACTCCATCGTGTGGTCGACCATTGCTACGAACAAAGACGATGCCTGGAGACAGCATTCCTCTTTTATTGTTCTGAATTGTCCTTCGCAGAGGATTTTCTCGAATAACCTAAACCACTCGCTGAAAGAGAATGTAGGTTGACAGTAGCTTCCTTCCCTGACCGCTTGCATCGTGAACATGTGTATGTCCTGATTCAAAGTCTTTGCACCACCGCTCTTTGCTGTCATGCATGTGTTATGCGTGCTGCATGACATCAGGCGAAAGCCCTCAGCAAGGAAAAATCGAATCGCAGCATGCAATTCATACTTGGCGGTAGGCTATTCTTCTAGGCATCTTTACGTGCTCACTGTGCGCTCAGAATTGGAAAACTCCGCGTGACACGATACACGGGCTTACCAGAGACATTGGATCTTGAACAAAAATAGTCCTCCTAATTGTTGGTGGCCAATTACTCCTAATCTACTGACGAATTTACTATCAGAATCGGTCGATGTATACTTTATTAATAATGTCAAATAATGTAACTGAATCTGACTCCACAAATCTTTAGAGCAATATTATCAATGTAATAAGTGTTCTACACTGATTTTTTGTTTGACGATGTGTGCCTACAATGACCTAAGAATCATCATATGTGCCTCAGAGTTTTGTGCACAGAAATGTCCGGTGGTTTTTATTATATCTTGAATGAACCTATTTTTGAGATTTTTTGTCTTATCCCGTATCCTTGAGGACGATTTCAGTTAGGCTCTAGGGAAGGAAGATATGCATACCTATTTCTTTTGTTATTTATTACATACCGATTTTCTACGACAAATTTTACATTATTATTTCCTCACTGTGGATCTATGAAACAAGAAGTATTTTTAATCTAATCTAACAGAAAACAAAATCAGAGCAAAAGACAACTTGTCCCCAGCTTTTGTCCTAATCACTGGCAGTACAACGATTTCCCGTGTTTATTTCTATTTGGATTCAGGTTCATAAAACAATAGGACTTGAAATTGAACGAGTTGATGAATTATGCCTCAGACAATAAAAATAAAACATCCATTCACATTCTACTTGTGAGTAGTTTGCAGATTTCGTGCCGAGACTCAATATGTTACCCAAGGCGGCCGTGGTATTTTCAGTTAACATCTGGAGTCTATTTTTGTGTTACATTGGAAGAAGCAGCGAGGGTCTCACGCTGTTCGTGAACCCAGCTATTAGTCATAGTGCTGAACTGTCACAGCGCTATTACTCCAGAAATCAACTGCCACTGGCCCACGACTGGTAGTTAGACTCACAAGAAAAGAAGCAGAGGACATCGATCATATGTAACACAAAAGAGGGGAAGTTAACAGCAAGTACATTCCAATTGCGTATACCATGACATTATTTTTACTAACGGTGCTTGTTAACATATTCATTGGTCGCCATGGCAAAGGTGAGGAATACGTTTTGAGTACTAGTGGGTTAGAGTGGGAAGATCATTTACAAACGATATGAAAACAGCAGGATGGAAATGGAAGCCGACGAACAGGTCGGCGAAATAAGCAGAATAAAACTAAGTCTGTTTGAGATAAAAATGTGAAGAAATTGAAAATTAAATGGGCTGCACGAGAAGTGTCGACGAAACACACAAAGTTCAAATGTAGTTTTCTGGAATGACAAGGGTAGAAATAAGGGTCAAAACTGCGGACGGAAAAACTGCGTTAAGGAAGTAGTCCTCTTTGAATGCATGTAAAATACGCGATTTTCGCATTTTTTCCAAGTAAAATAAAAATAGCGTTAAATATGATGGTTAAATTATATTTTTCACACTTTGGTTCTGAAGAGATTATTTTTGTGTCCACATCGGACGCTTCCTGTAACCAAAGCAGTAGATGTATGGGCGCCTTGCAGCCGGAACACCGGTTAACACTCCTATTGGACCTGTAACAATATAATGTGTGTCAGGATGCATAGTATAATTGAAAAATATTAAGTTCTAACAAAATGGTGACCTGTTGAACGACTGTTATTTTCTTCTCCCAAATATATAGTGACAAAGGGTTAACCGAAGATAAACTTTTGAAGATTTCGCAAAACAGACAGACAGTTCAATTTGTAATTCCAGCAACAAATTCCGATAAAACTCATACGTACCGTTCTCGTGTTATGTTTCGCGCCAATCTGAAAAATACGTTTTCGCGAAAAACGAGTCTAAAGATTTGGGTTAAATTTCTTGTATTTAAATTAAACATACTTCCAGTCAATGACCCCTGGAACATACAGCAGTCCTTCCAGATCCAAAAGGAGATCCTTTTCCATCTTATTGGCGGCAATGGTGGTTTTCATAACTTCCATAACACCTGTTAGGCCGTCGTTGAAATTACGTGCTGCCACATTGGCTGTGATCGCGACTATTGTTTTTTCACCCTGAGTGATTTTCAGAGACAATTTTTCAAAAATCATTAAGTAACTCGATGACTGAGTTCCTGGAGAACTTGCAGTGAACATTATAACAAAGTAGGCATCCAAGAGAACATTCTGTCACAATAAGCAACTTTTCAAATAGAAAGTGAAAAGGAAGTAATACATGGATACGGAGTAAAAAAAGAAAATAAACCTAACTACGGCCTGAGAATGCTAAAATTTCAAAGCCAAACTAGAAGAAGACACAGTGAAGTGAAAGAAATGGATCGTATTAGTCCAAATTCAAGGTATTACGGCCAGTTTAACTGGTAGCCCAATTAAATAACAATTTGGAATTTTAGACGGCTAGAAGGTGTTTGATTTGATGTTCTGAACTGAACAGCCGAGGTCCCCCATTCACCTCTGAAAAGATGGACATACAGAGACATTTAAAGATTGTTTTCGAAACATCGTACCAGCTTATGAAGAACTTGGTTACAGGAGATAGAGGATTAGTCAGTCCGACATTCTGTTCATCTCAAACAGCGGAGGAAACGAAAATTTTCAACATAAGCATTATCTTGGTACTGGAAAACAAAACAGACATGAATGTCAGGACAATAAAATGGTTGACTCAACGTTACACACTTAAAAGTCACTAACTATAGTAATAACCAGAAGAGTATACATAAGTATTGTAAATTTACTTGGACGACCATAGTGTGATAAAAATAAGAAACCTCGGGTGAACATTGGACGATACAACTGGTACTGGAAAAAAAAAAAATTCTACACTGCCGCCTGGCGTGAGCTTCGAAAAACGCTTCGAAGATGTGAACTTCCATTGGACGTTTAGAATACTGAAAAAAAATAAATGGCTAGAATGATATATGAAATACAATAAAGATATTATTAAGTTATAAAGTAAGTAGATATAACACCCGTTTATAATCGTTGATATTTTGACTGCTGTCTAAAAGAAAGATTTCAAATAAAAGACAGAAAAATAATAAAAGGCAAAGGTAACGAAAATGCATATACTAAAGTTATCCGGTTATGGTAGAACAGGTTGAAAATCAGAATATCTGCACCGTATTTCCTTATAAGCTGGATCGATTAATTTGACAATTTTGTTGCGGTTGAGCGTTTTCCCGTGTCAACACTCATTCACTACCTACCTACATGTACGTTACTTACTATCCCGTAATCAGCAAGCCGTTTACGGCGTAAATCAGACGAGAATCTGGATCGTGTCTATGCATACACTACGTCATTACATGGATAAAGCGCTGCCGAAATAGATGGCACATTATTTCTTGAACATTTAGTCCAGTTAAAGCTACTGTATTTTGCAAGTTAGTCACCTTAAGCCATCAGTTACTGCCTATGCAGAAAGGTGAAACGTTTCGATCCGTACCATGTCAAGCTTCTCTCTTTACAGCTGCGAACTGAAAGTCTAAAATCTTAACAGTGGTGCTACAGTGGAATATAGATTTGTAAGATATTCTACACTGTACAGTCACATTAATGTGATTACCTGTCAGAACTCTGAATAATACCTTTTGCAGCATAGAGCACTGCGAGACGCGCAGGAAGAGATTAATGACGTTCTGGTAGGTACCGACAGGGATACTGAGCCATGCCGACACCACTGCCGCGGCCAGCTGCGTTAGTTTTCTTGGCTGAGGATCCACGGCTCGAACAGTCCCAGTGAGGTGGTCCCACAAATTCCCGACTGGATTTACGTGCCACTCAGACTACGTACACACACTGAGAGCTGCATGACGCCTTGCATTGTCCTGATGGTAGATGTCACTGGGCAGAGGAAAAAGAAACTCCATGTAGGGGTGGGTAGATGTAGGATGGATGCATACTTGTGTTAACTCACTCTGCCTACTAGAATGACGAGATCACCCACGGAATACCACCAAAACGTTCCCCGATCATAGCGCTCCCTCCTTGTTTGCTTTTACGCATGTTTCACGCCGTACACGCCAACGGCGAATCGTCCAAAGTAGCATAAAACGTGACTCATGTGAAAGGGCCACCTGTCGCCACACATTGGATTTCCTGCTGCTGTACTGGAGTGTACATTCCAGGTTTTCTTGCCGATGAACAGAGGTCAGCATGGGTGCAGGAACGAGGCGCCTACTGCGAAGGCCCCTAGGCAGCAACTGAGCAATTATCACTGAGGAATCTGCGGCGGTAAGGCCTTGGTGCATCTGGGTGGTCAGTTACTCAACAATTGTAAGTCTGTTCGCCCGTACACATCTCCGTAGACATTGTTCATCCCTGGTATCTATGGACGTGGAGCACCATAGTTTCCTCGGCACCCGTTTTGGATAACTACATTTTGCCGTGCATGATACACTTTATCCTCGGCGGCACGCGAACAGTTTCAGAAATGCTATCACCCTTGTCCCGAAAGAAAATGAGCTCATCTTTTAAGTATGATCATTTCTTTTTATACATCACATAAATTGCTCCGCTTCCGCACTACAACAACACACTGTTTTCACCGGAAACCCTTTAAATAGCCTCCTGCCATCTACAAGTGATTATTGCACGTTGACGAAGAACGCAGGGAATGGTCACGTGACTGGGTCATGTATATACAGGGGGAGGGGGTGGAGCGATTAAAACTGTTTGTAGAAATATTTGAGACACTACAACCCAAATGAAAAAAAGGTTGCAATAAAAGCTGTTCGTCTCGAAAGGGGACATCCACTGACACCAAACATGCCCCCCCTGCCCCACCCCCGGGGTTGAGAGGGGGTCCACTTTGAAATCTTCAATATGAACTCCCGGCTTTTATTGTGGAATTTTTATTCCGAAAAAGAACTCGTAACTTTTGTATGGAACAATTTTATCGTTGCGTGATGGATGGCGTTGTAATCGACACAAATCAAAACAGGTTACAAACCACTGAAAAGTGATAGAGGGATGTTCTATATGTTAACCATTGTCTCCAATGTATTTTGTACAATTCAAATAACCGTCTATGATGCACAGACGGCGACCGTGTGTCGCAAGACCTCTAGGTGCCAGGATGTAGTTCCACTGTGGCGAGCGCGACTATGGCGGTACAGCGAACGACGGACAACGAAACCGCGGAGCGAAACGGTCGAGGTTCATTTTACAGCAAACATTCGAAGCGCAAACATCTCTTCCCACATGCGCAGTGATGTTGACGATTGGAGTGAGGTAGATATCACTGCTTCGTATTTTGTGTAGGTGAAGCGCGTCGACGGTATGCGAAACTGTTAACTGAGTCCAATGTTCTTTCTGCAGTGATATATCGCAGTATTATCCAACTGTTTATTACAACTGGGAGCTTTTAACCAACATGAAGAAACCGACCACGGCCTGCAACGACCAGAGAAGCCGCAGTGGATATTTTAGCTGTAACTGCTGCACATGCTCACATTAGTTCGCGGCAAATCGCTCCAGGCGCAGGAATTTCGCGACGAAGTGTTCTGCGCGTACTGCAAGAACACAAATACCACCCATATCATATGCCGCCGCATCAAGGTCTATGTGGGGGCGACATTCAAAGCCACTTGAACATTAGGAATTGGATAAGACAGTAACTAGAAACCAATAATGATTTTCATTCACAGTCGAGCTTCAACGCCCTTGGAGTGTCAGTCTTTAGTGCAGTGTGTTAGGTACCTCGATAATTTGCCCATACTTCATACACTGAATCGCCAAAGAAACTACTATAGGCATGCGTATTCAAATACAGAAAGATGTAATCAGGCAGAATACCGTGCTGCTGTCGGCAACGCCTATATAAGACAACAAGTGTCTGGCGCAGTTCTTACATCTGTTACTGCTGATATAGTAGCCAGTTACCAAGATTTAAGTTAGTTTGAACGTGGTGTTACAGTCGGCGAAGAGCGATTAAGCCCTGTATCTCCGAGGTAGCGATGAAGTGGGGATTTTCCCATACGACCATTTCACGAGTCTACCGTGAATTTCAGGAATCCGGTAAAAGATCAAATCTCCGACGTCGCACCGGCCGGAAAAAGATCTTGCAAGAACGCGACGAACGACGACTGAAGAGAATCGATCAATATGACAGAATTACAACCCTTACGTAAATTGATTGCTGCAGATTTCAGCCGGCCGAAGTGGCCGTGCGGTTAAAGGCGCTGCAGTCTGGAGCCGCAAGACCGCTACGGTCGCAGGTTCGAATGATGCCTCGGGCATGGATGTTTGTGATGTCCTTAGGTTAGTTAGGTTTAACTAGTTCTAAGTTCTAGGGGACTAATGACCTCAGCAGTTGAGTCCCATAGTGGTCAGAGCCATTTTTTTTGCAGATTTCAATGCTTGGCCATCATCAAGCGTCAGCTTGGGAACCATTCAACGAAATCATCGATATGGACTTAAGGAGCCAAAGGCCCACTCGTGTACCCTTGATGACAGCACGACACAAAGCTTCACGCCTCACCTGGGCCCGTCAGCACTGACATTGGACTGTTGATGACTGAAAGATGTTGCCTTGTCAGAGGAGTCTCTTTTGGAATTGTATCAAGCGGATGGACTTGTACAAGTGTGGAGACCCCCTCAAGAATTCGTGGACTCTGTATGTCAGCAGGTGACTGTTCAAGCTGGTGGGGGCTCTATAATGGCGTTGGGCATGTGCAGTTCAAGTGATATGGGACCCTGACACGTCTAGATACCGCTCTGACAGGTGACAGTTACATAAAAATTCTGTCTGATCACCTTCATCCATTTATGTCCATTGTGCATTCCCACGGACTTGGGTAATTCTAGCAGGACAATGTGACACCTCACACGTCCAGAATTGTTACAGAGTACCTCCAGGAACACTCTTCTAAGCTTAAATACTTCCGCTGGCCACCAAACTCCCGAGGCATGAGCATTATTGAGCATATCTGGGATGCCTTGCAACTTGCTGTTCAGGAGAGAGTTCCACCCCCTCCTACTCTTATGGATTTATGGACAGCCCTACAGAATTCATGGTGTCAGGGTTCCCTCCAGCACTACTTTAGTCCATGCCACGTCGTGTTGAGGTATTTATGGGTGCTCGCGGGGGCCCTACAAGGCATTAGGCAGGCGTACCAGTTTCTCTGAGTCTTCAGTGTAGACGGTAATGTGAATCGTCAAATGTATAGTGACTCTTTAGATAAAATTTTGCCAATAGTACTGGAAGATGTCCATAAGAATGCAAGAATAGATACGTGGTTTCAATACGATGGCTGTCCAGCACATCATACGTGGACATCTCGTATTCTGCAGCGGCTCTATCCTCGCCGATGAATTGGTCGATGATGTCCTCATGAGTGAACTGCGCGTTCACTCGAATGGCACCTCCCGGTTTTTTCCTGCTAGTAACGCAAAAAGTGAAATGTTATATGAACGCACGAACAACCTCTGCAAATATGCGGCAGTGAATTATCACCGAATACACATATACTAGCGAAGAGACGCTTAGAGACGTAGAAATGTCTTTCAGAAATAGGTTTACAATGTGTATTGCAGCAAATGGGCACCGTTTCAAACACTTGCTTCAGTAAAATATAAAGATTTGTGAGAGACAAGGCGCAGACGTAAGACAATCACCCAGCAGGTGTAAGGCAAGGAGACTCATCTAAAAGAAGAACCCCGATTGTGAGGGGCAAGAGGACCCGCCTAGAACAAGCACCCTTATGGCGAGAGGCAAGGTGACTCACATTAAAAAAAAAAAACACTCCGAACGGAGTCAAGCGCTACTACGTCCACGTATTTGTTCCTGGGCAACGCTAAGTGTAGTTTTCACTGCACTGATAAACAAACCAACGACTTATTAGAACCGCTTGTCACTTTGGCGACATCTGTGTAGATACGTAATTACACCAATAATATCGGCACTGTAATGTATTATCATGATTGCCACAAGTTTCCCCAAGTGAAACTCCCTGATATTTCCCTGATTCCCAGATAAGTTTTAGGATTTTTTCCTAACAATTTTTGAAATCTTGAAGGTAAGTTGACACGTAAGTTGACAATGTCTTTGCAGCTACGGTAAAGTGATCGTCGCTCTCAACGGAGTAAACTCGACAGACGTAGATGTAATTTTGCGGAGTATCCCAATGAAGTGTCGTAGGACCGTTACCGTTTACAGTTTAATGGATAATAGTGTGAAAGAAAATAAGGGAAAAAGTCCAGTAAAAATGGCCCCTAAAGGGAATACTTCATAAGTTTTCAGCAATTGTTCAGTAGAATAAATGTCCTTCACAGTAGTGAAAACGAATAAGTGCTCATAACATTTAAGGTATGCACTTCAGAGCCCATTTTTTGGATATGTTTTCTTCTTTTGGTCCATATAACATCCTCTCCCAAAATATGGAAAGAGCATGCAGATCAAGAGATATGTTTCACGTATCGAAAATGAACAAGTCCTCATAACACTTAACCCTGACGCTATTGTAGACGTTTTTATACGTCGTGCTACGCCTTCCCCAGGTGCTGTAGACATGTATATGCGTGCCGCTTGGGTTTTTCTACAGTCGTATGGATATATGTACGTGTCCTGAGCAACCAAACTCTCACTGCTGCAGACGAGTTACTTCTATATCTCAGTGAATGAAACAGTTTCGAGTACTTATCACACAACATATTTGCGTCATTGCGTGCCATCATTTGCAAAAAATCTCGTTTCGATATCTTCAGTCGTTTGTGAGATATAACAATTGTTACGGCCACATGATTCACGATGCACAACTCTTTGAATGGGCCCGTGGCGTATAACCGTCCGTCGGATATAAAACCCAATGACTTGAGAAAAAATGACATTTCGTTCAGCTCTCAATTATATAAATTTCGATATCATACCTATATTCCACTCTCTGCAACGTATGAGTTAAAATAAATCATATGCAAAGTTTGCGCCATACGTTTTTACCTCTGCAAACTCTTTAAAATAACATGCAGTCTTTCACTTAAATTGATATAGGATAATAAGTATGAGTGATAAAGGAAAGAAATTTAATTCTTTTTTAGGGTGAAGCTACCGCACTGTAAGATGTGCAAACAACAAATTTTTCTATCTAATAGTTTTCGAAAAATCGGATGATAAGTATTTCGCATCGTTCGAAACGTTGACTTCCAACACAAGCACCAGCTTTTGGCGAGGAGTACAGCCTTAACAAAAGCCGTCCTCACACAGAGAGCAGCGAAGGGGTTTGGTACGCATTTTGGAGTCCATGTTGACTAAACGTCTTTTCTTGTTTTGGTCAATGCTACCGCCTCTGAAAGTTTGACTGTGGAGTTCTGGTTCTCCCTGTATATAAATTATCTACAGTGCGCAACAGAGCTAAAAGATCACTTTTGAGAAACCCACTAAATCCTAAACATTGCAACGCTGAAATCTGCAGTTTATTATTGGGTTATTCTGTTTGGCTTAAAAAAAGCTGTGAGGACGGGTCGTGAGTCGTGCTTGGGTAGCTCAGTTGGTAGAGCACTTATCTGCGAAATGCAAAGGTCCCGAGTTCGAGTTACGGTCCGGCACACAGTTTTCATTTGCCAGGAAGTTTCATATCAGCGTACACTCCGCTGCAGAGCGAATATCTCATTCTGGACTCTTTAAGGTACTTCGTAAATAGCCGAACAAGCATCAATCAGAAATGTTCCTAGTTAAACCACTGCTATTCAGAAATACCTGTCTCAATTCATCTCTTATCCAAAATAATGTCAGCAATTATCTATACCTCTAAAATTCATGACCAACTTCACAAAATACCTATCTACAAAAAAATGTCACCTCAAGCTCTTTCCTCAAAACTGACACAGTATTGTTTTTGGTAAAGGCGAAACAAGAATCCACAAGCTACCACAAGTCAAAAACCTTCCTTATATGTGCAAATAATTTTTTGAAGAAGAAAAAGCTTATCTTAGAATTCAAAACCAAATCTACTCTGCTATGCCAAAATCTCAAACGTTCCAAACTCATGACACAAGATAACAGTGTTGTATTTGAAGCAGATACTTCACCAATAAATTCAGAGCAATATCAGCTGAGTACAAGTTGTTCACAGATGAGTTACCATTCTATATTGGCATAGTGCAAATGTACACTACTGGCCATTAAAATTGCTACACCAAGAAGAAATTCAGATGATAAACGGGTATTCATTGGACAAATATATTATACTAGAACTGACATGTGATTACATTTTCACACAATTTGGGTGCATAGATCCTGAGAAATCAGTACCCAGAATAATCACCTCTGGCCGTAATAACGGCTTTGATACGCCTGGGCATTGAGTCAAGCAGAGCTTGGATGGCGTGTACAGGTACAGCTGCCCATGCAGCTTCAACACGATATCACAGTTCATCAAGAGTAGTGACTGGCGTATTGTGCAAGGGCAGCAGTCGAACATTTTCTGTATCCAGAAAGGCCCGTACAGGACCTGCAACATGCGGTCGTCCATTATCCTGCTGAAATAAAGGGTTTCGCAGGGATCGAATGAAGGGTAGAGCCACGGGTCGTAACACATCTGAAATGTAATGTCCACTGTTCAAAGTGCGGGCAGTGCGAACAAGAGGTGACCGAGATGTGTAACCAATGGCACCCCATACCATCACGCCAGGTGATACGCCAGTATGGCGATGACGAATACACGCTTCCAATGTGCGTACACCGCGATGTCGCCAAACACGGATGCGACCATCATAATGCTGTAAACAGAATCTGGATTCATCCGAAAAAATGACGTTTTGCCATTCGTTCACCCAGGTTCGTCGTTGAGTACACCATCGCAGGCGCTCCTGTCTGTGATGCAGCGTCAAGGGTAACAGCAGCCATGGTCTCCGAGCTGATAGTCCATGCTGCTGCAAACGTTGTCGAACCGTTCGTGCAGATGGTTGTTGTCTTGCAAATGTCCCCATCTGTTGACTCAGGGATCTAGACGTGGCTGCACGATCCATTACAGTCATGCGGATAAGATGCCTGTCATCTCGACTGCTAGTGATACGAGTCCGTTGGGATCCAGCACGGCGTTCCATATTACCCTCCTGAACCCACCGATTCCTTATTCTGCCAACAGTCACTTTCCTCATGTCAGCACGTTGTAAGTGTCGCCACCGGCGCCAACCGTGTGTGAAAGCTCTGAAAAGCTAATCATTTGCATATCACAGCATCTTCTTCCTGTCGGTTAAATTTCGAGTCTGTAGCGCATCATCTTCGTAGGGTAGCAATTTTAATGGCCAGTAGTGTAGATGCAAGAAAAAAAAAAAAAAAAGAAAACATTGTCCACTACCACTGTATTATTACCTAGTCAGAGTATGCTTAGCAAATTCAAAGTACTTTTCTTCAGACAACACATAGAAAACATCACCACTATTCATTAAAATTCCCTATTAAGAAGATTGACAGTGAAACATACATTAATAGATTAGTTGAGGAATATGAAACAGTGCTGAAAGCTGAAGTAAGAAAATGCACTGTTTGTACATTTTAATGTTCGACACATGACAAACACCTCCTGATCTGCGCGTGCGTATAGTTCCAAGTTCCACAATATTCGCATGTCGGATTCATCGTAAGCAAAAAGGATCTTTATACACCAAGAAAAACTTGCTACTTGTGAGATAACCGATGCGAAAGCAACACTTTCTGGCCTATCTGTAAGCTCTTGCTGTTCTCTCGTTAGTTTCTGTAGCTTTTTCCTTTTCTCTGCGGATTTCTTGATGTTTTCCAATGCTTAATTGATTACTTCACGGTCTCTTAAACGTTGCAGTGTAAGGAAGACTCTTAACTGTATTATACGCTGTTGTGGTGATTTATTCTTTAATACAAGGAGTGGAGGCAAAGTTGTAGAATCATTGGTAGTTCGTTAATGATATTTTGAAAACCCGACAAATGTAAATCCCAGTTTTTGTGCCGACGGAAACAATACAATCTGCAAAGATTACCTAATTCCTTCGTAATGCGTCCCAAAGGTTGCATGGTGACATAGAACGTGATATAAATATTCTATAATTTTTCTACGTCTCAAAGTTTTTCGCCATGTATAAGAACGAAACTGTGGCTTATTATCAGAAATTACTTTGTCAACATGCCCTACTTCTTGCAGAAAGTACTTTCTTTACGAATGCTGTAGAAACAGATTTTGTAGCTGCTTAATTAAACGGCACAAATTTAAATGTAAGCTCAACTGCTACTAAAACGAATGAATCACCAAGTTTAGTTCTCGTAAAATGGCCGAAAATGTCAACAGCTGCTAATACTCTTACTTTCACAGGAATGATCGGAAATAGTGGCTTTCTGTGCGCAACGGTAGGTGGTTTTGTCTTTTGGCACAGTTTGTATTTTGCCAAGACAGTGCGAATTCGCTTTTTCTTATTGTTGAAGTAAAATGTATCCCGTAATTTCAGAAAAGAAATCAGCATTTCCAAAGTTAGTGAGTTGATTGTGATTTCCAACACGACAATTATTGAACCTACTGTTATCGTTATCGCAATAGATGTTTTCTTCAATACTGACAAGCTGTTTCTGTATCTTTCTCACGTTACGTTTATTTTGTTAATGAATTGTCATTTGCCCTTCTTCGAAACGTTGCAAAGACTGTAATTGTTTGGTGTCACCGAACGGAACCGGTTGAGCATTGTCTGACATTTTATCTGAATCATTGTTAATTTGCGAGCGGAAATTCTTCGACTCGTTTTGCAACAGTCATCAATATATTTTATGTCAGTGTAAATTCAGAGTTAATCTGTACCTTTAATGACTCGAACTTTTGTGCTAATTCCTCTATTTGCAGTTCTTGTTGCGACGTCTGTTGTCTCAACAATATCAGCATACTGCACACGGTCAAGTCTGGACTCACGATTATTAATATCAGACTTGAGTTCCTGACGTACCTACATTTTCTACCGTTCTGATACATCCTGGAATTTACGATTTGAATTGTGATTAATGTCATCCAAAGCTCCTTTGATCTCTCCAAGAAGTTCGTCATTAGACTTATAATTTCGTTATTAAAATTGTCTAACTTGATTATTCGATTTCCTAATATCATTTCGTAGTATCAATTTGTAACATTGTTATTGAAGGAGGGAAAGACAAAATTATTTTGCTCTGCAGAAGTAGAAGTCATACCTGAATCTCTCATAACAAAATCGGATTGTGTCAAGGTATTTTGATCTCCTGAATTGCATGTAGTTCCCTGCAGTTCATCATGCGTTATTGTCAAATAATAGCCTATAGTCTGATTATTCACAGTATTGTTCGAAAGTACGCTGACTTAATCATCCTGAGAAGAATTTTCTACACCGGTCTGAAATTTTCCGAAACTTTGTTTACCAGCTACTTCTACAGTCTTATTCATTCCTGCCTGTCCTCTAGTTTTCATTGCCGTTGTGACGATAAAGAAAATTACATAAAAATATAAAACAAATATCTTAACACAAAATTCTTAACTTGCTGTTACAAAATCTGAACAAGAAAATTGCTGCAATGAAAAATTTTGAATTAATGTGAAGCAGTGCGCAAGCAACAAAAATGTTATACACAAACTACTGACCAACCAACTACTACTGCATAAAATTTTGCAAATGTAGTTGCCAGACGAAGCATCCCTAGCTGCAAAATCATCCAACGAAATGAAACCCTGGCAGGATCGCCAGGTGAAAATTGTTTAATCCTTATATTTTGGTGAACGAAATAAGAACAAACAGAAATTTATTAGTATTCCTATAAATCATGAAAAAAATCGAATTCTCTCCTGACTGCGATTATGAAAAATATTCTCTTAGATCTCCTAACATTTAACACAATAATGCTCGTGTGTACAAGAGACAACTTATGTCATCTTGCTGCTGCAACGGCACGAATATTCTGCTTCCAGCAAGATGCTAAATTAATTCAAAAGAGATGTTGCGATCCATGCAGAGTGAAATGCTTGGTCACAACTATTGATAAAACTACTGCAATATTCTTTTTACATAGATATAGAATGATCGGCTGGAGTTTGGTCGACAAGCTTTAAAAGGTAAAAAAATGAGACAAACCAATAAAAACTTTTAATTTACTATATTATGAAAACTGAAAATTTAAACACTGATAAACTTCACTCAGACCTTTCCTTTTCTTCGCAAATATGATGAACAACAACATTAATTACTCCACAACGTCTATAATTAACTATCACATATCTGATCACAACAAAGATACGCATATTACTCTCAATGTATGCATACACAAATATACCAAAATCCCTCCAGTGCGTAACCAAGCATCAAGTATGTGCAGCAAAATGGCAAATTACCAAAAATTCTGAATTAAAGTCTTATCCGGTGCTACTAGCATCGACACGGAAGGTTGTATCCTCATCAGTCGTGCAGCTTCTCACCATAGCTGGCTGCTTCCGACTATTCTCAACAACCGTTCGTTCGCTATCATTCGCGATAATAATATCTCAGACACAGAGTTCGTGTGTACACACCACAACAAACTCAGTTGCCAACTTCAGAAAGAAATATCAACTTCCAGCTTTCAGTAGGGTTAACCATTGCATTAATCACGCTGTACATTCATGTTGACAATCTGTTACACAGTATGTAATGTGGGAGCTTGGAGGGTGGATGAGGGAAAGATAGATGAAAGGGGAAGTGGAAGACGAGATCGAAGCGTCGACTTGTCCCCATACTAGGATAAAGGACACACACAGGAATTGTCCTATTGGACAAGGTAGTTTTTAGCTTTATTTTGTGCTGCACATGATGGTGTTTCTGAATGGAGACACGTGAAGAGTCTATAAAGCTCTTCCAGGCGGTGGCCCACAGCCCACACATGGGCGGGGTGCTGACACGCAGGCTGTGGCGTATGATATCGCACTACACCAATTGGGAACTTGATGGGAGTGGCGATTAAGTGGCTAGTGCACGCATAGAATGCGTTCAACAAGGCCGCCTAGCAGCTAATCTACTCAATCATCGCTTACAGGCAAACATAGCTAAGGACGTCCGGCAGTGTGTGAGTGCTACGGGCAGCATTGGAACAACTTACAACCCAGGACAATCCAAGAGCCGTGTAATTGGAATCAGGCCTTTGATCAAAGTGTAAGTAATTATGTCGAACAAGTTAAGATAAATGACAGAGTGTTTCGCCTACCTTATAAGGAAAGTGAAACTGTCCAACACATAGAGGACAGGCTATGGTCAATTGATAAAACCAAGGCTGTACATTTTCCGCGACAGCACAAGTTTATCGAACTAGGTCAGCTTATTACGTAGCTTCAAGCCATCACATACACCCAAAAATTCCGCTGGATGAAGTTCAAGGAATAGAGAAGCGGTCATGGGACTGGTAGTTTTGCAATCATAACTAAAGGATAGACCAGGGCCCAACTATCCTTCGTTTGTTGTAAAGTCAACAACGAACCTATGTGTGTACCGACTGATACCGGCAGTATAACAACGGTTATGAGTTGAAAAAGATTGCTTAGGGGTAGATTTGTAAGTCGGTTGGATTGGACCAATGACATAATATCTGTAGAGCAGTATGTTCTACATCTACACCTACATTCACATGATTACTCCGTAAATCACAATTAAGTATGTGGCAGAGGGTTCATCGAACCACCTTCATGCTATTTCTAAGCCGACCAACACTCGAACCACGCGTGAGAAGAACGAACATTTAAATATTTCCGTGCGGTCTCTGATTTCTCTTTTTCTTATTATGAAGATCATTTCTCCCCACGTAGGTGGCCTCAATAACATATTCGGAGGAGAAAGTTTGCAATCGCAACTTTATCAGAAAATCCTGCAGCAACGAAAAACGCCATTGTATTATTGACTGCCAGCCCAATTCGCATGTCACATCCGTAGCACTCTCTCCCCTATTTCCCGATAATACAAAACGTAGTGCCTTTCATTGAACTTTTTCGAGTCCTCCATCACTCCTCTATGACGTGGATTCCACACTGCATGGCAACATTCCAGAAGAGGACGAACACGTATATTGTACACAGTCTCTTTAGTACACCTGTTGCATTTTCTAAGTGTTCTTCCGATAAATCTTGTTCTCCTGATTAATAGAAATCTTTGGTTGGCTTTTCCCACATCATTATCAACGTGATCGTTCAAATTTAAGTTATTCGTAATTTTGATCACTAAGTATTGAGTTGAATTCACATCATTTCGTTCTGTGTGATTTATCGTGTCACCTAAAATTGAACAGATTTCTTTTACTATTCATTTGCATGACTTCACACATTTCACTACTTAGAATCACTTACCACATTTAACATCGTACAGATATCTGAAAAGTAAAATGAAGCAGTCTATATTTTGAATGTTATTTACACAACCAGTTTCGGCGTTTCATTGCGCCATCTTCAGGCTCCAGTGTAAAGACGACAAAAAAAGGGCGATGTAAAATTTAAAAAATCAGTAATATATATACCTACTGGTCATATGTCTTAAATATTTAACAAAAATCAAACCGTACAGGTTGAGGCATCAAATTCAACGCTAAATTAAGGAATAAAACGAGTGAACAGCTATACATTGTATGAATATAAATTAGGAAACAAAATATATCTATGCTATATAACAGTAAAGTGAACCTATTGATCAGAGGTCAAAATTACATGACATAGTTAACTACGTTGTTACGTAATGACTAATAACTAGTTCGTAATGCTAATGAAAGTGCCCGTTAATCAGTTGGAACAAAAGAAATCGCAGTTGTCAATTTATGAGTGCAATCAGAATGTAAAATATTCATTTATTTATTGTCATAAAATAATAAACTGTAAAACAATTTATTGGAGATCAATTCCACGTTAATTAACTGTATCGTCATGTATCATATAATTTACAAAATCTAATAAAAACCAGAATTTTACATTAGCTCAAAATAATACATCAATAACAGCTTCTTAAGGTAACACCTATTTAACAAAAACATTTTAATGAAACAAACTTTGAAGCAATGTAATACATCGTCATAAATTCCCACTACGTGGGAAGGTTAAAATATCATATGTAATAGGTCATGACCAACACTATCAAGAAGTGGGAAGTCTGCTGGTAGGCAAGCGTGTGGCTACGTGATACATTGAACTGTGAAGTATGTAGTACATGTAGAGAAATGCACTGGAATATATACACAGCATATCAGAAAGACATTCAGATCAATCAGTGACCCAATGACACGTACCACTCTATAGCACATAGCTCTTATTCAGCCTAAGACAGTATGAGCTATGACCAGCAAAACAACCTGGCAAAGTTGACTAAAAATGAAGAACGAATCCACTTATCGCATGGTTGGTTGGGTTAGTTGGATTGTTTTGGGGAAGGAGACAAAACAACGAGGTCATCGGTCTCATCGGATTAGGGAAGGGCGGGGAAATAAGTCGGCCGTGTCTTTTTCAAAGGAACCATCCCGGCATTTGCCTGAAGAGGTTTAGGGAAATCACGGAAAACCTAAGTCAGGATGGCAGGACGCGGGATTGAACCGTCGTCCTCCCTAATGCGAGTCCAGTGTGCTAACCACTGCGCCACCTCGCTCGGTTTATCGCGTGGTAAATACAGGATTAAGCAGACAAAAAGGAATACAAACGTCTCAAAAATGAGGTCGACAGGAAGTGCAGGGATGGCTAGAGGACAAATGTAAGAATGTAGAGGCTTATCTCACGAGGGGTAAGATAGATACTGCCTACAGGAAAATTAAAGAGACCTTTGGAGAAAAGAGAGCCACTTGTATGAATATCAACAGCTCAGATGGAAACCCAGTTCTAAGCAAAGAGGGGAAAACAGAAAGGTGGAAGGAGCATATAGAGGGTCTATACAAGGGAGATGTACTTGAGGGCAGTATTATGGAAATGGAAGAGGATGTAGATGAAGATGAAATGGAGATATGATACTGCGTGAAGAGTTGACAGAGCACTGAGCCGGCCGGTGTGGCCGTGCATTTCTAGGAGCTTCAGTCTGGAACCGCGTGACCGCTACGGTCGCAGGTTCGAATCCTGCCTCGGGCATGGATGTGTGTGATGTCCTTAGGTTAGTTAGGTTTAAGTAGTTCTAAGTTCTATGGGACTGATGACCACAGATGTTAAGTCCCATAGTGCTCAGAGCCATTTGAGCAGAGCACTGAAAGACCTGAGTCGAAACAAGGCCCCGGGAGTAGACAACATTCCATTAGAACTACTGTCGGCCTTGGCAGAGCCAGTCATGACAAAATTCTACCATCTGGTGAGAAAAATGTATGAGACAGGCGAAATACCCTCAGACTTCAAGAAGAATATAGTAATTCAAATCCCAAAGAAAGCAGGTGTTGGAAATTACCGACCTATCAGTTTAATAAGCCACAGCTGCAAAACACTAACGCGAATTCTTTACAGACGAATGGAAAAACTGGTAGAAGTCGACCACGTGGAAGATCAGTTTGGATTCCGTAGAAATGTTGGAACGCGTGAGGCAATACTGACACTACGCCTTATCTTAGATGAAAGATTAAGGAAAGGCAAACCTACGTTTCTAGCATTTGTAGACTTAGAGAAAGCTTTTGACAATGTTAACTGGAATACTCTCTTTCAAATTCTAAAGGTGGCAGGGGTAAAATACAGGGAGCGAAAGGCGATTTACAATTTGTACAGAAACCAGATGGCAGTCATAAGAGTTGAGGGGCATAAAAGGGAAGCAGTGGTCGGGAAGGGAGTGAGACATCTCCCCGATGTTATTCAATCTGTATATTGAGCAAGCAGTAAAGGAAACAAAAGAAAAATACGTGATCTCCCGAGGAGATCACGAATGTAAAATTAGAGAGATTAGAGTGCGCACGGAGGCTTTCAGACAGTCGTTCTTCCCGCGAACCATACGCGACTGGAACAGGAAAGGGAGGTAATGACAGTGGCACGTAAAGTGCTCTCCGCCACACACCGTTGGGTGGCTTGCGGAGTATAAATGTAGATGTAGATGTAAAATCCATGGAGAAGAAATAAAAACTTTGAGGTTCGCCGATGACATTGTAATTCTGTCAGAGACAGCAAAGGACTTGGAATAGCAGTTGATCAGAAGGGACAGTGTGTTAAAAAAGGATAGAAATGAATCTCAACAAAAGCAAAACGAGGATCATGGAATGTCGTCGAATTAAGTCGGGTGATGCTGAGGGAATTGGATTAGGAAATGAGACACTTAAAGTAGTAAAGCAGTTTTCCTATTTGGGGAGCAAAATAACTGATGGTGGTCGAAGTAGAGAGGATATAAAATGTAGACTGGCAATGACAAGGAAAGCGTTTATGAAGAAGGAAAATGTTAACATCGAGTATAGATTTAAGTGTCAGGAATTCGTCTCTGAAAGTATTTGTATGGAGTGTAGCCATGTATGGAAGTGAAACATGGACGATAAATAGTTTGGACAAGAAGAGAATAGAAGCTTTCGAAATGTGGTGCTACAGAAGAATGCTGAAGATTAGATGGGTAGATCACGTAACTAATGAGGAGGTATTGAATAGAATAGGGGAGAAGAGGAGTTTGTGGCACAACTTGACAAGAAGAAGGGACCGGCTGGTAGGGCATGTTCTGAAGCATCAAGGGATCACAAATTTAGCATTCGAGGACAGCGTGGAGGGTAAAGAGATAAATGCATTAAGTAGATTCAGAAGGATGTAGGTTGCAGTAAGTACTGGGAGATGAAGAAGCTTGCACAGGATACAGCAGCATGGAGAGCTGCCCAGTCTCAGGACTGAAGACCACAGCAACAACAACAAATACAGGATTATGGTGGGGGAATATCAAGACTCTCATCAAGTTATGACGTGAGTATCTATAGATGTGATACAGAACTGGATATGTGTGATTCTCTATGTCGTACTTTACCCAAAATATATAAGAAACATCTCAAAAGCCAATGTCAGTAAAGGTTGACAAACGAATTATCTAGTACATGTAAAAGTACGTATAGTGAATACACAGAGGCCGTAAACCTACTTCGCATAAAATCAAGAATTATATAGAAAAAGATATACGTCATGCAATAAAACAGAATACAAGGGAACGCTCAAGGTGGTAACGAGGACACCCAATGGGTCATATATTCCCCAAATATATCAACACGAATTCCTCTCCTACGCCAAACTTTTCATCTCAGAATAGCACTTGCAAACTCCGTCCTCAGTTATTTGCTGGATGTATTCCAGTCTCTGCTTTTGTCTACAGTTTTTACCCTCTTCAGCTCTCTCAAGTACCACGGAAGTTATTCCCTGATGTCTTAACAGATGTCTTACTGTCCTGTCTCTTCTTGTTGCCAATGTTTTCCATGTATTCGTTTCCTGGCAAATTATGCGGACTATCTCCTCAATCCTTAACTTATCAGTCCACCTAATTTTCAACATTCACCGCATATCAAATTCCTCTGCTCTCTTCTACGGTTTTCCCACAATCCGTATTTCACTACCACATAACGCTGTGCTCCAGACGTACATTCTCAGAAATTTCGGCCTCTAATTAGGGCCTATGTTTGACATTAGTAGACTTTTCCTGGCCAGGAATGTCCTTTTTGTCAGAGCTAGTCTGCCTTTTATGTCCTCCTTGCACCGTCCATCAAGATTATTTTGCTGCCTTGGTAGCAAAATCCCTTAACTTCATCTCCTTCGTGATCACAAATTCTGATGTTAAGTTTCTTACTTTTCTCATTTCTGCTACTTCGCATTACTTGCTTCTTTCTTCGGTTTACTCTCAATCCACATCCATTCAGCTCACCTTCACTGAGGATAATAATGACAGTAGTGAATCTTATCATTGATAATCTTTCGCCGTGAATTTCAATATCACTCTTTTATTCCCGCCATTACTTCTTCGATCTGTAGATTGCCCTGTAGGGGCGAAAGTCTACATTCCTGTCTCACACACTTTTTAATCCGAACACTTAGTTCTTGGTCTTTTACTTGTTGCCGCTTGGTTCTTGTGCACACTGAACCTGTATACCATCCGTCTTTTCCTATATCTTACATCTATTTTCCTTAGAATTTACATCTTGTACCATTTTACTGTATTGAACGGTTTTTCCAGGCCGACAAATCCTATGAACGTGTCTTGATTCTTTTTTAGTTTTGCTTCAAATGCCAGCCGCAACTTCAGAACTGCCTTTCAGGATCCCTTACCTTCCCTAATGCCAAACTGATCTTCATCTAACATATTCTCAATTTTCTTTTCCTTTCCGTGTATTATTCTTGTCAGCAACTTGGAAGCACGACCTGTTAAGCTGATTGTGCGATTGTTCTCGAACTTTTCGGTTTTTACAGTTTTTGTAAACGTGAATGATGATCTTCCGAAGGTCACATGGTATATCGCCAGACTCATACAATCTACACATCAATGTGAACAGCAATTTTGCTGCTACTTCCCCTCGTGATTTTAGAAATTCTGATGGAGTGTTAGCTATCTCTTCTGCCTCATCCGATCTTAAATCATCGAAAGTTATTTTAACTTCTACTTCTGGATCCCTTATCTCTTCCACTTGGCCTCCTGTTTCTTCTTCTATCACGTCATCAATCAAGTCTTCCCCCCCATAGAGGCCTTCAGCGTACCCTTTCCACCTAATCGCTCATTCCTCAGCATTTAACACTGTAGCTCCCACTGCACACTTAACGTTACCACCCTTGCTTTTAGTTTCATTGAAGGTTGTTTTGACTTTTCTGTAAGCTGTGCGTTCATGAGTTGGTGGTTAAACGAGAACGAGGATGTCAAGGAATATACCAGAAATGATACGTCGAGTTTAAGGCATAAGAAGCACTGTTGCGTAATCCGAAACAACATAACCACGTCAACTAATAAAAGTGTAGACGCGTGCAAACAAACACCCGTTATGTATTATCAAGACAGCCTAAGGAAGAAAGAACTCACAACATTGATACCGTAAAGCCAACAAATGTAGTGTAGCAACCATCATTTACCCATTGAAGAACAAAAGTAAGCAAGTAAGTAGGTCAAGGCAATGTTAATTTACGTCATACAAGACTTCTGAATGCCTGAAAGATACTAAAAAAATTAAACATGAAACTTCTATGCTATACCGTGAATAGTAAACCCGCGCGGTTGTAGTGCACCTTAAAAGCTAAGAAACCACCCAATTCCCTTCACAAAGCCCCCATTACCCGTGTAACCGCTTGTTGTGTGTAGTGGACCCCTAATCAATTAAGCTGAAACCGAAAACCCACCAGCCTACAGCACAAGTCGAGGTTCAAATGGCTCTGAGCACTATGGGACCTAACATCTGTGGTCATCAGTCCCCTAGAACTTAGAACTAATTAAACCTAACTAACCTAAAGACATCACACAAGTCGAGGAATCTGCAGCCTACACGGTTGCACAATAGCCGAGTCCTTGATTCAGACGCTCCACTTGGCATTGTACTAAAGGCCCGTAGTCGGTCCTGTCGACCACGTTACATCTACATCTACATCTACATCCATACTCCGCAAGCCACCTGACGGTGTGTGGCGGAGGGTACCTCGAATACCTCTATCTGTTCTCCCTTCTATTCTAGTCTCGTATTGTTCGTGGAAAGAAAGATTGTCGGTATCCCTCTGTGTGGGCTCTAATCTCTCTGATTTTATCCTCATGGTCTCTTCGCGAGATATACGTACGAGGGAGCAATATACTGCTTGACTCCTCGGTGAAGGTACGTTCTCGGAACTTAAACAAAAGCCCGTACAGAGCTACTGAGCGTCGCTCTTGCAGAGTCTTCCACTGGAGTTTATCTGTCATCTCCGTAACGCTATCGCGATTACTGAATGATCCTGTAACGAAGCGAGCTGCTCTCCGTTGGATCTTCTCTGTCTCTTCTGTCAACCCTATCTGGTACGGATCCCACACCGGTGAGCAGTATTCAAGCAGTGGACGAACAAGTGTACTGTAACCTACTTCCTTTGTTTTCGGACAGCATTTCCTTAGGATTCTTTCAATGAATCTCAGTCTGGCATCTGCTTTGCCGACGATAAATTTTACATGGTTATTCCATTTTAAATCACTCCTAATGCCTACTCCCAGATAATTTATGGAATTAACTGCCTCCAGTTGCTGACCTACTATATTTTAGCTAAATGATAAAGGATCTTTCTTTCTATGGATTCGCAGCACATTGCACTTGTCTACATTGAGATTAAATTGCCATTCCCTGCGCCATGCGTCAATTCGTTGCAGATCCTCCTGCATTTCAGTACAATTTTCCACTGTTACAACCTCTCGATATACTACAGCATCATCCGCAAGAAGCTTCAGTGAACTTCCGATGTTATCCACAAGGTCATTTATACATATTATGAATAGCAACGGTCCTACGACACTCCCCTGCGGCACACCTGAAATCACTCTTACTACGGAAGTCTTCTCTCCATTGAGAATGACATGCTGCGTTCTGTTATCTAGGAACTCTTCAATCCAATCACACAATTGGTCTGATAGTCTTGATCTGAGAATTCCTGTAGTCCTTTATATGCTCTTACTTTGTTCATTAAACGACTGTGGGGAACTGTATCAAACGCCTTGCGGAAGTCAAGGGACACGGCATCTACCTGGGAACCCGTGTCAGTGGCCCTCTGTCTCGTGGACGAATAGCGCGAGCTGGGTTTCACACGATCGTCTTTTTCGAAACCCATGCTGATTCCTACAGAGTAGATTTCTAGTCTCCAGAAAATTGATTACAGATGGTAAGCTCCGCCTTAATCTCACAAGCAGTCCTTACCTCTTCAGCTAGCTGCCCGAAACCAGAGAGAATCTCTTCCCGTCCACAGCGATACACATCATTAGTCACCTGCTGTGACATCATCTTGTTCTCTTCGTGACATCCTGAAGCACCCGTTCCACATCTGGAATGCCTCCTCCCGGTATGCACACAAATCACACACCAGATTTCTTCCCCTACTTGGCAGCCATTCATTACACGTCTAACCTAACATTGGAGCTCCCAGCTGCCAGTAATCCCACTTTCCGTGGATGCCCAGATTTTGCAAGCCGAGAGACCTGAAACTCAGATATGCATTGCATGTACCAAATATAAACTTATGAGATCATGGTCACTGTGCTATTTTGACTGTCACTCCCAGCCAGAATCCCTTCAAATAGTGCTACATATTCCTAGATGTGCCTTGCGATGATATCTTGACACTTGGATAAACCGTAAATAAAATTTACATAATCAATAGTATTTCATGCAGATCACACAGCTGTTGTTATCTGTAGCTATTTTATTTGACCTCTGCATTATGTTTAGCTCTATATATGTTAACTGATGTATTCTTGAGCTATATCTATAGCGACCTGATGAACGTAAGGTAGATGATCACGTGTGTTCTTTGTATCGCATAGGTACCTGAAGCCCTGACATTATTATCTTGAAGTCGGTAGTACTATCACGAGAAGAGCATCATAATAAAATACAGAAGATACAACTGCAACGATACTGCCTTTCATTGGAATAAACAGATGACTATTAAACTGTGAACAATATCCTCAATAATTTATTTAAATAGAAAGGTTAACTAGTGTTAATTGACGTAATATCTGTTCCCTGAAACTGACAGATAACTACAGGCGCAAGAGAAAAACCAGAGAGATAGCAGGATAAATAAAAATTTTCTAGCAACTGATCTTATCTGACTGTAACCTGGCTACAGAACAAGGTAATATCAGATTGTCTGAAACACAGACATAGCAGAAAAAATTGGAAGAGTCTCATGTCAGGCGATCTCCTTTCAAGGCTAACGGCGGAGAGTGAAGGGAGAGAGAGAGAGAGAGAGAGAGAGAGAGAGAGAGAGAGAGACAGAGAGAGAGAGAGAGAGAGACAGAGACAGAGAGAGAAGGTAGTAACTCGGCTGGTCTGGTGGGCCTCAGTACGCACAGCAGACAGCTGCGACAACGCAGCCAGACATTAATTGAACGTCGCGGGCGCTGGCCGTCTTTTTCCAATTTACTTGTCACGCCAGTGTTGGGCTGCCCTCCTGCTCCTGTGTAATTATGCACGTTTGTAACTGTGTACCGGCAATTTAGATGCGCAGTCCGATCCACGTTGCACCGCGGAGGTGGCGCGTTCAGAGCACGGCCGTGGAGCAGAGGACAGAGATCTGATCTCGTAAGAGCGTTCGCCAGGCGATATTAATATCGGCGTCCGAACTCATAAATAGCCTCCCAAGGTCGTTCGTGTTCTTATACTTCCTTGCAGATATGTTAAGCCTATGAACTATTAAAGTGAGATCGCGCCAGGAGACAACGAACGAATCATAGTCCATCAGTGCGGAATTTTAAACCGACTCTACCTGGAAACTACGTTTCTGCGATTTCGAGCGAGAACGAAAACAAGAAATTTCCACTCTGTCCAGTCACATTAACGAGGCAATCTACCAAAGGCCTGAGAAATCGTTACGGCGATCATCAAGCGCCTGCACGTCGGCCTGGAACATTACAGCAGAGAGGGCTGCCAGACGACGTCAGTCAGTAGTACGCTGACTAGGACGACACCAAGACAGGAGCGGCCTCTGTATTTTAGAGAATATAAGAGCTGCTGCAGCGAGCCACGGCCGCACTAGAAGACGAGCCGTCATCCAAACGCTTTAGCCGTGACTTGTGAACTGTATTAATTGCTTGCGTGGAAATCGTATATATCGAAGGACATTGATTATTTGCATGTCGCCAATGGCTTGTGTGGTGTGCGTACTGTAAGGCCTTCGGTATACACACCATCAGATTATTTGACTTGTCGCTCTAGCGAAGTAGGCGAGTGTCAGCAATATGTCTCGTGGTCTTATCGTGGCGTGTTTGTCTTCTGCCGTTAGGTCAGACGATAGAAATGCCACTTGCACGCTTAGAGTTGCAGATTGACGGCGACCAACTTTAAACAGAACTTGATTAATTTTCACGCACATTTATTAAAATAATAACAAGCATAAAAATAACTTAACTTGCTTGTGGATGCTATTTACAATTGACAATCAGAAGTTCCTTTGGTCTTGGTACGTTAATCTTATTCTCACATATTTCTGACAATTGACAAAAGTGTCTATACATTTATGTTCATGGCTATGTACAGGAATATGATAATCTTACTAGGCACAGACTGAAACTTGAATATACACTGGTACAGACAAATGCAGACTAATCCAGACTCACTAATCGGAGGTCTGTACACTCATTATAATACCTCGCGCGTTCAGGTATCACTGCGCGAGTGTGATCCGCGAGGAGAAAAGGTTCTACGTTAGCAGCAATCTCATTAGGTGCGTTACATAGTAATACGCGGATCGGCGGAAGCAGAATTTGGTCCGTCTCTAAGACAGCGCCATCTCGTAGTGCGGAGACGGACGAGCGCTGCGCTTGCGCGTTGCGCTTAGCGGGGCGTGCTCTATTGGGAAAGTTGTGTACGCGCTGACTACGCGGAATCGTTGCCATAATCTTGAAATCACACTTTGGAGGGCCCGTGCTACGACCTGCTGTGTTCTTTGAGCCATTTTCAACACACAGTCACCATTAACACGTGCGAAAATGTTTGCACACTTACTCGCTGCACCGTACTCTGACATGCACCAACACACATCTGTGTATGTGGACTGCTGCCAGCGCCACTGTGCGGCGACCGCAGGTCAAATGCACCACATGGTCATACTCCGAGGTGATTTAAACCTACAAACCGCCCACCAGAGCGTTGTTTCACCGTGTATCAGCATTATCCCTAATTTATGAGCATGAGTGTAGCTACCCGAGAAAACAGCTTCCTAGGCACACTATATTAGACGAGTGGGTCGGACACGACAGAAACCACATTTTTCAGTGTGTCTCGTTGTGAGGTGTGCAGCTGGAAAGTCTGTGAAGTTGTGGAAGGTACCGACATGGGTGTGGTGCCGTGTCGACTCCTGCGCCATGGCATCCAGCTCTAGGTTTCTCTGTTGGGAATCCATGGCGCAAATAATACGATCAATGTTGACCATAGAGTCACGACTGGGCTTAAATCCGGGGAGTTTGGTGGCCTGGGACTACGTTAAACTGATCCTGGTGCTCTTCGAACCAGGCACATACACTGCAAGGTTAGTGACACGTTGCTTTGTCCTGTTAGTAGATACCAACATGCCGAGGAAAGACAAACTGCATTTGGGGGACGAAATGGTCCCCAAGGATAGATGCATACTTGTGTTGATTCACTGTGCCTTCCTGAAACACGATATTATCCATGGAATGACACAAAAACATTTCCCAGATCATAACGCTCGCTCCTCCCCCTGCAACCTTTGCTTTCAGACTTTTCACGCTGTACACACCTACGGCGATCTGTCTGACTGAGCATTAAACGTGATTCATCTAAAAAGATCACTTGTCAGTATTCAGTGGACGTCCATTGTATTGTCATACTAATTCCAGCCTTCGTCACTGATGAACAGCAGTCAGCGGGCTGACTGAAGCAGGTGCCTGTTGTTGAGACCATATACAGCATAACATTCACTGAAGGGTCGTTAAGAAGACCCCGTTGGTGGCCTCTTGGTTCATCTGGCGATTTAGTTGCTCAACAGTTGCCCTCAATTTCTTGTGAATATCTCCACAGCCATCGTTCACACTTGTCATCTATGTCCCATGGTGCACCACAGTTTTTATTGTTTTTTCTTTATTGTATTTCAATTCACGATCGGGGCTGGCTGGCACCAGCATATGTGCTCCTCATCAACCGAAAGACATAGATCACACGATAGCAGACATTAAAAATAACAAAGGAGACAATACGTGTACAGAGATATAAAAAGGGGGAATCTTATGAAGACAATAGACAAAAAGGGGGCGATTGCAAAACAGAGATAACAACCATAAAAAAGTAGCACACACATGAAAACCATACACTGGGACAATTAAAAGAACACAAGGCGAAGCATGACTAGAGCATAAAAGTATCGGTGTAGCACATAACAATCACTGACAGTAACACTATGTACAAGTCCAGCACACAATTAAAATCACAGCTCTCAACACACAGGAGAACAGCACCGAACACAACAATGACGTAGCACACTGATGATGATGATGAGCAAACAGAGGATCTGCCAGGTGCATGTAGATGAGGGAGAAGGGAAGAAGGGTGGGAGGGAAGGAGAGGGAGGAGACAGGTGGGGGATGCGCTGAAAAGGGCCAGGGAGGGAAGGATGTGGGAGGGAAAGAGTTGAGGATGGGGCACAGGGACTCGAGGGGGGGCGGGGGGAAGGTCCGCTCTGGGAGAAGAAGGGAAAAGGAAAAGGGTGACCCTAGAGGGGGGGGGAGGGGAACAAGGCCAGGTTACAGTTGGAAGGAAGGGTATATGTCATAGAAAAGTTCATCAACCGGGAAGGGAGATGCTGGAAACTGCCCTGATGAAGGAGATGGAGGATGTGGAGGTGGAGACAGGGAGGAATACAACAATAGAGCCAGGACAATGGGTGGGGAGTGGAGAGAAAAGAGGAAGCCAGGGGTGAGGGGATCAAGCCTGCAGACAGTGTAAAGGATGCAGAGATGTTGGGGGAAATGGAGGAGGTGGGGGAAGAGGATGAGGTCCTACAGGAGCCGTGTGGGGGAAGGAAGGCGGATGCAGAAGACAAGGCGGAGCACATGGCGTTCGAGGATTTGGAGGGCCTTGTAAAAGCGGGTGGGTACAGAGATCCAGGTAATGCTGGCATAACAGAGGATGCACCACAAGTGCCTCAGCTCCGGTTTTGAATGATGCCATTTTGTCACTTTAACAACAGCAGCATGTGTACAGTTTACAAACTAAGCCGTTTCAGAAATGCTTCCACGCTTGGTCCGAAATCCGAAGATCATATCCTTTTGTACATCAGATAAATCACTCCGTTTTTGCATTACGACGACTGCACTGTTTTCTGCGTTCGCATGACACGCTTTATGTACTCTTCACTGCTAGTGCTGCCATCTGACGTTGTTTTTGCAAGTTGACATCTAACATAGAAGCTGCTTGCATCAATGTAGCTTGCATTAATGTGGCTTGGTCAAAACATTCACAGTTACTAAGCACAAATTAAGGAATCTTGAAGTCCACACCGAATTTATTAGGACGTAAACTAATTGTGGTAGAGAGAAATGGGAGTTGGGATCGGCCAAAGCCTGCAACAAAGCTAACTCGTTACGACTTAGGCAAGCCACTACGTAAGTCTACACAGCTTCCCGCTTCCAGAAACAACTTTCTGCAGCTTCTACATCATCCAGCGCCATTTGCAATCAAGACGAAGTTGGAGTACTATCTATTATTTCCGCATTAACTTCGTTATGATAGCGGCGGTAATGGATTTTCTGAACGATCAACCGCTAACCACTTCACTTTAGTTTGTTGATTGTCCTTTATTTTTTCTCATCCTCTTAAGCATGATTTTTCTCCTTTGTGTTCATTTTCATGTCTACTACTGTTGTAGCACATACATCAAACATCGTATTATTCTTATTCTTATTATTATTATTATTATTATTATTATTATTATTTTAGGAATTTTCTTTTCAATTCATGCATACTGTGTGACTTTTCGAAATTTTATTATTACTTAAACAGTAGACTCTATGATCTTACAGTCATTACCGTGAATGCTTTACTATACATTTTATTATTACTGTTTGTCAGAAGATTACGTATATTAAAAGTGTAGGTTAAAGCTAAATGCAGGAGCCTATTTGGATTTTTTATTTTTTTTAGTAAAATGTGAATGTTGGGTCTCCTACATCTGCCCAGTATGACATACATCTGTGACTGCGACGCATGTATGTTTTGTAAACTACTGCAGATACACGTCTGGGACATGTTTTATTAGATTTACCAGACCAATAATAACAAAATAAATGGGAATCGTGCTCTACGTTAACCTCGCACAGTTTTGCGATGGCTTCCTATTAGCGAAGTTGCGAAATTTCAGGCAAAATACTTTATTAATCGTAACTCCGTGACTAAACATTTGCGGACCTATGTTTATCTGAACTTTTTGCTTTAGTTTTACTTGTAGAATAACGTATAAAAAAATCATTTCTTCTTGAATCACCCTGTATAATTAATTACAAGACTTTCAGGCTTCACCCACAACATAACAAGAAAAATACTTTAAATATTTTTGATATCAGAAAAAAATCTTTTGCAGAAAAGTTTTCATTAGATATTCACGTTAAATGCAAAGATAACACTAGTCAACAGCCATTTTGCATCTGGAATGTGATACATCAACTAGTATGAATTTTGGTGTGTAGAATCCGAATATACCTTTCAAAATGTTTTATCACGTACCATTTTTGAGATTTTAAAGGTTGTTTATTTTTCGTATTCAGTGTTTCGCTTTTTTATGTTCTGTTTTGATGTTTAATTGCTTGTTTTTGATTTGCAGAGGACAGCTAGAAGATCCACAAATCGTCAGTAAATGGTTGGTGTGGTAATCCAGTGGTGTGAAAGAGATTCTCAGAGAGTGTTTCCTGTGAAAGATATGCAGACGTTTTCTGTTTAAAACTTACACAAAGAAAAATGGTAAATAGTAAATCTCATTGCTGACCAAACCACCCCGGCAAATTTTGTTGTGTGTGGGAAATTTTTCCAAAACTCCAAAGAAAACCAATCGCTGATTTGGTTAAGAAGGCATATAAATTGTATTTTGATTGTCCTGTTGGTGGTCAAGAAAAAAATTTTGCACCTCATTTTGCCTGCATAACCTGTACTATAACCTTAACCGAGTGGTTGAAAGGGAAACGCCGAGCCATGCCATTCGCTGTTCCGAGGGTGTGGTGTGAGCCTAATGACCATTATTCAGACTGTTACTTCTGACATTCAAGCAAAGCTAGAAATAAAATAAAGTATCCAAATGTATCTTCAGTGCATTTGCCTGTGCCCCATGATGAGGGGTTCCCTGTTCCTATCTGTAACTTGAAAGCCACGGAATCAGTCACCATGTGAAGTGAATCAGAAAGTATTGAACATATAGACGAGTACCGCCCTCAATATCATGACACTTCGCCTCAGCTCTTTAATGAAAAGGACTTGCACGATTTGGTTCGCGATATAAAACTTTCGGAACAGCAAGATGAATTCTTGGGGTCGAGACTACAACATCGGAACCTTCTAGCTCCAAAGACAAAAATTTCCTGTTTCAGATCAAGAGGTGTTTCCTTCGCTCAGTATTTCGATATGCAGAATTCAGTGTGTGTATGTAGAGATGTCAATGGTCTGATGAAGCAGCTAGGTGTACAACACAATCCACAGGAGTGGCGACTATTTATTGACTCCAGTAAAACTAGCTTGAAATCAGTACTACCGCATAATGGCAGTGCATTTTCATCGGTAACTTTGGCTTACGCAGTAGATATGAAAGAAACTATTGAAACCATGGCTTTGTAGCTACAGGCAATCAAATATAAGGATCATGAATGGCAGCTTTCTGTGGTTTAAAAGTTATTGCACTCCTTACACGTTTACAGGCTGGATTCATGAACTACTGCTGTTTTTTGTGCCTTTGCGACAGCCATGACACCAAGAACCACTACACACTCAAGGAATGGCCTATAACGAAGTCATATGTTACTGGAAACGTAAATGTGGACAATAGACCATTGGTTGAGCCCGATGAAATCATTTTGCCTCCCCTACATATCAAGTTGGGTCTGATAAAGAACTCTGTAAAAGCTCTGGATGAAGAAAGTGAGGCCTTCAATCACTTAAAAGAAAAGTTTCCCAAATTAAGTGAAGCAAAGCTGACAGAAGGTATATTTGTTGGACCACAAACAAGAAAATTGTTGAAAGATCCAACTTTTGATACCAAACTCACAGATATCCAATTAGCTACTTGGTCATCTTTCAAAGCAATTGTGAAGGGCGTTTTGAGTAACAGAAAAGATAAAAACAATGTTACCATTGTGAATAATCCGTTGGATAACTGTAAGAGCATGGGGTGTAGAATGCAATGAGCATGGTGAACGCTTTCACCAAGACATTCTTACCATGGAACACAGTTACCATGGCCGTTGGAACCCTTCGATGATGGGTTACTACTGCTGGGGTCTTGTTAAGGAGAGTGATGAAACGGCAAGCAAAAGAAGAGCTCCGTCGTCACATTTTTCAAAAACCAAAGACGATCGAGATGAAAATATCTTCTGAACTAATTTGGACCTTTTATCGGCATCATGCCCATACATACATACAAAATAGTATTTTGATTATAGTATAGGTTTGAATATGTATATTTGTTTTACTTAATTGTGTCAGTTTTCGCCATTACCAGTTTTTATTCTGTTGTGTATCTAGGAAATGTGACATCATAGAGAAAAACCGATTTTACTAGTGCATTCAGCACTCCAAAATTAGGTGGATTTTACAAAGCAGATGCAGAAAAAAGTTTAACTTTGTTAACTAGTATAATAAATAATAATATGGGTCTCAGGCTTGTTTATGAGAGTAAATCTATGACTCATAAAAATCTTGTTTTCACAGCCATAAATACTATTCAAATCCTAATTAACAGTATTAGATCAGTGGTTAACACAGAATTTAGGTAACATTCAGAATAGCAGTGTGGCTTTGTAGATGATTATATCTTGTCTCTGTGCAACTATATATATATATATATATATATATATATATATATATTGGGCATTAAATACTACAGTTTTAAATAAACCACTCGTATTTTTGAGCTAGCCTTGTGTGCTGACAACGTAGCTGAATTGTTACAACCCAACCTAGTACCTTCACTCAGAATTGTTTGCCTACGTAGCAACATTTATGATTTTTAGCGTATATTTAAGCTGCTAGTCCGAGTGTGCGAAATATACGCGATGTCACAACTTTAAATATTTTCATCCACGATTCCGAATGTAACAAACTGGCTGTTGTTGTTGTTGTTGGTGTTGTTGTGATCTTCAGTCCAGAGACTGGTTTGCTGCAGTTGTCCATGCTACATTATCCTGTGCAATATTCTTCATCTCTGAGTAACTACTGCAGCCTACATCCTTCTGAATGTGCTTAGTGTATTCAACTCTTGGTCTGCCTCTACGATTTTTACCCTCCACGCTTGCTTCCATTACTAAATTGGTGATCGCTTGATGCGTCTACCAACCGATCCCTTCTTCTAGTAAAGTTGTGCCACAAATTCCTCTTCTCCCCAGTTCTGTTCAGTACCTCCTCATTTAGTTACGTGACCTACCCACCTAATCTTCAGCATTCTTCTGTAGCATCACATTTCGAAAATTTCTATTCTCTTCTTGTCTAAACTGTTTATTGTCCATTTTTCACTTCCATACATGCGTACACTCCATACTAATACTTTCAGAAAAGGCTTTCTAACACTTAAATCTATTCTCGATGTTAACCAATTTCTCATCTTCAGAAACGCTTTCCTTGACATAGCCAGTCTACATTTTATATCCTCTCTACTTCGACCATCATCAGTTATTTTGCTCCCCAAATAGCGCAACACATCTACTACTTTAAGTATCTCATTTCCTAGTCTAATTCCCTTAGCATCACCTGATTTAATTCGACTACATTCCATTACCCTAGTTTTTCTTTTGTTGAGGTTCGTTTATATCTTTTTTTCAACACACTGTCCATTCTGTTCAACTGCTGTTCCAAGTCCTTTGCCGTCTCTGACAGAATTACAATGCTGACAGTGTCGTCGGTCGTCGGCAAGTTTTATTTCCTCTCCATGGTCTTTAACTCCTATTCCAAATTTTTCCTTTGTTTTCTTTACTGCTTGCTCAATATACAGATTGAATAACATAGGGGATAAGCTACAACCTTGTCTCACACCCTTCCCAACTATTATTTCCCTTTCACGCCCCTCGACTCTTATAACTGTCATCTGTTTTCTGTGCAAACTGTAAATAGCCTTTCGCTCCCTGTATTTTGCCCCTGCCACCTGTAGAATTTGAAAGAGAGTATTCCAGTAAACATTGTCAAAAGATTTCTCTGAGTCTACAAATGCTAGAAACGTAGGTTTGCCTTTCCTTAAACTATCTTCTAAGATAAGTCGTAGGGTCAGTATTGCATTACGTGTTCCAGCATTTCTGTGGAATCAAAACTGATCTTCCCCGAGGTCGGCTTCTACCAGATTTTACATTCATCTGTAAGGAATTCGTGTTAGTATTTTGTAGCCTTGATATATTATACTGATAGTTCGGTAATTTTAACAATTGTAAACACGTACTTTCTTTGGGATTGTAATTATTATATTCTTCTTGAAGTCTGAGGGTATTTCTCCTGTCTCATACATCTTGCTCACCAGATGAAAGAGGTTTCTCATGGCTGATGTCAGTTCACTATCTAAGTAAAATGTTAACAAGTGCTTTCCTGCTCTTTCTTGCAGAAATTCTCTCCTTGCCTTTTTCCGTAACCATAGTTGCTATAATGACATTATGTCGCTAATCCCCATATGGACTGATGTATTCACTGAATCTAAGCAATATTTACAAAAGAGTTGCTCGAACTTTTTGAAAAAAAAGTTGGAAATTTCTGGTAAGGTCTTATGGGATCAAACTGCTGAGGTCATCGGTCTCTAAGCTTACGCACTACTTCTACATCTACATTTACATCCATACACCGCAAGCCACCAGACGGTGTGTGGTGAAGGGTACCTTGAGTACTTCTATCGGTTATCCCTTCTATTCCAGTCTCGTACTGTTCGTTGAAAGAAAGACTGTCAGTATGCCTCTGTGCGGGCTATAATCTCTCTGACTTTATCTTCATGGTCTCTTCGCGCGATATAGGTAAGAGGGAGCAATATATTGCTTGACATCTCAGTGAATGTATGTTCTCGAAACTTCAACAAAAGCCCGTACCAAGCTATTGAGCGTCTCTCTTGTAGAGTCTTCCACTGGAGTTTATCTATCGTCTCCGTAACGCTTTCGCGATTACTAAATGATTCTGTAACGAAGCGCGCTGCTCTCCGTTGAATCTTCTCTATCTCTTCTATCAGCCCTATCTAGTACGGATCCCACACCGGTGAGCAGTATTCAAGCAGTGGACGAATAAGTGTATTGTAACCTACTTCCTTTGTTTTCGGACAGCATTTCCTTAGAATTCTTCCAATGAATCTCAGTCTGGCATCTGCTTTACCGACGATAAATTTTACATGGTCATTCCATTTTAAATCACTGCTAATGCCTAGTCCCAGATAATTTATGAATTAACTGCCTCTAGTTGCTGACCTGCTATATTGTAGCTAAATGATAAAAGGATCTTTCTTTCTATGTATTCGCAACACGCTACACTTGTCTACATTGAGATTCAATTGCCATTCCCTGCACCATGCGTCAATTCGTTGCAGATCCTTCTGCATTTCAGTACAATTTTCCATTGTTACAACCTCTCAATATACTACAGGATCATCCACAAAAAGCTTCAGTGAACTTCCGATGTTATCCACAAGGTCATTTATATATATTTTGAATAGCAACGGTCCTACGACACTCCCCTGCGGCACACCTGAAATCACTCTTACTTCGGAAGACTTCTCTCCATTGAGAATGACATGCTGCGTTCTGTTATCTAGGAACTCTTCAATCCAATCTTAATCTAACTTAATCTAACTTACTCTAATGACAACACACACACACACATGCCCGAGGGAGAACTCGAACCTCCTACGGGAGGAGTGATAAAAAAAATATAGCCTTAACACTAAGCTGCGGTTATAGAAGTAGCACCAGGTGTTACAATTACGTGTGTTCGATAAATAGAAAACTGTGGGCTATGAACTAAAACTTAGCCAAACAACACACACTGAAGAGCCAAAGAAACTGGCACGTCCGCCTAATATCATGAAGGGTTCCCGCGAGCTAGCAGAAGGACCTCAACACGACGTGCCATAGATTCGTCTAATATCTGAAGAAGTTTTGGAGGGAACTGACACCACTAATTCTGCAGAGCTGTCCGTAAATCCATAAGAATACGAGGGGGTGGATATATCTTTTAAACAGCACGTTGCAATGCATCCCAGATATGCTCAATAATGTTGATGTCTGGGGAGTTTGGTGGCCAGCGGAAGTGTTTAAACTCAAAAGAGTGTTCCTGGAGCCACTCTGTAGCAGTTCTGGACGTGTGGGGTGTCGCATTGTCCTGCAATTTCCCAAGTCCGTCGGAACGCACAATGGATATGAATGGATGCAGGTGATCAGACAGGATGCTCACGTACGTGTCAACAGTCAGAGTCGTATCTATATGTATCAGCTGTCCCATATCACTCCAATTGCACATGTCCCATACCATTACAGAGCCTCCACCAGATTGAACGGTCCCCTGCTGACATGCGGGGTCCACGGATTCATGAAGTTGTCTCCATAACTGTATGCGTCCATCCGCTCGATATAATTTGAATCGTCCGAACAGGCAACATGTTTGAAGTTATCAGTCAGATGTCGGTGTTGATGGCCCAAGCCAGGCTTAAGGCTTTACGTTGTGCAGTCATCAAGGGTACACGAGTGGGACTTCGGCTCCGAAAGCCCATATCGAAGATGTTTCGCTGAATGTTTCGCACGTTGACAATTGTTGATAGCCCAGCATTGAAATCTGCAGCAATTTTCGGAAGGGTTGGACTTCTGTCACGTTGAACGATTCTCTTCAGTCGTCGTTTGTCCTGTTCTTTTTCCGGCCGCAGTGATGTCGGAGATTTGATGTTTTACCGGATTCCTGATATTCACAAAACACGCGTGACATGGTCGTACGGGAAAATCTCCATTCCATCGCTGCCTCGGAGAAGCTTTGCCCCATCGCTCGTGCACCGACTATAACGCCACGTTCAAACTCACTTAACTCTTGACAACCTGATATTGTAACAGCGGTGCCCGCATCTCGTGGTCGTGCGGTAGCGTTCTCGCTTCCCACGCCCGGGTTCCCGGGTTCGATTCCCGGCGGGGTCAGGGATTTTCTCTGCCTCGTGATGGCTGGGTGTTGTGTGCTGTCCTTAGGTTAGTTAGGTTTAAGTAGTTCTAAGTTCTAGGGGACTGATGACCATAGCTGTTAAGTCCCATAGTGCTCAGAGCCATTTGAACCATTTATTTTTTTTTTTTTTTGTAACAGCGGTAACAGATCTAACCACTGCGCCAGACACTTGGTGTCTTATATAGGCGTTGCCTACCGCAGCGCCGTATTCTGGCTGTTTACGTATCTCTGTATTTGCATACGAATGCATACACCAGTTTCTTTGGGACTTCAGTGTATTACAGTGTCTAGGCTTGTAAAACCTACTGTAAAAAATAAAACAATTCGTTTATTAAACTCAAATATTTTGTAAGGCACCTCCATCCTGCGGAGGAATCAGCAACTTGCTTCCAAGGTTGGTCGTTCGCCGCGCAGGCAGCGGGAGCTCATCCGACCCAACTGATGTGAGGCGAGCATAGACAGCTCACGCCTCTCTAGTAATTCTCGAAAAATTTCAGGAAACTAGTTAGGGCTAACGTTACTCTGTTCGTCGAAAACTGTTTGTGGAACTCCGTTTTTGTGGATAAATATTTATAGGTCCTCCTGTGAGTTTGAGACAGATTCTTTTAAGGCTGCGTGCAATGTTTCCATGCTTATTCGTAACTTGCGTTACTGCGTTTTACGTGAATCGTCAATACCGGAACTAACGTTATTGGTGGTTATTTGCCTATCGGACCAGTATGTATGCTGTAGTGAAGTATACCGTTCGCAGTACAGTGATGTGGGGATTGGGTTACAGTGCATTTTTGGTATCAAACCATTTTCACCTAAATGTGGAGTGCTAACTGTGTCATCGGTTCTCACGTGAATTTTTTTGTATCTTGCTAGGCAGCAGGAGTTGTATCGTATAGTATCTCTGTCTCAGATGAGTCTTTGGTGTTGTAACTACCTGTTATGTGTGTGGGCAGTAAACAGAAATGTGAGTAGAAATGTATCACTCTGGTGACAGAAGATGCAACTGCATGAGCTATTTCGCCGGTGTTTGCAAATTACGTAAATGTTTGTTTTGACTCAATTTATTAATGAATGAATGAAACTGGACTTTTATTTTAGTAATGCTATTGTTGGTTTCAGATTTTAGGAATACCATTACTGGTATTAAACGAAAATTTTCAAATAAAAGTGCAGGGGCCATCCGTAGAAAATTTGAATACAGAGATATTTGGACATTGAACGACAGCAAGTGCATGAAAGTTTCGCACTCAAATCTGTGTTTGAGTATTTCTGAGCTGGGCTCGTTCTGAAGCCATATATGCCCTGTTAGTATTACAGGGTTGTTATCACTGTGAAATGTGGGACAACTTTTACGTCTGGGAATAAGTGTAAGGGAACCCGCTTGGTGTTGCTTTCGAATTTAGGTGGCGTTGAAGCACTACAGCTTCGTCTTTCTGTAACGGCTTGTTGCGCGTGAATTGGCCTTGCTCCAGATCTTAATGACATTACCTTTTCTATGAAGAAATTTTTATGATGAGCTCGGTAACGTACCACATAAATGTAAAATTAATGTTTTAATAAATGTCAGTCTGTACTCATATTCAGAGTTTAAGAATAAAGCTCCACGGTACTCTTTTTTTTTAATTTAATTCTAGTTTTAAGAACTATTACTCTTTCAACTTGTAGATTTAACAGTCTGAGTAAGTTGTAGCACGAGCCAGCCTTGTATCACTGCAGAATATCTGCTTCCAACAGACCAACTACATTTAAAGGAACCTGTCTTGCAGTTTTTCAGTTATGCAACACACTCCCAGTGCACAGTTAAGTTTTTCAGTTTTGCAGTTATGCAACACATTCCCAGTGCACAGTTAACTTCAAACCAAGAAATCACTCTCAAAGTGGTTACACCCCATCAACAAAAAATAAAACTTGGTACAATCGTGTTCTCCAGTTAAATACTTCTAAAATATTGTTGCATTCGATTCTACAGAAAACCACAAACGAAACCTGATGTCAGTTTGGGCACGATAAGATTCATTTCCATTGGCGCAATTATAAGCTGGTACCCTTCGCAAGACTGTGTCCATGTTTGACTCTGCAATAAATTCAGATGAAACTGCACGCTGAGGTTTGTACCAACTGTGAAGTCTAAATTCAGGCCATAAATGATGCATTGCGCCAACTTTGCATACGGACAAGTGGGCTTTAGAAAATAGTACTACTCACTGATACAATATTAACACTAAAACCAATGTCTTCGTATAACATACTGCACTGAAGCGATAAGGAAACTGGTATAGACATACGTATTCAAATACGGAGATATGTAAATAGGCAGAATACGACGCTGAGGTCGGCAACGCCTATATAAGACAACAAGTGTCTGACACAGTTGTTAGATCGGTTACCGATGCTACAATGGCAGATTATCAAGATTTAACTGAGTTTCAACGTGGTGTTATAGTCGACGCACGAGCGATGGTACACAGCAACCCCGAGGTAGCGATGAAGTGGGGATTTTCCCATACGATCATTACACGAGTGTTCCGTGAATATCAGGAATCCGGTAAAACATCAAATCTCCGATATCGCTGCAGCCGGAAAAATATCGACGACTGAAGAGAAACTTTCAACGCTACAGAAGTGCAACCCTTCCACTAACTGGTGCAGATTTCAATGCTGGGCCATCAACAAGTGTCAGAGTGCGAACCATTCAACGAAACATCATCGATATGGACTTTCGGAGTCGAGGGCTCACTCATGTACCCTTGATGACTGCACGACACAAAGGCTTGCGCCTCGTCTGGGTCCGTCAACACTGACAATGGACTATTGATGACTGAAAACATATTGCCTGGTCAGACGAGTCTCGTTTCAAATTGTATCGACCGGATGGACGTGTACGAATATAGGGATAACCTCGTGAATCCATGGATGCTGCATGTCAGCAGGGGACTGTTCAAGCTGATGGAGGCTCTGTTATGTTGTGAGGTCGGTCCAGTTGGAGTGATAGGGGACCCCAGATACGTCTAGATACGACTCTGATATGTGACACGTACGCAAGCGTCCTGTCTGATCACCTGCATCCATTCATGTCCATTGTGCATTCCGACGGACTTGGGCAATTCCAGGACAATGCGACACCCCACACGTCCAGAATTGCTACAGAGTGGCTCCAGGAACACTCTTATGAGTTTAAACACTTCCGCTGGCCACCAAACTCCCCAGACATGAACATTATTGAGCATATCTCGGATGCATTGCAACGTGCTGTTTAACAGAGATATCCACCCCCTCGTACTCTTATGGATTTATGGACAGCCCTAGTTCGCCCCTATAGCTGAATGGTCAGCATGACGGACTGCCGCCCTAACAGGCCTGGGTTCGATTCCCGGCTGGGCGGGGAAAAAATGGTTCAAATGGCTCTGAGCACTATGGGACTTAAGATTGGAGGTCATCAGTCCCCTAGAACTTAGAACTACTTAAAACTAACTAACCTAAGGACATCACACACATCCATGCCCAAGGCAGGATTCGAACCTGCGAGCGTAGGCCGGGAAATTTTCTCCGCTCAGGGACTGGGTGTTGAGTTCATTTCATCCCCATCCGGCGCGCAGGTCGCCCAATGTGGCCTCGAATGTAATAAGATCTGCTCCAAGGTGGCCGTACCTGCCCCCGAGCGGTCTAAGGCGCTGCAGTCATGGACTGTGCGGCTGGTCCTGGCGGAGGTTCGAGTCCTCCCTCGGGCATGACTGTGTAGTGTTTGTCCTTAGGATAATTTAGGATAATCAATGCCAAGCCGAAAAATTGCTTGAATAATGGCCAGAGAAAGACCAACGCGTTACTGACTTGTTCAGTTTGTGAAGTTCTTTCTTTTGAATAAATCATCCAATTTTTTCTAAAATTATAATAATTTCTTTGTCCGTATATGCACATCAAACCTAACAATTTTCGTCCCATTTGAATAACTCCTTCATGCTGTTTTTTCTTTTCCGTGGAGTGTACATGAAGAGGCAAATGTTATTTTCCGAGTAACAACATCGAAATAGCGGGGTGGTAGTACTCAAACGCTCTCCACTGCGCTTCATTCGTTCTGACTATAATCCAATACCACGGCCCGGCCCGACCGTGCGAAGGCTTCGTGTTTACGACCCTGCAGACGGCCGACCGACCTGACAGCGAATGTTCGTCGACCCCTCTACCCACGGGTCGCGTCGCCAAAGGATATTTCCTCAGGCTGTTGTGCGAAGCGAGAAAACTTATTGCCCACTTCGTTACGGCTGGAGACCGTTATGACAGTTGTAAACGGCGGGAACTGCATCGCTATGGGCGAATCGTCCGATGACCAGCTGCCTGTCCAGTAACTGCTCGTCGAGCAGGGTGCTTCTGGTGCAGCGGCTTGTAGCTTTATGACCACTGCAATGTTCAACAAGCGTCGCTCCCAGACACGAATCGCATCTGCTATTTCTCCCCACAGAACGTCGGACTTGTGGAAGACGGAGTTCCCGTGTAACGCTGCTCTAGATTTACACGTACCACGACGTGATGTTCAGATGTCTACTGAGATGACAAAAGTCATGGGATACCTTCTAATGTGGGGTCGGACCTCCTTTTGCGCGGCATGGAGGCAGCAAGTGGTTGGAAGTCCTGTACAGAAATATTGAGCCATGCTGTCTCTATAGCCGTTCAGAATCGTGAAAGTGTTACCGGTGCAGGATTTTGTGCACGAACTGACCTCTCGATAATGTTCCATAAATGTCCGATGGGACTCACGCCGAGCGATCTGGATGGCCAAGCCATTCGTTCCCGAATGATCTTCAAACCAAACGCTAATTTTGTGGCCTGGTGACTTGGCACATTATCATCCATAAAAATCCCATAGCTGTTTCGGAACATGACGTCCATGAATGGCTACAAATGGGCTCCAAATAGTCGAACATCCAGAGGACGCAATTCTTTCCATGTAAACACAGACCACATCATTATGGAGCAACGTCAGCTTGCACAGTGCCTTGCAACAACTTAAGTACATGGCTTTGTGGGGTCTGCGCCCCTCCATTGTCCGTGGTGAGAGGTAATGCCTGAAATGCGGTATCCTCAGCACACGCTTCACAATGTAGATCGCGGAATATTTAATTCCCTAACGATTTGCGAAATGGAATGTTCCAAGCGTGTTGTTTCGACTACCATTTTAATTCCAGTGGTGCGGCCATACATCGGAAACCATCTCACATAAATCACCTGAGTGCAAGCTATACCTCCACCAACGCACTGCTCTTTTACACCTTGTGTATGCGATACTACCGCCGTCTGTATATGTGCGTGTCTCTGTCTCATGCCTTTTGTCACCTCAGTGTATAACAGTTCGTATTTCAACGATCAGATTACAAAAATGATTTACCCTTGTGGTATTCAACTTACAAAGTATTAAAAAATGGATAGATAAGACAGTGAGACAAATTTTATAATCGTTATTACATTATCAGTCTCTGCGTGGATGAGAGAGGGTCAATATGGAATTTCTACTGCACTTTTCCTTGACCTTGTACCTTTTCTTAAGAGTGGCCTAGTATTTCTGTATACATTTCCTATGTTGTCCCTTCCTCTATTTAATACACTTCTCGACAGTTTTTAGTTTTAGTTTTTCCTAAAAAACAAAGGTGTTCTTGTTGTCCCCACTTCTTGCAGTTTTTCTCCTACCGCAGCCCACCTCACCCCTTTCTGGTTTAATTGTTAGGAAGTCGCATAACATCCGACTGCTCAACCTTTTCGGATTCATACGGGTAACACGGCCTCCAGCGTTTGGTGTCTGTGATCTTTCCTACATGTGTATAGAGTTAGTGTTTTTGTCGCCTAGTGAATTAACAAGTTTCCTGAAGATCTTTTACTCGTATCTAATTCCTCTATCGGACCTTTTCTATTCATAGCAAGGCATTCGGCGGTACATGAAACCTCCGGTCGTATTGCTGAGCGGGAATGTCATGTCTTAATATAAAATAATTCTTTCTTATAGACACCTTTGGTTAGTTGATGGGCTGTCTGTGATGCAAGGGCTTCGTTATCACAAATTTTTGGCTCTATCCACTCTCCTTGATGTTTAAACTTCTCTGTCCGTTTGAATTACCCTTCGCCTAACTATAGTACTCTAAGTGGTGACTTGATGTTTGCAGAAAATTCAGTTTTATCAAAAGAGGTCTTAAGTCCTCCTTTTGCTGACTGGGGTATTGAGTTCATTGACTTGTTGTGCAAATGTGTCCAGCGAATAAGATAAAAAATATGAGGTCAACTGCAAATTCATGTTTCTATAGCTAACCCTGAGTCAATTTCCAATACCTTTTCACTACTTACGAATCACTGTCTAGAGTATGCATTTGGCAAATAGAGTGGGAGTCCATTTTCTCACCTGACTACAGACCTGATTTCAAGGCATCTAAAAGCTCTCCCGAAAAATCACTGGATCCTATAAGATAATATAGTTTACTAATATTTGCTCACCGGGGAACTAATGAAAGACTATGCGGTGAACTGGAACAATCGAGCTATACTTGTCCTGGACGTAGGCATCTCAATCTACTGCTCGGAGGACGCATTTGAGGTACACTATGTGATCGAAAGTATCCGGACACCCCTAAAAACATAAGTTTTTTCATATTAGGTGCATTGTGCTGCCACCTACTGCCAGGTACTCCATATCAGCGACATCAGTAGTTATTAGTCATCGTGAGAGAGCAGAATGGCGCGCTCCGTGGAACTCACGGACTTCGAACGTGGTCACTTGTGTCATACGTCTGTATGCGAGATTTCCACACTCCCAAACGTCCCTAGGTCCATTGTTTCCGACGTGTTAGTGAAGTGGAAACGAGAAGGGACACGTACAGCACAAAATCGTACAGGCCGACTTCGTCTGTTGACTGACAGAGACACCCGACAGTTGTGTGAAATCTGCTAAGGTCATCAGTCCATAAGCTTACACACTACTTAACCTAAATTATCCTAAGGACAAACACACACACCCATGCCCGAGGGAGGACTCGAACCTACGCCGGGACCAGCCGCACAGTCCATGACTGCAGCGCCTCAGACCGCTCGGCTAATCCCGCGCGGCACACCCGACAGTTGAAGAGGGTCGTAATGTGTAATAGGCAGACATCTATCCAGACCATCGCACAGGAATTCCAAAATGCATCAGGATCCACTGCAAGTACTATGACAGTAGGGTGGGAGGCGAGAAAACTTGGAATTCATGGTCGATCGGCTGCTTATAAGCCACGCATCACGCCGATAAATGCCAAACGACGCCTCGCTTGTTGTAAGGAGCGTAAACATAGTACGACTGAACATTGGAAAAACGTTGTGTGGAGTGGCGAATCACGATACACAATGTGGCGCCCTATGGCAGGGTGTGGGTAAGGCGAATGCTCAGTGAACGTCATCTGCCAGTGTGTATAGCGCAGGCCTACATTGATGTTTTAAGCACCTTCTTGCTGCCCCTCCGTTGAAAAGCAATTCGGGGATCGCGATTGCATCTTTCAACACCATCGAGCACCAGTTCATAATGCACGGCCTGTGGCGGAGTGGTTACACGACATCCCTGTAATGGACTGGCCTGCACAGAGTTCCGAGTTTAACCCTAAAGAACACCTTTGAGATGTTTCGGAACGCCAACTTCGTACCAGGCATCACCGACCGACATCGGTACCTCTCCTCAGTGCAGCACTCCGTGAAGAATGGGCAGCAACTCCCCATTAAACGTTCCAGCACCTGATTGAACATATGCCAACGATAGTGGCAGCTGTCATCAAGGTTAAGGGTGCCACGAACTTGTAAGTCATTTTCAGCCAGGTGTCCGGATACTTTTGATCACATAGTGTACATCTACATCTACATCTACATAGAAACTTCTGAAGCCACCGTGCGGTGCGTGGCGGAGGGTTCCCTGTACCACTACTTGTCACTTCCTTTCCTGTTCCACTCGCAAACAGAGCCAGGGAAAACCGACAGTCTACAAGTCTCCCTATGAGCCCTAGTTTTCGTATCTGATCTTCGTGGTTCTTAGCGCAGTGTATGTTGGCGGCAGTAGAATCCTTCGGTAGTCATCTTCAAATGCCGGTTCTCTAAATTTTCTCAATAGTGTAATTCGAAAAGAGCGTCGCCTTCCCCCAGTGGTTCCCCTTTGAGTTCCCGAAGCTCTCCGTGACACTTAGGAGTTATCGAATCCACCGGTAACAAATCTAGCAGCGCGGCTCTGAATTGTTTCGATATCTTCCTACAATCCGACCTGGTACGGATCCCAAACACTCGAGCAGTATCAGGACTAGGTCGCACCAGCGTCCTATATGCGATCTCCTTTATAAGTGAACCACTCTTTCCTAAAAGTCTCCCAAAAAACCGAAGTCTACCATTCGCCTTCCCTACCGCAGTTCTCACATGCTAGTTCCACCCCATAATGCGTTGCAACGTTACACCCAGATATTTAAACGACTTGACTGTGTCAAACAGGGCACTAGTAATACAGTATCCTAACATTACAGGTTTGATCTTCCTACCCATCTGCATGAACTTACATTTTTACACATTTAGGGGTAGCTGCCATGCGCCACACCAACTGTAATTTTTTTCTAAGCCGTCTTGTATCTTCCTACAGTCACACAACCCCGACACCTTATACACCATGACATCATCAGCAAACAACTACAGACTGCCCCTCCTATACGCCAAATCATTTGTGGATACTGAGAACTACTCAGGTCCTAAGCCGGCCAGAGTGACCGAGCGGTTCTAGGCGCTACAGTCTGGAGCCACGCGACCGTTACGGTCACAGGTTCGAATCCTGCCTCGGGCATGGATGTGTGTGATGTCCTTAGGTTAGTTAGGTTTAAGTATTTCTAAGTTCTAGGGGACTGATGACCTCAGAAGTTAAGTCCTATAGTGTTCAGAGCCATTTGAACCATTTGAGCAGGTCCTATCACACTTCCTTAGGGCACTCCTGATGTTACACTTGTCTCTGATGATCACTCGACGTCGAGGGCAACATACTGGGTTCTATTATTTAAGAAGTCTTCGAATCACTCACATATCTGTAAACGTATTCCATGTGCTAGTACCTTCTTTAACAGCCTACAATGTGGCACCGTGTCAAATACTTTCCGGAAATCTAGAAATATGGAATCTGGCTGTTGCCCTTCATCCATAGTTCTCAGTATATCATATAAGAAAAGATCAAACTGAGTTTCGCACGAGCGATGCTTTCTAAAAACATGCTGATTGGTGGACATAAGCTTCTCAGTCTCAAGAGAGTTTATTATATTCGAACTGAGAATATGTTCAAGACGTCTGTAGCATACAGAAGTTAGGGACAGTGGTCTGTAATTTTGCGGGTCCGTTCTTTTACCCATCTTATATACTGGTGTCACCTGCGCTTTCTTCCAGTCGCTTGGGACTTTGTGCTGGGTGAGAGATTCACGACAAATGCAAGGAAGGTAAGCGGCCAGTGTCGTAGAGTACTCTTTGTAAAACCGAACTGGGATTCCATCCAGACTCTTTCAGTTGTTTCTCTACGCCAGGGATGCTTATTACAGTGTCGTCCATATGGGAGTCTGTCCAGTGGTCAAATGACGGTATGTTTGTACGATTCTCCTGCGTGAACGGTTTCTTCAACGTGAAATTTAAAACGTCGGGTTTCGTTTTGCTGTCTTCGACTGCCACACTACACTGGTCAACGAGGGACTGAGTGGAAGCCTTAGACCCGCTTACTGACTTTACGTAAGACCAGAATTTTCTCGTGTTTTCTCGTGTTCTCTGCCAGATCTTTTGGTAAGGCGTGACGATGGTAGTTGTTGTATGCTTCGCGCTTCAATCTTTTCACAGACGCACGAATATCTACTAACCACTGCTCGTCGCCATTTGCGCGTTCCGTTTTAAAGCGAGAGGGCAACATTCTCTGCTTCCTCGACATCGGCCAAATTTCATTATTAAACCATGGTGGGCCTTTCCCATCCTTTATCCGCTTACTGGGCACATAACTCTCCAGACCACGATTTACAAGCTGCTTAACATTTGCCCTTCATTTCTTTACATCCATCTGACTGGAAAAATGGATCTGAGCTCTATGGGACTTAACTTCTACGTTCATCAGACCCCTAGAATTTAGAACTACGTAAACCTAACTGACTTAAGGACATCACACACATCTATGCCCTAGGCAAGGTTCGAACCTGCGACCTAGCGGTCGCGCGGTTCCAGACTGCAGCGCCTATAACCGCTCGGCCACCCCGGCCGGCTAAGTGATTCCAACTCGCTGTTTAACTGAGATGTTAATAAATGCATTTCTGCTCTTTTAGCAGAAACACTCTCCCAGCCTTCTTGACTGGTTTATTAACTTAAGTAATCATAGATACTATAATGACATCATGATTCCCGTTTCTATACTGACATTGTCGATATGTCGATAAGGTCCGCCCTATATGTAGTTACAAGGTGAAAGATATTTCACTTCGTGTGGGCTGCCGAGCTAGCTGCTCTAGACAGTTTTCAGAAAACGTAATCAAAAGTATTTCGCATTACTGTCTGTCTGTAACCCTCGCAATGAATCCATAGACCTCCCAGTCTGTTCTCGGGAGGTTAAAGTCGCCTGCCACTAGTAATCCGTGATCTGGGTATTCACGATCTATTGACTGTAGACTTCCTCTGATTGACTCCAGAACTGTCATAGCAAACTCGGGTGGCTGATAAAAACATCCAACAATTAACTTGGTTTCACCTACACCTGTCATAAACGAGCAGATGCCTTCGCTGTTACACCCCACTTCGACCTCAGTAGAGACAATATTTTTGTCACCTGCAATGAACCCTCCCCCTCCTAGGACCTCTAATCTGTCTTTCCGATATACGTTCCACGACTCGCTAAATATCTCGGAGCTTTCCACTTCGGGTTCCAGCGAGCCAGACACCCAGTATTTAGATTACTGTTTTTCGTTATTTGTGTTTGTTTCCGCTACTATCGCTCTAAAATTTAGATGCTGCAGTGGTGAAAGATGTATCGTCCATAGCTTCCTGGGTAATGGACAATGCGACACCGCACACGTCCAGAATTGCTACAAAGTGGCTCCAGGAACACTCTTCTGAGTTTAAACACTTCCACTGGCCAGCAAACTCCCCAGACATGAACATTATTGAGCATATCCGGGATACGTTGGAACGTGCTGTCCAGAAGAGATCTCCAACCCCACGTACTCTTACGGATTTATGGACAACCCTGCAGGTTTCATGGTGTCATTTCCCCTCAGCAGTACATCAGGCATAAGTGAGTCCATGCTACGTCGTGATGCGGCACTTCTGCGTGGTCGCGGGGGCTTTACACAAAATTAAGCATGTGTACCAGTTTCTTTGGCTCTTCAGAGTAGGAGCGCAGGTGTGTTCGCTGCGAGCAAGAGTAGTTGTACTTGTTAACTGCACAGTGTGAGCGCCCGAATCTCTACTAACCTCCGTCCGCCGTCATTTGTGCGTTCCCTTTTGAAGCGAGAGGGCAACGGTCTGTGCTTCCTCAGCTTCAGCCGAATTTCATTGTTAAACCATGGTGCTTCTTTCCCATCCTTTACCCGCTTACTAGGCACGTAACTCTCCAGACCACGATTTACAATCTGCTTAACCTTTACTCACAATTTCTTTACATCTTTCCCGGCCGGTGTGGCCGAGTGGTTCTAGGCGCTCCAGTCTGGAACCGCGTGACCGCTACGGTTGCAGGTTCGAATCCTACCTCAGGCTTGGATGTGTGTGATGTCCTAAGATTAATTAGGTTTCAGGAGTTTTAAATTGTAGGGGACCGATGACCTCAGATGTTAAGTCCCAGAGTATTCAGAGCCATTTGAACTATTTCTTTACATCTTTGTTTAATTTGTCCTGTGGGCGTGACTCAGTAGTTGACACAGTTCTGCTGAAAATTCGTCTTGTTACTTGTTCTGTGTGAATAATCAATAGGTTGTGTTATTGCCTAAGAATTTATTAAGATATATGCGTGTGTTGTTTGGAAGAGAGTTGTGTGTTCCTTGTTGTTGTAGCTATCTCGTGATGCTAGTAGTAGTAATAGTAGAGCAATGCGTAGTTGTGTGATATGGTCCAAGTTAAGTCTAAAAGCTCTTTTACCATGTTGTGTTTTACGTTGACGTTGTCTCATGTATCATGACTGGTTACGACCGAGAAACTGGCATTGTAAACCTTAACGTTATTGCCTGGTTCTTTTATGTATGGGTGAAGGTAGGATTTAATGCTATTATTTAATGGAAGACAATTTTGTATTGATTGTGTGGAGCGCTATTTAAAAATCTTTACTAGCTACAGGAATGTTTTGATTTGTTGAAAGTGTACCTATATTATTTTGTCACAGGTATTTTGATGTTTAATAAAATAATTGTTAAATTGAACTCCATGTCTGCCAACCCCCAGCCCAATTCCAACTTCACCTAAATTCTACACTAAAATGTCATCCTCAGTTCCGGCATGCCGCCTACCACAAGTTTAAACTGGAGTGATACGTAAGTACAAGTTCACCACCGTTTGAGATTGTACAAATTTGGCACTTATTCAACTGCATGACTGAACAGCTTCAAACAGGTTTGTGTAGCCAGTGCGTCGGCTCTTCAGGGAGAATGATATGCATGATCCAGAGATTTAATACCACAACGGATCGCTTCTATGCCTGTTATATGTTAAATGATTTTGAGTACACGTGCTATCGTAATGTTTTAACTTGTGTAGGGTGACAAAGTATGAAATGACATATGTGGTAACAGTATCAGCCGTATGTGGTTTGTTATTTAATGTAATAGTTCAATGAAATACAGGTGACCTTCCAGAACCGACAACGCTCTAAAGAAAACTTGGTTGACGGGGGCCGCTGTAAAATGCGATATCTATATAGTTCCTAAACACATCGCGTAGGGGATGTACAGTTTTGACATTAAAAATAAAATATTTGGCGCACATGGACCCGCCTTGTTCAGTTTGTATGCCAAACAACACAAGGGGTGACCGGTGCAAACATTTACATGCTGTTGTATGGGATCTGCATATGACCTGGCCATCAAAGTATGCAGTAGCATAGAAAACATCTCCTGATGTTTGAAAACGCTGACTCAGGGAACAGATGTCAAAATTCAGCTATTCCATTGGATGTACAACAGTGTAGTAGTTAGCGAAGTAGTTGAGTGGAGTGTTTTCAGACTTAAAATGACCTTCTCTGTGCCAGTGGAGTGCATCATGGGCAAAATCTGCAGTATTAGAGCAGTAGATCGTGAACGCCTCTATGTGTCCTGCTGCAGATTTTTCAGAGCCACCAGACAGCGGTACAGATCTCGTAGCCATTCTCGCATCGATTAGATCACTGCTAGAGCGAGACCCTGAAACGCTAATGCAAGTGAAGCCCGTCAGATGACGTGCACAACACGTCTGGCTGTGGGTTATAAATACACAGCCTGACAACAACAACAAAAAAGAAGCACTTAGAACACATGACCGGATGTTATTGTAACTTCGCACACGCTCACACCGTAGTTGCGTATGTAAATGATTAGAGTCACAATTCTCTATGGCAAGTAGACCACCACCAAACTGCAATAGCATTGTTCGTTTTTAATGTTGTTTCGAGGACTGTACGGATATAATTGGCGTGAACAGTGTCATATGTTGGGTGATCACTGAAGGGCACACAACTGCCACATAACCGTGAGAGATAGATTATCAACAGCTAACAGAATGAGGTAGCATTTCGGGCCTCTATTTGCCATATGGAGGAATCGTGCAATATCTAACTTTTTGGGCAGTCGTATGTGACAGTGGCCTGACGTGGACTGCATGGGCACACGAGGGCAACCGTACTGGTGATCAGGGAGTTTCAGTCAACCACATCTGACCACCACAAGGGAGGGTCGCGTGCTGTACTTGAGCAGCCGTGTGATCCATGTCGATTTGATCTTTGGGACGAGATGATCTTTCACCGGTGATCCTCATCAGAGTAGAGACTCTGGAGATCAAGTTGAAGATCGGGCACAGGAATTGGAGTGAAGGAAGTGAGCTGCTAAGGGCAGTGGTCGCATGGCTGTGTATGTGGCACTTGTCTCGAAGACGGAGAGCTAGTATAGTGAACCGTTCCTGCGACTCGTAGAGAGAGAGAGCAGCTGTCTGCGGTTCAGTTAGGAGTGCTGGGTTCACTGGCCGTTTGAAAGCAACTGATTCTGGATCCCTGAAGAAGGCAGAAAGGCACCACGAGGATTCGCTCTGGGAAGTAAGGGGGTGCATTGTTTTTGAGTCTGGTGCCTTGATAGGAGTAATTTCCCGTCCTGGGAGAGGAGGGGGGGGGGGGGGGGTGGAATGATGAACATCGTGCGGATTTATTTAACTTGGTGATCGCTTATCCGTTATTAGTTAGGAGTGAAGTAGTAAACTTGGTTTGCAAATGTAAAACTGTTACTCGCGCAATACTACTCGTACTTTTCAGCGCAAAGTTTTGCATTTGGTTGTTTTACCTCTTATGTTGGCACTATAATTGTGTAGCGTAATCAAAAGCTGACACTCATGTCAGTTAAGATACTGTACAAACTAGCAGCTGCGTTTCTCTTAAAAATATAATTATCTTTGGAAGCTGTTATTAATGGGCTGTGGCCCGTGTAGTGAACTGGTACGTTTTATATTTTCTAACAGCTGTATGGCAGGAAATAGTTATCACTGGCATTTAGGGTTGGTTGGGTTGTTGTGGGGGGAGGAGACCAGACGTCGAGGTCATCGGTCTCATCGGATTAGGGAAGGATGGGGAAGGAAGTCGGCCGTGCCCTTTCAAAGGAACCATCGCGGCATTTGCCTGGAGCGATTTAGGGAAATCACGGAAAACCTAAATCAGGATGGTCTGACGCGGGATTGAACCGTCGTCCTCCAGAATGCGAGTCCAGTGTGCTAACCACTACGCCAACTCACTCGGTTGGCATTTAGGATACTTTTAAATTATTGTGCCGTTGATCTATTGTGAAATAATGATTATTCAATTCCACGGTTGCTGTGGTATTGACAGTTCGGTTTGGTGGAATTATGATTAGTCAAATTGTATCTTTTAAATACTAAGGCTGCCTTAAGAGACAATAATTAATCTTGTTGTTCCTCCCCCTTGTTCGTCAACAGTAAAATTATCCGTGTATTTTTGGATTACAATTTGAAACCAAGCAGGAATCATTTAGTTCATCTATTAATTTTATATTTTAGGTCTTGTGGAGTTTTCAAGTATTGCAGAAACCTTGCGTATTTTGTGATTTTTGCTATTGAGTTGATGTTATGTGGAGGATTTGATCATGCAGGGGCGTAGCCAATTGACGGTTGTGTTGGATCAAAATTTAACCAGGCCTTCATGAGTTAAATTAGTGCCTGTCCAGAGGTGTGGCGCTGACTTTTAATTACTTGAATTATTTAAAGTGTTGGTCTTTGGAAGGCGTTTGCATGAGGTTGTATTATGCCATTTATCTTCTGAAACCTTGTACGGAATTTCTCAGAAGGTTTTTTATTGGTAGTCTAATTTTTTTGTTTAAAATAAATGTAAAGGTAAACGAGGTTGAACTGAATTATTGTTTGAGTCAGCTTATCAGGGAATCTCAAACGGTTTTCCATGGCGTGGGTGTTTAATGTACAATACGTATTTAATTGAATGCAGTTACATGTTAATCAATCGCGGCATGTGTCCTACTCCACCGGTCCAGCCCTGCCTACCGTGGTCAGTAAATACGAGGGGCGTTCAGAAAGTAAGCTCCGATCGGTCGCGAAATGGAAACGACTATGAAAATCCGATAAAGCTTTGCACAGATGTGTTGGGTAGTGTCTCTAGTATAACCCCAGTTAGCATCACGTCGCTCTTCTCATTTCTGAGCTCGCAGTGATTGCGTAAAGATCTCTAGAAAATAGTGTCTGCCGCCAAGTACGAGGGCCTGGTAAGAAATTTCGCCTGAAGCTATGCAGCTAACATTACATAACTGTCGTGCTGTTTCTTCTTCAAGACAATTCTCAGCCGCATTCTGCAGGGGCAATGAAGATGCTCCTGCATCGTTTTCAAATGGAAATGTGAGATTACCCACAATACAGTCCGCAATTGTCTCCCCCTGAGTTTCATCTCTGGTCACATGAACCGCTGTCTTTGAAGACAACATTTTGACACAGACAACGAGGTGTAGGCCAGCGTGGAGAATTGGCGGAAAGCACTGGCGGCTGCCTTCTATGATGAGGCTATTGAAAAGTTGGTACAACGCTATGACAAAAGTCTAAGTCAGAACGGCGACTACGTAGAGAAGTAGCTGAAAGGTGTAGCTAATTGTTACAAGTAAAACATTTCTGATGTTCACTGTGGTTTCAATTTGGCAATGAATCGGAGCTTACTTTCTGAACAGGCCTCGTATATATTTTACATAACGAAAGATTTGACCGTTTCAGTACACCAAGCACATCGCAACGTATTCAAAAGCTGTTCAAATGTGTGTGAAATCTTATTGGACTTAACTGCCAAGGTCATCAGTCCCTTCGCTTACACACTACTTAACCTAAATTATCCTAAGGACAAACACACACACACCCATGCCCGAGGGAGGACTCGAACCTCCGCCGGGACCAGCCGCACAGTCCACCACTGCAGCGCCTGCGACCGCTCGGCTAATACCGCGCGGCTAACCTATTCAAATGTGTGCCTTCCATTCATGAATAAGCAATGGTCTTCTTGCAACAATATGTCATCCTGCAGCATTGGTCACAGACTAGTAGCACGCATACTAGGATCTTACCATCCCATGCTTACACTGCCGTTAATACTACAAAGCAAACAGCTGCGTCTGGTGTGGTGCCACGACCGAGAAGATCGACTAGATGAAAGGCGCTGCACTGGGCTGAGTGATGGATCATGTCCTGCACTGTATCGGAAGCGATGCCATTCTTCCAATACAGCGATGATACTCTTGGCATTAAAGTGTGGGGAGCCATCGGGTGTGATTGCAGGTCAGGACCGGTAATGATTGAAGGAACTATGACGACACAACGCTCCGTCACGGACAACTTCTGTCCTTATGTGTTACCTTTCGTGCGACAATATCATGGTGGTATTTTTCCGCAATCAGTGCACATCCACACATAGCATGAGTCTCTATGAGCTGTCCGCGTGATGTTGAGGTACTCCCGTGACCAGGAAGAACCCTATATCTATTCGCAGTGGAACAAGCGTGCGACCAGCTCAGACGTTACCTTTCTCCCAGGGCCAGTATCCAGAATATGAAGGGCCACCAATAGTCGGGGACCAGCTTGCCTTCCTAACCAAATCAGTGCATGTACCCCCGCCGGAGAGAATTGGAGGCGGTTGTAACCTAGGGGTATTCTGTTGTAACATAGGGGTATTCTGCTGCGGAGCTCCATTTCCAAAACGTTCGACGAACGGTGTGCTCAGAAATGCTTGTACGTGCACTAGCAATCTGCTCTTTTGGCAGAGATGCCACAAATCACCATCTGTCCTACTTTATACAGCAGACAAGCCTCCGTGCCCCACGTTCTGTGAAGAGTCTAGGGCGTCCAACCATTTAGCGTCCAGTGGTAGTTTCACGTCCTTCTACCTCTTCCTGTAGCTGCTCACGACTGTAGCACGTAAACATTAAACCAGCTTTGCCGTTTCTGAGATACTCGTTCACAGACGCTGCATAATAGTAATCTGGCGTTTGTCAAAGGCGCTTATCTCTATGGATTTCCTCAGTTGCAGTCCTTATCTTCCCTAGGGTGATCCCGCGTCCGTGTCTGCTCCGCATAAATACTTTTGCTAGCGCGTCGCGTGGCGGCAACGCCACCAGGCAGCATCCAAGGTCGCGGTGGACAGTGGTCATAATGTTTCGGCTTGTCATTGTCTGTCCCATCACCGTATTCATGGTGCGGGGGCTATCAGTTATAACTCGCGATCACGTTTAATGTTTCCTAGAGTACAGTAACCAGTACCTGTTACGTTGTACAGGCTGTTATCCCCGCCGTCCGCTGTGGCCGAGAGGTTCTAGTCGCTTCAGTTCGAAATCGCGCTGCTGTTGCGGTCGCAGGTTCGAATCCTGCCCCGGGCGTGGACGTGTGTGATGTTCTTAGGTTAGTTAGGTTTAAGTAGTTCTAAGTCTAGGGGACTGATAACCTCAGATGTTAAGTCCCACAGTGCTGAGAGCCATTTGAACCATTTACTTTTATCCTCGAGTTATTGCCAGCTCTTCAGCATGAAGGTGATGTGCTTTTTCAGCAGGACAATGCATGTCTACATACGGCTGCTGCCGAGTTTCATGGTGTAGAACTGCCCTGGCCAACAAGATCAGCAGATGTCTCGCCAGTTGAACACGTATAGGTCATGATGAAGCGGGAACTTACTCGTGTTCCACGGCTGTAAAGAACGGTTACTGAATTGCAGCTATTGGCTGAATATGCTTGGAGCAACCCAGGGTAGGATGCTATTGGGCACCTTCATGATTGTTTGCATGCGAGAATACACCCTTGCGTTGCCTTGAGAGGAAAGTACACATTGTACTGATACGACTCTTAGGACACCCTCCACGGTGACTTGTGACTTTCGTTTGATCTGAATCTCATAAGATCCTACAATGATGAACTCCCTCTGCCTTCACTTGTCGATAAAATGACCTTCTCCTTGACGGTGATGAATTTTTTTCCGGATGTGTAATTCGGTTTTCTTTCTTTCATCTCATCTGCTAACTTTAGTCTATTATTTCTCGTTTCTTAGACTCAATAACTCCTTCTCCAGATTGGATTCCTTTTGTATTACTACACACATTTCTGTCGGATGTCATCACTCACGTTTGATAAAAAGAGCTACGCGGAAATTTATTTTAATTAGTCCGACATTTTAAAATAATCAATATTTGTTACTACATTTAATAGTATTCTTATCATTTTACTGTCATCTAATGATCGTTTACTACGTATATTGTAATATGAAATCGCTAAAAATGTCTGGTTAGATGAAGAAGAGATGAACATCCACGCGAAACAACACAGCAATCTTCCAGCGCAACAAATAGAGTCAATGGAATCTTCCGTCACTTTTTAGTACTACAGTATTATTTTCCAGTGTGAAAGTAAACGAAAGTGTGTTTATATAAGTTTATTACGAACTGGTTTTTGCTTTCTTAAGACATCATTAGGTAACAACCGTCCGGCGTCCACAAAATCCGTGCGCGAGGTGTCACACCTCCGAAATTTGTGTTTTTTTACTAGCGCATAAAATCTTTTGTCTTACCATTAAACATTAAGTATCCCGCCCAGTCCTCATTATACATGATATGTATCAAATATAGTTGCTTACGCCATTTGTTTAAAAAATATGAACATCTGCCGGCCGGAGTGGCCGTCCGGTTCTAGGCGCTACAGTCTGGCACCGAGCGACCGCTACGGTCGCAGGTTCGAATCCTACCTCGGGCATGGATGTGTGTGGTGTCCTTTGATTAGTTAGGTTTAATTAGTTCTAAGTTCTAGGCGACTGATGACCTCAGAAGTTACGTCGCATAGTGCTCAGAGCCATTTGAACCATTTATGAACATCTGCCGTGTTGGGCTCTCATTATGCTTAGCGTTGACCATGTTGTCCGTGGCATTTCTGATCCCTGTGGTTTTTAGGTCATACACAGCATATTATTATTTTGTTGTCCAGTCCATTTTTAAGTTCATGCATTAGTAGGGTTGAACTCATCTTCCATAACGCCCCCTGATGTTATTGTTCGTGGCCGTCTGGAGTAGCGACAATTACGGTTTGTATATCTTGATGATCTGGTAAATTTTTACTATCCATGGTCTTTTAGTACTCGTTCATGTGAGCATTTACGCGTCGTGGTTGACGGGGTGGAATGTGGGTTAGTACTGGCAGCCATTCCGTGGGTATTGATTTGAGAACACTAGCAGTCATTCTCACAATGTTATTTAGGTGGACATCTATTTTTTGTGCATACGGGCTGTTTAGTCAAACTGGGGCACAGTATTTAACGGTTGAGAAGACAAGACCTAGAGCAGAAGAACTTAGGATTGATGCAGATGCTCCCCAGATTGTACCACAATCCAATTGTTTCCAATTTTTCAGCTGTTTTTATTAGGTGCTTTCTGTAGGGCTACCTCCAGGTACTTTGATATTTCACTGTGAGCAAATGCAATGTGCTGTGGTTGACAGGAGAGCCAACACCGTGTTACTAGAGAAGGCCGAAGGCACGCGTTTTAGCTGACGCAGGCTGGCGTGAGGTCTGGAACAGGACAAGGAAATTATAATTTAGAAAAACGGACGTAGCTAGAGGAATACTAAACTTCAATCCATTAATGATGAACGTCGCTCTTGACGGTACTTGATTTACAATATCAATAGTAACTGAATATGGCGCCTTGCTAGGTCGTAGCTAAACTATCGTCTCGGCAAATGAGAGCGTATTTTGTCAGTGAACCATCGCTAGCAAAGTCGGTTGCACAACTGGGGCGAGTGCTAGGAAGTCTCTCTAGACCTGCCGTGTGGCGGCGCTCGGTCTGCAATCACTGATAGTGGCGACACGCGGGTCCGATGTATACTAACGGACCGCGGCCGATTTAAAGGCTACGACCTAGCAAGTGTGGTGTCTGGCGGTGACACCACACAATATTTTACAAGTGTGTATTGAGTGTTCCAAGGGCGAATTTATTATTTAGGTATACGAGGAAACCCCTGTTTTGGTGGCGATTAGTTGGAATCCGTATCTGTGACAGTACTATTCCACTACTTACAGGTCCTCAGAATTTTTTATGACTGTTCAATTGAGGTACACTTTGTTTCAAGTCCCCATTCATTCTGTGTAATCAGACTCCTTTGATTCTGTTTTTGGCATATCTGCGAGGTACAAGCTAAAGAGAAGTGGAGCAAGGTTTCATCCCTGTCATGGACCTTTCTTTTTATTTTCTTGGGGAGCTGTCACTACACTATATTCCACGAGTAGTCGGTCCTTTAGCATATAGTCGTGTAGGTGACAATTGATTTTCAAGGAAATGTGTGAAGAACCTTCTATATCATGCCTTCTCATCATAGTGTATCTCAGGCCGCTGATAAGTCAATGAAAGCAGCTGCGGGTTGAAATTGTCTTTTAAATCCTACCTCGATTTAGGTGGTGCGTGAAAGAACTTGGACGTGCAGCTTTACATTAGCCGGAAGTCTGCTTGTGCGACGGTATTGCTTCAAGTAATCTTGGTACTGTTTCTGTTGTAGTTAAGCCGTTCTACCGTTCTTGTACCTTGCGAGTCACAGACAGCAGGGCTGTGGGTCTACAGTTCTTAGGACTGTCAGCTGGTTTGCCAGATTTTAATGCATCGACTATCTTCGAGAGTTAAAATTCTTGCATAATGGCTGAAGAAATGAGCCATCCATACTTTTTTGTATTTGACACAGTTTATTATAAATGCATGATGGATGTTGCAGATCCAGAAGCTCTTCTTGGCTTCAACATGTTTAAGCGCTGTTGAGATCTCTTCTCAAGAGACTAGACGGAACTGTTCGGTTTTTATGGCTTCTGCTTTTTGGGTTCTGAGCTCTTCTTTCACCTTAATTATATGCACTTCGTCTTCTGGTGCTCTGAATGTCGCTATTAGATGTGAAACATTGGCATTTGGATTAACTGTTGTCGTATTCCTATGCGTGGGGTTCCCACTAACTAATTACCTTAAGGTCATGCTTGTCAACCCTTACACTGTAAGTACTTAGATCATGTCCATGCTTGTGTATTCCAACACTGCAAGTAGTGACCACAGGAGTTGCTTTTACGGGCTCGACATTTTCGAGCCACGTACATGGTTCAAATGGTTCAAATGGCTCTGAGCAAATGCGACTTAACTTCTGAGGTCATCAGTCGCCTAGAACTTAGAACTACTTAAACCTGACTAACCTAAGGATATCACACACATCCATGCCCGAGGCCGGACTCGAACCTGCGACCTTAGATCATGTCCATGCTTGTCTATTCCAACACTGCAAGTTGTGGCCACAGGCGTTGCTTTTACGGGCTCGACATTTTCGAGCCACGTACATGGTTCAAATGGTTCAAATGGCTCTGAGCACTATGCGACTTAACTTCTGAGGTCATCAGTCGCCTAGAACTTAGAACTTCTTAAACCTGACTAACCTAAGGACATCACACACATCCATGCCCGAGGCCGGACTCGAACCTGCGACCGTAGCGGTCGCTCGGTTCCAGACTGTAGCGCCTAGAACCGCACGGCCACTCCGGCCGGCCCAAGTACATGGTATTTATCTCATCTTCAACACAGTGCTTTGAACGCTAAGTCTGTTGTCTTTCTGCCTGAGGTCTTTCGGCATGCGTCTCACCGACACTTCGTCTTTAGAGATGTTAATTTTCCTTCCTACTAGTCTGCAGAGTGAAGAGCTACTTAGAAATAAATTCTATAAGACTCTGATATCTGGCTTCAATTATTTCAGCTGTAGTGGTATCTATTTGTTGAAACAGTTCGCGTTAAATTTTAGCTGTGAATGATTGTTTTGATTCCATTACTTACGTTCACCTTGAATTTTTAAAACTATTTCCATTTTTTAAATCTTCTGACAAACGTGTTTCAACAGTTTCACTGGGTATCATTTTGTTTCTGAAACTGCATTAATTTTGAAGACAGGGACCGATGACCTTAGCAGTTTGGTACCTTAGGAATTCAAACACATTTGAACATTTTTTTTTAATTTAGAAGAAGGGAGTGTATATTCCTATTTAATAGCTTGACAGCACATAACATTTTCCGTAGTATTATACACCTTAGATGTGTTTCTTTGCCACTCTAACAATGAAAGGTAATTACATATACGCGAATAAAGTTTATTACGCTGCTTTTCTGCTTCAGCAGACGGAATGTTTGTTGAAGCAGACGTATACGGATACTGTCGATACATCAGATTCAGAAAACCAAACCGTGCGTACATTACTTTACATCTTTGGTGAAGTTGGTCAGGGAACTTCACGTCACCTTCCACTGGCGGAAGCACAGGTAAAAATTGTTTGTGTGAATATGCACCATTTGCCTGATGACCGTCGGACAAAGGAGACGCATTTTGGTGACATTAAACGGACCGCTTTGCGAGTGGTGGAATCACGGATGCTGTGATGACCTCAAGCTTACCTCTCATTTAATAGGAGTATGTGGTGATTAAAGTCTGACCCCAGCCTCCTCTTGTGTTCTCTATATGATGAACTGTTCCTATTCCTTGCATTAATTATCACCGGCCGGGTCGGCCAAGCTGTTCTAGGGGCTACAGTCTGGAACCGCGCGACCGCTACGGTCGCAGGTTCGAATCCTGCCTCGGGCATGGATGTGTGTGATTCCCTTAGGTTAGTTAGGTTTAAGTAGTTCTAAGTTCTAGGGGATAGATGGCCTCAGCAGTTAAGTCCCGTAGTGCTCAGAGCCATTTGAACCATTATTAATTATCGATTATAACTAAAGCCACGATTTGCCTTTATTGTGGTTACTGAATTGCAATGAGCTGGCTTTCGCAAGCCCTGTTCTCGAATCACAACTCGTTTAACGACTGAGTGTGTGAAGAGGCGGTAGAGCTGTTTAGCATATCCTTAGGACACTACAGGTCCGACTCTGGTGACCTGCAGGGAAGAGAAGCTCCCATAAAACAATACAGGTTTAAAAGAAATAATATCCTTTTAAGTAAAAATTACTAGGGGAGGTCAATTATGCCTGAATGTTCGGTACCACACTTCACACAGATATTTTAATGCAGGTAACAATCAGACCAAGAAAAGAAAAAAACTGTCACTATAACAATCTAGTTTATTGGCAAAATACATGAAAAACATTATTTACCCAATGAACCAAGACTGTAATCATTTAATAAGCCGACAAGGGATGGCAAACACGAACTGTAGCCTTGGCACAGGTGGGTGGATTCATAAAAGCGTAATCGTTCCGTGAATACGGCCAATGATTTTGAAAATGGTTGGTGAATTAAGAAAAGTTCACATTCTTACTTAAGCCATCATGGGTGTAAATAGCTGTCTGTGAAAATTAGATCTGCAAAATGATACACTTACGCAAATTAACTAATATGGCGCTCCCTTCGTCTCGGTGGCTACAACAACTGCGAGTGCTTAGTGCTTGCCACTCTTAAGCTGTGCCAGTATACCACACGGCTGTAGTAGCGGCTGAAAATTCGAAGCTCAGTTTGGCCTCTGCAATGTGCTCTAAGTCGCAGACATGTCGTTCTGCAGCACTCAATCCCTGATCAAGCCTTGGGATAAGTGTCGTGTGCGGCGCCCTTGAAGCAAGTGTGTCTCCTCACTTTACTTCACGGGACTTAGCTGGTTCTGCCATCAATGGAATATGACTAGCCAACTGCAGCACACCCTGCTATTTCCGACCAATGATAATTTTATAGAAAAGCTTTAACAATTGCCAGTCGTTGCCGATTTTGTGATGGTTAATCAATAAGATGTGGCACAGGCAAGAAGGCAGAAAATCGCTCTCACTGCATAACAAGTTTTCACTCACGGTCAACCAAACAACCAGCACATAAGCACTCACGGGAACTCACCCCTTCTATCAAACAAGAGAACCACTTACTAGGATTCAAACAAACTTTCCAGCAGGCCGTGACAGGGTTCAATGGCTGCTTCCAAGTGAACTTAAGTTCAGCTCTCTCTGCTCTCTCTGCTCTTAGTATAAGTACTAGCCTTGGAAACAAACGAATCGACCTCTGGTCATATTTTTTATACTTCCGTTCGATAGTGTAATATGTAATACTTTTCTGGGGAAACTCATCACTTAGAAAACAAGTATGCATTGGACGAAAGCGAGCAGTAAGAATATCATGTGCTGTTAACCCATGGAGGTCATGTAGGTATCTCTCCAACGTCTTAGGCATTTTAACCGTGCCGTCACAATACATACGCTAATTAAATTTATCATAAATAATCCATCACAATATGAGAACAATGATGCCCATACCTACAACACTAGAGGGAAAAATGACCCTTATTAAAGGTGTCAATAGCTCTGAAAAGAGTTCAATATCCAGCAACAAAAAATTTTGATCATTTGCACAATAACATAAAATGTGTAACTGCAGGAAAGCAAGTTTTAAATCTAACTCAAAATCATTTCTCTTGGCAGTTGCTTCTGTTGCATCGGCGAATATATGCTTAAAAACTGGGTGCCAGTAAAAATAAAAAACTCTTGTTTTAAGTGTAGCTGCGCGAGTAAAAATAAAAAAATAATGTGTTCATTAATGTTAACACTAATAATGTGTACATATCCTGTAGGCTGACTCGTTGCACATCATTCGATAAAAGAATTGTTCATATCGTCTGTGGAATTTGTAAATTAACTAAGTAACCGATGTATCCATCACTACACGGCCGTTGACAAGGATATAAGTGAGCAACGCACTCCTATTTGGAAAGGAACTGGTTTACATTACCGTCTGATGATCCTGATTTCGTTTTCCCGTGATTTCTCCAAGTCTGTTGAGGAAAATATGGAGAAGGTTATTTCAGTGAGGCTTCGACTTACCTTTATCCTATTCGCTGTAGTGCTCCGACTCTGACGACCACAACATCGACGAAGCGTTATTCTGTAACATAAGTGTGTATAATACCCAGACAGATAAAGTACAGTAAGCAATTTCCCCTCCAACCTGTGGCGAAAGTCGCATTTTTACATAACTAAATGCATCTAGGTACAGAAAAGTGACAGTCCGAAGTTCAGAATGAATTTGTACGACACGATGACAAGGAAACACCGGAAACAGTGCAAATGGAAAGAGGGAGGGGCAGGGGAGGGGGTGGACTTTCTCGCTTTCGTACGAAACGACGTCACTGGAAGCGTCATCGGAAAAATATCCACTATATGAGAAGAATTTAACCTATTTATCTCACATGGGCCATTAACCAGGATGTCTCCAATGAGTAAAATCCAATATGGCACCACCCCACTGCTATTCCGAACGACCTGGACTGCGTGTATGCGACCATTAAGAGGAGACTTGGAAACGTTTACTGACGTAATTTAGACAGAATTTAACGCGCTGTAAACTGCCGGTACTGTTAACGGCGGCTCCCCAGACGGCTGCGCAGACGGCCTTCTTTACTACAGTCGTAAGTGATGTGTACCACGGCGCACTGAGACGTTTCAGGTCATTGCACGGGTCGTATACCCCTCGCTGTTAATAGCAACGCCACCGCAGACACTTCGGCCCTTCACTCACTGCACAGGCAACTAAGTCCTTCATAACTCCGCAAAAATCACACATAACCTGTACTAGCAGGTGTTAGGCAAGGCTGTAAGTCCATCTATGTTACCTCTTCCTATATTGTCACCCATAGAAGGTGAATCACCGAAAACTTGCACCACAAATACTGCGAACTGTTAAGTGCTACTGATGTGCGATTTTCACAGAATGGGTTGGTAGTACTATTAGCCAACCTACAGATTGTAGTAATACTTAGAAAGTGTATCTTTTGTGCAAACATACTCTTTTTTAATGGAACAATACCTACTGACATTAGCATACTAAAAGTAGAGTAAATTGGAATGTCAGTTGGTGCTTGTTGCAGGATTTCAGAGCGAGTCGCTCATGAGATACCGTATTTTGAAAAGTTCTTTCACTGACACTTGTCCAACACCTGTGGTAGCACACACTAAAGAACAGCACAAGTGCGTACACTAGTTATATGGATTCTGGCCAGTAAGGAGACAATTGACCACCACAGATTGTGTTCAAAATGGCCGCCGGCAGCGACGTAAACGCTTCCAGTCTGGTGTGGAACGACTGCTACACACATGCTAGCATTTCTGCGGACATTTCCGAGCAGGCTGCAGCAATACGTCGTTGCATATCTTCGGATGTAGTTGGTATGGCCTTGTAGGCACGTCTTTCAGCTTTCTCCACAGATAAAGATCTACGGGCGTCAAATTTGTGGAATGTGCCATCCAAGGAACAGGTTCTCCGCGCCCAGTCCAACGATTTGAAAGATTTCCTGAAGACATGCTGTAGTGATTCGCAGATTCTGGACGGGATATCCATCCTTATTGTACCACAGGTTCCTGTTATTCTGCTTAGCAACGTCTTCTATAATACACAACGCCTCCAGGAAAGTGCGTTTAAATTATCGTTTCCTCCCTCCAGCGAGTGAAATCTATCTAGTATCTGAATACTATCAAAGATCCATTAATGCATCCAGGTGACAGTATCATAGTATATACTCACCACCGCCCCCTCTCTCCTCCAGTTGCTGGTATCGATCTGGTGTTAGAATACTATTTAAGACTCATTAATGCCTGACACTTCACGTCTAATACATAACGCATAATGTCTCCAGGAAATAATATTATAACACAAAGTTACCCCCTCTAGCACCTAACATCAGTCTGGTGTTAGAATGTTGTGTAAGTCCCAGTAACACCTAATGCTAATGATGGTCAACACATTACGCAATAGGCCTCCAGGCAAGAACACTATAATACATAGTTTTTTCACCTCCAGTAAATGATATCCATCTGGTGTCAGGACACAATTAACCTTCACGCGCTCGCGCGGGCGGTGAAGTGACCGCCTTTTTGCAATTTCGCGCCATACTTACTCCACAAAGGTAACGAGGCGGCGGGAGGGACGTGTATTCTCTAGTTGCAACTTTTTCCGACAGATGCTGCTCAAAGTTCGTCCGAGTCGCACCTCTCTGCCTCTCAGGACAAGTTCAAATAGGTCCGAACACGTTCGGCGGTCAGTTTACCGCCTTGCGAGCGCTTACGCCACTTACAAACACGGTCAGTTTACCGCCTTGCAAGTGCTTACGGCACTTGCAAAAACGGTCAGTTACCGCCTTGCGAGCGCTTACGCCACTTACAAACACGGTCAGTTTACCGCCTTGCAAGTGCTTACGGCACTTGCAAAAACGGTCAGTTACCACCTTGCGAGCGCTCACGAGAATTTGTTCTACTCGTCTAATTCGGAATGTAAGTATTTCTTTTTGTAATTCCTCTATAATTCCTTAACTTTATGGACTCTTCCAATTCTCTAGTGAATGTACATTACATAAATTTTGCCATTCACAAATTCTGTTTTTCTTTCTTCTTTATCACTTCGTCATTCTAAGAAATTTCTGTTGGCAAAAGTAACAATAATTTTTATTTTTTACAGGGAACGACGAAACCTTACATCTGATGACATACATAGAATCTTGGCTGAATTGGAGAGAGAGGAAGCAGAGGGGAAAGGCCATGAGGAATCCTTAGAAGATGACGTTTCCGATGACCCAGATTATGAACAAGAAGGGACTGAAGATGATATACATCAAAGTGAGTCGGAAATTGATTTGGAAAACTGGGGAGAAAATGACATAGATCAACAGGAGCTACCAACAAATGACATCATATAGGTAAGGACATGGAAACTATTTGGGCTAGTAGTGCCAATATTACCAGCACAAAATCAAAGTCAAAGAAAATGATCAAAACTCTACCAGGTCCTAGAGAACAAGGCAGACAATTTGAAACTCGTCTGGAAAGCTTTCAGTGTATAATAACTCCCGAAATGGTGGAAGGGATCGTAATGTACACGAATATTTATGTTGAAAGGAAAAAATTGGCAGAAATAAGCAGTATCTCTGAAGTACGTGAAAGGGATTATAAGCCAACAACAACGGCTGAAATGCTAGCATTGTTTGGTGCTCTGTTTTTTATTGCGGTCAAAAGAGGAAACCGTGCAAATTTCTCTGAATATTTAAATAGCAATGGAACAGGTCTGACAATTTTGCGAACCAATTTCAGGGTAAATAGATTTAGATTTTGGATATGAGTTATAAGATTTGATGACCTAAATATGAGATTGGAACGTCAAGCAACGGACAAACTTGCTCCTACACGAGAAATTTTGTCTTCTTTCATTGCTAACAGCCAAAAATCATTCAGTTTAGGGGAATTTGTCTCTATTGATGAGATGTTGGTTCCGTTTAGAGGACGATGTTCATTCATCCAGTACATGTCTCAAAAACCAGCCAAATACGGGTTAAAAATGTATGCACTGTGTGATGCACGCACTTTTTACACATATAATTAGAAGTGTACTGCGGAAAACAAGTGCCAGGCCCTAACGTACTCTCCAACAAACCATACGACTTGGTCGCTAGATTGGTTGAATGCATAGAAGGAACAAATAGAAATGTAACAACTGATAATTATTTTTCAAGTTACCCGTTGGCTGAATACCTCCTTAGCAAAGGCCTCACTTTTTTAGGTACAATTATAAAAAAATAAAAAAGAAATTCCCCCAGAATTTGTGACAGTAAATGGAAATGCAGTGGCAGGAGACTACATGTTCGGTTGTCAAGATGACAAAACTTAGATTTCTATGATTGCAAAAAAAAGGAAAGCTGTAGTAGTGCTCTCCACAATGCATGATACCGACATCATTGATGAAGATACCAAAAAACCTGTACAAATCGCAGACTATAATTCAGCCAAAGGTGGAGTTGATACTGTAGACCTCATGTGCTCCAGAATTTCAATATCAAGAAGAACACTAAGGTGGCCTGCATGTATATTTTTCCGCCTACTTGACAGGAATAAATTCGTTACGCATTTTTCAATTCAACACAGGTAATATAAAAGAAAAAACGACAAGCCAGTTCTTACATGCGTTATCTTTGGAACTGATGAGCGAAAACCTGAAAGAAAGAGCTAAATTGAAGCATTTACCAAAAGATTTGTTAGTAGTTTTGGAAAATTACAGAGAGAGCGACGTAGTTTATCCAGCTGTATCAACCCCCACAAGGAGAGGAATATGTTATTTGTGTGACTCAAAAGAGAATATAAAAACAAAGCGAGAATGCAGTGAATGTAGAAGAAACGTCTGTCTACGACATTCAACCACGACAGTTACGTGCAATAATTGTTGTCAACCTCAAAACGAAAATGAAATAGATACAGACTGATCAGCATTTTTCATCTGACAGAAATGTTTGTGACGTTTAGCTTTTCTTGTGACGAGTTAAGACAGTGAATAATTCTAGTCTTAAGTATTACATTATATAGTCACAAAACATTACAATTAAAAAAATATTCTTATATTTCATTTGGGTATTTGGCTTCTTTTTGTATTCCATTGTATATTTTACTGTTAAATAAATAATTTTGATTACAAATGTGTTTGCAATATTGTGTGAGATATCCTACGTCGATATTTTATGGAAATATGACCTTTAAAAACGGAAAACTTCAAGAGATTGATGAAAACTCTCGGGCGGTCGGCCGACCGCCCGCGTGAGCGCTCGCGTGGCTACTTCTAGCGCGAGCGCATGAAGGTTAAAGATCCAGTAATACTTGATACTTAACAGCTAATGCACAATGCATGATACATAACGCCCAATATCTAATACACATAATTGTGTTCACATCCATGCCCCTAGCGTAATATTTAAAAAAAAAAAGAAACCGAGTCAAAGGTCGAAGATATGTTCTATTACATTCCATCAGAAAGGTGTTATTCACAAAAAACATGCTTGACATAAAGCGCGTTGATAACATTTAATTTGTAAGTAGGTTGTTTGGGTTTTTATGTTGGTAACGCCACGTAGTGCTCTGTATGAAAATCGCTGACTGCGCTGTGTGCAGTCTGTGGCTGGTTGGACTCATTGCTGGAATATTCGCTAGTGTAGTGTTGGCCAGTTGGATGTGAACAGCGTTGTGCAGTTGGAGGTGAGCCGCCAGCAGTGGTGGATGTGGGGAGAGAGATGCCAGAGTTTTGAGAGTGGACGATCTGGACGCGTGCCCGCGAGAAAAAGGAAATTTGTAAAGACGCATGCCATAGATATATAGATGATGACTTTTGAACACTACTAAGGTAAATACATAGTCTGTTCTCTATCAAAATCTTTCATTTGCTAACTATGCTTATCAGTAGTTAGTGCTTTAAGTAGTTAGAATCTTTTATTTAGCTGGCAGTATTGACGCTCATTGTATTGCAGTAGTTTGAGTAATGAAGATTTTTCTGATGTAAGTGATTCATGAAAGTCATAGGTTATTATTAGTCAGGGCCATTATTTTGTGGGGATTATTGAAAGTCAGATTGCGTTGCGCTAAAAATATTGTGTACCAGTTAAGTGATGATCAGAATAAGTAAAGAGAGATATGTCTGAGTACGTTGAGTGTTGCTCATCTGTTTGAAAAACAAATAACGTAAGAGGTTTACCTGCACAGTAATACATAACTTTCCAAAGGGGACGTTTCAAATTCTTGCAAGAGAGACCACAGACTGCTGTGTCATTCTCCGCTAATGATGCAACTGAGAGGATGTTTCCTGGAGACGATTACATATAAATATGCTACAATACCATGCCGTCCAAAAAAAAAAGGACAGGCAGTCTCGGTTGCAAAATGGTTTTTTATTTATTTAATTTTTGACGCGTTTCACTTAGACAGGAGCATTAACAGATATCGGGGGGGATCAAGTTTCTTTAGTACAAATTAATGAGCCAGGAATCAGCTATAAATCTACATTGTCAGTTAAATAAAGCAACTGTGAAACCACTTATCTGAGTTGTGAAAAGAGCGTAAGCAAAGACAAACTCGTAGCGTAGAAACATTCGAGGAATACCGGCAAGTGTACAAAATGTCCCGCAGTGGCCAAAAATGGCACGTCGTCCAATAACACATACAGGACACGTCCACCTACGGAAATAAAAGAGAATATGTTTCAAGTCATGGAGCGGCAAGCAGAACAACCATAAGAAACCACGTAAATAAGCTTGGAGATAAAGCAACAAATATTGACGGTCAAGAGGCCTTGGCTCACAGAGTGGGTGAGTAATATAAAAAATAAAATCGTAGAAGTGTCACACGTTACCTGCGTTACGCGTATTCGCTCTTAACACGACGCAGAGCATGTTTACGACAAAGAGCAGGCGTATAAACCGTCATTATGGCCCTCGTTTACGGCTCCCACTGCAGAGCTATGAATCAAAGTGACCGACGGGTTGGTAGGTGGCACCGCCAGGCGGGAAGACAGAGAATGTGTTTGCAGAGTAACGATATACTTAGATCCATTAAATAAGATAAAACAAGGAAGCAAAACTAAATCATATCTATGAAAAAACCAAAGCCACGTGTGCATAGATATTTATTTAAAAAAGTAACTTTATAGCCTCGAAGTAGCCCTGGTTATGAAAGGTCAGTTGTTCGCTGAGCAGGGCTGGGCTCTTAAAATAGACTTTTCGAAACTTCAAATTCTTCGAGGATGTCCATCTTCCTGTCTTTTTGTACAATACGCAAAATATGGAAATCATTTATAGGTGGTGTGCGTTGGCGAGAAGTTTTCAAATGTCGCGCAAAGGGAGAGTATGTTTTGAGTTGTCCTTTTTTTGTTAAATGATGCTTATTGAAACGTGCTATAGAGGACCTCCCCGTTTGGCCGATATAGTGTGCGTCACAATCAAGACACTCTATTTTATATGCTACCGACCTCGAGACGAGGAAAGACTTAGGTTTCTTATTGTGAGGAAGCAGGAACTGTGTTCCCACATTTATAGAGAACACAATTTGTACCGTAGTATTCCTAAACAGTCTGGCCAAGTCATAACAAAAGGGGCCCAATAAGGGGATAGCCAAACGCACATCAGCGTCAGCCGTTTGTGGCCTTAAGTTCCACTCGTTCCTGGTATTCGTTGTATAGACGATGGACCAAAGACACTCTTAAACTATTTTCGTGTGCTATAAACAAAATGTTGCTAATTTCTTTTTCGAAAGATTCAAGGGACAGGGGAACTTCAAACATTCGAGCAAGTCTCGATCTAAAAAAGCTTACCTTACACGGTCTTGGGGGCTGATGTAACTTTATCTCCAACCTTATTGACGTTGTTTCTTATGTTTGTTCCTCTTACCGTCCTTCGCCTTGAAACATATTCTTATTTATTTCCATAGTCGGATGTGTTCTGCATGTTTTATTGGACGAGGTGCCATTTTTGGTGACTGCTAGACGTTCTGTACTCTTGCTAGTAGTCCTCGAGTGTTTGTACCCGGTGGATGTGTCTTGTAAATTGTATTGGATGACGTACCATTTTTGGTGACTGCTGGACTTTCTGTAGACTTGCCAGTGGTCTTCGAGTGTTTTTACCCGGGAAGTTTGTCTGTAATTACGCTCTTTTCACAACTCAGGTCACGGTTTCCCAGTTGCTTTATTAAACTGACAATGTAGCTTTATAGTTTATTTCCGACTCATTAATTTGTACAGAGGGAACTTGTTTTTCCCCCGGATGTCTGATGATGCTCCTCTCTAAGTGAAACGCGTCACAAAGTCAGTAAAGAAAAAATCATTTTGCAACCGAGTCTGCCTCTTCTTTCTTGAACATCTCAAGAGTTTGCTGTATCATGGGCCGAAAGATGGAGTGATGTGATTTCATCTCCTCTTGTGATGATACTAGAACAATTGCACAGCCTTTCCAAAAGAAAAAAATGTTCAAATACTCTCTAGCAAATCATACCTTCACAGCCTTTGTAAAGAAATTACTAGGAGTACAGAATCTACCTATTCTTTTGAAAGATATGGTAAATGAAAAACGCGATTAGTATGTAAAACTCCTATTCCAAATGCATAAATCATTATTATACTGGAGACCATACAAGTATTTGCATTAACCCCTTCCCCCAGAGAGAGGTATTCTTACTGTTGCTCATTGCGCATTAGATTCATTCAAGCAGTGAATAAAGTTGAAAAGACCCACTCCATCCAGCAGAGTCTGGTTCTTTGTGTATGCCTGCCCTTGTGTGTGTGTGTGTGTGTGTGTGTGTGTGTGTGTACATATAAAGTCCCCTCTAAACTGCACCAAGAATTATTATCAGTGTTACACAGTGGAAAAGCTATAATTTATTGACCCTCTGCAGCCGTTCATTCGTATTGTAAAGAAGTTGTGTGATTAAAGTAAACGTATTTTTTGCATACACAATAAGCTGAAAAGCCAGCCTGAAGCTAACCGCTCTACTAAAAAAAAAAAAAAAAAAAGGAAAAAAGTTTGCGTTACTGTCTTTGGTACAGAAGGGTTCGAATCCAAATGCCTCCTGAATTCGACGAATACATTGTAGGTTTCGAGAGGAACATAGATACAGATGTCGATGTGCAGGTCACGGAATTGCCATAAATAGCGGTCCGTGATTTGTTGTCGTAATGTTTATATCGTCCCAGATGTGTCCCATCGGCAGAATACAGGAGATATCGGAAACGACCACCATTGACTTTCTTAGTTGTGTATTGTGCTGTTTGCTGCTTTACGGCAACTGTACGTCAGTACTTAGCAGAACCGTGACTTTTCAGCACACTGATAGAGGTAAAGGTTGTCTAGCAGGTCTCCTTGTAAACCTTCGTGTCTTGTCGATTCAAGAATGCGCCATTACAGTCTGAAAACAGCGAAAGCATCAGTTTTCTAGCAGAATAAGTTGTATTCCACTAGTGTCCAGTTGAACATAGTGGACCCATCGCTAGTAGATACCGTGAAGTTATGGTTGACGTGCACTAACCGAGACGGAAAGTTCTTTCAAATCAGGGAGTAAGCCATTTTGCTGTAAACCTAGCAGAAACTCTACGGTGTAACACGATACCGTGAATGAATGGTATGGTGTAGGCAACCATGCGTAACGTACAGCTCTTTACTAACTGTGGCACATGTTATTCATTGATTGTAGCGTCCAGACATGTTATAAATACCACTGTTAAACCTCTTTATAAGAGACGTGACAAGACAGATTTCAATATTTGCCATTCATTTTCCTTGCGGACGTCTTTTTGTAAATATCTAGAAAAGTAATGTACTAAAGAATAACCTCACAATGAAGTACGTAGAAAAATTTACTAGAACATCACAGTCTGGATTTCAGAAGATTTGCTCGACTGAGAATGATATTTTTATAGTTACTCATCAGAGAGTATGAGCCTTAAATAATAAAAATCAACAGTCGGTTGATAACGTTCTTGAAATATTGAAAATCGCCATTCTAGCTACGATTAGTCTGCTGGGTTCAATGACGAAAAGAAGGCGAGAGAGGGTGAAAACGAAAAATTTTTGACAATGCATTTGTTTCTCAGTAGCGGGTTTTTTGCAGCAGAAATATTTAGACGAATGTGAAGAAGGTTCCGACCAAGGTTTTTGGAATGTTTCCCTTGGTTGTAAAGCCAATGGTTATTAATGGAAGAAAGGATAAAGAAAATGAAAAAATAGATTCGTTGCGTTTGTGACACTGAAAAATGCCTTTCACTGTTTCAGATACTCGGAACTCTGAAGTGAATTGATGCAAAAAATATGGAAACACAAGAACGAGTCGCAGGAATCCAACGTGTGTGCTATGATTGGAAGATTTATGAACAAATGCTCTCGATAACATTTGAACTACTCGTGGTTTTAGAAACTGGTATTCTCATTTAACTCAAATGTCGAAGAAGCAATGCAAGAAACAAAGGGAAATTGAAGACGAGGATTGCAACTAGAGGAATGCAAATACCAACGATAAAACTTCTAGCTGAATGCCGTGAGTAACGAAGTATCAGAAGACTAATTGAAGGGATGGGATGCACATGGAGTACAGAGTAATGGTTGAGGATCGAAAAAGTGATGAACAGTAGTAACGTGGATAATAGCGACTTGTTTAACGTCATAATTGGGAAAGAATCTGCAATAGAATAAATGAAAGATTTGCCCTCTTGTTAGCACTTCACTTGTTCACTTCGTTACCAACTGCTCTTCTCCTTTTCCGCTACTGATTGTCCCTAAATTACCAATCTACATTCAAGGACAAAAAAACACGCCACGAAGAATTTATTCGAATGTGACGGTAATCGGTAGTCGTGACATACACCAAAAGGCAAATTCTTACAATTTCAGCGAAAGAGAAAGAATAGTCACAAACTGAGCAAGTCAATAAGGCCTTGGTTCACCTCAGGCTTTTATGCACGCAGTTACTCGGATTTGCATTGATAGTATTCTGAAGGATATCTTGCCAAATTTTGTCCCATTAGTGGGTTGCATCGACAAAATTATGAGCTTCATAGAGGACCCTGCCCACAATGCTCCAAATAATCTGAACTGGGGAGAGATCCGGCAACCGTGTCTTCCAAGGTATGGTTTATTAAGCACAAACGAGCAGTACAGACTCTCACCTTATGCGGGTGGACATTATCGTGCAGAAATGTAAATTCAGAACAGCTTGCCATGAAGGACAATGAAACGGGGCGTAGAATATCGTCGACTGTGCTGTGCACGTACGATAACCAAAGAGTCCTATTATGAAATGAAATTCCACAGAGACCCTCACTGCTCGTTGTCGGGCTGTATGGGGGCGACAGTCAGGTTGGTTCCCAACCGCTGTCAGGACAACTACAGACATGTTTGGCGGTCATCGGGGCTGAGTTCGAAGCGGGATTCATCACTGAAAACAATTTTACTACATTCATCGAGATGCAAGGCTGGAGAAGTGTCTGGAGACGCTCCGGAGACTTCGAGAGTATGATGATCGACTGGGTGGAGTCCATTAAGTACAAATGACGGGAATGTCCCTGTTAACTTATTACAGCCTTTGTTGGAACAGAATATTGAATTACAGTACCAACATAAAGCCACGAGATTCGAATAAAACTTCAATTTCCATGAATGCTACAATCTTGGACGACATTCTCTACTTGCAAATTAGTGTTCCCTGTGATTACTACAAATCGCCTTTTGGCTTTTGTCGCAGGATGTCGGACTCACATTTGTTTGACGATTTTCCGGACATTTCGTCAGCACAAGTGGACGGTATTCTCAAAGGGTGTCCCCCACTGCTGAAGCGTACCAGATACCGTCAGTTTTGACAACCCGCTTCGGTTGGACGGTAGTCTGGTTGGTATCCAAGTGCTATCTGGGGCGTCTCCAGACACGGCTTCGCTAATCATCGGGGCTCAGTTCGAAGCGGGACTCATCTCAGAGGATAATTTTTTTCCACTCAATGAGATTCCAGGCCGAAGACTTGTCTTCAGACGCCGCAGACAGCGGAGGTATGCCAAACTGATTGTCGCCCGCCATACAGCCTGATAACCAGAAGTGATGGTCTGGGGTGCCACTCATTTTAATAGTGGGACCCCCTTGGTTGTCATCCGCTGCACCTTTACAGCACAGCGGTACGTAGGTGATATTCTACGTCGAGTTTTATACCTCTTCGCGGAAGTCGTCCTGGGCTTACATTTCAGCAAGATAACGCCCGAACGCCCACGACAATGGTTTAAAATGGTTCAAATGGCTCTGAGCACTATGGGACTTAACGTCTGAGGTCATCAGTCCCCTAGGACATCACACACATCCACTGCGACCGTAGCAGCAGCGCGGTTCCGGACTGAAGCGCCTAGAACCGCTCGACCCCAGCGACCGGCGACAAGGGTTTCTAGTGCTTGTCTTCGTGCTTGCCGAACGCTACCTTGGCCAGCAAGGTTGCCAGGTCTGTCAAAAATTGAGAACGTTTAGAGCCTTATGAGCAGGTTCCTCCAACCAGCTCGCGATTTTCACGATCTAAGGCACCAATTGGACAAACTTCGGCACAACATCTCTCAGGAGGACATCCAACAACTTTATCAGTTAAGTCGAAGTCGAATAACCAGAAGTGGATCAACACATTATTGCCTTGCTCCGCTTGTTATGCTCATTCTCTTGAATGAATCATCCAATTTTTCTGAAATATTAAAGATTTGTTTTTCTGTATATGTGCATCACATCTACCGATTTCCGATTTTTTTTTATCTTTACAGTGTTTTACAAACTTTCAGTGTTGCCAATAATAGCGTTCTACTTTTATATACCAATTAACAGAGCCGTTTTACTGCCACACCCTGTGTGCAGCTTACTGTCACTGCTGAGTAAGTTTGTTTCCCCTCGTACAGTTAGTTTATCTTGACAATCGTCACAGTTTCCTGGAAAAACTTGTTCTGATGCTTATTCTGGAGAAGCTGCACATAATTGTCGCTAAAAGCCGAAACTGCATGAATCCTAAGGGACCAAACTGCTGAGGTCATCGGTCCCCAGACTTACACACTACTTAAACTAATTTATGCTAAGAACAACACATACACCCATGCCCGAGGGAGGACTCGAACGTCCGACCGGAGAGACCGCGCAGTCCGTGAGATGGCGCCTCAAACCGCGCGGCCAATCCGCACGGTAGAAATCTGCCTATCTTTTGCAGAGTGGACTCAATTTTGGTGGATGTACAACAGATAGGACAGAAGAAGAATTCAATACTGTATTCAGTTCCTGCATGAGAACATTCGTCCTTTCGTTGTGAGCTCAAAATGGCTCTAAGCACTATGGGACTTAACATCTGAGACCATCAGTCCCCTAGACTTAGAACTACTTAAACCTAACTAACCTAAGGACATCACACACATCCATGCCCGAGGCAGGATTCGAACCTGCGACTGTAGAAGCAGCTCGATTCCGGACTGAAGCGCCTAGAACCGCTCGGCCACAGCGGCCTTCGTTGTGAGTTCTAGGAAAATGACGCTATCTTGTAAGTTTCATGCGTATTCCCGGTATGAGGTTGTCGTGGTCGGTCGATGCTACCACTGTTATACATGCACTGCTACTGCAATAAATGACTACAAATGGCGGATAAGTACATGCTGTGAGACATCTGCGGCTTTCCTCTGTCGAAAACACGGATGAAGAAGATCCGAATACACTAGCGAAGGGGACCTGACTTCCTAAGAATTCGTGACCGCTGCAGCGTAAGTAGAATTAAGGGCAATAAGAGATGAGTGCACTATTGTGCTCCTAGTGACCGTACATCATGGGAACAATGCGATTCGTACGGCACTTCCACTTCAGCAGCGCCAGACGTGCTTATTTTGGTATTAGTAACGGCACGGGCAGCGTTCATTTATCGCCTGCACTAATTGCTACGTAGCTGCGCTAGATTAATGTTGCGTTCTGCCAGTGCGCTTGGAGGCCTTCTACGCCGGGCGCTCAATTTTCTCTGTCAGAGCAGAGACTCTGACACAGCTGGAAACGTCTGTAACGAACTCAAGAAATTTTATGAGCGTTGAAGTCAACACGCAAGTAGTATGTTATGAAGTAAATCATTAAAAAAGAAGGATACGAATGAGGAGACAGACGGAAGCTAGAAGGGACTATCAAACAGTTTCTGTTTTAGGCCGCTGCTGCATGTGGGCGAGGGGTTAGTTTAGCATTCGTGTATTTCCGACGCGCGTGCGGTAAAGGCGGACGCGTGAACTGTGGCGACATGTTTGTCAAAACCGTCAGATAGGACCAACATGCTGCTCTTCTTTCATTGGCTGCCTAAGGACAGACACAAGTCTAGACATTCATCGCGCAATAAGGGATATGTATGGGGCAGCAGAGACAATAGGTGCTGCTGCTTCTAGATAACGCACGTCGCCATAAACCAACTGCTGCAACGTAGAAGTTACGCCAAGTGGGGGACACTCGAGCACCCGCCCTATTTTCCCGATCTCTCCCAATGCGATTACTGAACTGAATGCGCTCGCCATTATTAGTAATTCTCTGTGTCGAAAATGGCTATCCTAAGTGCTTATAATTATAGCAGTCAGCGTATAGTATTCTGTAATATTTCCGTTGGAGACAGACATCTAAAAACGTAACGTTATAATATACTTGTCTCCAGTCACATGCACTGAGTAAAAAGGAGAGAGAGGAGAGAGAGAAGAGAGTGGGGAAGGGTGAGAGGGAGGGGGGGGGGCGGAAATCGTGCATCTTCAGTGAGAGTAGTAATTGTTCTTTCAGTATCAGTGCAATTGGAGTCCAGAGCTACACTACTCGCCATTAAAATTGCTACACCAAGAAGAAATGCAGATGATAAACACGTATTCATTGGACAAATATATTATACTAGAACTAACATGTGATTACATTTTCACGCAATTTGGGTGCATAGATCCTGACAAATCAAAACTCAGAGAAACCTACTCTGGCCGTAATAACGGCCTTGATACGTCTGGGCATTGACTCAAACAGAACTTGGATGCCGTGTACAGGTACAGCTGTCCATGCAGCTTCAACACGATACCACCGTTCATCAAGAGTAGTGACCAGACGTTTTCAATTTGTGAGAGATCTGGAGAATGTTCTGGCCAGGGCAGCAGTCGAACAGTTTCTGTATCCAGAAAGGCCAGTACAGAACCTGCAACATGCAGTCGTACATTTTCCTGTTGAAATGTAGGGTCGTAACACATCTGAAATGTAACGTCCACTGTTCAAAGTGCCGTCAATGCGAACAAGAGGTGACCGAGACGTGTAACCAATGCCACCCCATTCCATCACGCCGGGTGATACGCCAGTATGGCGATGACGAATACACGCTTCGAATGTGCGTTCACCGCGATGTCGCCAAACACGGATGCGACCATCATGATGCTGTAAATATAACCTGGATTCATCCGAAAAAATGATATTTTGCCATTCGTGCACCCAGGTTGGTCGTTGAGTACACCATCGCAGGCGCTCCTCTCTGCGATGCGGCGTCAAGGGTAACCGCAGCCACGGTCTCCGAGCTGATATTGCATGCTACTGGAAACGTCGTCGAACTGTTCGTGCAGATGGTTGCTGTCTTGCAAACGTCCCTGTCTGTTGACTCAGGGATCGAGACGTGGCTGTACGATCCGTTACAGCCATGCGGATACGATCCCTGTCATCTCGACAGCTAGTGATACGAGGCCGTTGGGATTGCCTTAAAATCATGTTCATATGGATGCTACAACTCCTACTGCAAGTGTCAGTAACAGGAAAATTCGTCTCACGTTGCGGCTGTTTCGGACACACCACTTAATATTACACCAAACTGCTTTCGACACTGAAACCGGATCAGGTGATCATTGCTATACAAACCCGTTCCTACAGACTTTGAAATGATGTATTACAGTTCTTTAAATATTTCCTGCACTAAGAACAGCTTCAGGAGTGGAATTAAAATACAAGGTGAAAGGATATCAATGATACGATTCGCTGATGACATTGATATCCTGAGTGAAAGTGAAGAAGAATTAAATGATCTGCTGAACGGAATGAACAGTCTAATGAGTACGCAGTATGGTTTGAGAGTAAATCGGAGAAAGACGAAGGTAATGAGAAGTAGTAGAAATGAGAACAGCGAGAAACTTAACATCAGGATTGATGGTCACGAAGTCAATGAAGTTAAGGAATTCTGCTACCTAGGCAGTAAAATAACCAATGACGGACGGAGTAAGGAGGACATCAAAAGTAGACTCGCTATGGCAAAAAAGGCATTTCTGGCCAAGAGAAGTCTACTAATATCAAATACCGGCCTTAATTTGAGGAAGAAATTTCTGAGGATGTACGTCTGGAGTACAGCATTGTATGGTAGTGAAACATGGACTGTGGGAAAACCGGAACAGAAGAGAATCGAAGCATTTGAGATGTGGTGCTATAGACGAATGTTGGAAATTAGGTGGACTGATAAGGTAATGAATGAGGAGGTTCTACGCAGAATCGGAGAGGAAAGGAATATGTGGAAAAAACTAATAAGGAGAAGGGACAGGATGATAGGACATCTGCTAAGACATGAGGGAATGACTTCCATGGTGCTAGAGGAAGCTGTAGAGGGCAAAAACTGTAGAGGAAGACAGAGATTGGAATACGTCAAGCAAATAATTGAGGACGTAGGTTGCAAGTGCTACTCTGAGATGAAGAGGTTAGCACAGGAAAGGAATTCGTGGCGGGCCGCATCAAACGAGTCAGTAGACTGATGACAAAAAAAAAAAAAAAACAGCTTTGGGACATGATACTCTAGGTTTGAACATTAATGCTTTTTCTGGAACTGCATTCACGAATTTCATTTATAGCAAGTCAGGTGTTTTAGTCTTGTAGTATATATGGCAACATTCGACATATTTAAGTATCTTTGATTCTTCTGATTTTTTAATTTGATTTACAGAAACCGGATAATAAGACATGAAACTGGTCACGTTTCATAGCAGATGTAATCATATAATAGATAGGCCTATAGTATTTGCCGAACCATGATTAATGTTAAAATTTTCAATCGTGACTCATGCGAGAACTCATTGAACTGCAACTCTCAGTAGAATGAAAAATCTTCTAGACATGAAGCTGGTCACGTTTCATAGCGGATGTAATCATACAATAGATAGGCCTATAGTATTTGCAGAACCACGATTAATGTTAAAATTTTCAATGGTGACTCATGCGAGAACTCATTGAATTGCAACTCTCAGTATAATGAAAAATCTTCTAGATTCTAGTACCTTACAAATAAAGTGAGACAAAGTTAAAAATTGAATCGAACGTCTCACACTGTTGCACAACTGGTCATTGACGTTGACATGTCACTGTTCGAAATTAGTAGCTTCCTACCAGTGGCTTTGTTCGTGTATTCATGTCACACACATAAAAACACTGGTGTGCAAAACTTGGGGACGAAAGTAACTTTCGCACTATGTTTAACTGTATGTGACTCACTCGCATGCTTCTGTTTCAGTATTGGTACACTTATCTTATGATAGCACGGGACGACTCATTGGCCTCCCGTTATTTCCACACTGGCCGAGTGGTTCCAGGCGCTTCAGTCTGGAACCGCGCTACCGCTACGGTCGCAGGTTCGAATCCTGCCTCGGGCATGGATGTGTGTGATGTCCTTAGGTTAGTTAGGTTTAAGTAGTTCTAAGTTCTAGAGGACTGATGACCTCAGATGTTAAGTCCCATAGTGCTCAGAGCCATTTTTATTTCCACACAATCGTCGATGTAAAAATATATTTATTCTCGTAGTACTTTATAACTTGTACGGGTCTGTTCGCTGCTATACTTGACTGGCCGTGACATACACGATGGTTATAATTAATGTTTCGCTATTTGAGAGGGCCCCCATGGCTAACGAGTGATCGTAGGACACGAACATGGTGGAAACATTACTAACAGCATGTGGAAGACAAATAACAAATAAACCGTTGAAAGGAACACGATTTCAAAACGAGAGGGTAAAATTTCTTTAATTGTCATGTTCCGATTCCAGCTTACAAACTTTGCTCGATGTGACGACCATCTGCATCAACGACAGACTGGATGCTCTACTGCTGCCCCAAACAACGGTGAACCATTGAAAGTTCAGCTGTCGTGAGATAGCTCGTGCACTCCTTGAAGATCGTCAACTGATCAGCCAGAACATTATGGCCGTCGGCTTATTGTCGATATGAAACCGTCCAGGCGATAGGAGCGTCACCTAGCGAAGAATGACTGCTAGTCAGACACACGCACAATGCATGTACGCTGAAGTGGCTAAGAAACTGGTATAGGCATGCATATCCAAATACAGAGATACGTAAATGGGCAGAATACGGCGCTGCGGTCGGCAACGCGAATATAACACAACAAGTGTCTGGCGCAGTTGTTACATCGGTTACTACTGCTACAATCGTAGGTTATCAAGATTTAAATAAGTTTGAGCGCGGTGTTATAGTCAGCGCATGAGCGATGGGACACAGTGTATCAGAGGTAGCGACGAAGTGGGGATTTTTCCGTACGACTATGTCACTAGTGTACTATGAATATCAGGAATCCGGTAAAACATCAAATTTCCGACATCCCTGCAGCCAGAAAATGATCCTACAAGAACAGGACCAACGACGACTAATCGTTAAACGTGACAGAAGTGCAATCCTCCCGCAAATTTCTGCAGATTTAAATGCCGGGCCATCAAAAAGTGTCAGCGTGCGAACCATTCAACGAAACATCATCGATATGAGCTTTCGGAGCCGAAGGCCCACTCATGAACCCTTGATGACTGCACGACATAAAGCATTACGCGTCGCCTGGGCCCATCATCACCGACATTGGACTGTTGATGACTGGAAACATGTTGGCTAGTCGGACGAGTTCTTTCCAGATTATATAGAGCGGACGGACGTGTACGGGTATGGAGACAACCTAATTAATCCATGGACCCTACAAGTCAGCAGGGGTCTGTTCAAGCAGGTGGAGGCTCTGTAATGGTGTAGGGCGTATGCAGTTGGAGTGATATTGAACCCCTGCCCTGATACTTGCAGATATGGCTGACTGGTGACACGTATGTAAGCATCCTGTCTGATCACCTGCATCCATTCATGTCCATTGTGGATTCCGACGAACTTGGGCGATTCCAGCCGGACAATGCGACACTCCACAGGTTCAGAATTGCTACAGAGTGGCTCCAGGAACACTCTTTTGAGTTTAAACATTTCCGATGGCCGCCAAATTCCCCAGTCATGAACATTATTGAACATATCAACGGTGTCTTACAACGTGCTGTTCAGAAGAGATCTCCACCCCCTCGTACTCTTACCGATTTATATACAGTACTGGAAGATTCATGACGTTAATTTCCTCCTAGCACTACTTCAGACATTAGTCGAGTCCACGCCACGTCGTGTTGCGGCATTTCTACGTGTTCGCAGATGCCGTACACGATATCAGGCGAGTGTACCAGTTTCTTTGGCTCTTCGGTGTTCTATCAGTGAGCGTGCGGTCCATGTGTAGAAGGGGAAAGGCGCATCATATATCTGAATTTGACCAAGGGCAAACTGTGGTGGCCCGGAGGTTCATTTCGAAAACTGCACGAATTGTTGGGTGTTCACAGAGTGCTGGTAGTGTTTTCAGCACTTGGCGAAACCGAGGTGAAACCACATCCGGGTTGGAAGGCCACGTCGTAAGCTAGGCAGACTGATAAAAGAGGACACGTGGCGAACTGTGGCGGAACTAACATCAGACTTTAATGCTTGCCAGTGACAAGTGTGTCTGAACACACAATGCACCGAACACTCCTAATGATGGGTCTCTGTAGCCGATGACTCATGCATGTGCCAATGTTAACTCCACGATATCGGCAACTACGCTGTAGTGGGCAGGTGATCATGGCCACTGCACGTTGGCATAGTGGCAGAGCGTTGCGTGATCTGCTGAGTCCCGAGACCTTCTTCACCATGCCAATGGGAGCGCGCGAATCCGTCGACTTCCAGGAGAACAGCTCCGTGAGACCTATACTGTGGGGCAGAGACAAGATGGTGGTGGCTCCATTACACTCCAGGGAACATTCACATGAGCATGGGTTCGTTGGAGAGGACCATGACGACCAAGGATTATTGTACGCTGGTTGCTGACCACGTAAAGCACATTATGACGATCATATTTCCTGACGGCACTGGCATTTTTCAGCAAGATAATGCGCCATGTCACAAGGCTAGGAGTGTGATGGAGGTCTTCGAGGAACACAGTGTAGAGTTCCAGTTGATGTGCTGGCCTCCCAACTCGCCAGATCTGAACCCGATTGAACCCATCTGGTATGTAGCTGAACGTGGCGTCAGAGCTCATCGCCCACTCCCTGGAATTGATAGGAGTTTACGACGATCATGTTTCCCGATAACAATGGCATTTTTGAGCAAGATAATGTGCCGTCTCACAGGGCTAGGAGTGTGATTGAGTTCTTCGAGGAACACAGTGGACTTCCCATTAATATGCTGGCCGCCCAGTTCGCCAAATCTGAACCCGATCGAACCCAACCGATATGTAACTGAACGTGGCGTCAGAGTTCGTCGCCCATTCCCTGGAGTTTATAGGAATTAGGTGACTTGTGTGTGCACATGTTGTGGCAACTCCATCGACCGACCTATCAAGGCCTCATCGCTTCCATGCCACGATGCGTCGCCGCTGTTATCCGTGCCAAAGGTGGACATACCGGCAATTAGGTAGGTGGTCATAATGTTCTGGCTCATCAGTGTATATTGCATCCGCCATTCTCAGCCACGGCAACGGCAGCTTCACGAGAGATTGTGGCCTAATTGGCGGTCGATCTCTACCAGAAGCGTTTCCCAAATCGACAGTTAATTCGAATTCCCAAATCATGGTCTTCAACCCCAGTGCAGAATGACTGCTATATCTTCCTTTAATGCGTCGATACTCACGAAGGGCAACACACTATTGCTGTTGTTTTAATAAAACAGCTTCACGACTAAAGCTCAGCTGGCCTTGTTCAGAAACATGTTGAATGTCTGCAACTGTAATGCACACTGATGCTTGTATTTCAACCCTGTCGCCGTAGACCCTTCTAGCGCTGGCGCCTAATGTCACGTCATGGCAAGAACACTATCAGCGAAGCAAATCCTGCAGTGCAGAGTCTGAACATCGTTCCTACGAAGTTATGTAGCCATACGGTAAATAGTTTCCCATCTACAGTTGCTTAAGTAGCTCAATTGCAACCACCACGTACGTCCGCCTGCTACGGCGTCTGTAGGCTATATCGGCGCAACCATTATCTGCTGCCGCTGCTCAGTGCCTGTATGCGCAAAGGAACCGGCAGTTAGGATTCACAGTTACAGCACTTCCCGACAGGGAGCGGGTTATACTGGACGAGCTGACCTGTCCAGTTCGCAAGATGCCCCTAGACGCCATTTGGAGCGGCAAAAACGAGGAAAGAACTCGACAGCCACTGACAAGTAACGTAGCTCAGTGGAACATAGGCCACTCATAGAACCGCTGCAACATCAGTACAGACAATAATTATGCTGATATCACAGCGATTCATAATGGTCCTGTAGACATTAAAAAAGCAGGACATGATTCTTAAAAGGATGTGCGATTGCCACAGGCGTCAGTGCATGATATGTAACGTGCTTTCATGTTGGACAGAAAATTGGTAAGGAGTTCTTGTGTTACAACATTCCATTCCTCCACCGGCGCGGCTGACAACTGCTGGGAAGTCGTGCAGCTATAACTTTCCCCAATGCATCCCACACGCGCCCGATGAGAATTAAATTGGGGAAACGGCCCGGCCAGTGCATTCGTCTAATAACCTCTCCTTCCAAGAGTACACCAACTATCTGGCGCCCTTTGGTGCTGTCCTATCTCCCCATACCTTGGAAAGTGACGTCACCACACTCATCAGTGATGTCATGCACGATTTTATCAATGACCTTAAAACAGATGACTACATCAGTGACGTCATCATCCTTATCAGAGGAAAGTTGCACACCTTCTCATCTCCAGCAAATCATAATGAAGAATTAAAAATCCAGGATGGTGGAAATGCTCCAACTGCGTTATTGAAAAATTAAAGAATCCCTCTCCTCCTCCATCTCCAGCCAACCACACAGTGCAGTACTCCTTATCTATAGCCAATCTTCTTGTTTGGTCATCATTCTACTGACTAGTTTGATGCGGCCCGCCACGAATTCCTTTCCTGTGCTAACCTCTTCATCTCAGAGTAGCACTTGCAACCTACGTCCTCAATTATTTGCTTGACGTATTCCAATCTCCGTCTTCCTCTACAGTTTTTGCCCTCTACAGCTCCCTCTAGCACCATGGAAGTCATTCCCTCATGTCTTAGCAGATGTCCTATCATCCTGTCCCTTCTCCTTATCAGTTTTTTCCACATGCGTAGAACCTCCTCATTCCTTACCTTATCAGTCCACCTAATTTCCAACATTCGTCTATTGCACCACATCTCAAATGCTTCGATTCTCTTCTGTTCCGGTTTTCCCACACTCCATGTTTCACTACCATACAATGCTGTACTCCAGACGTACATCCTCAGAAATTTCTTCCTCAAATTAAGGCCGGTATTTGATATTAATAGACATCTCTTGGCTAGAAATGCCTTTTTTGCCATAGCGAGTCTGCTTTTGGTGTCCTCCTTGCTCCGTCCGTCATTAGTTATTTTACTGCCTAGGTAGCAGATTTCCTTCACTGAATTCAATCCTGATGTTAAGTTTCTCGCTGTTCTCATTTCTACTACTTATCATTACCTTCGTCTTTCTCCGATTTACTCTCAAACCATACTGTGTACTCATTAGACTGTTCTTTCCGTTCAGCAGATCATTTAATTCTTCTTCACTTTCACTCAGGATAGCAATGTCGTCAGCGAATCGTATCATTGATATCCTTTCACCTTGTATTTTAATTCCACTCCTGAACCTTTCTTTTATTTCCATCATTGCTTCCTCGATGTACAGATTGAAGAGTAGGGGCGAAAGGCTACAGCCTTGTCTTACACCCTTCTTAATACGAGCACTTCGTTCTTGATCGTCCACTCTTATTATTCCCTCTTGGTTGTTGTACATATTGTATATGACCCGTCTCTCCCTATAGCTTACCCCTACTTTTTTCAGAATCTCGAACAGCTTGCACCATTTTATATTGTCGAACGCTTTTTCCAGGTCGACCAATCCTATGAAAGTGTCTTGATTTTTCTTTAGCCTTGTTTCCATTATTAGCCGTAACGTCAGAATTGCCTCTCTCGTCCCTTTACTTTCCCTAAAGCCAAACTGATCGTCACCTAGCGCATTCTAAATTTTCTTTTCCATTCTTCTGTATATTATTCTTGTAAGCAGCTTCGATGCATGAGCTGTTAAGCTGATTGTGCGATAATTCTCGCACTTGTCAGCTCTTGCCGTCTTCGGATTTGTGTGGATGATGCTTTTCCGAAAGTCAGATGATATATCGCCAGACTCATGTATTCTACACACCAACGTGAATAGTCGTTTTGTTGCCACTTCCCCCAGTGATTTTAGAAATTCTGATAGAATGTTATCTATCCCTTCTGCCTTATTTGACCGTAAGTCCTCCAAAGCTCTTTTAAATTCCGATTCTAATACTGGATTCCCTATCTCTTCTAAATCGAATCCTGTTTCTTCTTCTGTCACATCAAACAAATCTTCACCCTCATAGAGGCTTTCAATGTATTCTTTCCACCTATCTGCTCTCTCCTCTGCATTTAACAGTGGAATTCCCGTTGCACTCTTAATGTTACCACCGTTGCTTTTAATGTCACCAAAGGTTGTTTTGACTTTCCTGTATGCTGAGTCTGTCCTTCCGACAATCATATCTTTTTCGATGTCTTCAAATTTTTCCTGTAGCCAGTTCGTCTTACCTTCCCTGCACTTCCTATTTATTTCATTCCTCAGCGACTTGTATTTCTGTATTCCTGATTTTCCCGGAACATGTTTGTACTTCCTCCTTGCATCAATCAACTGAAGTATTTCTTCTGTTACCCATGGTTTCTTCGCAGCTACCTTCTTTGTACATATGTTTTCCTTCCCAACTTCTGTGATGGCCCTTTTTAGAGATGTCCATTCCTCTTCAACTGTACTGCCTACTGCGCTATTCCTTATTGCTGTATCTATAGCGTTAGAGAACTTCAAACGTGTCTCGTCATTCCTTAGTACTTCCGTATCCCAATTCTTTGCGTATTGATTCTTCCTGACTAATGTGTTGAACTTCAGCCTACTCTTCATCACTACTATATTGTGATCTGAGTCTATATCTGCTCCTGGGTACGCCTTACAGTCCAGTATCTGATTTCGGAATCTCTGTCTGACCATGATGTAATCTAATTGAAATCTTCGCGTATCTCCCGGCCTTTTCCAAGTATACCTCCTCCTCTTGTGATTTTTGAACGGGGTATTCGCTATTACTAGCTGAAACTTGTTACAGAACTGAATTAGTCTTTCTCCTCTTTCATTCCTCGTCCCAAGCCCATATTCTCCTGTAACCTTTTCTTCTACTCCTTCCCCTACAACTGCATTCCAGTCGCCCATGACTATTAGATTTTCGTGCCCCTTTACATACTGCATTACCCTTTCAATATCCTCATACACTTTCTCTATCTGTTCATCCTCATCTTGCGACGTCGACATGTGTACCTGAACTATCGTTGTCGGTGTTGGTCTGCTGTCGATTCTGATTAGAACAACCCGGTCACTGAACTGTTCACAGTAACACAACATCTGCCCTACCTTCCTATTCATAACGAATCCTACACCTGTTATACCATTTTCTGCTGCTGTTGATATTACCCGATACTTATCTGACCAGAAATCCTTGTCTTCCTTCCACTTCACTTCACTGCCCCCTACTATATCTAGATTGAGCCTATGAATTTCCCTTTTCAGATTTTCTAGTTTCCCTACCACGTTCAAGCTTCTGACATTCCTCGCCCCGACTCGTAGAACGTTATCCTGTCGTTGATTACTCAATCTTTTTCTCATGGTAGCCTCGCCCTTGGCAGTCCCCTCCCGGAGATCCGAATGGGGGACTATTCCGGAATCTTTTGCCAATGGAGAGATCATCATGACTTCTTCAGTTACAGGCCACATGTCCTGTGGATACACGTTACGTGTCTTTAATGCAGTGGTATCCATTGCCTTCTACATCGTCATGTCGTTGATCATTGCTGATTCTTCCGCCTTTAGGGGCAATTTCCCACCCCTGAACCTCTATCCGCTCCTCCGCACTCTTTGACAAGGCCGTTGGCAGAATGAGGCTGACTTCTTATGCCGGAAATCTTCGGCCGCCAATGCTGATTATTTATCAAAATTTAGGCAGTGGCAGGGATCGAACCAGGGACCAAAGACGTTTTTGATTATGAATCAAAGACGCTACCCCTAGATAGCCAATCACAGTAATCAAAATCCAAGACGTCAGAAACATCCCTGTTGTGTTAATGATAAAATTAAAACCCTCGCCCACCCTTCCTCCTTCCATCCAATCATAGCTGAGTAATAAACATCCCTGTACCGTGGTACTACTCAATTCTTTAGAAAATCAAAAATTACAATCTCACCACAGTTATTTAAAGGAAAGAGGAAGTCCGGGATGGCTAGTGATGGACCAGCTTGTGACTGTTTTACAATTTTAATTTGACTCAAAACAGACTTTATTATAACCTTTAGTTCGGACATTTGCTCTCTTACTGATGCAATATACAAATCTTCACTTTAATTGAATTACGTAAACACGAATAAGAATCATATTTTGCGTCCGCAACCAAAATCATAGTAGGCACGGTGAAATAATCAATCATAAACAATCGTTCTTGTTTAACCATATCTCAAAAGACTAGTCACGCTATACACTTCCAGCAAAAGTTACACAGTCACATAATGCAATAACTTCATTAAAAAAATAAAGATATTAAAGCTGAATAAAACTGAACTGCCCACATAAAGGTCCACAGTGAAACATGTTTATACTAAAAATGCAAAGTGGGCCAACCAAGGTTGCAAAACTGGCACACAGGAAAAATAACAAGTTGCACATTCGTTAAAGATACACAAATGATTAACATAGGTGTTAAATAAGAATGGCTAGTAATAACTCAACGAGTAAAATGACTTACAGAAACGCTAATATTAACAAGGTGCCCTCACTTAACCAACGGACATAATGACTCAGAATGATTTCCAAATTGCACTTAACTTTAGAGAACAGCGTTAGCGCTAGAGCAATATTTGGAAGCAATAACGCAACGGCCGGCAGGCAATACGAGCGTTCACTCCCCACGGCTTGTGCACAGGCTCACTAGCAGGCGGTTTATATTTATACATAGTCCGACCGGCCTCACAATGAGCGGTCCTGACAAGAATCCATAACCGCACCGACGCCAGGAAATGAGCAATCTTAACAAATGGCCTTCAGCACGAAGAGATTGAAATGAGAACAAGGTCAAATCACCGCCATACTGGAATATAATATGAGCACGCCCCCAAATTCTTATGGAGCAATACTCTAACATTACCATTAAGTCTACGGCTACCGGGCGCGTACACAACCGCAACCAGTCCCAAAGCGGTCAATATGTCCTACAACAAGTTAAAATTTGCATGAAAATCACTTAAAACATACACCCCACAGATGATGAGAAACTAAATGAGGAACATCAGTCTCCTAAAAATAACCACTGTGGGACCAAATTCAGAACCAAGTCCGGCAGCTACCCATGCCACAATAAGTTCAGCAATCTTCTTAGTTAAACACAGAATAAAAGTCATACGTAACTTGGAGCTTGCAAATTACGAGCTGGGAAGCTGTTCAGCGTGAGACGACGAACCCCCACCACAATTTGGCACTTCAAGGCGACCAATGATCGGCACCGTACATCCGGCGCGATGAAAGACAAGGGCGGCGAGCACGGCGAGGCCCGAGCACCACGGTTAGGGACGCAGGCTTGTTTTCAACACAAGAGAGAGAGTGAGAGAGAGAGAGAGAGAGAGAGAGAGAGAGAGAGAGAGAGAGCGGGAGGGAGGGGGGGGGAGGCAGATGATGATTAGAGATGGCAATGTCTGACAAAAAGAACAGATATGTGTGTGTGTGTGTGTGTGTGTGTGTGTGTGTGTGTGTGTGTGTGCACTATGAATTCATATGCTGTCTGCCAACCACAGCTGATCGTCCACTGCCGACTGCTGTTTGTCTGCTGCCAACTGCTGTTCATCCACCACTGACTGCTGTTTGTCAGTTGCCGACTGCTGTTAATCCATATCTAACTGCTGTTTGTCACTGACTGCTGTTGGTCCATCGCCGGCTCAGCAGTCATCACTGTTGATCACCATCCACTATCTGTCTGTCACTTCCACTGTCCATCTGTCGCTGCCTACTCTCCGTCTGCCACTGACTGCTGTTACTATCTTCGTCCCCTTTCCTTGTCCTCATTCCTTGGCTCAGTTTTCATTTTATCTTTACGCCTTGGCGACACCTGCTGCTGGTAGGCCCCATACTTCACCATGTGCCCTCCCACCATAACTGTAATCTACACTTCCCCCTTCTCCATGTCAAATATCACATCCTACTGTGCCGCCTCTGGCCTCCCCTCTTATACCTCACAAATCCCTTCACTCACCCTTTCCCTCATCTCCTCCCCACCCATTTACCCACATCTATACACCCTGCCCCCCAGCCTCCACACCAGCAATGGCTCCTGCTCCTGCCCCTGTCCTTATGTATACCTCTGGTGCCACCTCTACTGCAACCACTCTGCTGGTCAGCCAGCTTCCCCCCCTCTCACCTCCTGTCACTTTATCTTCTGACCCCCCTGCCCAATCACATCATGCTGGGCCATGACTGCCACCACAGAACTCTCAGCATCTCCCAGCACCTCCGCCATGTCTGAATGATTTGTCACCTGTCACCTCCCTCTCGTCCCCATCCCTGTTCCCTCCTCCCAGGCTATCCTCACCAAAAAATCTCAAAGTGCACAAATGCTGACTCTGATGCTACCACATCCAGAAAAATATCACTGCCCCCCTCCTCCTCCCACCATCGTTTTCATGGATATCATTCCTCCTTTTGTCACCCACACCGCTGCCCCCACCCTCCACACCTTCGTCCTTTCAACCCTGGACCCGAAGTTCCTAGACACCCTTATCATCACCACGGAGATACGAAAGTATATCCTTGGTGTTCTTATTCCCCTACTCGTTCCCTGCAGAGACTCAGTCCTTATCAAATCCTCCTCCTTCTCCTTTCATATGGATCTTCTTTGTAAACTCCTGAGTATCATGTTTGGCACCTGCGAGTCCCTCACACCCTTCCCCACCTTTTCCTCTGCTAGCCAATCCCAACCTCCCCATCACCCACTCAGCTAACCCATCATGATCACCAAGCTCAGCAGAATGATCACAAAGGATGAGGTCCTGGCTGAACTCAATTCTCACTCTGACCTTGAAATCTGCTCTGTCCACTGTATCCACAATTCCACCAGTCCTACTTACCTCATGTGGGTATTTTCGGAGTCTGCCCCCTCCACTAACCACCTTCTCACACAGGGCACCTTGATTTTTCACTGCCTCCAAATCCCCTCTCCTATCCTACCACTGTTTAATATGTAATAACCACCTGGCCCATAACTGTTAAAGCTCCCTGGCCTGTCCCCATTGTGAGGCCTCCCATTTCCTTAAAAACTGTCCCAACTTTAACACTCCTCCTGTAACATCTGCAATGGACCACATCCCACCCATTCCTACAAATGCAAGGTTAAAACCCCTCCTGCCACCCCTGAGCTTACTGTCCCCATCAGACCCATCGACCCCCATTCACCACAACAATTCCCTCCATTTTCCCTGATAGCTGAAGTCATCATCCGTTTCTTGACCAAAGTCCTCCGAAACATCTGCCTTCCATCATGTTACTGGTTCTTATTCTGAACTCCATTACCCCCTTCTTCATAACGACCACCCCTTTTCTGACAACCTCAGTAAGGCCAGTCACCTCACTTCCCACCTTTCCAAGGTCTTCTTCATCCCTGATGATCCCCACTTTGATTATTCCCAAGCTGTCATGGAATGCAGGATGCCTCAATCACTTCACTTGTTCCCAGTCTCCAGTAGTTGGGGCAGTTGCCCCCCTCCAACATCAACACTCCCATCACAGCACAAGACATTACACTTATCCTCCAGTCAAACCGCAACATGGCCCCTGGTCATGACAGTGTCACCAACCACCACTTCAAAGACTGCCCCTTCTCCTTCCTGACTGTCCCTGCCACTGTATACAAAGTCATCCTCTCCACTGGCTTTTACCCTACCCTGTGGAAGACTTCCCACCTATCATCTCATCTGCCTCACCTCCATCTTCAATAAGGTCTTCGAATCCATCCTCTCCTGTCATATCCATCACCACCTTAATGAACACCACCTCCTCCCCGTTACCCAGTGTGGTTTCCAACCCTCCTTCTCCACTGAAGAACTCCTTAACCTCATCCACCTTCTCTCCATCCAACTGAACTTCTGTCTCCCTGCCATTTTTGTTTTCCTCGACCTCCAAAATGCTTACAGCTGTGTATGGCAGCCTGGTCTCCTCTTTAAACTCCAAACCTATGCCCTGCCTATCAAGTTTGTCCATCTAGTCGCATCCTTCCCTCTCACTAACCTTTATGTCACTCTCCACAATGCCATCCTCCATATCTTTTATCCCACTGCTGGTGTCCCCCTAGGCTCTGGTCCTCTCCCCTCCTCTATCTCCTCATTTGGATATATGCCCAGCACCTCCTCCAATATGCTAATGACACCGCCTTCCTGGCAACGCTATCCTACCTTTCAATGGTCTCAACGAATGCTCCAGATCCAACTCTTGACCAGTTCACCACTTGGTGCAACCAGTGGTTCCTTCATATCAACCTCTCCAAGACCAACGCAATCATCATAGGGAACACCATCCACTCCTTCTGTCTCCATGATTTCTACCTCAGCATTTATAGTCATCCCACCCACCTCACCCCTACCCAAAGATACCTTGGCCCCACCCTTGACTGTCACCTCAGCTGGACCCCTCATCTTCTGATCATCCAGCAGAGAGCCCATACCTGGCTACATCTCCTGAAACTCCTGTCTGGCCAGACATGAGGATTGCATCCTTCCACCACCCTTCACACCTACAAATTCTTTATCTGTCCTATCCTTTGTTATGCCAGCGTTACCTGGATCTCTGCCCCCCCCCTCCCACTTTTATCAGGCCATCCAAATCCTTGAATGCCATGCACTCTGCCTCATCTTCTGTATCTGCCTTCTGTCCCCCACAAGGATTCTATATAAACTCATCCCCTCCCCCCACCTCCTCCTTTACCTCCAACCTATCCGAATCCTTTACAGTGTCCACAGGCTTGATCCCCCACCCCCTGGTGTCCCCCTTTCTCTCCACCCTCTGCCCATTGGTGCCTCTCTCTCCATCTCCACACCCTCCATATCTTTCATCAGGGTAATTTCCAGCACCTTTCACTCCCAGATGCTGAACTCCACCGTAATGTCTACCCCTCTTTCCAACTGTAGGTCATCCCCCTCCCCAGGGCCCTCCCTTTACCATCCCCTCCTTCCCCTGAGCAGTTTTTCCTCCCTCCTAAGCTGTTTTCCTCTCCCGTCATTTCCCTCCCCAGCCCCTTCAGTACACTCCCATCCCATCTCCCTTCCCCGATCCCCCTCCTCTCCCCCCCTTCTAGCACCGCTCCTTCCCCTCTCTTTTCCCTTCTCTCATGTATCCCCGCCCTTAACAAATCTTCCCAGTTTGTATTCATTGTCGAGTGTACTGCATCAGTGTTCTCTTCTGTGCAGTTCTCAAGTGTTGTCCAGTGGTGTGGTTTTTAATCGTGTGCTCGACTTGTATATAGTTTTGACGTCTGTGGTTTTTCAGTGCTGCGCCGGCCTTCACGTGGCTGTTTTCATCGTTCTGAGACTTTTTGTGCTCCTGCTATACTTGGACTTGCGTCTTTTAATTCCCAGAGTGTATGGTTTTTGTGTGAAATATTTTACAGTCACCCCTTTTTCTGTATACTTCTTCCATTACGTATTTTCCCCCTTCTTTATATCTATGTTCAGCCTTGTTTCTCCTTTTTGTTGTTTTAAATGTCTTCCTGTACCATTGTAACATCTCTAGGCTCGAGAGCAGCGCCTAGGTTGCTGCCAGCCCACCCCAGATGGAGAGTTAAAATTATAATAAAGGAAAAAAAACCTCCGTCAATCTTCGATGGGTCACCTGAAGATGAGTGACAGGCGTCTAGTCATAATATAGTGGAATGGAGTTTACGACGACCGGCTGCAATTCCGAAATCTCTTCGAACAGGGCATTAGTTGACTGTTCACAGTTGAAAGCATTCTGAAGTATAATATTCCAGTTCATTAAATCCGAGTCGTATAGCAAAACAATTAAAATTACCATTTGTCATTTACGCAGACATCGAATGCTTGCTGGAACCCGGTGTTCGTAACGAAATTCATGCACGTAAATCATATAGTACAGCTTTCTACGTGCAGTGCAATTATATAAATTATAAACCTTCACTGATGTCATTAGAATGCGATAAAGGCATGTTCTTCGTGTTCATATACATTCCCCGAATCCAACATGTCTACGGGAAAAAGAGCTTACAGAGAAATAACCGACTCAGCTTCAGCATTTTGTTGGTGAAAACCAGGAAACATGCAGCAATAAATTGTTTGTTATCTTTGAACCCATCATGTTTGACTATTACTTCAGTACGTAATCGATATTTGAGAGCTGAATTCTCTCACAAACACACTCTAGACTATTATCACTGATTTTGACACGCTTTTTTGATGGTCAACCAATCACAGTTACATAATGAATCATTAATTTTCTTGGTCTTAAGCTGACAACAATGATGATAACGAAGACGTTGTCCACAACGTTCATCTGGTCTTCTTCTCCTTCTTCTGGTGATCTATCATATCGCTGCACCTTTAGGAGAACTACAGATTCTGTAACATTAAGTGAAAAATTTTTTATTCATGGATATGACAAACAGAATGACTGAACGAAATAATGGATAGTCAAAAGTATACTTAACATTTACTTATATGTGAATTTACGACTCAGTTCTCTGAACTCGCAACTGATCCCACGATGTTGACTGTCCCCAATGGTTCAGCAACAATCGAAGGCTTCTTAGTGAGTTTTCCCTACTTTTACAGCCTCACCTCACTGCTGAGATTTCCTGTCTCATGGGCTGAATAAGAGCTTGCAAAGCATATTCCCAGGAAACGCTGGTTTCCCACAAGCACCAAGGATGAGAAAACAGACAGAAGAACAGACAGAAGTAAGCAGCTTGAGAAACAACATGACAAACTTGTTTTCTCCAAGAGACAAGAAAAATTGGAATTGAGACTCGTTCCCATAGGAGTCCGCTAATGCTTGCTCGTCTCCAGACTGCAAAAGCCTCTCTCTCTCTTTCTCTCACTCTCTCTCTCTCTCTCTCTCTCTCTCTCTCTCTCTCTCTCTTCTCTCTCTCTAAAAACAAAGGATGTGTTGTGCATCAAATCAAAAAAATAACCATTTCAAACTACTTTTTTACAACATTAGCATATATTTGTTTATACAAACCGTAATAAAATCCAACGCCCACACAAAGACTTCCAGAGAGCGAATTACTGCATAAAGATGATGTATCTCTTGTGTTGTGTGACTTCATGAGTATCAAGAAATTTTCTGTTCCTTGTTGTTGTTTCTTCCCTCTTGTGTTTAAAAAAATCCACTCATCCACTCTTTTAACGGACATTTTAATACTTCCTCAGAGCCTCAAGTTTAGGCAAGCTCATGAGTTCTTGCGAGGTGAGAAGGTAATTACGTTCCACCTTTACAATATCTGGCCTCTGTAGTGTGCACACATGGGGAATCAGATAACTTTATAGTTAATAGGTTTTATTGTTTATCGCTTTTGATTGGTTCACGTCAGAGCAATATCGTAAAATTAGATTGCACGGAAATTTCTGCTCCACAATTTGCAGGTATAAAAAAAAGTACTTCGTCTCGCGAAAAGTCATTTGTCTTTCACCTTCAGAGCTGTAAAAACATCGTTGGAAGGTCGATTCGTGGCAACTGCATTAACTGCCAAATTTTCAAAGGAAAATTATTGTTTTATTTTTACTCTCTCATAAAAACCAACGGATTAACGCAGCTGATGGCTTTGTAACTGGTATGATCGCATTTAACGGACAAAATGCAAAATGTTGTGTTTAATAATTCAAACAATTGGACGGACAGAAAATTTTAGTGACAGGGGAGAAATCAGGAATCCTAGCCGACAGGGTTCAATATTGTCTCCTCTCATAAACCCTATTGTATGAATGATCTGCCACTTCACATTCATCAAGCACAATTTCCTTATGATACTAATGTTATAATAAATCGCATTGAAGAAAAAGTAACACAAGGAAATGATAACGATGTTTTTCATAGTTTATTGAGTGGTTCTCTGGAAATAGGCTCTGCCTTGAATCTTAGAAGACATACAACATTCAATTTTGTAAAACAAATATAGTACAACAATTGACGTAGCACATGACTGGGACTCACTGAGCTGGGTAGACTGCTCTAATCTTCCGGGTGTACATACTGATAAAAAATTGAACTGGAACGAACATATTACTGGGATGCTCAAAGTTCGCCCACTTTGCACTAGATATACGAGAGTGAGTCAAATGAAAACCTTAAATATTTTTCAAAATATTATTTATTGTGCAGAAGTGGTACAAAACTGTACCACTTGTCAACATAATCTCCCCCACGCTCAATGCAAGTCCTCCAGCGCTTACAAAGTGCATAAATTCCTTTAGAAAAAAATTCTTTTAGTAGTCCGCGCAACCACTAATGCACCGCGTGGCGTACCTCTTCATCAGAACGGAACTTCTTTCCTCCCATTGCGTCTTTGAGTGGTCCAAACATACGGAAATCACTTGGGACAAGGTCTGGTGAGTATGGTGGATGAGGAAGACACTCAAAATGCAGGTCTGTGATTGTTGCAACTGTTATACGGGCAGTGTGGGGCCTTACATTGCCATGTTGCAAAAGGACACCTGCAGACAGCAATCCACGTCGCATTGATTTGATTGCAGGCCGCAGATGATTTTTTGGGAGATCTGTGTATGATACACCGGTGACAGTGGTCCCTCTAGGCATGTAATGCTCCAAAATGATGCCTTTTTCGTCCCAAAGGAGAGTCAGCATAACCTTCCCTGTTGATGGTTCTGTTCGAAACTTCTTTGGTTTTGGCGATGTGAGATGGTGCCATTCCTTGCTCGCTCTCTTCGTTTCCGGTTGGCGGAAGGGAACCCAGGTTTCGTCCCCAGTAACGATTCTTGCAAGGAAGTTCTTCACAAGCATCAACACGTCGTTCTCTCATTTCAGGAGTCAGCTGCCGTGGCACCCATCTTGTAGACACTTTGTGAAACTGGAGCACATCATGCACAATGTGGTGTGCTGACCCATGACTAATCTGTAAACATGCTGCAGTGTCATTCAGTGTCACTCGGCGGTTTTCGTTCACTATGGCTTCAATTGCTGCAATGTTCTATGGAGTCACAACTAGTTGTGCCTGAACTGGACGAGGAGCATCTGCCACTGAAGTCACACCATTTGCGAACGTCCTACTCCATTCGTAGACTTGCTCTGTGACAAACATGCATCATAGTACTGAACCTTCATTCGTCGATGAACTTCAATAGATTTTACACCTTCACTACGCAAAAACCGATTAACAGAACGCTGTTCTTCCCTGGTGCAAGTCACAAGTGGGGCAGCCATCTTTATACTGATACTGCGAAGGTCTGTGTGTATCTGCACTGTGCTGCCACCTACAGGCCATTCTGCATGCTGTTTGTAGCACGCTTACCAACTTACAGGATAACGGCACGAAATTTCTATTTGTTATTACAAATTTAAGGTTTTCATTTGACTCACCATCGTACTTACCAGACTCAGAAAGAAGACTAGCTTACTCTGCAGGTCTTCGCTTATTAATGTCTCTTGGAGTAATTAAATGGGATAACTCATCACTTGAAAAGAAAATATTATTGCAGAAAAATGAGTAGTAAGAAAATGTGGGGCTTACCTGTACACATCCTGTAGATACGCCTTCAAGCTGATAGGCATTTTAATTCAACCTTCACAATATATACACTTCCTCAAAAAACAAATAAGCATCCAGAAAGGGAGGAGGAAACGACATGAAACTTCGTGAGTAGAGAGGGGATGTGATGTTATTAAAACCATTACAGAATCGCGTCATATTTACGAAGAATTTGACAGCACGAGCTCATTTATCAGTATGACACTGCACCCGCTTTGGCTTGGATGCATGCACTGATTCTGCTGTCACGAAACCGTTGAATTCTCTCCTGGAGCAAGCTGACCCACAACTGTCGTAGCTGGTCCTTGATAACCTGGACGCTGGTACTGGGATGATGTCCGAGCTAGTCCCACACATGCTCTCCTGGAGACAGATCTGGAGATCTTGTTGATCACGGAAGTACCTCTACATTATGCAGAGACATGTGCCGTGTGAGGACAACGATTATCCTGATGAAAAATCTACCAAGATACCATCGCATAAGAGGTAACACACGACGATTCAGTGTGTCCTTTACTTGTTCTCGGGTAGCAGGGGCATATGTGGAGAGGCTATTATATGCCTGATGCATAGTACAGAGATCTTCCCTTGTGTGGGTCAGAATTGGACGATCGGAATCTTGACAACGAATATACTTGCTCTCACATTTCCATACAGCTCAACATCGGGTAACTGTCACATCCAAATCCAATACAAGTCTTGATTTTGCACAATTCGACTAAGTGATCAAATGGAGACCCACAAAGAAACATCTTCCATTATCTGGCAGGTGCTGGCAACATTGTCTCGTACAATTCATGGCATACCCGTGTCCTTCACAGTGACCACTAACATCTAACACAGTTCCCGCCCCTTATATATCCTACCATGCCTGGTATCGACACTAAACACGAGCAACACTAATACACACGGTTGACCATTCTATCTGTCACAGGAAATTTGCACCTGTAATCATTTACTTACCCGCCGACAATGCGTAAGTGTACGAAAGTACATTGATAACCGACCATGTCTTTTGGGCCCTTCACCGTTTTTTATCATCCAGTGTATATTCGCTTAAGAAATTCTTCATAAATAATCAGTTATAATTTGAAAAGAATGGTGTTGTCCAAACTTACGACACTAGAAGGGAAAACAGGAAACAATTTCAAAGCAAACAATGTCTGGTGCGTCGCCAACTGTGGTGGAGGAAACTTTAAGAACACCATCCACTTGTGCCGGCGAAATACCATGAAAATCGTAAAACAAACGTCGGCCGAAGATCCCGTGACAAAAACCGACAGGTGATACGTAAAAATCACAGTGAACATTGATTTGTAAGTAGGGAATGCCGACCAAGATTTCTGCGTACATGAAAATTGAAGTTTTATCCAATCTTGTGGCGTTATGTTGCTACTATAATTGAATAATCTGTTCCAGTAGAGGATATAATAAATTAACAATGATATTCCAGTCATTTGTGCTTAATGGGCTCCACCCAACCAACCATCATACACTCTAAGACTCCATGGCGTCTCCAGACACATCTTCGGCCTTGAACCTCATTGGCTGTAGTAAAATTGTCTTCTGTGATGAATCCTGCTTCGAATTGAGCCCCACTGATCAGGGAAGACGTGTTCAAATGTTCAAATGTGTGTGAAATATTATGGGTCTTAACTGCTAAGGTCATCAGTTCCTAAGCTTACACACTACTTAACCTAAATTATCCTAAGGACCAAGACACACATCCATGCCCGAGGGAGGACTCGAACCTCCGCCGGGGTCAGTCGCACAGTCCATGACTTCAGCCCCTAAGACCGCTCGGCTAATTCCGTGCGGTGGAAGACGTGTCTGGAGACATCCTGGACACCGGTGGGAAACCAAACCAACTGTCACCCCCCATACGGCCTGACAACCAGGAATGAACTGGGACGTCATTTGTACTTATAGCAGGACGCCCTGGTTGTCATCCGAGCACCCTTAAAGCACAGCCATACGTCGACGATATTCTACCTCTCCCCCCCCCCCCCCCCCCCCTTTGTTGTCCTTCAAGGCAAGCTACTCTGGACTTACATTTCAGCGAGATAATGCCCGTCCCCACACTGCGAGAGAATCTACTACTTATATTCGTTGTTGCCAAACCCCACCTTGGCCGGCACGGCTGCTGGATCTCTCCATAGTTAAGAGCGTTTGCAAGGTTATGGACAGGGCCCTCTAACTAGCTCGCGATTTTGTTGATATAACACTCCAATTGGACAGAATTTGGCATGATATCCCTCTCTCTGAAATTGTAATAATTTGTTTGTCTAGACATTTACGTCCCATTTGCACATTTTTTTTTAGTGTAGAATGATTTAGGAACAATCAGGAAATAGAGAAGAGTAATTATTAACGAAAAATCTGTTCCTTGGCCCAATAAATTCCCCGCAATATACCTACAGTAGATGGAAAAAACAGTGTAAAATTCCGTACAGTGAGTAGATAGCAGTGTAACTGTAATTCAGCAACACTGACACTTGCAAATCAAATACACTATTCCACTTACACTGTCTGTCAAACTGCTTTCCCTGTTAATTTCGTCAGCACACAAAAATCATTAACTTCCTTCATTATGGTAGCAAGAACGTGCGAACAGATTGCTTATTTCCATGAGCACATATCACATCCATGTTTGTCAGTCATGTATTAAGTTTCTCACAATACCTGCATTCGCTGAGCCGGCCGAAGTGGCCGTGCGGTTAAAGGCGCTGCAGTCTGGAACCGCAAGACCGCTTCGGTCGCAGGTTCGAATCCTGCCTCGGGCATGGATGTTTGTGATGTCCTTAGGTTAGTTAGGTTTAACTAGTTCTAAGTTCTAGGGGACTAATGACCTCAGCAGTTGAGTCCCATAGTGCTCAGAGCCATTTGAGCCATTTGCATTCGCTGCAGATATATTTACCTTCCTCTCTCTCTCTCTCTCTCTCTCTCTCTCTCTCTCTCTCTCTCTCTCTGTTCCTTTCCCCATCTTTATTTTCCTTCATGTATATTTATTTAACACAAAAACTTTCGTGTTTACAGATGACCTGAAAATTGTTTCAGGTAGTATGTAGCACATAATGTAGTGACGTTTAATTCACAGTACAATCATTCATAATTTTGACTTTCTTATAACCAACAGAGTGTGATCACAAAGCAGTGTAGATGATGTGAACTTACGGCTTGACTCAGTTTAACATGCTACTCTTAAGTGGTGAATGCAATAAGTACAAAAACTGGCGTCATGGACACCGTCCTTATTACATGAATTAATAGGGGTTTTTATCAATGATGCAATTTAAAACCGGTCCTCCCTGCAACATTCTATGGGCAAAATGATATTTTCCAACACAAATTCCTTAGTTTCTGACCACAATAAACACATTAGGCTATCATTATCCCTACACAAACACCGCAGCAATGATACTGTTATGTGTTGACGGAGTTCTCACACCAAATTCTCCAGTGTTGTTACGAAGCCGTTAATGGTACCAATTTTCATCAATCAAGTTAGCATTGTTAGTTAAAATTCGAATAATAGGCCTCGTCAATATGAAAAATTAAATCAACTAAAATCTTACAGTTTTGACTGACCTTCCAGCTATTTTCTTCAGCGTGAATGAGAGATTAGCCATTATCAGTTACTAGCAGACCTGGCAGTGCTTCGCAATTGTTAAAGATGTACGGAAGTTGAATATAAGTCATAGTCTCTTTCTTCCCCTCTGCCTAACCATCTCCTGCTCTGCGCACTTTCTGTCCATTTCTTCTTCCTCTCCTTCTTTCCATCACCTCCTCCCCTCTGTCCCTCTCCACCTCATCCTCCATCCTCCCTCTGTCCGTCTTCTCCTGCCCCCCTCTGTACCTCCAATTCGTTCCCCCCTCTTCCGTTCATCTCCCCTTATCCCCTCTCACTGACCTCTAGCCTGTATTGTTACTGTTATCGCCAACGAAATCTTCACTGGGAATTAAAATCGCTTAAAATTAACAGCTAAATCTGTCGCGATCATTAGTATATGGGGTATGAGAGATCTCTCCCGCTGCTGGATGTGTGAGGTTAGTAGTGTCGAAGAGAGAGTTTCCCATAGATTTAGTCTGCAAATGGGTAGGATTACATAGTTTCGGACAACCCACATTCCACTGCAGTGTTCTGATCCAAAGTAGACAAACGATAAATCCAACTTCCCTCTTTTCAACTAAAATCGACTGCGTGGGAAATAAAACAAAAATCACATAGTCTAGAACACAATTTTTGTTTAAAATTATGTATAAGGAGAAAGAACGTGTATGGGAGAAACAATATTGTGAAAAAGTGTCACGAAATTTTAACCGTAGATAGCTGATGCCAGTAGGAACCGAAATTGGCAACGCTGTGTAAGTCGAAGACGCAACATTTTTCATCTACGAAACTTGGTTTCACGTTCCCCGATTGGCAGCGGTATTGCCCAGTTGCCGGATGCTTTGGACAACGCATGACCGCGAATTCTTTGTCTGCCGGAGATCGCGATGCATCCAAGGTTCAAAAATGGGACTTAAAATCTGAGGTCATCAGTCCCCTAGAACTTAGAACTACATAAACCTAACTAACCTAAGGACATCACACACATCCATGCCCGAGGCAGGATTCGAACCTGCGACCGTAGCAGTCGCGCGGTTCCGGACTGAAGCAACTAGAACCGCTTCGGCACCGCGGCCGGCTGCATCCAAGGCGGCCCGCACTCTCGGTGGTAGCGCGCCAGCCTTCCACTCTGGGGGCCGGGAGGCGAATCCGCCGGGGTCCCGACACATCCATTGTAGTTTCATGATAAGCCGCACCGGGAACAAACCCGTCAACAACTGTTAGTTCTCGTTCAGAAAGTCTTTTACAAATTGTGTCGACCCTGAAAAGGGCCTTTTTTGTAACTAGAACATATGTTTACTTAAAGCAGGTACTCAACCTGGCGACCCTCTGACGCGACACAAGCTTGGTAACGTCGAACGATGTTTTGCTGAACTCTTTCGAAGATTCCTGGCATTACCCTGCCGCGCGGGATAGCCGCGTGGTCTAGGGGGTCGTGTCGCGGTCCGCGCCGCTCCCCCCGTCGAAGGTTCGAGTCCTCCCTCTAGCATGGGTGTGTGTATCATCCTTAGCTTAAGTTAGTTTAAGTTAGATTAAATAGTGTGCAAGCTTAGCGACCGATGATCTCAGCAGTTTGGTCTCATAACACCTTACCAGAAACTTCCAAATTTCCATTACCCTGATGTGATTGGCGGCATATTGAATGCGATCCGTTAATTCCTCTTCGTTTCTAGGTGGTTCGCGTCCGGATGGGTGAACTAGAACGTTGAAGAATCCCCAAAGGAAAAAGTCCGGTGGCGTGAGGTCTAAAAACTGGTTCAAATGGCTCTAGGCACTATGGGACTTAACATCTGATGTCATTAGACCCCTAGACTTAGATCTAGTTAAACCTAACTAACCTAAGGACATCACACACATCCATGACCTAGGTAGGATTCGAACGTGCGACCGTAGCAGCAGCGCGGTTCCGGACTGAAACACCTCGAACCGCTCGGCCACAGTGGCCGGCCAGGCGTGAGGTCTGGTGATAGCGGAGTCCATGTCGTACGAGCACCTCTGCCAATAACCCGGCCATCGAAGAGATAATCGAAATATCCACGCACAGCACGACTGTTACGTGCGGGCTCCCCATCGTGCTGCAACTACCTGCATAGCTGTATGTCCAGGGGAACATCTTCCAGCAGGCCGGGTAGAGTTTCCTGCAAAAAGTGAAGGTAATTTTCCCCGATAAGTGGAAGAGGTAGAAGGAGCGGCCCAATCAGATGGTCACCCACAGTGGCTGCCCAAACGTTGAGCAAAATTCGTTTCTGGTCTCCGTGGACGTACGTCACGTGGGGATTTCCCCTTGTCCAGTAATGAACGTTTCGAGTGTTGTAAAGGCCATCCCGATGGAAGATGCACTCGTCGGTAAACAACACAATAGCGGGGAAGTCGGGATCTCGTGCAACACGTCGCAGAAACCACCGGCATAACCCTAACCTGTGTTCATAGTTCACCATAGGATTTAGCTCTTGGACAGGGTGGAAACTAAATTTATGCTGACCGTCATCCCTCAAAACCTCTAACACTAACCGATGAGTGATCCCAATGTCGTGTCCAACCGCTGGAGTACTTGTAGGTGCTTTCTCGAATCGCTCGAGAACAGTCTCTTCAAATGCAGCATCCTGTTGTGTTCGAGGTCTACCAGCATCACCGTGCGAGCCTGTTTCCCCAAGTCGCCGGTAAAATGCTGTAAACATTTGTTGGTGTGGATGGAGTCTTGCTGGCTACCGCTCCTAAAACAACCGTCGAGCTTCATGAGCATTACCGTCGGCTAGTACAGAATCAAAAACCATATCTCGTTGCTCTTCAAACGAATACTGTGCCGCCATGGCTAAATCGCTGTTTGTGTATGCTCCGAAGCGAAGCTGACGTGTGAATGCCTCTGACGTGAGGTGGAGACAAACAGCAAGATCTATTCGACGTGTGCATATCACGTTGGGTCAGTGACGGGGTGAGGGACGTTTGTATGTGTGAACCGACAACCATACCGCTGCCCGTCAACCGACAAATGGCAACAGGACAATCCCACGGCCAATGGGAGTTCGTGGTGCCAAATTTCCGTAGTTTAAAAATGGTGCGTTCTCGACATACACAACATCAGTAATTTTGGCTCCTACTGGTATCAGCTATCCAGGGTTGAAATTTCGTGTTCCCCGCCATATATATATAAACTTATGAGGAAAGTGTTAAAGAACTTTTCGTGATTTTTCCTAAAACCTTACCCCTTTCGCTTCGTTAGAATCTTGTGCAAAAATAAGAAGTAAATCGGACATGAACTTTTCAAAATTTTTGCTAACAGAAGTTCCTCTTTGTATGTTATTACATAAATACTTTTACAACATATATATTTTATAAATGTGCAGCACTTGTCTGTTCAAGCGTTTATTACAGTACCGTATCAAAATCTGCAGTAAACTGGTCAAGAATTGTTCCATTAAGTTTCGGGTGAGCAGCCGCAGGAATTTTTCGAGATTTTTTTTAACATTACTAAAGAACGATTTACCTTTATACAGCAGTACAGATATAGACCAAACACACTTAAGACTACTTTCACTCTATTGATAACAGAACAGTTGCCGGATGGAAACTGTAAGTTAACATTACTTGCACTTTACTTTTACAAAACATGGAATAATTATTTACACATATCAATTTAAAAAATTTATCTCTGGAAGCCATTGATCTTAATACGTTAGTAGTGGATAAAATTTTTTTCTGCCTGGTGAATGCTAGTGTCAGTCAGCTACAGAACTACTCTAAGTGGTTTGCAGGTGGTTCTGGCGCATCCAGTTGGGCTCCTCGCCTCATCACATGCACTCCACATAAGCATTCATTCAGTGACACTATTACATATAGCTTTGACCTGTACTTGAGGCCACTACAACACTATTACTTGTGCTGGCATCTCCATTTATTACAATACATAATGTTTACTCACATTAGTATATTTCGATGACTTCTGTATTTGGCCACGTATAATAATGTAGATCTTACCACACAAAGATGGAATTCTTAATATCCCACATGCAGAAAGATAACGGCGTTCATCCTTTACAGACCTAAGTGCTTGACATATTTTCTTTGCTGGCCTAAAAATTGAACTGATGTTACGTTTCTATTAAAATCTTAAGGATCTGATCAGTTACATTTTTTTAATAAAAAGGAAAGAAAATATTTTCTTCACTCGCCGTTTTTTATCCTTGTCGTTCGGCCTTCCGTTATTGATCACAGGACTCTATTTACGTCTTTTCCTGATTAGCCATTTTTATGAAAAACCTGCTTCAGATATTTTAGTTCGGTGTGCAAATTCCTTTGTCTCCGTCTAAAAAATTAGTAATGGCACACCTCTTTTGCTGTGGATGATGGTTGGGATTGTTATGTAAATATGACTGACTTCGCAGAAGACTTTATGTTCGAAACTTCCGTCAGTCTTCTTATAACCAAAACATCCCAGAAGAATATTTTTCCATCTCACAAACAGAACGTTTCTGTTGTTATAAATAAAGAGAACTACTGAAGAGTTAATTTTAAATCTTTTAACATCAGGACAGCACAAAAAACATAAGAAAGTCTCCACAGACGATATACTTAAGAAAACAATTATGATAAAACCGCCTACTTCAACTAACTAAGAAATAGAAAATGACTCATTGAAGACTGGAGCTTTCTGTCTCAGGCATTATAACGTACCATAAATTTATGCTATTGGTATGTTCCTGAGATCCATAGTTGGTGTTATCAGTTGCCTCACCTGTTAGCGAGCAAGATACTTGACAACTATTTACTACGAATAACAAAGAGATGTCTACTACCGAGATTGAAAATAGCTGTCGAAACGCCAGAGAAAAACAAACTAACGACTCTTAGGCGAGACACCTAACATACAAAGTGAGTCACATATAAATTGCACCACTTACATTTCGTGAACGGTGAAAGGTTTATATATCGTGAGAAATGACAGTTTTGCTTGAAAGCTTTGACATTATGATTATCTTTGGGTGCCTCAACGCATGAGTGATATGGCTATCAGAGGATGTGTTGAGAAGAGATGACAGGTATCAGTTCTTTCACAATTTCGGGAAACGTGACGTCGTTTTGTAGTCGCACATAATATCGATGACCGCATGATGGGTTATCGACTTTCGTTAGTATTCGATACGGGCCTCTCACAAGATTTCACGCTCGTGTACCTGAGATTTATAAAAGAACGTAATTCTTGGAATGATTTGTTATAATTATTACTATAGTAAAATGTCACGTAATTATTTATCGACGGTTAATGCCTTCATTTCAGAGTTCTCTCTTAGAAGTGAGTTAATATAATCAGTTATTTACACATTAAGAATGAAACACCCTTGTTTTATGATTTGCAGTATGCCGTTTCAATGTAATGGGGCATTGAAAATTTGTCACAAACACATCACCATTATCATTAAATGTCACTTAGTAACGCATCAACAATAAAACCCTTCAAGATAGAATATGATGAACGCCGGAGTCAAACATCACATGATTAAGTGCTACCACAATGAATAACGTCGTGCTTTTGGCATTCGAAAGTTGTTGGTTCGTATCCTGTCACATGCAGTTTTCTTTCATCTTAGCGTTTTTACCACGTTCTGTTACTTTCATATGACTGTAATATAAGTATGTTCTGCAATATTGGATGTTACGTACATGCAGTCTGATCTGAGAACGAAGGATCAAATAAGTATTTAGCGATTTCCGAGTACATGGCAAGGTAGGAATCTAAGACAACAGCTTTAATTTCTGCGACTGAAACGAACAACAATAAAATACATATTCTTCCTTCTCACAAATATGTGGCTCTTTATTACAGAACATGTGTCACCTTTCGAGTGTGTGGTTAGACAGGAACCTAAGAGGACAGACAGGAACCTAAGAGGACTGTGTAAATTGCTGTGAGTGAAACGAGGAGCATAAAAATTCATATTCTCCGTTTGCACATATATTTCGTTGTTTATTTACGAATGTGCGGTGTTTTCCTAGGGTGTGGTTAGGCAGGCACCTAAGAGTACAATTTCAAATGCTGCGACTAAAACGAGCTGAAAAAAAACTTTTTTTTTCTTCTCACAAATATTTGACTTTTATTTCCGTGTGTGTAGCGACTTGCCAGTGTGTGGTTAGGCTAGGCAGGAGCCTAAGATGACAGCTTCAATTGCTGCGAGCGAATCGAGAAACAATATATACATATTCTTCTTCGTCTCAAAGTCGATATCCGATCATGCGGTCGTCGATATGAAGTGTGACGTCAAAATGACGTCACGTAGCGGGAATTGTAGTGAAACGAACATTATCCTAAGACAGAGACAGTCGGCTGCTGAGAGGGCGTTTTGAATCTTGGTGAGTGAGGATCTTCGATGGCGGACGTGTTGAATAGAGAATGAATTTGGTGTTCGATATTCCCTGGTGTGACTGAAGATAGAGTATGATTCTGAGATGATTTCATGGAAAGACGACACATTTGGAGAAAGGTAACATGAACAGAGTTCTCATTTGCCGCAAGTACTAGCCGAATAATTATTTTAGTGTAAAGATTACATTTTGGTCAATAATATTTACATTTCAGATTCAAGGCAAATTTTCGGTCATGTGCCCTCAATTCTAATTATTCTTCACCAACCCCTTTTTAGTTAAAAGTATGTTAGAAAGAAAGTAAAGAAGAAATTTGATACTTAAATACTATTTGTCTGAATCAGTTTCCATTTTGTACGACAATTCCGAGTAAAAATCATAGTTTCACGTTAATGTGGTACACTTCTGTTTTGTTTAAGAGATCCACATATCACATGAATTTAAAATAACTTCTTAATTCATTTGCAAACATTTCGCTAACCTTATACTCACAGTTTGATTGCAAATCGTAACATTACTGTACTGTCACTTCGTCCACTATTGCGCGGATAGTTACTTGCTTTTTTGGAAAGATAACAAAATTCTCCTCCCCATGAACCACGGACCTGGCAGTTGGTGGGGAGGCTTGCCTGCCTCAGCGATACATATAGCCGTACTGTAGGTGCAACCACAACTAGGAGGTGTCTGTTGAGAGGCCAGAAAAAAGTGCGGTTCCAGAAGAGTGGCAGCAGCCTTTTCAGTAGTTGCACGGGCAACAGTCTGGATGATTGACTGACCCGGCCTTGTAACATTACCCAAAACGGCCTTGCTGTGTTGGTACTACGAACGCCTGAAAGCAAGGGCAAACTACAGCCATAATTTTTCCCGAGGGCATGCAGCTTTACTGCGTGGTTAAAATGATGATGGTGTAAATATTCCGGAGATAAAATAGTCTCCCATTCGAATCTACGGGAGGAGACTACTCAGGAGGACGTCGTTATCATGAGAAAGAAAACGGGCGTTCTACGCATCGGAGCGTGGAATATCAGATCCTTTAATCGGACAGATAGGTTAGAAAGTAGTAGATGAGTTTTGATATTTGGGGAGCAAAATAATTGATGATGGTCGAAGTATAGAGGACATCAAATGTAGACTGGCAATGACAAGGAAAGCGTTTCTGAAGAAGAGAAATTTGTTAATATCGAGTGTAGATTTAAGTGTCAGGAAGCCTTTTATGAAAGTATTAGTGTGGCGTGTAGCCTTGTATGGAAGTCAAACTTGGGCGATAAATAGTTTAGACAAGAAGAGAATAGAAGCTTTCGAAATGTGGTGCTACAGAAGAATGCTGAAAATTAGATGGGTAGATCACGTAACAAATGAGGAGGTACTGAATAGAATTGGGGAGAAGAGGAATTTGTGGCACAACGTGTCTAGAAGAAGGGATCGGTTGGTAGGACATATTCTGAGGAATCAAGGGATCACCAATTTAGTATTGGAGGGCAGCGTGGAGGGTAAGAATCGTAGAGGGAGACCAAGAGATGAATACACTAAGCAGATTCAGATGGATGTAGGCTGCAGTAGATACTGGGAGATGAAGAAACTTGCACAGGATAGAGTGGCATGGAGAGCTGCATCAAACAAGTCTCTAGACTGAAGACCACAACAACAACAAAATTCTAGTTTGCCAAAGTAGACTAAAGCAGTTTGCGACGAAGTGATTTGTTTCAGGTTCATGCAGTTTGGCACTTTAAATTCTAATGATTCATCAAGACACAGCAGAGGTAAGTTATTCATTATAGATAGGAATCACTTGCAGGGCCTAAATGAACGTTCTACTATGGGATTAGGAACTGTATTCGGTTGTAAAGTTTTCACAAAACTCATGTGGTGTATTTTCCTAAAAGGGCACAGTTCCAGTATCTGATAATTATCCAGGGTGCTGTGAATTTTTTAAGAGGATGCCAGTCTGTGTATTATTGATAGCCATTCTTTGTATATAATTTCATTTAAAGATGGTAAGAATTATTTTAAAGTAATTGGAACCACATACATTGAAAGTAATTTGCACAGTTAATGTTCATTTTCAAAGTAAAGCAGAAAAGGCTGTTCTACGCTGGAACACAGGGAAGATACTGTAATCGGAATTTTGATATTGCACAGTTTTAACCTCATTAGTTTCAATTTGTTCAAGACGTCGAAATAATGGTTCTAGCGAATGACAGTAGGCAATGGAAGATGTAGTTTTACTGCGTAGGTAATACTGTTAAGTTACTGCTGAATCAGTAGACATATTGAGGAAAGTACTTTTTCATTTGAAACGATGTTATATTTTTAAAGACATTTGAAAAATCTGGAAATAGCGAGTACAGTCACATAACGCCTGTCAGTGTTGGTCTTGCAAAAAAATCCAAAAATATCTTTTGCATTCACAACGTTCATCCCAGCTTGTACAACAGGTAGAGATCAGGGACTGTCAGTAGGGCGACTTAACCTATAACTTTAATTCGATAAACATTTTCCACTACAGTAAACACATCAGGTCAAAGCAATAGGTAAATCACAATTTAAGGTGACGATGACAAATGCATTTATCGTTTCGGAAAATAAATTCGTTTAGAAAAGTCAACCTACACATGGAATAATGGACTATAGCTGTGGTCACAGTTATTATCTGTGACACCGTTGTGTAAAAATTATCTAGTTGATAAGTAATGCGAACCAAAAAAATGGTATTTATAATAAGACAATATGAAAAAGGATTAATAAGCTCTCTGCATAAAATATAGGTATGAAGCTGGGCATCCATGATGCTCTTTTGCCCATGATAGCTAAAAGTCTCTTTTATGTTAAAATTTTCCCCAAATAGAAAGTCTTAGCGAAAAATCGGTATGAAATTTTAGAAGCTAGTTAAAAAACCATCCCATTCTGTCGTGCTATGTGTCAGCAAATAGCTCCATGAAGGCCAACAGTAACTGAAATTGCATCTACACTGCATACAGTACTCGAAGTGAAGTTATCTGAAGCTAGGTGCTGGAGTGGTAAGGTGCTGGCTTCAGTAAAAATAATGATAATTTGAAAAAAAAAATTATTTGAATATTCAAATACCCAGAGTGTGGAAACAGGTTTAATGTTTCCTTTTACAGTGCAGTGCGTCCAATGGACTATAGGAAATAATAGTTTTGATCAGAATGAATTTAGTTAAAAAGAACTACAACCAAAACTAATAATTAAACACAGTGCTAAAAACTTTAAGCTATTTAGATCAGTTCTTCAGCCAATTAAAACTCGTAAAACTCAATGGTTATTCGTGAACTTTAAGACAGTAAGCCTTCAATCCTCTTAAAGAAAACTTAAAGGAAACCATATACAACGTTTAGAATAGTAATTTTCAGGAACCGCCGCCATGTAAACTCTGGTATACAAGGTGAAGACCCCAGTTGCAATGGGGCCAGAGCGCACCACCTTTGTTTACTGCAACATACGCCATGGCTTCCACGTAATAATAAATAAGCTAACCTGCAGCAGAGTGAATAAATAAAACATGATTTTGCGTCTGTTTGCTGCATATTTGGTAATTTTAGAAAAAATTAATACAGATGTTTTTCACCTCCTTTGTTACATTAATTTTTAGTTCCACAAGCATATTCAGAATGTTTTCATACGCTGTTAATGGTAGCCCCACAGGAAGGAGTCCAGAAACCAAACCGAGAAACCGCGGGGGCCAATATTCTTTAGATCAAGAAGTTCATTGTTTCATCAGATGTGTGACAATTGGCACTGTGCTGCTTCATCCAACGATTATGTTCTTCCGCTTAAGTCCAAATTCGTGGTTTCGTGGGTGGCATCACTGTTTCTAGATCGTGAGGTCCAATGTTCAATTACCGGCCAGATACTAAATTTTCTACCCTCGGGGACTGCGTGTTTGCGTTGCCCTAATCATTTCAACTCACCTTCATCGATGCGTTAACTCGCCGAAGTGGCTTCAAATACAAGGACTTGTATCACGCGGCTGAATAACCACAGACTGGGTCTTCTGGCATCAATATCATAGGATCTTGCGTCTGCCTCGAGAAATGAAATAAACTTTGTAATCGTTTCTTGGCACACAACACTGTTCACGGTCAGTTTAAAAAAATTATTCTACGACGCGATACGACCCATGACACTCCAGTAGTCTGGCAAAGCAACGTGTTTTCAAGAAAGACGTAAATTTTCCGGTGACCAAACTCATGTGTCTCGAAAATTCATGTATCCACCATGGTGAAACCACGCCTCATCATCGAAGAAAACACTGTCAAGTTGTGGAATTCCATGTTCAGTACACTAGACACTTTTCTTTATGTGGCGCTTTCAGTTCCTGATCACTACGATTATGGTCGGTACGGTATTTTAACTTCTCCACAGTTTTCTGAATACTACCATACGAAACCTGCGACTGGATAAACAGCCTCCTCCAACCTTGCGAAGGTGAACGCTACGTCATAGTCCACACCACAGGTACTTTAGCGTCCACCAAAATGGCCGGTCTCCTAGTTCCATTCTTTTCTGCAACTGATTTGCATTCCTGCAAAGAGACAATTAATCCCGTTATTGTTGAATTGCTAAGTACTGCACCATATGGATACATGTTAGTAATTGCGTCTACAGCATGTGCTTGCAAACGATGGATAAAATACATACTGCTGATAAATAAAAACTCGTTGATCTTGTAGAAACGAGCCGTACCAAAGTGATACTTAACTTTCAGTAATTACCTATATGGGTTTAGCAAATCAGTTGGCAGAAATAAGAGGAAAATTGGAGGCCTTCGGACGAGTAACATATACGCTTCGGCACCTGCAGTTAGACCTTTGAAAGGCCAAAATAGCGAAGTAGCAGTAGTGTCAAAAATGAGCGAGATATTAATCGGCAGTTGCATGAAACAAGTTCAACGTTGCTAAAACATTTCTTTTGTTTATCTTACTTGCGAGGATATCTGAAAAGAATTGATCCTGGCATGGTCACCCGAACTGACAGGTATTTGATGGTCATCTGCTATAATCGACCCTAGGGAGGGGGACTTGGGGGAGGGGGCGTGGGGGAGGGGGGGACCTACAGAAAGTGTACTTTCAGTTGGTTATTGTTGGGGGATAAATTCAATATCTCTGACCATTAATCAAGTTTAATCAACACAAAAATTTAATTTAGGCAATGGGAACGCGATATTTTCTATTTAAATTTAGGCCAAGTACTTCATATAGACATCGATAGAATCTAAATGGATCAGGATGTGATGTGGTTTATAAAGTAGAAGATCAACTGTTTGTTTAAGATTTCATGAATTAAATGTATTTCTCAGTCCATTGGAAATCAAAATCGACATGGGGTATCCATAACATTACATACGGCAATAATCTACATTCATATTAAGAATAACAATAAACATTCAGCTATGGGGAATAAATAATATGTGACTAGGGGCTCCCGTCGGGTAGACCGTTCACCGGGTGCAAGTCTTTCGATTTGACGCCACTTCGGCGACTTGCTCGTCGATGGGGATGAAATGATGATGATTAAGACAACACAACACCCAGTCCCTGAGCGGAGAAAATCTCCGACCCAGCCTGGAATCGAACCCGGGCCCTCAGGATTGACATTCTGTCGCGTTGATCACTCAGCTACCGGGGGCGGACATTATGGGGAATGAGCTCCCGTTTATTTCGTGCAACGTAATACTCGTATTAGTGCCGGGAAGGAAACACGTAGTTCATAAGGAAAACGATGAAATACAGAACCAAACATTCGATCACTCACACAAAAATAGATTTCGCGAGACAGAAGCCACCGCAGACTGGGTCGAAAATCATCTCATCACAATGAATAGGTTCGAATATCGCTAAAATTCGTTAAAATGAGAAAAACAAAAATATTTATAAAGAATTGACTTTATATGTACATAAAGTCAGTTCTGCGTCTAGTACAGTACATCGCCCAGGCAGCAGCAGGACAACGCGTTCATATATATATACACTCCTTATCGATCAGCTAATGAACAATCTATTACAGAAAGCCATAGTGTGCCCTAGCATAGCCTGATGAGCACATGGGTGGTCGGAAAATCGTGAAAACCCATTAAATCGGAATCAGAAAAACAGACAAACTTTAAATACAAGAATAGTTATTCATTTTGCGAAAAAATTTACCACAATTGAATGATGAATACGAATAGGCACGTCAATATGGTCTAGTGAACATATGGTGGAAAACTGACGAGCACGCAAAGTAGAAAACCCGACTTATGGCAACAAAAACGGCATATAAACTAAAAAACACCCATGTACCAGACAAACATAGAAGGTACGAAAACTTATGAAAGACTAAAAAGGCAGATGATATCAATACTATTACTATATCAGATAATAACGTGGCTGAAACAATGACCCATTCACTGAGTCCGTTAAAAGTCATGAAGCGTAAAATTCCAAAACCGTGTTAAGCATAAGTAAACCCCTTTCATTTATCTAAAGCATTGAGGATGAAACAAGTTGATAAAATATCCAACTAAGTATGGTCCCTTTGTCTGACCACCCCAAGTGGTAGTTAAACGATCTATAGACAAATTACTACGCTTGTAAATATCAATCATTAGTGCACGTATGAGGTTGTACTCAAAAAAATAACGAAAATTTTCTCCTAACCAACTAAGGGTGAAACATTGCTATAAAAAGGAGTCAAAGTAAGGCAAGCCACTCCATTACCAGTACGCACATCTCGGAGTGGCTACGAGTGTCCTCTCTTCTTTGTGTCATACCTTTTCACTTTAGATCTTGGTAACGCACCCACAAAAGTAGACGGAAAACACTGTATTTATACGAAATGGAGTAAATGTCCATTTCTCCAACAGTAGTAATGCATTCCTCAAAATAGCCATACGCTTCTTTCTTCAGCTCCTTTTCATTTCGAAATTTACAGTTTATTACTCTATTCCTTTGGATCGTTCCTACACACTTAATTCATATATTGAATAGATATAGAACTAGACGTATAAAGGTTTTTAATACCTTTCAAAAAACATCCAGTACTTCTGCTCCCTTGTAATTTCCCGTAAGAGCTGAGCCACAACGTTTCCAGATTGAACAAAATCTAGTTCATAATCACATGAAGCAATTTTTGTTTTCCAGATGATTCGATTTTTCTGCATCTTCTTGTGTTTTTCACAAGCACATAGTATTAGCATATCAGCAACAGGTTCCTTATTATCGTATTCCAAAAAATTGTTTGAACTGTGCGTAGTCCCAAGTGGTTCATAATGTTGTTGTTGTTGTTGTTGTGGTCTTCAGTCCTGAGACTGGTTTGATGCAGCTCTCCATGCTACTCTATCCTGTGCAAGCTTTTTCATCTCCCAGTACCTACTGCAACCTACATCCTTCTGAATCTGCTTAGTGTATTCATCTCTTGGTCTCCCTCTACGATTTTTACCCTCCACGCTGCCCTCCAATACTAAATTGGTGATCCCTTGATGCCTCAGAACATGTCCTACCAACCGATCCCTTCTTCTGGTAAGTTGTGCCACAAACTTCTCTTCTCCCCAATCCTATTCAATACTTCCTCATTAGTTATGTGATCTACCCATCTAATCTTCAGCATTCTTCTGTAGCACCACATTTCGAAAGCTTCTATTCTCTTCTTGTCCAAACTATTTATCGTCCATGTTTCACTTCCATACATGGCTACACTCCATACGAAAACTTTCAGAAATGACTTCCTGACACTTAAATCTATACTCGATGTTAACAAATTTCTCTTCTTCAAAAACGCTTTCCTTGCCATTGCCAGCCTACATTTTATATCCTCTCTACTTCGACCATCATCAGTTATTTTGCTCCCCAAATAGCAAAACTCCTTTACTACTTTAAGTGCCTCATTTCCTAATCTAATTCCCTCAGCATCACCCGACTTAATTAGACTACATTCCATTATCCTTGTTTTGCTTTTGTTGATGTTCATCTTATATCCTCCTTTCAAGACACTGTCCATTCCATTCAACTGCTCTTCCAAGTCCTTTGCTGTCTCTGACAGAATTACAATGTCATCGGCGAACCTCAAAGTTTTTATTTCTTCTCCATGAATTTTAATACCTACTCCGAATTTTTCTTTTGTTTCCTTTATTGCTTGCTCAATATACAGATTGAACAACATCGGGGAGAGGCTACAACCCTGTCTTACTCCCTTCCCAACCACTGCTTCCCTTTCATGTCCCTCGACTCTTATAACTGCCATCTGGTTTCTGTACAAATTGTAAATAGCCTTTCGCTCCCTGTATTTTACCCCTGCCACCTTTAGAATTTGAAAGAGAGTATTCCAGTCAACATTGTCAAAAGCTTTCTCTAAGTCTACAAATGCTAGAAACGTAGGTTTGCCTTTCCTTAATCTTTCTTCTAAGATAAGTCGTAAGGTCAGTATTGCCTCACGTGTTCCAGTGTTTCTACGGAATCCAAACTGATCTTCCCCGAGGTTGGCTTCTACTAGTTTTTCCATTCGTCTGTAAAGAATTCGTGTTAGTATTTTGCAACTGTGACTTATTAAGCTGATAGTTCGGTAATTTTCACATCTGTCAACACCTGCTTTCTTTGGGATAGGAATTATTATATTCTTCTTGAAGTCTGAGGGTATTTCGCCTGTTTCATACATCTTGCTCACCAGATGGTAGAGTTTTGTCAGGGCTGGCTCTCCCACGGCCGTCAGTAGTTCCAATGGAATATTGTCTACTCCGGGGGCCTTGTTTCGACTCAAGTCTTTCAGTGCTCTGTCAAACTCTTCACGCAGTATCATATCTCCCATTTCATCTTCATCTACATCCTCTTCCATTTCCATAATATTGTCCTCAAGTACATCGCCCTTGTATAGACCCTCTATATACTCCTTCCACCTTTCTGCTTTCCCTTCTTTGCTTAGAACTGGGTTTCCATCTGAGCTCTTGATATTCATACAAGTCGTTCGCTTATCTCCAAAGGTCTCTCTAATTTTCCTGTAGGCGGTATCTATCTTACCCCTAGTGAGATAGGCCTCTACATCCTTACATTTGTCCTCTAGCCATCCCTGCTTAGCCATTTTGCGCTTCCTGTTGATCTCATTTTTGAGACGTTTGTATTCCTTTTTGCCTGTTTCACTTACTGCATTTTTATATTTTCTCCTTTCATCAATTAAATTCAATATTTCTTCTGTTACCCAAGGATTTCTACTAGCCCTCGTCTTTTTACCTACTTGATCCTCTGCTGCCTTCACTACTTCATCCCTCAAAGCTACCCATTCTTCTTCTACTGTATATATTTCCCCCATTCCTGTCAATTGCTCCCTTATGCTCTCCCTGAATCTCTGTACAACCTCTGGTTCTTTTAGTTTATCCAGGTCCCATCTCCTTAAATTCCCACCTTTTTGCAGTTTCTTCAGTTTTAATCTACAGGTCATAACCAATAGATTGTGGTCAGAGTCCACATCTGCCCCTGGAAATGTCTTACAATTTAAAACCTGGTTCCTAAATCTCTGTCTTACCATTATATAATCTATCTGATACCTTTTAGTATCTCCAGGGTTCTTCCATGTATACAACCTTCTTTCATGGTTCTTAAACCAAGTGTTAGTTATGATTATGTTGTGCTCTGTGCAAAATTCGACCAGGCGGCTTCCTCTTTCATTTCTGTCCCCCAATCCATATTCACCTACTATGTTTCCTTCTCTCCCTTTTCCTACACTCGAATTCCAGTCACCCATGACTATTAAATTTTCGTCTCCCTTCACAATCTGAATAATTTCTTTTATTTCATCATACATTTCTTCAATTTCTTCGTCATCTGCAGAGCTAGTTGGCATATAAACTTGTACTACTGTAGTAGGCGTGGGCTTCGTATCTATCTTGGCCACAATAATGCGTTCACTATGCTGTTTGTAGTAGCTTACCCGCATTCCTATTTTCCTATTCATTATTAAACTACTCCTGCATTACCCCTATTTGATTTTGTGTTTATAACCCTGTAGTCACCTGACCAGAAGTCTTGTTCCTCCTGCCACCGAACTTCACTAATTCCCACTATATCTAACTTCAACCTATCCATTTCCCTTTTTAAATTTTCTAACCTACCTGCCCGATTAAGGGATCTGACATTCCACGCTCCGATCCGTAGAACGCCAGTTTTCTTTCTCCTGATAACGACATCCTCTTGAGTAGTCCCCGCCCGGAGATCCGAATGGGGGACTATTTTACCTCCGGAATATTTTACCCAAGAGGACGCCATCATCATGTAATCATACAGTAAAGCTGCATGCCCTCGGGAAAATTTACGGCTGTAGTTTCCCCTTGCTTTCAGCCGTTCGCAGTACCAGCACAGCAAGGCCGTTTTGGTTATTGTTACAAGGCCAGATCAGTCAATCATCCAGACTGTTGCCCTTGCAACTACTGAAAAGGCTGCTGCCCCTCTTCAGGAACCACACGTTTGTCTGGCCTCTCAACAGATACCCCTCCGTTGTGGTTGCACCTATAGTATGGTTACCTGTATCGCTGAGGCACGCAAGCCTCCCCACCAACGGCAAGGTCCATGGTTCATGGGGGGGGGGGGGGGGGGCCGTTCATAATGACATGAAGAAATTTTTTTCCAGATGATTCGATTTTTCTATATCTTCTTGTGTTTTTTTACAAGCATTTAGCAACAGCATATCAGCAACAGGTTCGTTATTATCATATTTCAAAAAATTGTTTGACGTGGGTGTAGTTCCAATGGTAGTCTAAGGCTCTGTAACACTATTTGTAGATGGTTCATTTACAGTTTTAGTGAGATCTTCATCTGAATAGTCAAAATCTAAGCCATCTTCAGTGTCATACGAATATTCTAGGCACATGAATTCTCCGTAAATCATCACTATACTTCGTCCATTTTCAAAAGAGGAGAACGGCTCCGTTATAACAATAGAACTAGCTTGTGAAACTAGGAGATGTAAGAATGAAAGAAGCACTAAACTGTTATCATTCGAGTGCAGGTAGGAGCATTACTACGCACTACTGCACGTAAGCAAGCAAAATTGTGTCATGCAGTTCCTACGTATTTATTAGCAGAAATAAAAGCTGGTCTGAACAGTATACTCTCCAATGGTTATAGCAGCATTATATATGACCGTGGTTTGATAAGTCCGGTAAACTTCAGTGAAAGAAACGAAAATTTTTGTTTCTCCTTCATGGATCGTAAGCTTGACTGTTGCAAGGGTCGTATAAAGAATTTCAACAATGTACAGAGTGTAGTTCATTGCTGACAGCCGTCTGAACTGGTCAGAGTATCGACAGAGATTAAAAATGGGGAAAACAGAGTTTTCATTTGAACAGTTGGACCGCCGCACGAATCAAAACAGAATTTGATGAAGCTCACGCAGACTCTGCACCACCATCGAAGACCATTTATTTGAATTAATGAATTTAAACGTGGTCTGACAAACACCGAAGATGAAATGCGCTCCGGCCATCCAGTTGCGTTCACAACAAAATAAAACCACTGATAAAATCCGTGATATGGTAATGCAACACTGCCGAATAAAATGTCGTGAGATTACTGAGACAGTAGTCATCTCATCTGCGCGAGTGCATAATATCCTGCGTGGAGAATTGTCTATGAAGAAGCTGTATGCGACGTGGCTCTCGAGATTACTTACAATCGACCAAAAGCATATCTGGCACACCATTTCAACACAATGTCTGGCGATGCTTAATCGCAATCTTTTGAGACTGCTGGCGGCTACTTGCGGAACAGAAAGAAGTCACTTGCGGCTAAGTCTGGTGAACATGGTCAATGATCAACCAGTTAAGACTCTAATTCATGCATTTTCGCCATCGTCATCGTGTCTTGGTGAAAGAGCACCTAGATCGATTATTATACAACAGAGTCAAAACTGCAGCCAACACAAAAGGCTGGTGAAAGAGCACCACAGAATGCAAAGACCATTTTGTCAGTTCGTAAGGTGATGACCACAATTTTTTGGAGATCCCAAGGAGTAACCCTCATAGATTACTTGGAGAAAGACAGAACCAAGACTGGTTCCTATTATGCTTCATTGTTGGATCATTTGAAACTTAAGTAGGCTGAAAAAACACCAAGGCTGGCACGCAAAGAATTGCTCTTTCACCAACATAATGCACTATCCCACACAGCATCGATAACAATGGCGAAAGTGCATGAACTGAACTTTCAATTGGTTGCTAGTCCAACTTATTCACCAGACTCAGCCGCAAGTGACTTCTTACGGTTCCCTTACTTGAAACTATGGCTTGCTGAAAAAAAAATCATCCAATGAGGACATTAAAGCAGCAGTCAACGAGTATTTTTCCGTTGGGATAAAAAAAAAAAAAGATTGGAGGATCGCTGGACCAACAGTACGAGGTGCGACAATACAGTAATGAGACTGATGTGACAAAAAATGTTACTTACCGTTTCAGTCAAGTTTAGTGTTGACTCCTTCAAAGTAGTTCCCTTCTGATTGCACACCCTTTTCCAGCGCTTCTGACATTGATGGTAACATTTCTGGAACTCATCTTCTGTAAGATCCTCCAAGACCCTCGTCACAGCTTTATGGACATCTTGTGTTATTTGAAAATTGTGTCCCTTGCCCGCCGTTTTGACTCTTGGAAATAGAAAAAAGTCACACGGAGCGATATTTGGTGAATAAGGTGAATATGGTAGTATTGAAATTTGTTTTGAGGTTAAAAATTGCTGTACTGACAGAGCAGTATGGGATGGCGCATTATCGTGATGCAGAATCCAATTATCAGCATTGTTTGCTCGGACACGTAGAACTCTTTTACGAAGACTCTCTAAAATTTCTTTGTAGTAATATTGCTTAATTGTTTGTCCAGGAGGAACGCACTCTTTATGAACAATTCCCTTTGAATCAAAGAAGCACACATGCATGCCTTTCACTTTTTACTTTGACAAGCGAGCTTTCCTTGGTCTGGGTGATCCCTTTGAGCACCATTGCGAATTTGGCGTTTTGTCTCTGGATCGTACTGAAAAAAACCAACTTTCATCACCAGTGATAACACATCTCAACAATTCTGGATTGATTTCCGTTTGCTCTAACAGCTCGGCTGCCACATTTTTCTGTGTTTCTCGTTGTTGTGGTGTGAGATTTTGGGGGCCATTTTTCCACAAATCTTTCCATACCAAGATCTTCAGTTATTTCTAGACGAACCGTTTCTCGATTGATGTTCAGTTCTTCTGCAATCATTTTCACGAATAATCTTCGATCAGATCGTACGAGTTCATGCCCCCTGGCCAAGTTGACATCCGTCCGTGAGATTGATGGTCGTCCACTGCGATGTTTATCTTCAACATTAGTTCTGCCTTCACTATACGTTTTATGCTAACGAAAAACTTGAACTCTTGACATAACCTTCTCTCAAAAATCCTTCTGGAGCTTACTGTAAGTTGTCGCGTTTTCGCCCAATTTTACGCAAAAAGAAACGGCATACCGTTGCGCAATATTATGCGCTTCCATTTGCGTGACGAGAGACACAAACACGTGTTAACAGCACAACTCACGACTGAGCATTTGCATCGATGTGCCACTTGGACTAGAAGCAGCTTATAGACCAAGGTCAAAGATTTTGTGCCTACGCAAGCCTGCAGGGTTGCCACACCTTGCAAAGAAAATCAGTCTCATTACTTTATTGTCGCACCTCGTGTATTCCTCAAAGGAGAGAATATTGAGAAATAAACAAAGCTGTTGGTGAAACAAACAATTTTATTGATTTTCTACCAGACTTCACATTTTTTACATTCACATGCTCTTGCTTGTAGCTTCCAATAATCACCTCAAAGGAGAGAAATGCGAGGACAACGATGAAAAGAGAACAGAAACTTGGTTTGCTCATCTGCAAAGCAGTGCAGCGTATGTTTAAGCCACCTTTCTATGTTGGATTACTTTCCGCACAGTTTTACACCCTCTCTTCACTTATGCCCCTGTTGGGGCATAAGTCTCTGGTGCTATCTTTCAGTGGGTAATCGAATAAATACATTGTCACAGTTGTTAACGATACATAAACATTGCCTCGATTTCGATCCGATTACGACATATGCTACCAAGGGGGTAATAGATGTACTGACAGTGGGCTGAACATCACCCGTTAACAGATAGCATAGTAGCTTAACTACCAGAGCTCTATCTATGTCTATCTTTTAAAAGGAAATGCTCACAGCCAGAAGGCTCAGGCATGTGAAGGAAGCCGGCAACGATGTCATGGAGATGCACTCGTACTGCTTACAGCCAACTGAGCGAGTATTAAAGGGGTAAAATTATGGCGTTCACCATTGCGGGATGATCCTTTCAGAGAACTGTCACACATGTTGGACGTACTGCGTCAGTTGTGTAACGATGCTGATATCAGTGATAACGTGAACATTCTCACACCCGCATAGACTAGGTTCTGGACGTCCACACAAACACAGATGTCCTCCAGCATCGTCGTATTGTAAGGGCAGCTGTGGCAGATTGTATAGCTACCACAGCACGGATAAGCGTGCTTGTGGTCCCGACGTGTCAACACGAACTGTTGTGGACCGGTTATTAGTTGTGGGAGTACAGGTATGCTCACCTCGAGCTCGTCTTCCTCTCCTGCCACAGCATCGACGTGCACGGCTCGACTGAGGCCGTCATAGGACCACTTGGAAGATGGAATGGCCGCGCCGTCGTCTTCAGTAATGGAAGCAGATTCTGCCTGCACGCTAGTGATAATCGTTTGTGCATAGGACGTGGACATGGCGAGCACTGGCTCGTAGAGAACAATCATCCAAGACACATTGGCTCCGTGCTACGCCTTAGGGTTTCGGGTGTGATAGGTTACAATTCTCGTTCACCTCTGGTGTTTCTAGAGGGGACGCTGACTGGTTCTCGATGGACCAGTTCTTTCACCGTTATTGCAACAGGAATGTGAGGTGTTGTTCACACACTGCCCTCGAAACTCAAAGTGCTCTGCAAGACGTTCAGAAACTTCCCTGATCAGCACGATATCCGGATTTATCTCCAGTCGAGGACGTGTGGGAATTGATGGGACGAAAAATGACTCGTGCGACTCGTCAACCTACAACTCTTACAGAACTACGTGAGCAGGTCGAGCAGTTGTGACACATCGTGTCCCAGGACAGTATTGGCCATGTGTAAGATCAAGTGAATGCCAGAGTCAGTGCTTGCATTGCCTCCCTTGGAAGCTACACCATATACTAATATGGGTGTTTCGGCAAGGGTTCTGTAAATGTAATCATTGCATGTATTTCATAGGCACAGCTGCAACAATTTACGAGGGTTGGAACTTTAATAGTGGCAACTATTTATTTACAGCTCGTACAATATAGATACGTGTTTCAAAGCTTTACTGACCTTCAAAATAGTCACCAGTATTGTGTATAACCCGTTGCCAGCGATGTGGAAGTCGTAGGATACTCTTAGCAGTGCCAGTTGTGCTGACAGTTCGAGCAGCTTGATCTATTGCCCGACGAATTTGTAGCAGTTCTGAAGCGAATGCCGTGAAGCTGGTCGTAGGTCGTAGGTTGTGTTCCAAAAATGAACAACACAGAGACAGAAGTGATGACACTTCGTGCGGGACCTGGCCATCATTTTGCAGGACAATGCTCAAGCACGTACAGTGCAAGCTGTTACTGATTTGTTTGACTGATGGGGCTGCTAAGTGCTATACCACCTACTGCACTCCCCTGACTTAAACTCTCGTAAGTTCAACTCGATTTCTAAACTGAAGGAAACACTTCAGGGCATTCGCTTCAGAACTGCTACAAATTCGTCGGGCAATAGACCGCGCCCCTCGTACTGTCAACACAACTGGCACAGCTAAGAGTATCCTACGACTTCCACATCTATGGCAACGGATTATACACAATGCTGGTGGCTACTTTGAAGGTCAGACAAACTTTGAAACACGTATCGATTTGTTTCGAGCTCTAAATAAATAGAGTACAGACCATTAAAATTGTTACTCTACGAAGATGACGTGTCACAGACGCGAAATTTAACCGACGGGAAGAAGATGCTGTGATATGCAGATGATTAGCTTTTCAGAGCATTCACACAAGGTTGGCACCTGTGGCGACACCTACAACGTGCTGACATGAGGAAAGTTTCCAACCGATTTCTTATACACAAACAGCAGTTGACCGGCGTTGCCTGGTGAAACGTTGTTGTGATGCCTCGTGTAAGGAGGAGAAAAGGTACCATCACGTTTCCGACTTTGATAAGGGTCGGATTGTAGCCTATCGCGATTGCGGTTTATCGTATCGCGACATTGCTGCTCGTGTTGGTCGAGATACAATGACTGTTAGCAGAACATGGAATCCGTGGGTTCAGGAGGTTAATACGGAAGGCCGTGCTGGATCCCAAAGGCCTCGTATCACTAGCAGTCGAGATGGCAGGCATCTTATCCGCATGGCTGTTACGAATCGTGCACCCACGTCTCGATCCCTGAGTCAACAGATGGGGACGTGTGCAAGACAACAACCACCTGCACGAACAGTTTGACGACGTTTGCAGCAGCATGGACTGTCAGCTCGGACACCATGGCTGCGGTTACCTTTCACGCTCCATCAGAGACAGGAGCGCCTGCGATGGTGTACTCAACGACGAACCGAGTGCACGAATGCAAAATGTCATTTTTTCGGGTGAATCCAGGTTCTGATTACAGCATCATGATGGTCGCACCCGTGTTTGGCGACATCGCGGTGAACGCATATTGGAAGCGTGTATTCGTCATCGTCATACTGGCGTATCACCCGGCGTGATGGTATGAGGTGCCATTAGTTACACGTCTCGGTCGCCTCTTGTTCGCATTGACGGCACTTTGAACAGTGGACATTAGATTTCAGATGTGTTACGACCTGTGGCTCTACCCTTCATTAAATCCCTGCGAAACCCTACATTTCAGCAGGATAATGCACGATCACATGTTACAGGTCCTGTACGGGCCTTTCTGGATACAGAAAATGTTCAACTGCTGCACTGGCCAGCACATTCTCCAGATCTCTCACCAATTGGAAACGTCTGGTCAATGGTGGCCAAGCAACTGGCTGGCCACAATACGCCAGTCACTACTCTTGATGAACTGTGCTATCGTGTTGAAGCTGCATGGGCAGCTGTACCTGTACACGCCATCCAAGCTCTGTTTGACTCAATGCCCAGGCGTGTCAAGGCCGTTATTACGGCCAGAGGTGGTAGTTCTGGGTACTGATTTCTCAGGATCTATGCACCCAAATTGCGTGAAAATGTAATCACATGTCAGTTCTAGTATAATGTATTTGTTCAGTAAATACCCGTTTATCATCTGCATTTCTTCTTGGTGTAGCAATTTTAATGGCCAGTAGTGTACTTGCCACTATTAAAGTTCCAACCCTCGTATCTTGATTGAATTGAAAACGTCTAAAAGGGAGCACTGTATTTTTCCGTTGGCAGTGTATCTTCGTGAGGGCGACTTTTCGGTCGTACTGCAGCTATCAGTCACTTTACGCCTCTGGTGCGGGTATAAATACCCCGCACACGGTACTACTCGGGCCCTGTGACGCAACTGAGTCGTGACAGCGCGCGGTGGGAAAGCCCCCTCTGGAAGGCGGGTGGCTGCACCCGCCGTCTGGCGCATTGTGAACGGCAGACGCGACCCAGACGGCCCCCACCCACGCCGCCGCCGCCGCCGCCCTCGCCGCCTCCGCGCCCGCCGCCCCCGCCGCTTGTGAAAGCGAACACCTGCAGCGGCCCGCGTCGCGGCCCTAATGCCGCTTTAAGCCCGCCCGCCTGCGCGTCTCTCGTCCCGCCTGTCTGCCAAACTTTGCAGACGGCGAGGGGCCGCTCCGCCGCCCACTGAATCAACTTCGCCGCCGCCGCCGCAGCCGATATCGGAATTACCGTCCTCGTCCTCGCCACCCCCGCCCGCCGGCTTTGTCTGCCTCAAAGATTTACTGCGCCGCTGCCGTCCCTTCTTTTGTCCGTGGGGTGTCTGGCGAGGGTGGTTTCTGACAGCCTTCGCGAGGCACGGCCGTCCCTCAGGGGGACTGCCGTAAACTACCGGCAGATTTACGTTATTGTTTCTGCTTTACTACAGCTTCTTCGACGTTATCAACGAGTGACAGCTCACTAAAAAAATAAAAATAAAAACGATCAGCTCTTACGTTCACCACGAGGAGACACTATAGGATCATATTTTCAGTGTGCGTGATTATTACACTACTGGCCATTAAAACTGCTACACCAAGAAGAGATGCAGATGATAAACGGGTATTCATTGGACAAATATATTATACTAGAACTGACATGTGATTACATTTTCACGCAATTTGGGTGCATAGATCCTGAGAAATCAGTACCCAGAACAACCACCTCTGGCCGTAAGCCTAATAACGGCCTTCATTCGCTTGGACATTGAGTCAAACAGAGCTTGGATGGCGTGTACAGGTACAGCTGCCCATGCAGCTTCAACACGATACCACAGTTCATCAAGAGTAGTGACTGGCGTATTGTGACGAGCCAGTTGCTCGGCCACCATTAACCAGACGTTTTCAGTTGGTGAGACATCTGGAGAATTTGCTGGCCAGGGCAGCATTCGAACATTTTCTGTATCCAGAAAGGCCCGTACAGGATCTGCAACATGCGGTCGTGCATTATCCTGCTGAAATGTAGGGTTTCGCAGTGATCGAATCAAGGGTAGAGCCACGGGTCGTAACACATCTGAAATGTAACGTCCACTCTTCAAAGTGCCGTCAGTGCGAACAAGAGGTGACCGAGACGTGTAACCAATGGCACCCCATACCATCACGCCGGGTGATACGCCAGTATGGCGATGACGAATACACGCATCCAGTGTGTGTTCACCGCGATGTCGCCAAACACGGATGCGACCATCATGGTGCTGTAAACAGAACCTGGATTCATCCGAAAAAATGACATTTTGCCATTCGTGCACCCAGGCGCTCCTGTCTGTGATGCAGCGTCAAGGGTAGCCGCAGTCATGGTCTCCGAACTGATAGTCCATGCTGCTGCAAACGTCGTCGAACTGTTCGTGCAGATGGTTGTTGTCTTGCAAACGTCCCTATCTGTTGACTCAGGGGTCGAGATGTGGGTGTACGATCCGTTACAGCCATGCGGATAAGATGCCTGTCATCTCGACTGCTAGTGATACGAGGCCGTTGAGATCCAGCAAGGCGTTCCGTATTACCCTCCTGAACCCACCGATTCCATTGGATCTCGACCAACGCGAGCAGCAAGGTCGCGATACGGTAAACCGCAATCGCGATAGGCTACAATCTGACCTTTATCAGAGTCGGAAACGTGATGGTGCGCATTTCTCCTCCTTACACGAGGCATCACAACAACGTTTCATCAGGTAACGCCGGTGAACTGCTGTTTGCGTATGAGAAATCGGTTGGAAACTTCCCTCATGTCAGCACGTTGTAGGTGTCGCCACCGGCACCAACCTTGTGTGAATGCTCTGAAAAGCTAATCGTTTGCATATCACAGCATCTTCTCCCTATCGGTGAAATTTCGCGTCTGTAGCACGTCAACTTCGTGGTGTAGCCATTTTAATGGCCAGTAGTATATTATGACTTACTGTCAGTGACTACAGTATCTTCCAGTAGATCTACGTAGAACCGGGGATCAGCCTCACATTCTCCTTCCTATATTGTAGATCCACACTAGGATCTCAAAAGTGATGGAATACCTCCCAATATTGTGTCGCACCTCCTTTTGCACGACGTAGTGCTTCAACTCTACGTGGCATAGACTCGATACGTCGTTGGAAGTCTCCTCCAGAAATATTGAGCCATGCTGCCTTTATAGCTGCCCATATTTGCGAAAGTGTTGCCGGTGCACGATTTTATGCACGAAGTGACTTCTAGAATATCTTCCATAAATATTCGACGGGATTCATCTCGAATGATCTGGGTGGTCAAATCATTCGCTCGTATTATCCAGAATATTCATTAGACCAATCGCGAACAATTGTGACCCGGTGACAGTTCAGTCATTGTTTGGGAAAATTAAGTCCATGAATGGTTGCAAATGGTCTCCAATAAGTCGAACATAACCATTTCTAGTCCATTCCATGCAAACACAACCCACACCATTATGAACCCACCATCAGTTTTCATGGTGCCTTGTTGACAACTTGGACCCATGTCCGTGTTACCAACTGAAACTGGGACTAATATGACTAGGAGAAAGGCACTGCAGGCGATGTTGTGCTGTTAGCAAAGCCACTCGCTTCTGTCGTCAGCTGCTATAGCCCATTGACGCCAAATTTCGCCCCCTATCCTAACCATTATGTTCGTCCCACACTGATATCTGCGGTTATTTCACGCAGTGTTGCTTGTCTGTTAACACTGACAACTCTACACAAACACTGCTGCTCTCTGTTGTTAAGTGACGGCCGTCGGCCACTGCGTTGTCCATGATGAGAGTGAGAGGTAATGCCTGAAACTTGGTATTCTCGACACACTCTTGACATTGTGGAGCTTGGAATATTGAATTCCCTAGCGATTTCCGAAATAAAATGTCCCATGCTTCTAGCTCTAACTGCCATTCCGTTTTCAAAGTCTGTTTATTCCCGTCGTCCGGCCATAATCACGTCGAAACATGTGCACTTTATCACCTGAGTACAAATGAGAGCTCCGCCAATGCACTGCCCTTCTGTGGCTAATATACGCGACATTAGGAGGTCCATCTTCATATCGGCATATCGCTATACCCTGACTTTAGTTGACTATGTGTATAGCACAGAGGCAAAGAAGGAAGCAGAATCACGGTTTGTCTCTTCTACGACAACATCGTAAAATTATTTCAGGGCGGTGCAAAGGTTGGCCACTTCGTTTGTATGTTCAGAATTTTGCACTTTACTAAATGCAAAGACATAGTATCCTATAATCGTTGTGTCACGATATTGGATTCAACTCGAGTAAATAGTTGGGTTTGACGTTATGTAGGGGTTCAAAGTGGACTGATAGAATAGGTTTACTCGTAGGTATAGTTGGTGATTGACTTCGCTTTATTGGTGGGATACTGCGAAAATGCGATGTGTCAACAAAGAAGACTACTTAGAAATTACCTGTGCGGCACGTTGTAGATTGTGGTTCAAGTGTGTGAGACACACACCAAACAGGAATAACACCGGATATCGAATATACACAAAGAAGTGAAGCTCGAATGGTGACTGATTTGCTTAAGCCACGGGAGAGCGTCACTGAGACGATGAAAAACCCAAAATGGCTGTCCATCGTGCAAAAACCTACTTACAAAGTTTGAATGTAGGCTGGTACATTGCAACTTTCATATTTCAATTTTCTATTTTCTAATTTCAATTATTGGGCATACTAGTCGTTGCAGACTGCCATTCTGTACTTATTGATGATTACAATGTCTGAATTACATCGTAATGTGAAGATACATACACCATAACCATCAATAATCATGCCTCGTCGTGTTAAAATGGCTGTAAAATATTTGTCTCTCGCTGTGTGAGAAATGCTAAATGTGTGAGCGTAAGGGTTGTCGACTCCGTGACATATCGAAGTCTGGATCGGTGCTAGAGGCTTGCCCGGACAGCCAAAGTAGTTACGGAAGCTGCTCTTGATAAGCAGGAAATCCGAGTTCGAGTCCCGGTAGCGAACAAATATGCTTGTATCACAAACAGCTCACGTCAATCTGGATTCGCAAAATGGGAATCCATTTCGTACAATTTACCACAGCTGTATGCATGTCTGGAGGTCATAGTAATTTGAAAATACAGACATTCTATAAAAACAGATACTGTAACGACCAATAATGCATCAGTGCCTCGATGGGTTTATCTGATTGTTCTACATTGGCAGCGAGGACAATCAACGTAACATTTACACCTCGAATTCCAGAGACGTCTAATGACTCAGTATTCGCGTAACGAAAAGCCTAGAGAACCGGTCATCGTTAAACTGGATTTCAGGGTACGAGCTGCACTGGCACAAAGACGATAAAGCCTTATTTAATTATAAGAAAGTGGAAACAGACTTCAAATCATAATTTATTTCTGTGATTTAAGAAACAAATTAGTTTCTGACAAAAATAGGGTTTAATACTTAAAATTCGTCTATAGTGGGTTAGAAATTCTTTCAAAATCAGTTATTTCTTACCATATGTGCAGGTATAACGTGTATTTCAAGATGCCAAGGTGATACACTAGACTTGTCAAACATTTCCTGTACGAGAAGATTAATTTTCTGACAAAAACACGGCTTAATGCTTGAAATTCGTCTATAATGGTTTAGAAAGTCTTACAAAAATGAGTAACTTCTTATCACATATGCGTGAATAACATGAGTTTCAATATAACATGGTATTTCGTGTTTTTACTGAATTTCACGGGCTTCTTAAATTTGTTACAATGGGATGGACACATTAATTTTGCTCGCCAGTCGCTTCGCCTCCAGTTGTTGCTAAGCTACGGCGTGGGTCTCTGCAGTGACACTCCTGTTTTTGAGAACCGAGGCACATCGCGATATTTTGTTTTCTGTGACAGGATATGCGGAAAATAACCACTGCACAGTGGAGAAAACTATCCAGCGATAACAGCAGGGGAATAACTAGGCTGGAAAGACAGGGACATTGTCCCTGATAAAGTATATCTGGAACGAAGGAAATTCTAAAAGAAGAAAAATTAAAATGGGAAAGCGACGTGGAAAATTTAGTAAAATCGATCAGTCAAGAGAAGTCTTCCGGTATGTTAAAACAATGAAAGACTGTTCTGAAAACAATTCTGTGGCAAAGATATGCGAATCATTTACCTCCTTTGCCAGCCCAAAGATCAATCTCTCTTAGAATACGAACATCAATCAACTGAATATATAGATCGAAAGGGACTAGATATGAACGCGTGTGAGGCTTTGACACAGCATCTTTCATGAGTGGCATACGCAACTGTGAGTTATCGGCCTTGCGGCAACGGTAACAACGGTTCCCGTCGGATTACCGAAATTAAACCCTGTCGGGCTGGGCTACCACTTGAAGGGGTAACCATCCGGTCTGCCGAGCGCTGTTGGTTGCACTCAGCCCTTGTGAGGCAAACTGAGGAGCTACTTGAGAAGTACCAGCTCCGGTCTCGAAGACTGACATACGGCCAGGAGAGCGGTGTTCTCACCACTTGCCCCTCCATATCCGCATACAGTGACCCCTGTGGGCCCGGATGACACGGCGGCCGGTCGGTACCTCTGGGCTTTCAGGGCACATTCAAGCGGAGTTTATTCTTTTTTTTAGTATACAACGCTGTACAAAAACGAATCGCGTTACAATTTAATTTACTCCTTACAGATTCTATAGGGGTCAGGACGCTGATTGAGAAGCAGCCCTGTATTTCGAAACAGTTGACAACATCTGCGGATGTTTTGGTCAAGAATGCTGAGGTGGTACAATTTAAAAACTTGTTCCGTAAGTATTCCCCGTGTAACGCTAAATACACGAAGTCCAACGCATTGGGCTGGCAAGTAAGAAATTATCTCCACACTGAAAAAGATATCCACTCATGCTCTGACAAACATAATTCGTAAGAGTAGGAAAAGTAACGATCGAAGTGCAGCAATAGGTCTTAGCAATAATCTTACACTCAGACATAGTATAAACCACAAGGGATTATTTAATACGGCAGCTAAGACTTTGGAGTGTGAGAATGTTTACGTTGGAGCCGCATATGACTTGTTGGGAACGACTCTTTCAGAAACAAATACGGAAAATGAGGGTCTAGCGTCCCGTCGAAAAAGTGGTCATTAGAGGCAGAGTCCAAACTCGGCTAGGGGAAGAGTGAGCAAGGAAACTAGGCTATCTTTTTCAAAGAAACCATCCCGGCATTTGTCTCAAGCGATTTGGGGGGACATCACAGAGAACTTCAGTCTGGGTGAGCGGAAGGGGATCTGAATGACCGTCCACCCGAAAACGAGTCAAGTGACTTAAACATATCGCTCGGTTTCTTTCAGGACTAGCTAGAATCACAGGACAATACGAAAAAGTACTTGACGAAGCTTTCAACATTTGTGAAAGATAGATCACTGCGTGTAAATTGCCAAATAAACGAATTAAAACACTTATGCGAGGATGAAAAACTGCCAGAGACCTTTATTGCTCCCAAAATAACTCCTATACATCCAATTATTGACATTCATTCGAAGCTTAATACTTGGTAATGAGGAAAGTTGTTCCCGATCTACATAAACGATTTAGGAGTAATCTGAGAAGCCCTCTTAAATTCTTTACAGATAATACCGTCAATCACCGTCTTGTAAAGTCGTCAGATGATCAAAATCAATTCCTAAATTATTTAGACAAGATATCTGTATGGTTCTAAAACTGGAAATTGATTCTAAGTAATGAAAAGTGTGCTGTCATCCACCTGAGTACTACAAGTAATTTGCTAAATTTCCGTTACACGATATATCAAGCAAATCTGAATGCTGAGATTTCAACTAAATACTTGGGGACTATAATTACGAATAACTTAAGCTGGAATGATCACATAGATAATACTATGGGGAAAAAGCGCCAAAGACTGCAATTTATTGGCAGAAAATGCAACAGTTTTACTAAACAGACTGCCGACACTACGGTTGTTCGTCCTCTTCTGGAGTACTGCAGCGTAGTGTGGGATCCACATCAAATAAGATTTACGGAGGACACTGAAAAAGTTCAAAGAAGGAGAGCTCGTTTCGTATTATCGCGAAATAGGGGAGAGAATGTCTCGGATGTGATACGCGAATTGGGGTGTCAGTCATTAAAACAAAGGCGGTTTCGTTGCGGCAGGATCTTCTGATGAAATTTCTATCACCAACTTTCCCCTCTGAATGTGAAAATATTTTGTTGGCGCCCAGATACATTGGGACGAATGATCACCATAAAAAAGTAAGAGCAATCAGAGCTCGCAAGGAAAGATTTAAGTGTTCGTTTTTCCCGCGCGCTTTCCAGAGTTTAACGGTACAGGAAAAGCTTAAAGATTGTTGGATGAACCCTGTGCAGTTACTTAATTGTGACCTGCAAAGTAATTACGTAGATGTAGATGTAGATGGAGCTATAGGATGTAGGCATGGTGAACTCCACAAAATGCAAAGCATTACCATGCCTAATATGGTGCACAAAAATCGTTGGCATTCAAAACAGTTTCCAGTCGTCTTGGAACAGAAAAATACAAGTCTTGCACGATTATCTAGGGAATCTTACACCATTCTTCCTGCAAAATAGTGGCAAGTTCAAGTAACACTGATGAGATGGATGTCGGTCACTTCTCAGCAAAGTAGATCACAAACGCTCAATAATACTGAGATCTGGTGACCGCGGTGGCCAGGGGAGATGTGACAACGGATCCTCGTGCCCACAAAACCAGTCCTGGACGATGCGAGCTGTGTGAAAACGGGCCCTGTCATCTTGGGATACAGCATTAATAGTATGAAACGAACATTGGACTTTGGAATAGATCTGATCAGCCAAAATGGTAACAAAATCCTTGGCAATAGTTTGACCTTGCAGAGCAACCGAGGTGGACATGAAACACAACGATATGGCTGCCCAAAAGCTCACCGCATCTTGCAACCTTGGGACGTAAACTCGGATATAAACTGAAAACAATGCAAAACAAGACTCTTCCGACAAAATTACTTTCTTACATCACCACAGCTCAACTTTTATGGCTTCGACACTAAGTTTTCCTGTTACGGGCATTTCCATCAACGGTCAGTGGTTTCGAAGCTCCACCTAGTCCTGCAATTCCCTGCTTAAGGAGCTCCCTTCGTGTTGTTTTGGTGCTGACAGGGTTTGCGAGTGGGACGTTCAGTTCTGCAGTGACTTCAGCAGCTGTCGTCCTCTAACTTTTCGTCACAATTCTCGTCAATGATCGTCTATTACGACCACTCAACACCTACTTTCGTCAGCAGTGCATTATGTTTTATTGCTTTCACTGTATGTCGTATAAATCTTCCATACAGTGTCTCTTAAAGCACCAAACACTTCGGCTATTTTGGTTACGGGAACATCCATCATACGAGCACCAACAATTTGCTCATGTTCGAAATCACTTTGCACTCCGTCTTCAGGCCACAAGTGGCCCAATCGGGACCATCCGACCGCCGTGTCACCCTCAGATGAGGATGCGGATAGGAGGGACGTGTGGTCAGGACACCGCTCTCCCGGTTCGAAATCACTTAGCTGCGACATAATACACTCAAGACTGCACAGAAAAATGCGCTTACCACGTCTCACACTTGTAGCACTCTGATGACATCGCAAACGTGCCATTCGAGGTCAAATACCAAAGCACAACCTGCAAATTCGGTTAGCATCTGCATTTATGTTCCAGCATGCATTTCTAGCTGTGATTCCATATTTTTGTCTAAACCCTGCCTGTTACAGGCATATACTTAGTAATACAATCTTCGTTCGAATCTACTGCCTATGACGAAGCCTTAAAGAAGAAGCACTTACGTTTTTCAATGACATTTTCTCACGACATTTCTCTTCTGTTTCCAGCATAGCCAATATTGATAAGAACTGTTTTTAAAGCACAACTATAAAAAGATGTCTGTCCTATGAGCCTGTCGTATGCACAGCGGTCGTGATGTATCTAAGAAAAGCTACGGCTACTGCAAAACCTGAACGTCCGCGTTGCAAGCTAAATTTTGTTGTTGTAAAACTTGCGCTCTACACTGAGACTGGCATGGTTATCGGGTTTGGCAGTACTGCCAGTAGGAAAAAAGTGGCCCGAATGGCCAAGGCTTGTTTGGCCGGTGAGAGAGTGTAACGGAAATGTTGAAAAATCTCAGTTGGTGTAACTCGAAGCAAGAAGCCATACGTCACTGTACAACGTGACATCTTTAGTGTATAAGCGACGCTTGTTCTTCAGCCTTCTGTTACTGACCCACAGAGGTGTGCAGGTGACATTAGGCTCGTTTCTACAATGCGCAACACAATTAAAGGACCACTGTTTCGGAACCTCATAATGGTTTCCCATTCCGACGCCTAAGTTTGAAATTTCGCTCCCAGGTGCCTACAATCTTCCTCTGCAACCATGCAAATGTATAGTGCCCTGGGATGTCACCCTCGGGATCGGCGAAGCTTCAAACTGCAAGGTTCTCCGTGTCATGTAAGGTCTGTTAGTAATACCACATTGGCACCAAATTTCACCAGAATTCTGCCCAGAGCCACCGTGGACCTGTGACACGATGGGAAGATTGTCACACCCCCTCTCACTCCTTCTTTGACGCCTCTGCTATGGAGTCAGAAATGTGGCGCCCTGACGCGTTGAAATCACGATGTTCTCTTAGGGGTCGAGGAAAAAATTTCAGACACACCGCCGCTCAGAATCGACATGAAAAGGCCTCAAGGGGTGGCACAAAGGGCGTCAATGAAACCACCCCTTCCCTTGAGGCGTTGATCCCCACATATTTCGCGATCGAAATAAACAGAGCGCATTCTGATGAGCAACAGGGCGAGGTTCTTGGCCGCTTTTAACACTGCTGAAACCCCCTGATGTTTCAGTCTTTCTCTAAGGACATTGTGGGACCATATCCCCACCAGATCTGATCGCAGCCTCTCGGAAGTGCACCTTGACTAGTTTTTGCCTACAGGCAGACAGCTGGCATCATAGGGGTATCAGGTTGTTGACTACTGCATGGGCGTAGAACTAGTTCGAAAGTTTTCTCTGTAAAGCCACATTCTTAAAATTTTCATTAAATATTGGAGGGTGCCACTCAGGGTGTTGCCGAGCTCGAAACACGAGGGTTGAAAATACGTATGCACCCTTTGCTGCTTTAGATAATGTTCAACTTTCGTCGAATAGTTTTGAACGGTCTCAAGTGGTTCCATCCTGTACATGAATGAGAGCAAAAACTGCCGTCATGTTGTACTCCAAAACGGTGCGGTAACGTTCAGTCGACTTACAGCCCCACAAAGTACTTAGAGAAGGGTTGAAACAACTGGCGGCGTCAGCAGTGTCAACGATGTTTGAGAACGTCGTCATGCTGATCATCACAATGCGAACTGTTGTTTCCATCCGCGAAAAGTTTGTTCCCAATGCAAGGAGGGGTTCCAGTGACGCTCATTATGCCACCCTCTGAGGCTTTTTCTTGTCGATTCTGGGCGGCAGTGCTGTCTGAAATGTCTTCCTCGGCCACCCCCAAGATAACCGCGTGATTTCAACGAAGGGCGTCGCGATCATGACCTGCGTCTCGAGGGCGTAAAGCAAGGGTTGAAATGTGGGTAAGATGACGTTGAGGACCTTCCCATCGTGTGACATTCTCGTGGTGTGATTCAATGTGGCATCATTAACTCACTTTACACTTCATGTGAACTTTTGAGATCTGGCCATTTCTTCGCATGTGTCGACAGCTTGCTGTTTGAAGCACTGTAGAGCTCAAAGAAGATGCCGCAGTACGCCACACTTTTGTGCCGTAACAGAGAAAGGTCGTTTGAGTGAAATTTCAAACTTATGCGTTGCTATGGGAGACACTTACGGGGTTTCGAAAAATTGATCCTTTAACTGTGCCACGCAGTGTGTGTGTACAAGCCATCACTATTCACGCTCTCCATTCGCAAATTGATCAGGTACACGTATAAGAACAAGGTAAAACTACTTTGCGTAACTTTTGTTTTGTGGGCATCAGGTCGTGATCAAACATATGCTTATCTGCCTAACGTTTCGTCTCCCAATTGTCGGAATGCCATCAGACGCTGTAAAGACTCATAAAGCAGTATCAAATTTAAAAAACTCAGCAAGCAGAGCTGTTTAAGGTCGCTGAGTGTTACGGAGCTTGTAGCTGAAAACAGTTAGCGCTATTTGCTTTATTTAGCACTAATGAGACGCAACGTTAGGCCCAGAAATGTGCCTGCACCTCGGTCTAATGCTCATAAAAAACAAGGTTCGCCAAAAACGCAAATATCGGGCATGAGAGTAAGACAAAAATTTTGTTAGTTAATTAGTTATTCAGTTTCACGTTCCATGGATTATTTGCACGATAAATCTTAATAATGTGGAACGACTGCTTTTAAACTCAGATCACAAATTGTTTAATAAAAAAAAGACATTCAGATGCAAGTTAGTAACTCATACCCACCATCTTCCATACATAATACTAACAGAAATTCTTCTACGGAACAGAAGAATTTATAAAGGAGAAATTTTTTCTGTTTCTTTCAGATTCTAATTTGCTGTTTGTCAGACATTTTATATGACTGGGTAAGTGGTCAAAGATTTTGGTTGCAGCTTTGTGCACCTCTTTTTGTGCTAAAGATAGCCTTAATGTAGTGTAAAGAATGTCATTTTTTCTTGTGTACATCATTGTACCATTTGAACTACTGCGCATTGTTCACAACGAACTTCATGAAGGAATAAACAGGCCGTGAAGCAGCAGTCAAAATATCTAACTCCCTAAACACACGTCTACAGCGTGGTCGTGAGCGAGCACCACGTATTATTCTTACAGCTCGTTTTCGAACAATGAAGACTGCCTTTCTTAAGAAAGAACATTATTCCATATGACGTTTTTAAATGAAAATATGCAAAACGTTTCAACTTACTGACTTGTCGCCGCTACGGTCGCAGGTTCGAAAACTGTCTCGGGCACGGATGTGTGTGATGTCCTTGGGTTAGTTACGTTTAAGTAGTTCTAAGTTCTATGGGACTGATGGCCTCAGAAGTTAAGTCCCATAGTGCTCAGAGCCATTTGAACCATTTGAACTGACTTGTCACTCCCCAAGATTTTCTGTCATTTGAAGTGCATATGTGGCTGAACTAGCTTTTGGATTTCCAGAATGTATTTTGACCAGTTTAAAATCTCATCAGTACAGGACACCTAAGAGTTCGGGAGTTTCCGTCCTGTTTGTTATTTCCTCACCATGTGTTACACTTATAAAAGGTGTAGTACCACTACATGTTCAGAACTGAATATCTTTTTAAAATTGAGAATGAGACTATTTACAGGAAACCGGTCAATAACACTTTTAAGAATATTGTTTACCATTTTATCTTCTGCTATGTGTATTGATTACAACAGTAGTGTCACCTGCAAAAGGAACTAATTCTGCTTGTTATATATTAGACGTAAGATCGTTTACATAATTTACATATATGAGGAACAATAGCAGATCTAAGGTTAAATCTTGGGGAACCCCATATGTGATTTCTCCCCAGTCAGAATAATGTCCCCAAACTGCATTCGTTGAATTACTTAGAACAACTTACCGCATTCTTTTGGTTAGATTTGACGTTATCCATTGGTGGGCTATACCACCAATTCCCAAAATCTCAGTTTATACGAGAATATTGCGATTCATACAGTTGAATGCCTTACACATGTCGTAGTGAATACCAGCTGATGATATTTTGTTGTTTAATACTGGTAAAATTCGGTGAGTGAACATGTAAATCTCATTCTCAGTAGAGAAACGCTTTTGAAATCGAAACTGTGGTTTACTGAGGATGTTATTGTTGCTTATATGAGGTATTCATTTCTTCAACCTCCTTTCTGAAAGAGGGGTTTAACAATGTCATATATCAGTCTCTCTGGAAAAATGAGAGTTTGTGATGCTTTCCATGTTTCACATAGGCCAAGCCTTATTATAAGGGACAAATATTTATTACACTATTGGAAACACCATTAAATTCATGAAGCTTTTATTTGTGAGAGAATATAGAATTTTCTTAGTTTCAGAAGGAGAAGTAGGTGATACACTCATATGGCTGAACTTTATGACAACTGCTTTTGCAACATACTGCTATGATTCTTCTCCTTTACAATTTGCCGCTTTTCTTTCTGCTATATAGATTTTAGAGATGATTATTAAATATTTTTGCTACCTTAGACTCATCATATAGTTCAATAGGGATATTATCCTCCTCATCAGCTGGTTGTCCTGCCCTCGTTTCACTACATTCCGTATAGCCTTTAGTTTGCCGCCGGAATGACTCGTTTCTGATATATGCGTGTTCCTCGATTTTTAATAACTTTTCATATTAATTTTGAGTTTTTGTTGTAGTGTGCAACCACAGCAGGATCTCTACTTGCTCTTGCCAACAGATACATTTCCGTTTTCCTTTCTCAAGGTACTCAAATCCCTCTAGTGATCCATGGTTTTTTGCATTGTTGTTTAATGTCCTTCCTGACTAACTTATGCGATAAGCTGTTTTCAGACAACGATAGAAATAAATCATGAAATATAGGGTGTCCACAATGAGACTCCAACATTTTAATATCCTACATCTTTCTCGTTTCAGATGGTGGACCTGTGAATCCTGAAGGGGCAGACAGGGCAACTCAACAAGTTCGTGGTGTGCAAATTTGATACGCCAAGTGGCCGTAGTGGAGCTGCAATCAATTGTTTTACCAAATTGGTGGATATGAAGGAGCGCGCACAACTGCTCTGGTGGTATGCAGAGACAAAATCGGCGACCCAAGTGCAAAGAAACTTTCGTCGAGTTTACAACAAAGCGACCCCGTCGTTCAAGACTATAAAGAAGTGATGTGATCAGTTTTTGGCTACTGGGAGTGTTGCGAAAGGGCATGGTGGTGGTAAGCCTGGGATCAGCGAACATCGTGTGGGACAAGTGCGGCGGTCATTCGAACAAAGTCCACAGAAGTCAGTGCGACAGGCAGCACGAAAACTTCGTATGAAATGTTCAATAGTGCACAAAGTGCTTCATCAGCGATTACGTTTGTACGCATATAAAGCGCAGGTTGTGCAAGAAATCAAGCCTGATGATCGACCAAAGCGATAAGAATTTGCATGTGTCATGTTAGATCGCACTGCCGCGGACGAGACATTTTTATCAAGCGTGATGTTTACTGACGAGGCAACCTTTCACGTGTCAGGTGCTGTCAACCGTCACAATGTGCGCATCTGGGGGTCCGAAAATCCACATGCATCTAGGGAACACATGCGCGACAGTCTGATAGTTAATGTGTGGTATGGTGTGATTTGTTGGGCTGTTTTTCTTTCAGGAGCCGACTGTGGATGGAGCAATCTACCTGGACATTCATACATTCGTCAGACATATTCGAATTCATTTCAGATTGTTAGGTTTCTGTACTTGTTGTCAATTTCTGAGCAAACAGTTCCGTTCCAGTGAGCTGTCGCCGCCTGGGAGAAAGTTTATAACCCTCCTTTAGGCATGAGGGATGTGTATATTTTTTTTTGCCATCCGTGATCCGTGCTGATGGTAGGACCTTGCGCCGCTCTACGTCTACACCTACATTGCTACATCTATACTATGCGAACCACTGTGAAGTGCAAAGCAGAGGGTACATCCCACTGTACTAGTTATTAGAGCTTTTTCCCGTTCCCTTCACGAACGGAGAGCAGGAAATACTATTGTTTAAATGCCTGTGTGCGTCCTGTAAATAATTTAATCTTATCCCCACAGTCCCTAAGAAAGCGATATGTAGCAGGTTGTAGTAGATTCCTAGAGTCATCATTTGAAGTCGGTTCTTCAACTTTAGTTAGTAGCAGACTTTCTCTGAATAGTTTCTGTTGTGGCGTAGCAAGACAGCCACGCCACGGAAGTAGCCGAAAGGCACGCGTTTAGTTTACGCAGGCAAGAGATAGGTCTGTAACAGGATACGTAATGAATGCTATAAAGAAAAGTACGTAGCTTCTGGAATACTTAACTTTAATCCATCCTTGTTGTGTACATCGCTGTTGACGATATAAGTGAGACTCTATAGATACATGCAATGTTACTAATGGCGCCTTGCTAGGTCGTAGCCATTGACTTAGCTGAAGGCTATTCTAACTATCTGCTCTGCAAATGAGCGAGGCTTCGTCAGTGTGCATCGCTAGCTACGTCGTCCGTACAACTGGGGCGAGTGCTAGTCAGTCTCTCGAGACCTGCCTTGTGGTGGCGCTCGGTCTGCGATCCCTGACAGTGGCGACACGCGGGTCCGACATGTACTAATGGACCGCGGCCGATTTAAAGCTACCACCTAGCAAGTGTGGTGTCTGGCGGTAACACCACAGTTTCCATCTATCTTCAAGAATCTACCTGCTCAATTTTTCAGCATCTCAGTGACACTCTCCCGTGGGTCAGACAAGTCTGTTACCATACGTGCTGCCCTCTCTCTATACGTTCAACATCCCTTGCTAGTCCTATTTGGTGTGGGGCACATGCACTTGAGAAATATTCTAGGATGGTTCGCACGAGTGCTTTGTTAGCAATCTCCTTTGTAAACTGATTTCATTTCCTTGGCATTCTATCGATAAACCGATTTCTGCTACCCGTTTTACCCATGACTGAGCCTATGTGATCGTTCCCTTCTAAGTGTAGCACCAGGTATTTGTATGAGTTTTCCAATTCCATCTGTGACTCACTGTTATTGTATTCGTAGGTTACTATGTTTTTTTTTCGTTTCGTGGAGTACAAAATTTTACGTTTTTGAACATTTTAAGTGATCTGACAGAATATTGGTACAGCTTCCTTCAGATTGTACTTCGTTGTAGATAACTGCATTAGCTGAGTTTACTATTACTCTTGTCCTTAACATCATTAATATACAACATGAAGAGCAAGGTATCCATCACATAACTCTGCAGGACACTTAAAGTTACTTCTACCTCTGCCAATGACTCACTATCGAAGATAACATGCTGCGCCCCCCAGGCCAAGAAATTCTCAGTCCAGTCACATATTTCATCTGATGCTTCCGTCGTACTTTTTATAATAAGCGTATGTGTGGTACTTAGTCAAATACTTCTCGGGAATCGAGAAATACTCCATATCTGTCAATGACACAACAAAACCTGTCACTAATTCGATAATTAATTTAACAATTGCGACAATGTGAACGATATTATGTGACCTCTGGCGAAATAAAATCAAACGAAAAAGAAGTCCGATATAAAAATTAATGTTACCAGGAATCGGTTAACCTGACGCAATGGTAAACAGTGACCAGCAGATGGTCGCTTGACAGAAAACTGGTTGTTTGCAAATGAATACATGTTGCAACACTTGTGGTGTCGTTCTTCGTTGCAATTGGCTCGTGGTAAAACAGTTCTGTGATACTGCATCCTAGCCAGAGGGATATTGTAGTCTTACTAAATCTGAAAAGTTTTAAAACAAATTTAACTTTCCGGTTGCATACGAGTTCTAATGAAATGAACAGTAATAGTCTAAACAAAGAATAGTAGTATAACGTTTACTGGCCTAAATAATAGCAGCGTTTAATGGAAGATATCTGAGATTGTAACCAGCAGAAAGAAATCTAAATGTACATATACATAGGTTCTTCCAAGATTTATTTCGCACATCGTGTAATTTACCCAATAAATTGGAAAAACGATTCGTAGATTTTTCGTAACGGATGTACACAATACTTACATCGAAGATTAAATTATAGCTTCCTGTGATGACTTCCTGACGAGATAAAATTTATCTGTTTATCAAAGGAAAGCATATTATGATATGTGGATTAGCACTATGGTTGAGTAAATGAGCTAGTAGCATTTGTTAGAAGACATCTTCCTGCGCATTATGAACAGCATAAACAATATTATATTATGAAGATTATATTTTTCATAATGAGTGATCGCTCTCCTGCTGACTATGCCTTGGTAATTATAAAAATGTTTAACTGTCTGACTGATATACGGGTATATATAGCCCATTACTGTGGCATTTGATACAAGAACAAACAAATAAATCGGTGCCTGTAACATAAAAACACCTTGCCTGAATTACAGTGGAAAAATAAGGTCTTACACGTTGTGTACGTCTGTATCAAATTATGTGGAAGTCAAGTACGAAATATTTATTACGTTAAAATTGATGTTGATCTAGATAACATGGAATCCCGTGGCTATTTAAAATCTACTTACAATCATGTCTGTGTGATGACGGTAGGGTCCATTATCTCTCTTATCTCTGTGGTACACAGGCTGGTGTGCGTACATGTAATAGCTATGAAATGCTTCTTGGTCATGTTAGTCAATACTGTCAAGGAATGAAAACGTACAACTGGTGGTCAGGACATAGAGTTTTTATACATAGGTCTCTTGTTATCACTTAGATCATATCTGGATACATCAATGACATACACTTTCTGATACACTGCCTGATCAAGACAATCTGGACACCAATTAGTGCCCGTTAATGTGAGACGTCTTCACTCTTCCCTTTAACGACGGCTTTATCTCTCCAGAAAACACTTTGAATGAAGTGTGTGAATGTCTATTGGGGAATAGCAGCTCATTCTTTCTCAAGAGTCGAAGCCAGGGAAAGAAGCGACGTTGGACCCTGGGATCGGAAGAGAACTTGGTGTTCTAACTCATTCCAAAGGAGTTAAGTTGGTTCAGGCCTGGTCTATTTCAAGAACTTAACTGTCCAAAAACCTTTGCCCCACAGATACTGCATTACAACGGAGAGCATAGTCATGCTGATAAAAAAAAATCAGCGTCTCCGTACTGTTCCTCTATGTAGTACAGAATGCTGTAAAAAGTGTTCAAATTTTTTCTGGACAAGGAGACCACAACCTAACCTCAAAAAATATTACCACGCAGTAACATCAACTTCACTGTTGGAACTACTCATGATGCCACATAAAATTCTCCAGGCATTTGAAACACACAAACACTTCCATCGGACTGCCACAGGGTATATCGTGATTCATCACCCCACTCGTTTCCAGTCATCCACTGACCAGTGGCGTCTTCCTTTACACCACATCAAGCGCCTACAGAAATATAGGCTTATGTAGAGCTGCAGGACCATTTCACCCCATTATTTTTAACACTCTCGTACAGTCATTTTGCTAGCTAAACTGCTTTTAGTAATTTGTAACTCACAACTGTTTCCTTCCACAGATTTCATGCTCGACTGTCCCTCTGCGTCAGTTCATGAGGTTTTCTTGGACTTTGTTTAGCTATGGTTGTTCCTTGGTGTTTCCGCTTCACCGTCACATCTCCAACAGTCCACCTGAGCAGCTTGAGAATGGTTGAAATGCCCCCGATGAATCTGTTATTAAGATGGCATGCAATAACTAAGTATATAGACTTAGTGCGTTCTTGTGCAGAGAGATTTAGCAACATCATCGATGGCGTCAGAGATGACGTCATCGATGAGCCAACGGATTTCCCCAACCCTCTCCCCCCCTCCAAGCCTCTGACAAAGACCAATTACCCTACGAATGAAGTGCAGGAAATTCAAAAATTGGCAGGATATTCAAAATAGCCATGATTACTCCCACTCCTATCTTGTCTCTGTGGAATTAGGACTATTAACCTAAGTGTAATTTGAAGGGAAGTTAAAGAAATTCAAGAGGGTGCATTGCCATGCTGATGGTGGTAGATCTCTTGTCGTAACTGCAGAGCCCAATATGGCTGGCATAGGATACTGGTACAGTCTCCATGATGTCAGAATCTGAAATGCTAGGACAACGAGAAGTAACTTACTTACTAAAAGGTGCCCACTCCTGTAGAGCCATTACGATTATTTATAGCAGTCAGGTCACTTGTTCTACGTATGGAATTCCATACTGCCTGTCGCGAGATAAGCAATTCACCTGTGACATCACCAATTAAATACCAATAAGCTGACGATTGATAGGATATTCGAAATAGCCAACACATACGTCATGTAACATAATCACCGACGTCCCCACAGCTGTTCTCACTGTAATCGACCCTCAGCCACCAGCTGCCTCGTCACACTGGAGAGAACCACACAACACATACTGCCTATTTCACTGCCTAATGCAAAGTGCAGAATAGTGATTCCGATTTCCTACACTAGTATGTTGTTTGTGATGTTGCTACATTCACTACCTACAGCACCCGAATTGAAATGTAGGGTAAATTTGAAAATGAAAGCATCACACGTAAGTTTTAAACCATACTGAAAAATCGTGCCGGCCGGAATGGCCGAGGGTTCTAGGCGCTACAGTCTAGAACCGCGCGACCGCTACGGTCGCACGTTCGAATCCTGCCTCGGGCAGGGATGTGTGTGATGTCCTTAGGTTAGTTACGTTTAAGTAGTTCTAAGTTCTAGGGGACTGATGACCTCAGAAGTCAAGTCCCATAGTGCTCAGAGCCATTTGAACCATTTTTTGAAAAATCGTGGGAAAATTCAAAATTCACCTAGGTTTAAAACGGGTAGTAGCCCATACAGATATACATTCTGCAAGAAAATTCAAAAAATCAGGTGATGTTAATTTGTCCTCTCAGAGAACTAGTGCAAACGGTGAAATCAGTTCAGGTACTATGGTTGTAAAATTCATCAAAAACAATTTGTGCGCTGTAAGGGAGAGAGCTATGATGGAATCTATGGTCATAGACCGCCACTTCAGTTCTTATACACAACAGCTATGTATCAAGCACATTTGAGAATCATACACATTTATACTTATTTACAAACTGAATCACAACCGACAGAACATGGTAAATATGGAGATATAGAAACAACCACATCTTCAGAGAGTAATATCTTGTACCCTTCTTATACTTGACATTTCAGTAAGGAGAAAACTGTCCCCAGGATCATTTGTTAGACCACAGTGCATCTTGTAGACATGGTCCTGAGACTGCTGGGGATTAGAGCTTCTAAGTATCCGTGTAATGGAGGATGAGGAGGATGGCGCTGCCAGCGTAGTGAAGCTATGAACCATACTCTTTGGCCCAGAGCGCTAGCTGCCAGCCGCCGGCGACTGTCTAGCGACTGTCTACAGTGGCGCCCAACGCCAAGTCTGCCAGCCGGTGGTGGTAAGTGGTACGTCACGCCAGTGAGGTGCACCGCTATTCCCGTAGCGAAATATTAATGCAGAAGTTTACAAATTATACGAAAAGACTCGCATCGAGATGAAAACTTTCCTCAGTATGCATGCAAGGCGAGAGCACAGAACCCACAACCGGTATGATATGATAATTTAACATCATCCATTAGTCCTTAGGTCATTATTTTACAGCAAAACCAGCAGGACAGTACTCCACAGATCTGTTGGGGACAGCCAAAGAAACTTGCCTAATATCGTGTGGGGCAGAAGTACCGCAACACGACATGGCCAGGACTCGACTAACGTCTGAAGTAGTGCTCGAGAGAACTGACACCATGAATCCTGCATGGCTGACCATAAATCTATAAGAGTACGAGGGGATGAAGATTTCCTCTGAACAGCACGTTGAAAGGCACCCCAGATTTGCTCAGTAACGTTAATGTCTGGAGAATTTGGTGGCCAGCGGACGTATTTAAACTCAGATGAGTGTTCATGGACACACTCTGTAGCAATTCTGGTCGTGTGGGGTGTTGCATTTTTCCTGCTGGAATTTCCCAAATCCGTCGGAATGCACAATGGACATGAACGGATGCAGATGACCAGACAGAATGCTCAAGTACGTGTCACCAGTCAGAGTCGTATCCAGAATTATCAGGGATCCCGCATCACTCCACCTGCACACGCCTCACACCATTACAGAGCCTCCACCAGCTTGAACAGTCCCATGCTGACATGCAGGGTCCGTGGATACATGAGATTCTCTCCATACCGGTACATGTCCATCCTCTCGACAGAATTTTAAACGAGACTCTTCCGACCAGGCAACATTTTTCCAGTCATCAACAGTCCAATGTCAGTGTTGATGGTCTCAGGGAGGCGTAAAACTTTGTTTCGTGCAGTCAACAAGTGACAAGAGCGGGCCTCCGGCTCCGAAATGTTTCGATGAACGGCTTGCTCGCTGACACTTGTTGATGGCCCAGCATTGAAATCTGCAGCAATTTGAAGAAGGGTTGCACTTTCAGACATACACACACAAGGTGGGAACGCAGAACACACAGTTCGAACGTGCTACTGATTTTAACACCATTCAGCAGTGGCGGAGGAGATTAGTGTTTAACGTCTGGTCCTCAACGAGCTCATTAGGGACGGAGCATAAGCGCGGAATAGGGAAAGATGAAGAAGGAAAGTGGATGTACCCTTTGGAAGGAACAATCCCGGGACTTGCTTTAAGCGATTTGGGGAAATCACGGAAAAGCTAATCCGGATGGCCGGACGGAGGTTTGAACCGTCGCCTTTCCGAATGGGAAACCAGTATGCTAACCACTGCGCCACCGCGCTCGGTCCACCGACCTGTCCTTGGGTGAATAAGATAAATTGGTTCAAATGGCTCTGAGCACCGTGGGACTTAACATCTGAGGTTATCAGTCCCCTAGAACTTAGAACTACTTAAACCTAACTAACCTAAGGACACCACACACATCCATGACCGAGGCTGGATTCGAACCTGCGACCGTAGCAGTTGCGCGGTTCCGGACTGCAGCGCCTAGAACCGCTCGGCCTCAGCGGCTGGCCAATATTATAATGTAAAATCAGTAGAGCAGAAATGTATTCGTCCGCAGTACACACAAAACTCCTGTCATCCCTCCTCCTGTACCCAGAGGCGATTTAGTATTTAGGTGATTTTTAACGATTCTTTACATGAGTCATAAGTGATTTAAGTACGTTGTACATAGGACAACCAACATGTACAGTGGACTTCTTATGGTACTGTCTTCTGCGATACAAATGTGCTGATGACTACTTAACGCCATCCAGCAGTCCTTAATTCCTTATGTTAAAGTAAAATTTATAAGAACAGTAGTTTATTGCTCTGCAACACAGTCAACTCTCCGGTCATCCCTCCTACATAGGCGTTTGATACAGCTTTTCACATAGGGCAATCCCTTTAATTCATAGATCACAGCTCGTTATACAGGACTGAGAATGTCCCAGGGCATCAAACGTTTCTGAGGGATTTCTCAATCATTTCTGACGAAAGCATTTAAGATCACAGTTTTGTAACTTGTAAGAAAAGCATGAAAGTCTTATAAACAACAAGCACTGCAAAAAGCATTAGATTCGTTGATGATATACCTCACAGATCTAAGTCACGAGGTCGGCGCTTCCTCTCAACTACATACACTATGTGATCAAAAGTACCCGGACCCCTGCCTGAAAATGACTTACAAGTTCGTGGCGCCCTCCATCGGTAATGCTGGAATTCAATATGGTGTTGGCCACCCTTGGCCTTGATGACAGCTTCCACTCTCGCAGGCATACGTTGAATCAGGCGCTGGAAGGTTTCTTTGGGAATGGCAGCCCATTCCTCACGGAAAGCTACACTGAGAAGAGGTATCGATGTCCGTCGGCGAGGCCTGGCACGAAGTCGGCGTTCCAAAAAGGTGTTCTATAACATTCAGGCCAGGACTCTGTGAAGGCCAGTCGATTATGAACTGGTGCTCGATCGTGTTGAAAGATGCAAACGCCATCCCCGAATTACTCTTCAACAGTGGGAAGCAAGAAGGTGCTTGACACATCAATGTAGACCTGTGCTGTGACAGCGCCACGCAAAACAACAAGGGGTGCAAACCCTCTGAAGTGGACTGACAAGGCAGCCAGTCCACAGTGACGGGTAGCCGATAGAAGGGCACGCGTACACACTCACGCCGACGGGCGTCAATTCTGGAACAGGATAACTATTGAATGGTAGCAAGAAAAGTACGTAGCTGCTTTATACTTAACTTTATTATTTGATGACTACAGCATTCTTCTTGAGACATTTATACTATAACTCTCAAAGTAGGTAAGGCTAATGGCGCCTTGCTAGGTCGTAGCCATGGACTTAGCAGAAGGCTATTCTAACTGGCTCTCGGCAAATGAGAGGAAGGCTTCGTCCGTATGGTCGCTAGCAATCTCCTCGTACAACTGGGACGAGTCCTATATCGTCTCTCGAGACCTGCCTTGTGGTGGCGCTAGGTCTGCGATCACACAGTGGCGACACGCGGGTCCGACATGTACTAAATGGACCGCGGCCGATTTAAGCTACCACCTAGCAAGTGTGGTGTCTGGCGGTGACACCACATTCCTCCCCCGCAAATCGGCGAACGGTCGTGAGATAAGGCTTCCGCCCGCCGTGGGGAGGACCCCATGTTGACGTATGCGATGAGGTGGGGAGCCTAACAACAGGCGAGGCTGTGCCACCCGCACCCGGCCATTCGGTCCGAGGGGAGCTAGGAAACGCCTGAAAAGCTAGTCCAGGGTGCACGTCAACATGCGGTGTAGGCGCCCGTAAAGAAACCTGAGGGGCCGAAGTGTCGACCTCCATTGCGTCGGGGTAGCCGACGCGCGATGACGTCATGTGGTCCGGAGCGGTCGGGAGTTCCATGGCGGAGGACAGCTGGTCACGGGAAGCGATCGGCGGCGCGTGACCCTGGGAGGCGCTTGGCGGCTGCAGCGAAGCGTCTAATGCGGGCGGCGCCGGCGGGAGAACAGGCGGCGGCGGCGGCGGCGGCGGCGGCGGCGGCGGCTGCGGCTGCGGCGGCGCGTCGCCATGGGGCAAAATGGAAGGCATCGTCGGTAACACCTGGGGATGAGGCGAGCCAGTAGATGGGTCCCCAGGGCGCTGACCGGACGGCACCGTCGCTGAAAGCAGACGGGGAGCGGCAGAACCCGTGCGACGACAGAGGCGCAGCTGATTGCGATGCCGACGCACCTCACCAGAGGCCCCCAAAACCAAATACATCGCGCGGCCGAGGCAGCGAAGAATGCGCCCTGCGAGCCAACGCCGTGAACCGCGATAGTTGCGATAAAATACAACGTCGCCTGGAGCAAAAGCAGGAGTCTGCCGCTGCACAGGAACCTAATGCGGCGGATGCAGCAAAGACATCAAGGTGCGATGAGGACGACCGTGGAGCAACTCAGCCGGCGAGCGACCATCTCGGGGCTGAGAGCGATACGAAGACAAAAAGAGCAACAATGCGTCCTCCCGAGAATGCGACTCTTTCAATTTCAACATCTGTGACTTGAAAGTCCGGACCAATCGTTCAGCGGCACCGTTGGACTGAGGCGAAAACGGCGCGGATGTCAGATGTTGAATACCATTGGCCTGGCAGAATGGCTGAAATTCTGCGGACATGAATTGTGGGCCATGGTCGGAAACAATAGTCTGCGGAAGACCTTCAATGCAAAAGATAGCAGACAACGCTTGGATGGTGGCGGAGGACGTCGTGGAAGACATCCGGACAACAAAAGGAAAATTACTGAAGGCATCGACCAGAACCAACCATCGAGCATTCCAGAATGGACCAGCAAAATCAATGTGCAAGCGTTGCCAAGGGGAAGTGGCTTTTGGCAATGCAAAGACTTTCCGCGGCGGCGCGGATTGTTGTTCGGCACACGCCGGGCAAGATGAACACATAGTCGTAATCGCAGCATCGATTCCGAACCAAGTGCAGTGCTGACGAGCAAGTTGTTTCGTTCGCACTATACCCCAATGTCCTTGGTGGAGAAGCCGTAAAACAGAGGACTGTAACGAACGTGGGATCACGACTCTGGACTGATCATTATCAGAACGCAACAACAAAACACCACGTCGAACAAAAAGTCTCTCCTTGTGAGCAAAAAATGGCGAACCAACGGATCCTCGATCCGAGACTTTGACAAAGGCTATTGCGTAGCAACAAAACGCAAAACAGTAGCAAGGACAGGGTCAGCAGCTGTGGCTGTAGCTACACGACGAAAATCGATCGGAAACGATTCGACCACTTCATCGGTTTCCGAATCAATGAACATGCAAGCAAGTTCGGAAGAATCGAATGCTTTATCCTCAGCAACAGGCAAACGGGACAACGCATCGGCGTTTCCGTGCTTAGCAGTGGACCGATACAAGATATCGTAGCGGTACTGCGAGAGGAAAATAGACCAGCGAATGAATTTCTGCGCTGTACGTGGAGGTACAGGCTTGGTCGGATGAAAAAGCGATGTCAAAGGTTTGTGGTCTGTGATGATGGTGAAGTGACGACCATACAAGAAATCATGGAACTTAGTAACACCAAACACGAGAGCCAAAGCTTCTTTCTCTATCTGTGAATAATTTCTTTGCGCAGACGAGAGCAATTTGGACGCAAAGGCAATAGGGCGATCATGGGAGCCAACTTTGTGCGCAAGCACAGCACCGATCCCGAAATCCGATGCATCTACCATCAACAAAAGGGGTTTCTGGGGATCGAATGGCGTAAGGCACGTATTAGAAAGCAACGCCGATTTCAACTGGCGAAAGGCGCGTTCGCATTCCGTCGTCCAGACGAACGGAACACCTGTACGGCGTACGCGATGAAGCGGAGCTGAAATGGAAGAGGCATTGCGCACATTCACTCACACCTGGTGATGCTAAATCATTTAATGTTCTTGCGACCTCATCACGCAATGCGTGAGGAACATTGCGCGCTCTGAAAAATTTCGGTTGCGCGTTTACTTTCAGTTCCAAATGTGCTTCATAGTTTTTAGCGCAACCAAGGCCTGGTGCAAAAATGTCTGCAAATTCGTCACATAAGCGAGAAACACTGTCTGAAGGCACAGTCTGATTCACTGAGAGGACCTGATTTACAATAGACATGTTAAACAACTGAAATAAATCTAAGCCAAACAAGTTCACTGCTGTAGAAGAACGAAGAATGTAAAATGACACAAGTTTTGTTTGTCCCTTGTATGTGGCAAGAAGGCTGCACTGTCCTAACACAGATATTGTCTGTCCTGAATAACTATGTAACTTAACATTTGCGGCACGCAACGGAGGTGCGCCCAGTTGTTTGTACGTGTCGTGATTGAGCAATGAAACTGCAGCTCCGGTATCGAGCTGGAATGGTATCACTTTGCCTTCAAAGTCTAAGTCCACAAAAAGTTTATTGTTCCGCTGACGACAAGAGAGACTGTTTTGTGCAATTTGAACAGACACTGGTACAGAATCACTTGCTAATTGACGTGATTGCCGGCGACGTCGACGAACAGTTTTTGTGGGATGAACACAGGCACTGTTAGAGAAAGTGTCACTGGACGAAGTGGAATTAACGACATGAATGTCCATGGGCGAAGGTCCACGAGCCTGAGTGTCCTTGGTTCGATTCCGGCGCGAAGCAAAGGGCCTGGAATTGTTGTGATTGTCTGAACGGAGCTTTTTCTGGCAAACACTTTGAACATGTCCTTTCTTATTGCAGAAAAAGCAAATAGCTTGGCGTGACGGGCAATGTTCACGCGAATGTCTAGTAGCACACCGCGGGCATGATTTCACTGCATTTGTGTGCTGGCGCGGCACACCTGGCTTAGCGCGCGGCAGCAGCTGTGTGGACGTATGCGAGGGCAGTTGACCGGGCCGCGCAGCTCGAGAGCGCCCGGCGGGCCGGTTAATGTTACACACAGCTGGCGAAGTTTCAAAAGATTCCTGAGCACAGTCAAGTGTGTCGTGTCTATCCAATATGTCTATCACTTGTTGAAGGGAGGGATTAACTAGTTTCAAAATTTGCTCCCGTATGCGAACATCAGAAACGGTCTGTGCAATTGCATCACGCACCATTGTATCTGAATAAGAAAGACCACAGTCACATTCAAAGGCACAGTCCCTAGTAAGTCCTTGCAATGTTGCTACCCACTCCCTATTAGTTTGACCGGCCGTACGTTTTGTACGAAAAAACGTATACCGTTTTGCAACCACATTAACTGTTTCTTTGAAATAGACATCTAATGCAGACAAAATTTCCTCGTAGGACAGAGTTGCTACGTCTCGTCGGGGAAACAATTTCACTATCACACGGTAGGTGGACACACCGACACAAGAAAGCAAAAACGGCTGCCGCTCATTACCTTGAATTCTGTAGGCGGCGAGGTGGAAGACGAACTGTCGGGACCATTCTTGCCAGGTCTCTTGGTTCGGGTCGTAGTGCCTAAAAGGCGGTGCAACGGCAGGTTGTGGCTGCGGTACCGGTGAAGCGGCGGCGGCTGCATCGGTGTGCAGCGCACGTTGACCCTGGACGAGCTGTCCAAGGGCATCCAATAACGCCTGCGTCTGCTGAGTCTGCAAGCGATAAAATTCGGACAGTACATCTGGCGAAGCCATGACACAAATAAATTAGGGCAAAGCAAAACACAAGATCCTTTGTAGACTCGTCGCCAATGAAGTGGACTGACAAGGCAGCCAGTCCACAGTGACGGGTAGCCAATAGAAAGGCACGCGTACACACTCACGCCGATGGGCGTCAATTCTGGAACAGGATAACTATTGAATGGTAGCAAGAAAAGTACGTAGCTGCTTTATACTTAACTTTATTATTTGATGACTACAGCATTCTTCTTGAGACATTTATACTATAACTCTCAAAGTAGGTAAGGCTAATGGCGCCTTGCTAGGTCGTAGCCATGGATTTAGCAGAAGGCTATTCTAACTGGCTCTCGGCAAATGAGAGGAAGGCTTCGTCCGTATGGTCGCTAGCAATCTCCTCGTACAACTGGGACGAGTCCTATATCGTCTCTCGAGACCTGCCTTGTGGTGGCGCTAGGTCTGCGATCACACAGTGGCGACACGCGGGTCCGACATGTACTAAATGGACCGCGGCCGATTTAAGCTACCACCTAGCAAGTGTGGTGTCTGGTGGTGACACCACACCCTCTCCATGAAAAACACGACCACACCATAACACCACCGCCTCCGAGTTTTACTATACACGCTAGCAGATGACGTTCACTGTGCATTCGCGATACCCACACCCTGACATCGGATCGCCACGTTGTGTACCGTGATTCGTCACTCCACATAACGTTTTTCCACTGTTCAGTCGTTCTATGTTCATGCGCCTTACACCAGGCGAGACGTCGTTTGGCATTTACCGGCGTTATGTGTGGCTTATGAACAGCCGCTCGACCATAAAATCCAAGTTTTCTCACCTCCTGCCTAACCGTCATAGTACTTGCAGTGGATCCTGATGCAGTTTGGAAATTCCTGTGTGATGGTCTGGATAGATGTCTGCCTATTACACATCACGACCCTCTTCAACTGTCGGCGGTCTCTGTTAGTCAACAGACGAGGTCGGTCTGTACGCTTTTGTGCTGTACGTGTCCCTTCACGTTTCCACTTCACTATCACATCTGAAACAGTGGACCTAGTTATGTTTAGGAGTGTGGAAATCTCGCGTACAGATGTATGGTACAAGTGATACCCAAACACCTGACCAAGTTCAAAATCCATGAGTTCGCGGAGCGCGCCTTTCCTCTCTTTCACTATGTCTAATGACTACTGAGGTCACTGACGTGGAGTACCTGGCAGTATGTGGCAGCACAATGCACCTAATATGAAAAACGTGTGTTTTTGGGGGTGTCCGGATACTTTTGATCACATTGTGTAGGTCTTTCACAGTTTATTACCATTATACTTACCACAAACAGGCTATTATCAATAAACAAGCCTTCTTATAAACGGAATATGGTCTATTGTCCAGACTAGCACTACATTTTAAGAGATTGCTCACAGAAATTGTTTTTTATGTTGTACATAAGACGTCTAACATTTCCAGTGGATCCCTGAATGGTGACAGATGGGAGATCTGAAAATGTGAGTGATATTTCAGACATGTTCGTAATTGATTGATGTTGTAGTGTGACTTTGTTAACGAGTATACTTCTTCCCATAGGATTTATAAGTCATTTTCCAATGAATGTCTGTGTGATTCCTAAAATAAAGCTGCTTGTGCAGGAGGTCTTTCTGCTTGTCACGATAGCAGGTGTCAGGAAATGTGATATGAAACTATCATATTTGTGGTCAAGAGGCATTCTAGGAGCCATTTAGGTTGTGGGCCAATGAAAAATGTTGGACTGTAGTGAAATAGCTCCAACAGTCGTCTAATTTTGAGTTATTTACGGTCATGAGGGTTAGATTTTATGAAGGGTACTCTGCATAACTGAATGAAATGTGGACCTAGTATCCAACATGAAATGAGGATGTGTTGTGGAAACTGAATAACTTGTGCACTGCACAGTGGAGGCTGCGTAACACTTCATACCATACATCTAAAACAAGAGGATTAAACACAATTAAGTCCACATTGTGACCAATCGGAAACAGCAATCATGAAAGATCTGGCACAGTATACTTGATTTTAAGTTTGCAATTCAAGGTGGAAATCATAGATTGCGACCTATGACATCATCAATGACGTTACAAACCAAAATGACGATCCAAGATTGTGGACCTGTGGATAAGAGCATACCCCTGCAAAATAGTTCTTCTGTTCACTGTATCACTGCAATTGTCTACGCGCACGTCTCATCCTCAGCGTCAAGGCTTGCTACCAATCAAGCCGGACCCACCATTTGTGCTCTGTACTCCATTGGTGAAAGGCTTATCACTTGATCATCAATATGAAGCATAACCGTAGATATACCACCTAGAACAGAAAAAAATTACTCTCTCTTAATGCTTATTACTTGTTATGTGCGTTTGTGTACGTGTGTATTTTACTTGGTTTTCTCGTATTTCTCTCTCAGCACAACAGGTCCCTGACAGTAAAAATCAAGTAAGCAGTCAGGTCGTCTCCATGATGAAGCGCCTGATATATCAGAGCAGGACACAGAATTGTTTCCAGGATTCCAGTTTCCAATATATACAACATATACACTGACCATCAAGCTACCAGCATTGCATAACACATGCGGATTCTGTTTAACGCATTTCATAGTGTGCGTGTTCAGAAACAGTCTTCGCCACATCCAGTTTCACGTTCGGGTATTGTCTTTCATTTATTGCACCACATCTTGCATTGATCAGTGACAGTATTCAGAGAACTGCACCTCACACGACCTAATCAGGATAGTGTGCTGGATAACGCATCATACTATCCAGTGTTTTAGTACAGGCATTGCATGTGTCTATAGCATTGTGTCGAACTATCCCAAACAGGTATCGTGCGGTACCATCCCATCCATAAAGGTGGCACTTGTGAGCGGGGTGGCGTCCGTGCCTCTCTCCCACAGATGTCTTGCATGGTTCTCCTATATATACTTTAGTATTTTAGAAACTACATCCTACATATATTTTGTCTCTTCCAATAACGAGCTGCTAAGTCCAACAACAGCTGAAAATCAATAAACTGCTAAGTTTCTGAGATACTGGTAACAACTGAAATTGCATGAACTGTTAAGTCTCTCTGACCTTACAAAAGTTGAATTGTTAGGTTTCATCTCATGTAAATTGTGCTGAGTCTCACCATCATAGCGACAACTTGGACTGTTAAGTCCCTCTCTAACTGTGATCATATGCTTTTACCATATCAAGAACTGTTTGCTAGAGTTCATCTGCATGCTCCTATCGATAGGTAAATGTTTCAAGCTCAATCTTGTGAGAAATGTGTTGACTGCTTCTTTATCTAGATTATTGAACAAGTAAAACTGTAACTGTATAGTTTACGCAACATGCTTGAGGTTTTTGATGAAATGTAGCACATTTTAGCGAGTTAAGTACTCACAGATTTTCCCCTTTTTTAAAATTTGGTTTAACATAGTAGGAAAAACAAATAAATGTAAATATGCACGTAATTCTCTAGCAGGTCAGGTAGTGATGACATACGTGCATTGTATATTCCGCATCGAAATTTGTAACAAAGTGTTCCTCTGAAGTGTTCTGATGTGTAAGCTTTGTAAGCACATACCACGCATTTCCCAAAAATCCGTGGACAAATAATAGGCACCATTCGACTTGCTCATACACTGTACTCTGGACGGCTGAACCATCACCCATCAAGTTTCTGAACGTAGATTCCTGAAAGTGAGTGGACTGTGTGGTATTCTCCATGCTGTATATTTTTAGTATTCTTCGATAGTGTGCCTCAAAAATGGTTCAAATGGCTCTGAGCACTATGGGACTCAACTGCTGAGGTCATTAGTCCCCTAGAACTTAGAACTAGTTAAACCTAACTAACCTAAGGACATCACAAACATCCATGCCCGAGGCAGGATTCGAACCTGCGACCGTAGCGGGATAGTGTGCCTCATATGATTGTATGACAATATAGTAACATTGCATGCATTTGAACAATAAATATTTCATGTTGAAATCTAACGTGATTGAAACCATTCGTAGTCTGAAACATCACTTTCATAGTTGCATTAAACAGTGGCAGCGGCATGATAAGTGACGCAGACAACGGTGATAGTGGAAACTCCAAGTCTGGAAACAATTCAGCATTCTGAATTGATTTCTACTCCGACATATTAGGTGCGCTACGCACTGCATCACATCTGCCAGGGAGCTGCTGTCCTGAGAGAAAAATAAAGAAAAAATCAAGAAAAACGCACACACACACACATACACACATTTCTTTTTGGAGTCATCAGTCATCTGGTATGATGTGGCCCAGCACGAATTCCTCTCCTGACCCAACCTCATCATCTTAGATTAGCACCTGCCTCGTCCTCTTGTTATTTCCTGGATGTATTCCAATCCCAGGCTGTCTCTACAGGTTTTATCCTCTACCGCTCCCTCTAGTACCATGGAAGTATTGCCCTGATGTCTTAACGTCCTATCACCTGTCTGTCCTTTTCGTCAGTCTTTCCCACATATTCATTTCCTCACCGAGTCTGCTAAGAACCTCTTCATTCCTAATCTTATCAGTCCACCTAATTTTCAACGTACTTCTGTAGCACCACGTGTCAAATGTTTCGATTTTCTTCTGATTTTGAAATAGTCCATGTTTCACTACCATACTCGTACAGTGTTGTGCTCCATACATACATTCTCAAAAAACTTCTTCCCCAAACTAAGACCTATGTTTTATATTAGTAGACTTCTCTGGGCCGTGACGCGTCCGTAATGGATTATTTTATCGTCTACGTAGAAGAATACCTTAATGACATCTTTTCGTTACTATCAATTTTGATATTAAGTTTCTCGCTGGCCTTATTTCTGCTGCTTCTGATTACTTTCATCTTTCTTCGATTTACTCTCAATCCACGTTCTGTACTCATTAGACTGTTCATTCCATTGAACACACCCGATAATTCTTTTTCACTTTCACTGACGACAGCAATTTCATCAGCGAATCTTATCTTTGTTGTACTTTTATTGTGAATTTCAGTCCCACTCTTGAAACTTCTTTTTTATTTCCATCGTTAGTTCTTCGATGAAGAGATTGAACAGTAGCGGCGAAAGACTATATACCTGTCTTACACTCTTTCTAGTCCAAGTTCTTCGTTCTGGATCTTCCAGTCTTATTGTTGCCTCATGGTTCTTGTACATATTGCGTGTCACCCGTATTTCCCTACAGGTTACTCCTATTTTTTAAGAATTTCGAACACCTTGTACTACGTTACATTATCGACCGCTTTTTCCAGGTCTACAAATCCTTTGAACATGCCTTTATTTATCTTCAGTCTTGCCTGTATTATCAGCTTCAACATCAAAACTGACTCTCTGGTGCCTTTACCTTTCCTGAAGCCAAACTCATCGTCATCTAACAGATCCTTAATATTCTTTTGCGTTCTTCTGTTTATTATCCTTGTCAGCAGCTTGGATGGATGAGCTGTTAAACCGATTCAGCGATAATTTTCGCACTTGTCGGCTCTTGAAAACTTTGTAATTAATTGGACGATGTTTCTCCAAAAGTCTCGTGGTATATTCCCACTCTCATAATTCTATACACGAACGTGAATAATAATTTTGTTGCCACTTACCCCAATGATTTTAGAAATTTCGATGGAATGTTATCCATCGCTTCTCTCCGTTATTTGGTCTTAAATCTTACAAAGCTGTTTATAATACTGATTCTTGTACTGGATCCCCTATATCTCCCCTATCGATCTCTAAGTTTTCTTCATTTACGTCATCTGACTTCTCCCCCGTCCCGTCCACCCATAGAGGCCTTCATACTCTTTCCACCAACCAGCTCTCTCCTTTGCATTTAACAGTTGAATTCCCATTGCACTCTTAATGTTACCACCATTGCTTTTAATTTCACCAAACGTTGATTTGAAGTATCTATATGGTGAGTCAATCGTTCCGGAAAACTTAGCTTTTTCGATTACATCAGATATTTCATGCAGCCATTCGTCTTAGCTTTCCTGCACTTCTTATTTATTTCATCCCTTAGTGGCTTACATTTCCGTATTCCTGAATTTCCCTGAACGATTTTGTACTTTCTGGTTTCTTCACAGTAGCCTTCCGTGTACCTATGTTTTTGTTTTCAACTTTTGTCCCCTTTTTAGGGATGTGCATTCCTCTTCGATTAATCTGCCTATTGAGCTATTCATAATCGCTATATCTGTAGCCTCAGAGAACCTCAAGTGTAAGTATCTCTTCATACCTCAGAATTTCCGCACTCCATTTCTTTGAGAACTGATTACTTCTGTTTAGTCTCTTAAACTTCGGCCTACTTGTCATCATTGCTAAATTGTGATCTGAGTCTATGTCTGCCCATTGGTACATCTTACAATCCCATTTCTGATTTGGAATCTCTGCTCCACCGTGAGGTAATCTAACTGAAATCTTCCCTTATCACCTAGTCTTTTCCAAGTACACCTCCTTCTCTTGTGATTCTTGACCAGAATATTCGCTATTATTAGCTGAAATTTATCACAGAACTCAATTAGTCTTTCTCCTCTCTCATTCCTACTACTGAGGCTGTATTCTCCCGTAACTCCTTCTTCTAATCCTTCCCCTACAAACGCATATCAATCCCCCATGACTATTAGCTTTTCATCTCCGTTCACGTACTGAATTACCCATTTAATATATTAATATACTTTCTCTACCTCTTCATCTGCTGCTTGCGACGTCGGCACCTATACCTGAACAATTGTTGGGGTTGATTTTCTGTCGATACTAATGAGAACAAACCTTTTACACAGATGTTCATAGTAATTCACTCTCTGCCTTACCTCTCTTTTCAGAACGCATCCTACTCCAGTTATACCATGTTCTATTGTTTTTTTTTAAATCCTATAGCCATCGGACCAGACATCTTTGTTTTCTTTCCATTTCACTAGCCTGCCCCGCACTGTATCTATATGGAGCCTTATCATTTCCCTTTTCAGATTTTTCAGTTTGCTGAGGATGAGAGGTGCGGGTAATCTGCAGTGCCACGAAAAATGGAAGAACTGTTTTGGTCTGGTAATTTCGCAGAGTATGCTCTTACCCACAGGTCCACAATCTTGGATCGTCATTGCGAATTCTAATGTCATTTATGATATGAACTGCCGTCTTGATTCTAAACCTGAAACCATACGGTCTGCTCCAGTTCCCGTGATTGCTATCTTCAATTGGTCGTCATGAGGACTGCATTATTGTCAGTCATCTGGTTTATAGTTCTGTAGGGCGTTTTGTTACGGTTCTTTTGCTGAAACATACAAATGTATGGGATGAATTGTTACATAGCCACCACTGTGCAGTGCACAAATTATTCTATTTTATATACTCAAAGTCCCAAATTCATACGAAATATTGCATAGTAGCCTTCATAAAATCGAACTCCTCTTGACCTTAGAATAACTCTAAGTTAGGCGATTGTTGGAACTATTTCACTACAATTGAACTTATTTTAATATCCTGCAAACTTAGCTGATTTGTAGAACTTCCCCAAGATCTCACAGACACAGTCGTTTCACATCACACCTCGTGCCACCTGATATTGTGAAAGCAGAAAAACCTCCTGCACGAGCATCCTTGTTGGAGGAATCATCAGGGCATTCATTTGAAAATGATTTATAAATCCTATAGGGGCATACATGTTTCCTAATAAAAGTATCACTACCCTACTAGTCTATTACAAGCTTGTTTCACATATCGCTCACATCTTCAGAGCCCCCATCTGTCACCATTTAGAAATCAATTTCAAATATTAGATGTCATGTACAATGTAAAACACAATCCGTGTGAGGAATCACTTAAACCGCAGTGCTAATCTGGACAATACACCGCATTCTGTTTATAGGGAGGGTGACAGAGTTATCATTGTCAATTGAAAGATAATACTGTCACCATCAAAAGAGTTTGTGGTTGCTGTGGTACGACTTTGAGATGGCTTTTATCGCAGAAACAACCGATTTTCGGTTATATTGTATTTTTTTAAAAAAACAGCAGTTTAATCGTACTGTTAAAACCGCTCAAAACAACCAGATCCTCAAATCATTTTTTACTGTTATTTACTGTAAAAAACGCAAAAACCGAAAAAAGATTGAAAAACTTCCGAATCCCTCAGCTTCAAGACACATAGAATCAAAATATTAAATTAAACAGGTAAATAAAATAAAACCTTGTGCGTCCACCATTTGTTGCTTTTCTCGAAATAAATCAGCGGTATTCAACTATTGATTCTAGTTTTTTGAAACGCTGTTCAAAGGTCATGTTGTATTCGGGGATCACACTTCTGTCTGGACATTATGAACAGTCATTGCTAAAAGTTGAGATCTGGTGTGGAAGAACTCCATTTTTCTTGTTAATTTGGCCGTTTTCAAGGGGTAAAAGCAGATAAACAAATAATGTGTAGACACAGGCAACTGACTGACAGCTTTCTGTTTTCATTGTAAACTGTGAATGAGCTGTTAAGTTTTAAGATTTTTCCTTATATTATGTTGTAAGTCTGTTGTGGCTCCTCCCGTTTTTAATCTTTTAAAGCACTGAGTGTTGTACTCCACTGACAACTCAGTTCGTAAGCTACTTCCAGACTGGTGATGGTGCCATTCTTTAATACAACTGACGGCCGACGAAGACAGTGAGAAACTACCATATAGACCAGAATGGCCAAGTCTTGCACACTACGTGTATATACGCGTACCATCTAATAGGCCACGCCATGTTGTAAGAGGTATGAATGTCTCAGCAGTGCTGTATCAATTCTTGTGCCATGTGTCTGTTGATCGTTTCTTCGGCGTTGTTAATAAAACAACACTCATCTCATTTCCCCATTTTCTGTAATAAAGCGATGTATTAAAACAACGCAAATTTTAGGAATATAAATTAGTCATTCTTTAGAAAAAGTTTACTTAAAAACGTAAACTTTTACTGCGGTTGCTATGGCTAATTGATATTACTGTATTTTTGCCCGGTTATTAGAAAGAAAACACCTGTTATAACATAGACCAAACAGATAACGAAAAATACCGGTTATTCTGAAATAAAATACTGGTATCAGTTTTAACTGGTTGATTTTTCCCCATCCCTAGTACAACTGACTGAGAGCCGCGGATATGAATCCGCTACTACAGCTAGTTGGGACGCTGTTGGCTCTGAGCACTATGGGACTTAACTTCTCAGGTCATCAGTCCCCTAGAACTTAGAACTGCTTAAACCAAACCAACCTAAGGACATCACACACATCCATCGCCGAGGCAGGATACGAACCTGCGACCGTAAAGGTCGCGTGGTTCCAGACTGTAGCGCCTAGAACCGCTCGGCCACCCGGCCGGCTACAAGGTATATAATATGACGGAAAATATTATATGCTGTCAAGATATTAAATGTATAAAGGAGTATACAATCCTACCTAAATAACATCGTGAGATGTTACGAAATGCAACTTTAGAGAAACGACTGTATGGCCTGTGTTTGCTTTAGATTAGATATAAACCGCTGGAAAGTAAAATTTCTTGTTTCTGACGCAAAACTGAAAAATAAAATTGCATTCGCACTAGGCGCTAGCATCCATCGAACGAAGAGGCATGTGGGATGATGTGAGATCTTGGATACAAATCGAGTCGTTCGGTTTTATAAGTGTCATTGACGGCACATAGTGAGGTTCTGTCAGCTCTGTGGATGCGTTTCTTTAGCCATTTGCTTGACAGTTATTGTGTGTGTGAGAGAGATTGTGATGATCAAGTGTTCTGTGCAGTTCTTGTTCTCAGCATAAGTGCTGCATACTGATTAAGTCTAGGCGTCAAACGCTGATGCTTTGTCTATTTTCACCAAGGAGCTCACTTTTAAACTGTGTATTGAAAATAGTCAGTTTGTAGTAAGTAGAACGTAACAAACTGTGATAAAAGCAACGAATCTAACGCTTTTTGCAGCGCTTATTTGTTTGTGTGTGTGTGTGTGTGTAAAACACTTTCAAGCTTTTTCTTCCATCCTACAAAACTGTGATTTTGGATAGTGTTCGTCAGAAATTACTTCCAAATCCGTCGGAAACAAGTGATGTCTATGTTTGCCGTCTGCACATACTGAGACGCTGGACATTCTCGGTCCTGTATAACGAGCTGTGATAACTGAAAGAAACTTCACAAGCCAAGATCGCTAAAAAAGGGATTCTCTCGGATGACCACTTTGGACAGAACTATTCTGTCAGCCGATCTTTAAAATTATTACACAATATGATCCATCAGTGTTGCAAGTCGCTCCACGTGTCATGTGCACCTTCCATTACCTTGAAGATCACTGCACATCGGCATGCCAAACGTGCAAGTATTATGTACAAACAAAATATAACTACACTGCGCCGATTAGAAATGTTCATGTTCACAATCAGCTGGCAACTCACAAAAGTGGTGTAAACAGAAGACCACCAGGTACGTCCGCACGTGTCACCTGTTGGACGTACATGATGGATGTTGCGTTTGCACCACTTTTGTCAGAACCACTATTCTTCACTTCGTGGTTCTCTCCAGTGTGCCAGGTCGACTGTTGGTGGTGGGACGACTTCGGCGAGTGGGGCTCCAGTGACAGTGGTTACGATGCTGTATGACATATGTGTTGCCCACTTTGAATTTCCCGTAAGACCTAAATTTAAGGTGACAACTGTTTAAATGGTGGCGACAGGTAACACCGAATTCCACACTTAGAACACGTGATCTGACTGCTCTAAATAGGCCTACAGGACGCTACAGCATTGGGCGCTTTCTAACAGGCAACTTAGTTCCTTTTTTTCTTGCATCTGGGATTCTGATGTCATAGAGACAGTGCCAGTATCCCAGGCCAGACATTTTGGACCTACTCCTGCCTGTATGACAATACACCATCTTGGATTTTTAAATTTCCAATCAAATTAGGCTTAGAAACCCCCCCTCCCTACTTCCACGATAATGTCACTGTACAGGGGGTGGAAACCCTGGCTATTTTGAATTTCCTGATAGTTTTTCAATTTCCCATCATTTAACACATATGGCAGCTGACCATTGTCAGAGGTGTAGAAGGGAGGAAGAATCTGATGACTCATCAAAGACGTCATCAATGATATCATCGGTAACATTCTCTGCACCAAAAGGCACTCTCTCTAACTACTTGACTAGTCCACCTTACGAATTACTGAGCTCTCCTTATCAACCTGTTCTGCTGTTACTGATTCTGTACTCACAACTCAATATTCCCCACCTCCCTTTACACTGATATCAAGTAGGTCAATTCTGTATTACAATGGGGTGTCTGGGCACTTTTTAACAGACAGTGTTACCTCAGCACTGCACCTCGTTATAAGAATATGTAAGGATATAATATATAAAAAGTATATAAAGATAGAATATATGAAAGGATAAAACTGATGCTAAGCAAGAAGGCTGAACAGAGTTAGTTGCATTAGTCCAGCTTGATCAGTGTAACTGAATTTTGAAATGTGAGACCTGCGTTTATTACATGGCATTTATAATTATTGTTTAATATCTGAGCTGTTCTTCAGTGGTTGGGAAAATAATTATGTTCCTACTTAACTCTTCTAAAATTACCAATGACCCTCTGAAAGGACTTTCATAGTCCTGCATGGCAGTTATTTTTACAGCGAAGAAAATTTATCTATTGTGGTATCTTCGTGACACAATAATTTTTGGAAATTACATCCTGTTAGTGCTTGCTGAAAACGGGTGAAGGGGTTACAATAAAAGGCTCGACCTTAAGAGTAATGAATAACGAAAAGCATAACATCTTCAATCAGTCTCAGCTAGACTCCTCAAATAACCTAGCAAGGTCGCTCAGTGGTAAAATGCTGGACTCGCATTTGGATGGATGGCAGGTCAAATCTCTGACGTTGAACCCTAGTCTTCCTAGGATCTCAAGTACTGCAGTGGTTAAGACAGTGGATTCGCTTTTTCAAGGGGAGGGACTCATTTTCCTACGGTTTTCGTAAAGTAATTAAGACAAATGACGGATTAGTTTCTCTGGAAATGATGAAAATAGACTACTACTGAAGAACATGAGCCTAGGTCCTAAGTAGCCTGGTAGGATCATCAAAAGCGACCTGTCTGTGCTACTAATATGTGAGGAAACAGTAACCTGGCAGGATGAGGTAAATGAATCATATCTATTACTATGTGGATAAGGACTAACATCCTAGCAGGGTGAGCTAACGAAATCTATTTACTACTATGTGGGGAGGAACTCAGTAAGCTCTTGCTGCTAGTTTCTACTCATGAGTCAATACAAGAGTCGTCATATATCTGAGCATCAATGATTAATACAACATAAAGAAATATATCCTACTGCCTTTAGGCTATCAGTTATTTAAAATTAATTTTGCATCGACTTTCGGAGAATTGAACATTACATCGAGTCATTGACACAACCATTCACTTCGGTCGTGTCGTCTTTCCTGCCTTGTTTTATATGTGACGAACTCGTCCTTTCAATTTGATCGTTAACGTGCGTCTGGTATTCCACATAAGCATGTTGCTTTCCCGTGGAGTCATCTGTGTTCTCGTCAAGTGAACTACTGCCACCTAGTACACTAGGTACTCTTTCGTCTTGCTCGTCCTGACCTACTGTCGTCTTTGTCAAGTTTTGTATTAATTATTTCGCCTGATCTATTGCAAGTTCGCGCCGCTAGACAATCAATACTCATCTTACAATTGTATTATGCCCAATATTTACGTTCCAAAGTGTATTTTTGTGAGTAAAACTTAAGAACGTACTGTCACGCGGCGCCAAGTATAACTCTTGCATGTTGCCACACAAACCAATGTTACCCTGTGGGAGGATTCTTAATTATGACCATGCTTGTGTCTAATCTGAAGGTATCTGACAGCAATTTTGAATATATTGTAATTAAGAGAAAAAATAAACAGGCTTTCACTTTGGGAATAATTATAGTAGTAAAGTTCATATACGAATGAAAAATCTAACGGTCGCCAGCCAAATTAGGCACATTAATTTGAAATATTATGTTCAAGAAAAATGAATATTAGTTGTTGCACTGACTTCCATTAAGGTTCCCTTTGTATAGCACACTGGCTACACACGAATACAGGCTTTCTAAGTTGTGGGTAGCAGTAGTTATCATTAATGCACAAACCAGTAATTACAGAAATCAAAATTGTGCCTCACTCATGATAATAACAGTTAGAATCACGATCATTACGTGACTCAGTACTGAGATGTTTCTGCAGGAAGCACTGAACTAAAGTTGGACATGGAAAGGTTTCTGACTGAACTGACATAAAATTACCACAAATATAATTAGATAATATCACAATTACACTGGTTATACTCTCATTTACACAACTGTATCAGATTTATTTAGTAGCAATAATTTTCTAATTATCTTTCTAATATGAGAAAATTATGGTGGGGACCCATAAACTGACACTATCACTAGTCAAACTCTATTATTATTTCAGTAGTAAGATTCAGTTCAACTAAATTTAATTTTTAGCACCTTTTGGAATAGTTTATGTGTTCATCCTTCAAAGCAAATTTATCAACACTGAGCTCGATTAACCTCAAATCACTCACACAAATTAACTGCTCCATGCTCTGATACATATCTGTGTGCATGAAGACGGCGGAGCAGTGGCGAAGTAGTGGTGGCAAGCAACGAGGCGGCTAACTGTACTCACGGCTCTTGATGTTAGAATGCTCTTTACCATTTATTCTTGGCGACGGATTTTTAGCGTGTTATAGCCATTCCTTATTTCTGAAAGTACCATGCTACAGCCAAATTCTCATCCATGACAAAATTCCTTGCAAAACGGGTTTCAAATGCCTCCCTTGTCACCCTCGATGTGTATCGTGCAACGGCTAGCCACTGACTACGTACCGTTCCCACCAAGGAGCCGCCCAGTTCGACCGCCAAAACCACATTTTACCTCGCTAAAAAACCACTTCCTTTGCGGAGGGACTGCCCTACATCTTTTACGTTATACAAGTGTCCTGAGTATGAATCGGCTTCCAATATGCAATGTTTTCTTTATAAACACACACAGACACACACATTATTTAGTATTTTGTATACATACATTACGAATTTTAAATTTCCTGTCAAAAATCAATGACTTTAAGTAACAAAGAACAAACACTTCATTGTCACATAAACACTGTTACATAGTATAAACCTACTTCTAATCTATATAGGTGTTACACGACGTCGGTATTTTAGCGTTGTATAGCGACCCATGTCTTCATTTCTAGGAAGAGGTGATGGCTGCGAAAGCTGTTCACTAATGAAACGACGATTTTCATGAATTTTGTCGTTGATTTTCATCACCAGTTCGTCGATTGCAAGACTAGACCTAATAATGCGGCCCTCATTGTGAACGTTGGTACAGCCATTTGTAAAGTCAATGCACCATTGCCCCATTCGGCTTTCAATAATTAATCCTTTTGCATACACATCATAAAGGTCGCTATAATAATCAAATTGTATGTAGTGTCTTCCCAGCAAAAACCTAATTACAGAACACACATCACTAATGGCGGGATTTTCTACTGTAGCACACATTATAGTACGACACAGAAAGCAAAGTAATAGACACAAGCCATACGCTACCAGCTGTGGCTGCCTACTGAGCGTAGAAACGTTATGACACCAAGATGGCGGCTGTAGCCCCTAACATCGCCGCGATAACCCACTTCGTCTGTTCATTTCTGGATAGCCGTCGTAAAATTGCAGACTGACAATGGCAAGGAAATTGTTTCTGAGGGAGAGACATTTGTTAATATCGAATATAAATTTAAATGTTAGGAAGTCTTTTCTGAAGATATTTGTGTAGAGTGTTGCCTTGATCGGTAGTGAATAGTGCACACAAACAATTCAGACAAGAGTAAAATCTTTTGAAACGTAGGTTAGATTGGAAGTTCATGTATCTAATGAGGAGGTATCGAATAGAACTGTGGAGTAAAGAAATTTGTGGCACTGCATGACTGAAAGAAGAGATCTGTTAATAGGGCACATCCTGAGGAATGAAGGAGGGAGACCGAGAGATGAATACAGTAAGCAGATTCAAATGGATGTAGTTAATCAGAGATGATGAGGCCTGCACAGGATAGAGTTGTGTGGACAGCTGCATCAAATCAAACATCGGAGAGAAGACTGCGACAACAACATCAACTACCTCAACCAAGTCTTGTGAAATGTACTTGTTACTTTACGAGTATTTATTAAACTTACATACTCATGCACTACCGTGATCCGGCACATAGTTGGGATTGGTGATCAGAAAGGGCACTTAAAAATAAAACTCAGGTTACGTGGTCACCTCCTCAGTGTATCAGTATTGTTCCACAGAACTGAAAATAGGAAGGAATATTATGTTACAAGAAAGTTAAATTAATTGATTGTAGAGGTACAAAGACAAAGTGCGTCTTACACTTTTTTCGCGCATCTAAATAGACATTCACACTCTTTTGTGTAGCAGTTGTAGCACAGTATTCTCTCCTTTATCCCCCATTTCAATTATTTATCAGACAGCACATTCACTATACCGCGGTGTCCGAAAACTATGATATAATGAAGCAATCATCTAACTTAGGATCATGGCATCAATGTCGGAGATTTTCCGCACAAGTATAATCCGGAAGATTCTGTAAGCACAGCCACCGAAAATGTACTGCTAGCTGGCGCGCTCAGATAAAACCGGTCGTATAATCTGTTTCCGCTCCCTAGAACGCAGTGGAACATTACATACACATAAAAAGAAATAAGCACTAGTGCGCTCGTACGAAAGCCTGATACGGACGCAATCGCATTTGGGAATTCGCGTGGTCGCAAGCACGTCCCCTAAATCGGAAATACCGGCGCATTGGCGCAGAAGACAATGGCGACTGTTGGTACAGCCATGCAGACGTGACAGAGATTGGATTCCAGACTACGGGATGCGACCCTGCAGCTACTGCAGATTCACAGAGCTATCGTAAAACCGCGCTGTCCTCCTCCCCTTCCGATTCTTTGCTCGCAGAAATGCAATTCCAAGTAATGAAGTCAATACTCGGCGATGAGCACCGCGGGTTCCCTCGGACGGATTATTAGTTTTCTGTGTGTGTGTGTGTGTGTGTGTGTGTGTGTGTGTGTCTGCGGCAAATCAAGTGCGCGAGTGTTTGCGAGGGTGTCGAGCTCCTGCAGACTCGGAGCGGGCGCCGGATGCAACGACTGGAGTCGCTACCGCCGTCGTCACCGCTACCGCTGTCCCCACCGCCCCCGCCGCCCCCACCACCCCTACTGCCCCTCGTCGACGCTACTGACTGGTCGTCCACCCGTGGCACAAACAACCCCGACCTCGCCTGTGCTCTAACTTTAGCCTGTTTATCGCTGCCCCGCATTCCTAATATGCAATCAGCAGGCGGTCGCCGCCGCATTACGTCACAGACAGTTCGCCGTCTTAAAATCCGATTTTCATTGGCGACACAGCGTGGGTGTGTCGCCTGTCACAACCGGGAATGTAATTCAGTACTAGTGCTACTTAGCAGCTACTAAAATCTAGTTCTGTGCTGTTGTCCCCATTTCCCAGTAACTATCCACCTCCCCTCCCCCCCCCCCCCCCTTTCCGAATACTGTCGCAGTGAATCTACTGCAGTATTTCTCTCAGGTGTACAGTCGGAACACAATATTTTGGCAGTGTGTAAGTAGGCTGCTTAGGGTTTTATGTTGGTAACGCCACGTAGCGCTCTGTATGAAAATCACTGACTGTGCTGTGTGCAGTCTGTGCCTGGTTTGCATTCTTGGGAAAATGGCTCTGAGCACTATGGGACTTAACATCTGAGGTCATCAGTCCCCTAGAACTTAGAACTACTTAAACCTAACTAACCTAAGGACATCACACACATCAATGCCCGAGGCAAGATTCGAACCTGCGACCGTAGCGATCGCGCGGTTCCAGACTGAAGCGCCTAGAACCGCTCGGCCACACTCGCCGGCAAGCATTGTTGGAATTTTTGCTTTTGTAGTGTTGGGCAGTTTGATGTGAACAACGCGTAGCGTTGCGGTGTTGGAGGTGAGCCGCCAGCTGTGTTGGATGTGGGGAGATGGATGGCATAATTTTGAGAGCGGATCATCTGGACGTGTGTCCATCAGAAGGAGTAAATTTGTAATACTTGGTACATGAATTGATATATATACGATGACTTTTGAATATTATTAAGGTAAATACATTGTTTGTTCTCTATCAAAATCTTTCATTGCTAACTATGCCTATCAGTAGTTAGTGCCTTCAGTAGTTGGAATCTTTTATTTAGCTGGCAGTATTGGCACTCGCTGTATTGCAGTAGTTCGAGCAACGAAGATTTTTGTGTGGTAAGTGATTCATGAAAGGTATAGGTTATTGTTCGTCAGGGCCATTCTTTTGTAGGGATTATTGACAGTCAGATTGCGTTGCGCTAAAAAATTGTGTGTCAGTCTAGTGTTAATCAGAATAAGTAAAGAGAGAAATGTCTGAGTACGTTCAGTTCTGCTCAACTGTTTAAAATTCAAATAACGTAACAGGTTTATCAGCAAAGTAATTCATTAATTTTTCTAAGGGGATGTTTCAAGTGTAACTTGCCGCTACCTTCAGTCTGGTTCCAGCCTCTGTACGCGAACCAGCAGAAGAACAGTTCGTTTGTGTATCATATTATTCAGTTCTAAGTAAACGGGAGTTACCTGTTAAGCTTTTTCTGTGGATTTTTGTAGCTTATTATTAAATTCCTTGCGTTTTTATGTATTTAAGAGGCGTAGCCTCTCGTTTTAGTAACTATGTGTGGAATATTTACTATGTTCATACTTCTGCTCTCATTTCTTTTGGTTTGAACGTACAGAAAACGTAGAAATCTCAGTCAGCGATGCAGGGAGAGTTGTACAATTCCCATTGACAGATCAGGGGTGCACTATACAGTGGAAGCAACAACTCGGGTATCAGAAAAAAATTGTTCAAATGGCTCTGAGCACTATGGGACGTAACTTCTGAGGTCATCACTCCCCTAGAACTTAGAACTACTTAAACCTAACTAACCTAAGGACATCACACACCTCCATGCCCGAGGCAGGATTCGAACCTGCGACCGTAGCGGTCGCGCGGTTCCAGACTGTAGCGCTTAGAACCGCTCGGCCACTGCGGCCGGCTAAGCGTATCAGAGAACTTGTGGAGTTCAGATAAGACTTTTTTAGGCTAGACAATAGTTTGAATTCCGCTGACGGACGCTTGCCAATCGATACGCAGAGAGTGGAATAAGATAGCGTACAAACCACGGAAATATCGAATGTCAAAAATTTTAGCGCTAAATTGTCGAAGCATTCGAAACAAAGTTACAGAATTTAGCGCCCTCCAACGTTGTTGCGACCAAATTATACTCGTAAGTGAGACCTAGGCGAAACCCGAAGTAGAAAACTTGGAAATACTTAACGAGATACCGAATGTGTATCGGAAAGATCAGTTAGAAACCTTAGAAGGGAGAATGTTCATTGAAGTCGACAACAGCATTATGTCTATAGATGAATATAGAGGAACTGAGTCTGACTGCGAAGTTACCTGGACTCGATTAACAGGCCTAGGTGAATTCAGGTTAAACATCGATTGTTTTTACTTGTTTCCCGATTTCGCCGTAACAGTTGTAAAATCATTCAAAGAAGGTATATGCCCAATAGCGCACAAAAAAACCGATCATCCCATATCAGGGGCGACTTTCACCTACCGAGTATAGACAGGACTTCTATCGATCCTTTGCAGGTGGTAAGGACAGATAGTCTTGTGAAATAACTCTGAACACACTTTCCGCAGACTGTCTTGTGTAGCTAGTTCAGTAACCCACACTCAATGAAATTAAGTGAACTACAAACAGGTCTGACCCTATCAGCAGTGTCAGTATATAGACATGGATTAGTCATCTTGACGACATCACAGTGGCCCAGATTCCCAAAACTAATAAATCCATCAAGTAGCCTAAGAGAGATGTTATGCTGGAGTTTGTCAGCCTTTTCCATAGACAATGAATGACGATCATTTGGCTCCGATACTGTGAACTTAGGGAACTATGCACAATAAATTGATTGTACATCGAGTTCTTGAGGAATATGGGCCGAGTATGAGGGTTAATAACAAAATACGAAAAATGTGGGAAATTGTGGCTTTCTAGTTCAAAAAGATTGTGTAAATGTATGCAGGAAAAAGTTAAGAGAAATTCGTGCATCTATAAGAAGATCTCTGTGGGAAACCTACAACTTCAACCGACATATCTTAGTGAGAGATCCTGCCGAGAACCGGAGAAAATTCTGACCCTACGTAAAATCAGTAAGTAGGTCGAAGGATTATATTATGCCTGGCCTCGACCGGTATGGTGTGATAATAAAAGACAGTAAGCTAAGGTTTTAAATTTCACGTTTAAAACTCATTAACGTAGGAGGATCCTGGAAACAATAACATCGTTGACCGTCGCACAGTCTCTCGTATGGAGGTCAAAGAAACTGGCAACCCCGCCGCTGAGAAGCAGCTGAAAAATCTGAACACAAGTAAGTCGCGAGGTCCGGATACAATCCCAGTTTGGTTTCACAGAGAGTACTCTTCGTCATACAGCCTTTACTTAGCTTGCATTTATTGCGAATCCTTCGCCCCCTAGCACAAACTGCTGAGCGATTGGAAAAAAGACCAGGTGACTCCTCTACATAGGAAGGGTAACAGAACAAATCTGCAAAATTACGGGTCAATATCCTTAATGTCGGATATCTGCAGAATTCATCAGCATATTCTAAGTTCGAATATAATAAATTTCCTTGAGCGCGGATTTTGAAAATGTAGGTCGTGCGAAACTCAGCTCACTCTTATCACGCATTATATCCTGCGTCCCATGGAAGCAAGGCAGTAGGCTGATGGCTCTGAGGTGACGAAAGTCATGGGTTACCTCCTTATATCGTGAAGACCTCCTTTTCCACGACGTAGTGCAGCAACTAAGTCCCCTGCAGAAATATTGAGCCATGCTGCCTCTGTAGGCGTCCATAACTACGAAATTGTTGCCGGCGCAGGGTTTTATGAACGAACTGACCTCTAGATTACGTCCCATAAATGTTCTATGGGATTCACGTCGCGCAATCCGGGTGACCAAACCATTCGCTCAAATTATCCAGAATGTTCTCCAAACCAAACACAAACAATTGCGGTCCGGTGACATTTCTCATTGTCTTCCATCGTTGTTTGCGAACAAATGGTCTCCAAGTACCCCAACACAACCACTTCCAGGCAATGATCGGTTCATTTGGACCAGAGGACCCAGTCCATTCCATGTAAACACAGTCCACACCATTACGAAGCCACCACCAGGATGCACATTGCCGTGTTGGCAACCTGTGTCCATGGTTTCGTGGGATCTGCACCACGCTCGAACCCTACCGTCAGCTCTTACCAACTGAAATCGGGACTCATATGGCCAGCGCACGATTTTCCAGTCGCCTAGCGTCCAGTCGATATTGACACGAGATAAAGAGAGGCGCTGCAGGCGATGTCGTGCTTTCAGCAAAGGCACTATGCTGCCGTAGCCCATTAACACTAGATTTTGCTATCCTAACTGATAAGTTCATCGTAATGACATTGATTTCTGCGCTTTTTTGACGCAATGTTGCTCGTGCATTAGCACTGACTACTCTACTCAAACGGCACTGCTCTTCGTCGGTAAGTGAAGGCCGTCGGCTACTACGTTGTCAGTGGTGAGAGGTAATGCCTGAAATTTGGTAAAAAATGGTTCAAATGGTTCTGAGCACTATGGGACTTAACATCGGAGGTCATCAGTCCCCTAGAACTTAGAACTACTTAAACCTAACTAACCTAAGGACATCACACACATCCATGCCCGAGGCAGGATTCGAACCTGCGACCGTAGCAGTCGCGCGGTTCCGGACTAGAGCGCCTAGAACCGCATGCCCACCGCGGCCGGCTGAAATTTGGTATTCTCGGCACACTATCTTGCGCTGTAGATCTCGTAATAATGAATTTCGTAACGATTTCCGAAATGGAATGCCCCACACCTCCAACTGCAACTAACAAATCGCATTCAAAGTCTGTTAATTCCTGTCGTGCGGCAATAATCATGTCGTAAACTTCTTCACATGAATCACAAATGGCAGCTCAGCCAATGCACTGCCCTTTTGTACCTCAGGTACGCGATACCACGGTCGTCTGTACATGTGTTTATCGCTATCAAATGGTTCAAATGGCTCTGAGCACTATGGGACTTAACAGCTGAGGTCATCAGTCCCCTAGTACTTAGAAACCTAACGAACCTAAGGACATCACACACATCCATGCCCGAGGCAGGATTCGAACCTGCGACCGTAGAAGCTGCGCGGTTCCGGACTGAAGCGCTTAGAACCGCTCGGCCACACCGGTCGGCTTATCGCTGTCCCAACGCTTTTGTCACCTCAATGTACATATTCCTACACATCAGGAAATTGATCGACAGAATGCCACCCGCAAACTGCTAACGGCAACCAAAATGAGTAAGTTAGAAGTAATATTCTCAGTGTAGAGAAACAACTTAGATCATTTAATAAACGCATGTCTTTCAGAGCAGACTGTATACCAATTAGGTTCATTTCAGAGTATTCTGATAAAACAGCTCCATACTTAGCAAGCATATATGATCGCTCGACGTAATATCTGTGTATAAGGAGTTCAGCCGGCCGGAGTGGCCGAGCGGCTCTAGGCGCTGCAGTCTGGAACCGCGCGACCGCCACAGTCGCAGGTTCGAATCCTGCCTCGGGCATGGATGTGTGTGATGTCCTTAGGTTAGTTAGGTTTAAGTAGTTGTAAGTTCTAGGGGACTAATGACATCAGAAGTTAAGTCCCATAGTGCTCAGAGCCATTTGAACCATTTTTAAGGAGTTCAAAGCTGTGCAGGTCACACCAACACTCAAGAAAGGAAGTAGGAGCAATTCGATGACATATAGCCCCAACCGCTGGTGTCGACTTGCTATGGGATTTTGGAATATATACTATGCTCTAACATTATGAATTACCTCGGAGCACTGATTCAGAACATATCATTCTTGTCAAACACAACTAGCTCTTTATTCACACGAAGTAATAGGTGCTCTCGATAGGTGATCTCAAATTGATTTCATATTTATAGATTTCCAGAAGACTTTCGATACCGCTCCTCAGAAGCGACTTCTAATCAGATTGTATGCCTATGGATAATCGTCTCAGTTGTGCGTCTGGATTCGTTATTTCCTGTGAGAAAAGTCACAGTTCGCAGTAATCGACGGAAAGTGACATAACTGATACCTGGCGTTCCCCAACGAGGTGTTATGGGCCACCTATTGTTCTCAATCTATATAAACGATTTAGGAGATAATCTGATTAATTCTCTCAGATTTTTTGCCGATGATGCTGTCATTTTCCTGTGTAATAAAGTCATCAGATGATCAAAACCAACTGAAAATGATTTCGACAAGATATCCGTATGGTTCGAAAAGTGGATATTGATTCTAAATAATGAAGAGTCTGAAGACAACCACATGAGTACTAAAAGGAATCCGTCAAATTTCTGTTACACGATAAATCATACAAATCTAAAGGATGTGAATTTAAGTAAAAGCCTAGAGATTACAATCATGAACAACTTAAATTGAAACGAACATATAGATAATGTTGGGGGAAGTCGAATCAAAGACTGCATTTTACTGGCAGGACACATAGAAGATGCAACAGGTCTACTAAAGAGACTGCCTGCACTACGGTTGTCTGTCATCTTGCGAGTATTGTTGCGCGAACTGGGATCCTTACCAGATACGGCTGACAGAGAACAAAGAAGGGAAGCTCACTTTGAGTTTTCGCGGAACAGGGGAGATAGTGTTGCGGACTCGATACGCTAGTTGCGATGGCAACCATTAAAACACAGGCGTTATTCGTCGCAGCGGGATTACTTCGTGAAATTTGATTCACCAATTTTCTCTTCCGAAAGCAAAAACATTTCGTTTACATTCAGCTACGTAGGACTGACGAATATCGTAATAAGAAAAGAGAAATCAGAGCTCACACGGAATCTGTTCGTTTTCCACGCCCTCTGTTCGAGAGTGGAACGGCGGAGAAATAGTCTCAAGGTGGTTCCATGAACGCACTGCAAGCTACTTAAGTGTGAATTGGCGAATCGAGAAGTCCAAGTCACAATAGGTCAAAAGTAATAACGAACGCTCATTTTAAGGCTTATTCTTCAAACGCACCGGAAGTTTTGTTTTCAAAAACCTATGCAGTTTGCCAGAAACACTGTAGGCCATGCCCACGAGGTCTTTCGCGACAGAGTGTGCCACCTCTGAACGCGCTGTCTCCGTGACGGCATCACGACGTAACCTAGCCATTTAGATGCCGTCCTCTGTGAATAAAAGAGGAAGCTTCGCCAGTTTCACGATAACCAGTCTTAGCATGAGACGACGATTATGGTGACAAATGGTTCAAATGGCTCTGAACACTATGGGACCTAACTTCTGAGGTCATCAGTCCCCTAGACCTTAGAACTACTTAAACCTAACTAACCTAAGGACATCACACACATCCTTGCCCGAGGCAGGATTCGAACCTGCGACAGTAGCGTTCGCGCGGTTCCTGACTGTGGCGCCTAGAACCGCTCGGCCACCCCGGCCGGCGATTATGGTGACAGTCGCAGAAACATTGGCGTTTTATTCGAATTTGACTCGGCAAGTTAACCGAGAACGTTTCATTCGTTCCATGTCACGTTTACTCTTTTGATTAATTTTTTTTCCGTCCAGCCATTTATTGTCCTCATCTACCTGAATTACGGAAACTCATCTACCGTTCCTATCGAGTCATCTTTAGTTTGTACTTCACAATGTGTCATTATACGTTATTTCAGCCTTATTATAATTAATATTGAAGTTACTTTTACACTCTTTCTATTAATTTCTGTCATTAGATGTTGAAGTTTTCCTGCAATAGAGGCAAACAGTACATTGTTGGCAAGAAAACGAAAATTATTCAGATATGTTCCTTTGTAAGAATTTTTTCTTCGTTTTCTCATATTAACGGAATTTCCTCGTCTGAAAATTCTTTCAGTTTCGATTTTTCCACTACCGTGGTGCAGTGAATTGTGATATTTGGGATTTGTTATTGTCAAAACACTGGCAACTCAAAAATTGTCTGAGTAGCTTGCTCGCAGTTAGCGTCTACAGAAACAGAGTTGCAAAAAATGAAAAAGTTACATCGAGGTTTTCGTTGGATGAGGAGTCTCAATTTCTGTTAGAATGGGAGCCCATTGTTCCTCAAGAGCCGAAACTAGATGAGGTAGTGATTCAGACACTCATGTATGAAACGAAGCTGTCGTTGTAACTTACCCCCAATCTGTTCCATTGGGTTCAGGTAGAGGCTCTCAGCGGGCTAGTCAATCTCAAGAATGTTGTCCACAAAATGCTGCCTTGCAGGTACTGCTTCATGACAAGGTGCATTGTCATGCTGAAAAAACAGTCATTGTCCCCGAACTGTTCAGTCCTCTAAAATGTGTTCATATCATCCGGAATTTAGCGTTTCTTAAGCACAATACGGGGAACACATCCTAACCAAGAAAAATACCTTCCATAACACCATCTCCTCCAGATTTCACTATTGGCACCACACATGGTGGCACGGAATGTTCTCCATGCATTTTCCAAATTCAAATCTTTCCATCGGATGGCCACAGGGTACTGCGTGATACTTCGCTCCAAATCACTCGTTTCCAGACGTCCACTCTACTGTGGCGTCGCGCTTTACTCCCATTCGAGCGCGGCTCAGCGTTCACTACAGAAATGTGTGGCGTATTGGAAGCTGCTCGACCGTTGCACACCATTCTTTTTAACCCTCTATGCACAGTCATCCCACGAGTTATTGCTTAAGCCGATTTGACGTGCTTTTTTACAACCATCTTCTGCAATGTTAGAGCGTCCCTGTTTGTCAGTATATTAGGTCCGATTGGTCTTCGTTTACCTGAAATTATTCCTTCGCATTTGCACTTCACAGTCGACTGAGGAGCTTTAGAAGGGCGAAAATGTCCTTGATGGATTTGTTACTCTGGTGACTCCATACTCGGAGTTAGTGATCTCTCCTGAGCGGCCGTTTCTGCTGTTACCGAATCTCTACTGATTAAACAAATCAAATGTATTGCCCGCTTAGCTGTGTGTCATTGTACAGCCAGCAAACTGACTTGATTGCAATGAGACGTGCATTCACACGGACAGTACGGCGACGTAAGAGGAATCACATACTACGATTGGTGGACCTTCACCGACACGGCGGCAGATTTCTCAGCGAGACCAGTGGACACAGGAGTGGCATCACGTCGTCTTTTCAGATGTATCCCGGTTCTGCAAGTAGCATCACGAGGGACGTATCAGTGTTTGGACGCTCTGAGGAGAACAGACGCGGTCAGATTGCATTCGACATCGTCATACAGGCTTAGTGCAACATTCTTGGTTAGTTTGCCTTATAATGAGACCTGCCAAATCTGAAACATGGTACTGGTTCCTTGGCAGACAGTTATTCCAGAGAAATGATGCGGTATATGAAAACTGCAACGTTGTGCAACATGGGGTAAACTCAACTAACCGACAACTATGGAATCGCGATTATCCACTGTAAACGATACGTACCTCTTTTTCCACTGGCTGACCAAGGCACAACCTTGTAAGGAAGAACTACCTTGTTTTTTTGGTCTGCGACTGGCTATCAATCGAGAATACAGACTGCAGAATTGCCTGTATTTAATAATTTTTATTGCAGCTGTGCATGATTATTATTCAGTGATAGTACTCTTGGAAACAAAAGAAAAAGTTCTGGCATGGTATTAACTATTTATAGCCATCATTATTGCATTCAAGGTGACATATACCAGTGATAGGTTCTATGGTGTCCTGTTATATGGCGCCTAAAGGATGCTGCGTTCTCGGAATGGTATACAATTCAAGCAAATCACATTAATAGATTTTATTACCATAAAGTAGACTGACAATACTTAACTTTGAATTTACAACGGTGTCGCAAGCGATGGGCGACATGCAAATAAGTCAGTCTTTTGCTTTACACGCTGTTTGGGGAGGAAAAACCAATATTTTAAACAGTGCGGATCGCTTAGCTGTGTAGTGTATGGTGTTAACTGTGTTCATACAAGCATTGCTAATAATGGCACACGTCTACAGTAATGAGAAATACGCCGATATGGTGTATGTTTATGGCTTCTGCGACGGTAGTGCAACCGCTGCAAGAGAAGAATACCACAGGCCCTTTCCGACTCGATGATTACCTGATAGCAGTGTGTTTACCTAAGTGTTTATCACTTTGCGTGCAACAGGCTCTCTACCAAGTAGACATTTTTCGTCCGAGCGTGTACATCAACAAACTTTGTAAGAACAGGAATAAAGTATCGCAACTGTTGAGCAAAGTCCCAGTAAATGTTTGGTGCGGCATGATCGGTAACCTTTTGAAAGGTCCATTTATTATCAATCAGCAATTGACTGGAGAGAGGTATCTGCATTTCTTGGAAAATTCATTTGTTGAACTGTTGGAAGACATTCCTTTAACCAAGCGAACTGGAATGTACTTTCAACATGGCGGTGCCCCACTACATGTTACCTTACGTATGGGGGACTATCTCAACCGCAGCTACCCTAATCGCAGGATTGTCAGTGGCGGTGCTATTAACTGGCTTCAAGATCATCTGACCTTACGCCTTTAGATTTCTATTCATGGGGTTGGGTGAAATCAGAGGTGCACAAAGTGAAGGTAAATACACGAGATGAACTGCTTCGTCGCATCATGGACGCTGCTGAATTGATTAGGAACTAACCACAGGCAACTGAACAAGCAACACAACATGTTATCGCTAGAGCGCAAAACGACATTGACGTTCATGGTGGGATATTCGAACCTGTTCTGTGAACTGTACAACATCTGTACGATAGTGTTTAAGCAGTTTGTAAAAGACGTAGCACGTCTTTTTCAACTGAATACATGTAACATGCATGTTGTAATGCATTATGTGCTAAATTCAAAGTAAATAAACATTATGTAAAAATGTGTAACATAAATTTACTTCTCTGTAACACTGATTTCAAAAAAATCACGATACGGTCCAGTTGTATTGCATATACATTCACGTTTTGCATATCAGTTTTGCAGAATTAAAGTTCCTTTCAATACCCATACCTCCCTAACGAAGCATTGGCGGACGAATGTTCATATAACATTTTTTGTTCAGAATTACTTATACCAACACTAGAATTAGATTTTCACTAGGCCGCGGAGTCTGCGCTGATATGAAACTTCCTGGCAGATCAAAACTGTGTGCAGGACCGAGACTCGAACTCGGGACCTTTGCCTTTGCCGGGCAAGTGCTCTACTATCTGGGCTACCCAAGCACGACTCACGCCCCCTCCTCACAGCTTTACTTCTGTCAGTACCTCGTCTCATACTTTCCAAACTTTACAGTAACTCTCCTGCGAACCTTGCAGAACTAGCACTCCTTAGAGAAAGGATATTGCGAAGACATCAGAGCACACTCCGCTGCAGATTGAGAATTTCTGGAAACATCCCCCAGGCTGTGGCTAAGCCATGACCCCGCAATATCCTATGTTTCAGGAGAGCTAGTTCTGCAAGGTTCGGAGGAGAGCTTCTGTGAAGTTCGGAAAGTAGGAGACGAGGTACTGGTGGAAGTAAAGCTGTGAGGAGGGGGCGCGAGTCGTGCTTAGGTAGCTCAGTTGATAGAGCACTTGTCCGCGAAAGGCAAAGGTCCCGAGTTCGAGTCTCGGTCTGGCACACAGTTTTGATCTGCCAGGAAGTTTTATACTATCACTGTTTATCACTGTTTGACCTTTCCTCCCCAAACACCCTGTATACAATGTTCATGCAAGTTTGTTACATAGTTTGTGGATCACTAATAACGGCTATCGTAGTCCTCTTTTCTATGGCCCGGCTAGTACTATGATAATGCTGTGCTGGTCTTCGAGCCCTGGTCTGGTACTGTCCTAATACTGTGGGGCCGAGGCTGGCAGGAGCGGCGCTTATGTTCTCTTCTTGTAGAGACCACTCCTGTCGCGGTGGGGTCCTAGTCAGCGGACTATTGGCTGACGTCGTCTGACAGCCTTCTCTACTCTTGCATTCTTCATCTTCGTACCGTCGCTTGTTGATACATCGAAACATGTTCTGCATAAGTGACCCTTCAGTAGAAGACGCAAAATGAGTGGAAAGAACATTCGCAAAGTGTACCTGAAGAATACGAGTCCACCTGCATAACCCACAGCATCACGTTATGCAGTAGCACCTTGACAGATGATCTGAGGTGCTACTGGGAACTTAACGGGATCAACTCTGATTCGCATAAAACGTAATTTGGACTGAAGCAATCATATTTTTTACTTGTTACGGTCAATAGTTGCACCGTACCTTCGAGGTCACCGTGACTGCAAGCTTCAACAGGATAAGGTCAAGACTGAAAGTTGACCGAGCAGCTCTGACCTAACTCAGTACAGAGAATGATGGGCTGTTGCTCTGACCAGAACGTTCAGTAGATCTGTTACACACTGGAAATATCTGATCGTGGGTTGCCAAGAGACTCCATCACTTTCCAGCCACTATGTCTGATGAACTCTCGTACTGAGTTGAAGCAGCTTGGAATGACGTATCCGTATCGGGCATCCAAGCTCAGTTTTACCGATGCTCAGCCCGGTTAGAGCCTTGTTGTTGGCAGAGGTGTCAGGTCTGAGTGTGAAATGCCGCACTCTGTACACGCCTGAAAATTTTATCAAGTTTTTTTGCTGTCGTACTGTAAGCGCAGTGGTATACTTTCTGGTATTGCAGGTTTAAGCCGGTATAACACGATATCCATAACGTGTACAAGTCAGTTGTAGATAGCGTGTCACCTAGCGCCAGAACGGATGAAGCTGCTATTTCAATAGACGGTTTATCCACCGGGGGGGGGGGGGGGGGGGGGGGGGGGAGGGGGGGATATAGGAACCGAGCTATTCTGCCAAGGATCCGCGCATGTGCAGACGAGAAATACTTAACCAGAATGAGATTTTCACTGTGCAGCTGAGTGTGCGCTGCTAGGGAACTTCCTAGCAGATTAAAACTGTGTGCCGGACCGAGACTCGAACTCGGAACCTTTGCCTTTCGCGGGACTTAACATCTGTGGTCATCAGTCCCCTAGAACTTAGAACTACTTAAACCCAACTAACCTAAGGACATCACACACATCCATGCCCGAGGCAGGATTCGAACCTGCGACCGTAGCAGTCGCGCGGTTCCGGACTGCGCGCCTAAAACCGCTAGACCACCGCGGCCGGCTGAGATTATATGTCTTACGTAAATCTGTATATAGTTTTACTTTCGATATGTGTGTGTTTCACCTTAACTGGCGAAAGTACCGCACGTATTTGATTTGACTGCATCTTTTTTACTATTTCAGGTTGCCAGGAAAGACAGTGGTGAGAGAATAGCGAAAAGAGTCAGAACAGTTGCACCGGCTGCGGCCAGCGTCGACTGTAAAAGCCGTTTTGCGTCTTTGTGGTCGCACTAATGTGAGACAGCGTCCTTCGTCACTGTGTCACCTGCGCGACGCCCGTCATGTATGATCGACATGGCACATCCATTATGATGAAATTTCTAATTTTATGGGGATCTTCGGGCTTCAACCCCTTCATTAACAGGGAGTATATGTCCGTGCCTTCACCCCCTTCTTCCCAGCCGGGCCGAACCCAATTCCTACTCTTGTCTTTACCTCACCGTTGTGCCCTTCTCCTAACGACTAAGGTGGACTGTCAGCGCAAATCCTGCATAGTTTGCATCATCCATCTCTAAAATATTGTGAAACGTAAACATAGATAATCATTTGCTTGTACGATTAATTTCATTATTGCTGCACAAGATAACAATAACTCCTAATCAGGCAAGCTAGACCTCTTAGAAGCTTCAGTATGAGTAAATAGCAGATTTACAAAAATATCAGCCGTCCCACACACGCTTAGGTTGTTGCACTGACTTGTACAGTGAGGTGATGAAAGTCATGGGTTACCTCCTTTTGCCCGGAGTAGTGCGGTTTCTCGACGGGGCATGGACTCGACAAGTCGTTCGAATGCAGAAAGACAGGCATGCTGCCTATATAGCCGTCCACAATTGTGACGATGTTGCCGGTGCAGGATTTTGTGCACAAAATGACCTCTAGATTATGCCCCACAAATGTTCGATGCGATCTAGGTGGCCAAACCGTTCACTCGAACTGTCTAGAACGTTCTTCAAACCAATCGCGAAAAATTGTGGCCTAGTGACATGGCGCTTAGTCATCCATAAAAATTCCATCGTTGTTTGTGAGCATGACACCCGTGAATGACTGCAAATGGTCTCCAAGCAGCCCAATATCCAGAGGATCCAGCCCATTCCATATAAACAAGCCCACACCATTACGGAGCCACCACCAACTTGCACAGTGCCTTGTTGACAACTTGGGTCCAACTCTTCGTGGGGTCTGTGCTACACTCGAACCATACCACCAGCTCCCAGCATTTGAAATCGGGAATCATCTGACCAGGTCACGGTTTTTCAGTCGTCTGGTGTCTGAATGATGTGGTCACGAGTCCAGGAGACGAGTTGCAGGCCAAAGTCACTCGCATCAGTCGTCTGCTGCCACAGCCCATTAACGCCAAAGATCGCCGACTGGCGTTGTTAACTGTGTGATTCGTTCCAATAAAATAATGAGGAACATCATATTCGTAGCAAAATAATTATTGTAACTTGCGTATTATGAGAGTAGGCTATTTGAAGGCAGCTACACACTGATGATCCGCACAAAACGTATTGGTCTTGGTACAATTTGTTACAATTAAATTTCAATTAGTAACATAACTGCGCTTAAGGTTTTCAGCAAGCGGTAACATAATATGATTAGATGTAAGGAGGCCTCGTGATGACTGGGTGTTGTGTGATGTCCTTAGGTTAGTTAGGTTTAAGTAATTCTAAGTTCTAGGGGACTGATGACCATAGATGTTAAGTCCCATAATGCTCAGAGCCATTTGAACCATTTTGATGTTAGGAGTGCGAAGTTCGTATAGCGTAATGAGTAGTCAGCCGGCACGGTAACTCAGCTTGTTCGGTCAGAGGGTTAGCTGCCCTCTGTAATAAAAAAAGTGAGTTAATGGATCAACCACGAACTGACATGGGTGTCTTCCGACGTTCGCCCCGAGCAGATACAACGAACAAAAACGAACAAAATGAGATTAAAAAAAAAAAAAAAAAAAAAAAAAATAAGTTGTGTCACTGTCCTCCGTTGAGTTGTTGGTTGCGGCGGTAGTTCGCTTATTGACACTTCTAAATTTTTTTGATAACATTCGCGTTATTATTAGGTTCTGATACTTTATTATTAGTTTAATATAAATATATACTATAATATTTGATCTTATGTAAATATGTTTACCTTTTTTTGAGCGGTGACTTTGTTCGATTGGCTTAATCTACAGGACAGCTTGCGCTACTTGTATAAAAATATTTTGCTCTTTTTTCTTTACGCTTCGTAATTCACTTGTTGCAAAGATTCTGCTACTGGGTAGGAACAGTGATCAATTAAGACTGACCTTGGGAATGATGAAATAATGTTTATCTTATTATTCCAAATTTGTAACGCCTGGTAGTAATGGAACTTTTATAAGCCTGTTTCCTTATTGATTGGACATGGTACTTCCCTTTTCGTTGACGATGGAGGAAAAGTGTTTTTTAATAGAGCTAGCGTGGGAATTTTACACGCACCCGTTGAGTAAACAATGTGATTTATGAACTAGAAACATCCCTCAACTGCCGCTGTAGTGCGTTGCGATCGCGTATACCACATCGGGGCCCACGTACCGTATGCACAAGTCGCATCGTTCCTGAGCGTTCGGCAGCTCGTTGAACTTAGCATGCTCAACGTTAACGTTCGACAGCACGGTCCGTGTGCCGACGGCTTAACGGGCATGTTCGTCGTACGTCCTACATTGGATTTCGCGGCTATTCACACAGTTTGCTTGTCTGTTAGCATGGGGAGCACCACGCGGACGCCGCTGGGCTGTCGGCCACTGCGTTGTTCGCGGTGAGAGGTAATACCCGAAATTTTGTGTTCTCGACACACTCTTGACACTGTGGGTCTCGGAACATTGAATTCCCTAACGACTTCCTAAAAGCCTTTAGCTCCAACAGCCATTCCGCGTTCAAGGTATGTATTTCGCGACGTGTGGCTATAATCACGCCGGAAACCTTATCACATGTTCACATGAGTACAAATGACAGCTCCACCAATACACTGCCCTTTTGTAGCTTGTATACGCGATACTGCCGGCACCTGTATATGTGCTTATCGCTATTCCACGACCTGTGTCACATCAGTATAGAGGGTGGTCCACCGATCGTGACCGTGCCAAATATCTCACGAAATAAGCGTCGAATGAAAAAACTACAAAGAACGAAACTTGTCTAGCTTGAAGGGGGAAACCAGGTGGCGCTGTGGTTAGCCCGCTAGATGGCGCTGCCATAGGTCAAACGGATGTCAACTGCGTTTTTTTTAAGTAGGAACCCCCTTTTTTATTACATATTCGTGTAGTACGTAAAGAAATATGAATGTTTTAGTTGGACCACTTTTTTCGCTTTGTGGTAGATGGCGCTGTAACAGTCACAAACATATGGCTCACAATTTTAGACGAACAGTTGATAACAGGTAGGTTTTTTAAATTAAAATACAGAACGTAGGTACGTTTGAACATTTTATTTCGGTTGTTCCAATGTGATACATGTACCTTTGTGAACTTATCATTTCTGAGAACGCATGCTGTTACAGCGTGATTACCTGTAAATACCACATTAATGCGATAAATGCTCAAAATGATGTCCGTCAACCTCAATGCATTTGGTAATACGTGTAACGACATTCCTCTCAATAACGAGGAGTTCGCGTTCCATAATGTTCGCACCTGCATTGACAATGCACTGACGCATGTTGTCAGGCGTTGTCGGTGGACCACGATAGCAAATATCCTTCAACTTTCCCCACAGAAAGAAATTCGGGGACGTCAGATCCGGTGAACGTGCGGGCCATGGTATGGTGCTTCGATGACCAATCCACCTGTCATGAAATATGCTATTCAATACCGCTTCAACCCCACGTGAGCTATGTGTCGGACATCCATCATGTTGGAAGTACATCGCCATTATGTCATGCAGTGAAACATCTTGTAGTAACATCGGTAGAACATTAGGTAGGACATAAGCACAGATTGCACCATTTAGATTGCCATCCATAAAATGGGGGCCAATTATCCTTCTTCCCATAATGCCGCACCATACATTAACCCGCCAAGGTCGCTAATGTTCCACGCCGGCCGCGGTGGCCGTGCGGTTCTAGGCGTTTCAGTTCTGAACACCGCGACTGCTAGGTCGCAGGTCCGAATCCTGCCTCGGGCATGGATGTGTGTGATGTCCTTAGGTTAGTTAGGTTTAAGTAGTTCTAAGTTCTAGGGGACTGATGACCTCAGATTTTAAGTCCCTTAGTGCTCAGAGCCATTTCAAACACGTTTTGATGTTCCACTTGTCGCAGCCATCGTGGATTTCCCGTTGCCCAATAGTGCATATTATGCCGGATTACGTTACCGCTGTTGGTGAATGACGCTTCGTCGCAAAATAGAACGCGTGCAAAAAATCTGTCATCGTCCCGTAATTTCTCTTCTGCCCAGTGGCAGAAATGTACACGACGATCAAAGTCGTCGCCGTGCAATCCCTGGTGCATAGATATATGGTACGGGTGCAATCGATGTTGATCTCAACACCGACGTTTTTGAGATTCCCGATTCTCGCGCAATTTGTCTGCTATTGATGTGCTGATTAGGTGCGACAGCAGCTAAAACACCTACTTGGGCATCCGTATTTGTTGCAGGTCGTTGACGTTTCACATGTGGCTGAACACTTCCTGTTTCCTTAAATAACGTAACTATCCGACGAACGGTCCGGACACTTGCATGATGTCGTCCAGGATACCGAGCAGCATACATAGCAGACGCCCGTTGGGCATTTTGATCACAATAGCCATACAGCAACACGATATCCGCAATTGATAAACGGTCCATTTTAACACGGGTAATGTATCACGCCTACCCCCATGAACCATGGACCTTGCCGTTGGTGGGGAGGCTTGCGTGCCTCAGAGATACAGATGGCCGAACCGTAGGTGCAACCACAACGGAGGGGTGTTAGAAAGTTTAAAAAGGGAAATGGATAGGTTGAAGTTAGATATAGTGGGAATCAGTGAAGTTCGGTGGCAGGAGGAAAAGGCTTTTGGTGAGGTGAATACAGGGTTATAAATACAAAATCAAATAGGGGTAATGCAGGAGTAGGTTTAATAATGAATAAAAAATAGGAGTGCGGGTAAGCTACTACCAACAGCATAGTGAACGCCCATGCCTACTACAGTAGTACAAGTTTATATGCCAAGTAGCTCTGCAGATGATGAAGAAATTGGTGAAATGTATGATGAGATAAAAGAAATTATTGAGGTAGTGAAGGGAGATGAAAATTTAATAGTCATGGGTGACTGGAATTCGAGAGTAGGAAAAGGGAGAGAAGGAGACATAGTAGGTGAACATGGATTGGGGGAGAGAAATGAAAGAGGAAGCCGTCGGGTGTAATTTTGCACAGAGCATAACTTAATCATAGCTAACACTTGGTTCAAGAATGATCAATGTATCACGAAGCAAATACCGTCCGTACTGGCAGAATGTTACGTGATACCACGTGCTTATACGTTTTCGAGTGTTACAGCGCCATCTATCACAAATCGAAAAAAGTGGTCCAACTAAAACATTCATATTTATTTACGTACTACACGAATATGTAATAAAAAATGGGGGTTCCTATTTTAAAAAAAACGCAGTTGATATCAGTTTGACCTATGGCAGCGCCATCTAGAGGACCAACCATAGCTCCATCTGGTTTCCCCCTTCAAGCTAGACGAGTTTCGTTCCTTGTAGTTTTTTTCGTTTGATGCTTATTTCGTGAAATATTTGACCCGGTCACTAACAGTGGACCACCCTGTATACGACAGATGTGTTGTGTAATACCGCCTTTAACCCTAGGGTGCATGGTGGAGAAAACACGCATGAACCATATGCAGGGACTCCAAGGCCCTGCCATAATATAAAATTTTCCTCTTTTCATATAATCATTCTCTGGAGTTAAATTTATTTCTGTCAAATTTATTGTCATATTGAAAGATTCCTAAGATACAGTAACAGGATTTGGTGTGCCTGATTAACATTTTATTAATTTTTTAAAAAAACTCTAAGAGCGAATTTTTATTAGTTACACCCTTTTACATATAACATATACAAATAATTTTATTAATTCGCTTATAAGTTGCAGTTTACATTTTATAACATTTATTGCAACCAATTTCTTCAATTAAAACATACCCATTATTCACAATATTATGTATATAGGCAATATTTTGACAAAAAGTTATTATTCATTGTTCACATAAAATTGCATTTTTCTTAGTTTTCAACATGTGACGTCCATCATATTCATCCATAATGCAAATGGCCATCTTCTTGTTTGTCTCTTGCAGGTCTAATAACGAATTTTCTGGTCCATTTGATCTACTCCACCCTTCGTAGAGTTGTTGTTGTTGTGGTCTTCAGTCCTGAGACTGGTTTGATGCAGCTCTCCATGCTACTCTATCCTGTGCAAGCTACTTCATCTCCCAGTACCTACTGCAACCTACATCCTTCTGAATCTGCTTAGTGTATTCATCTCTTGGTCTCCCTCTACGATTTTTACCCTCCACGCTGCCCTCCAATACTAAATTGGTGATTCCTCGATGTCTCAGAATATGTCCTACCAACCGATCCCTTCATCTAGTCAAGTTGTGCCACAAGCTCCTCCTCTCCCCAATTCTATTCAATACCTCCTCATTAGTTATGTGATCAACCCATCTAATCTTCAGCATTCTTCTGTAGCACCACATTTCGAAAGCTTCTATTCTCTTCTTGTCTAAGCTACTTATCGTCCACGTTTCACTTCCATACATGGCTACACTCCATACAAATACTTTGAGAAACGACTTCCTGACTTCGTAGAGTTATAATAGTTATTATTGTTGAATTAATAACTGCTCCCAAACAAATGTTGAAGACAATATAGGCTAAAGAAAATTTATAAATGTGTGAGGGCTTCTGAAGCCCTGCTTATGCATTCACGGTGTATGGGTAAACGTATTCAATTATACGAAAAACTTAATAAGGTATCTCGTTGAGACATGATAAGAGCAATGTCACAATGGTAGTGAAAGTCTACTGGAAAGCAGTTTGAAATCAAACAAAAAAATTACAGAATTTTTTAAAAATGAAGACGTACAAGGGCCTCGGAGGCCCTGTATATGCATCTTACGGTTAATGGCCAGCGGCGTATCTCTGCTGTTAACTGGTGTGGTAAGCCACCTAAAATCACACTCGCTCTCATCGACGTACCAGTCCGTCTATCGTCGATCAGTCAGGCATTTTCGAACAGGTTTCAGTGCGCCTCAGTGCTTCGGAAAGCGAGAGACCCGCTTCACTGCTATATCTCCGGAGGTCATCACGAAGTTATTACTGGAAAATTATTGTGGCCGGTGCGCACTGGCAGCGGCACCGGAGCTGGAACGCTACAATGTAGCAGCGGCACGTAGCCGCCTTCGCGAGTGCTGTGGCGGACGCTATTACTGGTAAATATTGTGGCACTGGCAGCGTGGCTGGGACGCAACAATGTAGCCGGCAGGTAGCAGCGCCGGCGAGTGGTGAGGCGGGGCGCGTCGTGACGGCCCGCAGCGGCGCGCCGCCTGTCTGGCTGCGGCTCAGCAAGGTCGCCGCCGCGGCCGCAGACGCGGGCGCAGCGAGTCAGCGCCGCCCGCCCCAGGCTGCAGGCCGGCCGGCGATTAATTCCCGTCAGCAGGCGGCGCGCGTGGGGTGTGGCGCGGGGGCAAGGACTCCTTCCCCCGCCGCCTCCAGTTCGCAGCCTACACCAAACCGCGCGGCTCGACGGCTGCTCGAAACTATTGCACTCTGATTACCATTCAATGCAATTTCGTCATATGATGGCTGTTGTTTGAAGACAAATGTTGATGTTGTTGGGACAGGAACCAGCCAAAAAATTACTTTCAGTTCCTTTATTCAAAGGTTACCGTTCCGGTTTCGTATCGTTGTGATTCATCCTCAAACGGTTTACGCGCTTTGTTTATGACATGTGGTGTGTTTTTTACAGATTAATTGTCCTAAAATATAAATAATACATAATTATAAACATGCCACACACAGATGGTTGCGGTCCAGATTTTCGTTGCATGTGACTTACGTGAAATGTCCGTTTGGAGTGTTTTCATAACATTCATCCAACAGATGTAAATACATTCCCACTGCATTCTTATTGTTGCATACGTAAATTTTTCTCACTGAACACTTTAGATTTGTCACTGAGAAGATTTCTATCATGCACCTCATATTTTGATACATACAAAGAGCTTACAAACATATGAGTACTATTATATATATATATATATATATATATATATATATATATATATATATATATATAATGTAACAATATCAACTCAAAAAATCAATGTCTCTGTACTAGTGTAAAAGGCATTACAGTTGCGTGAATGAATGTATGATCCCTTCCAAACACAGGACATCATCGTCAAATGTTACGATATACACTCCTGGAAATGGAAAAAAGAACACATTGACACCGGTGTGTCAGACCCACCATACTTGCTCCGGACACTGCGAGAGGGCTGTACAAGCAATGATCACACGCACGGCACAGCGGACACACCAGGAACCGCGGTGTTGGCCGTCGAATGGCGCTAGCTGCGCAGCATTTGTGCACCGCCGCCGTCAGTGTCAGCCAGTTTGCCGTGGCATACGGAGCTCCATCGCAGTCTTTAACACTGGTAGCATGCCGCGACAGCGTGGAAGTGAACCGTATGTGCAGTTGACGGACTTTGAGCGAGGGCGTATAGTGGGCATGCGGGAGGCCGGGTGGACGTACCGCCGAATTGCTCAACACGTGGGGCGTGAGGTCTCCACAGTACATAGATGTTGTCGCCAGTGGTCGGCGGAAGGTGCACGTGCCCGTCGACCTGGGACCGGACCGCAGCGACGCACGGATGCTCGCCAAGACCGTAGGATCCTACGCAGTGCCGTAGGGGACCGCACCGCCACTTCCCAGCAAATTAGGGACACTGTTGCTCCTGGGGTATCGGCGAGGACCATTCGCAACCGTCTCCATGAAGCTGGGCTACGGTCCCGCACACCGTTAGGCCGTCTTCCGCTCACGCCCCTACATCGTGCAGCCCGCCTCCAGTGGTGTCGCGACAGGCGTGAATGGAGGGACGAATGGAGACGTGTCGTCTTCAGCGATGAGAGTCGCTTCTGCCTTGGTGCCAATGATGGTCGTATGCGTGTTTGGCGCCGTGCAGGTGAGCGCCACAATCAGGACTGCATACGACCGAGGCACACAGGGGCAACACCCGGCATCATGGTGTGGGGAGCGATCTCCTACACTGGCCGTACACCACTGGTGATCGTCGAGGGGACACTGAATAGTGCACGGTACATCCAAACCGTCATCGAACCCATCGTTCTACCATTCCTAGACCGGCAAGGGAACTTGCTGTTCCAACAGGACAATGCACGTCCGCATGTATCCCGTGCCACCCAACGTGCTCTAGAAGGTGTAAGTCAACTACCCTGGCCAGCAAGATCTCCGGATCTGTCCCCCATTGAGCATGTTTGGGACTGGATGAAGCGTCGTCTCACGCGGTCTGCACGTCCAGCACGAACGCTGGTCCAACTGAGGCGCCAGGTGGAAATGGCATGGCAAGCCGTTCCACTGGACTACATCCAGCATCTCTACGATCGTCTCCATGGGAGAATAGCAGCCTGCATTGCTGCGGAAGGTGGATATACACTGTACTAGTGCCGACATTGTGCATGCTCTGTTGCCTGTGTCTATGTGCCTGTGGTTCTGTCAGTGTGATCATGTGATGTATCTGACCCCAGGAATGTGTCAATAAAGTTTCCCCTTCCTGGGACAATGAATTCACGGTGTTCTTATTTCAATTTCCAGGAGTGTATCATAGCATCTTTGATACTCATATGTTTGTAAGCCCTTTGTATGTATGAAAATATGTGGTGCGTGATAGAAATCTTCTCAGTGACAAATCTAAAGTGTTCAGTGAGAAAAATTTACGTGTGCAACAATAAGAATGCAATGGGAATGTATTCACATCTGTTCCATGAATGCTATGAAAACAAACACTCCACATTTCACGTAAGTCACATGCAACGAAAATCTATAACGCAACCATCTGTGTGTGGCATGTTAATAATTATGTATTATTTATATTTTAGGACAATTAATCTGTAAAAAACACACCACATGTCATAAAGAAAGCGTGTAAACCGTCTGAGGATGAATCACAACGATTCGAAACCGGTAACGGTACCCTTTGAATAAAGGAACTGAAAGTAAATTTGTGTCTGGTTCCTGTCCCAGCACCGTCAACATTTATCTGATTACAATTGCTCGACGCTCGATTGTCTCTCGCCGCTACAAAACTGTCACAACGGCTGCCGGCTGTTGTTCGGTTACAGGTGACACCAAACAGACAGAATACCATAGAGAGGGAACACCGCGTCCAGAATGAAGTAAATTGTACCACCGTCAGGCACATTTGTGTAAGTCGAAAGAGAAAAGCGTGGTAGGTATATATAAGGAAGTTAAGAAACTGCAACTATAGCGTTTAGCAGCTACAGGTCAGTCACCACAACCAAGATTTTAAGGGGAGGGGAGGGGGGTCCAATTAAAACAAAAACTTTGTTACTGAGCAAGGAAAACGGCCTTGCCGCAGTGGATACACGGGTTCGTCTGAGATCACCGAAGTTAAGCTCTGTCGGGCGTGGTCGGCACTTGGATGGGTGACCATCCAGGCCGCCCTGCGCTGTTGCCATTTTTCGGGGCACACTCAGCCTCGTGATACCAACTGAGTAGCTACTCGACCGAATAGTAACGGCTTCGGTCAAGAATACCATCATAACGCTGGGAGAGCGGTGTGCTGACCCAATGCCCCTCCTATCCGCATCCTCCACTGAGGATGACACGGCGGTCGGATGGTCCCAAAAAAACTGAGCAAGGAAACATCACCACACAACAGGTATATTACGATCAAAGCCATTCAGGCAGTCGAATATGCTATGACGTTGTAGGTTTATTAAAATAAAAGCCAATTCACTGCCTAGTCTTTCTCACGAATCACATTACTCTGCTTAAATGAAGAGTCAGTTTTTGCAGAATTACGTTAAAGAACCGCCCCCTGCATTTTTGGTGGTTTATTTATGATATATGTACATAATATGCTCAAAACTCTTTGAGACTTATCCGTTACCAAATACACATTTCATGAACCTACCACGCAGAATTAGCCTTTGTGACTAAAAATGCGTTACTCGTGACAAAATGCGGTTAAATAAGGGGCGGACGTTAACGTTACGCTTAGCTACAGGTGACTGTCACCAAAAACAAGATTTCAAGGGGGAGGGGCTCTCAGCTAATTTATACTTTCCAAATGGTTCAAATGGCTCTGAGCACTATGGGACTTGACACCTGAGACCATCAGTCCCCTAGACTTACAACTACTTAAACCTAACTAACCTAAGGACATCACACACATCCATGCCCGCGGCAGGATTCGAACCTGCGACCGTAGCAGCAACGCGGTTCCGGACTGAATCGCCTAGAACTGCTCGGCCACAACGACCGGCTATACTTTCCACATTTTGCTTTATTCACACGATTATCTGCAGTTATGGTTGAAATATGTAACTAACTGTTGTAGATCCAGAATTTGGAAAATGGCTGTCCATGTATAAATGGATACCAAGATCGCTTGACAGAGTAAATTCCACTTTATAGTTTGTACTTAAAGGGCTCTTACTATAATTTGAAGTTATTTTTTTGGAAATAAGTAACTACCTGTTCGCAGGAAATTATGGGCCTTTCTGCCTGTAATCCCTACTTTCTAATGTGAAAGCGTACTTCATTTAAAGTTCCCAAAAAGTAACAAGAATAATAATTGCAGTAATGGCTATTGGAACCATTGAAACCTGAATCATACAAAAAATATGTATGTCACTTTAAATTTCATCCAACGACTGAGTTTCCAGTCACAAAAAAACTTACGATCTTATGCTCCTGGCGTTCCAGAAATGTTAACGAAGAATGATGGAAGCCTTTATTCGTTCAAATGGCTCTGAGCACTACGGGACTTAACATCTGAGGTTATCAGTCTCCTAGAACTTAGAACTACTTAAACCTAACTAACCTAAGGACATCACACACATCCATGCCCGAGACATTCGAACCTGCGACCGTGGCAGCAGCGCGGTTCCGAACTGAAGCGCCTAGAACCACTCGGCCACAGCGGCCAGCTCACATACAGTGTGTCCCAAATCTCCACATTGGCGACAATGCCCATCGACTTCAATTCTGTCACTGGGTAATTGAGAATAGTCATTTGCTTCCATTTATACTACCCACTGACGAAGCCCAGTTTTCACGACATGGAATAAACAACACACGCAATAATCATCGATGGTCACGGGAAAATACACACGCTTCAATGGATAGCAATTTACAAGTTCGTTTTGCCATAAATGTTTGGTGAGACATGATCGGTAACCTTTTGCTAGGCCCATTTATTATCAATCAGCGATTGACGGGAGAGAGGTACCTGCATTTCTTGGAAAACTCATTTGTGGAACTGGTGGAAGACATTCGTTTAACCAAGCAAACTGGAATGTACTTTCAACATGACGGTGCCCCTCCACAAGTTACCTAACGTGTGAGGGACCATCTCAACCGCAGCTACCCTAATCGCTGGATTGGCCGTGGTGGTGCTGTTAACTGGCCTCCAAGATCACCTGACCTTACATCTTCAGATTTCTGTTTATGGGGTTGGATGAAATCAGAAACTTAGAACTACTTAAACCTAACTAACCTAAGGACATCACAGACATCCATGCCCGAGGCAGGATTCTAACCTGCGACCGTGGCAGCAGCGCGGTTCCAGACTGAAGCACCTAGAACCGCTCGGCCACAACGGCAGGCAAGCCTTTATTACGCTTCTCCATCGTCACACAATTGTCGGGATGTCGCATGACTTAAAGTATTTGTCATGCAGGACCTGTTTCATCCAAGTTTTGTTTCACAATTAAACAAACACACCACTGTAGAGACAAAATACAGTAGAGTTACGGAACGTATTTAAAAATATTTACATCAGTTTTCAAGCTTTCTTTCGGAATTAAGAGCACGCGTTTATACTCTGAGCACACGAAAGGCACGATTCTCAAAGAAATTCAGTAACTGTGTAGCTTACAAACCATACACGAACGCTGTAACTTTCAAAACAACCACAGAATGACTTCCCGAAACGTGGCGGCTGTTAGTACGGCATGCACTACAGGGATCGCTGAACAACTCCCACAGCCTCTACATGTATTCTCCATCTCTTTGGGTGACGCACAAACACGGCGGGGCACTTTACAAAAGACATTAATGGTGTTAAACGGGACAGAGTTGGAAGCGGCTGCCGCGAGCTATTAAGGATATTCGAGATGCTTTGTCGACTGCTGATTGTAAGTGACAAATGACTGAACTACGGCAGGCGACGCGTTTTGTACCCCTGACCTAGCCAGAACCTCGTGATGTGCAGTATATCCGAGAAAACGGCTCTCAAAATCAACGGCAGCAGTAAAATCACAGTCGCTTTGTTCACGGCGATTAAAACTGACCTCTACGAGCAAACTCAAGACAGAAAAAAGAATTATAGGATGAAAAATAAGACAAAACACAAAAGTCAGTACGATAATGAAAATGATGCGGCAAAGTATTAGAAATAAAAAAATTCTTTTAGTTAGATTTAGAAATTAAAATTAAATCTTTTATTTCACGAGATGTGAACCTACGTTAACCACTGTGCTACTACAGCACGTTGCACGAGCTGTTATATTTGTAACTCTCGACCCCAGTAGCAATATCTAACGTAATCTCTGTGATTACAATAACTGTATAGGTGACGCTGAATCGCGTCTAGTGTGGAAGGATCCAGTAGTGTTTGGTTAGTGCTGTGTATGATACGAGTGTATATGGTTAGCTACGGTGTGTGTGTGTGTGTGTGTGTGTCTGTGTGTGTGTGTGTGTGTGTGTGTGCGTGTGTGGTTGTTGTTATTGTTGTTGTTTGTGGTGTGATAATCAAGTGTGATGAAATACAAAATAAAAGGCCCAGATCCAGGTTTCAGAATCCAAACACAAGAAAGGAAGCTGGATAATGTGAACCTACCAACCAGTTTGACAACGGCGAACGGTTCAGGCGTGATGAGCTCATTAATGGGAGAAAACCAGCCCCAGCTCAAGAAGTGCCAACTATCAAGTAATTTTAATCGTACTATAGCGCCAATAACCCTGGCTGGTTGCAATTAAAGTGTAGCTGCTCACAGAGGACCAGTGTGAATTGTAATTATGTATGGCAGCGGAACTTGACAGATATGCTAATTTGTTAATGGGGAACCGATTTCCGTTGTCAAATAAATTAGTTCTAATTGTTGCCACCAAGTGCAAATCTGGCGCTGTGCACTGTTTGTATGACATCCATACTGTCGTTTGACAAGCCATGGCAAGAGTGATGGCTACCGAGAAGAGAGAACGTGTTAGTGAAACTGTTTTGCATGCACGGCAGCAATTACAGTGCTGGACTGAGAGACTATCACCAACTGAGCTGGCTGTGGAGAAGCCTTTGCATTAAATGGTTTAAAGATGATGATAATGAAAGTAGAAAACAAAGGTCAACTTGGCGTGGCACCTGGAGGAGAAAGGCGTCGTATCCTGGTGGAAGTCGTTGACGAGGTTCCTATTGCTGTGCCCTGGATAGTGCTAGTGCTAGTGCGGTGTTACGAGAATCGTCTACTCATTGGCCAATAGTAAGGAGAGTTTCGCGGTCTAATTCAAGCTGGTACCTGTATTAAAAATCTCAAATGACTCAAATGGCTCTGAGCACTATGGGACTTAACATCTGAGGTCATCAGTTCCCTAGAACTTAGAACTATTTAAACCTAACTAACCTAAGGACATCACACACATCCATGACCGAGGCAGGATTCGAACCTGCGACCGTAGCGGTCGCGCGGTTCCAGACTGTAGCGCCTAGAACCGCTTGGCCACCCCGGCTGGCTATAAAAAAGCACCTGTATTCTAGGCCTATTCTTCTTTGAAGAGAATGTACCCAGAGGACTGTCAGGTGTACAGTGAAGTTTGTGCTTTATCGAGACTTTCTTGTACAGCACGTACTTCCTACTTTGTAAGAACGCAACTTCGCGGAAACCACTGTTAGGAACACGTTTACCATGTTCTGCCTGATCTGAATGCCACTATACAGGAACACATTGGTCACAATGTACCGGACCTGCTGCGAGCATCTGTTGATCAAGTCATTTTACGGATGCAGCATCTCATCAGCATCTCCAGTGTTAGTATTGAAGAAATTATGAAAGCGGCGTTTTTTATAACAAAATCAACACAATGCCTGTCTCATTTGTTTGACCTTTCCTGCCCACGTCTCGTTGCTAATCCATTACACATGGAAACATTTCTATACGCCTTTCTTGAGTTCACGGAGCCAGATTTGTACTTTTGGGCTAAAACTGGAACTAATATTTTTCCACTGCAAATAGCTTCCGCTTTAGCGCATTAGAATATCAATCAAGTTTCTCTGGCACACGTTAATTGCAACCCACACTGGACCTCTGTGAGTACCTGCACTTTAAATATGATCACCCGGTAATTCACTCACAAAATGTTATACAACGTTTATTCAGACATCTTTTTTCTTCTTCAAGATCATGAAGTAAAATGAAACAAAAATACAGGATATCCCAGGAGGAATGGTCAATACTCACGGGCATGGCATAAACGATCATACGAAGCAAAAATTCTAATAATCACGGGCTCTAAATGCCGTAACGTAAGAGCTATGAGCACGTCATACTCCATACTGTGAGGAACATCTCCTCAACCGCAAGCTTTTTTCTTTCCACATTTTGGGAGGAGGTAGCATGGACCAGAACAACAAGAAATCGTCTAGCAAACATGGTCTCTAAAACGCAACCCTTAAGGGGGCTTTGAGCACTTGGTCAGTAGAAAAGATGTGTTTCACAGCAGCGAAGATGAAAAAGTGCACATAGCTTTTGAGGTATGTACTTTATAGCCCGTGTTTGCCGAACTTTTTTTCTTGTTTTATTCCATACTACCATCCCTCAATACAATAAGGAACTTACAGTACAAAAGATTTATTTCACAATATCTAAGATGGAAAGTGCTCATATCTTTTAAGGTGTGCATTTCAGAGTCCATATAACCTTGCTAATTTACCACACATGATAACAAGAAACAAAAAGTAAATTTAACACTCAACAACAAACTAACTCCCAACTGAGAGCACCCCAGCAGCTAAGTATCGTAATGAGAAGTGAACAGAAACAATGGGGTGGATAGAACAGAAACTTCCAAAAATGCTCGTGCTACTATGTCGGATGACAGATGGAAATTTCATTCGAAGATTTGTTTGGCTAGGTTGGTAGTGAACAAATCTAACAGGGAAATACGAACATCAAAGTTGACTGGTGCAATTGCTTAGTTCGAACTTTATTCTTTAGCACCAATCTTAATTACTAGTATATAGTTTTAATTTAATTACACAGAAAGCAAATTTGCAATCTCATTCCACTAATCAAAACTTCAGTTTTAAAATTCACTTTAATCTGACCGGCGTTTCGGCTAATTGAAAATGTGGGGTTGTGTTTTGGGAATTTGTAGAATGAATAGCACCAGCAATCATCAGTGTTTCTTCAGGAAAAAAAACAAGAATTTGACGAAAACGAAGAACCGCTTGACGCTGTTCTCAATCCAAGAGCTTACGCTGCGCTTAAAGTATACTGAAGAAATAAGCAGTCATTTGTAAACTCATTTATTTTATCAAATGAGAAGCCATATTTCAGCCAAGACGATATTGCTGGAAAGCTCTTCATTATGAATCTAAAGTGTCAGTGACTTAATGTATTAACGAACAAATCAAGTTAATCACTTTCATGTTACACTAATGTAAATAGACAATTAACAATTTTTATTATGGAAACAATAAAAACCACAACTCATGCTATTGTTTTAGTTTTGATATTGAATAAAACTTTTTTGACCAAGATAAATTTTGTTTCTTATTCTTCGAGGTCTGAAACAGATTGTTACGTGTCCCTATTCACCCCAAAGACCAATAAACAGAAAAAATAATAAGATTAATATTGCAGTTTCTATTAAACTTTGTGGGGTCAATAGAAAGACCAAGTATTTATTTTTTTTACGTTATAATAGTGCGAGCAAGGTCCCAAATCTAACTCTAAAAACAGATAAAAGGCCTATCATCCCACATACGTTTGATTTACATACTTCTCTTTAAAATTACTATTTTTTTCTTTTAATGATGAAAACTGTTTCTGGCCATCAGATAATGTCTGATGGCCAGAACGCCGTACCTTCAGATAATGTCTGATAAATTGGTTAAGTTATTCAAAAACACAGATGGAAAAATCAACTTCATAACCAGCGACAAACTAGGTTGGAACCTTACTCGCAATATAAAAATAGTTAAAACCTACGTCCAGCGCAACCAATATTAGAAAGGCTAGACTGGCAGAAGTTTCATAGCTCGATTTAAATACCACTTAGACTGCTGCAACCTAGAGATATGTAGCAAATCAGCAGTACTAACACTTTGATAAGACAAGATCTGTCTGTGGAAATCGAAGACACCCTTAAAATTTTGCACAAAATCGGAAAATGTAAAAGAATGGATATCATGAGAAAAACGGAAACATTCGCACAGAGTAAAACAATTGAGATAATATTCTGAACGGCATAACTGAATTTAAACACACAAAAAATTTTATTAGACTTAAACCACTTGTAATGCAATAGATGTAAGATGTGTCAGTGTGAAACAAATGACCATCAAACTATCACAATCGAGTTTATCACTGTAAAGACGCGATAGCGATAGACACGTTTTGCGCAGTGAAATATTTCCATGATGTCAGACTTAGCAGTGCAAAGGTGCAGTGTTAACCAACAGCTTCACCAGCGTCCGATGATTCGAAGGAAGCTTTGGGTCGTGAAAATCATAAGTGAACAAATGACATATTAAAAAAGGTTTTCATACAGTTATCGTCATATAACAACTCATGTAAAAGTATCTGAATCATATACAGGCTGTGATGGCAATCACAACGAACAAAGAGACGACTCCACAAAACAGTATTCCATGTTAATTTAGATTACGACATCTTATCTGTAAGTAAAATATATCTGTACGTATAAGCCAGATGATCAGCAAAATATGCTTAAAAGCTGTTGCAGTATTTTGGATTAGACAAAATAAATAAATGTCAGCCTCGCAGGGTAGCCGCTCGATCTTAGGCGTCTTGCCACTGTTCGTGCGGCTCCCCCGTCTTAGGTTCGAGTCCTTCCTCGGGCATGGGTGTGTGTGTTGTCCTTAGCGTAAGTTAGTTTAAGTTAGAATAAGTAGTGCGTGAACTTAGGGAACGGTGACCTCAGCAGTTTGGTCCCATAAGACCTTACCATAAATTTCCAAAATAAATGTGACTACAAGCAAAAAATACAAATAATTATTCTACACAGCCACGATTCCTAAATTTAGCCAGTATGACCATATTTAAAAAGAAGCGGTGCTGAAAAGTAATACGTACGAACCTTTTACGTGAAAACTCTTACAGCTTTTTAAATGAAAGAAACGTTATTAACATTCTACATCTTTATTCTTCATATCTACATGTTTATTTCTATGTAGTCACCCTGGCGATGAACACGTATCTGCCAACGAGAGACCAGTTTGTTGATATTGTCACTGTAGAATGTTTGACATTGCTGACTGAACCACAACCATACTTCTGCTTGCACCGTTTCATCACTATCAAAGTGAAGTCATCGAAAGAGTTCTTTAAGTTTTGTAAACATATGACAATCGGATGGGGCGTAGCAAATAAACATTATCGACCTGTAATGCTGATTTCACAGCCATTACATTTCTGAGATCAGCATTCCTCACGTCCACGCACAATTTAAGCCATATTATATGTCTCTGAGACATGTACTCATATAAGACCTGATAAAAATTATTTCGAAAAAGACAAGTCATTTAGGCAGGTCAGACAGTTTTTGAGATTTCAGATTGCACTGACAATAGCTACAAAGCCGAAAACATAAATGTGTGAAATGAATGAAAACAAATCTGCAGTCAAATGGTGGAAACTTTTTTGAAAAGTTCTACGCGACTTTAGTCCACCACGAAGGAAACGTCACCGTCGACACCTGTCACTGGACAAATAAAGCAAGTCCACAGAATTCCTACTAGCATATGTGATGCGTATGTTTGCGTCTGCCCTGGTGATCAATGTGAAATAGTTCTCCTAAGAGACATTCCATGAAATGACTGTGGACTGCGACTCAGTTATCAATACCGTAATACGTAAGTTGAATATCGTAGTTCCCGGACTTCAAACCCATCAATAGTCATCAATAAAGGTAAAACAATTTATACACTCCTGGAAATTGAAATAAGAACACCGTGAATTCATTGTCCCAGGAAGGGGAAATTTTATTGACACATTCCTGGGGTCAGATACATCACGTGATCACACTGACAGAACCACAGGCACATAGACACAGGCAACAGAGCATGCACAATGTCGGCACTAGTACAGTGTATATCCACCTTTCGCAGCAATGCAGGCTGCTATTCTCCCATGGAGACGATCGTAGAGATGCTGGATGTAGTCCTGTGGAACGGCTTGCCATGCCATTTCCACCTGGCGCCTCGGTTGGACCAGCGTTCGTGCTGGACGTGCAGACCGCGTGAGACGACGCTTCATCCAGTCCCAAACATGCTCAATGGGGGACAGATCCGGAGATCTTGCTGGCCAGGGTAGTTGACTTACACCTTCTAGAGCACGTTGGGTGGCACGGGATACATGCGGACGTGCATTGTCCTGTTGGAACAGCAAGTTCCCTTGCCGGTCTAGGAATGGTAGAACGATGGGTTCGATGACGGTTTGGATGTACCGTGCACTATTCAGTGTCCCCTCGACGATCACCAGTGGTGTACGGCCAGTGTAGGAGATCGCTCCCCACACCATGATGCCGGGTGTTGCCCCTGTGTGCCTCGGTCGTATGCAGTCCTGATTGTGGCGCTCACCTGCACGGCGCCAAACACGCATACGACCATCATTGGCACCAAGGCAGAAGCGACTCTCATCGCTGAAGACGACACGTCTCCATTCGTCCCTCCATTCACGCCTGTCGCGACACCACTGGAGGCGGGCTGCACGATGTAGGGGCGTGAGCGGAAGACGGCCTAACGGTGTGCGGGACCGTAGCCCAGCTTCATGGAGACGGTTGCGAATGGTCCTCGCCGATACCCCAGGAGCAACAGTGTCCCTAATTTGCTGGGAAGTGGCGGTGCGGTCCCCTACGGCACTGCGTAGGATCCTACGGTCTTGGCGTGCATCCGTGCGTCGCTGCGGTCCGGTCCCAGGTCGACGGGCACGTGCACCTTCCGCCGACCACTGGCGACAACATCGATGTACTGTGGAGACCTCACGCCCCACGTGTTGAGCAATTCGGCGGTACGTCCACCCGGCCTCCCGCATGCCCACTATACGCCCTCGCTCAAAGTCCGTCAACTGCACATACGGTTCACGTCCACGCTGTCGCAGCATGCTACCAGTGTTAAAGACTGCGATGGAGCTCCGTATGCCACGGCAAACTGGCTGACACTGACGGCGGCGGTGCACAAATGCTGCGCAGCTAGCGCCATTCGACGACCAACACCGCGGTTCCTGGTGTGTCCGCTGTGCCGTGCGTGTGATCGTTGCTTGTACAGCCCTCTCGCAGTGTCCGGAGCAAGTATGGTGGGTCTGACACACCGGTGTCAATGTGTTCTTTTTTCCATTTCCAGGAGTGTATATTAGATCTTTACCTTAAAGTTGTTAGAGTCGCTGCAACTTTTCTTCGTACGTTCGATCATGAAGCTGGAATATGATAGGACTTTTGACACTCATGAAGCTGTTTTGCGTTAAATAAACCAGAAAAATATCTTGTATTCTTTGTAAATTTTTCCTAATTAATATTTAGGAGACTTCATCGTACTTCACCTGTCCTGATAACAGACGACACGTCAGTGCGGCCAAACGTAAAAAAGTGCATCAGATTTGAGTTTGCTTGAACCGCTATATTGAAACAAAGCTCAGTACTTTATTACACATACATTATGAATACGAAAGATTTAACAATACATTATTATTCTTTCGTAATTAAAAACTCTACACACGTAAATTCTCTGTTTCAGATTAAACTTTAGTCGTACTGGCATATAAGATTCATTAATATATTAGCATTACCAATTCTTTTTTTCTTGTCCATAGTTATTTCTAAACTTCCATCATAAGACGAACACAGAAAAAATAGTCAAAGCACACTTAATATTACCACAATATATTTATTTTCCAAAATCACTTCACTTTAACTGCCGTGGGTAGTAGGCTACTCTGTGCCAAGTATGAAATTTCCACTTACAGATCGTAATGTACGCTGTCTCCAGTGCTGCGCCCTGTTGACGCTGTCCATGATTTCGGTTGTTTTATGACGTTCCTCATACACTAAACAGCCAAAGAAATTGATACACCTGCCTGATATCTCTTAAGGCCACCTCAACTCTGCAGAAGTGCCGCAAAATGACATGGAATGGACTCAACTAAAGTGTGAAGTATTGCTGGAGGGAACTGAAACCATGAATCCTGCAGGGCTGTCCATAAATCCGTAAGAGTACGACGGTGTGGAGATCTCTTCTGAACAGCGCGTTGCAAGGCATCCCAGATGTGCTGAATAATGTTCATGTCTGGGTAGTTAGGTGGCCAGCGGAAGTGTTTAAACTCGGAAGAGTGTTCCTGGAGTCACTCGGTAGCAATTCTGGACGTATGGGTTTTGCATTGTCCTGCTGGAATGCTCACGTCCGTCGGAATGCACAATGGACATGAATGGATGCAGGTGATACACACTGAATGCTTACGTACTTGTCATCTGTCACACTAGTATCTAGGCGTATCACGGGTTCCATATCACTCCAACTGCACACGCCCCACGGCATTACAGAGCCTCCACCACCTTGAACATTCCCCTGCTGACATGCAGGGTCTATGGATTCATGAGGTTGTCTGCATACCCGTACACGTCGATCCACTCGATAAAATTTGAAACGAGACTCGCCAACCAGGCAACATGTTTCCCTCCAATGTCGATGTCGACGGGCTCAGGCGAGGCGTAAGGCATTGTGACATGCAGTCATCAAGGAGACACAAGAGGTCCTTCGGCTCCGAAAACCCATGTCGATGAAGTTTCGTTGAATGGTTCACACGCTGACACTTGTTGATGGCCCTGAATCGAAAGCTGCAGCAATTTGCGGAAGAGTTGCACTTCTGTCACGTTTTCGTCGTTGGTCCCGTATTGCAGGATCTTTTTCCGGCCGCAGCAATGTCGGAGATTTCATGTTTTATCGGATCCCTGATGTTCACGGTACACTTATGAAACGGACGTACGGGAAATTCTCCAGTCCATCGCTACCTCTCAGGTGCTGTATCCCGTAGCTCGTGCAGCGACTATAAAACCACGTTCAAACTCACTTAAATCTTGATAACTTGCCATTGTAGCAGCAGTATGTAATCTAACAACTGCGCACGACGCTTTTTGTCTTATATAGGCATTGCCGACTGCAACGCTGTATTCTTCCTGTTTACATATGTCTGTATTAGAATACGCATCTTACACCAGTTCCTTTGACGCTTCAGTGTAGAAAAGCGTTTCCATCGACCGGCGAAAAGCTTTCCGCAGCATTCCGTGCCAAATTACACCGAAAACGAAAATTTTAATTGACTTCTCATCCCCTCCCTCACCCTTAGTTAACCTAACTTCCTTTTTTGTTTCCATTTGTGTATCTTATTTATAATGTTCTCAGATATCCATTCCAATCTCGTTCCCATTTGTGACGAAATGCGTTGGAGTAAAGAAAAAAAATTGCATTGCGTTTACTTATAAGACTTGACACCATATCAGGACGAAGAATGCCCTGACATCTATTGATTTTCACGTAGATCATGCGTAGTAACAAACTAAGGGACATTAAGAAATCGATTATCCCTAAACTCCGTGTTCGTGAGTCGCGGCAAAGCAAATCACTAGCTGTGCTGCGAAGTACTCTCCCCACGCACTGTAGAGTGTCTTTCGGAGCGTGTATGAACCATGGACCTTGCCGCTGGTGGGGAGGCTTGCCTGCCTCAGCGATACAGATGGCCGTACCGTAGGTGCAACCACAACGGAGGGGTATCTGTTGAGAGGCCAGACAAACATGTGGTTCCTGAAGAGGGGCAGCAGCCTTTTCAGTAGTTGCAGGGGCAACAGTCTGGATGATTGACTGATCTGGCCTTGTAACATTAACCAAAACGGCCTTGCTGTGCTGGTACTGCGAAAGGCTGAAAGCAAGGGGAAACTACAGTCGTAATTTTTCCCGAGGACATGCAGCTTTACTGTATGATTAAATGATGATGGCGTCCTCTTGGGTAAAATATTCCGGAGGTAAAATAGTCCCCCATTCGGATCTCCGGGCGGGGACTACTCAAGAGGACGTCGTTATCAGGAGAAAGAAAACTTGCATTCTACGGATCGGAGCGTGGAATGTCAGATCCCTTAATCGGGCAGGTAGGTTAGAAAATTTAAAAAGGGAAATGGATAGGTTAAAGTTAGATATAGTGGGAATTAGTGAAGTTCGGTGGCAGGAGGAACAAGACTTTTGGTCAGGTGATTACAGGGTTATAAATACAAAATCAAATAAGGGTAATGCAGGAGTAGGTTTAATAATGAATAAAAAAATAGGAGTGCGTGTTAGCTACTACAAACAGCATAGTGAACGCATTATCGTGGCCAAGATAGACACAAAGCCCATGCCTACTACAGTAGTACAAGTTTATACGCCAACTAGCTCTGCAGATGATGAAGAAATTGATGAAATGTATGACGAGATAAAAGAAATTATTCAGGTAGTGAAGGGAGACGAAAATTTAATAGTCATGGGTGACTGGAATTCGTCAGTAGGAAAAGGGAGAGAAGGAAACATAGTAGGTGAATATGGATTGGGGGGAAGAAATGAAAGAGGAAGCCGCCTTGTAGAATTTTGCACAGAGCATAACTTAATCATAGCTAACACTTGGTTCAAGAATCATGAAAGAAGGTTGTATACCTGGAAGAATCCTGGAGATACTAAAAGGTATCAGATAGATTACATAATGGTAAGACAGAGACTTAGGAACCAGCTTTTAAATTATAAGACATTTCCAGGGGCAGATGTAGACTCTGACCACAATCTATTGGTTATGAACTACAGATGGAAACTGAAGAAACTGCAAAAAGGCGGAAATTTAAGGAGATGGGACCTGGATAAACTGAAAGAACCAGAGGTTGTAGAGAGTTTCAGGGAGAGCATAAGGGACCAATTGACAGGAATGGGGGAAAGAAATACAGTAGAAGAAGAATGGGTAGCTCTGAGGGATGAAGTAGTGAAGGCAGCAGAGGATCAAATAGGTAAAAAGACGAGGGCTAATAGAAATCCTTGGGTAACAGAAGAAATATTGAATTTAATTGATGAAAGGAGAAAATATAAAAATGCAGTAAATGAAGCAGGCAAAAAGGAATACAAACGTCTCAAAAATGAGATTGACAGGAAGTGCAAAATGGCTAAGCAGTGATGGCTAGAGTACAAATGTAAGGATGTAGAGGCTTGTCTCACTAGGGGTAAGATAGATACTGCCTACAGGAAAATTAAAGAGGCCTTTGGAGAGAAGAGAACCACTTGTATGAATATCAAGAGCTCAGATGGCAACCCAGTTCTAAGCAAAGAAAGGAAGGCAGAAAGATGGAAGGAGTAAATAGAGGGTTCATACAAGGGCGATGTACTTGAGAACAATATTATGGAAATGGAAGAGGATGTAGATGATGATGAAATGGGAGGTAAGATACTGCGTGAAGAGTTTGACAGAGCACTGAAAGACCTGAGTCGATACAAGGTCCCGGGAGTAGACAACATTCCATTAGAACTACCGATGGCCTTGGGAGAGCCAGTCATGATCAAACTCTACCATCTGGTGAGCAAGATGTATGAGACAGGCGAAATACCCACAGACTTCAAGAAGAATATAATAATTCCAATCCCAAAGAAAGCAAGTGTTGACAAATGTGAAAATTACCGAACTATCAGTTTAATAAGTCACAGCTACAAAATACTAACGCGAATTCTTTACAGACGAATGGAAAAACTGGTAGAAGCGGACCTCAGGGAGGATCAGTTTGGTTTCCGTAGAAATGTTGGAACACGTGAGGCAATACTAACCTTACGACTTATCTTAGAACAAAGATTAAGAAAAGGCAAACCTACGTTTCTAGCATTTGTAGACTTAGAGAAAGCTTTTGACAACGTTAACTGGAATACTCTCTTTCAAATTCTACAGGTGGCAGGGGTAAAATACAGGGAGCGAAAGGCTATTTACAATTTGTACAGAAACCAGATGGCAGTTATAAGAGTCGAGGGGCATGAAAGGGAAGCAGTGGTTGGGAACGGAGTGAGACAGGGTTGTAGCCTCTCCCCGATGTTATTCAATCTGTATATTGAGCAAGCAGTAAAGGAAACAAAAGAAAAATTCGGAGTAGGTATAAAAATTCATGGAGAAGAAGTAAAAACTTTGAGGTTTGCCGATGAAATTGTAATTCTGTCAGAGACAGCAAAGGACTTGGAAGAGCAGTTGAATGGAATGGACAGTGTCTTGAAAGGAGGATATAAGATGAACATCAACAAAAGCAAAACGAGGATAATGGAATGTAGTCAGATTAAATCAGGTGATGCTGAGGGCATTAGATTAGGAAATGAGACACTTAAAGTAGTAAAGGAGTTTTGCTATTTAGGGAGTAAAATAACTGATGATGGTCGAAGTAGAGAGGATATAAAATGTAGACTGGCAATGGCAAGGAAATCGTTTCTGAAGAAGAGAAATTTGTTAACATCGAGTATAGATTTAAGTGTCAGGAAGTCGTTTCTGAAAGTATTTGTATGGAGTGTAGCCATGTATGGAAGTGAAACATGGACAATAACCAGTTTGGACAAGAAGAGAAAAGAAGCTTTCGAAATGTGGTGCTACAGAAGAATGCTGAAGATAAGGTGGGTAGATCACGTGACTAATGAGGAGGTATTGAATAGGATTGGGGAGAAGAGAAGTTTGTGGCACAACTTGACTAGAAGAAGGGTTCGGTTGGTAGGACATGTTTTGAGGCATCAAGGGATCACAAATTTAGCATTGGAGGGCAGCGTGGAGGGTAAAAATCGTAGAGGGAGACCAAGAGATGAATACACTAAGCAGATTCAGAAGAATGTAGGTTGCAGTAAGTACTGGGAGATGATGAAGCTTGCACAGGATAGAGTAGCATGGAGAGCTGCATCAAACCAGTCTCAGGACTGAAGACCACAACAACAACAACAATGTAATTGCAGATGTAGATTTTTTTTCTGTGACGTGAAAAGAAAAAATATGTGTGCATGGTTAGATATGTGCACTTTGTATACAGAGCTCTATCACATATCAACGTTTCGAAATAATTATGAATCAGATTTCGCAATCGGGTTCACTGAATCGCGGGTCTACTCTCACAGTGACGCACGACTAGGCAGTAGGTGGCTGCATTCCCCATGGTGGTAGAGGTTTTCATCACTAATATATGGCTGGCAATGGGATGACACAGGGTGACATACACTGATAAGCCAAAACATTATGACCACTGCCCACCTCGATATTGGATGATGCCTGGTGGCGTTGCGGGCACGTTGCGAGGTAATACAAGTGTGTAAGTGGAGTAGACACGGACGGGAGATCACCCTATGGAAGATATAGGCTGCAAAGAACAGACTATTATTACGCAGAGCCTGTGAAGGAGTATCTCGCAAACGGATAAGATGGTCGAATGTTCACGTTCTACTATCGTGAGCATATAAGGGAAGAGGTAGAAGGACAGTGAAACTATCACCATGCACTAAACGGTTTGACGTTCACGACTCTTTACAGAAGTTGGGTTTGGAGGCTTATCTGCCCGGTAAAGTTGATTACAGGGAGATCTGTGGCGTCTCTGCCGAAAGGGCAGAATGCTACTTCACACACAAGTGTTTCGGAGCACACCGTTCATCGGACGTCGTTGAACATGGTACTCCGCATCACACCGGCCCTACATGTTCACATGTTGACCCAACGATATCGTCAGTTACGACTACAGTGGGCACAGGACCATCGGGATTCGATCGCCGATCAATTGAAACGTATCGGCTTTTCGAGTGAAACACATTTTTGCTATACTGTGTCAATGTTCGTCTCCACTAACTCCTTCATCGAGGTGAATGGCGATTGTAAACGTGCGGCACGCCACGCACGCTGGTGGGACACATTCTCCTCCGTTTGCATGGGAGCTCTAGAAGTAATCTAAGACACGCTGACAGCAGCGAACCACCTGCATCCCATCATGCTTGATGTTATCCCCGACGGCGATGTCGTCTTTCAGCAGTATGATTGTCCGTGTCTCGGAGCCAGAACCGTGCTATAGTGGCTTGAGGAGCATTATACCGAACTCACGTTGATGTCTCGACGATCGAATTCACCTGGTATAAATCCTATGGAATCCATTTGGGTCGCTATCGGGCGTCATCTCGGCGTACGCAAATCAGCAGCATGGTATTTACGCAAATTACATGACCTTTGCGTAGACATCATATGCCACATACTTCCACGAACCTATCACCAAGTTTCGGCTCCCTGATGGTATTAGTGATATAGTTCTTTCAAAAGACGGACAAACAAGCTATTAAGCAGGTGATCAATGCTTTGGCTCATTAGTGTAGTTCCTGGCCTCAGGACCTTCTCTAATTTGATTGTGTTAATTTCGAAACCTGTTATCAATGCCTCACACAGTGATAACATGTGGCACTGTTGAAGGAGTTAGCTCCGTCGGAGGGGTCGGCGCATTTAATACTATTTGAGAGGAGCACGTTATGTGGCAGCATCGGTTTCCACCCTCCCCCCTCTATCAGCGTCATAAAACACTGATACGACATTTCACTACAAACGTACTTGCCTTAGTCACCTAACAGAGACAACCTCTCTATGACAGTTTACGTGCTAGCCTTCCTGATGGCGTCACTTACATGAAGGCTAGGAGTACATGGCCGGCGGTTGCCACTGGTGAAATTCTAAAAAAAAGAGAAAAAGTTGTATAAAAGGAATAAAGGTCGACGACATCCAATAACGAAATTATCAGGTCATTTTCCTTACGTTTTACGAACAAATTTCCACGACGTGTTAACTAACAGATTAGGATGCCACAAGGTTCTTGTTCATTGGGTATTCACATTGTTGTGGCGTAACAAGACAGCTACGCCACACTGAAGTAGCCGAAAGGCACGCGTTAATCTCACATAGGCTAGAAGAGGTCTGAAACAGGATACGTAATGAATGGTAGCAAGAAAAGTACGTAGCTGCTATAATACTTAACTTTTAACCCATCATTTGTATACAGCATTCCTTGATGAGACATTTCATACGATAACTATCAAACTATGTAAGGCTAATGGCGCCTTGCTAGGTCGTAGCCATGGACTTAGCTGAAGGCTATTCTAACTATCTGCTCGGCTAATGAGCGATGCTTCGTCAGTGTAGTCGCTAGCAAAGTCGTCGTACAACTGGGGCGAGTGCTATTCCGTATCTCGAGACCTGCCTTGTGGTGGCGCTCGGTCTGCGATCTCACAGTGGCGACACGCGGGTCCGACTTGTACTAATGGACCGCGGCCGATTTAAAGCTACCACCTAGCAAGTGTGGTGTCTGGCGATGACACCACATTCCTCCCCCGCAAATCGGCGAACGGTCGTGTTATAAGGCTTCCGCCCGCCGTGGGGAGGACCCCATGTTGACGTATGCGATGAGGTGGGGGGCCTAACAACAGGCGAGGCTGTGCCACCCGCACCCGGCCAGTCGGTCCGAAGGGAGCTAGGAAACGCCTGAAAACCTAGTCCAGGGTGCACGTCAACATGCGGTGTATGCGCCCGCAAAGAGACAGGAGGGGCCGAAGGGTCGACCTCCATTGCGTCGGGGTATCCAACACGCGACGACGTCATGTGGTCCGGAGCGGGCCAGAGTTCCATGGCGGAGGACAGCTGGTCACAGGAAGCGATCGGCGGCGCGTGACCCAGGGAGGCGCTTGGCGGCTGCAGCGAAGCGTCCACTGCGGGCGGCGCCGGCGGGAGAACAGGCGGCGGCGGCGGCGGCGGCGGCGGCGCGTCGCCATGGGGCAAAATGGAAGGCAGCGTCGGTAACACCTGGGGATGAGGCGAGCCAGTAGATGGGTCCCCAGGGGGCTGACCGGACGGCACCGTCGCTGAAAGCAGACGGGGAGCGGCAGAACCCGTGCGACGACAGAGGCGCAGCTGATTGAGATGCCGACGCACCTCACCAGAGGCCCCCAAAACCAAATACATCGCGCGGCCGAGGCAGCGAAGAATGCGCCCTGCGAGCCAACGCCGTGAACCGCGAAAGTGGCGATAGAATACAATGTCGCCTGGAGCAAAAGCAGGAGTCTGCTGCTGCACAGGAACCTGATGCGGCGGATGCAGCAAAGACATCAAGGTTCGATGAGGACGACCGTGGAGCAACTCAGCCGGCGAGCGACCATCTCGGGGCTGAGAGCGATACGATGACAAAAAGAGCAACAACGAGTCCTCCCGAGAATGCGACTCTTGCAACTTCAACATCTGTGACTTGAAAGTCCGGACCAATCGTTCAGCGGCACCGTTTGACTGAGGCGAAAACGGCGCGGATGTCAGATGTTGAATACCATTGGCCTGGCAGAATGACTGAAATTCTGCGGACATGAATTGTGGGCCATTGGCGGAAACAATAGTCTGCGGAAGACCTTCAATGCAAAAGATAGCAGACAACGCTTGGATGGTGGCAGATGACGTCGTGGAAGACATCCGGACAACAAAAGGAAAATTACTGAAGGCATCTATCAGAACCAACCATCGAGCATTCCAGAATGGACCAGCAAAATCTATGTGCAAGCGTTGCCAAGGGGAAGTGGCTTTTGGCCATGCAAAGACTTTCCGCAGCGGTGCGGATTGTTGTTCGGCACACGCCATGCAAGAAGAACACCTATTCGTAATCGCAGCATCGATTCCGAACCAAGTACAGTGCTGACGAGCAAGTTGTTTCGTTCGCACTATACCCCAATGTCCTTGGTGAAGAAGCCGTAAAACAGAGGACTGTAACGAACGTGGGACCACGACTATGGACTGATCATTATCAGAACGCAACAACAAAACACCACGTCGAACAAAAAGTCTCTCCTTGTGAGCAAAAAATCGGCGAACCAACGGATCCTCGATCCTAGACTTTGACAAAGGCCATTGCGTAGCAACAAAACGCAAAACGGTAGCAAGGACCGGGTCAGCAGCTGTGGCTGTAGCTACACGACGAAAATCAATCGGAAACGATTCGACCACTTCATCGGTTTCCGAATCAATGAACATGCAAGCAAGTTCGGAAGAATCGAATGCTCTATCCTCAGCAACAGCCAAACGGGACAACGCATCGGCGTTTCCGTGCTTAGCAGTGGACCGATATAAGATATCGGAGCGGTACTGCGAGAGGAAAATAGACCAGCGAATAAATTTCTGCGCTGTACGCGGAGGTACAGGCTTGTTCGGATGAAAAATCGACGTCAAAGGTTTGTGGTCTGTGATGATGGTAACGTGACGACCATACAAGAAATCATGGAACTTAGTAACACCAAACACGAGAGCCAAAGCTTCTTTCTCTATCTGCGAGTAATTTCTTTGCGCAGATGAGAGCAATTTTGACGCAAAGGCAATAGGGCGATCATTCGAGCCAACTTTGTGCGCAAGCACAGCACCGATCCCGAAATCCGATGCATCTACCATCAACAAAAGGGGTTTCTGGGGATCGAATGGCGTAAGGCAAGTATTAGAAAGCAACGCCGATTTCAACTGGCGAAAGGCGCGTTCGCATTCCGTTGTCCAGACGAACGGAACACCCTTACGGCGTAAGCTATGAAGCGGAGCTGAAATGGAAGAGGCATTGCGCAGAAAGCGATGATAATAGTTAATTTTACCCAACACACTCTGTAGCTGCTTCACATTCTGTGGCGAAGGCAAATCTTGTATGGCACGGAGGTGCTCTGGACTCGGATGTATGCCTTGGGCATTGAGTACATGGCCCAGGTATGGTAAGTCACGAGCAAAAAACACACATTTGTCCTTCCGCAAGCGAAGACCATTTTGTCGCAACACCTGAAATAATGTTCGTAGGTGTGCTAAATGCTCGTCGGCTGTCTTTCCGGAGATCACAATATCGTCCAGATAGTTCGCAGCAGTAGGGACCGACGCACAAACAGTTTGTAAATATTGCTGAAACAATGCAGGGGCGGATGCACACCCGAATGGCAGTCTTTTGAAGCGGTACAAACCAAGATGCGTGTTAACCACCAAGACGCGCTGGGATTCGGCGTCCACTGGGATTTGCAACTACGCATCTGCTAGGTCCAACTTCGAAAAGTATTTACCCGGGCACAGTTTATCAAAAAGATCTTCCGGGCGGGGTAAGGGAAAAGTTGCAATCACGAGTTGTGAATTCACTGTTGCCTTGAAGTCCACACAAAGTCTCAGTTTTCCGGAAGGTTTTGGCAAAATTACTAAGGGTGAGGCCCAGAGAGAAGCTTGCACACGTTCAATTACACCTTGTGACTCTAAATCGTTTAATGTTCTTGCGACCTCATCTCGCAATGCGTGGGGAACATTGCGCGCTCGGAAAAATTTCGATTGCGCGTTTACTTTCAGTTCCAAATGTGCTTCATAATTCTTAGCGCAACCAAGGCCCGGTGCAAAAATGTCTGCAAATTCTTCACATAGCCAAGAAACACTGTCTGAAGGCACAGTCTGATTCACTGATAGGACCTGATTTACAATAGACATGTTAAACAAATGAAATAAATCTAAACCAAACAAGTTCACTGCAGTAGAAGAACGAAGAACGTAAAATGACACAAGTTTTGTTTGTCCCTTGTATGTTGCAAGAAGAGTGCACTGTCCTAACACAGGGATCTGCTGTCCTGAATATGTAGTTAGCTTAACATTTGCGGAACGCAACGGAGGTTTGCCCAGTTGTTTGTACGTATCGTTATTGATCAATGAAACTGCAGCTCCGGTATCGAGCTGGAATGGTATGACCTTGCCATTAAAGTCCAAATCTACAAAAAGTTTATTGTCCTGCTGATGACAAGAGCGACTGTCTAGTGCAATTTGAACTGATACAGGTACAGCATCACTTGCTAATTGACGTGATTTCCGGCGACGTCGACGCACACTTTTTGTGGGACGAACACAGTCACAGTTAGAGACAGTGGCACTGGACGAAGTGGAATTAACTACATGAATGTCCATGGGCGAAGGTCTTCGAGCCTGAGTGTCCTTGGTTCGATTCCGGCGCGAAGCAAAGGGCCTGGAATGGTTGTGATTGTCTGATCTGAGCTTTTTCTGGCAAACACTTTGAACATGTCCTTTCTTATTACAGAAAAAGCAAATAGCTTGGCGTGACGGGCAATTTTCACGCGAATGTCTAGCAGCACACCGCGGGCATGATTTCACTGCATGTGTATGCTTGCGCGGCACACCTGGTTTAGAGCGTGGCGGCAGCTGCGCGGACGTGCGCGAGGGCAGTTTACCGGGCCATGCAGCGCGCCCGGCAGGCCGGTTAATGTGACACACGGCCGGCGAAGTTTCAAATGATTCCTGAGCAAAGTCAAGTGTGTCTTGCCTATCCAATATGTCTATCACTTGTTGAAGGGAGGGATTAACTAGTTTCAAAATCTGCTCCCGTATGCGAACATCAGAAACGTTCTGTGCTATTGCATCACGTACCATTGTATCTGAATAAGGGAGTCCACATTCACACTCAAAAGCACAATCCCTTGTAAGGCCTTGCAATGTTGCAACCCACTCCCTATTAGTTTGACCGGCCGTATGTTTTGTACGGAAGAAAGTATACCATTTTGCAACTACATTAACTGTTTCCTTGAAATAGGCATCTAAAGCAGACAAAATTTCTTCGTAAGACAGAGTTGCTACGTCGCGTCGGGGAAATAATTTCACTATCACATGGTACGTTTGCACCCCTACACACGCCAATAAATGAGGCTGCCGCTCGTTACCTTGAATTCTGCAGGTGGCGTGATGAAATCCAAACTGGCGTGACCATTCCGTCCAGGATTCTACGTCCGCTTGAAAATTACGGAATGGCGGTGCAACTGCATGTTGTGGCTGCGGTAGCGGTGAAGCGGCGGCGGCCGCATCGGTGTGCAGTGCATGCTGACCCTGGACGAGCTGTCCAAGGGTATCCAATAACGCCTGCGTCTGCTGATTCAGCAAGCGATAAAATTCGGACAGTACATCTGGCGAAGCCATGACACAAGGAAATGTAAGCAATTAGAAAGAACAAGACCCTTTCCGTTGACTCGTCGCCAACTGTTGTGGCGTAACAAGACAGCTACGCCACACTGAAGTAGCCGAAAGGCACGCGTTAATCTCACTTAGGCTAGAGAGAGGTCTGAAACAGGATACGTAATGAATGGTAGCAAGAAAAGTAGGTAGCTGCTATAATACTTAACTTTTAATCCATCATTTGTATACAGCATTCCTTGATGAGACATTTCATACGATAACTATCAAACTATGTAAGGCTAATGGCGCCTTGCTGGGTCGTAGCCATGGACTTAGCTGAAGGCTATTCTAACTATCTGCTCGGCTAATGAGCGATGCTTCGTCAGTGTAGTCGCTAGCAAAGTCGTCGTACAACTGGGGCGAGTGCTATTCCGTATCTCGAGACCTGCCTTGTGGTGGCGCTCGGTCTGCGATCTCACAGTGGCGACACGCGGGTCCGACTTGTACTAATGGACCGCGGCCGATTTAAAGCTACCACCTAGCAAGTGTGGTGTCTGGCGGTGACACCACACACATTTTTGTCGTTATAAACGAAGCGGAAAGTCGAGCTGGACCATAAGAAGAAAATCGCCTTAAGCGATTTACAGGAATCATGAAATATATTAATTATGATGGCTCAGCGGGATGTCGGATCTCGCTCCATACGGATGCAAGTCCAGTGTCTTAACCACTGAGCGTCGTTGCCCGACCGTACCCTGGGGTACCACTCTCGTGCTATCTGCAAAGCACTGCCCTTCCGCATCCCGAATTAGCCATCTGTAACTCACGGACATTTCTTCCTTGCTGGTCTTCGCGTACTTACGGTGTGTGGTGGACTTCTTTGTTCTTTCTTTAATTTCTGGATATAAAGAACGTGAAATGCATCGTTCCCAATATTCGGCGCTAGCATCGCTCCCGGCCTTCCATTCGCACACCAAGACCGAGCACCAGGCGTTTCCGACTATACTTATTGCTCAAAACTCGCAGAAAGAACGTACGGTTAGATAACGAAGGACAGTAGTTTGGTAGACCCATGTAACAAAAGTAAATGATGATAATAATACAACATCTACATTTCACGAAACACTTGCACACTATTTTTTCTTTTATTTTTCTTTTCTGTAATGGGAACTTTAATTGCAAAGCTACGCAGTGTATCGTTGTAATATCATTTTCACCTTCTGAGCTCAACATAGTAAATAGGAAGTAGCGGAACACAAAATGGAAACCAAACATCGTCGCCATGGTTCTGATATCAGCTGATGGTATGTTCAGAGTTGCACTATGAAGTAATGTGTGTATAGTGCGTGTGCTGGTTGGTGTTGAGGAATGAATGACCAATGTAGCACTTCTTTTGTATGAGGGCGTGCTGAAAAGCGATGCCTCCTAACATTTTATGTGAAAAGTCTTAAAGCTTTTGAAATTAAACTATCGTTATTAACATTCTACGTCTCTTATGTATAGATATTTGTTTCTCAATATAGACTACCTGGTGGCCAACACATTATTTCCTATGAGAGACCAGGTAGTTGATACCGTCACTGCGAAAGATTTGTTGAGCCACAATCTAATCTCTGCTTGTACCGCTTCGTCACTATCGAAGTGAAATCGACGAAGGTATTCTTTAAGTTTTAGAAACATAAAAATCGGATGGGATCAAGTAGAGACTGTACGGAGAATGATCTATGACTGTAAACCCAAGGTGTCGGGTAGCTACAGATGTCGCAGGCTCGTGTGTGGTCTGCCTTTGTCGTACTGAAGGATAGGGTGCACCGTTTGTGGACGAACTCTTCGAATTCGAAAATCGATTTGCATTATTTAGAACATTCGAAGGTAGTGCTATTCAGCAAGCCTTCGTACATGATCAAAAACTTCTTTGGTAAATATCATTGTGCAATAGTGCAAACCGAATGAAGTAGCACTGTTTTAAACAGACTGGCCTTGTAACTGGGAGAACGGAGGTTTTGGTCTTCATCTTTCCATCCTGATTTAGATTTACCGTAGTTTTTCTACAGACCTTCAGGCAAACCCTGGGATGGTTTTACTATAAGGCCACGGCAGAGTACCTGCATCATCCTTATTAAGCTGCCGGCCAGTGTGGCCGTGTGGTTCTAGGCGCTTCAGTCTGGAACCGCGTGACCGCTACGGTCGCGGGTTCGAATCCTGCCTCGTGCATGGATGTGTGTGATGCCCTTAGGTTAGTTAGGTTTAAGTAGTTCTAAATTGTAGGGGACTGATGACCACAGATGTTAAGTTCCGTAGTGCTCAGAGCCATTTGAACCATTTGAACCTTATTAAGCTAGACCAGTATATATATGCAGTGTAGATAAATTATGTTATTCTTGAAACTTCCTGGCAGATTAAAACTGTGTGCCCGACCGAGACTCGAACTCGGGACCTTTGCCTTTCGCGGGCAAGTGCTCTACCATCTGAGCTACCGAAGCACGACTCACGCCCGGTCCTCACAGCTTCACTTCTGCCAGTATCTTCTTGGTTTTCTTAATTTGTAATACCATGAAATATCCAATATCCTTGTTAATGATGAATTACTGTTACTACTACAATACAATGTTTGTGTATTTTTTAAAAAATGGAAGATTTGACTTTTTTACATTTTGTCCAAGCCACTGTTTCCAATATTGCCTGCATCGCACATTACTTTTGTAGGATGCGAAGGCCGCCAATTTCTGTTCCTGCTCAGTTCAAAAATGGTTCAAATGGCTCTGAGCACTATGAGACTTAACATCTGTGGTCATCAGTCCCCTAGAACGTAGAACTACTTAAACCTAACTAACCTAAGGACATCACACACAGCCATGCCCGAGGCAGGATTCGAACCTGCGTTTCCAAACTGAAGCGCCTAGAACCGCACGGCCACACCGGCCGGCTCCTGCTCAGTGAGGAGAGGGATTTTTTCCTGTGCGTGAAAGGGAAAACAGGAATCTTAGCTCTTATCCACTTAGTTTTTGTTCTGTGGCGAAAATGTTATGAAAAAACAGGAGGAGGCATAAAGGTGGCTCGTAATGGTAATTAAATACCCATAAATTTTAAATAAGACGGCCCGGGACCGAAATGTAGAACTGTTTTCTGAGGAGTCCTGTTCAGAAAAAATCATTACGACTACTCAGAGTAATGCCGAGAGTAGATGCCGGGGAAAATTTTACTCGCAACTGTACGTGTTCTTCTCCCAAGACCCACCCAAGCTGTAGCAGTCTTTGAGGTAGCAATCTCTGAAGAATTCATCGTACTGGCTTGATTTTGTACCTGTTGATATGTTTTCAAGAAATAATGGCATTCAAAACCTTTCAGAGACAGTGAGATCAGAGAATTGTTTAGAGAGGGAAAACGAAATACTTATATGTGCTAACTCAATTTGACGAAATTTGTGAACATCGTACTTTGTTAACAAACAGCTGAAGGTTTGCTCTAAACAAATTTCAGATACTTTAATTGTGGAGTGTTTCATAAATGCTTCCAGTGCTTAATTTCTAAATGTTTACGATATCTTGCCACGACATGTAAATGTCAACTCATTTACAGAAATTAAGCATCTTCTCAATGACAGTTATCAGAAATTACATCAATTTTACCCAGTACCGATTTGAGGTTTTTACTCCCTCTTATTTTCTTTCATAACATTCAATACAGTATATAGAAGGTGGGTTATTCTTACGGCTGGTTAATGTTTCGCAGTATGTGCCAGAATAAGACTGTCGTTAGTAGTGGAAGGCATTTTTGCTCTTTGTATTATATTTATGAAAGTTACCATTGTTTACAAATTATGAACGATTGGCAACAACACAATTCATAGTAAAAGTAGTTTATTATAAAACTACGGGCAATATTTGCAGTTTTTATTGCATGCTTCGTATATATAATTATGTCTCGCTGTAGAACTGCTGCAGTATAATATTTTATACAACATTAAGGAACGTAAGTTCCGGATACCTAACTTTCTTAAATTTTTGCAAAAGCCACATACAGAGCGAAAACTGTTAAACCAAATCTTTAAGAATATACACAGTAAATGATTCTAATTCAACTTTTTGCAGTTAGACACATCCAGTAACTTCTACTATACTGTTTCACTTATCGTTTCCAGCAAACTCTGCTGTTGTCGAGGTCCATTCTACCCCAATGAAATGTGTGAACTTTTTCCCCTTCTTTCCCATCGTAATGATCGGTTCTCTTAGAGGAAACCAATCATTTATTTTACCGAAATTTTTAATATTGTCCTTGTTGATACTCCCGTAATGTCATTTCTGGCTAAGAGACTTATTTCTCACTCTCAGCATTAAATGGAATGTCTGGGATGTCATTTAAGCGTGATAATAATAACCTACCTAATATACAATGTGATGGCACACCTGTAATGATTTGTTAATAACAAGAAAATAGGTGTCCGACATATTTTTCTATTCATTAGTGACTATAAACTGCATTGAATATCTGTAAATTGGGCTTGGAATCGAACTCGGATCCAATCCAGCAATACTGCAAGAGGTCAACAAGTAGCAGTTCGAAACTATGAATCAGATCGCTATACAGTTTTCAGCACTGTCTTTGTGAAATACAGTATCCCACGTACGTTTCCCGTTCCGCCAGACACCTTTAACTTTGTCGGAAATGTTCATTAAATGGGCGTCTCCTGTTGCAGAACGATGCTTCCCAGCTCAAGAACCGTCTAAGAGACAAGCAAGACCGTGGCGGCAGGCTCGACGTGGGCCGTCAACAATAAGCGAACCCAGTGCACGCCTCGCTCGTGGGCTTATGCACGCTGCTGAATATTGATCAGGCCTCTAATGGCGAAGCTCGTTTTGCTAATTCATCCTCTGAATGATGCATAGCTGCGTTTCTAAGCTGCAGCGGCTTACAGATTTATAGACTGCAGGCGGCCACGGGCGCAGGCAGCCTCAGCTACTGACTGCCTTCCGCAGGCCGTGCATTATTCACTCGCCCCCGGCGCCTGCGTGCTCGGCAACCCGCCGTGCGCGCCTGTTGCTAAAAGAGAGCGTTTAGGGGCAACGATGCACGAACATACCTCGGTTCGCCGCATGAAATTACCGCACGTATACTTTCTTAAGGAGCTGGAAAGGTTGGCGAGTGCGTTAAAATTCAAGGTGGAAGGATATCAAGATTCGATGATGACATTGTTATCCCCAGTGCAAGTAAATAGAATGTCGTGTGACTAGGGCCTCCCGTCGGGTAAACCGTTCGCCGGGTGCAAGTCTTTCGATTTGACGCCTCATCGGCGACTGGCACGTCAGTTCAGAGCAAGTGATGCAGCATTACAGGACATCCTGAATGGAATGCACTGACTACCGACCACAGAATATGGGTTTAGAATAAACCGAAGAGAGACTAAAGTAATACCATACAATAGAAGTGAGATCAATGAGAAATTTACCATGAAAATTGGGGAACGCGGATGAAGTGAAAGAATTCTGCTAGTCCGGAAGCAAGACAACAGGTGACGGACGCAGCAAGGATGTACGAGGGACGTTCGATAAGTAAAGCAATACACTTTTTTCTGAAACACAGGCTGGTTTATTCAAGATTCCAATACACCCTACTATTCCCCACTCGTCTGACTACAAAAACCTATTTCTCAACACAATCTCTGCTCAGTACGACAGCCTTACACCACCTTGCTGGTAGAGCCTGTATCTGCAAGGTACCACTCTACTGTTCGACGCCGGAACCAACGTCTTGCCTCCTCATCGTTACGGACGGCATCATTCATTGGGCCAAAAAGGTGGAAGTCGAAAAGTGTGCCAACCGGGCTGTAGGGTGGATAAAGAACAATAGTTCAATTAAGTTTTGTCAGCTCCTCTCGGTTGCACAGTATTGTGTGAGGCTTTGCATCGTCATGGAGAAGGAGAAGATCTTTTCAGGAAGAGTCAGACAACATATTACTTCCCCCCACATACATCTCGCGTATTAGCCACGAGGAGAAAATTCGAGAAATTAGAGCCAATACAGAGGCGTACAGAAAATCATTCTTCCCACGCACTATTCGTAAGTGGACCATGGTTGGAGAAATCAGATAGGGGTACCGAAAGTACCCTCCGCCATACACCAGTAGGTGGTTTGCAGAATATGATGTGGATGTAGATCTTTTGTATTTTTGTGGTACTGAATACAATGAAGTCGTTTTTTCAGTATCCTAAGGGTAGTACAGTCAACCTCAGAGTTGATGTTGCACCAGGAGGGAGAACGACAAACAGAAGACAGCAACCATGACTTTACCGGCTGAGTGTGCGGCTTTGAACTTTTTCTTCGGAGGTGTGGTGGGTGTGGCGTCGCTCGATTGATTGCCGTTTTGATTCTGGTTTCAAGTGGTGAAGCCATGTTCCATTGCCTGTGACCATGTTTGACAAAAAACTGTCACGATCAACCTCGTAAAGGGAAAGCAGTACCGCAAAAATGGTCCTTCGTTCCATTACATAGTCTTCTGTTACGCAGCCAGGAACTCAGCACGCACGCACCTTTGTGTGCCCCATCTGGTGGACAAGTATTTCAGCACTACCAACAAAGACGTCCAGTTGAGCAGCGAGATGTTTGCTCGTGATCCTTCGATAACCCCTAACGACAGTATCCGCACTTCCGCTGTGGTCCGCATCATGACATCGTTGTTTGAAAACACGAAGTCCACGAATGGCTGAACATGGCTCCAAAAAACAGAACATAACCATGATCGGTTAAGTTGCACCAGAGGACGCAGTCTATTCCATGTCAGCACAGCCGCACTACTATGTTGCCACCACTAGCTTGCTCAGTGTCTTGTTAACAACTTAGGTCCGTAGCTTCTACGGACTCATACGGCCAGCTCACGATTTTCCAGTCGTCCAGGGTCCAACCTACATCGCCACAAGCCCAGGAGAGACGCTGCAGCCGATGTGCTTTTAGCAAAGTCGTCTGCTGCTATAGCCCATCAACGCCAAATTTTACCGCACTTTCCTAACAGATACGTTTGTCGTACGTCCTACAACGCCGCTACTCTCAGTCTTAAGTGTATCCGTCGGCCACTGTGTAGTCTACGATGAGAGGTAATGCCTGAAATTTGGTATTCTCGGCACACTCTTGATATTGTGGATCTCGGATTATTGAATTCCCTAATGCTTCCCAAAATGGAATGTCCCTTGCGTCTAGCACCAGCATTCCGCGTTCGAAGTGTGTTAATTCTCGTCGAACGGACATAATCATCCGAGTACGAATGACAGCTCCGCCAATGCCCAGCCCTTCTATACCAGGCGTACATTATTATACCACCATCTGTACATCTGCATATCGCTGTCCCATGACTTACTTCGGTGTACCTTAATATTAGATGCAACTACTGTATCTAAAATCAATCTATGTCGTGGGGCACCATCAGTAATTACATAAATATTATCGTTTGGCAAAGTGAGTTCAAAAAGCCAAGACGTTGAAGAAAGAGGCGTCTTGAAAGCGGACATGACAAGTACGAGGAAGGTCACCCTTGCCTCAGGGGCCCTGTTGACACTACTTGGCGATGGTGGTGACCGCAAATGTTCGGCAAACTCTGCAGACCACAAATGTCCTCGATCGCAACTGACCGGCGAGTCACTGACTTTTGGGTCGGCTACTCGTGCTGAGCGACTGAAGCACCGGCAGCCTGCCTGTGGTCTGCGGCCATTTGCAGACTGCTGATACGGACAAAAGCATGACGCATGCGCGTCTAAGAAGTGCGTGACACACACAAAAGCACCAGTGTTATGCTGTGTTCTCCACATATAGTTCAATCTGCTGTTATTATCTGGCAAAAAATCTAGATAGCGATGAAATACAATCACACCAAATACAGAATACACTGACAAGAGCAATTTATCAACAGCTCCTCTGCGATTTTCTACATAGTTACGGAACTTTCAGATGAGCACCGAACACAAATTTCTAAAAGTAGTATGATCTACTTCTCAGATCACTCGAAAAAATCGCGTTTGAAGGTTAGAAGATTCCCAAGCGTCGTTACAGTGTCTGCAGCGAAGGAGTACCTGATTTCATACTTAAAAATCTCGAAAACGAAGATCGAAAGATGAGAGTAACAAACGTAAGTTTATTGTGTAAGCTGTAAGAATTTCATTCAGAAGCTATACAGAAGTTCCGAAATACCCTCCTGGAAATTGAAATAAGAACACCGTGAATTCATTGCCCCAGGAAGGCGAAACTTTATTGACACATTCCTGGGGTCAGATACATCACATGATCACACTGACAGAACCACAGGCACATAGACACAGGCAACAGAGCATGCACAATGTCGGCACTAGTACAGTGTATATCCACCTTTCGCAGCAATGCAGGCTGCTATTCTCCCATGGAGACGATCGTAGAGATGCTGGATGTAGTCCTGTGGAACGGCATGCCATGCCATTTCCACCTGGCGCCTCAGTTGGACCAGCGTTCGTGCTGGACGTGCAGACCGCGTGAGACGACGCTTCATCCAGTCCCAAACATGCTCAATGGGGGACAGATCCGGAGATCTTGCTGGCCAGGGTAGTTGACTTACACCTTCTAGAGCACGTTGGGTGGCACGGGATACATGCGGACGTGCATTGTCCTGTTGGAACAGCAAGTTCCCTTGCCGGTCTAGGAATGGTAGAACGATGGGTTCGATGACGGTTTGGATGTACCGTGCACTATTCAGTGTCCCCTCGACGATCACCAGTGGTGTACGGCCAGTGTAGGAGATCGCTCCCCACACCATGATGCTGGGTGTTGGCCCTGTGTGCCTCGGTCGTATGCAGTCCTGATTGTGGCACTCACCTGCACGGCGCCAAACACGCATACGACCATCATTGGCACCAAGGCAGAAGCGACTCTCATCGCTGAAGACGACACGTCTCCATTCGTCCCTCCATTCACGCCTGTCGCGACACCACTGGAGGCGGGCTGCACGATGTTGGGGCGTGAGCGGAAGACGGCCTAACGGTGTGCGGGACCGTAGCCCAGCTTCATGGAGACGGTTGCGAATGGTCCTCGCCGATACCCCAGGAGCAACAGTGTCCCTAATTTGCTGGGAAGTGGCGGTGCGGTCCCCTACGGCACTGCGTAGGATCCTACGGTCTTGGCGTGCATCCGTGCGTCGCTGCGGTCCGGTCCCAGGTCGACGGGCACGTGCACCTTCCGCCGACCACTGGCGACAACATCGATGTACTGTGGAGACCTCACGCCCCACGTGTTGAGCAATTCGGCGGTACGTCCACCCGGCCTCCCGCATGCCCACTATACGCCCTCGCTCAAAGTCCGTCAACTGCACATACGGTTCACGTCCACACTGTCGCGGCATGCTACCAGTGTTAAAGACTGCGATGGAGCTCCGTATGCCACGGCAAACTGGCTGACACTGACGGCGGCGGTGCACAAATGCTGCGCAGCTAGCGCCATTCGACGGCCAACACCGCGGTTCCTGGTGTGTCCGCTGTGCCGTGCGTGTGATCATTGCTTGTACAGCCCTCTCGCAGTGTCCGGAGCAAGTATGGTGGGTCTGACACACCGGTGTCAATGTGTTCTTTTTTCCATTTCCAGGAGTGTAGTTCAAATAGCTGCTAACATATGGCACTGTAATCGTAATACGAAGTGCCTGTAAGTACTGCGCCGCTGCTCAGACCGATCAGCTCCATCGCTGAAACGAGAAAGGAGGTCAGCGTGCCCAAAGAAGAGATTGAAATCATGCATCCCATTGAACAACGTGTTTTCCTGGCACTGGAATATTGCGGCTTAGAATACAGTCCTAAGGCACATTTTTCAGTCACGACTTAATGTTCCAAAGGACCCATTGTGAAAACCATTCGCAAGCTCTTCGCCAAATTCCAACGGACAGACAGCGTGGCTAATGATGTAGTGGGGAATGTTGACACCATGCAAACTGTAGTTACTCCTGAAAATGTCGCCACGGTTTCTGAAATTATTTCGCAAAATTTAAAGGAATCTGTCCGAAGTTTGAAGTATTCAGAAAATACTACGCAGAGCCTACACGTGTTTCCATTAAACATCAAAAGCCAGCAGATCACAACCGTACGAGCTGTGTGACGGAGGGCTGAATATACGAACCAGATTTTCACAATGATTGATAACCCAGAATTTGATGTTGCTGTATCTGATTCACAGATGAAGCACGCTTCCATCTTAATGGAGTGGTGAATAAACAAAACTGACGATTTTTGGATTCCTAAAATCGCCATTTATCTCTGTATTGTCTCAAAGTTACTGTTTCGGCTGCAGTACGCACACAGACATTATTGACCCCTTTTTATGCGAGGAATGATCGCTAATGCAGTTTTGGAACAATTTGTTTCCACATAACTAGTATTGGACGATCGACCAGGTACCGAACACTTCACGCAACATGGGGCTAGACCACAGAGTCCTTGCGATGGATTATTGCAGATTTATTGGTGTAGGGATGGACTGGCCCTATGTTCGCCCTATTGGACTTCTTGTGAGTACTTTTTCAGCTTTTTGAAACCCCTGTATAGCTTCTGTATAAAATTCTTACAGCTTTCACAATAGACCCACCTTCTACTGTACTCGTCTATCGATTTTGATTTTCGAGGTGTTTAATTTTGAAATTAGGGACTCCTTCGCTGAACATCCTGCAAGAACAAAATCTTTACAGCAACATAACAGAGTTGCAGTAGTAGAGTGAAATGCAAAATTTACACAAATGTCTACATTTGCTAAACAGAAGAAGCTACATAGCAGAGGACACATCGAGGCCATCCTCAACAAGAGGGTATCAATGATTAGTCAAACCTTTTCCAAAGTATTCTATGGCATTCAAATATCCTCTCACAAACTGATTGCAACTTTGGAGGAATGTACGAGATTTTACCTACAAAGAGTCATTTGGCTAGACGTCATTACTGAAACTTACCCAACTCTTGCTAAGGAGTCTAAAACCAAAGGTAAACCCTCAGCTTTAAGCGAAATTGCTTGTGCGGAGGCACATATGGCACACATATATCTATGCAAGATAACTATTACCATTTGCAACTCGTTAGAGAAAAATCACAGTATGTATAAGAACGGCTATAAGGGCTATGAACGTCGATTACGAAATGAAAACTTTCCCCTGACGTTAAACACATTGTCTTTGCCTCGATTGTCTGTAATTTGGCGTTTTTTATTGCCAAACGTAAGGACACTGATGCACAGGAATTTATCAACATTTTCTAATTGCAACACTGGAGTCTCAAATCGCATATGGGCCGTCAAGGCACCACTACGTGCGTGAGACTCTCGAGACAGTTTAATAACTAAATATAATACAAAATTATAAAGAAGACAGCATAAAAATGCAGATTGTTATGAGATTGGAGTCCGGAGCAAATAAGTCTTGTAGCAGAGAAGTCTTTGGCTTCGTCTTCCCTAGTAGCAAATCCTTTTCTTATTTTTATTTAAATTCTATATTTGGTATCAGATGAAAAAGTCACGTAAATATATATAATCACAATGTACTAATAAAATTAAAAACATTTAATTTTTAGTTAATAATGGAGTGAAAATAAATTAAAATTTGATACAGAGATATGTAAAAAAAACTTATGTCAATCACACTTTTCAGTCCGTATAACTGAAATCAGCTTTTTATTTACTTTTTGAGTTTCACATTTTCGAATAAAATTTTAATTTGTTGTGCCACCATACCAGTTAACTACTAATAATTAAAGGAAGACATTTACGTAATTTAATTTTTGATATGGCAATTAGTTAAGGTTTATTAAAATTATGTGGGTGAATTTTATATGTTCATTTTTGTTGAAAAGAGCTAAGAGAGGTATGAATAACTTCTCCACGTACACCAATAATTGTACCCAAAGTTCAGCTAAATAGTATTAGTCGCTTATTATTTACTTAAAACCCGCAAGGTAGTGGGAAATAAGGAGTGACCGTTGTGTAGTTCGAAAGCGGCTAGTTCCTTAGAAGGTACCCTCCAACACATGCTTGCCATGATTGAACGTGCTCAGTTCGTTGAAGATTCTCCCCTCCATTTCACGTTGGGATTGCCTACTGAATGTCCCCTCCAACAGGCCCCCCTGTGCCTAGTGAACTGGAGGCAGGCACTACACTCTAAGTTACGAGAAAGTTGGTAACATGCACTTTTAGGCAGTCTCATTATTTTTCTCAAACCGAGCTGATAAAATTCTCAACGCTTCTTACCTCGTTGCCACTCGCTGGTTTCGTCTAGTATGGATCATATCGTGGTACCAGTCGTATTGTATAGGACAAATGACAGAGGGACTTTATACCGTCAGCCTTAGGATAGCGCGTTCATCTCTACTTGTTTTACATAGATGTAATTAGCAAGTATTGATGAACTGAGGAAATGAAATACTCCTCGGTGCATTAAGCCATGTCGTACATAATATTAATTTTAAACAACCGCCCCACGAGTTTACTCGTAATCCAACGCCGCCGACGATACCGCAAAGCCGTGTGCCACTTCTTATTGTCCATAACTCGCGGCGAGGCCAGTTGGATGATCAGTTTTTCACTATTCTCATCCACGCAAAGCGCCGTTGCATTTTCCAACGTTTTCTCTGTCCTTCCGCCTGGATATTAATTTCCAAGTTCATTCAAGTACACTGAGGTGACAAAATTCATGGGATGCCTCCTGATATCGTGTCGGAGCTCCTTTTCCCTGCCGTAGTGCACTAACACGGCGCGGCATGGACTCAAACTAGTCGGTGGAAGTCCACCGCAGAAATATTGACTCATGCGGCCTCTGTGCCCGTCCATAATTGAGAAAGTGTTGCCAGTCAGGGTACTGTGCATAAACTGACCTTTCGATTATGTCCCATAAATGTTCTATGGGATTCACGTCGGGCGATTTGCGTGACTCAATCATACGCTCGAATTGTCAAGACTGTTATTCAAACCAATCGCAAAACAACTGTGGCCTGGTGACGTGACATCGTTGTTTGATAATATGAAGTCCCCGAATGGCGGCAAATATTCTCCAACTGGCCGAACACAAGCATTCCACCCAATGATCGGTTCATTTCGGCCAGCAGACCCAGTCCGTTCCTTGTAAACACAGACCACATCATTATGGAGCCACCAACAGCATGCTAAGCGCCTTGTTGACAGCTTGGATCCGAGGCTTCGTGGGGTCTGCGCCATACTAGAACTCCAGCATCAATACTTACCATCTGAAATCGGAACTAATCTGACCAGGCTACTGTTTTCCGTTAGTCTAGGGTCAACGGGTATCATCAAAGGCCAGGAGAGGAGCTGCAGACGATGTCATCCTGTTAGCAAAGGCGTAGGTAGCCTGCTGACATAACCCATTAACGCCAAATTTCGCCGCACTGTCCTAACAAATACACTCATGGAAATTGAAATAAGAACACCGTGAATTCATTGTCCCAGGAAGGGAAAACTTTATTGACACATTCCTGGAGTCAGATACATCACATGATCACACTGACAGAACCACAGGCACATAGACACAGGCAACAGAGCATGCACAATCTCGGCACTATTACAGTGTATATCCACCTTTCGCAGCAATGCAGGCTGCTATTCTCCCGTGGAGACGATCGTAGAGATGCTGGATGTAGTCCTGTGGAACGGCTTGCCATGCCATTTCCACCTGGCGCCTCAGTTGGACCAGCGTTCGTGCTGGACGTGCAGACCGCGTGAGACGACGCTTCATCCAGTCCCAAACATGCTCAATGGGGGACAGATCCGGAGATCTTGCTGGCCAGGGTAGTTGACTTACACCTTCTAGAGCACGTTGGGTGGCACGGGATACATGCGGACGTGCATTGTCCTGTTGGAACAGCAAGTTCCCTTGCCGGTCTAGGAATGGTAGAACGATGGGTTCGATGACGGTTTGGATGTACCGTGCACTATTCAGTGTCCCCTCGACGATCACCAGTGGTGTACGGACAGTGTAGGATATCACTCCCCACACCATGATGCCGGGTGTTGGCCCTGTGTGCCTCGGTCGTATGCAGTCCTGATTGTGGCGCTCACCTGCACGGCGCCAAACACGCATACGACCATCATTGGCACCAAGGCAGAAGCGACTCTCATCGCTGAAGACGACACGTCTCCATTCGTCCCTCCATTCACGCCTGTCGCGACACCACTGGAGGCGGGCTGCACGATGTTGGGGCGTGAGCGGAAGACGGCCTAACGGTGTGCGGGACCGTAGCCCAGCTTCATGGAGACGGTTGCGAATGGTCCTCGCCGATACCCCAGGAGCAACAGTGTCCCTAATTCGCTGGGAAGTGGCGGTGCGGTCCCCTACGGCACTGCGTAGGATCCTACGGTCTTGGCGTGCATCCGTGCGTCGCTGCGGTCCGGTCTCAGGTCGACGGGCACGTGCACCTTCCGCCGACCACTGGCGACAACATCGATGTACTGTGGAGACCTCACGCCCCACGTGTTGAGAAATTCGGCGGTACGTCCACCCGGCCTCCCGCATGCCCACTATGCGCCCTCGTTCAAAGTCCGTCAACTGCACATACGGTTCACGTCCACGCTGTCGCGGCATGCTACCAGTGTTAAAGACTGCGATGGAGCTCCGTATGCCACGGCAAACTGGCTGACACTGACGGCGGCGGTGCACAAATGCTGCGCAGCTAGCGCCATTCGACGGCCAACACCGCTGTTCCTGGTGTGTCCGCTATGCCGTGCGTGTGATCATTGCTTGTACAGCCCTCTCGCAGTGTCCGGAGCAAGTATGGTGGGTCTGACACACCGGTGTCAATGTGTTCTTTTTTCCATTTCCAGGAGTGTGTGTTCATCGTATGAGCCACATTGATTCCCGCGATTATTTTGCCCAGTGTTGCTTTTCTGTTAGCAATGACAACTTTGCGCAGACGCCGTTGATCTCGACAGTGGCCACCTGAGAGATAATGCCTGAAATTTGGCATTCTCAGCATACTCTTGACACGGTGGATCTTGCAACATTGAATTCCCTAACGATTTCCGAAATGGATTAACTCATGTGTCTAGCTCCAATTACCAATACGCGTTCAAAGTGCGTTAATTCCTGTCATGCTGTCATAATCGGTTCGGAAACCTTTTCGCGTGAATCACGCGAGTGCAAATGACAGCTCCACCAATGCACTGCCCTTTTGTACCTTGTGTGCGGGATACTACGGCTATTTTTATGTGCGCATATCGCTACCCCATGACTTCTTACACCTCAGTGTATTTTCCTTCATGTTAGTAGGAGGTTGGTGTCCGAATCCATGATTTGGCCGATTTACTACCTGTGTCACGGACGGACCCTATACTGAATGGCTGATTAAATTTTCTGTACAAGGTTCGCAACAAGTACATGAGAGCATACCACTTCTGTACAGCGGACAGTGCTAATATTTCGACAATGATTTATTTTATAGCTAATTTATCGATCTCATACAATGCAACTGCGTGGTTTTTCCATATGTCTGCCTTCTTATTATACACTACTGGACATTAAAATTGCTACACCACGAAGATGACGTGCTACAGACGCGAAATTTAACCGACAAGGAGAAGATACTGTGATATGCAAATGATTAGCTTTCCAGAGCATTCATACGAGGCTGACGCCGGTGGCGACACCTACAACGTGCTGACATGAGGAAAGTTTCAAACCGATTTCTCATACACAAACAGCAGTTGACAGGCGTTGCCTGGTGAAACGTTGTTTTGATGCCTCGTGTAAGGAGGAGAAAAGCTTACCATCACGTTTCCGACTTTAATAAATGTCGGATCGTAGCCTATCGCGATTGCGGTTTATCGTATCGCGACATTGCTGCTCGCGTTGGTCGTGATCCAATGACTGTTAGCAAAATATGGAATCGGTGGGTTCAGGAAAGTGGGTTCAGTAGGCCGTGCTGGATCCCGACGGCTACGTATCACTAGTACTTGAGACGACAGGCATCTGCACGAACAGTTCGACAACGTTTGCAGCAGCATGGACTATAATCTCGGAGACCACGGCTGCGATTACCCTTGACGCTGCATCACAGGAAGCAGCGCCTGCGATGGTGCACTCAACGACGAACCTGGGTGCACGAATGGCAAAACGTCATTTTTTCCGGATGAATCCAGGTTCTGTTTACGGCATCATGATGGTCACATCCGTGTTTGCCATAATACCGAGGATGCGCACACGGCCACCTCGTGATTCGTAGGTTTACTCAGCATACGCCATAGTAAAAAAAATGGTTCAAGTGGCTCTAAGCACTATGGGACTTAACTTCTGAGGTCATCTGTCCCCTAGAACTTAGAACTACTTAAACCTAACTAACCTAAGGACATCACACACATCCATGCCCGAGGCAGGATTTGAACCTGCGACCGTAGCGGTCGCGCGGTTCCAGACTGTAGCGCCTAGAACCGCTCGGCCACCCCGGCCGGCTACGCCATAGTCTCACGTACCCAACAACTCCATGAAATGGTGATCGGGATTCATCGGGCCGTGCTAAGCAGCGCCGTTGTAACGAGGGCATTCAGTAAGTAACGCAACTTTTTTTTCTGAAAGCAGGTTGTGTTTATTCCCCTCACTATAGGGTAAAAACACTATTTTTCAACATAATCTCCCTTCAGTGCGACTGTCTCAAAAATGGTTCAAACGGCTCTAAGCACTATGGGACATAATATCTGAGGTCATCAGTGCCCTAGACTTAGAACTACTTAAACCCAACTAACCTAAGGACATCACAGACATCCATGCTCGAGGCAGGATTCGAACCTGCGACCGTCTGAAGCGGCTAGAACCGCTCGGTCACAGCGGCCAGCGTACGACTCTCTCACGCCACCTTACTGGGAGGGCCTATATGCCGTGTGGTACCACTCTGCCCCGCCGGATTACCCGAGAGGTCTAAGGCGCTGCAGTCATGGACTGTGTGGCTGATCCCGGCGGAGGTTCGAGTCCTCCCTCGGGCATGGGTGTGTGTGTTTGTCCTTAGGATAATTTAGGTTAAGTAGTGTGTAAGCTTAGGGGCTGATGCCCTTAGAAGTTAAGTTCCATAACATTTCACACACATTTGAACATTTTTGGTGCCACTCTACTGGCGACGTTAGATCTATCGTCTTTCCTCTGACGATGTTCGACAAAAAATTGTCGTCATCAGTCTTGTAAGGCGCAAGCAATTTCGCACTTTATGGTCTTCTGATATGCAGCGAGGAACCTAGTGGGCACATAACTTTCAGAACCCCAACAGATGCCGTAGCACTACTAAAAGAGACGTCCAGTTGTGCAGCGATGTCTTCGATTGTGATTTGTCGATCATCTCGAATGAGAGTGTCCACACGTTCCAAAATTGCAGGAGCCACAGCCGTGTGTGGTCGGTAGGTACGCCGGGTACCGTAAGAGTTTGTGCGGCCTTGTTGCGATGATGGTAGACGCCTCGCCCAACGACTCACTGTGCTTTTACTCACGGCAGGTCTCCGTAGACATTCTGGAAGTGCCTATGAACATCTACGATGCTCTTAGTTTTCCACCGAAAGAAAGACAATGGCAGCTCTCTGCTCGGAACGTACCTCTGTTACAGACGCCACTTTAAAGGCTACGCATAGTGCCGCCACCAATCGGATCTTCATGAAACTATAGGAGCTCAAGCAGGACCATCCCATGATGTCCCATAACAAATTTCATATTTTTTCAACCGAGAGTGGACGACAAACAAAAATTGTTCCATTACTTATTGAACGCCTCTCGAACATAATCCAGAGACGATGTTAGAGGGTGTATACCAGTCGATGAGCTCTATGTCGACGTGTCAGCAAAGGAATACGAGTCAGTCAACCGCCAAATGTAAAGAAAAAGTGCAGGTTGTTCCCGTTTTCAAAAAGACTTATCGGGAAAATCAACGTAGTTAAATCCTTTTATCGCTGATGTGAATCTATTGTAAAATTATGGAGCGTGTTCTATGGTCAAAGATTAACATGTTTTTGGAGAACAAAAAATTCCTGAATTAACTTAAATTCGAAAAATATAAAACTCGTAATGTAATGTATAAGGGCCAGAGGGCGATAGACAACAGCAGGCGAGTTGGTACCATGTTCCTTGACTGCCAACAGGCATACCATACAATTATCCACTGTCGTTTTGTGAGGAAAGTAAGAGCCTACCGAGCATCGACTGAGATTCGTGAGTAGATTGAGGACTTCGTAATAGAAAGAACTCAACATTTAGTTCTTAACGGAAGGAGATCAACAGCTGTAACAGTATCTCGGAATTAGGTACAGAGTGTTGTAACTGTTACTGTTTAGAATATACATAAAGGATGCAGCACATAACGTCAGAAGCTCCATGACGTTGATTACATATGATACTTAGACTGAAATGCCAACAAAATGCAGGGCCGACAGCTGTGGCCGAGCGGTTCTAGTCGCTTCAGTCCGGAACCGCGCTGCTGCTACGGTCGCAGGTTCGAATCCTGCCTCGGGCATGGATGTGTGTGATGTCCTTAGGTTAGTTAGGTTTAAGTAGTTCTAAGTCTAAGGGACTGATGACCTCAGAAGTTAAGTCCCATAGTGCTCAGAGCCTTTTGAACCATTTGAAATGCAGGAAAACCTGCAGAGGGTTGTCGAAGCTTAGTACAGGGACTGAGAATCACCCACGAACGTAAATGAATGTAACATATCGCACAATAACAGGAAAAGAGATTACACTATTTCATTAGACTGTTGTCGATGTATCACTGGAAAAAGAAACAGTAGTAAAATAACTTTCCATAATGACCTGAAATAGTATGGCCATATAAAACTAATTGTAACGAAGGCAGGTTCGAGATGGAGAGTTACTGAAAGTTTATTTTAGCCACGAAAGAACTGGCTTGCAAACCTCTCATAAGATCGATTCTTGTGGATTGCATATCATTCTGGAGCGCTTATTACGTTGAATGAAGAGATGGGATGGAAAGGACCCAGTGAACTGCGGTGCATTTCGTTGTAGGATTCTTTAGTTCAAGAGCGAGAGTGTTACAGAGATGGTCAACGAAACTCCAGTGTCAGACGCTGGAAGATGGGCGTTACATAGCAGAAAGATTTTACGGTTGAAATTTGGATAGCACGAGGAGACGACCATCCAAATGCTTCCTCAAACATTCGTTTCGCGTAATAACCACGATAAGAAAGTAAGAGCAATCACAGTTCATACTGAGGTGTTCCGAAATTCGTTGTTCCAGTGTGCCACTTGTAAATGGAGAACAAATGGCGGAAAATTCTAGTGATTCCCTCGACCGCACATCGTAAGATGGCTTGTGGAATACAGATGTGGGTGCAGAACAGTTGTAAGTGGGGTCATGGTTTCGCAACAGAAATGACCTTCTTTAGTGGCTTTGATGAAACGCAGAAACCCTTCTATTTTATGCAATACTGTCAGTACCTTGTCTATTTTGTTTCATATCTTAACAGCCAAAACGATGGGTTACTTCTCTCTTCGAAATATAGTAAGGAAAGGCAATGGGAGTGTAAATTTCCTTGCAAATTAGAATAGGAATACTCATATTTAAGAAAGGACGGAAAACAGTGGAGCTAATACTTACATTACGGAAAATTTATTTTATTTAATTTATATTCCCTATACCCGTTATAGATGGTTCAAAATGTAGGCCAATCCAAGTAACTTTTCCAATAAAAAAGTAAAATGTCATACATTTTCTAAAATCAGGCATTTTTAAAGCTATATTCTACATTTACAGCAGACACTGCTCAATGAAGTGTTTATTTGCACATTTTCGAATTAATTCCTCTTTCTCTCTTACATTTTATTTTATTAAAATACATTTTTAAGACAAATGATTACCCATTATACACTCCCGGAAATGGAAAAAAGAACACATTGACACCGGTGTGTCAGATCCACCATACTTGCTCCGGACACTGCGAGAGGGCTGTACAAGCAATGATCACACGCACGGCACAGCGGACACACCAGGAACCGCGGTGTTGGCCGTCGAATGGCGCTAGCTGCGCAGCATTTGTGCACCGCCGCCGTCAGTGTCAGCCAGTTTGCCGTGGCATACGGAGCTCCATCGCAGTCTTTAACACTGGTAGCATGCCGCGACAGCGTGGACGTGAACCATATGTGCAGTTGACGGACTTTGAGCGAGGGCGTATAGTGGGCATGCGGGAGGCCGGGTGGACGTACCGCCGAATTGCTCAACACGTGGGGCGTGAGGTCTCCACAGTACATCGATGTTGTCGCCAGTGGTCGGCGGAAGGTGCACGTGCCCGTCGACCTGGTATCGGACCGCAGCGACGCACGGATGCACGCCAAGACCGTAGGATCCTACGCAGTGCCGTAGGGGACCGCACCGCCACTTCCCAGCGAATTAGGGACACTGTTGCTCCTGGGGTATCGGCGAGGACCATTCGCAACCGTCTCCATGAAGCTGGGCTACGGTCCCGCACACCGTTAGGCCGTCTTCCGCTCACGCCCCAACATCGTGCAGCCCGACTCCAGTGGTGTCGCGACAGGCGTGAATGGAGGGACGAATGGAGACGTGTCGTCTTCAGCGATGAGAGTCGCTTATGCCTTGGTGCCAATGATGGTCGTATGCGTGTTTGGCGCCGTGCAGGTGAGCGCCACAATCAGGACTGCATACGACCGAGGCACACAGGGCCAACACCCGGCATCATGGTGTGGGGAGCGATCTCCTACACTGTCCGTACACCACTGGTGATCGTCGAGGGGACACTGAATAGTGCACGGTACATCCAAACTGTCATCGAACCCATCGTTCTACCATTCCTAGACCGGCAAGGGAACTTGCTGTTCCAACAGGACAATGCACGTCCGCATGTATCCCGTGCCACCCAACGTGCTCTAGAAGGTGTAAGTCAACTACCCTGGCCAGCAAGATCTCCGGATCTGTCCCCCATTGAGCATGTTTGGGACTGGATGAAGCATCGTCTCACGCGGTCTGCACGTCCAGCACGAACGCTGGTCCAACTGAGGCGCCAGGTGGAAATGGCATGGCAAGCCGTTCCACAGGACTACATCCAGCATCTCTACGATCGTCTCCATGGGAGAATAGCAGCCTGCATTGCTGCGAAAGATGGATATACACTGTACTAGTGCCGACATTGTGCATGCTCTGTTGCCTGTGTCTATGTGCCTGTGGTTCTGTCAGTGTGATCATGTGATGTATCTGACCCCAGGAATGTGTCAATAAAGTTTCCCCTTCCTGGGACAATGAATTCACGGTGTTCTTATTTCAATTTCCAGGAGTGTATTTCATTAGCATTCTATGTCTTCATTATCTTTCCTCTCAAAATGTTTTCTTGAACAGTTTGTCAGAAACAGTTGTAGAATTTTGGAACACGTATTATGTTCGAGTATAATGACTTTTCTGGAGACTAATCTACTCTGTAGGAATCAGCATGGGGTTTCGAAAAAGTCCATCGTGTGAAACCCAGTTCGCGCTATTCGTCCACGAAACTCAGAGGGCCATAGACACGGGTTCCCAGGTAGATGCCGTGTTTCTTGACTTCCGCAAGGCGTTCGATACAGTTCCCCACAGACGTTTAATGAACAAAGTAAGAGCACATGGTCTATGAGACCAATTGTGTGATTGGATTGAAGAGTTCCTAGATAGCAGAACGCAACATGTCATTCTCAATGGAGAGAAGTCTTCCGAAGTAAGAGTGATTTCAGGTGTGCCGCAGGGGAGAGTCGTAGGACCGTTGCTATTCACAATATACATAAATGACCTTGTGGATAACATCGGAAGTTCACTGAGGCTTTTTGCGGATGATGCTGTGGTATATCGAGAGCTTGTAACAAAGGAAAATTGTACTGAAATGCAAGAGGATCTGCAACGAATTGACGCATGGTGCAGGGAATGGCAATTGAATCTCAATGTAGACAAGTGTAATGTGCTGCGAATACATAGAAAGAAAGATCCTTTATCATTTAGCTACAATATAGCAGGTCAGCAACTGGAAGCAGTTAAATCCATAAATTATCTGGGAGTACGCATAAGCAGTGATTTAAAATGGAATGACCATATAAAGTTGATCGTTAGTAAAGCAGATGCCAGACTGAGATTCATTGGAAGAATCCTAAGGAAATGCAATCCGAAAACTAAAGAAATAGGTTACAGTACACTTGTTCGCCCACTGCTTGAATATTGCTCACCAGTGTGGGATCCGTACCAGATAGGGTTGATAGAAGAGATAAAATGGCTCTGAGCACTATGGGACTTAACATCTATGGTCATCAGTCCCCTAGAACTTAGAATTACTTAAACCTAACTAAGCTAAGGACATCACACAACACCCAGTCATCACGAGGCAGAGAAAATCCCTGACCCCGCCGGGAATCGAACACGGGATCCCAGGCGTGGGAAGCGAGAACGCTACCGCACGACCACGTGCTGTGGACGATAGAAGACATAGAGAAGATCCAACGGAGAGCAGCGGGTTTCGCTACAGGATCATTTAGTAATCGCGAAAGCGTTACGGAGATGACAGATAAACTTCAGTGGAAGACTCTGCAGGACAGACGCTCAGTAGCTCGGTACGGGCTTTTGTTGAAGTTTCGAGAACATACCTTCATCGAGGAAACAAGCAGTATATTGCCCCCTCCTACGTATATCTCGCGAAGAGACCATGAGGATAAAATCAGAGAGATTAGAGCGCACGCAGAGGCATACCGACAATCTTTCTTTCCACGAACAATACGAGACTGGAATAGAAGAAAGAACAGATAGAGGTACTCAAAGTGCCCTCCGCCACACACCGTTGGGTGGCTTGCGAAGTATGGATGTAGATGTAGATATAACATTCATTGTATAATTCCCAAGATGTCACCCTGAAAGAGCAGTTAAGTGAAATGTGGGATATTTATGGGAATTTAAAATTCTGGAAATTGAAAATGATTCCATGTCGTTGATGTACTTTTTATTCTTTCATTGGATGTTGAGTGATTGCCTTCAGCGGTTTTCCGTTTCCGTGCAGCTACGGCTAGGAACACGTGCCTGCTACTCGGCCACTGGTCGTGGCAGTCCGCCGTCACGTGCTGCCGCAAAACACAGCGCTGCCAGTATTACACCATCTGCAGCTCTCATTCAGCGTCTCCTCTGTGTTGCTTAACTCAGTCTGCCGCCGCTCCAGCGTACTTGAGATACGTTTCGAAGAACTTCTTGCAACACCAGGTCACAATAGTGCTTCGTCGTTAGCCGTCGCTCGTGTACATGTTTTCCATCTTATGTATCTGCTTCTGCATCTATACTCCGCAAGACATCTTATGGGGTAACTGAGGGGGCTGCTGGTACCATTAACTTCCACCCCCCTTTTTTTAAATTCTTTATTTGCATAATAATAATAATTATACAAAGTAACCTGCCACCTTAATGATTAGTGGGTGTTATAATAATAGCAGCTACTACATATTTACTTTACTACAGACAGTACTACATTTTTATTTAATGGGCAGACTACTTCTAGCGTTAGCATTATTTCTAATGTCTACGAGTAATTAGTGTTGACTGCCTGCAGTGTTACATATGTGCCAGTGTTAATATAAACCTTCTTGGGTGCCTGGCTCATAGAGCTAATATCTATGAGCATGCCCCTAGCACAGGGCAGGCAAGGAGTTAATTATAGCTGCAGGTTCCTAATTTACTATCCTATTCTATTTAACTAAAATCTACTACCTATTCTACGTCATAGTCGGTGCGTTGTCTAGTTCGTGAAGAAGATCACCCCAGTCCCCCTAGTCCTGCAGGTGGCGGATTCCAACTGTTAAGTCGACCTATCCACGAACAGGCGGTACGGGATTGGCGATCGGTGATTACTATCCTAACTAGTCACGAAGGTCTGTCAGGAAAGTTGTTAATACTTTTTGTGATACCTCGTTGGCTAGAGTGTTCAGTCTCTGAAAGGTCTCTTCTTGTCTGAGTAGGTCATGGGTGTTGTTACTTGGTAGTTGTTATCTTAGTGCGGCTGCTACATCGTCGAAAAGGGGGCACTCATAAACCACATGGTCAGAAGTACCCTCTGATGCGCCACAGTCACACGCGGGCGTCGCCCTTTTCCCAAACCGACATAGATATGTCGGATAGGGGCCATGACCAGTGAGGAAGTGGAACAGTCGCCGAGTTGGCTCAAAGTATCTCATTCTCATTCTTTCCTTTACGTTTGGTAGGAACTGAAAAGTTCTTCTACCAGTTTCATCTGTCTCCCATAACTCCTGCCATAGATCCTCACCCCTCCCCCTTATCTCCCCCTTATCCCTGACAGGTGCTCCCATAATTTCCTCTACTTTTGTAATATTATCTTTCTTAGTCCAGTACCATGCGGCCTGCTCTCTTATCTTTATATCCAGGGGACAGAGCTCCATTATGATTAACAGGGCTCCCCCCGGGGATGTTCTATACGCCCCTACAGATCTTAGTAGCATGTTTCTTTGTACTCTTCTCACCGTCATGGCGGGCACCACCCTTGTGAGCCTGTGAGTCCAGACTCCCGAGCCGTAACCCCTATTGACGTCAGTATACTGTTATCATACAGTTTAATTAGATGAGGCGGAAGGTGAAATCTTTTATGTCCGATGGAAATGAGGTTATTTAATAGTTGTAATGCTTTCTGGGTTTCCCTTTCCGTTCACGAATGACGCGCGGGAAGAACGTCTTTCCGTAAAGCTCCGTGTGAACTCTGAATTTCTCGAATCTTTTCGTTGCGGCCATTTCACCAGATGAACATGGGAGAAAGTAATGTGTTGCCCGACTCTTCGCGAGACGTAAGTTCTTCAAATTTCAACAGTAAACCTCTCCGTGATGCACACCGCCTCTGCGGTAACGACTGCCACCGCAGTTGGTTGAGCACCTCCGTAAAGCTATCGCTCGTAATACTCGTACGTCCCCGAGTCGAAACGCGGCTCTCATCGTTGGATCTTCTCTGACTGTTCTATTTCGCTTATTAGGTAAGGTTGCAAGACTGACGAATAGTACTCAAGAATCTGAAAAACGAGTTTTTTGCGATCCATTAGGTACATAAAAACACGCACGTATTTAAATGCAACATTGTGTGAAAATTCCAAAAGAATTAGTGAAGAACTTTCGGAGACTTAGGATTTTGAACAAACGAACATGTGGCTTTTGATAAAAGAGTATCCGCTATAGATAAACCTCAAAAAGTTCGTGACCTCTTTACTTCAGATTTGTACACAATACTACAATGAACATTCGGACAGGTGATACATAAATATATATACATAAAATAAATAATAGTGAAACGTTGGCCATATTTTTTTAATAAACAGTTTACAATTTTTGTAAAGATTTTGAGAAAGAAAATGTTATACTGTGACAGCTGTGGAAATGTGCAGTTTTGTTTTCTTTCTCGCTGTCACTTTTAACTACGACAGAAGGATATTTGAACTATTAGACAAATTGTTTCTGCCATACTTGTTATTTCTCATTAACATTATATACGCAACGATGTGCTGTCTTGTTTTCTTCGTCGGAATAGATTTTCATAGAAAACAGAGAAGTTGTACACTGAAGAGCCGAAACATTATGACCACCTGCGCGATAGTTTGTTTGTCCGTCGTTGGAACGAAATACATCACTGCGTATCAGGGGCCACACAGTTTGTCGGTAGGTGTGCGGAGGTATGTGACATAATACACTGAAGCGCCAAAGAAACTGCTATAGGCATGTGAATTAAAATACAAAGGTATGTAAACTGGCAAAATACGACTCTGGGGTCGGCAATACCCATATAAGACAACAAGTGTCTGGCGCAGTTGTTAGATCGGTTACTGCTGCTACAATGGCAGGTTATCGAGATTTAAGTGAGCAGTTCTCCAGCATCGTAGGAGAGCTTCTGTGAAGTTTGGAAGGTAGGAGACGAAGTGCAGGCGGAAGCAAAGCTGTGAGGACGGGACGTGATTCGGTAGAGCACTTGCCCGCGAAAGGCAAAGGACACGACTTCGAGTCTCGGTCCTGCTAACAGTTTAAATGTGCCAGGAAATTTCAAGATTTAAGTGAGTCTGAACGTGGTGTTATAGTCGGCGCCAGAGCAATGGGACACGGCATCTGCAAGGCAGCGATGAAGTTGGTATTTTCCCGTACGACCATTTCACGATTGTACCGTGAATATTAGGAATCCGGTAAAATATAAAATCTCCGATATCGCTGCGGCCGGGAAAGATCCTGCAAAAACGGCACCGACGACGACTGGAGAAAATCGTTCATCGTGACAAAGTGCAACCCTTCCGTAAATTGCTGCAGATTTCAATGCTGGGTCATCAACAAGTGTCAGCGTGCGAACCATTCAACGAAATATCATCGATATGGGCTTTCGGAGCCGAAGACCCACTCGTGTAACCTTGATTTACTGCACGACACAAAGCTTTACACCTCGCCTAGACCCGTCAACACCGACATTGGACTGTTGATGACTGGAATCATGTTGCCTGGTCTGCGAGTCTCGTTTCAAATTGTATCCAGTGGATCGATGAGTACGGGCACGCAGACAACCTCATGAATCCATGGACCCAGCATATTGGGGGATCTCCAGCCCCTTGTACTCTTACGCTTTTGTGGGCAGCCCTGCAGGATTCATGGATCAATTCCCTCCAACACTACTTCAGACATTAGTCGCATCTATGCCACGTCGTATTACGGCACTTCTGCCTGCTAGCGGAGGCCTTACACGTTACTAAGAAGGTGTACCAGTTTCTTTGGCTCTTCAGAGTATTATGTCTCGCACAGGTGATGAAATGTAATTCGCGTAAATAATGGGCCGCTGATTTGAGTACGGGGTGATGGCGCCCGAAAGTGACCAATTGGTTCCATAGGATTTATATGAGGCGAATTTGGTCGCCGAGACATCAATGTGAGTACACTACAATGTTCCTCAAACCTTTGTAGTACCGTTCTGGCTCCGAGACACAGACAATTATACTGCTGACAGATGACATCGATTTCGGGGAACACGTCTAGCATGAAGCGAAGCAAGTGGTTCGCAGCTGTCGGCGGGTCTTCAATTACTACCACAGGTCACATGCCAGCGCAGGAGAACGTCTCCCATACTATAATACTGCTACCATCAGCCTGCGAGCTGCACGTTTCGAGACGCCGTTCACCTCTTTGACGGCATTTGTGGAGACGACCATCGACATAGTGTATCAAAAATGTGATTCAACCGAAGAGCCGACATGTGTCCATTGATCAACGGTCGAATCCCGACAGTTCCGTGCTCAATGCAATCGTAATTGACGATGTCTTTGGCTCAACATGATCACGTAGAAGTGGTCTGCCGCGGAGCTCCATGTTCAACAACGTACTATGAACGGTGTGCTTCGAAACACTTGTGCGTGAAGTAGCATTGTGCTCCCACCATACTTTGCCAAGCAGACATGCCTCCGAACCCTACGTTCTGCGAAGAGTCGTGGAAGTGCTATCATTTAGTGCCTAGTGGTAGTTTCACTGTCCTTCCACCTGTTTTAAGGTGGCGTGGTCTCCTGACCTTCATTTCTTACGTATTCTGTCCTCACAGTCGTATTCTGCACATCTAGACGCTTCATTAGAACCCAAACTCGATAAGGTAAAGTCAATTTTGTATGAATTCATGTAAGCGACATGCAAATCTATTAAATAAATCACAAGTGCCCACTGAGGTTGCAAAAGTCGAGGCTCGTGTGCACAACATGACGGCCATGGGAATTTTCGTTCTAAAGAGGCAACCAGCCCGCTGGGAGACCCATCCCTTCAGAGGGGTGAGTCAACACACACCTACTTTGGTCAGAGCGACCGGCCAGAGAGAGGACAGCTTTTGCCAGAGCGAAGGGATAACGACTCCATGTTCGACGTAAAAGCAAATTCCGCTACATTGAGTGGGAGTGCCCAGAATACGCATTTTTTGACAGACCGACTGCATAGTTACGGAGTTCTCACAGGAGGACAGTATATGCCTAACGGAGATGCTATATATTTCCGCATTGGTCGACTTAAACGAAACGTCATTCTCCTGTTTAAATGAGCAACGCTGATTGGCGAAATATTTCCGACGCAAAGAGCCAGAGGAGTGAGGGAAGACAGCGAATGATACACCCTTGCAATTTTTCCAGAAAAAAAGGGCCGTTCCGTTGTCGCTCTTGGAGCAGGAACACGTAACGAGAGCGAGAGCGCTCGTACGTGTACGCAAAGAGCGAGGAACAAAGTCTCTCCTCAGTACTTCAGTGGGAGAGCACCTCTGTCGTTAGCGAATTGGAGTGATATTCTATATTCGCTAGCGTTTAAGCGTTGTTCACTGTGTTGGCCGCCACAATTATTGTGTGGTGCGAACACGGACAGAGTACTAGTTAAACGCCTGCGAGCGAATACTGAGTGGCATCGCAGTGGACTGGTTATCTGACCACTGTACCATGCCAATAGTTAGACTTGGGGCGGATAGGAGTCCTTGACTTTATCAAGGTGTAGGGAGAGTTTGATTGGCGAAGGTCAATCCAGATAGAAAGAGGTAGCTGCATTATTTGTGAGCAGCAAGCGACGCAGGGAGCAGTCATCGCAGCTCACTGTATTGTGTGCTACAGCGTATGCGGGCCCCTTCTTTCCTCCCTAACAGTACACTCCATCACATTTCTCACGCGATGCCTTGACCGTACCTGGAAAAGTTATTCAAGTTGTGTAGGCGCAGATCTCAGCCATTCTGCCGAGTAAACAACATTCTTAAAGAAAAGAGAGAAAAGAACCTTTCCATACTTTGTAAAATAATAGCATTCCTATCCATAAGAGGCAATCTACTGTTCCGAAAAGAACCCAGAAATTTATTAATTTATAAGAAAAAGTTTCACTTGATTTCTCAGAATTTTTTTGCAATAAATAATATTTTTCGTTCGTTTAATGTTTTTCTTACACTAACTAGCAATACTCCAGAACCCAAGTATTTCACTACTTACGTAAGAATATAGAATATTTTTGTGTCTTTACCTAACAGCGGACGACTCCAGAAAGATATTTGCTGCTTAATGTTTTTCAAGCAACTCTTGTTGGTACATTAGGAGCGTCTGTCTGACTTCTGAAGTAGTGTGAGGTGGAAATTGTTTCTTGCCGGAGCCAAAGGGTACTTGTTGGATCAATCCATTGCGCAACTTGACAAAATAAAACCCACATACTCACACTGTTTCTGTAGATGTTCACGACAGTAGCACATGAACATTCGACCAGCTACGCCTTTTTCGAATTACTCGTTTACTGGCTATGAGTAATAATAATCTGACCTTTGTCATAGTCGCTTATTTCAAAGGCTTTCTCAATTTGCAACCCATATCTTAGCTAATGGAGGAGCAGGTGTTGGACAGGTAGTGGGCGGGGAGGGGGGGGGGGGGGGGGCAGGGGGCAAGAGAATTCAGAGAGAGAGGAGAAAGGAGAAAACGGAAAGAGAGATGGGGATGGAGGTGATGGACAGAATGAAGGGAAAGGAGGAGCAGATGGGCAGAGACCCGGGAGGGAAACGAAATTAGGACGTATATCCAAGTGCCAGACATGTTATAAACGTATGCTTTCTCTTTTCTTTCTTTTCTATTTAACCACACTGAGCCAAATCAACGCATGGCTGGGAACAGTTACTTCGTGGATCAATTACATTTCCTTAAGATTCCCCCAATGATTCTGTATCTGAATTTACTTTTTCTACGATTCGTTTTGTGTGGTCATTCCACTTTATGATGCTCCAGGTGGTTACTCCTTGGAATTTTACAGTAGTTACTGTTTCTAGTGTCTTGTCGTCAATACCGTCATCGAACAGTAATGGAAGTTCCGTCTATTTACGCCCAATACGTTATATTTATTTATGTTTGGGATCAATTCCCAGTCCGTCCAACGAATGGGACCCCCTGCAGATCTTCCTGCATTTCGCAATAGACGAGAGCATCATTCGCGAATAAACTCACGGTGCCTCCAACCGTATCCAATAGATCTTTAACATGACTTGTAAATAATGGCGATCCTATAACACTCCCTTGACTTACGCTGGAAATACACTTTACAATTGTCTATTTTGTTGCGTTGAGAACGACGTGTTGAATTATGTCTGCTTGGAAGCCCTGAATCCAGTAACAAATCTGGTCCGATATTCGATAAGCTCGTATTTTAGCACCAAAGGACAGTGCGAAACGGTATCTAATGGTCAAGGAACAGTGCATCATCCTGAGCAACTTTTTCTACGGCGCTCTGTATCATATACGAACAGAGCGAGTTCCCCAAAATCTTTGTTTGCGGAATCGATGCTGATATTTATAGAGGAGACTGTCGTTCTCCAAAGAGGTCGTAATGCCTGAGCTTAACACATGTTCTATAATTCTATAATATGCAACGTAACGTTACTACCAGTGGTACTGGTAAACTTCGACCCGGTAGGAAGGTTACCGTCGCTTACCACGTCCTACAGCTTCTGCAAGTTACCCTCTGTAGTACTGGTTTACAAATTCATGTGATACATGAAATTACAGGAACCTGCGAGTTACTGCTGGGGTATTAATAATTTCTAGCGGGTGAGTTTAACCAACCGGTAAAAATTTGGAGGCAACGGATAACGCAGTCTTTTAGAACCACTACAGAACACAACTATGCAGGGCTTAATAAGCGGCATAGAGCTTATATTTACTTTCATTTGTCGACCGAGCAAGCGACTGAGGTAGTGACTAACTTTCACCTATTCTTTATGATGAAGGGAGGAAATAATCACTGGAGGATATAGATAAATTGATATTTATTTAATACCTATGGCATTGCAACAACTAGGCGTGTATCTGTTGGAATATACATCAACACAACTGGTCTCTCTAGTAAACATAATTTACTTTCGCCACGTAATTATGGAAAGGGAGAGGGGAGCTCAGACCTGGCTTCATTCGCATTTTATGCAGGCACACAGTTATACTTAAGCCCATGCCTTCTACTGATATTACGTTCAGTTTCTACAGGTCACACAGAACAAGTTCAGCAAAGACACTACAAGCGAACTCGGTAAGGGCGGAAGAGTATCGGCGTAAATATTTCAATTTTCATTAAAACGAACGCTAAAGAGGGGGTAGCAAGTGGTGCATTTGACTATGATTGCCAATATGAGTTTAATCCTGCGTTCCGAAACAACAATCACGTTACTGAGCTTGGGGGGGGGGGGGGGGGGGGGGAAGAACATTTCCTGTCATATGGCGGGGAAAATTTTGCAAGCATTAAAATCTGAACTTTTCCTAGATGCAAAAGTTTAAACCGTATATTTTATGTTACGCACTTTATTGTAAGCAAATCAAATAGTTACGGGGGCACAAGAAATATTTACTAATTATCCCCTTGATACTATTCCACACACGTGGCCAAGTTGCGGTAGCCAACAGAAACGCAAACATAACGACACACCAGATTATTCCTTCCCTATCTTACACTCACCCACTACCGTATAGTTATTCACTCGTCTACTGTATGTTTTCTGACCGCAATTGCACTTTACCAATGTGACGGTTGCTCCAACCGACGACGTGACTGGAAACCAAGTACACAAGCAAAACATATGAGAAATTAAAAAATCATCGATTAAAACGGAAGTGATATCTGGCATCCACCAAGGAAGTATTATGGCCGCTCATAATCTATATAAACGATTTAATCTATATAAACGATCTATATGACCGATTCTTAGATTGTTTTCAGATGATCGGTAATTTACTGTTTTTATTCCAGTCATCAGAAGATCAAAACCAAAATGACAGACATGATATATGTGTTGTGCGAAAAGTGGCAGTTGTCTCTGAATGAGGAAAAATGTGAGGTCATGCACATGAGTACGAAAAGGAATTTACTAATTTTGGTTACATGAGGAACCACACAAATTTAAGGGCCATCACTTCAGCTAGATACCCAGGAATTATACTTACGGACAACTTAAAATGGAACAATCACATAGATAATGTTGTGAGAAAGGCAAGCGAAGGACTGCGTTTTATTAGCAGAACATTTAGGAGACTGCCTACACTTCGGTTGTTCGTTCTCTTCACAGCTGATCGTTGCACCCTGACAGAAGACATCAAACAGAAGAACCCTTTCTGAGTCCCAATAGAACGTCACCTTGATTTCATCGGCTGAGTGTGCGGCTTTAAACTTTTTCGCCGGAAGTGGTGTGGCGCCACTCCTTGGATTGCCGTTTTGTTTAAGATTGGAAGTGATGAAGGCACATTTCATCGCCTTTTGACGATGTTCAACAAAAAAATTTCACGGTTAGTCTCGTAACGAGCAAGCAGTTCCGCACAGATTATTTTCCGGCGCTCTGTGTGGTCTTCAGTTAGGCTGTGAGGACCCTAGCGGGCACATCTATGAGTACCCCGACTAGTGGACGAGTGTCAGCACTACCAAGAAAGACGTCCAGTTGAGCAGCGAGCTGTTTGATTGTAATCCGTCCATCACCTCGAATGAGAGTGTCCGCACGTTTCAACATTACAGGAGTCACAGCTGTATGAGGTTGGCCGGCACGACGAAGATAGGACAGGTTTTTGCGACCTCGTTGCGATGATTACAGACGCCTCGCCCAACAACTCACCATGTTTCTTATCGGTGCCAAGTCTCCGAGGACATTCTGCAGACGCCTACGAATATCTGCGATGCTCCGTTTTCCGCCAAAAGAAACAGCTCTGTGCTTGGTACGCACCTCTGTAATAGATGCCATATTGTTGTTGTTGTGGTCTTCAGTCCTGAGACTGGTTTGATGCAGCTCTCCATGCTACTCTATCCTGTGCAAGCTTCTTCATCTCCCAGTACCTACTGCAACCTACATCCTTCTGAATCTGCTTAGTGTATTCATCTCTTGGTCTCCCTCTACGATTTTTACCCTCCACGCTGTCCTCCAATGCTAAATTTGTGATCCCTTGATGCCTCAAAACATGTCCTACCAACCGATCCCTTCTTCTAGTCAAGTTGTGCCACAAACTTCTCTTCTCCCCAATCCTATTCAATACCTCCTCATTAGTTACGTGATCTACCCACCTTATCTTCAGCAATCTTCTGTAGCACCACATTTCGAAAGCTTCTATTCTCTTCTTGTCCAAACTTGTCCAAAATGCCATATTATAGGCTACGTATAACGCAGCGGCCTATGGGATCTTCATGAAACTATACGGGCTGATGCGGGAATATCGCAAGATGTCCCACAACAAATTCCGCTTGTTTTCAGCCGAGACTGGCAGAGAAAAAAAATTTCTAGAATTGCTTACTGAACGACCCTCGTAGCTGTGATTTTCCCCGCTTATTTTATTCTCTCTACTGCACGGGTCACAAATCTATCGGCCTCTGCAATCCTTTCAGGCACACTTTTAATGATAGAGGTTCCTCGTTTCTCTCTTTTGACACAAATTTAATGGCGCTGTGTATAATCGCACGTTACTGATTACGAAGAACTTTCCCTGCACCTACGGTGCGTGAAGAGCGAAGTGAATGAACATCCATGAAGAGAGCAGGTCGGGAGTCGACAGTTGACTCAGGTAGCAGTTCCTTCGCTCACCACTACAATGTGCTATTGCCAGTGTCACATTATTTTGCGCTAGTTCTGACAGCAGACTACTTTACTAGTGAATCCTCACATATGTGGCGAAGTTCAACATCATGAGGGCATACTTACGAGAAACTTGCAAGAAATTTTATTTTTAATATACGTGCTATCAGTCAAACGAAGTAAACAGACGTCCTAACGCAAGCAACGTTCGTCCTGAAAGGCAGAAAGGCGTAGCGAATGTTTGGTAGCAGCATTTACTATCGCCTGCAAGTTTTCCCATAATCTGTGGATCGAGCTGCGTCCTCTCCACGATGTGCTGGAGCTGAACTACCTAACATCTCTTTACAGCTGCACGTCGCGTCAAACCAAAATGTACTTCGCTGTAAAGTATTTGGCAGCGAAGTCTGGCCTCAGAAACCATAACAGTTGTATAGTCAGTACGAAAATAATTTTATATTTCGTGAAGCATGTTGTCCGTGTGCTTTTTTTCCCAATTTCTAGAATTCATTTGTTTAAATAGCAACAATATGAGCATTCCAGGCAACTATTTAATATACAAAGTGACCATTAACAACACCGAAAAACTGCAGGGATGAATTCCTTGCTGGAAATGGCGGGAAAAAAGGTCCTGTGAACATGCATCGTTGGCACGCTAGACGGCACTGACGACAGAAAGTTCCTCTGAACACATTCTGTGTTTTTCTTGTCTACTGCTGGCTGTATGATTGATTCAGAGTACTGTAAGCAGCAGAACTGTCCGGTGTTCATGTCAGAGCAAGCCGGTATGGTCCAAATGGCTCTGAGCACTATGGGACTTAACATCTGAGGTCATCAGTCCCCTAGAACTTAGAACTATTTAAACCTAACTAACCCAAGGAAATCACACACATCCATGCCCGAGGCAGGATTCGAGCCTGCGACCGTAGCGGTCGCGCGGTTCCAGACTGTAGCGCCTAGAACCGCTCGGCCACCCGGCCCGCCAAGCAGGTATAGTGTTTGTGTACGGCCAAGTAGATAGAAACGGTCGAGAGGGAGCACGACTATAGAGCGACAAGTGCCCTCACAGACACCAACCACATCACAAATTTCAAGCCCTTTTTGAACGTTTGTGTGAACATGGGTCCTTTCAGACAGGCCAACATGAGAGGAGTCGGCGTACTGTGAGCACACCTGATTTGGAGAACCGGCTTCTACAGGATATTGAGACGAACCCTAGTACAAGCTCCAGACAAGTGGGCCACCAACATGGTATCATGCATGACAACCGCTACTATCTCTACCACTTGCAACGAGTCCAAGGATTATCAGCAGCAGATTTCCCTCTACGGGAACAATTTTGCGGTGGTGTTTGCATGAGACTGTCTCAATTACGGGATTTCCGTCATCAGTCATCTTTACCGACGAAGCAACCTTTACCAGAACCAGGCCGGCCAATGTGGCGGAGCGGTTCTAGGCGCTTCAGCACGGAACGGCGCTGCTGCTACGGTCGCAGGTTCGAATCCTGGCTCGGGCATGGATGTGTGTGATGTCCTTAGGTTAGTTAGGTTTAAGTAGTTCTAAGTGTAGGGGACTGATGACCTCAGATGTTTAGTCACATAGTGCTCATAGCCATTTGAACCATTTGAACCAGAACTAGCATCAACAGTTTGCATAATCGTCATCTGTGGTCTACAGACAATCCTCGGGGAATAGTTGAGGCGTCTTATCAACATCGGTTCAGCATCAATGTGATTCATGGCGACCGCGTACTTTGACCGGTTATTATCCCACAACGCCTCGTCAGGGAAACGCTCCTAGAGTTGCTACAGAATTCTCTGCCTGGGCTACTTAAGTATGTGCCTTTCCTAGTACGACAGTAGTTTCTACAAAATGCAGCACTACCCCACTTTCCCATTACAGTTCGCCGACACCTCAACAACATCTTCCTCGCACGTTTGATAGGACACAGAAGCCTTGTCGCATGGTCTGCCTCCCGAAATGCCTTCACAAAAGAAGACGAAGTAAATATTCCTGAATTCGAATCGAGAGCAGCTGCCAACATGAGTAACGTAATAGTAATTATCCTCGGAATAGTGAAGCAACTTAAATCACTTAATAAAAGCAAGAGTTCTGGTCCAGACTGTATAACAATTAGGTTCCTTTCGGAGTATGCTGATGCATTAGCTCCATACTTAACAATCATATACAACCGTTCGCTCAAGGAAAAATCCGTACACAAAGACCGGAAAGTTGCACAGGTCAAACCAATATTCAAGAAAGGTAGTAGGAGTAATCCACTAAATTACAGGCTCATATCGTTAACGTCAATATGCAGCAGGATTTTAGAACATATATTGTGTTCGAACATAATGAATTGCCTCGAAGAACACGGGTTATTGACAAACAGTCAACATGGGTTTAGAAAACATCGTTCTTCTGAAACAGAACTAGCTCTTTATTCTGATGAAGTATTGAGTGTTACTGAAAAGCGATTTCAGATCGATTCCGTATTTCTGGATTTCCGGAAGGCTTTTGACACTGCACCACACAAGCGGCTTGTAGTGAAATTGCGTGCTTATGGAATATCGTATGAGTTATGTGACTGGATCTGTGATTTCCTGTCAGAGAGGTCACAGTTCGTAGTAATTGACGGAAAGCCATCGAGAAAAACAGAAGTGATTACTGGCGTTCCCCAAGGTAGTGTTATAGGCCCTTTGCTGTTTCTTATCTATATAAACGATTTGCGAGACAATCTGAGCAGCCGTCTTCGGTTGCTTGCAGATGACGCTCTCGTTTATCGACTAATAAAGTCATCAGAAGATCAAAACAAACTGCAAAACGATTTAGAAGAAATATCTGAATGGTGTGAAAAGTGGTAGTTGAGCTTAAGTAACGAAATGTGTGAGGTCATCCACATGAGTGCTAAAAGGAACTTGTTAAACTTCGGTCACACGATAAATCAGTCTAATCTAAAAGCCGTAAATTCAACTAAATACCTAAATATTACGATTACGAACAACTTAAATTGGAAGGAACACATAGAAAATGTTGTGGGGAAGGCTAACTAAAGACTGTGTTTTATTGGCAGGACACTCAGAAAATGTAACAGACCTACTAAGGAGACTGCCTACACTAAGCTTGTCCGTTCTCTTTTAGAATACTGTTGCACGGTATGGGGTCCTTACCAGATAGGACTGACAGAGCGCATCGAAAAAGTTCAAATAAAGGCAGAACTTTTTGTATTATCGCGAAATATGGAGAGAGTGTCACAGAAATGACACAGGATTTGGGATGGACATCATTAAAGGAAAGGCGTTTTTCGTTGCGACGGAATCTTCCCACGAAATTCCAATCACCAGCTTTCTCTTCCGAATGCGAAAATATTTTATTGACACCGACCTACATAGGGAGGAACGATCACCACAATCAAATAAGGGAAATCAAAGCTCGTACGGAAAGATATAGGTGTTCGTTGTTTCCGCGCGCTATACGAGATTGGAATAATAGAGAATTGTGAAGGTGGTTCGATGAACCCTCTGCCAGGCACTTAAATGTGATTTGCAGAGTATCCATGTAGATGCAGATATAGAACCAGACATAAACCCCCTTGATTTTTACCTCTGGGGTCATCTGAAAAGCGCTTTGTATGCTGAACCAGTTCCAGATGGGCAGATCCTTCTATAGCTTCACGATGACTGTGACGCCATTCAGAGACGGGCCAGAACGTGCAATAGAGTGCGGTACTTTGGGTCTTCGGGTCGATACCACAATGCCATGTTTTTTAGGCTATAACATCTCGGTCGGCGAAAGATTGAAGTCCAGGAAGGGAAGAGTTTCGCAACGAACAACGGCTAGTGTAAACCAACCACTACCAGAACTTACACTAGCGACGTCCAAAGTGAAATTAGCCCCACGGAGCCACTTTGAATATTTGTTGTGAAGTGGTTGCGATGCAGCTCTATACTGTGTCCCGGGACGATTTGTTGTCGTTGCACGCACACCGTGCAGTTCCGGACGCATGTCCATACAACCTTTTTTCCTCCATTTCCACTCAGGAGTCCGTCCCTGCAGTTTTTTGGTCTTATTAACGTTCACACTGTACACAGCTTCACACTTCTCAGCTTGGGTTGTCGGCGTTTAACATCGCCCGGGAACCTTGCCAACATCTGACTCGGTAAGGAAAGTATGTCAGTGGTGGAGAGCACAATGGGGAAACACCTCAACGATCATCATTGGCGCATATGTGGAAACGGGCTGCCTTAAGCGACTTCGACAAAGGGCTGGTTGCTTGGGCTCAACTCCCGGGAACGAGCGTCTCGGATACAGAAGTTAATCGGCTGATCATGTACTGCTACTGTCGTTAGCATCTACAAGGAGTTGAACATCCACGTCTTATCGGAAAACGTGGACACAGGAGGCTTGCCACTCCGTAAAGCAGTACAGGTGGCGATTTGTGGCAGAGCCGATGACGCAGTGCAATTTTGTTGCAGGTCCAAGTGTCTTGGAGTACATCATTCAGCTCATATTGTTGAACATCGAGCTTCGCAGCAGACGAACCCTACATGCTACCGTGAAGGCACAATGACGTTGTCAATTACGAATGCAGTTGGCACAGCGTTATCGAGACTGGGGCTTGGATCACTGGAAACGTGTCACCTGGACGGATGCATCACGTTTGTTGTTCCACCGAGTCGATGGTCGTGCCCGGATGTGCCGTGAACGCCTGCTCGAAACAGGGACCCCATCACGAATCCAGGGCGATGGGGACAGTACTAAGCTGTAGGTGACATTCACCTGAGCTTCTACAGGACTTGCGGTAGTAATTGAGGCCACCATGACAGCTGTGGACTAGGTGAACATGATTTTGGACCACCAACATCCCTTCATGCTCGATATCTTCCGCAGCGACGATGGCATCTTCCGGTGCTGTCTGTGTCTCAGAATCGTAATACAATGTCTCAATGAGCGTGATAGTGAATTGGGCACCAAATTCACCTGTTTGAACCTGACGGAACACGCCTGAAAGACTGTCGAGTGCCAGACAAGCGCTCACAAACCACCAACCGGTGATGCAGACATCTGATGCTACGTATCTCCTAAAATATGCCAAGAGCTTATCGAATCCATATCATGCAGAATCACTGTTTTATTGCTTTCCGAAGGTGGACCATGTCAGGTGGTCACAATGCTTTGGCTAATTAGTGTATATACTGAGACGAGTGATGTAATAAATGTCTTGAATTTTGTAGTACTGTTGCTATGTTGCGCTGGAAGCGTTAGTAGTGACTGTGAAAGGCAAACTAATGCCACGAACTACGTATTTCATTGTAGTGTTCACACTCTGACCGATCAGATTATGATACGAGGGTGTTCATTAAGTAATGCAACACATTTATTTTTCTCGGCTAATTTTGGTTGAAAAAGAGCGGAATTTCTTATAGGACATCGTGGAATTTTCCCGCTTCTCTCCATAAAAGTTCATGAATTTCCGATAGTTTGGGGGGGGGGGGGTCGGGGCGGGGGGGGGGGGGGAGGGGGGGGTCGCTATACGCAGCCTTCGAAACGGCATATGTAACGGCGGTGTGTTCCCAGCAGAAAGCTGTCTTTGAGTTTCTTTTAGCGGAAAACTAGAACATCGCATATACTCATAGGCTGTGGCATGAATGTCTACTGAGACCTAGCAATGAAGGAAACCGCGATGTGTCATTGGTCGAGGTGTCCGTCACAATTGCAGCAAGGTCGCACAAACCTGTCCGATATTCCCCATGCCGGCCGGCCGCATACAGCTGCGTCTCCTGCAATGTTGAAATACGGGGACAGTCCCATTTCCAATTAGAATTATATATTAATACCTTCAGCTGCTGACGGGCGTTGATATATGTCAACGGGGACAGGTGAAAATTTGTGCCCCGGCCAGGACTCTAACCCGGGACCTCCTGCTTACATGGCAGACGCTCTATGCATCTGAGCCACCGAGGGGACAGAGGATAGTGCGACTGCAGGGACTATCTCACGCACGCCTCCCGCGAGACCCACATTCTCACCTTATATGTTCGAAAGAACAGACAACATAACCATATAAGTATATAGTTCTGGCAATACCGGCCGTGACCTTCCTCTTCTGTGCGGATGCCCATATATTACCCGAACTCCTACGGGACTTGGTAAGAATGTCTTCCACGAGTAATGAGTGTGTTGCGGTGGAACACCACGAATGTAGTGTGTGGACATACAAGGTGCGATTGTGGGTCTCGCGGGAGGTGTGCGCGAGATAGTCCCTGTAGTCGCACTATCCTCTCTGTCCTCGGTGGCTCAGATGTATAGGGCGTCTGCCATGTACGTAGGCGATCCCAAGTTGAATCCCGGTCGGGGCACACATGTTCACCTGTCCCCATTGATGTAAATCAACGCCTGTCAGCAGCTGAAGGTATTACTATATAATTCTAATTCCGTTCCAGACGGCTGCGGGTCATGTATGGTGTCTGTTCTTTCGGACATGTGCGAAAGAATAGACACCATATCCATATAAATATATAGTCCAATTTGAGGTGATCGACGGATCACAGTCAAACACCTCGCTGTTCTACTCGCAGTCTCTGTTGGTAGTGCTGACCCACCTGTCCACTAGTTGGGGCATTCGAAGGCGTGTGTCTGCAGGGTTCCCCGCCGCCTAACAGAAGACCACGAAGAGCAACAAAGGACCGTCTGTGCAGAATTGCCTGCGCGTTACCCGACTGGTCGTGACAATTTTTGTCGGACTTCGTCACAGGCCATGAGACGTTGGTTACTCAGTGCGAACTGGAAACAAAACGGCAGTGCAAGGAGTGGCGCCATTCCACCTCTGCTCCGAAAAAAAATTTCACAGCCGCACCGTCAGCCAGTAAAGTCGTGGCGACGGTGTTCTGGAACTGTGAAGGGGTTATTCTGTGTGATGTCTTCCCTTATGGCGCAATGATCAACTCTAGAGTGTATTGTACTACCTCTAGAAAATTGGAGAAACGACTTCAGGGAGTTCGTCGTCACAAAAATGCAAACGAACTTCTGTTTCTCCATAACAACGGGAGGCTCACACAATTCTGCGTACCCGAAAGCAGCTCACACAACTTCACTAAACACTCCTTTCTCATCCACGATACAGCCCGGGCCTCGCACCTTCCGACTTCCACTTGTTTCGCTGAAAGGAGGTTGCACTTCGCGGGATATTCATAGTGATCCTGGTCAATATTAGTGTACAATTTAGTTAAATTATTTGTAAACTGTCATAGCACGTTATCTTTCAGCCTTTTTCGGATTTAGTATTATTCATATTCCCACTTGCGGAATCGCACCTAAAATTTTGACGCGACAGTCTGTGATGTAACAACGAGATAAAGATAATTAATTGACAAAACCTCCTTTGAATACAGCGTATCTTAGAAGTCTGCAAATTGAGGGTCTCTGTCGCTCTTGCTCGAGCGCGCCGCGGACAGGCTGCGGTCGAGCGCTGCCCCGCGGGTGGGGAGGGCAGAGGAGGCCGGCCTGGCGCGCTCGCCGCTGTGCTGCTGTGAACGTTGCGGCAGCTGGCGTTACTTCTCCCAGCCGGTGGAACTACCCTGATATCAATTTAGTTATGCTGTAGACGTATATTCCTGCATGGCGACATCATTATCACCATGAGAGAGAAGAAAGCTTAATTTAGACCAAAAAAACTGGATACAATCAAATATTTCAAAGAAAACCTAAGGAACTACCTACATTTGTAATGATGGTCGGTCGCGGAATGAAAAAAACACATAGCTGTTTTTTGTAACATCATCTGCTTAATTGGGTCAAATTTACACGTGTCTCGTACTACCTAAAAATCAGAAATCTAAAAAAATAAAAAAATTTCCTAACTATTCCTTGTCAGCATTGTAACTGACCTGAACTGTTAGAATGTCATCGACACGTTTCCGATCAAGTCTGCTTCGTCTGTCCGAGACAAGATTCCCTGAAGCGCTGAAATTTCTCTCACTAGCTACATTTGTTGCAGGTTAACAAAATAATCTTTTCGCTAGAATAGCTAGCTTGGGATAGAGACTACTGTCACGTTTCCACCACTGAAACGGATCGTCGTCGTCACCACCATCCATTCTCGTGAAATACAGATCAACGTCATCGGTGGGTTGAGAATCGAGTGGTACACAGTTCAGCCAAAAACGTGGACTTCGAAATCCACTGCTATACCCGCTGGACAGGACAGATATTTCAATTTGTGGAAAGGGGCAAAAATAAGTGGCTGTCAGCTGCACTCGAACAAACTACTTTATTCATTTGACAAACATTACAAGAGTAAAGAAAACAGTTAAAAAAAGAGCAAGCCAATCATTAATTTTAGAACTCATCTTAAAATGTTTCTCTAAATTAGGCTGAATGCCCAAACAATCTCACGCCTTAAGGGCAAAACAACCTTAACTTAAAATCAGCTACAAGCCATACACAAACAAACAACAACGACAAATAAGAAAAGGCAGCACAACAAACGGCGCTCAGAAGTTTCCAAGCGTCGGCCTGGAATTCAAACACTAACGCTCCCTTAGGTGAGACAGGCAGTCGGCCCAACAATTCTCAATCCGACGCCAACCCAACCGACAGACAGTCAACAGACCAAGCGACAGGATAACTTCCGCTCCACCCGACCAGCACACTACATGGACTTCAATGGAACAACGCAGAAGGTATCGGCGCCCACAACGAATGCCACATTCAGCTGTCAAACTACACGCCGTGCTGGACAGCCACAACATGACGAGGAAAACACACTGCCTTAATTTAAGTCAACGGCCCGGGCAGGTAACCGGAACGTTAACGGCTACAAGGCAGAAGATTCCGCTGGTGCACTTCAATTCAAAAATAATCAAGTTAAACTCCACAGGAGGGCGGCTAGAATTTCGCCAACTTGAAAACACACGTTGTTGCTCGCGGGAATGTCCCAACAGCTGGCTGGTAGATTAAGTAAAGACTCAACTTTCGCGTCTGGTATCAGTGAGCCACGGACCTCGTAGCAATGGGAAAAGCCCCTCACACATCGGCCGCGCGTGGACGCCGCCAGCGGTCTCGGCCAGGCACGCGCCACCGAGACTGCATCGCTGCTACACACCAACCGACCAACTGCCAGACCCGGAAACGGTGAAAGGACCAAATATACGTCGGTCGATGAGATGACCAACCGAACGACGAACCAACGGTCGTCCCGCTCCAACCTCCCTCTGTCGGACAGTTCATGTGTGTCGCCAACGGTGGGTGAGCACTGACTGTCCGCGCCTCACCGGCGCTCCGTCCCCGACTTCAATGCTGCTGCGTCCCGACTGCACTGCTGGTCCGTCCCGAACTGACTGCCAGACACACGACGACCCGGAAATATTATCGGTCGCTCCAGAAATTGTACGACAGTGCTCTTATGGATACGCGCTGCTGCTGCCGCTCACGGGCAAGTAAGGCAGCAAGTTATTGACGCCAGTAAATTGAATAAGAAAACGAGGCGGCCGTACCGTAATAGATGATGACAAACAATAAATTTCATGAACACGAGCCGCGCATGGCTCAGAATTTTTTTTTTTTTTTCATAGTGCGTGCTGCTGACTTTCTCTGGACGTCCCTAAATAAATACACAGCGAATATCACAAAATCAGAAGGAGCAGGATCATATTTTAATGTTACGTAAATGAAAGAACCGTATCGCGCAGACTTATAACAGATAGAGGATATACGAGGGCAGTTCAATAAGTAATGCAACACATTTTTTTTTCTGAAACAGGGGTTGTTTTATTCAGCATTGAAATACACCAGGTTATTCCCCAATCTTTTAGCTACACAACACTATTTTTCAACGTAATCTCCATTCAATGCTACGGCCTTACGCCACCTTGAAATGAGGGCCTGTATGCCTGCACGGTACCATTCCACTGGTCGATGTCGGAGCCAACGTCGTACTGCATCAATAACTTCTTCATCATCCGCGTAGTGCCTCCCACGGATTGCGTCCTTCATTGGGCCAAACATATGGAAATCCGACGGTGCGAGATCGGGGCTGTAGAGTGCATGAGGAAGAACAGTCCACTGAAGTTTTGTGAGCTCCTCTCGGGTGCGAAGACTTGTGTGAGGTCTTGCGTCGTCATGAAGAAGGAGAAGTTCGTTCAGATTTTTGTGCCTACGAACACGCTGAAGTCGTTTCTTCAATTTCTGAAGAGTAGCACAATACACTTCAGAGTTGATCGTTTGACCATGGGGAAGGACATCGAGCAGAATAACCCCTTCAGGGTCCCAGAAGACTGTAACCATGACTTTACCAGCTGAGGGTTTGGCTCTAAACTTGTTCTTGGTAGGGAAATGGGTGTGGCGCCACCCCATTGATTGCCATTTTGTTTCAGGTTCGAAGTGATGAACCCATGTTTCATCGCCTGTAACAATCTTTGACGAGAAATTGTCACCCTCAGCCACATGACGAGCAAGCAATTCCGCACAGATGGTTCTCCTTTGCTCTTTATGGCGTTCGGTTAGACAACGAGGGACCCAGAGGGAACAAACCTTTGAATATCCCAACTGGTGAACAATTGTGACAGCACTACCAACAGAGATGTCAAGTTGAGCACTGAGTTGTTTGATGGTGATCCGTCGCTCATCTCGAACGAGTGTGTTCGCACGCTCCGCCATTGCAGGAGTCACAGCTGTGCACGGCCGGCCCGCACGCGGGAGATCAGACAGTCTTGCTTGACCTTGCGGCGATGATGACACACGCTTTGCCCAACGACTCACCGTGCTTTTGTCCACTGTCAGATCACCGTAGACATTCTGCAAGCGCCTATGAATATCTGAGATGCCCTGGTTTTCCGCCAAAAGAAACTCGATCACTGCCCGTTGTTTGCAACGCACATCCGTTACAGACGCCATTTTAACAGCTCCGTACAGCGCTGCCACCTGTCAGAAGTCAATGAAACTATACGAGACGAAGCGGGAATGTTTGAAAATATTCCACAAGAAATTTCCGGTTTTTTCAACCAAAATTGGCCGAGAAAAAAAATGTGTTGCATTACTTATTGAACTGCCCTCGTATAAGCATTATGTCTGTATACGCCCCGGAAAAAGGAAGAAAGGGTGCGTCCGATAAATTTTACAAGGGCTTGCGAGATGTCGTTGATTCCATAAATAAGAAAGCCTAAATTGTCACAGGAGATATGAATCCCAAAGTAGGAAAACAGCCCAGTAAGTACGTAATCGAAATTAATGGAGAATCAGCAGTTAATCAGAATGGATACGCGTTACGAGACTTAGTGAAAGACCGATGACCATCGCAGTCTGGTCCCTTTAACCACCACAACCCCCCCCCCCCCCCCCACTTAGTGAAAATAAATTTATTGCGAATAAAAAATAACATTTTCAACCATGGAGATGTTTGCAAAATTTCATGGCGTCCGCGCTTGTAGATCATTAACAGATTATTTAATGCTGAATGAAAAACTGTTCTGTAAAAGTCAGTTGTCTCTCCCAGACATTTCTGCGACCGCCTGCTTCCGCACTGAGGATGTATTCTTTCGAATTCAGCTTTCTTCTCACAGTCCCCTTTTATCTCACATTCACGCGACATGATCGTGCAGCGAGTGACCGAGTGGCGATCGAGTAAAAGTACGAGTTTGGGACATTCGAGCGTGACAAGCTCGAACGAGCGTGAAGAAAGTCGAACGCAGTTTCCCCCTGTATCTACAGCAGCTACATTGACATCTGCCGGACTTCCCTGTAACTACGCGCACCAAGCACGTCGAGCGAGCACAAGCGCCAGATGCAGACTACATCTGCATGGACTACATGGAATACATCTGCAATAAGCAACGCAGCCGTGGCAAAGTGAGCCGATGGAGCTCTGCTGCGGTTGCACGGTCACTAAAGCGTCATTAAAATCTCATTCAAAGAGTTACAGAATGGGTTAGTTTTTAAAATTTATGAGCAGCGCTTTCTGCTAAAAATTCGCGATGTTGAAGCTAATTTGAGCTCTGAGCTTAGTCATTTATCTGTTCATGATAACCTTGTTCAGAATACTGTTTTGCTGTAACGTGACACAAACTTCGAGAGGTTGTATAGAGTGTCTTGAACAGCAAAGTGAGGGTGGGAAAGTACCTTCATGAACGTCATCCGACGACGCTATAGTGCGCCGTAGTTACATGGGATCAACGCCCAGGTCGCTCTTCAACAGCAACGTGAGTTTGTATGCCGGGGAATTCCTTGTATTACGCGGGCACCTTATCAGTTTCAGCTTTACGTGTTTTGAACTATGGTTGCGTCAGACATCGCTGGAGGTCGGGTCTGACCTACCACATTTACGACTCTGCCAACCTAAACTGGCAACATTCCGGCAGCCGTTACCGAATGCTTTGTGTACTCCACTCTGCTTTGGGTTGCGGGTTGCTCATTCTTTTCTTTTTTGTCTCTCAGTGAGTAAAGAGACTTCTTCTGGGCCATTATGGGTTTCAGTATGAGTCTTGCATCACCAAAAGGGGACGGTTTTCCCTACGACAAAGATCTGCTTTCGCAGCAGGACTGAACACTGACGGCGAAACTCCCGTCTGCTTGGGGGTGTGTTTACGATGGCGACCGACTCCCACGTCAAGTTACTCAGTGAGATGACGAAAGTCATGGGATACCTCCTAATACCGCGTCGGACCTCCATTTGCTCAGGGTAGTACAGCATCTCGACGCTGCATGGACTCAACAAGTCACTGTAAGTCCCTGCATAAATTTTAGTCCATCATGTCTCTACGCCAGTAGATAACTGCGAAAGTGTTGCTGGTGCAGGATGTTGCACAAGAACTGAACTCTCGAATATGTCGCATAAACGTTCGATGGGAATCATGTTGGGTGATCTTTGTGGCCAAATCAATTGCTCGAATTCTCCAGAATGTCTTTCAAACCAATATCGAACAACTGTGGCAAGATGACGTGGCTCACTGTCATCCTTAAAGATTCCAGCATTGATTGGGAACATGAAATCCATAAACGGCAGCATACGGTCTCCAAGTAGCTCAATATAGCCAATTCCAATCAATGATCGGTTCTATTGGACCTGAGGACCCAGTTCATTTCATGTAAACACAGCCCACACCATTATGGTGCCACCACCATACTGCACAGCGTCTTGTTGACTATTTGGGCCCATAGTTTCATGGAGTCTGCTTCACACTCGAACACTACCATCAGCTCAGCGGTTTTCCAGTCGTCTAGAATTCAAGAGATATGTTCACGAACCCAGGAGAAGCGCTGCAGGCGCTGCCGTGTTGTTAGGAAAGGCATTCGCGTCGGTCGTCTGCTCCCATAGCCCATTATCGCCAAATTTCGCCGCTCTGGCCTAACAGGTACGCTCGTCTTACATTCCACATTGGTTTCTGCAATTATTTCACTCAGAGTTGCTTTATATTAGCACTGACTACTTTACGTAAACGTCACTACTCTGGGTCGTTAAGTAAAGGCTGCATGCCACTGTGTTGTCTGTAGTGAGAGGTAAGGTCTGAAATTTGGTGTTCTCGGCACGCTATTGACACAGTGGATCTCGGAATATTGAGTTACCTAACGATTTCTGCAATTAAATGTCCCATGCGTTCGCATTCAAAGTCTGTTAATTCCCATAGTGTGGCCATAATCACGTCGGAACTCTTCTGGCATGAATCAAATGGTTCAAATGGCTCTGAGCACTATGGGACTTAACTTCTGAGGTCACCAGTCCCCTAGAACTTAGAACTACTTCAACCTAAAGGACATCACACACATTCATGCCTAGGCAGGATTTGGCATGAATCATCGGAGTACAAATGACAGTTCCACCACTGTACTGCCCTTTTATACCTTGTGTACGCGATACTACGGCCATCTGTATATGTGCATACCGCTGTCCCATGATTTTGGTCACCCCAGTGTAATGGCCGCTCTGAGATGGGACTGACAACATTCAGAACGTTATTTGGCTTCAGTCGCGGTCACGCCTGTTAGGAGAACCTCTGTAGACGGTACCAAACAACGTTTGCTGCTAATTGGGGTGGCCTTGTGGCAGGCGATTTCCCCTGTGACTAGGATGCTCCGTGGCACTGTTAAGCACCTTTTACAAGAGCATTCTTTTGTGTCCATCGACTACTAGCGCCAAGTAAGTTTACTAAAGCGTCCCTGACGTTTCATTCATGTACTGGGTCTCATCTGTCACGAATTGTTTTCTTTTACATGGAAGTGCCAGAAATGCGTGTGTTGTTTGAGCTATCTCCTGTGTAGTTTGGCACCTGAACGGTAAAAGGAATGTTAAAAGGGCACATCCCTTTTACGAAAAAATCTAAATATAGTAACATAATGTAGGAGAAACAACGATAATAGAGTTTACTTACGTCAAAAGCAAATTTCATAGTGGATGTTTCTGACAAAGGCCGCATGGTAAAGACTCCGCGTTCCAGAAAACTAAAATAATAGGAAAATTCTCGTTCAAACTTTCCAAAACATTTAAATTTATTTTCTCGAAAAAACATATAGGCCTACTTACAAGTACATTGAGCAGTATTTAGAAGGTAGAAAATAGCGCTTTTTTACTTTATCTTTTGTACTTTGTTTACTTTCTGAGCGCTAAATAAGTTCGAAAATACTCTTCCGCGTTAAATAGATCTGACAGCTATGTCACGACTGACTTGCTTTTTGCAGATATATTTCACACATTATATTTAAAGGAGATTTTGTACATTAACTAACAATAGATCGTTGTTCCATTATGGACTGTCATGCCAAAGTTATGAGTGTGTTCCCATAAGAGGAATTAATGTGATTTTTTATTAAAATTTTTATCTATTTTATATTCTTATTTTGTCATATACATAATGTTGGTTTATTTTGTCCAGGTATTGTAAAACGTAAATGCATTTTTGCTTTCAGGTATTTCGTCCTTCTAGTGTAAGAACACTAGGCCACCTCACAACTTTAAAGGTTTGTTGCAAATACATAGAAGACAAAAGCAAAGATTAAGAAGGCAATAACATCCATGCCTGTGAGAGTAGTGTGTTCAGTGAGAATAGGTTAACTTCCTACAGACCAAACGACAGCAAACTGAAAATTTTAGACCTCCACACTCCTCCGACCGCGGTGGACACTCGGTTCTAGGCGCTGCAGTCTGCTACGGTCGCAGGTTCGAATCCTGCCTCGGGCGTGGATGTATGTGATGTCCTTAGGTTAGTTAGGTTTAAGTAGTTCTAAGTTCTAGGGGACTGATGACCTCAGATGTTAAGTCCCATAGTGCTCAGAGCCATTTGAACCTCCACACTCCCCACAGTCAATTGACCACCGAAATTAAGCGCTTTCGGGTTAGGCTAGCACTTGGATGGGTGACCATCCAGTCAAGCGGGGTGCGCGTAGCCCTCGTGAGACGAACTGAGGAGGTACTTAACTGAGAAGTAGCGCCTCCGGTCTCGTAAACTGGCACACGGCAGGGAGAGCGGTGTGCTGACCAAATGCCCCTCCATATCCGCATCCAGTGACACCTGAGGGCTGAGAATGACACGGCGGCCGGTCGGTACCGTTGGGCCTTCGTGGCCTGTTCGGGCAGAGTTAAGTTTTTAGTTTAGTTTTAACTTAATCTACGAATCCTGCAGTAAAGTAAATACTCAGGTACTGACTATCACACTGTTACAATTATTTACAGAACAGTTAATTAGATACTTGAAATGAAGCTGGAAGTTTTCACTGTAATATCGTACACAATATATTCTCTGGGACACTAAGAGGTCACAGTGTTAACCCAGTCACTACTATCTTGCGGTCAAATATGTTACGACACAACACAAAACGGCACACTCAATAACATTAATCTTAATCATAGTGTAAGTAAGATACCGATCATAAGGTTATCATAGTGTACAGAAGACAGCTGCCATAAGCAAGAAGGAATCGTCAGAAAAAAATTCAGAAACAGATGTAACTCCTGCGTAGTACAGTAACTGTGTGACAGTATTTGGAAAATATTCGACACAAACATACCGTCTACACTTTAACAGTTATGTAGTACAACAACTGAGAGAAGTATGACATTAGTGTTGACTCACCGCCTTCACCAGGAGCTGAATTAATTTCACTTCATAAGTTGGTTGTTTTTGTTGCAGTGTAGCTGTAGCTTCATTATATATATATGACCTGCTTTCAGGAAACCTCATTTCACCTCAGTAATTTTTAATTTAATATTCATCAAGTTGGTATGATAAGCTCTTGGGTACTTAGTGCTTCAACAACTGCATCAGAGAACTCAACATAAATCATATCTCTGAACTCTTTCTTGCTGGCTCCACCATACAGAATAACTGTTACATAATCCGTTTCTGCACCACTTCCAACAGTTCTGCTTCTAACGAGCCGCAGGTCAATCTGTACAACTGGCAAATTCTTTCCTGCCGATGTTTCTAACCAAAAGTGTAACTTTCCACAGTCTAATCATCGTACAGTGTAGAAATATCTCCACAACATGAGAACAATCTGTAATTAACTTAGCACGAAAGTTTTACTGTGACGTCTTTCGGCCACATTCTGTAAGTGATTGAGGACTCTTACTGAACTAAATTGAACTCAGTTATGCGAAGGAGGGATCGTAATATTCTTCTCGCTCACGGACTTCCCCTAATTTCTCAAATGTCCTAGGCATACCAAGTTATTCTTACAACGCAACCTACCAGTTTCTAAAACATGATTCACCCATGCATATGTCCGCCTGCTTCAGCTCGATGGTAACGTGCTTGCCTCCCCCTGCACTGGGCCCGGGTTCGTTTCTCGGCCGGGTTGGAGATTTTCTCCACTCGGGAACTGCGTGTTCTGTTGTCCTCATCATCAGTTCAACCATCTCATCAGCCACAAGTCGCCCAATATGGCGCCGACTGAAATAAGACTTGCACGTGGCAGCCGAACCCGCATGGGACCTCCCGGCCAGCAATACCATACGCTCATTTCATTTTACCCACACATATAACATCAGTTTGTTTAAAATTTGTAAATTTTGTTTACAGTTTGATAGTTTTCGGCCTGAATTAAATGTCAAATAAATCTGTGAGGGTATGGATTAGGTATTTATATTTTTATGGCAGATAGATCCACTGATCTTTAGCAGCTGGCAGTCAGCGTAACGTAGCGCTGAATTCCCATTACGAAGTGCTTAGTTACTATGTGTCATCCCTAGATGAAGCTGTTATAAGAAAGCCGAAGTTTAACGATCGAAATTTATGAATATCATTATAAACTACATAATATGAAGCCTAAGAACCCCGATGAGAATGTAACGGACTTGCGGCCTAGCTTTTCTGGAGACAGCTGCGTGGGCTGTGACGACCTAGATACGAAGCCACTTTGTACACGCGACAAAGCTCGTCTCTAGATGCCCATTACGAACAACAAACGGCCCATCCAAAAATTTGAGAAAATGAACACCTTGAATGGAACTGGAATCGATAGTAACGTGTTCTTCTCGAGCCGTTTATCGGCTCGTATCAAAGTTCGCTGGCGAAGCGCTAGAGTGCGCCAGCTGTCCCGTTTGTCGGCTTTTAGAGCGCTGTCCGTACAAGCTCGCACTCGATCTTTTGGCAGTTTTCACACTCCAGCTGACGAGTGCGTGGGGTTCCTGGTGAACCGCGACGGTCCTTCAGCTGTTCTCACTAGCCCGTTGGAAGCTACTCACTCGCTGGGCTGCATTTGAAGAGACTTGTTGCAGTTCGAAGCGTCCGTGGATTGTCATGGTTCGGTTGGCTGTAATGAGCTAGGAGCTGCGCCTCCATACCGCGTACTAGGACACAAAGGACACTTAATTCGGTGAGAAGGCTCTTAGAATACTCGCCTTTAGCGTTTGGTATTCCACAGACAGTTATTGGTGTTTTGGTATAAGATAAACTGCAGTTAAATTAATCTTTGTCAGACTTCGTCGGATTCTTCAACATTAGGGTGCGATGGCGTAGCTTTAGTGATATCTAAAATTTTCGTTAGAGTTCTAAACCATTAAAATGTAATATTTCTTGTATTTAATATTACCGGTCTTGTACATACAGGGTTTTCGGAAACTCGTTACGGACTTCTAAGACTTTCGGTGGAGAATGCGTTCATAATATTTTGAATAGGACCCTAGGTCCGGTAACGTACCGTTTCCCTTCTATGACGCTTTCAACTCATCCGCTTCTGCTTGAGGTATTCAGTTAACATGATGCAGTACAATTATCAGGTAACAATACGAAAGGAAACATAACGAAATACCCATTTATCACTTAAGCACATTTGTTTCTTTAACACTTAAACATTAAGTGTTTATATTATTCCAAAACAGAAAAGAACCCAGCATATTGTACGCATAGAACAGTAGTGGTGCATTACAATAGTGGCTCGATGTGTCGACCACCAACGCTGTTACAGACTTGGTACCTACGACCCTTGTTCAGGTACACACTCTGCATCCCACCTGGTGTATTTTCGCTTTCTAGCCCAGCGGCCAGAAATCGTGTCAGCAGACCTTCCCCTGTCGCTGCAGGAATCTCTTAAATTAAACTTTGCATACGTCCCCACAAGAATTAGTCCATAAGAGATACACGTCATCCTGTCTACCCATTCCATACCAGAACAAGCATCTCTGAGACTTTTCTATTTCCCTCAGCAGACGTGGACGTGCTACACATCTGAATTGGAGTCGTTGTAGAACGAAAACTGTACGTTTCCAGACGTGGGTTCTTATCCACAATATTATGTACTCACCCTCCTCTACAAGTCCTAGAAGTTTGTAACGAAATTTCCGAACACCTTGTATACCTACAGGGTGATCATTTTAGCTGAAAGCTTTGAAGTATCTCGGAAACTACACATGGATCAAAAAAAGTTATAATTCCAATTTGTTTGTCTCGGATGGCGACATCCAGCGACACCACACTCGATCCCTCACCCAACCCCACGCGTGAGTGGCCGGGGGCAACTTTGAAATCTTCAACTGGAAGCCTCGGTTTTTACTGCAGATTACTGTTCTGCGGCTGTATCTAAATACGTTTTTTGTGAAGCATTTTCTTCGTTTCGCCACAGAAGACGCTGTAATCTGAGGAACAGAAATGGGTACACAATTTACGACATACTACTCAATGGCCCTTGAATATCCAGTGGCACGTGGGACCCAATCTCCATGCTGCAAGTGTAGGACAGGCCAAGCTTTCATAATTTCTAGTTGAAAACCCCATTCGCAACGTTGTATTCCTCCGATATATCTAACAGTCAATTACTCGACGCGCCACTGTGGCCATAGGTCACTGTTCAACCGTAGCACCGTCAACTTCAATACACTCAGTGATAGGCTTTTCTAATGGCCGTACACAGGACGCAAGAAAATCTGCGAGAATGTTAGCACATACGTTTCTGATGTGGTCGACTATGTCTTCACGACCTATTGCCACTTGGTGGTACACATCCTGCGATAGTACCGGTAGTTCCTGTTCCAAAAATGTTCGATATTGGCTCCATTCAACGTTCCGTCGACAAAATGCGGACCAATGAGTTTGTTCCCCGTGGCGCCACACCATACGTTAACCGACCAAGGAAGTTGATGGTCAATTTGCAGTAACAAGTGGGTATTGTCTACACTCCAGCAATGCACGCTGTGCTGGCTAACACTACCATGGCTCATCGAGAAATAGTACCTCGGCAAAGAGCGTGTTTGTGGTCATGTACGAATGGAGTTCATCTCCTAAGCATGTAGTTCCACAGATTCCAAGGGCATCCAGTACGTTTTAACATGGTATTACATACATGTCCAACGCCTCTCATCACTATTAAGGTTACTGTGAGGTCTGTGCAGCATCAGATCAGGTTCCTCCAACCTGCTGTACAGCCATACAGTCTACATTTCTCCGATGGATTTGTCTTTAAAGATGGAAGTCCACACCGCCACTAGTCAGTATCTTCTATTTAAGAGGCAGGAATCAACGGAAACGAATGAACCCGGAAGAGCATGCTTGGGACCAGCTGGAATTAGCTGTGCTTCGCTGGAGAAATCTTCCTCACAGATTGGATGACCTATGCAGGGCCGCCGTCCAAGAGTGGCACAGGCTTGAATGGCAACGTCGTGGAATCTAGTGGACAGCGTTCCAAGAGAGACCCAAGCACGGTATAGTGTACAGGACGCGGCATCGCAGTTTTGAATGTTAGAGCCCTGTTGACAGATTCAAACATTACTTTGCTGTAACATATAGCACAGAAACTTTCACTGGTTCGTTAAGTACATACGAGTATAGGAGAAAGTTTTATATTGTAGAAAAGAGAACGCAACTGCAAGGCTATAGTTCGACTGCAGTTACTGATATGAAGTAGTCACAGAAAGTAACGTATAAAACAGAGTGTTCCAACCACTCTTTGATAGTCAACATTAATGGAACAAAATGACATACAGTTACAGTTCCCGCACTGGGGGGAAGAGCTCGTTCACTGTAGCTTTTTTCTGTTGATAAACTTCATTTTTGAAGGTAGGTAGAAGTCAAGAGGTACAAGGTCTGGAAACCCATGTGGGTACTCAACAGCTCCTCTTCGACCTATTCTTCATCCAGGTAGATTTTCATCCAAGTAGGCTCTGACATCTCTTTGGTAGTAAAGCTGAGCGCCATCTTTTTGTATGTAAAATCTTTCATTTCCAAACCCCTATTGAATGACAGGTAAAACTGATGTTTGCAGCTACACCTCACCAGCTACGGTACCTTCAAAGAAGAATGGGCCCATCACACCGCGCGATGTCAGACCACACCACACATCAACACCCGGTAGATTAAAAGACGTTTGTCCACGTGAACGTGAGGATTTTCAGGAGCCCAGCAGACGCAGTTGTGGGGGTTTATAGTACCATTCAGTTTGAAATGGGCCTTGTCAGAGCAGATAACCATCCCTACAAAACGTCCATCTTCGAGAAGCATGCCTTCAAACCACTTGCAGTAAGGCATCTTTCGATCTGGTTCGTCCTCGTTCACAGCGTGCAGCGATCTTGAAATGTACACGTTCCGCAATGCAGCCTTCGCAATTTGTCGTACGCTTGATCGGCTGACCCCGCTTTCACGTGCAGCCTGCTGCACCTAGAAAAATTTCACTACACAACAGCGCAGGTAGATGAACTTCTTGATGTTTTTGATAGGTCAGACCTTTTCTTATGGACATCCTGAAGAGTACCGTCGTCTTCAGGTTTAACCCGAATACGCTAAATTGTCGTAAATGTTGGTGGTTGAGTTCCGCACACATTACGCCTTGCCACTCTACCTCCATCGTGATTTCAGATTTCCAATACCACTTCAATACGGCCTTGCGTTTCTCAAACGACATTATAACTTCATTCATTGCTGCACCGCCATCTGCTGAAAATGCGAGCCAAGGTCTGCCGAGAAAATAATGGAATACACTACCACGCAAAATTGCAACTATATGTCACTTTGTTGAAAGGTATTAACTGCCAAACAGTGTCTACACTTTTTTGGACCCCTCCGTAGTACTGAAATAAAATTGTTGGTTTCATGTTGTTGTTGTGGTCTTCAGTCCTGAGACTGGTTTGATGCAGCTCTCCATGCTACTCTATCCTGTGCAAGCTTCTTCATCTCCCAATACGTACTGCAGCCTACATCCTTCTGAATCTGTTTAGTGTATTCATCTCTTGGTCTCCCTCTACGATTTTTACCCTCCACGCTGCCCTCCAATACTAAATTAGTGATCCCTTGATGCCTCAGAACATGTCCTACCAACCGACCCCTTCTTCTTGTCAAGTTGTGCCACAAATTCCTCTTCTCCCCAATCCTATTCAATACTTCCTCATTAGTTACGTGATCTACCCATCTAATCTTCAGCGTTGGTTTCATACTGGCAGCGAAAACCAAACATAAATTAGCTGTACTGCTGTTGAACAATTAATCATGTAGTATAAGACTGTTCTCTTTATATTTTATAGCCATATAACTGGTATATAAGCCACTGTTGTGCAACGTCGTTTTTTCTTCTTTTTGGTCTGACTGTGCATTATCAGTAAAAAGTCAGTGACGCGCAAATCTATTCCTCAGTACTGAATCCGACTGTTCTTATGTTGAAAGTACGTCTTAATCCGTCCTCTGGAACCAGGAGCATTCCAATAATGTGCTCTCTTTTACCTTCATCATGGCCGCAAGGCACACAGGACTCGAATTCGGGAGGACGACGGTTCAAATCCCTATCCGGCCATTCAGATTAGGTTTTCCCTGAATTTTGAAAACCACTTCAGACAAATGCTGTGATGGTTCCTTCGAAAACGGCACGACCGATTTCCCCCTCCATCGTTGCTTAATCCGAGCTTGTGCTCCGTAACTAATGACCTCGTTGTCAACGGGACGTTAATCTGTAATCTCCTCCTGCTCCTCATGGCAGCAAAGCATGGCTGAGTGCGTCGCTCTCACAATGGTGAAGTTACTGTAAATGTTTGACGTGGCATTTGTGGGAAGATGGTAATGTTAAATCAGAGATGTAAATTCAGGTATTAATTTATATATTAATGATTAATAACATGTTTGTTAAAAAAGTGATGTGACGTCTGAGGTGTCCGAGCGACCTCACAAGGTCTTTACGAGTTAAGAACAAGATGAGCTAGCTGTCGTAGTTGGAAACAAGCAAAGATAATATGGCCTTGGTCAATAAAATTCTTCTGGGTTTGTAGCCGCATTGTCAACTATAAAATTCCGACGTTTCGGCGACTGTTGCAAGATGCCTTTATCAGGGTGTACTGCTACCTGCTATTAGAAAAATTTTATTGACTGCGATAACGGCCGCGGAAGCCTACGTTTACCTCATAAGACCTTGTTCAAGAAAGGCGAAGTAACGAACAACTACACTTCGATACTGCTTTCTTCTACGAAAAAATAAAAGGCTATACGACATGTAGCAGCCAGGGAACGCGAAAAAAGAACGAAAAATGTTTTTTATTAGACGCCATCCTTCGCGCCATTTTTAAATGTGTCTTATGCTGAAATATAAGCAACAAATTATCTTGAGCGCAACGGGAACATTATTTAATTAAAACACAGGATAATAGCAATCTCATACGACAGCATGTGGGCTAATAGAGTGCTGTGTGCTTTGGGAGTAAAATAATAATATTGCAGATCGTAACAGCGATAAAATAAATCGTAAAATATTTTGTGGAGGATATTAATAATCAATGAGGGTAATAGCCGATTTCTACTTACATTTATTTAAGGATTTCAGTTAATACGGAAGTCACCACAAAAAATTACGTGAAGTTATTTATTAATCAAAATGGATCGGTTGGTTGGTTGATTGATTTAAAAGGGGGGCAAAGGGAAATCAATATGGGATACAATAGTTTATTGAATTTGCCGCCAGAACCAACCTTAATTAGTAGAGGTGTAGAAGAATGATCACCATCCAACAACAATCAACGCAGACCTCAGAATTAACTGGTCCGATCTGAATTTGTCTTTCTGGTGGTGGTTGACAGTCTGGGGTTCAAATTTTCGCTACAGTGGAGAGGCAGAGTTTCTGCCGTAGTGCGACTGCACCACAGCGACTCACGTACTGGCACTGACGTTAAGCAGTGCATCTCCCACAAAACAGTATCTCTGTGGACAGTGCTGCCACAAAGTCTGGCGGCGTATCTTCAGTGGGTATCAGGAACCATTTCTATACAGTCATGTGAGACATTCTGTAGGATTAGCAGATACTCGTGCGTTGGAGATAAAAATATTCGCAGAAACCTGTTTAACGAAATTGAGGGCTTAACGTCTGGATGTGAAGGAGAATGCTCAAAATAATCGAATTACAGGCTCCGTTATGATAGTTCAGTAATTCACAGCATCGAGTCACATTCATTACATAGCGTCTGAAAAGCAGGTTCACAGTGACTTAATGAATTCATGGAGAAAGAATTGCACAAGGAAAACTACTGAATTTGTAGTACGATTTCTGTCGAAATGATGTAGAACGATGGCGTTTATTGGTTATGTATACATAAATGTTTTGTGTTTATAGATAAATGCTGGCCGTTTACAGAGTAGTAACGATTAAATTTTCTAGCAGTTTACGTATTGGACAGTGACGTGACTCCAGCTGCCGGTGAAGCGTATTACAATTTAACAACAAAAGTAAATACTATTGTACTCTACGTTAAAGTTGACACCTGTTCGTGTGTTATGTCAAATGTTAATGTTAATCTGTCAGTTTCTATGGACACAATATGTCGTGTTCTTTCGAAATTAAGGGATCATTTGAACAGAGCCAATTAATAATTCTCTGAAAAAAGGTCGCTAACAACTATCCCTGTTGTTATCTCTTTAAAAGTGTTAATTATAGCACTTGTGTCGTCTCCAAAAATCTTGTGGTGTGCTGAGTAGGTCATCGACAAACCAAAGAAATAGGAGTGGGCCCAAAATTTAAATTTCTTAAACCCAATTTGTGAAATGCCTCGGGTCATTACAATTTTATCTCCTTCCAGAATTTTTTACATTAAACACCACGTTTTGTGTCGTTTTTGTTAAGTATTAGACAAACTATTTATTTATAATGCCGCTAATCCCACAAAATTTAAGTTTTTCTATGAGGCTGTCATGATCTACAGAATAAAATAAAACTAAACTAAATTCTGCCCTAACAGATCACGAAGGCCCAACTGTACCAACCGTCCGCCATGTCAACCTCAGCCCTCAGGCGTCAGTGGATGCGGATATGGAGGGGCACGTGGTCAGCACATCGGTCTCCCTGTCGTGTGTCAGTTTACGAGACCGGAGTTGCTACTTGTTAATTAAGTAGCTCCTAAGTTCGCATCACAAGGGTTGAGTGCACTCCGCTTGCCAAAAGCCTTCGGCACAGTGGATGGCCACCATCCAAGTGCTAGACCAGCCCGACAGCGCTTAACTTTGGTGCTCTGACGGAAAACGGTGCTACCACTGCGGCAAGGCCGTTGCACCTACGGAATAAAATGGTTTGAATAAGTCACAGAAAGTAACAACTGATGATATTTTGTTATTTAATATTTGCAAATAAAAGTGGTCGGGAAATGTGTGAATTCCTAAGGGACCAAACTGCTGAGGTCATCGGCACATTCTGCTGCAGTTTTTTGAAGACTTTGGGCGTTGTTGTGATACAGCTTAGACTTGAGGACTCCCAACAGAAAGTAATCGGACACTGACAGATGAGGTGACTTGAGTGACCAGTTACGACCGCGACTAGACTGATCTCTGCTAACAATCCTGTCAGGCGTGAAGATTGTGTAAAGGTGCTCCAAGGATTGTGAATCGCGTGGCGAGCGTACGCGTGGTGTGAGCGTCACAGGGTATTATTATAAGCACACATTCACGTCCAATTGTATCCACTCGCCCGGGCCACTTTTCTTTGCGTTCTCAGACAAGCAGCTTTAGTATAAGCCAAATTGTGGTGTACTAAAATACTGTTTCTGCCGAAAACTGATTCTGTTCTTGAGTATATCAGTTAGGGAAAGATGCCAGTAAGAAAAGAAGGTGACAATCTTTCTCCCAACTTTCTTATGAAGAGGTTTGATGATGATTATTTTAATCTATCGGAGAGAGCTCTCTATGTTAGGGTTATATTGCATATGCACTAAAATTACTTATTAGGTTACAATACTTCCTCAGACTTTGAGTTCAAAATTCACTCAAGACCATAAAAACGTTTATTTTTCTTCTAATTGATTAATATTTTGTGTAACGACTGTTTTAGTGTGTCTCCTACTTCTTCAAATCATCTTTTTGAATATTTCTACTGCAATGTCCAAAAATATTATTAAAAATTCTTTCTGTTCCTGAATTATCTATGACCGACTGTTGCTCAATTTGTTTAAAAACAGCCTTTTATGCGCTGTCTAGTAGACCTTCTCTCGTTTCACCGAACATTATATAGACTTAATTCCATTACCATCAATATTAATTTCGGTCTGAGTTTTTAGTCATTTCTCTTCATATAAATATATAATACTTCTAGAATGCAAGTAATCATTTGTTGCGGCTCTTATGTAAATTTCTCCCTAACAGCTCTAATTGCTTTCACGGAATTTGCGATCATTTTTAGAGAAGATACTTTGAAATATTGAAACAAACATAAAAAGTAATGTATTGAATTTCATATTAATGTATCTTTCCCTGTGCACCTGCTCTCAGTATATCTGCTATATCTTATTCTTAAAACATTTTATTTATTTGTTTGTTTATTTAAACTGATGTTCAGTGTTTTAATAAATCTCACAGGTTGGCAAAGGTATGTCTCAAAGCAGTAGGGTACTACATTGTTGCTTTCACTAGTTGTCCATCATGATTTGATACTGCACTAACAATACGGTAAACGTTAAATTTTTTAGCCTAAACATTGTTATCAATTGTGGTCCCATGTTCTGTGCACGAGTTCGAAAATTGAATATTTAATCAGACCGTAACAGCTCACAATGACAGATTTCTAGGTTCTGGTCGATACAAAAACTACATTTTTCGTATTTTTGAGTATGTTAAAATGTTTCATGTGCGTCAACTCCTCCCTATAGCAGCATATTGGCTTCATATGAATATGCTGCTGGCCCTTAAAAATTGTGTTTATTTCTTCTGTCCGCTTGTTGTTAAGATAGACACTTAAAATCATTTTCTCTAATATTCTGAACCTCTTATATTCAGTATTCTGAACCTCTTTTAAACACACAGGAAGCTCAACTAACTTGTTCTCACTTCCTTGCTGCTCTGATGAAACAAGGGAACTCCACTTTCTTGATTCATGTTTTATTGTGTTGTGAGCCTCTTCTTTTATGATTTCATTCCAAACTGCCTGTCTCCAAGTAGACGCTAGGCACGTAGCCCCTGCTCCCTTCTGCAAAAAAGTAAAATAAAATAAAATAAAATAAAAAATAAAAATAAATAAATAAATCCGACTCCAGTAACCCCAGGATTATTGCTTTATCAGCTTCAACGAGCAACAGCTTCTCTGTTCCGTTAAGAAGTGTAAAATGGTCCGTCCCAATTTCAGCACGGTTATAAAATAAAATGTGGCTGCTGTTAATACATTCAACACTTCGTTTCTCTGGCCGATAGCTTTCTCAACCTAGCAGCGGGTCTGGCGCTGCAAAGCCTCTGTAAAACTGACACTGTGTCAACTATTGCTACACCTAGTTTATCCAGATCATGTTCCCAGTTGTAATCTAACTTGTTGGATGTTTTCTCGTTCCTCGTGTATTCCCCTTAACCGCAGCATCTGCAATACAGGAAGGCCTTCTTTGTTATACTTAGAAACGAAGCACCGACTACATCCGGGCCGAGCGCGTTGTTCCTGCTGAGAGCATACCGCAGAGGAAGATGCCCTAGCGTCCCTGCAAGAGGAATGTGTCGACATTCAAGCTCAGTTCTTCCTTCATGGAGGCTACCGCCTCTATTGCAACACAACTGAGTTCCTTTACTAACGGGAGATAACGTGAAAAAGATTGTAATAGATACTCACATTGTTGTACTGAGACTGTTTTATCACACTCTCCCAGAAATTTTCATTACCTCTATCCCTGGTTGACTTCGTTTCTCTTCTCTTGCGAAACTTGTTTGGTCTAACTCTAGTTTCCAGGATACTGGCCACATTCCGAGCTAAAATATGATAACAGCCTGCTTAATAGCGTGTTGGTTCACCACTACAGCGCAATACAGCAGCGATGTAATATGGTATGGTTTCGACAAGTGCTTGGTCTGTTTACGAAGGTATGTGGCACCCGATGTCTACGTACAGATCACGTAAAGCCTGTAGATTGACGAGTCGGTTGTTCCAGAGAGTTCAGATCAGGTATATTTGGTGGACGACACATCAACATTAATTCACGGTCATGATCCTCAAACAACTGTATGACGAGTCTGGATTTGTTCAAAAATGGTTCAAATAGCTCTGAGCACTGTGGGACTTAACTGCTGAGGTCATCAGTCCCCTAGAACTTAGAACTACTTAAACCTAACTAACCTAAGGACATCACACACATCCATGCTCGAGGCAGGATTCGAACCTGCGACCGTAGCGGTCGCGCGGCTCCAGAACCGCTCAGCCACTCTGGCCGGCTGGATATTTATGATAGTAACTTTTAGTTCTACCACACAATCGACAGCTTTTCGCCTGCAAACAGCAAAACGTTATTTTATTTATCTGTTTATTATGCTTTTCCTATAGACACTCACCATGTATCGTGTTGTTTGCCGTGCTGTCTTTTTTACACGCTTGTTTCTTTCGTTTTTGTCGTTAAACGTTCATTTTATACGATTTCTTGCCATGCACAGAGTTTTTGCCGCCATTACATGTTGGTGCAATTGTGTAGTGTTCATTTGTTTCGTGGCACGTTTGTTTGGGATGTGGCGCGCGGAGCGGATTTGTAGTGTTGTTGACGTTGTGGTGTTCAGTTCCTATGTGCGTGTGTGTGTGTAGGGGGGTGTATGTGTGTGTGTGTGTGTGTGTGTGTGTGTGTGTGAGAGAGAGAGAGAGAGAGAGAGAGAGAGAGAGAATTGTGAATTGGCATGTAGAGTGACTGGTGTGCAGTGTGGGAAGATATTTATTTTCGCTCCCGCCAGTGGCTCGAGTCCGCCCTCGGGCATATGTGTGTGTGTGTGTGTGTGTGTGTGTGTGTGTGTGTGTGTGTATGTGTTGTTCTTAGCGTAAGTTAGTTGAAGTAGTGCGTAAGTCTAGGGACCGATGACCTTAGCAGTTTGGTCCCTTCGGAATTCACACCCATCTGAACATTAATTTTTCTCATCGGATATACTCATAATTTTGCAATCTGACGTACTGGTTTGAAGCGTCACGTCAACCTCCTCGTCTACGTGTAACAAGTGCACCCACCGTTCTCACTTACTAGCTGCACATGAATTCCAGTCCTGTCACCCCCTCCGATTTTTACCCCCTACAACACCCTCCATTAAAAGAATAGCACCATGGAAGCTGTTCCCTTGATGTCCTAACATGCCCAATGACCCTCTCCCTTCAACATCCTGTTATATTACCACATATCAAACGCTTTCCGATTTTCCCAAAAAATGGTTCAAATGGCTCTGAGCACTATGGTACTTAACATCGGAGGTCATCAGTCCCCTAGACGTAGTACTACTTAAACCTAACTAACCTAAGGACATCACACACATCCATGAACGAGGCAGGATTCGAACCTGCGACCGTAACAGTCGCGCGGTTCCGGACTGAAGACCCTAGGACCACTCGGTCACAGTGGCCGGTCATTTTCCCACCGTCCGTGATTCACTCCCGTACAATGCTTTGCAGACGTACATCAAGAGAAATTTCTTCCTCTAATTAAGCCGGCCGGTGTGGCCAAGCGGTTCTAGGCGCTTGACTCTGGAACCGTGCGACCGCTGCGGTCGCAGGTTCGAACTCTGCCTCGGGCATGGATGTGTGAGCTGTCCTTAGGTTAGTTAGATTTAAGTAGTTCTAAGTTCTAGAGGACTGATGACCACCGATGTTAAGTCCCATAGTGCTTAGAGCCATTTGAACCATTTTTCCTCTAATTAAGATACAATTATCGTGCAGAATAATAGTCCTTTCACCCGATCTGGATGCCCAGTCGATTTCATTCGCCTGTCTTAAGGGGGGTAGGGCGTCAAACGGGCCGACTTCGAGAAGGAGAGGCACCACAGGTCATTTTAATTTGCGCTAGCACTGGAAGTTCAAAAACACGAAAAAATAATATTTTTTAAATATGAAAATTCATAATTTTTTTCACTTACTGTTGGCTGCATTTGTTGCTATAGGTACACTTTTCTTCATAAGTAAGAGAGATTCTTCGATGAATTTTGCACAGCTTACAAACCATACTTACAGGTGTATGAAACTCTAGAATTTATTTAATCTATGGAAAAATGAATGGGCTGTTACGTTTTAAACTTCGTGTTTAGAGAAAACTCGAATTTTATAGTTAATTTTCTCAATTTTACCACAGTTTTTAATAGATTTGGGAAATTCTTGAGTTTCATACACCTGTAAGTATGTTTTGTATGCTGTGCAAAATTCATCGAAGAATCTCTCTTACTTATGAAGAAAAGTGTACCTACAGCAACAAATGCAGCTAATACGAAGTGAAATTTCACATGCAAAAAAATTCGTTTTGTTATGTTTTTGAACTTCCTCTGCTATGACTGTGAATCCTGAATCCTTCCTGGTCATGCTAACAAAGTTTTATGAGTTTATTTGTAAAAGTATAGACAGTGTAAATTAAAATGTCCTGTGATGCCTCTCCTGCTCCAAGTCGGCCCGTTTCATGTCCTACCCCCCCCCCCCCCCCCTTAAGCGTGTCATATTTTTTGCTAACCAGTATCAAACCTCTCTTGTCTGGAGTTGAAAATATAAATATCCTCAGTGCGTCACGTCTTACAGCACTGACATACTGAAGAAAGACATTCTTAAAAGTTTAACAGCAAAGTTGTTATTTATTTACTAACTGACTAGTTTCGGATTTTGCCCTTTTCACAAGCCAAGCATTTTTTTAATTTCTATTGGACCCTTCCGTTTATCTCATCACGCATAAATATGTCCCAGATCTTCATTACCTTGCATGATGTTATCCACGTGATAGTGAAATTTTATATACGGTGGACAATTTGTTCCCATTTGAATGCACTGTTTAATCCAATAAGAACAAATTCTCGCTTTCTCAGTATCGCTGGCAGTGGAGTATTTTACTCGTTTATACCTGTAGCAAGACATACGTTTATACACATCATTCTCAATCCAAAATGATACCTAACTGTTCTCCTTTACAAGCCGTCGAAACATCTATAGTTTTGTGGATATAATTTTTCTGGAAATTTTTCCTTCTCGCAGCCGAAAATCCTTAATCTTCCTACTTTGTTGTTTCAGTAAGCATATCGTTTAATTACTTTTTGTCAATTATACCACGTGTAACTAATCTTCTGTAATGTGTAGTTCTGATGGTGTTCATATATTTAAATTCAGCTGACGTAATCATCGTTTTGGTAGGAAGTTTCAGGAATTTACAAGTGAAGTTAGTGAATATGGACCATAAATAACCCTGATAGGGTTGATGAATATACAAAAATGTTTACGCTGTTTCATAACGTCACTCTTACGATAGAAGTTGGATACTACGAACGAGGAAATCTGACCAGGAGATGACTTTTAATAGAGAATGCCAGAGCCTGAATGATCTTCTCCGTTTTACCTATAACAGTAACAGAGTTAGACAATAACATTTTTCCTGCTTGATTACTGCAAGATACTGTCTCCTAGGAACGGAACTTTCTCCATGTGATTATATCCCGCTCTGTGCATTTCTACTGTATTCTAAATGAAACTACTTCTTGTCAATCGTTTGGTCACATTAGAAATACCTTGACGACACTTTTTAATTTTTATGAATATTAAACTGTCATGATAGAAGCTGATTATTGACCGTCTAACAACCCTACCACAACAAAGGTCAGCATTTTAATAACGATTGTGGTGTTGTTCACGCTGCTAAATACTGCATTTTCGGGCAACAACAGTCATATTATGTGGCAGGTGTCATTAGAGCACAGTTAATAGTCATTTCATGTAATTAAGGAAAAACTTGGCACTCATCTTTTTGTGTTTCCCACGCTGGTCTCGTATTATCATGGCTCAATCGTTGAAAATCTAAGTGATTATGATTCCAAGCTCAGATGCAAAGAGGCCTAGGTTTTATTCTGCTATATTCAAAAGTTTTGTAGATGCGCTTCACAAACCATTCTTGGAGATTACACTTTTGCTGGACAATGGTGATGTAAAAAAATAATCAGCACTCCGAAATTAAGTTACACTTCCTTTTAATTGCTTTTATTGGAATATCACGTAAACACAAAACATCACTTGACAATACAAAACATACTTGAAAACATCTCTCTCACAGTCACTGTTAAAGTTCACATTTTATAAGCTGTCTACGTTATGCGTGTTTCCAACATGACGTCCAACAGTTGACTTTCTCAAGGCCCGACTCTCTAACAAGTTAACAACTAACCAACTATCGCTTACGCGCCCAAAAATGAGAGTTGCAAGTACGTCATACATCATAGTGACAAAAGAAAGAATACACATAAGAATAATATCATTGCAATACAAAGACATCTATGTATCAAAAATTAAATCAAATCTGAATGTTGTCTCAGAAATATGTAAACTACAGGGTTATTACAAATGATTGAAGCGATTTCACTGCTCTACAATAACTTTATTGTTTGAGATATTTTCACAATGCTTTGCACACACATACAAAAACTCAAAAAGTTTTTTTAAGCATTCACAAATGTTCGATAGGTGCCCCTTTAGTGATTCGGCAGACATCAAGCCGATAATCAAGTTCCTCCCACACTCGGCGCAGCATGTCCCCATCAATGAGATCGAAAGCGTCGTTGATGCGAGCTCGCAGTTCTGGCACATTTCTTGGTAGAGGAGGTTTAAACACTGAATCTTTCACATAACCCCACAGAAAGAAATCGCATAGGGTTAAGTCCATGCTTGCTTTATTCGTCGACTTCCGCGGGCTACGCGTGAAACTTGCCCGCACGCGTTCAACCGTTTCTTCGCTCACTGCAGGCCGACCCGTTGATTTCCCCTTACAGAGGCATCCAGAAGCTTTAAACTGCACATACCATCGCCGAATGGAGTTAGCAGTTGGTGGATCTTTGTTGAACTTCGCCCTGAAGTGTCATTGCACTGTTATGACTGACTGATGTGAATGCATTTCAAGCACAACATACGCTTTCTCGGCTCCTGTCGCCATTTTGTCTCACTGCGCTCTCGAGCGCTCTGGCGGCAGAAACCTGAAGTGCGGCTTCAGCCGAACAAAACTTTATGAGTTTTTCTACGTATCTGTAGTGTGTCGTGACCATATGTCAATGAATGAAGCTACAGTGAATTTATGAAATCGCTTCAATCATTTGTAATGGCCCTGTACTTTGCAGAAACACAGTAGAATATTACTGGTATCGAGAGGTTCAGGTGAGGTACCATAATGGTTACGTAATTCAAGTACTATTACGACTGGGACGAGCTATGTATCTCTACTTCACATGTGCACCTTCTGTCCCTTCAGTGGTGAGGAAAGCGACTTCACATGTAAATCTGTTTGTTGCAATTCTAGATTTTCGTTTCTTAAACATCGCAGCCTATTTGCAATATAGAAAGAAACTCTCACAAAATACACGGTCCTGTTACATTAATGTGACCATCGTGTGTCGCCGTGGTTAAAGTATACCGAGAGTGGAAAAATGGTGCTACCCAAACCCGGCGCCAAAGTAACTGTTGTTCACCAGGGGCGATAGATGGCAGGGGTGAACGACGCCTGCGGAGATGTGTACGAAAGAAAAGACGTGCAACTGTTGAGCTACAGACAGCCATGATGAACCAGGGGGTCATCAACAATATATCTTCAACGAGGGCCTCCGCAGTAGACGCCTGGTTTATGCACCCTTGCTGACTGATGTTCACAGCCGACCAAGTCTGCAATTTGCATGTAAGTACAACTAGACATCGACTGGGTTGCGACAGATGGCCTTTTTAGATATATTAGGTTTTATGCTCGACACGACAGATGGCCGTTAGCGAGCACAGCGTAAAAAGTCTGAAAGCGAACACCCTCCAAAAATCGTCAGAAGCTTCCAGTCCGCAGAAAGGAGCGTTATGGTCTCAGAAATATTTTTGTGGGATTCCTTAAGTGATCTCGTCATTATAGAAGGCGCAACGGATCAACACAAGTATTCACCTACCCTTGAGAATCATGTATATCGCAACGTGCAGTTTGTGTTTCTTCGGCACGAACAATGCAGGGTGTCACACAGCTCGCAGTGTACGTGCGTCGTTCGAAGAACGCCAGGATGCATTTAACATACTCCTCAGGCACCAAACTCCGTGGATTTAAACCCAATCAAGCATTTGCGGGATCACCTCGAACGGGCTGTTCGTGCCATAATCGAGAAACGAAGCGTATCTGACCACGGCGCCGGTGACGGCATGGCTCCACGTCCTTGTTGGTACATAACAGTCTCGCAGCCGTCCAAATTGCAAAAGATGATTATTCAGACATATGACATGTGGTCAAATTAATGTGAGTCGACACTACACACTGAAGTGACAAAAGTCATGCGTACCCCGTACTCGTACCATGGTGGACCTCCTTTTCCCGGCGTATTCCAGCCTATCAACGTGGTATGGACTCAAAAAGTCGTTGGACTCCCCCTACAGAATTATTGAGCCATACTGTTTCTATAGCCTCCATAATTGAGAAAGTGTTGCCGGCACAAGATGTTGTGAACGAACTGACCTATGGGATTTATGTCGGGCGATCTCGGTGGCCAAATCATTCGCTCGAATTGTCTACAATTTTCTTCAAACCAATCGCGAAAAATTGTGGGCTGGGAGATGCCTCACTGTCATTCATAATAATTCCATCGTTGCTTGGGAATATGAAGTCCTTGAATGGCTGTAAATGGTCTGCATGTTGTCGGACCTAACCATTTCCAGTTAATTAGCGGTTCAGTCGGACCAATGGACACGGTCCATTTCTCGTAAACACAGCCCACACCATAATGGAGTCACCATCAGCTTGCACAGTGCCTTGATGACAACTTGAGTCCAAGGCTTCGTAGGGTCTGCACCACTCTCAAATCCTACTATCACCTCTTACCAACTGAAAGCGGGACTCATCTGATCAGACCACGGTTACCCAAAGTCTGTAACCGATATGGTTACGAGCCCAGGAGAAGCGCCGCAGGCAATGTGCTGTTAACGTCGGTCGCCTGCTGCAGGACTCCATTTATACCAAATTTCGCGGCATTGTACGTTCGTCGCACGACCAGCGTGGATTTCTGCTGTTATTTCACGTAGCAACTACTCAACTGCGCAAAACCTCGCTGCTCTTGGCCATTAAGTGATGGCTGTCAGCCACTGCGTTGTCTGTGGTGAGAGGTACCGCATGAAATTTGGTATTCTCGGCACACTCTTGACACTGTGCATCTCGGAATATTAATTCCCTAACGATTTCCGAAATAGAATGTCCTATGCGTCTAGCTCTAACTGTCATTCCGCGTTCAAAGTGCGATGATGATGTTTGGTTCGTAGGGCGCTCAACTGCGCGGTCATCAGCGTAGAATTTTGTCACAATCCAATCTAGCCACTGTCACGAATGATGATGACGAAGAAGAAAACACAAACACCCAGTCCCCAGACAGAGAAAATCTCCAACCCGGCCAGGAATCGAACCCGGGAGCCCTTGATCCAGAGGAAGCAACGCTAGCCACTAGACTACGTGCTGCGGACCCCGTCGTGCGGCCATAATTATATCGGAAACGTTTCACATGAATCACCTCTTAATAAATGACAGCTCCGCCAATGCACTCCCCTTTTATAACTTGTGCACGCGATACTACTGCCATCTGTATATATGCTTATCACTATCCCATGATTTCTGTCACCTCAATCTATATCGTAATGTCCAGGAATATAGTAGTGAATGTGAAGCAAATATAAAGCACTATAATTTGATCCTTCCCCCATGAACCATGGACCTTGCCGTTGGTGGGGAGGCTTGCCTGCCTCAGCGATACAGTTGGCCGTACCGTAGGTGCAACCACAAAGGAGGGGTATCTGTTGAGAGGCCAGACAAACGTGCGGTTCCTGAAGAGGGGCAGCAGCCTTTTCAGTAGTTGCAGGGGCAACAGTCTGGATGATTGACTGATCTGGCCTTGTAACACTAACCAAAGCGGCCTTGCTGTGCTGGTACTGCGAACGGCTGAAAGAAAGGGGAAACTACAGCCGTAATTTTTCCCGAGGGCGTGCAGCTTTACTGTATGTTTAAATGATGATGGCGTCCTCTTGGGTAAAATACTCCGGAGGTAAAATAGTCCCCCATTCGGATCTCCGGGCGGGGACTACTCAAGAGGACGTCGTTATCAGGAGAAAGAAAACTGGCGTTCTACGGATCGGAGCGTGGAATGTCAGATACCTTAATCGGGCAGGTAGGTTAGCAAATTTAAAAAGGGAAATGGATAGGTTAAAGTTAGATATAGTGGGAGTTAGTGAAGTTCGGTTGCAGGAGGAACAAGACTTTTGGTCAGGTGAATACAGGTTTATAAATACAAAATCAAATAGGGGTAATGCAGGAGTAGGTTTAATAATGAATAAAAAAATAGGAGAATTTTGCACAGAGCATAACTTAATCATAACTAACACTTGCTTCAAGAATCATAAAAGAAGGTTGTATAAATGGAAGAATCCTGGAGATACTAAAAGGTATCAGATAGATTTTATAATGGTAAGACAGAGATTTAGGAACCAGGTTTTAAATTGTAAGACATTTCCAGGGGCAGATGTAGACTCTGACCACAATCTATTGGTTATGAAGTGTAGATTAAAACTGAAGAAACTGCAATAGGTGGGAATTTAAGGAGATGGGACCTGGATACACTGACTAAACCAGAGGTTGTACAGAGTTTCGGGAGCGCATAAGGGAACAATCGATAGGAATGGGGGAAAGAAATACAGTAGAAGAAGAATGGGGAGCTCTGAGGGATGAAATAGTGAAGGCAGCAGAGGATCAAGTAGGTAGAAAGACGAGGGCTAGTAGAAATCTTCAGGTAACAGAAGAAATATTGAATTTAATTGATGAAGGGAGCAAATATAAAAATACAGAAAATGAAGCAGGCAAAAATGAATACAAACGTCTCAAAAATGAGATCGACAGGAAGTCCAAAATGGCTAAGCAGGGATGGCTAGAGGACAAATGTAACGATGTAGAGGCTTATCTTACTAGGAGTAGATAGATACTGCCTGCAGGAAAATTAAAGAGACCTTTGGAGAGAAGAGAACCATTTGTATGAATATCAAGAGCTCAGATGGAAACCCAGTTCTAAGCAAAGAAGGGAAAGCAGGAAGGTGGAAGGAGTATACAGAGGGTCTATACAATGGCGATGTACTTGAGGACAATATTATGGAAATGGAAGAGGATGTAGATGAAGATGAAATGGGAGATACGATACTGCGTAAGAGTTTGACAGAGCACTGAAAGACCTGAGTCGAAACAAGCCCCTGGGAGTAGGCAACATTCCTTTAGAACTACTGACGGCCTTGGGAGAGCCAGTCCTGACAAAACTCTACCATCTGGTGAGCAAGATGTATGAGACAGGCGAAATACCCTCTGACTTCAACAAGAATAATTCCGATCCCAATGAAAGCAGGTGCTGACAGATGTGAAAATTACCGAACCATCAGTTTAATAAATCACAGCTGCAAAATACTAACACGAATTCTTTACAGACGAATGGAAAAACTGATAGAAGCCGACCTCGGGGAAGATCAGTTTGGATTCCGTAGAAATATGCAATACTTACCTTACTGACCTTACGACTTATCTTAGAAGAAAGATTAAGGAAAGGCAAACCTACGTTTCTAGCATTTGTAGACTTAGAGAAAGCTTTTGACAATGTTGACTGGAATACTCTCTTTCAAATTCTAAAGGTGGCAGGGGTAAAATACAGGGAGCGAAAGGCTATTTGCAATTTGTACAGAAACCAGATGGCAGTTATAAGAGTCGAGGGGCATGAAAGGGAAGCAGTGCTTGGGAAGGGAGTCAGACACGGTTGTAGCCTCTCCCCGATGTTGTTCAATCTGTATATTGAGCAAGCAGTAAAGGAAACAAAAGAAAAATTCGGAGTAGGTATTAAAATCCATGGAGAAGAAATAAAAACATTGAGGTTCGCCGATGACATTGTAATTCTGTCAGAGACAGCAAAGGACTTGGAAGAGCAGTTGAACGGAATGGACAGTGTCTTGAAAGGAGGATATAAGATGAACATCAACATAAGCAATACGTGGATAATGGAACGCAGTCGAATTAAGTCGGGTGATGCTGAGGGAATTAGATTAGGAAATGAGACCCTTAAAGTAGTAAATGAGTTTTGCTATTTGGGGAGCTAAATAACTGATGATGGTCAAAGTAGAGAGGATATAAAATGTAGACTGGCAATGGCAAGGAAAGCGTTTCTGAAGAAGGGAAATTTGTTAACATCGAGTATTGATTTAAGTGTCAGGAAGTCGTTTCTGAAAGAATTTTTATGGAGTGTAGCCATGTATGGAAGTGAAACATGGACGGTAAATAGTTTGGACAACAATAGAATAGAAGCTTTCGAAATGTCGTGCTACAGAAGAATGCTGAAGATTTGACGGGTAGATCACATAACTAATGAGGAGGTATTGAATAGAATTGGGGAGGAGTTTGTGGCACAACTTGACAAAAAGAAGGGACCGGTTAGTAGGACATGTTCTGAGGCATCAACGGATCACAAATTTAGCATTGGAGGGCAGCGTGGAGGGTAAAAATTGTAGAGGGAGACCAAGAGATGAATACACTAAGCAGATTCAGAAGTATGTAGGATGCAGTAAGTACTGGGAGATGAAGAAGCTTACACAGGATACGGTAGCATGGAGAGCTGCATCAAACCAGTATCAGGACTGAAGACCACAACAACAACAACAACAACAATTTGATATTGGCCGTCTTCAGCGCAAACGGTGCATGTTACCGCAAGGAGACTGGACTGATGTTGCTAGCCACCTCTCTCTGTACTTTGCTAAATTTTTCATCGTTCCATGTCTCCTACATCCAAAGTCGTGCATAATGTGTTTTACGTAGTCTATCATTCACTGCCCCAATAGACGTTTCCCTCTTGTTGGGCGGCTGGTAAAATTTTGTCTCTTATTTTACACCGTCTTACTCACGCGAGCCTGGCAACTATTTTTGTGGTCCGCTCGAAAGCGATGGAGAACATACTGACCATATATTTCAGTCTCCACATCCACATTCTGGTCCAGCCCACTGAAGGAAATGTTTCTACTCTCTTTCTACTTCGCGGGTTAGGACGATGACTATAAATGAAGGTATAAAGTTCTAGTTCATCCATATACACTCCTGGAAATGGAAAAAAGAACACATTGACACCGGTGTGTCAGACCCACCATACTTGCTCCGGACACTGCGAGAGGGCTGTACAAGCAATGATCACACGCACGGCACAGCGGACACACCAGGAACCGCGGTGTTGGCCGTCGAATGGCGCTAGCTGCGCAGCATTTGTGCACCGCCGCCGTCAGTGTCAGCCAGTTTGGCGTGGCATACGGAGCTCCATCGCAGTCTTTAACACTGGTAGCATGCCGCGACAGAGTGGACGTGAACCGCATGTGCAGTTGACGGACTTTGAGCGAGGGCATATAGTGGGCATGCGGGTGCCGGGTGGACGTACCGCCGAATTGCTCAACACGTGGGGCGTGAGGTCTCCACAGAACATCGATGTTGTCGCCAGTGGTCGGCGGAAGGTGCACGTGCCCGTCGACCTGGGACCGGACCGCAGCGACGCACGGATGCACGCCAAGACCGTAGGATCCTACGCAGTGCCGTAGGGGACCGCACTGGCACTTCCCAGCAAATTAGGGACACTGTTGCTCCTGGGGTATCGGCGAGGACCATTCGCAACCGTCTCCATGAAGCTGGGCTACGGTCCCGCACACCGTTAGGCCGTCTTCCGCTCACGCCCCAACATCGTGCAGCCCGCCTCCAGTGGTGTCGCGACAGGCGTGAATGGAGGGACGAATGGAGACGTGTCGTCTTCAGCGATGAGAGTCGCTTCTGCCTTGGTGCCAATGATGGTCGTATGCGTGTTTGGCGCCGTGCAGGTGAGCGCCACAATCAGGACTGCATACGACCGAGGCACACAGGGCCAACACCCGGCATCATGGTGTGGGGAGCGATCTCCTACACTGGCCGTACACCACTGGTGATCGTCGAGGGGACACTGAATAGTGCACGGTACATCCAAACCGTCATCGAACCCATCGTTCTACCATTCCTAGACCGGCAAGGGAACTTGCTGTTCCAACAGGACAATGCACGTCCGCATGTATCCCGTGCCACCCAACGTGCTCTAGAAGGTGTAAGTCAACTACCCTGGCCAGCAAGATCTCCGGATCTGTCCCCCATTGAGCATGTTTGGGACTGGATGAAGCGTCGTCTCACGCGGTCTGCACGTCCAGCACGAACGCTGGTCCAACTGAGGCGCCAGGTGGAAATGGCATGGCAAGCCGTTCCACAGGACTACATCCAGCATCTCTACGATCGTCTCCATGGGAGAATAGCAGCCTGCATTGCTGCGAAAGGTGGATATACACTGTACTAGTGCCGACATTGTGCATGCTCTGTTGCCTGTGTCTATGTGCCTGTGGTTCTGTCAGTGTGATCATGTGATGTATCTGACCCCAGGAATGTGTCAATAAAGTTTCCCCTTCCTGGGACAATGAATTCACGGTGTTCTTATTTCAATTTCCAGGAGTGTATTTAGTAATGTATCTCACTCACAGTAATTTGAAAGTCACTATGTTCAATTGACAGTAAATCTTTCTATCCTCAACAGCACCATTATCAGTTCAGAGGCGACCTCTACGGCACGTTCCTACCAAATTGTCTTTCGTCCTGGCTATTGTAACTAAATTAAATTTTCGAATTAAATGCTCGTCACAACAGTGGAAACAATAGTCACCACTTGCCACGCAGAATTGAAGAATTCATGGATAGCACACTAACAGATACTTTAGCAAAATTTAAGCGATCCAGGACGGTGTACATTCCTCGCAAGTTCAATATCAGTTACTACAGAAAATACAGATTTTGTTACATTCCGTCTCTGACGTCATCCGAGGCAGAGCGCAATCTGGCGTTTAACAGACGCGGATCTTACAGTAGCTGAGTGCGAAGTGAACCTTTTTCCTGCCTCTCGGGCTGTTTTTATATATGTGCCGCAGCTGACGGCCAAAAGTACACCAGCTGTCATCTGCGGCAGCAGTCCATGAGCGACCGCTTTCTCGAACACATAATCTTTGATAACAAAGTTATGAATTAATTTAGAATTAATTTTTTACCTGCATTCATGTAAGTTGGTTGAAACCACAGAAAAAGTTTCAGCTCGCTTGTATTAAAGCTTTGCCTTCTAGAATTTTTATGGTGAAACTAATGGTAGATCATTACCTCTGACCTATAACTTTAGTAGACCTTGTCTTGTTTTTTTCCCTGTGGGTCCGGGAGTTAGAATAGACCCGAAGTATTCCTGCGTGTCGTAAGAGGCGACTAAAAGGAGACTCACATGTTTTGGCCTTATGTGAAGGTCCCCTGTAGGGTTCGACCTCGGCTTTTCCAAATTTTGCTGAAGAGCAAGCCAATTGGGGAAGGACGCATGGTGCATCATGTCCATTGTGCACTGAGACTTTCAGCATCCTTCATCATCGTGGCTTTGCAGTCCCACTCATTCTCCATCTCTTAGGCGAGGACACCTTCCTGGGTGCGTTTTCCTCCATCCACTATGCAGTGTCGTTTTCTGCGCCGACGATGACCATTGACTTCTTTGCACCTCATATCCAGCACGGTAGCCAATCTGTTGTGGTGGGACTACCATGCCCCCCCCCCCCACATGTACCCCCCTAACTACACAGGGATCGCACTGCTGATGCCTGCGCCGTTAATTCCCCATGTAAGCCAAGAAGGAGTGGATGCCCGCAACCCTGGGGCATCAACACTCCCAGCAATGGCCATCCTGCCAGGTGACCTTTGCTACGGTTGGGTGGCGCCATGGGGAGGGCCCCTGGTCGGGGTGGCATCAGGGCGGATGACACGCCATGAAGCGTACTACGTCATCTCTTGCTGGTGGCCCAGTGCCAGCAGTCTCTAAGCGGTCGGGGTCTAACTACAGTGCGAAGAAGTATGATCCCAAATCGTTCCCTTCCCTGGCCACGCCATCGGAAGTAGGTCAGACTAAGGATGGCAGCAAATCTATGGTACCTCGTATGTACAGGAGCAGATGGGGCATCCTTCATGTGCACCAACTTAGAGTGAGGATGTGTTCACTTCGTCTGGCGCATACAAAGGAGTCTGAAGGATAATCAGATAGCCACAGTGCTTCATCTTGGGCTTCGAGGGTGATGCATTACCCGAGAAGGTCAAGATGATGGTATACTGCTGTTATGTCAAGGCATATATTACTCCCCCAATGGGATGCTTTAAATGCCAGAAGTTCGGGCATATGTCTTCTCACTGTACTTCCAGTGTCATATGTCGCGACTGTGGACGTCCATCACATCCCAATAAAATGCGCCCTGCCTCTCATCTGTGTCAACTGAGGAGAGCACCATTCCACTTGCTCACTGGACTGCAGTATTTTCCAGATAAAACGGAAAATCATGGAATACAAGACCCTGCACCAACTGACCGACACTGAGGCTAAGAGGAAATTACACCTACATCCTGTGACTATGATATATTCTTACACCGCCACTATGAAAACAGTTATAGGCCCAACAGTTCCACCAATTCCAGTTGGCTCTCACAGCCATAAGAGTACACCTGTCCCCTTGATGGTGGGGGGCACATCCCTCCCTGTTGCTCCTGCACCTGCACCTTGGGAGCAGTGCCCCCCCCCCCCCCCCAACCATCAGGGACATAAGTCCCCACTTCTCAGCCACAGAAGCGAAAGTCTTCTTTGGCTCCTCTCGCTAGGATGGGGTCTCTTGGGTCTCTCCCTTCCCAGGTTTTTACTAGTGGGAAAATGACGCCCACCTGTGGGTGAAGTGCCCAAAAGCAGCTGGTTGTAGGGTTCATGATCCTCCTCAGTCCTGGAGACTGAATCAGTGAAGCCCTACCAGCCAGAGAAACCCAAGGAGCAGCAAGAGAAATTCAGAAAGAAGACCCAAAAGAACAAGAAAACTGAGGTGGCACCAAAACCACCGCTACCTACAAGCTCTGCATCTGAGGATGAAGTGGAGCTTCTAGTGTCTGCTGAGGACCCAGATCTCGCCAGACCCTCATACACAATGGTTATAAACTCTTCAGGTACTAAGTCGGTTTACAAAGTGGGAGTTCCTCAGCGCCCTTGCACATTGCCCTGACACAGCTCCTGGGCCAGATCAGATCTACAGTCAGCTGATTAAATATCTCTTGTCCGACTACAAGCGACATCTCCTTGTCATCTTCAACCGGATCTGCTGCAATGGCGTCTTTCCATAGCAATGGTGGGAGAGCATCATCATTCCTGTGCTCAGACACGGTAAAAACTCGCTTGATGTGGATAGCTATCGGCCGATTAGCCTCACCAAAGTTCTTTGAAAGCTGCTAGAACGAATAGTAAGTCGGCGGTTGTGTTGGGTTCTGGAGTCACGTGACCTACTGACTCCATCCCAAGGCAGTTTCCACCCAGGTCACCCTACCACTGAGAATCTTGTGTCCCTCGAGTCTACCATCCAAACAACCTTTTCCAGACGCCAACATCTGGTTACCATCTTCTTTGATTTACGGAAAGCTTACGACAAGATCTGGCGACATTGTATCCTTGCCACATTATATGAGTGGGGTATCTAGGCCCACTCCCGATTTTTATCCAAAATTTCGTTTCGCTCTGTATTTTCCGTGTCCAAGTTGGTGCCTCCCATAGTTTTCCGCATATCCCAGAGAATGGAGTCCTGCAAGGCTCTGTATTGAGTGTATCTCTATTTTTATTGGCCATTAACGGTCTAGCAGCAGCTGTAGGGCCGCCCATCTCACCTTTTCTGACGACTCTTGCATTTCGTGCTGCTCCTCCAGTACTGTTGTTGCTGAGCGGCGCCTACAGCGAGCCATCCACAAGGGGTAGCCCACGGCTTGCAGTTTTCAGACGCGAAATCGTGCGTCATGCACTTCTGCCGACGTTGTACCGTTCATCTGGAACCAGTACTTTACTTTAATGACGATTCACTCACTGCAGTGGAGGCATAGCGATTCTTAGGACTGGTTTCCGACACCCGATTGACTCGGCTTCCTCACCTTCGTCAGCTTAAGCAGAACTGATGGCCGCACCTCAGTGCCCTCCACTGCCTGAGCAACACCAACTGGGGTGCAGATCGCTCTACGCTGCTCCTGTTCTACAGAATCCTTGTTCAATCCCGCCTTGACTACGGGAGTCCGGTTTATGGTTCGGCGGCGCCCTCAGTGTGGCGTTTACTCGATCCAGTGCACCACTGTGCCGTTCGACTAGCGATGGGAGCTTTTAGGACGAGTCTGGTGACCAGCGCCCTGGTAGAGGGTCAGGCGTGCACAACTGTTCGCCAGTTATGTTGCACACATTTGTAGTTCTCCTGAGCATCGGAATTACCGTCTCGCTTTCGCAACCACTACGGTTCATCTCCCACATCGCCGGCCCAGGTCAGGACTCATGATTGCGGTTCGCGTCCGATCCCTTCTGTTCGAACTGGAGTCCTCTCCTTTACCACCTCTACTCGAGGTCCATTCACGTACACCCCCATCGTGTAAACCTAGACCGAAGCTTCGCCTGGACCTTTCGCATGGCCCTAAGGACTCACTTAACCCCGTGGATCCCCACTGTCACTTCCTCTCGATTCTTGACGTGTTTCGGGGCTCTGAAATAGTTTACACCGACGGCTCGATGGTCGATGGTCATGTTGGCTTCGGCTACGTCCACAAAGGCCACATTGAACAGCATTCCTTGCCCGATGGCTGCACTGTATTCGCTGCAGAACTGGTGGCCAAATCTCGTGCACTTGAGTACATCCGTTCATGCTTTGACGAGACGTTTCTTCTCTGTACCGACTCCCTGAGCTGCATACAAGCTATCGACCAGTGCTACCCTCGCCACCATTTGGTAGCGACCATCCAGGAGTCCCTCTATGCCCTGGAACGGTCCAATCGTTCAGTAGTGTTTGTCTGGACCCCAGGACAAATCGGCATCCCAGGAAACGAACTTGCTGACAGGCTGGCCGAACAGGCTACACGGAAACCGCTTCTGGAGATAGGCATCCTGGTAACTGACCTGCGGTCGTTATTACGCCGCAAGGTTTTTCGGCTTTGGGAGATCGAATGTCATAACCTCAGTACGCACAACAGTTGCGTGCCATTAAGGAGACTGCTCTCACAGGGACTCTGTGGTTCTCTGCCTGCTCCGCATTAGCCACGCTTGGGCGACACACGGCTATCTCCTGCACCGTGAAGACCCACCTCAGTCTCGGTGCGGCGCCCGGTTGACAGTGACCTGTATTCTGTTGCGCTGTCCTACTTCGGCTGCCCTGCGACATCATCTTCGGTTACCGGACTCGTTACCGTTAATTTTACCAGACAACGTCCCATCGGCTGTTTTGGTTTTACGTTTTACGCGTGAGGGTTAGTTTTATCATTCGATCTAAGTTTTAGCGCATGTCTGTATCCTCGACCCTAGTGCTTTCAGGCTGGAGGTGTTAATGTGTTGCAGAGTGGCTGACTTATCCTTCTTATTCACGTGGTCAGCCAGCCATCGTAATCTGCTCTCATGTTTTACTCTCTTCTCCCTGTTTCGTGCGTCTCTGTAATTTTCTTGTCCTATTTTGTCCATTTTAGTGTTTGTTGCCCTTCTGTCGCTCTTGAGGTTCTTCTTTTCTTCCAGCTTTGTGTTGTATCTCTCGTTTGTTTTACTCTCACCCTTGTGGGATTATTTTAATCTGAACAAGGGACCGATGACCTAGCAGTTTGGTCCCTACCCCCCCCCCCCCTCACCTCTTTAAACCAACCAACCAACTTGTATTGTTTGTTATTAATACAATGATTCAAAAATTTGTTATAGCTCTACTATTTAGTAGGTTTTATCATGTGTCGTAACCAAAATTTTCTGCATCTACATCTACATCCATACTCCGCAAGCCACTTGACGGTGTGTGGCGGAAGGTACCTTGAGTACCTCTATCGGTTCTCCCTTCTATTCCAGTCTCGTATTGTTCGTGGAAAGAAGGATTGTGGGTATGCTTCTGTGTGGGCTCTAATCTCTCTGATTTTATATTCATGGTCTCTTCGCGAGATATACGTAGGAGGGAGCAATATATTATTTGACTCTTCGGTGAAGATATGTTCTCGAAACTTCAACAAAAGCCCGCACCGAGCTACTGAGCGTCTCTCCTGCAGAGTCTTCCACTGGAGTTTATCTATCATCTCCGTAACGCTTTCGCGATTACTAAATGATCCTGTAACGAAGCGCGCTGCTCTCCGTTGGATCTTCACTATCTCTTCTATCAACCCTATCTGGTGCGGATCCCACACTGCTGAGCAGTATTCGAGCAGTGGGGGAACAAGCGTACTGAAACCTACTTCCTTTGTTTTCAAATTGCATTTCCTTAGGATTCTTCCAATGAATCTCAGTCTGGCATCTGCTTTACTAACGATCAACTTTATATGATCATTCCATTTTAAATCACTCCTAATGCGTACTCCCAGATAATTTATGGAATTAACTGCTTCCAGTTGCTGACCTGCTATTTTGTAGCTAAATGATAAGGGATCTTTCTTTCTATGTATTCGCAGCACATTACACTTGTCTACATTGAGATTCAATTGCCATTCCCTGCACCATGCGTCAATTCGCTGTAGATCCTCCTGCATTTCAGTACAATTTTCCATTGTTACAACCTCTCGATATACCACAGCATCATCCGCAAAAAGCCTCAGGGAACTTCCGATGTCATCCACAAGGTCATTTATGTATATTGTGAATAGCAACGGTCCTACGACACTCCCCTGCGGCATACCTGAAATCACTCTTACTTCGGAAGACTTCTCTCGATTGAGAATGACATGCTGCGTTCTGTTATCTAGGAACTCTTCAATCCAATCACACAATTGGTCTGATAGTCCACATGCTCTTACTTTGTTCATTAAACGACTGTGGGGAACTGTATCGAACGCCTTGCGGAAGTCAAGAAACACGGCATCTACCTGGGAACCCGTGTCTATGGCCCTCTGAGTCTCGTGGACGAATAGCGCGAGCTGGGTTTCACAAGACCGTCTTTTTCGAAACCCATGCTGATTCCTACAGAATAGATTTCTAGTCTCCAGAAAAGTCATTATACTCGAACATAATACGTGTTCCAAAATTCTACAACTGATCGACGTTAGAGATATAGGTCTGTAGTTCCCTTCTTGAAAACGGGGATGATCTGTGCCATTTTCCAATCCTCGGGAACGCTACGCTCTTCTAGAGATCTACGGTACACCGCTGCAAGAAGCGGGGCAAGCTCCTTGGCGTACTCTGTGTAAAATCGAACTGGTATCCCATCAGGTCCAGCGGCCTTTCCTTTTTTGAGCGATTTTAATTGTTTCTCTATCCCTCTGTCGTCTATTTCGATATCTGCCATTTTGTCATCTGTGCGACAATCTAGAGAAGGAACTACTGTGCAGTCTTCCTCTGTGAAACAGCTTTGGAAAAAGACATTTAGTATTTCGGCCTTTAGTCTGTCATCCTCTGTTTCAGTACCATTTTGGACACAGAGTGGCTGGACATTTTGTTTTGATCCACCTACCGCTTTGAAATAAGACCAAAATTTCTTAGGATTTTCTGCCAAGTCAGTACATAGAACTTTACTTTCGAATTCATTGAACGCCTCTCGCACAGCCCTCCTCACACTACATTTCGATTCGCGTAATTTTTGTTTGTATGCAAGGCTTTGGCTATGGTTATGTTTATGTTTGCTGTGAAGTTCCCTTTGCTTCCGCAGCAGTTTTCTAACTCGGTTGTTGTACCACGGTGGCTCTTTTCCATCTCTTACGATCTTGCTTGGCACATACTCATCTAACGCATGTTATACGATGGTTTTGAACTTTGTCCACTGATCCTCAACACTATCTGTACCTGAGACAAAACTTTTGTGTTTAGCCGTCAGGTACTCTGTTCAAAAATGGTTCAAATTGCTCTGAGCACTATGGGACTTAACAGCTATGGTCATCAGTCCCCTAGAACTTAGAACTACTTAAACCTAACTAATCTAAGGACAGCACACAACATCCAGTCATCACGAGGCAGAGAAAATCCCTGACCCCGCCGGGAATCGAACCCGGGAACCCGGGCGCGGGAAGCGAGAACGCTACCGCACGACCACAAGCTGCGAACAGGTACTCTGTAATCTGCTTTTTGTCACTTTTGCTAAACAGAAAAATCTTTCTACCTTTTTTAATATTTCTATTTACGGCTGAAATCATCGATGCAGTAACCGCTTTATGATCGCTGATTCCCTGTTCTGCGTTAACTGTTTCAAATAGTTCGGGTCTGTTTGTCACCAGAAGGTCTAATATGTTATCGCCACGAGTCGGTTCTCTGTTTAACTGCTCAAGGTAGTTTTCAGATAAAGCACTTTAAAAAATTTCACTGGATTCTTTGTCCCTGCCACCCGTTATGAACGTTTGAGTCTACCAGTCTGTATCCGGCAAATTAAAATCTCCACCCAGAACTATAACATGGTGGGGAAATCTACTCGAAATATTTTCCAAATTATCCTTCAGGTGCTCAGCCACAATAGCTGCTGAGCCAGGCGGCCTATAGAGACATCCAATTACCATGTCTGAGCCTGCTTTAACCGTGACCTTGCCGCGCGGGATTAGCCGAGCGGTGTGGGGCGCTGCAGTCATGGACTGTGCGGCTGGTCCCGGCGGAGGCTCGAGTCCTCCCTCGGGCATGGGTGTGTGTGTTTGTCCTTAGAATAATTTAGGTTAAGTAGTGTGCAAGCTTAGGGACTGATGACCTTAGCAGTTAAGTCCCATAAGATTTCACACACATTTGAACATTTTTTTAACCGTGACCTTCACCCAAATTATTTCACATTTCGGATCTCCGTCAATTTCCTTCGATACTATTGCACTTCTTATAGCTATAAACACGCCTCCCCCTTCACTGTCCAGCCTGTGTCTGCGGTATACATTCCAATCTTTTCTACCATTAAAACTGCAGGTACTTAATCTACTACATACAGGTGTGTTTTAGTTAAAAATTTGGTTTTCTTTAAATTACTCGAAAACTATCAGAGGTAGCTTAACGTGGTCAATTAGTTATTGTTTTTAGGTTGAACTGAAGCATCATACAAATTTTTAAATTTCTAAGTCTAATATGTAGCCCATTCAAATTTTCTTAAAAACGTGGATTCTAACTACAATTTTTATTCTATCCTGTTGAAACGTGCATCACTTATTTTTGTCATGCATTGGCACATTATGACCAAATACTGTTTTTCTAGCTTTATTACTTAGCGCCACTTATTTTTTTATTAAAACGGAATTTTTATGAAAACTCTTGAATTAATTACTCTAAGAGTTCAAATTTAAACTGTTATTACGTTAAAGTATATGTTAACAATATTTGAAAAAGAAAGTTTCTCTTTTAATTTTATACTTAATTATGGTGCAATACGTGTGCGCTACGCTCCGACGCGTTACTACCAGTGAACTGGTGTAAGTCGCGGCCCACTCTCACAAACGATATAGCGCTGGTTTCTCTTCACTCTGTGTTTCTCCAGTATCAAGTCTGCCTGCTTAGCTGGATGGTAAGGTGCTCGCCTCCCGTGCAAATGGGCCCTGGTTCGATTCCCAGCCACATTGGAGATTTTCTCCGCTCGGGAACTGGGTGTCGTGTTGTCCTCATCATCATTTCGTACTCATCATCGGCGCCCAAGTCGCCCAGTGTGGCGTCGACGGCGTCGACTCAAAGAAGGTTTGCACTTAGTGGCCGAACTTCCCTGGATGGAGCCTCCCGGCCAACGATGCCATACGCTCATCTCATTTCCAGTATCAAGTAGCTATGTCTAGCATTACTGCACGTCTCGCTAAATTACGGCCCCTTCTGGTAGGGACACCCGTTTTGTTCTGTTTTACTTCTGATTTTTGCGTTTCGTACTTTATCAATGTGCATGATTTATAGCATGTTTGGTTGACTGGTTGGTGGAGGGTGCCAAACAGTGCGGTCATTAGTTCCATCAGATTATGGAAGGATGGGGAAGAAAATCGGCAGTGCCCTTTCAAAGGAACATCCCGGCATATGCCTGAAGCGGTTTAGGGAAATCACGGAAAATCTAAATCAGGAGATTTTTAGTATACGAACATTCCCTATAAGATATTATGTTATCGCCAGCATCTTCGGATCATGGCAGGAGTAATGCACATTTCAGTGAATCTACCGTCAGATACTCTTTTATCGGGAAAGGACAATTCCACCTGCCTACTCGAGTAGGACAATGTTCCATGTAACATGTTATGAGTTTCTTGTTTATGTACTCGTATTTATGGCACTAATACAATAATGTTATTTTAAGGCGTTGGTGGACATACAACGTTATTGCCACTCGTGTTTACTACGAGAGTGGTATCGCATTCAAATGACAGATGTACATTTTTACACACCCACAAAGGGTAACGTATAGTTTTATAAATATAGGAGAACGCATTTGAAAATGGCTAACAACGGCAATTCGCTGATGGTGGCATAAATAACAGTGATTTTGTAACAGCCAGGTTGAACATGGAATTGTCCTTCAACAAATTTCTGGCTGTGAGTTTATGGCTGTACCAACTCTTGCCCACTTTGCACAGGAATGTGGTATTGAGCCTTACAATACAATTGACATCACAATTCAAGTTGGCAGTGACTTTGAACTTGAATGCAGCACTGAACCGTGCAAAACCACTGATGCTGCCAACCCTTATCGTTGACACTTAAGCCGTGACGTCACAGGCCACATCCTTTTTTTTTGGGGGGGGTTCCATATCTCAGTCGCTAAAACCGGAACCTTATATTTCACTTTGTAAGCCGTCTGACTGACTGATAAAAACCATTTTTCTCAGGAATGGGTAGACATATGAAGCCGAAAGTTACTTCACATACTAAGATTTACGGTCCCTTGAAGGTGCAAAAAATTGAACCTTCTAAATCAATGAACTTAAAATATACGGCTTGCTGACTTAGAATCATGGAATTTTAAAATAAGCAAGGTTTCACAATACAAGTAAAAGAGAAATTCTGAAACCTGTGTATTTGAAAAATAATGGAATTTTAAAATAAGCAAGGTTTCACAATACAAGTAAAGGAGAAATTCTGAAACCTATGTATTTGAAATTACATCACATAAAGAATATATATGTTTTCTCATTTATTATCCGACTTCGAAGTTAAACTGAAAACGTTCTCGGAAGTTTTGGAATTCCCAGGATCGACATCTTACCAATGTCAATGTCAATAACAGGCAAAAGTCGTCGAGGCGTCTATTTCTGAGATGGATAAACCTTCTATATACAGAATTAAATTTAATACTGTACTTCTTGTTAATTTTTATCTCACATACACATAGCACCTAACAGTTACGTTGTGGGTGTAACCTACTGCATTCCACGCCTGTATTATTTCCTAAAAATATGTTGGCATCAAAAATGCTGTCATATCATTAAATTTCGTCGGTCTCTTTTTGCCTCTGTTTCTAGTCTTTCATTACTTTCAGTCCTGTAAGCAAGAGAAGATCCGTGTGCAGAAGGAACTCTCATATGGAATAAATAAAAATAAAGTATTACGTGTGTTTAGTATCACACTGTAAAACAGTTAAAAATCACACTTAATGATTTTACATTTTTCAGGCAGCAGTGCCTTCAACCTAAGGTATATTAATAATGCAGTATTTCTCTGTCAACGAATACATAAATCTCACCTCAACTATTATAATGGCTCCATGTTCAAAACGGAGTGTAGACAGTACTTCAGTTTTCCTAAATTTATGTATTGAACTGTGTAAATTCCCACCACTCTTCTGACACATATTCAGTGTTTATGCCATGAACATTGACGAGCAGCATCTGTGAATATCCATAGTTCCAACTCCGTACCTCAGCTGGTATAAGTACAATGGCCTCGCAAATGCTTCCCCATCTGGATTGTTCCATGAAGTACATGATGCTTGTCAAGCGTCAGTGTTATTACCAGATGTAAAACGTCTGCAAAAATACAACACAAAAATGCAAGGTTTATATCAAGCATCACAGTTTCATTTCAACAGACACTTGCGCGCACACACACACACACACACACACACACACACACACACACACACACACACACACACACGTACAATGTATATACATGATAAAATTGATGCCTAAAATACTACTATGGACTCTCAGTGCAATTGTCACAATGCTAATCCAAATATAAATTGTTCTATAACTGGACAAAACACATGTAACATGCTAAGCAAGCAGTTGAATTTTCATTCTAGATCTAACAGAGTGTATGAACAAAACCAAACCTCTACAAGTGCCATTTAACCCTCAATCGGGCGCACCACTTTTCATAACACCAGCGGACGCGTGGCGTACTTTGTATACATGTAAAGAATAGCTGTCTTTATGTTACCAAGATAAACATGTGTGAGCAAAATCACAGTTTAATCTTTGTTTACCTAAACAATGATAAAATAAACTTCCATTCTATCATTCTGTTGCAGGGTACAAATGTTAGTTCACAGTAATGACCCATTCCAAGCATTAACAACGCAGCTGCATCAAATCCCTGCCAACTGCTTATTTAATTACTAATTATATCGTAGACAACTGCCTCATTGTTGGATTATGCTGCTAGTTCGGAATCTTTTTCATTTTCTTGTGTGAATCATAAAGTTTTTCTCACCTAGGTCACAGTTTATTTTATATTACCGCTGGTCACTTGGATGTATGAAACACAATTTATCACCGTGTTAGCTGAAGCAATAATATAGGGACTGGTAAAACAACAATGGAATGGTATAAGGCAATGTTACTTTTGACTGGTGCACTTTATACATAGGTACGCCGAGTAATGGGTTAAGAGGTAACAAAAAACAGCATTCACAATGTTTAAGTCAAGTGGTAAAATGTTATTTTCATATTTAAAATGTTCATCAAAATACATAAAATGTATGACTTACAGTACTGCCATTTCGATCTGAGCCTTTGTTTCTTTTGGTACAAAGATTGAACTACGAGCACCTGACAGTTTAGAAGTGTTTCAGTAATGCATGGCCTCACCAAGCACCATTTTAGGAGAGGAGAAGATTATGAATTATGTTCTATACTAGAAAAACATAATATAAAATACTGACTGACTAACATTGCTTTTTATTACATTTAATCTGTACCTATTAGCTGACAGTGTATGTTCATAACCTGGTAGTGTCTGTCGATACTGGATCTAAAATAGTTCTGTAACACCAGAAGCTAATGGTATATATGCCATAATTTAGCAATGAGTGTCAGATATTGGATCTCTCTCATTTTATATTCAGTGATGGATAAGAATCAAACAAAATAGTAACAAACTGCTCCGTACGTAATCATATTACAGCAAAATTGCAAAAAAATTTCCCATAAGTCATCATGTTACAATAAAATAGTAACAGCTGTCCCATACATTACCACTGATAGGTGGAACTGTAATATATTGCCCTGTTACAGCAAAAATTGTAACTGATTAGCACCATAGATGGCTATGTTACAGCAAAGTCATTCCATACATTACCAGCATTACACAGAATTACAACAAACTGTTCCATATGTCAATGACTAAGCAAGCTGAGTCTTTGTACTGCAATTTGTTATTTGTTCCAACAAACAAAAGCACTTAGTCGGCTAGTTGAGGCTTCTCGATGGCAGCAACTCAAAGACATGTTGCAACAAGCAAAATGCTTACTCAGATTCATGATGTCACATGTGCAGGTGCAGGACCCTATCCTTGACATCTCACTCTACATCCCCTTTACTGTGATGCCACCATGACATCATGTACATGACAGTGTGATGTCACAATCCAGAAAGGTGGAATCCATGATGTCATAGTGCCATTCATTTTAATAGCTGGTAAATCGATTCTGCCATTTTGAATTATGAATTCATGCAGTAAAGGTCAGTGACCTGCATAAGAGATAGTGATGTCATAACAAGTTGGTATGTCTTGTGATACCATGGTACAAATCTGCACAGTGTTGTCATGAATCTGACTAAGTTTTTATGTTGTTGAAACAAGTCTTGACTTGCTGACTGATCACTTTTGATTATTGAAACAAGCTACAACTTGCCAGAACAAGGCTCAGCTTGCGTAGTTGGTTACCTATAGTCAATCTGTTTAAATTTTGTGTAACAACAGTGACGTAAATGGCAGTTTTGATGTAACACAGCAATGTATGGGGGAAAGTTGTTGCATTTTATTATAACAGAGACCAGTTGTTAAAATTTCGTTTAATGCTTATCTATTACTGAACATAAAATGAGAGGGATCCAGTAGATGACAGCCACTTCCAGGTTATGCCATATATACTGTCAATTTCTGGTGTTGCAAGACAATTGTAAGACCCAGTGAACAACATCAATAGTCAAGTTAAGGTATACATACTTTTACCCTGCATGCAGTGGAACTGTAGTGACCATGTAAACCAACCTTCCAATAGTATGGGGGTAATGGCAGACAGCCAATCCCTTGACCATAGCATATGAGTTAATACCAGTCACCATAACTGCCCTATAATAACAAGTGCTGCATACACACACTGTCACCTTTTGGTGTTACAATTTAGTTTTAAGATCTAGTCTCTGGCACTGATTGCATGTACATATCAGCTACTGATATTACATCATCACTTCAATGCTGAATGCTTGTTTCCTTGTTTCAACTATCATTGGCATTCCTGTTTAATGTACTTTTTTTTAATTTTTGCAACTGTAACTTGATACAGAGAAATAAAAGGAAAGTAAAATTCAGAAGTATGATGAATATCAAATGCTTCAAGCTTTGGGATCTGTAAAAAATGGGATGATCATAGTAAGTGCCATTAATTGTACGAAATTTCCAGAACAACAGTGATGCATACAAAATTTTGAAAAATATACGGTTCATGGACTCATGGTTCCCTTGTGTATACTGGGTGACGAATGTGAAGGTCAGTTAGCAGATCATGGATGGGGTAGAGCGCTTTGGCTCTGATCGACTTCTGAGTTTTACTAAACGGTCTTGTGAGAGCCAGCGTCGCAACAACCTTCGTCAGTGCTCCAAACGGCCGCCACCGGAGACAGGCATGCCTTTTGCAGATCACGGTTGACAAATCGGGCGGCACGCGGTTTCGAGCGACACTGCATGATTCCATCCCAGAGGAACGTACTTCTCTTTAGCACATTCTCAGAGAACGGAGACATCGTAACAGGCTATTCATCGCGGCAATTATTGCAGCAGGGGCAACGCGGAGAGACACACACACCACTATCTCCCGTGTCATAACAGATTATTCCCGCACTCTCTATCTGGTAGGACAACGGCCTGACAGTAATGCTGAGGACGTCCTGCACGACCCGCCACCTTCGGGTAGGGCACAAGGAGACGATACATTCTTAGAGGCCGTCATGCTGAATGAAATGCGCACGGCCCTGTAGCGGGGTGTGACGAACAATTCCTCTGGGGCTGATTGTCTTCCAGCTGAATTTTATACCACTTTTACTGACCTGATGAGAGAAATTTGGTGGCAGATGTGCTGCGAACTCCTGCATCCAGACTTTTGCTTCCCCACCCCCTCCGATTTTTTGGAGGAAATGGTAATTCCTGTACCAAAATCTAAAGGGTGGTGCAGACCGCAAGATTTCCGGCCGTTGACATTAGTAAATTCGGGTTACAAGCTGTTGGCCCGCATACTTCGTGCTCGCCTCCTCACTACTATCAAAGATGCCATTCATGCCCCCGGGTTCCCGGGTTCGATTCCCGGCGGGGTCAGAGATTTTCTCTGCCTCGTGATGACTTGGTGTTGTATGATCTCCTTAGGTTAGTTAGGTTTAAGTAGTTCTAAGTTCTAGGGGACTGATGACCATAGATGTTGAGTCCCATAGTGCTCAGAGCAATTTGAGCCATTTTTGAGCCATTCATGCCGGGCAAACATTTCTTAGAGATGGCAGTAATATACAAACGGCATTAAGCTCATAAAGAGATGTGGTGGCGCTCATGTCGGCAGGCCGTTTAGAAGTCGCCCTCGTGGCAGCTGACCTATTGTAGTTGCAGAGTGCCGCCACAATGTCTGCCGCCACAAGTTCAAAGGGTGGTTCGAAAATGCGTATAGTACATGTAGTCCCAAACCAGTATAGGCAACCACGACGTTTCTAACATTTCCGTCCGCCTGGCAGAAGTGGAGTGCTTGCTTCACCTGTCGAAGAACATCGTCACACGTAGTGTCATTAATAAACTTCACATAGCCTACACTACTATGATAAAAAAAGTCGAAGCAAATGATGTCGGCTGGATTTTTCTCACGTCCTCGTTTCATAAGCCCTCGGTATCGAATGCTTCTGGTCTGAAAAAGTCGTTTCGAAACACGAATTTCAATGCTGACTTTCGATTTTGATTCGCTATGATCTTGTTGCGCTTTGGCGCAAGTTAGTGTTGGCCTGAGGAAGAAAACAAAGTGAGTGTGCTCGCGCTGCAGACGAAAACACACAGCACACAGACTCCGTTTGGCTGCTAAAGCCGGACTGTCCCCTAGACCACAGGTGTTTTTTTTTGTTTTTTTGTTTTTTTGTTATGGTTTTGGGGCGCAAAACTGCAATGGTCATTAGCGCCCATTCTGTGACTTAGGAAAAGGTAAAAAACGAGATTGGAAACCAGCAGCAATGGGAGCGAAACTCAAAAAAGTGGGGAAACTAAAAACAGAATGAAAGCTTAAAAAACCACTATAGAAGAGGGCTTGTTTGTCCCCAAAAAGAGCTTCAAATGACTGACGTCATCTCACTGGCACTAACAAACTCGAGAACGCGATCGGCTGAGCGCGTGTCATCTGCTAAAATGGAAGATATATCAGGCGATAGCTGTAGACGGGCGCGTAACAGAGTAAAAAAGGGGCACTCAAGTAAAAGGTGTCTCACCATCCACAGTTGAGAGCAGTGGGGACAGAGTGGGGGAGGATCCCCACTTAAAAGATGTCGATGGCTAAAAAGACAGTGCCATATCCGGAGTCTAGTTAAAATTACCTCCTCCCAACGACGATTTCGGGAGGAAGAGGTCTAAGCACAGGGAAGAGCTTTCACGTCCCGCAATTTATTATTGGGAAGTGTCGACCAATGTGCGTGCCATAAAAGAGCAACACGACGACATAAAACACTCCATAGATCGGCGAAGGGAATCATGCGAATAGCAGGCTGAAGAAGAGAGACAGCAGCCTTGGCCGCTATATCGGCCGCCTCATTTCCACAGATACCAACATGTCCTGGGATCCAGAAGAACGCCACAGAGACGCCCCCCAAGTGGAGCAAGTGGAGGTAGTCCTGAATCCGGTGGACCAGAGGGTGGACAGGGTAGAGAGCTTGAAGACTGAGGAGAGAGCTGAGCGAATCTGGGCAGATAACATACTGTATCCGCTGATGGCTACGGATGTATTGGACAATCTGGAGAACAGCGTAAAGCTCCGCAGTAAAAACCGAACACTGGTCGGGAAGCCGAAATCCATTTGGGGTGTCACCAACAATATAGGCACTCCAAACGATGTTTTTGAGCCATCAGTGTAAATAAAAGTGTCATGCTTCATTTCTTCGCATAGAGCAGCAAATGCCCAATGATAAACAAGAGACGGGGTACCATCCTTGGGAAACTGACAAAGGTCATGGGGCAGGCTGGTCCGGGGCCGGAGCCAAGGCGGTTTTTTTTTTTTTTTTTTTTGGGGGGGGGGGGGGGTTGAGGGCGCACAACTACAATGGCCATTAGCGCCCAGACTAAATTATGAATGCACTACGAGACACAATGTTAAAACAGCAACTAAAAAGGACAATACTATAAAAGGCACATTGACAGACACGGGATTAAAATAAAACAGCATAATCAAATGTCCTTATACAGGTTTGTCAAGTGGATAAAACGAAGAATGCGAGCAGCTGCTCCTGGATCATCTACTAAAATTTCATCCAGAGTACATGGCAGGTCAAGATCAATGCGCAGTGTAGTAAAATTCGGACAGGACGTTAAAATGTGGTGTACCGTCAGCAACTGCCCACATGGGCAGAACGGCGCCGGAACCGGCGCAGTCGTCAGCAGATGGAGTTGGCTGAACCGGCAGTGCACAATTCGTAGCCTGGCCAAAACGACCTCCTCCCGCCGAGAAGGGCGTGAAGAGGTCGTCCAAGCCGTGGGAAGAGGTTTCAAGGCCCGAAGTTTGTTGTCCGTAAGTGTAGCGCAATCGGCATGCCACAGCGATAAAATGCGCTGACAAATGACCCTGCTAAAATCAGATGAAGGCACACAACAAGAAGCTGTCCGATGCTGGAGGACCGCAGCCTTGGCCGCGGCATCTGCAGCTTCGTTCCCAGGGATACCGACATGGCCAGGAACCCACATAAAGGTAACCGGAGAACCGTCGTCCGCCAGCTGCTGAAGAGAGCGTTGGATCCGGTGCGCGAAAGAGTGAACCGTATACGGATCACTAAGGCTTTGGATGGCACTCAGGGAATCAGAGCAGATGTCATAAGCAGAATGTCGGCGACGGCGGATGTAAAGAACAGCCTGGTAGAAGGCAAATAGCTCAGCTGTGAAGACCGAACAATGGCCATGGAGCCGGTATTTGAAACTGTGTGCCCCGACAATAAAAGAACACCCGACACCGTCATTGGTCTTAGAGCCATCTGTATAAATAAGATCGCACTAATGAACTTCGAACGAAGTTCAACAAACCGGGAGTGGTATACCGAAGCTGGGGTAACCACCTTTGGGAGCGAGCTGAGGTCAAGGTGAACGCGAACCTGAGCCTGAAGTCAAGGTGGCGTTTGGCTCTCGCCCGCTCGAAAGGTTGCAGGGAGTGATAAATCAAGGTGCTGAAGGAGGCGACGAAAGCGAATTCCAGGGGGTAGCAGGGCAGATACATACAACCCGTATTGACGATCGAGAGAGTCGTCAAAAAAGGAACGATAAAACGGGTGGTCGGGCATTGACAAGCCATTGGCGACACTCCAGGAGTAAAGACGGTCAAGACAACGCTGAAGACAGCGCTCCAGGAAACATGTATGCTGCGCGCTGCAATAGATGGTAAAATCGTCCACGAAAGGGGAGCCTGATACATCCATTATTCGATTGATCGCTATGGCGAAGAGAGCGACGCTCAAAAGTGAGCCCTATGGCACCCCAGTCTCTTGGCGAAAGGCGTCGGACAGGACAGAACCCACACGTACCCTGAACTGTCGATCCATTAAAAAGCCACGAATAAAAAGAGGGAGGCGACCGCGTAGGCCCCATGTATGCATGGTGCGGAGAATGCCCGCCCTCCAACAGGTGTCGTAAGCCTTCTCCAAGTCAAAGAACACAGCCACGGTCGGGCGCTTCCGCAAGAAGTTATTCGTAATGAAGGTCGACAACGTAACCAGATGGTCAACAACAGAGCGGCGCCTACGAAATCCACATTGTACATTGGTAAGTAGACGTCGAGATACGAGCAGCCAAACCAAACGAGAGTTAACCATTCGTTCCATCACCTTACAGACACAGCTGGTAAGGGAGATCGGTCGATAACTGGAAGGCAAGTGCTTGTCCTTTCCCGGCTTAGGAATCGGGACAACAATAGATTAGCGCCAGCATGTGGGAACATGACCCTGAATCCAGATGCGATTATAAGTACGAAGAAGAAAACCTTTACTCACAGGAGAAAGGTTCTTCAGCATCTGAATATGAATAGAATCAGGCCCTGGAGCGGAGGACCGTGACCGGGCAAGTGCATTTTCGAGTTCCCGCATGGTGAATGGAGCACTATAACTTTCACGATTCGAGGAGCGGAAGTTAGGTAGCCTTGCCTCCTCTGCCTGTTTTCGGGGGAGGAAGGCAGGGTGGTAATGAGCGGAGCTCGAAACCTCTGCGAAAAAGCGGCCGAAGGCACTGGAGACATCCTCAGGGGCCACAAGGACGTCGTCATTCGCGACCGTCAAGCCAGAAACTGGTGAGTGGACCTTAGTGCCAGATAGCCGGCGCAGGCTACCCCAGACAACAGAAGAAGGAGTAAAACTGTTGAAGGTGCTTGTGAAAGCAGCCCAGCTGTCTTTCTTGCTTTCTTTAATAACACGACGACACTGCGCACGTAATCGTTTATAACTGATACAATTAGCCATCGTATGGTGGCGTTTAAAGGTGCGTAAAGCACGTCCGCGAGAACATAAAGCGTCTCTACATGCTGCGGTCCACCAGGGGACCGGTACACGACGTGGAGAAGAAGTAGTGTGAGGGATGGAATATTCAGCAGCGGTGAGAATGACTTCCGTGAGGTGTGCGACCTGGCTATCGCAGCTTGCGAAAGTTTGATGCTGAAAGGTCACCCTGGAAGAGAAGAGCCCCCAGTCTGCTTTGGAGATGTTCCAACTAGTTGAGCATGGAGGGGTGGTATGATGCAGGAGATGGATAACACAAGGGAAGTGGTCGCTCGAATACGTATCAGAAAGTGCGTACCACTCAAACCGGCGTGCAAGTTGGGTAGTACATATAGAGAGGTCTAAATGGGAATAGGTGTGAGTTGTGTCCGAAAGAAAAGTAAGGGCAGACAAGGTTGAGGTGGTTGGAATGGTCTGCTAACAGGGAGCCTCTCGGGCAGGATGCTGGAGAGCCCCAAAGGGGATGGTGGGCATTGAAGTCTCCAGTCAACAAAAATGGTGCAGGTAGCTGAGCAATAATTTGCATCATGTCTGCCCTGGTAACGGCAGACGACGATGGAGTGTAAACGGTACAAATGGAAAATGTAAAAGTGGGGAGAGTAATTCGGACGGCAACTGCCTGCAGGTCGGTGTGCAATGTGATGGGATTGTAGTAAATGTCATCCCGGACCAGCAACATAACCCCTCCATGAGCCGGGATACATGCCACAGGGGGTAGGTCAAAACGCACAGAGGCATAGTGTGCCAAGTCAATTTGATCGCATGAGCGTAGCTTCGTTTCCTGGAGAGCTACTACGAGCGGACAGTACAAGCGTAGCAGCAACTTTAAGCCCTCTCGGTTGGAGCGAATGCCGCAAATATTCCAATGAAGAAGTGCCCTCGTGAGAAGAAAAAGGAGAACCAAGAAGGGCCTGGCTTCGAGCGAGCACTGCCGCCGCAATTAATAGGCGGAGAGTCATCGTCCATTTGTTCAATAGGTTCGTCGGCCATCTTGTTAAGATGGCCGAGAGGGGGAGCTTCCTCCGCCAGTGAACGGCCAGATGTTTGGCTACCAGCGGTGCGGCCAGGCGAAACGGATGACGGAATGGGGCGGCAATCGCTGGGTGGCGCAGGAGAAGAAACGCGCCATGGCGGAGAAGGAGAACTTTGCTTCCTATGAGCCTTCTTGGAAGGTCGTTTAGTTGCAGTACTGGTCGATGGCTGGAAGTTCGAGGTACGTAGGAAGTCTTCACGGGACGGTTCCTTCTTGAAGGTCCGTGCAACTGATTTCTGGGTCATAGTCTTGGCAGAAGCTGACGAAGGTGCTTGTGTCTTAGGGGTGACGGGAGGAAGAGGAGACGTTGACCGGGCGATCTTAGCACTGGCCGAACGGACGACCGTAGTGCTAAAGGTCAGATCGCATGTCTGCGTCGACACCCCCGGGTAGTCCGAGGAGAGGCGAGGACAGTACTGTATTTCCCCGCTGGGAGCAGCGTGGGCTTCCTACTAGCAAATAGCTTGCGAGCAGCCGAGGTGGACACTTTCTCTTTGACCCGAATTTCCTGTATACAGCGTTCATCCTTGTAGATGGGACAGTCGCGGGAGGACGCTGCATGGCCACCCTGACAGTTCACGCAACGAGCAGACGGAGGTGGACAGTCGGCCTCATGGGCGTCCCTGCCACAAGTGACGCATTTAGCCGCATTAGAACAAGACTGACGAGTGTGATTAAAACGCTGACACTGGTAGCAGCGCGTAGGTGTCGGGACATAGGGGCGAACAGAAATAACCTCATAGCCCGCTTTGATGTGCGGCGGCAGCTGAACACTATAAAAGATCAAGAAAAGTGTCTGGGTCGGTACAAGGCCATTGTTGACCTTTTTCATGACCCTATGGACAGCCGTCACGCCCTGCTCAGCGAGGAAAGACTGAATCTCCTCGTTAGTCAATCCGTCGAGTGATCTAGTATATACCACACCACGCAACGAATTCAAAGTGCGGTGAGCCTCCACCCAGACAGGGAACGTGTACAGGAGTGTGGCCCGAGGCAGTTTTTGTGCCTGAAAGGCGCTCTCAGTTTCTAACAACAAGGTACCATTACGCATCCTGGTACAAGACTTGACAGATCCGGCTATGACATCTACGCCCTTCTGAATAACGAAAGGGTTGACAGATGAAAAATCCTTTCCGTCCTCAGATCTAGAAACTATGAGGAACTTAGGGGCAGGCGGTAGTACTTTTGTTACGGGCGGCTGGTCAAGTTTCCGTTTTTGGGCAGAAGTCGAGGGAAAAGAAGAAGAGAAATCCATTGCGGAGGAATCCCCCATGATTGCCAGCGTCTCCGATGGCGCGCTCCTTCCTTGTGGGGACCCTCTCAGAGGGCACTCCCGCCTTGGGTGAATGTTTACACCTCAGGTCACACCTCCCGAGAAACAGACGGAGGGACCAATCGGCATGGTCGGAAGATGTCAGCTCAGGCAATCACCCCTCCCTGGGCGTGGCCTTTACCAGGGGGTACGTGCGCGTGCCTTATTTGTCTACCCAGGGCGGGGAATTACGCGTTACCCCGTCACCGGCTACGCGTGCAAACGCGTGGGTCGGCCTTCAGGCACGCACAGGGAGGAAAGAAGAAGAGGAAAAAAAGAGGAGAGAGGGAGAGAAAGGGCAGACTGTCTCAAACGCCGAGGCGGAGACCAGAGGGTGGACAAAAAGGCAAGGAGAAGAAGGCAAGGGAAAAAGTAAGGAAGACAGTGAGAGGGAGAAGGACAAAGAAAGGAACCAAACAAAGGAAGGAAGAAACCAGAATAAGCGAAAAACCAAAATGACCACAAATAGAAGTCGTGGAACCGTTCGTCTCCGGACGCAGGCGCAAACTACCCCCTTGAGGAGGAGGGACTCCTTTTAATCGCCTCTTACGACAGGCAGGAATACCTCGGCCCTATTCTAACCCCTGACCCGCAGGGGTGATATTAATTTTGAAAACTGCATTTGGATCTACTACTATTTGTACGTTACAAACCAGTTTTCTACCTTATAGGCAACCATCAGGTGACAACTGAATAGCGCCCACATGAAATGAAATCATTGCCATTGTATCATAACAGTGGTTTAGGAATGTCAGATCGACATTCTAGTGAATGTATCAGATTTGCTACAATACCTAGCGCGTTATTGGTGTGAAACTATATCGGAAGGAGGTTCAGAGTGGATAAAATTGCAACTCTAATAGTTTGCTAACGAACGTGAGACACACTCCCACGCAAATATCACGTGGGTTCTTTTTGCTATAGTTTACGCACACAGAATTGTTGCTGCGTATGCTGCAAAAACAACAACCGTTAACGAGGCTAACTTCCGTTAGTCTTTTAGTACTTCGTCAGCCTTCAGCAGACTAAATATTGCTGAAGCAAAGATTCAATGTCAGTATTGACATCCCTGATGCAGGATACTACGTGGTATCATAAACTTGTGCGTGTGTGTAAGAACCGACCAAATATCGCCGACAGCTGAACAAGATGAATCATTCCCTACCAAGGCAGCGACGACCAATGAAGGGAGGGGTAGGCAGGGTACAACCCGACCTTCCTGCGTCCTGCGTGCAGTGCGAAACAGTGTGCAGTACAGCTGTTATGTGTAAAACTGTACGTGCGGTTCTAGGCGCTTCTGTCTGGAACCGCGTGATCCCTACGGTCGCAGGTTCGAATCCTGCCTCGGGCATGGATGTGTGTGATGTCCTTAGGTTAGTTTGGTTTAAGTAGTTCTAAGTTCTAGGGGACTGATGACCACAGATGTTAAGTCCCATAGTGCTCAGAGCCACTTGAACCATTTGTAAAACTGTACAGGTGCTACGTTTATGAGTTTTCTCCCTATCACTTTACATAAAAAACAAAGTAACGTTGGAGAATATCAGTAGGTGTTCTGCGTCTAGCAGAATGCAGACGGCCGTTGTCGTCGAGTAGCATCACACCACGTAGCATTCCTGGTCTTGTTCCTAGATTGCGCTGCATGACGCTTCTGTTGTTGACAATAAGTGTCAGCAATGTTAGTTACACCTCGGTGATGCAGTTCGTGGTACACCACGCCGTCGCTATTCCACCGGATTCATAACATTATCTTTTGTGCATCCGCTCACGTCTTTGTACGTTACGTAGCTTCTTTTTTCGTGCTCAACCACTCCTTTCTCTTCCTTATGTTAGCCTAAAAACAGAATTTATCGCCACCAGGATAGGAATGGAAGGGTGTTGATCACGAGCCAGTTGATGGCGATCAAGCAGGTATGTGCAAATCGCTACCCGCTGATTTCTGCGATTGTGTTAGAGCATGAGGTACCCATGTGCCCGATCTTTGAACCATCCTCATTGCATGCAAATGTGGCACGATTGCGGAATGATCACAGTTCATCACATCTGCCAATTCTTGTTGTTGTTGTGGTCTTCAGTCCTGAGACTGGTTTGATGCAGCTCTCCATGCTACTCTATCCTGTGCAAGCTGCTTCATCTCCCAGTACCTACTGCAACCTACATCCTTCTGAATCTGCTTAGTGTATTGATCTCTTGGTCTCCCTCTACGATTTTTACCCTCCACGCTGCCCTCCAATGCTAAATTTGTAATCCCTTGATGCCTCAAAACCAATTCTTGTTAGAACTACTTAAACCTAACTAACCTAAGGACATCACACACATCTATGCCCGAGGCACGATTCGAACCTGCGACCGTAGCGGTCACGCGGTTCCGGACTGAAGTGCCTAGAACCGCTCGGCCACAACGGCCGGCGTGCTCTGTCAAATGGCATCATCCCCATACATGATGCATATGGTTCAGGCTTCCTTCGCTGCCGTCACCCCTCTATTGAACGCGAGAATATGTCGGAAATGTTCAGGTTCCTCCAGTTGGCATTCCATTTTCTAGCGTCCATTGCTGAACTCACTCTCTCCAAATCACAAAATGACAGTACGTAAAGACAAATACCACGCCCGGGTTCCCGGGTTGGATTCCCAGCGGGGTCAGGGATTATCTCTGCCTCGTGATGACTGGGTGTTGTGTGATGTCCTTAGGTTAGTTAGGTTTAAGTAGTTCTAAGTTCTAGGGGACTGATGACCATAGGTGTTAAGTCCCATAGTGCTCAGAGCCATTTGAACCATCTGAACCAAATACAAATAGCAGCAGTGAATTACAAATAAAATGACAATCGATAAATAAGCCCATAGCAACCGATATACTAAGATGCAAAACAGAAATACTACGAACCAATCTAATGACAGAATAACCCTCGCATACCTGAGTTCACAACTGGTTTACTCTGCCCCACGTAACGAAACAAGCGATTCACAAGATAGCGGATCTCTTGCGCGGATTATCCGCTGCAGCGCCTCAAGCCGAACCGTGCACGTCATTTCCGGTCGCCTTCGTAGTGCATTCAGCGGTGCCGAGCGGCGCCGCTTCGACCCATTTTCGGTGGGCGGCCCGCCTGCCTGTTCCTGCTATCGAAGTCTGGCTCTACGGGCGGCGCACCGCTGACAGTGATGTATGACCCGGCGCGGAGCGGCCTCGAGGCTGGCCCGCCTGATTGTGGGTGGAGCGGGCGGCGAGGAACTGGGTCGCCAGCTGTCGCCGCAAGCAGCGGCCGCCTCGCCGCCAGACATCCAGAGAGGCAGCAGCCAGACACCAGCCAGCGACCGACCGGCAGACAGACCGTCCGGAGGAGGCGACGGCGGCGGCGGCGGCGGTCTGGCCGGCCGGCCGCGCGCTCTGCAGTCTTCAACGCCAGCACTGCCCGTAATGACAGCCCATCCATCAGCTGCGCGCCGCACCTCCTCCTAGCACCGGCGCCGACAGCCGCCATTAATCTCGCCCCCGCGAGAAATTTCTGGAAAAAGCGATCCCCCTGCCTCCCCCAGCCTCACGTAGCGCGCGGATGGTGGAGAGTAATCACCGCGAGCCAGCGACGCCGCGCCGCGCCGTGCTGGAATTATAATGCTGATGTCATAATTATACGGTAGTGAACAACGAGTAGACAAAGCCCCCGCCCGTCCGACGAGGCTAACCGGGGCTCATTAGAAAGCAAGCGTGAGGGCCGCGAGATGCGATGGGAAGCGATGCCTTATTGCAGCTCGTAGTGCAGCAAGGCTGTTCTTCGCTGTCGAGGTAGCTTACAAAAGGTACAGTGAGGTATCGCTATTACTGATGGACGAAGTAGCCGTGGCAGTTCGGCAAGGGGACGTCACCGGCGGGAGATACACAGATGATCCAGAACATTACGGCTACTGCCCTCAGCGAAAACGAATGCCAGTTGGTGGCGTTCCGGTCACTTTACGCGGTAAGGAAATTATTTACGTGGAGCAGAGACGAGTAGGAAAACATTCTGCCGACACAACCGGCCGGAAATGGGTTCTGATAGATGGCAGTGCTATATGTAGCCTCCAGAAACTGTTTGTTTTGGCGGTAAACCAGAGATTCACCATCGCTTACAGAATCTCTACGGAGACCAGGCAGTGAACAAAAGCACCGTGAGTCGTTGGGCAGTGCGTCTGTCATCACCGCAACAAGTTGGCAAAAACCTGTCCGACTACCGCCCGGTGTGGCCGAGTGGTTCTAGGCGCTTCAGTCTGGAACCGCGCGACAGCTACGGTCGCAGGTTCGAATCCTGCCTCGGGCATGGATGTGTGTGATGTCCTTAGGTTGGTTAGGTTTAAGCAGTTCTACGTTCTAGGGGACTTATGACCTGAGATGTTAAGTACCATAGTTCTCAGAGTCATTTGAACCATTTTTGAACCTGTGCGACTCCCGCGTGCCGGCCGGCCGCACAGAGCTGTGACCCCTGCAATGTTAGAACGTGCGGACACTCTCATTCGAGACGATCGACGGATCACAATCTAACACATTGCTGTTCAAATGGAGGTCTCTGTCGGTGGTGCTGACACACTCCTCCGCCATTTGGGGTACGCCAATGTGAGTGCAACGATCAGCTCTGACGTTCTTTATCGTACCATCAGGAAATTTAAGAACCGACTACAATGTGTTCGTCGTCACAACAATGCAAAATAACTTCTCCTTCTCCATGGAAACGTTTCACACATGGTTGTCACCCGAGAGGAGCTCACAAAGCTTAACTGCACAGTTCCTCATCCATCCTACAGCCTCGATATCGCACCTTATGAAGCAGTACGTAGATGTTGGGGAGGTAATTGATGCAGCAATTTGTTGCCTTCGATGTCCACCAGTAGAGTGGTACAATGCTGACATACGGGTCAGGTGTAAGGCTGTCGCATTGAACAGAGATTTTGTTGGAAAAAAAAGATTTTATTACCAAAAGAATGGGGAATAATATGGTATATTGGAATCCTGAATAAATCCAACTTGTTTTCAGAAAAAAACTGTGTTGAATTACCTACTGAACGCCCCATGTAAGCGACTCTGACAAAGGTCATATTTGTGGCCCAGCGTCCACGAATGAGCATATCGAAAAATGTGAATCTCGTCGCGTGCTACTGTGGTGGACATCGACGGAAAGTGGATGAAGGACGGTGAAACCGCGAATAGGCGAAACGATGTCGGACGTCCACGCCTCATGAACGTGGAGGTCAGAGACTAGCCAGACAGACAGCGGGATAGGCGGCCCGCTATGGCAACTCTGACGACAGAGTTGAGTGCTGGTGCAGGCACAAGTGTTTAGAGGTCAGTTTCAGAGACCAGAGCCACTACTTCTCAATTAAGTAGCTTCTCAGTTTTGCCTCACAAGGGATGAGTACACCCCTCTTACCAACAGCGCTCGGCAGACCGGATGGTGACCCATCCAAGTGCTAGCCCATCCCGACAACGCTTAACTTCGGTGATCTGACGCGAACTGGTGTTACCACTGCGGCAAGGTCGTTGGCATAACTGTGGATTACGTGAACATACTCTCCTGGCCATTAATATTGCTACACCACCAAGATGACGTGCTACAGACGCGAAATTTAACCGACAGCAAGAAGATGCTGTGATATGCAAATGCTTAGCTTTTCAGAGCATTCACACAAGGTTGGCGCCGGTGGCGACACCTACAACGGGCTGACATGAGGAAAGTTCCCAACCGATTTCTCATACACAAACAGCAATTAACCGGCGTTGCCTGGTGAAACGTTGTTGTGATGCCTCGTGTAAGGAGGAGAAATGCGTACCATCACGTTTCCGACTTTGATAAAGGTCGGATTGTAGCCCATCGTGATTGCGGTTCATCGTATCGCGACATTGCTGCTCGCGTTGGTCGAGATCCAATGACTGTTAGCAGAATATGGAATCGGTGGGTTCAGGAGGGTAATACGGAACGCCGTGCTGGATCCCAACGGCCTCGTATCACTAGCAGTCGAGATGACAGGCATCTTATCAGCATGGCTGTAACGTATCGTGCAGCCACGTCTCGATCCCTGAGTCAACAGATGGAGACGTTTGCAAGACAACAACCATCTACACGAACAGTTCGACGACGTTTGCAGCAGCATGGACTATCAGCTCGGAGACCATGGCTGCGGTTACCCTTGACACTGCACCACAGACAGGAGCGCCTGCGATGGTGTACTCAACGACGAACCTGGGTGCACAAATGGCAAAACGTCATTTTTTCGGATGAGTCCATGTTCTGTTTACAGCATCATGATGGTCGCATCCGTGTTTGGAGACATCGCGGTGAACGCAAATTGAAAGCGTGTATTCGTCATCGCCATACTGGCGTATCACCCGGCGTGATGGTATGGGGTGCCATTGGTTACACGTCTCGGTCACCTCTTGTTCGCATTGATGGCACTTTGAACAGTGGACGTTACATTTCAGATGTGTTACGACCCGTGGCTCTACCCTTCATTCGATCCCTGCGAAACCCTACATTTCAGTAGGATAATGCACGACCGCAAGTTGCAGGTACTTTACGGGACTTTCTAGATACAGACAATGTTAGACAGCTGCCCTGCCCAGCACATTCTCTGTTAACCCACATCCTACCTGCCGCGTTCCACCGCGCCGCGCATAGCTCCATTATGACTGCTACGGTCTGCCATCTTATTACTTATGCAGGCCGTAATGCTCCACACAGACCAGTTAGCCAGTACCCATGGCCACCACCGCGCAAGCAAAATTGTGTTACGCAGTTGATCCCACAAGCTCTGTTGCCCACGCAGCACCACGTGGAGGTGGGGCTGTGTGGAGTTCTTTTTTCTGCACTTCAGTGTTACCTTTTATTTACTTACAGCAGTTACACAAATTTTTTAAAAGAAACATACAGGAGGAAATAGAATAATATAAATTTGTGGTATACGTTAAGAGAATACAAAAAGTCAGAGCAGATATAGATATCCCTTCACCAACACCATCTGGCGAAGGGAACTTGGAACTGAACTTCAAGTTCAGCCTCCACATTGAGGCGTGGCGGCTCGAGCTAGCGATTGCGCTAGATCGCAGTAGTGGGAGGATAATCTTTGGTGGATCTCCACGCAAGGAGCATTGACTGGCACGAAGATTGACAGTTGTGTTACGACTTTAGCACCACTTGTTAGCAGCAGACACAGTGGCTGCGCCAAAGACTGAGACGGCGTGGTGTTTTACAATTATTTAATGAACTTTCTTTACAATTTCTCCCTCTTCGTCACTGCCCAGCCCTGCGGATCCCTCCGCCTGGCTGTTGCTGTGTAGATTCTCCGACAATGCGCGCAACGCGCGCCGCTGATCGCACTCGGCAGCCTCAGGCCACCAGTGCTCTGCTGAAGCCAGGATGCCCTGTGGTTGAGATGAACTCGTCGCCGCTCGGCGCCCCAGTAGGGCAGGCCCACGGAGTTGCGTCGCCGTGAGGTCAGCTGCCGACGCCTGCTGCACTGGCGGCTGGGAAGCCGTCAGTCGCGATGTCTGCGAGGTCCCGTCATGGACGGACCACACGCCGTGGGGCTGGGTTGCCGTGAAGTCCAGGCATCAGTCCCCGGCGGCGCCTGTGACCACGACCGCGCTGCGGCCGGTCCTGCTGGAAGTCCTCGCTGTAGTTAGTGAGCCATGGTGCCGACCGAACTCAGGCCAACCTCCAGAACTGAAGTTGACATCTGGCGGTGAACGGATGACTCCTGCAAGCTGAAGCAGACTTCCGTCACCTACAATGATTGAACATTCGGACACGGACCACGTCTGTCCTCAGATCTGAACTGCTTCCTAATGGCTTCTATCTGTTGCTGCCTGCGCTCCACTGTTTATATCTGGCAGGAGGACGTTTTTCACCCTCAGTGGTAACTTTTTGTTATTAATCCCGCAGTATATTGCAGCGTAACTTAGCGTGCTGGCCTCACTTCCCCTTACTCAGCACTCTCGAGGCTTCGCTCGTCGATTGGTGTGTGTGCGTCCTTGCGTCAGTCTGTTGGTAGACTGCTGCTGTCAGCAAGGCTATCTGTGCCTGCCTACTTCGCAACGCCTTGGTCGCCGCTGTGCCTCTGTTTTGCCATTCTCCACTGCGTGAAGCAATGCTTACTACATGTGGCCGCAACAGTTGGAACTGGCGGGCCGAAATGAAGGGAGAACTTGCGGGGTGCGAGGCCAGTTTACTACCGATGTCTGGAGCTGATAGTACCAATTTTTACAGATCACAGACCACATATTGCGAAAACGATGTTTTTGGTTCTCTGTGAAGGCGATGGGAATCTGGCAATTTGCCTGTGTCGAATCTGTGGAGATTTTGAGTGCCACTTCATTACCGATGTCGGTGAGACTTTCTGTGGCTTCTGAGCCCTGTTTTGTTAAAGTCGTAGTGCAGCGACTAGTTCCTTCTTCCCGGAAGGTCTGCTGTGTTTGATGTTGGTGCGGGTTCGCTCTGAAAGAACTGAAGTTCACCTTAATAGAACCAACCCTGTTGCATTACAGGCTTTCGTCGCAACTGTTTGTGAAATGTGTGTAAGTTATGTGTATGTGTATTGTATGCAATACAATATGTACAAGAGCCAAGAGTGGACGACTAAGAATGAAGTGTTCTGATTTAAAAGGGTGTAAGACAGGGGTGTAGCCTTTCACCTCTACTCTTAAATCTGTACTTCGAAGAGGCAATGACGGAAATAAAGATAAAGGTTCAAGGAATTAAAACTCACGGTGAAAGGACATCAATGACAAGATTCGCTGATGACATTGCTATCTTCAGTGACAGTGAGGAAGAATTAAGGATTTTCTGAATGGAATGAACAGTTTAATGAGTACAGAATCTGGATTAAGAGTAAATCAAAAAAAGACGAAAGCAATGAGAAGTAGCAGAAGTGAGAACAGGGAGAATCTTATCAGGATTTATGCTCACGAAGTAGATGAAGTCAAGAATTTTACTACCTAGGCAGCAAAGTAACCAATGACGAACGGAGCAAAGAGGACATCAAAAGCAGACTAGCACTGGCAAATAGGGCATTCCTCGCCAAGAGAAGTCTACTAGTATCAAAAATAGACCTTAACTTGAGGAAGAAAATTCTGAGAATGTGTCTTTGGGAGCACAGTATTGTATGACAGTGAAACATGGACTGTGGGAAACCGAAACAGAAGAGAATCGAAACGTTTGAGATGTGATGCTACAGACGAATGTTAAAATTATATTAACTGATAAGGAATCAGGGGGTTCTGCTCCAGAATCGGAGAGGAAAGGAATATGTGGAAAACACAAAGAACGAGAAGGGACAGGATGATAGGACATCTGTTAAGACATCAGGGAATGACTTCCATGGTACTAGAGGGAGCTATAGAGAGCAAAAAGTGTAGAGGAAGACATAGATTGGAATACATCCAGCAAACAACTGAAGACGTAGATTGCAAGTGCTTCTGTGAGATAATGAGGTTGGCACAGGAGAGGAATTCGTGGCGGGCCGCATCAGACCAGTCCGAAGACTGATGACAAAAAAAAATTGCAGTCAATTGAAAAATTTTGTAAATGTTAAGGTTTTGGTTACTAATATGCCGCATGGTTGATTTCAGGTACTTCTGAATGTTTGAGAAATTGCTTAGATTCTTAATTGTTTAAAAGCTCCTTTCCGGACGTCAATTGCTGATCTCATTTCCTCATTAATATTCGACAAGTTGTTTAATTTCTTACATGTTTTTAAAAGCTGTTTTACTGACGTCATAAATTGTTGACTTTATTTAAATAAAAGGTGTTTTCAACTGTGAACGCTGTTTTCTTGCCTCCTGGCCCATCCCTACCACTCAACAGTGTATTAAGCTTCTTAAGGATAACTACACCCGTTTCACACATGTGGTGTTACCTACATGTGGTGCGTCACGCAAAACGATAAATTGGTTCGGCGTAGCGTAACGCGGCCTGTGTGGACGTCAATCCGCGCCTCTCTGCGCAACAACCAAAAAATTTCGCGTGTTGTCCGTGCACCAAGGGAAACGGTTCGTTCGTGCGTGGCTCCCTTTGGACGTTTCTCTTTTTCCTTTCTTATTCAAGTGTGCACCTCCACACCGAACAACTGCTGTGCACCTACGAACACTCAGCTCCATTCTGTGCAGCTCCGTGCTGGAAATGCGAGAGGCAAGCTGCGCGGTGCGACGCGTCTGATGTGGCCGCAGCTTTACGTTAAACGGCGTATGGTGGTACGAAGAGAGCTGGCGTCTGGAACCGGAGCGTTCGTATTACAAAGTGCACATGCCCCACCCCCCTTCTAACGTTTGTTAAAAGGAGAACTCTCTGTAGCAGTACGCCCTGATTTCTAAAAAGTCAAGTGGTATGCACTGATAAGAAGTCTGGAAACCCCTGCCGTACAGAGTGAATCTGAAAGGACTTAGCGACGTAACTTACGTAAAAAATTTTATTGAGAAGATTTCTACAGGTAGTAGAGGTGTCGTCTTGTTGCGAAATACTGCTAGTTTCGTCCCATACGCTGAGTTTCACTTTAACATCCACTTTACCTTTCATTCTGGCTGAATGTGACTGCCATTTGTCGTACAGAAAACGTCCCATCTGAAGTCAGTTTATTGCCAATCTTCATTCAGCATATCTGGCATCACTTCGGCGGCTGTGGCGATAATTCGATCTCTTAGATCTCGGAGATTCACTGGTAATGGTGTTACAAACAGACGCTCTTTAATGAAACACCAAAGAAAGCACTTGGCCAGGCGTCGGTAAGACTCGCGCATTGATCGTTCTATACAAACTTAGTACAAGACTTTCGAGAATGTTTTAATTTTGAAATTAGGTAACAAATGACAGTTTTCGTGAGATGTAATTACAAAATCATTATCTGATTTTTTCCTTTACTTCTACAGTGAAACCATGCTTCTTGCGAAATTTCGTGATTTTAGGTCAAAGGGAAGAACCCTGCAGATTGTAGTGAGTCAATTTGCGAGTGTCAAAATATGTGACATAAATGGCCGTATCTGTTGAAGCTTACATTCATTGCACCACCAATGGACCATAGATCTTAGCATGTAATATAAATTTCAACTTGATCTGCGTACCCTTGTCTGAGAAAAAGTGGTCTTAGCAGACAAGCGGACAGACAGTCGGATCATAAATGACATTTTTTTCGTGTGATATAATTACAGATTTCCAGTTTTCGGATTTTTTCCTTTGGTTGTACTGTGAAGTCCTGCTTCCTGCCAAATCTCATGATTATAGTCCAACGAGAAGCACCCTGTACATGTTGAGCGGGTGGGCGAGTAACAAAATACGTGACATAAAAGGTCGTATCTCTTGAAGTTTATATTTATTACACCGCCAATGGACCATAAATCTTAGCATGCGACATAAATTTTAATTTGATACATTTATCCGTTTCTGAGGAAATGCGATTTTTGTAGTCTGACAGGCAGACAGACACACAAACGGACGATAATGTGATCCTTCAAGGTTTTTGTTTTTACCGACGGAGGTACGGAACCTTAAATATGGAAGGGAGTCAAGCCTGTAGAATGGAGCCACTATGCAGTCCGTTCCCCTCGACCAGTCCAACGACCTCTAAAGTCTTTATCGAGAGCAATTCGCATTTCCCTGTATTTATGTGTTGGTGCTCCGTCTAGCTGGAAATAAATGTGGTCATCTTGATCATCGACAGGTAACTGTGCGAACAGAAAGTTTTCGTGCGTATTCAGATACATAACACCGTTTGCGGTTATCTCACGAGAAAAGAAGGCTCCGTACACCTTAATTCTATTTACGGCACAAAAAGTTCACTTTGTGGCTGTCACATAAGAATCCTATGTACTGGTTTGGCTTTTCACTGCCCCATATCCTGCAGCCGTGCTTGTCCAGAATTGATGCACCAATAAGACAAAACTGCCGTGAGCACTGAGTGAACCATCCCACCGACACAGCAGATTGGAGATACCTGTCTGTTAAAACACCTTCTCCTGCTCTGTGAAGAAGCCCTTTACTGCCTTCCGTAAATCCTTGTCTGACGAGAACCGTTGATCCTCCAAGGCTTTTTTCAAGCATCCAAAGGCGTGATAATCGTCTGGGAAGAGAACAGGACTACAGGACGGGTGCTCGTGTGTCATCCACTTGAGTTGGAGTAACTTCTGGTCCCTCCCAGACAGACCGCCGTGTTCTATCGAATCGCGATCACCACGGAACTTGGTGCACCACTCCACAATGGAGGCTTTCCACAAACATGCTGCTTCGTACACATTCTTCATTCTGAGATGGATGTCTACCGATGTTAACCCTTTGGCACAAAGAAAAGAATAACAGGACGTTGGTTCTGCTTGGACGCATTTCGTAAAAACGTCCCTATAGTTCCATTTTCCTGTATTACCGTACGCAATCAGAAAGACGCGAATGCCACACACATCTACATCTACATTTATACTCCGCAAGCCACCCAACGGTGTGTGGCGGAGGGCACTTAACGTGCCACTCTCATTACCTCACTTTCCGGCTTCAGTCGCGTATGGCTCGCGGGAAGAACGACTGCCGGAAAGCCTCCGTGCGCGCTCGAATCTCTCTAATTTTACATTCGTGATCTCCTCGGGAGGTATAAGTAGGGGGAAGCAATATATTCGATACCTCATCCAGAAACGCACCCTCTCGAAACCTGGACAGCAAGCTACACCGCGATGCAGAGCGCCTCTCTTGCAGAGTCTGCCACTTGAGTTTGCTAAACATTTCCGTAACGCTACCACGCATACCAAATAACCCTGCGACGAAACGCGCCGTTCTTCTTTGGATCTTCTCTATCTCTTCCGTCAACCTGACCTGGTACGGATCCCACACTGATGTGCAATACTCAAGTATAGGTCGAACGAGTGTTTTGTGTGCCACCTCCTTTGTTGATGGACTACGTTTTCTAAGGACTCTCCCAATGAATCTCAACCTGGTACCCACCTTACCAACAATTAATTTTATATGATCATTCCACTTCAAATCGCTCCGCACGCATACTCCCAGATATTTTACAGAAGTAACTGCTACCAGTGTTCGTTCCGCTATCATATAACCATACAATAAAGGATCCTTCTTTCTATGTATTCGCAGTACCTTAGATTTGTCTATGTTAAGGGTCAGTTGCCACTCCCTGCACCAAGTGCCTATCCGCTGCAGATCTTCCTGCATTTCGATACAACTTTCTAATGCTGCAACTTCTCTGTCTACTACAGCATCATCCGCGAAAAGCCGCATGGAACTTCCGACACTATCTACTATGTCATTTATATATATTGTGAAAAGCAATGGTCCCATGACACTCCCCTGTGGCACGCCAGAGGTTGCTTTAACGTCTGTAGACGTCTCTCCATTGAGAACAACATACTGTGTTCTGTTTGCTAAAAACTCTTCGATCCAGCCACACAGCTGGTCTGATATTCCGTAAGCTCTTACTTTGTTTATCAGGCGACAGTGAGGAACCGTATGGAACGCCTTCCGGAAGTCAATGAAAATAGCATCTACCTGGGAGCCTGTATCTAATATTTTCTGGGTCTCATCAACAAATAAAGCGAGTTGGGTCTCACACGATCCTTGTTTCCGGAATCCATGTTGATTCCTACAGATTAGATTCTGGGTTTCCAGAAACGACATAAAACGTGAGCAAAAAACATGTTCTAAACTTCTACAACAGATCGACGTCAGAGACACAGGTCTATAGTTCTGCGCATCTGCTCGACGACCCTTCTTGAAGGCTGGGACTACCTGTGATCTTTTACAATCATTTGGAACCTTCCGTTCCTGTAGAGACTTGCGGTACACGGTTGTTAGAAGGGGGGCAAGTTCTTTCGCGTACTCTGTGTAGAATCGGTATCCCGTCAGGTCCAGTGGACTTTCCTCTGTCGAGTGATTCCAGTTGCTTTTCTATTCCTTGGACACTTATTTCGATGTCAGCCATCTTTTCGTTTGTGCGAGGATTTAGAGAAGGAACTTCAGTGCGGTCTTCCTCTGTGAAACAGCTTTGGTAAAAGGTGTTTAGTATTTCAGCTTTACGCGTGTCATCCTCTGTTTCAATGCCATCATCATCCCGGAGTGTCTGGATATGCTGTTTCGAGCCACTTACTGATTTAACGTAAAACCAGAACTTCCTAGGATTTTCTGTCATGTCGGTACGTAGAATTTTACTTTCGAATTCACTGAACGCTTCACGCATATCTCTCCTTACGCTGACAACGTTTAGCTTCTGTTTGTCTGAGAGGTTTCGGCTGCGTGTAAACTTGCAGTGAAGCTCTCTTTGCTTTCGCAGTAGTTTCCTAGCTTTGTTGTTGAACCACGGTGGGTTTTTCCCGTCTCTCACAGTTTTACTCGGCTCGTACCTGTCTAAAACGCATTTTACGATTGCCTTGAACTTTTCCATAAACACTCAACATTGTCAGTGTCGGAACAGAAATTTTCGTTTTGATCTGTTAGGTAGTCTGAAAACTCCCTTCTATTGCTCTTGCTAAACATAAAAAACCTTCCTCTCCTTTTTTATATTCCTATTTACTTCCATATTCACGGATGCTGCAACGTCCTTATGATCACTGATTCCCTGTTCTGCGCTTACGGAGTCGACAAGTTCGGGTCTGTTTGTTATCAGTAGGTCCAAGATGTTATCTCCACGAGTCGGTTCTCTGTTTAATAGGTCGAGGTAATTTTCGGATAATACACTCAGTATAATGTCACTCGATGCTCTGTCCTTACCACCCGTCCTAAACATCTGAGTGTCCCAGTCTATATCTGGTAAATTGAAATCTCCACCTAAGATTATAACATGCTGAGAAAATTTATGTGAAATGTATTCCAGATTTTCTCTCAGTTGTTCTGCCACTAATGCTGCTGAGTCGGGAGGTCGGTAAAAGGAGCCAATTATTAACCTAGCTCGGTTGTTGAGTGTAACCTCCACCCATAATAATTCACAGGAACTATCCACTTCTACGTCACTACAGGATAAACTACTACTAACAGCGACAAACACGCCACCACCGGTTGCATGCAATTTATCCTTTCTAAACACCGTCTGTGCCTTTGTAAAAATTTCGGCAGAATTTATCTCTGGCTTCAGCCAGCTTTCCGTACCTATAACGATTTCAGCTTCGGTGCTTTCTATCAGCGCTTGAAGTTCAGGTACTTTACCAATGCAGCTTCGACAGTTTACAATTACATCCCTTGTCTACACGGTGGAGCGTTCGTACCCACATCGCAATCTCACTAAGTTCCATATCCACTGCAGCAACGCCCTCAAATAGAAACTTTTTGATCGTCCGTTACATTACATCCTAGCACACTAAAGAGATTAATACTGCAAAATCTGAATCTATCTGCATCGTTTTTTCGGCTATTGTCCCCCATTTCGTAAAAAAGCAGTTTCAGCTAGGTCACAATTCATCTATACATTTTCCCATGCTTGGAATACTTTTGTCGTAGCAAAATGATCAGAATGCCTACCACAAGCAGATGCTTTTGTTATGATGATCGCCCCTACTAGTGGTAAAAACTAATGGAAAACTGGAGCTGTTGCCAAACATAGTTGCTAGTCAAATGGTTCAAATGGCTCTAAGCACTATAGGACTTAACATCTGAGCTCATGAGTCCCCTAGACTTAGAATTACTTAAACCTAACGACATCAAACACGTCCATGCCCGAGGCAGGATTCGAACCTGCGACCGTAGCAGCAGCACGGTTCCGGATTGAAGCGCCTAGAACCGCTCGGCCACAACGCCCTGCACTTGCTAGTCCAAAAGCATGTTTCCCAGTATTATCATTTTACTCAGTCGGCCACATAGCTAGAAGCTGATCACAGTAAGTTGGTTGTTCATCAGTGTTAGAGTATGTGTTCACAAAGGTAGCCGTTTAGTGCTGTCTCCTGCCATTAAGAAATGTTCCATTAAAAAAAAACTATGGTCTTCTACGGCATATACACCTGATATGGATTTTGAAATGTAATTTGCTTAGCCGGCCGAAGTGGCCGTGCGGTTAAAGGCGCTGCAGTCTGAAGCCGCAAGGCCGCTACGGTCGCAGGTTCGAATCCTGCCTCGGGCATGGATGTTTGTGATGTCCTTAGGTTAGTTAGGTTTAACTAGTTCTAAGTTCTAGGGGACTAATGACCTCAGCAGTTGAGTCCCATAGTGCTCAGAGCCATTTTTGTAATTTGCTTACAAGGTATCGCCAGTACTCCATCATTTCAATTGCATTAGATATGTGACATTGATTTCACTATAGTTTACTATATAACCGTTTCCCCAGCTATAATATAAGACCTACCTTGTCAGTGTTGGAGTATATATTAACAAACACCATCTACAATACGTACGCCAGGCTCTTTTTTTTTAAGTAGCTTACTGCTATGTGTGGTACTGCCTCCTTCCATAAATAAATTTTCCATTACAAAACTACAATCTTCTACAGCACATATATCCCATGCTAATTTTGAAATACAATTTGCTTATGACAGAAAGCCGCTTCTCCAGCGGAGTAATGGGATCAGATATGTTCCATAGTTTACAATATGTCTGCCAGTCCTATTTTCGATGCACAGTAATGCGATGTGTTGAACTTCCTCGCCCCATTAACAACAACAAAATAAGATCTTCTGCAGCATATGATCTAAGACTGACTTTAAAATGCAATTTGCTTTCAATGAATAGCCAATCCTTCACTAGTGCAACGGAATCAGACGTAAACGTGACTCCGCTACCATACAACCCCTCCGTAACATGACAATTATAATTCATTGTGTATTCCAACACGTCAGAATAATTTTACAATTTCTGCTTTAGTACCATGGTAATGAACCTAGTAGTTTATTACCTTTTGTATGAGTACACGCTTAAGATTGTTGTACTAGACTGCTTTACGCTTATGAGTTGGCCATGTGATCATGACGTCACTTCAGGTTCTTACATCTAAAAATTAGAACACACATTGAGGCTATTGATTAAATCACCTTACTTGATTGGCTGGTTCGAGGTGTCACCCTCACCTCTGTGTCAGAGCCCTTGGTCTACTAATGATAGAAAAACGATACATAAGACACAGGAAAGAAAGATTCTAGATAAACCCTTGACACCCAACACTTTAAACCAAATCATTTTATTCCAATAGAGCGAAAGCATAGGAATCATGAAGACGAGCATGACTGCATATCAAGACAGTTCACCAGTTGTTACGAATTGTCTACCTGATACAAAGACGTAACAGTATGTTTTGCAGTCTCATTACACTAGTGCTTATATTATCGTTGTGGCCTTCAGTCCAAAGACTGGTTTGATGCAGCTCTCCATGCCACTCTATCCTGTACAAGCTTCTTCATCGCCGAGTAACTACTGCAACTTACATCCCTCTGAATCTGCTTATTGTATTCATCCCTTGGTCTCCATCTACGCTTTTTACCCCCAGAGCTTCCCTCCAGTACTTAATTGGTGATCCCTTGATGCCTCAGAATGTGTCCTATCAACCGATCCCTTCTTTTAGTCAGGTTGTACCACAAATTTCTCTTCTTCCCATTTCTATTCAGTAACTCCTCATTAGTTACGTGATCTACCCGTCTAATCTTCAGCCTTCTTGTGTAGCACTACATTTCGAAAGTTTCTTGTCTAAACTGTTTATCGTCCATGTTTCACTTTAATACATGGCTACGCTCCATACAAATAGTTTCAGAAAGGACTTCCTGATGCTTAAATCTATACTCGATGTTAACAAATTTCTCTTCTTCAGAAACGCTTTTCTTGCCATTGCCAGTCTACATTTTATATCCTTCCTACTTTGACCATCATCAGTTATTTTTCTTCCCAAATAGCAAAACTCATTTACTACTTTAAGTGTCTCATTGCCTAATCTAATCTCCTCAGCATCACCTGATTTAATTCGACTACGTTCAATTATCCTCATTTTGATTTTGTTGATTTTCATCTTATATCCTTCTTTCAAGAGACTCTCGATTCCATTCAACTGCTCTTCCAAGTCTTTTGCTGTCCCTGACAGAATTACAATGTCATCGGCAAACATCACAGTTTTTATTTCTTCTCCCTGGACTTTAATTCCCACTCATTTTTCTTTCTTTTTTTCTCTTTACTGATTGCTCAGTATACAGACTGAATAACAGCGTGGCTGTGTTACACCACTGTCTCATTCCCTTCTCAACAGCTACTTTCGCTCCCCTCGGCTCGTAACTGCCATGGTTTCTGGACGAATTGTAAATAGCCTTTCGCTCCCTGTATTTCACCCCTGCCACATTTAGAATTTGAAAGAATATTCCAGTCAACATGGTCAAAAGCTTTCTCTAAATCTACAAATGCTATAAACATAGGTTTACCTTCCCTTAAAGTATCTTCTATGAGAAGTCGTAGCGTCAGTATTGCCACACGTGTTCCTAAATTTCTCCGGAATCGAAACGGATCTTCAGTTTTTCATTTCGTCTGTAAAGAAATCGTGTATTTTGCAGCCATGACTTATTAAAACGATAGTACGGTAATTTTCAAATCTGTCAGCACCACTTTCTTTGGAATTGGGATTATTTGATTCTTTTTGAAGTCAAAGGGTATTTGCCTGTCTCATACATCTTTCTCGCCAGATGGAAGATTTTCGTCATGGCTGGCTCTCCCAAGGCTATCAGTAGCTCTAGCGGTATGTTGTCTACTTCCAGGGCCTTGGTTCGACTTAAGTCTTTCAGTGGTTTATCAGATTCTCCACGCAGTATCATATCTCCCTTCTCATCTTCCTCTACGTCCTCTTCAATTTCCATAACATTGCCCGCAAGTACATCTCCTTTGCATAGACCCTCTATATACTCCTTCCACCTTTCTGCTTTTCCTTTTTTGCTTAGGACTGGTTTTCCATCTTGCCTGTTGATATTCACACAGGTAGTTATTTTATATATATAGTGAAGACAGCCCACTGGTTGCAATGGATTTGAATTGACCATGGTTCCGACTCCTAAACTAAGGGAGTCTTCATCAGAATTTATATTACATACGTAAGAAGTTGAGCATAACAGCTCTCGTCATACAATTTTAACGCCAAAAAGGCCACGTCACATAATAAACATCCTACGTAAAAGTTTTACTGTCATTTCTAGTTAAAAATTAAAGACTGCCGCTAAGGGCTGCTTGTGTATACTGAAACAGGTGGCATCCATTGCAACCAGTGGTCTGTCTTTACTATAAAAAATATTTTCACGGTTGCTGCACTCAGGTAGTTCTCTTTTTGCCTAAGGTCTCCTTAATTTTCCTGTAGGCTGTATCTATCTTACCCCTAGTGATATATGCTTCTACATCCCTATATCCCTACATTTGTCACTTAGTGCTAATAAGTCGCTAGAAACAGTAGAAACCGTAAAATAACCAAACTAGGATTACTTATCGCAAGCATGATGTGTTTTGGGAAATTATTTCGCTTTTTAAAGTATGTTTTTTCCAAATGTTAGCGCTGCCGACATCATATGTCAGAGTCCTTCATAATATTGTACTAATTAGTAGATGTATTTGCAAAAGTAATCATTCTTTCGTATTGTTTGAGTACTTTGGATAAAAATTTATTTTTCTTGTTATGTACGAATACTGTAGGTTAGTATAATTTATTAGAAACTAAGCACAGACATGTTGATTGACAAATAATATCAGGCAACTGGAGATCATGGCTTACAAATATACATATGCATCACTTTTCTTTTTTCACTCCCAGTTGGAAAGCACCTTTGCCTCAGTTGTCGAGACTTGTCGGTAATGAGGAAGTTTCACTGTAACCTATCGACGTGCACAGGAAATGAAAATGATAAAAAGTAAGACAATCATTTTTGGTATTGTTAAGGAGATATCACAAATTTTATTAATTACTTCAACTTTCATAGGTAACACAGCACTCTCATGTCCCTGGGATGTGCAACTGCCCCAAAGGTGCAAGAATGAGCAATGATCAAGGGCAAGAGGATGCAGAAGGCAATGGAAATCACTGCATTAAAGACACGTTATGTGGCCTGTAACAGAAAAAGTGTCATGATGATCTCTCCATTCGCAAAAGATTCCGGAATAGCCCCCATTCGGGTCTCCACGAGGGGACTGTCAATGGGGAGACGATCTTGAGAAAAAGATTGAATAACCAACGAAAGGATAAAATACTACGAGTCAGGGCGTGGAATGTCAAAGCTTGAACGTGGTAGGGAAGCTACAAAATCTCAAAAGGGAAATGCAAAGGCTCAATCTAGATATAGTAGAAGCCAGTGAAGTGAAATGGAAAGAAGGCAAGGATTTCTGGTCAGATGAGTACAGAGCAATATCAACAGCTGCATAAAATGCTACAACGGGAATAGGACTCATCGTGAATAGGAAGGTACGGCAGAAAGTGTGTTAACAGTTCAGTAACGCGGTTGTTCCCATCAGAATGGACAGAAAACTAAAACGGGCAACGATAGTTCAGGTGTATATGCCAAGGTCGCAAGCTGAAGATGAAGAGATAGAGAAAGTATATGAGGAAAATGAACGGTAATTTCTGAGCGTAAAAAGAGATGAAAATGTAATAGTCATGGTGGATTGAAATGCGGTTGTAGGAGAAGAAGTAAAAGAAAGGTTTACGGGAGAATATGGGCTTGCTACTAGGAATCAGAGTGAAGAAAGACTAATTTGCTGTAACAAATTTCAGTCAGTAATAGCGAATACTCTGCTCAAGAGGAGGAGGTATACTTGGAAAAGATCGACAGATAACGGAAGATTTCAGTCAGATTACATCATGGTCAGGCATAGACTCCGAAATAAAAGATTGGATTCTAAGGGAGCAGACATAAACTCAGATCACAATTTAGTACTGATAAAGAGTACACTGAAGTTTAAGAGATTAGTTAGGAAGAATTAATACGCAAAGAAATGAAATACGTAAGTACTAAGCAATGAAGATATACGCTTGAAGTTCTCTACGGCTATCCGTACTGCAATAATGGATAGCTCAGTAGGCAGTTCATTTGAAGAGGAATGGACACTTTTAAAACGGGCAATCACAGAAGTTGGAAAAAAACATATGTAGAAATAGGGTAACTGCGAAAACAACCATGGGTAACAGAAGAAATCGTTGAAACAAGGAAGTACAATAATGTTCGGAAAAATTCAGGAATACAGAAATTCAAGTCGCTGAGGAATGAAATAAATAGGAAGTGCAGGGAAGCTAAGACGTAATGGCTGCATGAAAAATGTGGAGAAATCGAAAAAGAGATAATTTTCGGAAAGACTGACTCAGCATATAGGAAAGTCAAGGCAACTACTGGTGAAACTGTGTATTGTGGATGTGCATAACTGAAGTTTTTTCTTTTGTTATTATTTACAAATATGCTATAATCCTATAGAGTCTGACGCCTCTGAGGCATCCTTATAACGACGTCAGAGTAATAATACAGGGATACTCTACTTTCTCATGTATTTGTAGCAGTGTACCACAGCACGTTATTTTTAATTTGTTTCAGATGAGGTGCCTGTCTATCCTACTCCCATCCAATGCTAGTGGTGCTGCTGCTGCTGGTAGTGGTGGTTATTCTTTAGCGGTCTATTTCGAGTGTGTGTATGTACTTCAGATTTTCAGTCGTTAGTTACAAGTCTGCAACTGTCAGTCTTACAGTGGCATTATTGCTTTAGCTTACTATAACGTCATTTTTATACTAGTATTGGTAACCACTCACAGTATACATTTAACAATCTGCTGTGAGTGAATATACTAGAATTTTTCCGTACTTATTTACGAGGCTACTATGGATAGTCTTATAACGATGTCACACTTTACTAATATAGGGATAATGTAGACTTGGTAATTAGCAAGACGGTATTTGTTGGTAAATAGTGCATTGCAGAAATTTTTGAACTTCACGCATCATACATTTACGCATGTGTGGTTTTAGAGTACTGGGTCTTTGTCATGCTTTGGAGAGCTAACAGAAATCGCCAAGATTTTATTCTAGTGTAGTTTTGCTACTGAAAGTACAACTCATCTGTTTTAACAACACGCACTATGATGTCACGCACACTAGTAGCATACGACACACATAGATTTGTTATGTAGCTAGAATTTATTTGTCTATATATCATTTAGTTTCTGGAAATTTCCTTGAGGATTAGAGAGATATATAATTTAAAAAATCAGAGTCTTTAATATCAACTGCTCTCGCTTCTGCTCAATGTTTCAACAATTAACGACCAGTTAGTCTTACAGCAGCCAGAGGTGGACTTGTTATCTCGACCAATACGTATCAGATATGTGTGTGACTTTCACAATTTGCTGTGTGACAGCCAGGACCAGTGGCAGTTGGTTCTGAGCAGCCCATGTGGATAGTCGTGTGGAGACTATTACATGCAAGTTTCCACATCGTAATTTTTAGTGTATTTAATGAAGTGTATTTCTGTATCATTTCTAGCCACTAGTGGATAATTGTTTACAGTGCAATTTACCAATGCGTAGAAACATTACTTCTCGAATTTTCTATCGTTTATTTGCAAGTATACTATAGTCCTTCCTTGACCAGCTTATCTATGTCGTCCTGTTAGTGGTGCCCTGTTTTTAACATATTATGATATCATTTTATGCTGATGGTAAGTTCGTATTTTCTTACATTATGGATTGAGCGACATTGTGCGTGTAGATTTTTTTATTGTTTTTAAGTCTGCTGTGGATACTCAACAGTGACACAATATGCTGATAATATAGGTAGAATATAGACTTTGTGCTTATCAAGTCTATATTTGTTGTCAAATAATGCACTCTGGTAATTTTTAAACTTTGAAGCATCTAGTATTTACGTAAGTGTTTTGGAATACTGGGGTCGTTCATGATATGTAGTGTTTACAGAAAATGCCATGGCGCAATTGCGTTATGGTATTTCTGCCGATAGAACAAATCATCCATTTTAACGCATACAACATGATGTCACACACTAGTGATGTAGGGGCGACGTGTATTTGATATGAAGCAAGGGTTTATTTGTTTAAATATCGTGGTATGACTTTTGTTTAACAGCAAGTGTGTATTTGCTGTTAATAATGTGTTGTAAAAATTGTTTAACCAGGGATATTAGAATAATTTGATAAATAATGTTCTGCAGTCGTTGATTATCATCATATTTATGTATATATTAGGATGGAGATGCGGTTATTTGGAAAATCGGTGAGACTACAGCAGGCTACTTAAAAATCGTAAATATAAATTAATTTTGAGAGCAAGAGGTTAAATGTATTTACATATCGTATTATTTTTACATCTTGCCTTCTTATTCTGCTTGGGGGGGGGGGGGGGGCGTGATTGGCCTATGTTAGCGTTACATGATGATCCTCCCACAACAGTGGACAGAACAAGAATGACTAAGGTCACGCAGTTGGTCTAGTAATAAAAGGAGGATGGGGAATGGAGAGCTTGATTCCTGTTGGTCCAGAGAGAAAGGGAGGAGAGCAGGTCGGAATGGGATAGGAACCTTACATGGCACACACACAGTTGCCTCAAGATGGTAACTCTAGATAACTACTTTTGCCTACCCCGTACTTCGGTAGATCAGAAGTTACTTCAGATGGAATGGTTTGAGTGAGTAGTTCAATATCTTTGCACAAGCATGCAACATACAAAATAGTCGAGATACTACCCCCGAACGAAGGAGGAATTATTGTAACAGGATACATGAAACAGGCAGACAAGTGCGTGTGGAGAATGTCAGAATGTAGTACTGTTGTGGCTTGGCAAGACAGCCAAGTCACTATGAGAGGAAGCCGAAAGGCACGCGCCTAAGCTCACGCAGGATGGCGCGAGGTCTGGGACAGTTAAGGGAATTAATAGTAGCAAATAAAGTACGTAGTTGATGTAATACGTAACTTTAATCCATAATTGGTGTACATTGCTCTTGACGGTACAGGTTTTATAATCTCAATATTAAATGGTAATGGCGCCTTGCTAGGTCGTAGCAAATGACGTAGCTGAAGTCTATGCTAACTATCGTCTCGGCAAATGAGAGCGTAATTGTCAGTGATCCATCTCTGGCAAACTCTGCTGTACAACTGGGCGAGTGCTAGGAAGTCTCTCTAGACCTGCCGTGTGGTGGCGCTCGGTCTGCAATCACTGACAGTGGCGACACGCGGGTCCGACGTATACTAACGGACCGCGGCCGATTTAAAGGCTACCACCTAGCAAGTGTGGTGTCTGGCGGTGACACCACAAGTATACTGAGAATTCTAGTCAATCATTTGCTGGAAATGGCCACTGAGAAGATCTGGTGAATGAAGAATTACCAAGAAACGAACCTCCACAAATTATTTTTCGTGTGATGATGTTTCACAAAAATCAAGGACGGATAAGGATGAAATTGCTTGGAAATACAAGTGTGTGTTTGATGGCAAATCTGCTTTCCCTAATACACAATGCACCTTTTTCTCCCTGTGAGTGTGTTGTGATATATCCCAAGATGTGCAATACGTTAATTTATTTCTGGTGCATGATTGAAAAACTAAGAAGCTGTAATATTTTTCCTGGCTGCAGTGTAGTGGAAGAGAACAGTTTCTTCTGAAGAACTGGTGCGGCGTCTATGTACCTTTGCAGCCTGCGTTTTAATGATTTTGCCGGCCGCGGTGGTCTAGCGGTTCTAGGCGCGCAGTCCGGAACCGCGCGACTGCTACGGTCGCAGGTTCGAATCCTGCCTCGGGCATGGATGTGTGTGATGTCCTTAGGTTAGTTAGGTTTAAGTAGTTCTAAGTTCTAGGGGACTGATGACCACAGATGTTAAGTCCCATAGTGCTCAGAGCCATTTGAACCATTTTTTTTAATGATTTTTCGACACACTATCTCTAATTTGAACCAAGTTCCTTGAAATAAATTTTAATTCATCAGGCAATGTCAGAAAAAAAATTTTGAATGCTTTGATTTGTAACTACAGAATGAGTATCTAATGTAAACAATGTGAACGCTTATAACAAGCGATCACTGCGTCATCAAACCGACCACTCCCAACTAATTTAACAAGGTAAAAAATATATAAGAGTTTTCATTATTAGGGAAGAATACGAATGTTCATACTATTACCAAATAAAGAAGTAAAGAAGTTAATATTGATTATTATTTCATAGCATCATTTAAAGTACAGAAATGGGACAACCATCTATCTGGTGTAAGGAAGAGGAAGAAAGACTACTACTATCAGCTTTTCTTATTTTTCAAATGCAGAAAAACGAAATGTCGCAAACAGTTAAAATATTAACAGAAAGGTAGCATTATGCTGTACAATGATGTCTCTAATATTCTTGAATTACAATGTTTGCTTCAATAGCTGTATTGTACGGTAAATGGAGTTAAGAAACTTATACTATGACTACGAATTGGTTTTTTTTAACGGGACGCTGGACACAACGCGGCCCATAACTGGGCAGTTCTCATGGCAGAATGGTCAGAGCAGCGAGTGCGAATGTCCGCAGCGGGAACTAGGAGCGCCAAGTGCCGTTTGTTTACAACTTTCCGTCATCACAAGAGGCGTCGCCGTGTCGCGTCATCCAAGAAAACATCCCATTCAAGAAATCTGCGTGTGACTAAGTGAAGTGGCTTTAGCAAAGCAAAAAGCGGAGTATGATCTAAAGCAGTGTGGGTGTGGTACTAAAAGGCGAAAATGCCCTACTTCGCTAAGCTCTAAGGTATTCGATATCTACGGCAACTTACGATTTGCCTCTCATGTTTCCTGCATATATATTTTTTCTTTTGTTGCTATGTTTTTCTGTGGTTTCCAGTACAGACATGTGTAGAAGTATCAGTGGCATAAAGAACAATGGAAAAAAATTATTTTCTTCTTGTTACAGCTATTCTTTCTGTCTTGAGATTTTTATTGTTACACAACCTGTATCCACTTTGTCGATGGCTTCTTCCGCTCTATTATAAGCTGAAATATTTTTGTATTGATAATGACCACTGAAATAAAACTACCTTTCTTACGACTATTTGCATCTTAGCGGAAACGCTTACAACTTTTTTCCTGAAGAGTGTACATGTTGTGTGAACAATGCAGTGTTGAGTATTGTTCTTCTGTCCCCTTTTTTTGACAATTGATTGAATGAAACACACTAAGTGCATTGGTTCCAAATGAATGACTGTATTATAAAGTTTGCCTTGCTCCGATTTCTTGCTCGTATGACAACTTTTCATTAATATCTATATATATATATATATATATATATATATATATATATATATATATATATATATATATATATATGTTGTATACTACCTTCCTCCTTTTTTACTTCCATATAATCCTTCATACAGATATTGAGATAAATTTCGCCAGCCAGTCCTAACTTTGGAATTCTGTATAATCTGAGAGAAATTATTTCACATACTGAAATAACGTAGCCGATACTATTAGTTTATAGTGCGCAAGCGTAAGTTTATTTCTGTTAGTTCAAATGGCTCTAAGCACTATGAGACTTAACATCTGAGGTCATCAGTCCCCTAGACTTAGAACTACGTAAACCTAACTAACCTAAACACATCACACACATCCATGCCCGAGGTAGGATTCGAACCTGCGACCGTAGCAGCAGTGCGGTTCAGGACTGAAGCGCCTAGAACGCTCGGCCACAGCGGCCGGCTTTCTGTTAGTCATACCTATGTTAATATGTAATATTGTTCTGACAACAAAGTGGTGCACATGCACCAACGAGAAAAACCACTTTGAATATCAGCTTTTCAAGTGCACTAACTGGAGTGTCCTGTCTATCTTCATTGATAATCTTATTCCTCCTTCAGCGTGACAGCTATAAATGGAGATAGTGAAAAGGTAACGTAATCAAGAAGGATGATAATCACATGAGCTGAATGGAAAAATGTCTGTAACCAGGAGGAATGGTAAACTATTACGTACTTCTTATTGAAATGAGTATGGTGTGATAGTGCTTTCAGATGAAACTTTAATGTAATCTAATATGTGTGTCTGAGTGGAAGCCACAAGTGTCGTTAACAATCCAGTTTTATTGCTTTGCAGTGTACCACATGAGAATCAGATTTTTTAAAATTTTTTTTTAAATTTATGATACTTGAAATTCAGACTTCAAATTTCTCGAGAAAATCGGCTTTGAAGTTTTCCGTCTGTCTTTAATATGTTAAAGGGAGGTCTATTTTTCTCGACAGGCCGTGTCCCTGTGTGGTAGAATGCTCGCCTGCCACGAAGGGTTTTTAGGTTTGATTCCAGGCTGATGCAAATTTTTGAACAGATGTGAACGTTCTACCAGCAATTGTGTGAAGTTTCAAATATGTAAAGATGGGAAGAAATCAGTAGCACTCGATCCGAGTCATCGCTGGTTCGAGTCTTGTTTCAGTCATTTTTTCGTTTTTCTTTTTAGTCCATTTCGAATACGTACGTCATTTAAATATAAGATTCATCAAATATACGCTAATTAACAGACGTTTACTTGCTAGTTTATGACAAATGCACGCCTTATTATTTCTAATTACATCTTGCACATAAAAATCCAATTTTCTTTGCACTATAAATTCTTGATTACTGATCGTTTAAAAAAGATTATATAAATTACAAAAACATTACAAATTAAATTCTTTTTCGTCCTTATGTATTGTACTTTTCAGGGAAATGTTCATGTAACAAGCACCTCGTTTAAAATTTTAACAGAGCAAGGAGTCGACACCGCTCCTCACACGTGCCAGGCGAGCAGTGTACCACAGAGCCACACTACCTATCGGCAAATATTGACATTGATTTGGCATGTTAAAGGCCGTCACAAAACTACAAAGGCGATTTTCTCGAGAAATTCTGATAACTGCATCGAACTACTTTTGCTGATTGATATGTAAGTTCTGACTTCATGTAACATAAATATTAAAAAGAAAAACATTCTACCGTGATGTGGCCACCTTGTTAGTTGATTTCGCTTCAGCTCATCAATAGAATAGCGTCAGGTTTTTTTTTCTGGCGAGGGAGGATATGTTTTCTTTGTTCTGCTCTTTCTTTTTTGTGTAACTTCTCTTGCATATTGGCGGGGGAATGTAAAGACACCGTTTATGCGTTTAAGTCATTCCAGAGCTGCCATTTTATAATAGCTACTCTGGGATCCTGGAACTCAAGCGAGTGAATGCTTAGCACGTACGCCGGATCATTAGGCTTTCTCATCAGGGACATACCGAGCAGCAAGAAGGCTGGCGGGTGGAGGTGGGGGTGGGGGTACGCAATTCATACGAGCTCTGGGAAGCATAAGATTCGCTTACAAATCACAGTATATGGTGCCACCACACTATGTACTTTAACAAAGTCACATCAACCTTCTGAGCTGTCTACTGTGATTGAAAAAAAGCACTTTTTATTTTGGTTAATGGATTACGGCAGGAAGAAACCGCAAGAAATCAACAAACACAAATCTCAGAAAATTATTCTACGAATGATACATTCTCTGAATTAAAACTGTGTACCAGACACCTATTCGAACCCGAAACCTTTCCCCTAAGTGGATAAATGCCCCACCAAGGACAGCTCAGCCGGTAGAGCTTTTGTCAGCGAAAGGCAAAGGATCCACACTAGAGTCCCAGTTCGGCAGTCATTTGACCTACGGGAAGCTTAAAATCAGCACACACTCCGTTGCAGAGCGAAAATTCATCCGGGGTGCAGTCTCTGTTTGCAAATAGTAAAGGTACGTTGATACAGTTGTACGTAAGTGTTAGATGTTAAACCAGATCATTCGATGTGAAAGTCTTTAACCATGCTGAAAACCAAGTTTTAATGTGAATAGCACGTTTTTACCTAGAAACAATTCAAAAACATTTTCAAGTTTCAAAGAGAATATAGTGACAACTACAAAAATAGCTACTGATGTCACATTGAAACCCGACATATCGTCCCCATCTGCGGAGTACATTTTAAAACGAATCGTAGTTTCTTCGAGCGACCGATTCACAAGCTGGCTCACTACTGATTGCAGCAACATTCCGTTAACACGTACTCCCGTGCAGTGACGTAACGTCACATGCTCTGAATACCCGAGTGCAATCAGCCATAGATAAAATATCTCCCAAGTGCATTGCTCAAGTCTAGTTATTCATCCGCTGAGGTAAAAAGAGCGTTAAGACCGCCGCTGAAAAATCGTAACGATGCACAGGCGCCTGTGAAATCGAAAGTTTTCCTGCATTTCATTAAGGACGTTACTGACCGCATAGGAAACATCTTGAAAAAAAAAAAAAAGGAATATCGCGGTAATCTACAAACCCACTCGAAAGAGACAGCATCAGGTAAAATTGGCCGACGGTGCTCTAAAACCGCTGGAAAAAGCAGGGATTACAGGATTCCGTGTAGTTGCGGGGAGGTGTACTTGGGTACTGTAAAAATAACGGTAAAAAAAGAATAGAAGAGCACAAGAGCAGTAGGAGAAGGGGGGAGACAGACAGATTAGCTGTTGCGTAATATATTAAATAGGGATGCGCAATAACTTCCTTCCTTTTACTAGACGGCAGGGATTTTTGCTTTCGGTTTCTCCAAGGCTGTTCCTTGACCTGGTGCTACTTCCCAGAAACGCCGAGCGTGGTGGGACAGTGGTTGGCAATCCGGATTTGTATACGGGAGGACTACGGTTAAAATTGCCGTACGGCTCTCCAAATGCGAGATTTCTGTAGTTTCCCTGACTCACTCAAAGTAAATACCTGAAAGGTTCTTTTTAAGAATGCTTCCGATCTCATCTTCTAAATCTGAGGTTGAGCTCTGTCTGCTACAGCACATCGTCGTCGCCTAAGGAAAGTTTAATTTTGCTTAGTCTAATCTAGTCGGTTTAGTTATTTGCGTATTCCCTGGAAAGTAACTGCAACCTCTCGCTACACTGTATTACAAATCCAGAAGTTCTTCTGTGGAGTACAATGAAAAATCCTTGGGATGCCTCCTAATATCGCGTCGGACATCCTTTTGCTCCGCGCAGTGCAGCAACTTCACGTGACATGGAGTCAACAAGTCATTGAAAGTCCGCTGCAGAATTATTGAGCCATGCGGGCTCTATAGACGTCCATAATAGGGAAACTACTGCCGGTGCAAGATTTTGTGCACGAACTGATCTCTCGATTATGTCCCATAAATGTTCAGTGGTATTCACGTACGGTGATCTGGGTGGCCAAATCATTCTCTCGAATTGTCCAGAATGTACTTCAACCAATAGAGCACAATTTGTGGCCCAGTGACATGGCACATTGCCATCCATAAAAATCCATCGTTTTTTATGAACACGTAGTCCACAAATGGCTGTAAATCGTCCCTCCAGTCAATTACCGGTTCAGGTGGACCAGAGGACACAGTCTATCACATATAAACACAGCTCGCACAGTTATGGAGCCACCACCAGCTTGCAAAATGCCTTTTTGACCACTTGGATCCTAGGCTCCGCGTGGACTGCGCCACATTGGAACCTGTGATCACGTCTTACAACTGTAATTGGGACTCATCTGACCAGGCCACGGTTTTCCAGTCGTGTAGGGTCCAACCGATATGGTCACGAGCCCAGGAGAGGCGCTGCAGGGGACGTCGTGCTCCAAAGCAAAGGCACTCGCGTCCGTCGTTTACTGCCATAGCAGATTAACGCCTTATTTCATAGCATTGTCCTAACCGATGCGTTCGTTGTACGTCCCACATTGATTTATGCGATTATTTCACGAAGTATTGCTTGTCTGTTAGCAAACGCCTCTTCTCTAGGTTGTCAGGTGAAGTAAATTGGCCATTGCCCATCGTGAGAGGTAAACATGAAATCTGGTATTCTCGGCACACTCTTGACACTGTAGGTCTCGGAATACTGAGTTCCCTAACAGTTTCCGAAATGGAGTGTCCCATGCGTCTAGCTCTATTCCGCGTTCAAAGCCTGTTAATTCACTTCCTGCGGCCGTAACGACGTCGTAGGCCTACTCACATGAATCACCTGAGTACAAATGACGGCTCCGCCAATGCTCTGTCCTTTTATACCTCCCTTTTTCCAAGGTGATCTGGGATGACGAATCACGGAGCTTTGACTACGACCCTTGAACGAAGCAAACGTCAAGTCAGTGGAAGACTTTAAGTTCGCCTCGCTTGAAAAGCGGCCGTCAAATGAAGACAATCGTCAAAACAATGCTGATAACTTTTACCAGAGTTTGTTCCACAGGACCACATACCACGCTATCGAGCTGCCTGATTTGAAGCAAGAGAAATGATACTAAAGCGTTTTGTCGACTTTCCTGAGAAAAAAGCCATACGGCTACGCTGTCGAACATACCGGAGGACGAATTAAAAAAAAAAAAAAAATTAAGAGCGGAATGAAAGATTAGACAAGTGTATTAATGCCAGTGGACAGTAACTTGAATGGGACCGAAACTTTTTTCCTTTGAAAACTAAATATTTTTATATAAAATTACGTCTCTTTCAAGGCACCCCCTCGAATGCCTTTATTATCTGCTAGAAATGTATTTAAAAGATTTTCTGATTTCTACATCGTCAGTACAGACCCAGTAGATCAAATGAGAATACTCCAGTAGTACATCCCTGGTAAAATATTACTATGCTTGCAAAAACATTTTTGTTCCAACATTTCGCCTAGCTAAACTAAGTCGTGTGTGATGTTCCCGTCAGTATGTCTAGGTCTCGGTTACCGTAGCCGGTAGGCACGTCCCGCCGTCTGGAGGAACAAAACGCAATTCACCGCAAATTGCACCAGGCGGTCGCTGCTTCCTGGAAGCCGTTGACGCATCCGATAGCTCTGCCTGGCGTCACGTAAGCACATCAAGACTTCTTTGGAAGCCTTACGCAATTTCCTCCTTTCAATGGCAGGGCTCCGGACGGGAAGAAGGTTCGGTTGGTGTTTCCTATACGAATATCGGGTACCTCGCATGAGCTTGTCAAAACACAGATAACATGCTTCCATAATTCGTTATAAACTGCAACCCGAATGCTGCATAATATTTTTCTGGCAGTATCCCGTCAATGAAGATATTTTCAGGTAGTAAAAAGGTTGGACAGAAATATAGGAACACCGCGAGGAGGGGATGATTGAACATAAATGCAGATGCTAGCCGAACGTACAGGTTGCACTGTTTTATTTTACTACGAACGGCACCTGTGTGTCCTCAATACTTAGCATTTTTCAGTCGTGATCAGAACAGCGTTCTGTGTAGTTTTGAGTGCATTATGTCTGAGCTAAGTGAATTCGAACATCGGCAAATTGCTGGGGCTCGTATGGTGGTTGCGTCCGTCAGCAAGGCAGTCGAAGTGTTAAGTGCTTCAAGAGGTACCATGTCGCAGATATACAAGGCATATAGAAAAGCGGAGAAAGATCATTTACTAAGTCACAAAACGGACGAAAGTATGACTGATTGTGACACACGTTCATCGAGGAGAATTGCGACGTAAAATAAGAAGCCGACAGCTCCAAAAGTCACTCCAGAACTGAAATTCGCACTCGTGGGCCCTGTCAGCCCCGAAATTACATGAGCTGGAAATTTTAGGGCGGGCTGGAATTCCAAAACCACTCATCAGTGATGGAAATGTCCCTAACAGGAAAACGTGGTGTCAAAGCCATAAGACATTGAATGTGGAGCGGTGGAAGAAAGTCATTTGGTCGGATGAGTCTTGTTTCACACTATTTCCACCTTCTGCACTAGTTTGCTTCCCGAGAGTGAAACATGGCGGGGGTTCGGTGATGATTCGTGCAACCATTTATGGTATTCCAGGGGCTCCTTGATTACTCCACAGTATTGGATTACTGCCAAAGATTTTGTGATCCTTTTGGCGAAATCAGATCCGTCCTATTGTACAATGTTTGTTCTCCTTCTTGCTGCTGCGTTCCACAACAAGGCCCCTGTTCACATAGCTCGCATCGTCCAGGACTGGTTCTACATCTACATCTACATTTATACTCGGCAAGCCACCGAACGGTGTGTGGCGGAGGGCACGTTACGTGCCACTGTCATTATCTCCCTTTCCTGATCCAGTCGCGTAAGGTTCGCGGGAAGAACGACTGCCGGAAAGCCTCTGTGCGCGCTCGAATCTCTCTAATTTTACATTCGTGATCTCCTTGGGAGGTATAAGTAGGGGGAAGCAATATATTCGATACCTCATCCATAAACGCACCCTCTCGAAACCTGGACAGCAAGCTATACCGCAATGCAGAGCGCCTCTCTTGCAGAGTCTGCCACTTGAGTTCGCTAAACATCTCCGTAACGCTATCACGCTTACCAAATAACCCTGTGACATAACCCGCTGTTCTTCTTTGGATCTTCTCTATATCCTCCGTCAACCCGACCTGGTACGGATCCCACACTAATGAGCAATACTCAAGTATAGGTCGAACGAGTGTATTGTATGCCACCTCCTTTGTTGATGGACTACATTTTCTAAGGATTCTCCCAATGAATCTCAACCTGGCACCCGCCTCACCAACAATTAATTTTATATGATCATTCCACTTCAAATCGTTCTGTACGCATACTCCCAGATATTTTACAGAAGTAACTGCTACCAGTGTTTTTTCCGCTATCATATAATCATACAATAAAGGATCCTTCTTTCTATGTATTCGCAATACATTACATTTGTCTTTGTTAAGGGTCAGTTGACACTCCCTGCACCAAGTGCATATCCGCTGCAGATCTTCCTGCATTTCGCTGCAATTTTCTAATGCTGCAACTTCTCTGTACTCTACAGCATCATCCGCGAAAAGCCGCATGAAACTTCCAACACTATCTACTTTGGTCATTTATATACATTGTGAAAAGCGATGGTCCCATGACACTCCCCTGTGGCACGCCAGAGGTTACTTTAACGTCTGTAGACGTCTCTTCATTGAGAACAACGTTCTGTGTACTGTTTGCTAAAAACCGTTCAATCCAGCCACACAGCTGGTCTGATATTCCGTAGGCTCTTACTTTGTTTATCAGGCGAGAGTGCGGAACTGTATCGAAAGCCTTCCAGAAGTCAAGGAAAATGGCATCTACCTGGGAGCCTGTAATCTAATATTTTCCGGGTCTCATGAACAAATAAAGCGAGTTGGGTCTCACACGATCGCTGTTTCCGGAATCCATGTTGATTCCTACCGAGTAGATTCTAGGTTTCCAGAAGTGACATGATACGCGAGCAAAAAAACATGTTCTAAAATTCTACAACAGATCGACGTCAGAGATACAGGCCTATAGTTTTGCGCATCTGCTCGAGGACCCTTCTTGAAAACTGGAACTACCTGTGCTATTTTCCAATCATTTGGAACCCTCCGTTCCTCCAGAGACCTGCGGTACACGGCTGTTAGAAGAGGGGCAAATTCTTTAGCATATTCTGTGTAGAATCGAACTGGTATCCCGTCAGGTCCAGTGGACTTTCCTCTGTTGAGTGATTTCAGTTGCTTTTCTATTCGTTGGACACTTATTTCGATGTCAGCCATTTTTTCGTTAGTGCGAGGATTTAGAGAAGGAACAGCAGTGCAGTCTTCCTCTGTGAAACAGCTTTGGAAAAAGATTTTGTGAGAACGAGAACGAATTGTTGCGTCCTTCTGGCCACCAGTCTGCAGATCTCATCATTATTAACCCTTGTGGTCTACTTTAGATAGATGGGTACTTGATCGTTATCCACTTGCATCTTAGTCACCCACTAATTTGGAGGAATAATGGTATAAGCTTCCAGTGAAAACCATGCAAGCAATGTATTTATCATTCCGAGACGACTGGGAGCTGTTTCGAATCCCAACGAGTTCCCTACATCGCATTGAGCATGGTAATGTGTTATGTTTTTGGTATTTCCATATTTGTGTCCAACCACTGTATCGCTGACCAATGAACATGACTTCGAAGGAGAACTAGCTGTCAATTAAATGGGCCCTTGTTCTAACAGTGTAGCTGGAAAACCAACCTGCCAGCTCCTGTACATTTGTGAAGGAGCAGTTTCGTAATAAGCGGAAGACGAATTGATACAGTACGTAAAATATGCTTAAAGAGAAAATCGGGCAGAATTATTCGCCGTTCATTACATACGGAAAAGTCTGCCCCGAAATTTCGTAAGTAACTTACACGCAAGAAGTAGCTTTTAAGGCTGATTCTTGAATATTGTTCATACGAGGCGTGTTATTTTAAGTAAACACCGTTTTGAAATTTAAAAAATACGTGCTAAGATATCTCAATAACTTTATTTTTACATAAAAGCCTGTACCTTAATCTACTTTTCCACATGATTTTCGTCAATATTGAGGCAATTGTCATAAAGTTGTACAAGTTTTTGAATACCCTCCTCATAGAAGTCTGCCGCCTGACTTGTTAACCACTGCATCACCACTATTTTGACTTCGTCATCGTCTTGAAGACGCTGACAGCCCAGGTGTTTCTTCAAGTGCAGGAACAGATGGTAGTCACTGGGCGCAAGATCGGGGCTGTACGGAGGATGATCTAAAGTTTCTCATCGAAAAGATGTGATGAGATCTTTGGTCTGATTCGCCGCAAGTGGACGGACATTGTCTTGCAGCAAAACGATGCCCTTGCTCAACTTCCATGGACTGTTGCTTTGATTCTGGTGTGACGTAGGCCACCCATGTTTCATCGCCCGTAACAGTTTCGCTTAAGAAATCATCACCGTCGTTGTGGTACCGTTCAAGGAAAGTCAATGCACTATGTAAACATTTGGTTTTGTGCACATCCGTCAACCTTTTCAGTACCCAACGAGCGCACAATTCTCGGTAATTCAAACTCTCGGTCACATTGCCATACAAAACAGTACGAAAAAACATTAGGAAACTCATCCCGCAAGGAGGAAATAGTAAAGCGTCTGTTTTCTCTCACCTTAATGTCCACTTCCTGCGCCAAACTTTCATTAACGACCGAAGGACACCCACTCCGTTGTTCATCATGCACATTTGAGCGGCCATCTTTAAATGCTCTCACCCACTTTCTTCCCATTCCATCACTCACAAAGTTTTCTCTGGAAACTGCACAGATCTCACGGTGAATATCGATCGCTTTTAGGCCTTTAGCACTAAGAAATCTTGTAACAGCCCGTACTTCACAGTCGGCGGGACTCACGATTATCGGAGGCATCTTAAACACTCAGTACACAACGTAAACAAGAAAGCATAGACTGTAATGGCGTCAGTGCCTATATTAAGGTACAGGCATCCATGTAAAAATAAAATTATTGACATATCTTAGCACGTCTTTTTTAAATTTCAAAACGGCACTTACTTAAAAACACGCCTCGTATATCTGGGATCTCTACCAGGTAGGACTGACCGAGGAGATAGAGAAGATCCAACGAAGAGCGGCGCGTTTCGTGACGGGATCGTTCAGCTGGCGAGAGAGCGTTACGGAGATACGAAACAAACTCCACTGGCAGACGTAACGAGAGAGGCGATGTGCATCGCAGAGAGATTTACTATTTAAATTTTGGGACAGCACTTTTCAGGAGAAGTCGGACAACATGTTACTTCCCTCCACATACATCTCGCGTATTGACCACGAGGGGAAAATTCGAGAAATTAGAGCCAATACAGAGGCTTACCGACAATCATTCGCCCCCCGCACTATTCGCGAGTGGAACAGGCTTGGAGGGGTCAGATAGTGGTACCGAAAGTACCCTCCACCACACACCTTTAGGTGGCCTGCGGAGTATGATGTAGATTAGTCATAACGTAAACTCTTTAGATGGAGCACGTTTTAATGCGGAAACGTCTTGTAATGTTTGTAATACTGACCTAGTCACCAAATTCAGTACTGTTATATGCGAAAGTAAATAACGGCTATATTGCGGGTGTGCAATTAGCACGTACGAAATATGGCTAAATCCAAGTCTCACTTTCCTTATGTGTTAATAGCTACCAATCTCCAAAACGAGCAGTGTGACGAAATGATCGAGAAACCGCCTTTATATTAAAAAATAGGGGATTTCAAATACCCGTTCTGTCATTTTATACGTTCAGTTGTATCGCTGCACCACGAAGCACGCTTCCGTAAATTGGACACGACCCCTAAATTCCTCCACATCTCCCCCAACTGGTCATTACTCCAACCTTCCTATCCCTCCTTCTCATTATTTTACTCATTGAGCCCCAGAGAAAAGATGACCCTACCTGCGACGAACATTATCTGATGAGAAGTATCCGTACACGTGGTACTGGACATTAATATGTGGTGAACCCACTCTTCGTCTTTATGGCGACTTGTACTCTGCTTGGGGACACTTTCAATGAGGTATCTCAATCGGTGTGGGAATGACAGCCCATTGTTACTCAAGAACGGAAACCAGCGAAGGTACAGATGTTGGACGTTGGGGTACGGAGCGAAATCGACTTTCTAACTCATCCAAAAGATGTTCCGCTGGGCTCAAGTTGGGATTCTGAGCAAGGACACTCCGTTTCAGAAGCGTTATTGTCCGCGAACCACTGCCTCACAGATGCTGTTTCGTGACACTGAGCACTGTCTTGGTGCTCGCAAGGAATTGTCTCCAAACTGTTCCCCGACTGGACGCATTCACAATGCAGTACGCACGGCCTTTCGAATTAAGCGTCTTCTTAAGCGCAATACGAGACCTACACCCTATCCACGAAGAACAAGTACAGCACCTCCTCCGCACTTCGCTGATAGCATTCAGACATTCAGCAAACTCAAACCCTTCCATCGGACTGTCACATGTTATAGCTGATTATCAATCCAAATCACTCGTTTCCAGTCATCCAGTGACTAGTGCCGTCGCTCATTACACCACCTCACAGACTACTAAAATGTGTGGCTTACGAGGAGCTACACGCTCCTATGGTTCTTTCAAACTCCCTACACTCAGTTAGTGTCTTAGCTGGTCTGCTAATGGCACTTTCGTACTCATGGCTTATTCCTTCCGTTGATTTGATGCAATTTTTCAAGCGTCTTCCACAATGCTGTGCGGTATTTCTCTGTCAGTACATGATGTCAGCCTGGTATTGGTTTCTTATGATTGTACCTTTGTGTTTCCACTTTGCAGCCACATCACCAACTGTCGACTTGGGCAACTTTAGAACGTTTGAAGTATCGCAGATGAAGTTGATACCAGGAGACGTTCAAGAGTAACCGACGTTCCAGGTCAGTGAGCTCTCATGACCGAACCTTCTGCTATCACTAGTTCTCTCCTGCCAACGCAATACTCCCCGCCTCCTCTTATACTGGTGCGTCCGTATACTAGAGAGTGCACTAGTGCTCTGGTGCCCAACTGCACATTATATAGGATGGTTCGGATACTTCCTTTTAGTTCTTTTCTTGTGGGGTATTCATCACCCACATGAAACCTTTAACATTTTTGGGAGATAACTTTTTCTAAAGTGTTCGTCGTTGAATAATGTGCGGGTGGTTCATTACACATGTCACTGTAAGTCTCACTGTTGCTCACGATCTACAGAATGCCTCAAAGCCCAAGGTACAAAATTATACACACTCTACGGGATCATAAACTGTCGTTAGGTGAGTACCGTACGGTTGGAAATGAGCAAGAGTTGGTGAATGTGTAATACGTGTTTGTAAGCGACTCATATTCCACAATAAACAACTGACTGCCAAGTTGTCATTAATGCCGTTTCCTTGAAAAACAATACGCAATCGTCTGTGAAGTTTGCTTTGTGGAATTTTCCACTGTTTACAGTTCACGACTGTTTGTCGAAAGACGGATCGTTACGTATTCCTCTTGTGGTTGAAGCTCACTTTATATCCGCGTTTGCTTCCTAATGAACAATTACGGAAATACCATTCGGCCCTGATCAAACACAAATTGTTCTTGTTAAATCACCAGACATCTTTCGGTTCATTTATTTTTTTTTTAGAAGCATATGCTGACATTTATGTGGCTGTCTTAAATTTACAGTATAGCTGACATTTTGCTGCAGTTTGTCAATTGTTTTATTCACCTCCCTTCTTGCCATCACAGGACACGTAAACTATCCTTTCTAGCACGGAATGTATCACTATTTAAAAGGATATTTAATAGATACATATCTGATAAACACTGGTACACTGCGTTTTGGAAAGCATAGTTTATATACCTGAAGAGACAAGAAAAAGGCGGAAACTACTAAAAATGACAAACTGGAGCAAAAATCGCCTGTACTACAAATGTCAGGAAGCCACATAGTATGTAAAATGAAGAAAACAAATGATTCCGATGATAACCGTGAAAGTTCACAGAAGCAGATTTAAGTGATAAACAAGAAGAATTTGTTATAAGAACGTAGGCTTCCGCGGCCGGTGTCATAGTGATTAAAGTTCTTCTGGGTATTATGCAGCGTCATTGCTAAAAAAACTAACTACAATAATAAAAAAAAACCGACGTTTCGGCCGAATTGCAACGGCCTTCCTCAGGGCACGACTGGTTTTGCATGGGGATAGGTGCTTCTATTTATTACAGACTATCGATATCTGACGTCACTGCTGTAAAACTTTTAATTGGCCCTCTAATATGATTGGCTAGTCATGACGTAAGGGACGATGGAAGGAAAGAGGCTATTCGTGGATGTCCATGTCGTCAATGATTGATAGCTGTTCACCAATCAGCGTTCGGCTTCTGGTCGGCAAGTTCTCCTCCTGGTGCGCGCGGAAGTGTACTGACAGTTGCTCTACAGCTGTTTGTGCAGATACGTCCGCGTAGCTTCTGCCCTGTGACCGCTCGCGGCCCGTTGGACTGGGATGGCCGGCAGCCAGGACGCCGGGAGTTTGTCGCCTCCCGTATTTTGCGTTCTCGCATCCACGATTCTTTCGCCAGTACTCGGGCTTCCTGGAACCTAACAGGTTGTCCACAGTCACGGTGGTGACTAGGCAATCGTATTAGAGGGCCAATTAAAAGTTTTACAACAGTGACGTCAGACATCGATAGTCTGTAATAAATAGAAACACCTATCCCCACGCAAAACCAGTCGTGCCCTGAGGAAGGGCGTTGCAATTCAGCCGAAACGTCGGTTTTTTTTTTATTATTGTAGTTAGTTTTTTTAGCAATGACGCGGCATAATACCCAGAAGAACTTTAATCACTAAGAAAAATTTGTGTTTGCTCAAGGTAGAACAGTATTTCTATAATTATATATGAAATTACTTTTTACGTCGTCCTCTGTATCTGAGTGCCATGGGGAGGTCCCAGATTCAATTCGCAGTGCTGCCGGGAATTTTTCCCTTGGTGGGAGGACTGGAATGTGTGCACTCGGCCTTCTGATGCCAAATGAGGAGCCACTTGACCGAGTAGTAACGGCTCCATGTCACAAAAACAGACAACGGCAGTAACAGCGCTGCACTGACCCCCCCCCCCCCTCCCCCCATACCGTTTACAATGACGCCATTGGCCAAGAACTACACGGCTTTCGGTCGCTACCTGTCGAAACGATTGGGCCTGTGGACGGAGTTTACGTTACGTTACTTTTTTTCCAGTACCTGCAGAGAAGCATTTAATGTATGGTGCATTAGGGTATAATGTCCGGAAAGTCAAGTGAAAAGTTTCGACATAGGCGTCATTCGAATCCGAGAAATTTATCGCCGTTGGCAGAAATTCACGACTGCGTGGGTCGTTGAAGCCACAAAGAAATGACCAAACTACTCGACAAATAATTGATTGCACTGTAGAATTTGAACAGACGGTTTCATATAATGTGGAAGAAGCACCCATGAACTTTCCCGTGAAATCCACTCTTAGAGAAACACAGTGTGGAGAATGTGGTGTCACCGCCAGACACCACACGTGCTAGGTGGTAGCTTAAATCGGCCGCGGTCCATTTAGTACATGTCGGACCCGCGTGTCGCCACTGTGAGATCGCAGACCGAGCGCCACCACAAGGCAGGTCTCGAGATACGGAAGAGCACTCGGCCCAGTTGTACGACGACTTTGCTAGCGACTACACTGACGAAGCCTTTCTCTCATTTGCCGAGAGACAGTTAGAATAGCCTTCAGCTAAGTCCATGACTACGACCTAGCAAGGCGCCATTAATCGTATCTGAAGAGAGTCTTATTTGTATTATCAACAGCGATGTACCACAACATGGAATAAAGTTAAGTATTTGAGGAGCTGCATACTTTTCTTATTAGAATTCACTACTTATCCTGTTCCAGAATTCACGCCCGTCTGCGTTAGATAGCTTCCATTTAGGCCGCCTCTATCTACAAGGTGTTGGCACATTTACCAACACATCAGAGAATACTGCCAGAGCAGCAATTACACCAATGTAGTGAACATTTTTTGGAAGCAAATGTGTCCGAATAATTTAGAACACAATTTTAGACCTAGCAATGGACTATCTAATGCAGTACTGCAGTTACAATCTTGCCACAGCGTGTATTGGTCACGGAATACCCTTTATGGTGGTTCACCTCACCTGTCCGCCGCTTCATCTATCATAAGGAATCCAAACAAGGTAATGCCTCACCGTGTGGGCCTGGAAACGTCTGACTTGACCGGCACTCAGTTCTAACATCGATTGATCAAAGCTTATCATGATAACGTAGGTGAGTAGAAAGGACCATAACACGATCATAACAACGGGAAGAGTCATTAATTGCAATCTATTCTGCATTTAAGATTTACAAACAAACACTGCGAAAAACGAATATTAAACAAATGAGATGAAATTGAGAGAGAAAAGACTGTACTAGTGTTCAGTATCAGGTTCCACATGTGATCTAGCGTCGATGAAAAGTAAGAGATACGAAACCAAAACAATGAAGCCGTAATAGTTAAGACGAGTGAAAGAGAGAGAAACACTGTGAGCAGGAACAGTAGAACGTGATGGCATGTTACCTGCCCAACAGGTCGTAGTATTTCACCGTGTGACGTAGTCGGCGGTCGACGGCTGTCTTTCGATCAAAATGGTTCAAATGGCTCTGAACACTATGAGACTCAACATCTGGGGTCATCAGTCCCCTACAACTTAGAACTACTTAAACCTAACTAACCTAAGGACATCACACACATCCATGCCCGAAGCAGGATTCGAACCTGTTCGAATCCTGATCATTACTTTTATTTTTGTTTTGTCCACAGAAGATAACTACACAAATGTTTTTAAATGTATATTGAAATAACGTTGACCTTATTCGTTTACTCACTGTATGTCTAGCAAATTAATTAAAAAACAATAAATGTGTGAAAAAATTATTTCAAACTGTTTTGCGGTGAAATGCCTATAGCGTATCTTGAGTCATAATCAACTGCAAGCGCCAGTTTTCGGTGAAGTGATCCGTTATACATGGTTTGCAACAAAATCATTGCCAGCGCGTGAAATCTTCAGAAATGTTAACGACATCTCTTTAACGAGTGAGATTCATACGAAGAAATGTCACTGTGGCAAACCTTCACATGATGGTGTTCGGAATATCTGTGTTTCGAGTGTTTCTATGGTCGTCATCATCCAAGGGAATGCAACAAATCTTCCTGAAAAATAAACCTAAGAACAAAATATGAGAAATAAAACAAGAACTGATGTGAGGATATGAGAATTTAAAAGATTGTAGCCCTTGAAACTAACATACTCACGTATATTGTTCAATATAATAATAATATCTTGTGACGAGGGCCTCCCGTCGGGTAGACCGTTCGCCGGGTGCAAGTCTTTTGATTTGACGCCACTTCGGCGACTTGCGCATCGATGGGGATGAAATGATGATGACAACACAACACTCCGTCCCTGAGCGGAGAAAATCTCCGATCCAGCCGGGAATCGAACGCGGGCCCTTAGGATTGACAGTCTGTCACGCTGACCACTCAGCTACCGGGGGCGGAGTTATGGCTTGCTAAATATACGACAGTTATTGCAAAACACAGTTGTAATTTTACGGTTAGTATAACGCCCTTGTATACCCTAACACGATACGAAATATTCGTGTAATACCCCTCTATGGATATGGTAAATGAAAAAATGAAATAAAAACAGTAATTGGGTTTCGAATATGGGGCGCAAAAAGGGAGAGACGTAGACACATGCAACTGTGCCACTATGTTGGCTGATATTATCGCGCTGTAAAAGACATCAAAATTACATCGAAAACTTCGATCGTTATTTTCTCAGAAACGGTTGAGTATCTACGAGTAATCTGAGAAACGTTTTCGCTAATTTTCACTTATCTTCCACTAAGCTAAGTTTCTGAGGAGCCGCATTGTGACACTTGCCGCGTAAGAGTGAGTGGCTACTACGTAGAGAAGTAACTGCGAGATGCAGTCCAATGTTGCAAATAAAACTGGGATCTGTATTTCGCGACCGATCGGATCAAACAATAAACAAAGTAACAGCCTACGGAATATCAGACCAGCTGTGTGGCTGGATTGAAGAGTTTTTAGCAAACAGAACACAGCATGTTGTTCTCAATGGAGAGACGTCTACAGACGTTAAAGTAACCTCTGACGTGCCACAGGGGAGTGTTATGGGACCATTGCTTTTCACAATATATATAAATGACCTGGTAGATCGGGTCGGAAGTTCCATGCGGCTTTTCGCGGATGATGCTGTAGTGTACAGAGAAGTTGCAGCATTAGAAAATTGCAGCGAAATGTAGGAAGATCTGCAGCGGATAGGCACTTGGTGCAGGGAGTGGCAACTGACCCTTAACATAGACAAATGTAATGTATTGCGAATACATAGAAAGAAGGATCCTTTATTGCATGATTATATGATAGCGGAACAAACACTGATAGCAGTTTCTTCTGTAAAATATCTGGGAGTATGCGTGCGGAACGATTTGAAGTGGAATGATCATATAAAATTAATTGTTGGTGAGGCGGGATTGAGATTCACTGGGAGAGTCCATAGGAAATGTAGTCCATCAACAAAGGAGGTGGCTTACAAAATACTCGTTAGACCTGTACTTGAGTGTTGCTCATCACTGTGGGATCCGTACCAGATCGGGTTGACGGGGGAGATAGAGAAGATCCAAAGAAGAGCGGCGCGTTTCGTCACAGGGTTATTTGGTAAGCGTGATAGCGTTACGGAGATGTTTAGCAAACTCAAGTGGCAGACTCTGCAAGAGAGGCGCTCTGCATCGCGGTGTAGCTTGCTGTCCAGGTTTCGAGAGGGTGCATTTCTGGATGAGGTATCGAATATATTGCTTCCCCCTACTTATACCTCCCGAGGACATCACGAATGTAAAATTAGAGAGATTCGAGCACGCACGGAGGTTTTCCGGCAGTCGTTCTAGTCTTTCTTCCCGCGTACCATACGCGACTGGAACAGGACAGGGAGGTAATGACAGTGGCACGTAAAGTGCCCTCCGCCACACACCGTTGGGTGGCTAGCGGAGTATAAATATAGATGTAGATGTAGAACTTGAAAAAAAAAGTAGTCCTCGTTGGTCAGTCAGTCTTGAATTATCTACAGGACAGAGGGAATGCCAGAATATCCTTTCCGCCAAGGAGACTTTCCACACTCTCAGATATCTTCGCGGGTGTGAGGCAATATTGCCACTTTTGGGCAACGACGACTTCCCGACTGTCGAGCTACACTACACTAGCATGAGGCGATATTGCAACTGTGAGGTAACGATGAACTTCAGTCAGGGCGTGATCCAAAGTCGTTACCGATGCCACGGCTGCGACGGAGGAAGAGGAGTGCCGCACGTAGGCTTCGGTAATGGCTGTTGGTAATCAACGCTAGACAGTGATCCCTTGGCCTGGACGTGACGTCGGAGCCGGTGGGTGGGCGACCTCGTCTGGCTGCGCGCGCTGGCCTCCAGACGGAGAGAGCCCACGGTCGCGTATTGCGCCGCCCGCTGCAGACAGGATGCAAATGCACCGCGAGCGCATAATAAATCACACACCTTCATGCATTTATTTATGGTGAGAACAGGCTCGCAACTACGTGGCTTTTTTCCCTCCACGCTCTTCCACTCTAGCAATCGGTAACTGCCTGACAGATTAATAAGCAATACATTTCACTGCGCACTCGCGGGGCGTTCCATTAGATACAAAGTGTCTTTTCCAGATAATCTTCCATTAGCTCGCAGAGCGCGGGGTCCCGTGTCGAGATGCGCTGCCCGGCTGCGGTGAAAATAAAAGGGAAGGGTGCGAAAACATTTTTGCGTTCTCGATAATAAATTTGAACTGCGCGGAGCCAGCCTCGTGTGGTAATTTTCCCAACGCCATTAACGATATCGCGGACTGTGATTACAGCAGCTACGTGGAAAAAAAGGGCTAAGTCTTTCCTCCCGTGTGTAGTTTCCAGCATATAGAAATATTCCAAAAGGAGAAGAATGAATTGCCTCGCCGTCCGACCGGCCACGGGAATTAACAGAGTAAACAAGATATCTCGACTGGGATCAATTCTCTTCTGCAGGGATTTCTTCTCTCCGGTCGGGAGACTGGGTGATTTAATTTACCACAGGGCAGGAAAACAGCGTGTGCTGCCGTCGTCTTGCTGCACGGCTGAAAAAAGAACTGCAATCCAGACACGGAGCACTCCGGGAAATAAACAACCTTTGATCTCTGTTCACTTGAAATGAGAAGTGGAGAATGCAAGGGCAACGTTGCTCAGTTGTGTATGTAAACTGATGGCCAACAATTTTGTTTACTGTACCCTTACAGTGAGGCTAGAGGACAGATGAATTTGCACTCTTTGTGAGACTGGAGTGAAAGCCGATTATGTATTCGAATTGGAACTCATGTGCGGAAATGGAACGAACTATAAAAACGGACATGTAATGTGTGCTTTGCTCCCGTGCCTACTGGCAATTACTGCATGTCTAGCAAGGTGGCTGATGGTGTAAATACATATTTCGCATAAGAAAACGAATTAAAAACGCTGAGAACGGATTCCTCAAAAGAAAACTTGAAAAATTTGTCCCGGTCACATACGTTCAAAAATCTTTGAGTTCCTGATAAAAATTCCTGATGATCTGAGTGCATGGTAAAAAATATTTTACAGTGTCAGAAACTCATAACATATGTACGTAAGCGCAGAATCTCACACTGCCGCACTCTTTCACATGCTCCCGGGCATGTCAAAAGATTTCGCAAGCGTTCATGGCACGCTGACAAAACATCTCTGCAATCAGAATGTCTGCTGTATGTATATCAATTGTGGCCGGTAACGCCACCGACAATGATACATTGGACTGAAGTCGCTAAAAGCGTAGCCTTCCTCTACATGGCCATCTGCCACCGTTGGTGTCATTCGTTGCAACTTGAAAAATGTGACTAAAATGTACTTGACCCCTCCCTCCCCCTCCCCCTCCCGCACTCCCCAGATCGAGCATAAACCGTATCCTTCCTCTTATTTCCTGGAGAACGTCTTGTATCAAATTATGAACAATTTTATGAAAATTGTCCTTGTGCACGGCATCTATAAGGCTTTCTTGAAGGACATTCGGACCTGCAATTCTAGCTCATACATTAATCTTAAACTGCAGCTGGTTCCTTGCATGATTTATACCGTGAGGGTTTTCATCCGCTCACAAATGTTACGGCAATGCATTTTCGGACATTTTGAACCTTTGTGACAAGTTTAGGATTTGGAAACTTCGTTCTTTCATTAATAACTTTAAAAAGAAATTTTTCAAAGTTGGTATTACGAAGTCCTTTTGATTTGACGCCACCTTGACAGCCCGCATCTGTATTCCGTTTTCTTTATAGTGTTTATTACTCTTAATCAGCTATTCAGTGACTTGTGAAGCCCGTTAAACTCAGAGAGATCCGAGTTCGTTACCCGCTCTGAATGCAGAACTTCTACAGCATTACAGACATACGCTGCACAGCTTACTCCGTACTAAGTGAGAAATGAAATGTTTTCTACTCTCGTGCCCCATTACACACTCAAGTGTCTACATAAATTTATGTATCTCGTCCTATTAGCCTGTACTGGTTGATTAAATATATGGCAATCGTCACAACTTTCGTAAATAAATATTAGCCAGCACACATTAGAAAGTTCGGTTTAGTGAGAAACCGGCATACTTCTGGTCATGAGTTCCTATTCGAAGCGATATTTTCTCAGTCTTTTCTAAGTTTGTCTTGGGAATTCAGAAACGTCCTCTAAACTACAACGGTTATGTATTCAATATCTCTTACAGAAAGAGGCACAGATAAGCAAGTAAATTAATAAGAAATAAATAGTCAATGTGAATCGGCGAAATGCATTAAAAATACATATTATTTCCGCTGCTACAACGATACACAGCAACCTTTGCTTCCAATATCACAATTACCATCAAATTAGTCTAAGAAGGAGAACAGAGAAACTTTGCGGCAAGCTAACGTTACTGTAGTACTTGTTGGGCTGCTTTTCTTCTAATCACCCACAAGGAGGATAGTCAACTTCCCAAAGTGTACTACCTCGCTAGGTTATTCGACATAAAGTGTGATCCTTTGCAGTATCCCGGCAACAAAAGGAAGCTATTGGATACTGGTTACTGCACATTGTTTCACAGACATCCCGAAGACCACTGTATATCGCTTACGAAGCAAAGAAACGAGGATCTATTGACGATTACCTAGGGTAATACCCACTGTCAGTTTCTGCCAAATAATCTACAATTTACTCGTGGCTTTCTGTAACAACAGCTGTGTAGTAGCTGACTGAAGGTTGAGCTAATATGTAAGATACTTGACTTGAACCGAAGGAGCGGTCTCCAGCTTTCTGCCCGGCCATAGATTAGATTAGATTAGATTCAGTTTTCGTTCCATAGACCCAAAAAATGAGATGACTCTCGTGGGTGTGGAACATGTCAGAAAGTATAACATAAAAACGTAATACATTTTAATATAATACTTATTACCCGATCATTTGTCAGGAGATAGTCGAAATAGGTTAATACAATGCAGTAAACGGGAACACATAATATTTACAGAATTAACACACTGTCAGAACGAAACACTGTTATGCACTATTAATAAATTCATCATAGACAAAATACCTAATCTTGACTGTTGTGATCAAGTGTTATGAAAGCAGAAATCTAAGAGATATTTTTTAACTTAAGCTGGCTTAGCAGTCTCTGTTAAGATATTCATCTATGGAGTAGGAGGGGTTACATATCAAAAAGTCAAAATCTGTTTAAACCGTGCCTTATCTGAAACCAAGTTTTTGACGGTTGCTGGAAATTTATTGAAAATATGTGTTCCTGAATACTGTACCCCTTTCTGGACCAAGGTAAGTGATTTTAGGTCTTTATGTAGATTGTTCTTATTCCTACTATTGATACTATGTATTGAGCTATTGGTTGGAAATAAAGATGTATTACTTGCAACAAATTTCATTAAGGAATAAATATACTGAGAAGCAGTGGTTAGGATACAAAGATCCTTGAACAAGTTTCTACAAGTTGTTCTTGAATTTACACCATAAATGATTCTTATCACACGCTTTTGCACCCTAAAAACATTTGCTCGGTTTGATGAGTTGCCCCAGAATATGATCCCATATGACATAATAGAATGAAAGTAAGCAAAGTATGCAAGTTTTTTATTTTACATTTATATCTCCTAATCTGACATCATTCTCACGGCAAATACAGACTTGTTTAGACGCTAAAGCAATTCTGTTGTATGCCCTTCCCAACTGAATTTATTATCGAGTCGTAATCCGAGAAATTTAACACTGTCAGCCTCTTAGATCTGCATGTCTTCATATGTTCTACTCATCTCTTACAGGTTCTGAACTGCATATAGTGGGTCTTCTCAAAGTTTAAGGACTGTGAATTAACTTTAAACCACTTATTAATGTCAGTGAAAATTTGATTAGCAGCTATTTCTAAATCTGTACTTGACTTGCTACTTATTGCAATGTTTGTATCATCTGCAAACAAAACAAACTTAGCATCTATAAATGTAACAGAAAAAAGGTCATTAATGTAAACAATAAAAAGCAATGGATCCATATTTAGATTCTTTAAATCACTTTTGGTGAATTCTTTTGAAAGTGTTATGGTCTGATTTGTACTGGCTGTATTTTGCTGTGTTCGTATTTTAAATATAAACAAGTGTAAGTATCTTGCTGAAGCTTTTACTTGGAATAAGGCTTGTAAGTTACTGCCCAATAAATTGAAAATCTCTCGTATTAAATTTGAGGTCATGCGCAATGGATTTAGTGTTTGCTCTTTCTGCCCTTTATCTCGCAGACTTGCACAACGACAAACTTACCTCATGCGCTATGAGAGAAACACATTCATGTATATGCGTGTGCCAGGTTCACAGCTTTCACAGCTCATTTTTATTGAAAAAGGGACACTATGACAACAAGAAATGTAGTAGAAAGTATTGGGTTGGGATATGAAAACTGCTAAATATTCTAGCGTAATTCAGTACATATTGTAAGTCAAATTATAAAAGGCAATGGGTTGTTCCAATTACGAACAGTGTAAGTATACACGTGGCCAAATATCGAAGGTATACAACGAGTGATCATGTGTCTGAAAGAGCAAGCCTCACAAACTCATACATCAATTATAATTACAAAAGGCACTGGAAAACACTCAGAGAATTAGCATAAGAGACTACAAAGAAAGAAAATGGGAAGCAAGAACGTCCATGTGGGCAGGAACGCGTTTCGAATTACCGATTGGTCGTTATACCCGTTAACATTCAAGAGTAGAACGTGCACTTGAAAGTACCTAGAATATGACTTTGAATTCGATTGCTAATCAGCACAAATAATAACAATCATCAATGAAGACGCTGAACTCACGAAACGTCTCGCAACATAACCCCACGTGTTTGCCGTAAAGTTGCTCACGACATTGCGATAATAACGTCATATCGTCAAAAAACTCGACGTTCAATCGATCTTATTAAATAACCGCAGGTTGAAAGCCTCTCGAAACGTGTACAAAAATTATGAAGATTTTAATTACTAACTCAACAGCCTACAGCGCTTTCTTTCGACAGTAAGTCTTCCCTTCTCCGCTGTTATCAGGCAAGTGTGCGCTCATGCAAAGAGTTATACTTGCGTTTCGGGCAAAGGAAATTGACGTCACGTTTCCTGATCAACTTCACCGAAGAAAACACATTGTGTCTTTTGCCCAAAGACGTTCCCACTTCAGTTATATTGATAGTATAGGACATCTTTGCTTCAACGAACATAACTTAGAAACTGTAGCGTCATGAAAGTCATTGTGTTGAATGTTTATTACCTTACATACAAGTAACTCAACGTACTTTCATTTGATGTTACAACTTCGCTTACTCTCCTCATCTTCGTCCAACGCTACGAGGTTCTAAACTCTAAATAATAGTTCATTCCTTTTTGTGGGCAGAGGCTTGACAGGTGCGTTAAGCAGATCTAAATTTGAGTACATTGTCTTTAAAAGGGCAGTTTCCTCAGAATCTGGACTGTTTCAACTGATGATTAAATCTGCAAGATGCTCTACGACTCCCTAAGTGAAGTATGATAAGGCCACTGTCACTGCTTAATGTCATCTGCGCTTTAGCATCGGATCCGCGTACATGCCTGCGTGGTACTTCGAAAATTTTTCCATTAGCTGAATATCGAAAGAACGATAACGGAAAACAAAAACGCAGCCTGGGTCTGCTGCAATATGAGAGCCGTCACAGTGATCAATACAGCGTGCTTTGGTGTCTTATCTGAGACACGGTTTTTAAAATGTAGGTTGTGGTTCGCATAATTGGAATTATTTCTAATTGTTCTACCAATATTTTGCTAGGAACCTCAAAAGTTGCTTAGCTCGTAACCCGACGGAAAAAATATGTGTGAAATCTTATGAGACTCAACTGCTAAGGTCATGAGTCCCTAAGCTTACACACTACTTAAGCTAAATTATCCTAAGGACGAGCACACACACCCATGCCCGATGGAGGACTCGAACCTCCGCCGGGACTAGCTGCACAGTCCATGACTGCAGCGCCCTTAGACCGCCCGACGGAAAGTGGCATGCATTACCTGCTGTTGAGGTTTTATCGAAATCAAGATATTGGCGACGTACCAGAGACACGTAACGCTGAAAGAGTTTATTGCGATGCCAAAGCCTCTGAAGGGATGAATGATTGTGCTGCTCCGTCGTAACCTTGAGCAACTCATGTAACTCATTAGTTCTACAAATTACTGGAGAATGTATTTAGAAATGGAGTCAGTATTATACCCGTGTAAATTAAATTTTAAATTCTGAATAAGAGCTTCCGGTTTATTGTATAGGCTAAGAGTGAGTAGCTCGGTCTAGCTACAAACAGTAATTGTTGGGTCTACAATTATCACTGTGTGGTCTGCTCCTTAAATCTTTTGAAGAACACCATTTTAAGGTCCACTGTTAAGTGTATCACGTGGAAAATAAAAAAATCGGCTTTTTAGGCAATGTTTCGTTTTATCCTAACCAAATATGTTTCACCTGTTCACGCCAGACATCGCCACTGGTCTATAAAAGTAGATATTTAGTAATTCTGGCAACTCATTTAAACTGTCTATTTACACATATATGGTAGTGATTGGTCACTTACTTTCATTTGTATATCCTTATCACATGTCTCTTGTAGGAATAAACGCAGACAGCACACTTTTCCATGTGATAAGTCACATTTATACACTTCGCTGAAACTAAATCGTCCTCTTGTGCACTGCACATGGTGTTGCTCACTTGCTTCAGGGCTGAGTCTGCGGTCATGCATGCTGTAGAAGTTAAGAGTGGAGTGGGGTGTGGATGGGCGGATGTTTGGTGGACAGAGCAATCTTTCCGTGTCTTTGAATATTTTTTTTCTTTTCTTTTCTTTCTTTTTCTTTTTTTCTTTTCTTTTCTTTCGTTTTCTCTTCCTCACACTCACCCTCATATACCACTCAGATACTGTTACAAATTTCCCCACATTGTTTGAACAAGCCGTTTCCCACATGAAAAGCTGTGTTTACCCTGATAGCCTCTAGAACGGCAAACGCCAACTATTGCCAAAAAACAGCAAAAGCTAACTATTGCCAAGATCGACCATTTCACTCTCTCTGCATCACTGGCAGCAGCTCCTGAAGAAAGTAGACTCTCGTCTGTCGTGAGCCTCCCAAACCGCATTTCGTGGCACGGACTTGACTTGTGACTAAATCGAGAACCTTCTACCTGTCGTAGGCAAGAAATTCACTTGGAGACAGCACATAACCAGTGGCCTGTTTTATCAATTGCATTTACTCTTCGAGAGTGACGCACTATCAGACAACGGAAAGCTGACAATACGGTGCGCTCTCATACTTCCCGACGTCCTCTATGATTCGGAAGTGTGGTCAATGGTTGACGGCACACACGTAGAACGACCAACAATTCTTCAAAGTGTTCCACGTCATAACGAATGCTCCCCACTGTATTCTCAACACTCAAATTAGACGAAATTTAGAGCAACTATCCATCTACCGAATCATCCAGAGGAAATCCATTATACTCTACACGAAAACCACTTTTCACCTCTTTGCTGTTGTGGTCTTCAGTCCGAAGACTGGTTTGATGGAAATCTCCATGCTGCTCTACCCTTTGCGATGTTCTTCATCTCTGAATAGCTGCTGCAAACCACTTCCATTTTCAAAAGTTATATATCTCCGAGTCCGAGTCCCAGTCCAGCATAAATTTTCAACTGTTACCATTGATTCCTTTCAATCCCCAATTGCAGCTAACATTATTTAGAACCTTTAAACGAATAGACTATCTCAGATAATAATATAAAAATTACTACTTTCGATCAGTGAGGAGAATATTTACCAAGCTCAATAAAACTAGGGAACAGCATGTTTTCTGTGTGAAGCACGTCTATTACAGTTACTTCAATCAACAATGGAACTCTAAACAATACATACTCTATTGCATTGTGATGCAAGCAACCATTTCTAGAAGACAATTATGGTTACAATTTTAGAGCCTGCTGTAGTGGAACGTCGACACTGCCTTGTATGAGATTAAGTACTTTCTATCAGACATTAAGACTGCTAAGAAGCTCTCCTCTCCAAATCTGTTTCTAAAAATAGTTAATGTACTATTCGCTCACTGAATTTACACGGGCAAGTTCTCGTTTTTGTTACTTGTTTCACACAACTTTGGATCAGATCTTTAACTCACATTAAGCAATTTCGGAAGTTTTACACTTACTACTCGTAGAATTAATTCTTACTTTAAATGTTTTTCCATAGTGTTATAAAATCTATGTACGACCGCTTCCTTTGACATTGAAAAAGGGTAAACGTTCTTAGAACTCATGGAATATTGCATCCACTTAAAATGAACCAATAATTAGTATTCATCATAAAAGATAAACAAGTCCCCACATTAGCTTTCGAACACTGCACATGAGAACCGATATCAGTTTTACATCGTTTTTACGTGTTACACATGGTGGAAAAGTTCTGCAGTAATATGTTTGTTTGCGTTTAATTTTATTTTACTTTTACGACTTGTGAATGTATATTTACACCGTTGTGTGCGTTGCTCCTTTATTTCTGTATCTTTACAAAAATCACGTTGATGTTTGTGGTATTTTGTGCTTGCTGGTGATGAAAAACTCGATTCAAATAGGATCCACCTTGAAGTTACTTGGCTTCGATTTATCAGGAAGGATTAGGTGGATTTTTATTCGTGAAATGTTTGTAGTGCGAGAAAACTTTACATTTGACAGATACGTCCAAGCAATTCTCGTGTGCAGCATTCGAAACCTAATGTGGGGACTTGTTCATCTTTTATGGTGAATACTAATTATTGGTTCATTTCAAGTGGCTGCAATATTCCATGAGTTCTGAGAACGTTTACTCTTTTTCTTTTGTAATTCATATTTTGTTTATTCCAAGATTCCTGCCAGCGTATCTTATGCTCATTCCTTTCACGTGAGCACAGTAATTTCTGTCGGCAGTAATATAAGAGAAGATCCTGCTTCTCGAGGTTACAACAAGTTCCACCACTTCTAAACACACACTTGTGTAGAACTGGGCCACTTCCTCCGTTCCATGCTATTTATTTTTGTTAATATGGTATGTATTGTGATGGACGTGATGTAATGCTGTTACTAGTTTAAGGGCATTGTGACACTTAGTGGAGTACATCAGACATCCCGCCTCAGCATCCATTCACCTCCATGCGTTGTTCACCTTGAAGTTGAGTTCTTTTTTTAATAGAGGTTTACACCTTCTTCGCAACCAAGGCGGCATAGCTAAGATCCCCACTCACTGATACACGTTACTCCGACACGCCCAACGTAGGTCGCTAAAGCGTCTGCAGTGGTTGCGACGCAAGGGACTGGCGGCGCTAACGAACTTCCAGTTCAGGGTGCCTGAGTTTGCGACTTTTGGGTTAAGTCTCTATTTCCCACTTATCTCACATTCAAACATTTCCAGTACGACACTCGATTTCACACTTAAAATACTTAAACGGAATTCCTCTTTATATCACATTCCTCTTGCGCTGATTCAGTTTACCCCGCCTTTATTTAATAATAACCAGTCTTCTCTCAAATTATTTGTACATTTGAGATCGAATACAGTTATAGGCTTTCTTTGCTGTCTTCGTGGAGGTGTTCCTTTAATCGCAAAATCGTGTAGCAGAATTAGAACTAAGTCCCATATGCCAACTCGGATAAATGAAGTCTTCAGAGTTTCTATTATAGACATTATGCGGTTATAGTGCATTCGAAACGATCGATTTCAAATGACCTTCCAGACTCCCTGTATTAAGTCTTCTGCAGTTTCCCTGTAATATTTCAGGAAAATGCCAGTATGTGTCTGTAAAGAGATGACAGGTGTAATGCTTTCCTGCCTTTCTCCAATTTAGTAAGGACGTGGTGCGTGGTGCCTAATGACAGCAGTTTCAAAAAAATGGTTCAAATGGCTCCGAGCACTATGGGACTTAACATCTGTGGTCATCAGTCTCCTAGAACTTAGAACTACTTAAACCTAACCAACCTAAGGACATCATACACATCCATGCCCGGACTGAGCGCCTAGAACCGCTAGACCACCGCGGCCGGCGACAGCTGTTTCGATTCGATAGCAACCTATAACGTTCAGAAAAAGTACCAGAAAAGCGTTTGTGACTTAAAGTTTAGTCATGGAAAGCAGAATGAGGAAAAATCACGATGTCATCCTAGCTTTTGCGGCCCTAGAGAAATCTCTCGACAATCTACGGTACAACAGAATGTTCACCATCCCGAGACAAGTGGAATAAAAGTACGGGGTAATGAACAACAGTCACGAAAACCAAATGAGGATAATAAAATAGGAAGCAGGATCAAGACAGGTTAGTGTTAAGAAAGGTCAGTGGCAGGGTTAGAATCTGTCTAGACAGTAGTTTAATGTGTACACTGAAAACCAACGAGGGAATTAAAAAAGAATTTTGGAAGAGGACTGAAACTGCAAAAGGAGGACACAGCAATGCTCAAGTTGGCCTTTCTGGATGCTCCTCAGGAGGCAAACGAGTAGAAGGCCTGCTGAAAGTAATGGACAGCATGCTTTACACAGGGTATGGATTAAGGGTAAACAATTCTCATAACAAAGTGCAGTGGAGGATGGAGAACTTTGGTTTGTTCAATGTAAATATTGCAAGTGAAACAGTATCTAAGAAAGAAGTGTACACGAAGTGCTCGAATGAAGGACATCAGAAGCAAATTGACCAGGTGAAGAAAACATTATTTAACGGAACAGCACCACTATTTTTATCAAATGCTAACATGGAACTGAAGAATAACCTCCTGAAAATGTACATCTGGAGTTCACCCTTGTACGGAAGTTGAGTTTGTGGCAGTTATACAGAGACGGAGCCCAAGACGTTTGAAATAGTCGACCTTGGAATAGGTTGTTCCAGAAGCAGGATTCACTGGCCTGTCCGCCGCCAACTGTGACCCAATACTGCTCGAACAGCAGTGGAAGGCGCCATTGCACTAACAAAAATAAAGCCCAAGACTAAATACATTAATATCAAAAGTTCATCTACATGTTTTCTAATTAGTAAAAAAACTCAGAGAAGACGCAGAGTACAACGGCCATTAATTTCAAATTTCGGTGGGAAAAGAAGAAAGAATTCAGCAGCGAAAACTGGCGTGACCATTGCAAAGGCTTTAAAAAGACTGTAAACTAACGGATACTTAAGGTCTACAGCTACGTGATTACTCTGCATTTCACAAGTAAGTGCCTGATAGAGGGTTCATCTTATCTGGTGCAGATCCCAGACCGCGCAGCAATACTCCAGAAGAGGACCGACAAGCGTAGTGTAGGCAGTCTCTTTAGTGGGCCTGCTGCATTTTCTAAGTGTTCTGCCAGTAAACGTCGGTTCACTTTCCCCACAACATTATGTGATCGTTCCAGTGTAAGTTATTCGTAATTGTAATCGCTAACTACTTAACTGAATTCACAGCCTTTAGTTTTGGTGTCATGCATCGTGTAACCGAAATTTAACAGGTTTCTTTTAGTGGTCAAGTGGATGACTCCACACTTTTCGTTGTATAGGGCCTATTGCCTCTTTTCGCACGATACACATATCTTGTCTAAACCATTTTGCAATTGGTTTTGATCGTCTGATGACTATAAGACGGTAAATCACGGCTTCGTGTGCAAACAGTCTAAGAGGGCTGCTCAGATTTTCTCCTAAAACGTTTATATAAATCAGGAACAGCAGGGGACCTACAACACTTCTCTGGAGAACGCCTGATACCACATCTGATTTAGTCGATGACGTTCCGTTAGTCAATACAAACTGTGACCTTTCTGACAAGAAACCACGACTGCTGACCCACAACTGAGACTACACTCCGGAGGCACGCACTTTGGTTAGAAGACGCTTGTGATAAATGGTGTCAAAAGGATTCTGGAAATGTAGAAATACAGAATCAATTTGACATCCCCTGTCGACGGTACTCTTTTGTAACTTGTGTGGTCTACACCTGAAAATTACAGTGAAGAAGGCAATGTCACAACTCTTCCGACATAACATCAAGCGCCGGCACGTCGGCATGGAACGTTACAGCAGAGAGGGTTGTGAGACAACGTCAGCCAGTTGTAAGCTAACTATAACGACATGAAGACAGGAGCGGCATCTATACGAAGAGAATATAAGCGCTACGCTGCCCAGCCGCGGCCGCAGTGGAAGACGAGCCGTCATACGTACAACGCTACAGCAGTGGCTTATGAACTGAATTGTTTTGCTTGCACTGAAATTTTATATACCGATGGACATTGATAATTTGCCTGTCGCCATTTGCTTGCGAAACTCCTTTGTGAATACGGAAAGTTAAGTGGCCCTGAGCACTATGGGACTCAACTGCTGTGGTCATAAGTCCCCTAGAACTTAGAACTACTTAAACCTAACTAACCTCAGGACATCACACACATCCACGCCCGAGGCAGGATTCGAACCTGCGACCGTAGCGGTCGTGTGGTTCCAGACTGTAGCGCCTTTAACCGCTCGGCCACTCCGGCCGGCCGGAAAGTTAAGTATTGTCAATTTAACTTGCTGTAATAAACTCCATTAATACGATTTGCTTGAATTGTTGTCTAGCGATCCGAGAAAACACCTTCCTAGGCACAATTCATTAGACGAGTGGGCAGGATACTAAAACTCTTAGAAATCATGTAAATATTGAAAAGAAGTACACGTCAAACACATTGGCTATCTTGTAAATATTGTAAATAAGTTTGATGAGAGACGAAAAGAGAGCTGCCTGAGGATCACGGGGTCCCAGGTTCGATTCCCGGCCGGGTTGGGGAGTTTCTCTGAACTGAGACTAGGTGTTTGTGTTGTCCTCATCATTTGATCATCATCATCGTCATCATCATCATTCGTGACAGTGGCTAATCTAGACTGTGTCCAAAGCAGCACTGAAGAAAAAATTGGGAATTTGCACGGGCGCTGATGACCGCGCAGTTGAGCGCCCCACATATCAAACATCATCTCGAAACGACACAAAGTCGTATAGATCTTCCTTACAGTTTATAAAATATTTGCTAATGAAGACGCACAAGATTGTTTCAAAGGCCGCATATTTTCTGGGGAACCATCGCGGTATTCCGCTTGAGGGATTCTTAGAATCAAAATCTGTGTGCATGGACACCGAAATCAAAATCGTTACTGTGAAAACGCAAGCTAATAACATGGAACTACATACATTCATTCTCCTTTCATTAATACACCTTGTTTCAAAACTAAAACACCTATAAATATTATTTTATCTGTGTTGGATGATAGAACTCTGCGATTGTTGATATGATGAAAGATGAATGACTGCGACCAGTCACTTTTTTAAATTTATTTTGTCATGAACCTTATGAACGTCGTTGCTACGTCATGGAGAAAACAGTTTAAGAAATCTGGTCTCCTTATAAATGTACTCACGTAACCGCCATCTGAAGATGGGAAAACCAGCCTGAAACTGGAAAAGGCAAAATAACCTACAAGAAAAAGCGACTGGTCGCATTTTGTTCAGCCCTTCGATACATATTAAAGTTTAGAGACACTTGCCGGAGAATACAGCACGCTGTCCAACATTGCTAGACAGGAAAATAATTCTTAGTATGCCCGTATGCTGTCTGCGAAAAGATGCTTATCCCAGCAGGATCCCCAGAAACGGCTGAAGTGTCGCTATGCACAAGTGTCCCCACACCCACAAGTGACATGTGCATCGTTATAAATCCGGAGAAGAACGAACTGGAAACGTTTGAAAAGTGCAGCTATTAAAAAAATATTAAATACTGTGTGGTTTGTTCAACTGTCCAGTCACATATTTGTTTTTATTCGTCTTAAAGCGTTAAACTTCCAAAACATTTTCTACTCTACCCGCTTTGTGTTTTGTGATAATTAAATACTGTCAGAAGGCAGTATTATTAATAGAGCCAATGTGCTCCCTACATCGAGTCAGAAGCCTTCGGGAAGTCTGGTTTATGTAATAATTATCACATGCTCCACGTTTTAATTTATGTACGCCAGACGCTTAAAATTTTGATTTACTATTCCTGACTTTATCTACAGTTTTGTCCCTTAGCCTGTGTTGCAGCGGTTCAGAGGTTCGGAACACGATTCTGTATTTCTTAGGAAACGCATCTGTCAGTTTCGGAGGTAAGGGCCATAATCCTGTAAGGCGATAAATTTCTTATCTTTATCCTTCCGTGACCTACAGCGTTTATGCTTATTTAATACGTGATTGATTATACTGATTTTAAGCCCGATTGACAACGCTAAATGCTTTAAGTATTTAACTCACACTGTGCTTCATCCTCCTCCAAGAGTAGCTTCAACAGCCGCGATACCACGGCGTTAAAGTAGGGTTTCCTATGTTGTTGAGATGGCTAGAAGTTTCGTTAGTTGTTGCGTCAGTTTGTGTGGGTTTACGGTAGAGAACTTAAGTTTATCATCAATCCCGTTCACTGTCAAATTTAAAACAATATTTTTCATACCTTTCTCAACCTCTAGTATGTACCCAATACCGCTAAATGATTGGTTAAGGACGGACATGTATGAGCAGTAACGCACAGTTGTTTAAAATTATATGAAGTGCTTGAGTATCGGTATTTCAGCATTCGTCCTCTGTAATTTAGCACAGTGGAATTCGCACGGACGAATACGCACCATGATTACAGGACATGGGGATTTCAATGTGGTGTGACGAATGGCGAATAGTCGTAATGGTTATGCGAAATGAGACGCTGTTTTATTAAGACTATGTAACTGTTTTTTACAAAACGTATTGCCTAAGAAAACGATAGATATTGTCTTTAAATGTTTTATATTTGTAAACTTTTTATTAATGTAAGCTTTTAGATGATAACCGTTTGTACGTATGACGCAAAATTTGTAATGGGGTAACAAATGTGACTTTATTTATGTATTTTTATTGATTGTTATATTGACTGTGTCTGTTTAATAAAGGAGCTGCGACGCTCTTATTAAATTCGATGCTCCCATTGCCCGTGGACGCACACCCCAACATGAAATGCTTGTTTTGTATTCAAATATGTGAATGTGTAAACACGATACTATTATTTCTACTTATGTAACACTTATACATCTGCCACTGTCATTTAATACATTGACGAAAACTTTAATAAAATTGTAAATAACTTAAATGAAACTGCAACCAGTCACTGTTTACAGTTTCATGTAACTTATTTAAATTCAGTTAACAGTCACGGATTCTAAAATATCCGTAATGGATAAGCTCAATAAAATTGCTTGGAAGTATCCACAGTTAAAACCCGACACGTCCCACTGGCTGCGACGGGCGCTTGTACATGAAGCGTGACACTGGCGCATTTGAAAGTGTCCTGGCATTGTTGGCTGTGTTGCCCTGCAATTTAATCCTGACTTGCTAAGTGGTCACATGTTGATGTGATAGATATCTGCGGTCACTTTACAAAGCATATACTGTCATTTTGATGTTTGTTATCAGGATCAAGCACTTTCAATGCAAGTATGTCTGACTCCAAATAATTAATTTTTATTACTTTTGAACTGTTTATACTGTAATTCTGCATTTGTATTCACTGTCTACTGCCAACTATACACTTTTTTTGTAACCGCCGTAGGTCAGGCTTGAGTTCAACACTACTCACCAAAAATATGTACTATGATTGTGATGGATTTGTAAATAAACGTCTCATGAAATATTAAAAAGGTTGCTAGTCCTGTATCAACAAAACGTTAAAATTGAAAAAAAAACGCTGATAAAATTATGTGGCACTATACTACATTTCCTAACTTATGCTTTTGTGTTTTACATGCAGATACCTAAGAATGTTCAGTTGTGCAGTTGAAACCAGCAGTAAATAAGTCTGACAAACAGTACTATCAATGTTTCATCACCATTTTTGAAAAAAATTTTAAAGCTGTAAGCCATCACCTTAGAGCAATGTATAATTTATCATTACTTTGAGCAAAATGGTTCAAGGATTTTCAAAAGGCTGGCTGGTGATTTAAATAACTAATTTTAATTCGGCAGTGGCGCTGGTTAATGGGACTTGCGCCTCCTAAACACATAGCTAGGCTTTCTTATGTGATAAGAACTGTCAGCGGTAAGATATATAATGCACTACTTGGAAATTCAGCTATCCGTAAGACAACTACGTGTGGATCTGTTTTTGAACACATTTTTTCGTTGCGAAAACTTATTAAATACATGCTCCTCAACGTGGTAACCGAAGTCGAAAACCAGTACCCATAGGGCAGTAAGAGCTTTTTAACAATCACCTCAGAAAAATAAAGTTGAGTAATTAAATTTTGCTTATCGCTGGTACATGTCCACACGACATAATAACATAGTGTGAGAAGGTAAGGAGAATGCCACAGTCCACCACCGGTACACTGAAGTGAGACAAGTCTTGGAAAAGCGTATTTATAGCATATGCACATATACAGATGGCGTTAGTATCGCGTACACAAGGTATAAAAGGGCAGTGCATTGCCAGAGCAGTGCCCTGATTTTCAACCGTCGCCACCCTGTTGACCCACCCCGTACCATTAAACAATCCTACCGCTGTCAGCGCTGTCTGCTCTACAATGACCACCTCACACAAAACTGCAAAACCCCTCCACCTGTCCCCATTGTAAAACCCCCGCATCCTGAAACAGTATCCTAACCTCGCCTCTCCTCCTTCCCGCAACGCCTGCCGCGAACCCCACCCCATCTAATCCTCCAAATGCAAAGCCAAACCCCCTCACACCAACCCTGAGCTCACTGTCTCTGTTCGCCCGACCAACCTCTGTTTGCCCGACCAACCAACCCATCCACCCCCAACAATTCCCTCCGCCCTCCCCCTATGGCTGAAGACACCTTCCAGTTCCTGACCACTGTCCTACAGAATATCCACTCCTTCCAATGTCCCCACACCCTTCAGCAAATCTCCCTTGCCACCTGCTCCATCTTCCATCTGAATACCTACACCACCTACTCCCACAACCAGGCCCACTTTACTTTCATCCGCCTAGACACTCTTGTTTAAGCCCCTCTCTCTTCCTCCTCCCCCTCCTTTCCCCTCTTGGCATGTCATCAGCATAGTCTCCTATACCTTCCCCTCGTGCAAGGTTGGGTAGCTACTGGCTACCTCAAGAATATTCCTGTCTGGTCACAACCCCTGCTCAGTGACCCAACCTAACACGTTCTCCTAAGCATCTTTTTTTCTCTCCTTCACCATCACGTGTGCCACTATCTATATCTGGCCTGCAGCTCCTCTCTCCTAGAACTTCATTCCATGTTGACCATACCTTCTTCACCTACGTGATTGCTGCCGACCTCAACATCCAAAGGCGTGACCCTGCCACCCTTCGGCAGTGACATCAGTCCTTGCCACCCCCTGTCGTGACCTTGTTCATCTCCCACAGCACACCTATCCTGAAAGCAATTCCAGCCAGATGTCACCCTCGCTCCTTGGTCATATCGACACAGACATCCTTGGTCGCATTGGTAGTAACCACCTCTCCATCCTTCTCACCATCTCCTCCTCCCATGGCCCTCCTCCTGCTCCCCACCCTGCTGTCCCTGCAAAGTCCGTCCAACCCTACCAATGTGCCGACTGGGATGCCTAAAGGGAACCCATTGCCTCACAGGTCCACTTCTTTCACCATCCCACAGACATCACCTCTGTCTCTTCCTTCCTCCAGAAGACCAACATTGACAGTGTGGGGGCTCACATTCCTACCAAACTCATCCACCCTCACTGACATACACTTCCTCCACAGGCCGTCCTTCTTCTCTGTGAATCTTGCAGGCTCTACCTCTCATTCCTCAGCACCTGTGACCAGGATACACTCCTCCACGATCAGCAATTACATCAACACATCCAAAACCTCCTCACAGCAAAGAAACGCTGGCGCCAGGCATGTATATGCCTCGACTCCACCCTCACTGTCAACTCCTCCAAGTACTAGTCTGCTTTTCACTGCCTTAGTGGTAGCCCTCCTACCCTACATTACCCTCTTCTCCACAACTAATGCCCCTTCCCCGAAAAACTCTCTGAAGAGTTCTTCATTCCTGATTATCCCCATTTTGATTACCTCACCATCGTTAATGCATTGATACCTCTGTCCCACAACTTGCCCCCAGTTTCCAGTACTGCACATAACATCAAACTTGTCCTCCACTCTAAACGCTATAACGCCCCTGGTCACCTACTGCCATCTCAAGGAATCCCCCCCCCCTTTCTGGCTGCCCTTGCTACCATGTACAAAGTCCTCCTCTCCACTGGCTTTTACCCTGACCTGTGGAATACTTCCCATGTCCTGCTGTTCCCTAAACCCAACAGACCCCCCTCTGACACCTCTTCCTATAGCACCATCTGCCTCGCCTCTGTATTCAGGAAGGTCTTCAAGTCCATTCTCTCCCACTGTATTCATCACCACCTTAACCAACATCACCTCCTTCCCCTTACCCAGTGTGGCTTCTGGCCCTCCTTCTCAGCTGACAACCAGCTCATTAAACTACCAACCTTCTTTCCCTCAAACTTAATTCCTGTCACTCTGCTATCTTTGTTTCCCTTGACCTCCAGAATGCCTACGACCATGTCTGGCATCCCAGGCTCCTCTTTAAACTCCGGACCGATGCTCTCCCCATCAGTTTCGTCTGTCTCGTTAATACCTTGCTCACCCATCGTCCATCCTGTGTCACTATCCACAATACTAAGTCCCGTACTTTCTATCCCACTGCTGGTGTGCCTCAAGGCTCTGTCCTTCCCCTCTCCTTTATCTCCTGTATATTGCCGATATGCCCAAACACCCCCTGCCTATTCACCGCCTCCCATTTGCTGATGACAACGCCTTCCTGGCGCTTTATCCCACCCTTCAACAGCCCCAACATACCCTTGAAACCCACCTTGACCAGTTCACCACCTGGTGCAACCAGTGGCTCCTTTGAATCAACCCTTCCAAAACTCAGGCAATTATCTTAGATCATACCACCTGCTCCTTCTAGCTCCACTATTTTTACTCACCATTTCTGGTCGTCCTATCCACGTCACCCCTACCCTGAAGTACCTTGGCCTCGCCCTCGACTGTCACCTCACCTGGACTCCTCATCTCCTTACAATCCAACACAAAACCCACAATAGACCGCCTCCTGAAACTCCTGTCCAGCAGGACATGGGGACTGCATCTTTCCACCATGCTTCACACCTACAAATCTTTGATCCTCCCCATACTTTGTTATGCCAGCGTCAGTTGGATATCTGCCCCTCCCAAATTCTATAAAGCCCTCCAAATCCTAGAACGCCATGCACTTCACCTCACTTTCTGTATCCGCCTTCTGTCTACCACGCAAATCATCTACAACCTCACCCCCTTCCCCAATCTTCTTCTTTTGCTCAAACAGATCCGAACCCTGTACATCATCCATCGACTCGATTCCTCCCCTCCCCCCCACCCCCTGGTGTCTTCACTCTTCTCCACCCCCAGCCAATTACCGCGCCTTTACCGTTGTGCCCTGCCCTCTTTCCATCTCCACACCCACCACTTTCTGTCCCACAGCAACTTCCAGCACATTTCCCTCCCAGATGATGAGCTTCGCCCTGATCTCTACCCCTCCTACCAATTCTAATCCCACCGTGCCCCTCCTACTCCTCAGGGCTCCCTCCTCCCTCCCCTTCCCTTCCCCTGGGTTGTTGTGTCTCTCGCTGAATGTGTTTTCATATTGTGGCCGACTTTTGACTTGTGTGTTTGACTCCAATGTATTTTAAGTACCCCAGAAATCGCCAAATGCCTTATTTTAACTTGATGTCGAATTTTTTAACTGTCTTCCAATGAATTTCCCCGTATTAGTGTCTATTTTAAGTTCCATTGCCTTCATTTACCGTGTTTTTATATCCCACTTTTACCACCCCTTTCCCTGTCCATGTGGGACAGAGGAATGAAATTACAATAAAGAAGAAAAAAACCGGAGCAGTGATTTGTATTCGGGTGATTCATGTGAAATGTTGTCCAACATGATTATGGGCGCATTATGGGCATTAACAGACTTTGAACGCGAAATGGTAGTTGGAGCTGGACGCATGGGACATTTTATTTCATAAATCGTTGGAGAATTCAGTATTCCGTGATCCACAGTATCAATAATGTGCCGAGAATATCAAATTTCAGGCATTACCTCTCACCACTGTCCAAGCAGTGGTCGATGGCCCCATCACATTTCGTAGTAAGAGGGCCCAGTGAACGGCCCACAAAACCTGAACACATGTTAAGCATGAAAACAGGAAGAAGATGTACTGAGCTGTAAAAAAAAGCAATATTGAAACAATGAGTGGTCTGAGGACAAGAAGTGCAACGTAGAGCAGTGTGGAAGTGGATTTTCGTCATGGTTAAGTGGTCACAGTGTTGGGCTGCCAAGCGGACGAGACGTGTGCAAAGTTCCATCGTGTCAATTTTTTCCCCTTTTTTTTCGCTGCATCCAAATTTGTGTCTGTGTACTGGTGTAACGTCCGTTTGCAACAGCGAGGTGTTAGGAAGGACCTATAATGAAAGTTTATTCTGCACCACTAGTCTATTAGCAGTCGAAAGGAAAAGTCTTTCGACTGGTTACCACAAACGTTTGATGACAAGGTGACAAGTCAGCCAAATCCTCCATCGGAAAACACGTCTGCTTTGTCATACATGGCAGTACTGATAGTAACAAAACATAAGTTTTGAAGTTGTGTTCCGTTTTGGAAGATCTGACTCTTGAATCCTTTGTTGTAACGTAGTTCTCACCTATCTAGTTGTCGCTTTCATTTCTGTGAGACGTCTATTTGGTATGTCACCTGCTCCCATTATTCGTCACATTTACTTGCGACGATAACGTATTCTTACCAGATGGTCCACATTCTACAAACCAACGTATAATATGACAACTGCCAAGAGTGCATAAAGAGAATAAACGTTTCAATGACCGGATGGTCAGTTAATAATGCTGTGAAGAAAGAAAGAAATAAAAATAATTGGCACGAAAAAGTTGCGAACACTGCTCGTCCACATAGCAGTCCAACACCATGACCACTTTTTTTGTTTAAGGAACTTTCCTCGCCCCCAAAAAGAGAGCTGGGGGCAAAGTGGGCAGGGATCGCAACCCGAGGTCGGCCATCATGTCCCGTTCCCACCCTCCAGGAACCATGGAAAGCGTAGGGAACGTAGAGGTACAATGAACAACAATGCTTGTTTATGTTCCTTTTGTAAAGAATTAACATTAGTAACACCGAGAATAGCAGGAAACCGGCGTCGCAGGGAGGACGCAAGGACACAGCACAGACTGAGACTATCGATGTATAGTTTTTCCGAGAAGTACATTCTGACAACCAAAGAATACATCAGTTCTAAGTGTTTAAGAGGCCGTGATCAACTCTTTATGACTGAAACATCGGTTTAAGAAAGACTCTGCAAAGAAAATTGGAGAAAAATTGTCTGCATTTTGGGTTGTGGATAACTGCGCAATGGCGTTCATTAAGGAACTGCCAAAAATCAAGGATACTTTCCTCGCCTTCAGAAAACAAGTAGTGAGCTGCGTGTCCACAAATCCACAGTACACTCGTCTTCGCTTGCGGGGAGCAGTTGAGTAGGTATCTGGTGAGGAGTCGTACGGGTAATTAGGGACAACATCTGTTGCAGTCGACGATGCCGTTGCTTGTCTTCTTCGCACGATGTTACACTTGTTGAGCTTGGACCGTTCATTGTTTCTATTTTCTTTTCGCAGTTCAGTACACTGTCTTTCTGTTTTCAATCTCGGTCTGTGTTCCGCTTTTGCCGGACTATCCATTGGGCTAGCTTAACAATAAATCTGAGAGGGGTTGCGATGGGGAGTTTCCCTTGTGAAATCTGCGGCGTTTGCGTAGAGTTATCAGCGCTAACAGACAAGCAACATTGCGTGAAATAACCGCAAAAATCAATGTGGTACGTACGACGAACGTATCCCTTGGGACAATACAGCGAAATATGCCATTAATGGGCTAGGGCAGCAGACGACCGACGTGAGTGCCTGAACTAACAGGACATCACCTGCAGTGCCTCTCTAGGGATCGTGACCATATTGACCACATCGCCTCGACCCTAGACTACTGAAAAACTGCGGCGTTGTCAGATTTGTCACGATTTCAGTTGGTAAGAGCTGATGGTAGCGTTCGAGTGTGACGCAGAACCACAGAAGCCATGGGCCCAGGTTGTCAACAAGGCACTGTGCAACCTGGTGGTGGCTCAACAATCGTGTGGGTTATGTTTGCATGGAATGGGCTGATCATAGACTGTAAGTGGTTGTGCTCGACAACTTACAGCCAGTTTGCAGCCATCATGGACCTCATGTTCTCAAACAACGGTGGAATTTTTTGGATGAAAATTTGCCCTATCATCCGTGCCATAATTGTTCGCGACTTGTTTGAAGAAGGTTCTGAACAATTAGAGCGAATGACTTCGCCACCGAGACCAGCCGACATGAGTCCCAACGAACATCCATGGGACATGACCAAGACGTCAGTTCGTGCACAAAATCTTGCACTGGTAACACTTTCGCAGTTGCGAACTGCTAAAAGGAAGCATGGCTCAATATTTCTTCAAGGGACATCTAACGATTTGTTGAGTCCATGCCACATCGAATTGCTGCATTAGCCCGGAAAATGGAGGTTCGATGCGATATTAGGAGGTATCTCATGACTTCTAACACCTTGGTGTACATCTACAGACCAGGCCATTTTGTTTTGGGTTTTCTAGCGGTGCTTTAAGGCTACTGTGGCGAGAGTGTTTCTGAGTGTAGACGCGTACCTGTAAAACAAATAAGAAATGATGTCAATTGAGAAAAAATCCTCCTAGGAGTTCTATGCCGTATTGGCAGTAAGTGGTCTAATACTTATCCTCATCACTAGGAAAAATTTTATTTGTCTCTACATGACGCATTTCTGGTGAAACCCATCATCAGATCTGTAGTACAAAACATACAGCTAACGTCACCTACAGCAGAAACAGGCTATACGTTGTGTCACGGCGAACTGCCTATATCATTTGGGCACTGGTGGCGTTACGGAATGGAGTAGGTAGTGACAATATACTATACATTTATTCTAACAGGTACGTTTCTCAGTCTCACTACGTTGTCGCAGTGTTTAATATCTTGTCCTGTATTGTATGTTTCATGGCACAGGTCTGATGTTCTAGCGAAACGCGTCATGAGACAACAAATAAAATTACACTGACGCAGAAAACTGCAAAAGCAAAGAATATTATGTAGAGAAATGAAATTTCGGGAATACGTTTGTTAGGCAACATATGTAAGTTGCAAGCTCACAGATTAGTGCACAGTAACAGCTGCTGTAACAACCAGAATGTTGAATGCAAGCGTGCAAACGTGCATAGCTTGTGTTGTACAGGTGCTGGATGTTGGTTTGTGGAATGGAGTTCCACGCCTGTTGTATTTGCTCGGTCAATACAGAGACGGTAATGCTGACTGCGGATGACGCTGGAGTTGTTGTTCCATAATGTCCAATAATTTCTCAACAGAAGACAGACCTGGTGATCGAGCAGGCGAAGGCAACATGCCGACAGTCTGTGGAGCATGTTGGGTTACAACAGCTGTATGTGGACGAGCATTATCTGTTGGACAACACCCCCTGGAACGCTGTTCATGAATGGCAGCACAGCAGGTCGAATTGACGTACAAATTTGCAATCAGGGTGCGTGGGATATAATCACGAGAGTTCTTCTGATGTTACATGAAATTGCTGGGCAGACGATATCTACTGGTGTAGGTCCAGTGTGTCTAGCACGAACACAGGTTGGTCACCGCCCACAACTAGCCTCCTAACCAACACACGGCCATCACCGGCACCGAGGCAAAGCCAGTTGTCATCATAAGACACAACTGACCTCCATCCTGCCCTCCCTCCAGTGGGCTCTCGCTTGATACCACGGAAGTTACAAATAGCGGTGTTTTGGGGTCAGTGGAATGCACACTACAGAGCGTCTGGCACGAAGTTTTCTTTGTAGTAACCGACTTGTAACTCGTTGTGTCACTGTGGTGCTAACTGCTGCTCAAATTGTTGCTGCAGATGCAGCACGATGTGCCAGTGCAATACAGCGAGCACGGTGGTCGTCCGGAGCTCGGTCTTCTTGTGATCGTACATTCTCGTGACCACCGACGTCAGCAATCATGTACAGTGGCTACATACCTGGTAGGTTTAGGGGGAGGGGACCAAGCAGCGTGGTCATCGGTTCCATCGGATTAGGAAAGGATGGGGAAGGAAGTCGGCCATGCCATTTCAAGGGAACCATCCCAGAATTTGCCTGAAGCGATTTCGGGAAATCACGTTACATTCCTGTCTACTCTTTCTGCACTGTAGCAGAAGGAACATCCTGCTTCTCGTAGCCCTATGACACGGTCACGTTCAAACTCTGTGGGGTGTTAATAATGGCATGCTTGTCGCTTTAAGGGCATTCTTGGCTGACATCAAATCACCACATCCAATTTCAAAGGTAACAAACGCTCACGACGGTTATAGCGTGTATTTAGAGAAAACCTGATCTGCATCAACCTAGTGGCGGTAATAGCGCCACTCTTATGTGACTGGCGCGAAATTTTAATAGACATCATCTTTCAGATGCAGGAACACGCCTATCAACTTTTTTCCGTCAGTGTATTTTGGCGAACAGGACAAATATTTTACCACTTATAGACAAGAAATTAATTGTTTAACTTCATTTTTTGAGGTGACAATTATAACTTTATGACTATCTTTCATACAAGGTCATAAATGGTAGCTTCGTTCGGCAGATAGAAGCCTCACAGAATGTCCAACAATAGTTAATACTTCTAGCTGAACCCTTTGTATAGCTGCCCGTGTGCGTGTGCGCGCGCGCGTGTGTGTGTGTGTGTGCGTGCGTGTGATGTTTGTGCTTTGAAGGGGCCTCCACGATGTCCTCTCCTGTACCATCTTTTCGTCCCACATTTGCACTTACAATGAAAGCCGTCAGTTATTTGTAGATTTCACCCTGTAGAGCTCCATCAAGTACCATGGAAGTTATACCTTTATGTCTTATTTAGGTCTACACCCTAGCTTTCGCCGTTTCTCAATACATGGCAGTAGCGGCAAGTGGTGGTGCAGGTGGTACTCCGTAAGTGTCATAGAATAAATGTATGCATTTGTAAACATAGTCCATATGAATATTAGTCGATTTGTGATTGCATCGTAAAGTTATTCTCAACTGAATTCGTCAACTAACGAGACCAATTCTCGTTACTCGCGGGAAGTTTTAATTTTCTCCTTTAAAGTGAAGAAACCTACGGCTGAGGCTCGTAAAATGCTGGGTAAGACCTATTGTGAGACACCTATTAGTGAAAGAACGTGCAGAGAATGCTTTCAATGAATCAAGAACGGAGATTTTGACGTAAAAGATTGCAATGGCGGGAGAAGAAGGTTTTCGAAGCTACTAAAACCGACAGAAACAATCACAGGAGATCGTTATCGAAAGCAGATCATCCGTTTGAGCCAAGCAATGAGTTAAACGGCTACAATGCAGTGATATATTTATATTTTATTTTATTTACTCTTTTTTGAGTCATCAGCCTTCTGACTAGTTTGATGCGGCTCGCCACGAATTTCTCTCCTGTGTCTACCTTTTCATCTCAGAGTAACACTTGCAACCTACGTTCTCAATTACTTGCTGGATGTGTTCTAATCATTGTCTTCCTCTACACCTAGCTCTAATACCATGGAAGTTATTCCCCGATGTCTCAACAGAAGTCCTACCACCCTGTCCCTTCTCCATGTCTGTGTTTTCCATATATTCCTTTCCTCTCCGATTCTGTGCAGAACACCCTTATTTCTTACCTTAGCAGTCAACCTAATTTTGAACATTCGTCTGTAGCACCACATCTCAAATGCTTATATTCTCTTGTGGTTTGGTTTTTCAACAGTCCGTATTGAGACAGACATGAAAAGGTGATTTTGTAGCAAGACAATTCTCGATCCCATGTCGCAAAACCCGTCAAAAGATACTGAAAATGGGAAGTCCTACCCTACCCGCCATATTATCTGACTACCAGCTTTTTCGATCAACGGCACACAGCCTGGCTGACCAGCACTTTCGGCCATATGAACAATGGTAAAATTGGATCGAGGTAATCAGAAACCAGTTTCATAAAAGAAATTTAATTTCTTAACCGGTTTCGGGCACTTAGTGCGCATCTTCAGAAGGTTACACGTATGGCATTATTCGCGAGTGTCAACAGTAGGATGCATACAAAATATAGTCGTAGTCATGTGGTTTGTAGTGCTACATGACCACAGCAATATGCTGTATGCATCCTATTGTTGATACTCGCAAGTAATGCGATAGGTATAATCTTCTATAGAAGGCAATATTCTGTATGCATCCTGTTGTTGACACTCGCAAATAATGCGATAGATATAACCTTCTGAAGAAGGGCACCAAATGCCCGTAACGGATAATAAATTAAAGTTCTTTTATGCTGCTGGCAGCTCATTATTTCGATATATGGATGGCAAGGGGTATCGTCTTTGATTACTAATCGAAACTACTCGGTCCCGTGTTCGAAAAGCGCCACCGCATAAATTTTGATTAATAATCAATATTGGCGGCCGAGGACTTCCAGTGTAAGAAATCACGCTCATTCTGCCAACGGCCTTGTCAAAGAGGACGCAGAAGCTGACAGAGGTTCAGGGCACTCTCTTGTGTTCTGGGTGGGAAACTGCCCCTAAAGGCAATGATCAACGGCATGAGGATGCGGAAGGCAATGGAAACCAGTGCATTAAAGACACCTAATGTGTATCAACAGAACATGTGGCCTGTAACTGAAAAAAGTGTCATGATGATCTCTCCATTGGCAAAAGATTCCAGAATAGTACTCCCATTCGAATCTCCGGGAGATGACCGCCAAGGTAGAGGTGACCATGAGAAAAAGCATGAATAACCATCGAAAGCATAACGTTCTACAAGTCAGGGCGTGGTTGTCAAAAGCTGGAACGTGATAGGGAACCTATAAAATCTCAAAAGGGAAATGCTAAGGCTCAAGCTAGATATTGTGGAGGTCAGTGAAGTGAAATGGAAAGAAGACAAGGATTTCTGGTCAGATGAGTATAGGGTTGTATCAACAGCAGTGAAAATGGTATAACGGGACTAGGATTCGTTATGAATAGGAAGGTAGGGCAGAGCGTTTGTTGCCGTGAACAGTTCAGTGATAGAGTTGTTCTTATCAGAATCGACAGCAAACCAACATCGACAACTATAGTCCAGGTATACATCTCGACCTTGCAAGCTGAAGATGAAGAGATAGAAAAAGTGTATGATGATATTGAAAGGATAATACAGTATGTAAAGTCTAATAGTAATGGGGGACTGTATGCAACTGTAGGGGAAGGCGTAGAAGAAAAGGTTACAGGAGAATATGGGCTTGGGGCAAGGAATGAAAGAGGAGATTAAGTTCTGTAATAAATTTTAGCTTGTATAGCGAACACTCTGTTCAAGAATCACAAGAGGAGGATGTATTTTTGGAAAAGGCATGGTGATATGGGAAGATTCCAATTAGATTACATCATGCTCAGACAGACATTCCGAAATCAGATACTGGATTGTAAGGCGCACCCAGGATCAGATACAGACTCAAATCACAAAGTAGTAGTGATGAAGAGTAGGCTGAAGTTTAAGAGATTAGTCACGAAGAATCAATACGCAAAGAAGTGGGATACGGCAGTACTAAAGAATGACGAGATATACTTTAAGATCTCTACCACTCTAGATACAGCAATAAAGGATAGGCCAGTGGACAGTACCGTTAAAGAAGAATGGATATCTCTAAAAACGGCAATCACAGAAGTTGGAAAAGAAAAACATAGGTACAAAGAAGCTAATTGCGAAGAAGCCATGGGTAACAGAATAAATATTTCATTGGATCGGTGAAAGAAGAAAGTACAAATATGTTCAGGAAATTGAGGAATACAAGCCGCTGAGAAATGAAATATATAGGAAGCGCAGGGAAGCTAAGATTAAGCGGCTGCATGGAAAGTGTGAAGAAATCAAAAATAAAATGACTGTCGGAAGGACTGATTCACCATATAGGAAACTCAAAACAACCTTCGGTGAAATTAAAAGCGAGGGTGGTAACATCAAGAATGCAAAGAAAATCCACTGTTAAATATAGAGGAGAGATCGGATAGGTGGAAAGATTACACTGAAGAACTCTATGAGAGGGAAGATTTGTCTAATGTGATAGAAGAAGAAGCAGGAGCCCATATAGAAGAGATAGGGGATCCAGTATTAGATTCGGAATTTAAGAGAGCTTTGGAGGACTGAAGATCAAATAAGGCACAAGGGATAGATAACACTCCACCAGAATTTCTAAAATCATTGGGGGAAGTGCCAACCAAACGACTATTCATGTTGGGGTGTAGAATATATGAGTCTGGCGATATACCATCCGACTTTCTGAAAAATATTATCCACACTATTCCGAAGACTGCAAGAGCTGGCAAGTGCGAGAATTATCGCAGAATCAGTATAACAGCACATGCATCCAAGTTCTTTACAAGAATAATATACAGAAGAACGGGAATGAAAATTTATGATGTGTTGAATGATGATCAGTTGGCTTTAGGAAAGTCGAAGGCACCAGAGAGGCAATTGTGACGTTGCGGTTGATAATGGTATCAAGACTAAAGAAAAATCAAGAAAAGTTCATACGATTTGTCGACCTGGAAAATGGTACAAGATGTTCGAAACTCTAAGAAAAATAGTGGTGAGCTAGAGGGAGAGACGGATAATATGCAATATGTACAACAACCAAGCGGGAATAATGAGAGTGGACGACAAAGAACGAAGTACTCGGATTAAGAAGGGTGTAAGACAGGGATGTAGTCTTTCACCCCTACTGTTCAATTTGTACATTGAAGAAACAATGATGGAAATAAAAGAAAGGTTCAGGAGTGGAATTAAAATTAAAGGTGAAATGATATCAATGATACAATTCGCTGATGACATTGCTATCCTGAGTGAAAGTGGAGAACAGTTACATGATATGCCAAATAGAATTATCATTCTAATGAGAACAGAAAATAGTTTGAGAGTAAATCGAAGAAAGAGGCAAGTAATGAGAAGTAGCAGAAATGAGATCAGCGAGAAACTTACCATTAGGATTTGTCGTCACGAAATAGATGAAGTTAACTAATTCTGCTACCTAGTCAGCAACACAACCATTGACGGATGGTGCAAGGAAGACATCAAAAGCAGCCTAGCACTGGCGAGAAGGGTATTCCTGGCCAAGCATCAAACATAGGCCTTATTTTGAGGAAGAAATTTCTGAAAAATGGTTCAAATGGCTCTGAGCACTATGGGACTTAACTTCTGAGGTCATCAGTCCCCTAGAACTTAGAACTGCTTAAACCTAACTAACCTAAGGACATCACACACACCCATGCCCGAGGCAGGATTCGAACCTGCGACCGTAGAAGTCGCGCGGTTTCAGACTGTAGCGCCTAGAACCGCTCGGCCACCCTGGCCAGCGAAACTTCTGAGAATGTACGCTTGCAGCACAGGATTGTATGGTAGTGAAACGTGGACTGTGAGTAAACCAGAACTGAAGACAGTCGCAGCAATTGAGATGTGGTGCTATAAACGAATGTTGAAAATTAGGTTGACTGCTAATGTAAGGAATGTGGAGGTTCTGCGCAGAATCGGGAAGGAAAAGAATACGTGGAAAAAACTGACAATAAGAAGGGAAAATATGATAGGACATGTGTTAAGACATCAAGAAATGACTTCCATGGTACTAGAAGAACCTGAGAAGGCAAGAAATGTCAAGGAAGACAGAGACTGGAATACATCCAACAAATAATTGAGGACGTAGGTTGCAAGTGCTACTCTGGGATGAAGAGGTTGGCACATGAGAGGAATCGTGGCTGGCCGTATCAAACCAGTCCGAAGACTGATGACTCAAAAAGAAACAAGGGCTACAGTTGTTGATGTGGCTAAAATACTAAAATAGGGTCGATTCATGGATCTTCAAAAGACACTCAGTTATTCCTCGCAAGATTCGTATGGTACTCGAAAGACGAAAGAAAGAAGTAGCCAGCTATGCCCAATACTTTGAATCGTATTTTTTTTATTTTTTCACACTAAAGCCTCGTACTTTAAGAAAAAACGGTGGAAGCAAAGTTGTAAATATGACCTATCACCCCGTCCCTTCTTCTTGAGAGTTTTTGCCATATGTACCTCTTGTCGACGATTCCTTGGAGAATCCCTCATTTCTTACCTTATCACCCTTCCCAATTTTGTGCATCCTTCTGCAGCAACACATCTCAAACATTTCGAGTGTCTTCTTTACCGATTTTCTCACAGTCCGTGATCGACTTCCAGACAACGCTGTGGTGCAAACGGACATTCTCATAAATGTGTCGAATTAAAGTCAATGTTTGACACTACTAGAACAGTTATTGCTTCAGGAAAGCCCTTTTGCAATTACTTTTCTGTTTTTTATGTCCTCACTACGTCTGTCATCTGCTGCTTTGCTGCCAACTTAGCAGAATTCCTTCACTTCATCTAATTCGTAGTTCCCAGTTTCGTTGTAACATTAACGCTGATCCCATTTCTGCTGCTCGTCATCACTCTCCATTTTTAATAGAGCTGCAGAAGTAATGTCGCCTGACACCGCCCCTAACTATAACTTCTCGGTATTGTTTCACCTTCAGCATTCCTCATATCGACCTCGTAACTGCGTCATTTAGCAAGCAGGCGTGCCACGTGCAACGAGTAGCGTGACAGAAACACTTAACACCGCCACGTGGATGGGAAAAAAGACAAAGAGCCGGTTGTGCAGAGGCGGTGCGCTATGACACGGACCTCGGTGGCGGCTGCGGCGCTGACTGACACTTGTTTGCGCAGGGCGTCCATTATGTCACGGAGGCGAAAAGCGTTCCCAGGAAAGGTGACGCAACGCGGCCGGCATTACGCAGCGTCTAGACGCTGGAATGCAGCGGCGCAGCGGCGGGCTGCGGGCGTACACAGACGCGCGAGGCCTCTGGCGCTAGCCCGCTGTGACGCCGCCAAGGCCGGCGGGCGCATGTCAAACAAACAGGCCGCGACCTTCCCAGCTCCTCCCAGTCACCAGCGCCGCGCCATAACCTAGGTTAATCCGGGACACGTACGTCACGTCGGGTGAAACGCGTTGCGCCCATAATTTGGGCAGTGCTCCCCTGTCCGCTGGTCAGTAGTGGCTGGGCTGACCCGGACGTGCTCCGTGCTGCTATGCAATCGTGTTATCTCGACCCCTAAAAGCTGACAGGTTGAACAGTGAGAGTTCAAATGGTTCAAATGGCTCTGAGCACTATGGGACTTAGCTACTGTGGTCATCAGTCCCCTAGAACTTAGAACTACTTAAACCTAACTAACCTAAGGACATCACACACATCCATGCCCGAGGCAGGATTCGAACCTGCGACCGTAGCAGACGCGCGGTTCCGGACTGCGCGACTGGAACCGCTAGACCACCGCGGCCGGCAACAGCGAGAGTGACGGGGTGTGGGAGCCGAGGGGGAGGGGTAGTGAGATAACGCCGCTCCAGTGCCGGTAGCATCTATTCGCGCGCAACAAGTTGATTTGGCTGCAAATAAATGTATAGAAAAAGTAAAGTCGTATGGCACTGTTCCTGTGGAGACCCGGAGGGACAGATTCAGCTGGCTGATTCTAACAGGTTTAACCATCGTACGCTCACAATCTGACCTTTCCTTCGCTAAGTTTGAGGGTCGTTCAATAAGTAAATCAGTACAATTTTTTCTCGAACAATTTCGATAAAAAAATGTAGAGTTAGTTGTGGGACATCGTGGAATATTCGTGCCTCAACTCCTGTACTTTCATGAAATTCCAATAGCTGGCGGCGCTAAGCTTAGTCTTCAAATGGCGTGTATAACGGAGATGCGTTCCAAACAGAGAGCTGTCGCTGAGTTTCTTTTGGAGGATAACCAGAGCATCACAGAGACTCATAGCCCCTATCAGAATATCTACGAAGATCTGGCTGTGACAAAAGCAAGGTGAGTCGTTGGGCGTGGCGTCTGTCGTCATCGCAATAAGGTCGTGCAAGCCGGTCCGATCTCCCGTGTGCCTGCTGGCTGCAGACAGCTGTCACTCATGGAACGTGCTGTCACTCTCATTCGAGGGCATCCACGGGTCAGCTGGACCTCTCTGTTCGGAGTGTTGCCACACTCGTCCACCAGTTGGGGTACTCAGAGGTGTGTGTCCGCTGGGTTCCTAATCTGAATACCATAAAGAGCAACGAAGGACAATCTGTGCGGAATTGTTTGCACGTTGCGAGGCTGATCCCGACAGTTTTTTGTCGAACATCCTCATACGGGTTCATCATTTCGAACTGGAAACAAAAGGGTATATCGTGGAGTGGTGTCACACCACCTCTCCTCCGAAAAAAATGTTCATATATGCCCCCTTATCCGGTAAAGTCATGATGATGTTCTTCTAAGACTCTTTTTCTTCCTCCGAAAACAAAGGTCGAAGCCGCGCTCTCAGCCGGTAAAGTCACGGCGACGGTCTTCTGGGATTCCGAAGAGATAATTCTGTTTGCATCCTCCCTGAGTGGGCAACGATCAACTCTGAAGTGTACTGTGCTACCCTCAGGAAATTGAAGAAACGATTTCAGCGTGTTCTTCGCCACAAAATTGCAAACGTATTTCTCCTTCTCCATGACAGCTCAAGGCTTCACAAAAGTCTGCGCACCCGAGGGGAGCTCACAAAATTTCATTGGACCGTTCTTCCTCATCCATCCTACAGCTCGGATCTGGCACCTTCCATCTGTTTCGTCTAATGAAGGGTGGACTCTGCGGCAAGCAGTACGTGGATAATTGGGAAGTTAGATGCAGCAAGATATTGGTTCCGACGTCGACCATTAGAGTGGTATACCATGTGCACATACAGGCACTCCCAGTAAGGTGTCGTAAGGAAGTCGCATTGGAAAAAGAGTATGTTGAAAAATAGGTTTTGTAATCAAAAGAGTTGGGAATAACACGGTGTATAGGAATCCTGCAAAAAACCAACCTGTTTTCAGAAAAAAAACGTGTTGAATTACTTACTGAACACCTGAAGCTGTCTCTTTTGCTTTTAATTTCTTTGCACAACCAGTCTCGGTGTGCCGATCTTTAGTCGTCGTCAGTTGATGAACGAAGAGATAGTGTCGTGTAAATCAGAGGACTACGGACACCTGTTATTTGACGTTGGCTCCTGTTATGATTGCACACGAGAGTAGATTCCTCCCACTTTACTGTGGTCAAGGGACCCGAAGATGGTGTATTGCAAAACAGAAACTGATTGTGTAAATAAATTAAATGGGTAAGAAGTGGCTGGAGGTGTTTTAATTTTCATGTCATATTGAAGAGCCAAAGTCCTTGTAAGCATCTATTGCAAGGATAGACATAAAGACTAAGCGCATCTGGTAAGTAATGAGTATGTGTGTAGTGTAGTGTCTGCGTCGTATCTTATAGAGAGAGGGGAGATTGTGATACCTGGTGCTGGAACATATCCTACTCCTCTCGAACAGTACAAGTGGAGCCACCGAGCATTAAGTTTGCATCCGACAGACGGATCACCATAGACAGTGTGACGTGCCCTCGCTTCGTAAGACACTGCCGAGAGTTTTGCAAGGAAAGGCCACGGCCGGTGTAGCATAACTAGGGTGATCTGACGAGAACCACTGTATTCAAGGAGGCAAGGTCGTTGGCATAATAAATTTATGGGAATCATTATGTCATATACTGCCCCCATACTTACCTTCGCAGATAGGTTGAAGAAAGGCAAAATTTCGTTAAAGGAGTCGTAGAGTTAGAAAAAGCTTTTTGTCGCCTTGACTGGAATACATTCTTTGAAATTCTAATTCACCTGACCTTGCGCCCATTAGAATTTCACTTTTTCCGCACGGCATCGAACAATCTTCAAGGAACTTCGTCTCCGGATGAAAACGCGTTTCGAACATGGCTCGACGACTTATTCACCTCAAAACCAATTGACTCTACAGTCGAGGAATAGAAAAGTTACTCCAGCGTTAGCAGACTGTTGTAATATTGAAGGATAATATATTATTACTTTATTATTACTATATTGTAACCAAAGTCTCAGATATGTGTATCTCTTGCGTTTATTAAATTTATGGAAAAATACTATGAACTTATGCACCAACCCAAAAATAGGGATAAAAATATAGAGAGCAAAATGTTACGTACAACCTATACAGAAATCAGACTGCAGTTTCAATAGTCAAAGGGCAAGAAAGAGAAGAAGAGAAGGAGGTGAGGCAGTTTGGTAGCTACTCCTAGTTGTTACGTAATGTGTACTTTGAGCAAGTAGTGTAGGATCCAGAAAGAGAATGGAAAAGGAAATTAAAGTTCAGAGAGAATAACCAATAGCCGGCCGTTGTGGCCGAGCGATTCTAGGCGCTTCAGCCTGGAACCGCGCGACCGCTACGGTCGCAGGTTCGAATCCTGCCTCGGGCATGGATGTGTGTGATGTCCTTAGGTTAGTTAGGTTTACGTAGTTCTAAGTTCTAGGGGAGTGATGCCCTCAGATGTTAAGTCCCGTAGTGCTCAGAACCATCTGAACCATTTCTTTAGAATAAATAGTAACTGTTCAAGTTTGCCGATGACCACTTCTACCAGAGATGGCACAAGACTTTGAAGAACAGTTGAATGAAATGGGTAATCTCTTAAAAAGTCATGTAACGTCAACATCGCCGAAAGTAGAACGAAGGTAATCGAATGCAGTCGAATTAAATAAGACGAAACTGATAGTTAGATAAGGAAATGAGACACTGAAAGTAGCTGATGAGATTAGCTATCTGGCGAGCAAATTACTGACGATAACCGAAATAGAGAGGATTTAAAATGCAAACTGGTTCTGAAAAGCAGAAATTTATTAACATTGAACACAAATTTAAATATTAGGAAGTCTTTTCTGAAGGTGTTTGCATGGATGGTAGCCTTGTACAGCGAGCGAAATGTAGACGATAAACAACACACGCAAAAAGATAATAGAAGCTTTTGAAATGTGGTGCTGTAGACGAATGCTGCAGATTAGATGGGTAGATCGAATAATTAATGAGGAGATACTGAATCTAATAGGGGGAAAAAGAAATTTATGACACAGTTTGACTGTAAGAAGAATTCAGTTGAAAGGACACTTCCTGTGGCGCCAGAGTATCGTCAGTTTGGTAAAAGCGGGAAGTGTGTGTGTTTGTGTGGGAGGGGGGGGGGATAAAAAATGTAGAAGGGACTAGGTCTTGAGTACAGTAAGAATGTTCAAATGGATGTGGGTCACAGTAATTGTTTAGAGATGAACAGGCTTGCACAAACCGGTATTAGGAATGAAGACTACAAGAGCAGCAACAATAACATCGAGTGTGGCGTCAGCCGAAGAGCCGGGTGTTAAAGCGGCGTTGGCACCTCGCAACGAAACCACACAAGAATACAGTCGTCGCTGTATGCCGCACCGACGAATGAGCAACGCCGGGCTTTTTTTTTTTTTTTAATTTGTGGTAAGTCCCTATGGGACCAAACTGCTGAGGTCATCGGTACCTAGGCTTACACACTACTTAATCTAGCTTAAACTAACTGATGCTAAGGACAACACACGCACCCATGCCCGACGGAGGACTCGGAACTTCCGACGCCGCTGCGTGAATCGTGGCAAGGCACCATCAGACCACGCGGCCACACCACGCGCAGTGCCGGCTTTGAAGAGTCTTGTAAATATGTCTGTATTAAGTGGCACTTTAATATTCAGAGCCAATTGTAAATACCCGGAACATTGAATAGAATGGATTTTGCAGTAATGTAATAAAGTGAACTAACATTTTACGTGTAATAGTTCCTCTCACTCTCCTCCCAGAGAATACCAGAGAATGCACCGTTGTGCCAACATGTGTATTTCCGTACGGCACAACATCAAGCATCAGACGTCAGCTAGTAGCATGAAGCTGAGAAAGAAACAACTGGCGAACTTGTCACCTACTACACATGTCAAAAAAAGTTTTGCATCACCTCGGTTCCGAGAGTTTCGGAACCACAGAAAACTGGAATAGAGATCAACATAAACATCATTCCGCCCTTTTTATTGCTCTGAAAACCACACATTGCGTGTCGTACCACCATACAGCGAGACCTTCAGAGGTGGTGGTCCAGACTGCTGCATACACCGGTATCTCTAATACCCAGTAGCACGTCCTGTTGCAGTGATGCATGCCTGTATTCGTCGTGGCATACTATCCACAAGTTCATCAAGGCGCCATTGGTCCAGATTATCCCATTCCTCAGCGGCGATTCGGCATAGATCCTTCAGAGTGGTTGGTGCGTCATCTCGTCCATAAACAGCTCTGTTCAATCTATTCCAGGCATGATCGTCAGGGTTCATGTCTAGTCGAGCGATGTTGTTATCCTGAAGGAAGTCATTCACAAGATGTGCACGATGGGTGCGCGAGTTGTCGTCCAAGAATAAAGCCTCGCCAATATGCTGCCGATGTGGTTGCACTATCGGTCGGAGGATGGCATTCACGTATCGTACAGCCGTTACGGCGCCTTCCATGACCACCAGCGGCGTACGTCGGCCCCGCATAACGCCACCCCAAAACAGCAGGGAACATCCACCTTGCTGCATTCGCTGGACAGTGTGTCTTAGGCGTTCATCCTGACCGGGTTGCCTCCAAACACATCTCCGATGATTGTCTGGTTGAAGGCATAAGCGACACTCATCGGTGAAAAGAACGTGATGCCAGTCCTGAGCGGTCGATTCGGCATGTTGTTGGGCCCATCTGTAACGCGCTGTATGGTATCGTGGTTGCAAAGACGGACCTCGCCATGGCCGTCGGGAGTGAAGTTGCACATCATGCAGTCTACTGCGCACAGTTTGAGACGTAACACGATGTCTTGTGGCTGCACGAAAAGCATTATTCAACATGGTGGCGTTGCTGTCAGTGTTCCTCCGAGCCATAATCCGTAGGCGGTCATCCACTGCAGTAGTAGCTCTGGGGCGGCCTGAACGAGGCATGTCATCGACAGTTCCTGGCTCTTTCTACCTCCTCCATGTCCGAACAACATCCCTTTGGTTCACTCCGAGACGCCTGGACACATTCCTTGTTGAGAGCCTTTCCTGGCACAAAGTAACAATGCGGACGCGATTGAACTGCGGTATTGACCGTCTAGACATGGTTGAACTACAGACAACGCGAGTCGTGTACCTCCTTCCTGGTGGAATGACTAGAACTGATCGGCTGACGGACCCCATGCGCCTAAAGGCGCTGCTCATGCACGGTTGTCTACATCCATGGGCGGGTTTAGTGACATCTCTGAACAGTAAAAGGGACTGTGTCTGTGATACAATATCCACAGTCAACGTCTATCTTCAGGAGTTCCGGGAACCAGGGTGATACTAAACTATTTTTGATGTGTGTATTTATAGCTACAAGGCCCCAGCCCCACGCCTGAGGTCGAAACGTCGCTTCGAAAAATACGCTACTTCCCTTCGTAGCGATCTTGGACAAAACCACGTCCGTCTATGGAAGAAATCAACAGGCAAGCATGTATTCAATGAACAGCTGACTGCAGCCCAAAGTCTTCTGACGTTCGACGCGACCCGCACCATCTTCTTCTCTGACGATATTATCTTTATGTAGGAGTAGCACTTACACCCAACGTTCTAATGTTGTATATATTCCGAACTCTGACCTTTCCTTCAATTTACCCTCAACTGCTTTACCCAGCAAAAGATTAGTACTAAGCAAGTTATTACCTATTGCCTGAACACATATTCTATGATCCTTTACCTTCTTTTAGTTACTGTTCTCCACACAGTCCTTTCATAGCCTATTCTGCGGATAAACTCATTTATCTTGTCAGTACATTTTATTATCAGCATGCTTCTGTAACACAATATCCCAAACGCTTCGATTGTCTTCCTTTCCGGTTATCGTACAACCCATGATTCACTGCCATACAATCCTGTGTTGCAGACGATCTTTCTCATGAATTTCATACTAAGTTTAGTAACTGCATATGTTGCTAGCAGATTTATTTTAGCGAAGAGTGTTATGCGGCTCCCTTCGTTTCGGCCGTTATACTTATATATTTAGACTTAGGAGACATACACTGAAGCGCCAAAGAAACTGGTACAGGGATGCGTATTCAAATACAGATGTATATAAACAGGCAGAATGCGGTCCTGCGGTCGGCAACGCCTGTATCAGACAACAAGTGTCTGGCGAGTTGTTTTTTTTTTTTTTTTTTTTTTTTTTTACATCCATACTCCGCAAGCCACCTGACGGTGTGTGGCGGAGGGTACCTTGAGTACCTCTATCGGTTCTCCCTTCTATTCCAGTCTCGTATTGTTCGTGGAAAGAAGGATTGTCGGTATGCCTCTGTGTGGGCTCTAATCTCTCTGATTTTATCCTCATGGTCTCTTCGCGAGATATACGAAGGAGGGAGCAATATACTGCTTGACTCTTCGGTGAAGGTATGTTCTCGAAACTTTGACAAAAGCCCGTACCGAGCTACTGAGCGTCTCTCCTGCAGAGTCTTCCACTGGAGTTTATCTATCATCTCCGTAACGCTTTCGCGATTACTAAATGATCCTGTAACGAAGCGCGCTGCTCTCCGTTGGATCTTCTCTAAATCTTCTATCAACCCTATCTGGTACGGATCCCACACTGCTGAGCAGTATTCAAGCAGTGGGCGAACAAACGTACTGTAACCTACTTCCTTTGTTTTCGGATTGCATTTCCTTAGGATTCTTCCAATTAATCTCAGTCTGGCATCTGCTTTACCGACGATCAACATTATATGATCATTCCATTTTAAATCACTCCTAATGCGTACTCCCAGATAATATATGGTATTAACTGCTTCCAGTTGCTGACCTGCTATTTTGTAGCTAAATGATAAAGGATCTATCTTTCTGTGTATTCGCAGCACATTACACTTGTCTACATTGAGATTCAATTGCCATTCCCCGCACCATGCGTCAATTCGCTGCAGATCCTCCTGCATTTCAGTACAATTTTCCATTGTTACAACCTCTCGATACACCACAGTATCATCTGCAAAAAGCCTCAGTAAACTTCCGATGTCATCCACAAGGTCATTTATGTATATTGTGAATAGCAACGGTCCTATGACACTCCCCTGCGGCACACCTGAAATCACTCTTACTTCGGAAGACTTCTCTCCGCTGAGAATGACATGCTGCGTCCTGTTATTTAGGAACTCCTCAATCCAATCACACAATTGGTCTGATAGTCCATATGCTCTTACTTTGTTCATTAAACGACTGTGGGGAACTGTATCGAACGCCTTGCGGAAGTCAAGAAACACGGCATCTACCTGTGAACCCGTGTCTATGGCCCTCTGAGTCTCGTGGACGAATAGCGCGAGCTGGGTTTCACATGACCGTCTTTTTCGAAACCCATGCTGATTCCTACAGAGTAGATTTCTAGTCTCCAGAAAAGTCATTATACTCGAACACAATACGTGTTCCAAAATTCTACAACTGATCGACGTTAGAGATATAGGTCTATAGTTCTGCACATCTGCTCGACGTCCCTTCTTGAAAACGGGGATGACCTGTGCCCTTTTCCAATCCTTTGGAACGCTACGCTCTTCTAGAGACCTACGGTACACCGCTGCAAGAAGGGGGGGCAAGTTCCTTCGCGTACTCTGTGTAAAATTGAACTCGTATCCCATCACGTCCAGAGGCCTTTCCTCTTTTGAGCGATTTTAATTGTTTCTCTATCCCTCTGTCGTCTATTTCGATATCAACCATTTTGTCATCTGTGCGACAATCTAGAGAAGGAACTACAGTGCAATCTTCCTCTGTGAAACAACTTTGGAAAAAGACATTTAGTATTTCGGCCTTTAGTCTGTCATCCTCTGTTTCAGTACCATTTTGGTCACAGAGTGCCTGGACATTTTGTTTTGATCCACCTACCGCTTTGACATAAGACCAACATTTCTTAGGATTTTCTGCCAAGTCAGTACATAGAACTTTACTTTCGAATTCATTGAACGCCTCTCGCATAGCCCTCCTCACACTACATTTCGCTTCGCGTAATTTTTGTTTGTCTGTAAGGCTTTGGCTATGTTTATGTTTGCTGTGAAGTTCCCTTTGCTTCCGCAGCAGTTTTCTAACTCGGTTGTTGTACCACGACGGCTCTTTTCCATCTCTTACGATCTTGCATGGCACATACTCATCTAACGCATTATGTACGACGGTTTTGAACTTTGTCCACTGATCCTCAACACTATCTGTACTTGAGACAAAACTTTTGTGTTGAGTCAACAGGTACTCTGAAATCTGCTTTTTGTCACTTTTTCTAAACAGAAAAATCTACCTACCTTTTTTTAATATTCCTATTTACGGCTGAAATCATCGATGCCGTAACCGCTTTATGATCGCTGATTCCCTGTTCTGTGTTAACTTTTTCAAATAGTTCGGGTCTGTTTGTCGCCAGAAGGTCTAATATGTTATCGCCACGAGTCGGTTCTCTGTTTAACTGCTCAAGGTAGTTATCAGATAAAGCACTTAAAAAAATTTCACTGGATTCTTTGTCCCTGCCACCCGTTATGAACGTCTGAGTCTCCCAGTCTATATCCGGCAAATTAAAATCTCCACCCAGAACTGTAACATGGTTAGATCGGTTGCTGCAGCTACAATTGTAAGTTATCAAGATTTATGTGAGTTTGAACGTGGTGTTATAGTCGGTGCACGAGCGATGGGGCACAGCATCTCCGAGTTACCGATGAAGTGGGGATTTTTCCATATGACCATTTCACGAGTGTACCGTGAATATCAGGAATCCGGTAAAACATCAAATCTCCGACATTGCTGCGGCCGGGATAAGATCTTGCAGGAACCGGACCAACGCCAACTGAAGAGAACCGTTCAACATGACAGGAGTGCAACCGTTCCGCAAATCGTTGCAGATTTCAATGCTGGGCCATCAACAAGTGTCAGCGTGCGAACCATTCAACGAAACATCACCAAAATGGACTCTCGGAGCCGAAGGCCCATTCGTGTACACTTGATGACTGCACGACACAAGGCTTTACGCCTCGTCTGGGATCGTCAACACCGACACTAGACGTTGATCTCTGGAAATATGTTGCCTGGTCGGACGAGTCTCGTTCCAAATTTTATGGAGCGGATGAATGTGTAAGGGTACGATGACAACCTCATGAACCCATGGATCCTGCATGTTAGCAGGGGAGTGTTCAAGCTGTTGGAGGCTCTGTAATGGTGTGGGGCGTGTGCAGTCGGAGTGGTATGGGACCCCTGATACATCTAGATACGACTCTGACAGGTGACACGTACGTAAGCATTCTGTGTTATCACCTCCATCCATTCAGGTCCATTGTGCATTCCTATGGACGAGGGCAATTCCAGCAGGACAATGCGACACCCCACACGTCCAGATTTGCTACAGAGGGCTCCAGAAACACTCTGTATGTTTAAACACTTCCGCTGCCCACCAAACTCCCCAGACATGAACATTATTGAATTTATCTGGGATGCCTTGCAAAGTGCGGTTCAGAAGAGATCTCCACCCGCTGATATTCACACGGATTTATGGACAGCCCTGCAGAATTCACGATCCATTCCCTCCAGCACTACCTCAGACGTTAGTCGAGACCATGTCACATAGTGTTGCGGCACTCCTGCGTGATCGCGGGGGCCCTATACGATATTATGCAGATGTACCCATTTCTTTGGCTCTTCAGTGTATAAATCCCTAAATAGGCAATGCACACAAGAGTCGATATCTAGGCAGCAAGCCAGTAAAATAAGAGTACGAATGTTGAACGTTAAAGGCAATGGAAGAGCACCGTCTTACCAAGATGAAAGTTTTGTGTACGCCTCCAGAAACCCCTGTAAGAGACGGTGACGCGGCCGTCAAGGAACATTTCAGTAACATTACCTACTACGGTGCTTTGGACTAAATATCTAAACTGGTACGTTCTGATAAAGCAAATCCGTCAAAATGTGTCGTAATTGTAGAATTACAGTTTAGTGTTTGTGTTTATATTTTAAAAATACAGTCACGAAATGGACTAACACATGTTGACGTCTAAAGATGAGCAATTTCTGATGCACGGCTCTCAGAATAGTACACAGTTCAGCATCAGTGTACTAAATCTATTGGAAAGAGAAGTCCGCCATTGCTGATCATTTTAACCGAGCTTTTCGCGCCACAGACAGAACGCCAAGCCTAACATATGCCTGAAACTGAAAGACTTAGTGAAAGAACTGCATCTCTTCGATACCTGGCTCACTCAGCCAAGAGGGAATTCAGGGTTTAACTAATTAGTAACCATTCCATGAGTAAGAAAGACAGAATCTGCGCCTCTAGTTGCCTGAGAAACAGTGTACTAACTGCTGAAAATTTTCCAGCCAGTTTTCCCGGTCATGTAGCAGAAACAAAGAAATTTTGATTGCTGGTGACTTTAATACAGATTTTCTAATGCAGTCTTCCAGTAAACATTTACTGCAGTTAGTAATGTTGTCTTTCAATCTTACTCACACTGTAACTTTCCAACTAGGATCACTAAATCCTCAAGGACAGCCATTGATAACATTTTTATAGACATATCAAAGGAACAAAATCATATCATAAAACCTGTAATAAATGAACTATCAGATCATGACATGCAGCTCCCTGTCTTGGATGTAAATTCTAAGCAGATTATCAAGACTGCTAAATCTGAGTACAGGAGAGTAGTCAATCAACCAAAAATTGTTTTAGAAAACTGCTCAAAGACATGAACTGGAAAGATGTTTATAGTGCTCATGACATGTATGAAAAATATAACACATTCATAAACAATGTCAGTACCATGTTTCAAAACCGTTTTCCTCTAAAAGTTACTCAAATTAAACAGAAGTCTATAATAAAACCATGGATTTTCTGTAAGACAAAAAGGGAAATGTATCTGTCGACCAAGAATAGCTCCAATGCTGATGCTTTAGCTAAATACAAGGAATACTGTAAAATATTTAAAAAGTAATTCAGACATCTAAACAAATGCACTACGAGAAGAAGATAGCAATGTGAGGGAACAAAATAAAAACAATATGGGATATAGTGAAAGAGGAGACTGGTAGAACCAGAAAGGAACAGGAGCAAATAGCATTAAGGGTAGATGACACATTAGTAACCAATGGGCATAGTGTGGAAAATCTATTTAACAAGTACTTTATATTCGTTACTGGTAGAATGGGATTGTCATGATCAGTAAATAATGCCTTTGAATATCTGAAACTAGCCTTTACAAATAGCTTCAGGTAGATGAATGTGTCACTCACTTCACCAAAAGAAATAACTTCCATAATAAAATCTTTAAAAACAAAACATTCTAGTGGTTACGATGAAATATCAACAAAGTTAATTAAGGCATGATCTTGTGAGTTTAGTACAATTCTAAGTTACTTGTGTAACCAGTCAATTATAACTGGGACATTTCCTGACTGGCTAAAATATGCAGATGTTAAGCCTCTATTCAAGAAAGGGGATAAAGAGATACCATCAAACTACAGACCGATTTCACTTTTGCCAGCATTCTCAAAAATTTTAGAAAAAGTAATGTACAGTCAGCTTCTCAACCATCTGACCACAAATAAGATATTATCAAGACAGTTTGGACTTCTGAAGGGTTCTGATATCGAGAAGGCTATTTACACCTACAGTGAAAATGCACTTAATTCATTAAATAACAAATTACAAGCAGCAGGTATTTTCTGTGATTTGTCAAAGGCATTTGATTGTGTGAACCACAACATCCTTTTAAATAAATTAGAATTCTATGGTGTCATGGGCAGTGCTGCAAAATGGTTCAAGTCATACCTCTCTAACAGGAAACAAAGGGTGTCAGTGCAAGGGACTAGTGAATTAAGTCATCAGTCATCATCAGAATGGGAAGAAATTACATGTGGTGTCCCACAAGGATCCCTCTTAGGGCCATTGCTTTTTCTTGTGTACAGCAATGATCTCTCATCAGTTACTCTGCCAGAAGCAGAGTTCGTTTTGTTTGCAGATGATACAAGTATTGCAATAAATAGTATGTCAAGTGTAGTTCTAGAAAGATCTGCTAATGATATTTTCATGGATATTAATATATATTCTGAACCTGTAAGAGGTTTCCACTCAGCATATGCATAAAGTATGAAGATGAGCAGATAGAAGAGGTTGACAGTCATAAATTCATGGGATTACAACTTGATAATAAAATCAGTTGGGAGGAGCACACCACAGAACTGCAGAAACGCCTTAACAAATCTGTATTTGCAATTCGAGTGTTAGCTGACATAGGCGACATAAAAATGAAAAAGCTTGCATACTTTGCCTACTTTCATTCCGTAATGTCATATGGTATAATATTTTGGGGCAACTCTTCAAGTCAAACAAAAGTTTTCAGAGTCCAAAAGTGTGTAATACGTATTATTTGTGGAGTAAATTCACGGACGTCCTGTAGAAACCTCTTCAAAGAACTGGGTATACTAACTACTGCCTCTCAGCATATTTACTCCTTAATGAAATTTGTCCTAAATAATATATCTCTTTTTCCAACAAACAGCTCAGTTCATACATACAACACCAGGAACAAAAATGATCTGCACAAGGACTTAAAAGCACTTACTTTAGTTCAAAAAGGGGTCCACCACTCAGGAACACTCATCTTCAATAATTTGCAAGAAATTTAGTTACGAATAAAGATCAGTTTAAAAGGAGCCTGAAAGACTTATAGTGGCCAATTCCTTCTACTCCATTGATGAATTTTTTAATAGAAACAAATGATGTGTTGTATATATTCATACTATTAGTATTGTTATTTCAGCTTAAAAAAGTATTGACATGTTCCACATCCACGAGGATCTCCTCAGCACGGATCTATGAAACGGAAAACTAATTTAATCTAATCTTGTAGCTAATATTATCATTCATCTACATCTACATGAGTACTCTGCAAATCACACTTCAGTGCCCGGCAGAGGGTTCATCCAACCACCTTCACAGTAATTCTCTATTATTCCACTGTCGAAGAGCGCAAAAAACAAAAAAAAAACCAACGAACTTGTTCCTCTCTATGCAGTTCGGCGTCAACAAAATATTTTTACATTCCGAGGAGAAAGTTGGTGATTGAAATTTCGTGAGGAGATCCCGCCGCAATGAGAAACGCCTTTCTTTTAATGATGTCCACCCCAAGTCCTGTACTAAGTCTGTGTTACTCTCTCCTCAATTTCTCGATACTACAAAACGTGGTACTCTTCTTTGAACTTTCTCAGTGTACTCGTTATCCTCTCTAGTAAGGATGCCACACTGCGCAGCAGTACTCCAAAAGAAGAGGGATAAGCGTAGCAGGCAGTCTCTTTAGTAGATCCGTTGCATTTTCTAGTATTCTGCCAAAAAAAAGCGCAGTTTGTGGTTCGCCTTCCCCGCAACATTTTCTGTGTGTCCTTTCTAATGTAAGTCGTTAGTAATTCTAGTTCCTAGGAATTTAGTTGAATTCACAGACTTTATATTTGATAAATTTATCGTGTAACCGAGGCTTAGAGGATTTTTTTTTTTTTTAGCACTCGTGTGGATGGCATCACACTTCTCATTATTTAGGGTCAATTGCCAATTTTCACCCAGCACAGATATATTTTCTAAATCATTTTGCAATTTGTTTTGATCTTCTGTTGACATTACTAGACGATAAACAACAGCATCATCTGCAAACAACCTAAGACGGATGCTCAGATTGTCTCCTAAACGCTTTATACAGATGAGGAACAGCAAAGGGCCTATAACACTACCTTGGGGATCGTCAGAAATCACTTCTCTTTTACTCGATGGCTTTCCGTCTAGCACTACGAACTGACATCTCTGACAGGAAATCACGAATCCAGTCCCATAACTGAGACGGTATTCCATAAATACGCAATTTGATTACAAACCACTTGTAAGGTATAGTGTCAAAAACCTTCTGGAAATCTAGAAATACGGAATGAATTTGAACTCCCTTGTCAATAGCACTCAACACTTCGTGTAATTAGAGGCTAGTTGTGTTTCACAAGAACGATGTTTTCTAAATCCGTTTTGGCTGTGTGTCAATAGACCTCTTCGACCTAATTTATAACGTTCGAACACAATATGTGTCCCAAAATCCTGCTGCATAACGATGTTAATGATCTGGGCCTGTAATTTAGTGGATTACTCATGTTGCCGTTCTTGAATATTCGTGTGAGCTGTGCAATGAATCCTTCGTCGAGCGAGCGGTTGTATACGACTGTTAGGTAATGAGCTATTGAGCTGCATAATTTGAAAGGAACCTTACATACTGTCCCGGAAATTTTTTCTTTTATGAAGTGATTTAAGTTGCTTCACTGCTCAGAGGATATTTACTTCTAAGTTACTCATGTTGGCATCTGTTCTTGATTCGAACTCCCGTCTGACGGCGTCGCAGCTCGCGCCGGCCAGCCCGATGTCGTGGTTTGACTACTGTTGCTCACGCGTCGACCGCGAAGCCACTACCCTTTTCTATACGGCGCGGCCCTCTGGACTCACTTGGGAACGGCATTGATTGTGTGTTGCCGGTAGCACACTTTACATACGACTATAAGATCTTTGGAATTTTTGCCAGGATACAAGGTTTCATTGTGGAAACTATTATATGCATCTCGCATTGCAGTCCGCGATAAATTTCGAGCGTGTGTAAAATATCGCCAATCTTGGGAAATTCGCGTTTTTTTTAAATTTGGCAAGCTTTCTTCGTCATTCTGGAACGAAGCTCTGACCCGTTTCGTTTACGAAATGGGATAAGTCCGTCGCTTGTTAATTTATTTGATATAAATGTCTCAGTTGCTGTCGATACCATTTCTTTGAATTCAAGCAGCATCTGGTCTACACTTACATTGTTAATTTGGAAGGAATAGAGATTGTCTCTCAGGAAGGCGTCCAGGGAATCTTTATCCGCTACTCTGAATAGGCATAATTGCCATTTATTTTTGGAGGATTTGGCAGTTACGGTATCCAGTTTCGCTATAACGACCCTGTGTTTACAAATCCCTGTATCCGGTTTGATGCCAGTTATTAGCTTAGAATTATGTGTTGCTATGAGGTCAAGTTTGTTTTCACAACCGTTTTCTATTCGTGTGGACTCGAAATAATTTTTAGATAATGCGTTTAGCATAATTTTGTTTACCTCAGGATTTAAGCATGTATTTTCGCCAGCATATCGAGGGTAAATTAAAGTCACCACCACCTATAATCGTTGAGTCGGGTACATGTTTGAAATCAAACTCAAGTTTTCTTTGAAAATTTGAGCAACTATATCATCTGAATTGTGAGGTCGGTAAAATTATCCAATTATTACCTTATTCCGGATGCCAACGATGACCTCTGCCCATACTACCTAACGGGAAGTATCTACTTCAATTTCGCTGCTAGATAAACTACTTCTAACAGGAGAAAACACGCCGCCGCCAACTATGTTTGGTCTATCCATTCCGAACACCGTTAGGTTCAAATGGTTCAAATGACTCTGAGCACTATGGGACCTAACATCTATGGTCATCAGTCCCCTAGAACTTAGAACTACTTAAACCTAACTAACCTAAGGACAGCACACAACACCCAGCCATCACGAGGCAGAGAAAATCCCTGACCCCGCCGGGAATCGAACCCGGGAACCCGGGCGTGAGAAGAGAGAACGCTACCGAACACCGTTAGGTCCTTCGCAAAAATTTCGGCTGAACTTATCTCCGGCATTAGTCAGCTTTCAGTGCCTTCTATTAGCACTTGGAGCTCTGGTACTTTCCCAACACAGCTACGACAGTTTGCAACTTCCTGTGTTCGACCTGCACCCTTTGAGACTGAAGCCCTTTTGTGTTTCCCCGAGACCCTTAACCTAAAAAGCCTCCCAGTCCACGCCACACAGCCTCGGCTACCCGTTTAGCTGCCTCCTGCGTGTAATGTACTACGGACCTATTTAGCAGAACCCGAAACCCCACCACCCTATGGCGCAAGTCGAGGAATCTACAGCCTACTGAGCCGTGGTAAATTTGCTGTTTTGAAGAACGCGCCGCAGCGCGTAGTGTAAAGCAGTCGCCTTCCGTTTCTGGCGGTGGCGCCGCTGTGGCAATCGCAGCTTTGGTGTCTCCCTCTGGTGGGAGAGGGGAAAAGTTGCCTGTTCACGTGCATTTAAGGGGCGCTATGAGCTCGGCAAGTGATTGTCATTCAGTCGCGGCGAGTCTGGCCAGTTGGTCAGCCGGCTCAGTGTGAGGCAGTCACTGTCTGTCTGTCGTCCGGAGTGCCAGTATGTGTTAGGCCGCCAGTCTGCTCGAGTTTGTTCAGGCAATGGTCATTGGCGGTTGGATCGATCGGTTGGTCGGTCGCGCACTGGGACACAAGATAATTTGACTGCCCTGAGCGTCAGCGCATGTGAGGTCCCCACGTGAGTCCAGTGGGCCGCGCCGTATAGAAAGGGGTAGTGGTTTCGCGGTCGACGCGAGAGCAACATGAGTCAAACCACGACATCAGGCTGGCCGGCGCGAGCTGCGACGCCGTGAGACGGGAGATCGGCGCGCCTTTCTTCGTCCGTTGAAGCGGCTGCCAGCGGACGGTTCGGGAGAGCGTTTTGGGGGTGCTGCGCCAGGTCTTCGCCAGACATCGCAGTTTATTAGAAGTTAAGCGATTCGTGATATGTTGTTTCGTTTATTTGTTAAATTCTACTGGTTTTCTCCGTCAGTCTCTCGTCCCCAGCTTGCTCGTCTGTCTCCCGTCCGCATCTGTTAGGCAGTTAGTGTCTGTCTGTCTGTCGGTGCCGGCCGCGGTGGTCTAGCGGTTCTAGGCGCTCAGTCCGGAGCCGCGCGACTGCTACGGTCGCAGGTTCGAATCCTGCCTCGGGCATGGATGTGTGTGATGTCCTTAGGTTAGTTAGGTTTAAGTAGTTCTAAGTTCTAGGGGACTGATGACCGTAGATGTTAAGTCCCATAGTGCTCAGAGCCATTTGAACCATTTTTGTCTGTCGGTCGGTCTGCCATACGTTAATAGCTGCCTCTGTCATGTTTGTCGGATTCGGTGTTAACGAATTTATTGCTTAAGGTGTAAAGGCCGAATTCCTGAAATATGTTTTTATCTTGCCTAACATCTTGCGAGGTGGTATACATGTAATGTAGAGCATGTGTGTATATTTTATGTAATACTACATTTTGTGGGTTTTTACTTAAATGGTCATATTAGTATATAAAGTTCCCACCCTTCCACCGTTAGTGTTCTTTAAAAACAAGTTGCACTTTCAAAATGCTTTTATATTCCAGTCACTGATCGCAATATGAATTCTTTAGACGATGAGCGGTTTCAGTCTGTAATGACCATCCTCATATCTAAAATAAATAAATATATACATCTAGTGAGCAGTGTGTCTTTTAACACAAAACAGCAATATGTATCACAATGTACTGTCATGCAACCAGGGAAATGTACAGATAAAATATGGTATAACGTACCTTTTTTACACCATGTCCTAAAGTGATACGGCCATAATGGCATCGTCAAAACATATAAATATAATCAGCATAGCATCGTCACATAGATTTAAGAATATGGTGTAGAATAGGCCCCATCGTCCACACAGTGATTATTGCCAACTAGCTACTGAAGTACAGTAGCATCCAGAAACCTGTTTGCCTACACCCTCCCTATATGTCGCTACTGTCGGCTTGCTTATATGTAGTCATCATTTACGCAAAAACATAATCTGATAAAAGCATGTAGCAGACTTATTAAAATTGATGACTATCATAGAAACCAATTGTGATACATTAAAAGATGAATGCAGTTACCCATGTAAAATCATTAAAAGGAAATATATGAAGAGTATACGTCCGACCCTTTTTTATGGTGATTAATTAATATGGCGTAATACGTTGCCTGTGGCAGCCTATAAATTGCTTATGAAAGATAAAATGTCTATATGACAGCTGAAAAAGAGACAGATCAATGATCAGCGCACTCTGTTGGGTCGGCCGCTAGGATCTTATGTAGGCGCGCACCGATCTTAAGAACTTAACCAATAGAGGGTTTTACATACATCGTGACATGTCTCCCACAGAAAACGTTTAAACAACATATAAGCATTCAATAAATAAAATTATATAGTTTGGCTATACATTCCATGAGTAGGTAGGAGGTAATCAGTTACAGGATTAGAGCGACTGCTATGCGGAAGTAAGGCAAATGCCTTCTGTTCTCAACGTAACTCATCAAGTAAGGCTAGGTATAAATACGCGAGGCATTGTTTGGTTATCGTAGTATGTTATCAAATAAAGCAAAGTAGGCATTGGGTACAAAATAGCTTTGTCCATTGAGAACCCTAGTGGGCTCATGCCTTTTGGCTTTGTAAATATCCAACTCCTCCAACAAGTCCTTGGCAGTCATGTCGCTAACGGGCCCCATAACGTGCCTAACATTGGAGTTCCCAACTACCGATAATCCTTATCAATAATCCTACCATTTGTGATTGTCCAGATCTCCCAGACTCAGAGGTTTCCTGTGATACAGAACAAGCGACTGCTTATGGCTGAAGGGCAGTATCAGACACAGACAGCAACTAGAACCCGTTTGTCAGACTAACCTTATGTAGGTTCAGCACCCTGGGATGTCTTCCGCTGCCTGCCACGCCTTTAGGCGACCTTCAATTCGACCACAGTGAGGGGTCAACTTCAGTGCGAGCAGTAACTTGGCTGGCTATCAGTGCAGACCGATCGCCAGACTCGTGAATCGTGCTGGACGTCCGTTGGATACCCACGGCCGGCCCACAACAGTAACGCACATCTACTGCAGCCTCAAGCCGTGTAACCGAAGCCATCACAGCCTGGAGCTGACAGCGAAGTGTCACCAACACGGCTCGCATCTGCACAAAGCAGTCACAGTTCCTATCCACACCAAAGACCGTGGAAATTACACTAAGCACACAAAGAACTATCGACACACGCTATGGAACTGTATTGCAGACGAAAACGTAAGAATTGTGTCTAATAAATTAGATTAATACGCAGAGATTCAAAAACTAAACTACCAAAGCACTCAGGTGAGACTAGATAATTCATTCCTGATTAGGAACTTGTAATGTCACAAAATCAGTATATTTTCTGACAGAAATGTAAATGCGAGAACTGTGTCTGTTAAATATTAAATTAACACGGAGGTATTCAATAAACTAAACTATCAAAGCACACCAATGAAACTATACAGGGTGTAAACAGTATAAGGTGCCAAAATTATACAGATGGCACATCTCGCAATGCTTGACAAAAAAGTCTAGTTGCATGTTTTCGTATTTCCTATTTGTCCCAGAAAAAACAGTTCGTCTCGGGATACTGGTTTTGGAAAAGTAGATACTTGGCCGTGCACGTACGTAAGCAATCGGTTCCAGTCATTGCCCGCTACGCGTATTGACATCGCGAGCGTAAATCGTAAACACATAGGCAACTGCGGCCTGAGTGACTGCGTCATTGTAATACACCGAGCGACGACAGTAGGCGAGTAACCTGTGCAGATGTTATTGCAACTCTGTTAACTGTTAGGATGGAAAGGAGATTTACTATAGCTGAACTGTGCGATATGCATTTAATTTATGGCGAGGCAAAAGGTGTTGCGAGAGAAGCTGTACGAATTTATCGAGAACGCTTCCCATAACGACGACTTCCTGCACGAAATACATTTGCTGCTGTGCACCAAAGGTTTGTGTCATTGTAATTCTCTACTTGTATGCGATTATTATGCATTTACATGTTAATAGAGTACAATAGTTATCTGCACCTTTGTAAATTTTCGTCCGTATGCGAAACGCATCTTCTCTTCTGATATGCTTTCCGTTTTTGTGACGTCATGACAGAATACAACTGACGAGTACGTATTTAATTTCCTTCGATTGAGAGATACTGGCTCTGGCTCTATACTGCCCCACGCAGAAGGCAGAGGCCCACAACGCGTCGATCGTACATCGGAAGGTGAGGAAAGAATTCTGGACCGCATCCAGGAGGATCCTTCTCAGAGTACTAGAAGCATCGCCCGCCACGTGGGTATATCGCACACTGTCGTTCATCGCACTTTGCAAGAGGAGCGTCTGCGGCCTTACCACATTCAATGCGTACAAGCATTGGAAAAACAGGATTTCCCTCAAAGACGTGAATTCTCAGAGCGGTTTTTGTTACACAGTGCGCAGCATGATTTTTTCAACAAAATACTCGTCACAGATGAAGCGTGTTTCACTCGCGACAGAATAACTAATTTCCATAACATGCACACGTGGAGTGTACACAATCCTCGCCACGTAGTGGCAACACATTTTCAGCGACCATTTTCCGTAAATGTGTGGGCGGGTATGCTCGATAATTACATTATTGGGCCCTATGTTTTACCTGTACGTTTGACAGGTAACTATTACCGAACGTTTCTAGAGGAAACATTGTTACCAACGTTACTAGAAGACATTCTATTAAGCATACGTCAAAACATGTGGTTCCTCCACGATGGTGCTGCACCCCACATTGGTCACAGATTACGCAGATTTTTGGCTAGTCGATTTCCAGGACGATGGATCGGGCGTTCGGCTCCACGTCGATGGCCAGCACGCAGACCTGATTTAAATCCACTGGATTTTTACTTTTGGGGCCGTATGAAGGAACCTGTTTATGCTGAGCCAGTAAATAATGTGGACGAATAGACGCAGAAGATTTTAGATCCTGCCAATACCATAAAGGCCAATGTGCATGTGTGTGAACGAGTGCGACGAAACTGGGTTCGCCGTAATGAAGCATGTGTAGAAGCGAATGGTGGTCATTTCGAACATTTATTGTAGTATTGGTGTAAGAGGAAACGATGTAATGGGTTTTCTTTTCGTTACGTTGTTGTTGTACAGAAGGAAAATAATGTGAAATTAGTATTCGTTATGGCATTGCCGTAAAAAGGTGAAACAGTTGATTGTAATTAATGCACAACTATCTACTTGGTGACTGATTGAATTTGTACTAATGGAAATACATTGTGTTTGATATTAGCTTGTCATTACTACTATGAACTTCGTTATCGACTTGTTGAGAAACAGACTGGTTGTATTCGATTGACGTAAAGCGAATTACACATTCTTGACAACCCAAAAACCGTTTACATTCCTTTTTTCGGTACCACCTAATTATATCACACCACGTCGTTGTACACATCTAATGATTTCTATCATCTGGTCGGCTCGTTGCCTTTTTCTGGCCGCCCCGTCATTGTAGGCAATAAGCTCGGTACGCCGTGTACTGCCGGTTGGCAACGTAAACAGAAATGCGTATACTATCTACCCTACGAACATTAGATTTTAATAATACAAGAATAAAGTACATGATACAAGAAAATGTCATTAGACTTTTTTGTCAAGCACACCGAGATGTACCATCTGTATAATTTTTGCGCGTTATACCGTTTACACACTGTATAATTCGCTCCTGGTTAGGAACTCGTAAAATGTCACAAAATCGGTTACTTCGCTGTTGCTGCTTGTGTCTCGGACGGATGTTGCTGCCAGATATTCCAAGGAAAAGGACTTTTAGCGGTAGGGATGTGTGAAAATTCAACATATCATATGTAATGGACAGTGAGCTTGAACACGAGTTAAAGCGAGTTTCGGAAATGGGCATAAGGAGTATATGGTGCCAGAGAACTGAGCTGGAATTGTGGGTCAAGACGCAAAAACCAAAACACGGTTCTTTCGTTTGAAAAGAAACGGCGGAAAAGATACAGTGGAATTTTACATTCAGTGTCTACGATAACTAGATGCTGGTGCTGCCAATATGCTACGTCATATAGTGAGAGACAGCGTATAGATGGCGTTAAAATAAGATCAAGAGACAACAGCCGCATCGAGGAAGATAAAATGAGCTTCTCGTTCTTCTGGCCGAAATCAAAAGAGGACACCGCTTGCACGTAAGTTCCCAGCAAAATGATGATGGAAGACAGATTATCAGATTATCCACCAATAGAACATCATAGAATTTGCACCTGAATATTTCACGAGACTGTATGCTGAAGGGGACACTGACGACGACGACACACGTAAGGCATTTTTGAATTGCGTTGAAACTATTGTGACGGACGAAGAAAACGCAGAAACTGAAATTCAAATTACCGAAGAGGAACTGTTCGAAGCATTGAAAGGTAGCCCGAGTAACAAAACGCTGGACACGATGGGTAGCCAGTAGAATTTTAGTTAAAATATTGGAATTTAATCGGCAGTAGGTCGACAGCAGCACAAGGAGAAGTATGTACGTCTGCCACTATCCTGTGTGAGTTATTTTTTAGTAGAGCTCATAGTGCTGGTTTCGAAAAAAGCTTATACTAACGACTTGCAAAACATGCGTCCTATATCGGTTCAAAATGGTTCAAATGGCTCTGAGTGCTATGGGAATTAACTACTGAGGTCATCAGTCCCTATATCGGTACCAACACCTATTACAAGTTAGTTGCTAGGGTATTACTTCAGCGGTTGAACACCATTGCTGATCGCCTCATCGACCAATATCAGACCCGTGCCCTCCCTACGAGGACAATAAAGCGAGCGTTGGAGATGTTGGATAACGGGATGTTCCGGTTTCACTTCGGCATGCAACTGCAGAGCTGCCATAATGTCATTAGGAATGGACAAACCATTTGACAGGTCAATCATAAGTAGCTACTACGTGTCATGTCAAATATGGGAATGAAGACATTTTTATAAATACAAAGGGCGTTTAAAAAGTTTTGCACAGTCGTCTCTATTTTTTTTTATTTTTTGCTGGAGGAGAATGAAATTCTTTGTGAACATACTTGGGACATTTAGCTATACATTCAGCCTACTCAATGTAGCCCTCATCAGCTGTGACGCATCTGGCCCAACGTTCTTCCCATGATGCAAATGCACTTTGGTGAAATTCTCGGGAGTGACTTTTACACCATCGTTTGACACAGGAAATAAGGGTTTTCTCACTATCAAATGTTTTACCGCGCAGGTGGGCTTTCAGATGACAAAAGCGGTAAAATCTGGACGGAGCCAATACCGGTTTGTAGGGAGGATGAGGAACAATTTTCCTGATTTTTATCCTGCGTCGTAAAGGCTGTATGTTGATGGCATTCTCATGGTGTAATCTGATAAGCTGAAACTGAAGCTGTGGTCTGTGGGTCTTGATGGCACGTCGCAGCTTGTTCAATGACAAACAGTAACGGTCCCGCTTAATTGTGGAGCCAGGTTCCAAAAAGTCAATGAAAATGACAGCACACTGATCCCAGAAGGAGGCCATCACCTTTCGGCCTGCTGTTCGTGAAAGTCTTGGTTTCTTCTTCCGAGAGGAACCCGGATGACGCCACTCCATGGATTGGGTTTTTCTCTCAGGTTTGGACAAAAACAACCATGTTTCATCCAGGGTAATGACGCCGTCAAAACACTGTTTCCACTCTTCAGTAAAGGTCTTCATGAGACCCTCGCACACATTCTTCCTCGTCGTTTCCATTTCTCTAGTCAATAATCGAGGCACCCAACGTGCACAATATTTTCTGTACCCTAGTGACTGTACTAGTAATACCACATTACCCAATGACAAACGAGTCATTTCAACAAGCTGTCGTGTCGTCACACATCTGTCATTTTGGATGATTTGATCAATGGTCTCCTTATTCACGTCACTCACTGCCGTCGATGGTCTACCTCCTCTTGGATTGTCAAATAGAGAGAAATCACCTTCTTTAAACCTCTGCAACCACGGCTGTATATTGCTGCGGTCCACTGTGTCCTCCCCATAAACAGGGAGAAACTTCCTGTGAATCTATGTGGCAGAGTCATCGCCGGTCTTGAAGAGCAACTCCATCACCGACAGTTGTCGCAATCTGATATCTACTTCACGGCCTATTATGGCTCACCAGTTAATAAAAGAAAATACTTTTCTACACCGACTTATAGCTAAATGTTCCAAGTATGTTCACAACATCTTTCATTCTCCTCCAGCAGAAAATAAAAAAATTAGAGACGACTGTGCAAAACTTTTTGAACGCCCTTTGTATTACCAGGAGATTATATAGCGATGAAATTGGAGGTAACAAATACGCATGTAGAGGATACGCTGATGATCTGGCCGTGTATATGACCAGTCCAGCAGGTTTCATGAATATACGGGACGTGATTCAAACATATAGCTACTGTTCTGGAGCCACAAACATACTAGGTACATCTAGCATTTTGCGGTTAGGCAAAGGGATAGGATTTGTTGAAACCGGACCAGTAGAACAACCAGATCACATGAAACTCCAGGGGATACTGTATAGTAGATATCCTGTCAAGAGAGCAGCCTGGAACTGGAAAATGAAGTACCTCCTCGTAGTTTTAAGAGAGAATTCCACTCGTTCTCTAAATATAATTCAAAAAATTACTCTGATAAAGCATGTTGTACTTCCTAATGAGTACTACTTCGCAGTAGTTTACCCTTGCCTCAAACAACGGGGAAACGCATTGAATCTGCTATTGCTTGGTTCAAATGGAGAGAGCGTGTCCTCAGAGTTAACTACCAAGCCGAGACCCTAACTGAAAAAAACGTTAAAGAAAAAAGTAGAGCGCTATTGATACCTAGGATGGCAAAGGCCCTAGAAGCAGGAGAATGAAATCTCACAGCGCGCATTGTAAACGTAGTGACACCACCAGACGACAAGACTCCAGTTATGGTCGACCAAATGAGTTATAAGTTGTTAACACCTTAAAACACACAGCACTGAGAAGAGCTACATCAAACAAAGGGCGAGGAACTACACAAGCAAGAAAGTCTATAAAATGATGTCAATGCATAAGTGTACGAGGAAATTAGAGAAAAATTCTCCACAATCACTTGGTGCAGGGTTTGGCACAGTCATATCACGAACTTACCGTCAATCGAAAAAGATACATGCTACTGCGCTTTCAGCAACACACCAAGTACAAATGAGCCTCGGTTCAAGATCGGCTTGCCAAATGCTGAGAAATGCTTGGACTGTCAGCGGACTGATATTGTACTCAACCGTTTCATTTGCGGCGCAGATAAAGAGATATGGCAATGGACAAGACGTAAGCTCGCCATCATGAACCAAACGTCTGAAAAGAATATAAACTTGGAGCAGCTGTTAGCGCCGACGAGATGGCCTTTCCGAAATCAAAAACGGCTGTCAAACTATTTGTTAATATGGAAGTTCGCTGATTTCTGTTTGGGCAGTAATAGCAAGCCTCTATGGAATTTCAGTGCGACATCGTGCAAGAATGTGGGGAAATCTCTCAACATAACAAATCGAAAGCAATAACGGGTGGCATTACCGGCAGTTCATAACTTAGAATTACAACAAAAAGAGCACCGTTCATGTATATAGTAACATTTTTATTGCCTCTTGCACAACAGAAGAACTTTGGGAAATTTGGTTCTATACAAGTATTCGTAAGAGAAAGGTATATATCCTGAATATTATTTTATATCTGCGTAAGCACAGTATTTAAATTATCATAATGTCTGTTTATATATGGGTGTACAATACACTATTGCTGCCCCGGGGTCTAGGGGTAACGACTTCGGCTAATAAACAAATGTCCTGAGCTCCGGCTTAGAACCTCGCCACGGCTTAAATTTTGAATAAAAAATCATCAGCAATGGCGGTCGATGACTTCGGTCGTAAGAAGTCAAGCTCGTTCTGTCAACGGCCTTGTTAATGAGGGAGAAGAAGCAGACTGAGGACCAGGGCACTCTCTTGCCTTTGGGGTGGTAATCTGCCGCGAAAAGGCGGAAGAACCAGCAGTGATCAACGCCATGAGAGCGCCGAAGGCAGTGTAAATCACTGCATTAAAGACACATTATGGGCATCCACATGACATCAAAAGTGTTATGATCATCTCACCACTGGAAAAGGTTACGAAATAGTCCTCCATTCGGATCTCCGGGAGTGGACTGCAAGGGGGAGATGACCATGAGAAAGATGTTGAATAACCAACTAAAGGGTTATATTCTACGAGTCGGGGAGTGGAATGTCAAAAGTTTAGACGTGATAGGGAAACTAGAAAATCTGAAAAGTGAAATGCTAAGGCTCAATCTACATATTAGCCGGCCGGGGTGGCCGAGCGGTTCTAGGCGCTACAATCTGGAACTGCGCGACCGCTACGATCGCAGGTTCGAATCCTAACTCGGGCATGGATGTGTGTGATGTCCTTAGGTTAGTTAGGTTTAAGTAGTTCTAAGTTCTAGGTGACTGATGACCTCACAAGTTAAGTCCCATAGTGCTCACAGCCATTGGAACCAATCTAGATATTGTGGAGATCAGAGAAGTGAAGTGGAAAGAAGACAAGGATTTCTGACCAGGCGGGTACAGGACAATAACAACTGCATCAGTAAATGGTGTAACGGCAGTAGGATTCGTTATGAATGGGAGGGTAGGGCAGAGAGTGAGTTACTGTGAACAGTTCAGTGATAGGGTTGTTCTCATCAAAATCGACAGCAAAAATCACCAGAGACGAAAACAGTTTACGTATACTTGCCGTTGTCGCAAGCAGAATATTATATATATGAGGATATCGAACGGTTATTTCAGTACGCAAGGGGAGATGGAAATCTAATATTCATGGGGGATTGGAACGTGGCTATGGTGAATGGAGTAAAAGAAAGGGTTACGGGGTAATAGGACTTGGTAGTGGGAATGAGAGAAGTGAAAGACTAATTGAGCTCTGCATAAATTCAGCTTATGACAGTGAATACTATGTACGAGGACCACAAGAGGAGAAGGTATACTTGGAAAACGCCGAAAGTTACGGGAATATTTCGGTCCTATTACATCTTGGTCAGGCATAAATTTCAAAATCAGATATTTGATTGTAAGGCATACCCAGGAGCTGGTATAAACTCAGATCACGCTTTAATAATGATGAATTTTACGCTGAAGTTTAAGAGATTAGAGGGGATACGGAAGTACTAAGTAATGAAGGGATACTGTTGAAGTTCTCTACGGCTGTAGGTACTGTGATAAGAATACAAAAATACAAATCGTTTAGGTGTGAAATATTTAGGAAAAGGAGGGAAGCTAAGGCGAGATTGATGGATGAAAAATGAGAAGAAATCGAAAAAGAAATGACTGCCGGTAGGACTGAGTCGGAATATCGAAAGTCAAAACTGCCTTTGGAGGAACATTAAGAGTACAATGGAAATGCCATTGTTAAATGCAGAGAAGAGAGCGGATAAACGGAAAGAGTACACTTAAGGCCTCTATGAGAGGCAGGATTTGTGTCACGACGTGACGGAATAAGAGACAGGAGTCGGCAGGGAAACCATAAAACACCCAGTATTAGAATCAGAATTTAAAAGCTCTTTTGACGACTTAAGATCAAAGGAGGCAGAGGGGTACATAACATTCCATCGGAATTTCTAAAATGAATGGGAGAAGCGGCAACAAAACGTAGGCATGTGAAATGTATAAGACCAACGACATACCATGACTTTCGAAAAAACGCCATCCGCACAATTCCTAAGATAACAACCGTCGACAAGTGCGACAATTATCGCACAATCAGCTTAACAGCTCTGCAACAAAGTTGCTGACAAGAATACTATACAGAAAAATGAAATAGTAAATTGAGGATCTGTTATATGACGATCAGTTTGACTTTAGGAAAAGTAAAGACACCAAGAGGCAGTTGTGACCTTGTGGGTGATTATGAAAGCAATGCTAAAGAAAAATCAAGACACGTTCATAGGATTTGTCGGCCTCGAAAAAGCATCCGGAGTGGAACACCAAGAACGGAGTACTCGGATTATAAAGAGTGTAAGGTAGCGATGTAATGGAAATGGAAATGCCGTGAGGCTAGGGCCTCGCATCGGGTAGACCGTTCGCCTGGTGCAGGTCTTTCGAGTTGACGCCACTTCGGCGACTTGAGTGTCGATGGGGATGAAATGATGATGATAAGGACAACACAACACCCAGTCCCTGAGCGGAGAGAAAATCTCCGATCCAGCCGGAAACCGAACCCGGGTCACTAGGGATGACATTCCGTCGCACTGACCACTCAGCTATCAGTGCAGCAGCAGTACAGAAGCGAGTCGCATATTTAGCTTTCATATTTGTTTTGTAGTTTGATTCTTAATTTCTTTCCGAGTGTTTGTGCGCTTGCATATTTAATTACATAAAATCCTTGCATATTCTCGTATTTGAGAGGAGTAATATTGCTTATTGATAGCTGTAGAGTATAAATTCGCGGAGTCGTTAGGTATTATCAGTAGGGTGGATAGGGTGTGTGCATGCTGTGTGCGGGCGCAGGAGGAACTGGCCGCGGTTCGCGAGCAGCTGAGCGTGCTGTTGGCCACGGTCAACCGCCTTCAGGCTGCTGCCTCGAGGTGCAGCGACGGCGGAGGGTCTGGCGCGTCGCTTGAGACACGCCAGGTGTCGCTTGCTGCGTCCGCTGACTCAGCCGCCGAGGCACCTTCTAGTGTACCCGGCGCGTTGGGGCCGTCCTCACCCCAGGGTGAGTGGCGGACTGCAACGCGTTCGCGTCGCTCGAGGCGGAGGGCCAATGTGGAGGCTGGCCGGCTGGCCTCGCCCGTTCATCGTGTCAGTGGGCAGGAGGCCACTCCTTCATCAGGGCCCGAGCAGGGACACGGCGGCAGTCTTGTTGGTTATTGGGAGCACCAACGTTAGGCGGGTGATGGAGCCCCTTAGGGAAATAGCGTACAGGGCTGGAAAGAAATCCAACGTGCACTCGGTTTGTCTGCCGGGGGGCCTCATCCAAGATGTGGAGGCGGCCTTGCCTGCGGCTATCGAGCGTACGGGGTGCAGTCGTCTGCAAGTAGTTGCTCACGTCGGCACCAGTGATGCCTGTCGCTTGGGTTCTGAGGCGATCCTCAGTGCGTACAGGCGGCTGGCGGATTTGGTGAAGACCGCTGGCCTCGCACGCGGGGTTCAAGTAGAGCTCTCTGTTTGCAGCATCGTTCCCAGAGTGGATCGGGGTCCTTTGGTTTGGAGCCGAGTGGAGGGTCTCAACCAGAGGCTTCGTCGACTCTGTGACGGTCTTGGCTGCAGGTTTCTAGACTAGCGCTATTGGGTGGGGAATTATAGCATGCCCTTAGATAGGTCAGGGGTGCACTACACAAAGGAAGCGGCTACATGGGTAGCGGAGTACTTGTGGCGTGCACATGGGGGTTTTATAGGCTAGGCAGGAGTGCGTGGTGTCTTGATGAACACTCACCAGTCTATGTGCAGGCAGGGAAATCAGGACGCGCTCAGTGTAAAGACACTTCAGCTATCAAGATATTAGCAGTAAATTTTCAGAGTGTTCGGAATAAAGTTCCTGAATTTGCTGCCGTCCAGGAAACGTGTGGCGCGCAAATTATTCTCGGGACTGAGACCTGGCTGAACCCTGAGACAGGAAGTTCTGAAATATTTAGTGAGGGCTGGAACGTGTATCGAAAAGACAGATTATACACTGTAAGAGGTGGTGTCTTCATTGCAGTTGAAAAAATGTTGTGTCTACTGAGGTAAAGGTAGAGTGTGATTGTGAAGTTATCTGAACACGTTTAACAGGGCTATGGGAAATAAAGTTAATTGTGGGGTGTTATTACCGGCCACCAGGAGACACCGTGACAGTTCTAGAATCATTCAGAGGGAGTCTGCACTCTGTATCGCAGAAGTACCCAGATCATGCTATATTAGTCGGAGGCGACTTCAACCTACCCAGTATAGACTGTGATGTCTATGGATTCATTACAGGTGGTACGAACAAGCCGTTGTGTGAATTACTTTTGAACACATTATCCGAAAACTGTCTTGAGTAGCTAAATCGACAGTCAACGCGTAGTGGAAATATTTTAGATCTGGCAGCCACGAACAGAACAGACCAGACCTCATCGACGGTGTCAGTGTTGAGACAGGGATTAGTGATCATGTCGTTGTCATTACGACTATGGTTACGAAAGTCGGTCAAGAAGGCTAGGAGAGTATTCTTACTAGAGAGAGCAGATAAGCAGTTGTTAGTATACCACTTAGTAAATGAAACGAATTCATTTACTTCCGGTACGATGGACGTGGAACAATTATGGGCAAATTTTAAACACATTGTAAATCACGCATTAGACAAGTATGAGCCGAAAAAATGGGTTACGGACGGAAAAGACCCAGCATGATTTAACAGCGCAATTTGGAGAATGCTCAGGAAGCAAAGGCAGTTGCACTCGCGGTACAAGAAAGATCGGGAGAATGAGGACAGGCAAAAGTTAGTAGAGATTCGTGCTGCTGTAAAAAGAGCGATGCGCGAAGCATTCAACCACTACGACCGTCATACCTTAGCAAAAGATCTTGCTGAAAATCCAAGGAAATTCTGGTCTTACGTAAAATCGGTAAGCGGGTCGAAGGCTTCCGTCCAGTCACTCACTGATCAGTCTGACCTGGCAACAGAAGACAGAAAAACGAAAGCTGAAATTTTAAATTTAGCATTTGAGAAATCTTTCACGCAGGAGGATCGTACAAACATACCGCCGTTTGAGTCTCGTACAGATTTTCGTATGGAGGACATAGTGATAGACATCCCTGGGGTTGTGAAGCAGCTGAATGGGTTGAAAATAAATAAATCGCCAAGTCCTGATGGGATTCCAATTCGGTTTTACAGGAGTACTCTACTGCATTGGCTCCTTACTTAGCTTGCATTTATCGCGAATCTCTTGCCCAACGTAAAGTCCTGAGCGACTGGAAAAAAAGCGCAGGTGACTCCTGTATATAAGAAGGGTAGAAGGACGGATCCTCAAAATTACAGACCAATATCCTTAACATCGGTTTGTTGCAGGATTCTCGAACATATTCTGAGTTCGAATATAATGAATTTCCTTGAGACAGAGAAGTTGCTGTCCATGAATCAGCACGGCTTTAGAAAGCATCGCTCCTGCGAAACGCAACTCGCCCTTTTTTCACACGATATCTTGCGAACCATGGATGAAGGGTATCAGACGGATGCCATATTCCTTGACTTCCGGAGAGCGTTTGACTCGGTGCCCCACTGCAGACTCCTAACTATGGTACGAGCATATACGATTGGTTCCCAAGTATGTGAGTGGCTCGAAGACTTCTTAAGTAATAGAACCCAGTACGTTGTCCTCGATGGTGAGTGTTCATCGGAGGTGAGGGTATCATCTGGAGTGCCCCAGGGAAGTGTGGTAGGTCCGCTGTTGTTTTCTATCTACATAAATGATCTTTTGGATAGGGTGGATAGCAATGTGCGGCTGTTTGCTGATGATGCTGTGCTGTACGGGAAGGTGTCGTCGTTGAGTGACTGTAGGAGGGTACAAGATGACTTGGACGGATTTGTGATTGGTGTAAAGAATGGCAGCTAACTCTAAATATAGATAAATGTAAATTAATGCAGATGAATAGGAAAAAGAATCCTGCAATGTTTGAATACTCCATTAGTAGTGTAGCGCTTGACACAGTCACGTCGATTAAATATTTGGGCGTAACATTGCAGAGCGATATGAAGTGGGACAAGCATGTAATGGCAGTTGTGGGGAAGGCGGATAGTCGTCTTCGGTTCATAAGTAGAATATTGGAAGAGGTGGTTCATCAGTAAAGGAGACCGCTTATAAAACACTAATACGACTTATTCTTGAGTACTGCTCGAGCGGTTGGGATCCCTATCAGATCGGATTGAGGGAGGACATAGAAGCAATTCAGAGGCGGGCTGCTAGATTTGTTACTGGTAGGTTTGATCATCACGCGAGTGTTACGGAAATGCTTCAGGAACTCGGGTGGGAGTCTCTACAGGAAAGGAGGCGTTCTTTTCGTGAATCGCTACTGAGGAAATTTAGAGAAGCAGCATTTGAGGCTGACTGCAGTACAATTTTACTGCCGCCAACTTATATTTCGCGGAAAGACCACAAAGACAAGATAAGAGAGATTAGGGCTCGTGCGGGGACATATGGGCAGTCATTTTTCCCTCGTTCTTCTTTGGGAGTGGAACATAGAGGTAAGATGCTAGTTGTAGTACGAGGTACCCTCCGCCACGCTCCGTATGGTGGATTGCGGAGTATGTATGTAGATGTAGATGCAGGGGCGGACAGCGATGTAATCTTTCGCCGCTGCTGTTAAATCTAACACCGAGAAGAAGAAGGGGCAGGATGGTAGGACATGTGTTAGGTCATCAGGGCAGAACCTCCATTGTACTAGAGGGGGCTGAAGAGGGTAACGTCTTTCACTATTTAATTCCCCATCCGACTCATCAAATTCAGTTCGTTTCTCTATCAGAAATACTAACAGGTAATCTGGAAGTCGTTGCTACGTTACTATTATCTGTGTAATGATCAGTGTCTTACTCGTGTTCATTGTCGGATAAAAACTGACTTTCGTAATCATCAAAGTCATTTGCTAATTTCTTTAATGAGATTGCTAAAAATCGGCAAATGATTCATTTACATACATTTTCTCAATGTTCTACAAATTAGCCATTGTAACGTAAAATAATTTAAAATGTGGGATTAGAATATACAATTATGTTGTTTAAAAATGAAATCTTCTTAAATAAATCATATGAACAAATGACCATATTATTAACAACCCATACTCATGAAAAATATGAAAACGGAAACCTTGTTTAGTTGTAGCGGCTGGGTCCATGGGTATCTTTCCACAAACTGACAGTTATGTAGTAATCTTCAATGAACAACCTACTCGTCTCAACGGTGAACTAAAATGATGAACCTGCTTATAAATACGTTGTGCTAGAATTACAGATAAGGAATACATGATTTATAAATTGATTTTTGGGTCCCCTTGACCTCTGCTGCTTCACTTAAGGGTTATCCCTAAACAGCATTCTCAGCACACAGTACAAACTGCACATGGGACTTAATATCTGAGGTCATCAGTCCGCTAGACTTAGAACTACTTAAACCTAACTAACCTAAGGACATCACACACATCCATGCCCGAGGCAGGATTCGAACCTGCAACCGTAGCAGCCGCGTGGTTTCGGACTGAAGCGCCTAGAACCGCTCGGCCACCGCAGCCGGCCTCCAAAGCTATGCTCGTGTGTGTGTGTGTGTGTGTGTGTGTGTGTGTGTGTGTGTGTGTTTGTGTGTGTGTGTGTGTATCATCGAGATATTCCAAATTAAAATGTTTGACCTACATTTCCACATACGACTACTACTTATATTTTGTCTATCAATTATTTGTTGTAATTCAAGGGATAAGTGATTCTTCTGCTTCTCTGTTGCAGAATTTCAATTATCTGGGTAGAGCTGGCAGCGGAAGATTTACCAAGTGGCTAGCAACATTAGAGAACAGAGCAAAGTGCCCGCCCTTGAGCACGAGAGGTACCAACACGAAATTTCCAACAGCACTGCTAGTTTATTTGAAAAGCTGTAAAATTTGTCTGCCAATCAGATTCACAGCTGTTAATGATGAGGAACTTGACTTATGCAACACAGGCAAAGTAGGCATGACTTACTGTGGTAGAGTAAATAACATGAGCACAATCGATTTCGACAGCAGTCATTAGAACGAACGGTATAGACATAAAATTTCTTTTTACACTAATGTCTGGTAATAACTGTGTAGAGGCTAGTGCATGTAAAATAAACAATGTCAGTTCCTTTTCATAAGGGATCACCTAGTGAAACTATAATAGAAATAAGTATTCACTTCGTAAAGAGAGACCATTGTGGCTCTGTGTTGAATTTGCAAGACAGTTTAGTTTTCAAATACAAAAATCATAGATTCTAGTTATGGTGTAAATGCCTTTTGAGAAGTAAGTGAAAAATAGTACAGTCGCCCAAGAAACTCTGTTTTGCTGCATCTGAACACTTTGTTAACTTTGAGGTGTATGATAAATATCAATGCATTCATTTCACTGAACTGTTTCTGATTCAGTACAACAAATTTGTTGATAGTTACGTTAAGGAGATGATATTCATATTGTATTCTATTTATATACAAAACTCAGTTCAGTGTCAGTTCCATTTTATGAATATAGATACACCTGTCAAAAGATGGTTAGCTGCTAGCTATACTTCACTGTTTTACACAAATTGCAATAACCTACTGTTGGCAGCAGATGATATACTAGCAAATTTTGAAGATGAATAAGAATATGTAGTAAATTCGTATGTAACAACTACTGTTCAGTATATTATTTCGTATCATTTCTGACAGCATAACTTTGCATTATTAGCAGAAAACGACAAAAGACTTGCACGACCAGACAAAGCTAGTACCCTAGTCTCGGGTTGAATCAATAAAACATTTTTCATTTTTACAATATATCTCGTTTTCTTATTCGCTACCCCCCTCCCCCCCCCCCCCCCCCACACACACACATACACACGAAAGAAGGTAGCTGAAAGCACAGCAACCCAGATTTCTTACCTGTATGTATGTGTAATAAATAAAAATGTTATAACTACTGTTCACTGTGTTGTTACGTGGAAATGTCATGTAGTTTCCACTGTGCAACAGCATAAGTCAGTTTCACCATAACCTGTACGTTACAACAGTAGTGTCACATTATAATACCATAATAGAGACAATTTATATGTGGAAATAACATTGCGATATCATATTTGAGGGTCCGTTGTCCTTTCACCAAGCGGGCACAAAGATCGAACTATACTCTCCACCAAGTGCAACTGAATCTGTAAATTACAACAGTGTTGCCAATAAGCAAGCCAGATGTTTATTGTACTAATAAAAATGATATTTACTGTTTCTATAAAAAATAGAGACAATTTTAAGTGCTAATTTATTTTGGTGCAAAACAGAATTTTCACCAATGATCAAAGCTCGAACCTCCCTCCGTATGGAACCTTATCAATTACTACATGAAATGTATTCATAGTTGCGAATACAGACAACGTACTGCGTCATCCTTTACATACCGCTAACTCGCAGGAGATATGCTGTATTAACAGGCTCTAGCAGCACTGCAATACTTACAATACGCACAATGTAGCTCATTCTCGTAATACTATAAGTTGTACTGACAAGACCTTGTGTACACTCAAACATGTAATCTGTGTGACTTGAAATAATCGTCTGCACTAACACAACGACTTCATGTAAGTCTTGATCTGTCGCTATAAATCACACTACAGCTCGCTGCGACATCACAGTGTACAAAAGGATGGACACGATAACACTTTTCGTGGCATCATGGGGTCAGTGGTAGCTATCTGGATATTAATTACAACAACGCATCTGAATATCAGGCTTCGCTAGGTGCGAAAGATAAACTACAACCAAAGCTAGTATCAATCACCAGAAAAATACTAAATGCGAGAGTCTGCGGAAGAAGAAATGATATATTTACTTTATCAATAACAGCAACCTGTAGCGAAGTTTACACTGTGTAGCCTGCTAACACAACTAAACACTTACGTACCGGAAATGACAGCTTTCGTATATAACTGATGAATGTCTCTTATAGATCCGTTGCCTCTTGTAGCTGCTCCTGTTTTAAAGCTTCAACAATAATCGTATATACTAGCAATCAGTGTGAACGTCACAAAATTTTTACTTAAATTGGAGAATGTGTTCACAAGGCAAAGATATAATTTAATATTGTTTACCTTTTGTTGTCAATCAACGATAACCTCTAGAAGTAGAGACTTGCTTCAACAATATCGTTGGCTCTATCCTTAGAGTAAATATCTCTGGAGTGAGCATTCACATGCGCAGAACAGATTTTGTGTTGTCAACATACATTGCCGGCCTGGTCACGTGTTCTCGGGATGTCGTGTGTTTGTCCGTATAGCGCCCTGTATATTTAGAATGTCACTACATCCATAATACAGGCGGATTCTTTTCGTACGTGTCGTGGATTATTTATATATGTTGCGCAGACATTTTAACAGTATCCATTTGATATCGGGAATAGACTAGCTACGTAACTTTTAAGGGCAAGTGATATTACATCCTGCTTCTTTGCCTGAGGTGTCACAGTTCAGATGCACTCGATTTTTGGTAGTTTTCGGTATGATACGGCACTTTTTAGTATTACAGAGCCTGACGTACATTTTTGCAGTGATAGTCTTGCAAAACGACTTGACAGTACGCTAGTACTTTTGCAAGTGTCCGAAAAACACCGAATTTGCCACACATTAGCGATTATATCCCTGCTAGTTCTTCCTTTTTTCTGCTATTTCTGCGTATTTATTTTCTCATTTTTGCGAACTAAAGCACAATTTTTCTTACTGGTGACACTTTGAAGTACTTATTTAACGCATTTTACGTACTTGCTCCCAGTTTATTAAATAAGTAGTAGACTGAGTAATCTATATACATAATCGACAAGTCACTGATAAATGCATGAAGGATAGTATTTTTTGAAACAACTAACCATTCCCTTTCCTGTTCCACTAGGAAATTTACGAGAAGAAGCGATTGTTCGTAAGCTTTTGTACGAGCCGTAATATCTATTATATAGTCATAAAATCGTAGAAAATAGGTCTACAGAATCAAGCCTTAATTATAATGCGTCTCAAAATGTTTAAACATATACAGTGTCTCTTACTAATATAATAACTATAATTAGAGCTACATGGTATGTACCCATGAAAAGTTACTATTCCTCCTTTCACATATTTTTCTTTGCATCCGTAGCAACAACAGTAATTCACCATCGCTATTATACTATCAACAAACGGTGAAACACAACAAAAACTCTTGATATTATAAACTTCAAACGTTTCAGAAAGCACACACGCGCAGCCAAGTCCCGAAAACACGTGACAGTCCTGGTTTAATGTTGACAACATGCGCAGAACGCAATGCTCACTCCAGAGATATTTACTCTATGGCTCTATCGTAACAAAGTATTTCGTTAATCTCAACCTTGCAGAATTAAATGGAATAACTTTTCATTCATAAATAATCACTTTTCAATAAAATATAAACTTACTTTCCCTGTCTAAGTATGGATTAATTATCTTTCCTTTCACTGCAAGTTATTCACTGCAAAATACTATTCCTTCTCTTTTGGGTTTTAATTTCTTTGAACTTTGCTTTTACCAAGCTCAGCCATTTCAAACGTTGACTTCCGCGACCCACTAATATTTAAAACTTAAAACATAGCACTCGATACACTGTTTTAGAGAGAGTTAGATTCTCTAATAAATGGTTCTTCATTTGTCGTTAAGGGACAAAGGGAAAACTTACCATATTCTCAATAACTAAATATTACATAGGACGACCGTTCTCTTTAATATAGACTACGTATTAAGTGCATTCAACGAGATTTCCGGAATTTACTATATTATGACGCCCACGCTGAAGTCGCACAAAAACTCCTGACCAAATATCGCTAAGTCATTATTCCTCAATGCTTGCGTACACCTATACAATCACAATAATGCAATGCTACGCTACTATCCCTTCGTGTGTGCTTTAATCCTCAACCACAAAATAACTAAACGGCTTTACATGAACATGTCTCTTTGCATACGCAAAATCTCCCAAAAATATTGAGACACGGTTCCCTACAAACACGTCACTATCAAACAGCACAACGCACCATTAATCACAAGAGAAGAAACTCATCCTACGCTTTAATAAATCGGAGCTTTTCCTATACCTGGCGAGTCTACACTCTACCAAAATCGGTGAAATAATCACTTTCTAAAAAAGCTGTTTTTCTAAACGACATAGGACTGCTTTGAATACACTTGATTCACGTATCGTACGTGTGAGCCGATCTCATCACACAAATCTTTTAAGGCTCACTAGTCGATCAATACTCGGATACTGAATTAAAATTCTAAAAGGGCAAGAAAAGAATCAGTCTCTGCGAACAAACATATCACGCCAATTCTCTCTTTAACAATAAGTGTTTCTTCTTAGCAATAACCCGCAAAAGTTTCTAATAGACAGCTGCTCCGTAGATGTCATCTTTGTCGCACGCCGCGATTTTGCAGTCGGCTGGGCTAGCAATCTCTCTGACTTAACAGGACAGAACTTTTCTCTGCCATCAAGTGCCACATATCTACGTTTTAACACAAAAATGTAAGAAAACTATACAGACAACTTAACAAACTCTTCATTCTCCTAGAACATAAGTTGAGGCGACACAAACATCTGACGCGCTTTTTCGAGCTGAAGGTTCAAATGGTTCAAATGGCTCTGAGCACTATGGGACTCAACATCTTAGGTCATAAGTCCCCTAGAACTTAGAACTACTTAAACCTAACTAACCTAAGGACATCACACACACCCATGCCCGAGGCAGGATTCGAAACTGCGACCGTAGCAGCCTCGCGGTTCCAGACTGCAGCGCCAGAACCACACGGCCACCGCGGCCGGCCGAGCTGAAGGCGTTTGGCACAACAACCATCATCTGTATGATGGAATGACGATAGTGAAAATTTGTGCCGCACTGGGAGTCGAAACCGGATTTCCCAATTGTTATTAGCGTGCATCTCCGAAGGATTATTATATCGTAATTCGGAATAACACAGGCACTGCGAAATCATATTCCCAATAATTGTTTTTGACAGAAAGAAGGCAAGCAGCCTTTGTGTTTATGTTAAACAAGTTAACATATCGTGTTTTGCGCCTTTTGCACTTATACTGGCATATTACGAAAATATGCAGTTAAAGATGTCTCCAAAACTTGTCTTTTTTAGTATGATTTACTGCGCTAAAGTTTCGGAAAATGTGACTTCTGCAGCTAAATATGGTATAGATTTTGGTGTTATTTACTAGTCGACATACTGCTCTTAAACTTTTATAGAGAGCTCTAATACCATTGTCCCAAATGGTGGACGCAGCACCCTTTCTCGAAAGTGTGTTTTCGTACCACCTGTGGCATAATACCGAAAGTAATAAATAAACTATATTAACCAGTCAATAATGTCAGTTACATTCTTCTGGTATAGAATATGTTATATTATTTTCTTTCCCTCTAATATGGCGCTTGGTGAGGCAAAGTATTACTGAAAAGATTCTAAAATTGTATGGTGGTGAACGTTCGATCTTTGAACCAGCAGTAACGTAATTTCAAATACTTGTAAGATATAAATTATGATATCTTTAGGTATTTCAACAAATATTACAGACAGATTAGATATTCAAGTAATATTTTGGGTCTTAATATGAGAGTCTACAATCATGTTTTAGGCATCAAGTGTACATTAACTTTTAAGTTACAACAGTAGTGCCAATAAGTGAGACACAAGTATTTTGTATTATTATAGAACAGCAATACAGACAACTGGGAAATAGAATTAATATTGTGATATTTAATTTGAGGGCCAATTGTGATTTGGACCAAGTGGGGTAAAAATATTGAACTTCAGTTGCCACCGAGTGTGTCTCAAATCTTTAAGTTTGGCCAGTAATGCCTGTATCTTTACATATTTTGACAAATAATACACTGTTTAGATGTGGATATAATATGGTGATATTTAATTTGTGTCTTGCACCAAGTGGGATGCAATTATCGATCTTCATTCGTAGTCAAGTGAAGAGCAGAGACCAAGATGCTCAACTCTGGGACTACACAATTGGCTGTTTCGTTTTATTGGTCACTAAAATACTGAGCTATGATGGGGAGAGCAAAGGATATGTGTTATAGCTTAAAGCTCTGACAGTGCTTCAGGAAGTTGAAAAATGCGTCTGGATGGTAAAATGCCGGGCTGTGATTGGGAGATCTAAATACATTTGTGTTGACATAGAAGCTCTCTTGTTATCTTATTTTCAAGAATGGTGCCTGGCTTAGAAGAGGGGAAGATGATGAGTGGAATTGGTGGAGGGGAGATGGACTAAGTGTGAAGACATTATGCATTTACCCTTGCTCCTGCGTGTAGGCAATCTACAGGGCAAAGGTCATGCTTGTCCCTGAATGCCTGTTGCTCGCCTACTGAGGTAAATTTGGGCCTGACAAGAGAATTACAACAAGAAAGAACACAGGAGACCTGATAGAAACCGTACAAAACATAGACATACCACACACAGCATCAGTGGTATTATTTTTGCTGTTTAGCGACCTAACCTACAAGTCATCGTCGTCATCATCATCAGCATCATCCGGTATCATTTGACATTAAATACATGTACAGATCCATTCCAACCATGGAAACAGCAGAAATAGCAGAAAAACACATTAGTCTGACTACAGGAACAATAACTGAAATAATCAGCATTATCAAACTGGTAGCACAACATAACTACCTCAAGTTTCATAAGTAATATTACCTGAGGGGTGGTGGTAACCCAATAGGACCCTCTTTATCAAGAACATTGTCCAATATCTCCACAAACCATTGAGACAATCAAGTCTTTGATAAAACAGCCATCCATGAAAAAATACAAATACATTATACTGGTGCACATACGTTAATGACATAATTGGTATACAAAACGAAACATAAGAAATACTAGACATATTTGAGATGGAAATTAACTCAGCATACCGCAACATAAAATTCAAAATAGAATAGAACACGGATAAAGAGAAACTTTCTTGACTTAGTAACTTTAAGAAAATAGTAAGCACTCATCCACCTTACACAGAAAGCCTACAGCCACAGGCATAACTTTCTACCATTTCCATAAACAATACAATTACAAACAATAAAACAAATAGCAATGCAAAATCGATACAAACACACAGATCAGTAGACAAACTGAACTACGAAATTAAAAGTAAATACGTCAAGCCTCAGCAGGTACGAGAAAGTAAGTGGAAGAACTGGATGGATTGGGGTTCACATCATTCACCATTGTTTACTAAAACACATTTATGTAAGAAAAATAACAAAAACCAGATAGAGCCAATTAACAGGATTACTGACAACAAACTGAACTTTTCAGATTTAAGAAATTACACACCTTAGTTTAGTAACAATTTAAAGAATTGTTAAAGACAAAAAGCTGTGTCTGAGAGCCATTATTAGATCTCAGACTAAACATTTCTATCTTTAGGAACCACAACTTAAAAAAAGGTTTCTACAAATGAACAGATAATTAATATTTGGAAACGGATGGCTCTTTAAGACAACATAGAAGCATAACTCATTTCAACAGGTTAAAAATTTAATAGCTGTACAGGAAGAGAGAATAACTTACAGTTGCCTCGAGACAACTAGGAAAAAATTCTTAAAATACACCTCTATGGGCATCTAGACAATTTAATAAAGTAAACAGGTGCAGGAATTTATAGAGCTACCTTCACGCAGACAGAACAATTTTCCTTAAATCTCGCCCCAATGAGTAGTTAAGTAATTAATAGGAGAACGAATGTGCACAGATTGATATAACTGCCTTCAGACAGACTGAAAATTCTCTTAAGAACACTTCAGTGGTTCAGTAAGTGAACGTGTCTGCATAGCGGCTCGAGAACGGCGCTTAAAAAGGAAGAGAACCAATAAATAGTGCTCAGAACCAACTTGCAGCAAAAGGTAAATAAATAAATAAAAGGTTAGAAAGGTCAACTCAGGAAAACATTTAAATAACGCATAGTTGTACATTTAAATCCAGTAAGCTGTAACTAGCCCTGAGACAGGGAATACATTCCTCTTACTCTTCAGCTCACAAATGGCTAGCGAACGAAGACATAAGTAACCTTCAGATCATAGTAGCACTTAAAAGTTTTATACTCTTTTGTCTTTTACACCCTGTGAACCTCAAATGTGCCAATTAATTATTATGAACGAGTTATATTTTCACAAACCCATGCGACATCTCAGTATGATACTTGCGATTCAAGTAGAGCCAACCGACATGTGGCCAACCTAGCGGGGATCGACCCTATGTCCAACAAGTCAACAGAGCCCTAAACATCGAACTGTACACAATTTTAATATAAAATTTCAGACAGTAATTTGCGTAATTTGAGTGAAGGCAGCCGAAGGGTAGCGGCGGCGGTGCATTCCACGAAGCCTATGTACAGAAGCGACGTTAACAGCCGTAATACGATAAGCACGCACTGGGTCCAGGTCCAACACTTGTCACAGCGTGCCACAACAGTAGAAAACTGAAACAGACAAAGGGAGCGTCTAAATTACTCTGTCATTCTCATTTAAGGAGGGTAGGACGTCAAACGGGCCGACTTGGAGCACGAGAGGCACCACAGGACATTTTAATTTCCACTGTCTATGCTTGCACAAATAAATTCATAAAACTTTGTCAGCATGACCAGGAAGGATTCAGAATTCACACTCATAGCAGTGGAAGTTCAAAACCATAGCAAAATACTTTTTTTTAAATGTGAAATTTCATCATTTTTTTCACTTTCTGTTGCCTGCATTTGTTGCTATATGTACACTTTTCTTCACAAATAAGAGAGATTCTACGATGAATTTTGCACGGCATACAAGTCATACTTACAGCACTGAAATCTGCAGCAACTTGCCGAAGAGTTACACTATTGTCGCGTTGTACGATTCTCTTCATTCGTCGTTGGTCCCGTTCTTGCACGATCATTTACCGGCCGCAGCGATGTCGGAGATCTGATGTTTTACCGGATTGTTGATATTCACGGTTCACTCGTGAAACGCTCGAACGGTAAAGTCCCTACTTCATCGCTGCCTCGGAGATGCTGTGTCCCATCGCTCGTGCGCCGACTATAACAACACGTTCGAACGCACTTAAATCTTGGTAATCTGCCGTTGTGGCAGCAGTACCTGATCTAACAACTCCGCCAGACCCTTGTTCTCTTATATATGTGTTGCCGACCGCAACGCCGTATTCTACCTGTTTACGTATCTCTGTATTTGATTAAGCATGCTATACCAGTTTCTGTGGCACTTCAGTGTAGTTTCTGTGTTTCAGTACACCATCTTTAGGCCTTAATTGTCGTAAGGGGATTCATTCCAATCATATACATGATTCCATCAGTGATCAACACCTATGAACTAGTTTTCGCAGCCCAATGGTAACAATTGTGCTGTGTCTCCAGCCATCAACTATCAACTCAAAAAATGAAATGAAATGAGTTCAATTGATCGTGTGAGACACAACATCGTTATTACAGGTAGTCTGCGAAAAACGGTTGATAGATGTTGACCACTGATGGAATCGTTTATACAATTGGAGTTAACTCTCTCAACGTCAGTTATGGCCTGAAGACGGTGTACTGAAGCACTGATTCTGAAGCACCGAGGGTGCCAGCCATGTAATAAATAACATCGTAAGAACGGCTGCAGGTGTTCCATTTTGTAGCTTAAGTGAACGTCCAAAGTCCCTCAAACCTCCAATGAAAAGGACGGGCATACAAACAAATTTATTAGTGACTGATGCATTTCAGTTACAGGATCTCATAAAGGAACCGTTTGCAGGTCACCACGAAAGCTGGTGGGGGCTTTACAATTATATGGGCTGTGTTCACATGGGACGGACCGGACCATTGACTGGTAATGGTTATGTTCGACTACTTGAGGCCATTTGCAGCCATTCTTGGACTTCACATTCCCAAATAATGATGGACGTTTTACGGATGACAATGCCCCATGTCACCGGGCCACAATTGTTTGCGATTGGTTTGGAAAACATGCTGGACAATTTAAGCGAATGATGTGGTCACCCAGATCGCTCGACATCAGTCCCATAGAACATTTATGGGACATATAAAATCCTGCATCGGCAATACTTTGTCAATTATGGATGGCTGTAGAGGCAGCATGGTTCAATATTTCGGCAGGGGACTTCTAACGTCTTGTTGAGTGCATGTCACGTCGAGCTGGCGAACAGCGCCGGACAAAAGGAGGTCCGACACGATATTAGGGGGTATTCCTTGACTTTTGTCACCTCACTGTACATGGAGAATGTCTATTTTTTGGGCAATAAAGGGTGTGTCAGTGACTGAAATAGCATTGTGCAATAAGGGATTGATTCACATACACTGAGTAAAATAAAATATGTGAAATAACCAGTAAATATATCATAGAAGAAATTTCTTGTAACGGTTCGCATATGTCGACCGTTAGTACATCAGTTTTGCTCCTGTAGTAAATAATAAAGACAGGAGTATTGTATAGGAAAACATTACTGACTAACCGGACAAAGTAAGAAGTAAGGCTTTAACTATGTGAAAATTTATATCAAAAATTGTTTTAGAAAAGGCACTGCAACGACACCACGTTGTAGCCGGAATTGCTAGGGATGGAACGGAGCACTGGCCGGGACTCCGTGTGCAGTGACAGCTGAGCGACAGTACTCCGGTCACCATGGAATGTCAGGCGCCACGGCTGCTGTCAGGACTTTTCGAAAAGAAATTATTTACCAGCCAGTCGTTGGATTTATATAATTTGAGAACAGACTCTATGTTGACCCAGACCAAGCTTTTATTGCATTGATTCTAATATTAACACCCACTGACTATTTCAAGTGATAATTAGCGAAAATGTAAGGCGCTGTGCGCATAATATTTTTCCGAGAATGTACTTAATGTGTTACAGAAGATTACTCATGTTGATTAGTAGTTTGTAGTTATTTGTGTGTTAATAATCAGCTGGGAATTTGAATGTTCAAAAATGGCTCTGAGCACTATGGGACTTAACATCTATGGTCATCAGTCCCCTAGAACTTAGAACTACTTAAACCTAACTAACCTAAGGACATCACACAACACCCAGCCATCACGAGGCAGAGAAAATCCCTGACCACGCCGGGAATCGAACCCGGGAACCATGTGAATGTTGATTACTACTCAATGCAACATTTAATTCAGTTTGAAAATAATTTCATGAAATAGTGCAAAACGTTTATTCTTTGAAAGTTAAATAATCCCTGAGGAAAGCGGAATTTTAGATTCGCATAGGGGAGAACTGATTTTAATGCAGTCAGACACTAACCCAAGCCACAAGTGGTAACATTTCGCTTTAATAACCCATTGCGCATATTCTAAAGATCTACATGTTAGACCCCTGATGTGGGTTTCCCTGGATCGAGATTTGATTTTCTTTAAACGTTTAGAATGGAGAGTGTGTGATCAGTTAGAAGGTTTAAAATATACTTATACACACCTCCTGAAAGAAGATACGCCACAATACGTACGTCAGTTCACGATATGCTTTAAGATAAAGATAAAATTTTGGAAATATAATTTGACAGATAACATCAATTCCTTTTAAGAGTGTCGATTGATCTGTTACAGATATTTTTTTTTTTTTTTTTTTGTCATCAGTCTACTGACTGGTTTGATGCGGCCCGCCACGAATTCCTTTCCTGTGCTAACCTCTTCATCTCAGAGTAGCACTTGCAACCTACGTCCTCAATTATTTGCTTGACGTATTCCAATCTCTGTCTTCCTCTACAGTTTTTGCCCTCTACAGCTCCCTCTAGTATCATGGAAGTCATTCCCTCATGTCTTAGCAGATGTCCTATCATCCTGTCCCTTCTCCTTATCTGTGTTTTCCACATATTCCTTTCCTCTCCGATTCTGCGTAGAACCTCCTCATTCCCTACCTTATCAGTCCACCTAATTTTCAACATTCGTCTATAGCACCACATCTCAAATGCTTCGATTCTCTTCTGTTCCGGTTTTTCCACAGTCCATGTTTCACTACCATACAGCGCTGTACTCCAGACGTAAATCCTCAGAAATTTCTTCCTCAAATTAAGGCCGGTATTTGATATTAGTAGACTTCTCTTGGCCAGAAATGCCTATGTTGCCATAGCGAGTCTGCTTTTGATGTCCTCCTTGCTCCGTCCATCATTGGTTATTTTATTGCCTAGGTAGCAGAATTCCTTAACTTCATTGACTTCGTGACCATCAATCCTGATGTTAAGTTTCTCGCTGTTCTCATTTCTGCTACTTCTCATTACCTTCGTCTTTCCCCGATTTACTCTCAAACCATACTGTGCACTCATTAGACTGTTCATTCCGTTCAGCAGATCATTTAATTCTTCTTCACTTTCACTCAGGATTGCAATGTCATCAGCGAATCGTATCATTGATATCCTTTCACCTTGTATTTTAATTCCACTCCTGAACCTTTCTTTTATTTCCATCATTGCTTCATCGATGTACAGATTGAAGAGTAGGGGTGAAAGGCTACAGCCTTGTCTTACACCCTTCTTAATACGAGCACTTCGTTCTTGATCGTCCACTCTTATTATCCCCTCTTGGTTGTTGTACATATTATATATGACCCGTCTCTCCTTATAGCTTACCCCTACTTTTTTCAGAATCTCGAACAGCTTGCACCATTTTATATTGTCGAACGCATTTTCCAGGTCGACAAATCCTATGAACGAGTCTTGATTTTTCTTTAGCGTTGCTTCCATTATTAGCCGCAACGTCATAATTGCCTCTCTCGTCCCTTTACTTTTCCTAAAGCCAAACTGATCGTCACCTAGCGCATTCTCAATTTTCTTTTCCATTCTTCTGTATATTATTCTTGTAAGCAGCTTCGATGCATGAGCTGTTAAGCTGATTGTGAGATAATTCTCGCACTTGTCAGCTCTTGCCGTCTTCGGAATTGTGTGGATGATGCTTTTCCGAAAGTCAGATGGTATATCGCCAGACTCATATATTCTACACACCAACGTGAATAGTCGTTTTGTTGCCACTTCCCCCAATGATTTTAGAAATTCTGATGGAATGTTATCTATCCCTTCTGCCTCATTTGACCGTAAGTCCTCCAAAGCTCTTTTAAATTCCGATTCTAATACTGGATCCCCTATCTCTTCTAAATCGACTCCTGTTTCTTCTTCTATCACATCAGACAAATCTTCACCCTCATAGAGGCTTTCAATGTATTCTTTCCACCTATCTGCTCTCTCCTCTGCATTTAACAGTGGAATTCCCGTTGCACTCTTAATGTTACCACCGTTGCTTTTAATGTCACCAAAGGTTGTTTTGACTTTCCTGTATGCTGAGTCTGTCCTTCCGACAATCATATCTTTTTCGATGTCTTCACATTTTTCCTGCAGCAATTTCGTCTTAGCTTCCCCTATTTATTTCATTCCTCAGCGACTTGGATTTCTGTATTCCTGATTTTCCCGGAACATGTTTGTACTTCCTCCTTTCATCAATCATCTGAAGTATTTCTCCTGTTACCCATGGTTTCTTCGCAGCTACCTTCTTTGTACCTATGTTTTCCTTCCCAACTTCTGTGATGGCCCTTTTTAGAGATGCCCATTCCTCTTCAACTGTACTGGCTACTGCGCTATTCCTTATTGCTGTATCTATAGCGTTAGAGAACTTCAAACGTATCTCGTCATTCCTTAGTACTTCCGTATCCCACTTCTTTGCGTATTGATTCTTCCTGACTAATGTCTTGAACTTCAGCCTACTCTTCATCACTACTATATTGTGATCTGAGTCTATATCTGCTCGTGGGTACGCCTTACAATCCAGTATCTGATTTCGGAATCTCTGTCTGACCATGATGTAATCTAATTGAAATCTTCCCGTATCTCCCGGCCTTTTCCAAGAATACCTCCTCTTCTTGTGATTCTTGAACAGGGTATTCGCTATTACTAGCTGAAACTTGTTACAGAACTCAATTAGTCTTTCTCCTCTTTCATTCCTTGTCCCAAGCCCATATTCTCCTGTAACCTCTTCTTCTAATCCTTCCCCTACACCTGCATTCCAGTCGCCCATGACTATTAGATTTTCGTCCCCCTTTACATACTGCATTACCCTTTCAATATCCTCATACACTTTCTCTATCTGTGCATCTTCAGCTTGCGACGTCGGCATGTATACCTGAACTATCGTTGTCGGTGTTGGTCTGCTGTCGATTCTGATTAGAACAACCCGGTCACTGAACTGTTCACAGCAACACACCCTCTGCCCTACCTTCCTATTCATAACGAATCCTACACCTGTTATACCATTTTCTGCTGCTGTTGATATTACCCGATACTCATCTGACCAGAAATCCTTGTCTTCCTTCCACTTCACTTCACTGACCCCTACTATATCTAGATTGAGCCTTTGCATTTCCCTTTTCAGATTTTCTAGTTTCCCTACCACGTTCAAGCTTATGACATTCCACGCCCCGACTCGTAGAACGTTATCCTTTAGTAGATTATTCAACCTTTTTCTCATGGTAACCTCCCCCTTGGCAGTCCCCTCCCGGAGATCTGAATGGGGGACTATTCCGGAATCTTTTGCCAATGGAGAGATCATCATGACACTTCTTCAAATACAGGCCACATGTCCTGTGGATACACGTTACGTGTCTTTAATGCAGTGGTTTCCATTGCCTTCTGCATCCTCATGTCGTTGATCATTGCTGATTCTTCCGCCTTTAGGGGCAATTTCCGACCCCTAGGACAAGAGAGTGCCCTGAACCTCTATCCACTCCTCCGCCCTCTTTGACAAGGCCGTTGGCAGAATGAGGCTGACTTCTTATGCCGGAAGTCTTCGGTCGCCAATGCTGACTATTTATCAAAATTTTTAGGCAGTGGCGGGGATCGAACACGTTTTGATTGTGAATCAAAGACGCTACCGCTAGACCACAGGTCTCTTAGTTATACGGAAACAGATAAAACTCTTACTGTCCGTCACTGAAATCAGCCTTTCAGTGACGAGAGGGTTTCCACATTCGTTTACCTTCCTCCACCTGGATCCTCTACCATCTCATCAATTTCCCACCCCTCCTCACCCATTTCGAACACCTCCGTATCTCCTGTACTGTCCGCAAACTATTTCCCAACTACCCCATCGCCTCTCCTCCGACCGGCAACGTTGGTATGCCGCCGCACCCTCACCAACACATCCTTCTTGATGCAATAATCGTAGAAATTTATTTTATTTTATGAACTTCTATGTGCTACCAGTTTCGGCATTACATTGATGCCATCTTCAGGCTCCACTCGCCATAGTCGTAAAATGCTATACATGGAAGGAGCCATAGCCGACCGCGGTGGTCTCGCGGTTCTAGGCGCGCAGTCCGGAACCGTGCGACTGCTACGGTCGCAGGTTCGAATCCTGCCTCGGGCATGGATGTGTGTGGTGTCCTTAGGTTAGTTAGGTTTAAGTAGTTCTAAGTTCTAGGGGACTGATGACCACAGCCGTTGAGTCCCATAGTGCTCAGAGCCATTTGAACCATTTTTTGAAGGAGCCATATAATTGGATCCTTGAATCAAATTGTCCTGCAACAGCTCTTGGAGGCCAGGCGACACAGACTGTGTCGGTTTGCAAACATCGATGTGTGCCACAGGGCCAGTTGGTTACAGTCTGCACTGCGAGTCGTGGTGGTAACTATGTGATAGATGCTTGTCCTGTTTGATACATGCTGAGGGGCAATTTTTTACTCACCGCAGTAAATTTGTCTATATTTATCGGTATGTTACTGCCCAAGTTATTAGTTAGGGTGAACCTTCAGTCACTTGGTGTGATTATTAGACACTTTGATACTAGTCCTAGACTGTGAAATACGTTAATTACTTTTTTATAAATTGCCACAGGGACTCGTAACTAATACTGAACGTTTCTGTGTTTCTGTGATATAATGAAAAGAAATGTAAATTCAGGATGTCATTTTTGCTGCTCCGAGAAGTCCACTACAGACTCCATTGACCTCCCATTTGGACATCCTGTTTTGCTTTTAACGTCATTATTTCACACGTGGTTCACACAGCATTAGCAGCACAAACTAAAACAGTTTACAGCACAGTACCGTCATTGTGCCAATATAGGTAGCAGAAAAAAGCAAAATTTTTCGAGTAAGTGTCTTGCTCCGTTGTGCTGAATATTCTTGCAAACTCAAGATGACCGTCTAAATCACAGGCGCCTTGATTTTAAAATGTGTGAGTGTAATCAGTCCGAATCAGTGATGAGTGTTAATCACAATTATCTTGTACATGATCGACAGCGCAGAAACGGAGAACCACTTTCAGCCAGAGCGAGCTGTAGCTAAAAGACCTCAACCGTTGGACGACTTCAAAGAGTTACCCTGAACTCGTGAAATCGGGCAGTTGATCGTGGAACCTACTGGGTGGAAGAAAACGGGTTCGGCGGGATTAGGACGCTGAGTGTTTACTGAAAGTTGTCATTTCCGCACGATCGCGTGAGATTTTATGAGGAAAACTTCGATACTGTGATCGGCAGTTTATGGAGCTCATCCCAAGAGGGCGTTACTACGCGCTGACGGCGTTGTTTGATATCGAGGGGCTTACAGTAGTTGGAAGAGGTGCTACTCGAAGAAACGGACTTGGCTAAGTCCATTAAAGTGAGCATAAACTCAATAGTTTCCACGGGAACTGAAGAGATCGAACTTTCTGACCTTCAGAAAAGCGGACTGGTACCCCAGTTTAATGGACAACATCATGGTAATGACTGTAGAATATTATACTGGTAGATACTAGACCAAAAATGTTGCATCACGTGTCATGTTATCAAGAAGATTAAATCTTCAAAACAAGATAGCAACATTAACAAAGATACCGTACTACGAATGTAAGTTTCATCTATCGTTGACAAAACCTGATGTTACCCGACAATATATCAACACATCAGACCATGTAAATTGAGTTTTACAATACTTGTCAGAGAAAGTTTCCGATTGAATAACACAGTACACACAGTGTTCCATTACTAATTACTAACTTAGAGCGGATTCCTTAGGGGAAGTATACAACGCGTCCCCCCATCCCCACCCCCACCCCACCCCCCACCCCTCACCATCTCCACCGCCACCACCAACAAAAAAAAAAAAAAAACGACAAAGCTTTGGTGCCGAAGAGCGTCGAAGTCTAAAATGGGTGTACGTTCCACATTACGTTAATAAACCCAACATGAGCAGCACGTCACGCGGTCTACATTACAAACGGGCTTCGAACTGGATACCACCTACGTCGATGAAGAGCCTACATCGGCGGTGCTGAGCCTCACGGATATGAGTCAATTCGCAGCACACAGATGGTTAAAGGATTTTGTACCTTCCGTATTCAAATACCAAAACGAATCGGACCAAATCGCCACAACGTTCGCTCTCAGATCTCTACGCTCTCCAGCGCCCACGCCGTGGGTTGTCGGATATGAGTTCCTTCTTGGGAATCGATCAGTTTGCCTTCCCTCACTACGTACTAAGCGTCGTTGTCGTTTTATTGGCACACCCTGTATATAGGATGAATCGGCTGCCCCTACCGCTGTCGTTTTATGCAACCCGCAACGTTATAGTTGACCTTTGTAAACTACGCGTGCGACTTTCGTGTTCTCTCGCTCGCTACGCGCTGTTAGCCCTACAGAAAAAATTAACATGACTTTCTTGTAAGAAATTTAATTTAGTTAAATTTTGGACTTCGATACGTTTTCGCTAGAGGAAGTTGTTTTTGAGTTATTCAAGTAAAACTACAAAAATTACCTTCAAAACACACCCACTCCCGCACTCAGCCCCCACCGGTCAGAATTATTCGTAAACTGTTCATGGCATCCCCTTCTAGCACTGTACAAATATTTGTGACTGCACGAACTATTTCACACATTCGACATGTTTTGCTCTTCATTGAGTGGCACTATTACGCTACCGGCCTAGTAGAGTACTTACAAATTGTAAACTTTACGTTTGTGTAAATTTTACACAACAATTTTGTGAATTTTAGAAGCATGAAATGAAAAATAGCACGGTTGTATTCCTACAAAAATGTCCCGCACATTTTTTTTCTGTAATGCCAATGGTTTGCCCTTAGCGAGCGAGAGAACCTAAAAATCTCGCACGTAGTTCATGATAGCCAGCTAGAGCATTGTGGGTTGCGTAAAACGACAGCGTGTAAGTAGGCTGTTTAGGTTTTTATGTTGGTAACACCACTTAGCGCTCTGTATGAAAATCGCTGGCTGTGCTGTGTGGAGCCTGTGGCTGGTTGGCGTCGTTGGAATATTCGCTATTGTACTGTTGGGCAGTTGGATATGAGCAGCGCGTAGCGTTGTGCAGTTGGAGGTGAGCCGCCAGCAGTGGTGTACGTGGAGAGAGAGATGCCAGAGTTTTGAGCGGACCATCTGGGCGTGTGTCCGTCAGAAAAGGGAAATTTGTTCAATTAGATGTCACAAAATTATATATGACTTTTGGACGCTATTGAGGTAAATACATTGTTTGTTCTCTATCAAAATCTTTCATTTTCTAACTATGCCTATCAGTAGTTAGTGCCTTCAGTAGTTAGAATTTTTTATTTAGCTGGCAGTATTGGCGCTCGCTGTATTGCAGTAGTTCGAGTAACGAAGATTTTTGTGAGGTAAGTGATACATGAAAGGTATAGGTTATTGTTAGTCAGGGCCATTTTTTGTAGGATTGCGTCGCGCTAAAAGAAAATATTGTGTCAGTTTAGTGATGATCAGAATAAGTGAAGAGAGAACTGTCTTGAGTACGGTCAGTTTTGCTCAGCTGTTTGAAAATCAAATAACGTAAGAGTTTTTACAGCACTGTCATTCAAAATTTTACTAAGGGGACGTTACAAGCGGTAACCCATTACCCGGTGCGCACGTCCCGCGCATAGTCTGCCATTAATATCACATTATAAACTGCAGCGTGTAGAGTGGTGCCGTGACTGGGAAGCATGGAGTGCTGATGAATGACGTCGAATTTGCGTTCAGCCATGAATTACCGTTCTGCACAACCCCGGATGACCATCGTCGGCGAGTATGTTGAGAAGTCCCATTCTTCCAATGATCTGGGGAAAACACAATTATGTTACTCCTGGCGTCATGTTTAGGGGAGCCATCGGGTATGATTTCAAGTCACGACTGGTAGTGAACTCAACAGCACATCACGTTCTCATGTCTCACTTCTCATACGACAATATCCTAGTGGCATTTTTCAAAGACGATGTTCGTCCATTCTCTAGGAACTGTATCTGTTCCCGACAGGAGATGTGTGGACCAGCACAGTTCGGTTTCAATTCCGTATCAATGACCCTTCCCAGTCGAATCAGTGCATGCATCCATGCTAGAGTGGTAGTTCAACGACATACTGATAAGTAGGTCTGGGATTTTTATGGTAGAGAACACATTTTTCGGTAAAATTGACATGTTCCTTAATTACATATACGCGAGGCATTGAATAAGTAATGCAACACTTTTTTTCCGAAAGCAGGTGCTTTTATTCGCGATTCAAATATACCATAGCATTCCCAACTCTTTTGGCTACGAAAAAAAAATATTTTTCGATATAGTCACCGTTCAGTGCAGCGGCCTTACGCCACCTTACTGGGTGAGCCTGTATGGCCGCAAGGTGCCATTCTGCTAGTCGGCGCCGGAGCCAACGTCTTGTTGGATAATAACCTCCCCATTATCCACGTACTCCTTTCCGCCGAGTGCCTCCTTCATTGGGCCAAACATATGCAAGTAGGAAGGTGAGAGGTCCGAGCTGTAGAGTGGATAAGGAAGAACAGTCCAATGAAGTTTTGTGATCCTCTAGGGTGCGCAGACTTTTGCCAGGCCTTGCGCAGTCATGGTGAAGGACACACTTGCTTGCATTCTTGTGCCGACGAACGCCCTGAAGTCGTTTCTTCAATTTCCTGAGGATAGCATTGCAGAATTCACAGTATTGTGCGGCCGGCTGAGACGCGGGAGATCGGTCAGGTCTGCGCGACCTTGTGGAGATGATGACAGACGCCTGTTCGCTGCAAGATCTCCGCAGGCATTCTACAAGAGCCTATGAGTATCTGCGATGCTCTAGTTTTCTGCCAAAATAAAATCAGTGACAGCTCTCTGCTTGGAACGCATCTCCGCTACAGTCGTTATTTTGAAACCTACATATAGCACTCACTCTGTCTTATCGGAACTTCATGAACCTATAGGAGCTGAAACGGAAATAGTCCACAACAATTTCCGCATTTTTTTAAACGATACTGGACGAGAAAAAACTGTGTTGGTTTACTTATTGAACGCATTGAACGCCCCTCGTAAATACTTGTTATGAAGAGACTACGTCAATTACTGCAATTTCTTAAGTCATGCAATTTCTCTCTGACGGAGAGTGTCTTTTGAAATTCCATGAATAAACCCAATTTTAGTATTTTAGCCACATCAACAGCTGTAGCTCTTTTTTTTCCTTCTTTTGAGTCGTCAGTCTTCGGACTGGTTTGATGCGGCCCGCCACGAATTCCTCTCTGGTGTCACCCTCTTCACTCTTCATCTCAGAGTAGCACAGTAGCACTTGCAGCCTAAGTCCTCAACTATTTGCTGTATGTATTCCAATCTCCATCTTCCTCTACAGTTTTTGCCTTCTACAGCTCCCTCTGGTACCATTTCCTGATGTCTTAACAGATGTCCTACCGTCCTGTCCCTTCTCCTTGTTAGTGTTTTCCACATATTCCTTTCCTCTCCGATTCTGCGCAGAACTTCTCACTCCTTACCTTGTTAGTCCACCTAATTTTCAACATTCGCCTGTAGCACCACATCTCAAATGTTTCGATCCTCTTCTGTTCCGGTTTTCCCACAGTCCATGTTTCACTAGCATACAATTCTGTGCTCCAGACGTACATTCTCAGAAATTTCTTCCTCAAATTAAGGCATATCTTTGATACTAAAAGTTTTCTGTTGGCCAGAAATGACCTTTTTGCCGGGGCTAGTTTGCTTTTGATGTCATCCCTGCTCCGTCCGTCATTGGCTCTTTTGCTGCGCAGGTAGCAGAATTCCTTAACTTCATCTACTACGTGACCGTCAATCCTGATGCAAAATTTTTCGCTGTTCTCATTTCTGCTACTTCTCATTACTTTCGCCTTTCTTAAATTTACGCTCAGTCCATATGCTGTACTCTTTAGATTGTTCATTCCATTCAGTATATCATGTAATTCTTCTTCACTTTCAATTAGGATAGCAATGTCATCAGCGAATCGTATTATTTAAATCCTTTCACCATGAATTTTAATTTTACTCCTGAAGCTTTCCTTTATACCCATCATAATGTCTTCGATGTTCAGATTGAACAGTAGGGGGGAAAAACTACATTCCTGTCCCTTTTTAATTCGATCACTTCGTTCTTGATCGTCCACTCTTATTACTATCTCTTGTCTGCTGTACATATTGTATATTACCCGTCTCTCCCTATAACTTACCCCTGTTTTTCTCAGAATTTCGAATATCTTGAACCCATTTTACATAGTCGAAAGCTTTTTCCAGGTCGACAAATCCTTTGAACGTGTCTTGATTTTTCTTTAGGTTTGCTTCCATCATCAGCCGCAACGTCAGAATTGCCTCTCTGGTGCCTTTACCTTTTCTAAAGCCAAACTGATCTTCATCTAACACATGTGGCCCGAAACATTACTCCTGTCAATGTAATACTCTTCATAATGGGTGCTGTACCTTATAAGGTGAAAGTTGCCGATTCACTAAAATCATTATTCAGTAAAACGGTTCATGTGATCTGCTTATCCCAAGGCATACACAGAGTTGTAGAAGACATTCGTAGTAAATTCTCCGATATTGACCAATTTATTGGTGGTACCAAAAAAGTATTTTTGAAAACCCCTTCACGAGGATCAGCATTTGAGTTGTTAACTCCCGACACTTCCTGCTACCATCTCACGTTTTGACAAGATAGGGATCCTGAAGTAATGCCTGCAACTATTATTACCAGAAATTTTGCGATGTGAAAAGCATAATTGATTCATTCGATAGCAGCAAGGCTGCTTCAATTGGACTAGACACAAAAAATTAATATCTAATGCAGAAATAAAATCAAATTTTGGATATATTCCTGCTGCCCTAATTCCTTTTGAGCTATCGGGAGCGCCGCTAGTGGAGCAGACAGAACGAGTGAAACGAAATGTGAATAAATTAGGACCTCTTTTTGCTAAAATAGGAAAAGAAGTCAAAGAAAATGAAAAATGTGTTAGAAAACAATCAACGTTACCACATACTACGCTCCATTTCAATGATTTCGTCGGGTGGAAAGTTGTCTCTTAATTACTTATTTTAGATTCAAATAATGTTGTCCACTTTAAATATGCTTCTCTTGTATCAGCTGAAGTAGAAAGAAGTTTTCCGAAGTACGAGGCTCTGTTGACTGACAATAATATACTTTTCTTTTTGATTTTCACAAATCATTCACTGTATATTACAACACAGTGTTCGTAAATTGTGTAAAAATGAGGATGGAAAAAAAATTACGTCATAGGCTAACCATGTACTGACAATCATAGTAAAAACATACTACATCGTCAAATTCCTTATTTTAGCTTGCTGGTTATGTGCATTTTATTCTTAAACAAATAGTTAACTGACCAGATAATTTGTTTTACAACGGAAATTTTATCTCAAGTTAATTACGTTGGTTCATATGTGTTTCCATGGAGAAGAAATAAAAACTTTGAGGTTCGCCGATGACATTGTAATTCTGTCAGAGACAGCAAAGGACTTGGAAGAGCAGTTGAACGGAATGGATGGTGTCTTGAAGGGAGGATATAAGATGAACATCAACAAATGCAAAACGAGGATAATGGAATGTAGTCGAATTAAGTCGGGTGATGTTGAGGGTATTAGATTAGGAAATGAGACACTTAAAGTAGTAAAGGAGTTTTGCTATTTGGGGAGCAAAATAACTGATGATGGACGAAGTAGAGAGGATATAAAATGTAGACTGGCAATGGCAAGGAAAGCGTTTCTGAAGAAGAGAAATATGTTAACATCGAGTATAGATTTAAGTGTCAGGAAGTTATTTCTGAAAGTATTCGTATGGAGTGTAGCCATGTATGGAAGCGAAACATGGACGGTAAATACACTCCTGGAAATTGAAATAAGAACACCGTGAATTCATTGTCCCAGGAAGGGGAAACTTTATTGACACATTCCTGGGGTCAGATACATCACATGATCACACTGACAGAACCACAGGCACATAGACACAGGCAACAGAGCATGCACAATGTCGGCACTAGTACAGTGTATATCCATCTTTCGCAGCAATGCAGGCTGCTATTCTCCCATGGAGACGATCGTAGAGATGCTGGATGTAGTCCTGTGGAACGGCTTGCCATGCCATTTCCACCTGGCGCCTCAGTTGGACCAGCGTTCGTGCTGGACGTGCCGACCGCGTGAGACGACGCTTCATCCAGTCCCAAACATGCTCAATGGGGGACAGATCCGGAGATCTTGCTGGCCAGGGTAGTTGACTTACACCTTCTAGAGCACGTTGGGTGGCACGGGATACATGCGGACGTGCATTGTCCTGTTGGAACAGCAAGTTCCCTTGCCGGTCTAGGAATGGTAGAACGATGGGTTCGATGACGGTTTGGATGTACCGTGCACTATTCAGTGTCCCCTCGACGATCACCAGTGGTGTACGGCCAGTGTAGAAGATCGCTCCCCACACCATGATGCCGGGTGTTGGCCCTCTGTGCCTCGGTCGTATGCAGTCCTGATTGTGGCGCTCACCTGCACGGCGCCAAACACGCATACGACCATCATTGGTACCAAGGCAGAAGCGACTCTCATCGCTGAAGACGACACGTCTCCATTCGTCCCTCCATTCACGCCTGTCAAGACACCACTGGAGGCGGGCTGCACGATGTTGGGGCGTGAGCGGAAGACGGCCTAACGGTGTGCGGGACCGTAGCCCAGCTTCATGGAGACGGTTGCGAATGGTCCTCGCCGATACCCCAGGAGCAACATTGTCCCTAATTTGCTGGGAAGTGGCGGTGCGGTCCCCTACGGCACTGCGTAGGATCCTACGGTCTTGGCGTGCATCCGTGCGTCGCTGCGGTCCGGTCCTAGGTCGACGGGCACGTGCACCTTCCGCCGACCACTGGCGACAACATCGATGTACCGTGGAGACCTCACGCCCCACGTGTTGAGCAATTCGGCGGTACGTCCACCCGGCCTCCCGCATGCCCGCTATACGCCCTCGCTCAAAGTCCGTCAACTGCACATACGGTTCACGTCCACGCTGTCGCGGCATGCTACCAGTATTAAAGACTGCGATGGAGCTCCGTATGCCACGGCAAACTGGCTGACACTGACGGCGGCGGTGCACAAATGCTGCGCAGCTAGCGCCATTCGACGGCCAACACCGCGGTTCCTGGTGTGTCCGCTGTGCCGTGCGTGTGATCATTGCTTGTACAGCCCTCTCGCAGTGTCCGGAGCAAGTATGGTGGGTCTGACACACCGGTGTCAATGTGTTCTTTTTTCCATTTCCAGGAGTGTAGTTTGGACAAGAAGAGAATAGAAGCTTTCGAAATGTGGTGCTACAGAAGAATGCTGAAGATTAGATGGGTAGATCACATAACTAATGAGGAAGTACTGAACAGGATTGGGGAGAAGAGAAGTTTGTGGCACAACTTGACTAGAAGAAGGGATCGGTTGGTAGGACATGTTCTGAGGCATCAAGGGATCACCAATTTAGTATTGGAGGGCAGCGTGGAGGGTAAAAATCGTAGAGGGAGACCAAGAGATGAATACGCTAAGCAGATTCAGAAGGATGTAGGTTGCAGTAGGTACTGGGAGATGAAGAAGCTTGCACAGGATAGAGTAGCATGGAGAGCTGCATCAAACCAGTCTCAGGACTGAAGACCACAACAACAACATATGTTTTACATTATTATGCATACCTTTGTAGATAGTAGCACTATAGATAAGTGAGCCCATACTGCCATGTTCTTTGCAAGTTTGATTCGATATTGAAATCACGGAAATGATTTCACATATCCTCTCAACCCATGAAGTTTCATTCCATTTGCCGTCACCCTTCTGGCTGCTTCAGTATTTTTGTCAGGCGGTAGGGGAAGGTGTTGTATCTTTGTACAATTTTCAGGCTTTCGTGTGTAAACCGCCTTGTAAATTTTAATAGACCTTCTCATTTCATTTTTAAGTGGTGGCGTTCATTTTTTATGTGGTGCTGATGAGACGTGGGACTTAGGGAAAGCAGGAAAGCTGTGGACGGGGTCTAATCAGTTACCGTTGGTTGCCCAGAAAACACATACACTTTATTTTTAAAAAAGAACCAAACAATCAACAATCATTTTTAAAAGATTTACTACACTGGCGGCTGAAAGCCTTATTACCAAAATTACAAGTTATTGTCGGCTGAAGGCCACAAACAATGTTACACACAATCAACAGCTCAAAGCCTAGTTAAGAAGGCTCAAAATTATTCGTCGACTGAAGGCCAGAAGCAATTTCAAAAATACACAACGGCTAAAGGCCTGTATTACCAATAAGGTGGACTGTTTCACGTTAAAAATACCCAAAACCCTTCTAACAATCTCAATAACTGTAACAAGTTATAGTGACGGCCGAAGGCCTTATCAAGACAGAATTGCAACTATTTGTCAGCTGAAAGCGACAAGCAATGTTACAAACAATTAATGACTGAAGGCCAGCAGCCATTTCAGAATACACAACGGCTGAAGGCCTGAATTACAAGTGAGGAAGTCAGTTACACATTAACAAATACTAAGATATTTTCTTCTTAACAATCAAAACCGTAACAAGCTGTAGCAACGGCTGAAGGCCTTATTAAGAAAAAATTGCAAATTATTGGTTGGCTGAAGGCCACAAACAATGTTACACACAATCAACGGCTGCAGGCCTGATTAAGAAAGGATTCCAAATTATTGGGGCTGAAGGCCACAAGCAATTTTAAAATACACAAGGGCTGAAGGCCTGAATTAGCAATAAAGTGGACAATTACACCTTAAAAATACTAAACCCTTTCTAATAATCTTAATAACTTGTAACAGGCTATTGTGACGGCTGAAGGCCTCACTAAAACAGAATTGAAAATTATTTGTCGGCTGAAGGCAACAAGCAATGTTACAAACAATTAGCGGCTGAAGGAATGATTAAAAAAGGATTCAAAATTATTGGGGCTGAAGGCCACAAGCAGTTTTCAAAATACTCAACGTCTGAAGGCCTGAATTACAAGTGAGGAAGGCAGCTGCATGTGAAAATACTAAAATCTTTTTAAACAATCTTAACGAACTGTAAAGGGCTACAGTGACGGCTGCACACCTTATTAAGAGAAAATTGAAAATAATTTGTTGGATGAAGGCCACAAGCAGTGTTACAAACAATCAATGGCTGAAAGCCGGAATTACAAGTGGGGAAGGCAATAACATGTTAAAACATTTGGATAAATTTTAAACAGTTATGACAACTTTTCCAAATAAGACTGAGTGACCCACAGACAGTGCTCCCTGGACCGACCTGAGGAAGGAGACTACAGCTGTGTAAGCGTTGAGACAGGCAGCCAAGAGTTGTACTCACGTAACAGGATGGCAACTCACATTAGGGGTAGCTTGAGCGCCGACCGACCGACTAACCAATCCGCCTAACGTCTGATCATCGGTACAACGATGGAATATTTTTGGGCAAGGGCGAAAAGATGGACAGCACTACGTCTTTAGAAAAACACCCAAGGCCGAAGGAAACAATAGGACCAAAGTAGACCTCCTAAAACATATGCACAGTACAATTCAACAAGCTTTCGAACTGTACGCCTTGTCGGACAGCATCAACACGACGAGAAAAGGTACACTGCCAGAAAGGTATACTGCCGGAAAAGTACTCTAACCTCCATGGCAGGTAACTGGGGCGTTAGCGGCCACAAGGCAGGAAATACTGCTAGTTGCACTTCAGTAATAAGAGTAATACAAAATCCAAACTAACAGCAAGGAGAAGAAGGCGGCTAATAGCTTCCACCAACCTGACAGACTCCACATGTTGCAGTTGGTCTCACCGACCCTGTTAGCAGCAACACGCAAACAACAGCGAGATCTCAAACAGAGGAGGTTTCAGTACTGGATATGGTTCACTCAACTTCAAATGTCCTGGGTTCGGTCGTCGGCTACAGCCCCTTGGTCCAACAGTTCCTGCACACCGCCAGCAGTCCCGGCCTGCCCTTGTTCTGCGGACCTCCTCGCTGCTCTGTCCAAAGCCCCCGAACTGCCTGAAACACACGACGACCCGGAAATATTAGATGTGGCACCAAAGATAGTACCACAGCACTGTCTATCGATAACCGCCGCTGCTGCCACTCACGGACAAACAATACTAGTAACAAAAATGAATCGAGACGCCGCTACTGCTATTACACGACGTTATTTATGAACGGCAAGAATGCAAGCCACACACAGCTCAGCTGTCTTTTTCTAAAATTACAAAAAGGGTTCCAGAAAATTAAGGTTCTTCTAAATGTGAAAAAATATTCCAAGACACGACATAGTCATGTTTCTCAGGATGAATGCTAACGGATCTGTGTGGCGTCACCAGATGCGAGAAGACAGGAAAGAATATTACTTCAATAATTTCTCCGATTCCATCTCGTTGCTATATTTTCGACGGTAGCTGGTGGCTTTGCAAGCTGTCGAGGAGTCGGCTGAAACCAGTGGCTTCCTCAGGCTGCCATATCTCGCTGCATCAGCCCTATCCCCAGATCAGTGACTTGTGTTAAGTGACGTGCCACTGTGCTGTGGAATAGGCGCCCTGTTGGAAACTCCGCTCAGGGTTGGCGGTAGTCACAGTAAGAGTGGGTTGTGTTTCACACGCTGTTATGGGGGCACTCGGTCCCTCCCAGGCCTCTGCCAGTGTTGTCCCATCAGATGGACCACGATGTCACATGCCGTGAGGTCGTGTTGAATGCTGATCCTAGTCCAGCAGTCCATACACCTTGTGATCCAAACAATGCTAGAGTTTAGAGCAGGTTGTTCCCCACTATGGAATAGTGTTGGTACGCCGTTTGGCTAACTAACCACCAGCGATGACTGGAACTATAGGCTGGCTTCTGACTTCAGTGGCAACTCGTAAGGCAGCAGGAGTATGACCAGTACTGGAAAAATCTCAGGCACAAGATGTTACTATATAATTATCAGAGAATCGAATGCAAACGACACGAACGCTATCGATACTACTGATCAACTGATTCTAGCCAACAGGGTGGAGTATTTATGACTTCGAGGGAGGCTCTCCTTCTTGACATCGTTCGTCGTGACCGGATCGGTTCTGCTCCTTAAGAGCTTTCAGCGATCTTTCGCTCTGATACATTTGTTTCAGTGTCTTAACTACTTTGTCATCCCGTGATGGGTGTTGTTGCGTCCTACCTAGTCCTTGTTACGTAATGTTGTGAGAGTGATAGTAGTATGTTGATGTGCATCCTCATGTGACGGATTGCGCGGCCCCTTCCGCTGGAGGTTTGAGCCCTCCCTTGGGCATGGGTGTGTGTGTGTTGTTTTTAGCATAAGTTAGTTTAAGTAGCGTGTAAGCATAAGTTAGTTTAAGTAGTGTGTAAGTCTAGGGACCGATGACCTCAGCAGTTTGGTCCCTTAAGAATTCACACACATTTGAACATTTGAACATCTGAATTCGTCCAACCCTTTCACTCTGAGCTCTCTTGCACTCACGCACAAAAGTGTTGATGCTACCCTCTTGGTGATCGACTGTGTCGTAACGTCTATGCCTAGCGGCTGGCTCGTGTTGATACTTCCATATGCTTGAGCATTGCCGTTCTGTTCAGACGGAATATTTCACTTTCCCTTTCCTTCTCGACATATTACAAAATATTCGATTGAAATTTAAAAGCGTTACAATCGAGAAAATCTTGTCAGTACTGTGTTTTATAGTCTGTCTGTTACACTATTATTACGCTGCACATCAATAATCAGTAAGTGAAGCCATATTAAGTGAAAGTATTAATAAAAACCAGTTACAAGTTAAACAGATTTTGAAATACTAGCTACTGAAAACTAACACAAATTTATTTATCAGATCGGGTACAATTGTTAGGACATTAAATAAACTCAGTCGACTTGCAAATATCACATATTGCGTGGTAAAATACCTTCTTCTGTTTCAAGGTGCAGGCTGGAACAGGACCGACGAACAATGACTTAACTGTCCACATATTATATAAATAATTATCAATTATATACAGTTACTCACCTTAAAGTTATGTACCTAAAGATTTAACAATATATTCCAAATAGCTTTAATATGTTGTGCAGAACTTAAACATAAAGAACGCGAAATATTTGCAAATGTTGCACAAAACGCTAGCTTCTGTCTAACAACAAATAGAAACTACAGAAAATGGCGGAAACTGCTTGTGGCGGTCTGTAGTGCACTTTCCCCCATGTGATTCTAAAATCAGTCACTAGATTGAAGCAACGACCAAAGAACATCGTGTGTTCGTGGATACACTACTCTCTAAGTAAAGGGTGTCCCACTCAAACCTCCCTGATTTCAAGGACCCAGGAGAGAAAAATCACAGTAGGTACGACAATGAAAAGTGCACCACATTATAGAGCATCTCAAACAATTTATATTCCCGCATCAGAAGAGCCAAGTACAGTCGCCAGAGTGCAGCATGGTCGCATGAAGTGAAAATGGCGACTCCATAGCAGCGCGCGCAAGCAGTAGTGTGGTTCGCAAAAATAAAATAGCCGATTAGTGTGCAAATAAATTATCGTCATGTGTATGAATGTGATCCACCTGATGTGAAAACAGTTAAGGAATGTCATAGGAAGTTCTGGCAACAGGAAGTGTTCTGAAACATTCTGGCGGTGCACGTTATGGAGTTTCAGAAGAGACAGTGGAGGACGTCAGGCAAACGTTTCTCAGAAGCCCACGTAAGTCAATTCGTCAAGCATCTGTGCAACTTGATGCACCTCGATCAACATTGTATCATATAGTTCATCAGCGTCTTTGTATATGTGCTTACAAAGTGCAAATTCTGCAACATCTGACGCCGAACGACACACCCCACCAACAACAATTTGCTGCAGACATGTTGCAGCGTATTGATATGGATGCCATCTTCCTGGAATTATGTTTATTCTCAGATGAGGCAACATTTCATCTATCGGGAAAGGTTAATAGACATAATGTTCGGATTTGGGATTCGCAAAATCCGCACATTGTCATTGAACATGTTTGTGATAGTCCTAAACTGTACGTCTGGTGTGGGTTAATGCACAAGAGGATTGTTGGACCGTTCTTCTTTGCAGAACAAACAGTGAATGGGTCAGTGTATCTGGACATGTTAGAGCATTTGTGTACCCTCAAATACAAGACTTGCTACCCAACATAATTTTTCAACAAGATGGAGCTCCATCGCATTGGTCAACAGCTGTTCTCAAGTTCCTCGACAGGAAATTTCCCAATCGTTGGATCAGACGCGGAGAACCCATTACCTGGCCACCAAGTTCACCCAAAATTATGTCACTTGATTTCTTCATGTGGGGATTGGTGAAGGACCGCATGTATGCAACCAAAGTGGATGATATTCCTACGTTGCGACATCGTATCACTAATGCGATTGCAACAGTAACAGAGGAAATATTACAAAGAACTTGGCAAGAAATTGAATATAGACTCGATATTCTTAGTGCTACAAATGGTTCACATGTAGAGGTGTACTGATGATAAATGAATAAAGTCTTTGAGATGCTCTACAATGTGGTGCATTTTTCGTTGTCGTATCTACTGTAGTTTCTTTCCTGGGTCTTTGAAATCATGGAGGTTTCAGTGGGACACCCTTTATAACACTCCGTCCTTTGTGTTATTTTTCCCAAGGAATATGTCTTTTGTTAATACATAATAATGAAATATCGTGTATGTAACGGATCAAATGACGCCACGGGTAATGGCAGTGCACCCATAGAGTCCATCTTGGGGAACAGGGGCGATATAAATTGCCACCAGAAATGTCTGTTATAACAACAGAATTAATGGCAACCTTGGTGGTGCTGAAATAGGCGTCCGAAAACACTGACCTTAAGACTGTTATAGCATCAGACTCTCAAGTAGCGCTAAAAATAAAAATATCTCTATGTAAAAAATACCATTCAATGCCCTGATGTACAATATAATCCATCTTGTGGAGTATCTGCAGAAGACAAACAAAGAAGTTAGTTTCGTACGGGTAATAGGCCATGGAGTGTATTACGGGGGTTTAAATAGCCAACGAGTTAGTGAAAGAAGAGATTATCATAGCCAGGTAGGAGTACGATAAGATATCGTACTCAGACTTGTCCATTTCAAGAGAGCGTTAAGAAACAAATGGGATTGTGAATGGAAAAGATCTAGCGCTACCAGGGGACATCGCTATAGTGAATCATACAGCATATGCACCCAAGTCGGAGGGTGACCTCATCATACTGTGAGTGCAAGGAGCAAAACGAAGGTATCACACTGTGCTCGCCTCCCATCAATGAAAAAAGGCAACAGACGTTCTACTTCGTCAGTTGCTGACTTTGAAATACAGGTGGTCTCACGCCATGACGACGCTTCTGTTTACCGCCGACGTCAGGGTCTTCAAAATACGATGGAATTTCCTTGCTACAGAGAGTGCAGAGATCTGAAATTCATGCTCATTAATAAAGTAAAACTCTGTGATGATCTAGACATAAGAGGTCCAACACTGAGAATTTTTCCATGTGTTAAGTTTTTTGTTTATTTATTTCCAACATGATCCATTACACTATTTATAATAATACATGTATGTATTATGTGCGCGCGTGTGGATTGTAGTGTAATGTGTGACTTGTATGATGATGATTAGAGAAGGGAGAATGTGAAACCCAGGGCCATCACATAGTCTATTCCTGGCGAATAGCACCAAGGGGGCCGCCAAGCCATATGTCCCCATCCGACGTACGGATCATCATCAGCAGTGTCAAACACCCTCACTTTATAAGACACTGTGGGGAGGTTAGTATTTAAAACAGGACACTGGCGCAGAGTCTGGTGATCAGGAAATTAACGCCACCACCTCTCCTCCCATTGCTGGTCAAACAGTGGTAATGAAAACTTTTCCACCATCAAGATTCGAACCAGCTTATCTCAGCGTCGAGCGCCACCGCACAACCATGCGTATTTGTATGCTGGGAGGGGAGAGGCTCTATTAAAATTACGTAAATATATGTTGTAAACAGTAGTGGTCATCGTATAATATGTCCGGAAATTCTTTACTGAGATTGTCGAAAGGATTGTTACGAGTAAGGTGGAGGTAGAAGGGAGATTGTTAATGTCGTTAAGTTTCCAGTCCAATGATATGACTCTAGAATTTCTTTGTGTGCAACCGGACTACTACAGGGCGACGATTAGTAACAACCGAGTTCTCAGTTTTTAGCCTTGACTCATAGATCATATGGGGTCCAGCAGTCCATATTAAAAAATATAATATTACAGTATTAATGAGGGTTAACCCAAGCCCAGCGTGTAACAGATTCTTCGCCAACGGTTTCACAAAAACGTCGCTTGCTGGTATTGCCTGTGTCGTAGAAACGCGGTTCGCGTTGCTGCGGCTCGTAGGCGCTTTGGAGACGACATAAAGCTAAGAAGAACAGATTAAATCCTCAATCATTTCTCTAAATAAATGAGTCTGACTGCATCGTTACGCACAACTCTGTGGTAACCATTCCGACACATTCTAGGAGCAGTCTGCTGCAATCTAACCTCAGTTTTCCTTCTGTGGAACAATTACCTGCAGCGCAAATATTTTGAGCAGTCATTGGAAAAACACTCATCAATGACAACTTCTTTCATACTCAAATTGTCTTACACGCGTTAAAATTGTTATTTGACTACCAGACACTAATTTTCATTACTCCAGACCCGTTTACCTAAAACTGTCATCAAAATTTATTACTGAGTATGCTTCGGCGTTTAGTAACGTATTACATGTGTAACCAGTCATTTATCAACGGGATGTGTTATGATTGGTTAAAATACTTCAACAAGTTAAGCCTTTGTTAAGAAATGAGACAAAGAAATACCGTGGAATTACCGTCACATTTCATTTTTACCAGCAACCTCGAAAATTTTAGAAAAGATAACCGTCCGACACCAAATAATACGTCGTCAAAGGCACAGTTCGGATTTCTAAAGGTTCCGTTACTGAGAAAGATAACTACATACGCAGTACAACGAGAATGTTCTGAATTCATCAGACAGTAAATTAAAGGATAGTGATATATTTTTTGACTTGTCAAAGGCATTGTAAATCACATCTTTTCGAGTAAATTAGACTATTACGGTCTTAAAGGAACCGCTGCCAAATATTTCACATCGTATCCCTGTGACAGGAAACAAAAGTTGTCATTAGGAAACATTCATGAACTAAACTATCAGGCATCACCCATTGAGAGCTAAATACATGTAGTGTCCCACAAGGTCTCACCCTAGGGCCCTCACCTTTTCTTGAGTATACAGAGCGTCTCTCCCAAGAGTTGTCAGGCGCATTTCCTCTGGTGTTTCAGTAGATATTTTCAGTTTAGTTTCTGCATTATGTAGCTCTAACCAGCCAAAACAGATAGTCGTCATCACGTCCTTCATGCGACGCCCAATGTCGACAGAAAGGGTCGATTTATCTCTCATTAAAGACAAAATTATTTTTAAAACCGTATCCTACGTGCCCATTCGATAAAGCGGTCTCGGATTAGTCTAGTGCGATATTTCTTTTGTCGATATACTACGTAACAACAGGGACAGTAATATCTTGAATAAGAACCAGTACTCCAGCAGCGGCAGCACCGCTCTGATCATTGCTTACTGCTACCGCCAAAAGTGATGCGTTACTGACTGCTGGAGTCCTATTTATCCTTCGTGTCTTACTATTCTTGTTAATACGTATCGATAAAACGAATATCACAGCAGACAAATATGTGGCCTCTACATCGAACGGGTACGTAGAAGAATGAGATTTTCACTCTGCAGCGGAGTGTGCGCCGATATGAAACTTCCTGGCAGATTAAAACTGTGTGCCCGACCGAGACTCGAACTCGGGACCTTTGCCTTTCGCGGGCAAGTGCTCTACCAACTGAGCTACCGAAGCGCGACTCACGCCCGGTACTCACAGCTTTACTTCTGCCAGTACCTCGTCTCCTACCTTCCAAACTTTACAGAAGCTCTCCTGAGAACCTTGCAGAACTAGCACTCCTGAATGAAAGGATATTGCGGAGACATGGCTTAGCCACAGCCTGGGGGATGTTTCCAGAATGAGATTTTCACTCTGCAGCGGAGTGTGCGCTGATATGAAACTTCCTGGCAGATTAAAACTGTATGCCCGACAGAGACTCGAACTCGGGACCTTTGCCTTTCGCGGGCAAGTGCTCTACCAACTGAGCCACCGAAGCACGACTCACGCCCGGTACTCACAGCTTTACTTCTGCCAGTACCTCGTCTCCTACCTTCCAAACTTTACAGAAGCTCTCCTGCGAACCTGTGCCCGGGTACGTAGAAGTCTGCCTTAAAGATCATTTTGTTTGTGAAGGAAAACGAACCGATGCTTTTCGTCGACAATGGACGCCGCATGAAGAACTTAATGAGCCCTACTGGTGTGGGCTGCTCCAGATAGCCAATGCAAAAACGAAATTGAAAAGATCTACTGAAACACCAGAGCAAATGCGCCTGACGACTCTTAGCAAAGCCCCCCTATATAAACGACCTTTCATCTCTAACATTACCAGATGCCAAGTTTGTTTTGTATGCACTTCATATAAACATTGCAATGAATATCATATCAAGTCTAATCTTCGAAAGATTGGTTAGCGTAATTTTCATGGGCACCAATAAATATTTCCTAGCCAATTCTCTGCGACTAAACTCTGAAAAACATACACACACACATACACACTATATGCTGTTTAGAACTTGTAAGAGGTTTCCTGCCTGCATATATCTAAAATATGATGACGAACAGATAGAAGAAGCTTGATAACAGACTGACAAGCAACATACCACAGAACTGCCAAAGGGTCTAAACAAATCTCTGTTTGCGATGTGACTGTTATCTGACATAGGTGAAATAAAAATAAAGGTGGTTACTTTCATTCCATAATGTCATACGGAATTATTTTTTGGGATAACTCATCAAGCCAAGATAAAGTTCTCTGCGTCCAGAAATGTGTACTAAGATCACTAAGAACTGGTGTGCACTCAAGAACATCCTGCAGAGGAAACAGCTCTCTGCAGGATGTCCATTATTGAGGAACTCACTTTTTCAATAACTTGCCAGTAGCTGCAAAAAGTTTAACCACTAAGAGAAAACTAAAGAATTTAATGGTCAATAACTCATTCTGCTCCACTGACGAATTTCTAAGTTAAAGCAAATTATGTGAATACCTTATAAACACATCAAATAATGCAAGTATTGTGTAGAAATTCGGTGCAGTAATGCGATCATTGTCAATAAGTGTTGCAAAATGATATTTCAGTTCAATGATGCTTGCCTACATGTAACCTAAGAATTATCACATGACATAAAAGAAATCATTGAGATAGTGAAGGGAGACGAAAATTTAATAGTCATGGGTGACTGGAATTCGGGAGTAGGAAAAGGGAGAGAAGGAAACATAGTAGGTGAATATGGATAGGGGGTATGAAATGAAAGAGGAAGCCGTCTGGTAGAATTTTGCACAGAGCATAACTTAATTATAGCTAACACTTGGTTCAAGAATCATAAAAGAAGGTTGTATACATGGAAGAATCCTGGAGATACTAGAAGGTATCAGATTATATAATGGTAAGACAGAGATTTAGGAACCAGGTTTTAAATTGTAAGACATTTCCAGGGGCAGATGTGGACTACGGCCGCAATCTGTTGGTTATGAACTGTAGATTAAAACTGAAGAAACTGCAAAAAGGCAGGAATTTAAGGAGTTGGGACCTGGATAAACTGACTAAACCAGAGGTTGTACAGAGTTTCAGGGAGAGCATAAGGGAACAATTCACAGGAATGGGGGAAAGAAATACAGTAGAAGAAGAATGGGCAGCTATGAGGGATGAAGTAGTGAAGGCAGCAGAGGATCAAATAGGTAAAAAGACGAGGGCTAGTAGAAACCCTTGGGTAACAGAAGAAATACTGAATTTAATTGATGATAGGAGGAAATAGAAAACTGCAGTAAATGAAGCAGGCAAAAAGGAATACAAACGTCTCAAAAATTAGATCAACAGGAAGTGCAAAATTGCTAAGCAGGGATGGCTAGAGGACTAATGTAACGATGTCGAGGCTTATCTCATAGGGGTAAGATAGATACTGCCTACAGGAAAATTAAAGAGACCTTTGGAGAAAAGAGAACCACCTGTATGAATATCAAGAGCTCAGATAGAAACCCAGTTCTAAGCAAAGAAACGAAAGCAGAAAGGTGGAAGGAGTATATAGAGGATCTATACAAGGGCGATGTACTTGAGGACAATATTATGGAAATGGAAGAGGATGTAGATGAAGATGAAATGGGAGATACGATACTGCGTGAAGAGTTTGACAGAGCACTGAAAGACCTGAGTCGAAACAAGGCCCCTGAAGTAGACGACATTCCATTAGAACTACTGACGGCCTTGGTTGAGCCAGTCCTGACAAAACTCTACCATCTGGTGAGCAAGATGTACGAGACAGGCGAAATACCCTCAGACTTCAAGAAGAATATAATAATTCCAATCCCAAAGAAAGCAGGTGTTGACAGATGTGAAAATTACCGAACTATCAGTTTAATAAGTCACAGCTGCAAAATACTAACGCGAATTCTTTACAGACGAATGGAAAAACTGGTAGAAGCCGACCTCGGGGAAGATCAGTTTGGATTCCGTAGAAATGTTGGCACACGTGAGGCAATACTGACCCTACGACTTAATCTTAGAAGCTAGATTAAGAAAAGGCAAACCTACGCTTCTAGCATTTGTAGACTTAGAGAAAGCTTTTGACAATGTTGATTGGAATACTCTCTTTCAAATTCTAAAGGTGACAGGGGTAAACTACAGGGAGCGAAAAACTATTTACAACTTGTACAGAAACCAGATGGCAGTTATAAGAGTCGAGGGGCATGAAAGGGAAGCAGTGGTTGGGAAGGGAGTGAGACAGGGTTGTAGCCTCTCCCCGATGTTATTCAATCTGTATATTAAGGTGTTCGAAGTCATGACCATTGGTATTAATGTAGTGCTACTAGCTTCTTATCATGGGTTGAGTGGTAATCCTTATCCAATTGACATTTATCGAAGCTCATGCTCTGACAGTTTTCTCTCACATATATTCAGGTGTAGCTGGAACGTCTTTATAAACAATGTCTTTTACGAATCCCACAAGAAAAAATCCAGAGGCGTCAAGTCTGGCGAATGAGCGTGCCACGACACATCTCCTTCGCGTCCTGTTCAACGATTTGGGACACGCATCGTGTTGATACCACATTCTGTTCCTTGTTCCTACAGATATTTCTGCCAATAACAGACCTAATGTCTCTTGCAGGAATGTGGTGTACTTCCAACCATTAAGATTTCCTTCGATGAAATTGGGGTCTATAATTCTGTCCTCCAGAATCCCACACCATACATTCACCGACCACGGTTTTTGGTGTGCAAATTGCCACAGCCAACATGAATTTTCAGTTGCCGAATAACGCATGTTATGCAAATTAACATTTCCATGGTTCGTGAATGTAGCCTCGTCAGTAAATTAAATAAAATTAATAAATGTGTCATCCCACTTAATTTGAAGCTGAGCCCATCAGCAGAATTCAATGCGACGCACATGATACGTACCAGTAAATTCTTGGTGGAGACTGATGTGGTATGGATAATATTTATGGTGATGCAGAACACGAACAACACTACCCTGGCACATACCATATCCCCCTTGCGATTTGACGCAAACTAACTCAAGGATCTCGAACCGCAGTCTCAAGAGTAACAATTTCCGTTTTGTTAGTAACTTTCCTTAGCCGGATGTGTTGGGTTAAATATCCAGCTGTTCTCAGTTTATCACACACGTATTTCAATGTACGACGTGTAGGGTGAATACGTTCAGGATATCTTTCAGTGTATAAGTCTCTAACTGAATTTCGTTGGAATTCTCTGTAAACGAGAAGCATATCGACTTGTTCTTCGAAGGAAGACATCATTCACATTCGGTTGATTCAACGATACTAGTCTTACCGTTTCTATTCGTGTTGTATTGCGAAACCGTAGAATGGTGTTTACATGTCAATGGCACGTTAGATGGATACACCATATTCGGCGAATATTTACTATTTGCACGATATACGAGAGAGAATTGTCAGAGCATGTGCTTCGAAAAGTGCCGATGTGATAAGGAACACCAATCAATCCATGATAAGAAGACTGTGGCACTGCACTGATACCAATTGTCATCACTTCGAACACCTTCTGTAAATGAACGTTCGTGCCACCTTTTTGACCTTCGTTGACCTTCAAAGATCTTACTGTTACACATCATTGGATTCGTCTCAATAGTCGCTATCAGAAAACAAATACCAAACTATAGCATCCCATTTAAAAAAACAAAGATGACTTCATATCTCCGACGCGACACCACCTAGCAACAGAAAACCGTCATATTATGGCCCCCGTTGTGCCATGCAACATTTGTCCCACAAACTTTTCAGCTACTATCATACTTTCCAAGTTATTCTAGGTGGCAATAGTTAGTGACTCACCCCGTATATTACGGTTGAAAGGGGGACTATCTCGGCTAAATTTCTGAACAGGCTCTGACAGGGATTTCACCGTGTCCTAGAGCTTTCTTCAATTATAACGATTCCAGCACTTTCGCAATCGCGTTGGCAGTACTACCCACTTCACTTATCTTTGCAGTGGTGCGGGAATTAAATCGGAGCAGTAAAATGTAAAGTTCGACTCCGTCCACAGCCCCGGCGGGCCCATCAGCACCGACCGACCGCCGTGTCATCCTCTGCCAATGGTGTCAATGGATGCAGTATTGAGGGGCGTGGGACCAGTACACCACTCTCCCAGCCGTTGTCAGTTTTCGTGACCTGGAACCGCTATCGGGACCTCAGTTGGCATCACAATGCTGAGTGCACTTCGTTTCAGTCCTCCCAACATGGAAAGTTCCCTGGCAGGACCAGAAATCGAGCCCGGGTCCTCTGCTTGACACTCATCCATGCTGACCACCCAGTTGCAGCGGAGGACAAGTTGGGGTAATACTGCTTAATTTTCCTATGTGAAGAAATGTATCGGTTCCTATGCTGTCCCTGATAGTCTGTATCCATACTGCAGTGTCACTGATAGGTTTCACATATAGTCACAATTTCTTTGACTTGTGTGGGCAGTCTTTTGATATGAGTCTACTGTAGTACCGTTTGAAAGCTTCAAGCACTGTGATTTTGACAACCAAACACTTTTCGCTTAGTACATACACTCCTGGAAATTGAAATAAGAACACCGTGAATTCATTGTCCCAGGAAGGGGAAACTTTATTGACACATTCCTGGGGTCAGATACATCACATGATCACACTGACAGAACCACAGGCACATAGACACAGGCAACAGAGCATGCACAATGTCGGCACTAGTACAGTGTATATCCACCTTTCGCAGCAATGCAGGCTGCTATTCTCCCATGGAGACGATCGTAGAGATGCTGCATGTAGTCCTGTGGAACGGCTTGCCATGCCATTTCCACCTGGCGCCTCAGTTGGACCAGCGTTCGTGCTGGACGTGCAGACCGCGTGAGACGACGCTTCATCCAGTCCCAAACATGCTCAATGGGGGACAGATCCGGAGATCTTGCTGGCCAGGGTAGTTGACTTACACCTTCTAGAGCACGTTGGGTGGCACGGGATACATGCGGACGTGCATTGTCCTGTTGGAACAGCAAGTTCCCTTGCCGGTCTAGGAATGGTAGAACGATGGGTTCGATGACGGTTTGGATGTACCGTGCACTATTCAGTGTCCCCTCGACGATCACCAGTGGTGTACGGCCAGTGTAGGAGATCGCTCCCCACACCATGATGCCGGGTGTTGGCCCTGTGTGCCTCGGTCGTATGCAGTCCTGATTGTGGCGCTCACCTGCACGGCGCCAAACACGCATACGACCATCATTGGCACCAAGGCAGAAGCGACTCTCATCGCTGAAGACGACACGTCTCCATTCGTCCCTCCATTCACGCCTGTCGCGACACCACTGGAGGCGGGCTGCACAATGTTGGGGCGTGAGCGGAAGACGGCCTAACGGTGTGCGGGACCGTAGCCCAGCTTCATGGAGACGGTTGCGAATGGTCGTCGCCGATACCCCAGGAGCAACAGTGTCCCTAATTTGCTGGGAAGTGGCGGTGCGGTCCCCTACGGCACTGCGTAGGATCCTACGGTCTTGGCGTGCATCCGTGCGTCGCTGCGGTCCGGTCCCAGGTCGACGGGCACGTGCACCTTCCGCCGACCACTGGCGACAACATCGATGTACTGTGGAGACCTCACGCCCCACGTGTTGAGCAATTCGGCGGTACGTCCACCCTGCCTCCCGCATGCCCACTATACGCCCTCGCTCAAAGTCCGTCAACTGCACATACGGTTCACGTCCACGCTGTCGCGGCATGCTACCAGTGTTAAAGACTGCGATGGAGCTCCGTATGCCACGGCAAACTGGCTGACACTGACGGCGGCGGTGCACAAATGCTGCGCAGCTAGCGCCATTCGACGGCCAACACCGCGGTTCCTGGTGTGTCCGCTGTGCCGTGCGTGTGATCATTGCTTGTACAGCCCTCTCGCAGTGTCCGGAGCAAGTATGGTGGGTCTGACACACCGGTGTCAATGTGTTCTTTTTTCCATTTCCAGGAGTGTAGTATCTAACTAGATCCTTCCCGTGCAGTGTTTCGTCAACTATTCTTCTGACTTTGAGCAACAATTGCTCTACATGCTTCTGCTCAGACCTAAATGTTTGAGACTTCTCTTTCAGATAACATGATCGTAATTGTCCACAATCAAGAACCTACTGATATTCTTTTGTTAACAAAAATTAACTACTTGCTTGAACGTTGTTAACCTTCATAACGACAATGTGCTTCATAGTTAAAGTTACCTTTTGTGACACTGCTGCTTGCAAAAATTTTGGAACTTTAACCCTTGCATAATCAACTACCATTAGCATTCCTTACCTCGGGGTGCTACGAAATCTGTTCTTTTGTGAAATGAAAAAAATATTCAAATGTCAAAAATTGAATAGATTCAAAATAAAATCCAAACCATGACCGTATTCCGTCAGTATATGTAATTGTATTTTATGCCTTTAATACTTGTAGTTCTTTTAGAATTTCCTCTTTTCTTCGTTTTCTTTTTCTTTTTCTTCGTCTTCATCGTTTCCTCGGTCTAGACTTCTTCGTTGTAGTTACTGATTTTGGAAAACATCTTTTCGTTCTTCACTCTTGTTGTATGGTCATTTCAATTTCGTCAGTTCTCCTTTAGTTTAGTACGAAGGTAGTTCACAACATCATTTTACAATCCCTTCTTTCTTTTTAAAACTTACAGTATTAGTCAGTTCACTGGTCTTGTCATGAATAAATCTGTGCTTATCAGACGATTCGTTCACATTAATGAAGTTTATTTGTGCTCTAGTCGATAGACAGATAACAGAAACTTGAGATAAACTTAAGAGCTGTCACCAATCGTTTCTGAATATAACTTCTTAGGTTCTGCATAATTCTGACTACTTGGACAGAGCTGTGTAGTGGAAATAATTTGCAAACCCACGTAGACTTCGCACAGACACTTAGACGCAACACACTAGTACTTATTATCCAACTTTGTGAGACACGTTTTTATTACAGACTAGGCGCCCTACAGGCCGGTAATTTAGCTGATCGCAGAGAGCGCGCTATCCATCACGTGTGCACTGATTGTCGGCTACTGTTAGGCGTGGGACTCGTGTCCCTGCATTTATGATAATTGCCGCGTGTTTCATGGAGATGAGGCGCGGCGCACCTCTAGGGCTAGTGAACCGCATCCAGCATTTCTTTAAACTGCCAACGTATTCAATGCAAATGAGCTGCAATATGCGAATCGTTATGCACCCCGGAGAATACCTGCAGTCTAATCATTTAATGACGGGAAGTGTCAAATTGTTCATGTTTATTAACATGTTTGTAAAACTAGAAAGTGTACGAACGCATAGAGAATCATTATCGCGGCAGAACTATAGTTATGCTCGAATATTCGATTCAGCAAAATTACTAGTTCATGGATATTAGTGCAAGTAATAGTCGTTACTGTTGCCAAGAGGAAAATCTGGAACTAGACAGTAGCTGACTGTTTAAGTTCTTATGTTTGATTTATTACCATCACACGTTATTTTTTCTGCGCAAGAGAATGCAGTCGCTGCAATTTAACAACGATGATGTTTAAATAATGTCTACCAACAGCAACTAAAATCCCTACAGCTTTGATAAGAATAGAAAGACATTCCTCTCTTCAGTAATTATGATGAAAAAGGAGTGGGCTGTGGAAGGGGGAAATGCAAAGCTTCGTCGAATACTTGGGGCTGGTTACGTATTCGACCGCACACAAATAGCAGTGCAGCATTTATTCACCTACAGAGACCGTACAGGTCGGTCATTTCAAGACGGCCATCATGACGATGTATCCGGTTTCTCCCTCCTGAGTCCTCTCAAGTAAAAGGACGTTACGCACTCACCACAAGTAAGTATGGGTGTGAGCGAGTTTGTGTTTCCAGTTCCAGTTTTGAAAAATTCGGGACTTACGAAATTGTGGCTTAAAAAATCGCCGGGACTAGGACCTAAAAGCGGCGTGCGAGAAAAGTAAATAAATTATCATAATTAGATAATGTTTCATTTAATATATTACGAACAAGGCTAGTACGCTGGTACAACTTTACTCGAAAGTGCTGTTCAGTTCATCAAAAATTTTAGACTGCTAATAAAAAATATTTTGCAAAAACTAAAATTGGCTTTCTCGTCAGTCTTCTTAATATCTATTACTCTTAAGTTAGGTCAAACGAATCCTCAATACAAAAAAGCGCGTTGAAGGGGTACTATGAAGAAAGATACGAAAAAACTAAAATTGGACTTCTTAACATTTGTGCTCATAAGTTAGATCAAAAGAATCCTCAATACAAAAAATCGCACCGAGGGGTACTTCAAAGAAGACACGCATAATAAAAAAAATGTTTTAAATGCGAACATTTTAGGTTAGACTTTACTGTAACTGTTACTGTATCGAATGAAATAACAAGTTTACTGTTACCAGTCACTGTCTATTTATATCCTCAACGCATTTTGAAAGTTTAAACCCCCGTCATCAGGTTGATTTTTATGTGTTAACATGATATGTGTGTGTTGTGTTACGACTTCAGTGTAACTTGTGACATTGCCTCTTCGACAGCTCTTTTATTTTCACATTTACATTACGTTTAGTTTTTAGCCAAAGATCTCCGCAGAGCCATGTCATGAAACAGTGTTTCGTTTCTCCACAAGACAAAGCCACAGGTTCTCCCAATGTCGTAACACAACACACATATTAACACATATAAATCGCCGGCCGAGGTGGCCGAGCGGTTCTAGGTGCTTCAGTCTGAAACCGCGTGACCGCTACGGTCGCAGATTCGAATCCTGCCTCGGTCATGGATGTGTGTGATGTCCTTAGGTTACTTAGGTTTAAGTAGTTCTAAGTTCTAGGGGACTGATGACCTCAGTAGTTAAGTCCCATACTGCTCAGACCCATTCTTTGAACATATAAATCCACCTGATAACGGAAATTTAAGCCTTTTAAATGCGTTGTGGATATAAATAAACAGTGACTGGTAACAGTAAAATTCTTATTTTGATCGAAAAAGTGATTGCCTCGCGTTTCTTAAGAATACTAATGAAACTTCAAAACGTAAGAGGAGTCGCTGTTTAGCCTTGCTAGTGCACATATTTAATGTACCTAATTAGCACATAACTTCATTTAAATTGCTTGTATTCACTGTGTTTCAAGACAGATACATGTTCTACCAGTTACTTACAAGTCATATTTGAATGAACTGAGAACATCGACAGGCTTTGCGCACACACCTACAAGTCACCCCGGCTTTCGTGGTTTCTTTCTCATTATAAACAAAAGTAAGCAACGAACAAGTAGGTGAGCGCGAGAGCCATTCACCTATAAGGAATGAAAGTATTAATTGGCTCCCCAAAAGAAGTCGCGATCATTCAATGGGCGAGAAGAGGACGGCAGTTGAAATACTTGAGAAAACCGGCGGCGTGGCGATAATAACAAAAGAATGTAAGCCACGCGGCTGAATGTTTTCGAAGTGTATCGCGCCACCTTGCGCTGAGGTGTCTCTTTAGTACATTGTCTGTTTCCGACCTCCTGGCGCATCGTATTCTTTCTTTATTGCAGCCATCGGCGAGTTCACAAACCCATTTCGGAACTTCAATGTACTTGATCATTTTTCAACTGAATGCGCTTTATATTTAGAATTCTAGGAAGAAATTTTCACTCTACAGCAGAGTGTGCGCTGATATGAAACTTCCTGGCAGATTAAAACTGTGTGCCGGACCAAGACTCGAACTCGGGACCTTTGCCTTTCGCGGGCAAGTGCTCTACCAGCGGAGCTACCCAAGCACGACTCACGCGCCGTCCTCACAGCTTTAATTCCGCTAGTACCTCGTCTCCTAACTTCCAAACTTCACAGAAGCTCTCCTGCGAAACTTGCAGAACTAGCACTCCTGGAAGAAAGGATATTGCGGAGACATGGCTTAGCCACAGTCTGGGGGTTGTTTCTAGAATGAAATTTTCACTCTGCAGCGGAGTGTGCGCTGATATGAAACTTCCTGGAAGATTAAAACTGTGTGCCGGAGATTGGACGTGAGTCGTGCTTGGGTAGCTCAGTTGGTAGAGCACTTGCCCGCGAAAGGCAACGGTCCCGAGTTCGAGTCTCCGTCCGGCACACAGTTTTAATCTGCCAGGAAGTTTCATATTTAGAATTGTTAGCAGTGCCCAGAAGTCGGGACTTTTGGGGTCCCACGCAAGACTTACGAAGGAAGGGTCATAACAAACCTAAAAAAAGTGACATCCCGAGAAGATTGGATTGTCTGGCAACATTAGAGAGAGTGCATCTACAGGCCCACTTGGTTCGTGGAAGTAGGAAACGGATGTTCTGGTTAAGAACATAGTTGTGTGACATGTTTCTACTAATTAGAATTCATGCGAGTTGAAATGCATGTAAGGGTCCCCAAGGATAGATGCGTACTTGCGTTGACTTGTTATGCCTTCCAGAATGACAGGATCAGCCAGGGAGTGACCCCCAGTGACGACCCTTCCGACGATTTTTTATTTATTTATTTATTTATTTATTTATTGTTCCGTGGGACCACATTTAGGAGAAGTCTCCATGGTCATGGAACGAGTCAATACATGAAATTATAACACGATTGTAGAAACAGATAAAATGAAACAAGTCGTTAGTTTAAATAAAGAAAATCAAGAATGTAACACTGGAATTTGCTTAATTTTTTATCTCTTCCAGGAGCTCCTCGACAGAATAGAAGGAGTGAGCCATGAGGAAACTCTTCAGTTTAGACTTAAAAGTGTTTGGGCTACTGCTAAGATTTTTGAGTTCTTGTGGTAGCTTATTGAAAATGGATGCAGCAGAATACTGCACTCCTTTCTGCACAAGAGTCAAGGAAGTGCATTCCACATGCAGATTTGATTTCTGCCTAGTATTAACTGAGTGAAAGCTGCTAACTCTTGGGAATAAGCTAATATTGCTAACAACAAACGACATTAAAGAAAATACATACTGTAAGGGCAATGTCAAAATTCCCAGACTATTGAATAGGGGTCGACAAGAGGTTTTCGAACTTACACCATACATAGCTCGAACAGCCCGTTTTTGAGCCAAAAATACCCTTTTTGAATCAGAAGAATTACCCCAAAAAATAACACCATATGACATAAGCGTATGAAAATATGCGAAGTATACTACTTTTCGTGTTGAAATGTCACTTATTTCAGATACTGTTCTAATGGTAAATAAAGCGGCATTTAGTTTCTGAACAAGATCCTGAACATGGGCTTTCCACAACAGCTTACTATCTATCCGTACGCCTAGGAACTTGAACTGTTCCGTCTCGCTTATAACATGCCCATTCTGTCTGATTAAAATGTCAGTTCTTGTTGAATTGTGGGTTAGAAACTGTAAAAACTGAGTCTTACTGTGATTTAGCATCAAATTATTTTCCACAAGCCACGAACTTACTTCATGAACTACATTATTTGATAATGTTTCAATATTACACACAAGATCCTTCACTACCAAGGTGGTGTCATCAGCAAACAGAAATATTTTTGAATCACCTGTAATACTAGAAGGCATATCATTTACATAAATAAGGAACAGCAGTGGCCCCAGCACCGACCCTTGGGGAACGCCCCATTTAACAGTGCCCCATTGGGACTGAACATCATTACCACTCTCAATATTGCGGAGGATTACCTTCTGCTTTCTGTTCTTAAAGTAGGAGGCGAACCAATTGTAAGCTACTCCCCTTACTCCATAATGTTCCAACTTCTGCAGTAATATTTTGTGGTCAACACAGTCAAAAGCCTTCGTTAAATCAAAGGAAACACCTAACGTTCTCAACCTTTTATTTAATCCGTCCAAAACCTCACAGAGAAAAGAGAATATAGCATTTTCAGTTGTTAAGCCATTTCTAAAACCAAACTGTACATTTGACAGCAAATTATGTGAATTTAAATGCTGCAGTAACCTTGTATATACAAGCCTCTCGATAACTTTAGCAAACACCGATGGCATAGAAATAGGTCTATAATTGTCAACATTATCCCTGTCTCCCTTTTTATAAAGTGGCTTCACTACCGAGTACTTTAATCGGTCAGGAAACCGACCACTGCTAAAGGAAAAGTTACAGATATGGCTAAGTACTGAGCTAATATACGTGGAACAATACTTCAGTATTCTGCTAGATACCCCGTCATATCCATGAGAGTTCTTGGTCTTTAGTGATTTAATTATTAACTCAATCTCCCTCTTGTCAGTATCATGGAGGAGCATTTCAGGTAACAGTCTCGGAACACTTTTTTCTAAGAGCGCTATATGATTCCCTGTTGGGACTAGGTTTCTATTTAGTTCACCTGCTATATTCAGAAAGTGATTATTAAGTACTGTACATATATGCGACTTATCAGCAACACGGACATCCCCACTACGCACTGATTCTATATCCTCGACCTGTCTCTGCAGACCAGCCACTTCCTTTACGACTGACCATATGGTTTTAATTTTATCCTGAGACTTAGCTATTCTATCTGCATACCACATACTTTTTGCCTTCCTAATAACTTTTTTAAGCACCTTACAATACTGTTTGTAATGGGCTGCTGCATTTAGATTTTGACTGTTTCTAACGTTTTGATATAATTGCCACTTTGTTCTACAAGATATTCTTATCCCTTTAGTCAGCCACCCAGGCTGCCTGTTTGTGCTAGTACCCTGTTTTAAACGTTCTAACGGAAAGCAACTTTCAAAGAGCACGAGAAAAGTCTTGAGGAAAGCATTATATTTATCGTCTACTGTATCAGCACTATAAACATCTTGCCAATCTTGTTCCTTGATAAGGTTTACAAAAGTCTGTACAGCAACTGGATCAGCTTTCCTAAAAAGTTGGTAACTATATTTAACATGTGTTGAAGCACAAAAATCTTTTAGACTTAAAATTTGTGCAACATGATCTGAAAGGCCATTCACCTTTTTGCTAACAGAATGCCCTTCTAATAATGACGAATGAACAAAAATATTGTCTATGGTTGTTCTACTGTTCCCTTGCACTCTCGTTGGAAAGAATACGGTTTGCATAAGATTATATGAATTAAGGAGGTCTACCAGCATCCTTTTCCTTGCACAATCACTTATACAATTAATATTGAAGTCACCACATATAACTAACTTTTTGTATTTCCTATAAAGTGAACCAAGAACCTCCTCTAGCTTTAGCAAAAATGTTGTGAAATCGGAGTCTGGGGATCTATAAATAACAACAGTAAGAAGTTTAGCTCCACTAAATTTAACCACACCTGCACAACATTCAAACACCTTTTCAGTGCAGTACTTTGAAACATCAATTGACTCAAATGGGATACCGTTTTTCACATACATGGCTACTCCCCCACACCGCAAAGAGCTCCTAGAAAAGCTGCCAGCCAACCTGTATCCTGGTAAAGGAAGCCTCTGAATTATCTCCTTATTTAAGAAGTGTTCAGATATACCAATAATTTCAGAGTCAACATCTATAAGCAGTTCACTAACTTTATCTCGAATACCTTGTATATTTTGATGAAATATACTAATTCCCTCATTAATCGGATACCCAAGCTTTGTAGAAAGTGGTTTCTTTGTTAGAGAGACTTCCCTTAAGCAGGAATACCTATCAGCTGACTTCAATCTAAAAAAGGTACAGCTCTAACACCCACAACTACCGGAATTTTCCCATAAGTGATCCCACCACCCCCACCTATGCTGTCACCTATAAGTTTTGCCAACCTCCCCTTCCCATACCTGTTGAGGTGCAGGCCATGTCTAGTGAAACCCGTCCTACTGATAGACTCCACCGACACCACTGAAATGTGACTCATGCCTTCTGTCATCAGCGCACCCCCAAGTCTCATGTTATTACGCCTGACGGCTATATTAAGATGAGGCCGATCGTGACGCTGAAACAGTTCCACGAAATGCACATTCGTGTTGCCAGTCTGAGTGGCTATCTTTTCCAGGTCACCATCTATGTCATACTTCCCATCCCTATCAATACTATTACCAGCCCCACCCACAATCACTACCTGATCCTCTTTAGTAAAATCCCTACATAACCCCCCTATGTTAAAAGTCACCTGAGCCAATCCTGCATTAGGCTTCACAATGCTGGTGACCTGGTACTCACTCCCCAAAACTTCCTGCAACTGCTGGCCTACACCTCTACCATGAGAACTACCTAACAGCAGAACCTTCTTCTTTCTCTTAGACTTTGCAACTGTCCTAGCCACCGTAACTGCTGAGGTCTGCTGCATACTTCCTACATCTACAGATTGTTAGAGAGTGTTGGCTTCCATACGTTTCACGTCGTTCACACCAATAGCAACCTGTTCGATGGAGCATAAAATGTGATTCATCTGAAAAAGCCACCTATCCCCACTCATGGACGTCCAGTTGCGGAATTGGCGCGCAAATTCCAGCCTCCGTCGCCGATGATCAGCATTCATCATGAGTGCATGAACCAGGTGCCTGGTGCAAAGGGTCATACGCAGTAACGTTCTTTGAACACTCGTTGAGTAGGCATTGTTCGTAGCCCCTTGGTTCATCTGAATGGTCAATTGCTCAACAGTTGCACATCTCTTCACCCGTACACATCTCCACAACTATCGTTCAACCCAGCTCCTTTTTGCCATATACGGTATACTTTAATCACGGCGGCTCGTGAACAGTTTACAAACTTAGCCGTTTCGGAAATACTTTTACACCTGGTCCGAAATCCAATGATCGAGCCTTTTGGACGTCAGATAAATCGCTCTGTTTCCGCATTACGACACGACTGCGCTGTTTGCCGCGTCCCCCCGACACGTTTTACATACCCTCCACTGGTAGTGCTGCCACAGGCCCTCCGCGAGTGGTGATTGCACGTTGTCTTCGAACGCAAGTGGTGTTCACACTAATATGAGTGGATCGTGCGTATCGTATGCTGCTGCGGCCCGCCACGAATTCGTCTCTTACGCCGGTCTCTTCATCCCAGAGTAACATTGGCACCATACATTTTCAGTTATTGTTGGATTTATTCCAGTCTCTTTCTTCCCCTACAGCTTTGACAATCTACAGCTCCCTCAAATACCATGGACGTTATTCTATAATGCCTTAAACCACTTCCTCTTATCCTTCTGTTTTCTACGTGTATCTTTCTTCTCCGATTCTTAGGAACATAATCTTTCCTTGTATTTTGGACGTCCTTCTACTGAACCACGTCCAACACCCATCGATTCTCTTCTTTTCCCGTTTCACTACCATACAATGTCGTGCTCCAACGGCCATCTGGGAGATTTCCTTACATTAAGGCCGATATTTCATACTAGGAGTCTTCTTTTGGCTGGGAATGCCCTCTTTGCCTGAAACAAACTGCATTTTATGTCCTCCTTGTTTCGTCCGTCATGGATTATTATGCTTCCAGGATAGCCGAATTTCTTAATCCCGTCAACTTACTGGTCTCCAGTTTTCATAAGTTTATCGCTAATAGCATTTTTGCTGCGCAACATTATTTCCATATTTCTCCAGTTCACCGTCAGTCCATGTTCAGTATTCATTAGACTGTTTATTCCATTCAACACGTCCTGCAATTCTTCTTCACTTTCACTGAGGATAGCGATGTCAGCGAATCTTTCACCCTGAATCGTAATCTCACTTTTGAACGTTCCTATTATTTCCGACATTGCTATTCGATGATTATATTGAACAAGTGAGGGTAAATAATGCAAGCATCTCTTAAACCCTTTTCAATCGGAGCACTTCGTGGTCTTCGATTCTTATTGTTCCGTCTTGGTTCTTATACGTACTGTGTATTATCCGTATTTCTCTATAGCTTACTCTTATTTTTCTAAGAATTTCGAAGATCTTGCCCTGTTTTACAGTCGAGCGCTTTTTCTATGTCGACAGATCCTATGAACGTGTCTTGATTTTTCTTAAGTCCTGTTTGCATTATCAGTCGCAACGTTAGAAGCGTCTCTCTGCTGCCCATATCTTTCTGGAGTGCAAACTGATCCTCCACTTTCTGTTCAATCTTATCCCGTGGTCGCAATTGCGAGTATGGAAAGCAATCAGCTGTATCGTTCTTGTGCAACGCAACTAGCTCTTTATACTCATGATGAAATAAGTACTATCGACAGGGGATGTCAAATTGATTCCATATTTTTAGATTTCCAGAAGGCTTTCGACACCGTTCCTCACAAGCGTCTTCTAACCAAACTGCGTGCCTCCGGATTATCGCCTCAGTTGTACGACTGGTTTCGTCACATTTAGATAGACGGAAGTCATCGAGTAAAACAGAAGTAATATCTGGCGTTCCCCAAGAAAGTGTTATAGGCTCTCTATTGTTCCTCATAGGAGACAATCTGAGTAGCCGTCTTAGATTGTTTGCAGATGATGCTGTCATTTACCGTCTTGTAAAGTCATCAGATGATCAAAACGACTTGCAAAATTATTTAGATAAGATATCTATATGGTGCGAAAAATGGCAATTGACCCTGAATAAGGAAAAGTATGAAGTTATTCACATGAGTACTAAAAGAAATCAGCTAAATTTCGATTACGCGGTAAGTCATACAAATTTGGAGGCTGTAAATTCAACTAAATACTTAGGCATTACAATCACAAATAACCTAAATTGGAACGATCGCGTAGATAATATTGTGGGTAGAGCAAACCAAAGACTTCCATTCATTGGCAGAACACTTAGAAGGTGCAATAGATCTACTAAACAGACTGCTTACACCACGCTTATCCGCCCTATTCTGGAGTATTGCTGTGCGGTTTGGGATCCGAATCAGGTGGGACTAACGGATGACATCGTAAAAGTACAAAGAAGGGCAGCTCGTTTTATATCATCGCGAAATAGGGGAGATAGTGTCACAGACATGATACGTGAATTGGAGTGGAAATCGTTAAAGCAAAAGCGTTTTTCGTTGCGACGGGATCTTCTCATGAAATTTCAATCACCAGTTTTCTCCTCCGATTGCGAAAACATTCTGTTGGCACCCACCTACATAGGGAGAAATGATCATCACGACAAAATAAGAGAAATCAGGGCTCACACAGAAAAATTTAAGTGCTCGCTTTTCCTGCGTGCCGTTCGAGAGTAGAACGGCACAGAGACAGCTTGAAGGTGGTTCATTGAACCCTCTGCCAGGCACTTTATTGTGAATAGCAGAGTAATCACGTACATGTAGATAACGGAGTGACGACACTGAAAATCGTGCCGGACCAAAAAACCTCGAACACGGAATTGCCGCTTGTTGCGATCGGCCAACTTACAGTTGGGCTATCTGAGCACGCTTCACTTCTATATGGCGCCAACCATGTGTCTATGTCTTGCACTCGTACGTAAAGGGGAGATATTTTATTTGGAAGTCGCGTTACCGACTGTTGGCGAATAAATATGATATTGCAGTGCCTGTGTTGTTCAGAACTTCGATTCAAGATGCAATATTCTTTCGGACGTGCATACGTGTCCGAAGGAACATTTCATCGTACAATTTCTGAACAACACAGGCACTGCAGTTTTTTTTTTTTTTTTTTTTTTTTTTTTTTTTTTTTTTTTTTTTTTTTCATCAGTCTACTGACTGGTTTGATGCGGCCCGCCACGAATTCCTTTCCTGTGCTAACCTCTTCATCTCAGAGTAGCACTTGCAACCTACGTCCTCAATTATTTGCTTGACGTATTCCAATCTCTGTCCTCCTCTACAGTTTTTTGCCCTCTACAGCTCCCTCTAGTACCATGGAAGTCATTCCCTCATGTCTTAGCTGATGTCCTATCATCCTGTCCCTTCTCCTTATCAGTGTTTTCCACATATTCCTTTCCTCTCCGATTCTGCGTAGAACCTCCTCATTCCTTACCTTATCAGTCCACCTAATTTTCAACATTCGTCTATGGCACCACATCTCAAATGCTTCGATTCTCTTCTGTTCCGGTTTTCCCACAGTCCATGTTTCACTACCATACAGTGCTGTACTCCAGACGTAAATCCTCAGAAATTTCTTCCTCAAATTAAGGCCGGTATTTGATATTAGTAGACTTCTCTTGGCCACAAATGCCTATGTTGCCATAGCGAGTCTGCTTTTGATGTTCTCCTTGCTCCGTCCGTCATTGGTTATTTTACTGCCTAAGTAGCAGAATTCCTTAACTTCATTGACTTCGTGACCATCAATCCTGATGTTAAGTTTCTCGCTGTTCTCATTTCTACTACTTCTCATTACCTTCGCCTTTCTCCGATTTATTCTCAAACCATACTGTGTACTCATTAGACTGTTCATTCCGTTCAGCAGATCATTTAATTCTTCTTCACTTTCACTCAGGATAGCAATGTCATCAGTGAATCGTATCATTGATATCCTTTCACCTTGTATTTTAATTCTACTCCTGAACCTTTCTTTTATTTCCATCATTGCTTCCTCGATGTACAGATTGAAGAGTAGGGGCGAAAGGCAACAGCATTGTCTTACGCCCTTCTTAATACGAGCACTTCGTTCTTGATCGTCCACTCTTATTATTCCCTCTTGGTTGTTGTACATATTGTATATGACCCGTCTCTCCCTATAGCTTACCCCTACTTTTTTCAGAATCTCGAACAGCTTGCACCATTTTATATTGTCGAACGCTTTTTCCAGGTCGACAAATCCTATGAAAGTGACTTGATTTTTCGTTAGCCTTGCTTCCATTATTAGCCGTAACGTCAGAATTGCCTCTCTCGTCCCTTTACTTTTCCTAAAGCCAAACTGATCGTCACGTAGCGCATTCTCAGTTTTCTTTTCCATTCTTCTGTATATTATTCTTGTAAGCAGCTTCGATGCATGAGCTGTTAAGCTGATTGTGCGATAAATCTCGCACTTGTCAGCTCATGCCGTCTTCGGAATTGTGTGGATGATGCTTTCCCGAAAGTCAGATGGTATATCGCCAGACTCATATATTCTACACGCCAACGTGAATAGTCGTTTTGTTGCCACTTCCCCCAATGATTTTAGAAATTTTGATGGAATGTTATCTATCACTTCTGCCTCATTTGACCGTAAGTCCTCCAAAGCTCTTTTAAATTTCGATTATAATACTGGATCCCCTATCTCTTCTAAATCGATTCCTGTTTCTTCTTCTCTCACATCAGACAAATCTTCACCCTCATAGAGGCTTTCAATGTATTCTTTCCACCTATCTCCTCTCTCCTCTGCATTTAACAGTGGAATTCCCGTTGCACTCTTAATGTTACCACCGTTGTTGTTAATGTCACCAAAGGTTGTTTTGACTTTCCTGTATGCTGAGTCTGTCCTTCCGACAATCATATCTCTTTCGATGTCTTCACATTTTTCCTGCAGCCATTTCGTCTTAGCTTCCCTGCACTTCCTAGTTATTTCATTCCTCAGCGACTTGTATTTCTGTTTTCCTGATTTTCCCGGAACATGTTTGTACTTCCTCCTTTCATCAATCAACTGAAGTATTTCTTCTGTTACCCATGGTTCCTTCGCAGCTACCTTCTTTGTACCTATGTTTTCCTTCCCAACTTCTGTGATGGCCCTTTTTAGAGATGCCCATTCCTCTTCAACTGTACTGGCTACTGCGCTATTCCTTATTGCTGTATCTATAGCGTTAGAGAACTTCAAACGTATCTCGTCATTCCTTAGTACTTCCGTATCCCACTTCTTTGCGTATTGATTCTTCCTGACTAATGTCTTGAACTTCAGCCTACTCTTCATCACTACTATATTGTGATCTGAGTCTATATCTGCTCCTGGGTACGCCTTACAATCCAGTATCTGATTTCGGAATCTCTGTCTGACCATGATGTAATCTAATTGAAATCTTCCCGTATCTCCTGGCCTTTTCCAAGTATACCTCCTCTTCTTGTGATTCTTGAACAGGGTATTCGCTATTACTAGCTGAAACTTGTTACAGAACTCAATTAGTCTTTCTCCTCTTTCATTCCTTGTCCCAAGCCCATATGCTCCTGTAACCTTTTCTTCTACTCCTTCCCCTACAACTGCATTCCAGTCGCCCATGACTATTAGATTTTCGTCCCCCTTTACATACTGCATTACCCTTTCAATATCCTCATACACTTTCTCTATCTGTTCATCTTCAGCTTGCGACGTCGGCATGTATACCTGAACCATCGTTGTCGGTGTTGGTCTGCTGTCGATTCTGATTAGCACAACCCGGTCACTGAACTGTTCACAGCAACACACCCTTTGCCCTACCTTCCTATTCATAACGAATCCTACACCTGTTATACCATTTTCTGCTGCTGTTGATATTACCCGATACTCATCTGACCAGAAATCCTTGTCTTCCTTCCACTTCACTTCACTGACCCCTACTATATCTAGATTGAGCCTTTGCATTTCCCTTTTCAGATTTTCTAGTTTCCCTACCACGTTCAAGCTTCTGACATTCCACGCCCCGACTCGTAGAACGTTATCCTTTCGTTGATTATTCAATCTTTTTTTCTTGGTAACCTCCCCCTTGGCAGTCCCCTCCCGGAGATCCGAATGGGGGACTATTCCGGAATCTTTTGCCAATGGAGAGATCATCATGACACTTCTTCAAATACAGGCCACATGTCCTGTGGATACACGTTACGTGTCTTTAATGCAGTGGTTTCCATTGCCTTCTGCATCCTCATGTCGTTGATCATTGCTGATTCTTCCGCCTTTAGGGGCAATTTCCCACCCCTAGGACAAGAGAGTGCCCTGAACCTCTATCCGCTCCTCCGCCCTCTTTGACAAGGCCGTTGGCAGAATGAGGCTGACTTCTTATGCCGGAAGTCTTCGGCCGTCAATGCTGATTATTTATCAAATTTTGGCAGTGGCGGGGATCGAACCCGGGACCGAAGACGTTTTGATTATGAATCAAAGACGCTACCCCTAGACCACGGGTATCATACCGTATCCCCTTTGGCAGTCCTCCCCCACCAGAGATCCGAATGAGGGAATAATCCGGCATCTTTCGCCCAATGGAGAGATCATCATGACACGTTTTTACTTACAGGCCACATGCCTCGTGAATACACAGTATGTGTCTTTTACGCAGTGGTTTTATGCAGTGGATTCCATTGCCTTCTGCATCACCATGGGTCGCGGCTGATGTACAGATAGAACAAATAAGACAATGGGATTAAAATGAAATGATACTGCTTTATGATACTGCTATAAAAGCACGTATGGCGACGGTGTAGCTGGTGCTATGATTTGTAGGAAATGCTGCTTCTGGCATGGTCATAGACGTCAGTTCCTCGTAGGTGCCAGTTGGTTAGAGAAGGACTCAAAGATGATTCGCAACATGAATGGATCGCTGTTACCAGGGCGAGGGGATGACGATGTGCTAGGAAGCGTTTCATTGATAAATTATGTTGCAAACAGGGAGAATAAGGATGGAGTTGTGGTGGTCAGGAGTCAGGAGGCTGACATGTGTATTTGGTGACTTTATCTAAGGATAGGATATGAAGGATAGGACTGTAGCTAATAGAATGGGTAAATGATAGTCCAAGTTCTGGATTATGATCAATGGCTATTTGAAGCTTTCTTGGAATAATATACAAGAGAGTTTTGAGAGGTTTTTTTGTGAGTGTGGGTGGAGGGCGGGGGGCGTCTATGTTACAAGTTGCATGTTGCCATACGAACGGCTACAGCCTGGAATCGGAGAGGACTGGGTAGACAGTGGGATTTTATCTTCAAATTTATAGGATTTGCGGAGGTGTGCGACGGATCTGAATAGTAAGGGTTGTGTGTGGGAGAGGTAAAATGGATGCTCATGGCGACGGAACGTAAGTGTGCAGAGATCCAAGCAATTTTGGTCTTGAGTCGAAGGTTTTATAGGTTTGGGGGATGTTTGATGACTGAGATCGGCTGATGTTGCAGCTTTGTTTGTAATCTTCGCCCACATGGTCTGCCCGAAATATTTGTTTATGCTTACGACCTTTACTGGCGCGAAACTAACATAGAGGACGCCAAAATCCTGTAAATACTACTGACTCTGTTCCTGTGTCGCCGACCATCAAGCGTCCTCTCTCCGAATTGCTGTTTGGAGGTGACACAAAACTGCTACCAATCGGAAATAGGAAAATACGAAATGTGCGCGTATCTTGGAGCACAGGTACGGAGTTTGATACAGAGCTGACTTTCCTGTTCCATTAGACATTTCGTTGGAAGGACCAGCAGCCTGTAGCAGGTTAATTACATGAACTGTGTGTGTCGGTGGCACCCTGGTAAGTCTACGAGACGTTTACTGTACTCGTACTCCGACTGAAACAAGTTTGTGATTGACGTTTTAACCAGACAAGTGGTAGGCGCTAACCGCAAGGGAATCGTAGTTGCTTCTCGACTACCATGAGCAGAAAGTACTGCCTGTTTTGTAGATCCATGACGAGCATTCTCAAGTGTGGCTAGCAGCACTAACCCCTGCCCCTTCCCCCGTCCATATAGTCTGCCAATGGCAGAGTTGTTTCACACGAAACTGTCAATCAGTATGGTGCTCAAAACAGCAGACCACATGACCAGTAAGATAACTATAGTTTTTAAGGACAAAGCATTTTAGTGATTAGTACTCGCCTCGTACTCCGTCCACTGATTGTGAGCTGTGTTACCAGAATCAAGGGACTTCACTGCTCTCCACCTTGGAAAATGCAGACATGGTGTTTCTACGTCACATATTAAAATGTGATCGTTTTTAATTTTCAAATAGTGCATACTGACTTTGATGGACAGAGAACCAGAGCCAAATTTTGCTTGTTGAGGCTGTACCGGTGTTTCAGTCTGTCTCTGGAGCAACCGAAACCCACTGGAAGTTGCATCCAGGTCTTCGATGTCCATGCTATTGGGGACAGCGTAATAGAAAATATGCATGAAGCTAGAAACAACAGTGAATTTTTTTAAGACTGTGTGAGTAGTAAAAGTCATGTTACATTATAATAATACAAAAACAAGCTATCTCAAAGAGGCTCAGGTTGTCTCGGTCAGCCTACGATAGACTACATTGTACATAGGGCGAGCTAGTATGAATCTAATGTTTCTAAGTTTTAAAGATACTGCTGTCCAAGTACTAGAAGCCCAAAAGTATACGGACGACTTCCGTTGTACTGACTGGAATCTGAATATCAAGTTTACTTATATTTATACTTTTTGTGGTGACGTTATGGCCATAAATCAAACTTTAAACTACTGTGACGCTTTTGTTATTTCTAAACTGAACTGTTAACAATCTGTGTCATAAATTATTGCAACGATGACAACCGCACACATAAACAGGCGCGAGTAAGTGATGACACCATTGTTCTTATAGTATCATTGCTACATAATGTACGGCGGGCGACGGCGTTTAAAGGAATAGAATGCGTCATAAACGAGGAATCGTAAAATAAATTATTTTTAAAAGACGAGCAATGACTTCATGCTTGATAACCTTCGCACCTACAACTGAGAGCACCATAAACTCATGTGATCGTTAACCTGCATGGTTTTAAAATTTCGCCTTTGTAGCCTTAATGCTGAACGTGGCTACTCTTCCAGGAATATTTCTACAACCGTGACATAGAGGACGATAGAAGTACTCATCCTCAGTACAGTGTTTTGTAGAGTTGGTGAGCTTGGATGAAACAAATCATATTCTGGACAAAGACATTCTGGAAACATCCCCCAGGCTGTGGCTAAGCCATGTCTCCGCAAAATCCTTTCTTTCAGGAGTGCTAGTTCTGCAAGATTCGCAGGAGAGCTTTTCTCTAAAGTTTGGAAGGTAGGAGACGAGGTACTGCCAGAAATAAAGCTGTGAGTACCGGACGTGAGTCGTGCTTCGGTAGCTCAGTTGGTAGAGCACTTGCCTGCGAAAGACAAAGGTCCCGAGTTCGAGTCTCGGTCGGGCACACAGTTTTAATCTGCCAGGAAGTTTCATATCAGCGCACACTCCGCTGCAGAGTGAAAATTTCATTCTGGAAACATCCCCCAGGCTGTGGCTAAGCCATGTCTCCGCAATATCCTTTCTTTCAGGAGTGCTAGTTCTGCAAGATTCGCAGGAGAGCTTCTGCAAAAGTTTGGAAAGTAGGAGACGAGGTACTGGCAGAAGTAAAGCTGTGAGTACCGGACGTGAGTCGTGCTTCGGTAGCTCAGTTGGTAGAGCACTTGCCCGCGAAAGGCAAAGGTCCCGAGTTCGAGTCTCGGTCGGGCACACAGTTTTAATCTGCCAGGAAGTTTCATATCAGCGCACACTCCGCTGCAGAGTGAAAATTTCATTCTAAAGACATAGTTAACAGAGTATGACCACCATGAGACAGGCATGTGCTCAGAAACTATGGAAATTTACGACTATGAGAGAAATGTTTGGAATAGTGATGAAAGTAAATTTAATTCTGAAGTGTGTTCACAACTGATATTGTCACATAGAAAAGACAATGTCACAGCTTGTGTGTTGCAGCGCGCACATAACTTTAAAGAGAGGTGTACAACTCGTGAGGCTTTATCACCTACAGACAATTGAATAAAGCGCTCTGTATCGAGCTTCAAGATATTTAAAGTTTCAAAGGGACTGTAATCAGTATGTAAACGGAGCATTAAGCATATGTCAGCCAACTGCTGAAGTTGTGAATCGCATTTGTTGTTGTTGTTGTTGTTGCTGCTGCTGCCTTCCATCTTTTCCAGTCTTGTGGCACTCTTTTCACCTCTACGGAGCTAATATATACAACACTAATCTGTTTTCCATACTCTAATCTTGATATTTCTCTACAATTTTGCCGTCCTCTGCTGCTCCTTCCAGCGGCAGGTTAACTATTCCTGGATGGCACAGCAGGTGTCCCGCTAAAGTATTCCTTCTTTTGGTATGTCTTTTCATAGACTTCTGTCGTCATCTATTCTTCCTAGTACTTCTTTATTCCTCACCTTATCCGTTCATTTCATTTCTAAGATATTTCGGCATAGCATGAACAGCGTTATCCATTGTCAGTCTTTAGTGTCCAAACAAATGAAAGACGCCTGCTGTAGTGTGGCTCCAGTGCAGTCCATTAATACTTTCTGATCGTCCTAAGAGGAATATTAGATTAATCTACATGTGATTTTTCTTTAGGATACTTATCAATTCTTATGGGGTTTACCTGAACAATAAATGTGTAATGAACATTCCGCATTGAGCAAAATACGTTTCTCTCCTGCTCTACAGCCACAGATATTTCTGTCATGTTACACCATCATCAGTGGTCTTCCTTTTATTTCACTGAACAGTACATTTTGTTGTTCTTGTCGCTTTATGTATTCTCTAATACACCTGATGTGATGTCGTGATGTTCTAACAATGTGGAAGCTAGTTCGACCAGCAACAAAATTGCTTAACCACACTGACTGACAAAAAAAGTGAAGCGCCCAGATCGAGTGGAAGAAACTAAATGAGATTTCTTGGGTTGAAAGGGTATGTGATGTTATTTTAGTGATCACAATAACGAGCAGAATTTACAAAGAACTTGACAGTAAGCTTTCATTTATCAGTACGACGTTGCATCTCCTCCGGCCTGGATGCATGCAATAATTAGATTGGGAAAGGTGTCATAAAGTCACCGTATTCTGTCCAGAGGCAAGCTAGCTCATAACGGTTCTAATTGGTCTTTGACATCCTGGATATTGAAGCCGCGACGGAGTCTGACAGATCTGACATCTTGCTGACCATAGGAGTATCTCGACACTTCGCTGTGGTCAAAGTTGAATCTTCAGGGCATAAACTACTCAAAAAGAGCTTTGTTCCACTGAATGTTTGGGGTCTTTGTGGGTTTAGATTCATGTGAAACTAGGAATAAAAGAATAAGGTTATGGAATTTAAAAAAAATGTTCATTTTGAAATTTAAAAACTACAGGTGTCTGAAGATCCTCATCTTAGCACATCTGTGAAATCAAACTCTGTTGTTGGGTAATATTCAGTACTGCGTTCCACTACCGCGTGCACCGAACGTGCTTGGATGCACCTTGATATGTTGTCTACACGGGTAATAGACATTGCTACTCAAGACTGGTGCATTCTCCGACGGTGGCACTCCTGAGGTCATCGAGTGTGTGAGAAGGGATCTTGTGACGACGCACAGGAAGTTTCATCTTGCTCAAGCATGCTGAACCAGGTTCTTGTCAGTAGATACCGAAGGCCATTCCTTCCTCTCAATGAAAGGCGTTCAGTTGTTGGGTCCGGTGTTATCGTCTTGAAAGACGAAGTCATTGTTGAAATTTTAAATGTAGAGCTGAAATGTAGAGTGAGGTCCTGGTCTCATATCGCATGGCCCTCAGATTACCCTCTGTAGTGCTGAGAATCGTCCGACATGCGCACATGATTTCGGTCCAAACACATTAGTCTGCACAAGTCTATGAACGAAAGCCGACACCATCGATCCTAGTTGCATTCCAGGGTTTCCCTCATCCAGCTTCTTCATGCACCACGTTTCTGCGTCACGTACGCTATCGTTCTTAATGGAGTTCTAAAGGTTAAATTTGTCGTGTAGAGACATTCGTATTGTGTGGATCATCACAGCCCATGTTGACAGTTCGTGGAATGTCAGCGTGGATAATTGTCTTGCTCCAAACAAACCCTTTCTCGGCCTCAAGGAACGATTCTGTACGGCTGCGGGAACAACATTGCAGGAAATCTTTTCTGGGCAGCCCCTGTGTGCTCTTGCTGTGGTTAATGTCTACGACAGGGTTGATTTCTGAAAAGAGAGAGTTTTCTCCTGCCTAAAGGTAATGCGCCAGCATTTCCCTAACCCTCCTAGATGGATAGCGGTCTTGGCATGCGAGACTAGCTCAAGATGGAGTGATTTTCTCATGATGGTCAAATTTCTCCAACAAGTATTACAGACAGTTTTCTTCCTGGCAGGAAGCAGCACCCGCAGCACCCAACACAAGCGCTATAAGTGAGCCCACGCAATGGCCAATGACAATGCCTACGTTATGCTCCTAATTCGGATTGGTTGGAACGCCTAAATGTAAAAAAAATTCGTGATGCGGTTTGTAGCTCGAGAAATTGAGCAAGCAGCGCTCGTGGGGTATAGAGTGCCGTCTGGAGCAGAGTTGGGGTTTACGTAGTGTATTTCATACGTCGGAAGGAAGCGGGAATTTCGTGATCAACCGAATTATTTCTTGTAGCAAAGAAAATTGAGGTATTTCGAAAGTGCGTCGTGAATTCTGCGTTGAAGCATTTCTGGAGGAGTATTGCGTTGTAGCGAGTGTACAGACACTGAATAGGCAGTGATGTCAAATTAAATCGTGTAGCCAAGTAGTAAGCTGGATGGTGGTGCTTAGTGAACGAGACAGCCTTGGCGATGGTTTCATAAAAGTCAACAAATCATATTCGTTTCCGTGAGAATTTGAGTGTGGTGTTTTTCTGAGACTCTTTCCTTTTTGGACTGTTCCTGTTTTGTTGTTGTGGAGATTATCAGCCGAATTTGTTAGGAGCCGTTTGGAGGCAGCATACCAACTACATTGTCCAGCCACATTAATTTGATCTCCTGTCAAAAAGTCTGAATAACAATCTTTCGCAGAGCCGAGTACTACGAGACGTGGAGGAAGATTGTCAATGAGATTCTGTAATGTACCAGCAGGGACGTAGAGCCGTGCTGATTCCAATGCTGCGGCCGGTTGTGCTAGATTTCTCGGTTGAGAATTCAAGGCGAGAACCCGATTGAGGTGGTCCAGCACCAGAAGATTCTTGTTTGGGTTTAAAACCGGGAGTACGGTAAACTCATCCTGCTGCTTTTGAACACGCACGTGCACTGCGGGCTGTCTGGCACGTTGAGTTGTCCTACTGGCAGATGTCAACACGCCGAGGAAAAACAAACTGCATGCAGGGCTGGGCACGGTCCCCAAGAATAGATGCATATTTGTGTTGATCCATTGGGCATTCCAGAATGACGAAATCATCCAGAGAATGCCCTCTGGCTTGGATTCGTCCGACGATTGTTTCAGGATATTTGCTTCCAGACGTTTCACGCCATACCCGCCAATGGGCAGCTGTCCGATGAACCGTAAAACGTGATTCATCTGAAAAGGCTACCTGTCGCCACTCAGTGGACGTTCAGTTGCGTTATTGGTGTGCAAATTCCAGCCTTCGTTGTTGGTGACTAGCAGTCAGCATGGCTGCATGAACTAGGCGCCTGCTGTGTAGGCCTACACACAGCTACGTTCGCTGAACAGTCGTTCTGGAGTCATTGTTGGTAGCCCCTCGGTTCATCTGGGTGCTCAGTTTGTCAACACTTGAACGTCTGTTCGCCCGTACATACCTCCGCAGCCGTCGTTCACCCCTGTAATCCATGGCCCGTGGTGCACCGAAGTTGCCTTGGCGTCGGTTTTGGGTTGCACCATTTTGCCATATACAGTTTACTTTAACCACGGTGATACGTGGACAGCTTAACGCTTCCAATCTTGGCCTAAAAGCCAGTAATCATGCCCTTTTGGACGTCAGATAAATCGCACTGTTTCCGCATTACGACAACGACTGCACTGTTTTCCGTGTCTCCACGACACGCATTTTACACCATCTACTGCTGGTGCTGCCACCAGCCCTCTGTGATTGGTTATTGCAAGTTGATGTCGAACAGAGGCGGTGGTCACATTTTATGACTGCACCGTTTATAACTGGTGTACATATCCCAGTACAATATTCGGATCTCAGAATGTTTTTAATTATTGACATTGGATTAGTGAAATCGAGGCTAATTTTATAGCGTAACAGAACTCAGAGTTAATGCGGGTCCGCCAATAAACGTTTCCGATTAAATTCGAGGGGCGGTACGACACGTGACGTAATTTGTCACATACGCCGCACGTTGCCAAAAGTGCGTGGATTCAGGTCGTGGCAGCGTGTTTGATTCCGCGCGACACCACGGAATCGCCGATAACGAACAAAAGGAACTTACCAGTGGGTCTGTCCTCTCGTGCGCTAGTCAAGTGGGGCTGTTGAGATCCTGGATTGGGTTATGTATGATTCTCCTGATTCCATCGACTCCATACTCTCATGCCGGCCGAAGTGGCCTAGCGGTTCTAAGCGCTTCCGTCTGGAACCACGCGACCGCTACGGTCGCAGGTTCGAATCCTGCCTCGGGCATGGATGTGTGTGATGTCCTTAGGTTAGTTAGGATTAAGTAGTTCTAAGTTATAGGGGACTAATAACCTCAGAAGTTAAGTCCCATAGTGCTCAGAGCCATTCTGAACCATACTCTCATGACAGCCGTGGGATCTTTCTCACACGCGACAGAAAGTGGCCACAAACGAACGACGTTCAAGTGCGATTTCTGAATGAGAAATCCGTCATCTAATCTTCCCTTGAATATGCAATGTAGGTGGCACTACTCCTATATCCAAGAACGTGGTATATTACTTGCCAGTCTGACTTTTTAGCATGCAGCTACAATGGTCTATAATTTTTGTGGCCAGCAGTGAACTTTAAATTTCGTGCCTTTTAATTGTCTGTTTTCTCCTTCTGACTAACGAATATCAACTACTGACTTCTCTCCTCCTGTAGCTACTACTGTTTCCATCATTATAGTCATAGACTCTGAAGAAGAGAAATTTGTTAACATCGAGTATAGATTTAAGTGTCAGTAAGTCGTTTCTGAAAGTATTTGTATGGAGTGTAGCCATGTATGGAAATGAAACGTGGACGATAAATAGTTTAGACAAGAAGAGAATAGAAGCTTTCGAAATGTGGTGCTGCAGAAGAATGCTGAAGATTAGATGGGTAGATCACATAACCAATGAGGAGATATTGAATAGAATTGGGGAGAAGAGGAGGTTGTGGCACAACTTGACTAGAAGAAGGGATCGGTTGGTAGGACATGTTCTGAGGCATCAAGGGATCATCAATTTGGTATTGGAGGGCAGCGCGGAGGGTAAAAATTGTAGAGGGAGACCAAGAGATGAATACACTAAACAGATTCAGAAGGATGTAGGTTGCAGTAAGTACTGGAAGATGGAGAAGCTCGCACAGGATAGAGTAGCATGGAGAGCTGCATCAAACCAGTTTCTGGACTGAAGACCACAACAATAACAACAGCCATAGTTATTTCTAAATGTTGACTTATATACTGCAATTAACATGTAATGTAAAATACATAGAACGACTGATTGGATGTAAGAGAGATCCAGATGGTCCTTGTGGAATAAATAAATAAATAAATACACTTAATTTGGAAATGTTGTACCAAGAGGTAAATCGTCATGGACGACGCCTCAAACACCACGAACAGCACGTCGATGACTCATGTAAGCCAGCCAAACAGCTACAGGGCACCATGGGCTTCAGAAATGACCAGAGAGAGAGAGTGTCTCTCCAATTAAAAGGGAAAAATATTGAACTCATTTTGTAGATTTTATTACTAACATCAGTTTTTCAAATGTGGCGATTTCTGAGAGATCTGTATGGCTCTCATGAACACTGATGACACGTGTGTGATAAGCATGGCGAGGACATTGTGTAGCTAGTTAAATTGTGAATCCATCTGGCGTAAATCGTTATCACCTTCAGAAGATCGACTTCGGGAAAATATTTTAGACGCTTTAGCTAAGGTTCACATTTATCAGTCTGTTGTGCAGCTGATCCAGGTGACAGGCTCTGAATAAATAGTTACCTTACCGTAAGACAAGATGTATGAAATGGTCGTATGATAGTTGTAGATTAACAACAGAGTCACTAGAAAGCATCTTGTAGCAGTTTCTAATTTGGAAAAAGCGTATTTGTGGCATCAACTGTACAATGTTACGTTTATTTTCTACTGGTTCCGATTTTTACGATCATCTTCGTGTAGAGAAACATTGTACGTCAATGGATCAGCCATACATTGCATTGACATATGAGCCATACAAATGTGTAACATATAATTGTCATGATAGTCTGCGTTAACACAGTCCATATAAACGCTACGCTTTGCCTTGGCACACTTAAAGTAGTGCACATCTAGTGACAACTCCATACTTGATTAAATGTGGAGATATCACCAGCTGTGCAGTACTTTAAGTGTGCCAAGGCACAGCGTAGCATTTATATGGACTGCGATAGCTCCACATTTAATCAAGTATGGAGTTATCACTAGATGTGCACTACTTTAAGTAGTGCGTTTATATGGACTGTGTTAAGATTGACTATTATGACAGTCATATGTTATACGTTTGTACGGCTCATATCACGGGAATGTATTGTTGATCATTGACGTACAATGTTTTTCCCCACGAAGATGATTGTAACAATCTAAACCAGTCGAGAATAAACACAAAATTGTACAGCTGATGGCGCAAATACGCTTTTTCCAAATTATTTAACAGCCGTAGACAGGCCGGCCGGAGTGGCCGAGCGGTTAAAGGCGCTACAGTCTGGAACCGCACGACCGCTACGGTCGCAGGTTCGAATCCTGCCTCGGGCATGGATGTGTGTGATGTCCTTAGGTTAGTTAGGTTTAAGTAGTTCTAAGTTCTAGGGGACTTATGACCACAGCAGTTGAGTCCCATAGTGCTCAGAGCCATTAACAGCCGTAGACAATTGCCTACGGAAAGTTTCTAGTTTGTTTTGCTGATTGTCACTAGCTCATTTCACTAGAAACAACTTGTTAATGGTAATAACAAATAGTTTCTGAAAGCCACAATCAGGGAGACAATGAAATTTCTCATTTGCAACAGCAAGAAATACACTACTCATAAGTCGCTGTGCGTGCTTGAAAGGTTCTCAGGTTAGGCAAAAAACACGTCTCGTGCATTGAGATACTTTCTGCGAACGGAAACACAGTTGCAGATATTTTTTTGCCAGCGATTGAGACATCTCGTGGTGGTCGTTCAAGGAAAACGGGCAGGAAATTTGCACGTACCAAAGACACGCTACGCTAGTGTGATGAAAGTAGCTATGTAAAAGACTTTTGCTGGGAACCTCATTACAGTTTCTTAGGTTTTTGTCTTCCGCTCTACAGCCAGACACCATGTTTGCAATTCGTAACTAGCTTCGAGCTTCAGCTTCGAGTTATTACACGTCGCGCCAGCCGGTGTGGACGTGCGGTTCTAGGCGCTTCAGTCTGGAACCGCGTGACCGCTACGGTCGCAGGTTCGAATCCTGCCTCGGGCATGGATGTGTGTGATGTCCTTAGGTTAGTTAGGTTTAAGTAGTTCTAAGTTATAGGGGACTGATGACAACAGATGTTAAGTCCCATAGTGCTCAGAGCTCAGAGCGGGGTACGAAAGCGAAAAACATATCTAGTGACAAGAGATGGGAATATATTACTATATTTGTTTATTTCTATATCTACACCATTACTCTGCAGTTCACCTCCACGTGGTTGGCGGAGGGTTCACACAACCACCTCCAAATCATTTCTCTACCTTTCCACTATCGAATTGCAAATGGGAAAGATGAACACCTACATCTTTCCGTGCGAGTTCTTATTTCTCTTGTTTTATTACAGTGGTCATTTCTATCTATTTAGGTGGAAATTACAAAATATTTTCGCATTCGGAAGAGAAGGTTGATTAAAAGTTTGTGAAAAGATCTTGAAGCAGCGAAATACGTACTTATATCAAAGATGACACTTTCCCCCTCTAATTTAAATTGTTCGCAGTTGTAATCCCTAGGTGTTTAGTTGAATCGACAACCTTTAAATGAGTATTATTTATCTTTTAACCCAAATTTAGCGGATTCCTTTTAGTACTCATACGAAGGACCTCGCACTTTTTATGCACTACAGGGCATTAAAATTCCTACATCACGAAGATGACGTCTACAGACGTGAAATTTAACCGACAGGAAGAAGATGCTGTGATATGCAAATGATTAGCTTTTCAGAGCATTCACACAAGGTTGGCGCCAGTGGTGACAACTACAACGTGCTTACATGAGGAAAGTTTCCAACCGATTTCTCATACACAAACAGCGGTTGACCGGCGTTGCCTGGTGAAACGTTGTTGTGATGCCTCGTGTAAGGAGCAGAAATGCGTACCATCACGTTTCCGACTTTGAGAAACGTCGGATTGTAGCCTATCGCGATTGTGGTTTATCGTATGGCGACATTGCTGCTCGCGTTGGTCGAGATGCAATGACTGTTAGCAGAAAATTGAACCGGTGGGTTCAGGAGGGTAATGCGGAACGACGTGCTGGATATCAACGGCCTTGTATCACTAGCAGTCGAGATGACAGACATCTTATCCGCATGGCTGTTAACGGATCGTGCAGCCACGTCTCGATCCCTGAGTCAACAGATAGGAACGTTTGCAAGACAATAACCATCTGCACGAACAGTTCAACGACGTTTGGAGCAGCATGGACTATCAGCTCGGAGATCATGGCTGCGGTTACCCTTGACGCTGCATCACAGACAGAAGCGCCTGTGATGGTGTGCTCAACGACGAACCTGCGTCATCGCCATACTGGTGTATCACCCGGCGTGATGGTATGGGGTGCCATTGGTTACACGTCTCGGTCACCTCTTGTTCGCACTGACGGCACTTTGAACAATGAATGGACGTTACGTTTCAGATGTGCTACAACCCGTGGCTCTACCCTTCATTCGATCCCTGCGAAACCCTACATTTTAGCAGGATAATGCACGACCGCATGTTGCAGGTCCTGTACAGGTCTTTCTGGATACAGAAAATGATCGACTGCTGCCCTGGCCAGCACATTCTCCAGATCTCTCACCAATTGTAAACGTCTGGTCAATGGTGGCCGAGCAACTGGCTCGTCACAATACGCCAGTCTTTTCTCTTGGTGAGCTGTGGTATAGCGTTGAAGCTGCATGGGTAGCTGTACCTGTACACGCCATCCAAGCTCTGTTTGACTCAATGCCCAGGCGTATCAAGGCCGCTATTACGGCCAGAGGTGGTTGTTCTGGGTACTGATTTCTCAGGATCTATGCACCCAAATTGCGTGAAAATGTAATCACATGTCAGTTCTAGTATAATATATCCGTCCGATGAATACCCGTTTATCATCTGCATTTCATCTTAGTGTTGCAATTTTAATGGTCAGTAGTGTAGTTTACAGTCAATTGCCACTGTGCGTGTCATACATACATATTGTCTAAAACATTTTAGAATTCGTATTAATCTGCTGGTGACGGAAAACAACAGCGTCATCTCCAAACAATCTAAGAGGTCTCCACTTACTACGAACTGTATCCTTTCTGACAGGAAATCACATATGCAGCCACGCAACTGAGAGGATATTCCATAGGCACATAGTCATTACTTCGTGAGAATAAAGAGCTAGTTATGTTTCGCAAGTACGATATTTTCTGAATCCGTTCGTTGTGTCAATAGATCATTACCTTCGTGGTATTTCATAATGTTCGAACATATATGTTCCAAAATTTTATTGCGAATTGCTGTCAATAATATGGATCTATAATTCAGCAGATCACTTCTGTTTCCTTTTTTGTTTATTGGTACGATCTGTACAACTTGAAAAGTGAATATATCGTGATAAATCTCAGTTTGTTTCAAATGCTTGCCACCACGAACGTCTTTGGATGCCTGAACGTGTGAGTGGTATGATTTCTTTGGCACCAGAGTTTGCATTATTAGTAGAGCACGAGTGAGTGAGTGAGTGAGTGAGTGAGTGAGTCGGCTGCAGAGAGAGTGAGTGTCGAGTCTCCACTGAGTGAGGAGCTTTGCTGGCGAACAGAGAATGAACTTTATTTGAGATGCGCCCCGATGCGTAACTGTGGATAAAGCGCTATTTCGAGGTGTAGAAAGACAACACTTCGGAAAAAGAGAATATGCATTGAGTTTTATTTGCCGCACGTGCTAGCCGAGTAATTATTGTACAGTAAATATCACAATGTGTTTAGGTTTAGTAATATCTACGTTTTGGTATCCAGGGCGAATTATCAGTCATATCTTCGTAATCTTGATTACTATTCTTCACTTCTCACCTTCAGTTAAAAGAGTTTCATTAGAAACGCAAAGAGTACATTTCACGTAATTTAAATATTATTTGTAAGAGTTAATTTCTAAAGTGTCTGACAATATTGAAATGGTAGGTACGGGAGAAGAGTTGTTTACAAACATACCTTAAAAACATATTTATTGTTAGTTCCTTCAAAACTTTTAAATACTTGAACACAGATGGTCAGTTCAAAAAACTTTAAACAATCTCTTATAACCAACATTAAAGAATATTTTTTACAAATCATACTGCTGACAGCAAAATGATATTGTCAATATATAATATGTCCAAAGAATTCCAAGAATTTTCGAGTATGACTTTAACTACTTAAAAAGAAATTGTTGCAACTCGGTTTAACAAACGGCTGACTAGAGAAATCACTCAAGACAATCAATTAAAAACACATACAATCCTTGCAAATCCATTGACAACAAAGACTTAACTTGGGGGGGGGGATATTAGTTTTACAAATGGTAAGTCCGTCAGTGCAATTGCTGGCCTTTCTCTTTACAATAATCCGTTTTTGGCGCTTCTGCTTAGAATAACTTACAGTACCTGTAACAAAGGCTTATCTGCACAGGGCATAGGTAAGAAATCACAGATTTGTTGTAAGATGTTTAATAATTCAACAAACATACGTAAACCCCTCGTACACAAAAGAAAATATGCAATGAAAAGCAACTAAAAATATTAAAACTATCACTTGGCATTAAACGGCACAAACCCATTTAATTTTAACCTTTTAACTTAACCGTCTGTGAATTAAGCCAATAGATAATTGCTCCCTCTCATACTAAGTGAACAAATCAACAATTTGAATGTCTTCCAGACACTTCAAGTAAAAAGTAATTATTTGACCAATGCAAACAAGAGAACTTTATGAAACAATTCATGATCAACAGCAGTACAAACAGTTTAAGCCAATTACTCATATTCCACACGCTCTCAGTAAGTCAACAGATAATCACAAACACCTCCTTGATTTACGAAAAGCAGCAGCCTCAGCCCGCTTTACCGTACTAGAATTATAAACAATTCAGTGATCATCCTCCCAGCTAATCTTCACGTAAAGATTGATTAAAACGAACTCCCTTTAAAGCACAAAATATCTGAGGTACGGTAAAACAACAACAGCAGCACATGTTAGTCCTTCAAATATGAACATCGTACTAAATTATGGGTAACTGAAGTTAAGACATTTTTTAACACGCGAAAGAAACTTGAACAGTACAACGTGGGTAAATTACTAGCATCAAATCAATTAGACCAACAAGTTGTTTAATAGCAGATACGTTCAATAGTGCAATCTGGTCACAGAACAGTGTATAATAGCGTAACTTTACTCGTACACCTAGTGTAACCAGGCTATGGGACACACTAATGCTTTAAACAGCCTTTTAGCCACCAAACTAACAAACGGTCACCGCTGTTTGTGAACACCAGCGCAAATTGGCTCCTGAGACCCGAATACAGTACACTCTTGTCGGAATCGTACTCAGCGACCACGCCGGTTTCACACAGTCACAACGGACAACACGCCCCTCATTGCACCGCCCATTCGCTTTCTCTCTCTCTCTCTCTCTCTCTCTCTCTCTCTCTCTAAGAGCAGCCGCTTGACCCGCCACCTCGCGGATTATTCTTGCACCACCGCGAAACCAAACTTGAAGGACTACAGAGTCACCGAATTCTCGCACGCACTTAAATAATCTCCCAGTCAAAGATCCTTAGAATAGCGTCTCTGATCAGAAGACTAACGACGGACGACCATCGATAACCAGAGAGGCGCGAAAAAAAATGGTTCAAATGGCTCTGAACACTATGGGACTCAACATCTGTGGTCATAAGTGCCCTAGAACTTAGAACTACTTAAACTTAACAAACCTAAGGACATCACACACATCCATGCCCGAGGCAGGATTCGAACCTGCCACCGTAGCAGTCGCGAGAGGCGCGAAGCCAGGGCGCAGTGCTCAAATACTAGGAGAAACTACATAGGTCACGTTAGTATGAGTCACTTCCATGTTATTAAAAGGACTTTAATATAATTTCAAAATACCTTTCATGCCTTGCGTTACTGCGCAGACAGGTAGCTGCATTTCTGGAAAGATTATCTGGAAAAGCAGAATACAGTACGGTAAAGCAATCAGCCGCGCAATGACTTATTTTAGATATATGCAGTGCAGCACTTCATATTCTTACAACTAAAGAAGACAGAGCAGAGCTGAGTTACCCATTGCAGGGAAGAAACAATTGTAGGGCGTAAACGAACCTCCCGAAATAAAAGTTGGAACTGATTTCATCTGCAAAATTTTTATAATTCAGTAGACGACAAGGATTTCTGGTCAGATGAGTATACGGCAGTATCAACAGCAGCTGAAAATGGCATAACGGGAGTAGGATTCGTTATGAATAGGAGGGTAGGGTACAGAGTGTGTTACTGTGAGCATATCAGTGATACGATTGTTTTATTCAGGTTCGACAGCTAACCAATACCGATAACGATAGTTCAGGTATACATGCAGACGTCACAAGCTGAAGATGAAAAGATAGAGTAAGTATATGAAGATATTGAACGGATAATGCAGTACGTGAAGGGAGATGAAAATCTAATAGTCCTGGGGAACTGGTATGCAGTTGTAGGGGAAGGAGTAGAGCAAAAGGTTACAGGAGAATATGGGCTTGGGACAAGAAATGAGAGAGGAGAAAGAGTAATTGAATTCTGTAATAAACTTCAGATACTAATAGCGAATACTCTGTTCGAGAATCACAAGAGGTGGAGGTATTCTTGGAGAAGGCAGGGTGATGCGGGAAGATTTCAGTTAGATTGTATCTTGGTCTGACAGAAACTTTGAAATCAGATCCTGGATTGTAAGGCGTAGATAGGAGCAGATGTAGATTCCGATTACAATGTAGTAGTGATGAAGAGTAGGCTGAAATTTAAGAGATTAATCAGTAAGAATCAATACGCAAAAAACTGGGATACGGAAGTGCTAAGGAATGGCGAGATACGCGTGAAGTGCTCTAAGACGGCAGATACATCAAGAAGGAGCAGCTCAGTAGGCAATACAGTTGAAGAGGAATTGACATCTCTAAAAATAGCCATCACAGAATTTGGAAAGAAAAACATTAGTAGAAAGAAATAACTGCGAAGAGACCTTCGGTAACAGAAGAAATACTCAAGTGATAGTGCAAAATATTCAGGGAAAGCCAGGAATACAGAAATACAAGTCGCTGAGGAATGAATTAAACAGGAAGTGCAGGGAAGCAAAGACGAAATGGCTGCATAAAAAATGTGAAGAAATCGAAGTAGAAATCTTGGTCGGCTGGACTGACTCAGCTTATAGGAAAGTCAAAACAACCTTCGGTGAAATTAAAATCAAGGACGGTAACGTTAAGAGTGCAGCGGGAAAACCACTCATAAATGGAGAAGAGAGAGCGGATAGGTGAAAAGAGAACATTGGAGGCCTCTATGAGAGGAAAGGTATGTTTTATGTAACAGAAGAAGAAATAGGTGTCGATTTAGAAGAGATAGCGGATCCAGTATTAGAATCAGAAGTCAAGAGAGCTTTCGAGGACTTGAGATCAAATAAGGCGGAAGGAATAGATAACATTTCAGGAGAATTTCTAAAACTGTTGGGGAAGTGTCAACAAAACGACTATTCACGTTTGTGTGTAAAATTTATGAATCTGGTGACATACTATCTGACTTTCGGAAAATATCATTCACTCTGTTCCAAAGACTGCAAGAGTTGACAAGCGCAATTATTATCGCACAGTCAGCTTAACAGCTGATGCATCCAAGTTGCTGACAAGAATAATATACAGAAGAATGGAAAAGAAAATAGAGGATGTCTTACATGACGATCAGTTTAGCTTTAGAAAAGGTAAAGGCACCAGAGAGGCAATTCAGACTTTGCGGTTGATAATGGAAGCAAGACTAAAGAAAAATCGAGACTCTTTCATTGGATTTGTCGACCTGGAAAAAGCGTTTGATCATGTAAAATGGTGCAAGATGTTGGAAATTCAGAGAAAAAAAGGGGTAAGCTATAGGGAGAGACCGGTCATACACAATATGTTCAAGAGCCAAAGGGGAATAATAAGAGTGGGCGGCCAAGAAGTGCTCGGATTAAAAAGGGTGTAAGACAGGGATATCGTCTTTCGCCCCTACTATTCAATCTGTACATCGAAGAAGCAATGATGGAAATAAAAGAATAGTTCAACAGGGGGACTAAAATTCAAGGTGAAAGGATATCAACGATACGATTCGCTGATGACATTGCTATCCTGAGTGTTAGTGAAGAAGAATTACATTATCTGCTGAGTGGAATGAACAGTGTAATGAGTACAGAATGTGGGTGGAGAGTAAATCGAAGAAAGATGGAGGTAATTAGAAGTTGAGAAGTAGGTGAAATGAGAACAGCAAGAAAACTTAAGATCAGCATTAACGGTCACGAACTAGATGAAGTAATTCTGCTACTAGGCAGCAAAATAACCAATGACGGACGGACCAAGAAGGACATCAAAAGCAAACTAGCACTGGCATAAAAGGCGTTCCTGGCCAAGAGAAGTCTGCTAGTATCAAACATAAGCCTTCACCTGAGGAAGAAATTTCTGAGACTGTACGTCTGGAGCACAGTATTGTATGGTAGTGAAACACGGATTATGGGTAAACCGGAACAGAAGAGAATCGAAGCATTACAGACGTGGTGCGACAGACGAATGTTAAAAATTAGGTGGACTGAGAAGATAAGAAATGAGGAGGTTCGGCACAGAATCGGAGAGGAAAGGAATATGTGGAAAACACTGATAAGGAGAAGGGACAGGATGATAGGACATCTGCTAAGACATGAGGGAATGACTTCCATGGTACTAGAGGGAGCTGTAGAGGGCAAAAACTGTAGAGGAAGACAGAGATTGGAACACAGTTAGCAAATACTTGAGGACGTAGGTTGCAAGTGCTTCTCTGAGATCAAGCAGTCGGAAGCAGAGGACTGATGAAAAAAAACGCAACAGTTAGTCATTGCGTATGATTGTCTGATGAAGAAGCCATTCTGTGCGTTGTGATAATTAACCATTATATATATTTATTTTTATTTGCAGATAGTCACATTCGGTTTAGATTTATTGCTATCACAAATATTGAAAGTAATTTGCGTAATTAATGTTCGTGTTCGGAAGGAGTTATGCTGAGGCTGTCTATATCACAGTACGTAGGGAACACTGTGATCGGAAAGTTGCTAGCGAGAGATCCTGGCATATACAGTTTCCAATTAACAAGTATGTAAGATTTAAAAGTGTCACCTGTCGGCCTTTCTGCTCAGGGTTCGATCTCATGGGTAGCTTTTGATATAACAGTCAGACGAAAATCTCTGCTCTGCAGCTTCACTTACAACAAAAAACTACTGATGCGTTTTCATCATTTTGCCTGTACCTCACGTATTAATAACAACATAAGTGTTTGTGCACTGCATAATATCGCAAGTGAGAAAGTAAATTTTGTTTTACGACACAGTTTTTTAGCTTACTTCATGTTTTCGAGTCGATGTTGACTTTTAAGCTTTGTTGGTTTCCATTGAATATTACTTTTGTGGAATAGTGCTGCATAGTTAGTCAGTGAATTATAGTGGATGTTACACCGAATATTTATTCTTGTGCTATGGCCACCACGTAGAATTCATGTGCATTTTTCCCGGAATTTTATGTTTTGAAGTAGGGGTATGCTAATATATTTTTTTATATGCTCATATTGATTCCTGGGTTTGTTGTGAAGGTGGCGTGAGTATCTCTTGGGTAATTTTTAGTATCAGTGTTCATTAGCATTCTATTTATTTTTCTTTCTAGCCACGACGACTGAGACTGCTAAGTCAGAAATTTACTAGTGAAATACGGAAGAAAAGGAGTAAAGAAATTTACTGGTTTATAATTGTAGAGTGATGATGATGGTGGGAACAAGAACATGATAAATATGTCAAATACAAATGGTATTTGATAGCTGGAGACAGAAGCTCAGTTTACTGAGTCAAGAAATTACCGGAGTAACTTTATCACATAGTGAAACTGATGCTGAAATAAAACAGTTCATTGATCAGTAAAAGAAATACAAGGGTAACTACCACTGAAGGGCTGTTTACATACAGTATTCGAAATCAAGAAGACAGAAATAAAGGACAGGAAGATAACGGTATTAGTAAGCAGGAAGGGAGTATCGTTATTAATGAGATGAGAGAGGGTAGTAAGGAGATTAGGAAAACAGTGGACGAGGACTGTAATAGGCAAGATGGGAGTATTAAAGAACAAGAAGAGATAATAAGGAATATTATTGATTTTAATTAGAAGCTAGGGAAAAGGAAAAGTCTTGAGAATAGTGAAACAATGCCTAGTGGCCAGCCAAGGTGTGAGAACCCCGAGTATGGCTGTCAGGTGGCAAATAAAGATAAATCGGAAACTACGCCAGTAAAGACTGAAAATGCTGATACACTGATGCAAGATGCAGTAGATAATGAGAACATTGTGCATAGTTGTCAGCTAATGAACACAAACAAATCAGAAACTTATCCTGTAAAAATTAAAATGATTGACACAGCAATAGGTATGGAAGTTATACCCAAGTTATACCCAAGCTATACCCAACTCTCAGGTAACGCTGGTAAACCAGTGAGTAAACACTCCAACATCAAGTGAAAGTGTTAATACAGTAGTACATCAAAATGTAGCGCGTAGTGAAAACAGTAATGAGGAAATAAGTACAGTCAGTTGACAAAATTCATAGGGCAGCGATATGCACGCATACAGATGGCGGTAATATTGTATACACAAGGTATAAAAAAGCAGTGCATTGGCAGAGTTGTCATTTATACTCAGGCGATTCATGTGATAAGGTCTCTGACGTGGTTGTGAGAGCACGACGGGAATTAACAGACCCTGAACATGGAGTGGTAGATGGAGCTAAGCGCATGGGACAGTCCATTTCGGAAACCGTTAGGGAATTCTATATACCGAGATCCACAGTGTCAAGAGTGTGCCGAGAACGCCAAATTACAGGCATTATCTCCCAGCACGGACAATAAGAGACCGATGGCCTTCGCTTAACTACCGAGAGCAGCGGCATTTGCGTAGAGTTGTCATTGCTAACAGACAGGCAACACTACGTGAAATAACGGCAGAAACCAACATAGGGCGTACTATGAGCGTATACATTTGGACAGTGGGGTTAATGGACTACGTCAGCAGACGATTGACGTGAGCGCCTTTGTTGACAGCATAACATCGTCTGCAGCGCCCTTCCTGGACTCTAGACGAACGGAAAATCGTAGACTGGTCAGATGAGTCCCGATTTCAGCTGGTAATCTGGCAGGGATCGAGTGTAGCGTGCCCGCATCTCGTGGTCGTGCGGTAGCGTTCTCGCTTCCCACGCCCGGGTTCCCGGGTTCGATTCCCGGCGGGGTCAGGAATTTTCTCTGCCTCGTGATGGCTGGGTGTTGTGTGATGTCCTTAGGTTAGTTAGGTTTAAGTAGTTCTAAGTTCTAGGGGACTGATGACCATAGATGTTAAGTCCCATAGTGCTCAGAGCCAGTTGAACCAGTTGAACCAGTTGAGTGTAGCGCAGATCCCGCAAAGCCATGGACCCAAGTTGTCAACAAGGTGCTTTGCAAGCTGGCGGTGGCTCCATAATGATGGGGCTGCGTTTACATGGAATGAACTTGGTGTTCTGGACCAACCGAACCGATCATTGACTGGAGCTGGTCATGTTCGGCTACTTGGAGACCACTTGCAGATGATTATGGACTTCATGTTCGAAAAAAAATGGACGATGGAATTTTTATGGAGGACAACAAGTCATGCCACTGGGCTACAATTTTTGGGTTTGAAGAACAATTTGGACAGTTCGAGCGAATTATCTAGCCATCCGGATCGCCTGACACGAAACCCATCGAACAATTACGGGACACAATCGAGAGATCAGTTTGTGCACAAAAGTCTGCACCGACACTTTCTCAATCATGGACGGCTATAGAGGCATCATGGCTAAATGTTTCTTCAAAGGACTTCCAAAGACTTCTTAAATGCATGCCGCTTCGAGTTGCTGTCTTACGCCAGGCAAATGGAAGTCCAACACCATATTAGGAGGTGTCCCTTGACTTTTGTAACCTTATTGTATAATACAAGATGAAATCTCATCCAAAACAGAAACTGCAAATGTACAAATTTGTCAAGAGGTGTGGATACAGCTGAAGACTGACACAGGTAGTATAAAGACTAAACCTGAGAACGTAGAGGTGGTACCAGGCCAAACATAATTTTCACAGATGGAGATTCAGTAATGGAAGAGATTTGCATTGATGTAAAGGATGTAGAAGAAGCAGGCAAGGAAGTGATTTCTGTAAAACTTTATAATGTGTTCCATTTGGACAGGAAGATCAGCTAGATTCAGACAACCAGGAATCAAAATGTCAAGCACAATTTTTTGAGTGCTATTCTGGCAATGAAAGATTAAATGATAAAAGGCAGTTGAGTAAGGTTACAGAGATATTCAAGCTATTCACCAACTTTGCGCAACTGTAAAAATTCTGAAAAGTATACTAGTTATGGACATAAGGAGTATTGGTAGTCAAAACATCATTTTTTGTCGTTGAGTAATGTACATAGCGAAAAATTTGTGTGGAGAACTAATGTTACAGGCTTACAAGTCTGACAGTAAACTTTTCTGTACATGAATGATGGCAGGTCGTTGTGTTCAACAACATGAACAGCTCGTGTTTATGAAATTGGGAAATGGTGATTATTGGAAAAGAGTGAGTTTAAGTAGAATGAAAATTTACACTAAAGAACCAAAACAACTTGTACACCTGCAAAATATCGTGTAGGGCCCCCGCGAGCGCGTAGAAATGTCGCAACACGACGTGGCATGGACTCGACTAATGTCTGAAGTAGTGCTGGAGGGAATTAAAATTATGAATCCTGCAGAGCTGTCCATAAGTCCGTAAGAGTCTAGGGGACGGAGATCTCGTCAGAACAGCACGTTCCAAGGCATCCCAGACATGCTCAATAATGTTCATGTCTGGGGAGTATGATGGCCAGCGGAAGTGTTTAAAGTCACAAGAGTGTACCTGGAGCTGCTCTGTAGCAATTCTTGGCGTGTGGAGTGTCGCATTGTCCTGCTGGAATTGCACAGGTCCGTCGAACTGCACAATGGACATGAATGGATGCAGGTGATCAGACCGGATGCTTACCTAAGTGTCACCTGTCAGAGTCGTATCTAGACGTACCGTGGCTCCCATATGACTCCAACTGCACACGCCCCACACCATTATAGAGCCTCCGCTGCCTTGAACAGTCCCCTGCTGACATGCAGGGTCCATGGATTCAAGAGGTTGTCTCCATAACCAGTACACGTCTATTCGCTCGATACAATTTGAAACTAGACTCGTCTGACAAGCAACATGTTTCCAGTCATCAACAGTCCAATTTCGGTGTTGAGGGGCCCAGGCGACGCGGAAAGCTTTGTGTCGAGAAGTCATCAAGGATACACGAGTGGACCTTCGGCTCCGAAAGCCCATATCGACGATGATTCGTTGAATGGTTCGCACGCTGACACTTGTTGGTGGCCTAGCACTGAAATCAGCAGCAATCTGAGGAAGGATTGCACTTCTGTCATTTAGCACGATTCTCTTCAGTCGTCGTTGGTCACCTTCTTGCAGGATCTTTTCTCGGTCGCAGCGATGTCGGGGATTTCATGTTTTATACTCGTGAAATGGTCGTACGGGAAAATCCTCATCTCACCGATACCTCGATGTCTCATCGCCCGTGCGCCGACTGTAACACCACGTTCACTCACTTAAATCCTGATAATCTCCCATTGTAGCAGCAGCAATCGATCTAACAAATGCATCAGATACTTGTTTACATATTTCTGTATTTGAAAGCGCATGCCTATACCAGTTTCTTTGGCGCTACAGTGTATTATCACACAAAAGTGTTGCGAAGTTTGTGCAAATAAACACTGCACAGTATGGCATAGGGAACCAACAGTTCCTTTGTTGGTATATCACAGTAACGTATGGCACGCTCCCAGCTGAATGGAATTTTACTTCTTATTTGAAGTTTCACTCCTCTCCTCTTCTTCTTTCGTATCTACAGACTAAGGAATTTCAGCGTTTATCTTGTAAAACTATCATTGGATGACTCAAAGTGTAAATGTAAATAACTGTGAAAAATAATAGCATAGCATCAGGGGAGAGTTAAGATGCGTTTTGTGGAGAAAGATTTGGAGATGGTGATTATTGTTTGCTGTTCAGTGACTTGTGTATTTTCTTTTGCCAGTGTTATTATACTATATTCATGCTGCAATATTTTATCCTCTCAGTTTATTTACTGTGTCTGTGAAACGTCTTTAATTGTTGTGTTCTATATTAATCATAACTCTGAATGACAATGATATAAATTTCCTGACTCCTTGTATACGATCTTTGTGTTAGGAACTTGTGCTAAACTACTGCATACTGTTTCAGAAAAGAAAGCTGTTTATGCATTATATACACTATACTAAAAAGGTTCAAGCATCTATAGTTCTTAATCCGCAAATCTACTGTCATGATACGAAAAATACTGATATTTTTATTTCGGATGTATTCTTACGGTACCTTAATAAGTTGTAAGGAAGTAACACGGTACAGTACAGTATGGAGGAAGTTGTGAAGAGATATAGAAATGTGATGTGTAATATGTTAATTTAGAGGATAAAAGAATTTCTTTGTTTAGCAGAGGTATAATGTGGTAAGAGTTTTTTGAGTATTTATAGATAGACATGAAAAGAAAGATGGAAATATATGTTGAAGAGAACTGCTGTGGAATTTTTGGGTACAACAGGAAAATAAGAGCGACATGAGGAACATATTATGAATTGGAGCAGAGTACTGAGAGTGTATGTCGTGAAGTATAAGGTATGATTATTAATACTTTATGTTGAAGGATACTGAAAAGGATGAAGAGCACAAAGTATGTTGAAACTTGAAGAGATAAATGCTTCATTGATAATTAAAAACAAACTTGTGGAAATGTAGATCGGTAATAGGGGACGTTCATTTCAGGTACAATGAGAGTAATGAATGGATAGGTTGTTCTGGCACCTTCAATTGTTGCGATTGTGAAATAGTTACATAAGTGTATGATTGTCGCCTTGAGGACAAATATTGTTTCCTCATTCATTTTATCCATGAGTGCTATTTCTAGATAAGAATGTTTCCTTTGGCGTATTATTTCGGTCAGTATTTATCAGTAGTTTCCAAGAAGTAAGATCCACTCTACCACTGAGTTGATGGCCATACTACTGTCTCTCAGTTAAAGTATACACAGTTTAATGTTTCTCTTGAGGTATGATAAGATGGTATTACATCTGAGCAGTAGGATAGTATTAAAATAAGATTAAGGACATGCACGTGATTGATGACTGACTGGCCTTTTCTGCAAGTATGATTTTTGCACTAATACTGTGCACACATATTAATTAGCAAGGCCACTATGATTAACTTTCCCTTTCCTTAAGCTCGTGGTATGTATGTGTTGCAGTCTGATATTGTAGTTTAGTATTCCCGTGTATGTAGAAGCAGTGAATAGAAGGGTACCCTGTAGATTATTTTGCTTTCCTGTCTTCTGGTTATTTATTAACAGAGATCTCAACATAATGAAAATAGTATATTAGCGCATATTTTGTTATATCTATGTAGTCTTCATGTTGTTCTCTACCTCTATAGCAAAGCTTAGTCGCAAATTTCATATTTTACTACATAAGGTACATTTTATTACACGTAGATAAAATGTTCATATTTATATAATATGTACACAACTGAAAATTTCGTGACAATACTCTAAGGTATTAAAGCAGGTTTTGGTTCATGAGACACCTTATTCCCTGTACACTTAAAACTATATATATATATATATATATATATATATATATATATATATATATATATATATATATATATATATATATAGAATGTAAATTTAACGTGACGTATAATTTCAACACATTCATGTTTCTTATAATCTGGTCAGGCACAGGAGGCACCCATTACTGTAAAGAGATATGCATGCACACTTTATACTGAGAGGAGTTCTTATATGGACGGTATTAATAGTGAAAATTGATGTCCACTTCTGCTTTATCCAATGGAGTACGAGAGACACCTGGTCGGGCACCATGTCAAGTGCCCTATTATGCCAACGTTACCACAGTGTGGACTCACCACTCTATCTCACTGCCTGGTCTTTCATCAAAGAATAGGCTAGATTCAATACAGCTGACGGTAGATGATGGAAGAACCAATACGGCTGTTATTCTGCCCACTGTGGATTATTGGGCTGACAGTGGAGGAACTCACTTACCTCTTGTCCCCCTTGAGTCTGCCGTTATCTATGCTACTGTTATTTCGTCGGAATCTTCGGGTTGTCAAACTCTATAGAAAAAATGGCTCTGAGCACTATGGGACTTAACATCAGTGGTCATCAGTCCCCTAGAACTTAGAACTACTTAAACCTAACTAACCTAAGGACATCACACACATCCATGCCCGAGGCAGGATTCGAACCTGCGACCGTAGCAGTCGCGCGGTTCCGGACTGAGCGCCTTAACTGCGAGACCACCACGGCCGGCAAACTCTATAGAGAAAGAGAGTGCTGTGCGATGCATCTTGGCACGATTCGATACCGATAGACACCTCTGGCTTGGCAGCTCCACTGGCGGTGGTAGAGGCAGAGCGATTTTCCGCCGCCAGACGGAGGCGCAGTGACGAAGAGGTCGACTTAAGTGCGACCGCTGGGACGATTGCTCTCTGAGTGATCGGGTGTCTAGAGGTTTGTGTGGCGACGGCGGGTAGTAAGCGCCGTGTCGTCGTGGCCAATAAGATCCTTGGCTCTCTGCTGATTTTGGAATGTTAGTCATAACGGGTTACGTGAGGTCCTATGTCGGCCGATCAGTGGAGATCGCCCGATGTGGAAGTTATTTCGGTGTGTTGCTAGGGCCCCTACTTGTGCTTCGATTTGGATTATTCTGCATAGACCTGTGTCCACTGTGGCGACGTGTTGGTTTCCTGTCAGCCACTTCCAGAGGACTGAGCACGAGAGCGATAGGTGGATATGTCCAGCCTAGTGCAGCTATTGATTGGGCAGTTGTTGACCAATGCTTCAACTCCCTGAATATTACCCTGAGCATTCAGTTACGGTCCCAACCACTGTAGTTGACATGTGAAAAAGCTATTCTCTTAATTGCGATTCTTGTTATCCATCGTCGACTCTAAAGCAGTTTTTGAACTTTTGAACTGATCTTTTTGAAGTGATTTTACTGTGTGTTTTCGACTATTAAAGTGGCGTTGTGGAAGCTTCTTGCTGGGTTTGGAAGCACTAACTGACGTTATCCGAATTAAGTAGTATACAACGTGCTTTTTCCAAATTTCTTGCAGTGTCATTTGATGTTGTATTTTTCTCTAAAATTTTTAACTATTAACTTATATGGTACAGGATAGCTGGAGTGCACATGTGGTTTATATTGCGAGTTCCGCTGAAAGGGTCTTGAGTAAAAGAAATGGGATTACCTGTTTTTCCTAATTACATGCGCTCTGTTTTACTTCACTGTTAATAATTTTTGGATGTTTATAAAGCTTAAATTTGGAACGTATTGTTAACCGCCACATTGTTTATCTTATTTAACATCTGTGTTAAGGCTTGGAGCTAATGTCAAGATTTAGAAAATGTTCTTAAGATTCTTCCCCAAAAATTTTTTCTTAAATGTTATTTTAAAGATTTTGTAAATTCTACAGCCGGTTACCCTGCTACCAAAAAGAAAGTCGCTAGTAAATTCAATTCTGGAGGTAGCTGCTAAGATTTTCTAGATCTTTTTGATATGGCAATAAAGTGGTTTATTTTTGTTAAATTTGTTAGTAAAATTATGGTCCAGTATCCTACCACTCAGCACCAGCTCCCTACTGCATATCAAAAAGTAGCACTGCTTGCAGCAGAAGAAGGTGTGATCAAATTCTCTTCTGGTGCATCGGCCTAGTAGTTGCGACCAGTCTCAGTCATATTGCGTGTCAGGTATTAAAAAAAGATAAACAGAGAGGGGACATAGGAGTTGGCCAGAGAGAGGATGGAAGGAGGTAGACAGAGAGGAAACAAAGTGGACAGAATGAAGTGGGACAGAGATGGACAGAGAGGGGGCAGAGGAGATAGAGAGAGAGATGAGAAAGTAACAGATGGACAGAGAGAGAGCGAGACTGAGATGGGCAAAGAGGGGCAGGGAGATGGATTGAAAGTGGGGGAAGAAGAGGACAGAGACATGCGAGAGTAGGAGATGGATGGAGAGTGGGGGGAGGGCAGAGATGGACAGAGAAGGGGCAGAGGAGATGGACTGAGAGTGGGGAAAGAAGGGGTGGACACAGAGAGGGGAGAGTTATTAGATGGACAGAGAGAGGAAAGATAGAGATGGACAGAGAGGAGGCAGAGGAGATGGACATAAAGATGGGAAAAGGGTGGACAGAAAGAGGGGAGAGTAGCAGACAGGCAGATGGAGGGGCAGGAGGAGACAGAGAGTGGTGTGTAGGAGGTGGACAGACAGAGAGGGGAAAAAGATGGAAAGAGGGGGACATAGGAGATGGACAAAAAGAGGGAAGGAGCAAATGAACAAAGAAATGGCAGGCAACAGAGGGACAGAGAGAGGGACAGGACAAGGAGTGCAGAGAGTAGGGGAGAAGAAGATGGACAGAGAGGGGGCAGAGGAAGCTGACAGAGAGGAAGGAAGAAGATGGAGAGGTGGCATAGGAGTTGGACAGAGAGAGGCGCAGAGGATATCGACAGAATGAGGGGGAGGAGAAGATGGACAGAGAGAGAGGAGAGCAGCAGATGGACAGAGAGAGGGGGAGACACAGGTGGATGAGGGGCAGGAGAGATGGACAGAAAGTGGTGGAAGAAGAAATGAACAGAAAGAGGAGAGAGCATGAGATGAACAGAGAGAGAGGGTACAGATGCAGGCAGAGATGGGATAGAGGAGGTGACTGAAGGACTGGAGGAGGAGGCAGATGTGGAGAGGGGAGACAGAGATGCACAGAGAGGGGGAAGAGGTGATGGGTAGAAAGTGGGAAAAGGAGATGGACAGAGAGAGGGGGGGATGGAGATGGACATAGAGGGGGACAGAAGAGATGGACAGAGAAATGGAGCGGGAGAGGTGGATAGAGAGTGGGGGTGAAGGGGGTGAACAGAGAGAGGGGCAGATGGACTGAGGGGAGGGGGGTAGGGGAAACGGACGGAGAGAGGGGAATGAGCAGATGGAGTAAGAACTGGATTAAAACATATCCAGAAAACGTCAGGAATTTAGCTAGTTATAATTATAAAAGTGTGTTTTTCTGTGATAGGGGACAGAATGAATAAGCTGAATAAGTCTGTACTTGAAACGCTCCTTCAGTCAGTGTCTCGGAGCTTTCGTGGTGCCGCATCAAATCACACTCACCGCCGCAGCCAGAATCCACGCACTTTTGGCGAGGCACACGAAATGCACTGCACAGTGTACTCCTCCCCAGACATAATGAGAAACTTTGTGGCGGATCCGAATTAATTGCTTACACTGCTACACATGTGAAATCGGATCGCCAGTGTCATTTTGACCCGCGACACGGGGTTCAACTGCTCATAACTCAAAAATGAATACTTAAAAGAATTATAGCTGTCTGACTACAGTTAGGAAAGATTAAAAGATCCGACCTCTGGGTAGGAATATGTTCTCCGCTATGAGTTCAATATACCACCTCCAACTTGCTACTAGCAACTTCCCCTGATTGTAACCACCACAGGAAAAAACAGAAGAATACAGTCCAAAATCAATAGGGAAAGAGTACACAAAAACGACACTCTCAGATTAATACGGAAAGAAACATAGTTCACTGACTTATAATGAAGTTCACCGAGTGAGTCCCGTTCACTAAAACACTACCACCCTGCTAGCTGTTGTGGTTGTTGTTGTTGTTGTTGTGGTGGTGGTGGTGGTGGTGGTGGTGGTCTTCAGTTCAAAGACCTGACGGCCGCAGTGGCCAAGCAGTTCCAGACGCTTCAGTCCGGAACCACACGGATGCTATGGTCGCAGGTTCGAATCCTGCCTCAGGCATGGATGTGTGTGATGTCCTTAAGTTAGTTAGGTTTAAGTAGTTCTAAGTTTAGGGGACTGATGACCATAGATGTTAAGTCCCATAGTGCTCAGAGCCATTTGAACCATTTGGTGAGAGATCTGACCAGTACAACACTGGGGGCCGAACCAAACAATAACCCTGGATTCGGTGTGGTGGGGAGGTGGTGTGAGTGGACTGCTGTAGCCTGTTGGGGAGTGGGGGGGTCACGAGACCTCTCCATCGTTTCTAGGTCCCTAGTTCAATACATACATACATACATTCATCTCTTGGTCTCCCCACAATTTTTGCCCTGCACACTTCCCTCCAACGCTAAACTAGTGATCACTTGATGTCTCAGACTGTGTCATATCAGCTGATCCCTCCTTGCTCTCCAATTCTATTCAGTACCTCATGACTGGTTATATGAACTACCCACCTAATCTTCATCACTGTTCTGTAGCACCACGTTTCAAGAGGTTCTATTCTCTTCTTGCCTGAACTGTCTATCATACACGTTTCACTTCAATGCAAGATTACACTCCAGACAAATACCTTCAGCAAAGTCTTCCTAACACTTGATTCTACCTTCAGTGTTAATAGATTTCTCTTCTCCAGAAACGCCTTTTTTTCCATTGCCGGTCTATATTTTATATCCTCTCTACTTCGGCCATCGTTAGTTATTTTGCTGCGCAAATACTAAAACTCATGTGCTACTCTCAGTCTCTCGTTTCCTAAGCTAATTCCTTCAGCTTTACCTGGTTTAATTCGACTACCTTCCATTACCCTTGTTTTGCTTTTGTTAATGTTCATCTGGTATCCTCCTTTCAAGGCACTATCCATTCCGTTCAATTAGCCATCCAAGTCATGGTATCTACTGGCAACGAAATCTGATGTAAAGCTTCTGCCTGCCTACAACATGCAACTAGCCCAGCTCATTGTAAAGTTCAAACCGAAATCCAGGGCTGTGCACCAAAACGTACTTTCGGAATTTCTCAAGAAATATCACGAAAGGTCTTCCTCTCTAGACTTGTAAAACACACAACGAAAAACCACCACTTTCCCAGACGACACATGACTTCTACATCCAATGAAGTCTGCTGGCTGGCTGCAAGACTTCGCGAGCTCCAAATCAATCCACGAAATTATTTACCACGTAGCCAGTAAAAATCAGGAGCAAAACGTAGGCAATGTCATTCGCCATTTACTGCCCCCACTTACAGCGCTTCTGTAAAATGCTACTTCCTGCGTGAACTTCTAGAACTTTTTTGTACCATGGGTGTCGTGAATATACCGGCCACCACAGGGACATTACTCCTCCTTTAAATCAGTTTAGTCTGCTCAGACCTCCCCCCAGTTACGAGAATCTTCAGGCCGAACGAAACCTTCTTCCCCTTTAGCAGGAAACCAGTCATGGTTACTATAACAGTGAAGAGGGCTAGCAGGCAAGGAAACCAGGAACTCCACTACTGGCCATTAAAATTACTACACCAAGAAGAAATGCAGATGATAAACGGGTATTCATTGGACTAATATATTATACTAGAACTGACATGTGATTACATTTTCACGCAATTTGGGTGCACAGATCCTGAGAAATCAGTACCCAGAACAACCACCTCTGGCCGTAATAACGGCCTTGATACGCCTGGGCATTGAGTCAGAGATTGGATGGCGTGTACAGGTACAGCTGCCCATGAACCTTCAACACGATACCACAATTCATCAAGAGTAGTGACTGGCGTATTGTACGAGCCAGTTGCTCGGCCACCATTGACCATACGTTTTCAGTTGTTGAGAGATCTGGAGAATGTGCTGGCCAGGGCAGCGGTCGAACATTTTCTGAATCCAGAAAGGCCCATACAGAACCTGCAACATGCGGTCGTGCATTATCCTGCTGAAATGTAGGGTTCCGCAGGGATCAAATGAAGGGTAGAGCAACGGGTCGTAACACATCTGAAATGTAACGTCCACTGTTCAAAGTGCCGTCATTGCGAACAAGAGGTGACCGCGACGTGTAACCAATGGCACCCCATACCATCACGACGGGTGATACGCCAGTATGGCGATGACGAATACACGCTTCCAATGTGCGTTTATCGCGATGTCGCAAAACACGGATGCGACCATCATGATGCTGTAAACAGAACCTGGATTCATCCGAAAAAATGAAGTTTTGCCATTCGTGCACGCAGGTTCGTCGTTGAGTACACCATCGCAGGCTATCCTGTCTGTAATGCAGTGTCAAGAGTAACCGCTGCCATGGTCTCCCAGCTGATAATCCGTGCTCCTGCAAACGTCGTCGAACTGTTCGTGCAGATTGTTGTTCTCTTGCAAACGTCTGCATATGTTGACTCAGGGATCGAGACGTGGCTGCACGATCCGTTACAGCCATGCGGATAAGATACCTGTCATCCCGACTGCTAGTGATACGAGGCCGTTGGGATCCAGCACGGGGTTCCGTATTACCCTCCTGAACCCTCCGATTCCATATTCTGCTAACAGTCATTAGATCTCGACCAACGTGAGCAGCAAAGTTGCGATACGATAAACCGCAATCGCGATAGGCTACAATCCGACCTTTATCAAAGTCGGAAACGTGATGGTGCGCATTTCTGCTCCTTACACGAGGCATCACAACAACGTTTCACTAGGCAACGCCGGTCAACCGCTGTTTGTGTATGAGAAATCGGTTGGAACCTTTCCTCATGTCAGCACGCTGTAGGTGTCGCCACCGGCGCCAACCTTGTGTGAATGCTCTAATAAACTAATCATTTGCATATCACAGCATCTTCTTCCTGTCGGTTAAATTTCGCGTCTGTATCACGTCGTCTTCGTTGTGTAGATATTTAATGGCCAATAGTGTATTCATCACGTAGCCAGTCGAAATCAGGAACAAAACGTAGGCATTTTCATTCGCCATTTACTGCCCCCACTTACAATGCTTCTGTAAAATGCTTCTTCCTACGGGAATTTCTAGAACATTTTTCTACTATGGGTGTCGAGAACATACCGGCCATCACAGGGACATTACTCCTCCTTTAAATCCATCTAGTCTGATCAGATCTCCTCCCATTTAGGAGAATAAGGAAGACCGACCCCTCATCTTCAGGCCGAGCGAAACCTCCTTCCCCTGCAGCCGGAAACCACTCAAGGTTACTACAATAGTGAAGAGGGCTAGCAGGCAAGGAAACCAGGAACTGATATGACATCCAGTACTGTCAAATCACTGACACTATTATTTCTGTGTAAAGCCAGAGAATTCTGATCTACCATCGCAAGGAGTCACATCGAGCAACAGCGATCAGCGGCTGGAGAGAAAACGCATACTTTAGTGACATCCAAAGAAGCAGCGGGTGCAGCGGTAGCTGGTGCTGGGTTTCCCCGAGCCGCGGCCGGCAGCGGGCGTGACGGCCGGATTTGGGCCGTGGCCTCGGCCCCTGGAAAGTCCCCCGCGGCTGTGCGAGGCGCGGCGCGGAGCGGAGGCGTGGGCGTCCGCCGTGGCCGCGGCCGCCGTGGGCTAGGTCAGTGCCCCGCGCCAGTGCGGTAGGTCAGTCAGCGGCGCGGCCGAGCTGCGCACGCCCGGCGCCCGGGCCTACGCACAGTGGCAGCCGGACGCGCCGCCTCCCGCCCACCACTGCTCTGCTCCACTGTGCCCGTAAATGACGAAAATGAAAGCATCGAAGCAAGGGGAGGAGAGTGCTGAAGCAGGACTACCGTTTACGCCGCTGACTAATAAAAATGGGATACAAGAAAGGACAGCAAATAACGAAATTTATTGTGCGTATATACGAAGGATTGCTGGAAACTGATACCTCCAACTTTTTATGTGAAAAATCTTAAATATTTTTAAATAAAACAAACGCTATCAAAGTTCTACATATTTATTATTCATATCAACATATTTAATGAAATGAAACTGTGTGGTTCCAGAGCAATTTTCAAGCCTCAAACATCTATGATGTACACTACTGGCCATTAAAATTGCTACACCACGAAGATGACGTGCTACAGACGCGAAATTTAACCGACAGGAAGAAGATGCTGTGATATGCAAATGATTAGCTTTTCAGAGCATTCACACAAGGTTGGCGCCGGTGGCGACACCTACAACGTGCTGACATGAGGAATGTTTCCAAACGATTTCTCATACACAAACAGCAGTTGACCGGCGTTACCTGGTGAAACGTTGTTGTGATGCTTCGTATAAGGAGGAGAAATGCGTACCATCACGTTTCCGACTTTGATAAAGGTCGGATTGCAGCCTATCGCAATTGCGGTTTATCGTATTGCGACATTGTTGGTCGAGATCCAATGACTTTCTGTATGGGCCTTTCTGGATACAGAAAATGATCGACCGCTGCCCTGACCAGCACATTCTCCAGATCTCTCACCAACTGAAAACTTCTGGTCAATGGTGGCCGAGCAACTGGCTCGTCACAATACGCCAGTCACTACTCTTGATGAATTGTGGTATCGTGTTGAAGCTGCATGGCCAGCTGTACCTGTACACGTCACCCAAGCTCTGTTTGACTGAATCCCCAGGCGTATCAAGGCCGTTATTACGGCCAGAGGTGGTTGTTCTGGGTACTGATTTCTCATTATCTATGCACCCAAATTGCGTGAAAATGTAATCACATGTCAGTTCTAATATAATATATTTGTCCAATGAATACCCGTTTATCATCTGCATTTCTTCTTGGTGTAGCAATTTTAATGGCCAGTAGTTATCTATGCAGACTGAAGTGACGAATAAAAGTTAGAGGGAGACCCAGGTTCGATTCCCGGTCTAGGCACAAATTTTCATTCGTCGCTCCAGTATCCGTGTATACATCATAGATGTGTACTTGAAGACGGGTCTGGAACCATACAGGGCGTCTCAAAAGTGCTATAAGTGGGAGCGGTAAATGGTGAATGAAAACTGTTGTGGCGTAACAAGGTTGCTACGCCACACTGGGAAGGGAGCCGAAAGGCACGCGTACACACACGCCGACTGGCGTCAAGTCTGGAACAGGATACGTTATGACTGCTATAAAGAAAATACGTAGCTTTGGAATATACTTAACTTTTAATCTTTGTTGGTTTACAACGTTCTTCTTGAGACATTTATACGATAACTCTCAAACTAGGTAAGGCTAATGGCGCCTTGCTAGGTCGTAGCCATGGACTCAGCAGAAGGCTATTCTAACTGTCTCTCGGCAAATGAGAGGAAGGCTTCGTCCGTATTGTGGCTAGCAATGTCGTCCGTACAACTGGGGCGAGTGCTCGTCCGTATCTCGAGACCTGCCTTGTGGTGGCGCTAGGTCTGCGATCACACAGTGGCGACACGCGGGTCCGACATGTACTAAATGGACCGCGGCCGATTTAAGCTACCACCTAGCAAGTGTGGTGTCTGGCGGTGACACCACAAAAACGCCTACGTTTTGCTCCTGAATCTGATTGTCTCCGTGGTAAATAATCTCGGGAGCGATTTGGAGCTCGCGAAGTCCTGCAGTCAGTCAGGAGCCTTCGTTAGATGTAGAAGTCATGTGTCTTCTGGGGAGGAGGTGGAGTCTTAGTCGTGTATTTTAGAAGTCTTGAGGTGGTAGTATAGACGAACTGCAATAAAAATGCCGTATAACATGAGTCCGATTTTTATTGAATACAGAGATACATCTGTTAGTATGAAACTTAATCAAACTGAAAGCAAAGGCAAATGAGGACGATTACAGTTTATTTTCAAAAGTTCCACCGCCATCTTCGATGCGCTTTTCTCCATAACATCACGTGTAGCTCTTCTGAAGTCGTCTTTGAATTTTTTTATGAGAGCTGCTCTGCTTATAATTCGAACACTCAAATCGATTCTTGTGGTTACTTTTTCTTTGTAGACCTCGCCTTTCGACCACAGTCATAGGCAAAAATCCAAAGCGGTAAGCTCCGGGGACCTTGGTGGCCAAGAAACATGCCCATATCTACCGATCCATCTTCCGGAAAATGTTAAGTTTAGGTGATGTACCACCTGACGATGCAATGTGCAGGAGCCCCGTCATGCTGGCTGACCATACGCATTCTTGTAGCCAAAGGAATCTCTCCCAATAATGTTGGAAACTCATTTTCAAGAAAGTGTAGATAACTGGGTCCTGTAAGACGATGCGGTAAAAGGCCCGGTCAACTGTTCGTCTATCAAACCACACCATGCACTTACAGAGAAGCGTTCTGGAAAATGTTTCTCCACAATGGCACGTGGGTTTTCTTCAGAATTACGAGTGTTATTGATGCCGTCACGAGTGCAAGTGGCTTCATCAGTGCAGAGCAAAACTGGGATTACCAGGCGATTTTCAAGTATCTAACGACAAAATTCCAATCGTCTATCTTCATCTCCTCCTTGAATGTGTTGAATGAGTTTTAAATGATACGGATGGAACCCATGCATCCGTAACGCCCGCCACAGTCTTGTATGTGGAACACCGATACGTGTAGAAATTCTCCGTGTGCTTGTTGAAGAACTACGTTCTACCGACTGAATAATGTCTTGATCCACCGTCTGTTCACTTACACGTCCAGATGCATTACGATTGCTGGGGACTGTACCAGTGTCACTCAGTGTATTGACCGCACGAGTAAACCCTCTTGAATCTGGTAGTCTGCCATTAGGAAATCGTGTGCCGCATTCTCTACAAGCAGCAGCAGCGTTCTCATTAGGAAACCCATTCACAGATACCATATCAGCATACTCAGCTTGTGTAAATACGTGCGGCATGTTTACACGCAACAGTACAGTAGACTTGGCCAACAAATCACAATCAAAACTTCAATGTAAACTAAAGCACAACTTCGCAACGTGAACATCATACTCCACTGTTGACATTCGATAAATACGCCCTTAGCAGCTCTTCGCAATCGGTGTACCAACACACAAAACGAAAATGCATTGAACTCTGCTGTATCTTTGCACTCAATAAAAATTTGACATATGTTATATGGAATTTTTATTGCAATTCGTCTATACTACCACCTCCTAAAATATTTAACATTCCTCAAGAAACACTCTGTCTAGTTTCCATTGAAAAAGCACTTATGCCTGGATTTCAGGTAGGATCCACAGGTTCCTGTGCTGATGTGCTATTCCAATACAGCTAAAGAGCTAGGGGGAATACCAAATGGGCTAAGACGCGAATGGGAATTTGGGCTCAGGAGGGAGGTGTGCTGGGATAGTACGTGCAGTTGGGCAGGATTGAATAGTTGCTAGCACACCTGTCTAGCGAACAGGGGACCCGCGTTCGAATCTCGGCCTTAATACAGTTTTTCATTAGTGACTTCAAGCTCCATTTATACAACTCTACATATTTACTTTTTGACACAGTCACCCTGACGACGAACACATTTCTACCAACGAGGGGCCAGTTTGTTGATATCACCACTGTAGCATGTTAGAGTTCGTTGACGGAGCCACAACCTCACCTCTGCTTAAACCGCTTCATCACTGTCAAAGTGAAGTCCTCGAAGGTGTTCTTTACATTTTGGAAACAGTTGAAAATCGGATGGAGGGTGATCGATGACACTGAACTCAAGGCGTCGAATTTTTGCAAACGACGCAGCGCTGGTGTGTTGCCTCACATTGTCATGCTGAAGGAGACGTTGCTTCATGTGTGGATGAGCTCACTCACTCACGAACTCGATTATAACCCACTGTTTCTCACTCAGCGACATAGCTACGTTACACACCGCCATGTTACACGCTACAAGTCGGGGTCCTCTAGCGGCAGAAGGATGCAACTGGCATCAGCGAAGCAGGAAAGTCGACGGAGTAAAATGCATGACATGTAATTCCTCAACTGTTACTGAGAATAGAATAAAAAATTTTCCGGCGTTAGTTTTAGTACAATTTCATAGTGTAGTTGGAGGAACACGTGATTAAATTTTTAGGTGATTTGGGGACATAAAAAATGCGCAATTCACTGCACACTGCTGCTACCACTGGCTGGAGAAAGCATTCTAACCAGCTTGGGCTTCAAGTCGATCTCGGCTTGGATAGCAGTTACTGATACGTCTTGCTGATTCAATTCTTTTTGTACAAACTCATAAATCTCAGTGGCCGGTGTGCACTAGTGTGGCAGTCTCCCGGCAACACAGTCCAGATGTCTTCATTTGGTGAGAGATCTGACCAGTACAACACTTCAATACCTTCGTTATCTAGGTATCATGGACAACAAGTAGTGCCGGCCGGTGTGGCCGTGCGGTTCTAAGCGCTTCAGTTTGGAACCGTGTGACCGCTACGGTCGCAGGTTCGAATCCTGCCTCGAGCATTGATGTGTGTGATGTCCTTAGGTTAGTTAGGTTTAAGTAGTTCTAAGTTCTAGTGGACTGATACCCTCAGTAGTTAAGTCCCATAGTGCTCAGAGCCATTTATTTGAACAACAAGTAGTCTTCTGTTATTTTGTTGAAATGTAATATCACGGAGAACACGAAGGTAGGTCATAACCACGCAGCTTAGCACGCAGAAATGTAACAACTGTTGTTAGTATTATAGACTATGAAAATCCAGAAGTGATTCGGTTCTGCACCCAATGACACCCCATACCATCAGGCCATGTCCTGGGCATCTATGAAGACAAAGGCAGCATTCTGGCAACTTTCTCCTCGGAAACTCCACACACAGATATTCGATTTTAATATTGTAAGCGAAAAAGGGAATAGTCTGAAAAGGCTACGTGGTTCCAGTCCTATGTTCGGTGTTGTCGCTGGACGCCCCACAGTCGGTGCGTCTATCTCCACCGTCTTTTCAGAGGAAGCGGCAACAATTTCTGACAGTGCTTTTCCAGACCTCGCCATTTCATCCATGTGCCTACTTCTCTCGCAGCGAAGAAGCCCATTTTCTGATTGAAGATACGAGACATGGCTGTACGATGCTGTATGGCCAAGTGAATAACATAACTGTACTCTCAGGCGCCAATCGTGTGCGGCCATTGAGATCCTGCATGATGCTGTGTACGGCGCTCCTGAACCCAACGCCTCTATTTTTCCATGACGGTTGTGGGGTCTCAAACAATGCGAGCAGCAGTATTGGGGAACGATAAACGTCTATCCCCATAAGCCGCGGTTCTGCTGCTAGCGATCCCCAACATATGCTGAGAGATGTTTGTCACCACCATATTTCCACGAATAAGTCCGTTTTTGTGTCAACACCCCAGTGCCTAATCTTTCCTTATACACAGAATATTCCTACAAAACTGGTGCAGTTGCGTTAAGATACTCATCAGCTGCATGTTGTAACATGTAGTGCGCTTGCTACCAAATTGACGCTTGTTGCATGCTGCTGTGATGGTGTTGCAATGTTAATGGACAGCAGTTCTTAGGCTTCCAGTGGCGCCAAGTGGTTAAAATGCCACGAGCTTTCAACTACATACTCCTTGGCCATCGTTAAGCTGAATGACTCATGAGGGGCTGATAGTACATGCTTATACAGGGAGTCCCAGAAATGTTGGGACAAACTTCGAGGGACTGTACAGGATGTCTTAGGGACCAAATGGAGCATAGGATCCCGTGTCCGGAAACATCATCCAACGACACTACAGAGCGCCGTAGTTACGCGTGTCAGCGTCTACCAGTTGGCCACCCCTTCGGCAACAAACGTGGCTTTGTGAGCTGACGAACCGTTAGCGCAATGTCTCTCGACGTTGTTTGTTATTCAGTGATCCCGACTGATTGTCACGGTCGCCAGTGGAGAAGATGGAGCGGTGCTGCGTAGATAGGCCTTGTCTTCTATGGATGCGATGCTCAGAACCCTCAGTGGATGACATTTGGGGACATGGGTTTCCATCTGCAATTTATTGTTCTCCTGGAACCCTCTAAGATCTCCGATGTTTTTTGGTCTACAGGAGAACAATAAACCGCAGATGGAAACCCACGTCCGAAACGTTCATCCACAAAGGCAACTGAGCATTGTATTCGTAGGAGACATGGTCTGTTTACTTTACGCAGCAGCTAGCTCCATCCTCTCCCCTGGCCATCGTGGCAATCATTCAAGATCACTGAATAACAAACAGAACTTGAGGTTTCGCCTACGGTCCGTCAGCGCACAAAGCCACATTTGCTGTCGAAAAGGTGGGCTAGTGGCAAGGGCTGGCCGCTATACCTTCGATGCTGTGTAACGTCGTTGGATAACGTTCTGGACACGGGCTCATTGGTTCCTCCAGACACCTTCCACAACCCCTCGAAGTTTAACTCAACATTTCTGGGACACCTTTTATACTTTAGCTGCCGACTGTGAAGTCACCAGGCTCCACAATATCGCTGTACATCGGCATATGATGTTGCCCCCCCCCCTCCAATCTTGCGATCACTAAATCCCACTGCAACTAAGCTGAGGGCTCTATCTCAAGTAACATTTTTCTTTCCGTTTAAACAAATAACACACATACACATAACTTATTTGCTTACAATATCCCAAAAGCCATTAGCGCGAACAATAACAGACGAGTCGTCAAACTTTATATGGCGCCCATTTTCCAGAGTATGCTCAGTTTTAGCACTTTCTCGAGGAGCGTAGGCAACAGCACTTCTCATGCTTCTTTCTGAATTGTTCCACTGCGACCATTGCTTGCTCGACTTCAGATTATCCGGACTCACTAAGATTTTTGTAAATTTTGGGCGTTCTGAGGTCCGTCGCATCTTTTACTTGTCTCATTAGCTTGCGGATTTTTGTCGTAAATCTGAAGATCGATTAAATTTTGTCTCTTTTCACAAGGCGGCTTGTCTTGCCCGACAAGGAGCCACAGAGCAGCAGAAACGTAAACTTATTTTGTGTTCCTTGTCGGGTTTTGCGTTTGTTATTTGAGATCACGTCTTAAGAGACACAAAATTAAATCGATATGCAGGCAGTCGGAAAAATTCCCAAATTATTCAGACTAGTAAAAGATTCGACAGGTCTCAGAACGCTTGGCGTTTACAAAATACTCTATGAGTGTGGATAATATTACGCCGGAGAAACAGTGTGCACTAGTTAAAAAGGAAAGAGCATAGATATGCTGTTTCCTAAGACACCCAGAAAAATCTGCTATAGCTGAGCGTGCTCTGGAAATTGGTCACCGTAACAAACCTTGTTCCTTTGCTGTTTTTCATATTAGCGATGCGAGGTCCCGATGGTCTTCCATGACTGGCATCGGTACAACGTTGCAAAGCTAGACTGCCAGCTGCCACCTTGCTGACGGACTTTATGACGCGCATATATCTGCAAAGAGACTTCAAAATGAATGAGAAAGTTCCTCTAGTTCGAAGAAGGCCAAATTAATACCGTCATCAGTGAAATAATTGGTAGCATATGTCGTTCATATGCACATGCGTAAGATAACCACTAAACTAGCTATCTAAATACGAGTAAGTTAGTTGTTATTTATTTTACGTGTTTGTCTTTCCTCATAGTTCCTCTTTTGTCACTTACTTCTCTCTAAAATTGTTCTGGTTACGTGGTAACGATATGGAAAAAAAGTCAGTGGTTAATAATGGAGCTGCCCTTGGATGGGCTGGCGCAGCTGCAAACCCAGAAGAACTTCAGTCACAGTTTCTCTGGCCGTGAGAACTTGTTTTCATAAGTTCTTTCCTCTTTAGAAACGTCACGTTTGTACATCCCATTCCTAAATGCGCCTGGTTAGTTATCAGCTATCAGACTTTTTTTTCTAGTTAGACGTGAATTATAAAACTTCTTGAAAGTCGTGCTTCCACTCATTAATTACTTGGAAACGAAGCAAATCGTCTGCACATTACTCTTCTCAGGCACACTGATTTAATTCGCTGCACGTAGACTCTACATAATTCTTGGCTCACAGTGTTTGCTGTCACTGACTTGCAAATAATAAATTCACTGCTTCGTTCTGTTGCTAGAGGCCAATATCAACTAGAAATAGACTTTGACAGAATTAAAAATAACACGTAAAACGCCTCTACATCAAAGTGTTGAGGAAAACTGACTGTCTTGAATCATGTCTTATTTCTGGGATCATAAAATGTGTTTCTTCGTTTTTGGTTTCTTTATCAGTAACATTTGATCGTATAAAGAGGAAGAGCACGAAATGTCAAACCAACTACTGAAAGTTCAGGTTAAAGTCGAAAACCAAATTATATCTGACTATTCATCATTTTGATTTGCAGCTCCTTGTGTTGGCCGTGTTTACAGCTAAAACTGTTGGATGTGAGGTCCGCCAGTTATGCAAAACAGTACCTAAACATGTTTCGGCACCACTGTGCCATCATCAGAGGGTTTTCGTTTTTATTTATTCCGTAATATGAACATTTTTGTTAAATGGTTATAAAATTATGTGGATGTTTAGTTTAAACAATACATCGTTTCTTTTTGTAAATACCTTTACATTTGGTGTGCATGAATTTTCCGGATCATTTGTGTGTTAATTACTATAGATAGCTTGTCACCTACAACCAAACGATGTTGATGAGAAAGTTTTTTGCTGGGAGTTAACCTATCTTCTAGAATGTAATTTAGTTCGTCGCGATGTTTTCGCGCCTATATTCATTTTTACTTACGTTTTCGTGTGGCAAGCACTTTCATTCTCCGCATCATGGTGAGGTGTTGTGATGCACACGTAGCTATGACAAGTATTTTCCACAAATAACGTAGTAAAACACTTTTCACTTCACCAAAACACAGTGTGATGGTGATTTGTTGTTTGTCCAAGCCCAGTCAGTGTTCATTTGTTCACCAGAGAGTTCGCCGCCAAATTTGAATTTTGTTTGCATTTTACCTTCGTGTGTGTGTGTGTGTGTGTGTGTGTGTGTGTGTGTGTGTAGAATTAATCTTGTTGCTGTTTTTATTTGTAAAGTTCCTTTAATGTGTTAAAGATTGTGCTCTTGCAGAGTGTAGTGTATTCGTTGAAGACCTGTTTTCCTTCTGCTATTGCCTTCTGTATATGGAAGTTTTCCTCAATGGTCAGTTTGCTGTAAAGGCAGTGGCTGGGTTTTAGTATTCTTAAGTCTGTTTCTCTTGTGGTTGGGTGATGGTCAGCAAATGTGCAATGGGAGCTGTTGCTTTTTAAAGCTCTGAGATGTTCTGAATATCTGGTTTTGAAGTTTCTGCGTGTTTTTCCTATGTACACTGACTGGCAAGTGTTGTATGTGAGTTCATATATTCCTGATCTGTTAAATTTATCCATGGGTGTTTCTTGTGTTCTGATCGTCTTCTGTGTTGTATTCTCCGTCCTGTATCCTATATGGAGTCCCTGTTTCTTTAATATGTTACCTATTCTTTGAACAATGTTGTTATTGTAGGTGAGTGTGCGCAATTTCGTTTTGTGTGTATGTTGTTTCTCTGTTGTGTCTTGTGTGTGGTCATTGTTTGTGTTTTATGTTGTTATGTGCTGGGTGAGGATTTGTGTTTATGTATGGTATGTTCATTTTTGTACTGTTTGCATATCTTTTTATTTAACTTGTCTACCATATGGGTAGTATAGCCTTTTCTACTGCTATTTGTTTTATTGTGTTTAGTTCTTGTGTGTAGTTCTGTTTGTTCATGGGTGTTCTGTTTAATCTGTGGAGCATGAATCTGAGTTTGCTTGCTTTTGTGTTAATGGGTGGTTTGATAGGTTCTGAATGGTGGTGCTTGTGGTTGTCGGTTTCCTGAATATTGTGAAGTTATGTGTGTTGTTTGTTTTATGTATGATGAGATCTAGAAAATTTAGTATGTTGTTAGTCTCTGTTTTTAATGTGAAGTTAATTTTTGGGTGTAAGTTGTTTATTTCATTGTGTAGCTTTTCTATGTGTGTATGTGGTTCATAAATCAGACATATTATGTCATCGACATAACGGTACCAATATATAACTTTGTAGTTTTTTGGCTTTATTATGTTTTTGAAGATCATGTTCTTCAGGTTGTTCGTGAATATGTTAGCTAGGAGGCCACTGATTGATGATCCTATTGCCAGTCTTTCATGTTGAGAATAAACTTCTTTGTTGAAGACAAAATAATTTTGTGATGTTATGGTCCTACATTGATGTGTATGTCTGGTGTGTTTCCTTGTTGTTTTAATCCTTGTGTGATGATTTTGATTGTTTCATTTATTGCTTTTAGTGGGTATGTTTGTGCAGTTGATTATTCTGCTGAGTTTTCTGTTTTATTTCTCTCGTTTTTCTTGCATTACTTTCTGTATATATGCTTTTTCTCTCTGTGTTATTTCCTGAAAGTGAGCTGGTATTGTAAATTTGTTGACCAATTCTAACTGTGTTTGGTAAATTTCAGTGTTCAGTGACTGTTTTTTAGCATATAATTCCCTACTTTCCTGCTTTAGCCACAAAGTCTCTACTTTGTTTTTCACTTTCTTTGGTGCAGATGACATGCTATTCACAGAGTTTTTGATATAAACTGAAATTATATTATTAGCTAGCCAATTTTTATTAAACTGTATATTGAGAGTTATCTTCTGAAGCTTCATTAAGGTGTTCCTGTATTTGTTGTAGAGCTTGTTGCGGAATGCCTGGCTGGGCGACGAAATATTTATGAATTTCAGGGTTATTCGTATGAAGTTAATCAGCAGGAGCACAATAATTTTAACTTACATGACCTATCAAAGACCCTATCTCCCAATAGGTATCCACATATTCCGTCTATCAAGAGACTTACGTAACCCACAGGTGAAGCCCCCTAAGAGGGAGAGTCATCCCTCTACCAATTCAGACATACACGGTGAAGATCCCCTGTACAATGTTAAGTGCGATGCAATGCGTGTTTTAAAATTTCATAATATTTTAAAGGAAGACAACGGCGATTATGTGTATTATTAGTGATGAAAAAATTAAGGCAGCTTTTTAATAATTTCAGCCTTATTAAATTTTCATACGATGTTTTTTTGTTTCAAATTGGTTGGCTAAAGATCATAGATATTAAACGACAGAGAGCCCACCTTAGCCCATTAGGAATAGTAGGGGAAAAATGGAATTTACATGAGTACTTGCACTTAAAAAGATTCATATATACAGTGATTTTCCTTATTTGTTCTACTAACCCCTGTTTTGTTGTTGATGTCTTCAGTCCTGAGACTGGTTTGATGCAGCTCTCCATGCTACTCTATCCTGTGCAAGCTTCTTCATCTCCCAGTACTTACTGCAACCTACATCCTTCTGAATCTGCTTAGTGTATTCATCTCTTGGTCTCCCTCTACGATTTTTACCCTCCACACTACCCTCCAATGCTAAATTTGTGATCACTTGATGCCTCAGAACATGTCCTACCAACCGGTCTCTTCTTCTCGTCAAGTTGTGCCACAAAATCCTCTTCTCCCCAGTCCTATTCAATACCTCCTCATTAGTTATGTGATCTACCCACCTAATCTTCAGCATTCTTCTGTAGCACCACGTTTCGAAAGCTTCAATTCCCTTCTTGTCCAAACTATTTATCGTCCATGTTTCACTTCCATACAAGGCTACACTCCATACAAATACTTTCAGAAACGATTTCCTGTCACTTAAATCTATACTCGATGTTAACAAATTTCTCTTTTCAGAAACGCTTTCCTTGCCACAGACAGTCTACATTTTATATCCCCTCTACTTCGACCATCATCAGTTATTTTGCTTCCCAAATAGCAAAACTCCTTTACTACTTTAAGTGTTTCATTTCCTAATCTAATTCCCTCAGCATCACCCGACTCAATTTGACTACATTCCATTATCCTCGTTTTGCTTTTGTTGATGTTAATCTTATATCCTCCTTTCAAGACACTATCCATTCCGTTGAACTGCTCTTCCAAGTCCTTTGCTGTCTCTGACAGAATTACAATGTCATCGGCGAACCTCAAAGTTTTTATTTCTTCTCCATGGACTTTAATACCCATTCCGAGTTTTTCTTTTGTTTCCTTTACTGCTTGCTCAATATACAGAATGAATAACATCGGGGACAGGCTACAACCCTGTCTCACTCCCTTCTAAACCGCTGCTTCCCTTTCATGCCCCTCGACTCTTATAACTGCCATTTGGTTTCTGTATAAATTGTAAATAGCCTTTCGTTCCCTGTATTTTAACCCTGCCACCTTCAGAGTTTGACAGAGAGTTTTCCAGTCAACATTGTCAAAAGCTATCTCTAAGTCTACAAATGCTAGAAACGTAGGTTTGCCTTTTCTTAATCTTTTTTCTAAGGTAAGTCGTAGGGTCAGTATTGCCTCACGTGTTCCAACATTTCTGCGGAATCCAAACTGATCTTCGCCGAGGTCGGCTTCTACCAGTTTTTCCATTCGTCTGTAAAGAATACGCGTTAGTATTTTGCAGCTGTCACTCATTCAACTGATAGTTCGGTAATTTTCACATCTGTCAACACCTCCTTTCTTTGGGATTGGAATTATTATATTCTTCTTGAAGTCTGAGGGTATTTCGCCTGTCTCATACATGTTGCTTACCAGATGGTAGAGTTTTGTCAGGACTGGCTCTCCCAAGGCCGTCAATAGTTCCAATGGAATGTTGTCTACTCCCGGGGCCTTGTTTCGACTCAGGTCTTTCAGTGGTCTGTCAAACTCTTCACGCAGTATCGAATCTCCCATTTCATCTTCTTCTACATCCTCTTCCATTTCCATAATATTGTCCTCAGGTACATCGCCCTTGTATGGACTCTCTATATACTTCTTCCACCTTTCTGCTTTCTCTTCTTTGCGTAGAACTGGGTTTCCATCTGAGCTCTTGACATTCATGCAAGTGGTTCTCTTCTCTCCAAAGGTCTCATTAATTTTCCTGTAGGCAGTATCTATCTTACCCCTTGTGAGATAAGCCTCTACATCCTTACATTTGTCCTCTAGCCATCCCTGCTTAGCCATTTTGCACTGCCTGTCGATCTCATCTTTGAGACGTTTGTATTCCCTTTTGCCTGCTTCATGTACTACGTTTTTATATTTTCTCCTCTCATCAATTAAATTCAACATTTCTTCTGTTACCCAGGGATCTCTACTAGCCCTCGTCTTTTTACCTACTTGATCGTCTGCTGCCTTCGCTACTTCGTCCATCAGAGCTACCCATTCTTCTTCTACTGTATTTCTTTCCACCATTCCTGTCAATTGTTCCCTTATGCTCTCCCTGTACAACCTCTGGTTTAGTCAGTTTATCCAGGTCCCATCTCCTTAAATTCCCACCTTTTGCAGTTTCTTCAGTTTTAATCTACAGATCATAACCAATAGATTGTGGTCAGAGTTCACATCTGCCCCTGGAAATGTCTTACAATTTAAAACCTGGTTCCTAAATCTCTGTCTTACCATGATATAATCTATCTGATACCTTCCAGTATCTCCAGGATTCTTTCACGTATACAACCTTCTTTTATGATTCTTGAACCAAGTGTTAGCTATAATTAAGTTATGCTCTGTGCAAAATTCGACCAGTCGGCTACCTCTTTCATTTCTCTCCCCCAATCCATATTCACCCACTATGTTTCCTTCTCTCCCTTTTCCTACTCTCGAATTCCAGTCACCCATGACTATTAAATTTTCGTCTCCCTTGACTACCTGAATAATTTCTTTTATCTCATCATACATTTCATAAATTTCTTCATCATCTGCAGAGTTAGTTGGCATATAAACTTGTACTACTGTAGTAGGCATGGGCTTCGTGTCTATCTTGGCCACAATAATGCGTTCACTATGCTGTTGGTAGTAGCTTACCCGCACTCCAATTTTTTTATCCATTATTAAACCTACTCCTGCATTACCTCTATTTGATTTTGTATTTATAACCCTGTATTCACCTGACCAAAAGTCTTGTTCCTCCTGCCACCGAACTTCACTAATTCCCACTATATCTAACTTCAACCTATCCATTTCCCTTTTTAAATTTTCTGACCTACCTGCCCTATTAATGGATCTGACGTCCCCTTGAGTAGTCCCCGCCCGGAGATCCGAATGGGGGACTATTTTACCTCCGGAATATTTTATCCAAGAGGACGCCATCATCATTTAACCATACAGTAAAGCTGCATGCCCTCGGGAAAAATTACGGCCGTAGTTTCGCCTTGCTTTCAGCCGTTCGCAGTACCAGCACAGCAAGGCCGTTTTGGTTAGTGTTGCAAGGCCAGATCTGTCAATCATCCAGACTGCTGCCCCTGCAACTACTGAAATTCCATACGGCATGTCAGTTATTTTAATTGCGGTGTTGCCACTGGTAAAAATAACAAAACTATATTTATAAAATCGTTTGCTCACAGCGATCGGTTATCTGTAATCCATACGCAATATAACCCAAATATTTTACAAGACTACTTTTTATGCACAGTGAGCAACAAAAAACTTTCCTAATACGTAAGTGTTCTGCAGCACTCACAGACTCGTGTCAACATGCAACCACATTGCTGCTGGCCACGTGCCCACCCCATGACTAACTGCCACTCCAGATTACTTCCTGGGGTTGCATTCATGACACTGTAATAACACATCAAGTAATTCGGGCTTTTCGTACCTTTCCTTATTTTGCAAATGTTATGGTCAGATTATTTTAATGTGTATGAAAATTAAGTATGTATCAAACTCAGAAAGAAGTTACGTTGCGATGTTTTTCTATGGACAGTGTGCAGTCAAGTCCACTCAAAATGCGAAGTCTGCAATACATTCTGGTCACCTTAGAAAACAATTACACACAAGGGCAGATTATCTCAGACTTTTAATCACCAATCAAGTGCAGAATTTAATAATTACGCATATCAGTAATCATACAGAATACAGTAAAATTCTATATCCATACCTTGAAGGTTGGACTGAATTTTACAGAATTACAGAGATTCTTTGGACATATGAGCACGGCTTACTTATTTTTCGAGCCAGAATGAGGTTTACAAGATGTTATATTCTGATGTGCCTCTGGTTCGAAGATAAACTTACAAGAGAAGAAAGAAAAGCTGACCCTATACGGGCTGTGTCTGAAATTTTCGTTGATGCATGCATTTTGTTTTATATCGCTATTGCCTTATACTGCACTTGATGATCACTTGTGTGCTTTTAGGGGACGGTGTACATTCAAGGCGCACATTCCTTCAAAACCAGGAAAGTACAGGATAAATACGTGGGTTGCTACAGGCTGTGTCACAGCTCATAAATGCACAACTGCACAGAGGGAAACCTGCTGAAGGAACAGAAATAAATCAATGGAAAGTGATACACAATTTAGTTGATCACCTGAGGGGGGAGTGGTAGGAACAGTACTCCTGATAATTTTTTTACAAGTTTTGATTTGGGACAGGAACTTTTGGCTAAAAAATTAATAATTATGGGAATTCTTCTGGCCAATCGAAATGATATACCAAATGTTGCAATCAAAGCAAAAGTCTCCATTATCGACCACTTTTGGGTACACAGAGAACACTGTTTTAGCTTCCTGTGCTTCCACAAAAGAAATCACTTACTTTGTTGTCTACTCTAGGCGAAACGTATGACGTAAGCGAGCGTGTACATTTAAGACTTGAAATAATAATAGCCTGCAACTTAACAACGTTAGGAGTTGATGCAGTTGATAAGACGGCTAGACATCATTCAGTTAAACGTGGACCAAGGAGGTGCCCGCGTCCTGTATTTTTTTATATACTTGATTTTGAATGTCTTAGTGCTGATGTTCTCTTACACCATATAGAGATAAAAATGCAATTCCTCGCAGAACTTAGAAAAGAAGAACCTCGCATTGAATGACTAAGTCTATCCCTCCCCCCCCCCCCCCCCTCAGTGCAGACCCAAGGTATCCGTTCAGCAATAACATCTTCAGGTTTCAAAGATCTTCTAAAGGGCAAGCAACATAATAATAGGATGCAAATGTTCCAAATCTGGAAAGAAAACACTCGTTCATCACGAACACCAACAAACAACCAGAACAGAACTGATGTCCTCGACGGAAAGTGCTGCTATTTGTACAAGAATCGAATATTCCAGTACTGACAAACATAAGAAAGTTCGAGAACCTTCCGGAAACTATAAATACTAAACGACAAATTTTGAACCGACAACGCACAGTACACCAGCCTGCTGAGTGCTATGCCACAATGCGTGCAGCACAGCTCGCGGTGTTGCTCCTTTCCTGGAGAAGCAGGAAGTTCTCCTTAGAACTGACTACAGAGCCATAGATGCAGATCTTGTCAGTGGTCCTCTGTATGGCAACGCTGTCAGATTCTCGCATTCTGGTCGTGTTGTGGCCTCCTGTTCATTACGAGGGGACCCTCCCATTGATGCTTCGCAATCGCCGAGTGGGTCTTCAGTTTCCTGCACCAGGACTTCCCTCGTCGATCTGCGCCTCAGGACTGCGGCAGGCCAGATGCACACCCCATGACTAACTGCCAGTGCACATTACTTCCTGGATAGCGTTCATGACAGTGCAACAACAAATTAAGTGATTATGGCTTTTCGTACCTTTTCGTATTTTGCAAATGTCATAGTCAGATTATTTTAATGTGTATATGCTAATGTTTTCAGTTAAGAGAGACTTTTTACCTTTTTGCAGATTGTTATTTGACTTCTTGTGAAATTAATAAATCATATTGAAATTAGAGGTTTTTATGTCAAAGTCGTAATCAAGTAACCAGCGAGGGTGTCGCAGCTGGTTCCACACCAGCTAAACGCAAGAGCACACCGAAACATAGTGTCGTGTGCAACCCAAAACATGGCAGCTTCCTTTGTTGCAAACAAAGATCTACACTTTTTGTGGTATCAGTTGCCTGCAATAACCTATAAGATGCTTTGGATGAGAAGAAAGTAATCGTGACTGCAAGAGTCAGAAATGTTACAACGCTGCTGTCACTGCTTTCGCGCAGAACGCAAGAACATGTACATAGTAAGCTGCTTGCCAAGTGTCACTGAATTGACTGTGCAGGTTGAAATTTGTTACATCTTAAGACCTGAATTCGAAGTTGAAAAACACTCATCCACTAATATGCTATGACAAATAGTTCCTTATCAGTGCAAACAATCTCATTTCCTCTCTTTTTAATATTATTAAAGATTACCATTGTATGCCGTATTGCACCTTCTCTGTTAGTTGATGCCAATGATATTCCACAATTGTATATTAATTCTGTTGCAAATAAGTAGTTACTGTGTGCATTTACAATTTCGATAGTTGAAAAATGCTCTTTCATTTTTAATGGATACTCTATTACCTTCCATTGGCAGAAAGACCCATTCACAAATTACTGAGGCCTCAGGAATCCGGTTGGCTTCGTTTACTCTCGATGTGCTGAAGGGGTGCTTATATGTAGGTCCCGTTCTCGATGTCACACGCAGCTTCAACACAAGTTTTGGGGTTCTCATTGCTTTCATATTTTTACGTTCGGACTTTTCATCGTATCTTTCAGCAATAGAACATCAGACACCTTTCTGAGTACCGCATACAATGTTGAAAATGTAGATCAATACATGCACATTCAGTGTTCAGATAACACAGTTTCTTGAAAAGGCAACTTGCTACACGTTGGCAGAGGGTCTAACTTCTCGAAAACAGAGTAAATTCGGAAAATTTCAGCACTCACCATAAGAGAACTTCACGTATCTCACAGCAGACTCACGTTAATCAATGGTGGCATTGAGCTGTGTCGTTTCATATGGATAATCTTTCTCTAGACATTGTTTATGCTGGTTGCCGAGCAACAGGTTCGGGGGAATCTCTGGAAAGAAGCGGCTTGTCCACCTGTGATACTTGAAGGTGTGTGTCGTTCCGGTTGGATTCTGTCTGATTTCGGTCTCACGTTGGAGCGCTTGGAAGAGTCAACCCTGGATGAGTGCTGTCCATGCACAGCATACTGTGGTGATGCCGAACTTCAAGAGTAATGGGCGTGCTGGCTGGAGGTTCTCCAGCGGTAATATGCAGAGAGCTAAGTGGCACGACTGTTCGCAAACAGTTGTTGATTGCCGTAGTGCACAGGCTGTGGACGTGCTCAAGATCCACCTTGTTTAACCCTGACCAACAGAAGGAGTAAGTGAATATGATGAACATCCTTCTGAGCATCTGCCCACAACATTTGTGTGTTCTGGGAATCACGTCTGTAGATGCACGAGTTTGTTTGGCTCCTTCTTTCAGCAAGTGTAGGCAAGAATCGTATCAAATATTTTTTGGCGTCCTTGTGTCACAGCACAAAGCCGAAAGCTGTAATTTTTTGTCGCTTTCTTTGCTGTTTAAAATTTTATGAACTGAATTATTTATATTTATATTTGAAGACTCCTTCCTATTTATTCTACCTTTTAATGAGAATTCTTGTGACTAAGTTTGTCGGTTACCTACCCAAGACCTTAAGATTGTCGTTGTTATTGAAATTCTGAATTCTAAAGATCCTTGTTAGCCAGACAGCTTTAACTCAACTTTAACTTCTTCCCACCTTTCACAAAGGTCTTTCCCTATTTAAACTGTAGATTATTATTTTATTCTTTTTACTAACCTGTTCTAAGCTCAACTGTTTCTTTTTATTGATGTGATTACCACATTCGAAAATTCTTTGTACAGACAGTGTTTCTGTCTGTTTATATATGTTAATCATTGGGGCTTAAACCACCAGAGAAATTTCTGTGATTCTCACGCAAACTCGTTGTATGTAATCTAATTAGCACCTTTCTGGATACTGTAGTACAGTAAGTGGCTGTGTGAACTTTGATGGGAGTTGTGTGTAGCGGCATCTCCACCTCTGGTGGCCTTCTCCAACTTCTTGCTGAGTCCGTTATCAGCTTATAATAAAGAACATGGCTGCTTCATTCAGAACCTTTGTTTTACTGTATACTAGCCTTTTACCCATGGCTTCACGCACATACTTGTTTGACACATATATGGAACACACCTCCTCCTCCTCTTCCTCCTCCTCCTCTGTGTGTCCACCACTTCCTCCCTCTGTCTGTACGCCTCATACTCCCAACTCTATCTCCTCTCCATCTCTCCCTTTGTCTCTTCATTTCCTCTTTCCCCTCTCTCTGTCCATTTCCTCCATTCCATCTCTCTAACTGTATCCCCCCCCTCTCTCTCCTTTCATCTCCTTCTTTTTCCACCTGCGCATTACCTCTCTACACCATCCGCCTATCTCATGCACACCCCGCCCATCCTCCCCTCTCTCAGTTCATTTCCTCATCCTTTCCCTCTGTCCCTACCTCCCTCTTTCCATCTCAGTTGATGCAGCCATATTCATTGTACATATAGCTCCTGCAATACACTTCAATAAAACAGGACGATACTACTCCCACAATGCACCTATCATACAGTTCAGGCTACACTTCAGGAGCTTGAATATCATTTATTTGCCCCTGATGTACAAGTTACCATCCAAAGCTGGTCGCTAGGGCAGGCCAAAACTAGTCCAACACAAAATGAACATCATGCAGGGCACCCTACATTTGGTCTCTGGAAAACAGTTTCTTGCCCCTGATGTGTAGGCTGCCCTGCAGAGCAGGTTGATGTGGCAAGCCAATACTATTCCTACACAACATGACTGTCATGCAGGGTAGCTTATACACAAGGGGCTGGAAAAAATTCGTGTTTACTTGTATCTCTGCTCCTGTTGGCGCTAGGAGGTTATAAACCTCAGAGTGCTGATATTCGTAAGGCCTGCAGTTTCTGTGCCAAATCTGTTCGATGAGCAGTGTAGAGTGACAGCAGGAAAGAGTCTGCTGTGTGACAGTGGGACAACTACAATCTGAAGACACCGCTAGAGCTGTGGGTCACAGTTGATAGACATCACTTCATGGTGGTACTGGATACATCATGGGTGCACCATCGAGTGTTTTTTTTTTTTCGTCCCAGAGTGACTGGTCGCTGGGTTGGTCAGCGAGCAGCAGTAGTGCTTGGTATTGGGGCGCCCCTTATAGAAGGAGTATTGGCCAGGCGGTATTGTCTTGTGGTCTGGCAGTTGGTTGGACAGCAGTGGAGCTGCAGAGTCTGGTAGCATGCAGCAGGGGAGGCGACTGGCAGTTAGCTTTCTGGCAAGCAGTGGTCCAGCCCCATATGTATGGAGAATGGACCAGCTGCTAGTGTCATGGTGACTGAAGAAATGTTGTACAAAAACAGAACAGAATTGAATGGAAGAGGTTCCTGAGCGCCTGAGTCATATTTGGCTTGCTGATAATGGCAACACACAGTCCTGAATGCCGGAAGTACAGGTCGTCCAGTGATGTGTTGACACATAAAAGTTGGGGTCTTGCTATTTCTGTAGAGCATGGACTGGGGCAATATCTTGCACTGCATGCATGCCTGGCATACAGCACTACCCAGGGCCAATGCGAGATGTCTGCCTGCTAAACAGTGGACCTTGTACGTACTGGAAACAGAGCAGTCACTCGTACTACTTTGCGTTCATGGGCAGTGGTTCCATGCAAGGGTGACGATGTTTTTACACTGCTGTTTACTGAGTTTGTGTGTGGCTATTAAGCCTGTTCATGATTCTATTGGATAAGTATTTCTTGCATTTCTTGCAATAGTACTGAGTAAACCAAATTTCATATTTGTAATTTACTGATGCGTTGCCATCTGAGAGATAATATTGTTCTGGAGCTAATTGGTATTTAGTGATTCCTATTTCTTCTTGTCATTTTGTGGGTGTTGTGAGCACGATAAACTGAGCCCAATTCTTGCGTGTATTTTGTGGCTAAGTTCTAGCATTAATTTATAACGTGCGCTTTGGTATCATTGCACTGAGCATTGCTATAAAATTTTGCTCATCCACGTGCGTTTTAACTCTGTGGAGTGCCCGAGTATAAAATACTTATGTTGTTTTGGCAGCTATTGATATTGTCCTTTTATTCTTTAGACCTAGTTCTCTCATTCTTTTGATTGTAATTATTGTAGAAATGGGTTTTGTTATTCTGCTTGAACTATGCAATCTTTTAATGGTGTTATGGAAAGAGAACCTGTAATTGATGTTCTTGTGTAACTTACTAAAAATCCATATTTATTGTAAACTATGTCACTTATTGCAGATTCTTTTTGCTGAATGTGTTCTAAATAAATTATGTTTTCTGGTAAAACGGTAAACGCCCCTACAATTCCAGTCATTCCCAATCCTCAGTGTGTGCTGCTATTGAATCCTGAACGTATGAACATTTATGAAACAATAGGAGTATTCTGTTAAAATCTTATCTTAAAACACACCAGCTTACGCGAAAGTGAGACCAGGAGATAAAAAGTTTCTTGTGAACTGTGCTTAATGCTAAATACACGTTTACAATGGAATGTAACACAGGTTGTCACGAAACGGCAACTTAATGCTTACTGGTAACTCTACTTCCCACACACTGTAAATAAATTTATGTCCAGTGAGATAAAAAGAGCGACTAGTGACATTTAAGGCTAGTGATTCGTCCCAGCTACATGTCGAAACGGACAAACCACGAATAATGACAACCAACACGCGTGAAAAACGAAACTGCATCGTAGATAGACATCGTCAGTCATGAAAACTGCATCATTTCGGCTGTTCCCTGCTTTACGAGTAAAATAACCCCATCTATCGATATATGAATATGTTCATCAAAACCTTTGTTGGAATCTTCTAGATTGAATGATATTTGGTAAAGTGTTGCTTGGTGTCTAGAGTCTTCATAGACCCTAAGGCTATTTTAACTACAGTTAAACAGTTTCAATGTGAACGTAGGCTTCTCGTCACCTAGATATGCTTTTTATGGACTTTTTCTTTGATTCGGCAAAATATGTAAGATTATGTCGTGGTTAACAGTACAACAGTTTCAAATTTTTGCATTGGGTTCAGAAAAATTCCATAGGTAGAAAATATGTGATTTTCAACGTTACGTTTCAACTTTATTATGGAAATAAAAACTTGGCAGCAATGCACCTTCTCAACCGACATTTATATGTCCTTTGCTGTAACAAGTTTGCAGAGAATACATACACTTGCAACGTATCAGATTAGTAGTTAGGAACTGCATTTTTTAAAATTAAGACGTGGTATTACGTTTTATTGGGCAACGGCCTTGCCGCAGTGGATACACCGGTTCCCGTGAGATCACCGAAGTTAAGCGCTGTCGGGCGTGTTCGGCACTTGGATGGGTGACCATACAGCCGCCATGCGATGTTGCCATTTTTCGGGGTGCACTCAACCTCGTGATGCCAACTGAGGAGCTACTCGACCGAATAGTAGCGGCTCCGGTCAAAGAAAACCATCATAACGACCGGGAGAGCGGTGTGCTGACCACACGCCCCTCCTATCCGCATCCTCACCTGAGGATGACACGGCGGTCAGATGGTCCCGATGGGCCACTTGTGGCCTGACGACGGAGTGCCTGAGTGCCATTACGTTTTATTCATAATGTATGATGATATACTCTTTGAAAGGGGTTACAGCAGGGACAGCCAAGACCTCAGCACACGGGCCATGCCTGGGCATGAGAACCAAAACGCTCTGCCTCAATGCACATTTCATGATCAGCCACACCACACTACATGAGCGCGAGAGGGTGGGAGGGGGAGAGTAGAAAATACTAATCCGACGCATTTAAATTGCAGTGAAATTGCACTGCTTACGACATGGTTTCATAATTCACATTTCTCAGAAACACAATCACAAACAAAAGAAACTCTTAGTGTTATTTAATTAGTTTGCCGTGCTGAAGATATAATTTTTGTCAGGCACACTTTATCGGCATACAGACAGATACAGAAGATAATTTCACATAGTTTCGCACTCGAGTTGTCATTTGATCGCGACTTATTTAGTTTCTTAATCGAAAAAAGGTCTTCCACACAAATATATCGACCGAAATACTGTGGCACTTTTGCAACCACATTAGGGAGACATGGAGACTCCACCCGAGGAAAACAATGTAGACATCCTGGACAATTTTAACGAAAGGAGAGTTGTCATTAAAACCGGATTTACCTTGTAGATCAGTCAGTTATATCTGCAAATGCACAGGGGCACTTTCAACTGAAATAGCAAATGGTCTCGAAAACGGCTGGAAAAAAGATGAAAGATTGACAGTATGAATTCTTCAAACATCACATTTTCGTTAATGCCAGTGAGCTTATGGAACTGGACTGTCTTTGTCAGAAAGTGTCCCTTCTACAACGCAATATTCTTTTTAAATACATCCCCATCAAATCAGAAAGAAGTTACCTTGCAATTTCTTATGTGGACAGTGTGCAGTCAAGTCCACTTAAAATGCGAAGTCTGTAATCCATTCCTGATGTTCCAATTTTCTTTGGTGCTCTCCTTTTTCCTTCATAAGTTCAACAATAGCGAGTTTTAAATCGAAAAATCGCATGCCCTTTCACTTGACCAACGTACTTTGCAGTATTATATGAAGTCTCCATACTTTTCGTTCAGTTCCACTGCATGCGACTTCAGAATTTCTTCACGTACTCATTGCCAGCAAATTCAGCACATAGTACTTCTTGATGTATAGAACAATGAATCCCATCTGTCGATTACCGAGCGAAGTGGCGCAGTGGCTAGCACATTGCAGTCGCATTCGGGAGGACGACAGTTCAATCCCAAGTCCGGCCATCTTGATTTAGGTTTTCCGTGATTTCCCTAAATCGCTCCAGGCAAATGTTGAGATGGTTCTTTGTAAGGGCACGGCCGACGTCCTTCCCTGTCCTTCCCTAATCCAATGACACCGATGACCTCGTTGTCTGGTCTCCTCCCCCAAACAACCCAACCCATCTGTCGATTGTTGTAATTTTTTGCTCTTTGGTTCGACAGTTAAATCTTTAATTCTTTCCGTATGATATTCAAATGTCATTTCATAGAAAATGTGCAGTACCCAACACTTATACGAATTGAGAATTCTCGTCCCTCTCTTCTGTCATTCCTATCCTTTTTAAAGGATGGCGACGATAGATTCCTAGACTGCCTCTTTTTGTGTAAACAGCTACTGGTGAAAGGTGGCAAGCCACTCTCTCACTTTCACTGCTTTGTCGGTCATTTTAATATTCATTTTTAGGTCATGATCTCTGTGTTCCCCAATACTACATTTAGTATGTGTGGCTTATGACTTTTACATGTGGAAATTGTGAACAGAATGTTCTTATATCTGCATATGTAGCCTGTAGAGAACTCATACCCAAGGAGCTGTAGTGGAAGCAACGTAGAAGAGAGAGAAAGATGCATTTTGGACCATAAATGTTGTCTCCAGCGAGCTGGCTGTGCGTGTGACTCGGGGAAGCAGCGCTCTGTGAATTGTACCTGCAGAGGTACCTCGGACCATGACACTGCACCCTTCCCACTTAGGGTAGGAGAGTACCTGCCCGCAAAACATTTTACCTGGGTCAGGTGGCAGTCCGTCGCGAAGGCGGCCAGGTGGAAGAAAGAGGGTGCAGGACGCCATTTGAGAGAGATTGCTGTGATCTGAGCTTTTGTGCAAATGGTGGGACGATCATAAAACTATAAGGATTCTCATGTTAGAAGCCGTGACAATACGGTCAGAGCAGCCGGTGCACGTCTTTAGTGGAGGCTAGATTGTAGCTCCCCTGACGCCAGGAAGTCGCCAGGTTCTGTTAGCGAGCAGAAAAGAAACATATATTTCACAGGCACAACTGTCAGGGAAGCTTAACAGCCTGCTTTCGGAAAATGGAAATGGTTGGCCTGGAAAGATCAGATCCCTCCATAAATGAAGGACTGTGGTCCCATCTAGGTAGACTTTTTTGCCAAAACATGGTCATGCTTACCGTGAGAATGACCCCTCCCTAGTCTAAAATCTTCTTTTTTCAGGCGAGAGAAATTAGGAGCCGCTGATTGGGTCCCCTCAGAACACACAAAGCAGAGGCTTAGTTCCCCAGCGTGGGAACCCTGGTGCTGTGCCTGGATTGCTTGTCAGCCCAGCAGAACAGCGAAGAGGGGAAATTCAATGAGTGGAGGATAGTTCGGTTGGTTTGTACAACATGGAGGTGGGTTTTTTTCTGCTAATTCGGCTTCTGTACAAGGCCTGGTGGAAAGTGATTGTGATTCTTTGCCTTCTTCGTCTTCCGGTCCTCCCCTGATGGAGAACATCAGGTCTTTCCCTAGTGGGTGAGTACTGTGTCATCCAACTTTTGGTGGACAGAGAACCAGTGGCAGTTTCCAACTGGACCGACAGTGAAATTGCATACCATTTCGGAGATATCTTGTGTCACGAGGGTGAACTCATTCGTCCTGAGTCGACCGTCTTACATTTGACAACTCCAGCATGCACCGTTGTACCTGTGAGTCAAATTGATTAAGCAGACCAGCGAACGGGTGCACCTCGCACTGAAATCTGCCAGAATTTCAAGGTTCTGATACGGAAGTATCCCGCAATCTAAAAATCAGAACGTCAGTCCGCTTAATTTACAAGTTTTCGTGAACGCGTCGGAACATTACACCTGCCGCTGCGCTCCGCTCCTCGCCCATAGCGTGCCTTTTCTGCTGCCGCCTGAATCAAGGTGAATGGGTAAAGTATCTCTGCACCTGTGTAGGATTGTTAAATGATTTTCACAGCTCCCTGTTCTCCGTGAATCATAGTTTGTGATGTACCTGGTCGTAGTTGATTCCATTTGAACAGAAATTGGTCTAACAAAGGATTCATGTTAAAGAAGTCTGAAGCATTGTAAAAGGTATTAATATGGGGGAGGACTTGTATAGTTTCCACCCCAATGAACGCTTGCCAATTAAGTACCATTTCTTTCCTGATTTATGTTTGTCTTTTTTTATTTGTAAGATTTATCAACTCCATTGTAGTTATAAGAGGATGAATAAAAACTTGTACTTATTTTTGTGAACTTAAATACGCCACTATTCTCATACATACTCCTCCAGGCATTCACTGTTTTTATTTGGATGTGGTGATACATGGATACACCAGCAATTCAGATTGCAATCGCACTAAATTAATTTAATGATTGAGTTCTGAAAGTGACTGCAGACAAAGGCAACAGAAGTGCCATGAAGAAATTCACTAATTTCATATATAAAAATGAAGGGTGTAGCTCATGATTTTGAAGATTGTTGAGAAAATACTTTTCCTTATGATAAAGCAAGCTATCACTTGCACTGGACGTGTAACGTCCTTCATACCATGAACATACAGGTAAGGGTAAACAGCGCTAACACCACGATTTTGCCGAATTAGAGAGTTTGGCCGACCGAAAAATGCCACACCACTATGCTAAACGAAATGTCATGGTGTTCGGGTGTATTGTGTATTGTTTGTATTAAACTGGGGACCTAGAAACGACGGAGAGGCTTCGTCCCACCATAGCCCTTAGTAGTTCACAACTCCACAACAGGGCACAGCAGTCCACCCACCCCACCACCGCCCCTCACCAAACCCAAGACTATTTTTGTGCGGCTTGGCCCCCTGTGGGGATCCCTCCCCCCCCCCCCCCCCCCCTCGGGAACGTCTCATACCAGATGAGTGTAACACCACATCTTTGCGTGATAGAGTGTTTATGGTGTACGCGTATGTGGAGACAGTGTTTGTGCAGCAACCACCAACACAGTGTAACTGAGGCGGAATAAGGGAAACTAGCCCTCATTCGCCAAGGCAGATGAGAAACCACCCAAAAAAAAAACTATTCACAGGCTGGCCGACACACCGGACCTCGACACTAATGCGCCAGGTGGATTCGTGCTGGGGAATGACATGCCTTCCCGCTCGGGAAGCAGCGAGTCACACCGCGTGGCTAGTCAGTAGGCCGATGGACCGAGCAAAGGTGAGTGACAGGCCAGGGCTTGGTCCGCACACGGCCCGCACACGAGGCATGCATGAAGTTTGGCACGCTGTGGCTGGCCCTGGACTACAGTCTCGATCACGGTTTAGCAGATATACGTAAGAGTGATAGTGATAATGAATCAGTTTTTGAAAATGGAAGTAGGAGTGATGAGAGTGACGGTGATAGATGTGTCAGAGGGAGATATACAGATCAGAGATGAAGTGGGTGTGAATGAATGTGACAAAGACGATAATGGTATTCAGAAAACAACTGTGCCTTCTCTTATATCTAGAAGTGGACAGATAATGTAGGACATAGTATCAACTGATGTGTACAAGCAGGCTTGCAGGAATATAATACACGTAACTGCATCTATTCTAAGACACCTTAAACAACAATTACAGCCAAGAGCAGATTGTCTTGGTCCTTTTATGACCAATCACATGCCGAGTGTAATATTAATGCATACCAATAATCGTTCAGTAGACAGTAAAATTCTATATCCATACCTTGAACGCTGGACTGAACTTGACTCTACAGAACTACAAGCATTATTCGGTCATATGATCCACAATGAGCTTTTCAAGATGCCTGATATGCCTCTTGTTCGGAGATAGACTTACAAGAGAAGAAAGGAAAGCTGTTTCTGTATCAAAAGCTGAACTCATACGGGCTGTGCTCGAAATTTTTGTTGTTGCATGCATTTCGTTTTATATCCCTGTTCCTTATGTTATACTTGATGATCACTTGTGTAGTTTCAGGGTAATGCGTCCATTCGAGGCGTACATTCCTTCAAGCCCCTGAAAGTACAGGGTAAATTTGTCGGCTGTTACAGATCGTGTGACAGCTCATAAATGCACAACTGTATACAGGGAAATCTACCGAAATAACAGAAATAAGTCAATGGAAATGAATGATACACCACTTAGCTTATCGCCTGATTTTTTTTAATTTTTTTTTTTTTTAGAACTTTTGATGTGGGACAGGAACTTCTGGCTGAAAAACTGGATCTTGTGGAACTTTTTCGGGCCAGCCGGAAAGATATACCAAATGTTGCAGTCAAAACAAAGGCTTCATTATCGACCGTTTTTGGGTACAGACAGAATACTGTTTTAGCTTCCTGTGCTTACACAAAGGAAATCGGTTATTTCGTTGTCCACTCTACGCTAAAAGCTTGACGTAAGCGAGCTTGGACATTTAAGACTTGAAATAATAATATTCTACAACTTAACAACGTCAGGAGTTGATTCGGTTGATAAGATGGCTAGACATAATTCAGTGAAACGTGGACCAAGAAGATGTCCACTTCCTGTATTTATCACGTCTTAGTGCCTAAGTTCTTTTACATCATCTGAGAAGTAAAAATGTAAGCAGAGGATTCATCGCAGTGAAAATTCTTCTCCCCCCATCCCCTCCCCAGTGCAGATAATAAGGCATTCATTCAGCAATAATGTCTTCAGGTTTTAGAGATCTTCTAAAGGGGAAGAAACATGATAAACAGGATGCAGATGTTCCAAATCTGAAAAGAAGAAGCATGTTTATCACGAACATCAACGTACAGTCAGAGCAGAACTGATCTCCTCTACGGAAAGTGCAGATATCTGTACAAAAAATCGAATATTCCAGTATTTATAAACATAAGAAATTTCGATAACCTACCGGAAATGACAAACACTAAATGTGAACTAACTGGAGGTGTTCGGTTTTGAACTGGCAACGCACAGTACACCAGCCAACTGACTGCTGTGCTTCACTGCATGCAGTGTTACTCCTTCTCCTGGAGATGCAGAAAGTTTTCTTTCCAGCCGACTACGGAGCCCTAGACGCAGATCTTGTCAGTAGTCCTCTGTATGCCAACGCTGGCAGATTCTCGCATTCTGGTCGTGTTGTCGCCTCCTATTCACTACGAGGGGCCCCTCCCCACGATGCTTCGCAGTCGCCGAGCGGGTCTTGAGTTTCCTGCACCAGGTCCTCCCCCGTCGATCTCCACCTCAGGACTGTAGTAGGGTTTCACACACTGAGGTGACAAAAGTCACGAGATAGCGATATGCACATATGCATTTGGTGGTAGTATCGCTTACACAAGGTATAAAAGAGCAGTGCATTAGCGGAGCAGTCCGTCCCCAGTAGCTGGGTCGGGCCGGCACGGTAGCTCAGCGTGTTCAGTCAGAGGATTAGCTACCCTCTGTAACAAAAAAACTGAGTGAACAGATCAACGAAGAACCTAAATGGGTGTCATCGGACGTCTGCCTTGAACAAATACAACGAACAATACAGAACAAAATGAAAAAAAGTCGTCAGCGCGACAGAATATAAATCCTAAGGGCCCGGGTTCGATTCCTGGGTGGGTCGGAGATTTTCTCCGCTCAGGGACTGGGTGTCGTGTTGTCCTCATCACCATCATTTCATCCCCATCGAAGCGCAAGTCGCCGAAGTGGCGTCAAATCGAAAGATGGCATCCGGCGAACGGTCTATCCGATGGGAGGCCCTAGTCACACGACATTTACTTATTTATTAGCAAAGCTGTAATTTGTACTCAGATGATTCATGTGAAAAGGTGTCCGACGTGATTATGACCATACGATGGGAATTAAGAGACTTTGAACGCGGAATGGTAGTTGGAGCTACATGCGTGCAACATTCCATTTTGTTAATCGTTAGGGTATTCAATATTCCAAGATCCACATTGTCAAGAGAGTGCTGAGAATACTAAATTTCAGCTATTACCTTTCACCACCGACAGCGCAGGAGTCGATGGCATTCACTTAACGGCCGAGATCATCCGCATTTGTGTGAGGTCGTCACTGGTAACAGACAAGTAACACTGTTTCGGCGTTAAGTCAAGCGCTGGCACGCCAGTCGGGAACGATAGAGCAGAGAGCGCTGTGAAGAAGACGTCAGCCAATTGCACGATGACCAACCCCTCTCCAGGACGACAACGCCACAGCAGCGCCCTCTATGCAAACAGAACACAAGCGCCGCGCCCAATTGGCCGCGGCCCAGTTCTACAGGAGCTTCAAGACTAGTAACCCGAATAGAAGAGTCAGCTGTACATGATGAGAGATTTATTATTTGCATTTCGCCCTTTGCTTGTGACACTTCTGTGTTATTGTCGAAGTTAAGTATTGTGATTGTTCATTTCCTATTAAAACACATTAATACTATTTCTTTGAATGGTGTCTAGCGATCGGAGAAGGTAGGCTTGCTAGACCCCTCATGTTTCACGTCAAGGCGGTATTCGACAAACACTGCTTGAAATAACCGCATATATCAAAGTGGGTCACACGATGACCGTAGTGGGGCAGTGCGGCAAAATCTGGCGTTAATGGGCTACAGCAACAGACAACCTACGTGAGTGCCTTTGCTAAAAGCGTGACATCGCCTGCAGCGCCTCTCCTGGGCTCGTGACCATATGGATTGGACCCTAGACGAATGAAAAACCATGACCTGGTCAGACGAATCCTGATTTCAGTTGGTTAGAGCTGATGGTAGGGCCCGTGTGCGGCGCAGACCCTGCGGAGCCCTGGAACCAAATTGTCAAGGTGGTTGCTCCGTAATGGTCTGGGCTGTGTTCACATGGAACGGACTGGGTCCTCTGCTCAAACTAAACCGATCGTTGACTGAAAATGACTGAAGTAGTACAAGTTTATATGCCGACTAGCTCTGCAGATGATGAAGAAATTTATGAAATGTATGATGAGACAAAAGAAATTATTCAGGTAGTGAAGGGAGACGAAAATTTAATAGTCATGGGTGACTGGAATTCGAGAGTAGGAAAAGGGAGAGAAGGAAACGTAGTAGGTGAATATGGATTGGGGGAGAGAAATGAAAGAGGAAGCCGTCTGGTAGAATTTTGCACAGAGCATAACTTAATCATAGCTAACACTTGGTTCAAGAATCATAAAAGAAGGTTGTATACATGGAAGAAGCCTGGAGATACTAGAAGGTATCAGGTAGATTATATAATGGTAAGACAGAGATTTAGGAACCAGGTTTTAAATTGTAAGACATTTCCAGGGGCAGATGAAGACTCTGCCCGCAATCTATTGGTTATGAAGTGTAGATTAAAACTGAAGAAACTGCAATAGGTGGGAATTTAAGGAGATGGGACCTGGATAAACTGACTAAACCAGAGGTTGTACAGAGTTTCGGGAGCCCATAAGGGAACAAATGACAGGAATGGGGGAAAGAAATACAGTAGAAGAAGAGCGGGGAGCTCTGAGGGATGAAATAGTGAAGGCAGCAGAGGATCAAGTAGGTAGAAAGACGAGGGCTATTAGAAATCCTCGGGTAACAGAAGAAATATTGAATTTAATTGATGAAAGGAGCAAATATAAAAATACCGAAATGAAGCAGGCAAAAATCAATACAAACGTCTCAAAAATGAGATCGACATGAAGTGCAAAATGGCTAAGCAGGGATGGCTAGAGGACAAATGTAACGATGTAGAGGCTTATCTCACTAGGGCTAGTTAGATACTGCCTACAGGAAAATTAAAGAGACCTTTGGAGAGAAGAGAACCACTTGTATGAATATCAAGAGCTCAGATGGAAACCCAGTTCTAAGCAAAGAAGGGAAAGCAGAAAGGTGGAAGGAGTGTATAGAGGGTCTATACAAGGGCGATGTACTTGAGGACAATATTATGGAAATGGAAGAGGATGTAGATGAAGATGAAATGGGAGATACGATACTGCGTGAAGAGTTTGACAGAGCACTGAAAGACCTGAGTCGAAACAAGGCCCCCGGAGTAGACAACATTCCATTAGAACTACTGACGGCCTTGGGAGAGCCAGTCCTGACAAAACTCTACCATCTGGTGAGCAAGATGTATGAGACAGGCGAAATACCCTCAGACTTCAAGAAGAATATAATAATTCCAATTCCAAAGAAAGCAGGTATTGACAGATGTGAAAATTACCGAACTATCAGTTTAATAAGTCACAGCTGCAAAATACAAACGCGAATTCTTTACAGACGAATGGAAAAACTGGTAGAAGCCGACCTCAGGGAAGATCAGTTTGGATTCCGTAGAAATGTTGGAACACGTGAGGCAATACTGACACTAATACTTATCTTTGAAGAAATATTAAGGAAAGGCAAACCTACTTTCTAGCACTTGTAGACTTAGAGAAAGCTTTTGACAATGTTGACTGTAATACTCTCTTTCAAATTCTAAAGGTGGCAGGGGTAAAATACAGGGAGCGAAAGGCTATTTACAATTTGTACAGAAAGCAGATGGCAGTTATAAGAGTCGAGGGGCATGAAAGGGAAGCAGTAGTTGGGAAGGGAGTCAAACAGGGTTGTAGCCTCTCCCCAATATTATTCAATCTGTTTATTGAACAAGCAGTAAAGGAAACACAGGAAAATTCGGAGTAGGTATTAAAATCCATGGAGAGGAAATAAAAACTTTGAGGTTCGCCGATGACATTGTAATTCTGTCAGAGACAACAAAGGACTTGGAAGAGCAGTTCGACGGAATGGATAGTGTCTTGAAAGGAGAATATAAGATGAACATCAACAAAAGCAAAACGAGGATAATGGAATGTAGTCGAATTAAGTCGGGTGATGCTGAAGGATTTAGATTAGGAAATGAAACACTTAAAGTAGTAAAGGAGTTTTGCTATTTGGGGAGCAAAATAACTGATGATGGTCGAAGTAGAGAGGATATAAAATGTAGACTGGTAATGGCAAGGGAAGCGTTTCTGAAGAAGAGAAATTTGTTAACATCGAGCATAGATATAAGTGTCAGGAACTCATTTCTGAAAGTATTTGTATGGAGTGTAGCCATGTATGGAAGTGAAACATGGACGATAAATAGTTTGGAGAAGATGAGAATAGAAGCTTTCGAAATGTGGTGCTACAGAAGAATGCTGAAGATTAGATGGGTAGACCACATAACTAATGAGGAAGTATTGAATAGGATTGGGGAGAAGAGAAGTTTGTGGCACAACTTGACCAGAAGAAGGGATCGGTTGGTAGGACATGTTCTGAGGCATCAAGGGATCACAAATTTAGTATTGGAGGGCAGCGTGGAGGGTAAAAATCGTAGAGGGAGACCAAGAGATGAATACACTAAGCAGATTCAGAAGGATGTAGGTTGCAGTAGGTACTGGGAGATGAAGAAGCTTGCACAGGATAGAGTAGCACGGAGAGCTGCGACAAACCAGTCTCAGGACTGAAGACCAAAACAACAACAACATGTTTATATTCGGCTGCTTGGACGCCATGTGCAGCCATTCATTGACTTCATGTTTTCAAACAGCTATAGAATATTTATGGATGTCAATGCGCCATGGTGCCGAGCCACAGATGTTCACGATTGATTTAAAGAACATTCCGGACAATTCCAGTGAATAATTTGACCAACCAAATCGCCTGACATGAATCCCATCGAACATTTATGGCACATAAGCGAAAGGCCAGTTCGTGCACAGAATTGTGCACTAGCAACACTTTCGCATGGCTCAATATTTCTGCAGCGAACATCCAACGGCTTGTTGATTCCATGCCACGTCGAGGTGCTGCACTATGCCGGGAAAAAGGATGTCCGACACGATATTATGAGGAATCCCATGACTTTTGTCGCCTCATTATATATACACTCCTGGAAATTGAAATAAGAACACCGTGAATTCATTGTCCCAGGAAGGGGAAACTTTATTGACACATTCCTGGGGTCAGATACATCACATGATCACACTGACAGAACCACAGGCACATAGACACAGGCAACAGAGCATGCACAATGTCGGCACTAGTACAGTGTATATCCACCTTTCGCAGCAATGCAGGCTGCTATTCTTCCATGGAGACGATCGTAGAGATGCTGGATGTAGTCCTGTGGAACGGCTTGCCATGCCATTTCCACCTGGCGCCTCAGTTGGAGCAGCGTTCGTGCTGGACGTGCAGACTGCGTGAGACGACGCTTCATCCAGTCCCAAACATGCTCAATGGGGGACAGATCCGGAGATCTTGCTGGACAGGGTAGTTGACTTACACCTTCTAGAGCACGTTGGGTGGCACGGGATACATGCGGACGTGCATTGTCCTGTTGGAACAGCAAGTTCCCTTGCCGGTCTAGGAATGGTAGAACAATGGGTTCGATGACGGTTTGGATATACCGTGCACTATTCAGTGTCCCCTCGACGATCACCAGTGGTGTACGGCCAGTGTAGGAGATCGCTCCCCACACCATGATGCCGGGTGTTGGCCCTGTGTGCCTCGGTCGTATGCAGTCCTGATTGTGGCGCTCACCTGCACGGCGCCAAACACGCATACGACCATCATTGGCACCAAGGCAGAAGCGACTCTCATCGCTGAAGACGACACGTCTCCATTCGTCCCTCCATTCACGCCTGTCGCGACACCACTGGAGGCGGGCTGCACGATGTTGGGGCGTGAGCGGAAGACGGCCTAACGGTGTGCGGGACCGTAGCCCAGCTTCATGGAGACGGTTGCGAATGGTCCTCGCCGATACCCCAGGAGCAACAGTGTCCCTAATTTGCTGGGAAGTGGCGGTGCAGTCCCCTACGGCACTGCGTAGGATCCTACGGTCTTGGCGTGCATCCGTGCGTCGCTGCGGTCCGGTCCCAGGTCGACGGGCACGTGCACCTTCCGCTGACCACTGGCGACAACATCGATGTACTGTGGAGACCTCACGCCCCACGTGTTGAGCAATTCGGCGGTACGTCCACCCGGCCTCCCGCATGCCCACTATACGCCCTCGCTCAAAGTCCGTCAACTGCACATACGGTTCACGTCCACGCTGTCGCGGCATGCTACCAGTGTTAAAGACTGCGATGGAGCTCCGTATGCCACGGCAAACTGGCTGACACTGACGGCGGCGGTGCACAAATGCTGCGCAGCTAGCGCCATTCGACGGCCAACACCGCGGTTCCTGGTGTGTCCGCTGTGCCGTGCGTGTGATCATTGCTTGTACAGCCCTCTCGCAGTGTCCGGAGCAAGTATGGTGGGTCTGACACACCAGTGTCAATGTGTTCTATTTTCCATTTCCAGGAGTGTAGTTCATGGAAGACGTCTTTACACTTTTGTCTTCTTAATGAAGAAGCATTTTCTTAGACTTCGTATGAGACGTTCAACAAGTACGGCCCAAACTAGTGCCGATGGGCCCACTGTCACCATAGGCTTAAAAATCCATACCAAAACTCCTGGGTTGCATCTCACTGGCCTGTACTTGCCGTCATAACGCTTTCAGTCTTTCTCCTTGTTTTCCAGGGTCCATATGCCTACCAGCTGATTCTCTACTTCAGTCCCGTTGATGAGGTGATTCACGTAGTCATCCTACCGCCCAGCTGAAACAAGACGTGTGTATTCATTCTCGTTTCAACCTTGTGACCGTGAAGCCTATAGTGTGGTACGCGATCGTCTCTATAGGTAGAATTATATCCCAATCTCTCTATTCGACATCAGCGTACATCGACTGTATATGTGCCAACGTCTTATCAAGGCTTCTGTGAGACCATTTGTCTGTGAGTGGTAGGCAGTTGTCACCTTGCGAGTGATGTCGCAATGCGAAATTACTGCTGATACTAAGCACGACTGGAGAATTTTTCAAGGATCATAGATCATCACAAAGGGTGCTCTGTTCTCCAAACTAACCTTGCAATTTCCAGAGCTTAGGTAGTTTGGGGACAGTGCAGAGGGCAGGGTAGTCACCACATACTATTTATCCATGATTTGCGATTTGTCGACTTCGAGAACCTGCCCAACAGGTCCGTTCGATTTCAGTGGAAAGGGATGCTGCAAGCGGTATTGGTACCAGGTGTCCCAGAGAGGCCAGCAGTCTAGGGTCTCATCAATGCACGGTAAGGGTAGACATCTTTCTTCGTGATTTTGTTCAGTTGTCAGTAGCCGATGCAGAAATGCCAGGTACCATCCTTCTCCTTCACGCCGGCCGGAGTGGCCGACCGGTTCTAGGTTCTACAGTCTGGAACTGCGCGACCGCTACTGTCGCAGGTTCGAATCCCGCCTAGAGCATGGATGTGTGTGATGTCCTTAAGTTGGTTAGGTTTAGGTAGTTCTAAGTTCTAGGAGACTGATGACCACAGCAGTTAAGTCCCATAGTGCTTCCTCCTTCACAAGGACCACACGAGAAGACTAAGGTTTCTCTGAAGGTTCAATGATTGTCACTTGCAGCAAATGCTCCACTCCCTCCTGGATTATTTGTCATCCAGCCAGTAACACCCTATACGAGTGCTGGCTAATTGGGGGACGATCCCCAGTGTTTATACAGCATTTTACCCTGGACTATTTGGCCTATCTTTTCTCCTCTAGAGATTTTAAATCATCTGAAAATTGGTGCAGAACGATATTGTTCCCCATCAGACCGGATTCTATTGTCTCTTCGACAGTAGCTTCCTGCTCTGTGTTGTCTGTGGTGATACAGGAGCATGAGTCTTCGTCGATGGCACTAACCTGCCCTTACTGTATTGCATCAGCTTCCATACGCACATACCTGTAAGGAAGAGCTGTGGCTGCTCGTGACAATTAGTGATCGAAAGTTCTCCCTAGCACCTACAATGCTTTTGATTGTCACTGGTATATAGGTTTCTTTTATAACCAGAGTAGCTGTTTGCAATCGACAAAAGCTTACAGTTTAACTGAGCATCTAATTTGACGATTAGAACTCATATCGTTAAAGACGGCAGAAAAAAACAACTTCAATGGCAAACAATTGCCATACTAAGCTTTGTTACGTTTGCTTCCTGAAATAACTTCAAAAATCTGGAGTTCTGAACTTCCGTAGTCTATGACCGTTAATGATGCCTCGGAGAAGTAGTCTTGTTCAGGTGGCGACAATAAGCATTCGACTTTACAAAAAGGTAGCTCTGAGTCGACTAAGGTCCAAACAGGTTCGCCGTCAATGATTCCTGACATTTGTTTAATTGTCGTCCATGGAGGATTTTCGTCTCTGGCGGGTTCACTTCGATTGATGCTCGCCTCACTCACTTTTCCAGGATTAGGCGGCCAGGCGAGCGGCTATTACCTCTGTTCGTCTACAGGGAGAGGTTTCGGTGTATTGGGGAGCGAAAGCGACCGCGTCTAGGGTACGGCGATGGACTTCATCTCATACGTCTACAGTATCGTCTGCAGGTTGGCGTGAATAGGACTGTCGTCATGGTTGACATCCGGCGGCGCAGTAGTCATCGGACACTCGTTTTCTTTCTCTATAGTAGTATACAATGTTTCCTGTGTATCCACAGTGAAAGTAAACTGGCGTGTTGTCCACCGCTCTCAAACTGTCTGTTCTTCTAGCAAGTAATCATACTTGGCGGAGGAGTTGGTGGTACCAACGTTGGTGGGATTCTGGGTTGTCATTAGATCGTATCAGCTGGCCGAGGCCATTGTTCATGGCACGTTCGACTGGTATGCTCGAACCAACATTTCTGGCTGATGTAAGATACTGTAGTTTTTCTCTTACAACTTGGCATATGAGAGACGTGAGGTCATTGTGGTTTTCGATAACTGCCACAGGGACCACATTCGGAAGGCAGTCATTCATTGTTCGTCCGACTCTGTTGCATTTCGTCGATTCACTAGCACCACTTGACGAGTTCCTCTGTTGTTGTAATATCCTTCATCAGAAGAGCTCGGTATGTGTCTTCTGTGTCTCGTTTCATCGTGAGATTTTGTCAGCTTCTGTCATATTCGGATTCACAATATTGTATAGGGCCAGAAAATTCCTTGTGTAGGATTGTGTCGTTTCACCATAAATTTGGGCCGTTTCCTTAAATCATTCTGTCGCCAAGTGCACATTTTGCTGATTTTCGCTAAATGTTTTCTTCAGTTCGGTCTTGAATTTATCCCAGGATTTGAACTTCTCTTTGTTGTTCTCGAACCCCTGCTCGGCTGTGCCGCCCAAGTAAAGTAAACATTACCAAACATGTCTTGTAGTCCCATATAATATATTTAGTGACTCAGTCGAATTCCTTCAGCCATTTCATCGGGTCCCGACAGCGTCTGGAAAACACTGATGAATGCCTGACGTGCAGCTGAGTTATTACTGTTTTTAATACATTGGGCTCCTCAATATATGGACAGTGGGAACTATGTACTGCTTGTATTCCGGTCTTTCAATGAACGCAATGTATTTCACGTTGCCTAATTGGAGCCACAGTAATGTAGATGTTTTGAAGTACCTGTCACCTCTACCAAACTATGTCACGCCGTGACGAGAATCCAATCCAAATCCGAAAGCAGGGTCATCAATGAAGTGCAACACTAAGCACTGAAAGCAAGTATATAACCAACATCAACATGCAGCCAGAACAGAACATAACTGGCTTCCTGACAGAGAGTTCTGCTGTTTATACAAAAACCGAAGATTCCTCAATATAAAAACAATGTAAACATAAAACCTTCGAGGACCTTCCATAAATGATAAACACAATGCAACAATAATTGCTGGTGGTCAAGTTTGAACTTAGCACCCACGAACTCATCAACCAGTTTCAGTTTCGGGTCACGCAGCAGACTACGAAAGTTTTAAGCCAATATCATTACGGAAGGTGATTGACATAGTGCAGTGTAGTTGACTTATAAGCAAGATGCGATTATAAGGAGTTTCTGCACAAATACGGGTCGTAGAATTTTGATCAATTAGTTGCAGTAATTTGTACTAGATGGCGAATGTCAGGAAGAGGCCAAAATAACATTGGTGTGCCCCACACGAAGCGTAATGTTTTCATATGGAGTCAGCAGTACTCTCGAAATGTTCGCTAGAGAAAATGTTGTCTTGAAGGAATTATCACAGTTGAATGAGAGTAAGGAAATGCCGAACATGGAAGCGATGTGTTCCAGAGGGTTACTCGGTGAAGCTTTGCAGAAAAGGGAAACACCATCAAAGCTGACCAGGCTTTCGTTTATCCAAGTTTTAGTTTCTCCATCTACTTTTTATGGTTCCTGTAAAATTGGAACCCGTATAGGACACTTTGTTACCTGTCTGTCTGTCTGTCCGATTGTTGAGACCACTTTTTTCAGGAACAGGTATCAAGTTGAAATTTGCATCACATGCTAAGGGCTACGATCCTTTGGTGACGTCAAAAATTGAAACTTCTAAGTCAATTTAATCAAAAGATGCGGTCAGCTGTGTCTCAAATTTCGATATTCGCAAACTTACTAATCAAAATGCATAGGGTACTTTCCGTTGACGTGGAGTAATAAAATTTAGCAAGAAGTAAGATTTCACAGTACAGGCAAAGGAAACATCTGAAAATTCTGTGTTGTTCTACTTGTGTAGATAGGTGTGTTCATCTCTTCTAGATGCTCAGACCGAGTTTCAGCTCCGTGCACCATACGTGACTTTTGAGAGCACCAACAGTGAAGTTGTGTTTTTGTTGCGCGTTAGGAAAATGGGACAGTGGAATTTATAGCAACGTTATGCCATAAAGTTTTATGTTAAACTTGGGAAATCCGCGAGTGTGACCTTTGAAAAGTTGAAACAGGCCTATGGGGAACATTCCTCGTCAAGTGCACAAGTTTTTCGCTTGCAAAAATCATTTTTGAAAGGCCGAGGACCACACTGAAGACGAATCTCTCTCTGAGGGAGACCTTTAACTCCAAAAACCAACGAACTCGGCGAACGTGTGCTTGCTCTTGCGAGTTTGTTCCTCCAGGACGAACTGTCAACCAAGTCTTTTACTAATAAGTCCTTGAAAGGCTCAGGAAAATGGTGAATCGTGTGTGACCGAACATTGCAGATAAGTAGATGCTGCATCATGAAAATGCCTCATGTCACACGCCCACTTCCATCACGGAATTTTTAACCTCAAAAGCCATTGCTGTTGTTCCAGAGCTCACCTGTACACCTGATCTGCGTCCTCGTGACTCTTTTCCAGAAGCTGAAAAATAAATTAAAAGGATGTTATTTCGAGACTCTGGAGAACATTCAAAAGAATGTGACCGACATGTTGAAGCACTGCTACGACGACTGGGAACAATGACTCCGCTGGTGTGCAGCTACCGAAGGGAACTGCTTTGAAACGGACAATATCGTTGCCTGAGAAAAATAAAAACTTCGGTACATAAAAAATCAGTCTCATTGCTTTTCTCACGCCTCGTGTATCACATAAGATTTTTTTTCTTTTGCCGTTTGTTGTCCGCCAGTGTGTCTATCGGACTGTTAAGGCTCTTTCTCTCTCTCTCTCTCTCTCTCTCTCTCTCTCTCTCTCTCAGGAATGGGTAGTGGTATGAACTAGGAAATTTATGTCAAATAGTGGGGTCTACAGTCTCCCGACAGCGTGAATAGTTTAAGCTTCTAAGTCAATGCAGTCAAAAGATACGGCTGTAGCCTCGTTCGAAGAGCAAGGAGCGAAAATGGGCTTGCTACCTCGCAATGCAACCACAAGAAGAACTGCAAACCGCATCGACAAATGAGCGGCACCGGTACAGTCATGCCCACTAACTTTTCGGTCTCTTTATTGCTCTTTGTCAGACCGGAGACGATATGCGTTGCTTATTGTGTCATTGTTTTGAGTCCGTATGTTGTTATTGGATGAAATGTCTCATAAAACTTCTATTTTAAATTTATGGTTACAGTCGATTTGCGGAGAATGTAACTAGGTTTTACGAATACAGCTGAGATGAGGACAGTTCTTCGTGTTATCTCTGATGACAGGTTATGTTTTCTTAGTTAGATTTTTATGTCCAGATTTATTTAAAACTTCCAGAGCATGGTTTTCGATGGAAACCATAATATTGACAGGGCTTATGTTTGGTCTTCTGATTTCGAAACCTGCGGTTTGGGAAGCATCTCTGAGTTTTCAGATCAATGTTGACAGTTTGAGTCGCTGATAAAGTGGATGATATGATCTCCAAAGCAAAGACGGTTGAGACATTTTTTATCTATATTAACAGCATTCTGTCCCAAGGATACACGCTTGAGCGCAACCTCTGGAACCAAGGCGGATAACCTAGATGAGACTGTATCTCCTTGTCTAACGCCTCTTCTCTTAGGCAATTTTTTCTTCTGTTGCGGTACCGATCAATTGTTCGGTCTTCCTTGACTTCTCCCAACTCGTTCAACTCATCTTATCTGGAGAGGTAATCTTCCTCCATTCATTCTTTCAAGATGTTCGTTCCAGTTTCTCCTATTTTCTTGTATTTTATTGGGGATATTAAATATATTCAGTTCTTCTCTAATTTCCATACTTCAATATCTGGAAACTTCTGTGCATCTCTCTGCAGCTCTTGCAAATCTTTACTCTGTTGCTTGTGTGCGACTTTCTTGACATTTATTTATAATCCACATTTCACTCCCGTATCAAAAAAGACTGAAACTCCTATTGTCTTAGGAAATGTGAATTTTGTTTCTTACGTCGTTGTATTTTTTAGGTACATATATACTATAACGTTATCAATTTCTTCTCTATGTGATCGTGACACTCATGTGTGTCGTCGAAACCTAAATAGTTAAAATGTTTGACCTGTTCTATTATTCTGCCGTTAACCTCAATTGTTGTCCGTACGCGATGCTTTCCTTTAAAAGCCGTAGATTTTGTCTTCTTTTCTGAAATCCTCCAATGGTACTCACCACAAATCTTACCTAATAAATGTATTCCAGTTTGTAGATCATCTTCATTCTCCGCCAGCACTGTGGCACCGTCTCCACATAAAGGCAATTCAAGTGGAAAATTCTGTTAATCTTGATTCCCCCCGTTAAAAATCCCATTCTCTTTGCGGACTGCGTCATCTAGATAAACGAGTGGGTGAAATGCTACACCGCTTTCTAACTCCTTTTTTGTGGCAATACGCTGCGGTACAGTATCATTTATATTCAAAATTACAGTCTTGAGTTTGCATAGGCTCTTTAAAACGTTTATTAGGTGTTGTGGGCATCCTCTTTTCCTCATAATTTCCCGCAGTTTCTCTCTATGAACATCGTCGAATGCCTTAATGAAATAGATGAATGCTAAATGTATTTCGGTATTTTTTTTTATTTTACGCTCATAGTTCCGCACGACCAAACTGAGGAGCAAATCTCCGTGGTCATGGAACGAAATTAACGTCCGAAAAATAATAAATGTACACGAATCCTATGCAGACCACAAGCAGCGAGTATATATTGGCATAATCATCAATATAATGTAGAAGCAGCTTAATGTTTTCCTAGTAACTCTCCAACACAACAGAATGAGTGACCCGAGATGAAATTCTTGTAAATTCCTGACTTCAGTCTCTTCTTGCTTAATAAACTCTCAGCTGTATTCTTTAACATCTCGTTTACAGTTCTTGCATCAACTTCGTATGTGGAACGCAACAAGCTAATTCCTCTATAGTTCTTGCGGTAACTGTGCTCCCCTTTTTTTAAGCAGTGATATTACCTGTACTTGTGACAATGCTTCTGGAATAGCTCCATTTTTCCATTACATATTAAATAAATAAGTTTCTTTTGTAGTAGTGCAATTTTAGCAGTTCAGCGTTTATGCGGTCCTCACCGGTAACTTCTCGATTCTTCGTGGAGTTGGGAGCGTCCCTTAGTTCAGCCACACATGCTACTTTAACTTCATCCTCCTTACTCTCAGTGGAGCATGTTTATTCATACCACAAGTTCTCGTAGTGTTCTATCGATTACAATTGTGGTAGCAACTTCTTTTTTCCTTTGATTACACATTTTCATTTTCCTGTAAACTATAATTTTCTTTCCATGAATATCGTATTGTCTTACGGTTATAAACTTCTCCCAAGGCGCATGACGAACTCCTGTTTCTTCTTTTCCCCTGAGGTTTCTTCAGCTGCTTTCTTAGCTGCAGTTTCTATATTTTTCCATTTCTTCTCCATTTCTTCCACTTGTTCTTTCTGCTCTGGTTCTTGATTAGGACTGGCCTGGTACAGATCTCGTATGCTACGACCATTTAGTAGATATACTTCGTAAATTTCTTTCTTCATCTTTACTTTTGTCAGGTGTTTGATCTCTCTCCATTTGGTGTGCATATCTGCTAAAGATATCACCAAAAATTGTCAGAAACTAAGCCATATCCCCGAGCACTCTTGTGTCTCTTACCTTGCCTTCCAATTTTTCGTTAATGACAAGTAGTCAATAAGAGATTTACATTCTCGAGATGATGTGTGTTTATAGACATCTTTTTTGCGAAAAGAAGTGTTGGTTATCTTAAGTTTGTTAAAAGAAGCAAAATCTTTACGCGATCTTCTATTGTATTTATGATATTTTCTTTGGTATTAGTTTATTCCCAACCTTTGCATTTACATCTCCTTTCAATATTATTTTGTGCTTATTGTTATTCTTCTGCAAAACTGATTGCAGGTTGTCAGAGAAATTTTCGTTCGTCAGTTGCGTACACTGCAATCACAATCCAATTTTATCTTTCCCCTTTTACAGTAAAAATCACAATTCCTTCATTTACATACCTGTATTACACATTTCACTTTACCCATTTCGACTTCCTCTCTCCTGTTCGCGTGTTACACTATCGAACATCAAATATTCTCCTACGTACTTGTTACATGGCAGCTTCTTATTTGTTTCTGTTATGGAGCTATATCTACGTTGGCCTTCATAAATATTTCTAACAACTCTTCTTCTTTGTTTGATAACCCTCTGATTTTCTATGTCACTACCTTAATTAAACCAGCCATCCATTTATGCTAAAGCTTTCTCATTCCCCGTTCGTCATTGGTATATCCGACCTTAATCCGAGGTTCTTTCGTGTTCCTAGTGGTAGTTGGGGAAATTAACCTGGCCGACTTACGAGGACTGTACAAGCACAGTTGGGAAGTGGGGCTGACAGTTTGCGGCCTTTCAACCTCCCCGATTTTCTTTTAAGGATTTATGTCCATATGGAGGTTGGCTACCCTAAACCTAGAGACCTTCTTACCCTTTATTCATAAATGTAGATGACAGGAAAAAGGACATGGTAAGTACAGGGTTAGTACAGGAGAAAAGGACCAACAGGCCATTGTGGGAGACACTTCGTCTAGTTCCTGCCCTTCGGCCTGTCCGACTTGTAGCTAAGATTGCGCCGGCATAGCCCTAGGGATTCAGAGAACAAAAACCTCCTCGCCCGCACGGACTGCGTGCTACGTTATACGTTAGGGCATTGTCCATGAGAGCGATGTAGAATGGCATCTTTGTAAAGATAGAAGATTACGTTGTTATATCTGTGGTAAAGGCTGACCCTGTTCATTCCCTCATTACTACCCAGTTTTTGATAGCGTTGAACATTTTCTGGTAGTCTATGAAGGCCATGTGATATTATACTCTGTACGTTCCACTTTTAGTGTGCATACTGCTTGGATATACTCAGTTGTACTGAAATCTTTTCTGAATATCACCTGTTCGACTGGATGGTAAAAGTCAAATCTCTGACTCAGGCTGTTTGTACTAATTTTTGTTAGCAGCTTGGAAAAGGTAAAAGATTAATGGGCCTTTAGTTCTCTATGTTCGTCTAGTAATATTTTCCGAAGAGAAGAATAACTTTGCATTGTTCTATGACTGTGAAATTTGCTTTGGCACGAGAGGTTTATTTAACAGAGTACGAGCGGGTGCTGCAAAGTAATGCCTCCGAATTTTTATATGAAAAGTCTTAAAGCTTTTTAAATAAAACAAACGTTATCAATATTCTAAAATTTTATTCTTCATATCTACGAATTTTCAGCCCTCTGCCGCTAAAGGGCTCAGAACTATAACGCGTAATACGATGGTGTGTAACGTAACTATGTCGGTTTGTGAGAAACAGAGTGCTGTATCGAGTTTCGAATTCGAAAATTTCGTGCACACATGGAACACCCTCTCCTTCGTCACGATAGTCCCAGTCTACACACGAGCGCTGCGACATCTGCAACAATCTCACGGCTTGGTTTCCCTGTCATCGATCATCCTCCTTCAGTCCCGAGCTAATTCCATTCTGTTTTCATCTGTTTCAAAAACTGGAAGAACACCTTCGAAGACTTCACTTTGATAATGATGAAGCAGTGTAAGCGGAGGTGAGGTATTGGCTCCATCAAGAAAGTAAAACATTTTACAGTGACGGTATCAACAAATTGGTCTCTCGTTGTGAGAAATACTGTCGTCGTCAGAGTGACTATGTTGAGAAATAAATGTTGAGAAATAAAGAATAAAGATGTAGAATGTTAAAAACGTTTTTTTTATTTAAAAAGCTTCAAGAGTTTTCACATAAAAAATTCAGAGGCATTACTTTTCAGTGCGACTTCGAATCTCTTCTCCAGTTTTAAGCAACTCGGTCGTGATCTGATTTTCTCCTGACGCCTTACGTCTTGAGTTGTTTCAGAGCTGTTTCCATTTCATGTTTATCAATAGTTTCCATCGCTTTCGATCCAACATTCATAACAAACTTTCGTGATACATCATGCCGGCTTTGGCTCGTCACTCATCGATTGTATAGCTTCCGATGAAAGCCCTCTGCGGTTTTTATAATTTTGTCTCTTTCAGTAACAACTTCTCCTCGACCAGGTCCAATTTTGTGAATGTACAGCTTTCCTTTTGATTGACTTGAACAAACATACGACTATGGCAGTTATTGTGAATTTTGCGTATAGGATGGACGATTCACAATTTGCTTACATTCTCTTTTGTTTCAGGACACAGATGAGACTTCTCGTTTTTTACTACCTTGCTTGGTACGTATTGATCTGATTTGTTCGGTGTTGGTTACACCTCATCTGCGCTTAACTATTTGCAACTAAATGATGGCCAATCATCTTTTATATAAAACTTCCTGGCAGATTAAAACTGTGTGCCCGACCGAGACTCGAACTCGGGACCTTTGCCTTTCGCGGGCAAGTGCTCTACCAACTGAGCTACCGAAGCACGACTCACGCCCGGTACTCACAGCTTTACTTCTGCCAGTACCTCGTCTCCTACCTTCCAAACTTTACATAATTTGTTTTTCAGTACTACTCTACTAGCCTTCTTGATGGACTTTTTACCTGTGAAGATAAACATCGCTGTAATAGCATCATGGTCGGTTATTCATCTCTTTGACGACTCTCCTGAAACCCCTGGGTCTGTTGTTAGCCTTGGAGAATTAGGGTAAGTCTCCCACGTCTGGGCTACCAGAGTAATTAGTTTTTCAAGGCTGTTTTGTAATAATGCATTCAGTTGTACTTCGCAAGAATGATCGTTCTTCCCGCCAGTAATAAACGTATAGTTATATCAGTCAGTACTCAAAAACTGAAGTCACCCCTTGTCTTTGCGATTTGATTAGAGTATTTCCGTACTGTTGAATTTCAGCTACCTACGAATGACTCTAAGGTTCCAAAATCTTAAACATCGTTGCGATTCAGCAACTGTATAAATTTGAAGACGTTGAAAATATCAGCCAGCCAGTTGCAAACCAAACGTTTATTTAGCCCTTGACCTAGGTTTCGTTATTTATAAAAATATCTTCTTCAGAAGGAGTGGGCCGTGTTTCATTACATGGTGGTAAATTACATTAGCTGCAGCCGAACGGCTCTTGTCATATGTAAAATTGATATAAAAACCAGAAACACCATATGCCATGTCTTAAGACAGCAGACGGATCACACCCACCTTACGTCAGAATAAGAATACAAATGTATTCGTCCACTGCTAAAGGCTCTTGTCTACATAAGGGAGTCCAAAGAATTAAATATTGTCGTAACGTAAGTATTCACCATGCCAGAGACAAACGCCATCCTAGTTACAATAAACACCCTATCGTCTTGAGCTTCTAATATACATCACATTACCCAACCATATCCACCAGTTATATATTGCCTTAGTGCTTGTTGGTACAAAAACAAATAAAGAAATAAGAAAATACTTACAGTACTGTTGCTGTTCACATACATACAGAATGACAGGTGGCGTTGTTATCAATGAAATTTAATTTCTGTTGCGTACATACATGATGAACACTATCATGAGCCAATCGTCGACATGATTATCAGAAGATTTTTGTTTTCGTTTATTTCACTGTTTGTACACTTACTTGTGTGAGATTCGTTCAAATGGATAAACCGGAATCATAAAACAGATCATTTTGCATGGTTCTACGTCAGGAAAAATTCATCCAAAAGATGAAGATACATACAAAATCTGCTCCTTCATTTTCAATATGATTCTCTTTACAAGAACTATCAAGTCTAAGAATGCTATGTGCAGAATGGGTGTCACATTTGTTAAAAGTTGACAAAAAGAAAATACGGAAAGACTTCTTCAACAATTTTGGGAACGTTTTAGTAAAATGCAACTGCTGCTGAGATATGGGTCGATAGCTTCATGCCAAAATAACAGCAGTGTTCAAGGCAGTAACAGGATGAAGTCGGTTTCATCGTTCAATAAGATTTTGGCTAGCGCTCACTGAAAAGCCTATGGTTTTACATTCTTTGCCTCACGAAGTATAAAACAATAATTTATTGGTTAATATTATGCAGGTCATTTGGACTAAGTAGATTAAAAATACTATACCTGAACTGAGGCCTGGGTTGGAAAAGAAAAATAGAATCTTTAAAAGATATTCACCTGCAAACAAAGATGTTTTAGCAATAGTAAAACTCTGAGACAAGTACGAATGGTTTCTGTTGTGGGTTGGCAGGAGAGCCTACACCGTGTGACTAGAGGAAGCCGGAAGGCACGCGTTTTAGCTCACGCCGGCTGGTGTGAGGTCTGGAACAGGACAAGGAAATTAGACTTTAGAAAAACGGACGTAGCTGGTGGAATACTTAACTTTAATCCATTAATGATGAGCGTCACTCTTGACGGTACATGATTACAGTATCAATAGTAACTGGTAATGGCGCCTTGTTAGGTCGTAGCAAATGACGTAGCTGAAGGCTATGTTAACTATCGTCTCGGCAAATGAGAGCTTATTTTGTCAGTGAACCATCGCTAGCAAAGTCGGTTGTACAACTGGGGCGAGTGCTAGGAATTCTCTCTAGATCTGCCGTGTGGCGGCGCTCGGTCTGCAATCACTGATAGTGGCGACACGCGGGGTCGACGTATACTAACGGACCGCGGCCGATTTAAAGGCTACCACCTAGCAAGTGTGGTGACTGGCGGTGACACCACAGTTTCAACATCGCCAGTATTCTTGATACTTGGTACCCTCTTAATTATCTCTGTTTCCATATCTCAAAACAAAAATGGCTGGACTATCTACATCTACATGGATACTCTGCAAATCACATTTAAGTGCCTGGAAGAGGGTTCATCGAACACCATCACAATTCTCTATTATTCCACTCTCGTACAGCGAGCGAAAAAAACGAACACATATATCTTTCGGTACGAGCTCTGATTTCCCTTATTTTATCGTGGTGATCGTTTCTCCCTATGAAGGCCGGTGTCAACAAAATATTTTCGCATTCGGAGGAGAAAGGTGGTGATTGGAATTCCGTCGCAACGAAAAACGCCTTTCTTTTAATGATGGCCAGCCCAAATCCTGTATCATTTCAGTGACACTCTCTCCCATATCTCGCGATAATACAAAACATGCTCCCCTCCTTTGGACTTTTTCGATGTACTCCGTCAGTCGTATCTGGTAAGGATCCCACACCGCGCAGCAGTATTCTGAAAGAGGACGGACAAGCGTAGTGTAAGCAGTCTTCTTAGTAGATCTGTTACATTAGATTCTAAGTGTCCTGCCAATAAAACGCAGTCATTGGTTAGCCTTCCCCACAACATTTTCTATATGTTCTTTCCAATTTAAGTTGTTCGTAATTGTAGTTCTTAGGTATTTAGTTGGATTTTCTGTGTAACCTAAGTTTAAGGGATTTCTTTTAGCACTCATGTGGATCACTTCACACTTTTCGTTATTTAAGGTCACCTACCAATTTTTGCACCATTCAGCTGTGTTTTATAAATCATTTTGCAGTTTGTTTTGATCTTCTGATGACTTTATTAGTCGATAAAACGACAGCGTCATCTGCAAATAACTTGAGACGCCTGCTCAGATTGTCTCCCAAATCGTTTATATGGATAAGGAACAGGAAAGGTCCTATAACACTATCTTGGGAAACGCCAGAAATCACTTCCGTTTTACTCGATGACTTTCCGTCAATTACTATGAACTGTGACCTCTCTGACAGGAAATCACAAATCCAGTCACATTACTGAGACGATATTCCATAAGCACGCAATTTCACTAGAAGCCACTTGTGTAGTACAGTATCAAAAGCCTTCTGGAAATCCAGAAATACGGAATCGATCTGAAATCACTTGTCAATAGCACTCAGCATTTCTTGCGAATAAAGAGCTAGTTGTGTTTTATAAGAACGACGTTCTCTAAACCCATGTTGACTGTGTGTCAATAGACTGTTTTCTTCGAAGTAATTCATACAGTTTGAACACAGTACATATTCAAGTATCCCACTGCATATCGAGGTTAATGATACAGGCCTGTAATTAAGTGGATTACTCCTACTAGGCTTCTTAAATATTGGTGTGACCTGTGCAACTTTTCAGTCTTTGGGTACGGAACTTTCGTCGAGCGAACGGTTTTATAGGATTGTCAAGTATGGAGCTAATGCATCAGCACACTCTGAGAGGAATCTAATTGGTATACGGTCTGGACCAGAAAACGCTTTTATTAAGTAATTTAAGTTGCTTCACTGCTCCAAGGACATTTAATTATACGTTACTCATGTTGGCAGCTGTTCTTCATTCGAGTTCTGGAATATTTACTTCGTCTTCTTTTGTAAACTTGAGAAGGCTGTGTTTAGGAACTCTTTTCGGCAGCACTGTCTTCGATAGTAACTCCATTGCTATCGCGCAGAGAGGGAATTGATTATTTCTTGCCGCTAACATACATCACATACGACCAGAATCTCTTCGGATTTTCTGCTAGATTTCGACAGTGTCTTCAGTCTAATACAGACGTTCGTTATGGTAGTGGTAGACAAACATCAACCTGATCTGTCACACCCTCACTTCAGAGACTAACTCTACCAAACGGAAATACATTCGACATTGGGCATTTCATGAGGAACGATTCTATTATGTATGACAAAGAGCAAACTTTTGGGCACCCTGCTACCCTCTTTCTAGCTTCCACAGATACCTTAAGTCTTAAGGAGGAGTATTCAATTTTCTCTTTTTTGGCCGGGGTCATCAACCTTCTGACTGTTTTGATGAGTTCCGTCATGACTACTTCCTCTTCTGAGACAGCCTCTTTATCTCAAACTACAATCAGCGTCCTCAATTATTTGTTGGATGTACTTCATCTATGTCTTTCCCTGCAGTTTTTACCCTCTTCCTCTCCCTCCAGTATCCTGGAAGTTATTTCCTGGTGTCTTAACACATAACCCGTCGGTCTCTCCCTTTCAGTGTGTTCCACGTATTGCGTTCCTTACCGATTCTAGGCGCTAGAACAGCATCAGAGTGGGAGAAATAAAACTGGAACGCCAAGTAAGACAAGTTCGTGTTAAGAAGGGCGTAAAGCAGGGCCGCAACTTATTATCGTTGTTATTCAACTTGTACGTCGAAGAAGCAAAGGAAGAAGCGGGAGATAATTTTGTAAGAGAAATAAAAGTGCAGAGGATACAGAACCTAATGCTAACGTTAGCAGATGACACGGCACTCAAGGCCGATAAACGCTTGACTTATAAGGCATATCGAAAGGAATGGACAGTATACTTGGCACAGATTATGGCTTGAGGGTAGACTGATCGAAGATGATGAAGAATAACAAAAAGGAGAATAACGACATGCTCAACATCAAGATTGAGAATGGTACTGTACTGTGTGTAGATTAGCAGGGCAAAGAAATCTTTCTTTTAATAAAGGGGCTTTCCGGAATAAGATACTGATATGGAACTGAGGAACAAGTTCCGGGAGCTGTAAGATGTGTTTTGTGTAATAAAAAATAAGCTGTTACCGTGACCAGTTAAGTAAGGCCCTGACCTATTAAGCCATGCTTAATATATGAATATTTATGCACCAGAAAGCAAATTAGAAACGAAATCTGTAGAAACTCCGAACCAGTTCACAAGACACCAAACAAAGCCAGAAGCAGAATAGACGAGAACGAAAAGTGAGAACAGAATCCAGACACAGAATGGCGAAAACTCTCATTCGTAGCTATGTTGTCCCCTGGTTCCACATCCAGGAACGTTTTGTTTGGTTTATGGCCAAAAAGACCTCGAAAGATATTAAATTCATCAGTGGAGGTATACAGAAATAGCTCAAAGAGCTTCTTTCGACTAATCTAATTTGATCACAACGCAAACATGCAAAGTATTTGCAGAGAGAAACTCGCGGTTTAAGACAAGTAAAAATATAGTGGGGACAAAAATTTAAGTGCAAATGAACAGGCAGATTTCAGAGTATGCGTATGGAGCACAGCAGTATATGAATATAGCAAAACTGGAGAAAAATAAATCTGGAAGCGTTTGAAACGTGGTGAATTCGAAGAGTTTCATTAGTTACGGGGACAGAAATGAAGAAGTAATAAAAAAGTGTGTGAGTGTAGAAGTGTATTGGATGCCCTTACCAGAAGGACAGACCAGTTGGTCACGTGTGCTATGACACCCAGGTTTGCTAACATGGTTCTGGAACGGCAAAAGAGGGAGAAAACAGCGGAAGTAGACCAAGATTAGAATATGCGGACTAGATGATAGATGATCTTAGGTATAACATACACGCAGGTAGGTAGAGAGTGTCACAAAATAGTTGAACAGGGAGAGCAGCATCTAACTGGCCCAAAGTCTCCCTCTCTCCTTGCGTTTAATCTTCTGCATGTAGTCCGCTGTTTTCAAGATTTGACCGATTAATAATTTTTTTTATTTTAACTGTGTGGCCAGACGCCCTTCTTGTCGACGTAGTCTTCAGTTAACATAAGGGAAGGAACATTTGTGTGCCGTCTGTCTGCGTATCGTGTAAATTTCATTATTGTTTCGTATTTTATGAGGCGGAGATAGGCGACCAGGCCTGCATTTCCATGAACGAACATGTAAAAACGCCTAAAAACTCAGGCTGACCAGTGTACCAGTAAACGGACGTTAATCTCTCGCACAGATTCGACCCAAGTTTGGTCCGCCTCACTGACTAGCAAGCCACAGCCCTGAACATTAATCTATCCGAGAAATTCATGAGCCCACTCGAAAGAGCGATGATTTAAAAAAGAAAAGGAGCGAATGCCGACGATGCCGTGTAAACCCAACAAACCCACCCTTTCACACCTCTTCCTATCGACCGATCTGCCTCACCTCCGTGGCCGGCCGCGGTGGTCTAGCGGTTCTAGGCGCGCAGTCCGGAACCGCGCGACTGCTACGGTCGCAGGTTCGAATCCTGCCTCGGCCATGGATGTGTGTGATGTCCTTAGGTTAGTTAGGTTTAAGTAGTTCTAAGTTCTAGGGGACTGATGACCTCAGAAGTTACGTCTCATAGTGCTCAGAGCCATTTGTACCATCACCTCTGTGTTCAGTAACGTCTTCGAGTCCATCCTCTCAAGCCGTATTCATCACCACCTTAACCAGCAACACCTCCTTCCTCTCACCCAGTGTAGCTTCTAGCCCTTCTTCTCAGCTGACTTCTAGCTCCTTACCCTTACCGACCTTCTTTCCCTCCAACTTAACTCCCGTCACTCCGCTATTTTTGTTTCTCTCGACCTCCATAACGCCTATGGCCATATCTGGCATCCCAGACTCCTCTTTAAACACCAGACCTATGCTCTTCCCATGAATTTAGTCCATCTCGTTGCTTCCTTCCTCTCCCGTAGTCCCTCCTATGTCGCTATCCACAAACCAAATCCTGTACTTTCTATCCCACCACCAACGTGCCCCAAGGGTCTGTTCTTTCCACTCTCCTCTATCTCCTGTATACTGCAGATATGCCCAAACCTCCCCCAGCAGTTGACCTCCAGCAGTTTGCTGATAACACCGCCGTCCTGGCCCTTTCTCCTACCCTTCAACAGTCCCAACGTAACCTTCAAATCCAGATCGACCAGTTCAACACCTGGTGAACCAGTGGCTCCTTCGCATCAACCCTTCCAAGACCGAGGCAATCATCATAGGTCATACCACCTGTTCCTTCTGGCTCCACGATTTTTACCTCACCGCTTATGGTCGTCCTATCCACTTCACTCCTACCTTGGCTTCATCCTTGACTGTCAACTCACCTGGACTTCCCATCTCCTTACGATCCACCACAAAGCCCATAGTAGACTCCGACTCCTGAAACTCCTGTCCAGCCAGACAGACATGGGGACTGCATCCTTCCACCAACCTTCACACTTGAAAATCCTTGATCCATCCCATCCTTTCTTATGCCAGTGTCACCTGGATTTCCACCCAGCCCAGTCCTCCAAATCGTTGAGTGCCATGCACTCTGCCTCACCTTCTGTATCCACCTCCCATCCCCCACACAAATCCTCTACGACCTCATCCCCTTCCCACATCTGTACCCTTTCCTTGAACACATCCACATCCTGTACATCATCTGCAGACTCGATCCCCCCACCCCTCGGTGTCTTCTGTCCTCTCTACCCCTAGCCTGTTGCCGCACCTTTACCATGGTATCCCACCTTCTCTCCAATTCCACACACTCCACCTCCTTTCTCAATGCAGCTGCCAGTGTCTACCCCTCCCAGGTGACGATCTATGCCCTGATATCAGCCCCTCCTACCAACTCTAACCCCACCACCCCCTCCCCCTCCTCAGGGCTCCCTCTCCCCTTCTCTTCCCTTTTTCTGTGCAGTTTTTTCCTCCCTCCTCCACCCCTTCCCTTTCCAGTGCACCCTTCTGCACTGCTCCCTCATGACTTGCCTTCCCTCTCCATTTCCCACCCTGTCCATGTCCTGGCCCTTGTTTTTCCCACTGACCCCGTTGCTTTTCCTCCCACCCTCTCCAACCCCTTCCCCCTCTGCCCTCACTTGTCCCCTCTTTCCCCTCTCTTGGCAGGTTCCTCCTGGCAGGTTTTACTCCTCATTTTGTGTGCTGCATCCTGTGCAGTGTTTTTTAAGTGTCGTCACTCTGGTGCATTTTAATACTGTGGCCAACCTTTAACTTTTGTGTTTGTCTTCAGTGTTTTTTACGTGCTACGCAAATCGCCAACTGTGCTTTTTAACTTTATGTGGGCTTCTTTAACTGTCCCACATGAACTTCTCTGCGTACATGTATATTTTAACCCCCACTGTCTCCCCTTACTATCTTCTTGTATCTCCCTTTATCGCCTTTTATATGTCTCGTTTTCATATTTTTATTAAATGTATCGCTCCGTTGAAGAACGGCGGATTGTGCCACTGCCAGTCCTCCACTGCCGATATGGGGCAGGTGAATTAAATCACACTAAAGGAAAAATAAACGATGCCATGTGCCTGTTCCCCCAAGAACAGAGGGTGAATCAGTGCAGTTTCTGTTTAGTCCAGGACCTGTAAGTCACCATCTTTTTCATCCCAATGCCCGAATTCCGGTGATGCCCTCCACCATAAATAATCGGGACGAGCTTCCGGCGGATACACTCTGCTAGCGTGCACTACCCAACTAACCTACAAAGGCGGAATTACATGAAGCAACAAAACGAGTGCGATTTTAACATATTGACTGATACGACGTTATCGCACAAACATTGGTCTTCGAAATATTTGTAGTTCGAAGTAGTAAAACATTACTTCCAAGTAAGGCGAAGAAGTGAAGAACGTAAGTCATTTTAACGACTACGAGGAACAATACGATATAAGAGTTCTACAAGGCCGGTGCTGATAGTCTGTGGAAAGTACAGTTGCGTCCTCAATTGCCTTTTCACCACTGTTTAAGTCCCCCTTGACCGTCAAGGGAATGGGTTCGCGATAAGGAAGTCGCGCTCTTTTAAAGTGAAGCGCTGTCAGCGAAGTGTTGAAGTCTCAACCAAGAGACACTTGTGACTGATGCTAAGACAGAAGTAAAAAGCAGAAGGTAAGTGCAAATAATTATAAAAATCGCTTCCCGTACATCTCCCGTCTTAGATAAGTATGCACATAGAGTACAATAAGGCACGCATCAAGTATACTAATGCTTGATGCCTCCCAAGCCATACATTAGACTGATTCCATAGCGCGACCGTCGAGAAATAGCATCAACTTACATCACGAGACAGGCACTGTCCAAGAATCTACGAGGCGCATGAAAATCCTATTTTTGTGCTTAATATTTCGGTGTTCGACCCAGTCGTCCTTAAAACACGAAGCAGACGACAGTTGTGCTTGCCGTCTGCTCATCACAATACTTAGGAGAAGTTTCCTCCGTAATTGGCTGGTATTGAACGCCAAAAGTTAAGGGAAACCAGTTTCTCTTCTTATCCCACGTCTCCCCCTCCCACCCTCTCCCCTGCGAAAACCACTGTCCTCTTTTCTAACGGAGAGCCCAACAGTTCCAAGTCTTTTTTGGGCGATGGATCCCCATCCTGCAGTTATGAAAACCATGAATATCAAATGTGGAGTGAACTTACGGGTAGGCAAAGTCAACGATCCATTAAAAGGCTTGTATGACTTAGCTGCTCGCTTAACTGCTCCGGTGTACATTCTGTTTCTAAGAGACGTGCGCCTCAAGCTGTTGGAAGATATCATACGTGATCCATACGCTTCCGACATGATGGAGCCCCAGGAAATTTACATATCTTCCTCGTGGACGCCATTCCACGAACGTGCGGGTCCTTTTCCGTTGCCAAATCATTTACCTGATCTGACTGTTATTAATTTCTTCTAGTGCGGTCCTTGTAAAAGTCTTGAATATGTGACATCTGTCATTATATAGGGTGCTTCACAATGTTTTAACAATTTCATATTTTAGCAGCGCGCGCTAAAAACAATATACAGCGGCTGTGGTGCCGTCTATTAGCAGTACAGAGTATCGAGTTTCATCCCATACACAGGTCAGTAATCATGACGTACTGGTCGAAGCAATATCGTGTGTTCGCTGTGCAGTGCTATTTTCGCTACAGTGAATTTGTCGTGCGCTTGCAAAGTGCCTTAAGTAAGCATTTCCATATTCAGCCGCGACGTCCACTCTGTGCCCGTGGGACAATACTGAACTAAATGAGAAATTTCCGAGCAACTGCCAGTGCATTGAATCGAAAGTCAACCGGCCCTCGGACAACCGCCAGCTCTCCATGGAACATCGAATGTTTGTGCAGTAGTTTACAGGCGAGCCTTCATCATTCGTTAAGAAGACGTTCCAACATGACGGTGCGACGTGCCACCTATCCAACAAGTCGCGCAAAGTCTCAGTGAAGCGTTTGGTAATGGCATAATTTCCAAAAGTGCTTGTGTCGAACGACCGCCTCGCTCGCCTGACCTAACCGCGCCAGACTTTTACCTATGGAGATATCTGAAGGCCAGAGAGTATTCCGATCGACCGAGAAACTTGCAAGAGTGAAAAGATTGAATTCACGATAAAATTTCCAGAATTCCTCCAGTTGCGAAAGATGTGTCCAAAAGCCAGGTAAAACACATCGAGTAATGTGTAGGCACGAATGGTCGTCATTTGTCCGATGTAGTATTTCATAAAGAATCGTGAATAAATGTTGTTCGTTGTGAAATATGTTCAACTTTGTCTCACGGTTACTTTGTGTGTTATTCAAATTTTTAATCGTCAAAACATTGTCAAAGAACCTGTGGAAGAGGATCTTCTCGTGAATTCTCTTTGCCTGTGATATTGTTCTAGTAACACAGAGGTGGTACGAAAAGGTGCGATATAACTTTGTGCGAGAATGTCGTGTCTTCGTACAAGTTGGGAGTCGAATTGTCGAGCAATTGGCCATTAAAACAGCAATGCCGGGAAGGATACCAAATAACGTAATTTCAGCTATTGTGCGTCTACAATACAGTAAGAAGAATACATGATTAAATTTGTACGTAATTTTGACGTACGAGGTGTGATTAACAAGGAACGGGAATTTTATTTTTCTTAAATAATCTTTATTTATTCATCAACGTGAGCATTGTCCCCTTCAACGTAATTCCCCTTAGATGCAATACACTTGTACCAGCGCTTTCTCCAATCTTGGAAGCGCTTCTGGAAGTCACTTCTCGTTGTGGTGTTCATCTCCTTCAGCGATTCTGTTTTTATCTCATCAGTGGCGGCAGAACGACGTCCTTTCGTAGGTCTCTTCAGCCTCGGGAGTAAAAAGAAGTCGGAGGGGGCCATTTCCGGCGAATATGGTGGCTGAGGCAACGTAACGGGTTTCTTTTTCGCTAAAAAATCACGAACAGTAGTTGTGGAGCGAGCGGGGGAATTACCGTTTTGCAATTTTCACGAGTGGTTTTGCCAGAGTTCTGGTCGTTTTCTTCTAATTGCTTCACACAAATGCCAAATAACTTTCAGGTGGTATTCCTTATTGACCGCACAACCATAAGGCAGGAACTCGTGACGCACTGTCCGATTGTAATAGAAGGAAACCGTGAGAAGAACCTCCTCGTATAATCGAACGTCGATTTTTTCAGGCTTGGCTCTTCAGACAGTTTCCATTGGAACGCTTGGGCCTTGATTTCGACGTCGTACCCGTATATGCATGTTTTTCCAACTGCTATAACCTTCTCTAGAAATTCTGGGTCATTGTCGGCTTCACTTAACAATTCCTGAGCTTTGTCGTTTTTGGTCGAAATTCAACAGTTTCCGAACAAACTTTGCTGCTACACGTTTCATGACCAAAACATCCGAAAAAATTCTTGGCATAAGCTAGAGGATATGCTGCCATCATCAGCAACCTCTCTGATGATGATTCGGAGATTTTACAGAACCATTTTCTTTACTTCTTCTGTATCGTCGTCACTAATTGATGTGTCACGGCGTCCAGCCCAGTCGTCGTCATATACGTCTCCTCGACCCTCTTTCAAAAATTTATACCACGTGTAAACTCTTCTCTTACTCATAACGGATTCACCAAAAGCCACAGTCAATATCTCTAATACAGTGCTGCTCATTATCGCATTTTTAGAACAAAATTTAGTGGAAATCCTTTGCTCCATCTTTTTCGAAGGTAAAAATTTGCCAAGCACTCGAAAACACATGTAATCTTTTCGACTGTCTACAATAAACCAAACATTCAAAACAACTGAAATTCAAAGATACATCACGAACATGCGTGCCATCAGGGTCAAAAAATTTTGAAAATGGAATATGTAAGTATAGATATCGCGAAATTAAAAAAATTCCTCGTTACTTTTTGATCGCATCTCATTCACAGAGTGCAAAATTTAGTACACAGGGCTGCCACCTATGGCACAGTTGCTCTCAATCAGGTTGGCTTCGAGTCGAACTGGTCTTGTATGACAGATGTGGGCATGCCATTCGACTCTAAAGCACAGTTTATCAATCCTAATGGCTGGCGAGTGGTGGCTTGGCAGTATCTCGGCAAACCATGACTACACGCTTTCGGTGGGTGAGAGATCTAGAGACCATGCTGGCGTGGGCAAATGTCGAACACCTTGTGCATTGAGGTAATTTGGGACATCATGGATAACACGTGGTCTTGGATTATCTTGGTAAAAGACAACCTCACAGAGATCTCGAAGAAACAGCCATCAGCCTTAACACGTCAGAGACGTAACAGCTGCTGTTCAAGTCATCGACTATGCGCAACAGAGGTGATTGTCTTATGTACCCAATGGCGGGCTATACCGTATGTCAGATGCTGGCTGGTAAGGCGATTACACATGTTTTCTAGCAATGCTCGTTCTCTTCGGAGCTTTCTTACACTGATATGCCCGTTGTCATCCTGTATATAGTACCGCGACTCATCTGAAATGATAACATGGTGGCGCTCCTGTAGTCACTGTTGTCGTTGGACGTACCACTTGCTGCACGCTGCTCTCTAGCTACACGCCCCTCTCTTCCCCCACTTCAAGGAGGAAAGCCTCAACAATAGTCGCCATGCTGGTATTTGTAATGCCTACCATCCCCAACACATTTTTTACAAAAAGATACTTGTGTGGAAACACACTGCTCGATAATTGCTAAGAAACAGAGACGTCGTTGGACAGCATTGATGACGGTCGATGTTGGATGACATGAAACACAGTACGTCCTAATAGAGAAGGAGTGGTAGATTTATAACGAAAAATCGTGTAGTTTTCGGCAATGGGAAATCAGGATAACGGACATAAATAAGTTCTTGCCAGACACAGGTCAGGTTCCCAACAGGAATATCGATATAGGACTCTCAGTAAGGAATATGTCCTCCTCAGGCACTTACATACATTTTGCTCCTGTTATTCGAAATCGCTACCGAATTTCTGAGGAGTCCTTGCAGTGGTTTCCATTTCTTTCTGCATCCTCTTGCTGTTGATTATTATTGATTCTTCCGCCATTTAGGATCAGTTTTATACTCGAAGGTCAAGAGGGTGACCTGAAACATTGTTCACTTCTCCACTGTCTTTGAGAAGGCCGTTCTGTAGAACTACATTTACGAAAAGTCTTCGATCGAAATTTCTGATGATTTTTATTCAAAATTTAAGCAGCGTTGAGGATATCGTCCGACTCCTCTCTCAAGTCGGTTTCCAGTTCTTCTGCGGTTCGGGGAGGGCGTGTTCATCGAGAAACACGTTTGCGAAGAGCATCGCAGGCATGCTCTGTAGAGTTTAGGTCCGGGGAATAGGCACACCATTCCATACGTGGAATATCTTCGCTTTCCAGTGTTTCCGACACCTCACCGGTACTGTGTGGGCAGGCACTGTCGTGCATTAACAGAAAGTAGGGATCTACCGCACCTCTAAATAGACGCTCACGAACCAGTATAATCTACCTGCAATACCGCTGTGCTGAATAGGTACCTTAAGCAGAGATACGCAGCGGTGTTCGCCCATTGTGCATAATGCCTGTCCACTTCATGATGCCCAGCTCATACCGATGGCGTTCGTGAGCATTCTGTGGTGTGTAACGTGTTCTCCTTTCTCCACACAAACTAGTGGCCTGAATCACTTGCCACAGTGAAGCGGAATTCATCGGAGAACATCACTCTCGACCACTCTCGCTGACCCCAACCACCTTGCTGCCTACATCAACGAACTCTTTCTCTACGGTGAAGTGGTTGAAGTGGGATGCATATGACAGGCTTCGGAGCTACAAACCAACCTGATTTTATCCCCGCGAAATGGTTCCGGCACAGAAATGTGTACCGGTACAGTTTACAAGGTGTGCAGCGACCTGCCTAGGAGTGAAATGTCTGCTCCTTTACGCCACTAGGATTACATATCGATCCTCTTGCGGTGTGGTGTTCCGTCTACGACCATCGCCATGGTTTCGCGAGCGAGGTGGCGCAGTGGTTAGCACACTGGACTAGCATTCGGGAGGACGACGGTTCAGACGCGCGTCCGGCCATACTGATTTAGGTTTTCCGTGGTTCCCCTAAATAGCTTCAGGCAAATGCCGGGATGGTTCCTTTGAGAGGGCACGGCCGAATTCCCTCCCTATCATTCCCTAATTCGATGGGGCCAATGACCTCGCTGTTTGGTCCCCTCCCCAGGATCAACCAACAAACCAAGCTTTGGCATAGCACTTCCACCTTCGACGACTTATCGTGAGATGACACATATTTTGCTGTTGCCACAATTGTGACACTCTGATCGGCTTCGAGCGGTCCAAGAGCTCGTCCACGATCGTAAGCACTCAAATGATGTCTTGCAGACATGTTGTCGTACCACACGGAATTTCGTGCTAATTAGTCGCACAACAACCTTCGTCAAACACAGTACTGCATAAATTGACGAACGCATACAGAGTTTTCGTGCACAGGTTTCGCTGCAGTTAACACGCCACGCCCTCTACATTTCCTTTTACTGTCATTGGTAGGGTGTTCCGTAGCAATTGAAGGTTGTTTCTTAGCAAGGGCCAGTTGTTCCTTAGCAGCTGTCAAGCACAGAAGCATAGGCCACGTTTCTCCTTCCTGCGATTTGTGTCTATAAGAGTGTGTGATGATCCTCTCGTAGATCAAATATAAAAGCAATAAATATTTGTCTGAGGTTCAGACTTAGATGTGCCTTATGCTAACTGAATTTATTTTCTGCTTACCTGCATATCCCGCGTCCCCCCATGCAACATGACTTTGTCACCGGTGGGGTGGTTTGCGTGCTCCAGCGACACAGACAACCGTACTGTAGGTGCAACCACAACGCGAGGGTATCCGTTGAGAGGCCAGACAAACGTGTGCTTCCTGAAGACGGACAGCAACCTTTTCAGTAGTTGCAAAGGCAAAAGTCTGGATGATTGACTGAACTGACCTTGTAACACCAACCAAAACGACCCATCTGTGCTGGCACTGCGAACGGCTGAAAGCAACGAGAACTACAGCTGTAATTTTTCCTGGGGGCATGCAGCTCTATCTGTGGCTAAAAGATGATGGCTTCCTCTTGGGTAAAATATTGCAGAGGTAATACAGTCCCCCATTGGGATCTCCGGGTGGGGACTACACAGGAGACTGTCATCATTAGGAGAAAACCAAGCTGCCGGTCTACAGATCGGAGCGTGGAACGTTAGATCTGTTCCTTAATCGGGAAGGTAGTTCAGAAACTTTAAAAAGGAAAATGGATAAGTTGAAGTTGGATGTAGTGGAAATTAATGTAGTTCGGTAAGAAGAGCAGGACTTCTGGACAGGTGAATGGTGGGTTATAAATACAAAATCAAGTAGAGGTAATGCAGGAGTGGATTTAATAATGAATAAAGAAACAGGAATGCGGGTAAGCTTCTATAAACATCATAGAGAACGAATTATGGTAGCCAAGATAGACACGAAGCCCACGCGCACCACAGTAGTACAAGATTACATGCCAACTACCCCAGCAGGTGATGAAGAGATTGAAGAAACGTATAATGAGGTAAAAGAAATTATTGAAAGTAGACAAAAATTTAATTGTGATGAGGGACTGGAACGCGATAGTCGGCAAAGGAAGGAAAAATAGTAGGTGAATATGGACTTGGAGAAAGGAATGAAAGAGGGAGGCGCCTAGTAGAATATTGCACAGAACGGTATTTAATTATCGGTAACACTTGGTTTAGAATCATGAAAGAAGGTTGTATCCGTGGAAGAGACCTGGACACACCGGTAGGTTTCTGGTTGATTATATAATGTGTAAGACGGTGATTTAGGAAACAGAGTTTAAATTATAAGAGATTTCCAGAGGCAGATGTGGACTCTGACCACAATTTACTGGTTGCGAACTATAGATTAAAGCTGAAGAAATTTCGAAATGGTAGGAAAATAAAGAGATGGTATTTGGTTAAGTTGAAAGAACAAGAGGTTGTTGGAAGCTTCAGAAGGAACATTAGGCAACGGATGACTAGAACAGGCGAAAAGAATGCACTAGAAAACGAATGGGTAGCTTTAAGAGATGAAAGAGTGACGACAGCAGAGGATCAAATAGGTAACAAGATCAGGTCTAATAGAAAACCTTGTGTAACACAGGAGATATTGAATTATATGATTAGTGGAGAAAATTAAAAAATGCAGCATATGAAGCAGGTGAAAGGGTATATAAACATCTAAAAAATGAGATTGACAGCAAGTGCAAAATGGCTAAGCCGGAATTGCTAGAGAAAAATGTAAGGATTTAGAAGGATATTTCACCAGGGGAAAGAGAGATAACGCATGAAGATAAATTAAAAAGGCCTTTGGAGAAAAGACAGGCAGCTACGATGTACTTTAGAGGATAGGTTCAGGAAGGGCAAACCTACGTTTATAGCAATTGTATACTAAGAGAAAGCTTTCGAAAATGTTGATTGGAAAACTCACTTTGAATTTCTGAAGGTAGCAGGGTAAAATACAGGGAGCGAAAAGTTATTTGCTATTTATAACTTGTACAGAAACCAGGTGACAGCTATAAGAGTCGATGGGCATGAAGGGGAAGCAGTGATTGAGAAGGGGGCGAGCCACGATTGTAGCCTATTCGCGATGTTATTCGGTCTGTACACTGAGTAAGCAGCACAGGAAGCCAAAGAAAAATTTGGAGTAGGAATCAAACTCCAGTGAGGATATAAAACGTTTAAGGTTCGCTGATGACATTGTAATTCTGTCAGAGAAAGCAAAGGACTTGGAAGAGCAGTTAAACGAAATGGACATTGTCTTGAAAGGACGATATAAGATGAAAATAAACGGAAGGAAAACTGAGGTAATGGAATGTAGTGAGCCGGCCAGTGTGGCCGAGCGGTTCTAGGCGCTTCAGTCTGGAACCACGAGACCGCTACGGCCGCAGGTTCGAATCCTTCCCCGGGCATGGATGTGTGTGATGTCCTTAGGTTAGCTAGGTTTAATTAGTTCTAAGTTCTAGGGGAATGATGACCTCAGTTGTTAAGTCCCATAGTGCTCAGAGCCATTTGAACCATTTGGAATGTAGTATAATCAAATGAGGTGATGCTGAGGGAATTAGATTAGGAAGTAAGAGACTTAAAGAATTAAATGAGTTTTGCTATTTGGACAGCAAAATTACTGATTATGGCGAAGGAGGGAGCATATAAAATGTAGACTGGTAATGGTAAGGAAAGCGTTTCTGAAGAAGAGAAACTTGTTAACATCGAGTATAGATTTAAGTGTTAGGAAGTCTTTTCTGAACGTATTTGTCTGGAGTGCAGCCATCTACGGAAGTGAAACATGAACGTAAGTAGCGTGAGTAAAAGGTCGCTATGTGTAAGAAGCGTGAAGCGCACTTTGAATGTATCCTGACGGGTAAAAGAGTTACGAGCACTTTGAATAAGTAAATGCTATCCGACATTGAAATCAACGTAAAAGATTGGGTCGCCACCAACTCTAGCCACACGACAAATAAGAGGTTGCGCTGAGCCGGAAAATTACTTAGTTTATTCATAAGAGAAAGTCACAAAAGAACTTTCATTGTAAAGTCACTAATAAAGAATGGGATGTAATTATTAATATGATCCGGGCATTGTTCACTTGAATCAAATATTGAATAAAGTAAAGAGTGCGTGAACACTGTGCATAAGTGCAGCTTGCAGCATCATTCTTGAAAACAACATCTATTTCAAAGCCTTTGTTTTAAATAAAAAGGGACACTAATTATTGGACCTGTATACATGAAAATGCTATGGACGGGCTCACAAGTAAAACTACAAGGTAAATGGCAAAGGTAACGGAGACGTAACATCGGTACACTTGACAGGATTGGAGGCAAAATTATTTATTCCTTAAAACATTGATGTAATGCATCTATAGAACTGCTGTTGCCTAGTAACTAAGTACAATTGCTTGTGAAATGCTATACGTTTCACAACAGACTCGTGTGCTCACGTGCTTCGCGGAGACACAATTTCTACGTACCGTTGCCAAATTTTAGTAACATCAAACCACGCAGTCCCGAACAATTAACATTTTACAGAGGGCACGTTTGAATAGACAAATGATAACGGCAGAGGTCCAACAAACTCTAATATTAACCCATGTGGATGGTTTCCACCGGACATAAAGTAATCAGACAAAGAAAATTCACAAAGAGGCAAAAATTACCACGCTTAGGAAAAGATTAGAATGCACACACACGCAGTTGCAGGCACACAAACATACACACTGAACCGAGGGCGCTTCAACATACACAACACCTTTGTGCTACGTTCTTCTTACGGGACAAAGTCAAGTCTGCATTAGGAATTAAACTGAAAGTCTACAAAAACCTTGCATTCCTTGCTGCGACCCAGCAAATCAATCTTTATAAGATGAAACGCGAGACGAAGAGCTAAAAGCTCCCCTCTTGCTATGAGACAACGCGCCACACGATTAAGTCAACTCACCCTTCTTCGAAGAGACTTCGTCTGCAGACCCTCGGCGAGCTGGAAGCAGACTGACTGTCTCACACTCTCCAACGTCTCCCACGCGACTCCGTGGCCAGGAAAACCCAGAGATGAGGCTTCCGCCATCAACCTAACACCGGTAACTTTCACACAAGGGGAGCAAACCTCTTTGCCTACCTGAAAACTACAAGGGATGGCCATTCTGTACGACTACCGCTGATTCTCTGCAGCAGACTAAACCACCGTACAGCAAAATGAAACACACCCACATGCATTCACTCACGCATGCCAGAGAGTTCTGTAACATTAGAAAGCAAATAAAATGATAAAGAAAGGGGAGTACAGGACCCTTTCATTCATGATAAACAGTTTACACAAGACGAGAATAGAAGCTTTTGAAATGTGGTGCTACAGAAGAATACTGAAGATTAGATGGGTAGATCACGTAAGTAATAAGGAGGTGCTGAATAGGACTGGGGAGACAAGAAATTTCAGGCACAACTTGATCAAAAGAAGGGATCGGTTAATGGGACACATTCTGAGACATCAAGGAATCACCAGTCTAGTATTCGAAGGAAGTGTGGGGGATAAAAATGGTTGAGCGAGGCCAGAAGGTGAACAGCATAAGCAGATTCAGAAGGATGTAGGTTTCAGAAGTTACTTGGATATGATGAGGCTCACACAGGACGGAGTACCATCGAGAGCTGCATCAAACCACTCTTAGCACTGAAGGCCACAGCAACAATAACAACAACAACAGTCCGCATATGTTAAACATCATTAAAGGACTGTGCTACTTGCTTCTAACCACTGTGTAAAAACTGCGTGAGTCATAAGCGGCGATAAGCATGAGGAGGCTAAAAAAATAGTTGGTGTAATTAAGATTCATCCACAAGTTGTGATAAGTAGTTGCATATTGCAGAACTTATCAGTATGTGAAGGATATGTATGAAGTCTGTAATCCACTTCAAGAACAGTGCTGCTAATTGACAGTTACATTACTAACACACATTTTGCAGGCTATTATTGTCTTTCTACTCCAAGCGTAAATTATGAGCAATTTAGTATGCAACTGATTAGATTGTGAACGAACGTGTTTTTTTGTATTAGTTATATTTATGTGAAATGCTAAGGCATCTAAGTGTGTAGAATGTAAATGATTAGGTTCGTTTTTGGGCTACATTGTTGGGCATAGTGACGTTCATTTGATTCTCTGAAACATTTAAAACGCGGGATGTAATACTAATCTCAAAATGAAACAATATTCTTTACTTTTAGTAGGGGTGGAGGATGTCATCATAAGGATGGAGGACTGATGGGTGGTTTCGAGGGAGTAGGAGTGGAGTCAGGATACAGGAAGGGAGGAGTTGTTGGCGGTGGTGTGAAGCTCATAATGTGAAGAGAACAGGGGGAAAGGGGTGGATGGGAAGGGAGGAGAAAGAAGCTTAGATGTGATGGAATGGTCGGTTAGGTTTACAGTTAGTAGGATAGGTACATGTTGGGGTAGATTTCGTAGTCTGTGACTGAGAGACGTTTGAAATTTCGTTGGGAGAGGATGTGGATGGACTGCAGGAAAGTGGAAAGTGTCGATAGAGGCGTTGCAGCGTACTAGGACTGGAAACTGGAGGGGAGACAATAGGATTACTTGAGTCGAATTTGCAGATTTGGAAGCTTGATGAGATGATAAAGGATTCATGTGAGAGAACGTAAACGGATGTGAAAAACGAGACAGAGTGGATGGCGTTTAAGGTTTTGGAGGGACTTATACAATAATTGCGGGGCATATCCATGCATCTTTTGCATAGGACAGGATAGGTCCGATCAAAGTTCTGTAGGAGTGGAGGGGTGTAAGTCCCAAGTTCGGCCAGTTAGTAGTTTTAATCTATTGTGAGGCTCCAGTTGGATAGTTATCAGGTAATGTTTTCATGTTAGATGGCCGTCGAGGCTTGTCCAAGGTATGTTAGGGTATTAGTTAAATGGGTAGGATTGGATGGTAAATTAAAGTCATGAAGGTGGAAGGTGCAGATAGTTTCTCCCATAAATACTGCCTGGCTTTGGAGGAGCTAATCTTGAACAGTCATTAGTTGCAACAGGAAAATTAATTGAGGTGGATTCGGTAGGATCCTTGGAATTTCTGTAGTGTCGAATGTAAAGCGCCTGCCGTTGTTCAGGCGTCATGTGGAGGTGAATCCATAAAAGTCCTTTTTTGTGGCAGCCGTTACTTATCTGTGTTAACTGTCTGACTGAACAATGTTTCTATATCTTGAAGCAGCAGACTCCTTTCTCAAAGATATTAAGTCTATGCCACGTGGAGATCTCAAACAACAGTCAGTACAAAATAAATTCATGAGCTACTTCTTTATCGCGCTTGTATTTCACCTACGTTATAGACTTTCCATGTTACAGCATACTACTTTGACAACGTTGGCATCACATATTAGCCTCGTCATTTACGTTCTGTACGTCCTCTCTGGGTTTCCTCTGACAAAAGGGGGTTATGACCATTGGCATGGGCCGGCGAGGTTCCGTGGCCGCAATGAATCTCTCACTTAGGGCGGCATTTTCATGGAGTAACTGTCCCGACCAACAAGTGTCTGTACGCGCTAGAATCCAGGTGGCCATCACCCCTGCCTTGCAGATACGCTGGGTCTACTTTCGTTCTCATGACAAGCGCAAAAGGAACAGAACATTTCTCGCACGAGATGTGGTCCCAAAACAAACACTTACCAAACTAACAAAGTGTGTGCGAAAAGCAGCGACTATCCTTCGTCGGTTAGAGAGACAGAGAGAATAACACATCACTTTCTTCAGAGGGATACAGTTCCCCTCAAGTGTAGGGTAGAGGTCGAGGAAAGTGGTGTGATAAGCATAAAGAAAGAGGTGGACTGGTGGAGATAGTTTGGCCATATAGGCAGTGTAGAGGAGATACAGTGTAGGAAGCAGGATGGAGTCTTGGGGCACACCTGCACATTACGCACTGGACGCCTTACCCTATGATCTGTAGTCCAAAGACTGGGTTGATGAAGCTCTCCATGCTACTCTATACTGTGCAACGCTCTTCATCTACGAGTAACTACTGCAACCTACATCCTTCTGGACATGCTTACTGTATTCGTCACTTCGTCTTCCTCTATGATTTTTACCCCTCACATTTCCCCCCAGTGCAAAAGTGATAATCCCTTGATGTCACAGAATGTGTCACAAATTTCTTTTCTCATCAGTTCTGTTCAGAACTTCCTCATTAGTTACGTGTTCTACCCGTCTAATCTTCAGTATTCCTCTGTAGCACGACATTTCAAAAGCTTCTATTCTTGTCTTGTCTAAACTGTTTATCGTTCACGTTTTACTTCCATAGATGGCTGCACTCCAGACAAAAACTTTCAGAAAATACTTCCTAACACATAAACCTATACTCGATGTTAACAATTTTCTCTTTCCATTGCCAGTCTTCATCATTTCATACGCTCCCTGCTTCGGCCATAATCAGTAATTTTGCTGCTCAGATACCAAAACTCATCTAATCCTTTAAGTCTCTTATTTCCCAATCCAATTCCCTCGGTATCACCTGATTTATTTCCACTACATTCCATTACCTCAGTTTTCCTTCTGTTTATATTCATCTTATATCGTCCTTTAAACATATAACTGTTCTTCCAAGTCCTTTGCTGTCTCTGACAGAATTACAATGTCATCAGCAAACCTTGTTCGTTTTATTTTCTTTCCGTGGACTTTGATTCGTACTCCATATTTTTCTTTGGTTTCCTGCGCAGCTTGCTCAGTGTGCAGACTGAATAACATCGCGAATAGGCTACAATCCTGTCCCGACGCTTCTCAACCAATGCTTCCCTTTCATACCCGCCGACTCTTATAACTACCATATGGTTTCTGCACAAGTTGTAAATAGCTGTAAATAGCCTTTCGCTCCCTGTATTTTACCCTGCTACCTTCAGAATTTCAAACAGCGTATTCCAGTCAACATTGTCAAAAGCTTTCTCTTAGTCTAAAAATGCTATAAACATAGGTGTGCCTTTCCTTAACCTATCCTCTAAAGTACGTCATAGCGTCAACAGCGCTTCGTGTGTTCCTACATTTCTCTGAAATCCTAACTGATTTCCCCCGAGATGGGCTTCCAGCAGATTGTTCCATTCTTCTGTAAAGATTCGTGTTAATATTTTGCAACCGTGTCTTATTACACTGATAGTTCGGTAATTTTCATACCTCTCAGCAACTGCTTTCTTTGGAATTGCAATTATTACTTTCTTCTTAAAGTATGAGGATATTTCGCCTTCCTCATACATCTTGCACACCAGATAGACTAATTTTGTCGTGTCTGGCTCTCCCCATGCTGTCAGCAGCTCTGCAGGAATGCCGTCTACTCCCAGAATCTTGCTTCGGCTCAGATCTTTCAGTGCTCTGTCAAATTCTTCTCGCAGTATCATGTCTCCCATCTCATCTTCATCTACGTCTATTTCCTTTCTGTGATACTGGATACTGGTATCATCTCCCTTGTTCAGTCCCTCTATATATTCCGTCCACCTTTGAGCTTTCCCTTCTTTGCTTTGGACTGGTTTTCCATCTGAGCTCTTGATATTCCTACAGCTGCTTCTCTTTTCTCCAAAGGCCTCTTTAATTCTCTCTGTGACTTCAACCTATGCATTTCCATTTTTTTCTAGCCTACCTGCGCGCTTTTCTTTTCTTTGTAGATTTCTTCTACGAAGCAAATGGTTTGTTGTAATATGCAATAATCACCACGAAAACCGAATGTTAATATAAGAGGCGTTCAATTAGGAATGGAACACTTTTTTATTGGCCAAATTCGGACGAAAAAATGCCGAATTTGTTGTGGAATGTAGTGGAATTTCCTGCTTCAGCCTCCTATAGTTTCTTATAGTTCCGATTGGTGGCGGTGACATATATACCCAACAAAATAACGTCTTTATCAGTGGTGCGTTCCACGCAGAGAGCTGTCCGGCCACAAGCAGCTGTAATTCCTGCAGAGCTGGAACGTGGGGACACTCTCAGTCGAGGTGATCGACAGGTCACAATCGACCACCTCGCCTGCGCAACTACATGCCTCCGTGGGTAGTGCTGATACACTCGTCCATCAGCTGGGTTACTCAAAGGTGTGTGCGCGCTGGGATCCTCACCGCCTAAGAGAAAAGAGCAACGAAGGACCATCTGTGCGGAATTGCTTGCGCATTGCGAGGCTATAGTGACATTTTTCTTGTCACAGTCAGTGAAAAATGGGTGCATCACCGAACTGGAAACAAAACGGCAATCCATGGAATGGTACTACACCACCTCTCCTCCGAAGAAAGTATTCAAAGCCGCACCTTCAGCCGGTGAAGCCACGGCGATGGGCGTCTGAGACTCTGAAATGGTTATTCTGTTGGATGTCCTCCATAAGACGCAACGATCAACTCTAGAACATATTTTGTTACCCTCAAGAAATTGAAAAAAGAACTTCAGAGTGTTAGTCTGATATCGATACAAACAAACTTCTCCTTTTCCCTGACAATGCAGTTCCTCACGCACGTCTGCGCGCTCGAGAGAAGCTCACAAAACTTCATTGAACTGCTCTTCCTCATTCACCCTACGCCCCGGATCTCGTACCTTTCGACTTCCATACGTCTGGATGACGGGGAGGTTACTGATACTGATGTGTCGACAGAAGTGCCGACACAGTGCGATTTGAGGGGACCGCAATGCACGCTATAAACACATGAAGGATGGCGTGAGGTCTGAAACGGGATACGTAATGAATGCTATAAAGAAAAGTACGTAGCTTTTGGAATACTTAACTTTAATCCATCCTTGTTGTATACATCGTTCTTGATAAGATATGCTTTATACGATAAGTATCAATTGCTATGTAAGGCTAATGGCGCCTTGCTAGGTCGTAGCCATGGACTTAGCTGAAGGCTATTCTAACTATCTGCTCGGCAAAGGAACGAGGCTTCGTCAGTGTAGTCGCTAGCAAAGTCGTCCGTACAACTGGGGCGAGTGCTAGTCCGTATCTCGAGACCTGCCTTGTGGTGGCGCTCGGTCTGCGATCACTGACAGTGGCGACACGCGGGTCCGACATGTACTAATGGACCGCGGCCGATTTAAAGCTACCACCTAGCAAGTGTGGTGGCTGGCGGTGACACCACAGATACAGCAACACGTTGGCACCGACGTCGACCAGTGCAGGTACCATGTGGTCACACACGCCCTCCCAGTACGGTGGCGTAAGGCCGTCACGTTGAAACGAAATTACGAGAATCGTTCCGAAAGTAATGACTCCTATGTTTTTGTGATGTCTTTGGATGTCCGCGTCAGATGTCGTTGGTGTAGTGCTAATGCTTGAACCTTCCTCTTTCATTAGCGGTAGTTCCGTCGTTCTGCGGTAGTTGACGCCAGCAGAGAAGTGTTTCAGAATGGAGTCTGATATGGACGTGCGTATTAAACAGCGATGTGTGATTAAATTCCTCACTACTGAAGAATTGCGCCGATTGAAATCCATCGACGTTTGCTAAAGGTGTATGGAAACAATTGATACAATAGACTGAGCAATGTGAGGCGATGGGTACAGCATTTTCAAGGTGACAAGTGATGGACCGGTCGACCCAGCACAGCTGTCATCCTTCGCAATGAAGAGCGTTTTGATCGGCGGATAACGACAAGAGAATTGTGTGTAAAGCTGAAGGTCGGCTCTAATGCGTTGGAAACAATGCTGGAAGATCTTGGTTATCGCAAAGTCTGTACGAGATGGGTGCTGCTGATGCTTACAGAAGAACAAGAAACTCGGGACTTACTCTACCAATATGAAGCTGAAGTTGACAATTTTCAGAGTAGCATCGTCACTGAAGATGAGATGTGGTGTCACCACTACGAGACGGAATTCAAAAGACAGTCCATGGAATGCCGACATGCGAATTCTCCGTCAAAGAAGAAATTCAAGACCCAGCCGTCTGTAAGCAAAGTGATGTGCACAGTCTTCTGGGATAGCCAGGGTGTGGTTCTTTTGGATGTCCGGGAGCCTGGGGAAACTGTCAATTCAGCACCCTACAAGACGGCACTGATTAAGCTGAAATCCCGAATTTCCAGGGTAATGCAAGAGAAGAAGACCAATTTAATCTGCAACGTGATAACACCAGGCCCCACACCGATTTTGCGACCACGCAACTCAGTGCAAAATTCAGCTGTACTGTCTTACCACATCCACCATACAGTCCCGATTTAGCGTCTTCAGACTTCCACCTTTTTGGACCCCCGAAAGATCGACTAAGTGGCGATCATTTTCAAGACTCGGATACTGTATTCAAAGCTTCACATGGTGCAAATTTTTACAACCGCGGCATGCAGGCTCTGTTTCATCGTTGGCGAAAGTGCATATCGAACAGTGGTGATTATGTGCAAAAACGGCAGCATGTAGATGAAATATTGCTGTATTTAGCTGTACTGTTGTGATTTATGTATCTCCTGTAGTTTTCATGAACAAAGATAAGAGGCATTACTTTCGGAACAACCCTTGTACGTTGTAAAATAGGATTTTGTAGCCAGAAGAGTGGGGAATAATGTGGTTTATTGAAATCTGTATTTTTTTCGTTGATGAATGTTCGTAGGAGGACCTGCATGAGGTATTCTAAGATTTTTCCCATGTGCTGAAGAAGGAGATAGGAAATACTGACGGATTATATTGTAGTGGACATAGTTTGACTGTTTGTCCTAGTACTCTGTTCAACTGAAGCTTCCATCCATGATTATTAGATTTTCTGGAATCCTTGCTTGCACACAGCCCTCAATTCCCTGTTCTCGAGTCTGCCTCAATTCCCTGTTCTCGAGTCTGAGTTACGACAGCATGGACAGAAACTAGATGGTCAGACCGTTTGGAAAGTCCAAAATATACCTTCTGGCAATCACCGAGGAAATACTTCAGTGATGAGAACTGCGAACTTGCCTTATTATTTGTCATATGAATTCAGTGCCTCAACAAAACAAGTCTTCCAGTTTGAATCTCGTGATTACCGATTGTCTTCTGGTAATGCAAGTAAACAGATATTATATGGTGAGTCGTGAATCTAATCAATATTCGCATTGAATTGTAAAACGTAGCTTGATAAGCTAATTCCAACCTGCCTGACCGAATGAAGTTGTGTAAAGTGTCAGTAATCTAATACACGTCTTTTTTTCATGGGAAACGCTTCATCGTTGGACCATTTATAACACATCTCGCAGCAAGTGGACATTTGTATTCTAGCGGAGCAGAACCAAAATCTAGAAATCACGCCCGTTCTGCAAGTCATAGCCGTACTGTACATGTTTATCGTGATCATATAGTCAGCCAGTGCCTCAAGTTTACCTTTTTTTCATTTTTATTTTCATGATTGATGCAGGGCCAACAGCATTATCTTAGTGTCAATCATCACCAATGCATCTCTAAAACGAGTTTCATCTGTGAGAACACGTTCAGCTGTCTTCATCTTGTTTATTTGAGTTCCTTTATGTTCCAGATGATCACACTGGCATATTCACTGTTAGTGTTGGCCGTCGCTTCCTTGAGTGAAGGGAGAACGTTGCAGTTCCAAAACAAACATGGAGAAACTATATGGGTGGGCAGCCTGGGCAATCCAGGACATCAGAGCATCAACGGTGGCGGATGGGAGATGGCTGCTGGTACCACGGTCAGTATTGCATTTGTGGAACATCACGGGTGCACGGATACCTAAGATATTACCTCAGCGTATATTCCTAATCCGAGTAACACAAATATCCTTTTAGTATAACAAGTACGGCACCAATTAACTGAGGTTGGGTAAAGGACAGATTGACTCTTCACTTCTTACAAAAGAAGAAAATAATCAGTCCAGAAGGGTCCATAAAAGGATGAACCTATGAAGCGTCCTATGAAGCGTCTTCGACGCTAGTAAAACATTACTAGATTTCAAACAGTTATTCACAATGTTTGTATACCATCTTTCTTCACGACCACCTCAGCTGTAGCTCATTCAGCTGTGTGTTGGATTCCAGCTGACGTCTGTCCAGTCAACTCGATGGTTTCACGCCCAGGAGAAGACGTAAACGACCCTGGTGCCGCAGCGGATTGCTGGCGGACATGAGCAGCCGTTGCCCTGCACAAAGTGATCTCGCGCTGGCTCCTGGAGTGACATGTAATTGTTGATCTATAAATTCGTCTCCTAATGGGAGTAGGAGTTTTGCTATTCCGTATGGTTTCCTATAGACTGGTAGATTATCGCGCTGCTGGTATGCGGTGCTGTGTGATAAAAGTTGCTGGCAGTGGACCGTCTGAACTGAATAAATTTGAATATCCTAACAATAAAGCTTCCATGGTTTCCCATTCACTGTCTTTTAAGCGCCAAACCTTGGCACATAGTGCAGATATGTTGATGGTTTGTTTGATGCTTCGATTACCTCGTTCTCCAAATACATATCCTCATCCTCGAGTATCTCTAAACTTGCTATTACTAATCCTTCGGTGAGATTCACTTCATCTGTCCCAACTTACCAAAGCTTATCCCGGTTATCAGTTTCGCATGACGGCGGGTATGCTTGCAACTCTTCTTCGTGTAAAACAATTCATTTCTTCTAATGCTTCGTGCAGAGGCTCAACCACTCATAACATCGGCGTCTGCAGACACCCAAACCAACTTCCCTGTACCAGCGACGTACTTTTTATGCGTAATTATCGTTAATGTACGTGTATGCAGTTCAGTTGGTGACATCTTAGCAGTCAGTGTTCCGTGAAACATTTAAATGTTTATAGCTGTCGCACTTACCGGAAACAAGTTCCCCCCACTTTCAACTGTGCGTCGTGCAATATTAACTTTTGCGTGATGCGTTTCCAGAAAGTCAGGTCCCAGACTTGTGGAACATCCTTGCTCCACAGTTCGCAACAATTCCATAGGCTCACGAATGTCCATAGTTCCAAATCTACATTACTGGCCATTAAAATGCTACACCAAGAAGAAATGCAGATGATAAAGGGGTATTCATTGGACAAATATATTATACTATAACTGACATGTGATTACATTTTCACGCAGTTTGGGTGCATAGAACCTGAGAAACCAGTACCCAGAACAACCACCTCTGGCCGTAATAACGGCGTTGATAGGCCTGGGCATTGAGTCAAACTGAGCTTGGATGGCGTGTACAGGTACAGCTGCCCTTGCAGCTTCAACACGATACCACAGTTCATCAAGAGTAGTCACTGGCGTATTGTGACGAGCCTGTTGCTCGGCCACCATTGACCAGACGTTTTCAGTTGGTGAGAGATCTGGAGAATGTGCTGGCCAGGGCAGCAGTCGAACATTTTCTGTATCCACAAAGGCCCTTACAGGACCTGCAACATGCGGTCGTGCATTACCTTGCTGAAATGTAGGGTTTCGCAGGGATCGAATAAAGGGTAGAGCCACGGGTCGTAACACATCTTAAATGTAACGTCCACTGTTCAAAGTGCCGTCAATGCGAACAAGAGGTGACCGAGACGTGTAACCAACGGCACCCCATACCATCACGCCGGGTGATACGCCAGTATGGCGATGACGAATACACGCTTCCAATTTGCGTTCACCGCGATGTCTCCAAACACGGAGGCGACCATGATGATGCTGTAAACAGAACATGGACTCATCCGAAAAAATGACGTTTTGCCATTTGTGCACCCAGGTTCGTCGTTGAGTACACCATCGCAGGCGCTCCTGTCTGTGATGCAGTGTCAAGGGTAACCGCAGCCATGGTCTCCGAGCTGATAGTCCATGCTGCTACAAACGTCGTCGAACTGTTCGTGCAGATGGTTGTTGTCTTGCAAACCTCTCCATCTGTTGACTCAGGGATCGAGACGTGGCTGCACGATACGTTACAGCCATGCGGATAAGATGCCTGTCATCTCGACTGCTACTGATAAGAGGCCGTTGGGATCCAGCACGGCGTTCCGTATTACCCTCCTGAACCCACAGATTCGATAGTCTGCTAACAGTCATTGGATCTCGACCAACGCGAGCAGCAATGTCGCGATACGATAAACCGCAATCGCGATAGGCTACAATCCGACCTTTATCAAACTCGGAAACGTGATGGTACGCATTTCTCCTCCTTGCACGAGGCATCACAACAACGTTTCACCAGGCAACGCCGGTCAATTGCTGTTTGTGTATGAGAAATCGGTTGGAAACTTTCCTCATGTCAGCACGTTGTAGGTGTCGCCACCAGCGCCAACCTTGTGTGAATGCTCTGAAAATGTAATCATTTGCATATCACAGTGTCTTCTTCCTGTCAGTTAAATTTCGCGTCTGTAGCACGTCATCTTCGTGGTGTAGCAATTTTAATGGCCAGTTGTGTGAAACTGAGCTGTGTTGTACACAATGACATCAAATCATTAGTTTCCACTCCATTTAATTTATACCTTGTAGTCCCTAGTCTTCTCCTATCCACAGGGTCTATGCCAGTCACAGATATATGTGCGCCTTTATCGACTAAAAGTTTACTTTTTTTACCATTTACAACGCCCATCAAACAGCAGTCTGTCTCTGCATTAGTGTCTGAAGTATTCTGCCTCCCTGGGTGTGTTTTCCGATGGACGACACATTGCCATTTATGTTTAACGTTTTACTTTGCTTAATTCCGTTACCCTGCTTTCTGTTCCCACACTCGTTTGCCTCGTGGCCAAAATTCTCACATCTGTAACATTGCGGATGACTACACTGCACCTTCCCACAACAATAACAATTCTTTTCGGAAGCAAAAATTCCCTTATCATTACGTACTCGTGTAGCAACATTTATTTCCAACAAATGTGTGGCAACACATAGTGCTATAGCCAAATCCGCAGATTTTCCATTCGTACTCTTCGCGGAAACTTCGCAGGACTTCGTAGCAAAAACAAATGGAGAGCTCTGTTTCCCGCCTCCCTTAGTACGACACGCTCTATTTCTGGATCCCGTGTCAGTTCATATGTCTGAGCGTTTACATTCCGGATTCTGTGGAGAAAAAGTCTCCACAGTCTGATTTGCCTTCTGTATCAACCCATACAGCTTCTCTCTAAAAAGATCCAGCGCTATCCTGCCTACGGTATCTCTGACACAAATCTGCTAATTGTTCAAATTTACTTTCCTTCCTCGGCGTTTCGTGTTGCATCGCGTGTGTCTTGGCTTCACCCGTAAGACGTAAACTGTCCATACGAAGGTAGTTTCATTTGACCATTTGCTATTAAGGAATACCGTTACGTCCTCTGTTGTTTTGCAGGAGAAGGGTGTGATTAGATTAGCAACTAAGGAATTTGCCGAAAATTTGGCATTACTACTGACGACTTAAATTCATTCAAACCCGACTGTGGCTCTCACTCAGCCTTAAAAGGTTCTAACTGAGCCATCAGTTCATCATAGTATAACTTCCGTTGAGTGTTTTCCTCTAATAATTGTGACACTTGCTCCATCAGAGCGATTATACTATCATTAGTAGTAGCTGACCTTTTGGCTAGAATTTTTGTGGAATTTACTTATTTATACTGTAAATACGTGTTCCACACAAGCAACACATACCAGGTAAGGAAAATACAACATACGAAGTAGGGTAGACTCAGATACTTCTTTTGCCTGATCATCGCCCATCGACATTCACTGCACTCACGTGATGCGTGACCATACCGTCTACGAGTAGAAAGAGCTACTGGTATGACATTAGTGCATGGTTCCCCATGATCTGCTGAAGTACGAGTAGTACATTCCACCGGTACCAAATATAGTATCATCTGAATTCTGATAAATCTACATGTTCTGTAGGTTTCACAAAAGATACTTTAGACATAGCATACCCATCAATATCACAACCAAAGAAAGAGAAAAATGTCTTTTGTACTTACTGCATTGTGGTTACGCTGTGACGTGTCAACATCGTAGGTGCAGAGCACTGTCTCCGACTTCGAGGCGTTGGAGTCGAACACTCCTGATGCCAAATCCTCTGATATTAGCGTTGAAGTGCGCACTTCTAGCACCAATTTACAGTTGGGCCGAGAAAAGACACGTCTGTGTGAAGTCACCATAGCTGTAGGGAACCTGTGAAGCGTCTTCGACGCTAGTAAAACATTATTAGAGTTCTTCTGCACCAGCCTCCTGTTGGACTCCATTCAGCTCTGCACGCCCAGGAGATACCAGCGACCCAGGCACAATGGCGGGTTGCCAGGGAACAGGAGCACTTCTTGCCCGATACAAAGTGATCTCCCGCTGGCTGCTGGAGTGTCCTCAGTTCCACTCTCAATCCTACGATGACCCTTGATGACCCATCCATCATGTACTCGTGCTTGTAACAGTAGTCGTGCGGTCTGTCGATCTCCTCCCTACCGCCTGGTAGGTTTCAGCATCCCGCGACACCCCAGTTTTGAACAGTAACGTGGACCCAAAAAGGTCCTGTTGTTGGCTTCTGCATTGACGCCCAGTGCTGGCACCACATTTTATATAATGATGGGAACTAAACATCATTCAATACAGTGCAGCCTTCAGCACTTAATACTTCTTTTGCTGCCTGTAGGTTTGAAATTTCAGTAAGAAAACCCACTGCTTCAACGAAAACGTAAATTACTAATATTTGTTCCTTCTACTGTGTCTATATCATAATAGTTATTTCAATACCATTATCTGCCCTGAAGAGAAGGGGGAAAGTGCAACATTATTACCCAAGCAACAGCAGCCTCATCAGAACATCAGAATCCTCTTCGCCGTAACTATTCGCCACGTAACAAGCAAAGTACCGTGTAACCGCAAAAAAATAGAAACGTAAGATTATTGTGGTAATACTGTCCTATCGTAAGGATAGTGTCGTAAGAGTCGTGACCTCATGAAGGGACCAGAAAGCCTCTCTATTCTTCCCGCACTCCCTCTACCACTAACAGGAATGAAAAAAGAATGTCCGAAGCGAAAATGGTGTCCATAATTCAGTGGAGCGGTTGTGAACAAGTTGGAAATCCTAACATAGGAAGGACTAGTATTCATGTATTTCATTTTAGAGCTATAGACACAATTGAAGTTCCATCTTTCTTTTTCAAAAAACGCGTTTTCAGTGCTGTTCTCTACTCGGTACTCTGTCACATGTCCCTAGACTTGATCCAGGGACGAAAGCACGGAGAAAGTCTTTGAAACATGCGTCATGAGATGGCGCATAGTCCTCATGCCAAGCTGTGCTTTCCTCTGGAGTTTCAAAATTTTAAATATACGAGAAGTGGTTTTTGTTCCTAATGTATTTTTGTACTTGTCTTATCTATAATGATAATAAAAATGTAAAATCGCTGTTTCCGTCTATCTGAACACGCTAATATTCGAAACTACTAGGCGAATTTTCATGGGCTTTTCACAGGTAATAACTTGAGCGTTTGTTGCTATAGGTTATCCGTCTTGAGCTGACTGCAATGTAATTACAAAGAATTACACCAGACGAGTTTCGTTTTTATTTATAATGCATCTTTAGTGGTTATTCTGTAAATTGCATACATACATTTGTACATTTTTCATTGTTTTAGGTTCAAAACAGCGTTTTCTTTACAAACTTGGTCGGCGACTTACTTTGCTCCCTCCCTTCTCGCTAGCAGCGGTTGGTGTCGAAAGGCTTCATTTCACGTCTGCACTTGGCAGTTTTTGGCATTCTGCACTATTTAAAATTCACTTTCTTAAACTGTTTTTTCATTTTGCACTGCCACAGTGTTTATGTCTGTTCGTTTGTTTCCGTTCACGTTGTGAGTGTTGTTAACTCGTGAAACGATTCTGAGTGTGTGTGTGTGTGTGTGTGTGTGTGTGTGTGTGTGTGTGTGTGTGTGAGAGAGAGAGAGAGAGAGGGGGGGGGGCGGGGGCGTTAGAGAGAGAGTGGGAATTAGAGAAGTTGCCTTGTATGTAGGTAGAGACGAGAGTGGAGTGGGGGTGGTCTCTTTCATTTGCAGTGGCGGGGGGAGGGGGGATGTAGGGATAGGCTTGGACAGTAATTATAGGACAGAATCTGGGAGGAGATGGTAGTGGTAAATGGAGCTTGTGGTTATATGTGTACATTTAATGTTATATTAAGAGGACAGTCGGTTTAAAGAACGTGCGGTTTGCCAAGTTGATCTGATCATTTATGAGTTGTTTCTTTTCTATTATGGTTTTTTGAATGTGATAGTTTTCTTGTAAGGTGAGGAGGTATTTTTTGTCGTTAGTTCTTATGATTCACATGTCTGTGCCTCTGGTTGTAATTTTATGCTAGTGTTGGTGTAAGTGTCCTGCAAATTTGAATGATTTGTCCTATACTTGCAAGCTGCTACATGTTCTTTGTATCTGATTTCAAATGGCCTCCTGGTTTGACCTACGTATCTTGCATCACATGTATAGCATTTTAGTTGATATATTCCTGATTTCTGATACAGATCAGTTTTTCCTATCGTTCTTGGAAAGTATTTCTGAATTAAGTTGTTGGTTTGCTGTGCTATTTGTATGCCTTGTTTTTTTCAAAATGTTGTATTGTTGTATTTAGTGTATTTGTTTGTGTGTGATTTTTTTCCTTGTGTTTGTGACAGCTGGGTGTTTGTTCTTTTCTGTTTGTTGATTTTCTTGTTCAGCTTTGTTACTAAGTTCTCTTTGATCCATTGCTTGTGGCTATTTCTATTACTGTATTCATTTCTTTTTTGTAATTGCTTGTACCTAACAGTACTGTGTTTAGTCTGTGGAGCATGTATCTAAGTGCTGCCTGCTTTTGAGAAATGGAATGTTGTGATGTCTCATGTATAACTGTGTCTGTTGTTGTCGGTTTTGGTATATGTCAAATGTGTGATGGTTGTTTTGAATCTTTATGGTGATGTCCCAGAAAATTTTACTGTATATTTTGCTCTTTCTCTATTGTAAAATTTAATAAAGTTCATGAATAGAATTTATGTCTGCGTGTATTTGGTCAATTTTATTGTTTGGTTCATGTATCAGGCATAAGATTTCATCCATATATCTAATCCAGTATAGGATGTTGTTCCTATATGGCACTACTTCGTTAACTATAATCTGTTCTACATGGTTCATAAGTATGGAGCAAAACATGTAAAGAAACACCGTAAGTAACTCGCTGCCCAACTTTATAAAGAAAAAGCTGTTATGAACCTAAAACAATCGAAAATTTACATATATATATATATGATTATTACAAATGATTGAAGCGATTTCACAGCTCTACAATAACTTTATTATTTGAGATATTTTCAAAATGCTTTGCACACACATACAAAAACTCAAAAAGTTTTTTTAAGGCATTCACAAATGTTCGATATGTGCCCCTTTAGTGATTCGGCAGACATCAAGCCGATAATCAAGTTCCTCCCACACTCGGCGCAGCATGTCCCCATCAATGAGATCGAAAGCGTCGTTGATGTTAGCTCGCAGTTCTGGCACGTTTCTTGGTAGAGGAGGTTTAAACACTGAATCTTTCACATAACCCCACAGAAAGAAATCGCATGGGGTTAAGACGGGAGAGCGTGGAGGCCATGACATGAATTGCTGATCATGATCTCCACCACGACCGATCCATCGGTTTTCCAATCTCCTGTTTAAGAAATGCCGAACATCATGATGGAAGTGCGGTGGAGCACCATCCTGTTGAAAGATGAAGTCGGCGCTGTCGGTCTCCAGTTGTGGCATGAGCCAATTTTCCAGCATGTACAGATACACGTTTTTTTCGCAGAAGAAAAAGGGGCCATAAACTTTAAACCGTGAGATTGCACAAAACACGTTAACTTTTGGTGAATTGCGAATTTGCTGCACGAATGCGTGAGGATTCTCTACCGTCCAGATTCGCACATTGTGTCTGTTCACTTCACCATTAAGAAAAAATGTTGCTTCATCACTGAAAACAAGTTTCGCACTGAACGCATCCTCTTCCATGAGCTGTTGCAACCGCGCCGAAAATTCAAAGCGTTTGACTTTGTCATCGGGTGTCAGGGCTTGTAGCAATTGTAAACGGTAAGGCTTCTGCTTTAGCCTTTTCCGTAAGATTTTCCAAACCGTCGGCTGTGGTACGTTTAGCTCCCTGCTAGCTTTATTCGTCGACTTCCGCGAGTTAAGCGTGAAACTTGCCCGCACGCGTTCAACCGTTTCTTCGCTCACTGCAGGCCGACCCGTTGATTTCCCCTTACAGAGGCATCCAGAAGCTTTAAACTACGCATACCATCGCCGAATGGAGTTAGCAGTTGGTGGATCTTTGTTGAAATTCGTCCTGAAGTGTCGTTGCACTGTTATGACTGACTGATGTGAGTGCATTTCAAGCACGACATACGCTTTCTCGGCTCCTGTCGCCATTTTGTCTCACTGCGCTCTCGAGCGCTCTGGCGGCAGAAACCTGAAGTGCGGCTTCAGCCGAACAAAACTTTATGAGTTATTCTACGTATCTGTAGTGTGTCATGACCATATGTCAATGAATGGAGCTACAGTGAATTTATGAAATCGCTTCAATCATTTGTAATAGCCCTGTATATATATATCGAATTTACAGAATAACCACGGAAAATGCTTTATAAGTAAAAGCGAAACGCGTCTGGTGTAATTCTTTGTAATTAGATTGCAATCAGCTCAAGACGGATAATCTATAGTAACAGATGTTACAGCTGCTGCGGAAGATGGCCACGCAAACAAACGTGTTAATTTGAGCGTTGCTTGGGTCAATGTATTTCATCAAAATCGGATCACGGAAAAAATAACGTTATTAAAAGTTGTTTGTGAAATCATCTGCTCAGTTTAGTATTTCAGATGTTTAATCAACCAAAGTAGCAGCAGATGTCGCTGTTTCGTAGCACATGGAAGAACCAATGGCTGGCACTGCTAACTTTTTTAACTCAGAGATGTATCTTCGGTAGTTTACGTCAGTGACAAAAATAAGCACCGCAATCTTATCTTTACAAATACAGACTAACATTGAATTTACTTTGCTAGAATATACGGAATTACTGATTTCGCTTTTCTTTCGATAAGTTTTATTTATGTTTTTGGCCAGGAAAAGGAATTTATTAAGTTTGCTTTGTGATTTGGGTGCCTGCTCATTACAATTTGATTTCGTTTCGCTTACAAATAAAAATAACTAGCAAATAGTTGAACCGTCTGAATATACCAGCTCACCTAAAAGACTGAGGACTATGCAGTGTCTAGAATCCAATGAGAATCGAGAGGTGGGACTTGCTGCGGCTCGAGAACATCTAGCTTTAACTCGCTCTTTGGTAACTCCTGCCGTAAGTGAGGCTCACCATAACTTTGACGAGAGCGTCATGTATTATCTCGCTCCACAGAACCCTTCACTAACAGAGGCTTAAAGTTACTTTTCTCCAACGTAACACCATAGAAGCGAAAATTTTGATGGGAAGCGGTAAAGGCGAGCGAATTTTTATGCCTCGAATCCCACTTATTCCTATCAGTTTACATGTCGTTTTAAACGCTTAGGCCATAGCCGTAAACACACACGCTTCGTGTTGCGGGCATGGACCTTAGTGTCAGTCGCTTTTGGCACAGCCATCTCTATGTGGCTATCTCCTGTTTTAGTGAAGCAAACAAGCTCTTCGATCATGTACCCGGTCATGCTACTTCAAACGTTGAAAACAAAGAAGCTTTAATAAGTCAAAAATATGCACGAAAATATACACAAATACCCGGGCAGTGACGAGTTTATCACCGTTGTGTACATAGTTCCGCGTAGTCAGCGCGTACACAACTTTCCCACTAGAGCGCGCCCCGCTAAGCACAGCAGCGCAGGCGCAGCGCTCGTCCGTCTCTGCACTACGAAATGGCGCTGTCTTAGAGACGGACCAAATTCTGATTCCACCGATCCGCATATTAATATGTAACGCAGCCAATGAGATTGCTGCTGACGTAGAACCTTTTCTCCTCGCGTGTCACACTCGCGCAGTGATACCTGAACGCGTGAGGTATTATAACGAATGTACAGACCTCCGATCAGCCAGTCTGCATTAGTCTGTAGTCAAGTTTCAGTCTGCGCCTGTTAACATTATAATATTCCTGTACATAGCCATGAAGATAAATGTATGGACACTTTGTCAAGTATCAGAGATATGTGAGAATAAGATTAATGTACAAAGACCAAAGGAACTTCAGATTGTCAATTGTAAATAGCATCCAGAATCAGGTTAAGTAAGGTTTATGCTTTTTATTATTTTAATAAATGTGTATGAAAATTAATCAAGTTCTGTTCAAAGTTGGTCACCGTCAATCTGCTACTCTAAGCGTGCAAGTGGCATTTCTATCGTCTGACCTAACAGCAGAAGATAAACACGCCACGATAAGACCACGAGACATATTGCTGACACTCGCCTACTTCGTTAGAGCAACAAGTCAAATAATCTGATGGTGTGTGTACCGATGGTCTTACAGTACGCACACCACAATCACCTACTCGCAAATAAAATATAGTGCCTCAGTATTAATGACAGCCGGTGGCGGAGGCGCTTCAGTCCGGAACCGCGCGACTGCTACGGTCGCAGGTTCGAATCCTGCCATGGGCATGGGTGTGTGTGATGTCCTTAGGTTAGTTAGGTTTAAGTAGTTCTAAGTTCTAGGGACTGATGACCTCAGATGTTAAGTCCCATAGTACTCAGAGCCATTTGAACCATTTTATTAATGATACCTGTAGTAGAAACATTCTTCCTGCTATTTTGAAAAAAATTGACGTTTTTGAGACCAAGCCTGTGTACAAAACACACATGATTCTTGAAAAGAAAGAAATAGCAACCAGCCACTGTTAATATTTTTAATTATTCATAAAAATAGTGTTGTTAACGGTTTGAATTTTCAGATGGCTGTTTACATTAGTATTACATTTGTTGCCGCGCGGGATAATCGAGCGGTCTAGGGCGTCTTGTCACGGTCAGCGGCTTCCCCTGTCGGAGGTTCGAATTCCCCCTCGGGCATGGGTGTATGTGTCGGCCTTAGTCTAAGTTAGTTTAAGTTAGATTAAGTAGTGTGTAAATTTAGGGACCGATGACCTCAGCATTTTGGTCCCATAAGACCTGACCACAAATTTCCAAATTACATTTGTTGTTGTTTACATTAGTTGATGGCAAAAAAGCCAACAAATAATGTAAACAACAACAAATGTTATATGAACGTGATTAGCCTTCTCAAAAACAGTAACGGCGGTATCTGTGTAAATAAATAGCATTATTAACAGTGACTGGTTGCTATTTTCTTCTTTTCAACAATCAGCTTGTAAAAACTTTCTAATTGGCTCGTAGAACCAGACAGCTCTTTGGTATGGCGCTGAGTACATCCTTAATAACATATTTATTTTCTGATTTGTCTCATTATTTTTTGGGGTGATATGGTGAGATACAATATTCTGTAGAATCAGGATACTTTCTCAATTTTTTGGATACAAATCAGTTATTTACAAACAGAGATACATTGTTTTTTTCATTATCTTGATAAATGTCAGATTTGGTACTTATAACCTCGTCACGTTCCTCTTTACAGTTGTGCTAGGTGGCTACATCCGCGAAACAAAAGACAATATCAAACGTGAAAGGGCTAAAAATACGTGGTGCCATTGACAGTAGCACGTACAACACATTCCACTGGCTGTTTAATCTCAGAATAATCAGTGGTCCATTAAAATATGACTTAGAAAATGGCTTATCTATTTATTCTACACCAATATAAAACTCTTCCCCCTTACTATCATAGTGCTCTCCATCACACAAATCTTAAATTTTCTCCTGCCATCTGTTTACGCTTTCGTATGCGATTAACAGAAACTTCAAGTCCGCTCCGAGGAGATTATCACCTTTGTTTTTTACGTCTCCCAAAACGGCACTTAATTATGTGAAGTCTGTGTTTTTCTACGACATTACCGTTCCCAATTTCTTTACACATTTCTCTCGCGCATCTTTATTTTATTTTCTTGTACTTCTGTTAATTTATTTTCTAAACAACATGCTCTGCTGACGTCCTATCCCATCCTTTGCTTTCTTACACCTCCTTCTACCATCAATAACTTATTAGTTCTTGAGTTACCCATGGTTATATGATGGTCTGCAAGATTTCAATTACTTGAGGAAATATGATAACAAGCAACTTTATTATATGGCATTATTTTATGGAATGATGTGTTTCGAACTTTCATTCAGCTTCAACTTGCGTAATACATTTAAATCTTCGTCTGTTTCCTCGACTGCATTTTAAATACTGTAGCTGCTTATTGTTCTGCAGTTTGTGGCTCTTATTCCGCATTTTTATGTAGCGAATCTAAAACTGTTCGTGCTATGCGTAATATGGCGTAACAGAGAGAAAAACTGGCAGCTACAGCAGTCAAAATGTAGTGAATAAAAATGTAACATTGACAAAGACCTAAATGTATTACACACGCTGAAGATAGGCCAGCGGCCGAAACACTTATCTGCATAACATAAAACTACACAAAAAAACTGGTCAGGTGCTAGAAGGGTCCATAAGAAATTATGTATATAAACAATTCAAATATTCCGAGAATCTAGTATCGTGACGATTTTGGCTGTTATCGTCATTGATGCAAGATGTCGGTCCCAGACACTCGAAGACTTGCGTGAACGTTTAAATTTCAAGTCTGAAGTCAGATAAAAAAGCGGCAAAAGAAATACCTTTTCTGTGATATAATTACAAATTACCAATTTTCTGACTTTTTCCCTTACTTGTACTGCGAAACCTTTCTTCTTGCCAAAATTTATGATTCTACGTCTAGGTTTTAATGAATAAACTTGCGAGTATTAAAATATGGGACACAAATGGCCATATCTTTTGACTGCACTGACATAGAAGGACTATAAACCTCAGTATCACAAATTTCAACTTGATAGATCTATCTGTTTTTGAGGAAAAGGGATCTTAACAGACGGACAAACAGACATACAATCTGGTAACAAATGACAAAACATTTATTTTCTCGTGGTTATAATTACAGATAAACACTTTCCGGATTTTCGCCTTTGATTTTACTGTGAAACCTTGCTTTTCGCAAAGTGTCATGATTATAGACCAACGGAGAGTGCCCTGAAGGTTTTGGTGAGTGACTTTGCAAGTATCAAAACACGTGACGTGACATAAATAGCTCTCTCTTTTGGCTGCATTGAGTTAGAAGCTTACATATGTTACAGCGCCAACCGACTAAAGACTTAGTACGTGACATAGATTTCAACAACTTGACACATCTACACGTTCCTGAGAAAAAGGCAACTTTAAAGACGTGCGGACAGACGGTCAGTCTTATAATAAATGGCAAATTATTTATTTTTCCGTGTTTTCTAGTTACAAATTAACATGTTTTGTATTCTTTCCTTGGGTTGTAGCCTTGCCTTTTGCTTAATTTCGTGATTAGAGGACAACGGGGAGTACTCTGTATGTTTTGAAGAGCGAGTTTGCGAATTTAGACTATGTGGCATAAATAGCAGTCTCTTTTGGTTGCACTGGCTTAGAATCTCATATTTATTCCACCGTAAAATGAGTATAGATCTTATTATGCGACGTAAATTCCAACTTGGTATGTCTACCCGTTCCTGAGAAAAAATGTTTTGAAGAGTCGGACGGACAGATAGACAGACAACGGACAACAAAGTGATACTATGAGGGTTCCGTTTTTACCGGTTTGTTGATTTCGGTATTTCTTGTAGTAATTCAATTCACAGAACTCGACCACCATTCACATCCATTAATTAAAGCTCCAATTACTTCTTTTTTATAATTTTCCACTACTTCTATACCGAAATACCATCAAAACACTCTGGTCACTACCTCAGAAAATTTCCACGTTGCTTCACTCTTTCTCAAGTTCTTACTTTTCGCCCACGGTTCATACACTACTGGCCATTAAAATTGCTACACCACGAAGATGACGTGCTACAGACGCGAAATTTAACCGACATGAAGAAGATGATGTGACATGCAAATGATTAGCTTTTCAGAGCACTCACACAAAGATGGCGCCGGTGGCGACACCTACCACGTGCAGACATGAGGAAAGTTTCCAACCGATTCCTCATACACAAACGGCAGTTGACCGGCGTTGCCTGGTGAAACGTTGTTGTGATGCCTTGTGTAAGGAGGAGGAATGCGTACCATCACGTTTCCAACTTTGATAAAGGTCTGATTGTAGCCTATCGCGATTGCGGTTTATCGCATCGCGACATTGCTGCTCGCGTTGGTCGAGATCCAATGACTGTTAGCAGAATATGGAATCGGTGGGTTCAGGAGGGTAATACGGAACGCCGTGCTGGATCCCAACGGCCTCGTATCACTAGCAGTCGAGATGACAGGTTTCTCATCCGCATGGCTGTAACGCATCGTGTAACCACGTCTCGATCCCTGAGTCAACAGATGGGGACGTTTGCAGATAACAACCATCTGCACGAACTGTTCGACGACGTTTGTAGCAGCATGGACTATCAGCTCGGAGACCATGGCTGCGGTTACCCCTGTCGCTGCATCACAGACAGGAGCGCCTGCGATGGTGTACTTGACGACGAACCTGGGTGCACGAATGGCAAAACGTCATTTTTTCGGATGAATCCAGGTTCGTGTTTGGCGACATCGCGGTGAACGTACATTGGAAGCGTGTATTCGTCATCGCCATACTGGCGTATCACCCGGCGTGATGGTATGGGGTGCCATTGGTTACACGTCTCGGTCACCTCTTGTTCGCATTGACGGCACTTTGAACAGTGGACGTTACCTTTCAGATTTGTTACAACCCGTGGATCTACCCTTCATTCGATCTCTGCGAAATCCTACATTTCAGCAGGATAATGCACGACCGAATGTTGCAGGTCCTGTAAGAGCCTTTGTGGATACAGAAAATGTTCGACTGCTGCCCTGGCCAGCACATTCTCCAGATCTCTCACCAATTGAAAACGTCTGGTCAATGGTGGCCGAGCAACTGGCTTGTCACAATACGCCAGTCACTACTCTTCATGAACCGTGGTATCGTGTTGAAGCTGCATGGGCAGCTGTATCTATACACGCCATCCAAGCACTGACTCAATGCCCAGGCGTATCAAGGCCGTTATTACGGCCAGAGGTGGTTGTTCTGGGTACTGATTTCTCAGGATCTATGCACCCAAATTGCGTGAAAATGTAATCACATGTCAGTTCTAGTGTAATATATTTGTCCAATGAATACCCGTTTATCATCTGCATTTCTTCTTGGTGTAGCAATTTTAATGGCCAGTTGTGTATTATCCAGATACGTTTGTTCTTGTCCCACAACTACGCTGCAGTTACCCAAGACTGTTTCAATATCAATTCTATTAAATTCATTAATATCCATAACTTCTCCCTTTTCTCTTTCAGCCGATCTACTGTATAAGCGGCTAGTTTTTTGTCAGAGTGTAGCTATTGACCCCTCGGGGGGTGCCAACAGATGACTGTCAAGGTGGACGACTCCTGGCAAGGCCGCATCTGGGGCCGCACCGGCTGCAAATTCGACGCGTCCGGACGAGGCAGCTGCCAGACGGGCGACTGTGGAGGGGTGCTGAAATGCAACGGCGCCGGGGGCAAGCCCCCGAGCTCCCTGCTGGAAGTCACTCTACGCGGATCGGGCGGCAACGACTACTACGACGTCAGCCTCGTTGATGGCTACAACATTCCCATCACGGTGAGTTCGGGCTGTTTGCCACTGTCCACGTTTCCACCCGACTGGGACCCCTGTTGGTTAATAATAACACAAGCAAGACTACTTGATATGAGGAGAAACCATCAAGGCGAGTAATGAGAAATTATCTTCTGTGATCTCTCAGTTACGATCCGCTGCATGTTACCGTGTAGATCTTACATTCATTTTCCGTACAGCAGCCGTCCCATCCGCAACAAGTCCATCAAGACCACACGACTATCAGTGTCAACTGCAGAAAATGATTACGGTTCAACAGCTGCCTCATGTCCCATACACAAAGTTAAAGTTTGTAATGCTGCACGCAATGAACCACCAAACTCCCAGTCATACACGCTGAGGGGACAAAAAGTCGTGGGACAGCGATGTACACGTACATAGAAGGCAGTATATCGCCAACACGAGGTATAAAAGGGTGGTTCATTAGCGTAACTGTTATTTGTACTTAGGAGATGTGAAAAGGCTTTCGACATGATTATGGCCGCACGACGGGACTTAACAGACTTCGAGCGCGGAATCGTAGTTGGACCTAGACGCATGGGACATTCAGCTTCAGAAATCGTTAAGGAATTCAGAATACCGAGATCCACAATGTCAATAGTGCGCTGAGAATGCCAAACATCAGGCATTATCTCACACCACGGACGTCGCAGTGGCCAACGGCCTTCATTTAACGACCAAGGCGTATGCGCAGCGTTACCAGTGCTAACAGACAAGCACCATTGCTTGAATAAGCTGCAGAAATCAATGTGGAACGTAGGACGAAAGTATTCGGTACGCTGTGCAATTGGCGTTAATAGGTCGTGGCACAGACAACCGACGCGAGTGCCTTTGCTAACTACGACATTGCCTGCACTACCTCTCCTGGGCTCGTGACCATATCGATTGGACCCTAGACGCCTGAAAAACTGTGGCCTGTTCAGATGAGTCCGGACTTCAGCTGGTAAGAGCTGATGGCAGGGTTCGTGTGTGGCGCAGACCCCACGTAGCAATGGGTCCAATCGTCAACAACGCACTCTGCAAGCTGGTGGTGGCTCCATAAAGGTGTGGGCTATTCGTTTACACGGAATAGAATGGGTCCTCCGGTCAAAGTGAACCGATCATTGACTGGAAATGGTTATGTTCGTATACTTTGAGATCACTTGCAACCAACAACGATGGAATTTTTACGGTTGGCAATTCGCCACGTCACAGTTCGCGATTGGTTTTAAGAACATCCTGGATCGTTCGATGGAGTGGTCTTGCTACCGAGATCACCCTACGCGAATCCATCGACCTTTCATTAGTCAAATCGAGAGGCCAGTCCATAAGCAAATTCCTGCACCAGTAACACTTTTGCAGTTATGGACGACTATAGAGGCAGCACGGCTCAGTATTTCTGTAGAGGACTTCCAACGACTTTTTCAGTCCATACCACGTCGAGTTGCTGCACTATGTCAGGCAAAAGAAGGTCCTACACAAAACTGAGAGATGTCCCATGACTTTTGTCACCTCAGTGTAATCTAAGTCCAATGGAAACTTAATCCACGTAATTCCTGTTTACAAAACTATTCCAAGTCCAATAAAAATGTCTCAGATTGTCTGGTTGAAGGTATATGCGACACTCATCGGTGAAGAGAACGTGATGCCAATCCTGAGTGGTCCATTGGGCACGTTGTTGGGCCCATCTGTACCGCGCTGCATGGTGTCGTGGTTGCAAAGATGGACCTTGTCATGGACGTCGAGATTGAAGTTGTGCATCATGCAGTCAATTGCGCACAGTTTGAGTCGTAACACGACGTCCTGTGGCTGCACGAAAAGATTATGGTGGAGTTGCTGTCAGGGTTCCTCCGAGCCATAATCCGTAGGTAGCGGTCATCCACAGCAGCAGTAGGCCAAGGGCGGCCTGAGCGAGGCATGTCATCGACAGTTCCTGTCTCTCTGTATCTCCTCCATACCCGAACAACATCGCTTTGTTTCACTCCGAGAAGCCTGGACACTTCCCTTGTTGAGAGCCCTTCCTCGCACAAAGTGACAATGCGGACTCGATCGAACCGCAGTATTGACCATCTAGGCATGGCTGAACTACAAGCAACACGAGTCGTGTACCTCTTTCCTGATTGAGTGACTGGAACTGATCGGCTGTTGGATCCCCTCCGTCTAATAGGTGCTGCTGATGCATGGTTGTTTACATCTTTGGACGGGTTTAGTGACATCTCTCAACAGTCAAAGGGACTGTGTCTGTGATACAATATCCACAGTCAACGTCTATCTTCAGGAGTTCTGAAACCGGGATGATGCGTAACTTTTTTTGATGTAATAATTTTTCTTTAATTTACGTCTATGGTCACAAACTTTTTGTTAACAGATCACCGGTTTCGGTCTTTAATGACCATCATCAGATCTGTTTCATAAAAACAAAGTCCTAATGTACTGCAGCCATAGTAGCATCGTCAAATGTTTTGATGTGTGTATAATTTCCAGTATTTTGTGTAATTGATGGTTGAGATTATTTCAGTTAAATTCTATCATTCAGTACAACTGCAGTACCGCGACAGCCTCTTGCTCCATGAGCTGTCTTCTCGTAATGTCACACACTGCATCGTACAAGCAGTAAGGAGAAGTGCGCTTCAAATGACAATCCAGCCTTGCACAGTCAAGTTTTTCAGTTTCCGTGAATCTTTTCAGGAAAATTTTGGCATGGTTACTTCAAAGAGGCCGAGACCGATTCGTTTCTCCATCCTTGTCTAGAGCGAGCTATGGTGTCGTCTCTAAGGCTTTCAGTGCCCCGGGACGTTTTTAATCCTTCTTGGCCGGCCGAGTTGGCCGAGCGGTTAAAGGCGCTGCAGTCTGGAACCGCACGACCGGTACGGTCGCAGGTTCGAATCCTGCCTCGGGCATGGATGTGTGTGATGTCCTTAGGTTAGTTAGGTTTAAGTAGTTCTAAGTTCTAGGGGACTTATGACCACAGCAGTTGAGTCCCATAGTGCTCAGAGCCATTTTTTAATCCTTCTTCTTTTTCTTCCAGAGTGAAGCTGAGTATAACATTAAAGAAATTTTGAATTCTCATTCATAACGGATTGCTCTCGTACTTCTGCAGATGACTCCCACCGACGCGTCCGGCGGCGGTGACCACTACCGATGCAGACCAGCGACTTGCACAGCCAACGTGAACGCCAAGTGCCCCTCAGAGCTGCAGGTCGTGGCCAACGGCGCCGTCGTCGCTTGCAAGAGTGCGTGCCTCGCCTTCAACACCGACCAGTACTGCTGCCGCGGTGCCTACAATACGCCTCAAACCTGCAAGTCCTCCACGTGGCCAAAGAACTATCCGAGCTTCTTCAAAAGTCTCTGTCCTGATGCCTACAGCTACGCATACGACGACAAATCCAGCACATTCACGTGCGCCAACACAGGCTACAGGATCACCTTCGGCTGAATCACTCACTTGGATGTCCCGTCTGCTCCATTTTAATAAACTGCATGCTTTTCTTCTTCCGTGCTTTAGTGCTTCCTAGTTAACAAAAAATAAATCTGCAGCAATTAATGTACTGTTTATTATTGCAATATGAAAGTCCTTCCTGTGCACCAAAAGGTTTATGTTTACTACGGTATGCGTCACGTCAGAAAGCACCGTTATGCAGAGACAGACAGACAGAGAGAGAGAGAGAGAGAGAGAGAGAGAGAGGCAGGGACGCGTGGAGGGGATGAGCCTTGCGTAAGTGTGGTGGTAGAGTGGGCAGAAGCAGCTTCCATGTCGCCTAGCCTGAAAAATGTTGCTGTGAACCACAATGAATAAAAATGCATCTCCATTCAAGTATGGCCGCTTCCCAGTCTGGAGGAGTCAGTTCATGACTGTCGCCGGCCGGTGTGGCCGAGCGGTTCTAGGCGCTACAGTCTGGAACCGCGCGACTGCTACGGTCGCAGGTTCGAATCCTGCCTCTGGCATGGATGTGTATGATGTCCTTAGGTTAGTTAGGTTTAAGTAGTTCTAAGTTCTAGGGGACTGATGACCTCAGCAGTCCCATAGAGCTCAGTGCCATTTGAACCATGACTGTCCAGCGCTTTTCACGACAAGGTGTCACGAGGAAGACTAAAGCCTACTGGCTGTTGCATTTTCGTCGAAGGAGATTCGCAGAACGGTTCAAAAATGAACTGCCTTCCTATAAGCCGAGCATTACTGTCGGAATTTCTTGACTTGACGGTCCGTGAAGGCCTGCCGACATCCTAGAGCTGTACAAGGCAAGGCATCCTGCACGTGCAGTTCTGGGTGATGTGCATGACGGCTGCAGCCCTTACAACGGTGCATCGATAGAAAAGACAAAAATCGGCTTCAATAATATCCAGACTGAAATACTGCTTATAGACGAACGATAGGATTTGTCTAGGAGTTTCTCACCAGAACCATCGAAGAATAAACATTGTGCAACCATTGTTGGAGGAGAACACGGTGGGGGGCAGGAGAATGTTACCGTATTATACTCCAGTAGCTTCAATGGCACGTGGAAGATACTTTTGATCGATTCGAGTACATTTCATAATGGAGATCATATTCTCCCACATTCTGGGGTTGTTTTATAAGTGCGATAGAAAGGAAAATAAGCAGTTTAGAACAAAAAATACATCTCATTCCTCAACATAGCCTCCAGCTATGCCTATACACGTGGTTAATCGAGCTTCCTATCTTTTTGTGGTAAGTGTGTTAAACTCTGCAACATAATCATCGTCGACAATCATCATTTCCTCTTTTTCTGCTAATTTCTTTCCACCAACTCCAATTTTCGACTCACTGCCATCTCAGTTTGAGCAATAACATGGATGAGAAACGGAATCAGAACCCAATCCTTGCTGCAGAATAGGACGGTGCTGCCGAAGGAGAACATCTGTTGATTACTTTTGATTTTTTCAGCTCACAACTCAGACAAGTCACAAATTAAACAAGATAGGTGCCAGATATGGTACTGCCCTGTTCCAAGCAATCAGTAACAGTTATATCCTAAGATTCCGAAGAAACAACCGGCACCTCCTTAGCATTTGGCAGAATGGTATTTGCTTTCTATGATGAGTCGAACTGGTGCGTGTTTGTTGTCTGAATTGCTGTTTTATATCTGGTTTGCAACGATAGAGTAAGTTCAAAAATGTTCAAATGTGTGTGAAATCTTATGGGACTTAATTGCTAAGGTCATCAGTCCCTAAACTTACACACTACTTGACCTAAACTATGCTAAGGACAAACACACACACCCATGCCCGAGGGAGGACTCGAACCTCCGCCGGGACCAGCGGCACAGTCCATGACTGCAGCGCCGTAGACCGCTCGGCTAATCCCGCGTGGCCGGAGTAAGTTCCATACACAGTCACACATGGGTGCAAAACGTCCTGTTGATTGCGATTAAACATTTGCCAGACACTCAGGTGAAACATTCTTTCAGATGCATGTTTGACAAACAGTCAGCAACAGCGCTGTCTATCGAGAACGAAGGTTTTTAACCTCCAATTTTTCGTCCGGGATATTGTGTACTCGTGCAGCCTCGTCTATCTTGCCCACTCACAAGAAGCCATACATTAGAACATCAGATTATGAATGTTTTCAGCGATCTCTGTACTGGTGATCCCCGATGATCATCCGGAGCACTTTTCACTCTAAGTGATCCTACAGCCACTCTGAAGTACTGGTGCAGAATCCCAATGTATTAAATCTGTTTCACCCTTTATGGGTCCCGCAGTCCAATCCTTAAAATAAAATTATAATAACATGCGGTTTTATGGGAGTTCGCTTAGTGGTTTGTCATCTCATGTTACGAACACGTGTGGTAACGCTCTTATCCTTGCGCTACCTTTGCGCTTGAGTAGGTAGGAATGCACTGTTTGCACTTTCCGTTAACGGTGGTCAGTTATTACTATCTAAAAGCTATGTATTTTTGTATAACAGTTTCTTTGCTATATTTCAGCATTAGGATTCTGAAGATAGAAATAACTCCGAAATGCTTCACTTTATGATCAGTGAAGTCAGTCTTCACCTGCTATATGACTTTTTATGCGACCTAGCCAGCTTAACGTCAGATCTACGCATAACTTCCAGAATCGTCGCTAGCCTCCTACTGACTTTGTCACACCCTTATTATCGACTTAATCCAATTTCCTCAAAACCGTGGCTACTCGTATATGCGATAGGTAGCAAAAAAAAAAAAAAAAAAGAAACGACAAAATAAGATTTCTTCCAGTCGTCTCCTAACTAAAGAACTTGGAAGGAACTGGTTCCGAAATGACAATGGAGTTCCTCAGTTGGTCTAAGAGGCGATGTACTGCCCATTTATCGTACAGTATGTTGTTGTTGTTGTGGTTGTAGTCTTCAGCCTGAAGACTTGTTTGCTGCAGCTCTCCACGCTACTCCATTCTGTGCAAGTCACTTCATCTCCGAGTAACTACTGCAACCTATATCCTTCTGAATCAGTTCACTGTATTCACCTCTTGGTCTCCATCTACGATTTTTAACCACCACAATTCCTTCCTTCTTTTTATCGTGTACTGGAAAATAATACACATCACATAGTGTATATCCTTCCACATCTGTCCCTTTCCCCATTCTTCCCAAGCACGCGAGCGCTTGCGTGTGTGCGTGTGTGCCTGCATGTGTGTGTGTGTGTGTGTGTGTGTGTGTGTGTGTCAGAGAGAGAGAGAGAGAGAGAGAGAGAGAGAGAGAGAGAGAAAGAGAGACAGAGACAGGGAGAGAGAGGGCTCTAACGCGTTTATAAACGATTTGCACACTATTTTAAAATATTGAATGAACACCCCTCTAACGTAACATAGACTCATGTTATTAGTAGGGCACTCATGGGATACAAAAATAGGCAGCAATTTGTAACCTCCTATAGTGGAACAAAGGCATTTGACTTACTGAATGAGTACTTTTACTGAGTACTTACTCAGTAAACGGTATGCACATGCACAATACGTCCAGTTTCCGGCATTCCAGATAATTTGTATCTTGCAGCCAGTGGGAAGGCTTGGTAGTCTATCTAAACAGCTTCCAACGCTCTGGACATGAGGAGCCAACTATCTCTGTGCTGGTACCGGTGGTCCAAAAAAAAAAGATGCCCATAATCGTCACACTATCTGCAGACACCGACATCACCAGACCTCACTTCTATCGAACAGAATCGCATCATTGTTACCTGTTTTATCGACGGGACACTAAACAGTCACAAGCTATCAAGTATGCTACCGCACTCAATGTAAGGCAGTCCAACATCAATGATCTCCCACCCATTTCACACACATAGTTACAGACCTTATTAATAGAACATTTCGAATAGTCAGACCGGTCATTCGGGAAACATAAAATGGCTTGCACCCGCTCTAGACTTAACACCTCTGAATTTTTATTTGCGGCGAAAATTAAAACAACCGGCTTTCAAACAAATATCAATGTCTCCCGAAGACATGAAATGTGGTGTAACACGGACGTTGGCAGCGATAAGTCCAAATGAAATGATTCGTGCATTATTGTCTGCTCTTAATCGCTTTACAGTGTTTATCGATGCTCATGGTCAACATTTTGAGCACTTGATATGGTAGCCATAATAACAAACAAACGAACCGACTTCAGCGGCTTGAAATGCTGTTATTTTTTTACTATTTGAACAAGCTGCACATACGTTATGTCGTTGAAGTTCTCTTAAAAAGTTCTTTCCAGTCCCACAGAAAATAGTATATAGTTCTCTTGTTTTTTAATCAATGTCATATGTCAGTAGCTACAGTCGTCAAAAATTACTTGCCTACGTCAGAAAATTCGGCATATTGTCACTGTAACTTAGTGAAAACCGTACCTTGATATACACTGACGAGCCAAAGAAGCTGGTACACCCGCCTAATTTGGTGTAGGGCCCCCGCGAGTTCGCAGAAGTGCCGCAACACGACGTGGCTTGGACTCGACTACAGTCTGAAGTAGTTCTGGAGGGAACTGACAGCATGAATCCTGCAGAGCTGTCCATAAATCCATAAGAGTACGAGGAGGTGGAGATCTCGCACGTTGCAAAGCATCCCAGATATGTTAAATAATGTCCATGTCTGGAGAATTTGGTGGCCAGCGGAAGTGTTTAAACTCAGAAGAGTGTTTCTGCTGACACTCCATAGCAATTCTGGATGTGTACGGTGTCGCATTGTCCTGCTGAAATTGCCGAAGTCTGTCGGAATGCACAATGGACATGAATGGATACAGGTGATCAGACAGGATGCTTACGAACGTGTCACCTGTCAGAGTCGTATCTAGACGTATCAGGCGTCCCATATCACGCCAAGTACACGCACCCCACACCATTACAGAGCCTCCACCAGCTTGAACAGTCCCCTGCTGACATGCAGGTTCCATGGATTCGTGAGGTTGTCTCCATACTCCTACACGTCCATCCGATCCGTACAATTTGAAACAAGACTCGTCCGACCAGGCAACATGTTTCCAGTCATCAACAGTCCAATGTCGGTGGTGACGGGCCCAAGCCAGGCGTAACGCTTTGTATTGTGCCGTCATCAAGGGTAAACGAGTGGGCCTTCGGCTGCCAAAGCCCACATCGATGATGTTTCGTTGAATGTTTCGCACGCTGTCACTTTTTGATCGCCCAGCAGTGAAATCCGCAGCCGTTTGCGGAAGGGTTGCACTTTTGTCACATTGAACGATTCTCTGCTGTCGTCGTTGGTCCCGTTCCTGCAGGATCTTTTTACAGCCGCAGCGATATCGAAGATTTTATGTTTTACCCGATTCCTGATATTCGCGGTACATTCGTGAAATGGTCGTACGGGAAAATCCCCGCGTCATCGCTATCTCGGAGAAGGTGTGCCCCATCGCTCGTGCTCCGACTGTAACACCACGTTCAAACTCACTTAAATCTTGATAACCTGCCATCGTAGCAGCAGTAAGCGATCTAACATCTGCGCCAGACACTTGTGGAATATAGGCGTTGTCGACCGCAGTGCCGTATTCTGCCTGTTTACGTATCTCTGTATTTGAATAGGCACGCCTACACCAGTTTCTTTGGCGCTTCAGTGTATTTAAATATTCTGGTTTTTACGCTGGTGTGCAAAACTTAAGGACGAAATCAAGAGAGTAGCATACTACATGGGTCGAAATCAATGGGTGTGTAGCAGCTTGTTGCCAGTGGCTCCCAGTCGTGCACAGGAAGCTGGATGTCGCATGCCGTGAAGTCAGCCGAACTACAGGACCAAAAGGGGCTGGCCCACATGAGGCAATTGAAAGAACTGGGAAAGGCAGTATGTGTGAATGAGCGAGCAGTTACGGCGCACTGTCGTGGTATTCTCCATTACAAATGGTTCAAATGGCTCTGACCACTATGGGACTTGAACATCTGAGGTCATCAGCCCCTAGACTTAGAACTACTTAAACCTAACTAACCTAAGGACATCACACACATCCATGCCCGAGGCAGGATTCGAACCTGCGACCGTAGCAGCTGCGCGGTTCCGGACTGAAGCGCCTAGAACCGCTCGCCCACAGCGGCCGGCTCTCAATTACAACATGAACCCGAGACAACATCTGGATAACTTCACACGGTGAAGAATTATCGGAAAAGTGACGAGTGTAGCCCAGGAGTTTGTTATTGCTCACAGCGTTGTTTCACGTGGATGAGGAGCGTTCCAAAGCGTAGGCACTGCTGTCCGACGGAGCGGAGGTGGTCGGCCACATCCAACTATAGCAGCAAATTGCCGATACACTGTGTAAGAGGCAAGAGAGGACACACGTCGTATAGCGGATGCAATTCCAACCACATATAACAGGTCTGCGAAGCACACTGCCTCACGCTTCACAGTGGCAAAGAGAATGCATAGTGGCGTTCTCTTCTACCGACTACCCCCTCACATCGGCGACACCGTTTGCGGTGGCGCCAAGAGCACAGGGACTGAATCAGCGAGGAGTGGAGTCGCGTGCTCTTTGCGGATGACAGCGGATTCGGTCGGAGTAGTGATATCGCATCACACCGCGACACGTGGGAACACGTAATGCGCCCAAGAATATTCTCGAACATAATCTTTTTGAAGGTGTAGGTGCTATGCTGGGGGGGGCATAACTTTACGTCGGTGTTCTGACCTCCAAAACTTTGGACACGGTACATTCACTGGTGAACGTTTTGTCACTCTGTACTCCCACATGTGAGTCTTGTCGGGGGTATATTCGGACCTGACTTGATGTTTATGGATGACAACGAGCGATCGCATCTTGGAACGAGAGGATGTTCGGTGAATCAGCTGCCCTGCCCATTCTCTAGACTTCAGTCCCATCGAGCACTACTGGGATGCGTTGGGGAAATGTGTCGCAGCACGTCTAGATGCGCCAACGACCATCCTGTACTTGTGAGCCGCGCAGGTGGGTGAATGGAGCGCCCAACCATAATAACTCCTTATCAACCTTGTGGCCAGCGCGGGATCACGTTGCAGAACATCCACTGCCGTCCGTAGCGATTACACACCCTATTAAGGACAATATCCCGCCTTACATAATCTCCAGAGAAGCATCATAAATCTCAGAACAGAGTCTTCGAATAAAAGAGTCATGCATGTATTCATGACGATGACGACGTTTGACATGTGGGGCGCTCAACTGCGCGGTTATCAGCGCCCGTACAAATTGCCAACCATTTTCGCCACTTTCATGAATGATGATGAAATGATGAGGACAACACGAACACCTATTCATCTCAAGGCAGGAGAAAAATCCCTGACCCCGCCGGGAATCGAACCCGGGACCCCGTTCTCGGTAAGCGAAAACGCGACCGCGAGACCACGAGCTGCGGACGCATGTATGAAGGAATACACACTGTTCTGACTATTGCTGCTGTGGTAAATATTACGAAATGGGTTCACATTTAGCGAATTTAGAACTGACGTCAGTTGTTTGCGACGCATGAAAATCTGTTTCACAGTGTCTACGTCCGATAGCGCTCGCACGCCATTCGTGTGATTCCCACGTAGGGTGAGAACAATGTCTTCCTCGTCATTTTGTTTTGATTTTGCATGTAATACATTAACGCAGTGTCTATATTTCTACATCTACATCTACATTTATACTCCGCAAGCCACCAAACAGTGTGTGGCGGAGGGCACCTTACGTGCCACTGTCATTACCTCCCTTTTCTGTTCCAGTCGCGTATGGTTCGCGGGAAGAACGACTGTCTGAAAGCCTCCGTGCGCGCTCGAATCTCTGTAATTTTACAATCGTGATCTCCTCGGGAGGTAAAAATAGGGGGAAGCAATATATTCGATACCTCATCCAGAAAAGCACCCTCTCGAAACCTGGCGAGCAAGCTACACCGCGATGCAGAGCGCCTCTCTTGAGAGTCTGCCACTTGAGTTTGCTAAACATCTCCGTAACGCTATCACGCTTACCAAATAACCCTGTGACGAAACGCGCCGCTCTTCTTTGGATCTTCTCTATCTCCTCCGTCAACCCGATCTGGTACGGATCCCACACTGATGAGCAATACTCAAATATAGGTCGAACGAGTGTTTTGTAAGCCACCTCTTTTGTTGATGAACTACATTTTCTATGGACTCTCCCAATGAATCTCAACCTGGTACCCGCCTTACCAACAATTAATTTTATGTGATCATTCCACTTCAAATCGTTCCGCACGCATACTCCCAGATATTTTACAGAAGTAACTGCTACCAGTGTTTGTTCCGCTATCATATAATCATACAATAAAGGATCCTGCTTTCTATGTATTCGCAATACATTACATTTGTCTATGTTAAGGGTCAGTTGCCACTCCCTGCACCAAGTGCCAATCCGCTGCAGATCTTCCTGCATTTCGCTACAATTCTCTAATGCTGCAACTTCTCTGTATACTACAGCATCATCCGCGAAAAGCCGCATGGAACTTCGGACACTATCTACTATTTGACAGCAGCTGTGTAGCTCGATTAAAAATGTCCGTGAGACACGCATGTATGCGTGCACGCACAGTATCGTCTGAAGCTTCAAAACCAAAGCACCATAAATTAATGCCGTCACGCTGCTAGTAGCTGCCAGTAACTCACTGTAAACTGCTCCTGTCTGTGGAAACACCTACCTCTGCAGTTGTGGCTTGTCACAATAATTCAAGCCTTCAACACAATCTCTTTTGAATCAAATTACCATTTATACAATTTCATATGGTGATGAAGGAGGACGATTCGGTTGACGAAAATAGAATTCCAGTATCCTCAAATATTGTCAGCTCTGTGTGTATGCAAAATATGTTTATAATATGTTGCTTGAATCGGGTTGGGTTGGAGATTCAAGGGTTCAAACATACAAAAACGAAAATCACTGCAAAAATACCAATATGAAAACTGAACAGAATAACATTGATACGTGTATCAAAAGATTGTATTTCATTACTAAATTACAGTTCTTGGTTCAGATTCGCTCATTGTAAATAATCTTGAAAGTTATCGATCAATTTTTATCGATGCTACAATTAATTAACCTATATAGTTCGATGCAAATGCTCTTCAGGCATGCAAGTCAAATAGACACAAATGTACACCGAAGTACTATTTTCCGGCGTTTTATATTATGAAAAGGCAGAAAAAACATTCGCGTCAATATATCTTTAATGTACTGCTGCCTATAAACAGCATTATTTCCCACCCTCTTAGAGAAAATATAAAAATCTCCAGACACAGAGTATTACCTCCAGATGACGGAATCAAATATGGCTTCTATCTCAGTGAGTTCGCCACCAGAAAATCATAGGTAAGTGTCATCACTCTTCTGGCTGATGCAGCCCACCACGAATTCCTGTCCTGCACCTACCTTTTCATCTCAGAACAGCACTTGCACCCTACATCCTATTTGTTGGGTGTAATCCAATATGTTTCTTTCCCTACCATTTCTACCCCCTACCGCTTTCTCTAGTATCGTAGCAGTCATTACCTGATGTCTTAACACATATCCGATCCGCACTGCGCTTCTTCTTGTCAGAGTTTCTCTTTACGCTAATTTCCTCAAAGATTCAGTGGAGAACCTCCTCATTCGTTATCAGTCCACCTAATTTTCAACATTCTTCTGTAGCACCACAATTCAAATGCTTTGATTCTCTTCTGTTCCGGCTTCCCCACAGTCCACGACTCATTATCATACAACGCTGTGCTCCAAACGTACATTCCCAGATAATTCTTCCTCAGATTAAGACCGAGATTTCATACCAACAGTCTTCTTTTGGCCAGGAATTCCCTCTTTGCCTATGCTAATCTGCTTTTTATGTCTTACTTCGCCCGTTATATGTTGTTATACTTACAAGGTAGCACAATCACTTTGTCTAGTGCGCGGTCCCCAATTTTGATCATAAGTTCAATTATCCTTTCCAGTCCTCTGTATGTTATGCTTGTCAGCAACCTGGATGCACGAGTCGTTAAGCTGACTGCGCGATAGCTCTCACACTTGTCCGTCCTTGCTATCTTCGAGAATGTGTGGATTATATTTTTCCGAAAATCTGATGGTATCTCTCTAGGACACCCAATGATTTTAGATGGAATGCTATCTACCCCTTCTGTCTTTACATATTGAAATACGCGTTAAATATCCACTTATATCCATACGCGTCACTTCATCTTCTGTTTGCGATTTAGGCATGTATACCTCGATTTGCTGTCGAATCTTAAAAAACAATCCTATCACTGAAATATTCACTGTTGTGGTCAGAGAAAAATCGGCTTTACCCAAATCAGGAAAATTACTTGAAATCTCAGCCTAGTTCTGTAAAAGAATGCTTACAAAAATTTAACAAGAGACAAACGGTTAACAGTGTACACTCATCGATTGGTTACTTGGTTTGTGGCAGGTTTATACCTCATAGCCCTCCATGTTTCTCTGTCGTCTGCTTTGCTCTTCATTCTTTGGTATACTCCTTGCGGTCTATTGATGTCATCAAGCATTTGATATCTTCTTCTGCCCTTCCACCTGTTTGCTAGAATAAAACCATGAATTGCCTCTACTAGAAGACAGTCTCGTCTCAAATTATGTGCTATCCGATTTAGCTTCCTGTTCTTCACTGCCAGCAACAACCTCCCTTCTTTCCCAACTATTCTCAGAACCACGTGATTCCTGACTTTATCAGTCCAGCTGATCTTATCTATTTTGCGCCATATCCACATTTCTCAAGCTTTAATTCTTCACACGTCCTGCTTTCTCAATGTCCATGTTTGTGCTGCGTACAAGGCCACGCTCCATCTGAGGCATTTCACTAATCGCTTCCTTAATTCTGTTTTCAAACCACAAGCTAAGAGTCTTTTCTCCTTTTGAAATGTCTCTTTCGCCAGCGCCATTCTGACTTTGATGTCCTGTTGACAATTCACATCCTCCCTACTTGGACCACTTGGACTACTTGAATGTCCTCACTTGTTCTATGGCTTCTTGCCGTAACTCATACGTCCTTCTTCTGCTTTACTCTAATTCAAATCAATCAGGCTAGTTCCATGAAATATGCGCAAATAAAATTCAAACGATAGTTCCCACAAGGTTTCAATGAAAACAACAAGGAATAATTTTATCTTAAGTGAAAATTTACACAAGACGAGTGCCAGCAATATTTATCAATTAGAAACTGGGCTCAAAACAAGTGATGCGACTTACTGGGACATAAACGGAGAGAAACCTTTATCAATGTAATGGCATCCGTAAACTCGTAGAATAAAGGCGGGTTTAGCTCAAATCTACAACACACCATATACGGACCTCAAAGGCATACTGGGTAGCTCAAATAACAGTTCACATAATCTACACACAATTTGCTCACCCAACAAGTCCAACCACAGCTCAGTAATCCTACTTTTATCGTTAACTCTGTAGCAACAAATAGCCAATCAAATTCCAGACCGTTTTCCATCAAACCCGAGCGACGTGCTTCTTGGACATATGAGTTGGCATCATAGACAATCATACAGTCGCTCCAAATGATATCCAGTTTTGGCCTATACTCATAATGTCTATTTCCAGAGAACTACCAGCACTTGCCCTTGGATGTCCATCCTCTCGGTACAGATGGCCAACGACTGAGAGCGAGATTTTGCGCACCGCTGTTACGTCGGCTCGGTAGACGCATGCCGCCTGGTGGTGGTTGCTTGGCTACAGGTGGAAGGAGGTAAAACCAGGCCTTCGACACGTATTGAAGCGCCATATAGCTCAGAATCCATCCCGGAATTCACCTCAAGCGAATCTGGGAAATCACGAAAAACCTATTTCTGGCAGACTGGGAAGGCATTTGAACCACCAACTTCCCGAAACCGAGTCCAACGCCTCTGAGTCGAAGCGGATGAGGTTGAGACTTTGTGCGGACTTGTCTCATCTAGTAGCGATCCATGAGAATAGAATAAACGTCAGCTTAATTTCTGCTGGTACGCGCATCGTCAGGACATTACCTGGGAAAACAACAAAAGAGACGGCTACACTACTGGCCATTAAAATTGTTACACGAAGAGGAAATGCAGATGATAAACGGGTATTCATTGGACAAATATATTATACTAGAACTGACATGCGATTACATTTTCACGCAATTTCGGTGCATAGATCCTGAGAAATCAGTACCCAGACCACGTCTGGCCGTAATAACGGCCTTGATACGCCTGGGCATTGAGTCAAACAGAGCTTGGATGGCGTGTACAAGGTTCATCCGACAAAATGACGTTTTGCCATTCGTGCGCCCAGGCTCGTCGTTAAGTACACCATCGCAGGCGCTCCTGCCTGTGATGCAGCGTCAAGGGTAACCGCAGCCATGGCCTCCGAGCTGATATTCCATGCTGCTGCGAACGTCGTCGAACTGTTCGTGCAGATGGTGGTTGTCTTGCTAACGTCCCCATCTGTTGACTAAGGGATCGAGACGTGGCTACATGATCCGTTACAGCCATGCGGATAAGATGCCTGTCATCTCGACTGCTAGTGATACGAGGCCGTTGGGATCCAGCACGGCGTTCCGTATTACCCTCCTGAAGCCATCGATTCCATATTCTGCTAACAGTCATTGGATCTCGACCAACGCGAGCAGCAATGTCGCGATACGATAAACCGCAATCGCGTTAGGCTACAATCCGACCTTTATCAAACTGGGAAACGTGATGGTACGCATTTCTCCTCCTTACACGATGCATCACAACAGCGTTTCACCAGGCAACGCCGGTCAATTGCTGTTTGTGTATGAGAAATCGGTTGGAAACTTTCCTCATGTCAGCACCTTGTAGGTGTCGCCACCGGCGCCAATCTTGTGTGAATGCTCTGAAAAGCTAATCATTTGCATATCACAGCATCTTCTTCCTGTCGGTTAAATTTCGCGTCTGTAGCACGTCATCTTCGTGGTGTAGCAATTTTAATGGCCTGTAGTGTAAGTCTTCTGGCTTGGATCCGTCAGTGTGAACATTCAGGGCTGCCATATAAGAGAACATTATTATAATTCAACACGTTTACTCTGCGTGACGAGGGTGGGGACTGCAGCGGAAGCATTGGCGAAATCTGCTGAGTCATCTCCCAGCGTGAGAACAGAGTTGGTGTTTCGCTACCCGGGCCCGCGGTGCCGCGGCGCTCCGACGGCAGTATCGGCAACGTACCACAGCACAATACTATACAATACGCAGATAAAACAGCCAGAAGTCGCCCGCAGTCTGATTTTATAACCGGCGGCGCCCATCAGTAGCGAGCATCGTCAGACCTGTAAAAAAATACTCCATTTGGCAACAACACCAGATAAAGTTAATCACTAAACCCAGCTAACAACTTAGTAATAGTCGTAACACGGTAGAGTGTTAAAAGCACGGTTCAGTACCACAGTCACACACGAAATGATGTGTGTTGTATCTGTACCATTTACCGCTGGCTCGTTGATCGTATGTATGATCAAAGCACAACTGCGGAAGTTGTCACACTTGATTGCAGACGTAAGAGTCATATTTATAACATCTAACTAGTGGAAAAATCTGTTCGTAATGAGTACATTCGCTTCATTTAATAATTTTTGGGTTTTCTTTTCTTTTCCGTGAATATTTCCAACTGCGTTAGCACATTTAACAACAAGCCTTCCTCTGCTGCGTGAATTTCACACATGTTAATCTGAATTTCTCCTACGGTACGCTTAGTTGCTTAAAATGTTCACCTAATGCCACACGATTAGAACTTGGATTACGATGTTCTTTGTGGCGCACATTCTTCATTTCTGGCCGATACATGAAGGGCTTATTTCAATAGTGGTACAAGTCCTGTTTTGTTCATTCTGAGATACAGAGTCCTAAAGTTAAATGATCGCTGAAAAATCTGCAGTTGAGAATTCAGAAATATTCAAGTACTTGAACATTTCTGGTATCTCAACTGCAGATTTTTCAGCGATCATTTAACTTTAGGACTCTATATCTCAGAATGAACATAAATAGACTTGTACCACTATTGAAATAAGCCCTTCACATGATCTTTCACTATCTAGGCAACTGAGTTTACACACTTCGGTCTCAGTGAATTTATCCCTGAGTAAATTCTCTCTGTTCCAGGGTGTGTCCAAGAAAATTAGTTGTCCGAAATGCGACTTTGTGTGTTTTCTTTTCTTAATTGAACCATAATGCCAACAGTTTGCTATATTTTCTGATTAATATCCAAGCATTTCGGAGTTACAACTCTTTTTTCAAGGACAAGATTGTGGCAGAGTAAGTTACACTGCGGCGAATGCCAAACGTGGAGAAATCAGCGGACGCCTGTAATGACGCGTTCAGACATGGTGAAATCTTTGCAAGTTGTGAACTGAAATTTCTGTATTGCCCTGTGACAGTTGTACTCAGGTACAGGTGAAGATTCAATCATTTTATCAGTCTTCAGTTTTCTGTAATGTGGCGCTTGCCTTGCGAGTATAACATATAGTGTGTGTAGTTGGGTTGTTCGTCACATAAGATGGATAGCTGGTGAAGATCAGCTGGTAGAGTGTATCTCTTGTCTGTGACGGTTGCTCATTTTAATTACATTATGTTATTTTATGTGCCCGCTTGCAAAGTTGCTATGGGCCGATATTGTGGTACTTGTTTTTTGAGTTGGTTCAAATGGCTCTGAACACTATGGGACTTAACACCTGACATCATCAGTCCCCTAGACTTAGAACTACTTAAACCTAACTGACCTAAGGACAGCACATACATTCAAGCCCGAGGCAGGATTGGAACCTGCGACCGTAGCAGCAGCGCGGTTCCGGACTGGAGCGCCTAGAACCGCTCGGTCACAACGGCCGGCCTTGTTTCTTGAGTGCTGTCCATTTTTTTTTCTCTTGAATCGAAAGAGATTATTGTTCAGGAATGTTTTAATCTGCTTAGAATAAGTTTTTGTATTATTATTAATATTATTATTATTATTATTATTTTCTGTGCCCCTTTTAAGGAATAATTATTCTTGCGCTGAATATTGTTTATTTTAATATTTATGTGAGCGATAGTTTGAGCTTTTCTGATATAATTTGAGGTTGTTAATAAAAGTTATTTCAAAATAAGCCCACGCTTGCACAACCCCAACCCAAACTATAGACAGCAATATGTCTTAGCAAATCTCAATATTGTGGAATATTGAAAATTCTCCTCTGTGGCACTTGGGTAAAACTATGAACAGTGACCGGAATCTAGATGGTGGACGGGAGTTTTGCCTTTGGCGAGCCGAACAATTTTTTTCCACGTCATAATTATGAGGCTAGATGTTGTGCTACGAATACTTATGATCTCATATTCTATATTTTAGATAGCGTTTGAATTACCAACTTTCAGTCTCAAGCGCCAGCGTGTTAAAGCTACCAGATTCTACGTTTATCGCACATTTTGATCCACCGAGTCGTTATTTTCCACGACTACTAACAACCAAAGGAATACAGGAACGGATGGATAGTGTTCTGCTACAGGAAAATGCTCGTGAGACACAGGAAACTGACTTGCGGCGATCTTGCCTAAGACAGCGAACGCATTTATCAGAGAACTGAAAATTGCTGTAATTCTGCGTTGTGGTCTACAATGAATGCCCTGAGCCTCAGTTTCATTAGACAATGGATCAGCGTACACTGTCTTTAAGTAAATCAGTCAATAACATTGCGATCGGTCTGGTACACCTTGCACTCTATGAAATACGGAACAATGACTGCCTCGGAGATCGACAATGTCATATGTTCCACACCAGAGGTGCATATTACAGGCAGACGGGAACTCGTCATGAACGGTTTCGCCATACACCCAGTTATCATCAACAGTTCTTCCACAACTCTCCTCCTCCATGCTTACAGCTATTCAGTGCTCGAAGTCATTACGGTCACACTACACCATTCGTTTCATATCTGCCGTGACTTTTTCGGTACCGTCCCCTAAACGCTTGTGTTGCCCTCCCTCTATAGTGCTTCTTAGCTTGTTCCAGTTGAAAATATACTTTAATTTAACCTGACACATTTATAATTTTTCACATCATAAGTTCTACTGAATTACACTTCATGATCTAGGAGAATTATTTCAGCATGGCATTACGGATAATCTGTGGCACTGCTTGGCAGCAGAAGACAAAAATCAATTTTAGAACAAGGCTCGAAGCATCCGCATAACTTTAAAACTTGTACTAAAATAGTTTTTTGGCTTCTGCCACAAGGCAGTGGCACAAATTGCCCACGATAAAGATACATAAATCGTCTACGCCTTATTAATCATAGTTTATCTATTATTTCTCAAGTCAAGATTCCTTTCTATCAACACATACTAATCGCATAAGGATGAATGAGAGATCGTGAGAAACGTTTATTATCGGCTTCTGACATTTCGTACCGATTTTGGACTAAAACCTACTGTCCGCAGCTCGTGGTCGTGCGGTAGCGTTCTCGCTTCCCACGCCCGGGTTCCCGGGTTCGATTCCCGCGGGGTCAGGGATTTTCTCTGCCTCGTGATGGCTGGGTGTTGTGCGATGTCCTTAGGTTAGTTAGGTTTAAGTAGTTCTAAGTTCTAGGGGACTGATGACCACAGATGTTAAGTCCCATAGTGCTCAGAACCATTTTGAACTAAAACCTACTTTTTGTGGAAACTTTTAACATAAAAGAGACTTTTTACTATCATAGACTAAAAGTAACAGAAAAGTAAAGCTGTGAGGACGGGTCGTGAGTCGTGCTTGAGTAGCTCGCTCGGTACAGCACTTGACTACGAAACGCGTAGGTCCCGAGTTCGAGACTAGGTCCGGCACACAGTTTTAAAGTGCCAGTAAGTTTCACATGAGCGCACACTCCGCTGCAGAACGAAAATCTCATTCTGAGAACAGAAAAGTAAATTACCACGAAACACTTAGCGGCAAAGGAACTGTGGCTACAAGCTAACGGTTCCATCAGTTAACAAGGAAGTGTAGAATTACCGTAGCTTGTAGTGTGGGTGCAACGTAAGAATATCTGATTTACAGCCCTGAAGTAAATTCGTGAACTAATGTAGCTGTTAGGGAACTTGTACATTTGTCCGAAAAAATGGAAAAGCACGAAAATTCCCACAAAAGTGCGAAACGGAGAGTTTCAAAAGCATACACATTATTTCGATCTTGCCCCTAAATTGTACTTAATTATGTACAAAACAACCAAATTCCACAAGAAAATCTTTGTTTTATCAGATAAGTTATGCATATTATTATTATTATTATTATTATTATTATTATTATTATTGGCAGTGGCTGTAGTTTATAAATTTGTTGATAAGCGCATCTGTTATATAGCAGATGTTATTAATTTCTGCCGGCTGCGGTAGCCGAGCGGTTCTAGGCGCTTCAGTCCGAAACCGCGCGACTGCTACGGTCGCAGGTTCGAATCCTGCCTCGGGCATTGATGTGTGTGATGTCCTTAGGTTAGTTAGGTTTAAGTAGTTCTAAATTCTAGGGGACTGATGACCTCAGATGTTAAGTCCCGTAGTGCTCAGAGCCATTTGAACCATTTTATTAATTTCACATTCTCAAATTTACTTGAACCTGTGAACACCAAGAATGTATATTCACGAGCCCCACTGCTTCAAAGTGATTCACCATGCATCAGAAGATTTACCGCAGGTAATGAAATATTTTAAAGTTTTGGTATTTTGCCTCAGTTTACTGTAAGCATTTGCTGGAGTACCCGTAACCCCTTTTTGCTCCGCGTCCACCTCATCACCTTCTTTTATAGAGAAGATTTATCAAAAAATTTTTTCCACTTCCATGACGATTCTTCCATCATATGTATGTCTCCTATCAAGACCCTCAGTTCGCTCCAAGTTTAGAGGCCAGAGACCATTCAAATTTCTTACTGTCAATGATACGTTAAAAGTCAGCCTTCCTTCATTATTTCTGATAAAGCTCCATTCATTTTAAATACCTTCTCTATGCTCAACTGGAACCGACTCACGAAGCGTAATTCGCAGTTCTGTTGGGCGACGTTTCTAGAGCGGCTTGCGATAGCAATGCAGCTCACACATCTCTCAAGCAGATGGTAATACCACGTCATTCCACTAGCTGTGACTAGACTAAACAACATTTAATGACCTCCGCGTCGTAGACGAGCTGCACACTTAAAAACAGGCAGGAAACTGCGCTGTCCCGTAGACGCCCTCGGACGGCCATTAGCTGCCGCTTGTTCCGCAGTATCTGTGAAGCAAGTGTGTGCTGGAGGGCATGCTGATTGCATGGCGGTAAAGAAGCGCACAGTACTACCTCAGATTTTACGGCAGCAAAATTGCGCGACAGAAGGCTTTTTCTTGACAGGTCAAAAGTTATTTCCCTACTACTTTGTATCGGATTTTCTTAGAATGGTATTGTGGAAAATCTATTTACAACTAGTAGTGAGGTGGCCGAAAAGTAATGGCGCGTTGTTTAGAGCCGTCAGGGTATATTTTGGCCACAGTAGGCACACCACGCAAAACGATCACATTTACTACGCACCGATACAGCTCTAGACCAACGCTACTTGGTAATGTAATGCTAAAATAATAAATTAAGCGCCGGCCGCGGTGGTCTCGCGGTTCTAGGCGCGCAGTCCGGAATCGTGCGACTGCTGCGGTCGCAGCTTCGAATCCTGCCTCGGGCATGGATGTGTATGCTGTCCTTAGGTTGGTTAGGTTTAAGTAGTTCTAAGTTCTAGGGGACTGATGACTACAACAGTTGAGTCCCATAGTGCTCAGAGCCATTTGAATTTGAATAAATTAAGCTGATATACAACGCTGCAGTTGATTTCACCAGGTACTTTTTTTGTTACGAGGCGTGTTTTTTTTAAGTAAGTACCGTTTTGAAATTAAAAAAAGACGTGCTAAGATATCTCAATAATTTTATTTTTACATGAAAGCCTGTACCTTAATCTACTTTTCTACATAATTTCCGTCAATACTGAGGCACTTGTCATAACGTTGTACCAGTTTCTGAATACCCTCCTCATAGAAGTCTGCCGCCTGACTTGTTAACCACTGCATCACCACTGTTTTGACTTCGTCATCGTATTGAAGACGCTGACCGCCCAGGTGTTTCTTCAAGTGCAGAAACAGATGGTAGTCACTGGGCGGAAGATCGGGGCTGTACGGAGGATGATCTAGAGTTTCCCATCGAAAAGATGTGATGAGATCTTTGATCTGATTCGCCACATGCGGACGGACATTGTGTGGTGTCACCGCCAGACACCACACTTGCTAGGTGGTAGTTTTAAATCGGCCGCGGTCCATTAGTACATGTCGGACCCCCGTGTCGCCACTGTGTGATCGCAGACTGAGCGCCACCACAAGGCAGGTCTCGAGATACGGACTAGCACTCGCCCCAGTTGTACAGACGACTTTGCTAGCGACTACATGGACGAAGCATTGCTCATTAGCCGAGCCAATAGTTAGAATAGCCTTCAGCTAAGTCAATGGCTACGACCTAGCAAGGCGCCATTAGTAACCTTGCATGTATCTAAAGAGTCTCACTTGTATCGCTACAATCTCCAGATGTACCAAAAGGATGGATTAAAGTTAAGTATTCCAGAAGCTACGTACTTTTCTTTACAGCATTCATTACGAACCCTGTTTCAGACCTCACGCACTCTGCTTTGGCTTAGCGCGTGCCTTTCGGCTTCCTCTCATTGTGTCTAGGCTGTCTTGTCTAGACACAACACATTGTCTTGCAGCAAAACGATGCCCTTACTCAACTTCCATGGACTGTTGCTTTGATTCTGGTGTGACGTAGGCCACCCATGTTTCATCACCCGTAACAATTTGGCTTAAGAAATCATCATCGTCGTTGTGGTACCGCTTAAGGAAAGTCAATGCACTGTCTAAACGTTTGGTTTTGTGCACATCCGTCAACATTTTTCGGTAATTCAAGTGCTCGGTCAGAATGCCATACAAAACACTACGATAAACATTAGGAAAGTCATCCCGCAAGGAGGAAATCGTAAAGCGTCTGTTTTCTCTCACCGTATTGTCCAGTTCCTGTACCAAACTTTCATTAACGACCGAAGGACGCCCACTCCGTTGTTCATTGTGCACATTTGTGCTGCCATCTTTAAATGCTCTCACCCACTTTCTTACCATTCCATCACTCATAATTTTTTCTCCGTAAACTGCACAGATTTCACGATGAATATCGATCGCTTTTAGGCCTTTAGCACTAAGAAATCATATGACATCCCATACTTCACAGTCGGCGGGACTCACGATTATAGGAGGCATCTTAAACACTCAGTAAACAACGTAAACAAGGAAGAATCAGACTGTAATGGCGTCAGTGAGTAGATTAAGGTACAGGCTTTCATGTAAAAATAAAGTTATTGAGATATCTTAGCACGTCTTTTTTTTAATTTCAAAACGGTACTTACTTAAAAAACACGCCTCGTATTATTATTTCGCGACGTAGATAAAGCATCATCAACAACGACTTTCCTTGAACATCTTGAACACGTTTTTATTAGTCATACTTGGAAGGCAAAGAAGCATTGCAGATGCTTCAGTTGCTTTCATTTTCAGACTGTAAACTTTTATATGTATTGGAAACCAGACTTTGACGTTATACATCGTCCCAAAATAGCTGTTGCTTGTATCAGCAATCTTCTAAGACAATATTTTAGAGACATGGCAGCGTAGGCCTACGTGTAACTCACAGATGAATAAGTGGCTATAGTACCGTCGAAGCAGAAGCGAGAAAGATGTTCATAGATACTGTAAGTCGTTACAGAGTTCGCTAAATTCATCGATGTCCAAATTGTATTGTGAGCTTCCACCTGCATGTACAGAAGCTGCACGTAGCATTGAACACACTAAGAAGGAGCGGGCATACCGTATGACCCACCGATGTCGACGATCTTCGGTATGCTAGTCGAGCATAACTCGAATAGAGCTCTTCTGTAAGGTTTTAGGTCACTGTCTTCCCTAATTTCGAAAAGAAAGAGGTGAAAGTTCTTGAGGCTGGATGCATTTCGGATCAAGTGGAAACGTCGAAACACTCGAGAATAAGGGTTGCAAAATTATAGTTCCAGAAAAAATCAAAGAATTATAGTGATTTCAAGTTATTGCAGATGTAGTTAAGATTGAAAACAGCTGCAAACTGCGATGCATTCAGATCATAATGAACAATCGTGTGCGTGGACTCCAACTACACTTACTGCAATATTTTTTTGTTGTTTGTCAAGAGAATGAAAGCTGTCGTGAAATGTATATATTTTTATTTTAAATAAAATAAATTTTATCTTTTCTTAAGCACAGATCACACTCAGCTAAACTTACCGAAGGACAGAATTTTCATCTTTGAACATTAGTTTAATATCAGTAGCCATGATAGCAGTTTAGGCTTTATGGTCATTATCAAGTGGAAGATTCCGATCCTACGCATATGTTGAAGGTTTCCACATCTACTGGAATACACAAACATTTCAAATTACAGTAAAACACAGTTCCAGCACACACCGGGTATGCTTTTCGTGCAGCCACAGGACGTCGTGTTACGACTCAAATTGTGCGCAATAGGGTGCATCATGCGCAACTTCACTCCCGACGTCCATGGCGAGGTCCATCTTTGCAACCACGACACCATGCAGCGCGGTACAGATGGGCCCAACAACATGCTGAATGGACCGCTCAGGATTAGCATCATGTTCGTTCACCGATGAGTGCCGCATATGCCTTCAACCAGACAATCGTCGGAGACGTGTTTGGGGGCAACCCGGTCAAGTTGAACGCCTTAGACAAACAGTCTAGCTAGTGCAGCAAGATGAAGGTTCCCTGCTGTTTTGGGGTGGCATTATGTGGGGCCGACGTAGCCGCTGGTAGCCATGGAAGGTGCGGCAACAGCTGTACGATACGTGAATGCCATCCTCCGACCGATAGTGAAACCATATCGGCAGCATATTGCCGAGGTATTCGTCTTCATGGTCGACAATTCGCGCCCTCGTGGTGCACATCTTGTGAATGACTTCCTTCAGGAAAGCGACATCGCCCAGCTAGAGTGGCCAGCATGTTCTCCATACATGAACCCTATCGAACATGCCTGGGATGGATATAAAAGGGCTGTTTGTGGACGACGTGACCCACCAACCACTCAGGCATCTACGCAGAATCGCCGTTGAGGTATGGGACAATCTGGACCAACAGTGCCTTGATGAACTTGTTGATGGTATGCCACGACGAATACAGGCATGCAGCAATGCAAGAGGACGTCCTACTGGGAATTAGAGGTACCGGTGTGTACAGCAGTCTGAACCACCACCTCTGAAGGTGTCGCTGTATGGTGATACAACAAGCAACATGTGGTTTTCATGAGCAATAAAAATGGCGGAAACGATGTTTATGTTGATCTCTATTCCAATTTTCTGTACAGGTTCCGGAACTCTCTGAACCGAAGTGATGCAAAACCTTTTTTGATGTGTGTATTCAGGAAGAAACATCCTCCAAAAAATTTCAGTAGTTTTATAGAACTGTAATAAAGTTTACCCTCGGTTCTTTGACACTGTTCGTAGCAGATCAAGACGCATCTTCCAAAACATAGAGAATTGTCAGGCTTTTCTTTTTTCAATTAATCGAAATTCTGCAGACTGGGAGTGTTTAATGTATTCGAATCTGTTAAGAGGTCCAGATTAAATGCTGCGATGATTTTCAATTTTGGTATTCTAACTATCGAAGATACCTATTTAAACTCAAATTCACTATTGCATATGACTAATGGACTGATATTTGGAAATTACGAAGGCGTTGTCTGAACAATAGTGTAGACATATTTGCGCTTTTCTCTATGTCAATCGGATGCCACTTGCATACAACGCTTTTTTTTGGGGGGGGGGGGGGCCTTCATCAGTCTTCTGACTAGTTTAATGCGGCCCGCCACAAATTTCTCTCCTGTGCCAACCTGTTCATCTCAGAGTAGCACTAGCAACCTACGTCCGCAATTATTTGCTGGATGAATTCCAATCTCTGTCTTTCTCTACGGTTTTTGCCCTCTACAACTCCCTCTAGTACCATGATAACCAGTTCTTGATGTCTTAACAGATTTCCTATCATAGTATCCCGACTCCTTGTCAGTGTTTTCCACACATTCTTTTCCTTCCCGATTCTGCGCAGGAACTCCTCATACTTATTTTATCAGTCGAACTAACTTTAACATTCGTTTATAGCACCATATCTCAAATGCTTCCATTCTCTTCTGTTCCGGTTTTCCCACAGTCCATATTTGACTACTTTACAACGCTGTGCTCCAAACGTTCATTCTCAGAAATTTCTTCCTCAAATTAAGGCCTATGTCTAATATTAACAGATTTTTCTTGGCCAGGAACGCCGTTTTTGCCAGTCTGCTTTTGGTGTCTTCCTTGATCCGTCCCTCATTAGTTCTTTTGCCGCCTAGGTAGCAGTGTTCCTTAACTTAACTTATCACGTAACCATCAACCTTGATTTTAAGTTTCTCGCTTTTCTCGTTTCTGCTAGTTATCATTCCTTTCGTCTTTCTTCGATTTACTCTCAATCCATATTCTGTACTCATTAGACTGTTCATTCCATTCATCGTATCATGTACTTCTTCTTCACTCTCACTCAAGATAGCAATGTTATCAGCGAATCGTATCATTGAAATCCTTTCGCGTTGAATTTTAATTCCACCCCTGAACGTTTCCTTTATTTCCATTATTGCTTCCTCAACGTACTGATTGACCAGGAGAGGAGAAAGGCTACGTCCTTGTCTTACACCCTTTTTAATACGAGCACTTCGTTCTCTTATTATTCCTTCTTGCCTGTTGTACATATTGTATATGATCCGTCTCTCCCTATAGCTCACCCCAATCTTTTTCAGAATTTCGAACATCTTGCACCATTTGGCATTGTCGAACGCTTTTTCAAGGTCGACAAATCCTATAAACGTGTCTTGATTTTTCTTTAGTCTTGCTTCCATTATTAACCGCAACGTCAGAATTGACGCTCTCGTGCCTTTATCGTTCCTACAGCCAAACTTATCGTCATCTAGCGCATCCTCAATTTTCTTTTCCATTCTGTATATTATTCTTGTAAGCAACTAGGATGCTGAGCTGTTAAGCTGATCATGTGATAATTCTCGCACTTGTCCGCACTTGTCGTCTTCGGAATTGTGTGTATGATGCTTTTCCGAAAGTCAGATGGTATGTCGCCATACTCACACATTCTACACACCAAAGTGAATAGTCGTTTTGTTGCCACTTCCCACAATGATTTTAGAAATTCTGGTGGAATGTTACCTATCCCTTTTGCCTTATTTAATCTTAAGTCCTCTAAAGCTCTTTTAAATTCTGATTCTAGTACTGGATCCCCTATCTCTTCTAAATCGACTCCTGTTTCTTCTTCTATCATATCATACAAATCTTCCCCTTCATAGAAGCTTTCAATGTATTGTTTCCACGTCTCCGCTTTCTCCTCTGCATTTAATAGTGGAATTCCCGTTGCACTCTTAATGCCATCACCCATGCTTTTAATGTCACGGAAGATCGTTTTTACTTTCCTATATGCTGAGTCTGTCCTTCCGACAATCATTTCTTTTTCGATATCTTCACATTTTTCTGCAGCCATTTCGTCTTAGCTTCCCTGCAATTCATATTTATTGTATTACTGTATTCCTGAGTTTCCCGGAACATTTTTGTACTTCCTCCCTTCAACGATCAATTGAAGTATTTCTTCTTTTACCCATGGTTTCTTCGCAGTTACCATCTTTGTACCTATATTTTCCTTCCCAACTTCTGTGATGGCCCTTTTTAGAGATGTCCATTCCTCTTCAGTTGTTCTGCCTACTGAGCTATTCCTTATTGCTGTAGCTATAGCCTTAGAGAACTTCAATCGTATTTCGTCATTCCTTAGTACTTCCGTATCCCACTTCTTTGCGTATTGATTCTTCCTGACTAATGCCTTAAACTTCAGCCTACTTTTCATCACTACTGTATTGTGATCTGAGTCTTTATCTGCTCCTGGGTATATCTTACAATCCAGTATCTGATTTCGGAATCTGTGTCTGACCATGATGTAATCTAACTGAAATCTTCCCCTATCACCCGGCCTTTTCCAAGTATACCTCCTCCTCTTGTGATTCTTGAACAGAATATTCCCTATTACTAGCTGAAACTTGTTACAGAACTCAATTAGTCTTTCTCCTCTCTCATTCCTTGTCCCAAGCCCATTTTCTCCTATAACCTTTTCTTCTGCTCCTTCCCCTACAACTGCATTCCAGTCCCCCATTACTATTAGATTTTCATCCTCCTTTGCATACTGTATTACCCTTTCAATATCCTCATACACTTTCTCTGTCTCTTCGTCTTCAGCTTGTGACGTCTGCATGTATACCTGAACTATCGTTGTCGGTGTTGGTTTGCTATCGATTCTGATAAGAACAACCCTGTCACTGAACTGTTCGCAGTAACACACTCTCTGCCCTACTTCCCTACTCATAACGAATTCTACTCCCGTTAAACCATTTTCTGCAGCTGTTGATATTACCCTATACTCATATGACTAGAAAACCTTGTCTTCTTTCCACTTCACTTCACTGACCCCTACTATGTCTAGATTATGCCGTTGCATTTCCCTTTTCAGATTTTCTAGTTTCCTTACCACGTTCAAGTTTTTGCCATTCCATGCATCGACACGTAGAACGTTATCCTTTCGCTGGTTATTCTGTGTTCATCGCATGAGTACCTCCCCCTTGGCACACCCCTCCCGGGTATCCGACTGGGGAGCTGTTCCGCAATATTTTGCCAGTGGAGAGATTATCTTTAGACTTTTCCAATTACAGGCCACATGTCCTATGGATACATGTTATGTGTCTTTAATGCAGTGGTTTCCATTGCCTTCTGCATCCTCATGCCTTTAATCACTGGCAATTATTTCGCCTTTAGGGGCAGTATCCCATCCCTAGGACAAGTGAGTGCCTTACACCTTGTAATGGTACTTGAATTACGTAACCATTACGGCACCTCACCTCAACCTCTCGATACCAGCAATATTCTACTGTGTTTCTGCAGAATAGTTAAGATATTTCTGTGACAACATTCAGATTTTATTTCATTAATGTAGAGGTACTTCGATATGTCGATATGTATATATTGCAATGATATTATTCTTATGTGTATTCTTTCTTTTGTCACTATATCTTTGACGTACTAGTAACTCTGATTTTTGGGCGCATAAGCGGTTATTAGAGAGTCAAGCTTTGGTCGTCATGTTAAAAAGACGCAAATTATAGTCAGTTTATGAAATGTGAACTTAAACAGTAAGGAAGATATTTTCAAGTATGTTTTATATTGTGAAGTGATGTTTTGGAACGAGTTACGTGATATTGCAACCATAGTAATAAAAAAGAAGTGCAATTTAAATTCGCAGTGCTCATTACTTTTTTACATCACCATTGTTCTAACTAGCAAAAGTTTAATCTTCAAGAATGGTTTATGAAACACATCTATAAAACTTTTGAATATCGCAGAATAACACCTAGGCCTCTTTGCATCCGAGCTTGGAATCATCACTACCTAGATTTTCGACGATTGAGCCATGAGTTCACAACACGACCAGCGTGAGAAACACGAAAAGATGAGTGCCTAGTTTATCCATTATTTCAAGAAATGACTTTATTAACTGTGTTCTAATGACACCTGCCACACAATATAACTTTGTTGTTGCCCGAAAATCCAATATTTAGTAGCGTGAGCAACACTACAATCATAATTAATTTTTGACCTTTGTTGTGGTAGGGTTGTTAGAACCTCTGACCATCCCTCCACCCTCTTTGACACGGCCGTTGGCAGAATGAGAGGGGCTTCTTATGCCGGAAATATTTGGCCACCAATGCTAATTATTAATCAAAATTTAAGCAGTGGCGGGTTTCGAACCCAGGACGTTTCGATTACCAATCTAAGGTGCTACTCCTAGACGATGGGTGACTGGAAATTGAGAAGTGTATAAACAACGCTCTGATTCGCCCATCGCCTACTGAGGTCAGGATTTTCTCTGACTGGCCTATGATTGGAGACATTCTGTGGTGGGAATTTATTGAACGTGGCAGTTTTCACGGTACTGGCGGAAAACAGTAAATTTTCCTGAATGGCGGTTGCGGTCGGAACGGCGGAAACAGTACAGTCGGGAGGAGTGACACGTGAAAATGAACGCTCTTGATTTGGATGTGGAAGGCGGAAAGTTGCTGGTTTTAGAGGTCGAGGACTCTGAGTTCAGACGGTGGATGAAACTTCACAGTGTCCGTGTTCCTGACGAGTGAGATTCTGGTTCTTGGCTTCGACCACGCATGGTTGACTTACTGCCGCTGCAGATTAGTGATACTGTTTTCATTTATTGTCCAATCATCTACTGGAGTAACTAAAACATTTGATGGATTGCATTCGTATTAGCGACTGAATATGCATTTAGGATACGGTAGTCCCCCCCCCCCCCCCCAATTTGCTTCATACTAAATGCAATCATTTTTTTTCTGGCTGTCATGTCATTGAATCTTACGCTATGTCATTACTTTTTATACTATAAACCATCAGTTCAATTTTATTTGTATTTCATTTGAAGTAACTTGTAGTTTCCATCTATTATTGTTATTATTACTATTAGAATTATTATTATTGTAGATTGAGTAAAAGTAGTCACTCAGTAGGATTTTACAGCAGTTTCCCACTTTGGGATTCCATGCTAGGGTCTTTTCTGAGACAGCGATTCCTTTAGAAAATTAAAATTTAATATCGGGTCTTAAAGGATGTGTTATGGAGTCTGGGCAGTTCCATCATTCCAGGACGATTTTTCAACCTCACACCGCGGAGTTTTGCAGGTGTAGTGGCTCATATTCGGGCAATACAAATGGTGCTATTCGTGAAAGATCTATGTAAACGTGACCGTGTTTTGTATTCATTGTACTATGATGTATGCCTCAACAAGCACATCGCGTTGTCTTTCCAAATATTTCATGAAGGCAGTTATTTGCTGGGACCTTTCATATGCTCGGTATCCCACGTCCCTCACATCATCTAATATCAGCCAATCTGAAGATGGCTGAATCAGGCGAAACGCGTCATTGGTTATTTAATTATTACAGCCCTGCAACCAGGACTGTTTGTTTCTTGAATGTGATATGTGTCCGTCTCATTGTGCATTTCTTTCAGTTGCCTTCTGCACTGTACTATACTGTTATTTCTATGTGTGGTCCAAGTTTTACGGAGGTATGTTATCGGCAGTGACACATAATGCGAAAGTTACTTTCGTCCTTAAGTTTTGTACACTAGCGTAAAGTAAGTGAAACTTTTACGAGATTTAAAAGGACTGGGAATTCAGGTGCTGATTTCAGAACCGTCCTTACATTTTGTGATTCTGCGATATTACAAAAGTTATGGATAATTTAATTATCTGATTTATATTTTACTAATGTTTGGACTACAGCTGTAGATAAACACAAGTCATGATATTCTGTCGTCCATCTGCTGCTGAATAAACGTTACTTTTGAAAACAGTTTTTTAACTGAATCGAATGAAAAACAGCCCACAGTTGCACTAAATTATGTTTGGCTGGCTCTGAGCACTATGGGACTTAACATCTGTGGTCATCAGTCCCGTAGAACTTAGAACTACTTAAACCAAACTAACCTAAGGACATCACAAACATCCATGCCCAAGGCAGGATTCGAACCTGCGACCGTAGCAGTCGCGCGGTTCCGGACTGAGCGCCTAGAACCGCTAGACCACCGCTGCCGGATAAATTATGTTTATTTTAAACCTTGACCATGGTTTCTGCTATAATGATATAGCCTTCTTCAGAAGTCATACACACTAATGAATGAAATATGTCTTAGCCCAGCCGGCCGGGGTAGCCGAACGGCTCTAGGCGCTTCAGTCTGGAACCGCGCGACCCCTACGGTCGCAGGTTTGAATCCTGCCTCGGGCATGGATGTGTGTGATGTCCTTAGGTTAGTTAGGTTTAAGTAGTTCTAAGTTCTAGGGGACTGATGACCTCAGATGTTAAGTCCCATAGGGCTCAGGGCCATTTGAACCATTTGTCTTAGTCCAGCGGCTGCGTCAAGACCAATAAAATAACTTCAACAGACATAATCCTGTTTCGAACATAAGTAAAATTACATATGGCACCGTATGTCCTCCGCTATTACGTCTGTTATACATTCGAGACAATTTCGTAACGGTTGCTGTTGTCGCTGCCATGATGAAAATAATCTTTTAACTGAGTTTGAATATTTCACACCCAAATGATTTGATCCTCCAAGGAACCTATCTTACTATGGTCTTAAGTTGCTATCGAATCTTATTTCATGGTAGTAAGACCTGAGATAACGAATTAAATTGGTTTCAATATTGGAAATAGGGATTTCTTGCTGGAATCATAACATATAATTTCGGGAATACTGTTTTGTTCAACGGAATCAGCAATATTATACAGTAGTTATAAGTATGCCTCACGAATAAAAATTAAGTTCAAATTATAACAATTTCTGGTTAGGTTCAACAATCTGTCTTAGGTGTCGCGATCGAATTTTCTTCAACACTCGATTACGAAATTATATCATAAGTATTAGCTAGAAGACCTTGAAACTAATGGCCGACCAACAATAACATATACTCGTAGAGGAACAATCGTGCTGACCAGTCATGCTCTGGTGCTGCAGTGGCGCTTGCATATTCCTCGCCACATTCATCCGGACAGGAGACACCTGAAGGCGGGTTGGCCCTGCTGGATTTGAGACCTTCTTGCTGCAGCAGTTCCCCTCAGATTACTCCAGACAGTCAGGAACCAGGCGAGGCGGCCAAGACAATAGTAAGGAACGGGACTTCAATTCGGGAGGGCTTCACTTCAGATCCCCATCCAAGCATCCGGATTTAGGTTCCCCGTGATTTCTTTAAATCACTTAGGGCAAATACTGGAAAGGTTCTTCTGAAAAAGACACAGCCGAGTTCCTTCTCAACTGTACTTCCGTTCGAGCTTGCACTCCGTCTCTAATGACTTCGTCGTCAACGGAACGTTAAATCTTAATCTCATTTCGATAAGTAACAGTTGATGTCAAAAGTTGTTCCCACCAGCCCTTAACCATCACAGTGCTTGTCCACTACGTCGCTGGACAATACGGGATTCGAGACAGTGTTATCTGTGAAAGCGTAATGAGGTCAGACTGTGGATATTCGAAGGTGTGTTTCTGGACAGAAATAATTACTCTGCAGATAAAAGTTTGCGTCGAAGCGGGTATATTTTGCTAGTGTACGCAATAACAATTACTTTGTAATGGAAAGTTGAATGAAAATGTCAGTTTTACGATTTTCTATTTTTGTTACATGGAATCGTTAAATTAATTATTATTGAAATTACAATGAAATCCAGACCGTTAGCTGCTGACAAACGTTGATAAATATCAACGGGGACAGTTGAAAATGTGTGCACCGAACGGAACTCGAACCCATTATCTCCTGCTTACAAGGCAGATACACTATTCGACTGAGCCATCAAGGACACAGAAAGTTGTGCGACTGCAGGGGCTTATCTCTGGAACGCTCCCCGTGTGACCTACGTTTCCAACTTACTTTTTTTTTCCTTTATTGAATTTCAGTTCCCCCCCCCCCCCCCCCCCCCCCGAAGGGGGCGGGCTGGCAGCAGCTTAGTATGCCGCTCTTCAGCCTACAGACTTTGTTAGAAAGATGAAGAGAATAGATAATAAAAACAGGCGATGAAATCGGAGACTTAAAGAGTAACATGGCGAAAAGAAATCGTGGAACTTAAAACAAAGAACAGAGGGATGATGACGCTAAGAAAATACATACAAAGCAGACAGGTAAAACAATAGACAGACAATTAAAAAAACACGGCGACAGTCTGGTTTCTGTTCGCAAAAGACATAAAATTCACACCCAGTGACAGCATGGTTTCTGTTCGCAACACAAGAAAGATGAACAACACTGAACAGTCACTGGAACACTGCACTAAAAAGTTGGCAAAGGTGACATACCACAGCCGAGAGCAGGTGGGGGGAAACTGGACAGATGATGGGAAAATAAAAAAGGGGGGAGCCGGGAAAGGAGCTGATGGAGGATGAGGACCCATAAGAGGGGGTGGGGGGCGCTGGGCAGACGCGACAGGGAGTGGGGTAGGCAGAGGAGGGGAATACAAAAGGACTTGGGGGGGTGGTGGAAGAAGGGAGGTAGGGAGAGGTTTAGTGGGGAGAAAACAGGACGGAAGGGGGGGAAGAGGGAGCCCAGGGAAAGGACAGAGGAAAGGAGGGGGAGTGAGGATCAGACTTGATAGGAGGGACAAATGGAGGGAGAGAGGGCATCATCCGGGAGGGGGAGTTGATGGAAGCCACCTTGGGAAAGGAGATGTAGGGTGTAGAGATGGAGGGTAGGGGGGACACAACGGTGAAGACGTGGCAGGGGGCGGGGATGGGAGAGGAGAGGAGCAACCAGGGGCTGAGGGGGTTCAAGATGGCGGGAGGTGTAGAGGATGCGGATATGTTCGAGGAATAGGAGCAGATGGGGGAAAGGAATGAGATCATAGAGGATCCACGTGGGGGACAGGAGGCCTATACGTAAGGCGAGGTGGATTCCAAATTACTGTCCACACACTATATTTGTAGTACCTCTGCCCACTATACTCATTACTCGCAGCAGTCTATCTACCCAAAGAACAGATACCATCTTCATATACACTACTGGCCATTAAAATTGCTACACCACAAAGATGACGTGCTACGGACGCGAAATTTAACCGACAGGAAGAAGATGCTGTGATATGCAAATGATTAGCTTTTGGAGCATTCACACAAGGTTGGCGCCGACACCTACAACGTGCTGACATGAGGAAAGTTTCCAACCGATTTCTCATATACAAACAGCAGTTGACCAGCGTTGCCTGGTGAAACGTTGTTGTGATGCCTCGTGTACGGAGGAGAAATGCGTACCACACACGTTTCCGACTTTGATAAGGGTCGGATTGTAGCCTATTGCGACTGCGGTTTATCGTATCGCGACATTGCTGCTCGCGTTGGTCGAGATCCAATTACTGTTAGCAGTCGAGATGACAGACATCTTATTCGCATGGCTGTAACGGATCGTACAGCCACGTCTCGATTCCAGAGTCAACAGATGGGGACGTTTGCAAGACAACAACCATCTCCATGAACAGTTCGACGACGTTTGCAGCAGCATGGACTATCAGCTCGGAGACCGTGGCTGCGGTTACCCTTGACGCTGCATCACAGACAGGAGCGCCTGTGATGGTGTACTCGACGACGACGAACCTGGGTGCACGAATGGCAAACCCTCATTTTCTCGGGTGAATCCAGGATCTGTTTACAGCATCATGATGGTCGCATCCGTGTTTGGCGACATCGCGGTGAACGCACATTGCAAGCGTGTATTCGTCATCGCCATACTGGCGTATCACGCGGCGTGATGGAATGGGGTGCCATTGGTTACACGTCTCGGTCGCCTCTTGTTCGCATTGACGGCACTTTGAACAGTGGACGTTACATTTCAGATGTGTTACGACCCGTGGCTCTACCCTTCATTCGATCCCTGCGAAACCCTACATTTCAGCAGGATAATGCAAGACCGCATGTTGCAGGTCCTGTACGGGACATTCTGGATACAGGAAATGCACGACTGCTGCCCTGGCCAGCACATTCTCCAGATCTCTCACCAATTGAAAACGTCTGGTCAATGGTGGCCGAGCAACTGGCTCGTCACAATACGCCAGTCACTACTCTTGATGAACTGTGGAATCGTGTTGAAGCTGCAAGGGCAGCTGTACCTATACACGCCATCCAAGCTCTGTTTGACTCAATGCCCAGGCGTATCAAGGCCGTTACTACGGCCAGAGGTGTATTATTCTGGGTACTGATTTCTCAGTATCTATGCACCCAAATTGCGTGAAAATGTAATCACATGTCAGTTCTAGTATAATATATTTGTCCAATGAGTATCCGTTTATCATCTGCATTTCTTCTGGTGTAGCAATTTTAATGGCCAGTAGCGTAGTTAAAGGCTTACCGGCCAATGATCTTCTTCAGTGTAGATGCACTCACATTGCTCAAACTCTTACGGGAGTCGGTAGATTGAATGCCGCGAGTAAGGGCTATCGTCGGCAGGGGCACTGCGAATGTAGTGTGTGAACAGTAAGTTGGAATTGGGGGTCTCACAGGGAACGAGCCAAAGGTAAGTCCCTGCAGTCACACAATGCTCTGTGTCCTGCATGGCATCCGCTCCCCGTAGCTGAGTGGTCTGCGCGACAGAATTTCAATCCTAAGCCCCCGGGTTCGATTCTCGGTTGGTTCGGAGATTTTCTACGCTCAGCGAGTGTGTATTGTGTTGTTGTCCTAATCATCATCATTATCAGAGGGCTATCTGCCCTCTGTAATAAAAAAACTGAGTCAACGGCTCAGCACTGAACTTGAACGGGTGTCATAGGACAAATGCCACGAACAACATCGAATAACATGAGGAAAAAAAAAAGGCTCAGTCGGATAGAGCGTCTGCCACGTAAGTAGGAGATCCTGGGTTCAAGTCCCGGTCAAGGCACACATTTTCGACTGTCCCCCTTGATATTTATCAACGCCTGTCAGTAGCTAATGGCCTGGATTTCATTGCAATTTCATTCTTCGAGAGCTGCAAGGTCACCAATGCTGATCTTTCGGACATGTCCGGCGCAGTCCATCCCTTATATGTAATAACAGCGGCTTAAAGCAATAACAATTAATATGAATATGGTATATGTTCTTTCGGAAATGACACCAACTTCATATTAATTATTATTGCTTTAAGTCGCTGTTATTACGCATACAGGATGGACTGCCACTACATTGACTTTAACGCGCTGTGGTCTTGACATCTGAAAGAGCTAAAGATGGCGACATATCCTTCTTCCTGTTTATCGTAATTTTTACACGCGCATCCTGCATCCGTCGTATCAGCAGCTGCCTCACGTCTGAGTCTTTCCTGTTTCGTTTGCAGGAACAGGCGTCGCTGCCACAAAACAACATGAAGGGGTTCCTTGTGAGTCCCAGTGTTATCCCACGGGAAAGTGAGCGTACTTTTTCTAAACGTCTGGGAATCTGAGGCCGGTGGTGGGTACCAGCCCGGTATTCACCTAGTCGGATGTGGGAAACACACTGACCCTCGTCTTTAGTCCACAGGCCGGATTCTATCCGGGAGCGGCGCGTCACCCTAAATCACGAAAACTGCTTGCTAACGCGCGCTGCTATCCGGGCGAATCAGTGTATCACAAAAAGCTTCTCTTAAATATATTTACAATTACTCAACGCAACGCTTTACCCAGAAAGAAGTATAGCACATTACCATTATGGTATATTAAAGTACATTTGATAAACTTTGTAACTAGCAGATACTAAGCAAGATGAGACGACAGCTTGCATCACAACTTCATTTGACTTATGCGTGAATGTAGACTTCCCCGGTGTGTACAGTCGATGAAAAGCTCAAGGGTTCCCAGCCAGGTGGCGGTATTATAAAACCGCGACGTTTCGACGACTGATATACCCATCGCCTTCTAAGTGAAGTGTGCCGGCCGTTATGGCTGAGTGGTTCTAGGAGCTTCAGTCCGGAACCGCACAGCTGCTATGGTCGCAGGTTCGAATCCTGCTTCGGGCATTGATGTGTGTGATGTCCTTAGGTTAGTTAGGTTTAAGTAGTTCTAAGTCTAGGGGACTGATGACCTCAGATGTTAAGTCCCATAGTGCTCAGAGCCATTTGAACCATCTAGTGAAGTGTCGAGATTTTCCGGATACCGTCCAGGAACTTTTCCCGTAGAGGTGCCGTATAAGTGAATGTCATTCATTTGACTTCTCAACGTTTCGCAGAAAATTTCACAAAATATGTTCAGCAATTACGACTGAGAGTTGAGGCTTTTGAAACGTATTACGAATATGACAGGTCATGTTGTATTACGATGTGGTCATGCTCGCCCTTAACGTTCTTATTCTATGGAACGTAAATTACGATGTCCGACTTCAGCAGACGAAAATTTAGGAGAGGAGCAAGGCTACCGACGAACGTAACGGGTTGGTTTACAAAATTTCAGTAAGCTCTGGTGCAAATAAAAAATTTGCCCATGCGGATAATGAATTTCCTGCTGCTGTAAGATCACCGTTACAAAACATATCGCCTGGCGACAACGAAAAACCTAAATCTCTGACTGAAATTTATTTTGGGATTAAAGGAATGCCGCAGAAAAACTAATAGTGAATTAATACGAGATCTCAAGTCCAGGTGCAAAATGCTCACCGTGACACTTTGCAATACATAAAAAATAGTATTATTTTCTAATGACATTCTCTCAGTAGTGACAACTTTGAGAAGATGTCGTCATATCTTCCTCTGCAAACTTGATTGACCAAAATGTACCCGATGACGGCCCTAACGTTAAGAAACCCGCCGATGAGGGGCACTCAGTTCTTCGACAAACACTTTCAACGAACAGTTTCGTTACGTACCGACTTAGAAGCCTTTTTAACAAACAAGAAATGATAAAAAAATGTTGTTGCAGTTGCTACATTTTACGATTCACGAATATCTTTAATTGTGCGTAATTGTACTCTTTGATGCTGCATACACTTGGTTGCCGCGCGGGATTAGCCGAGCGGTCTCAGGCGCTGCAGTCATGGACTGTGTGGCTGGTCCCGGGGAAGGTTCGAGTCCTCCCTCGGGCGTAGGTGTGTGTGTTTGACCTTAGGATAATTTAGGTTAAGTAGTGTGTAAGCTTAGGGACTGATGAACTTAGCAGTTAAGTCCCATAAGATTTCACACACATTTGAACATACACTTGGTTCTTGCTGCTCGTTCGAAAACACAAAGATGGTGCTGACGAAAGTTGCTTGAAGTGCCGCTACCCAAGTTTTCAGGATGTGTTCTTTCCATTACCCATTACACCGTTGACTGGGAGACAATATTCAGCACAGTGAGCTTAGTTAAGACTAAACATATATTAACTATTACTCCCTCTCTAAACGTCTCAGTGTTGCTGAGTGAGTGTCTCAATGCAAAACGATGCTGAGGTAAGAAGTTAAAGTTAACTCAAATTACGACTAAACTTATGACTGAATCAGTTCTTTATGAAAATTCTAAATTTAAACTGACTGCAGAAGGCATCTCCATAGACAATGTGTTGTCTCCTCTGCAAAAACACGATGCTTCAAACCTACCGGACAATGGCTTGGACTTGGAAACAGGGCCTCCGATCTTCTTCGGGAGTGATGTGTTTTAGTAAGCTAATAAGAGCGAATAGAATGGTGATTGTTACATTGCATTGAAGCAGTTGAAGTCAACTTCAGAATTTCAGATGAGAATATAAGAAAAATTAACACATTTGAAAGCAGCTCTCAAAACTGAACATTTTAACCGACCATTGCATGACTCCCTTTTTTTATGAAATCAGTTTCAGTGGAAAAATATCTGGGGAGGGAGGGGAGTAAAATTTAACACACAAAATATTATGTAACAGGTTGAACGTAGAAATTTTGATTTATTCAATATTTTAGGTTTATTTCTATACGGCAAAAAAACGAAAATATTGATTAATTGTAAACGTTCAGTTACACAGACATGGAAACAATCAGTGCTATCACTAAGCATCATTTTACATTTTGATTACTTGTGGTCATATTGGCTACGTGTGGGAACCATGACTGTGTGGTGTAATTACTTAGCTGTATTTTCTGCTTCCAGTCTTTTTTATTGTTTTTGCCATTAATTTAACTTATTGCAACGCGTTTCGAGCATTTTCTGTTCGTCTTCAAGAGTTTATGGATACAGAAAATTATTACCTAACAATAAGATGTCTTAAGTTAAATTAACGTAGAACTTTTTGTATATTGTTCGCTGCTGGTGGGGCTGTTGGGTTATTTGGAGGGAAGAGAGCCATGGTTGGCCGCAAATTGATTTCTAGTGATGTCTTCTGCTGGTGTGGAACTGCGTCTCGTTGTTTGCTGCGATTGGCAGCGCAGCCTGTGTGGGATGCAGACAGTTTTGCGTCAGCTGTTACGGTGCGAAAAAAAAGGTGGTATGCTTTTTTTCAGTTGTTCACTTACGATTTTGGCGTCCCAAAGCTTCGTTTGTATCATTGGTACACTGGCGGAGCTGTTGTGAGACATTACATTATTACGCTACTTATTTTGGTAGTTTTCTTTCTTGACGTAATTCACTGCACAAGTTTTTCTACATACCTGTTGACCCTACCCACTTAACACAATATGGCGGCCTTGCAGCGTGTTAATGAGTATCGACTATCGCATATTGCATCGATATTCGTGCTACTGACAGCCTGTAATCGTTCGTTTCATATTGGCACATCTTAAATCTATTGTGTTAGAACTGGCTTAAGACTACTGACAATATCCCGAGTTCTTGAATTCGGTTATTTCATTAAGAATATTATCTCTGTTTGTACTACGAATGAAAATTTCCGTTTCTTCCATGATATCCATTCGTTTGCTTTTTTCGATACTGTGCAGAATCTATAGATTTTCAATTTTCGAAGGGTGTCCTGAGTCTGTAATGCGTGTTGCTACTGATGATTGTAATAGATTTATCCAGTCTGGAGCAGTGTAAATGTCCTTTAAATTGAATTATGAAATTTCTGCCTATTTGGCCTATACAATATTTGTTGAACTGGTTGTAGAAAATTTTGTAAATTCTAGATGAATCAATGTGTTGCGATTTCTATTGCGAATAAGCTTCCTACTTAGGTTGTAGTTGATGCTGTAGCTTATTTTTTCGTTTGTGTATTTGTATAGCATTGACAATTTATTACACATTATGCCAAGCTATGAATTTTTACATATTTAACGCTGGGGTGCTGTCAGTTGTGAGTGTAGAATCATGTTGTTTGTTCAGTTTATTTTTCATCTGTTGTGACATCGTATTTTTTGCGGTACATCTTATCGTTTCTATTTCTTGTTGGCAACAGGATGTCCAGGTTGACCCTACACCAAGACTCCATACTGAAGAACAGTAAACGCCTTTTAGCTAGTAATGAAGTACGGAGTCCTACTGTAATGAATCCCACAGCCCCTAAACTCAGAGCAGAGCCAAAAGTCCATAATAGCGACACATCAACCAGGCCTATCATGCAAACAGTCAGTAGCCCAGCCTACAAATTAATGAGAAAACGATTTACTTGTTGAAAATTTCTCTAAGCACGTCCGACGTTACCTGAGTGACACCATTCCAGGACTTTGGCTTGGATGAGCAGGAGCAAAAAATGAACTTCGTCGCCGGTAGCCTCCCAGCAATTTAGATCTGTTTTATGCCCCCTATGCCTCACATTCTTGAAAGTCTGTGACATCATATTGCTGAAGCTCTCAATTCGATAACGAGAGACCAGCTGCTTCTTGTATGGCAGGATATGAGCCAATGTTTTGATATTTGTGAGCAACACATGGTACTTACATTGAATGCATAAACATTTTAATTTTTCTCTTTCCAAGAACGTTGGAATTGTGTTTCTATCTTTTATAGCTTGGGAGCAATATACGTTTGAAATCTTTTTAACAGCGCTGTATATGAATTAACTGATGTTAGAAGATGAAAGATTCAGTACGAGGAAGATTGTGGCAAAGTCAGTGCAATAATTGCTTATTGCTAACAACAAAAAATGCGAATTTCTCAGTTAGGTTTGAATGATTTTAAACAAATCCAAACTATTTTTTGCTTCGATTTGTAATTTTGGATGAGACTTCAGTCCACCAAATCAAAAAACCCTAAACTGATTTCACCAGTCGCAAAGGTTATTACACTACTGGTCACAAAAATCGCTACACCAAGAAGAAATGCAGATGATCAAAGGGTATTCATTGGACATATATATTATACTAGAACTGACATGTGATTACATTTTCACGCAATTTGGGTGCATAGATACTGAGAAATCAGTACCCAGAACTACCACCTCTGGCCGCAATAACGGCCTTGATACGCCTGGGCATTGAGTCAAACAGAGCTTGGATGGCGTGTACAGGTACAGCTGCCCTTGCAGCTTCAACACGATTCCACAGTTCATCAAGAGTAGTGACTGGCGTATTGTGACGAGCCAGTTGCTCGGCCACCATTGACCAGACGTTTTCAATTGGTGAGAGATCTGGAGAATGTGCTGGCCAGGGCAGCAGTCGAACATTTTCTGTATCCACAAAGGCCCTTACAGGACCTGGAACATGCGGTCGTGGATTACCTTGCTGAAATGTAGGGTTTCGCAGGGATCGAATGAAGAGTAGAGCCACAGGTCGTAACACATCTGAAATGTAACGTCCACTGTTCAAAGTACCGTCAATGCGAACAAGAGGTGACCGAGACGTGTAACCAATGGCACCCATTACCATCACGCCAGGTGATACGCCAGTATGGCGATGACGAATACACGCTTCCAATGTGCGTTCACCGCGATGTCGCCAAACACGGATGCGACCATCATGATGCTGCAAACAGAGCCTGGATTCATCCTAAAAAAAATGACGTTTTGCCATTCGTGCACCCAGGTTCGTCGTTGAGTACACCATCGCAGGCGCTTCAGTCTGTGATGCAGCGTCAAGGGTAACCGCAGCTATAGTCTCCGAGCTGATAGTCGATGCTGCTCCAAACGTTGTCGAACTGTTCGTCCAGATGGTTGTTGTCTTGCAAACGACCCCATTTGTTGACTCTGGGATCGAGACGTGGCTAGACGATCCGTTACAGCCGTGCGGATAAGATGCCTGTCTTCTCGACTGCTAGTGATACGAGGCCGTTGGGATCCGGCAAGGCGTTCTGTATTACCCTCCTGAACCCACCGATTCCATATTGGATATCGACCAACGCGAGCAGCAATGTCGCGATACGATAAACCGCAATCGCGATAGGCTACAATCCGACCCTTATCAAAGTCGGAAACGTGATGGTACGCATTTCTCCGCCTTACACGAGGCATCACAACAACATTTCACCAGGCAACACCGGTCAACTGCTGTTTGTGTATGAGAAATCGGTTGGAAACTTCCTTCATGTCAGCACGTTGTAGGTGTCGCCACCGGCGCCAACATTGTGTGAGTGCTCTGAAAAGCTAATCATTTGCATATCACAGCATCTTCTTCTGTCGGTTAAATTTCGCGTCTGTAGCACGTCATCTTCGTGGTGTAGCCATTTTAATGACCAGTAGTGTATATTCCAGCCATTTGGTGTTCAAAACGGCCGTTTTCATATGTTTTTCCACGGCGATTCTATATGTTTTTGGGGGTGCTGAACCCACATTTCTAGTCTGTTGGCCTGTAGGAGGTCGGTTTCACAACGAAAAACACAAACACCTCAAAATTTTAGCACTCTTTTCAGTTTTTCGAAGAAGACTACTCCATGCAAAATTAAAAAAGAAAAAACTTCCGACAAAACGCTCTAAGCAGTTTCGAACTTCTGAAGAGATGTATCGCCGCGCTGAAAAGAAGTGATGCTTTCCCTTTCTGTGAAAAGTTAAAACCGCCCACTCCCATCCACTACCAATCGAAAACTAAGAGTATACATGCTATCAACGCAAACCCCAACACCAAGTGGAAGTACATAAAACTTGCTACAAGAGACGTCTGTGACACTCAGTTTTCTCGTACGAGGGAAGGGTGCAAAGCGAAAATTTAGAAAAATGTCTTCTGCGCACATCATCAAAGGATCTCTTCCACCTGTCTATCTCTCATCGGCGCTATACTTTCGGCGTATTACGTTTACAAGAAAATGCTTCGAATGAATTGATGGGAAAGCCTGTTTGACGAAAACTTTGACGAATTATATTCACGATATATTAGGTACATGACACAGAACAGAAACATTAGGGTGAAAGCTTTGGGTATTAATGCACATGCGTCATGAAATGCATGAATGTCGAACCTAGACTCGGATCAACACTTCGAGTAAGTTCTCCATCTGGAAAAGGAAGGTGAGATTTAGTGATACAATTTGGATACAAAAAACGTATACGTTGTATGTTGTTGTTGATGTTGTGGTCTTCAGTCCTGAGACTGGTTTGATGCAGCTCTCCATGCTACTCTATCCTGTGCAAGCTTCTTCATCTCCCAGTACCTACCGCAACCTACATCCTTCTGAATCTGCTTAGTGTATTCATCTCTTGGTCTCCCTCTACGATTTTTACCCTCCATGCTGCCCTCCAATACTAAATTGGTGATCCCCTGATGCCTCAGAACATGTCCTACCAACCGATCCCTTCTTCTAGTCAAATTGTGCCACAAACTTCTCTTCTCCCCAATCCTATTCAATACTTCCTCATTAGTTATGTGATCTACCCATCTAATCTTCAGCATTCTTCTGTAGCACCACATTTCGAAAGCTTCTATTCTCTTCTTGTCCAAACTATTTATCGTCCATGTTTCACTTCCATACATGGCTACACTCCATACAAATACTTTCCAAAATGACTTCCTGACACTTAAATCTATACTCGATGTTAACAAATTTCTCTTCTTCAGAAACGCTTTCCTTGCCATTGACAGTCTACATTTTATATCTTCTCTACTTCGACCGTCATCAGTTATTTTGCTCCCCAAATAGCAAAACTCCTTTACTACTTTAAGTGTCTCATTTCCTAATCTAATTTCCTCAGCATCACCCGACATAAATCGACTACATTCCATTATCCTCGTTTTGCTTTTGTTGATGTTCATCTTATATCCTCCTTTCAACACACTATCCATTCCGTTCAACTGCTCTTCCAAGTCCTTTGCTGTCTCTGACAGAATTACAATGTCATCGGCGAATCTCAAAGTTTTTTATTTCTTCTCCATGGATTTTAATACCTACTCCGAATTTTTCTTTTGTTTCCTTCACTGCTTGCTCAATATACAGATTGAATAACATCGGGGAGAGACTACAACCCTGCCTCACTCCCTTCCCAACCACTGCTTCCCTTTCATGTCCCTCGACTCTTATAACTGCCATCTGGTTTCTGTACAAATTGTAAATAGCATCTCACTCCCTGTATTTTAACCCTGCCATCTTCAGAATTTGAAAGAGAGTATTCCAGTCGACATTGTCAAAAGCTTTCTCTAAGTCTACAAATGCTAGAAACGTAGGTTTGGCCTTCCTTAATCTAGCTTCTAAGGTAAGTCGTAGGGTCAGTATTGCCTCACGTGTTCCAACATTTCTACGGAATCCAAACTGATCTTCCCCGAGGTCGGCTTCTACTAGTTTTTCCATTCGTCTGTAAAGAATTCGCGTTAGTATTTTGCAGCTGTCACTTATTAAACTGATAGTTCGGTGATTTCCACATCTATCAACACCTGCTTTCTTTGGGATTGGAATTATTATATTCTTCTTGAAGTCGGAGGGTATTTCGCCTGATTCATACATCTTGCTCACCAGATGGTAGAGTTTTGTCAGGACTGGCTCTCCCAAGGCCGTCAGTAGTTCTAATGGAATGTTGTCTACTCCGAGAGCCTTGTATCGACTCAGATCTTTCAGTGCTCTGTCAAACTCTTCACGCAGTATCGTATCTCCCATTTCATCTTCATCTACATCCTCTCCCATTTCCATAATATTGTCCTCAAGTACATCGCCCTTGTATAGACCCTCTATATACTCCTTGCACCTTTCTGCTTTCCCTTCTTTACTTAGAACTAGGCTTCCATCTGAGCTCTTGATGTTCATGCAAGTGGTTCTCTTATCTCCAAAGGTCTCTTTAATTTTCCTGTAGGCAGTATCCATCTTACCCCTAGTGAGATAAGCCTCTACATCTTTACATTTGTCCTCTAGCCATCCCTGCTTAACCATTTTGCACTTCCTGTCGAGCCGGCCGGTGTGGCCGTGCGGTTCTAGGCGCTTCAGTCTGGAACCGCGTGACCGCTACGGTCGCAGGTTCGAATCCTGCCTCGGGCATGGATGTGTGTGATGTCCTTAGGTTGGTTAGGTTTAATTAGTTCTAAGTTCTAGGCGATTGATGACCTCAGAAGTTAAGTCGCATAGTGCTCAGAGCCATTTTGAACTTCCTGTCGATCTCATTTTTGAGATGTTTGTATTCCTTTTTGCCTGCTTCATTTACTGCATTTTTATATTTTCTCCTTTCATCAATTAAATTCAATATATCTTCTGTTACCCAAGGATTTCTACCAGTCCTCGTCTTTTTACCTACTAGATCCTCTGCTGCTTTCACTGCTTCATCCCTCAGAGCTACTCATTCTTCTTCTACTGTATTTCTTTCCCCCATTCCTGTCAATTGTTCCCTTATGCTCTCCCTGAAACTCTGTACAACCTCTGGTTTAGTCAGTTCATCCAGGTCCCATCTCCTTAAATTTCCACCTTTTTGCAGTTTCTTCAGTTTTAATCTACAGATCATAACCAATAGATTGTGATCAGAGTCCACATCTGCCCCTGGAAATGTCTTACAATTTAAAACCTGGTTCCTAAATCTCGGTCTTATCATTATATAATCTATCTGAAATCTGTCAGTATCTCCAGGGTTCTTCCATGTATACAGCCTTCTTTTATGATTCTTGAACCAAGTGTTAGCTATGATTAGTGCTCTGCGCAAAATTCTACCAGGCGGCTTCCTCTTTCATTCCTTAGCCCCAGTCCATATTCACCTACTACGTTTCCTTCTCTCCCTTTTCCTACTACCGAATTCCAGTCACCCATGACAATTAAATTTTCGTCACCCTTCACTATCTGAACAATTTGTTTTATTTCATCATACATTTCTTCAATTTCTTCGTCATCTGCAGAGCTAGTTGGCATATAAACTTGTACTACTGTAGTAGGCGTGGGCTTCGTATCTATCTTTGCCACAATAATGCGTTCACTATGCTGTTTGAAGTAGCTTACCCGCATTCCTATTTTCCTATTCATTATTAAACCTACTCCTGCATTACCCCTATTTGATTTTGTGTTTATAACCTTGTAGTCACCTGACCACAAGTCTTGTTCCTCCTGCCACCGAACTTCACTAATTCCCACTATATCTAACTTCAACCTATCCATGTCCCTTTATAAATTTTCTAACCTACCTGCTCTATTAAGGGATCTGACATTCCACGCTCCGATCCGTAGCACGCCAGTTTTTTTTTCTCCTGATAACGACATCACCATGAGTAGTCCCCGCCCGGAGATCCGAATGGGGGACTATTTTACTTCCGGAATATTTTACTAAAGAGGACGCCATCATCATTTAATCATACAGTAAAGCTGCATGCCCTTGGGAAAAATTACGGTCGTAGTTTCCCCTTGCTTTCAGCCGTTCGCAGTACCAGCACAGCAAGGCCGTTTTGTTTAGTGTTACAAGGCCAGATCAGTCAATCATCCAGACTGTTGCCCTTGCAACTACTGAAAAGGCTGCTGCCCCTCTTCAGGAACCACACGTTTGTCTGGTCTCTCAACAGATACCCCTCCGTTGTGGTTGCACCTACGGTACGGCTATCTGTATCGCTGAGGCACACAAGCCTCCCCACCAACGGCAAGGTCCATGGTTCATGGGGGGACGAAGAAATACCTCGTCAAGCCATCCACTCTGTTTCAAAGAATGGTTGTCACCGAACAATCAGATGAAGAAATAGAGGATTTCTTAACCTGCGAATTGGCTCCATATTCCTAACTTTGTTCGATGAGGGTGGAATCCAAAAGCCACAAAATCTGCTCGGCACAAAGCTTTTAAAACTATTCGTGACACCACACTGTTGGACAGCAGCACAGTATATCTACATCATACTCCGGAAGCCACCTAATGACGTGCGGTGCAGAGTACTTCTCATACCAATAACTTATTCCCCCTACCCTCTTTCACGCTGAAATTTTCTGTTGCTTACAATCACTGACGCATAAAAATAACCTTCAGTAATAAATTAAAACGCCTACCTCTCCAGGATTTTCTGCGGCATATACAGGGTGTTCCACTGATAGTGACCCGGCCAAATATCTCACGAAATAAGCGTCAAACGAACAAACTACAAAGAACGATACTTGTCTGACTTGAAAGGGGAAACCAGATGGCGCTACGGTTGGCCCACTAGATGGCGCTGCCATAGGTCAAACAGATATCAACTGCGTTTTTTTTTTTTTGTTTTTTTTTTTAAATAGCAACCCCCATGTTTTATTACATATTCATGTAGTACGTATAGAAATGTAGTTACACGTATTGCCAAATGCACTGAGGTTGACAGACATCATTTTGAGCATTTATTGCATTAATGTGGTATTTACAGGTAATAACGCTTTAACAGCATGCTTACTCAGAAATGGTAAGTTCACAAAGGTATATGTATCATATTGGAACAACCGAAATAAAATGTTCAAACGTACCTACGTTCTGTATTTTAATTTAAAAAAACCTACCTTTTACCAACTGTTCGTCTAAAATTGTGAGCCATATATTTGTGACTATTACAGCGCCATCTATCACAAAGGGAAAAAAGTGGTCCAACTAAAACATTCATATTTCTTTACGTACTACACGAATATGTAATAAAAAATGGGGGTTCCTGTGTAAAAAAAACGCAGTTGATATCCTTTTGACCTATGGCAGCGCCATCTAGCGGGCCAACCATAGCGCCATCTGGTTTCCCCCTTCAAGCTAGACGAGTTTCGTTCTTTGCAGTTTTTTCGTTTGATGCTTATTTCGTGAGATATTTGGCCCGGTCACTATCAATGGACCACCCTGCATATGCAATTTAATACAACAGTACTCAGTTAGCTGTTAAAAAAATTTCAATCTTCGTCCAGGTGCTTGTGCATACTGCGATCATTAATGGTCATATCATCCGTGCAGTAAGTTCGACGATACTGCGTTCCCAACTATCTACCATCCGCCCTTTCTTTAGAAAGACAATATCTATGATCGTACTTACCTTTTCAGTTTATATGTGGAACAGTTACGAAATCTAGAAATGTGGCCTTTCCAATTTGCTTGCGTTCATGGGCTGCAACTGCAGCAATCATGAAGAGATCAACAACTGTTTCGCATGAGTGATGTATCTCAAATCTCGTTCAAAGCAATGCCATTGCAATGGAGCTTGGCAAAAATTACTGGAACATGCGACGAACAGATTTTTTGAATTCTGATCTGTGGTTTTTCACATCTATTCTTTTGCCATTATTACCCTTAATCCCGAACAATAATGTAATAAAATACAAAGTAGGAGAGGTTATCAAAGTGAAAACCTATTCATAAAAGATAAAAATCAAAATATGCTAACGCAGCTGGAAGGTAGCCTAGAAAGATGGAAAGAGTATTTCTCAGAAATGTTAAATTGCACTGGTCCGCACATATCCTTCAATTATGCAATGTCTGAGAGTGACAGCATTAATAATGACGAATGTAGAATCACAGAACAGGAAGTGATCCACTCCATTCAAAAGCTCAAAAACAACAAGACAGCAGGCGAGGACCAGTTATCAGCAGAGATGTTTAAGAGGGCGGAAGCAAACTACACAAAGAAACTTATAACCTTATCACAATGATCTGGAAAACAGAAACGCTGCCTGAAGATTGGAAAACTGCAATAATTTGTCCCATACACAAGAAAGGAAACAGAATGGAATGTGGAAATTACAGAGGAATCAGTTTGCTGAACATAACATACAAAATCCTGTCAATGACCATTCTGGAAAAACTTAAACCTTACGCGGAAAACATTATTCAAGATTACCAGGCTAGATTTCGAACAAACCGCTCGACAACTGATAATTTGTTTACTATACGACAGATCTTTGAGAAATACTGGGAATTTAACAAAAACATCCACTGTCTCTTCATTGACTTCCAGCGAGCCTACGACAGCACCAACAGAAGTAGCCTCTACAATACCTTACGAGAATTTAGTATATCTAGTAAAATCATTATGATGATACAACTGTGCATGGATGGCTCCCAGGCAGCAGTGAAGTTCAGAGGATCCACATCCCCCACCTTTCCAATTAAAACAGGCTTACGACAGGGAGACGCTCTTTCATGTGGCCTCTTCAACCTTGCATTAGAGACAGTGATTCGGGAGAGTAATTTACAACTACACAATGGTCTCCGATTCGAGCACAGTGAAGTAAAACTCCTGGCTTATGCAGATGATACAGTGTTGCTGAGCGAAACTGAAGAAGAACTGAAAGACATGTACAGATCTCTCAGGCACAGTGCCAGCAAAATCGGGCTTTTGATTAACCAAGAGAAAACCGAATATATGGAAATAGGTCGAGTCATAAACCCAAATCCTTACTTTGAAATCGACCAACATTCTAAATTCAGAAAAGTTCTCCAGTTTAAATACCTTGGATCACGTTACAACAGTAAAAATATCATAACAATGGATATAAATGAAAAAATAGCCTCAGGGTCAAGATGTCTGTACTCACTAATCAACCCACTCAAAAGTAAAACTTTGTCAATCACCACAAAGATGAAGATATACAACACTATTATCTGCCCCGTAGTACTGTACGGTTCAGAAAGCTGGACGCTTAGAAAGAATGAAAGAGAAAAAATGAATGCTTTTGAAAAAAAAGTAATGAGAAAAATTTGGGGACCTGTGTTGGAGAACGGCGTATGGAGAATTCGAAAGAACAATTAAATTTATCAGTTAATGAAGCAACCCACTATATCTAGAAATTAAAAAGTAGGAGACTGCAATGGGCTGGACTTGTGGCCAGAATGGAAAACAACAGAATCACCAAGAAAGCATTTGAAGGAACTCTCCAGGCATCAAGACCATTGGGCCGACCTCGTACAAGGTGGAAAGATGACATAGAGAAGGACATCGCAGCATTAGGAATTTCCGCAGGATGCTGCGAGAGATAGAAGGCGGTGGAAGCAGATCGTTGATGCAGCGAGTGGTCTACAGGGCCTGTGATCGCTGACAAGAGAGAGAGAGAGAGAGAGAGAGAGAGAGAGAGAGAATACGTAGGATAGAGTGGACGGTCGATTTAAAGATCTATGTCCCAGAGTAACAAAGTCGTCACAGACAGAGCAAATCAGCACACCATTCGCCTTAACAGATTTAGGGAAATCACAGAAAACTGATATCTAAATGATCGGACGGGGGATTGAATCCTCCTGCTCCTGAATCTGAGGTCTAGTGTCTTAACCGCTGAGCCATCTTGCTCGGAAGGAGCAGATTGTACGACAGTGGTCAAAACACATAATAATTACCCAATCGCTCTTCTGCTGCTGCCGCTGCTGCTGCTGCTGTTGTTGTTGTTGTTCTTGCTGTATTTAGTAGGAGACAGGTTTCATGCAGCTCTCCACACTACTTTATCTTCCACAAGTCTCTTCATCTCCGCCTAAGTTCTGCCACTTGCATATGTCTAAAGTAGTTTATTGTAGTCATACCTTGGTTTCCTTATACAAATTTTATCAACGCCCCATTTTCCTCCATTAGCAATTTGCGATTCAGTGATGTTTCAGCTAGCGTCCTATCAAACGATCTTTTATTTTAGTCAAATTGAGCCATAAATTTCACTTCTCCCCAATGCGACTCAGTACCTCCTCATTAGTTATTCAATCTTCGGATCTTATCTTCAACATTCTATTGTAGCACCATAAGTTATATTTTTTCCTGGTACCAACTATTTATCGTCCACGTTTCACTCCCGCACAAAGCCTCTCCCAACATACGAACATCTAATTTAAATTTATATTCGATGTTAGTAAATTTCTGTTTCTCAGAAAAAGACAGCATTTTATACAAAATAACAAAACTCATCTGCAACTTTTAGAATCTCATTTTCGAATCTAACTCCCTCAGCTTCGCCCGATTTAATTTGATTACATTGCATCACCCTTGTTTTACTTCTGTTGGTTTCTATCTTATAACATTCTTTCAAAACACTATCCACTTCTCTTAAGTGTATCTTCTAAGAAATGTCGTAGAGATGATAATGCCTCGCGTGTTCCCAAACTTGTGTTCACCGGCGTCGGCTTTTTCCATTCTTCTTTAAATAATTCGTGCCAACATTTTGCAACCATGACTTATTAAACTGATGGATTGGTAGCATTCACATCTGCAGCACCTGCCTTGTTTGGAAATAGATTTATTACATTATTGTTGAAGTCCGAGAGTATTTCGCCTGTCTCACATAAGTTACATACCAGGTGAAATAGTTTTGTCTTCCCGAAGATACCAAAACAATACATCTGCTCCAGGAGCTTAGCCTCGACTTACGTCTTTCAGTGCTCAGTCAGATTCTTCTCAGTATATTTTTCTCATTTGATGTGAATCTATTTCTTCCTCCTCTTCTACAGTGCCTTGTTTCTCTTGCGTGGCATTTCTATATACTCTTTCCACCTTCCAGCCATCCGTTCTTTGTTTAGCATTGGCTTTCCACCTCACCTCTTAATATACGTACGGGCGTTCTCTTTTCTGCAAAGGTCTTCAATTTTCCTCGTTCTTTAACTTAAATAGTTCTGTTATGTTCCTCGAATGACTTCTGAAATGTTTCTATTCCAGAGATTACAATAACCGTCAAAGTCATTCGTGGTGAAAATAATTAATTACAGCTTCAATCAGTGCACACTAACAATCGTCTCCTCAAGTTCAAGGCAATCAAATCGGTGCATATGGCAGTTTCAGACCACGGGGATTAACAGCTTGGCGTTCAATGTCGGACCACTTGGTATCCAGGAAGAACCATTGCGTCCCAGCACACCAGTGCAGAAGTTCGGAAAATTACGCGGCCTATGGCGACACGGATGAGGAAGTGCCAGCGCTATATAACGCGCTGCGGTTCCACAGAACTCCGTCGTCTCGAGGCTGATTCGGTGGCAGCAAGATACCACAGCAAAACCTTCAAGGTGAGTGCAGATTTTAAGAAAGAATGATTCAAATGATGATCTCACGTGCAGAAAGTTTGTCTTAAACTGAGAAGCCTTTATCTTTTGCACGCTATACCTCTTCTTATTTTCCCTGCTTGCAGAAAATATTGGAGAGAATTTCCGCCTTCTGCATGACACAGTTTATTTGTTTTTATCCATACAGCGATTTTCGTTTATTATTCCGTATCACATAGCGCAATCAGTTTTTCGTGTTGATAGTTTTATATGAACTATATATAGCTTGTGTTGTTTCCGATAAAGCTGTGTCGTCCACTGTTGTACTAAACATATTAAAACGCTTAGTTTCTCACTAACTGTGTTTTAACAGTTAAACGCGAACTTTGTTCTATTTTATCGCGAAAACATGGTCTGTGACTTCAGCTCATATGGTGTTATAGCTGTATAATGCTATACGATGCTACAGTAACAAATGAGATGGTGTCACAATGGAATAATCATTCATTTTTTGCATTTATATCGTATTTAGGATAAGGATAAAGTTGGAGCGGTATATTTGGTTGCTATGCAATACAACAGCACTTTCGCATACAGTTTAGTGCAAAACTTCAATACATTTCTCTAAACGGACCAAATTTCCTGTATCTGCAGCAGTCTTGCATCTTCGTATCTTGATGCAGCCGCCTTTATTTCCCTATCGTCTTCACTTTTACCCCCTCTAACTTACGACTCCATTCACACTACATACATTTCAAACACACCAATTATTAATTTTCACTCATCTAAAAGTAATTTTGCGGGCTTCTATAGGAAATTATTTTTCACGGTTACGCTGTTAATTGAGGAGTACCTTTCTTCCCAGGCCTCCTGGCGTTCCTGTCAACGATGAAGTCCCGTAGCGCCCATCTCTGTCCATTTCGTTTTTTTTTTAATCGATCACAACACACACTCCTTTATTCTGCTACCAAACTAACGCTACGTAAATACGTATTAACTTAGCCCCCGCAGTTTGTAAAAGAAGAGCATCTGAAAACAGTTTTCCACACAAAAGAAGTGCCTAATTCAGAGTATGTCATTAAGGGCCAAATACTTTTTGTCTTAAAGATACTAATTGAGGTAAACTATTGACGAAAACAATGAACATGTATTCAGCGTGAACCCGGTCCAATTCCTAAATCATATCAGGTGAACACCAGGGTAATTGGTTCAACAAGCCACGACCGATTTCGGCTCCGCCCCCTCCAAAACAAACCTACAGTTTCTTCCCTAATGACCTCGTTCAGGATGGCACGTTACACAGTAACTTGAATGTCAGCATGCCTTTCGCTCAGAGAACAAGTAAAGTGCGTCGTTTGTCAAACAGGTTGTCCGAACAGTTCATTTCTTGACCATTATACACGTCGGAAGGTCACTGCCCTAGTGATAGTGTTTGTGATCACATTTAACGTTCGTAATCATTTTATTCCCGCTTGCGTAGCTTCACGACAGATTAACAACGTTCCTATAATAGCTATAAATCTGGTACATCTTGTGTAGTCAATAGACAGAAAATGAGCTTGCTTTAGATTTCAAACGATCTATAGCATTCTAAGATGCGTCGCAAAAGTAGTTTTGAGGGAACATCTTGACAGCAGTCACCGCTCAGACTACTTCACAAATGTTTCCGACAAGTGACGGTAACGAAGTGGGGAAATTTGACTCAAGAGTGTCTCGCCTCCCCAGAAACAATTATTTCGACGTATAATCACCGGCGTCTCATATAGCATATGTCAGACTGTAGCTACACACATTCTGTAGTAAGACTCTTCACAGTGATCCATGAAGCGCTGTGGTACTCGTGGATGGCCCTCGCCAGTTGACATGATGAATAGACAGCAATATCAGAGTCTTCGCAGTTTCCGAAAAAAAGAAAAGTTATATCTGTTATAAAACTCATAATTGTCCAGGTTTAAAGAAAATGACATTTCTGTTTGACATCATGGGGTCACATGTCGAAAGAAAAAAAAAAAACAGAAAATAAAAGAACACACCATTCACGGGAAATTATTTATTATATGTATCTTCACAGTTAACAAATTTACAATAACAATCTGAATGTTATTTTACTTATTGTGAAATGGCTCCTTGGATCATGAACACTATCATTAGTGTTTTGTTTTTCCAACATTCCTCGTTCTATCTTGCCATATTTTGCATCATCAAACGTTTTCAAGAAAGAACGAAACAGTTTGCTGGGAGAACGCGTTAACTGTGATTAAATATGTATTCTTTCCAATCATAATCTAGTTACACATCGCCAGTTGATTCCAGGCTAATTGATTAGTTACTCGCACAGTAAATCCTACAGTCTTAAGACGCCACTCTCTTCTTGAATGCGATTTATTCGTTATTCCCCTTCGTGCAACGTTTCTAGAATTTATAAACTCCATTACTTACTCACAAGTATGTCATGACTCCAGGTGAAAAGTGCTCCTCCTTCGAAGACAAGAGGGGGCGGGACGTTCGACAAAATTCACTCGGTGTTGTACCTCACCTAGTGTGTGGAATCATCTTTCAAGAAAATTTTAATATAGTGGGGTCATTTTCATCGCTTTTGTGGTGTGAAAAAGTCTTAGTACACACAACGACGCGAAAACAAACTAAAAATGCAATTAGACGGGAAGTTGAAACATACTGCATCTCACGAGGCACGGGAGTGAGGTGCGCAGAATCATCATTCAAACCCGTCACGTCTGTTCCGCGAACGACGGCGCGGGCGGTGGCGGCAGCATTAGCTGAGTGCCTCGTACCGCTGCTTCGCCTTCTTCCAGCGCTGGGAACGGCGCGCGGCGGCGGCGTCTCCAGAAGGCGGCGGGGGCGGAGCGTCGCTGCCCAGGCCCGCGGTGCCGCGCTGCTCCGACAGCGGTATCTACAACACAACAGACACACTGCAGCCACAGAATGAAGGAGGCGCAGGGTTGGGTTGTTTGGGGAAGGAGACCAGACAACGAGGTCATCGGTCTCATCGGATTAGGGAAGGATGGGGAAGGAAGTCGGCCGTGCCCTTTCAAAGGAACCATCCCGGCATTTGCCTGGAGCGATTTAGGGAAATCACGGAAAACCTAAATGAGGATGGCCGGACGCGGGATTGAACCGTCGTCCTCCCGAATGCGAGTCCAGTGTCGAACCACTGCGCCACCTCGCTCGGTGGAGGCGCAGGCACCAACGGCACGCACACTGGGCTTTCTTCCGGATATCTGCAACATCTTAGTTGCAACGGGGTCCACGGCCAAAACAAATTTTCTGAATGGCGATAATCTGCCACATTGCGTGTCATTATTTGCAACAGAATATCCTTTCATGTAGTACTTTTTACTACGGCACAGTTTTGACCGTGCAGACATTTTCAAGTGTAGATACAGTTTAAACGTAAATACGTATTAACTTAGCCCCCGCAGTTTGTAAAAGAAGAGCATCTGAAAACAGTTTTCCACACAAAAGAAGTGCCTAATTCAGAGTATGTCATTAAGAGCCAAATACTTTTTGTCTTAAAGATACTAATTGAGGTAAACTATTGACGAAAACAATGGACATGTATTCAGCGTGAACCCGGTCCAATTCCTAAATCACATCAGGTGAACACCAGGGTAATTGGTTCAACAAGCCACGACCGATTTCGGCTCCGCCCCCTCCAAAACAAACCTACAATTTCTTCCATAATGACCTCGTTCAGGATGGCACGTTACACGCTCGATGAAAGATCCGTACCCAAACACTGGAAAGTTGCACAGGTCACACCAATATTCAAGAAAGGTAGTAGGAGCAATCCACTAAATTACAGGCCCATATAGTTAACGTAGATATGCAGCAGGATTTTAGAACATATATTGTGTTCGAACATTATGAATTACCTCGAAGAAAACGGTCTATTGACACACAGTCAACATGGGTTTAGAAAACATCGTTCCTGTGAAACAGAACTATCTCTTTATTCACATGAGGTGTTGAGTGCTATTGACAAGGGATTTCAGATCGATTCCGTATTTCTGGATTTCTGGAAGGCTTTTGACACTGTACCACACAAGCGGCTCATAGTGAAATTGCCTGCTTATGGAATATCGTCTCAATTATGTTACTGCATCTGTGATTTCCTGTCAGAGAGGTAACAGTTCGTAGTAATTGACGGAAAGTCGTCGAGTAAAACAGAAGTGATTTCTGGCGTTCCCCAGGGTAGTGTTATACGCCCTTTGCTTTTCCTTATCTATATAAAAGATTTGGGAGACAATCTGAGCAGCCGTCTTCGGTTGTTTGCAGATGACGCTGGCGTTTATCGACTAATAAAGTCATCAGAAAACCAAAACAAACTGCAAAACGATTTAGAAAAGATATCTGAATGGTGCGAAAAGTGGCAGTTGACCCTAAATAACGAAAAGTGTGCCGTCATCCACATGAGTGCTAAAAGGAACTCGTTAAACTTCGGTTACACGAAAAATCAGTCTAAACTAAAAGCCGTAAATTCAACTAAATACCTAGGTATTACAATAACGAACAACTTAAATTGGAAGGAACACATAGAAAATGTTGTGGGGAAGGCTAACCAAAGACTGCGTTTTATTGGCAGGACACTTACAAAATGTAACAGGTCTACTAAGGAGGCTGCCTACACTACGCTTGTCCGTCCTCTTTTAGAATACTGCTGCGCGGTGTGGGATCCTCACCAGATAGGACTGACGGAGTACATCGAAAATGTTCAAAGAAGGGCAGTACGTTTTGTATTGAAATGTAGGAGAGAGTGTCACAGAAATGATACAGGATTTCGGCTGGACATCATTAAAAGAGAGGCGTTTTTCGTTGCGACGCAATCTTCTCATGAAACTCCAATCACCAACTTTCTCCTCTGAATGCGAAAATATTTTGTTGACACCGACCTACATAGGGAGGAACGATCACCAAGATAAAATAAGGGAAATCAGAGCTCGTACGGAAAGATATAGGTGTTCATTCTTTCCGCGCGCTATACGATATTGGAATAATAGAGAATTGTGAAGGTGGTTCGATGAACCCTCTGCGAGGTACTTAACTGTGATTTGCAGAGTATCCATGTAGATGTAGATGCAGATAGATGTAGATTTACAAGTTTTTAGGTTGAAATAAAATAATCAAATGGTTTAAATGGCTCTGAGCACTATGGGACTTAACATCTATGGTCATCAGTCCCTTAGAACTTAGAACTACTTAAACCTAACTAACGTAAGGACATCACACAACACCCAGTCATCACGAGGCAAAATAATCACATGTCATTCTGAAGCAAATATAAAATCGTCTCCGATCTTCAGAAACTTGCAGAGGGAATACAAGTTTTCACTACAATCATCTTTCTAAAAATTTATGTCATGCATTTGTCTTTCTGGAGGAGTCCTTAGCTAACATTTTAAGTTGCCACTACTGCTTCTGGTCTAAGGTCGAAACATCTCCCACATAAATGAGTCGATCCTTCCTCCTCTTTTTTCATTTTCTAGTGCAGTTAACAGGCAGTAGTTCATTCCCACTAGGATATTTTTTCCTACAATTATGTCTGTCTCTGTAAACAGCTATGGCATTGAGATACTTGCATCAGCATACATATACCCCTCTCTGTCTTCTGTGTATTGATTACTGTATTCATCTTCATTCACTGTCATGTTCTCAAGAGTTACTGCAGCGGTAGTTATTCACTGTCACGAATAGGCCTTAGAGCATAAAGAGAATTTTACTATTGCTGCTTTGTTTTGCAAACTATTCCAACGTACACTCCAAATGAAGTTCGTGGTAGTCTTAAAAGAGGGTTAACCTTTCTTTTATAAGTTGATAATCGATAGATATAGAAAAAAACTCGCCAGGTGCGGGTAGGACTCGCGCTCCAGATAGATAGACAGATAGGCAGGCAGTTCACCCATCCCGGGAATCGAGAATGTCGACGACTTTTTCCTGTTACCGACATTAATAGTGGCAATATATGGGTCAGGGGATTCCAAGACTTTCGAGAATGCTTTAATTTTGAATTTGTAAAACAAATGAAACAGAAATAATTTTTGGTGTGATATAAATACGCATTAAAAAATTTCTGATTTTTTCTTTACTTCTACTGCGAAACCTTGTTTCTTCCAAATTTCATGATTCTAGGTCAACGGGAGGTACACTATACGCTTTGATGAGTGAGTTTGCCAGCATCAAAATATGTTATATAAATTGCCGTCTCTTTTGATTGGAATGACATAGGAGCTTAATGTTTTTACACCGCCAAAATTTCAATTTGATATATTTAACCGTACATTAGAAAAAGGCCTCTTAACAGACCGACAGACAGATAGGCAGCCGGATAACAAATGACTTTTTTTCGTGTGACATAATTACAATTAACAATTAATTTGCATATATTTATCTTTAAATGTTTTAAATACAACGCAATGTTTTCTTAAAAATTTTCATTCGCTATTTCACCCGCTCAGGGTTGAATTTTCAAAAACAGTAACAAAGAAGCCAAATACTAATTTTCATAGATTTAACTTTGAAAATGCTTTCATGATGAAAAAATTTCATAAAACTTTTCATCAGCTATTTCACTCCCTTAGGGAGGTGCTTCCAAAAACAATGAAACGCGTATTTTCGTTATTTCTAACCGAGAATTCAAATGTAGCTTTAAAAATTCTTCAGTAGTTCTGTAATAATGATGTATTTCCAAAAAAAAATTAAGCACTATTTTATCTCTTTAGTGACTGAATTTCTAAAAATTCTGAAAAACGTATTTTTTATTTCTGACTGGTAAATCAAATACCAATTTTCGTAGTTCTAGTATCAAAGTTGTCTTAATAGCGATAGATTTTTAAAAAAGCTTTCACCCGTTATTTCACCCCCTTACGACAGCAATTTCGAACAATCTCTTCTTAAACGATGCCTACAGAATATGATGAACACCCTCTCCAAGTTTCAGGTTTCTATCCTCAGCGTCTTTGGCTGGGCGATGATGAAGCATTGAATCAGTCTGGCCCTATTTCATGCCCTTCGGGGTTGAACTTTCAAAAACAGTGAAAAACGTCTTTGTTCACTTCTAACCGATGAACCAAATACCAGTTTTCAAAGATTTAGCTTTAAAAACGCTAATTAAATACTTTCATAAATCATTTCATGCCCAATTTCATCCTCCGCCCCTTAGGAGTTGAATTTCCAAAAACAATGAAATGCGTATTTTCTTTTAATTTCTAAAAAGCCAAATACAAAATTTCATAGATTTAGCTTCAGAAATTAAATATGTCCACAAAATCTGAATCCCTCTTTCACCCTCCTAGGGTTTTATTTCCAAGAATACTGAAACCCCGAAATCAAATACAAATTTGCATTGATGTAGCTTTAAACATACCTTAATTGTTTTTTTAACAATGATTTATTTTCAAAAAACTTTCATCCCCTATTTCATCCCTTACGGGTTGAATTTCCAAAAATGCCAAAATTCGTATCTTTTTCATTTCTGACAAAGGAAGCAAATACCAATTTTCATTGTTCTAGCTTCAAAATTGCCTTAATAACGTACGTTCACAAAGCCTTTCATCCCATATTTCACCCCCTTGGGAATGGAATATCGAAATATCCCTTGGTAAACTACGCTTACACCCTCTGCAAATCTCAAATTTCTATCCTCAGTGGTTTGCGCTGGACGATGATGAGTCAGTGAGTTAGTTTGTCGGAACATTGGCATTTTACATATGGAAGAAGATAGACGAAAATGACTGTCTTTAAGAAACTAAAATTTTACTTGTACTTCCAGTCACCTTTCTCGTCAGCACTATAGTTCCTTTAGCCGGCCGTGATGGCCGAGCGGTTCTAGGCGCTTCAGTCCGGAACCCCGCGACTGCTACGGTCGCAGGTTCGAATCCTGCCTCAGGCATGGATGTGTGTGATGTCCTTAGGTTAGTTAGGTTTAACTAGTTCTAAGTTCTAGGGGACTGATGACCTCAGATGTTAAGCCCATAGTGCTCAGAGCCATTTGAACTTTATAGTTCCTTTCCCCATCTCATCACCAATAAACTTAATGACGTTAACAGCAGCCCGTGCAGGCATTCACCTAGTCACGTGACCCAATTTGTTCACGGGCCTAGGGTTTCATTTGTCCAGTAACACACTCTTAAAACACATTGAGTTGGGTGGGGTTTGAAATAAACAGAAGACACCAGGCGTTTCCTGAAAAGCCGAACAGAACACAGGAAACTTCATCACAGATTGTTCACGAAACACTTCATGTCAAGTTGTTTATTTAAAGCCCGGCCACACCACAGTATTTTAACAATTTATGACCAAAGTATGTTTTGAGTAAAACTCAATTACGACCGTTTGGCGGGTTACACCACGCACTCGAAAATGGCTAAACAGCAGGAAGTGAGCAGTAGTGAAGAATACGAAATAAAAGCGGCCAGTGCAGCAGATGACTGTCACAAAGAAAATTCAGTAACTAACTCGCACAACTTAAGACACCTGTACACACTTCATGATTGGCTCTAAGCTGCAAACTGCCAGCATCCACTTCTGTAATGAAACTTCCTCTCACAGACTGAATGTGTTCTCACAACGATCAATCAAACGCGCTATCCTTACATTCCTCACAGCTTGACACTGTATATCTAACGTAAGGCGGGCACAGATAGCTCACTCAGTTAGTGGAGTGATTCCCCGGGTTGTGGAATAATTAAAACAACATGCGTTACGTAGTGTGTCACAAGGTTCCACAGTTAAGTTCCATGGTTATGCAGCATATCTATTCGTCCCTATACTCGAAGTTCATATGAATAAGGGAGAAGCTAGTTACCTTATAAGAAAAGCGTTACAGTTGATGTATAGACAAGTGCCATCTGTTAAGGCGATTCATACTTGAAACTTTGCATGCGAGCCAGACGGCGGCACTCCCACAGGTCTAGAACGAAACCTGCTAGTCACAGAATGTCGAGGCAATTTCCCTGATGTTACAGCTCTTGTGTTTTACAAAGTCATCCGTGACATATATGTGCCTTCCACTTCTATCTGAATTAATACCATTACGTTTCACCGCCGGTCTCGTGTGCTAACAATGAAGTTCGTGCACACGTGTTAGCCGTTTACACGTCACTGCTTCAGCCAGTAGTACATCACGAGGTTTGAACTGATCCAACATCGGTTATTTCTTAAGTCATTTTGTTACATTTGGGGTAGGTGAAGTAGAAACAGCCAGAAAGATAGGCGGCGAAAAGCAGGTAGAAACATTACGCTAGTTTAGTTTCCTATCGTTATCCATGTTTTTAAAAAAACGTTCATTCTAGTATGGTAGCTTTATGTGAAAAAGAAAAAAGAAGTTTGGATGCCAACACTACACTTACTATGCTCACAAGGCACTTTCTAATAATTTGGTCACTACAGCTCCACCAAGTACGGGAAGGATTTAATTAAAAACGAATCGTAGTTACGCGTGTAGATGTATGACATTATTACATGAGCATAGCTTTATATTTTTCATCACAAGCTCGTCCACAAACACGCAGACGATGAAGCTTGAAGATTGGCAATTACTTATTGGTCAATAATTCCGATGACAACTTGTTTAAAAAGCCGCTTTCATTCGTGATGGCGTGAAGATATTCCGTAACCTCCACCGCTGAAAAAATATACATCCCTTATCGCAACTCCGTCTGAAGAAGTTAGTGTACTGAGACTATCAATCGGTTAAACTGCTCCTGTTTTCTTAAAAAATCATCTTCCTGGAAAACGAGTTATCATTATTACTCTTTTGGCTACAAGTATGGTCATCTTTCAGCATAATGACGGATCCCAAGGACATTCTGACTGTAAGGTAGCATTTAATCAATAAGTAGGTTCCCTCGCCGTTTAGGTTCTTCAGTAACTGAGGTCTCGGTACGATACTGCATTACCATCTTGTCTGCAGAAATAAATAAAAAGCGAAGTCTGCAGGGCAAAAGTAAATAAAAACGTAAGTTAGTGACGAATTATAGGCGGTGTCACATTCGTATGCACCCATACGTCCTTAGAAAAGCTACACACACGCAGAGAGAGAGAGAGAGAGAGAGAGATGAAAAGAAATTTTTCAAAATTTAATTCGCCCTGTAAATTTCAACATTTTTTTTTTCTTTACATCATTTGTGTGACATATCTTCAATGCACCCTCTATAAACTGACGATACGTTCACGTGAAATTTTGAACTTTTACTTGTTCAAACTGCTGCACTCTTAAATAGTATCTATGCTAATGCTTAATGGCTCATCGTCATGAATTATAAGCGCACATCGTCAGAGTATGGAACGTGAGAGGACATTATGGCCTGCCTAGCTTAATGCCCTAAAGTGTGATCATTTTACCTTCTAGTGATGTTATGTATCTGATTTTGTTTCTCTTTCTCAAATTAGATAAATAAATACCCATTGTGCCAGAAGGCCTGTACACCCATCTCAGACTAATCAGTGTACTATAACATGCTGTGAATAGTACAAGTTGGTAATGACGTGTTAGAGACGGCCCGGAACTCGAGAAATGAGATACAATGAATAGTTCTCCGCGATCGCATACTCAGGACCTGATGGAAAAGAGGTCGTGTAGCGGCGAGGACGACTCATTACCTGAGCAAAAGCAGCCACAGGAAAGAAAAGATGTGAGCCGCATCGTACTGTCGTAGCGACAGGGGGCAAAGTCGGTATAACTAGAGTGCAGCCGCCAAGCCTTTCCGTGGCGAGACACCGGTCGGAGAAGCACCCGTCTCCTTGGCGCGCCGCGGGCGCCTTCTGCACGTACAGTGGGATTTTTCTTTGGCTTTGAGTGCACGGCTGCACTGCGGCAGTGGCGGTACTGAGCGCGCTCGCTCAAGTCTTTTTTTTTTTTTTTTTTTCCAGAGCAGCGCAGCGCAGTGCATGGTCGCGTGCCCCCGGCTCCACGTGCGCACAATGGATGGCCAGCGGCGGCGTCGCCGAGTGGGTTCTGCCCCTTCTCCCCACCCCACCCCCCCACCCCCCACCACACCCCGACCCTTTGCTAGCTGCGCTTATTTATTACCTGCCGTGCATGTCTGCCAGCGCCGCCGCTGCTGCAGCTCCTAATGCTTCCTCCTGCCGTGCCACGGGCCACCCACAAGGCTTCCTGGCTTCTGAGGCTCGTCGTCATAGAAGAACGGAAGAGCGAGGGGAGGGGTTGGGACTACGATAGCGGAGCGGGCCGTGCCTGCCACCCCGCGCCGCCGTCAACAAAGGCCACTGCAGCCATCTCGTTATGACGGGTGCAGCCAGGTGGAATGGTGCCGTAGCCGGGGGCGGCCGCGCCACGTGTCGGCCAGACGGCAGACGGTGCAGGGTAATCTGGGCTGCCCGGGCCCCCGTCCACCAGCCACCCACAGCAGGGCGAACACGGTCGATGTACTTACCTGCCACCCGGCCAGCCTCGAGGCCCGCCTGTCTGCCAGCTGCCAGCCACATAACAACACGATGCGCACGAGAGCAACGATCCGAAACGTCAGCCCGCCACGGTAACATCCTTCATATAGGAAGTGCATATATTCGCATGCTCTCATTCCGGCATGAAACTATTATTCTGGACAGTTCGATTCTGCACAAGTCTGGTCGCAACAGAGGAGGACTGATGCAGAAGCAGCACCTACTCGCGATGTATTGTAGTTAATTTTTTTTTAAATTATGAGCCGTCTTTAACTAGGTACAGTCTTTACATTATGAGTAACAACACAAAACTGCATCTCATAACAGCCTGTTCCTTAAACTGCTCTGCAATGTAATTTCCACTTAAATTGAGGCAGCTATGGTAACTAACAACCAACTTATCTATTTCCGTCTCGTAAATATCAGTCACCTGATTGGCTAACTACTCCTGAACAACCGATTTTGACGTCACTGTCTCTGTCGTAGCGCCGACCGCGTAAAGATTTTGTTTAAGTGCATGAAAAAGTGGTAATCACTGGACATTAGATAAGGGCTATATGGAATATTCTACTTGGGCCATATGTTGTCAGTCGCCATGCAGCAACGCGAATCCGTTAACTATCTTATCATGCCTTTCGGTTTTGAGTGCTCGGCGAAGTTTAGTTGATATCTCACAATGCATCTCATAGTTGAATGTGCTACCGTGGAACAAAAATCCACAAGCAACACACCTGCATCGCTCAGAATACAGTAAATATGTCTTTCTGAGCCGGCTGGTGTAGCCGTGCGGTTCTAGGCGCTTGTCGGGAACCGCGTGACCGCTAAGTCTAAGTTCCAGGGGACTGATGACCTCAGATGTTAAGTCCCACATTGCCCAGAGCCATTTGAACCATTTGTCTTTCCAAGGTGAAATTGTTTGACTGGACTTCGCTCTTTGCAACTTTCCTTCGTCTCAGCCTGGAAGAGGTGGTTTCGACCAACGTCTCACTTGGAGCCGCAAGCAGAATCCTCACACTCTTTGTTACACGAGACAAGTTACACGAAGAAGATTAACTACGTAACGTTTATGGGCGGAATCTGAACTACTGCACTTACAAAATAGTTTTAGTAATGGTCGCCAGCCTAATTTTGTCCTGCGAGATTGGGTTAAACTTGTCACTATTTCAATATCAAAAATAAAATGCCGTGTCGCACTCTGCAAGGGGCGATCAAAAAGATTCCATCTGAAGACTTATCTGCGGCGTATATGCAACGTAACATGACTCCGATTCGGGTATATACGAGTAGTGGAACAGAGTTGGTACGAGCGCATTTTGTTAGTGCGGGTTGCCTACATCAGGGGAAGGTATGCACTCAGGGGCAAGCCTGTTATTCTCCTTTGATTGACAGGTCATTAACTTATTGTTCTCCTTTGATTCACAGGTACTTAATCTATTGTTCTGCTAAAAGCATCCTTCATTTTGATTAAAAGGCAATTATCTATTGCTCCCCTGTCCCCTCACCCCCTCCCCCTCAGGATATCCCCCCATCGCTGCTGCAGGTGCACTTTCAGGTCTGAGTTATTGGAATTTATACAAATTAATCCATCAGAATTGTTATTGTAAAAACCTTTGCTGTTTTGAATTGTTGAAATTAGATTCTAAGCATGTGCAATCTGTCAGAATTATTGTAAAAGCTATGCTACTGGGGCTGTGGAATTTAGTTGTAATAGTAAAGAAAGTATCTCCACATTAGTGTTTAGCATAGATTTATAAAAAAAAAATTCCTACCAGTGTTGTTGTTGTAGTGTGTAAGTTAAAAATATTTCTGCATTGGAATAGCAAAGTCAATTTATACCCAGGATCAGTGTTGGGGCCTCTCCTGTTCCTTATTTATATAAATCACATGCCGTCTATGTTTCAAATAGGGCAATTCATGACACAAGTTCATGGCTTGTACGAAATAAATTATCGGTAAATCACAGTAAGAATCAGTTTTTACAGTTTCTAACACACAATCCAACACAACTCAACGTTTTAATTTCACAGAATGGGCATATGATTAGTGAAACTGAACAGTTCAAATTTCTTGGTGTTCAGATAGATAGTAAACTGTCGTGGAAAGCCCACGTTCAGGATCTTGTTCAAAGACTTAAGGCTGCCATTTTTACTATTTGAATGGTATCTGAAATAAGTGATCGTTCGACACGAAAAGTAGTCTAGTTTGCTTATTTTCATTCGCTTATGTCGTATGGTATTATATTTTGGGGTAACTCTTCCCATTTTCAAAGGATATTTTTGGCTCAGAAACGTGCAGTTCGGGCAATAAGTTGTGTAATTTCGCGAACCTCCTGTTGACCACTGTTCACTAGTTTGGATATTCTGACATTGCCCTCTCAATATATTCTTTATTGTCGTTTCTTGTTAACAATATCAGATTATTCCCAAGAATTAGCAGCTTTCACTCAGTTAATACTAGGCAGAAATCCAATAAGCATTTGGATCACACTTCTTTGACTCTTGTGCAAAAAGGTGTGCAGTATACTCCTGCACCCATTTTAGATAAGCTACCACAAGAATTTAAAAACCTTAGCATTAATCCACGCGCTTTCAAATCGAAACTGAAGAGTTTCCTCTTCGCTCACTCCTATTCTGTCAAGTAGTTCCTTGAAAAATTAAGCTGATTCCTATGTTATATTGTTGATTGCGTTTACCTAAACTTATGGCATGTCTTTTTTTGGGTTGATAAACATTTTATTTTATCTCTTATTACTCTTATGCTGTAATTTCATGTACGGACATGTTCCATGATTTTAGATATTTGCTCCTCAATTTGGTCCTACGAAACTAGACATCGAGGTCAACAGATCTGCCAGTCACAACACCGCACTTAAGGTTCCACGAAAAAAACTGTAATTTATTTTCTTAAATTAGATCTCACCCAGTCCATCTCTTTCGCTAAACACCATAATCAGCTAACCAATAGCCAATAGCCACAGGCTACTACACGGTTAACAGTCACCTAGAAAACCAGAAAATAAGTAATGGAATTCCAGGTCCGTGGATGGGAGTGTCAATTCTTGTAAGCTTTCGTATTGGTAAAATAACTTCGTTGATAACAAAGGATAAAAAACTACTGATTCCAAAAATGTTAAAAACTTTTAAACACGAAGCCCAACGATTTGCCTCCCTCACCCAGAAGGAATGCTGGCGGATTCCTCGATTTCGCGAGCTCCCATTTACGCCCAAAAATCTTCAAACATTCCAACCAGCCGATAACTAAGGGCGAAATCGTAAAGTATCTGTTTTCTTGAACTTTACAACTTTGAGCATCAAGTCTTCGGATATGAAAGGTCGTCACCCACATTGCACTTCATCGGGAGCAAGAGACTGACAATATTCAAGCACTCTAACCCATTTTCTTGCCATCCCATCAGTCATAGTGTTTCCTCCGTAAATTACATTAATCTGCCGATGAATTTAAGACAGTTTTCACATCTTTTGCAGACAGCAAACGAATCAATGCGCGCATTTCACACCGGAGGCGACATTTTCAGTTACCCATGGCATTATAAATAACCACAAACAACTACGACGAATGCTTCTGTTTGGTGTACGTGCGTAGCCAATAGGCCCAGACATTGAGTGTGCATCACCTACCGCAGCAGTACTATATTTAAAAACGATACTTCCTTAAGAAAAAAGAACCCTACCTAGCAGCGTGCCAAGAGCAGGGTTCCGAAACCCACAAATGAGATGTCATTTCATGACTCCTAAACTGTCGATCACATTCGAAGATTGCCTGAGAAGGGGAAAGACATGCTGTGTAAATGTGCTAATTTACAGATTGCACTAATAGCTGTAATTTTTAGAACCTTACCATAACAGTAATAGCTGAACCTTCAGTTGCACATGAACATATTCTCTCCCGAGTCATTATAATTCCTTACTATTACATGCAAGAGCATTTGTCATAACAATTTGCACAGTATTTCAGAAGCGAAAATTTACGTCTCAAAGAATTTCAAGCCGCAAACACTCGTTTCTCAAACATCTGTGCTACACTCCATCAACTTGTACACAGGAATACTCACAAGTACCTGCAGGGTTTCGGAAGGTGACTACTCGAACGCTGCAAGACATACAGAAAAGAGACATATCAATAGAAAGTGTGTCAGTACATGTGTGCGGTTCACTGAAGTCGCTGCTGCTGCCGAGAAGGCGCAAAGACAGCAGTCCGCCTTGGAACTCTGTTCACTGGTTTGCCTATCTGCTGGGGCGAGCTAATTTCTTGTGACGATTTAGAGTCGATGATTTGACACGCCTGTCACTTAGTGGTGCGCTCTGCAATTACACCAGGTCGTTTATTACGAATCGAAACTCGGAGAGATTCAATGTTAGGTGTCCTTTCCTGTATGGTTTACGCGCAGTAGTCATTTGAAACCCTGGAAGTACTTGTGAAAAACCCTGTATTGAGGGCAAATGATGTACATTTTAAAATTCACATTTTTCGCGTTGGTAAATGTGCATCCTTCGACGTGTAAGTCATGAAATTAACAGTGACATACTTCAAAAAATCGAGACATAAATCACAAATGGCTGCTCGTTTTGATTCAACCATCCTCTGGTCCTAACAAGATAGCATAAGACTTGACAAATATTTTATTTGGTTTTGCTGTCGTATCAACGGCATCTGCTCCGGTGTAGTTACTCATATCAGCTGAATAGCAGATGTTCAAGATCCCCGACTAGGTCTCTCTGTCCTAATTTAGATTTTTAGTGTAATGTCGCTATGAAGTATTTCTGTTCATCATGCAGGCTTAACAAAATGTTGCAGGGAAGGTCGTTATGCAGTTTATCAGTTACCAGTACTACATTCGTCTTGTGTGTCTTTTCTTATAGTAACAGTCTTCCACACACACACACACACACACACACACACACACACAAATACAAAAAGAGTATCAGATCGGATCGGCATCTGTCAACATGAATGTGGAAAGCTGTCAATAAACTTCACAGTTCCGCCATGCTTTCCACACGAACGCACTGTGCAAATCCATGTCTTCTACCCGCAGACTAACAAAGAGAAGAACACAGGTATATCCAACAGTTCGGGAATGAATTTCCGAAGGTTGTTGCAACATTATCAAGTCGGCAGTGTTAAACGGTCATTACTCTCTTACTTACATTATACATAATAATCTAGCTGAGAGTTATATCTTCCAAATATCGACGATCTTATGTTTTAACTGTAGTTCTTCAGCTACGAGGGTCACTCCAAAAGAAATGCACACTATTTTTTTAAATTTATCTTTTTTTTCTACATGTTTGAAAGGTATACAGTGTGTAGATACATCTTTTAGGAACAATATTTTCATTTCTCCACATAATTTCCATCCCTCTCAACTGTCTTACGCCATCTTGGAACCAGCGCCTGTATATCCGCATGGTAAAATTCTGGACCAACCTGTAGGAGACACCGTTTGAAGGTGTGCACAAGGGAGTCATCATCTTCAAACTTTGTTCCACGAAGAGAGTCTCTCAGTTTCCCAAAGAGATGATAGTCACATGGAGCCAGGTCAGGACTGTAACGCGGGTGTTTCAGTGTAGTCCATCCGAGTTTTATGATCGCTTCCATGGTTTTTTGACTGACATGTGGACGTGCATTGTCGTGCAACAGCAAAACATCCTGCTTTTGCCGATGTGGTCGAACACGACTCAGTCGAGCTTGAAGTTTCTTCAGTGTCGTCACATATGCGTCAGAATTTATGGTAGTTCCACTTGGCATGATGTCTACAAGCAAGAGTCCTTCGGAATTGAAAAACACCGTAGCAGTAATTTTTCCAGCAGAAACGGTGGTTTTTAATTTTTTTTTTCTTGGGTGAATTTGCATGATGCCACGCCATTGACTGCCTCCTCTTCTCTGGTGAAAAATGATGGAGCCATGTTTCATCATCTGTCACATTTCTTCCAAGAAATTCATCTCCACCATTCTCGTACTGTTCCAAAAGTTCGCTGCATACCGTTTTACTTGTTTCTTTTGAGCCACCGTCAACATCCTGGGAACCCACCTGGCACAAACCTTTTTTAACGCCAACACTTTCAGTATTCTGCAAACACTTCCTTCCCCTATCCCAGCATAGCGTGACAATTCGTTCACTGAGATGCGTCTGTCAGCAGTCACCAATTCGTTAACTCTCTGCACAGTGTCTGGAGTGTGTGCGGTACGAGGCCTGCCGCTGCGAGGACAATCCACAATATTGCCGTGCCCGCTTTCATCACGTAACCTGCTTGCCCACCGACTAACTGTACTGCGATCGACAGCAGCATCTTCATACACCTTTTTCAACCTCTTGTGGATGATTCCCACTGTCTCGTTTTCACAGCACAGGAATTCTATGACAGCACGTTGCTTCTGACGAACGTCACGTCAAGTGTAGCAGCCATCTTGAAGGCATGCTGTGACGGCGGCACTCAAGGGAATAGGTGGAACTAAGTTTGAAAACAAGCGGGAAGCATGTATCTACACACTGTAAAACTTTCACACATGCAGAATGAAAACTGTATTTTTACAAAAATAGTGTACATTTCTTTTGGAGTGACCCTCGTAGAACTGTAGACTGACTCCTCCTGATTCCTCCACATTTCTTATCTCTATTCGGCTGCGAAATTCTGTAACTTCCTTCTAGTGCAGCCTCTTTCCCAAGTTTCTGCTCCATATCTAGAGCGTACCACAGACTACTACTGTCCACAGATGTAAGTTAAGAGTCGGACTGAGTAAACTGTTGACAGTGTTCCACAGCATTCATACGGACATAATCGTGGTTTTAGGCAACTTCTGCGCGGGATTAGCCGAGAGGTCTACGGCGCTGCAGACCACGGACTGTGCGGCTGGTCCCGGCGGAGGTTCGAGTCCTCCCTAGGGCATGGGTGTGTGTGTTTGTCCTTAGGATAATTTAGATTAAGTGGTGTGTAAGCTTAGGGACTTATGACCTTAGCAGATAAGTCCCATAAGATTTCACACACATCTGATCATCATCTTAGCGAACTTCTCAGGCGTAATTTTACTCTGGCTTCCTTTTGTATTACAGATGAGCGCGCTGACGTTTTTGCTATTAATGCTGGGTGTCGCCGCCTTGAGCGAAGGAAGAAGATTTGTGTTCGAGAACAGACGCGGAGAGACTGTGTGGGTGGGCGCCCTTGGGAACGCAGGAAAGGGAACTCCCGAAAGAGGCGGTTGGGAGATGCGCCCTGGTTCTTCGGTAAGTTGCCAGTCTTATCACAAATGGTTGTCATTTTTCTGCTATATACGCTTGCTATATGAAATACCCCTGAATGCACAGGGATACCTAAACGTGGTCTTCTATTTTCCATTGTAATAGAGAAATATGTCATCATAACATTCATACACTAATCAGATTCAGAAGGATGTACGTTGCAGTAGGTACTGGGAGATGAAGAAGCTTGCACAGGATAGAGTAGCATGGAGAGCTGCATCAAACCAGTCTCAGGACTGAAGACCACAACAACAACAACAATATGAAATACCCCCCCATGAACCATGGAACTTGCCGTTGGTGGGGAGGCTTGCGTGCCTCAGCGATACAGATGGCCGTACCGTAGGTGCAACCACAACGGAGGGGTATCTGTTGAGAGGCCTGACAAACATGTGGTTCCTGAAGAGGGGCAGCAGCCTTTTCAGTAGTTGCAGGGGCAACAGTCTGGATGATTGACTGATCTGGCCTTGTAACATTAACCAAAATGGCCTTGCTGTGCTGGTACTGCGAACGGCTGAAAGCAAAGGGAAACTACAGCCGTAATTTCTCCCGAGGACATGCAGCTTTACTGTATGATTAAATGATGATGGCGTCCTCTTGGGTAAAATATTCCGGAGGTAAAATAGTCCCCCATTCGGATCTCCGGGCGGGGACTACTCAAGACAACGTCATTATCAGGAGAAAGAAAACTGGCATTCTACGGATCGGAGCGTGGAATGTCAGATCCCTTAATCGGGCAGGTAGGTTAGAAAATTTAAAAAGGGAAATGGATAGGTTAAAGTTAGATATAGTGGGAATTAGTGAAGTTCGGTGGCAGGAGGAACAAGATTTTTGGTCAGGTGATTACAGGGTTATAAATACAAAATCAAATAGGGGTAATGCAGGAGTAGGTTTAATAATGAATAAAAAATAGGAGTGCGAGTTAGCTACTACAAACAGCATAGTGAACGCATTATTGTGGCCAAGATAGACACGAAGCCCATGCTTGCTACAGTAGTACAAGTTTATATGCCAACTAGCTCTGCAGATAATGAAGAAATAGATGAAATGTATGACGAGATAAAAGAAATTATTCAGGTAGTGAAGGGAGACGAAAATTTAATAGTCATGGGTGACCGGAATTCGTCAGTAGGAAAAGGGAGGGAAGGAAACATAGTAGGTGAATATGGATTGGGGGGAAGGAATGAGAGAGGAAGCCGCCTTGTAGAATATTGCACAGAACATAACTTAATCATAGCTAACACTTGGTTCAAGAATCATAAAAGAAGATTGTACACCTGGAAGAATCCTGGAGATACTAAAAGGTATCAGATAGATTATATAATGGTAAGACAGAGATTTAGGAACCAGGTTTTAAATTGTAAGACATTTCCTGGGGCAGATGTCGATTCTGACCACAATCTATTGGTTATGAACTGCAGATTGAAACTGAGAAAACTGCAAAAAGGTGGGAATTTAAGGAGATGGGACCTGGATAAACTGAAAGAACCAGAGGTTGTAGAGAGTTTCAGGGAGAGCATAAGGGAACAATTGACAGGAATGGGGGAAAGATACACAGTAGAAGAAAAATGGGTAGCTCTGAGGGATGAAGTAGTGAAGGCAGCAGACGATCAAGTAGGTAAAAAGACGAGGGCTAATAGAAATCCTTGGGTAACAGAAGAAATATTGAATTTAATTGATGAAAGGACAAAATATAAAAATGCAGTAAATGAAGCAGGCAAAAAGGAATACAAACGTCTCAAAAATGAAATCGACAGGGACTAAGCAGGGATGGCTAGAGGACAAATGTAAGAATGTACAGGCTTGTCTCACTAGGGGTAAGATAGATACTGCCTACAGGAAAATTAAAGAGACCTTTGGAGAGAAGAGAACCACTTACATGAATATCAAGAGCTCAGATGGGAACCCAGAACTATTAGTTTAATAAGTCACAGCTGCAAAATACTAACGCGAATTCTTTACAGACGAATGGAAAAACTGGTAGAAGCCGACCTCGGGGAAGATCAGTTTGGATTCCGTAGAAATGTTGGAACACGTGAGGCAATACTGACCTTACGACTTATCTTAGAAGAAAGATTAAGAAAAGGCAAAACTACGTTTCTAGCATTTGTAGACTTAGAGAAAGCTTTTGACAATGTTAACCGGAATACTCTCTTTCAAATTCTGAAGGTGGCAGGGGTAAAATACAGGGAGCGAAAGGCTATTTACAATTTGTACAGAAACCAGATGGCAGTTATAAGAGTCGAGGGGCATGAAAGGGAAGCAGTGGTTCGGAAAGGAGTGAGACAGGGTTTTAGCCTCTCCCCGATGTTATTCAATCTGTATATTGAGCAAGCAGTAAAGGAAACAAAAGAAAAATTCGGAGTAGGTATTAAAATTCATGGAGAAGAAATAAAAACTTTGAGGTTCGCCGATGACATTGTAATTCTGTCAGAGACAGCAAAGGACCTGGAAGAGCAGTTGAACGGAATGGACAGTGTCTTGAAAGGAGGATATAAGATGAACATCAACAAAAGCAAAACGAGGATAATGGAATGTAGTCAAATTAAGTCGGGTGATGCTGAGGGAATTAGATTAGGAAATGACACACTTAAAGTAGTAAAGGAGTTTTGCTATTTAGGGAGTAAAATAACTGATGATGGTCGAAGTAGAGAGGATATAAAATGTAGACTGGCAATGGCAAGGAAAGCGTTTTCTGAAGAAGAGAAATTTGTTAACATCGAGTATAGATTTAAGTGTCAGAAGTCGTTTCTGAAAGTATTTGTATGGAGTGTAGCCCTGTATGGAAGTGAAACATGAACGATAACTAGTTTGGTCAAGAAGAGAATAGAAGCTTTCGAAATGTGGTGCTACAGAAGAATGCTGAAGATAAGGTGAGTAGATCACGTAACTAATGAGGAGGTATTGAATAGGATTGGGGAGAGGAGAAGTTTGTGGCACAACTTGACTATAAGAAGGGATCGGTTGGTAGGACATGTTTTGAGGCATCGAGGGATCACAAATTTAGCCTTGGAGGGCACCGTGGAGGGTAAAAATCGTAGAGGGAGACCAAGAGATGAATACACTAAGCAGATTCAGAAGGATGTTGGTTGCAGTAGGTACTGGGAGATGAAGAAACTTGCACAGGGTAGAGTAGCATGGAGAGCTGCATCAAACCAGTCTCAGGACTGAAGACCACAACAACAACAACAACAATATGAAATACCCCTGAATCCACAGGGATACCTAAACGTGGTCTTCTATTTTCCATTGTAATAGAGAAATATGTCATCATAACATTCATTTTCATCACTTAAACATTGACACATAAAAAGCCGTAATTAATATGTATTACATTCTCCAATAGCAAAAGATGCCCAAAAGCCTTTATTTCACACAGTCTAATAACTTTATCATTATGTTTAATACATTTAGTTATTTGAGAATAAACTGCCAAGAATGTCTTGATATTTGAAGAACGAATATTTGATATATGTGGTAGGGGACCCTGGCATAAAAAGTGCAGTTTTGAAGGTTTAACAAGAATTGCGATCACATTAAGAAATGAAAGATACAGTTTCCATTCTCATCGAGGGGTGTATTAACAGGTCACCATCAACGTGGACGATTCATGGGCAGGCCGTTTCTGGGGTCGCACTGGCTGCTCATTCGACGGCTCCGGACGTGGCAGATGCCGGACTGGAGACTGCGGCAACAGGCTGCACTGCAACGGCGCCGGCGGCCAGCCTCCTGCGACGCTCGCAGAAGTCACCCTGGGCGGGTGGGGCGGTCAGGACTACTACGACATCAGTCTCGTTGATGGCTTCAATATCCCCGTCACGGTGAGTGCAGCAATTTTCCCTCAGTAAATTTACGTGTCCTTCCTGGGCGCTAGTCTCGAGGCAGAAAACTACTGTAGTATTATGACAAAGAGGCAATTACACACCGCGTGTCGATATTTACGAGACCAGCATAAAAATAATCTCTTCAGGAAAATATGTAATTATAAGAGGGGTCATAGCGTGTAGTCTTTCACGGGCCGGCGTCTTCAGTAATTAAAATTTCCGGGCTAAGAGGCCGTGGCCCAATAGTAGAAATACTTCTCCCTTTTGTCATATGGAATCACGGTGAAGAAGAACTGAACCGTTTTTTGAAACATTTGAATAGCATCATTTCAAAAATACAATTCACTATGGTGACAGAAAGTAATGCACATTAATTTTTTTGACGTCTCAGTGATTAAACGAGCAGATGGGACTCTGGGTCACAACGTCTACAGAAAAGATACGCATACCGATCGTTATCTTCATAAGGATTCAAACCATCATCCCAGGCAGAAGAGAGGTATTATCAAGACATTGGTGGACAGGGCTAATAAAATCTGTGAGCCAGCTTATTTGCAAGAGGAACTAAATCACTTGCGAACCGCTTTCCAGAAAAATGGGTACGCTGGAAAGGAGATAGATCGAGCACTCCATCCCAGAATAAAAGTGTCCGAAAACGTGCAACAACAACAACCATCGGTGAGGAAAGTTTTTCTTCCATTCATCCACAATATTACTGACCCTATCGGGAAAGTGCTGGCCGAGTTCAGAGTTGAAACAATCTTCAGACCCACCAAGAAGATTAGTGAATGCTTAAGATCGGCGAAAGATGCACGACACCCTTTAGCTACTCCTGGTGTGTATAAGATTCCGTGTAGTTGTGGGAAGGTTTACATTGGAACCACACAAAGAAGTATCAATACTCGCCTAACTGAACATAAAAGAAATACGGACAAATCGGCTGTAGCGGAACATGTTTTTGAAACGGGTGACCATGAAATAAAGTTTAGTGAGACGAGCGTGCTAGCTAAGACATCGCATTATTATGCACGTATGTATAGAGAGGCTGTAGAGATTTTTAAACACCACAATAATTTTAACGGGAAAGAAGAAGGCTTGAAGTTAGATAAGATATGGCGATCGACTTTGTACCAAAGATGTGACAATCGATTACCTTCGATCGAGAGTAATGACGCCAGCCAGAGATAGTTTTACTGTTGACAACACGTGACGAGTGGTGGCGCCCTCTATACGCCCTATACAAACAGGACCTCCACGGCCTAGCAGCCAGTCGTAGACTCACCTCAGATGATGCTGCCCGCAGCTGGCAACGAAACGTCAGGGAGAAGTATTTCTACTATTGGACCACGGCCTCTTAGCCCGGAAGTTTTAATTACTGACTATAAGAGGGGTGTTCATGAAGTTTTAACTATTATCTCGAAAAACTCCAGATGCGTCCATGAAACATGACGATGCTCTTAGTCCTTCTCTACACATCTACTCGTCAATGTGACACATTTTTCCCAACGATGTATGACGTGTTGGAGACTTTGATTGGAAAAGTCTCTTTTTTGGCTATTCAGGAAGGGTTCCACCTCGAAAACAACTTCGTCGTCATCCTAGAACTGCCTGCCACGGGATGGTTGCTTCACCAGAGGAAAGAGGAAGAAATCACTGGGTGTCATGTCGAGCTATTACGGGGGTGAGGCAACTACTGATATTTTGAGGAAGCACCAACAGTGAGAGTGTTCTGCACAGAATCTGCTCGGGCGTTGTCGTGGTGCATATCCGCACCTCTTGGGCAGCTTCCCACAAACTTTCATCCTCACAGCTTCCTGTACCCTTGTCAGGTAATTTTGTCCTGTGATGGTTCGGCAGTTGCGACCATAATCTTTAGCACTACACCATGGGTATCAGCTTGCCTAATGATGGCTGGATTTTGGCCTTTTCGCCGGCGAACCCATATGTTGCCACTATTTGCTTTGCTTCTTTGTCTCGGAGTCGTAACGCTCGACCATGGTAACTAGACGGCTAAGGAATTCATATTCATTGACCTGACACGGTTGTAACATTTCCTCTGCTGCTCGGTTCAGCGGGTCAGAAGGCGCGGAACCTAGTGGGCTGCGACCTTAGTCCGATTCAAAAATTTCGTCCGAGATGATGAAAACTGACTCATGACTGATTTTCACTTTATCCACTGTCGCTTCGAATATGACTCGCCGGCTTCGAAAACTAGGACTCCGTTTGTATTATTGTTACCAGTGCTTCTGAGAAAGATGGTCTGTCACTTCGTTCGCCGCTATTCAGAGTTACTGATCGCAATGGAAGCGTCTGCGCCACCTAAACCATTGTGTCATATAACGATGGTGCAATGTTACCGTAAGTTTCCATCATGGATTGTTGCAGCCTTGTTCCCCTTCGGATTCAGAAAAAAAAATCACAGAACGAGACCCTACTTAATTAAATGGGCTGCGCCGTACTAAACTGGCTGCTCTAGCTGCGCGCTACGGTACTGTGCGCAGGGATTTCAATGTGTACGAGCACTCAGATTTGTACCTGCAAGCAAACAAAAAAGTTAATTACGCAACTTTTTGTTTTGAGGTGATAAGCAAAACGTCACGACTACCCTTCTTATTTATAACCTTTTTTGTGAACTGGGATAATTAATAAAATAAAACTAGCATTTGAAGTAGTAAAGGGTACAGCGATCAGTCGGAATGGTGTTTACTGCATATATAGATTTCGGTCACTGTGTGGCCATTTTCAGCGCAGTAAATGTAAATTAAAACATTAGAAACACTTGTATATGCAGACAGTACCAACCGGACTATTCATTTCAGAGGGCCGGCCGGAGTGGCCGAGAGGTTCTAGGCGCTACAGTCTGGAACCGCGCGACCGCTACAGTCGCAGGTTCGAATCCTGCCTCGAGCATGGATGTGTGTGATGTCCTTAGGTTAGTTAGGTTTAAGTAGTCTTAAGTTCTAGGGACTGGTGACCTCACAAGTTAAGTCCCATAGTGCTCAGAGCCATTTGAACCATTTCAGAGGCTGGGCCGCTCTGACTTCGATACCACACTGGAAGCAAATTCTGTAAATACACAGAGGTATACTAAAGTCCTGGGGGCACCGCAAAGAGGCGCAATCACTACAGGGCTCTATCCTGAAAAATATATTTAGTCAACAGTGCAGATGTTGTTGACTGAGTCGTTAGTTAATGTTTCTGGACCCAACTAGGACTGATAAATTCAGTTTCTCAACAGTGGTATGTATCAATGTCTGTTAACCTGTGACGAAAATCAACATTTCTGTTGGAATATACATTAGGGACAGCCCCACAACTGTCCTTTCAATGTTCCCTAGAACACTGTAAGAAAAACCACCTCTTCCGAAGACGAAAGCCTCCAGGATTAAGTCTGCCGGAGTGGCCGAGCGGTTCTAGGCGCTACAGTCTGGAACCGCGCGACCGCAACGGTCGCAGGTTCGAATCCTGCCTCGGGCAGTTTCAAGTCCTAGGGGACTGATGACCTCAGCAGTTAAGTCCCATAGTGCTCAGAGCCATTTGGACCATTTTTGAACCCCTAGGATGAAATTTTCAACGCATTCTAAATCTCTAAAATTTGTTGAGAGAAGAAACGGTGTTTGTTGAGAGAAGAAACGGAGTTATTCGTATTTTCAGTTAAAGAGGCGCGCTTTTCTGTAGTCATATCTATGGCAGAGCTCCCGGACTGAGACACGCAACCTCACCCGCCGTTCCGCGTGTTCCAGATGGAGCCCATCGACAGGCGAGGCGGCGGCGACCACTACCGCTGCAACCCCGCATCCTGCCGCGCCGACATAAACGCGCAGTGCCCGCCTGAGCTCCGCTCCGACGGCGGCTGCAAGAGCGCATGCCTCGCCTTCAACACGGACCAGTACTGCTGCCGCGGCAGCTTCGGCACGCCACAAACCTGCAGGGCCTCTTCGTGGCCGAGGAACTACCCCGCCTTCTTCAAGAACCTGTGTCCCGACGCCTACAGCTACGCCTACGACGACCGACGGAGCACCTTCACTTGCGAAAAAACAGCCTATAGGATCATCTTTAGTTGAGCCACTGTTAGGAACACATGATTCACTTTCCTTCAACAACCCAGGCTTTTAACAATCTGTTGCAATACTTTTTTTAATAAGTGAATAAACAAATAAAGTAACTTTTTACTGCTAGATGAACAAACACATTCAATTTACGGTGGATTTTACGACTCGATTACATGAATGAACTCTTGATTAAAACACAAATTTCATTTCACTCTAGACGATAACAATAAACGAAACCTTTGAAGCAATAGTCCAACATAAATGACGAATGATTTTCATATTGTACAGGCTGTATACTGAATGAGATTTTCACTCTGCAGCGGAATGTGCGCTGATAGGAAACTTTCTGGCAGATTAAAACTGTGTGCCGGACCGAGAGGTTAGCAGGAGAGCTTCTGTAAAGTTTGGAAGGTAGGAGACGAGGTACTGGCAGAAGTAAAGCTGTGAGGAGGGGGGCGTGAGTCGTGCTTGGATAGCTCAGTTGGAAGAGCACTTGGCCGCGAAAGGCAAGGTCCCGTGTTCGAGTCTCGGTCCGGCACACAGTTTTAATCTGCCAGGAAGTTTCAGGTTGTATGCTGTATACTGTTTACATCTACATCTACATTTATACTCCGAAATCCACCCAACGGTGTGTGGCGGAGGGCATTTTACGTGCCACTGTTATTACCTCCCTTCCCTGTTCCAGTCGCGTATGGTTCGCGGGAAGAACGACTGCCGGAAAGCCTCTGTGCGCGCTCGAATCTCTCTAATTTTACATTCTTGATCTCCTCGGGAGGTATAAGTAGGGGGAAGCAATATATTCGACACCTCATCCAGAAACGCACCCTCTCGAAACCTGGACAGCAAGCTACATCGCGATGCAGAGCGCCTCTCTTGCAGAGTCTGCCACTTGAGTTTGCTAAACATCTCCGTACCGCTATCACGCTTACCAAATAACCCTGTAACGAAACGCGCCGCTCTTCTTTGGATCTTCTCTATCTCCTCTGTCAACCCGACCTGTTACGGATCCCACACTGATGAGCAATACTCAAGTATAGGTCGAACGAGTGTTTTGTAAGCTACCTCATTTGTTGATGAACTACATTTTCTAAGGACTCTCCAAATGAATCTCAACCTGGTACCCGCCTTACCAACAATTAATTTTATATGATCATTCCACTTCAAATCGTTCCGTACACACACTCCCAGATATTTTACGGAAGTAACTGCTACCAGTGTTTGTTCCGCTATCATATAATCATACAATAAAGGATCCTTCTTTCTATGTATTCGCAATACATTACATTTGTCTATGTTAAGGATCAGTTGCCACTCCCTGCACCAAGTGCCTATCCGCTGCAGATCTTCCTGCATTTCGCTGCAATTTTCTAATGTTGCAACTTCTCTGTATACTACAGCATCATCCGCGAAAAGCCGCATGGAGCTTCCGACACTATCTACTAGGTCTACAATCATCAATGAACGGTTATACACCTATGGATATGTCAATTTGAACAATAACGTCACTATATTGAACAGCGTAATACAGTGTTAAGATCTAGTCCTATAGGCACGCTCAGTGACGATCATAGACATGAAAAATATTTTTTGGGGGTATTATTCTTCAATGATGTGCCATTTGCTACGTTTCTGTTTTTGTGAAATGTTGCTTTCATAATTTTAACACTTTTCTGTTACTTTTGTTTTAATTTATTTACGACAAACTCTATAAAAAGCAGAACGAGTTTTCACTCTGCAGCGGAGTGCGTGCTGTTTCGAAACTTGCTTGCAAATTACAACTGTCTGCCTGACTGAGACTTGAAACCAGAACCTTTGCTTTACGCGGGAAAATGCTCTACCGGTTCTGCTTCCCAGGCACGATTCACAACCCGTCCTCGTAACTTTACTTCCACTAATAACTCTCTCCTACTTTCCAAACTTCACACAACTGTTCTGCATTCCAAGTCGGACTGTTACCCTTGAAAGAAAGGACAGCTCAACCGGTAGATCACTGATCGCGAAAAGCAACTGTTCCGGGTTCGAGGCCCTGCCAGGCACACAGTGTTCATCTTCCAGGGAGTTCCAAATCGGCGCCTTAAAAATCACTTGATGAGACACAAAAGAGAGCTGTTTTGGTACTGCTTTTGTTCCATTCCGCAGAACGAACGTAGGTGCCTAAACATAGCCAAAACTTAGAAAAGTACTGTGTATCACAGGAAATTGATTTATAAAAAATTAAAATGATTTCGTAAAATCGTTGTGCAAAGACGAGCTTCAATACACACTACCTAATCAAAAGTATCTGGAGACCTACTAGTGGTCATTAAAATGGGGCGTGTCCGCCTTTCGCCGTTAATGACGGCTTGAACTCTGCTAGGGACACTTTCAGTGAGACGTACGAATGTCTGTGGAGGAATGGCAGCCCAAGACCCAAAACCACAGAACGTAGTGGTGTTGGACGCTGGGGTCTTGAGCGTAGTCGACGTTCTCATACCACTGAGTTCAGGTCAGGACTCTGGACAGGCCAGTCCATTTGATGAATAATACTGTCCACAAACCACTGCTTCACCGATGAGGTTTTATGCATTATCATGCCGATAAACTCAATCGTCGTCTGCAAACAGTTCCTTGACTGTAAGTAGCATATCTTTTCTTAAGCACGCTAAGGAACCACAGCTTAATAACAGAAGAACATCGCCATATCATGAGAACGCCTCTTCCGTACTTCACTGATCCACTACACATGATGGTAGGTAACGTTCTCCAGGCATTCGCTAAACACAGACCCTTCCCTCGCATTGCCAAAGGCTATGGCGCGATTCATCACTTAAATCACTCGTTCCTAGACACACACAGACCCGCAGCGTCGTTCTCCACGCCACCTCGAACACGGCTCAGCGCTGACTACAGCGGCGTGTGGCTTATGGGGTGCTGCTCGGCCGTTGTACCCCGAGGCAGTCATTGAGCTAGCTGGGCTACTGGCAGCACTTTGCAACTCACTAGTGGTTCCTTCCGCTGATTTCACGCTGTTTTTTACAACTGCCCTCCGCAATGCTCGACAGTCTCTGTGCGCCAATACACGAGGTCTACCTAGGCTTGATTTAGCTGTTATTGTTACCAAGAATTTCCGTAACACAATCACATCACCAGTAGTGGAGGGGTGAAATGTCCCTTCCGACTGTTACTCGGGAGATGTCGTATGACTAGTACACGGTCGAAGTCAGTGAGCTCTCCTAAACGACATATTCTGCTGTTACTGCTTCCCTAATGACAATACTCCCAGTCCCTTTTTCAATTAACAGTGATAAATACATTTCTTGACGTCTTCCTCGCACGTCTTTAACGTCTATAATGCTCTAAACAAAAGATCATTCTGCCATGAATCAAATGTGGCTTTTATGAATGCAGGTCTTCCATTTGCAGCACGTGGACCCTACTACTTTCTTGAAACTTCGCCTTTACTGTACTCCATGAGTGATCAACAATGAAACATTGTTCTTACATCACGTCCTCACAGTCGTGTATCTTTCGTTTGTGAAAGAAAAAATATACATTTAGGGTGTAACGTACTTCAACACTTCGATATGCTGTCTCAGGAGATGAATCACTGTAACAGCAAAAATGCAGAACGAAAAATTCAGACAATGCAATATGACTTTGTTTAATATACACTTTAAGTGTACACCAGTCGGCAGGTAACAATTATCCACCAACAAAACGCCAGCTCCCGCACTTCATGGCTGCTTTAAAGTTTTGCATCCGCCGGTGGTGAAAAGCATAAAAGCTGTGCTAGCACAATGTTTGCAACTGTTTTGTATACCACAGTTTGTTAAACTGCACATCCTGAAGAAAGAAAGAGAGAGGAAGGCTCCACTTTCACGACTTTATAAGATTTTTAGGTTTAGGCAACCATTCAGGGTGGCGACCGTGACATGTTATACTATATCTGCATAGGAATCTCGAAATTACCTCTAATGGACGTAACCTGTCAGGATCACCTGTATTATTCCGGAGCTATGAATGAAGCAAATGGGTGGTGTTAACTCATTAAAAACTTATGTATCTAAAAAGACAGTGTTTTCGCTCTAACAAAGGTTTTGATAGAAACACAGTCCCATTTGTAGGCTTGGACAAATGTAATAGGTCGGATGCAGCTCAATTTAAATACGGAATTGTTGGTGTGAGGGCACCAAATGTCACTTTTGTAGGACACTAACTGAACATTCAAAGCAGCCTACAATTTTGGAAAAATTGCAAATGAGTTAATGTCTCGATTATATATCAGATGAGAGGTTTACAAGCATATCTAATTCTCGTCCTCCGACTTATAATCTTAATATCCAGTAATCTGTAACTGCAGAAAATAAAGACATCCTACGAAGTTACTTGCAAAGGTAAACACGGTAGGAACAGTAGCCGTAAATCTGTCAGTGCACCATGACTCAAAAAAATTATTTTTATTGTAAATATTTCGTACAGGAGAGGAGCATCAACTCATCAGCAGCTAAATCAGGAACTACAGCATCGCTGACAGGTACTGTACCTGAAAAACGTGGCTGAACTGTAGCTGTCAGAACTTCGGGACACAAGACGACACTCGCGTCTAATGGTAAATTGTCACCTATGCCGCGACACCCACAGTGAGACATGTGAGAATGAGATGATTGGAATTTGACGTCCCGTTTAGGAAGCATCACCTCCGTTCCTTCAAGTATTGGGAAGGAAATGGGTCTCGTACTTATCCAAAGACACTACCAAGAATTTGCGTCAATCAATTAAGAGAAACTAGAGAAAACTTCTGCAGGGCGAACGGACGGGGATTTGAATCCCGCCCTTCCTGAAAGTGCGTCCTAGGCAGTACCTACAGCTCCACTTCACTCGGTCCAGATAGGTGTGGAAATTGTATTACAGTCACGTTGAAATATCAGTCATAAGCCGCAGTGACAATGAAATCAGATGAAGTTGAAATTTGGAGAAAAAATCTGATGATCCTCCAAAAGATATTACACGGAAACAGACCATGTAACAAGATGCGATACATGTTATTATTTCGGAATATTATAAGCCGTTGAGTACATTTCTACAGTACACCAATTAAATCAAAAAATATCGGAAAAACGTAAAATAAGCACACTGATGCTATGAAAGTGTATCGGATCTAAAGGCTGAGAGAACCGCAGTGAAAAAGAAGTGTGAGAGGAAGCTGTGTAGGGGAGTGCCGACATCTCTCCAGACAACAAAAAAGGAAACGTGTACTGGTGCTCAATAAATGTTTGCCATGTACTGCTTTACCAGAGCAATCTGATTGTAGATTAACAGATCTGTTTGTCTTGCTTACCGTTCGACGTAACGCTAGAGATAAGCATCCAGCACTGTGGCTCCAAGATAAATCAGCGATTATTATTACCACGACACTGCGACACTTGCTCAGACCCTTGTATGGAAGCTCTTTACACTCACTGTGAACGGGAGAGGTGGCTTACGCAGTCAAAACGTAAGGAAACAGTGCTGCTCGGTAACCATCGACGACAAAACTTAAACATGCAAACACCACTTGAAAACGAATACAAACACACCTGTTCTCATATTCTTAAGGTATCAATTCCCAACTCAGATCCTTTAAATTACGTAACTATAGTGGTGTTATGAGTGAACCGCTTACGACGCTAATGTACAAAGGAAAATATGTCACAACCATCTTGCAGGCACACCTCTTGCGCACGTAATGGACCACACGACATACTTGGGGGCGTAACAGACATACAGAGACGTCTCATTGTACGACCACCTGCGGCCCTGACGTGACGCGACGGAAAACATCTGTTTTGTGTTACAACAGGAGATATTTGTTTGCTGCACTCGAACATACCTTAGCGGCTACCCTATATATTTGGGATCTGGATTCACATTGCTTAAACGCCTCTTGGACTTGTCGCCGCACTGATCTTCAGTACAGATGTAAGTCAGTGAATATTTGTATCTCACGGAAATTACACACAGAGCGCATCAATTTGTATCGCAATTGGCATTAATACTCTCTATCTGATCCATTACAAATGCATCCCGTAATACGTTTTTAGGTCTCTCCGAGTGGATAAATAGGGATACCAGTTCGATTTTACACAGAGTACGCGAAGGAACTTGCCCCCCTTCTTGCAGCGGTGTACCGTAGGTCTCTAGACGAGCGTAGCGTTCCAAAGGATTGGAGAAGGGCACAGGTCATCCCCGTTTTCAAGAAGGGACGTCGAACAGATGTGCAGAACTATAGACCTATATCTCTAACGTCGATCAGTTGTAGGATTTTGGAACACGTATTATGCTCGAGTATGATGACTTTTCTGGAGACTAGAAATATACTCTGTAGGAATCAGCATGGGTTTCGAAAAAGACGGTCTTGTGAAACCCAGCTCGCACTATTCGTCCACGAGACTCAGAGGGCCATAGACACGGGTTCACAGGTAGATGCCGTGTTTCTTGACTTCCGCAAGGCGTTCGATACAGTTCCCCACAGTCGTTTAATGAACAAAGTAAGAGCATATGGACTATCAGACCAATTGTGTGATTGGATTGAAGAGTTCCTAGATAACAGGACGCAGCATGTCATTCTCAATGGAGAGAAGTCTTCCGAAGTAAGAGTGATTTCAGGTGTGCCGCAGGGGAGTGTATAGGACCTTTGCTATTCACAATATACATAAATGACCTTGTGGATGACATCGGAAGTTCACTGAGGCTTTTTGCAGATGATGCTGTGGTGTATCGAGAGGTTGTAACAATGGAAAATTGTATTGAAATGCAGGACGATCTGCAGCGAATTGACGCATGGTGCAGGGAATGGCAATTGAATCTCAATGTAGACAAGTGTAATGTGCTGCGAATACATAGAAAGATAGATCCCTTATCATTTAGCTACAAAATAGCAGGTCAGCAACTGAAAGCAGTTAATTCCATAAATTATCTGGGAGTACGCATTGGGAGTGATTTAAAATGGAATGATCACATAAAGTTGATCGTCGGTAAAGCAGATGCCAGACTGAGATTCATTGGAAGAATCCTAAGGAAATGCAGTCCGAAAACAAAGGAAGTAGGTTACAGTACGCTTGTTCGCCCACTGCTTGAATACTGCTCAGCAGTATGGGATCCGTACCAGATAGGGTTGATAGAAGAGATAGAGAAGATCCAACGGAGAGCAGCGCGCTTCGTTACAGGATCATTTAGTAATCGCGAAAGCGTTACGGAGATGATAGATAAACTCCAGTGGAAGACTCTGCAGGAGAGACGCTCAGTAGCTCGGTACGGGCTTTTGTTAAAGCTTCGAGAACATACCTTCACCGAAGAGTCAAGCAGTATATTGCTCCCTCCTACGTATATCTCGCGAAGAGACCATGAGGATAAAATCAGAGAGATTAGAGCCCACACAGAAGCATACCGACAAACCTTCTTTCCACGAACAATACGAGACTGAAATAGAAGGAAGAACCGATAGAGGTACACAAGGTACCCTCCGCCACACACCGTCAGGTGGCTTGCGGAGTATGGATGTAGATGTAGATGATATCGAATGGACACATTAACCGCAACGAACGCTACTTGCTCCCATATTCCACTTCCTACAAAAAAACAGAACACAACTTCTACAAAAGATATAGGTAGCATACACTCTGTTGGTTTTGATTCAAATCATCACATATAGTCTCGCATAGTCAAGAACGGCTTCGTCAGAATTATATGGGAAACAGCTGGAACGAGAATGTGAGTGCGTATCTGTCTATTATGTTACATAACATGGGTCTGAAGGAAGGACAGATAATATTGTTGCACAGTTTCTTGAGAATCTGTGGTGCTTTCAATGTTCCTCGACTGGGGATTTTTAACAGGACGACACAGAATCTTATTTAACAATGCCCACAGTCCATACGTATTAGCTTTCTACATGAACTTTGGTTAGTGCTGTTTGCAGAGTGTTCACACCGCGCTCGGAAATAAAACAATACGTGGTCGCTGGGCGCTAATCGGCAGCGGAAGTGCCAACGAGCTGACCGTTAAGGAGACATTAAGTGGGGGGCAAGATACTCGACTTTGGGTAGATAGTGGTAGAGTTTATTTTGTGAGACGCTGTTTGCAGTATCGGGTGACACAACATCACCAATGAAGTCACATCTCTCCCCTTGGTTGGCGGAGATGACCAGAAATTGACAGATATTTGAACGGTGAGTGCTTCTCTCACTTGATTGTCCGTTGGAGCCTCCAGAGATTTTTTGACGATGATCACACATTTAATAACATTGGACGCAGTATTGTTCCCCTCAGTCTGACGAGAACGAGTTTTCCAAACACCCCTAGCTTATCTAAATGTAGTCGAATACGTCTTTGCTAAAAGTTGAGCGCCTATTCAACTCTACTCTGGATGCTGAGGTCCACAGAATTTCTTTATGTATTATTATTCAGTCGTTCACACCACTCATTCTGGAGGGACATTAACGCCTCTCGGGCTCAAGCGAGCTTTCGTTACCGTAATATAATCGGTTATATGCTACCTAAAAGGCATTTTAAGAAATTTCGTCCCTCTCACCGTGTTTGTTCTACAGGACCATCGTTGTCTGTGAATGTATGTCACGTTCACCATTTTTTTCCCAGTATCACTTTTCACTCGCACAATCAGCTTCTCTTTTATTTGTATTCTGGGTCGCAGTGCACGCGAAATGTCTACATTCTGAATGCTGTAGATTCACTTTTCGTCAGACATTACTAAGCATTATCTAAAATCCAAAAATAAAGTTAAGATATGTAAGAGAATTCAACTACTTCATTGTGTACGCTCTTATTCAGCCTGTCTCAGTTTATACCACATTATTTTTGCTGATGGCAGCATGAAGTTTAGTATTAAGACTAATGCCTCAATGATGCCACGATCATCGGCGCTGGTTTCCTTAATAATTGATTTTGTCTATCATCATTTCTCATCCCCTTCTCTATTCAGGAATATCTCCTTTTGAGTTCTGTTTTATTATAGACTGTATTTGTCAGAGGACCTAAACTTTTTACACAATTCTGCGCAACACTCCTCCATTTCTACGGCATTTTTTTTTTTTTACTTTACTTGCAAGAATGTAGTCTCTGTGCACAATAAATGTGACCGAATTCGGTTTTGTTGAAATGATCCATCAAGCAATTTCCGACTTTTGGTGGTACGACACACTCCTCGTCTTTCTGCATTCCTTGCAATCCCTCTGTTATTTCACTGACAAATCAAGATATTCCCTGATGTAATTCGATCGAAGTCTTCTTGATTTGTTTCTTCTCCTTTGCACTTCATTTGATTTGTTCCTTCTCCTTTGCGCTTCAATGAGAGATGCTTTTAAAATAGTTTCCACAACGGAACTCTGTTCAGAAAGAAATCTGGCAGAAATTCCAGAAATATTCTGGTCGCATGAAAGCTATACCAGCGGCAAGACACCATCACTACTTTCACTACGTGACGGCAATGACAATGTTATCGAAGACAGCACCACTAAAGAGGATTTACTAAACATGGATTTCGGAAATTCCTTGACCGAAGAAATTGCAGTAACTATTTCGGAACTCTAGACACGAACAGCTGCCAACATGGGTAATTTAAAAGTCTATACCTTCAGCGTAGCGAAGTAACTTAGTCACTTGATACGCCTTGGTTGACTCCCCGCTACATACGGAGAAATGACCATCGTAATAAAATTAGAGGAATCAGAGCTCGCACAGAAAAAAAATTTCTCACGTACTATTTGAGTGTAGAATGGTCATGATAAAGTCTGAAAGTGGCTCTATAAACCCACTGCCATACATTTCATTGTGAACTGCAAAGTAGTCATGTAGATGTAGCTGTAGATCCTTCTACGCTCCCTTGCGTTAATATTTCACTGGGAAGTCGTTTTCCCTCGCAAAATTTGGTAATTAAAGATATTTCACATTTTTATTTAATAACTTTAGCTTCAAGGAAAAATGTGATTTGACGTTAGTTCACTTATTTTTTGCATTAAGAGACATTCAGAGATATCTTCACCACAGGCACATAGCAAACGCTATTTTTCTTTATAATTTTTCATTGTTCATCTTGTGGATGCATAAACTGTTATAATCATAGTCTGTTATTTTTATTCCTGCCAATAATGACTTCTTTCTCTCTAAAAGATTTTTGTAAGTAATTTGGAGTCTTTCGTTACACACTTCTTTTAACGAAGAACTTGGAAGTACCTCACTGAAAACTAGATTACATGTTCTGGGGTTTGCTAAACAACGTCACCTTCAAAGCGTAATGACTTCCTTCTCTCTAAAAGTTTTTTGTAAGTAATTTGGAGTCTTTCGTTACACACTTCTTTTAACAAAGAACTTGGAAGTACCTCACTGAAAACTAGATTACATGTTCTGGAGTTAGCTAAACAACGTCACCTTCAAAGCATTCCTCCAATTGATACTTTCCATTTAATATGCTTAACATGGTAGAATAAACAAAAATTTGAATGATGTTGTGCTCTTTACCTCGTCCTGCAGACATACCAATTACTTCAAAGTACGCTCTGTAAAGCGCCAAGCGCTGTTTACACTTTTAAGGTATGCTGTCCGATTTCCGTACTTACGCATGGATGTATCCAAGGCAATAATGACTGCATGATTTGCACGCACGAATAGCTGCATGCCGACGAAACTAATTTAAAGTCGCCTGCTCTTTTGCTGCCGAGACTGATGACAACGAACTTATAGTGTGAAACATGTCCAGTACATGCACCTAAGGTGTTGAGTTTCATGATCGCTGAACGACAAGTATCATACTAGGTACTGACATTTACATCAATTACACGTGCAGCCATACCCTGCAAACAAATGTGAAGTGCGTGACAGAGAGTAATTTCCATTGTACCACACATTAGGGTTTCTTCCCGTTTCATTTGCCTAGGGAGCGTGGGAGGATGACTGCCTAAATGTCTCCGTGTGCGTTGTAATTACATTAATCTGTCTTCCCGGTATCTACAGGCGAAATACGTAGGTACCTGCAGTGTGTTCCTGGATTCCTCACTAATAGTGGATCTTGAAACTTTGCAAGTTGGCTTTCGAGGGATAGGTGACGTCTACCTTCAAAAGTTACCAATTTAGGTTTCAGTATTTCTGCGACGCTCCCCCGTGGGTCAAACCATCCTGTGACAATTTAGCTGCACTTCTTTGCATGCCTTCAATATCCCCTGTTAGTTCTATCTGTTACGCGTCCCACACACTTGAGCAATATTCTAAGTTGGGTGGCACGGGTGTTCTGTATCGAATATTCATTACAAGCTGACAGCATTTTCGCAGTATCCTACCGATGAAACTATTCCATTTCATATCTCAACAAATTTGTATAACGAAGTGTTTGTATTAATTAACTGATTCTAGTTGCGGCTGACTGATATCGTAGTGAAGGAATACTAAGTTTTCGCATTTTGTGAAGTAAACAATTACACATTTCTGAACATTTAATGCACATTGCTCATCTACGAACAACTTTGGAATCATATCAAGATCTGACTGGATGTTTGTGGACCTTTTCAACGACAGCACTTCATCATTGATAACTGTATCATCTGCAAAAAGTCTGAGGTTACAATTAATATTGTCAGCCAGGATATTCAGATGCAAAGATAAATAGTAACGGTTCTAAAACTCTTCGCTGAGGCATAACTGAAGTTCCTTGTACACCAGTAGATGACGACGCGCCACCCACGATAATATAACACCCCTATCAAGAAATCTTAGTCCAGCCATAAATTTGTTTGATACGCAAACTACCGCACTTTCAATAATAAGCGCTAGTGTGGTACGAGTAAAACGCTTGTCAAAAGTCAAGAAATACTACCTATACTTTTTTGCCTTGTTCACTGGCTTTCAGAATGCTGCAGAGGCGCGAGTTGAGTTTCGCTAGACCGGTGTTTTCCGAATCCACACTGCTCGGCGAAGAGGAAGTCATTGTGTTCGAAATATCACATTATGTTTTAACTCAAAACATATTCTAAGACTTTATAACAGATCGATGGTATCAGGTGGATCATCTCTGCCACCATTCTTGACGTGGAAGTGACCTGTGGTTCCTTTAGTCACTGAGGACAGCGTTTAAAAAACAAAATAAAAATCTACAGTATATTATGGTTGGACTTTACATCGCCTCTCTCTTGTGTTCCAGATGAACGCGCTGATTTGTTTGCTGCTAGTGCTGGCTCTTGCCGCCTTGGGCGAGGGGAGAACTTTTGTGTTCGAGAACCAACGCGGGGAGACCATATGGGTGGGCGCCCTCGGCAATGCAGGCGTGGCTCCTCCTAACGGCGGCGGATGGGAAATGGCTGCCGGTAGTTCGGTTAGTACCTGATGTCGAGTTATGGCGCTGCCGTTTCTGGGATATGAACGGTAGTTGACTTATGGAAGCATATAACACTTTCGGTACTACCAGTATTTACTGATGATATTATTATTATTTTTATTATTATTATCACTATTTACAATTCATGTACTGCGTACATTGCAGATCTAGCTCTCTAACGATGCCAGCTTGCCAGCGAAATGAAGGCATAATAAAGAAATCTCAAATTCCAGTGCAGAATAAATAAAGGGGGTTCGATTATTACTTGTTTTTTCCGTCTAAACAGTACTGCAAATTTAGAGAGCTCTGGATCAGACACATTTCGCTTTTATTTACAAACCATCAATGGTGGTTCCACTTATACAGGGTGTACATAAAGTCAGAGAACACTTTCAATTATTTATTGCACAAGAACTAATCATTGTACAGATGTCAGACATATTGCATTTTTCATTAATACGGTGATCGAATTCTTGCCACACCCGTCGCAGCATGGCACATCGTCGACTGTGGCAATCGCTTCCCGTATTCTCTCCCGGAGCTCTGCTACATCACGTGGTAGAGGCGGTACATACACCAGATCTTTAGCATGTCCCCACAGAAAAAAGTCACACGGAGTGAGATCTGGTGATTGGGGAGGACATTTCATGAAACAGCTGTCCCCTTCTGTAGCACGGCCGATCCATCGATGCGGCAGCTCCGTGTTCAGGTACCCACGAACTTCACTATGAAAATGAGGTGGAGCCCCATCCTGTTGAAAGATGAACGGAAATACCGATAGCATTTGAGGTATCAGCCATTGCTGACTCCTTATGAATGTCTCTTGTACGCTCTCCACATTCACTTCACTCACACTGGGACGTCCGCATCTCTTTGCTGGGCACAAGCAACCCGTCGTAAGGAATTTGTTGTGCCAGTGGTAAATGGCCTTCCTTGATGGTGGCTTCTTACCGTACTTGGTTCTAAATATCCGTTGAACAGCTGTAGCACACTTGTTTTTGTCGATCTCCAACACACAGAAAGCCAGCCGCGGTGGCCGAGCGGTTCTACGCGCTTCAGCCCGGAACCACGCGACTCTTACGTTCGCAGGTTCGAATCCTGCCTCGGGCATGGGTGTGTGTGATGTCCTTAGGTTAGTTAAGTTGAAATAGTTCTAAGTTCTAGGGGACTGATGACCTCAGATGTTAAGTCCCATAGTGCTCAGAGACATTTTGAACACACAGAAAGCTCGCCCGCACCTGAACTCACCATGTTTACGACTAGCGCTGACTATGGTTCAAATGGCTCTGAGCACTATGGGACTCAACTGCTGAGGTCATTAGTCCCCTAGAACTTAGAACTAGTTAAACCTAACTAACCTAAGGACATCACAAACATCCATGCCCGAGGCAGGATTCGAACCTGCGACCGTAGCGGTCTCGCGGTTCCAGACTGCAGCGCCAGAACCGCGCGGCCACTTCGGCCGGCAGCGCTGACTATCGGTAAATTACCAAACTACGCTTTGGCGGTATACATGAAAAAAAAAGAAACCTATCAGGATTTCTCTTCAAAATGACATATGTATGATATCTGTACAATGTTTGGTTCTTGGGCAATAAATAACTGAATGTGTTCCCGGACTTTCCGTACAGCCTGTATACTATGCGTTACTACATTTTGCTATTTATGGATTAAAAACAACTTTTCCTTGTGAATTTAGTGTACAGTTTATTTACAACGTTTATTACCATTTTTTACATTTTTTGAAGTCTGCAACTTCTTTTTCATAGCTGAGACTGAAGTCGAAAAAACGTGGTTGTACTTTCATACCTCACGATTTTTCGACTTTTCGGAACACACTATTTCTATATTTATGTTCTTTGCACATCACTCCTTTAACACTTCATACAAGCTGTTTTAGTTAAAACTTTGCTTTACTTTACTTTCACCTGTTTCGCATTCACCACTCTGTTTTCATGTTTTTTTTTTTTGTTTTTTTTTTACGTGTGGGTCGCAAGTTTCGTCAACGTCGCGAATGTATTGGTTCTAAGTACAAATCCATCTCTCTCACACACTCTGTGTGTGTGTGTGTGTGTGTGTGTGTGTGTGTGTGTGTGTGTGTGTGTGTGTGACAGAGAGAGAATCAGGGAGAGGGGGCAAATAAACAGTGATATATAATAGATACTGCGAAAGCTGGCTATCCAAACGAAAAGGGAGATTCTTTTTGTTTGGATTTCAACATTGTGTACGTTTTCCTGCGTGGTCAGCAATGTTGTGGTAAGCGTGTAGTGAACTAGATGAAATAAGACGCTCGTGGGCGTGTCAAACAGTTGACGCTCGAGTTGGACGACGCGTGGGCAGGCCGCTTCTGGGGCCGCACTGGCTGCTCGTTCGACGCGTCCGGAAGAGGCACCTGCCAGACGGGAGACTGCGGCGGAGTGCTGCAGTGCAACGGCGCCGGCGGCGTGCCTCCGGTCACGCTCGCCGAAGTCACCCTGGGCGGCTATGGCGGCAACGACTACTACGACATCAGTCTCGTCGACGGCTTCAACATTCCCGTCACGGTGAGTTCACACTGCTAGGCGTTTCCCACTGCCCAACATTCCTATACTCCCGAGTGGCAAGAATACACGTAATCAGCGATTATCAGCAACAGCTGTCTGCCTCCACATCTGCACTCCGCAAAACACCTTACGGAGTGTGACCGGGACGTTTCTGTGGTACCATTCCGCGCTATCCTGTTGCATTCATGAATATATGCGTTAAGTTCTCCATGGCCTTTCTAAAAGAAGCGGTTTGGGTACAGGGAAGCAGACTTACGGACAAGCTCCTCACAGTAATAACAGCTGCCGGCCGCTGTGGCCGAGCGGTTCTAGGCGCTTCAGTCCGGAACCGCGCTGCTGCTACGGTCGCAGGTTCGAATGCTGCCTCGGGCATGGGTGTGTGTGATGTCCTTAGATTAGTTAGGTTTAAGTAGTTCTAAGTCCAGGGGACTGATGACCTCAGATGTTAAGTCCCATACTGTTCAGAGCCATTTGAACCATTTTAATTACAGCTTTCATTGTATTGTGGAGGAAGGAAGTGATACGGCTGATACTGTAATCGTCGTATCTATTTCTGAAGTGAAGATGTAACGACAGAGCACACTGAGAGAATTAACCGTGGCCCCTGCCTCACTAGCAACCATCTCTATTGCAGATGACTCCTACCGACGTGTCTGGCGGCGGTGACCACTACCGCTGCAACCCAGCGACCTGCCCAGCCAACGTGAACGCCCAGTGTCCCGCAGAGCTGCAGCAGGTGGTCAACGGAGCCGTCGTCGCTTGTAAGAGTGCGTGTCTCGCCTTCAACACCGACCAGTATTGTTGTCGCGGCGCCTACGGTACCCCTGACACCTGCCAGTCCACCACTTGGCCAACCAACTACCCTGCCTTCTTCAAAGGACTCTGCCCTGATGCCTACAGCTACGCCTATGATGATGTTGCCAGCACATTCACGTGCTCGAACACAGGCTACAGGATCACCTTCAGCTGAAGCACACAGCTGGTCGCCAAGTCTGATCTGCTTCAGTATTCATGCTCCTTCTTAGCGCCTGTCGCGTAGTGCTATGTAGTTGATGAATAAATGAATAAATACAAACGATTCAAAAGACTGAGTCAAAAAATCAGTCAGTTCGTACAGCTGACAGAATTATATATCCCCACTGTACCCGGTAAGTGATGAACTACTGTTGGTAAATAAATGAAGAAAACGATAAATCAGTCTACGAATAAGAAAAACATAGCTGGAGCCGTTATTGCAGACATCATATCTGTAACAGAGAAAGAAGACTTTGCTAAAAACAGTACCAAAGAATATTTTGTGTGGGCTGTGCATGGTATGCGACAGGACACATATGCTGACGCTACAAGAAGCATCGATGCACAAATATAAAATCGAAATGTAGCTGAGGATTTTCTCCTCCTGAAGATGGAACCAAACGGCCCGAAATGTCACAGAACATGAGAAAATTAAACTTCTCTGGGACTGAAGGCGGTTTATATATTGGCACAATGTTGGGCAACTGAATTAGACACAAATACGCAAAAGTGACTAACATCCCCTTTCGCCCAGATGACGCGACGTGGACTCTACTCCAAGAGACACCGAAGACGTCCTGATCTGTGACCGCCCAACCGCTCCCCGCAAATCACGGATACTGGTCGTAGAGCGCATTTCTCTACTGGATCCCAGACGTTCAATATGACTGAGTTCAGACCACGGGCGTATTCAGGACTTTTGGGGTGGGGGTATTTTCTAGATTTTATAAGAACACAATTATTACTACTGAATTTCAGAACTAATTTTACTGCTACTAAGCAAATACTCAATAGCAGAACACCTGGTTCCACTTACATTTAGCAAATATTTATCTGTCGCGGCAGGTTGGAAATGTGATTCACTATTTCCTTTGGATCAAGTAGAATGCTGCGATGCACATCTCTGTTTTGATTTATAATGTTCCTTCGGTGGGTTTTCAAACGTTTTAAAGTCGAAAATGTTCTTTCTAGTGTTTGTGTTGAAACTGGGATGGTGACTAGAACTTGGAGCAGAGTTATAATATTGGGAAAAAAATTTTATCTGCATGTCTCTAACGACGCCAAGGCGTTCTCTTGTCTTGTACAGGGTTCTTCTTTAAGCCATTTATGTTTCCGAAAGGAAAATTCTCCAGCTGCAGACGCAGGTTTTGGTAACAATTTTCGATTAAATTTGATGGGACTCCGGGATATCCCCAGAATAAACAGAAGCTGAGTTTGCAGTTGGCTCAGAACGTTCTTTTTTTTAAAAAAAGAAAAGAAAAAAAAGATATTTATTCAGTAAAGGTAACTGTTTCTCTCCCATCTACTTCATTTATATCCCGAAAACAACACTGAATTTATTGCATTAAACACGTTAATCGCATCCAATAGTTAAAGTTAGAATATTTGCAGAAATCTGACACAAAAAATTAAAGGCAATTCACGATTTTTCCCTCGTCACTCGCTGTTTTCGTGGTAAACTGGAACGCACGTCTATCATCGGCATGACTGTTTATATCGTAGCGATATGCGCTGACAATCGGGAAACTGTAAGATGTGAGTTAGTTGCCCTGTGCACTGCAAAATGTATTCCCAAACTGAAAAGTTGTTATCTTCCGTCCCTGTGCCCCCTTACTGCAGATCTAGTCAGGCGCAGGTACGATTTGCACACACTATTACATCACATACCAACGTGGCTCACTGCACTACAGACCGTGTTCCCAAGCTGGGAAATTGTCATCTGTCGCCTCTGTGCTCCCGTACTGCAGATCTAGTCACGAGTATGTACGCTTTGCAGACAATATTAAATCACACACCAACCTGTGAATTACTTAAATCATTTCCCATATACCAAACGCTATGGAATTTTATGTACCCTTTCAGAAAAACGATAATAACACGTGGCGAGTTTCACTTGTACACTAGAGATAATTTCGGAGATATTCAAAATTATTTAAAACCTAAATCTTACAACTTCCCAGTAAAAGCAACATTCTGACTCGTCAATATGTTTTTGTAAATATATCAGAGGAGGAATTAAACCAAACACTTCATCGCTAAGTATTTAGTCAAACAGTATTTTATTGTTAAATAGTTAGTCAAACAGCATTTTGTTCATGGGAATATACGTCATGTGGTGTTTTCAGTTTTCAAACGGTAATTACATTATTCAGTTATCTGACTTTACTATTTTCACTTATTCTGTTGTCAGAGTCAGCGAGAGTACGAATACAGCATTTATGGGACGAATGATCTCGAAAATTGTTAAAAATTAATGGTGAATGAGAGTGTGAATCTCATTGTATAATCGTACAGTGAGTCAAATAGTTCGTATGACATGCTTATTACGGAGTAGCCAGTTTGAGGATTCGAGAAACAAGGTTTTTATTCCTGTCCTTAAGATAAGTTGAGATGGGTTTCTTTTGGTTTGATTTGCTTTTAGAAAAATAGATGGGTGGTAATAAAATTAAATTCGGGGTTGGGGATTCATCAACAAGAAAAATTACCATGCCGTCCTCAAAAAGCTACGAAGTAGATTGGCTAAATTACATTCCAGCCCATCAGAGAGGAGAATGAACGTGTGTTTTGAAAGCAGAAGAGTTTTGCGCTCACTCGTCTCGAGGATCTGTTGTTCGTTCTAGTAACTTTGTAAAAAAAATTGTAATATGCGTTTGCACAGTCGTTTTATGGAATCTCGAAATGTTAGGATGCACTGTAAATGATGTTTCCAGAATTTTTTGAATTTTTAGCAAAAAATTATGAATTTCTTGCAATGCACTAAAAAATTTCTCGTGGCATGCTAGGCAGACGTTTTTCAGAAACTTCCGTTACTGAATATTGGTGGGTTGTGTAGCATTGTGCGAGCATACTAAAATGATAACCATCGCCTGAACATTCAAACTGTTTGTTCAGTGGTAAAAATAGCGGTTCTCTGGATAGCAGGTCGCGAGTTCTACACTTGAGAGAGAATGTGCTATGACAGTAAACGGGAGTAGCGCAAACCACGTGGAAGTAAACGCTTCTACGTCAGGAACTGTGTGTTAGGGCGGACTTGGTAGCAGTACTTGGGTTACTACACTGAGCATACAACAAAGTCACTTTAGCTAGGAACTTGTTTTGTTCACTGACTTCGGTCAGACCTGATAGAATGGACCCTCTTACAGGTAATGTAATAAAACTACTTATTCACCCTGCTGACACGGATAGAGCAGACTGTCTTTAAAACAGTTTTGTTTACGTTGAACCATTTTATACGTCGTTTCAGCGTAGACTGTGCTTTTAAGGAGTTCACTAAGGTGAATGAGTAAATGTCATAAAAAGAACGACACCGTGCCGCGGCACGTGTACTAAGCAATAAGGGATATTAGAAGTGTAGGCCACTGGGGAACGCGCTTTGTCATTGGTCAGCTACTTGTCATGTAGACAACTCGACCACCTCTTTGTATCAGGAATGCTTTGCAAATTGTAAGAAAGAAATGATCCAGGGAATCGACGTTATCCGCCCGTATAACAAAGCAGATACCTGCGCTAATAGGAAATCTAGCTCTTTTTAAGACTATTTCGAATATCTCGGTACGCCCAAGGGTCAGATGTCCTGAAGGTTACACAGGCACCTTCATCCCCATGGAGTATTCCTCAAACCATTCCCACAGAACTGGGACCGATCGGTCGTGCTTTAGCTTCCTGAAGGTGTAGGTCTCTTGCTGTAGAACAGATGTATGTATATGACCGGACGCATGGTTCCTGAATCTTTCGCCGGTAAGAGATTATGGTAGACGTAACGCAGGCCTCGTTTTAACCCAAGTAAACGCCTTACACCGGAGAATATTTGGCCCAGTGGCCTTAACGGTACGCTGTTGGCAAGCAACACATATCGTCTCACGTGGTTTTCGAAGTCCATGTAAGCTGCCATCGGAATATACGAACACATACTGCGACCCATTAATGAAGGCGATTTCTCCCACGCTTGGAGTGTAGAATGGCTGTGCTCCTGAACCAATGGGTTATTCGCCGTACGTTCTGTAGAGAATACTGCACAATTTCATTGCAGTAAAGAAACTACCTCGTCGAACCAACAAAAGCTGTTGCAGTTATTATTAATACATCTTTTTGGGGTTTCTCGACGTCGTTCTTCGTCTACAGTGACATGCAGCGAGGAGACGTACACATACACTGTGGGTCGCGACGCTGCTCCTCGGTTGTTGTCCAGCACTGAATTCGCGAGCAACGTGCGGTACTGTGGCCAGTCTGTCTGCTATTAAAATCCGCGATAGTCGAAGGCGACCGTTGCCATCAAAATCTTGTTACCCACTGCAGTTATTCTGGGAGTGTACGTCTTTTGCGAATAAAGGAAGGTAAAAGTTTAACGCCCCATCGACGACGTAATCAGTAGAAACGCAGCACAAACACAGATCGCTAAAGGTTGAAGAAGTATGTCCGGCGTGACATATTCAAAGCAACCGTCCCGGCATTTGCCTTAAGCGTTTTAAGGAAGGAAATTCTTGATCGACTCGGTGGCTAAATGGGTAAATGTAACACGACAGATTAAAAGGTCCAAGATTCAACCCTAACTCAATAGGATATTTTTTGTAACTCTTATTCCACCTGTAGCAATATTTGTTAATGTGAAAATTCCAAGTTCCCATGTGCTTCGTAGTCCTTTGTTAAACTGGAAATCCTCCAGCATTATTAGTTCTGTAAGATCATGTGTGAAGCATACAAATGCTTCCAACGTGATACTCCAGCGAAATAGCTTCCCAAGAACCCGAGAAAATTGCAGTCCTATGTAAAATCATGTGCGAAGCATAAAACTGCTTCCAACATTTTACACAGAGTATGCGAAGGAACTTGCCCCCCCCTTCTTGCAGCGGTGTACCGTAGGTCTCTAGAAGAGCGTAGCGTTCCAAAGGATTGGAAAAGGGCACAGGTCATCCCCGTTTTCAAGAAGGGACGTCGAGCAGATGTGCAGAACTATAGACTTATATCTCTAACGTCGATCAGTTGTAGAATTTTGGAACACGTATTGTGTTCGAGTATAATGATTTTTCTGGAGACTAGAAATCTACTCTGTAGGAATCAGCATGGGTTTCGAAAAAGACGGTCTTGTGAAACCCAGCTCGCGCTATTCGTCCACGAGACTCAGAGGGCCATAGACACGGGTTCACAGGTAGATGCCGTGTTTCTTGACTTCCGCAAGGCGTTCGATACAGTTCCCCACAGTCGTTTAATGAACAAAGTAAGAGCATATGGACTATCAGACCAATTGTGTGATTGGATTGAGGAGTTCCTAGATAACAGGACGCAGCATGTCATTCTCAATGGAGAGAAGTCTTCCGAAGTAAGAGTGATTTCAGGTGTGCCGCAGGGGAGTGTCATAGGACCGTTGCTATTCACAATATACATAAATGACCTTGTGGATGACATCGGAAGTTCACTGAGGCTTTTTGCAGATGATGCTGTGGTGTATCGAGAGGTTGTAACAATGGAAAATTGTACTGAAATGCAGGAGGATCTGCAGCGAATTGACGCATGGTGCAGGGAATGGCAATTGAATCTCAATGTAGACAAGTGTAATGTGCTACGAATACACAGAAAGATAGATCCTTCATCATTTAGCTACAAAATAGCAGGTCAGCAACTGGAAGCAGTTAATACCATAAATTATCTGGGAGTACGCATTAGGAGTGATTTAAAATGGAATGATCACTTAATGTTGATCGTCGGTAAAGCAGATGCCAGACTGAGATTCATTGGAAGAATCCTAAGGAAATGCAATCCGAAAACAAAGGAAGTAGGTTACAGTACGCTTGTTCGCCCACTGCTTGAATACTGCTCAGCAGTGTGGGATCCGTACCAGATAGGGTTGATAGAAAATATAGAGAAGATCCAACGGAGAGCAGCGCGCTTCGTTACAGGATCATTTAGTAATCGCGAAAGCGTTACGGAGATGATAGATAAACTCCAGTGGAAGACTCTGCAGGAGAGACGCTCAGTAGCTCGGTACGGGCTTTTGCCAAAGTTTCGAGAACATACCTTCACCGAAGAGTCAAGCAGTATATTGCTCCCTCCTACGTATATCTCGCGAAGAGACCATGAGGATAAAATCAGAGAGATTAGAGCCCACACAGAGGGATACCGACAATCCTTCTTTCCACGAACAATACGAGACTGGAATAGAAGGGAGAACCGATAGAGGTACTCAAGGTACCCTCCGCCACACACCGTCAGGTGGCTTGCGGAGTAGGGATGTAGATGTAGATACTCCAGCGAAATAGCTTGCCAAGAACCCGAGAAAATTCAAGTTCTATGTAAAATCGTAAGCAAGTCGAAAGCTTCTATCCAGTCACTCGTTGACCTGTCTAGTGTGGCAATCGATGGCAGCGAAAGGAAAGCTGAAGTTTTGAATACCAAGTTTAAGAAATCATTCATGCAGAAGGATCGTACAAATATACCGTCGTTGGACCGTCGCACAGACTGCCGTATGGGGGACAAAGAAATAGGCATCCCTGGTGTAGAGAAGCGAGTGAAAAAGTTCAAAAGAATTAAGTCATCAGGTTCGGATGTAATACTAATTCGGTTTTATTGAGAGTAATCTACCGCACTGGTTATTTACTTAGCATTTATTTATCCGAAATTCAGCTTGTTCTTTTCTCACATGATATCCTGCGAAACATGGATGAAAGGCAACAGGCACATTCCACATTCATAGATTTCCGGAAAGCGTTCGACACGATGCCCCACTGCTGATTTTTAACGAAGATCCGAGCATACAGATTAGGTTCCCAGATACGTGAGTGGCCCGAAGATTTCTTAAATAATAGAACCCGACTGAAGAACGATTCTACTGTCGCTAACGTACATTTCGAGTAAGGACCACGGAGATAAGAAAAATCATGGCTCGTACGGAGGCAGACAGACAGTCATCTTTCCCCCGCGCTATTTTCGATTGGAACAGGAAAGGAAATGACTAGTAGTGGTACAGGGTACACTCCACCATGCAATGTATTTTGGCTTGCTGAGTATACATTTAGATGTACATTTAAAAGATCTGACGAAGCAAAAGGCATAACACACCCAATAGGAACATGCTTAGTACAGCTCTCCGGTGTTCAAACTAAACTTCGAGTTGAGAGCAGCTTCATCTACATTGATCGTCCTGGTTTCAGTTCACTACGTAAACTGTCCAATTTGCGTAATAAGAACCAGTTAATTATTAATCTCTTTCCTGTGAGTAAAAAATAAAAAATAAAAAAAACATTTTTCCTGCCATCAACACAAGTTGCGTTTTCATTTTCGCCAGAACACTGCAAAAAGGGGGTAGGATACTTGAGTTTAACGTCCCATCGATGATTATTAGATATGAACCAGCCCACGGCAGTTTTGTCTGCAAGTAATTCTGGACGTCAGAACACCTTCGGGTTTTGTTCTACAAAATTTCAAAATGTTTTCCCTCAAGCGTTTTGGTCTGAGTCAACAGCGTAGAACACAACGCGAATAATGATTTCACGTAACTTTTCATAAGAGCTTCCTGTCACCGTGAAAATTTTGCAAACCTTAATGTGATAGTCTTTTGACATCATACGAAGTATTTCATCTATTATTTCTACAGATGAATCTCCGTCTGGCGTCCAGAATATGTTAGATCTGTAGTGCTCATACAACGTGGTTTAAATTCATTTACCTTGTACTAAAGAGTCTCGAGTGCTGATGCAAATTCCCCAGGCACTTCCCTCAATGTATTTTCATATGAGGAGAAGACGACTTTTCTGGAATAATATTTTAGCTCTACATCAAATTCGGCTCTGTCCAAACTAAGAAACGTTTGACACCCTTTTGCTAAGGTACCTTCCAACAAGCAATTGCATGTTCCATCACTTGAAAGTTTGAACAAAATGGTTCCAATATTTCTAGGAAATGTATAAGACATCCCTATCCGCCACCGTCATTGTTACACCAATGAAAATGCATAAGTTTAACAGATAATGTATAATTATAAAGAAACACTAGTATGGAAGTACTCTGATGGAGCTATGATGAAAGACTATATCAGACTGAGATACACACTATACTAAACTCATATTTGCCTCCACTGTAAAAATAGGTTTAAACGTAAACAGATTCTATTAATACACACAAACGGGCAGGAATATAGTCGATGCCTCTGTTCTAGCCAGCCAAATGCTCAGCGGGCCAGATAAATAATTAAGTAAGTCAACAACTAGTTATGGACTAAAAATCACAATAGAACTACACCTCCGCGTTTATCATCTATCTTTCAACAGGACACGATTGCTAGCTGCAAAGAAACACACTTTATATTCTTGATAATGAGGCCGTAGCCTTGTTGGCTCCTCCCTCAACCCTTCTCCTTCACTTTCCTCTCCGAAAAATAATAAATTAATGTACGATACTTGGTTTTCTTCAACGGCTACCAGGTTCTGAATGGGATGATACGAAAATACCCAGGACAAATGATACGCTTGTTGCACTTGCAGCGAACCCACTCGATAGCATTATATTGTAGGGAAACAGAAAAATCTGCAATGTCGTTGAATGCTGCGTTTCTTTCGCCGCAGAGCGTTTCAGACATTTTGCACGAACTTTTCGAATCCTTCTCGGAGAAATATTTACAGCGTCTATTACATGACGCACGTAAGCGTTAGCCATAACAACACAAAGTTTAGGTCGCATACTTTGTCTCTCTTTCTCTTTTTTCCATTTCCTAATTATGAGAGCTGGACGGGCTGTCGTTGAACTTCGAACTTAGTTCTATTCAGCCAAATTTGCCAGAAGGCTGTGAGTGGGTCGGGGGAATCATAACTGAGAATATTTGGGAAGGGATTTCGAATTCTGGCATTCGCGTGATAATCATGGGAAACATCTGAAGACATTAGTCAAACTGGGAAATTGTAACAATTTTATTTCTGGAACAGTGCTGTCCATTATTCTAGATAAAAATGAAAATTTTGTATGAGTGTACGTTGCGTGTGCGTACATGAAAGCGTTACGCAAAGGAGGTGTGTTTATGCCGAGTGTCTGCTCCAGGCACTCCCATCTACTAGAGTGAATCACTCTCCTTTCGTTACCAGCTTCCCACTCCCTCTCTGAAGAATGCAAAGAAAACGTGGGAGGATATTACAAAGTCTGCAATGAAAGAGGTATTGCGCAACGTTTCATGTCAACACGCCTATTTTCCACAACGCCTATAAATTACTTTAAACATAATACGCGTATCAAATTGATCTAAATGAAGTACTGAAACTATCAATTAAAACATCAGAAGTAAGTGCACGTTTTTCTCTTTGTAGTTCAGTTTTTTATGAGCGTGTCCCCTGAGATCCCAGGTTGCTAGTGTTAGTGTGAATTCATGAGGCGGAAAGAGGACAACAGGTACAATTTTTGATGCCGATCAAGATGATGCAGTAAGTATAAGTAAATAACAGTACAGCTGTGTATTTAAGCTAAGCGCGTATCACATGACACTGCACCTGATTAGACGAGTAAGCATCTTTGAAGATGGCGCAGCTTACGATGCAACAGATAAAGTCTTTATTAGAGTTGAGAAAATCTTACTTATTTTCTACAAAGTAATGATAGGAACTTAGATCGCCTTGTAGGTACTAAGGCGCAGGCTTGAACTTGGAAGAGAGGAAAGCCACAAAACGTAATTGTATGTGACAACTGAACGACCATCCGCCTCATGTATACGTTATCCAGAGATAATCTCATTCTAGGCGCATATACAGGGTGAATTTGAAGTCCGCTGACAACATTTCGGGGGTTGTTCTGGGATATTTTCTGAATCGTTTAATGCGAGAATGTCGTGGAGTGCAGTGTACTGGGTTTGGGGATGCTTCTCTACATCCTTCAGCATGTAGAGATTTCTATAAACAAATTCGACTCGTTCTTTCCATTTACATACGTAAAGCGAATTATCAGTGAACTGCAGTTTTCCTCTTGATTAGACAGACAACTGTAATACATTTTGCACTAGGTATCTAAACTAAATAAGAGTTGCTGGTCTACATCTATGTAATTCTCCGCAAGTCACTGGAAAATGCATAAGAAAGGGTACTTCGTACCACAGGTAGTCATTCTCTCCCCTGTGAGGGAAAAAGGACTGCCTGCGTGCCTCTGTACCGTGCCCTAATTTCCCTCATTCTGTAATTATAAATCGTTCTGTAGTCTGTCGCAAAGACTATACCAGTTCGTGATAAGGATGTCTTCTTCCCTCCAAAGATCCCCATGTACGCATTACTGCAACACCCTTGTACTGGTCGAACCGACCGGAAACAAATTCAGCAACATGCCTCTGCATTGCTTCGACGTATTCTCTTAAGTAGTCCGAGCAGGGCAGAATCCCATATACACGAGCAGTATTCGAGAACGGATGGCCCAAGCTTTCTGTAAGTCCTCTCCTTTACCGGAGCGCTACATGCTCCCAGCAGTCTCCCAACAAAACGCAGTCAGTCATTCGGTTTCTCCTACAACTGACTTTACGAGCTCCAAACGTTTCCTGTCTTTGCACATCTTTACGCCTAGATATTTAATCAGCATGAATGCGTGAAGCAGCATATTTTTAATATAAAATACGAACATTTATAGGATATTTCGTCGGCACTTGGGAGGAAAATGGAGATACTAAAACCTGATATAAACAGCACTGGTGTTCGACAGTAACATTAATTTTTGCTGTGAAACGGCTTTCATCTGTCTAGGCCATCGTCAGACAACATGAGATTGATCAAATACAGCTGTACAAATACTGTTATTTACAAAGACATGTGGCATTTAAAGATTAGGAATCAATATGAAAAACACAAAATTGGAATGCCTCAGTTAACCGGGAAACCTGCTGTTTAACTACCCTCATCTACACAAGTTATATATAATTAAAGTTTTTAACATGGCTGCGCGGTCAGCGACCGTTTACAAAGTAAAATTAACAGCATTAGCAGCCCTCGGTCGCAAAAAAGGCGTGTTTTGAGCCAGGATTCGGCACTGCTATGAACGTCTTCATCAGAAATAAAACTCTCAACTTGGCATGCCGCATATTAAACTTTTTTATATATAATTAGTTAAAATCTCTAATTTATACACAAACTACTACTGAAATACACACACACAAGGTTTGCGTCAATAAACCATGTATTAAACGGTGCTCATAGATAAGTATATGAATAACTACTGGACTGGCTAACCATGAAACGTGTTGAATAAAAAAGAATTTTTCCACGTTTGCTGAGCATGTTTTGAATGAACGCATTTCTCATGATATTAAATGGGGTGTTCTTCTTTGATCAAAGAAAGGCAGAAAAGTAACAGTACAGGAAATTCCGGCTACTAATAAACATCAGTCACCGAATCCTGACTTAATCCTTAATGACAAGTACATTTTCATTATCCCCCCTTGCAGCAGCCAATTAACACTGCCCCCTAAGACGGTATGCTTGCAGCAAGTCATGTACCTGTTTTCTATTCCCCGCACTGCGCTGTCTCCTTCCTCTCCTCTGCCCCCAACCCACTCCCCCCGCCCCACTCTCAGATCGCCACACTCATCAACCCTTGGATTTTTGTAGTCTGTGCCACTACTGAGTTGGTGTACTGTTTTGTCGCCTATATTGATACAATCCTCAGCGATAGAGATGGCCGTACCGTAGGTGCAGCCACAACGGAGTGGTACCTGTTGAGAGGCCAGACAAACGTGTGGTTCCTGAAGAGGGGTAGCAGCCTTTTCAGTAGTTTCAGGGGATGATTGACTGACCTGGCCTTGCAACATTAACCAAAACGGCCTTGCTGTGCTGGTACTGCGAACGGCATAAAGCAAGGGGAAACTACGGCCGTAATTCTTCCCGAGGGCGTGCAGCTTTACTGTATGGATAAATGATGATGGCGTCCTCTTGGGTAAAATATTCCGGAGGTAAAATAGTCCCCCATTCGGATCTCCGGGCGGGGACTACTCAAGAGGACGTCGTTATCAGGAGAAAGAAAACTGGCGTTCTACGGATCGGCGTGGAATGTCAAATCCCTTAATCGGGCAGGTAGGTTACCAAATTTAAAAAAGGAAATGGATAGGTTAAAGTTAGATATAGTGTGAATTAGTGAAGTTCGGTGGCAGGAGGAACAAGACTTTTGGTCAGGTGAATACAGGGTTATAAATACAAAATCAAATAGGAGTAATGCAGGAGTAGGATTAATAATGAATAAAAAAATAGGTTTGCGGGTAAGCTACTACAAACAGCATAGTGAACGCATTACTGTGGCCAAGATAGACACGACGCCCACACCTACTACAGTAGTAGAAGTTTATATGCCAACTAGCTCTGCAGATGATGAAGAAATTGAAGAAATGTATGATGAGATAATAGAAATTATTCAGGTAGTGAAGGGAGACGAAAATTTAATAGTCATGGGTGACTGGAACTCGAGAGTAGGAAAAGGGAGAGAAGGAAACATAGTAGGAGAATATGGATTGAGGCTAAGAAATGAAAGAGGAAGTCGCCTGGTAGAGTTTTGCACAGAGCGTAACTTAAGCATAGCTAACACTTGGTTCAAGAATCATGAAAGAAGGTTATATACATGGAAGAATCCTGGAGATACTAGAAGGTATCAGATAGATTGTATAATGATAAGACAGAGATTCAGGAACCAGGTTTTAAATTGTAAGACATTTCCAGGGGCAGATGTGGACTCTGACCACAATCTATTGGCTATGAACTGTAGATTGAGACTGAAGAAAGTGCAAAAAAGGTGGGAATTTAAGGAGATGGGACCTGGATTAACTGAAAGAACCAGAGGTTGTACAGAGTTTCAGGGAGAGCATAAGGGAACAATTGACAGGAAAGGGGGAAAGATACACAGTAGAAGAAGAATGGGTAGCTCTGAGGGATGAAGTAATGAAGGCAGCAGAGGATCAAGTAGGTAAAAAGACGAGGGCTAGTAGAACTCCTTGGCTAACAGAAGAAATATTGAATTTAATTGATGAAAGGAGAAAATATAAAAATGCAGTAAATGAAGCAGGCAAAAAGGAATACAAACGTCTCAAAAATGAGATAGACAGGAAGTGCAAAATGGCTAAGAAGGGATGGCTAGAGGACAAATGTAAGAATGTAGAGGCTTATCTCACTAGGGGTAAGATATATACTGACTACAGGAAAATTAAAGAGACCTTTGGAGAAAAGAGAACCACTTGTATGAATATCAAGAGCTCAGATGGAAACCCAGTTCTAAGCAAAGAAGGGAAAGCAGAAAGGTGGAAGGAGTATATAGAGGGTCTATACAAGGGCAATGTACTTGAGAACAATATTATGGAAATGGAAGAGGATGTAGATGAAGATGAAATGGGAGATACGATACTGCGTGAACAGTTTGACAGAGCACTGAAAGACCTGAGTCGAAACAAGGCCCCGGGAGTAGACAACATTCCATTAGAACTACTGAAGGCCTTGGGAGAGCCAGTCCTGACAAAACTCTACCATCTGGTGAGCAAGATGTATGAAACAGGCGAAATACCCTCAGACTTCAAGAAAAATATAATAATTCCAATCCCAAAGAAAGCAGGTATTGACAGATGTGAAAATTACCGAACTATCAGTTTAGTAAGTCACAGCTGCAAAATACTAACGCGAATTCTTTACAGACGAATGGAAAAACTAGTAGAAGCCGACCTCGGGGAAGATCAGTTTGGATTCCGTAGAAATGTTGGAACACGTGAGGCAATACTGACCTTACGACTTATCTTAGAAGAAATATTAAGGAAAGGCAAACCTACGTTTCTAGCATCTGTAGACTTAGAGAAAGCTTTTGACAATGTTGACTGGAATATTCTCTTTCAAATTCTGAAGGTGGCAGGGGTAAAACACAGGGAGCGAGAGGATATTTACAATTTGTACAGAAACCAGATGGCAGTTATAAGAGTCGAGGGACATGAAAGGGAAGCAGTGGTTGGGAAGGGAGTGAGACAGGGTTGTAGCCTCTCCCCGATGTTATCCAATCTGTATTTTGGGCAAGCGGTAAAGGAAACAAAAGAAAAATTCGGAGTAGGATTTAAAATCCATGAAGAAGAAATAAAAACTTTGAGGTTCGCCGATGACATTGTAATTCTATCAGAGACAGCAAAGGACTTGGAAGAGCAGTTGAAAGGAATGGACAGTGTCTTGAAAGCAGGATATAAGATGAACATCAACAAAAGCAAAACGAGGATAGTGGAACGTGGTCGAATTACGTCGGGTGATGCTGAGGGAATTAGATTGGGAAATGAGACACTTAAAGTAGTAAAGGCGTTTTGCTATTTGGGGAGAAAAATACCTGATGATGGTCGAAGTAGAGAAGATATAAAATGTAGACTGGCAATGGCAAGGAAAGCGTTTCTGAAGAAGAGAAATTTGTTAACATCGAGTACAGATTTAAGTATCAGGAAGTCGTTTCTGAAAGTATTTGTATGGAGTGTGGCCGTGAAACATGGACGATAAATAGTTCAGACAAGAAGAGAATAGAAGCTTTCGAAATGTGGTGCTACAGAAGAATGCTGAAGATTAGATGGGTAGATCACATAACTAATGATGAAGTATTGAATAGAATTGGGGAGAAGAGGAGTATGTGGCACAACTTGACAAAAAGAAGGGACCGGTTAGTAGGACATGTTCTGAGGCATCAAGAGATCACAAATTTAGCATTGGAGGGCAGCGTGGAGGGTAAAAATCGTAGAGGGAGACCAAGAGATGAATACACTAAGCAGATTCAGGAGGATGTGGGTTGCAGTAAGTACTGGGGAATGAAGAAGCTTGCACAGGATAGAGTAGCATGGAGAGCTGCATCAAACCAGACTCAGGACTGAAGACCACAACAACAACATTGATACAATTATAATCTTTCAGTACAATACAATATAAGGTCTATTGGAACAAACCTTCTTTACGTGTTTATCAACACCAGTTTGTGCATAATGTGGAGATTTTCACTAATATCTGCACAACTTGCGCAGATCAGAATAACTAGGTCATTCAGACACTGGTTTTACGGATTTATAGTCATGTCTTCATTTGAGTCTAAAATATTCAGTGTGTCATTACCACATATTTCTCGTTTTGTATCTACCTAAAATTGAAGAATTCCAATTTTGCTTTTTTCATATTTAGAAATAACCTTTAAATGCGCAAGCCTTTATAAATAGTACTTTTTGAACAGCTAGAAGGCCTCGCTAATGCTGTGTGAACTGTTTTTCAGCCTTAAGTTGTCTGACGATGACGTAGAAGGCCGAAAGCCGGTTCATAATATAAAACAAAATGAATATTATTGTGGAACATTGATACTAGTATTTCAGATTTTAATTATATTCGACCATCTCGCGTTTTAAGCCGTCCACGAGCCTTGGGCAGAGATCTCCTCTGCCACTGTTAGTGGTTGACTATCGTGTAAATACCGCTGCCGTCCTTATAGTGCTTAAGTAGCCGCTGGCTGCGCCGCCATACAAGCACGGCAACGGTATTAGCACGATAGTCAAACACTTGACAATAACCGAGGAGATCTCTGCCGCAAGCTAGTGGCCAGTTAAGCACTCGACACAGCTTGAAACCCGAGAATATTTTGTATCTTGTCTTCCTCACCCTCATTATCCTAAACTTCTACGCATTTTAACTATGCAATCGAAAAACGAGACGCATCCAGAGAGGAGAAGAAAAATCCCTGAGCTGCAGGGGTGACCCGCTCGGCGCCTGTCTCCTCCAGACTCTGCGAGGCGCGTGTGCCCGCGGGCAGACGATCAGGAAGCGGGCCGCGACAGCGCCAATTCAGCTGATTCGACGCGCGCGGCGGCTGCGGTAACGAAGTAGCGCCACAGTCGCCTTCCGCCGCGCGGCTTCCTCTACCACACTTTGCTCCGGGTTCTTATCGGAAAGGCGCCACGGAAAATCGAGTCAGAGTGAGGGGAGCAGCGCCGAAACAGGAACTAACGCGGAGAAGTGGAGCAGCCAGCAAACGACATTTCGAGGCTGTCGTCGTGCAGGTCTGTCGCTTTTGGCCAATGACTAGATGTCTGAATGAATTAACTCTCCGAGAGCTTTCGGTAAGTAGTTCATACGAAGATGTAGACTTACTAGGGCGCCTTGTGGACTGGCTCACTTTGATTTTCTTCATGCTTACAGGAATTGAACACCAGTGTCCGGACATCGATTTCAGAAAGTCGTACGGCCCACTTTTCAAAATAAAATACAGAAACAATAAAAGAGATAAACCCTTGAAAAATTTGCCTTTGAAGATTAGAAGAGTTCCGACCATTATGCATAAATAAAGTGACACTCACTAACGAAATCGCCGGTAGCTGAGTCGTGTGGCGTATTACTTTGGTAATTGCATCATTGCTTGTTCGATGCTGGCCGAGCGGTTCTAGGCGCTATAGTCTAGAACCGCGCGACCGCTACGGTCGCAGGTTCGAATCCTGCCTCGGACATGGATATGTGTGATGTCCTTAGGTTAGTTAGATTTAAGTAGTTCTAAGCTCTAGGGGACTGATGACCTCAGCAGTTTAGTCCCATAGTACTCAGAGCCATTTGTTCGATGCTCGTCTGCATCAACTTTTTTACTTTTATTTAAATTCTATGTTTAACGTAAAATTGGAATGTCAATCAACAAAGCATCTTATCACATTTTAAATAAAAACTGTTTTATTTTTAATTATGATCACAAGAAAATAAATTGAAAATAATATTGACAATGAAAATGCCTCATTATTACATGAAAAATTATATACATTAATAATACTGTTCAGCCTCAGTAAAGTAAAAGGAATTTTACTTTCACTTTGAGGCTTCGCATTTTTTTTTTTTTTTTGTCTAACTTTAATTTGTTTTAAATACTCGCATTTTCAATCAAAATATTAAAAATATAATAAACATTATACAATAGTTGTTAATTAACATTCTTATTTGATAATAAATGTATAATTCACATAAAACTAAAAGAGTTGCTATCAGTGAGAATCGAATCAGCGACTTCGAAAATACCAAAGAAGCTGCAACTAATCACCTTTTACGTTGACATAATTTTTTATTTTTAGCGTTACTACTCTCTGTTTTTAATGCGCGCACACACACACACACACACACACACACACACACACACAGAACCCACCCCATTTACAACTCTCCTAAAAGCTTACGTAACTTAGCATCATCATTAAATGAAGTCACCAACACGCTAAGCTCCCATGTCTGACTTATGAACAATGTGTATTAAACAAAAGTAAATATGTTAAGCGTAATTTCAGAACCCACAGGTGTAGAATAAACATCACCCTGAACTCTACTATTATGAACTTTCTAAATAGCAAAGGCTAATTTTCCAATTATGAATACATGCTACTTTTATAATAATGAATACATTTATACTGCACCGTGTGAGGTTGTTAAAGCCTCTATTGGACGTCTCCCAAGGTGGTGTATAGGGGAAATCCTACAACATATGGGTGATACCGTGTAAACGAAATCCCAGCCCAGACCGAATACTATCACAAAACCCGTCAGCGTCCGATACGATAGGCAGCAGTTGTTGGTCAACGTTTGGCACCTAGTTGGTGCGGCTCTTAGACGTATGGCTTGATCTCAATAATTAAGTATTAAAATCTCGTGATGTGCATCGGAGATTACCCAAAAACAATCTTCATCTTGAAGCAACCATGGCAATCAACAGGAAACTATTCCGCTAATTCAGGTCACAGTCAATAGACTGTATTCCCGTTCCGGATCTAGGATTCTGGGTGACCAGACATGTCATGCAGAGAAGGATCGCAACTTCTCGATACCTCTTTCCAAAAATTTTCGTAAGTTCACTGAATGTAAATACTCTGTTGAAGCCATGGAAACTGAAACATCTAACTAATACACTTGACAGACTCAGCATCAAAATTCTGGCATTGCACGAAACCCCATTTATGACGAAACCCTTAAAATTACAGGTAGTATACAAGAAAACCTGCAGTACATATCAATACATGTAGTGTACCTAAACTGGGATACCTGAAAGACTATATTTATTTTATTACTTGTCTCTCTCTTTCTCACGATAAAATTAATGAAAATAAATGAAATTACGGCTAATTTTTCTCTATATACAGGGTGTTACAAAAAGGTACGGCCAAACTTTCTGGAAACATTCCTCACACACAAAGAAAGAAAATATGTTATGTGGACATGTGTCCGGAAACGCTTACTTTCCATGTTAGAGCTTATTTTATTACTTCTCTTCAAATCACATTAATCATGGAATGGAAACACACAGCAACAGAACGTAGCAGCGTAACTTCAAACACTTTGTTACAGGAAATGTTCAAAATATCCTCTGTTAGCGAGGATACATGCATCCACCCTCCGTCGCATGGAATCCCTGATGCTCTGATGCAGCCCTGGAGAATGGCGTATTGTATCACAGCCGTCCACAATACGAGCACGAAGAGTCTCTACATTTGGCATCGGGGTTGCGTAGACAAGAGCTTTCAAATACCCCCATAAATGAAAGTCAAGAGGGTTGAGGTCAGGAGAGCATGGAGGCCATGGAATTGGTCTGCCTCTACCAAACTAAAATGAGCTCTAACATGGAAATTAAGGGTTTCCGGACACATGTCCACATAACATGCTTTCTTTATTTGTGTGTGAGGAATGTTTCCTGAAAGTTTGGCCGTACCTTTTTGTAACACCCTGTATGTATAAGAATGGAAATAAAACTTACACGTATCAGTTCGAGAATGTTAAGAAAACTGAAGTTAATTTCTAATATAAAATCTATAATTCTTGTACAAAACGTTTTAGATCTATGTAATATTTTATGTGTATTATGTGAAGACAGCTAGACGATAGTGATGCAAGACGTACCTGAACCGTGTGAAGTGCAAAAAGTGGTAAGGGTAGTTTTCTATGATGATGAGTACAGCGTGTTCTACGACAAGGATAAAATAAGAATAAAACCTCTATCGCGGCGCAACAGCGCAGAACATGGCTACAGGGGGAAGGGGGGGGGGGGGAAGGGGGGGGGGGGAATGATGAAAGAAATAATGGTAACAAATTTACCTTGTCCTCGATACACATTCGTCATGATGTCGATTGTACGAAATGGCTTCTTCAGACTCTGTAGCGATGTAGAGCTCGCCGTAGCCTACGAACAAGTAGACGGGAAATTATATGGCTCCTTCGTTGCGACATCGGGAAAAATGAGGACAATAATCGTGGTGCCAATTGTACGAAGTGGCTTCTTCGGACTCTGGAGCGATGTCGGCTTCGCCGTAGTCTACGAATTAGTAGACGGGAACTTGTGTGGCTCCTTCGTTGTGGCTCCGGCAGGAATTAGAGGCGCACGAGGTCACGATGCCGCGCGGACGTACTGACTGGCTACAGTACTGCGCGACGGTTACGCGCTAACAACGTGTAGCAGAGAGTGGACTTACGCAACTGCCTACTGTACGGACAGTATGTATTGACATATCAATTGAACTAAGGAAGGCACAGAAAAGAGAAACAAGAAAAAATGTATATTGAGTATTGTAAATAATATTATTGTATAAAAGAATTTTATAAAATGAATATTAAATAATGGGCAAAAGTTAAAAAAAGAGAAAATGCTGACACGTCTAGCATTTTAAAAATGGCAAAAAATTTAATAAGTCTGGCCAAACAATAAAGGGTATTGACTCCCTTCAGGCCACGTACCCAATACAGAAATTGTAATGTAACGTCTGAGCAGTGAATAAACAAACCTTAAACAACCAAAAAAATGCACTACTACAGTATACTGTCGTCCAGTGAAGTCTGGACAACGCCAGTATACAGGCAGATGCAGTGTACCTAAACTGGGATACCTGAAAGACTATAATTTTCTTTATTGTTTGTCTCTCTCTTTCTCTTGATTTACAGGCGAATAAACTTAACAAAATTATACTACATGTAGTATACAATCAATGTCATCATAGTAATTTCAATTTTTTTCATGTTCATTTATTAACAGTTTCCATTTACGTATCACTTCTCTTGTTTGGACGCCACCATGGTAGGATATCTTATAGAGACGTCCCGTCTTTTGTGTGACGGGAAAAAGAGTAAAGTTGCACAGTGTTTATAACAAATTAGGAACGGGGTTCTATTTAGTATGAGGAAAAAACCTACGTCCATTAAGATTCCTTCTACAAAAATTGTATATCACGAAGACGATGCCTTATCGACGCGGCACGGTCAGAAGAAATTTATTTATCTACTAAGAGGAAGGCCGCAGAAGAAGATTCCAGTGCTGCTTTTATCAAGCAGAAACAAGATAAACCGATAACTTCCACGGACATTACTTTACGAGACATTAATGAGAACTGGTAGTGTTTCAGGTGGATGTAACAATTGCAGCTGTTCGGTCTGCCGCCCTGTCTTCAAAGACTTACCATTATTTATATCAACTGTAAGAAAAAAGTAACTAAATCACGTCCATTTCACACAGGAGCGAAATAATATGACAAGGTTTTGCGGTTAACAGGTCCATCACAGATAAGTCACTGACTTTACGTTGCCTTCAGAAAGACTTTCGACGTTGTCAATAAAATCAGGAAACAAGGCGTAGACACTGATTCACGTGCACACACCAACGAATGACAATAACGTAAAAGATCTACGGATGACAGAACACGTCTGGAAATGTCTAGAGGAAATCACGAACTAAATTCTTAATAATGACATCAAGATTCTACTAGGTGACTTCAATGAGCAGTTAGGAAAAGAAAAGGAACGCAAGAGAATCATAGATCCATACGTCGCTCACAACAGGACCAATAAAACTGGTGAACGCCTCATAGGCTTCTGCCAAAATTTTGACCTCAAAATTATGTGAACACAATTCCAGAAACCAACACAGAAATTAAAGACATGGAAATCCTCCAATAAAACACTAGGAGAATATCAGATTGATCATACTGCTCTCTTCAGCAAAAACGCCAAAGAAGTCCCCAGTGCAAAAGGCAGGAGAGGATTCTTCGAATCAGCCACCACTTACTCCGAACCAAAGTTAACGCACATCCCAACAGAAAACGGACGCGAGTAACTCAGAGTTTCCAGAGCTAGACAAGATGAAAATCACTGAAGATATCTGCAGGGTGCGCACCACAAACTGGCCTGCATTCGAGGAGAGAGTGAAACGAAAAATAAAATTAGGTAAACCCCAAGAAGAAGAATATCAAATGCGATTGTGACGTTTATGCCACATGTCTGCCTATATGTTATCATATTTTGCTGTCACGCCCTAGCGTACAGTTTAGAAACATTCACGTCGTTGTAAGCAAGCACGATGCGTACCCCTAGAGCGACGCGACAGATGGTCTCAGAGCTTGAGACTAGTGGGGGGAGTGGAAGTTGTATTGTTCTGGAACCCATAGACACATTGGGGATTCATCAATGAGGCTTGATATCAAGAAGCGTACCTTTCATTATTTTGAGTCACTGTTCGAATATTAATATAGATCTCCATATCCACTGATAATTTGTTAGCATAATTCAATAACTCTCAATTCATACTCAGAAACTAATTGCAAATTTCAGTTACTATCGACAATCATTGGTGAACGGGAGCAATCTATCACAAGCGAGCTCTGAGCGGGCAGGCGCCAAACTGTAAAGATAGCTCAGTATGAGCCTGCGATTAGTTTCTGAAGAGGCAAAGCGTGATTCAGTGTGTGAAGTACAATTTCGCTTGAAGACAGACTGATCTTAACACCGTGTGAAACATTATTTACGGCTTTTTACGGTGCTCGGGAAGCAATGATAAACATCATGAAATTCCCTTTGAGCATTAATAGTAGACTGGTTCACCGATTCATTTCTTGATTCTGTGATTATATAAATAAAAAAAAATCAAGGGGCATTTCATTATTTCGCAATACATATTTTTATTAGCGATGAAAATTTTCCATTTTGCCACTCTGTTATACATTGTTTATTGCACGCGCGTTACAGTCTGCGAACGGCGGAGAATAACCGGTCTGGAAGACGAATACAAGTCATCTTCACAAGACAAGAGGTAAGCAAATTGCCTCCAATTGAGATAGGAGAAGTGAGGGTGAATGTTACATTCAGAAATCCACAGTGTGTGTTGCATCTGGCATAATTTTTTGGCGGAAAGTATTACATTCAGAAACCCAACGTGCAGTATACGAGAGTTACAATTTGCATCTTTTGGGAAAACAGCCAATAAACACTTGTCATCCTCTGCGTGAGGAAATGGTCTGAACACTATCAAGCTGTCGAACATAAGATTAAAGTGTGGAATAATTTCAATAGTTAGAAAACAACGGAACAGAGGCAAACATTCGTAGAGACAAGGTAAAATGTCTCTAAAATTATGATGACAACAACGCAAGTACGATAATAAGAGGTTGAAAGAAAGAGAAGACGACTTTCCCACGAACACCACCTGCAATGTTTCAAAATCCTCAGAGAAGATTTAGCTCGCTACCAACCTCCTAACCTATGCTTCCGGCAACCTAAAGGATCCCTGGAAACTAATACAAATAATAATTGTGAAATTCTAACCAAATATTTTAGTACACTTCTCAGCGAAGAGCCATCTGAACAAATTCGATTTGCAAAATCAGTACCAAATACTGATTCACTTCCACTCTCACGCGAAAAGAAATAGCGTAAATAATCAAATCTCTGAAAAACAACAGAGCACAAGCCCAGACAGAAGTATTGCAGAATCATGGAAATTGGACCACAAAAGCATTACACCACAAATTCAAAAAATGGTGTCAGAAGTCCGGAAAACAGAGAAAATCCCAAAAGAATAGAGGAGCGCCTTCATACAGCCACTCTACAAGAATGAAGAGAAAACAGATTCGAACAATTACAGAGGAATCTCATTTCTTCCAGTCATTTGCAAAACGCTACACATCAGACGATGCCAGAACAATACAGTCACATTTGTGGATTTCTAAAAAGCTTACGAGGATACAGAGACCAGAGTCATCATCCAGGAAACCTTATCAGGAACCACCTCAAAAGTGAAATTCATGAGAGAAATCTTAAACTCATAAGAAATTCACAAAGAAGTCCGACAAGGACACGGCTTATTGCCACTCTTGTTCAACATCGAATTGAAAAGATAATTAAAGAATGGGAAAAGCGTTAATTGTATCCAAATTGGAAAAGACAAAGAAAAACGAGTCACGGTGAAATGCTTGGCCTTTGCAGAAGACCTGGCTATATTGACGAACAACAAATACGAAGCCAAACTAGCACTAGATGAATTCTCCTATTAAACTGAACTCCGGATTTCCTACGAAAAAACTCAGTATTGTTGTTGTTGTTGTTGTTGTTGTTGTGATCTTCAGTCCAGAGACGAGTTTGATGCAGCTCTCCATGCTACTTTATCCTGTGCGAGCTTCTTCATCTCCCAGTACTTACTGCAACCTACATCCTTCTGAATCTGCTTGGTGTATTCGTCTCTTGGTCTCCTACGATTTTAACCCTACACGCTGCCCTCAAGTACTAAATTGGTGATACCTTGATGCCTCAGAACATGTCCTACCAACCGATCCCTTCTTCTAGTCAAGTTGTGCCACAAATTTCTCTTCTCCCCAGTTCTATTCAATACCTCCTCATTAGTTATGTGATCAACCCATCTAATACTCAGCATCCTTCTTTAGTACAACATTTCGAAAGCTTCTATTCTCTTTTTGTCTGAACTATTTATTGTCCACGTTTCACCTCCATACATGGCTACACTCCATACAAATACCTTCAGAAAAGACTTCCTATACTCGATGTTAACAATTTTCTCTTCTTCAGAAATGCTTTCCTTGCCATTGCCAGTCTACATTTTATATCCTCTCTACTTCGACCATCAGCATTTATTTTGCTCCCCAAAGAGCAAAACTCATTTACTACTTTAAGCGTCTCATTTCCCAATAGAATACCCTCAGCACCACCCGATTTCATTCGACTACATTCCATTATACTCGTTTTGCTTTTGTTGATGTTCATCTTATACCCTCCTTTCACACCACTGTTCATTCCGTTCAGCTGCTCTATCAGGTCCTTTGCTGTCTCTGACAGAATTACAATGTCATCGGCGAACCTCAAAGTTTTAATTTCTTCTCCACCGATTTTAATTCCTACTCCAAATATTTCTTTTGTTTCCTTTACTGCTTGCTCAATATACAGATTGAATAACATCGGGGAGAGGCTACAACCTTGTCTCACTCCCTTCCCAACCACTGCTTCCCTTTCGTGTCCCTCGACTCTTATAACTGCCATGTAGTTTCTGTACAAATTGTAAATAGCCTTTAGCTCCCTGTATTTTACCCCTGCCACCTTCAGAATTTGAAAGAGAGTACGGATTTTAAAAAAAATGGTTCAAATGCCTCTGAGCACTATGGGACTTAACATCTATGGTCATCAGTCCCCTAGAACTTAGAACTACTTAAACCTAACTAACCTAAGGACATCACGTAACACCCAGTCATCACGAGGCAGAGAAAATCCATGACCTCGCCAGGAATCGAACCCGGGCGCGGGAAGCGAGAACGCTACCGCACGACCACGAGCTGCAGACAGTACGGATTTCCTATGAAAAAACTCAGTATGTCGATATCAAATCAACGGCAAAACTCCCACTGAAAACAGAGTATCGAAAAATCTCAGAGGTCACTCATTTCAAGTACTTAGGAGAAACCTTCCAATACACAGCACTGAACACAATCTTCAACACATACAAAAATTCAAACTGCAAAAGGCGTTTAAACTGACATGGAATTACTAAAACAATAGAGCAATATCTCGTAACGCACAACTACGACACTACAACGCGGTTCTTTTATCAGAAGCCTCGTAGGCGGCAGAAACCACAGTAATTATAGGTATGACAAAAATTCATAACATACAGAAAAAACGAAGAATTCTTAGAAAAATCTATGGCGCTGTTCTCCGACAAGGAATGTGTCAGACGACCTGCAAAGGAACCCTACGAACAAACAGGCAACATCATACATAAATTTAGGAAAATAAGCCTACAGTTCTACGGAAAACTATGTAGGATGGATGAAAACAAACTCATTAACAAAATTTTTAACATCGTTAATGCAAATAAATTGAAGACCAGTTGGATGAAAGAAATCCAACAATATCTGCACCACTTGAGAACTTCAGAAGACGAAACTGAGGACAGAAAACAGTTCAAAAGTACAAATAAGAAACTTTAACAAGTCTCAACGAAATAAACAACAGGACAGACGTAGCAAGAAAACCACAGTAAATTAAAGAAGAGTTTTGGAAAGAAAACAAAAGAAGAAAAGTAAATGAAACTGTGATTGGCTCTAGTCCACATGCTCTCCTAAAGGGGAACTATCGAGAATAATTATTTACTGTTATCGATGTGCATCCTTCTAAAAATCGAGCGCTCACCAAAGATAATCTCTGCTCCGACGCAAATTCTTTGAATTCGACTTTTGTCACGCTTTTTGTTGCATCCTGTAAAGTAAGTGAGAGCTGTTGCTTGTGCGACATTTGTGTTGTTCTGCAACGTAACTGCAAGACACTAGTTATATTTTGCATAGTAATGTGTGCACCAGGATTACACCCATTGATGCTAATAAGTGTAAGTCATGGTTTCAAGAAGATCGTACAATGTACATAATTCCTGATACCTCTTCACGTTCAGTGCTTCCTTTTGTCGCTTTCTCTATCTTTTACAACTACAAGACCCCCCCATAATGCTACAACCACTAAAAGTGCGTACCATCTGAAGACGAGTCGCTAGGCGGTTCGACATTGGTCATGTTAAAATAAGAAGCTGGATCATTACAAAAGGTGACTGGTTGCAGTTATTTCTGAAAACTTTGATTCATTCGCAATGTTCTACATCCATAATGAGTAGAAGTTTTAACAGTTAACTAACATGCTACTGGCTCAGTTACCAGTTACTGCTATGATGTACTTCAATTTATTTTTACTTCACAGCGTTTGGACGTCTTGTAATCTTCAAAGGCGATTTTTTATTTTTAGTTTTTATTTAATTAATTTTTTCCTATTGCGTCGCATTTCTTTGGAAGTTGATGTCCAATCACTGGTCTTCATACCCTATAAGCATGAAGAAAATCGAAGAGGACAAGCAAGTAAGGCACCCTAGTTAGCGAGGAAAGTCATGACATACACTAATGTTTAGAGTGACGCAAACTTGACTACATAACGTTAACCCAGCTGGTGGAAACGTACGTGGAGTATTAAAGAAGTTTTTATTACCGGAAAACCGAAAACCAGCAGGATACTGAAACTTCCCTGGCAGATTGAAGCTATTGTATATTGCGGACTGCGCCTCAAACCCGAAAGCTTGGCTTTCGCTAGTAATGTTCTTACATTTCTTCGAGGAGTGCTAATCCGCAAGGTAGGCACGACAACTTATGGGAAATTCTGCATTTTATAGATATTTGTTATAACGCGCAATGGACATTCACTATGCGAATGTGCGGAATTGTAACTTTTTGTAACAGCCTTAAATGACAAAAATTAAAAAATAGGCGAACTAGGAAGCCAAGAGTTAAAGAAGTGTGATATTATCGCTACTTGTGTACGAATCTAATACGTAGTTAGTGTTCATTACTGGTAAACCAAAAATTCAGAAGGAAACGTTTAGAACATTTTTTCGGTTGTGTTCATAAAGAAGATCATGAGATGGAATTTAATTACATTTGACAGCACTGTATAACATACCGACCTCATGTCCATAATGTTAAAATACGACCAGGGGGTAAATCGATTCGAATACTAGTGGTGGGAAAAAGTTCACCATCAGTATATGGGTTGTAAGGGCAGTAACTACGGTAGCGTAAGGCCATTCACATCAGGCATACCATTCACCGATGGGAGGAGACAATGGTACTGGCATATTTCCCTGGAATTGGTGTGAAAATCCTTTGTCTTCACATGTTCCCACACTGGGCACCTGGATTTTTAGAAATTATGTTTGAAAGGGCAGAAGGAAAGTTTTGTATTATGATGCTCGGTGTGGACATAAAACAGTTTCTCGCATGTTCATAAATTGCAAATAAGAGCTCGACTTATTCCTGTAGCAGTGAAATAAAAACAATGGTTAACTTTTATTCTACATGACTGTCTGCTGATCAGTAGTACGAGAAAATAACTGCAGTGTTTGAACTGCACCGTCCACGCCAATCAAATAAATTCTGTTGCTTCAGAGAGCTTTTCTAAAACAGCTTCAGCCTTGGAGTTTACCACCAGAAATATTACATCAAAGAATGAAGGTTTTTCTCTCCTTGGGTACATATTCACATCACGGAAATTAGGCATTAGAAAGTCACAGTCGTAATACATACAGAAGACCATATCCAGAGCGATTTAACATGATAGGACGGCCGCGCGGTGTAGCCGCGCGGTCTCAGGCGCCTTGTCACGGCTCACGGGGCTTCCCCCGTCGGAGGTTCGAGTCCTCCCTCAGGCATATGTGTGTGTGTGTGTGTGTGTGTGTGTGTGTGTGTGTGTGTTGTCCTTAGCGTAAGTTAGTTTAAGAAACACATTCATCAAGAAAAAGAGTGATTAGGGTCTGACGTCCCGTCAACGACGAGGTCATTAGAGACGGAGCGACAAGTCGCTTTGGAAATGATGCGACTTAGAGAAACCACAAAGAATGTAAATATTCGATAAGGACATAAGCGGGAGTAATGAATTAAAATCTGTGCCAAGACTGGGACTTAAATCCGGGTCTCCTATTTACTAGGCGGGTGTGTTATCCACTACAAAATCCTGGCATTGTGGGTAACACAGTAGTGTCGACCACCTTAGTCCAATGTTCCCTCTAACACAAACTTCAGTTGACATCTCAGCACATCTTGATTTTTCCCTTCTTAAATCGTCAGTATTGCCGAAAGTCCCCTCTCTCGCACTGAAAAAATCAAGGAGAAAATCAGGATGGGCTGAGGTGTGAATTGAAGTTTGTGTTAGCGAGGGCATTGAACCAGAGTACTCTGATAAGCCACAACGCCAAGGTGGTTAAGTGGATAACACATCTGCCTAGCAGGCAGGATACCAAGGTTCCATCCTCGGCCTTGGCAAAAATTTTAATTCAGTGCTTCAGCTTCTATCGTCATCAAAGATAAAGTTGAAACTCAGTATATCTCCACGAAAATGTAGTTCCATCAGAACAATAGATCACCAAAGCTCGAGGCACAGGCAAGATTTCCCCACTACATACATAACTACCCAATAACGGAGATCCTCGGCAATACTGATCATTTAAGAAGGGGAAAATCGAGATGGGCTGAGGCGTGAATTAAAATTTGTATTAGGGAGGGCAGTGGACTAGGGTAGTTCGTGCTACTGTGTTTGCCACAATATCAGGGTGGTGTACTGGATGACACATGTGCTTAGTAAGCAGTAGGCCCAGTTCAAGTACTGGCCTTGGGTCAAATTTTAACTCATTACTTCAGCTTCTATCCTTACTGAAGACAAAGTTGAGAGACTCAGTATTCCTCCAGGAGAACGTAATTCCATCAGATCAACGCCGTAAATATATAAGCCCGAACTGGAATTTGAACCACCTCCTCCTGGATATGACTCCTGCATCGTAACGACTGTGTCCTCTCACTCGTGATCCACGAAGAAAGTAGGTTAAAAAAATGGCTGATCGAGCAGTGTTGAGTTACCAACTGCAGTGGCCATGAAATCTTCATGTACTGATCCTGCTACGACTGATTACGCAGTGGGTTGTATAAAGTTAATTCTTGCTACAACTACGATCTGACTGTCAGATGCACTCTCGTCTTTACAGCGTGTTTGGCGTTTCCTTCTGGGTTCGTGGTTTTCTCTTGGTACTGTCACATATAAATCCTATGAGAATTGGCTCTGTTAATGACACTCTATGATCGCATATTGTAGTACAACGCTGTACTAAACAGGTGACCCCAAATACAAACATGAGATAGACGACGACGACGACGACTACTACTACTACTGCGTCTTGACCAGCTCACCCCTTCGTAGAGATCTCAATGAAATATTTAGTAATTCCAACGCTTTTTATTAATAAATAGCAGAAGCATCTGCATACAGGTTTGAGTACAACCTGGTAAATTACTTTCGTCGAGATAGGTATTCGCAGATTTCTGTCAACATTTTTTCTCCTTAAGCCTTCGTCTGGTGAGTAGCGGAGAGTACATAGTGGACCAGAATAATTTTCCCTTTTTCTCATTCCATTTGTGGATGGTACACATGAAGGAATGACTCCAATCCCCTGTTTAACATCGGATATCCCTAGTTTCCCCTTCCTTGTTATTTCACGAGCTTTTTAATCCAACTTGGTGAAGCTTCCAAACTGACTACCAAGTTTTATCTTACAGAACCCCAAGACGGCGACACTTCGCGCCTGCCCTCGCCCTGCCAAAGCTATTAGATCAGACCGCGCGGCCGATCAGCCCGGAACGGTTATTGCAAGTTACCTGCTGCCAGTTACGACATCCGGCCGCCTTCGGGAAGACACCAAAAACTTACCAAATATGGTCATAACAAGAGGCTTCCGTGTGACGCCACCATTGCGCAATCAACAGGCGGCACCACATTTAAGCCCGATTCTGACGTCATCCGTAAGCCGTCAGCTGTCATGGACTGTTATGTATGATCGGTCCGTGATGCTCCGCCCCATGCAGATGAAGCAGCTGCTTCTGCTGCCACCTGGCGTCGAACCTCCCAGGGAGCAGCGATCCACCCCGCCACCAGCCGAGGGAAATGGTGAAAGGGTAAGGGGGGGGGGGGGGCTTCCGGCCTGCCGTGGCTACAACACGAGTCTCCTGCGCTCTGGGGTTCCGAGCATGATACATCCAGAGTCTTCCTCGACGCCACCTTCCATGGTGCGAGCCGGCACTACGGGCCTTTCTGCTAAGCAGCAATAGCAGCCGCCGCGAGCACCTGGGCAGCAGCCGAGGGCCAGCGCACGTGATCGAATCAACAGCAATCAACTGTAGAGTTGTTCATAAATTAACACTGCAGTTCATCAGCGCCTTCCTCAACTGCTGGACCTGCTGCTTCATAGGCAGCAACCAACAGCCCACTGCATGCCGTTCCTGCACGGCCTGCAAGTTGAACGAAGGTTTTGTGAGTGACTTCCTTAATGGGTGAATTCAACTACTACATGATCCTTCCATCAAATTTCAATCTGACGTCTGTTGTCCCCGAGGAAAGGTTTATGTGACAACTGCATCTTAAATCGCCACCTACATTCTCGTGATAGATTCCACTGACACTACCTCTTGAGTGGTCGTAGGATATTGCTTCTTTTAGGCCATTTCCGCGCATTACATAACGTCATTTATGTTGAAGGCTGTCAAACAGTCTTTTCATCAAACGATGTTCATGTACAAGCTTTGCTAATTTTTTTAAGCACTTAACCTTCCTGTATGGAACTTCACTACCTACCTGCAAACATACTACGTGAGTTACAAACTTTGTTTGCCAGGTAATTTAGAAAGAGCGAGTCAGTAATTCAATATAAACACAAAAATAAGTCGGGGGCTATGCATTCTACAAGATAAGAGTAAGGTCCAAATTCACATGAATTACAAGCCAGCTAGACGGCACCATTCTCTTTGTAACAGACGGTGCTGTTATCGTTATACCAGGGCAAATTACACATTTTTTATTATTATGTTCTGACCAGTGAAAATTTGTGCCAGATCAGGGCTTGAACCCGAATTATACTACTATAGATGTGAGTGATATGTAAATGATTGAAGAAGCAATTCCCTGCGACAGGTAGAACGGTCACCAGAGTGCATTAGTGCCGTTAATATCTGATGTTGTTAACAGGCCAAGGTGCGGAACAGCATCAGATGTTGAGTGATCAACGTGAAGGACATGGAGATACTGCGTACTCGTCTGAGACATATCAGCAACAGCATAGCTTGATTGGGACCTCATTGTGAATTGTACCATGGCCTAATGTTGGACTGCATGGCAACGTGAGGGCAGGGATTCTCGTCGTCAACGTTCTGATCGATCATGTTTGACACCATCAGGGAGGATCGTCTTATTGTGCACTGTTGTTGTTGTGGTCTTCAGTCCAGAGACTGGTTTGATGCAGCTCTCCATGCTACTCTATCCTGTGAAAGCTTCTTCATCTCCCAGCACCTACTGCAACCTACATCCTTCTGAATCTGTTTAGTGTATTCATCTCTTGGTCTCTCTCTACGATTTTTACCCTCTACGCTGCCCTCCAATACTAAATTGGTGATCCCTTGATGCCTCAGAACATGTCCTACCAACCGATCCCTTCTTCTAGTCAAGTTGTGCCACAAACTTCTCTTCTCCCCAATCCTATTCAATACCTCCTCATTAGTTATATGATCTACCCATCTAATCTTCAGCATTCTTCTGTAGCACTACATTTCGAAAGCTTCTATTCGCTTCTTGTCCAAACTAGTTATCGTCCATGTTTCACTTCCATACATGGCTACGCTCCACACAAATACTTTCAGAAACGACTTCCTGACACTTAAATCTATACTCGATGTTAACAAATTTCTCTTCTTCAGAAACGCTTTCCTTGCCATTGCCAGTCTACATTTTATATCCTCTCTACTTCGACCATCATCAGTTATTTTGCTCCCCAAATAGCAAAACTCCTTTACTACTTTAAGTGTCTTATTTCCTAATCTAATTCCCTCAGCATCACCCGACTTAATTCGACTACATTCCATTATCCTCGTTTTGCTTTTGTTGATGTGCACTAAGGACATCATAACATCTCCACATCAGTATCTGCCACCCGAGGACAAATAATGCACTCCCTGCAACATTCTGTGTCGTCCCACAGCACTGGTTGGAGACCAGCAACAGCTGGACTACCGAACTACGTATCACTCATAGGCTGCTGTGAATACCACAAGACAAATGGTTCCGCTGGGTGTTTTGTAGTGACTGGGAAGCATGGTGTCCTGATGCATCTCGTCGCATTGTTTCCAGTAATGAATTGCGGTTCTGCACAACCTCATATGACCATCATCGCATATGCCATCAAACTGGGGAGACGACCAACTCCTGCAATGCTCAGCAGAGGCACTGAGGTGGCTGATTTCAGCTCACAGCTGGTAGTGATTGAAGTAACTCAGACAGCACATCGGTAGTTGAGTGACAAGCCCTGGTAACAATCTTATGTCAAGGTCACGATGTAACCTGCTACCCCGCCCACGCCTCTCAGCCAACTGTGGTAAATTCAAGGTCACTATGTAATCTGCTAATAAATCACGTGTCAAGAAAGCCCATTACGAAGTCCCCCATCCCCTGTGTCAGTTCTGATCCCAAAATCAAGGCCACCCTCCCCCATTGATTTACGCTAATTGGAAGACATAAAAACGGCAGGAAAATCGAGTTCCCCTCCCCTCTCCCCTCACCATCCCCCTTTTTCTCTCAAGTCCAATTGTATGAGCCTCGTCATTTGAGATCCGTACAGCTCTGTGACAGAATAATGAAACACAGCAGCAGAGTTGTCCTACTTAAAAATGACGGTAAATACTACCTTAATTCATGATCCAAAATTATGCAAGACACTTTGTCATTACAGTGTGTGACTAAACAATTGCGGGAAATTCGAAGGGGCATGGCTGAATCACTATAATTTACTGACATCATTACTTTTACTGTAAGTACTCCAGTGTCTGATCACCTCCCATTGCTATTCACAATTGTGGGGTAATTTGTTGCGAGTCACTCATTTTCTCCCAATTTTCAAAATCATCGGCTTAAGACATACGTAAATATTAGACTTTACATGTTAAACAATTACCACGGTGTGACACTGATATCCCACGTTAGACGTTTAGCACACTACAAGAAATATGCTCTTGTTACGTACCAAGCCTACATTTCAGTTTAAGTAACTTTTCTCTGCATTATTGTTGTGTTATAAACAATGACATCACTAACAGGATGCCTTACCCAGGCTCGGCCAAGGTGTGTCAAACTGCTCGTAAGCCCGATATGCAGGAAGCTTGCAGTCCTAGCTTGGCCTCTCTCGGCTCTGCTCGGTACTTCTCGGAAGTACTCAGGACATTGCATATAGAATTGCTGTGTGACATTTTTGGTCGAAACGAATTTCTTCAGTTCAGAACAATCGTGGGGCTAGCACTGTTTAGCTCTCGCTACTTGTTCGTGGTATACAAGGTCTAGTGTCTGGAACGGTTTTTCGATCTGAAACCCGCTATTGTTGAATTGTCCGGGTTCGATTCCCGGCTGGGTCGAAAATTTTCTCCGCTCAGGGACTGGGTGTTGTGTTGTCCTAATAATCATCATTTCATCCCCATCGACGCGCAAGTCGCCGCAGTGGCGTCAAATCGAAAGACTTGCACCAGGCGAGAGGTCTACCCGACGGGAGGCCCTCGTCACACGCCACTATTATTATTATTTTGAATTTATGAAGGAAAAATGAGAGAAGGGACGAAAATTAGCACATATACTTTCGATTGCAGACATCGCATTTTAAGTGGATTGACTGCACACTGCCCACAGTAAGACACTGCGAGGCGACAAACAACTTATTTTTGAATTGATGGGGGTGCTTTTAAAAAGAAAGCCTCACTGTGGAATGGATAAATTCTGATAGAAAACGCCGTCTACTTCAACAATCACAATGGTGTTCAAGAAAACGCTAGATTGGGAGAATTCATAGTGGCCTTGAAAGAATTGCTAGGATAGTTTTCTAAACTTTTCAGGACACTGCCAATCTAGCCTCCGTTTTCGAGACCGTTTGTAATTTCAGTTGGGAGTTCCCCTCTGCATGTGCGGATGAAACTGACTGAGCTTCGATGTAATTCCCTTTTGAAAGACGTTGAAATTGTCCAGGAGGTCTACGTTGTTTTCCTCACGAAGAGTTCCCATGCGTCGATAACGAGGTTGCAAACTTGATAAGATATTTCGATTAGCTTATGTGTGAAAGGCTTTTTTTCGATTATGAAACTTAAAGTCACGTTGATGTGGCAACCCGAGTACGAAAATCTATGGAATTATCTGCGTCTGTCGTACCAGATAACAATTATTTCTTCAGCGCGCCAAAAATAACTAACTAATACTGAAAATTTCTTTTGTTTGTGATCTATGTTGTTGAGAAATATGAAATCAGGTCGTACGCAATGAGGCTGCGCTGTCATTTAAATGCGGCGCTTTCGCAGATCCCCCTCCTGGTGGCGGAAATTTGCAGCCAGGCGAGACAGCTACGACACGTGAGCAACAGGACGTTCACATTCTGAATCCTTGACCGTCCTTGGCTCAAATGGCTCTGAGCACTATGGGACTTACCATCTGTGGTCATCAGTCCCCTAGAACTTAGAACCACTTAAACCTAACTAACCTAAGGACATCACACACATCCATGCCCGAGGCAGGATTCGAACCTGCGACCGTAGCAGTCGCGCGGTTCCGGACTGCGCGCCTAGAACCGCTAGACCACCGCGGCCGGCGACCGTCCATGCCTCACAGCACTGGACGCTGTGAGATTATAGCAGGCTTGATAATAACAGTGGAAAAATCCGAGTAGGACAGTTTATACAGACAATTAATATACGTTAAAAAAACGCACAAAACATCGCTAAACTGTACTATAAACGATTTGCACCACTTGTGCCGTTATCGCCGCCACTCCCACTAGGTACGAATAGTATAGGAATGCATTTTATTTAAAACAAATAAAAAAAATAATAAAAAAAATCTTCCGTATCCGCTCAGTAAGTGCGCACAGTCTCTGCGCTGTCCATCCTCACTGTCTACAACTACATCTACACGACTACTTAGCAACTGACACTAAAGTCCCTGTCAGAGAGTTGTTCGAACCACCTTCTGACTACTACTCTACCGTTCAACTGTCGAATACAGTGGTTCCCAAATTTGGGGTAATTACCTCCTGAGGGGTAAAAAAATGGCTCTGAGCACTATGGGACTTAACTGCTGTGGTCATCAGTCCCCTAGAACTTAGAACTACTTAAACCTAACTAACCTAAGGACATCACACACATCCATGCCCGAGGCAGGATTCGAACCTGCGACCGTAGCGGTCGCGTGGTTCCAGACTGTAGCGCCTAGAACCGCTCGGCCACAGCGGTCGGCCCTGAGGGGTAAAATTTTTCTGAAGGTTAAAAACTAAACGATTCTATCGTGTTTCAGCTTCGAAACTAAATTATTTTCAAAAGATCGCTACTATTGTCTGTTTTGTAAGACTCTAATGCTGATTATATAAGTGATCAATTAGTAGCATAAGTGCGGTGGAGGTTACGGGTTCCTCACGTAGTCCACCCACTACACACATATGTTGTGCTTTGTTCCTTACATCGCTGATGATAAAAGCGAGACATATACGTGACAAATGCCAAACATCTCAAGAAAAGTCTTCTCCAAGTTGTAGATAGTACCTCCAGTACTCCAGCAATTGCTCCATTACTCACTTCGAAACAGATAAATGAATTAACTGACAGCACGACACAGCAGTAACTGCGTAAAGGTTACTATACTGCTGTACACTTTATTATTATTATTATTATTATTATTATTATTATTATTATTATTATTATTAGTGCCTGTGGTCAGACACAAAGCATTAGCAGCCTGAAGTCTTGCAATTGCTCCCAGTTCAGCAGTAAGAAGTACAGCAATCAAGTGAATCACGAACAGTAAGTATAGTGCACACATTTTAATTTGGTTGATTTTAAATGGGGTTGGAGTGTGCAGGTTAAGCAAGTGATACAATGGAGAGAATAATGCAGGGGAATTATGTTTTGTAGCATGTGTCTACCCTCACCCCTTCTTATCTGAGAAGTTGTGGGTAGCACTTGCAATGCACCACGAATTCCTTCGTCATTCATTCTAACACCTGCCCCCCCCCCTCCCCCCTCCCATATACATAAAGAAACTAAATATCATTCATCTTTCATCATTTTAAAAATAAAAGTGTTCCAGGAAAAGTCTTTGATTCTGCAGTTTAGTTAGGTCCTAAAGTTGGTGACAATGTGGGGGGAAGGGGTTGGGCAACAGGCAGGGGAGGTACTAGCTACTGTCTGATTGCACTCAGGGGTAATGATCTAAGAAAGGTTTGCAACCACTGCTCTAATAGTACGTGGAAAAAATGAACACTTAAATCTTTCTGTACGAGCTCTGATTTTTTTTATTTTATTATAATGATTATTTCTCCCCAAGTAGCCTGGCGACAATAAAATATTTTCACATTCAGAGGAGAAAGTTGCTGATTGAAATTTCGTGAAAAGATCTCACCGCAATGAAAAAAGCCTTTCTTTTAATGATTTCCAACCCCACTCACGTATTATATCCGTGACACTCGCTCGCTACTTCACGATAGCACAAAACGAGTAGCCCTTCTTTGAACCCATTCGGTACGGATCCCACACAGCGCAGCAATACTCTGAAGGCAAACAAGCATATTGTAGTCAGTCTTTAGTAGAGCTGTAAGTGTTCCCCAATAAAATGCAGTCTTTGGTTTCCCTTCCCCCACAACATCATCTATGTGATTGTTCCAAGTTACGTTGCTCGTAATTGTACTTCCTAGGTATCTGATCGAATTGACAATCTTTAAATTTATGTTACTTATCGTGTAATTGAAATTTAAAGTATTTCTTTTTGTACTCATGTGGATGACCTCACACCTTTCCTTGTTAAGAGACAATTGCCGCTTTTCGCACCTAACTCATTTTGGAATTGGTTTCGATATTCTAATGATTTTACTAGGCTGTAAATGACAGCATCATCTGCAAAAAATATAAGAGGTCTGCTCAGATTATCTCTTAAATCGTTTACGTAGATTAGGAATAGCAGGTAGCCTATAACACTTCCTTGGGGAACGCCGGATATCACCTTCCTATTACTCGATGACATTCTGTCGACTGAATTTCCTGGAAAGAAATCGCGGATCCAGTCGCAAAAATGAAGCGATATTCCGAAGGCAAGAAATTTTATTATAAGTGTCTCGTCAGGAACTGTGTCAAAAGCCTTCTGGAAATCTAGAACTACGTAATCAATTTGAAACCACTTCTTCGACAGCACTCACTATTTCGTGCGAATAAAGAGGTAGTTTTGTTCCGCAAGAACGATATCATCTGAATCCATGCAAAATGTGTGTCAACAGACGGTTACCTTCGAGGTAATTCAAAATGTTCGAACACAGTACATCTTCCAAAATCCTAGAGCAGGTCGACGGTAGTGATATGTGGCTGTAATTCAGCGGATTACTCTTATTTCTTTTCTTGAGTAGTAGTGCGAATTGTGCAAGTTTCCAGTTGCCGTACTGCCGGTGTCGCGGTCCTCCCGTTACAATGGTGGTTACGCTACAGGAGTGCAAATCAGGCGGAGAATAGCCGCCTCTGTGTCGCACAGGCAAAAACGTCACACACACCTGATAGATAAAGCTACTGCAAGGCTGGAGAGGTAGAGATGGCATGCCTGTACGAAGAAACTTTACGCTGTAATTCGGAATAACACAGGCACTGCAATGTCTTATGGCGCTGAGGAGGTCTTTACCTAAAAACTTAAGGTAAATGCAAATGTGAAAATAAAACTAAAATAAAATACTTCCAGCGCTCACAGGCTCCTTTCTCTGTCGTGATACATCACATATAAAACATCATACTTTGCAAATAAAAACAGTGTCCAGAAACTACTAGGTGCAAAGAACATATAGCAAAAACAGAAACACTATTTCAAAGAACATACAGCAAATCAAACCATTATTTTGGAGTAAGTCTTAAAGCATTGTGGAGTCCTTTAGTTGAGCAGACGAACGATTGTGCGTAGAGTAAATATTTCAAGTGGTACTCAAATCCTTGTCTGTAATTTGTACTTTGAAACAGTGTTTTTGCTTTTTCTAGGTGTTCTTTGCAACTAGTAGCTTTAACCGCCATCTTTGTTTTCCAAGTGTGACATTTTATATGTGATGTATTACGGCAGAGAAAGGAGCCTATGACCACTGGAGGTATTCTATTTTAGTTGCTTTATTTTTACTTGTATGTTCTGTTTATAGTCAAACACCTCAACAGTACGGGCTACTACAGGTTATCCTAAAGTCATAGCATAACACAGACGTCATATTAATACACACTAATCCCACCTGATTATGAAAGTTTAAATTTTTGAAACGTGTTGTGGAAATAAACAAACAGTGGTAACAATAAAATCATCGTTTCACTCGATCTCCCTAATTCCTTCAAAATGTAATGAGCCGTTATTAACATTCCTCATACAGGGGTTACACAAAAATTGGAAACAGTGCACCAATAATTTGCCCACGTTCGAATACACTTAGCCCTGACATAATGCACTCACAATACGCAGAACACTGTTCTGGCCACATCCGACACTTGCAACGTACTGAGCACATTGCGTATGTGCCGTTCAGGCAGACACATCATAGACGACAACCTTCTCTCGGCCCTGATTGTCTGGCAGGTTATGCACATTTAGGCACAGAACATGGAAAATATGAAAAATATAGGATATCTGTATTTACTGTAAAAACTAAAGGAGTGTGTTCATATGTTGATGTATCTACATCATGTTTCAGAGAGTGTCCCCTACGTGCTCTTCAGTTTGCATGATACTTCGAACATTGAAGATAAGTCGTTATTCTAGATATACTGTATAGTTTACGGTGCATCACAGATTCTGTGGTGGAGTTAGAAAAAAGTGCTGTATAATTATATATCCACTCAAAGGATGCAGCTGTTTTTAGTTAAATGGGAAATCACACTTTGATATTCTGTACAGTGACATATAATATCTAGACAGGTCAATTATTAATATAGTTACATCGTAACCTTAAAACTTCGTTTGAAAAAAAGAAAAAAAAACAGAGTCGACACTAAGGAATCATGATTCTAGTGCTAAAGCACAGAACTGATAGACAATACCACCGTTGATAGACGTAGAAGGTCTTTCACAGGGTTAAAAAGTCGCCATTTTATTTCTCGCAGAATGGCAATTGGTAAGACGTTCACGTCTGTGTCATCTGTTGACAAATGTTTCACCATATGAGAACTGCACACGAGAGGCAACTTGTACTTCACACTCCGATACACTAGTAACGAGTTGATGCCAATAAGGGTGTACTGCATAGATAAATACCTGATATTCTTAGCACACAAAGCATCTGTAACACGTCAATTATAATTCATTGCCAACAATGATTCATAGTTAACGTTTAAAAGAAGCATTATACAGAGCGAGTAGTCGAAATGTTTGGCACAAGCTGTAGGACTTTAATACCAACAATAGATATAGGAAAGGAATGACACCACACGTACTTAAAAGAAAAAAGCATTATACAGAGGGAGTAATCGAAATTACTGGTAGAAGCTGTAGAAATTTAATATGATCAATAGATACAGAAGAGGGATGACACGAATTGCGTGTGCTTTAATAGTGAAAAGACGGAACATTCTACAGACATTGTGTTAAGACGAAACTGCCATATTCTTCCGTGAGGAATATTGCATCGCATCAGTAATAGGCACATCAGAAAAAAATTTATCAGGGACGTACTGGAAACCAATTTGAAGAAGTATTAAAAAATGGAGTTGGCTGGTGTTCATATGCATATTCTAATGGATCAAGTGCTTGGATTACTACATCAGCTTTCTGTGGGGCAATTATCGCTTTATAGATGGGATTTTTAACAAATTGGAGGTGTGTGACTACCTAACATAAAACCACGAATTTTGCATGCAAGAGAAAGACTACGGGGGAAGCACTAACGTTAATTGTAAACGATGATGAGACTGTTGCTTCTTCCTTGACTAAAGATCATGGTGTTACCTTGCTAGAAGCTACTATTGCTAACAATGGAATGGGTTGTGTTTGACCCTGTGGAAATCTTTATAAATATATGAAATGCCAATATATATATATATATATATATATATATATATATATATATATATATATATATATATATACATATTGCACACGCAATTCGTGTCATCCCTCTTCTGTATCTATTGATCATATTAAATTTCTACAGCTTCTACCAGTAATTTCGATTACTCCCTCTGTATAATGCTTTTTTCTTTTAAGTACGTGTGGTGTCATTCCTTTCCTATATCTATTGTTGGTATTAAAGTCCTACAGCTTATGCCAAACATTTCGATTACTCGCTCTGTATAATGCTTCTTTTAAACGTTAACTATGAATCATATATATATATATATATATATATATATATATATATATATATACTCGCTGTAGTCTATACCAGTCACCCTCTGTGGTAGTCTAAATGACAACGCAGATTCCAACGAAGACGACGCATGTACTATACATAAATATCAAAGCTGGAGAAATATATCGTTCTCAATACATGATGTTGTTTTCCACAATACCATCAAATACACATATTACCGAATTAAGACTGGTTCCTACAAATAACATCATTCCACAAATCTTACGAAAAATAGGCAACTTAAACCATTCCCTCTCAAAAATTTCAGTGCAAAAAATGTGTATGTGGCACCGTGTCATTCTTAAATTTGTCTACTGGTGTAATAAGAACACACAGAGACCGACCTGTGTTAAAGCACATCTTCCAGACAATCAGACTGAGGAAATATTATAAACTGCAGTCAGTCTACCTGTAGTTTTAATTATTTGCCTGTAAACTATGTGGGAATCTGTGCTACACAGCCGGTCCCTTTGCTCTGCTGAAGCACTGGCTATACATCGGAAAAAAATTGTATTTCACATCAGGAGGATGAAAGTTGCGGATTTATATGCTTTACAAAGGACTGAAGTTTTAATGGAACATTTGGTAATGGTGAGAGACAGTAATGAACAGCAACACACTGCTAAAAAAGGAGACTGAAAGCTATACACAATACAACGTGCAGGGTACTCTACAAAAAGAGGGGGCTCATAGACACAGAGTACGCAGTCGACACAGGTATTATAAGTGCCGTATTAACGCTAGGGAAACATATTCTTGTTAAAGTGATATGCCAGGCATCCCAATTCCGTATCTAGAAGAATAATATCGAGATACCAACGTTCAGAGCATGCTTAACTCATTCCCTATTAAAGATTTTGTTCTGCAGTTTGACTACTAGGGGCAGGGAGATAAGGAGACATGAAAATTGATTGATGTAGTACAGCTTCCAGACAATCAAGACACCGAAAAAGTTATAAACTATATTCACACTGCCTATAGTTTAAATTATTTAACAGGGACATCGATTACACAAGCTAGTACAGTTGGTTTACTCGTATAAAATAATGTAATGTGAGACGTTTACTACAGAAAAATCATAAGTGCAGGTAGGTATGGATGGATGGGGATGTAAATCGGCTGTGTCATCTAAGAAACCTGTCTGGTAAGGATTCGACACCACCCTCAAGACAAAAGCATATAATATTTACATCTTCTAAGCGTTTCGCAGTCGTTGGTATGCTCTTCCACATGACCAGACACTGCTGTATAGGAGGTAGTAGCACTTCTTGCAGCATATAGCTGACGTTATATTGTATATACACACACACATGCGTTTGTGTGTTTGGTAGGGACACTACGCAAATACAAAGCGACGCTGAATAAGTAGTCACTCTTGTCCAGTTCTAACTTTAAGCATCGTTTTAGTTTCCCGTTCACTACAGGAAATGTCGTTAATATCCAAAAATCTCAATACGTCATTCATAGAGCAACAACATGGGTTCTTGACTTAATTCGTCAGAGAATGTTTCCGTAACAGCAAGATTGAAAGTACTCAGTGTAACCTGAGGGGGCAAAAAGTATAAAAAAAAAATATTACTCTGCTAGTTAGCGCCACGTAGGTGTGTAACAGGATCTCCAACACTACACAATGCGATGAAATTTTGCAAATTAATTTCTCTGGTTATACAAAAATAAAGCAGCTTACGATACATTAGAGAAAGTAAACACTCAATACCTCGCAACTGGAAAGGTATGTGTGGATCATTTTTTTTTTTTTTTTTCACTGTCATTCGACAGCGCATTAGATACAATGCTCATGCTTTGCCAAGGCATTGTTAGTAAAACCCAAATTTAATCTTTCCGTCATAGTTGATACTCGTTGTCAGGCTGTCACCATAAAACAACTCATTGTAGAATTGTCGTCTCCACTATCCTAAAATGTTTTTAGCACAATCGATGTAAACAAAAATATGTTTACTGTACAGAATTTCATTCCTAGTTCGTAGTATAACGGCCCATTACTGGATATATTCTCAGGGAATTAGAGCGACATGTAATAAAAATATATCAGATAATTTTAAGACAGGATGCACGTTGTGTCCTCAAGTTGAAGTTCTTATTGCGGCTGGCCCGTATTCTCCGATATGGGAGGGACCTTGATTTTGGGGCCTGAACCTGCATAGTGGATGGGTGACCTTGGAAGTGACTTTGGAGCGGGTTATCTTCACACGTGGTTGGTGTCAGGTTACATAGTGACCTTGAATTTAACACATGCAATTGCCCGAGAATAGTGGTCACTGCTTCAGGTTACATTACGATCTTGAGCTGAATATCATTACCTGGGATCGTAGGTCCCGTCCTACCTAGTGACAGTACGTCATAGATACTATGTGTCCTTATCTGTTACCTCTCATGCGACAATATCGTGGTGCCATTTTTCAACACGACAATGCTTGTCCGGACATGACATGTGTCTCTATGAACTGTGCGGTTTTAAAGCACTCCTGTTACCAGCAAAATCTTGAGATATGCCTCCGTTAGGACATGGGTGGGACGATTCGGGTGTCAGCTCCGGCCTAGTATCCAGGACGTTCAGGACCGGTTACAAAAGTCGTAGGCCAGGTTGCTACGGGAGAGTATGACAACGTTCCCAACCGAATCAGTGCAGGCAACCCAACCAGAGGGTGTGCAGCATCATATTGATAAGTCGGTTCATACTGCTAAGTTCTTTGTAAATCTGACTCGATGTTATAATCACTGCAATAACATCTCGTACTATCCAACCTTCCCTCCTCTTCTGGGTGCATCACTTTTTCTGTCAGGCAGTGTATTTATGCTCGTTCTTAAAAAGCTAACAGTCAAAGGCGAAAATGTTGTCCTTCAAAAAATATTACTTGACTGAGCCCAGAAGAGTATTTTCTCTGGTTATGACAGAGATGTAGATGTAACGGTTTACTAATTTGCAAATCTGCATTTCTATCTCGATTCACATATTAGAATAAGGTATAAAAAAGTTGTCAGCCTTTAATCAAACGGAAATCCAGATAGTAACATTCAGATCAAACAAGGAAGGATAGTAATTAAAAATGAAATTCCAGATAAATCATATTAAATCGATTGTAATTGTGTTCGCGAGAATAAGGTCCAGCACCAAGACCCGGCGTGTAAGTAGAACAACAGACGTCACTAGATTGCGGAACAAGCGAAAGCTCAAGAATTGGACTGAATCGCAAAATGCAGTAAATGAAGCAGGCAAAAAGGAATACAAACGTCTCAAAAATGAGATCGACAGGAAGTGCAAAATGGCTGAGCAGGGATGGCTAGAGGACAAATGTAAGGATGTAGAGGCGTATATCACTAGGTTCAAATGGTTCAAATGGCTCTGAGCACTATGGGACTCAACTGCTGTGGTTATCAGTCCCCTAGAACTTAGAACTACTTAAACCTAACTAACCTAAGGACATCACACACATCCCCGCCCGAGGCAGGATTCGAACCTGCGACCGTAGCAGTCCCACGGTTCCGGACTGCGCGCCTAGAACCTATCACTAGGGGTAAGATAGATACCGCCTACAGGAAAATAAAGATATCTTTGGAGAAAAGAGAACCACTTGCATGAATATCAAGAGCTCAGATGGAAACCCAGTTCTAAGCAAATAAGGGAAAGCGGAAAGGTGGAAGGAGTATATAGAGGGTCTATACAAGGGCAATGTTCTTGAGCACAATATTATGGAAATGGAAGAGGATGTAGATGAGGATGAAGTGGGAGATATGATACTGCGTGAAGAGTTTGACAGAGCACTGAAAGACCTGAGTCGAAACAAGACCCCTGGAGTAGACAACATTCCATTAGAACTACTGATAGCCTTGGGAGAGCCAGCCCTGACAAAACTCTACCATCTGGTGAGCAAGATGTATGAGACAGGCGAAATACCCTCAAACTTCGAGAAGAATATAATAATTCCAATCCCAAAGAAAGCAGGTGTTGACAGATGTGAAAATTACCGAACAATCAGTTTAATAAGCCACGGCAGCAAAATACTAACACGAATTCTTTACAGACGAATGGAAAAACTGGGAGAAACCGACCTCGGGGAAGATCAGTTTGGATTCCGTAGAAATGTCGGAAAACGTGAAGGCAATACTGACCGTATGTCTTATCTTAGAAAATAGATTAAGGAAAGGCAAACCTACATTTCTAGCATTTGTAGACTTAGAGAAAGCTTTTGACAATGTTATAAGAGTCGAGGGGCACGAATGGGAAGCAGTGGTTGGGAAGGGAGTGAAACAGGGTTGTAGCCTCACTCCGATGTTATTCAATCTGTATATTGAGCAAGCAGTAAAGGAAACAAAAGAAAAATTCGGAGTAGGATTTAAAATCCATGGAAAAAAATAAAAACTTTGAGGTTCGCCGATGACATTGTAATTCTGTCAGAGACAGCAAAGTTCCTGGAAGAGCAGCTGAACGGAATGGACTGTGCCTTGAAAGGAGGATATAAGATGAACATCAACAAAAGCAAAACGAGGATAATGGAATGTAGTGGAATTAAGTCGGGTGATGCTGCGGGAATTAGATTAGGAAATGAGACGCTTAAAGTAGTAAATGAGTTTTGCTATTTGGGGAGCAAAATAACTGATGATGGTCGAAGTAGAGAGGATATAAAATGTACACTGGCAATGGCAAGGAAAGCGTTTCTGAAGAAGAGAAATTTGTTAACATCGAGTATAGATTTAAGTGACAGGAAGTCGTTTCTGAAAGTATTTGTATGGAGTGTGGCCATGTATGGAAGTGAAACGTGGACGATAAATAGTTTGGACAAAAAGAGAATAGAGGCTTTCTAAATGTGGTGCTACAGAAGAATGCTGAAGATTAGATGGGTAGATCACATAACTAATGAGGAGGTATTGAATAGAATTGGGGAGAAGAGAACTTTGTGGCACAACTTGACTAGAAGAAGGGATCGGTTGGTAGGACATGTTCTGAGGCATTAAGGGATCACCAATTTAGTACTGGAGGGCAGCACGGAGGGTAAAAATCGTAGAGGGAGACCAAGAGATGAATACACTAAACAGATTCAGAAGGATGTAGATTGCAGTAGGTACTGGGAGATGAAGAAGCTTGCACAGGATAGAGTAGCATGGAGAGCTGCATCAAACCAGTCTCTGGACTGAAGACCACAACAACAACAACGTGATTGCGATCTTTTATTTATTTATTTGTTGCTCTTGTTACTTGTGATCAGCACCGTAGATTTAGTCAGCGTTTGACAGTTCCTTTTAAATATTAACGTATGTAGCACATTAAAAACGTTAACATAAATCGTGGTGATACTATCAATCGACGTCGCTAAGTCGTGGGGCGATCAAAAGTTCGAGCAGATCCTGATATTTCTCGAGGTGTGACGTAAAATGCTGAAGCAGTTCGAGTCGACCTCAAGCACTGCACTAGCTATTGCTGCCTCCCCTCCCAGTGTCCCGGGCATAAATCCGACGGTACTACCACCATCCTGACCAGGTCTCCAGTTCCCCTTGCGGAGTGACACGTACCTGCAATGGTGTATCAGTAAACATTCACGGCGAGCAGAGAGAGGGTGTAACTGGAGTAGGTAGCCCGATGAGAGGTGTGTCACCCCCGGCGTCAGTGCCCTGAGAGCGGGGACGGCGACACAGGTGCGTGCCACGCATGCCGGCGGCGCAGTGGCCCAACCTCCCTTGCGGCTGCCACCTGTAGCAGACGCTCGCCCCCTCCACAGACGGTCGGCCCACGCCTACGCCGCCGCCGACGCACCTGTTGAGCTGTGGCTGCGGAGGAAGCCAGCCAGATCGATCGGTCTAGACGGCCGCTATTGATCAGGCAGCGAGGTCAATGTCAAGTTCATGCGGCGTGGCGCGGCTCGGTGCAGCGCAGGAGCCGGCGCGGCCTTGCAGCGCCGCGGCCCGGCCTACGTCAGCGCTCAACCGTTTTTTTTTTTTTTTTTTTTTTTTTTTTTGCCGTTTTGTACCACAGCCAAAGCGTTTCACACTGTACAAGAATTTAACGGACCAAAATACTTTCCTTACGGCACTGTGTGGTTACTAATCCAAGGACACCTGTCAGCGTTATATACCAGGTGATCAAAAAGTCAGTATAAATCTTAATAAACCGCGGAATAATGTAGATAGAGAGGTAAAAATTGACACACATGCTTGGAATGACATGGGGTCTTATTAGAACAAAAAAAAAGTATTGCTATCCGCGTGAAAGATCTCTTGCGCGCGTCGTTTGGTGATGATCTTGTGCTCAGCAGCCACTTTCGTCATGCTTGGCCTCCCAGGTCCCCAGACCTCAGTCGGTGCGATTATTCGCTTTGGGGTTACCTGAAGTCGCACGTGTATCGTGACCGACCGACATCTCTACGGATACTGAAAGACAACATTCGGCGCCAATGCCTCACCATAACTCCGGACATGCTTTACGGTGCTGTTCACAACATTATTCCTCGACTACAGCTATTGTTGAGGAATGACGGTGGACATATTGAGCATTTCCTGTAAAGAACACCATCTTTGCTTTGTCTTACTTTGTTACGCTAATTATTGCTATTCTGATCAGATGAAGCGCCATGTGTCGGACATTTTTTGAACTTTTGTATTTTTTTGATTCTAATAAAACCCCATGTCATTCCAAGCAAGTGTGTCAACTTGTACCTCTCTATCTACATGTTTCCGTGATTTATTCAGTTTTCAAATTTATACTGACTTTTTGATCACCCGGTATGTCGATCAAATGGTTCAAATGGCTCTGAGCACTATGGGACTAAACTTCTAAGGTCATAAGTCCCCTAGAACTTAGAACTACCTAAACCTAACTGACCTAAGGACGTCACACACATCCAAGCCCGAGGCAGGATTCGATTCTGCGACCGTAGCGGTCACGCGGTTCCAGACTGTTGCGCCTAGAACCGCGCGGCCACTCCGGCCGGCGGTATATCGATCAACCTGTGATTAATATATTAATACATTGCCGGAAAAAAAATACAGTAGCGACCCGGTAATTCGAGCCCTGGTATTTCGAGGTTCCGTGTAATTCGAGCTTGGCTTCAGAAAACGAAAATTTACATAAAACTAGAGTAAAAATCTGTTTTCATACGTTGCCCATATGTACTTTTTACGCATTTTCGAGTGTATTACATTTTGAACTTACTTTCAGTTTTCCATACACAATACAGGAAAACTGTCCCACTTAAAGTTTTCGTTCATGAAACACAGAATGCTAATGTAATTCTGTTACAGATGGACAGCTACCATTAGGCTTCGAGGAGTGCGCTTGCTCTTTTTTTGTCGACCCCTCACTAATCCTGAACGTCAGACATTCAGTTGTACGGTGCATACCATCCGTATTATAATCACTATTGTTGTGCCTACTCAGCAACAGTGGTCATTAAAATACATTACGCGTAAGCAACAACACAGTACACATTTTGCAACATTGGCTGAGTATTGTTGTATGTACTGTAGCTGTTATGTGTAGTAGCATCTGTACTATAGTGAGCCTACCTGCGTCACGTTAATTTCAGAGTGATAAATATACGTACAATGTTGTGTACATATGTAACTGTGTGTTTCTTAAGGGTATACGAAAATCGATTTTTGGGTAAATGCATTTTCGAAAAATTTGGACTCTCCCGTTTAATACCATGTATAAAATATTTGGATGACGTGAATAGAACTATTTTAAATATTTTTTTAAAATAATTTCGACACACGATGTTCCGCACCTTGTATATGAGACGCGAAATATACCTGATATAGACAGCCTTGCCAGAGATATAATTGAGCACAAGAGAGTTAGCTTTTCTGTTGGCTTCACTGCTAGACAGTTGACAATAGATTCTGCACCATTTGTATTGTTTCCTTTGTGAGTACATCCATGTCATTGTTGTGAAAGTCGTATGTGGAGAAGTCATTGAGTTTTCTTTCCTTCAACATGCCAAGACCTAGTCTGAAGGTATTTAGAAAGCGTGTACATTGGCGCAAGAAAGTAAAGTGTACTAACAATTCGTCTGATTCATCTTCATCAGTATCTGATGTCCCAGTAGCGACTAACCTCAACACTGGTAGTGATACATTGAGTGATGCTGCTGCCACTACACCGGAAAGTGCTTCAAGAAGAAAACTAGCTGGAATTGAAGAAGAATACAAGAAACTAAATGCTGGGACTACAAAATATGAGGTAATTAACGTCTCTTTATTATCAGACGTTTTGGAGAACAATGTGTGCCGCAAACAATGTGGAAAATGTGGTGTTTCATTGAAAACAAACTTACATGTAGGACTTGCTTGTGAATTAGAGTTGATGTGCAGTTATTGCAAACACAGTGTTACTTTCTTCAATTCCTCACATGTTACTGCAGATACAGGTAAACTATACGATATAAACATTAGACTGGTTTATGGATTATAGTGTATAGGAAAGGTCAGGGCTGCAGGTGCCATGTTGTGTGGTGTGATGAACCTCCCTCCTCCACCTTCAAAATTTAACAAACACATAATTGCAATAGGCTCTGCTGTAGAAGATGTGGCACAGGAAAACATTAAAGATGCTGTTGAGGAAGCAGTTGTTGAAAATAATAATAGCAGAGACTTGTCCATAGCTTTTGATGGAAGCTGGCAGAAGAGAGGCCACACATCTCTGAATGGTGTAGTAACAGCTACAAGTGTGGACACTGGTAAGGTAGTTGATGTGGCAATACTTTCCAAGCATTGCAGATGCAAGGAGCAAATGAAAACTAAACATGAAGAGGAGTGCATGGCAAATTACTATGGGTCAAGTGGTGGTATGGAAGTTGCTGGTGTAAGAAGTATTTATCAACGCTCAGTAAAATGGTACAACGTTAGATACATAAATTATCTTGGAGATGGTGACTCAAAGGCTTTCAAAGAAACTGAGGAACTGAGACCCTATGGTAACGATGTGAAAATTTCCAAACTGGAGTGTGTTGGCCATGTTCAGAAAAGGATGGGATCAAGACTTCGACGGCTCAAGGCTAGCATGAAAGGCAAGAAATTGAGCGATGGAAAAACTTTAGATGGGAAAAATAGACTGACAGATGCTACAATAGATCATATTCAGAAGTGCTATGGTCTAGCAATAAGACAGAATACAGCAGATGCAGAATTAATGAGAAGAGCAGTCTGGGCTCTGTTTTTTCATACAGCTTCAAACAATGAGAATCCCCAACATGGGCTATGTCCAAAAGGAGATGATAGTTGGTGCAAGTACAACAGAGGCAAGGTAACTAAGAAACAATACAATCACCCTCATCACCTGCCACCTGCCATTATGGATGAAATAAAACCAATATTCCGAGACCTCGCAGATATTAGTCTACTAAAGAAATGTCTTCATGGCCGGACTCAAAATACAAATGAGTGTGTGAACCATGTGATATGAAATAGACTACCTAAAACTGGGTTGGTGGGTATAAACACACTTCACTTCGGCGTTTATGATGCTGTTTCATCATTCAATCAGGGCAATATAACAAAGTGCAAAGTTCTGCAGAAGTTGGGGCTCTGTGTAGGACTACGAACTGCCGCAGCTATGCTTTGTTTGGAAAAGGAACGGCTCAGGTCTTCAGATAATGCCATAAAAGTATATTCAAAGATGGCTAGACAGCATAGCAGAGCCATCAAGAGGAAGTTGTTGGACGATTCTGATGATATGGAGCAGGCTTGTACTGAAGTAAAAACTTTGAAGCTAATTTCCCGTAACTTTAGTTTTTTTGTGTATAAGGTACATTTTCTCAGGGCCTATTTCTAGTAGAAAGATGAAATTTTCTGTAGTTGTTCCTTAAGACCTTCTAATATATCTGAATTAAAAGATATGTGGAATTATTTTGTATTAATGGATGTAAATTTTAAAATACTTGTTAAAATGTATAACTTTTTTTAACGTTTACAAAAAATAAAATATCTGAAAAACTATACATTATTTTTTCAAAATTAATAATTCAGCATAAAAGCAGAACATATCTCTGCGTTCTGTGAAAAAATGAAGAGTATTGTCCAAATAACAAATGAGAAAATGTTCCTAACTTTTAGCTCAATTTAACATTGTAAGCATAGTGCGTTCCGTATACCCTTAATGTTTTAAATCATACATGACAATGAGAGGTAGGAGAAGGACAAAATTTGTGCCGTTCAATGTCAAACAGGAGGCTTCAAAGAGAATATACAATGGAGAAACATTAAAAGGACTTGGTGCTGAGTATGGAGTCGGTGACAGTTGGAGACGCGTAGAAACTGAGACAAAATCGAGAAGTTTTCATCAAATAAGTGTTTTATTTCGTCATCTGAACGGAAGTCAATGAAAAAATATGAGTATGAAAAAACGAGTGAAGCTTTGTTCGTTTGGTTTACTCAACAAAGACTAATGGAAATCGAATTTCAGGGCCTATTCTGCAACAAAAAGTTGTAATTTTTAGAACAGTGTTAAAGGTGAGTGAGGACGATTTTACTTCAAGTTCAGGATAGTTGTACAGTTGGAAGAAGCGACATGGCGTAAGGCAGCTTGAAGTTTGCAGTGAGAAACTTTCTGCGGATTCTCAAACTGTTACACAATTTTGTGATAACTTAAGAAAAATTAAACAAGAAGAAAACGTTATTCCTGATCACTTGTATAGCTTTGATCAAACAGGGCTAAATTATAAAATGGTTCCATATAAAACTCTAGCCTCAAAAGTAGAAAAGACTGCCTTGGGGTACAAAGAAAGTAAAGAGAGGTTAACAGTTCTTACTGCATCGAAAGCATGTGGAGACCATAAACTGAAGCTGCTGGTAATAGGGAAGTCTGTTTAGCCTAGAGATTTAAAAAAATGTCACTCCATCCACCAATAATCTGCTTGGATGGAGAAAAATATTTTTAAGAAATGGTTTTGTGACGATTTTGTTCCAGATACCAAAAGACACCAAAAGAAAAAGTACTTACCTTCGAAAACAATCTTAACGCTTGACAACGCTGGTTCACACCCTGATGAGGAAGAATTACAGTGTGACTGTATTCGCGCATTGTTCTCACCCCCTTGCGTGATAAGTTTAATACAGCCTATGGACCAAGGCGTTTTACAATGCTTGAAAAAAAGGTATCGTCGTAGTTTGCTTCAGACGCTTGTACAAACAACAGAAGTTGAAGCAACCAACACAGCATATTTTTTAGAAAAAAAGAACTCTACATAAAAAATAGTTTACTGGACAGCCGATTTACGAAGATGACCTACCGTTGGCAGAACTGATGAAAAAGCTTGCTGGATGTGAAAATATGAATGCGAGTGATGTTTCAGTAACGATGAAGAGTGATGAACAGTTTGAAGTGAATTATTTTACAACTGTCGAAATTGTTAGCGAACCCGCTGAAGACACTGACGACGAGGAACTGCCTGAAGAAATTATACCAATGGTCACTCACACCGAGGGTGTGGCAGCGCTAGAAGCGCACTGCCTTATATCGAGCAGCAAGCGGACGCTAATCCAACTGGCACCACGCTTAGAAGATCAAAAGGAGGTTATATTTTTTAAAGAAAAAGGCCTATGGACAATTTCTTAAAGATGTAACATATTTTTGCATCTTCGAAACGTGTGTGTCCATCCATGTATATATAACACTAGTGTGCACTATACTGTTTTTTATTTACTGTTCTAATCATTAAACATTTATTCATAATTTACCCATTGATGTAATGATATTTCTGTATTATCCGATTTCTTTTGTAATTCGAAGTAGCCTCAGCCCCAATAAGCACGAATTACCGGGCCTCTACTGTAGTACACCTGGAAAGCCGATGTCGATTTGGATCCTATGACGGCTTATGCCACCTGGTGAACAGCAGATATACTGATAATGGCTTCAACGTCGTCCGGCAACAGATAGCGTAGTGGCAACTGCCAGAGCGCCATGTGTGCTCACAGCCAGCAGGGTTCGTGTGACGCAAACGTGTGAGGCAAGCACGCAACCATGCCATGGAGACACACTCGAGCTTCCTATAGCCAACTGAATGACTTTGAAAGGGTTGTGGCCTTCCGAGTGGCATGGCAGTCCTTTCAGAAAACTACCACACAAGTCGGACGAATTGCGTCAGTTCTGCGACGATGCTAGTGCCAGAGATCATGTCAACATTCTCACACCCGTAGATGAGGTTCTGGACGTCCACGCAGCACAGACGCCCGTCAGAACCGTCGTACAGTAAGGGCAGCAGTGGCGGGTCGTACAGCTACCACAGCACACATAAGAGGTTCGTGAGCCCAGATGTGTCAACATAAACTGTTGCGAACCAGTCATTGGCAGTGAGACTACAGACACCCTCATCTTTAGCCCGTATTCCACTCAAGCCACAGAATCGATGTGCACGGCTCGACTGTGCAATCAGAGGATCACTTGGAATGTGGAATGGTGCGTCGTGGTCTTCAGTGATGAAACCTGATTCTGCCTGCACGCAAGTAATGTTCATCTTCGCGTACCTCGTAGACCTAGAGGACGCTGTCTCGTAGAGTGCATTCGTCCAAAACACACTGGTCTCACCCCAGGCCTTATAGTCTGCGGTGCGATAAGCTACAACTCTCAATCACCTCCGGTGTTTCTGGAGAGTAAGGTAACCAGCGCTCGGTACGCACAGAATGTTGTTAGACCCATTTTCTGCCGTTGTTGCAAAAGAGAAGTGATGTGTTGTTCCAACAGGACAATGCTCACCCACTCATAGCCTGTGCCCTGCAAGATGTGCAGCTACTTCCCTGGCCAGTATGATCTCCGGACTTGTCTCCAATCGAGCACATGTGGGAAACAACTGGATGGGAGGTGACTCGTGTAGTTCATCAACCAGCAACTCTTACAGAAATACGTGAACAGGTCGAGCAGGCGTGGCATAACGTATTCCAGGACAGTATCCGCCATCTGTACGATCGACTGGATGGCAATCAGAGCTTGCAGCGCCGCCTATGGAGGCTACATCACGTGCTAACGTGAGTGTTTCAGCATTTGTCGATACCTGGTCCCTCAGGGCCGTTCGTGCTATTGATATGTAAATGTTTCATTTCCTGTACATCATATGCACTGTTGCAACAATAAATATTGAGTGAACTGGAAACCTCTAAAAAAACGTACTAATTTTTTTCCAGCAGTGTTTCATAGTTTTTGTTGTAGTTGTTTTGTGGTTGTGGTTGTGGTGGTGGTGGTGGTGGTGGCGGCGGCGGCGGCGGCGGCGGCGGCGGTAGTGGTCTTCAATAGAAAGACTGGTTTGATAGTTTGATATAGTTCTCCACACTAGTCTATCCTAAGCAAGGCTCCTCTTCTCTGCAAAGCTATTGCAACCTAGCCTGTCTACTGCAGTCAGTCTTGATCTTCCTCTGCAATTTTTACCGCCTCCCCTTTTCGTTGCATTACCAAACTGACAATTGCTTGATGCCCCACGATGTATCTGATCACCCAGTCCCTTCTTTTAGACAAGATACATCGTAAATTTATTTTCTTCCCAATTTGATTCCATATCTTCTCAATGGTTATTCGATATACCTATACAATCTTCAACACTCTTCTGTAACGCGACATTTCAAAGGCTTCTATTCTCTCCAGAATGAAATTTTCACTCTGCAGAGGAGTCTGCGGTGATATGAAACTTCCAGCACTTGCCCGCGAAAGGCAAAGATCCCGAGTTCTTGTCTCAGTCCGGCACACAGTTTTAATCCGCCAGAAAATTCTTCTTCTATTCTCTGCTTGTATGAACTGTTTATCGTCCACGGTTCACTTCCGTACGAGGCTACACTCAACACAAATACCTTCGGAAGATTTCCTAACGCCTAAATACATATCTGATGTTAACAGATTTCTCTTTCTCACAAACGCTTTTCTACGAGGTGCATTCAAGTTCTAAGGCCTCCGATTTTTTTTCTCCGGACTGGAAAGAGATAGAAACATGCGCATTGTTTTAAAATGAGGCCGCGTTCATTGTCAATACGTCCCAGAGATGGCAGCACCGTACGGCAGATGGAATTTTACCGCCAGCAGCGAGAATGAGAACTGATTTAAATACTTAAAATGGCGACGCTTTCCTTACTTGAACAGCGTGCAGTCATTCGTTTTCTGAATTTGCGTGCTGTGAAACCAACTGAAATTCATCGACAGTTGAAGGAGACATGTGGTGATGGAGTTATGGATGTGTCGGAAGTGCATTCATGGGTGCGACAGTTTAATGAAGGCAGAACATCGTGTGACAACAAACCGAAACAACCTCGGGCTTGCACTAGCCGGTCTGACGACATGATCGAGAAAGTGGAGAGAATTGTATTGGGGGATCGCCGAATGACTGTTGAACAGATCGTCTCCAGAGTTGGCATTTCTGTGGGTTCTGTGCACACAATCCTGCATGACGACCTGAAAATGCGAAAAGTGTCATCCAGGTGGGTGCCACGAATGCTGACGGACGACCACATGGCTGCCCGTGTGGCATGTTACCAAGCAATGTTGACGCGCAACGACAGCATGAATGGGACTTTCTTTTCGTCAGTTGTGACAATGGATGAGACGTGGATGCCATTTTTCAATCCAGAAACAAAGCGCCAGTCAGCTCAATGGAAGCACACAGATTCACCGCCACCAAAAAAATTTCGGGTAACCGCCAGTGCTGAAAAAATGATGGTGTCCATGTTCTGGGACAGCGAGGGCGTAAATCCTTACCCATTGCGTTCCAAAGGGCACTACGGAAACAGGTGCATCCTACGAAAATGTTTTGAAGAACAAATTCCTTCCTGCACTGCAACAAAAACGTCCGGGAAGGGCTGCGCGTGTGCTGTTTCACCAAGACAACGCACCCGCACATCGAGCTAACGTTACGCAACAGTTTCTTTGTGATAACAACTTTGAAGTGATTCCTCATGCTCCCTACTCACCTGACCTGGCTCCTAGTGACTTTTGGCTTTTTCCAACAATGAAAGACACTCTCCGTGGCCGCACATTCACCAGCCGTGCTGCTATTACCTCAGCGATTTTCCAGTGGTCAAAACAGACTCCTAAAGAAGCCTTCGCCGCTGCCATGGAATCATGGCGTCAGCGTTGTGAAAAATGTGTACGTCTGCAGGGCGATTACGTCGAGAAGTAACGCCAGTTTCATCGATTTCGGGTGAGTAGTTAATTAGAAAAAAAAATCGGAGGCCTTAGAACTTGATGGCACCTCGTACTACTAGTCTGTGTTATTGTCCCGTCTACTTCGGCCGTCGTCAGTTATTTTGCTGCGCGAACAGCAAACTGCATTGACTAATTTTAGTGTCTAGTTTCCTAATCTCATGCCCTCGGTATTGCCTGATTTAATTCGACAAAATTCCGTTACCTTTGTTTTACTTTTGAGAATGTTCACTTAAAAAATTCTTTTCAAGACGCTATTCATTACGTTCAAGTCGTCTCCCAATTCATTCCCCGTCTCGGACACAATTACAACGTCGCTCGCAAATCCCAAAGTTTTTATTTCTTTTATTCGAACTTCAATTCCATTTTCATATTTCTCCTTGGCTTTGGTAATTGCTTTCTCACTGCGCAGATTGAATAATGTAGGGGAGAGGCTACAACTCTTGTCTCTCTCCCTTTTCAAACACCGCCTCTCTTTCATGTGCTCGATTCTTACAACTACAGAACAATTAAAAAGAAATAAACTGGAATAAGGGGAAAGTTTTTCGATTTATCACAGATATGGCGTCGCTATCAATGAAAATTTGCTTTTATTATGCTGATGCATTTTCTAGATCATTAGTCAAGTGTATTTGATGTGAAGAACAACTTTGTTTGTACACTAATCGTGTCATTCGTGTTTGGTTCAACTGAAAAAACTAGAATACAGTGCCGACAAATAATTTTCAGTTTTGGGCTTTTACTGACAACAGACATTTATACAAAACGGGTGAAAGTCTATGTGAAGTCATCTCTTTTAATTCTGAACAGTCAATACATATGAAGGTGATCCAGTAAGTGCAGGCACAGATGAAAAAAGTGAGAGTGTGCGAAACGTGGTATTTAACGATGCATGATTAAATGTGTAGGATATAAGTGACTTCTTAGACATATATCAGAAGTACATGAGGAAGTAATATATGAGAAAGCTTTACGTAAGACCCATGCCGAATGTGCTGAATGACGACAAGAACGAAAATGTTAAAAAGAGACTTTCCAGCAATATATCGACTATTTTAAAAATAATCCATTTGGTTTTCAGTAGCTATCTGTTATTTTGGGTGAGCCGCAGGTCCACCAAGCCAGAAAGTAAATAATGACCAAAGCAATGAGATGAAAGGTGGTGCTCCACCCCCCCCCCCCACCCCCACCCACACCCCTCACCCCCTCCATATGCACACAAAAAAGCAGCTGAGTCTACTTTGTCTGCCAGAAAGGACATGTCCTGTGTATTTTTATTTTTGAGATGCCAAGAGGTGCTCCTTGCTGTTTATCTTGTAACATAGTAAAACAGTAAGTGGCCAATACTTAGCATGTCTGATGGGCCAAGTGGATAAGCAATTACAGACCAGATGTTATGCAGAAGACAACACACCTCCCAAGAAGATGCTGAAAATAGAGATTTGAAGTACGAGTGTTTGGGACACTAACCGAGATCATCAGATGTGACACATTCTGACTTCGACGTATTCCTATAGCTAGAGAAATTTGTGATTAGATAACGTTTTGGGTCTAAAGAGAGTTTATAGGATGGAATGCTTGGAATGCATGTTGGGAAAACTCTCGACGAAGGGCAGTGATCCAAAGGAACACTGCGTTGAAAAAAAATTCTTTTTATATTAAAATACAATCTACCACAGAGAGCCCAAGAGATATTCTGCTTTTCCTCATATCGCTACGGATGGCTTAAAACGTGATCACCACAGCAAAAACTGGATGTTTCTTATCTTGAGTAATATCGCCGTTGCGTTAAAGTAATATTCGGTAGCGAAGGTTCCGTGCGTTAATTAAGGCTTCGAATAAGATTCAAATTTTTTTAGAGCAACACGAAAAAGTTTATTTTTTCTATCACTCGTAGCTGTCTAATTTCATCACATCTGCAGCTAATTATATGCCCGTGAATACTCGATAAATTAAAAAAGAACTCTTTTATAATTTTTAGTTCTGTTTTTTATTTCCCTTTATCATTATACACGTAATGCCCGCTAGAACGATAATTTTTTTAATCTTCTCGCCATCTTCCGACCAAGATGTCCATTTTAGTACTTTTTGGCTGAATGTTCGTCTGTCTTGTACATCTGAGTCTGTTATGTCAGCATCCTTCAGGTCTTTTCTGACTCTGGTGAACCACTTCATGTTCTTCATGTAATTTGTGTACTCCAAGTCCTGTTTAGTTTGTTGAGTGTCCGGCATTCTTTTGATATGCCCGTAAAATTTCAGTACGCGTTTCTTCACGTCATGTACCGTGTTAGATATCAGTTCGGCCTCTTGTCTACTCCGCAAACTGCAGCCTCCTCCTGTCTTACTGGGTCTTACAAGTTTCACATGATTCTTCTCTCTGGTTTTTTGATATTTCCTAGTGCATCTTTCCGATCCATGACCAACGTTTCTGATGAGTATAACTTTTCTGGCTTGATGACAGTGTTGTAATTTTCACTTTCACATTATGTGGAAGGCATGATTAGTTGTACATGTTTCCAGTCTTCCAGAATTCTCTAGTCATCTTTTGATTTCTCCGTTCGTGAGCTGCTTTCTCTTTGCCATTTACCTGTACAAGGCAAGTGAATTTGTGAACTCTCTTGATCTCACAATATTTTGTCGTTTTTCTTCTTTTTTGTTTATATTTTTTATGTGGAATGTACTCCGTTTTCTCGAAGGAGATCTGTAATACGATATTTTCAGCATCCTTATTCAAGATCTCTATTTGCTTTACGGTAGTTTCTTTGTTATTTGTGAGTACTGCCACAGCAATAGCGAATGCCAGTCAGTCAGTATCTGGTCCTTTGTTTTCCTTCCTAGCCCTGTATCTTCAATTCCATTATTTCATCATCTTCATAATTCGATGCGTGGTCGCTAACACAGATATAATAACAGCTTTACGGTAAACTAGTACAAAATCAAGTACATTTATTATACGTATAAAAAATCCGGACGTGGGATGTTACTGCATATTCACCGGAAAAATGTTAATCATATAAAAGACAGCACTGACAGAGTGACCTGAATGTGGACAAGCAAAGAAAGGAAGTCGAACATATGTACTTAGCGAAGTATGTAAATCGACTACAAGGAAAAAACTTACAGGCCAAAAGTGAACAGCAGATCGAGCACAAGGAAACGTCCCACAGTTTAGATACTGTTACTCTGCATTATTAATAGGAATTATCGATGTAAACGGATACCCATTCTGTTCGAAATAATATTCCTTCTGGAAAAGGTAATTTTACAACGCTGTAAAATAAGAATCTAATATTTGTAAATCCAGTTCGGATTACATTCAACAAAGAGAGTTTTAAACGCGTTCAGAAGGAACGTAGCAATAGTACGGAAATTAGTGCACGAGCTAGGTTGTTGAACAGAAGCCACATGCAGACAGGTAAATACGTCAGCGATAGTATTACATGAGTATCTCACTTAACACAAATGTCATCAGTCTGATGAAATGCTACTGCTAACGTAATTGACAAAATATAAATAACCATTGTCACATTTATTTACGCATTTATTTTACCTGATAGGATTAGATCCTTTTAGCGATCTCTTACACCTATTCAAGTATCCTTAGACATACACTTTACAGCTAACTTTGCAACGGGAATACTACATGACGTACACATAAAATAACAATGAAAGTATTATTATTATAATTATAACCATAACCATCTTTATTACAGTAAAGTTTATTTTATTCAAATTGTTTTAACATAAAGCCAAAGCAGCACAAGCGAAACATACCAAATATGGAGAAAATGCAAGAACCTTCAAGCTAGCAGAAGAGTCGGATAAACAGAACTGAAAGATATAGAGCGATGAGAGAAGCATGCATTAATTATTGATTAATTAACGTATGTATGACTGGAGATTGTTGACAATGTGACAGCGTTACCGATTCTCTGTTGGATAGGATGATGACAATTGTGTTCTAACGACAGACAAGTTACGGCGACAGTAAGAGGATAATCTTGAGTCTTCTCTAAAATGCAGAGTGCTTTTGAATCAGCAGAAAGTTGCTGGCTTGTTTATTCCACAGATGTAATGTTGAAATGAACGAGATACATACATATCTAAAGTTATGCAGTTATGTATACATACAGATAATATGATGGACGTATTGGACCTTGTGCTGCACTTATGGCAATAAGTTAGGTATTTTATATGCGAGATTGTGTGTTGAGGTGTCCAATGACTAAGAAACCGAAGAAGAAAACTGTGTGTCTGAAAATCACATAAAAATGACTAACATGATAACACAACCGAATATTAAACAAGTCTTGCGCAAACATTCACATCGAGATCATGTTGGTTGGTGCTTTCACCATTTGTACCGTTTTGGAATACGTCACAGGAGTAGAGATTCGGGACACTAATGACTGACCTAGGTATTTTATTATTTTAGGTGGTAATATTTTTCAATGTTTTTAATTGTATTAGGCCAAGAAAGAACTTTTTTATTTCTTTATTTCTGTTGTGTTGGCAGAAGAGCCAACACCGTGTTACGATTGGAGCGAAATGCACGCGTTTTAGCTCACGCAGGCTGGCGTGAGGAGGGAAGAACTATACTGACGTGAGGTCTGGAACATGACAAGGAATGAGAATTCAGAAAGCGGACATAATCAGTTTGATACTTAACTTTAATCCATTAATGATGAACGTCGCTCCTGACGGTACATGATTCACAATTTTATCTGTTCAGAATACATTCTTGAAGAATATGGCGCCTTGCTAGGTCGTAGCAAATGACGCAGCTGAAGGCTATGCTGAACTGTCGTCTCTGCAAATGAGAGCGTATGTAGACTTTGAACCAACGCTACCAAAGTCGGCTGTACAACTGGGGCGAGTGCTCGGGAGTCTCTCTCTAGACTAGACCTGTCGTGTGGCGGCGCTCGGTCTGCAATCACTGATGGTGGCGACACGCGGGTCCGACGTATACTAACGGACCGCGGCCGATTTAAAGGCTACCACCTATCAAGTGTGGTGTCTGGCGGTGACACCACAATTTCTATTTTACGGTAATGGGGTTCCATCAAGGAATAAGGGAGATACGGCTTCAAGAAAGGTGAACCTGAAGTTACAGAAGATAGAAGTGAATTTGGTACAGTATATATAAGTGAATTTCAAATTGGGAGAAGACAATAATAACTGTGTACTAGTCGAAAAATGCGGCTGTGGAGAAATGGGAACAAACTTCATGTGAAAGAATGAGCATGGGAAATGTTGCCAACGATTGGAGTATGATAATATACATGTTTCTTACAAACTATGGAAAGAAACAAACTGAAAGCGATCGGAATACTGAGGTAAGTACAGAAAATTACAAGCAGTGGCATAGAAATAAAGTAAGTGACTTAGTTTTTGGTATCCAAGATACCAGTAGAACATGATGACATTTACGAAAATACAGACAAGCACAGATCGCTGAGAAATTACTGCAACCGAATGGCAAGGAAACAATCACTAATTACTATTCTGTCCAGCATTTTATTCACACTTGATACAGAGTATCTACAACTCTTACCAACTAACTGAATAAATCACAGTTCTAGTTGCTTAAATATATTTCTTACCACGGGCCACTAGTTCATTCTCAAACGTTCAGAAAATTCCTCACATTTCAAGACACTTGTTGAGTAAATACTTGCTCAACACTTGAGAATGGCAAAACTACCGAAACCAGTCGTGGTGAGGAACATATTTCTGCAGCATGAACTGTGATTTATTCGTATTAAAGACTACCTAACACACAGTACGTCAAGTAATGCATGTGATTAACACGAAAATTAAGAATCGTAACGAGTCCCTAGTTTTATATAAAACTGAGAAGAAAGGTAATGATGTCCTTATATATATCTACTTTACCTCTTTCTTTCTGTCAGACTACATTTTGATAACGCTTTTCATTATTTTCTACCTGCAAGTTAGTCCTCTCTACCAGCAGCTTGTTAATACTAAATGAAATAAAACCATTCTAGTTAATTTTATTTCTTATTACAGGAAAGTACGTTGCAAAGTATCTGTAAATCACATTTTCTTCTAAAATGCACGACATTATTAATTTATCACTGTCATCACCGTGCTCTCATCAATCGTTTCATCTCCGTTGTGTAAGCACTGACAATTGCTCGACTGGCGAGTTTCGCTCTTACCTCGGTGCGTTGGCATAATGTTACAGAGGTGCATACGAAACACACACAGGGTATTTCAGGAGGAATACTATTTCAAGATGAATACTATTTCAGGAGGTTGTTGTAGACTAATTCGTATAAAGCACTGCGCATAACATGTTTCCAATTTTTAAGGAGTACAAAGATACAGCTGGTTACAGAGATAAGTATTCCTTCCGCGCGTTGAGAATCCAATTGCTACGGGCTTATTTATCGATTGTCATTTTACTTTTGACGTTAACGTTGTGAAGTTGCGCCTGAGTTTACACGACTGAATTTTTCAACTGTGATTACGATTTGTTGGCCAGTTCTGCTGTATCGTTTAAACAAGCCGCTTGTATTTACAAACGCTGAGTATGCCGACGCGGTATATGTATACGGGCTTTGTAATGGAAATGCTCCTGCTGCTTGCAGAGAATACAGCAGGCGATTTCCTCACCGTGAAGTGCCAGATTGAAGACTGTTCACCCACATTTTCACTACACTGCGTGAGACTGGTGAAATGGCCACACTTATATCTCATCTGACCGTGCAAATAAGCAGTATGTGGATAAAGCACTGGGTAACATTTTTCTGTTGGTAGAATGTATCCTCCAACAAGCGCACGAAGAATTTCTATACATATCGGTGTTCCATATGCAAGAATAAGGCAAAAATTGCGTGTGCACGGCATATAAGGTATTCTTACCATTTACAACACATTCAACAATTTCGAGTGGGAGATGAAGGTAGGTAATTGGAATTTGGTCGTTGACTACTTGCAGATCATCGAGTAATCCCATTAATGCTGCTTCCCGATGACGCCACTTTCACTCTTGACGCTATCAGTAACACTCGTAACTCACGTCGGTGGTCCTATGAGAACACTCATGCCTTTGTGGAGATACATTTTGGCAAAGAGGTTCCTTTGGCTCCAAGAATGGTTATGTTCTGCCAGCACGACGGAGCCACTGCACTCCTAGTTGTCAGATGACATAACATCTAAACTTAACATTTCTCGGGAGATATATCGGCAAAAAATATCACGTTTCTTGACTACTAAGATCCCGAAACCTTGTCCCTTTACTTTTGCCTGTGGGAACGGTTGAAAGGCAATACAAACAGCGCTTCCCTCATAAAACAACACCATATGGCCTCAGAAGAACTACACGCAGTGTTATGAATAGAATTCGGAAGTTCATTGAAGTCGGATTCGTGAAAATCAATTCTGAACTTAGTCATTTAGTTGTGCTTCACATCTTCTGTATTTTCTTTTTTTTCGGTGACATTCTAACAGCTGCACCTCTGTAATCAAAAGAGAATTAGTCTATACTTCCACCTCCTAAAACATTTACTATTTTTCCACAAACATCCTGTATACTCTTACAATGATATTTCGCCAAGTTTACCGATATGTAATTTTAAAATTTTGTGTCCTTTGTATAGTCGTTCTGTTCATTTCTTCGACCTTTCAGTCTTTCCTTCTTTGTTTAGTACTGACTTACCGCACGAAATGTAATCCATAAAACTGCTTCTCTTTTCCCTAAATATTTCTTTAATTTTGCTGAAGCTCGCTTTTATTCAACTTCTACAGGTTTGCACATCTTCTCTAGTCATTCTTGCTTTTCAATTTCCCACATTCTGTCAATCTCATTCTTAGATGTCTGTATTGTCCTTGGGCATTTCTCCTCCAACCTGTTAAATTCTATTACTAGGGTACCACTTTCATTCCTTTCCCTACCCCATATTCTACAATTTTTTTCCTTTTATTCCTTTCCTACAGCTGAATTTCAGTCTCATATCACGTTTAAATTTTCGTCGATCCTAACGGTCAGAATAATTTCTTGTATCTCATTTTATATTTTTCAGTCTCCTCCTCATCTGCAGAGCTAGTAGCAAAGTATTATACTTGTATTACTTGGCGTTTTTCTTTTTAATCAGCAATCAGTTGCACAAAAGAAATTTTATTCCTACACTGGTTTCAATGCCCTTGTTCAGAAAGTTATAAGTATCGTATTACTTGCGATTGTCAAAAATAATATTTATGCAGTATACTGTTGCAGTCATGTGGATCATAATGCCAGTATAAAAAAGGTGTAAGAAAACTAAGCAACAAGAACACTTGTTTGATCCCCTTAAACGATTTTTATACAGGTACTATAATCCACATGACCACGCAAAATGATACTCACATATTATTTTTTGACGATAGCAAATAATGCGATAGCTATAACCTTCTGAAGAATGGTACTAGGTGCCTGAAACTGGCAAAGGAATAAAATTTCCTTTGTGCAACTGGTTGCTGATTATTTCAACAAATAGAAATAAAGTTGCTGAAGACGAAGAAGATATTATGCTGGTGGTTTTCGGCTTTGTATCTGATACACATGCACTATGCTCTTCAAAGTACTTTAACCGCATTCCTCTTTTCTTATTCATTGTTAGATCTACTCCTACGTTAGCCCTATTTAATTTCGTACTGATAAATATATATCCTGAACAGAGGCCTGTTCTTCTTCTCACCACACATCACTAATTCTCCCTATATTTAGCTTCATCCTATTTATCATTTTAAATCTCTAACCTACCTACCCGATTACGTGATCTAACATTCCAAATCCCGACCCGTAGATCGCCAGATTTGTTTTTTCTATCATTATCCCGAGCAGACCTGGCCACAGATCCGAATAGGAGATTATTTTTACCACAGGAATATTCTACCCGACAGAATGCCACCATCATTAATACTTACAGTGAGGCTTCAAGTACATGGGGAATATTACGGCTGTAGTTTTCCTCTGCTTTCGGTCGTTCGCAGTAGCAACACAACAAGTACATGTCGGCTCATGTTAGAACGACAGATCAACCAATCATCCAGACAGTTGCCACTGTAATTATTGTAACAGTTTCTTGCCCCTCTTCAGAAACCAGACTTTAATCTGGCTTTTCCACAGGTATCTCTCCGATGTGGTTGCACCTATGGCATGACTCTCTGCATCGTTGAAGTACGCAAGCCAAAACTCCGCAAGAGGGAAGGGGTGGGGGGGGTGGGGGGGAGTGGCAGAGGTAATAGTGTTATAGTGTTGGTAATGAAGTACACTGTCTGACGAAAGAAGTGTAGCACCCAGAGGACATGGACAGATGTCAACGTAACTTTGTACACGTACACAAAACCGGTAGGCATATAAATGATTAAAGCTGTCGTTGCCTGTGACATGTAGAACGGCCACCAGAGTGCATTAGTGTTGTTCGTGTTTAGTGTTGTTACAAGGCCTGGCATGGTATACACGAGGCGTGAACAGCATCAGATGTTGAGTGATCACTGTGAAGGACACGGAGGTGCCACGTACACCTGTGAGACAGCGTCATCAGCATCGCTGAAGAGTCTGAAAGGGGCCTCATTGTGGGTCACCATTTAAGTGACTGGTCAAGGTCGCGCAAATCCACATTTGTGGGACATTCGGATATCATAGTGGCTCGATGTTGGACTACGTGGGCACGTGAGGGCAGAAATATTCGTCCTCAACTTTCTAGTTGGACATATCTGGTCACCATAAGGGATGGTCATTGCATTGTGCGTTAAGGACACAGTAACGCCTTCATACCTGCGCCTGCCATTCGGGTGCAGGTAACTGACTTCCTGCAACACTCTGTCATCCTGCAGCACTGGTCGGAAACTAGCAGCAAACGGACTACGGAATTACCGTCCCATGCGAAAAACGTCTTTAACGCCACAACACAAACGGCTGCGTTTGGAGTGGTGTCACGACCAGAAACCATGGACTGCTGATGAATGGCGTCGCGGTTTGTTTAGCAACGAATCGCGATTGTGCACTACCCTGGGCGACCGTCGTCGGAGAAAATGGCGACAATCTGGGCGAAGTCCCGTTCTTCCAGTGTTTGGTGAGGCACAGCGGCGTTACTCCGAGCGTCACGGAGTGCGGAGCCCTCTCATATGCCTTCAAGTCACGGCTAGTAATGACTGACTGAACTCTGATAGAACAATTGTACGTCACGAACATCCTGTATCCTCATTTGTAATCTCTCTTGCGACAGTACCACGCTGCCATTTTTCAACAGAACAATGCTCGGCCACACGTGTCACGTTTCTTTATAAACTGTCTGCATGATGTTGAGAAACTCCAGTGGCCAGTAATACTCCTCATATCTATCGCTGATATAAAATGTGTGTGTCTAGCTCGGACGCAAACTATGCCCTAGTGCTACTATCCAAGCTATCTAGTCCAGCAACAGTTGTGGGCTGCTTGCCTCAGGAGAGGATACAACGGCTTTATGGCACCCCTCCCAATCGAGATAGTGCTTGAATCCAGGCCAGACGGGTGACAAGTGGGCTAACACTTCTTTATAAATTTACTTGATATTCTCCACTTTATTTCCGGTCTGGTTCAGCAAAGCTAATAAAAAAACAGGTAATGTCTGTTGCGGGTATTTACTTTCAAATTGACGCGCTGCGCGCTAGTGATGCGTCTTCAGAATAAATTGCACTAGTCAAAAAGTAAACACTGAATGGAGCGTAACCGTAATTGTGAAAGGTGAAACTGGAAGTCAGTTCATTGAGAAAACCCGGTTTATAGAAAGGTTTGGGGTGAAAAGGCATATCGCACAACAGTAAACAATAATTGCGCTTCGATGACTGCGGTTACGCTCCATTCAATGTTTACTTTTTGACTAGAGCGGTTTAAAATGAGTAAGAAATTCTGAAGATGCGTCACTAGCGCGAAACGCACCAATTACCCCTTAGCATTAAACCCCGAGTAATCTCACTTTTACTATTTTGACAGAAACTTAAGAACAGGCTTCGAAAAAATAAAATCCCGGTTATATTCGTTTCAACACTGACCGTTAAGTGTTCGACCGCTAGAGAGCACCTGGTACTATTTTTGTAGGCTGGCTGTCGTGTTTTGGTTGAGATGGTTGCCTCTACATATCGTCTTCTTCTGTGTGCCGCTTTATATACTCGACAACAAAACGTGCGCTTCCAGCCTCTCTCCTGCACAGGTGTTTACGCAATGCTTTCAAAAAAAAAAGATAGCTATAGTGATCCTGAGTTCGACACTGACACTGGGAAAGTGAAGATGAATGTGATGTTACTTCATCAGGGACTGAAAGTGCGACAGCTCTCCACTTGAGTGGCAAGTTCTCGACAGTGGTACAAGATAAATACATTCACTGTGCTCCGGTCAGCTCTCCGATTTACGTTCACAGGAAACTGTTATGAAATACGTGATTAGACTTCATAGTTACACAGAAACTAAAAAGTGACTTCAAGTTTTAGGATATTTTAGTCAAAGTCCAGTGCACGGGTACACTCGGAATTTTTATTACTGTGATTTTCAAAATTTTATAACATACTATTTTGAACTTTAAAAGCTGTCTTTATAGATCTTTACGTAATTTTATTCATTATAGGATTTTTTCATTAGGAAAAATGTATTATTTTTTGAACATAATTTGAAAAAAAAGTATATGTTAAGGGGTTAAAATAAATATCTGCAACAGAGACTGCAGTTTTATTCGAAAAATGACGACTCGATATTGTTGTCTCTGAAATGAAATTACATTTCCCCTCAACCCGTGAAGTATCATTACCTTCTTTGCTTCTCAGCGCTTTACTTTTTTATCAGGCACTGTAATATTTACGTGACATATTCTTCAATGCCTGAAGATTAGCGCTAGTGGTTCGAGACGCGTCGCAAATAAATTAATGTAACATTCTCTTTCCTAGCTTTCATGATTCGGCAAATTTATTGTATTTCATTTGAGGCCGGATTCCCTTCTTGTCACTACAGTCTCAATTTAACCTAAGACAGTGCAGGCATGTAAACTGTGTTTATAAGATTAATAATCCTTAAACATCGTGATTACATGCAGCACATATACACGAACTTTATTATAAGACAGTCGCGGACAATCGACCTGCTGATGTGGATAATGATTAAATCATTGGAAGTATGAAGACTGGGAAAGAAAGAGTGCCCGGAGGAAAATAGAAGGAAACGTAATAAATGGAACTCGTGAATTTATTTCCAGAATGTTTGCATAAGAAGACAAATGGTTCAAATGGCTCTGACCACTATGGGACTCAATTTCTGAGGCCATTAGTCCCCTAGAACTTAGAACTAGTTAAACCTAACTAACCTAAGGACATCACACACATCCATGCCCGAGGCAGGATTCGAAACTGCGACCGTAGCGGTCTCGCGGTTCTAGACTGCAGCGCCTAGAACCGCACGGCCACTTCGGCCGGCCATAAGCAGACAAGTCCCCAATACTGGAACAAAGCTGTAATTGTTCTCCTTCACAAGACAGAGCCCCCCTCCTCACGAACCATGGACCTTGCCGTTGGTGGGGAGGCTTGGGTGCCTCAGGCCGATATTACACTATCAAATGTCTTTGTCAATGATTTGATCAAAGATGTGATCAAATATTCGTAAATATATTTGACAAAGATCTTTGACGTAGCGCTAAAATGGGGTGTTACGCCGTTATCATATTTTTCGTCAAAGTTCAAGGTGGCTGACAATAACAACTTGTTATTAACCGCAGCAGTTTCATGAACCACAATTGCACTGTGTACACATGCGGAAGAGAAGCGGTGGAAAAAAGGGAAACTTACCAGGGTGAAGCCTTGGGTTTTAGGACGACACGATAAAAGTATTCAACAAAACTTATTACGTGAGCTTAAAAGTGGAGGACGTCAAGTCGTACATCAATTACTTAAGAATGGATGAGCATACATTTCAGTATGTGCATCTTCATATCACAAAGCACAATACTCACTTAAGAACTGCTCACTGGAACACTCCGATTCCTTGCTACAGGAAAGAGTTGGGTTAGGTTAGGAAAGGTCTCCAATCTTCTTAATCTGTTTTTGTATTCAGGGAGCCTCACGTTGTAAACCGCATCATCAGCTTCATACATCTCTATTAATTTTGTAGTTGTCGGCACACATCAATTATATTTACCAGCAATGTTTGTAAAAATACTACAGATGACAGAATGCTGCTGCGATGCTAGCGCTCCACGTGGTGACATATCACATTGCAGTGAACAGAAGACAAGCGACTTCTTTGATCAAATCTACAGTGAGGCCCTAGGTTTGATCAAATTTATTTGACGGCAGACGAGATTTGACAAAGTTCCCGATTACAACATCAAATTTCTTTGTCAAAGATATTTGATAGTGTAATACCGGCCTCAGCGATACAGATAGCCGTACCATATGTGCAACCACAATGGAGGGGTATCTGCTGAAAGGCCAGACAAACGTATGGTTCCTGAAGAGGGGCACCAGCCTTTTCAGTAGTTGCAGGGGAATCAATCTGGCCTTGCTATAATGGTACAGCAAACGGCTGAAAGCAAGGGGAAATTACAGCCGTAATTTTTCCCGAGGGCATGCAGCTTTACTGTATGCTTAAATGATGATGGCCTACTCTTGGGTAAAATATTCCGGACGTAAAATAGTACCCCATTCGCATCTCCGGGCCGGGACTACTCAGGAGGATGTCGTTATCAAGAGAAAGAAAATTGGCTTTCTACAGATTGGAGCGTGGAATGTCAGATCCAATAATCGGGCAGGTATATTACAAAATTTAAAAAGGGAAATGGATAGGTTAAAGTTAGATATAGTGGGAATTAGTGAAGTTCGGTGGTAAGAAGAACAAGACATCTGGTCAAGTGAATACAGGGCTACAAATACAAAATCAAATAGGGGTATTGCAGGAGTAGGTTTAATAATAAATAAAAAAAATAGGAACGCGGGTAAGCTACTACGAACAGCACAGTGAACACATTATTGTAGCCAAGATAGACACTAAGCCCAGGTCTACCACAGTAGCACAAGTTTATATGCCAACTAGTTCCGCAGATGACGAAGAGATAGAAGAAATGTACGATGAGATAAAATAAATTATTCATATACTGAACGGAGACGAAAATTTAATAGTCATGGAGGACGGGAATTCGATAGTAGGAAAAGGAAGAGAAGAAAAAGTAGTGGGTGAATATGGAATGGGGGTAAGGAAAGAAAGAGGAAGCCGTCTGGTAGAATTTTGCACAGAGCATAACTTAATCATAGCTAACACTTGGTTTAAGGATCATGAAAGAAGGCTTTGTACGTGGAAGAGGCCTGGAGACACTGGAAGGTTTCAGAGAGATTATATAATGGTAAGACAGAAAGTTAGGAACCAAGTTTTAAATTGTAAGAGATTTCCAGTGACAGATGTGGACTCTGACCACAATCTATTGGTTATGAACTGTAGATTAAAACTGAAGAAACTGCAAAAAGGTGGGAATTTAAGGAGATGCGGACCTGGATAAATTGAAAGAGCCAGATGTTGTAGAGACTTTCAGAGAGAGCATTAGGGAGCAATTGACAAAAACAGGGGAAAGAAATAGAGTAAAAGAAGAATGGGCAGCTTTGAGAGATGAAATAGTGAAGGCAGCAGAGGATCAAGTACGTAAAAAGGCGAGGGCTCGTAGAAATCCTTGGGTAACAGATGAGATATTGAATTTAATTGATGAAAGGAGAAAATATAAAAATGCAGTAAATGAAACAGGCAAAAAGGAGTACAAACGTCTCAGAAATGAGATCGACAAGAAGTACAAAATGGCTAAGCAGGGATGCCTAGAGCACAAATGTAAGGATATAGAAGCATATATCACGAGGGGTAAGATAGATACTGCCTACAGGAAAATTAAAGAGACCTACTTGTATGAATATCAAGAGCTCAGATGGAAAACCCGTTCCGAGCAAAGAAGGGAAAGCAGAAAGGTGGAAGAAGTATATAGAGGGTTTATACAAGGGCGATGTACTTGAGGACAATATTATGGAAATGGAAGAGGATGTAGATGAAGATGAAATGGGAGATATGATATTGAGTTTGACAGAGCACTGAAAGACCTAAGTCGAAACTAGGCCTCGGGGGTAGACAACATTCCATTAGAGCTACTGATAGCCTTGGGAGAGCCAGCCCTGACAAAATTCTTCCATCTGGTGAGGAAGATGTATAATACATGCGTTTACCTTCAGACTTCAAGAAGAATGTAATAATTCCAATCCCAAAGAAATCAGGTGTTGACAGGTGTGAAAATTACCGAACTATCAGTTAAGTAAATCACGGCTGCAAAATACCAACACGAATTCTTAACAGACGACTGAAAAAACTGGTAGAAGCCGACTTCTGGAAAGATGAGTTTGGATTCCGTAGAAATGGAACCCGTGAGACAATACTGACCCTACGACGTATCTTAAGAAGATAGATTAAGGAAAGGCAAACTTACGTTTCTAGCACTTGTAGACTTAGAGAAAGCTTTTGACAATGTTGACTGGAATACTCTCTCTTAAATTCTGAAGGTAGCAGGATAAAATACAGGGAGCGAAAGACTATTTACAATTTGTAGTGAAACAAGATGGCAGCTATAAAGAGTCGAGGGGCATGAAAGGGAACAAGTAGTTGGGAAGGGAGTGAGACAGGGTTGTAGCCTATCCCCGATGTTATTCAATCTGTATGTTGAACAAGCAGTAAAGGAAACAAAAGAAAAATTTGGAGTAGGAATTAAAATCCATGGAGAAGAAATAAAAATTTTGAGGTTTGCTGATGACATTGTAATTCTGTCAGAGAGAGCAAAGGACCTAGAAGAAGAGTTGAACGGAATGAACAGTGTCTTGAAAGGAGGATATAAGAGGAACATCAACAAAAACATAAGGAGGATAATGGAAAATAGTCGAATTAAATCAGGTGTTGCTGTGAGAATTAGATAAGGAAATGAGACACTTAAAGTAGTATATGAGTTTTGTTGTTTGGGAAGCAAAATAACTGATAATGGTCGAAGTAGAGAGGATATAAAATGTAGACTGGCAATGGCAAGGAAAGCATTTCTGAAGAAGAGAAATTTGTTAAGATCAAGTGTAGATTTATGTGTCAGGAAGTCTTTTCTGAAAGTATTTGTATGAAGTGTAGCCCTGTACGGAAGGGCAACATGGACGACAAAAATTTTAGACACGAAGAGAGTAGAAGCTTTCGAAATGTGGTCTACAGAAGAATACTGAAGATTAGATTGGCAGATCATGCAACTAATGAGAAGGTACTGAATAAAACTGTGGAGAAGAGGAATTTGTGGCACAACTTGACTACAAAAAGAGATCGGATGATTCGACATGTTCTGAGGCATCAAGGAATCACCAATTTAGTAATGGAGGGCAGCGTGGAGGGTAAAAATCGTAGAGGGAGACAAAGAGATGAATACAATAAGCTGATTCGGAAGGACGTAGGTTACAGTAGGTACTTGGAGATGACGAAGCTTGTACAGAATAGAGTAGCACGGAGAGCTGCATCAAACCAGTCTCTGGACTGAAGACCACAACAACAACAACAACAACAACAAGAAAGAGAGCATATAAGACGTATAGCACTGTAGGCCCATCAGTCTCATATCAGTTTTGTAGCAGGTGTCCACCAAAAATTTCATCAACTGTAAACAAGGAAACATTAGAATTTACTCAGGCAACTCTTGCCACACGTTGATGAACTTACAGAACTGAGCAATGAGTATGAATCACCACTTTGCCTGTTATTTATAGATTTTGAGACAGTTTTTGACTCCGTTTAAAATATTGTGTACTGCCAGCCTTGAGAAACACGACATTGACTGAACCTACATTATGTATACTGAAAAACATACAAATTAATGCTATAACTTCCTTTAAACTTAATCAGAATATGCAGCGAAAAAAAGTGATAGAGGAATCAGGCAAGGAGATCCTGTATCACCAAAACTATTATCAGCAGTCCTTGATGACGTTTACAGGTTCTGGAAATGGAAACAAAGAATGCGCGTGTGTTACCAAAACGAGTGTAAACCTCTTTCGTTTTGCTGGTAACGCTGTGTTGGTCGCCTCTAGCGAAAATAATCTTCTACAACGAATGGGAGAAATTAATAAAGTAAGTTTGGAAGTAGGCCTGAAACTCAATTACAATAACAAAAAAAATCTATACTCAAAATCATCGAAAAGAAAACTGTACAGCAAATTAAGAGAGATGTCTTCGAACCAGTTGGAAAATTCTCTCTCTCTCTCTCTCTCTCTCTCTCTTTCTCTCTCTCTCTCCTTTCTTACGGGCAACGTCTGAAGTATCTGTGACAGCAATAAACAGCAGACACAAAATGAACACCAATGCACATGTTTGCACTAGCGATCTCGGTCGCAGAAGCGTGCCTAGTCTCCTTATCCCCAGAAAAATGAATCAGACTGGAGGAAAATAAGAGCAGACTGTCACCTATAGAACACGATACAACTGTTTCAAAATTATGGAATGATAATAAACATCTCTTGTAGTGATTACAAGACAGCAGTAACATATCCCTTCGTTATATACTTCTCATTATCTACCGCGAAGAGTAAAGCGAGCTGCCCACCCCCTGTTTTTTCTTTTTTTCGGAGCCAAGTACCTGGCGAGTTGGAAGTGGGTCAGAGAGTATTTCTAGTTCACGCATCAAAATTGAAATCTAGGGAAACTTCCCATAAACCTTGGGTGGAACCAGGGGATTGAAAATATTTTCATTTTATTTATGAGAACATAATGTCGAAAACAAAAATATGAAGCCCTTACTGTTTGTTCCATACCTGTTTATGTGTGTAACTTAATAAAGGCAATGACTTGCTTGACATGTGCAGGCGAGAAGTAGTAGAAGTAGTAGTAGTAGTAGTAGTAGTAGTAGTAGTAATAGTAGTAGTAGTAGTAGTTATTGTTGTTGTTGTTGTTCTTCCAATTTTTAATCCGTTGTTCTTTCCCTTCCTTCTAGTATGCCTTGATTGGCCCGCCCGGTTAGCCGAGCGATCTAACGCATGGCTTTCCGGAGTGGGAAGGAGCGCCTGGTCCCCGGCACGAATCCGCCCGGAGGACTTGTGTCGAGGTCCGGTGAGCCGGCCAGTCTGTGGATGGTTTTTAGGTGGTTTTCCATCTGCCTCGGCGAATGCGTGCTGGTTCCCCTTATTCCGCCTCAGCTACACATGTTGGCGTTTGCTGCACAAACAAGTTCTCTACGTACACGTACACCACAATTACTCTACCACGCAATCATAGGGGTTACACTCGTCTGGTGTGAGACGTTCACTGAGGGAGGAGGGGGAAGGGGGGGACGTCCACCGGGGGCCGAACCGCACAAAAACCCTGGGTTCGATGTGGGGCGGCGGAGGGGTGACGTGGGCAGCGGTAGTCGTCGTGCGGTTGTGGACCACTGCGGCTTCGGCGGAGACAGAGTCTCTCCGTCGTTTCTAGGTCCCTGGTTAACATACAATACAATGCCTTGATTGCTTCGCTACGTTTCTTTCTCCTGTCTTCAAATGACTTTGAGCCAGTTTTGCTTTCCCTCCTACCTTGAAATGCTTCCAGTTGTAACACCTTTTCCTTAAAAATCTCTCTCGCCCATATTTCTTTTTCTCTTATCTAATTCCTTTCCAGGTCTTTCTTAACTTTTTCTATCCAGATGGTTGTTAATTTCTGTTCCCTAATGTATTCTATGTCTGCCTCCGTAATTGAGTGATCATCTTAGATGACTGCCATGTGGAGAACCCCTGTTCGATTCCCGATTTTGCCATGGACTTTTCTTTGGTGAGAGGGCCGGCCGTGGTGGCCGTGCGGTTCTAGGCGCTCCAGTCCGGAGCCGCGTTGCTGCTACGGTCGCAGGTTCGAATCCTGCCTCGGGCATGGGTGTGTGTGATGTCCTTAGGTTAGTTAGGTTTAAGTAGTTCTAAGTTCTAGGGGACTGATGACCACAGCAGTTGAGTCCCATAGTGCTCAGAGCCATTTTTTGGTGAGAGGACTGACAAAGGGTGCATTCAGTTTCGTGATGCCAACTCAGGAGCTACTTCCCTGAGAATTACCGGCTCCAAGGTCTGTAAAGTTGGAAAATCAGTAGTATGTTGGCCACATGCCCCTGAATACCCCATCCGCATGACGTCGCATGACAGAGGATGATACAGTGACCGGTCGACGCCCCTTGGGCCTTCAGGGTGTGGACGAGGAGCCCGTTTTAAGATATCTAACGATCTGTTTGTTAAGCTATTGTCATCCATTCTGTGAATATGTCCAAAAACTTGCAATCTCCTCTTCCATATTGTTGACAATTTTTCTATGTTCTAATAAATTTCAAAAATACTCCATTTTTCTGAGAATCTAATATTTTCTGTTAATTAAGCTTATATTTAATACTAGACACTCGCTAGCAGACACTTTTCTAGTTTCGCTACTGTGTTGTAATACTTTATTTCAAGCTTTTTAAATAAGTACTTTTTGTTGCAGGTATTCTTAATTATACCACATGCTCTTTTCCCTCTTGCGTATCCGGTAGATTTTTTCTAAACCGTTTTCTTAAACAGCCTTTTTCAAATATTTGAACTTCTTACCTTTTCTGTTAGCGCAACGTCTGTTATTAATCTGTTATTCAATATTTTGAAGCACTTTTCATATTTGTCATAAAACTTTTGTTACCTGCCGAGATTCTTAAGTCTCTCATGTTGGCCGTCTCTTCCAGAAGACTTGCATTGCTGCATGTGTCAGGCTTTCAGAAAGTATGGCAAAATCATTCCCCAGGCTGTGGCTAAGCCATGTCTCCGCAATATCCTTTCTTTAAGGAGTGCTAGTTCTACAGGGTTCGCGGGAGAGCTTCTGTAAAGTTTTGAAGGTAGGCGACGAGATACTGGCAGATGTAAAGCTGTGAGAGTGGGGCGTGAGTCGTGCTTGGGTACTTCGTTGGTAGAGCACTTGCCCGCGAAAGGCAAAGATCCCGAGTTCGAGTCTCGGTCCGGCACACAGTTTAAATCTGCCAGGAAGTTTCATCCACAAATGTTAGGCAGTTTATGCAACACCTTTGTTCTCTCTATATAGCACGAGTGGCGATATTTTGAATTCTTTCAGTTTTCTCTGTGATACAGCTGAAAGAAGTACATATAGCCTACCACGTTGCCTGACACCAGCAGTTATTTTGAAAGGTCGAGGTACCTCATACATAAGTTTTACTTTTCGGGTTGTGTCTGTCGGAGTGTCCCACATTAGGTTTTAGGTTTGCCAACTTAGTTTTATCTCCAAAGTCGCGTATAACTTCATCTGAGATTCCTCTATCAATAGGGCGGAATGTTTTTTTATTTTATTTAATCAATAAATGTTACAATTATGTCTTTGGAGCTTATTAAGCTGTGATGAATTACAAATTTTAGATTGAAAACCTGTTCTTGTACAATTAGTTCCCATTCTTGTGAGACCTTTTCTGTTTTCCATACTTCTCCAGAGATTATTTGCAGATATTCTATCATTTTTTATAGAGACCATTTTTTAAGTTCAACTGTTACAGTCTTGCCCATCAATTTCGTTATTTTTTAGGGTTTTTATTACTTATTTAATTTCTTCAACACAAGGCATTGAATCAGCTTCAAGGTCTTCGTGAATCTCTGGAAATTCTAATTTATGATTTGGTTCTGGAAAGTTGAAAATGTCTTAGAAGTGTTTTGACAGTGCTTCACTGATTTCCGTATTGTTAAGGTCAATTTTACTATTCAACTATCTGAAACAAACACTTTCTGATTGATAGTCTTTTAGATTATTCTTAAAGGTATGGTAGAAATTTCTAAAAGGTTTTTTAAGAAATTAGCTGTGAATTTTCAAAATCTCTTTTTACTCTCATTATTAGTCGTGTTCTTTCTCTTCTTTGTAGTTAAAATAGATCAAAAATAGTTCATAGTGTTCATTCTTTCCACAGCACCGCATTTTCCATTTTTTTGCTCTTTCCATTAGATGCTTCGGAACTCAAATGGGAACCCCTGGAGGGAAGACGACTTTCTTTTCGCGGATTACTATTGACTAAATTTAGACAACCGGCATTTGAACCTGACTGCACAACGATTCTAGTGCTGCCAACGTACATTTCGCGTAAGGACCAAATTAAGGCTCGTACGGAGACATATAGACAGTCATTTTTCCCCCGGTCTATTTGCGAGTGGAACAGGAAAGGAAATGATTAGTAGTGGTAACGGGTACCCTAGCCCGCCCGGTTGGCCGTGCGGCCTAACGCATGGCTTTCCGGACGGAAAGGAGCGCCGGTCCCCGGCACGAATCCACCCGGCGGATTTGTGTCGACGTCTGGTGAGCCGGCCAGTCTGTGGATGGTTTTTAGGCGGTTTTCCATCTGCCTCGGCAAATGCGGGCTGGTTCCCCTTATTCCGCCTCAGCTACACAATGTCGGCGATTGCTGCGCAAACAAGTTCTCCACGTACGCGTACACCACCATTACTCTACCACGCAAACATAGGGGTTACACTCGTCTGGTGGGAGACGTTCCCTGGGGGGTCCACCGGGGGCCGAACCGCACAATAACCCTGGGTTCGGTGTGGGGCGGCGGAGGGATGAAGTGGACTGCGGTAGTCGTCGTGGGGTTGCGGACCACTGCGGCTGCGGCGGGGACAGAGCCTCCCCGTCGTTTCTAGGTTCCCGGTTAACATAACATAACAGGGTACCCTACGCCACGCACCCAATAGTGGGTTGTGGAGTATATATGTGGACATAGAGGCAGATCTAGGGCTTCCTCGCATGTCATTCCATCACACTTCCTTTTTAGCTTTAACTGATCTAAATATTTTCTTCGTTGCACTGTTGGACAATTCTTGCCATTTACCACGCTGAGTGATTTTATTTTCTTCCTGAAAGTTTTGTATAGTTTCTTGTGTAATGCTGAGCCTGTCTATGTCATATTTTATTAATTTTCTCGGTTTTCTTTTTGCGAGGCAGATGTTTTTGTTTCATTTAAGAGAGATAGTGATCAGAGTCAAACATCACTATTCTTTTTACTTCAGCATCCACAATTTCCTTAACACTTTAATGAGGAACAACTACATACTCCAACTGGAATTCACCTACAATCAGATTTGGGTAAATCCACGTTTTAGATCTCCTTAGGTATTTCTTTAAAAAGAAACTGTACATGTTCAACCATGAAAGTTTCAGGTGAAAGAATTTTCAGAGATTAATTAGTTTCATACAATTTGCTTTTTTTCTAAAAGAAACTGTCCATCTGATTTGCTGAAAACTTTTTCTTTTCCTGGTTGTGCATTAACGGTATCTAGGAGTATAACAACATTTTGTTTTGAGATTTTGGATATTTCATCGTCCAGAAGACTCCAGAATTTTTCGATTTTACGTTGACTTTTAAATGCATACTTTTTATTTTAGCATCTCACTGTACGAAGAGATTATCTTTCTGAACTGGATTTAAATTCTGTAACATTATCAACTAGTAGTGTCATTCGTTATACTGTATTCTTTTGTCTCTGCGACATTCTCATGCAGAAATTGTGGCTCTTGAATGACAAAGTTCCGGATTTCAAGTTTATCTGTGGAAATTTGCAGGTTTTTTTCCTGTTTTTAGAAAGGAATTTACGTTGAGATTGCCTGCAAGAAATCTCTTCTTAAACTTACACCTTGAAGAATTTAAAGAATGCTTCCATTTTCCCTTCTTGCAGGTGTTGGGGGTCCCCAAAGCCTAGGACCCGATAAACTGCATGAAGCAATAATGGATTTCTCTTGAGATCTATCGCCTGTGGAGCAGACGTTCAATTCTTCAATTTAAATTGTACATTGCATAAAGTAGGAAATGAAATTCCAAAATACGATCGGATTCTTATTCCGATTTTTTCCCCCGTACTTCACTCCACTATGTTCCTACAATGGCTGCCGTTGGGGCTTCAAATTTCTCATACGTCGTTGAGACTGGTGACAGGAAAAAGTCCTTATTATTGGGTGCCTTTATAGATTTATCTGTGTTATTACTGTCTATGATCAACCATGCAAGTTTTCAACGCGCTGAGCACGTGAATTTCTGGTGAGAGATGCTGACACTTACCACGAGCGAGCGCAAATGGAGTCTCTTAAGAGATACGTAAGTACTACCACCAAATAATGAAATCCAGACGCTCCGGCGTCGGCATTAACGTTCTGTATGGTTGCAAATGTGTGGCTGGCAGAAAGGAATATACAACGCGTCACGCACCTCTCGACTGGCTAAGGCTCGCTCTCATTCGTAATTCGACTTCGAGAATAGCAGCAGCGACCTATGTTTCCCACCACCGCCGTCAGAGGCAAAGGCGCTCTTCGCCGGCATCGATTCTTACATCGCCGGCATCGATTCTTACAGGATGAAAAACGCGCAATTGGCAGAGCTGTGGAATAGGGACTGTTGTGTTGTTTCTGGTCTTATTGTTCAGGTAGTCATCCGTAGACCGGTTTGATGCAGCTCTCCACACTAGTCTATCCTGTGCAAGCCTTCTCATTCATGCAAAACTACATCCACTTGAACTAGCTCACTTTAGTGAGCTACGAAACGTCCTTTCAAGCACTTCAAATTTGACGTTTTTTCTGCGCGTGTGCGAAGTTTCGAAAAATTCCGACAGATGAGAGAGACGTAGTGAACCATGTAAATGACATCTACGCAAATACACTTGTTGCAAGCAATGTGATATAATTAAATTCTTAGTTGCGAAAAAAGAAGCCATGGTAAACATCAACAGACCCTTGCCTGCAGTGTACGGTAATGATGCAGTTGTTATGAGTGCTGTCGGGTGATGGGTGAAGAAATTGAAAGTGTCAGGAGCAGGAACTGAACTCCATGATCTTCCACGTTCGGAACAACTCGACAATTGGCTCTACAGCCATAGGTGAACATTGGAAGTCAATGTGCAATGATTAAGACATTTGGATATTCGAAGCTGTGCCCAAGGTGATTTACACAAATGCTCAAAACAAACTACATGAGTGAAAAAAAGGTATTTAATCTTTACTGTTGGAGCAGGTTGAAGCCAATACTGGGGCATTTCTGTCATCGATTATTACAGGTGGCAAAATCTGGGTGCATCATTTTAAGTGAGAAACGAAAGACAGTCACTGGAGTGGCATGACCCGTAATCACCCAGAAAAGAAGAAATTCAAGGCAACTCCCACTGCTGGCAAAATCACGACGACAGCCTTTTTTGCCAAAATGGTCAACCATTAATTCAGAGGCATATGTGAAGGGTCTGGCAATACCCCAAAAGAAATCTTGCTCCAATACGACAACGCACGCCCACATACAAATCTCAAAACCCGCGAACACATCACCACATTCAGTTGTACGAGCACAGAACAAGCGCCTCTACCAACAACGAATACATGCCCTTACACAACGCAGGGGAGGCCAGAGCAAATGATGGAGGCAATGAAAATATAGTACAGGTAGAAGAACTGTTGCTGATACTGTCACCAAATCATAACTCTTAAAAATACATATATTTATCAGCCATAACATTATGACCATCTACCTAATAGCCAGCATGTCTACCTTTGGCACGGTAACAGCGGCGACTCGTCGTGACATGGAAGCAGTGAGGCCTTGGTACCTTTGTAGGTCACCTAATTACGGTAAATTCCGGGGAGGGGGGCGATGAGCTCTGACGCCACGTTCAATCTCATCCCAGATGCGTTCGATTTGGGGAGCCAGTGCATCAACTGGAACTCGCCAGAGTGTTCCTCGAACCACTCCATCACACTCCTGGCCTTGTGACATGGCGCATTATCTTGCTGAAAAATGACACTGCCGTCAGAAAACATGATCGTCACGAAGGAGTGTACGTGGTCTGCAACCAGTTTGCAGTACTCCTTGGCCGTCATGGTGCCTTACACGAGCTCCACTGGACCCATGGATGCCAACGTGAATGTTTCCCAGAGCATAATGGAGTCACCGCCTGATTGTCTCCGTCCCGCAGTACAGGTGCCAATGAGTTGGTCCCCTAGAAGAGACGGATTCGCGCCCTCCCATCGCCTTGATGAAGAGGATATTGGGATTCATCAGATCATGCAACGCTCTGACACTGCGCCAACGTCCGGTGCCGATGGTCACGTGCCCATCTCATTAGTAGTCGCCGATGTCATGGTGTTAACATTGGCACATGGATGGGTAGTCGGCTGCAGCAGCTCATCTTAGGAGTGTTCGAGCACTGTGTGTTCGGACACACTTGTGTTCTGCCCAGCGTTAAAGTCTGATTTTAGTTCCGCCACAGTTCGCCGTCCTGCTTTACCAGTCTGTCCTGTCTATGACGTCCAACATCTGTAATGAGGGGTGACAGGCCAACCCACCACGTCTGCAAGTAGTTTCACCTTTGTTTCGCCACCGGTTGAAGACACTCATCACAGCACTCCTTGAACAACCGACAAGTCGTGCAGTTTCCGAAATGCTCGTGCCGAATCTCCGGACCATCATACTCTGCCCTCTGTCAAACTCAGATAGATCGCGTGCTTTTCCCGTTCTACGAAACGACAGCACGCCCAATGATACAACACCCATGCTCATAAATTAAGGATAATGCTGTACATGATGCAACAACGCTCTGGTGGGCGGTTTGCGGGTTTAAATCACCTCGGGGTATGACCATGCGGTGCATTTGACCTGCGGTCGTCGCAAGGTGGCGCTGGCAGCAGTCCACATAAGCAGAGATGTGTTGGTGCATGTCAGGGTACGTTGCAGCGAGTAAGTGTGCAGACGTTTTCAGACGTGCTAATGGTGGCTGTGTGTTGAAAATGGCTCAAAGAACACATACTGATGACGTTATGAGGGGTAGAATACTAGGGCGACTGGAGGCTGGTCAAACACAGCAGGTCATAGCACGGGCCCTCCGTGTGCCACAAAGTGTGATCTCAAGATTATGGCAACGATTCCAGCAGACAGGAAACGTGTCCAGGCGCTACAGTACGGGACGTCCACAGTGTACAACACCACAAGAGGACCGATATCTCACCATCAGTGCCCGCATACGGCCACGGAGTACTGCTCGGGACCTTACTGCAGCCACTGGAACAGATGTCTCCAGACACACGGTCTACACACGACTGAACAGACATGGTTTATTCGCCCAGAGACCTGCAAGGTGCATTCCACTCACCCCTGGTCACAGGAGAGCACGTAAAGCCTGGTGTCAAGAACACAGTACATGATCACTGGAACAGTGGTCCCAGGTTATGTGGACGGACGAGTCCAGGTACAGTCTGAACAGTGATTCTCGTCGGCTTTTCTTCTGGCGTGAACCAGGAACCAGATACCAACCCCTTAATGTCCTTGAAAGGGACCTGTATGAAGGTCGTGGTTGGATGGTGTGGGGTGGGATTATGACTGGTGCACGTACACCCCTGCACGTCTTTGACAGAGGAACTGTAACAGGTCTGGTATATCAGGACGTCATTTTGCACCAGTATGTCCACCTTTTCAGGGGTGCAGTGGGTCCCACCTTCCTACTGATTGATGATAACGCACGGCCCCACCGAGCAGCCATCTTGGAGGATTACCTTGAAACAGAAGATACAAGGCGAATGGAGTGGCCTGCCTGTTCTCCAGACCTAAACCCCATCGAGCAAGTCTGGGATGCTCTCGGTCGACCTATCGCCGCACGTCTTGAAACCCCTAGCGCACTTCAGGAGCTCCGACAGGCACTGGTGCAAGAATGGGAGGCTATAGCCCAGCAGCTGCCTACGGTCGCAGGTTCGAATCCTGCCTCGGGCATGGAAGTGTGTGATGTCCTTAGGTTAGTTAGGTTTAAGTAGTTCTAAGTTCTAGGGGACTGATGACCTCAGAAGTTAAGTCCCATAGTGCTCAGAACCATTTGAACCCAGCAGCTGCTCGACCACCTGATCCAGAGTATGCCAACCCGTTGTGCGGCCTGTGTACGCGTGCACGGAAATCATATCCCATATTGATGTTGGGTTACATGCGCAGGAAGAAGTGGCGTTTTGTAGCACATGTGTTTGGGGACAGTTTTCTCAACTTATCACCAATACTGTGGGCTTACAGAACTGTGTCGTGTGTGTTCCCTATGTGCCTATGCTATTAGCGCCAGTTTTGTGTAGTGCTACGTTGTGTGGCACCACATTCTGCAATTATCCTTAATTTATGAGCATGAGTGTACATGCAACATACGTGTGTCTGAGTGGCAGTCATTCCTCGCCAGATGACGCACCTATCGCCTGGACGGGTTTATATCGATAGTAGGTCGGTGGTCATAATGTTCTGGCTGATCGTTGTTTGTTCTGAGCAAAAAAAAAATGTGGGCTATTTACTGAACGACCTTCGTAGAATCAAATTTTCTGTTAATATGGCGGATACTATAATCCCTGCTCACGTAGTCCATTAATAAAAAGACTGTTTCTGTTGCTGATTCGAAGAAAGCAGAAATACGCAATCTCATAGAGTCACTCTGATACCGATGTGAAACCCCTGTTTATGAGGGCATCATTCGGCAGCGCTCAGCTCGGGACTGAATTTCGGTTTAGCCACTGGGAAGGGCGGCAGTACACGGCTGCGCTGTGTCGGCCGGCCTTTATCTGTTGGCGTAAAGCTCTTTCCGGTCGTATAAGCGATGCTCGTGATGGAACCCACTAGGCGCGCTCCACGCTCCGCGGTCCCGCGACTGGGCGGTCTTTTATTGCGTACTTCGGGTGCCGCCGCCGTCGAATTTACTGGTGCGTCTCCTCGCCCGCTGCTCTCGCCACATCTCACTCTCCTTCACATACTTGCTGTCAAGGTTTGTCTTAACAGACGAAACTGCTCACTGTGTGCCTGGTCTTATTGTTCTCGCCAGTTCACCTCTCCTTTTACGGTGTACTTGACGTTTTGGTGACAGTTCTATATGGGCCACGTTTCGATTTTTCAGCATGTCATTAAAGTCTACTTTTTTTTTATTCAGTGCTCAGGAAAACCCTAAACTTGCGTATGAAACATTTTTGTGACCATAGCCTTTTATAACAGAAACGTTGCCGTAGTGTGGTGACGAATTCTTATTGTTTTTGCACGCAGACATTCCGGTTTTTCTCCTCTTCCAGGAAGATCACACAAATAATGTCACTGCGTGGTGTCTTCTGCAACATCGCCATGTTTTGCGTATTTATTCGTCGCTTTGGCGTAGATGACCGTAGATGCGCTCCACTCTTCTTCTCCATGTCAAGTGGTATAACCGTACTCAGAAATAAAGGGTGAGCACAAAGTTTTGCCCTGATTATAAAAAATTATTAGAGAAAAATCGTTTGACATAATAATTTACATTTCATGCCGTTACATAGGTTAGTGCTACTAGTTTCTTTTAAGATCACTTACGTTACTAAACCTCAACATGTACTCCCTTGGTAGCTCGGAGAATGTCGAGGCGGTATTCCAGTTCCCGCCAGGTGTTTTGTAACATGTGTTCTGTCGCAGTACCCACAGCAGCTTGTATCCTAGCCTTCAGTTCGTCGACGTCAGCAACTGGTGTGTCCTTGATATAGCCCCAGAAAAAAATCAAGAGGCGTAATGTCTGGAGAGGGGAGTAATGTCCGGATCGGTGGATTGAAAGGAACGGTCCAACACCTTGGCCACCCCGCTTATGTCAAGCGGTTATTCTGTTATAAATTTCTATAATCAGGGCAAGACTTTGTGCTCACCCTTTACATCCATGAGGCGGAAAAAAATCTAAAATTTCCGATTTTGATATAACTTACTCAGTATGAGGCCATATCATGCCCAAGAACTAAATTTGACAAGAAGTATCTCCAACAAATGACACGTATTCACTCCTTGCTTTAAAAGTGGATTACTTTTCTACCTAAACTGTAAGTGTATTTCATTAGTTTCGCTGGTCATCGGGGTTCAGTTCGAAGCTGGGCTCATCGATAAGACAATTCTATTCCCGTGAATGAAATTCCAGGCCGAAACGTGTCTGGAGACGCCCCGTACAGCGGTGGGATATGATCCTGACTGTCGCTAGGAGTGATGTTCTGGGGTGCCATTTCTTTTCATAGCAAGACCCCTTTGGCTGTCATCCGCATCAACACTACAGCAGAAAGCGGTACATCAACGATATTTTACCCCCCGTTTTGTTGCCCTTCGTGGCAGGCCATCCCGGGGTTACATTTCAGCAAGATAATGTCCGCTCGCGCACGGTGAGAGTTTCTGCTGCATGTCTTAGGGCTTGCCGAACCCTATTGAACAGCAATGTCACCGGATCTCTTCCCAATTGGGAACATTTGGAGCATTATGGGCAGGTCCCTTTAACCAGCTCGGATTTTGAAGATGTAACGCTCCAATTGGACAATTTCGCACGATATCCCTCAGGAGGACATCCAACAACTCTGTCAATCAATGCCAAGCCGAATACTGCTTGCATAAGGACCGGACCTGTACCAACGCGTTATTGACTTGCTTAATCTGTGAAGTTCTTTCTCTTGAGTAAATCATCCAGTTTTTTCTCAAATTGAAATCATTTGTGCATGCACGTCACATCCACAGATTTTCGTCCCATTTGGATAATTCCTTCGTGCTGTGTCGTCCCTTTCTTTTCTTTGGTGTAACTTTGTGCAGCGGTCTGGAGCTCGGGAAACCAGGGAGGTGGCCGACAGCTCTCGCGCGACGTGGAAGCCGTGTGCCCTCTGGGGTGGAGGTTTTCCGTTCTACATTTCTGAAGTCTCGTTTGCAGGAAAAATGAGTTTTTGTTACAACTAAGAAATGATCTGAGCCACATTTTCTTCCGTTCACTTTATTGTCTAACGATAATATAATCAACGATCGATTTTAGGTTAAGTGTGGGCTGCGTCCACGTATATTCGTAGATATCCTTGTGCAAAGTAGGTGTCCTTTGTGATCGCCCAAATTACTCATTGCAATAAAGAAGACTGACAGAAGCCCAAGTGTGTATTAGTAAAAGTGGACTAGTTCGGTAAAATGAAAGACCTCAGAGCAGAGAGCGGACGCATTAGATAGGTGGAAGGGGTGTTAGACAAAAGCTACTGATTTGGCTAAGGTTAATTCGAGCCATAAATTTCATTCACTTCAGTGCTAATTGGTGAGTGGTGTTTTTGGTGTCCTTCTTTCCCTATTAAATTTGAACAGCACTCCTGTTTTATTACTGTGATGATTATCGTCGGGAGTTATAGTAACGAGCTGGGGGCGGTGCTTTGAACTCTCAGTGGAGAATATATTCCAGTCCAGTGGTCGGATTTCAGAATCTTACTTGAAAGTTGTTAAATAGCCACAGGGCATTAATTACTGACCTTGGATTTGTGGGAAGTTTGACCGTGTCTCGCTAGTCAAAGCGAAGCTGGTGACGTTTATTAAAACTTATCTGATAGTAAAGCAGTGCAGAGACTTAATCCGGGTCCGCCAATAAACGTCTGCTATAAAAGCTGTGGAGCAGAAAGTCGCTTAATTTATCTCGAGTGCCGCAAACTGTCATGAGTGCGTGGTGTCCGGCCGTGACGGCAACTGTGATTTCGCGTGACGCTACGGAGGGTCCGAAGCACGGAAGAAAGACGTTTCAGCTGGACCTTGAGCCTGCTGACTTTCTTATTATAAATAAGCAGGTAAAATAACGCCGTTTCGCTAAATGAGGCGTGTGGACATTACTCTGATGGATACAAAAGCATCTGTACATTGGATTGAATACAGTTTTTTTTTTTTTAATTAATATCTGAAGATTCTTCGTAATATAGTACAAACGGCAGTAGAAGAATATCAAATTTGTAGCAAATATTTCTTGCTCTGTTTTCCCCAAACTCACTAGTTTCAGTCTACACTGTGAGAGCACTGACCGCTATGTCTACACGCCTGTGGAAATCCGCGGTAACAGTGACAAGCATACTCCGATGTGGATATCCATAATAATATTGGCTTTGTGAATAAAAGCTCACGCCGATGTGAATATCCACAGTAATATTAACTTTGGAGTGCATCTGCGGACATCAACAGCAACACTTACTTTGTGGTTTAGAGTTAAAACCAGTCAATATTACGACTCCCGTCTATTACTGCGGGCAACGATAATAATTATTATTGTATGTCATTATTTTTACCCATTCGGGACGGACTGACGCTAAATTGATGTGAAGGCTAGTATCCCAGATAAAATAGATGAGTTGTTGAGTCTGCAAGGGCTCACACTCTACTTCGGTCGAACTCCCAGCTGCCTTACGCAGAGAGAGACAGAGACAGAGAGAGAGAGAGAGAGAGAGAGAGAGAGAGAGAGAGAGAGTTGCTCAGTTGTAGAATTGCCATGAAAGGCTAAGCTCCATATTCGAATTCTGATCTGGTTTTAATTTTGCAGCGTACTTCAATGCGCACTCTGCTGCAAAGTGTGAGAACTCGAATTGTGGAACTCTGACACTGTTAGTCACGTGATTTGGCTCTGACAAAGCAAATACGGTAACAAACAAAGCAATCGCATTTTTCATGGAAAATGGACACACAAGAATGAAGGCAAGCAAGAAAATACTTTGAATATCGTAATTTCTGTCGCCAGCTGTGAGAGTGCGTGTGAACAAGACCTTATAAAAATACAAGCGAGATACCCCCCTCCACAGTCGAGCTCAGCAATACGGTGTGGCCTCCAGGAGGTGGAACAAATTTTCATCACCAGTTTTTGGGGCATTGGTGGTGCCAAGTTTCTCATCACCAGAACTTGTACCAAAATCCTGTGTTAAAACCCAAAGCTCTCCGCAACCTTTCATGGGTTACGACACGCAACACTTGCTACGTTTACATCCAACACAACTTCCAGGAAACGAAAACCGAATGGCAGAAACAGATTTTCGAAGACGAGTTTGTATCTTGGCCTGACACTATTTTGCTGTCTCAATCAGATACCCATTTTCTGATCGTCAGAATGGTCTCTGGAAACCCTGTGCTCGCTTCCTATTTAGTCGGCTCCATGACTGAGGTAGATAACTTCTTTGTCAGTCCAGTACTTCTTCTTCTTCTTCGTTGCACAAAAGGTCACATTGCCCAAATCAACCGATTGTTTTAAAAGCAAGGAAGAACCTGAAATCTAAGCAGGTTTAAAAAAGGTTGAGATTTTAAATGGAAGTAAACATCGATTGTGGAAGAGAAAATTCAGCAGTTAGAAACGAATTTCCAGAATCAATCATTGAGTGTGTCCATCACCAAAGAGAAGCGTACTGGGAAATGTATTTTAAAAAACCGGCTATTGGGCGGAGGGGGGCATGCTAATGTAGTAAGTGTTGTTGAAGAACCGTACATCGAGTAGCGACGACAGTCTAGGTGGACCACTGGGGGTTTTTCGAGAGTATGCTATAAGGTAGCAACTGGTTTAATCTGTCAGAAAGACGTACAAAAAAAATGGCTCCGAGCACTATGGGACTTAACATCTGTGGTCATCAGTTCCCTAGAACTTAGAATTACTTAAACCTAACTAACCTAAGGACATCACACACATTCATGCCCGAGGCAGGATTCGAACCTGCGACCGTAGCGGTCACGCGGTTCCAGACTGAAGCGCCTGGAACCGCACGGCCACACCGGCCGGAAAAGACGTACATTTGAAGAAGTAAATGCGAAACTGACCAAGTTGATAGTACAGCTCTCTGCGTACTATGATTAGTAACATCTGAAACTAAACCTAAATAAGAAATGGTTCAAATGGCTCTGAGCACTATGGGACTTAACGGCTGAGGTCATCAGCCCCCTAAAACTTAGAACTACTTAAACCTAACTAAAATAAGGACATCACACACATCTATGCCCGAGGCAGGATTCGAACCTGCGACCGTAGCGGTCGCGTGGTTCCAGACTGAAGCGCCTAGAACCTCTCGGCCACTCCGGCCGGCCCTAAATAAGAACGAAATCTTTGTTTTACATGTGAGAAGACTGCAAATGAGATGGCGTAAACGAGATCTTGTACACGATCACACCCTAAAATATCTAGAAGTGAAACTGGATTGACCGCAAAACTTCCAGCAGCAATGCCTGAATACGAAGGTGAACATGCGTGATCGAATCACAATCATTCTGACAACTTGAGGTGGGACGTCTGCCCCAAGTACTGCAAACATCAGCAATAACTCGGAGATTAACCGCAGCAGAACATGCATCTTTAGTGTGGAGGAATTCTTCCCACGCTACACAGGATCTGCATAGGCAGTAACGGCATGAGGCGCGTTGTGTCAGGTGCCTACAAAGCTTAAATATATCCCTCGATTGACACAGAACGTCGCAAGTGAGGCGAGTACCAACAACATCACGGAAAGATCGAAGCTGTTGACAGACCAACACTACCCTCTGAAAGGAAATCATAGAACCTTCGAGACTCCGGTCTAGATAAAACTTCCTAAATGCTTCGCGGTGACTTGCATGCACTCCTTAGCAGCAGACTACATCTGCGGCAACGGCCAGTGTTACATCCTCTCTCACACAGCTGTCAGAGGAAACGCCGGCTGACTGCGAGCTGCCCTACACTGCTCTAGAAATCTGTTAGCTGACTGCGGATGGGGATGGCAATAACACGTGTGGCCGAGTCCACAACGCTGAACATAATCACTACTTGTACACAACACGACATTATGGGAGCCACTGGCAATGCCATTTCAAAGGCTGAACATTGAGTCTCCACTCTGTGAGATTCTTATTATTGTTCTTTTTTCCGGTCAATTACATACTGATTATTCGTTGGGTGGAAAATGAAATAAATAAATATTCCACGCTCACCCATAACAATAAATACCATCCACTAATCAGTCATATACACCACTGGCCACTAAAATTGCTACACCAAGAAGAAATGCAGATGATAAACGGGTATTCATTGGACAAATATATTATACTAGAACTGACATGTGATTACATTTTCAAGCAATTTGGGTGCATAGATCCTGAGAAATCAGTACCCAGAACAACCACCTCTGGCCGTAATAACGGCCTTGATACGCCTGGGCATTGAGTCAAACAGAGCGTGGATGGCGTGTACAGGTACAGCTGCCCATGCAGCTTCAACACGATAACACAGTTCATCAAGAGTAGTGACTGGCGTATGGTGACGAGCCAGTTGCTCGGCCACCATTGACCAGACGTTTTCGATTGGTGAGAGATCTGGAGAATATGCTGGTCAGGGCAGCAGTCGAACATTTTCTGTATCCAGAAAGGCCCGTACAGGACCTGCAACATGCGGTCGTGCATTATCCTGCTGAAATATAGGGTTTCGCAGGGATCGAATGAAGGGTAGAGCCACGGGTCGTAACACATCTGAAAAGTAACGTCCAGTGTTCAAAGTGCCGTCAATGCAAACAAGAGGTGACCGAGACGTGTAACCAATGGCACCCCATACCATCACGCTGGGTGATACACCAGTATGGCGATGACGAATGCAAGCTTATTTTTCCAAAGGTCTTGTGAAGTTTGTGACAGACTGGGAACTTCACATGTTCCTCTCGCTCTACCACACTGCAGCTGCCTCATAAAATGAGATGCCCACTTGGAGATCTAATTCTGAGACAGCTGCTCGCTAGAAATTTACTAAATTGATGGCAACACAAGTTCTTTGGATTTCGGCAGCAGTAAGTCGATAAATATACAAAGCAGAATTGTCAGTTTAATACGACACTGACTGTAAATGTGGTGTCACGTTGGGGCTCATCCGATTGAGCAAACTGTCGTTACTATTGATATTAGTGTCATTGATATCATTTGCTTTAGCGAGGAACGACTGGCAATGAAGTTGTATTTAGTGGCGAGAGCAGATTCTGCAATGGTGTCAGTAAAGGTCGTTTACGAATGCAGTGTGACGTCAACCAGGAGAGCGTCAAACAAGGCCGACTCCGAGCATCATGGTTTGGAGAGCCAGTGCATTTATTATTTGTGGAGAAACCACTGATAGGCGCATGTTGCATACAGTGCGCCTGTCGGCATTCCTACGTCTTAGAGAAGTGCCCTGTATGCAAGAAACTTTTTTTCTAATTCCTATACGCGGTCACAAAGAGTCTTGTTAACTACTGTGACCAGCCCGGTCACCACACCTCTCCTCCACTGACCATGTGGAGGCCACAATGGGATACGATCTGCATGACTGACAACATCCCTTAACCAGTGGTGACAACAGGTGTAAGTAGCTCCCCGCATGGGAACCGACACCTTTATAATAGACTTTATGCCCGATTGTAGGACAGCATTGTAGCTACAGCAGGTTGTACTAGACACTGAAATTATAATGAAGCAAGTCATGAAATCTTAGAAGATGTCAGCGATCCTTCTGTTCAGCACTTACGTGAATACAATAAAGTGATCGTCGCATAAGCATTTATTTGCCACCACTTTACGCGTGTCAGTGCGTTTACTATCACCACGGTACGAATTGAAGAAAACAACTTACTAGAAGACCAGCACGCAGAGAGAGTTCCACACAGAATACGACACGTAATTCGAATAAACAGCCTGCATGAATAAAAGTGCTACTGTAAGTTACTCTGATGACGGTGAACATACTGAAGCGAGTAAACCTATGACGAATGATTGGACTTTACCGTAATTACTCAAGTGCTGACATTCCACATGCTGCTGGAGGAATCTGACGAAAGCTTAGCTCAATGTGTAGCCTGAAGAGCCCATATAATTTTATGATAGAAATGGATAATGATGATGATGATTATGATGATGATGATAATATGCATTTAAAATTTTCCTGGCGAAATCAATATTCAAAGAAGTTTCAGGTCTGTTGCTGGTCGTCGTTCACTACAATCCACGGTATTTCGACTGGCACTTTCCCATCATCTTCAAGTGAGCCATCAAAGACGAGAAGACTTCCCCCGTCCCGCAATTTATTAGGTCGCTTTATGTATTTCGCGCATGCGTTAATATAGTGGTAGTACACTGACCATAGTGCCCAATGGGCAGCGCTCTCGGCGGTGGAATTGAGTAACGCAGCTATTCTGAGCGCATACCCGAAGGAACACAGTCTCTGCAGTATCGTATTTATTTGCCGACACCGGGCAATTAAAATGTCCCCCCTGTATGGGAATATATATAATGGATGACGACGACATATGGAAGTTTGGGTGTGGCCGTGAAGAGTGCTCGGATAGGCTAATGATAAAGCGAGCGCTCGCAATAAGCAGGTCCCGATCCGGTATAAATTTTTATTGACGTCATTCCAGAATACAGATGATGGTTGTCCATATTCATTTTAAGTACAACTGAGACCGGTTATTTTAAGAATAGAACGAGTGATTGTCCTCAGATAATAATACTAGGAGAAAAGAATACTCTCCATAGTGCTTTGGCGGTGGTTGAGCATTCATGAATCGGAATGGTTCCCCAATGCTTTCGCAATGGTTCCCCAATGGCTTTGGTCGTGGAGTCCATGCGGAAATATGTCGCCGCCGTCAACTCAGTGTACTGTATGGGTGTCTCCAGCACAGTTGCTCAAGGGTAAGGAGAAGCACTTGATATTTTGAACAGTAACATTCAAAAGCAGAGTTTGTTAAAAGCAAGAAACAAACAATCCACCTCCGACATGAAAACTTCGTGTGTCTTACCTGTTTATAACACTCAGCTAATCTAAATAAGTAAGAACTAAAACACAATTTTAAATACTGCTAAGTCGTAATTAAATTAAAACTGTTAATGAGCAGAGTCACAAATATAGAAACGGTGGGAATAATTGTACCGCAAGAACAACAGACGACGAAATAGCGAAATTACTATACAACAGTCACCTTGTCGTATAAGTTCAATACATTAAAAAAGTTGTGCAACAGAGTTATTTTCCACACGACGTTACGGGGAAAAGCCTAATACGTGACCAAGTAAAACAAAGTAAGAAAATTTCATATGAAGAGAGAGCATGGTTGGTAATAGATTTCTCAATATACCGTGACAAAGACGTCAATAACAATGAGCAGTATGGCAGTTAAAAAACATGGCAGAGCAATTTGGACATTCTTTCCACAAAACACCTGCATAAAAACTTCGAACTACAAAAAGGTCAATTACAGTCAAGTCCAATAATCTCTGTACGCCATTATGTGAAAATAAAATTGCGCTATAATACTTCAAAGATTTCTTCATGTGCACAGAAGCCCTGTAGGCTACACTTAACATAATAACAAACTTCGATTGGTTCCCTCAACGATCTACGAAAAAAAAACTTTTTATATTAACCCGGAGAATAAATTACAAACGAGATTTAGAAGATGAGTGAAAGGTAATCACGTCTTACAAGCAATTTAAGTTCGTAAAAGAGATTTGCTTGTAGATAGATACAGAGTCGAATCATGCTCTCTAAACGTTTACACATTGTGGCATCGTGGGAACTATTAAATGTACTCAATTTCCTTCAAGTTCTGCTAACCGCTAGTAAAGCGGCACATGCTAATCTGACGCTGAGTTACAGCAGAAAAACTCCCGGCGGGCAGAATACTAATTTTGCTGAGATTAACATCGATCGCGGTAACATTCCTGTTGCGTTGACGGCGATTCGAGTTAATAGTAGTAATCTGCCTGTATATTAATAAATGCAACAATTATTTTCCAGCGATCGCTGTTCAGAAACTACGCGCCGACTGACAACTTTCTGAAGCGATACTACTACATAATTTCTTCGAAAGAAGCTATACGCATCGAAACGAGACAAGAAAGCGATACATTTCTAGTCTTGAACGAAAATCTACTCGCCATTCCACTCACTGCCAAGGATTTTTTAAGGAGGCTTGTTATTATACAAAAGTTCCGAGACGTTGACGGAGATGACTTAGGTAAAGTGCCATTTCTTCAATCGAACGCCATTCTTTTCACATTTACAACGGAAGGACACATACTTTGTGGTCAGGAAAAGCAAAATGAGTTACGACAAAAGAGAACTAATAGTTTCTTCTTGTTTTTGAGTAACTTCTTTATGACTTTCTGTGGATATTAAACATTAAAGCACACCAGGTTTAAACAATATGACGCGTCAAAAAAGTTTTCATTGTTATGTGTACAATAGTCATTTTGTTTTTCTTTTCATTTATTTTCAGTAAATACGTGCCAGTAGTATGGTAATTTACAACTGTGCACTACATAAATGGAATGCTCTGCAAAAAGAACCTCTTGTTATGTAACTGTTCTCTTTCTGCATCTATGAAAGTAGTGACTATGTTTATATCTACTCGTACCTATGAATGACACCTGTTTGCGACTGTGTAGATTCTCCCAAATGTCCCCTTGATTTGCAGCGAATTCCGAACGATATTTATCGTGTTTTCGTCTCATAATTTTTCGGACCGAAACAGTAGACGATACATATTTCGAGTTGCCCAAACTGAAGCCTGCACGCTTCAGTTTCTTTCCCACTGTACGCGTTCTCTTTGTAGTATTCGTTCTGCTGACGATCCATACTTAAAAATAGCAAGTGTTCTATTTTTGCTCTATAAACTTTAACCGGGATACTAAATAACTAACGAGATTTTCAAATGTTAGTGGCAAACTTCTGGAGCTTATTACATCGAGTAATACTACGAAGATATGTGAAATGCAATGAAGATATGAAGTTAGTAGTAGCGAAGACGAAGAGAACGCTTAGACTTGTTGGAAGGGTTCTGGGAAGTGGAATGCACCTGTTAGGGAAATCGCATACAGGGCTCAAGTAGACGTACTTTAGAAGAAGCTGTAGCAGCCCGCTGCGGGAGCGACAAAGATGGCCGTGGAACTTAAGTTATAATCACTGAGCGAGGTGGCGCAGTGTTTCAGACACTGGACTCGCACTCGGGAGGATGGCGATTGAAATCCCCGTGAGACGACCCCAGATTAAAGAGTTTCATGGTTTCCCTAAATCGCGTAACACGAATGCCGTGACTGTTCCTCCGAAACGTCCAATTCCTTTCGTACCCTGAGTCTGCGTTACGTGTCTAATGACGCCGTCGGCGACGGGACGTCAAAAGCCTTCCTTCCCTTCTCCTTATAAGGGAGTCATTAGAAGGAAGGCGACATTATTTTTAAACTTATGCGTAAATTTAGAGCACCGGTATTCGCGGCAGGCTATGCAACAGGTCTACTGCCACATCGTATATCTCTGCACAAATCATGAGAATAATATAAGAGGTATTACGGTGCTAGCAGAAAGTTATTTTTATCTCGCTCAGTATGTGAATGTGAAAGGAAAGGAATTGCCTATTGCTGCTATAAAATACTCTCCACCACGCACGGTATTTATACAGTGGATATCATAATTAGTAGTGGAAACTGACATGGGTCAAAGTATGAGATAACAGAAGCAAAAATATTATATTAAACTTGGGTCCGCAAACGAGCCGTTTGCGAGGTTAATCACAGTGTGTGATTCTGACTATTGTATGAAAATATTGTGCTAGTTAGTATAAACGCATTTTAAGTGTAAACTTTTCGATTATGCCCCTTCCAATTGCGCTCAAATGTGGCGCAATTGCTGAAGCTGTTCATGGGTCACCTCAACAGCAATATTTCTCGTTGAATGTCATTACGGGTGCCAAGCGTTCGTCTATTGGATCACACATTCTCCTAAGCAAACTATATGAAAGAGGGTACCTTCGGTTTCTGTTGTGGGATCTTCTAGGATTGTCTGCGGTAGGATCTTTCAGGATTACTTGAGGATGTTAATCCTGCACAACGTTGGCGAATGCAGTACATGCATGAAGGAGCATCCTTGTATGAAAACATCTAAAGCACCGATACGGTACAAGATAGATAGGTGGAGCACGATTTGTACCGTGGCCTCCAAGATTATCTCACCTCTGTCCTCTGGAAGGATTTTTCTGCCTGAGGTCATCTTTACAGTGAAGTGTACAGTACTAAGGCTGAAGGATTGCAACAGTGAATTGTACAGTGTTGTCAAGGTCACTAGACGATCCGGGAGTGCCTGAAAGAATTCATAATTCAGTGCAGAGATAAATGAAGTATTGCTTCAAAATGCGAGGACGACACGTGGAACGCCTCCTTTAAGCGGTAAGAGTTTACTGCAAATTGTAACATATAACGTGCTGAAATGGTACTGTAGAAAAAAAAGTGCACCACGAAGGAGTGTGCAAATTGGCCGCACATTGAAATTCATACAAATATCGACGGAAAAAGCAAAACTGTAAACTTTGGCGACCGATGGATGGATATGTGACGCTGCAGCACTGCTTCACGGCGCTGGCAATGATGATAAAACAGGGGACATGTCAATACCAAGTCAGAAAGTCTTTGCGAAGTTCATTCCGTGTACTCAGCAGACAGGCGCATGAGCAATATATGCGCATGTCAGCATATGAGAGAGGATGTGCAGTTGGGGCCAAAGAAGCTGGTTGGAGCAAAAGGCGAATCACTCGACATCTGAATCTGAGCGATGCCACTGTTCAACGATGTTGGCAGGAATGGGTGAACCATAGCCGAACACAGCATCAAGAAGGAAGCGCTCGACCTAGAAGGACGATAGACAGTGAGCACCGAGCTGTCGCCAGAGACACAATTAGTGCCCCGAACTCGTGATTATCATCAATCTGTCGTGCAACTAGTGCTTCAGTGACCATGACGACCATTGCTAGGCGGGTCACAGAAGCTGACCATGTGGGGCCCATTGCGCCGACTATGATTGACCTCTGTACTCCAACAAGGCCGTTTGCAGTGGTATCGGGCACTTTCGGACTGGAATCTCATTGACAGGAGTAGAATTGTCTTCTGTGATGAGTCCTGCTTCGAACTGAGCCACGATGACTAGCGAAGACCTGCCTGGAGAGGCCCCAGACAGCGGTGGGATACCAACCCGTGTGCTGTCCGCCCTACGTCCCGACAGTGAGTGATGGGGCGGAATGCCACTTCATTTCATAGCAGGACCCCTTTGGTTGTCATCCTCGGCACCCTTACAGCACAGTGGTACATCGACGACATTCTAAGCCCCGTTCCATTATCCTTCATAACAAGCCATCCTAGGCTTACATGTTATCGCGATAACGTACGCCCGCACATTACGAGAGTTTCTCTAGCTTGTCTTCGTGCTTGTCAAACCCAATCTTTCCCATCATGGTCGCCGGATCTCTCCCCATTTGAGAACGTTTCGAGCATTATGGTCAGGGCCCTCTAACCAGTTCGGGATTTTGACTACCTAACGCACCAACACAATTTGGCACGATAACCTTCAGGAGGGCATCCATCAACTCTGTCAATCATTTGTTTGTCTGTACATGTATATCAAATCTACCGATTTCCGCCCCATTCGGATAATTCCTTCGTAGTATGTCTTTAATTTTTTTTTCCTTAGAGTGTATTTCTTGTCAAGGTAGGCTATGGGTGAAATTTGGCCACAGTTAGATACGGATATAATGGAAATGTTTACACTTCAAATTCATTTATACTAGAAACGTTTCTGATCGTGTATTTTCACACGCTTCAATTTTTCACTGTTAATTACGATATTCTGTGTATGTAGATCTGACCATCTGACTTTACTCCAACTTCCCACAACTGTGACGGATAGTGAAACAAAAGCACACAACGAAATAATCAATTTACGAAAAGGCAGCAACGTAAAATAAAAGAAGAAATGTCCGGGTTAGAAGCAACCCTAGCGACAGCAGTTCATCTACATCTACATAAATACTCCGCTAGGCACCAAGCGGTGTGTGGCGGAGGGCACTACTCGCGCCAAAGCCATATTTCCCACCCTCTGTTAGACCCGCGGATCGCGCGAGGAAAAAACGACTGTCTGAACGCCTCAGTTCGAGCTCTAATTTCCCTTATCTTTGAATGGTGATCATTGCGCGATATGAAAGTTCGTGGTAATAATATATGCTCTACATCATCGGCGAAAGTCGGATTTTGGAATTTAGTGAGCTGCCCCTTCCGTTTAGCGCGTCGTCTATCTGCAAGTGTGTCCCACTTCAAACTTTTTATGAGATTTGTAACGCTCTTGCCATGGCTAAATGTACCAGTCACGAATCTTGTTGCTCTTCTTTGGACCTTCTCAATCTCTTGAGTCAGACTCAACTGGCAAGGGTCCCATACAGACGAACAATAACCTAAGACTGGACAAACTAAAGTATTGTACGCAATTTCCTTTGCTGAAGGACTGCATCGCTTCAGGATTCTACCAATAAACCGCATTCTAGAGTTCGCCTTACCCGTTACTTGTGTAATCGGATCGTTCCATTTGAGATCATTTCGAATAATCACGCCCAGATACTTAAAGGATGGTACCGCTTCCAAAGACTGGGCATTTACTTTGTACTCTTAGATTAATGGGGATTTTCGCTTTGTTATACGCAGTACGTTACACTTACTAATATTGAGAGATAACTGCCAGTCATTACACCAAGCATTTATTTTCTGCAAATCCTCATTGATTTGTTCACAACTTTCGTGTGATACTACTTTCCTGTAGACTACAGCATCATCGGCAAACAGTCTAATGCCGCTGTCAATACCATCAACAAGATCGTTTATGTAAATCGTTAACAGCAACGGACCTATTACGCTGCCCTGGGGCACACCTGATGTTACGCTTGTTTTTGTTGAAGTCTCTCCATTCGGGACGACATACTGCTCTCTGTCTGTTAGAAAACTTTCTATCCAACCGCATATGTCATCGGATAGATCATAAGCGCGCACATTTTGGAGAAAGCGACAGTGCGGAACTGAGTCGAACGCCTTTCGAAAGTCGATGAATATGGCATCAATCTGGGAGCCAGTATCTACAGCCTATTGTATATCATGCACAAAGAGGGCCAGCTGTGCCTCGCATGACCGCTGTTTCCTAAAACCATGCTGGTTTCTGCAGATGAGCTTCTCAGAGTCTAGAAAGGTCATTATGTCTGAACACAAAATATGTTCCATGATTCTACAACAAATCGATGTCATTGGAATTCGACGGTAATTGTGTGCATCCGATTTTCTACCCTTTTTATAAAAAGGTTCCAGTCCGTGGAACTTTCCGCCCTTCAAATGATCTCTGACGGATGATGGATAAGAATGGTGCCATATTTGTATCATAGACAACATATAATCTTACGGGGATGCCGTCTGGGCCAGATACCTTCCTGGAGTCTAAGGATCTTAACTGTTTTACAATCCCAGATACACTAAACACTATTCAGCCATCCTTCCGTTTGTCCGATAACTGAAAGGGGGTATGATGATGCAGTCCTCTACCGTAAACGAGTTTTTGAAAGCTAGGTTTAGAATTTCGGCCTTCTGTTTATCATTATCCGTTACATTACCCGTACCGTCAGCAAGAGAAGGTATTGAATTATTTGTAACGTTCATAGATTTTACGCACGGCCAAAATTTTTTGAGGTTTTTTTAGAATCTGCAGATAAAATATTGCTTTCAAATTCGTTAAAAGAATCTCTCATTGACCTCTGCTTTCATTCCGCATAATTTCTGTTTGTTAGCGGGGCAGTGACTACGTTTAAAACGACTGAGCAAAATTCTCTGCTTTCTCAGCAACTTTCTAATATGTTTGTTGAACCAAGGTGGGTCCTTTCCCTCCCCTATGTGTTTGCTAGGCACATATTTCTCTAGCACGTGGTGGACAATACCTTTAAATTCCGGCCAAAGATGCTCAATATCCGTGTGTTCCGCGGTGAATGCTTGGAGCTGACTATGAAGATATTCATTAATGACACTTTCATTTGCTTTCTCAAACAAGAAAACTTTTTTTTTTTTTTTTGCAGCTACCACTGACATGCAAGCCACGACGACATTATGGTCGCTAATACCTTCTTCTAGATTAACTTCCTCAAAAAGATCAGGTCTGTTTGACTCCAAGATATCTAATATGTTCCCATTTCGAGTTGGTTTTCTAACCAATTCCTCGAGCTTGTATGCTGAGAGCGCTCCTAGAATAACTTCGCACGAGTCTTTGCTTCTGCCCCCTGTGATAAACGTGAAATTTTCCCAGTCAATGGACGCCAGATTAAAGTCTCCACCTATAACTAATGAATAATTGGGATATTTATTTCCTATGAACTCAAGACTTTCCCTGAAACGTTCTGCGACGTTTGTTGCGGATGCTGGTGGTCTATAACAACATCCTAATACAATGGTCACTCCTTGTCTGATTGACAGCTTTATCCAGACTATTTCACAGTCCGACCCAGTATCGATCTCAACTGCGTTTAAACAGCTTTTAACTGCAATGAATACACCACCTCCCATAGCATCAGTCTTATCCTTCCTAAACATTATTCAACCCGAGTTCAAAATTTCACTGCTATTTATGTCTAGTTTCAACCAGCTTTCGGCACCTAATACAATATTGGGATTAGTACTGTTTATTTCGGAGAGTAAGTCGGGGCTCTTGCTACAGACACTTCGACAATTTACTAATACGAGAATTAGCATATTTATATCCTTTGGAATGACCTGTTTAGGCGAACTAACAATTTTTACAGTTGGCACACCCTCATCAGTGTCATCAACCGGTAATTTTTCAGGCCAACGGTTTGTTTCCCGTGAGCAGGAACCTAATACGCATAGCGTACGGAAAATAAACTAGTTTTCCGTAACCACTTTACGGAGATAGAGCATCTATCGCGTTTGCCGGCATCAGCGCAACCTAAAGTAAACGACACGAATCTCGCATCGCTCCTAGATTATCCGAAGAGAATTTTTGCGAGTGACAGGCGAGTAGGGCGCGGAGTAATAGCTGGCGGCTTGCAACCTGAGTTCTGAGCCCAGCAGGAAACTTGTCCATTAGCTCGTGCTACCTACTCTGGATGCATAATGCGTGCGGCGGGGGCGACGACCAGAAGCCGTCAAGGGGACTCTGAACAGGGTGGGGTCGCAAGACGAGCTCGGCGAAGAGGCGGCGAGACGAGAGAGAGGCGGCTGGGTTGGTGGGGGGGGGGCGGGGGGCGGGGGGGGGGGGGCGTGGCTCGGCGAGACGCTCCGCCGGTCGCCTCGCCTCCACTTTCCCTCGCGTCTGGTTTATTATCAATCCCGAAACGGGTCTGATGGAGGGCGACCCGGCAGCCGGCGTAAAAGTGGATTAGGGGCGCGCGGATTGCTCTCACTTTCACGTAATCAAGTTTTAAACCAGCGGCGCCGTGCGCCCGGGATAAGGGCCGAGCGTCGCCCTCATCCGGCCTGTGCTGTTCCCGTCAAGCCGCGGGAGCTGATACGACGGTCCGCCGCCAAATGCGCTGCACTTTCACTTCGCCGGGGAGGCAGGAGGGGCTTTCCGGTGCCAAAAGCGGCCACCCGGGGTGAGGGACCTCGCATAACTCTCCTGGTAATCGCTGACGCTCCTCTTGCGAACAATAAAGCGGCGCACGACCGTTAGCCCGGCGCTACGCAACTACGAGGACACAAAGCCTGCTATCCGCAAAGGGAAAACGAAAGTGTACTTGGAAAACTCCCCAAAACTTAAAACAGAAAATATGGATAATACAAGAGACTTTACATCCGAATACGACACATAATAATTTCAATTGTTTCAAAATGAAGATACAATCACAACGTATTGTATGGATGTGACGTATATCCACACTGCCCTACCTACGTGACAGCAATTACTTTGCGGCTGTTTTCATGTATCATTCAGCGATGTCGGCGATTGCGTTCCATTATGGGCACGTTAACTCGCGCTATACTTGTTGGCATTATTCTCAGTCATAAATACTTGGTGACCGCCGTTTAATTTTCGCCAGTTCAGAGTAGGTCGCGGGATAGTCGTCCGCAATGTGGGGAGCAACAGGAAGGGTACTTGCCCCTCCTAGAAACTGCTGTACTGATCTTTCGTTCACTGCATAAATCTTGTTAATGTCTAGCAATGATTTTCTGCGAGTCCACTAAATTCCATATCTGCGTATTTAACGTCTCTGAATATGACACGAAATGCTGTAACTTTTGCAGTCACTGTATATATCTTTGATTTTTTAATTATGTTTTTTATTTTTATTTTATTTTACTTTTGTCATGTTGTTTACGGGAAATTACACCAATTGCTTGGTGCGATGTCTCTCCTGCAATCAACATGTGAACCTTTTCAGAAATGACGCCCCAGTCTTTTATCTGGCAACCAGCAACCTAACGCGCGGATTCCCGTCGGAGCACAAACATGGCTGCAGTACACGTGGCCGTCATACATCCCTAATTCCCATGAAAAAAATAGACGACATCAAAATGATGCAAGAAATCCAAAAACGATATCAGGAGTGAAGTCATGTAACCAAACAAAGTGTTGTAATGGCATCAAAGTTGTCTAACTCTTTTTTAATGTTAATTCCCTGTTTCTCCACTTCGAGGAATATCGCTTGTTGGTTATTTTTGTTGATATCCAAAAGGATTTTCTCAATCAATCTCACTTTTCTTCTATTTCAGTTTCAACCTAACGTTATGGTAAATATATTTTGTGAATATTTTCTAGCTTTATTTCATAGGTCGTTGGGTTCTCTGTGTTTATTCATTTGAGGATGCAATTTCACATCGTTAAATCAAAAAGGTGACATCCACAATCATAACGTAAAAAGATGTACTACATTCAAATAAATGTATATCAATTGTTTGCGCTACTATAAGTTTCGTGTACTACTTATCAAATATCGGTCTTAGGGTAAGGCACGATTTCAAATTCGCGGAATCAGTTCTACCAAAATTGACAGTTTTAGTATCTTCGCCCCTCTTGGCAAAATTTCTGCGGGCTCATACCCTCACGGTGAGTAAGAAAACAATTGATTACCTGTAAACTTAGCGGCAGAACTAACCTCTCCGTTCAATAAAATGTCCTGTATTTATTCTCAACCACAATGTAAAAACCTAACATAACATCGTATATCAAGGGAGGATTTTAGATCTGTGTTGTGTACATTATTTAAATACTACATTAATATTTATAGAAAATCTGTTACATGCCATGTATGAAAGACAGAAGGAAGTTAGTAGTATCACGTATAAGGTATCAGATATCTATCAGGCCCCATCCTACAAATAACTATTACCCGCTAGGGATAACAGACCACATACACTATGTGATCAAAAGTATTCGGACACCTGGCTGAGAATGACTTACAAGTTCGTGGCGCCCTCCATCGGTAATTCTGGAAATCAATATGGTATTGGCCCACCCTTAGCCTTGATGACAGCTTCCACTCTCGCAAGAATATGTTCAATCAGGTGCTGGAAGGTTTCTTGGGGAGTGGCAGCCCATTATTCACGGAGTACTTCACTGAGCAGAGGAATCAATGTCCGTCGGTGACGCCTGGCACGAAGTCGGCGTTCCAAAACATCCCAAAGGTGTTCTATACGATTCAGGTCAGGACTCTGTGCAGACCCGTCCTTTAGAGGAATGTTACTGTCGTGTAACCACCCCGCGACAGGCCGTGCATTATGAACAAGTGTTCGACCGTGTTGAAAGATGCAATCGCCAACCCCGAGTTGCTTTTCAACATTGGTAAGCAAGAAGGTGCTTAAAGTATCAATGTAGGCCTATACTGTGATAGTGCCACGCAAAACAACAACTAGTGCAAGCCCCTTCCATGAAAAACACGACCACACCGTAACAACACCACAGCCTCCGAATTTTACTGTTGGCACTACACTTACTGGCAAATGACGTTCACCGGGCAGTCGCCATACCCACACCCTGCCATCGGATCGCCACGTTGTGTACCGTGATCCGTCACTCGCCCCAACGTTTTTGCCACTGTCCAATCGTCCAATTTTCCGCTCCTTACACCAAGCGAGGCGTCGTTTAGCATTCACCGGCGTGTTGTGTGGCTTATGAGCAGCCGCTCGACCCTGAAATCGAAGTTTTCTCATCTCCCGCCGAACTGTCATAGTACTTGCAGTGGATCCTGATGCAGTTCGGAATTCCTGTGTGATTGTCTGGATAGATGTCTGCCTATTACACGTTACGATCCTCTTCAAATGTCGGTGATCTCTGTCAGTCAACAGATGAGGTCGGCCTGCGCGCTTTTGTGCTGTACGTGTCCCTTCACTTTTCCACTTCACTATCACATCTGAAACAGTGGACCTAGGTATGTTTAGGAGTGTGTAAATCTCGCACACAGACGTATGACACAAGTGACACCCAATTCAGTAGTGATTTATCACCAGAAGGGGGTTTTTACTCATTGGTCTGAAGTTGACCACATTAATGGTCGAAATCGGTCACCGTAATAAATAAATTGTGATCAAGACTATTTTTGATAGTAAATATTTGTAACACATTGATCACTGTTCACTCCCACAATGTATTCCAAAGTAATTGACACCCAATCACCTGACGACGTCCGAAATCCCTGAGTTCCGCGGAGTGCCCCATTCTGCTCTCTCACGATGTCTGATGACTGCTGAGGTTGCTGATATGGAGTACCTGGCAGTAGGTGGCAGCACAATGCACCTAATATGAAAAACGTATGTTTTGGGGGGTTCCGGATACTTTTGATCGCATAGTGTATCTAACATGGAGGCTTTCCACTTAAAACGCTACAATAAACACAACACTATAAGAATAATGAGAATCTCTTCTGAAGCGATAGGCAGGGAACGAGTCAGCATAATTTCGACCAAGAATGAAGTGGAAAGCACAATATCAGTATCGATACATATACTTAACTTTTCCCACGTAAATCGGGTATCTTTGACTAAATGGAAACAAAGCATAGTCCGACCTATTCGTACGAAATATTCACAAACGCTTGGTGATTTCAGGCCAATTAGAATTTTAGCCTCAGCTACCAGAAGACTAGAATATATTGTCCAAGATAAACTCGCCGTATACTAGGGCACATTCAAATTATATAGCAAACATCAATTCAGAAACGCTACAGAAATTAACTTGAATGATGATCTGAAATATACTGTAGTACACTGTGAGGCTACAATCTTGACGTACTACACTTTCGCAAAGTGTCTGATGTCGTCAACTTCGGCAGACTACCTACAAAAATGCGACAGCTAAACTTTTTACTTAGTCAGACAAAGTGCTTTGGAAGGTTCAAACAGACAGCAGAATGTTGTCTATGACAATGAAAGGTTGTCCTGGAAGAAAGTTCTCTCGCCAGTGTCACAAGGTTCGGTCCTAGAAGCGCCATTGTCGCTCTGTTGTGACATACCTTCTACACTGTCTCCCTACAATAAATGTCATTTTCCAAGCCGATGACCTTAAGCTTTAAGTGTCAGAATTGAAGATCTCAACACTGTCATCGTTCCCATGAATGAAAATTTTCTTGTGTATTCAGGAGGGCACAAAAACTGGGCCTTAAATTAAATTCTAAAAAATTCCAAGCAATGTTAGCATGTTAACAAAAGTTAATTCCGCGACCAGATGTCACCTACTCTTCTTGACGGCGCACCAATGCCGTACCATAAAACGTTAAAGAATCTGGGAGTACCGTTGGAAGAGCACATCAAATGCGGAGAAAACACTGATGCCACATACAGGAAGACTTTCGCTTATCTCTATGCCGTAGAAAAATTTGGAACATGTTTCCGAAGTATGTGAACCAGAAACTTGTGCAGTCACACGTTCTGCTAAAACTCTGCCATTGCGACATAATCCAACAAAGCGCTCAAAGTGAAAGTTACACACGGTTAGAACTTTATTGTAAACAATTCAGTCGCATTAATATGACCACCTGTCAAAAGCCTGAATAACCACATTTTTCAGAGCGGACCCCTGCAAGACGTGCAGGAAGAAAGTCAATGTGTTTTTGGAATATACGGACAAGGAGGTGGAGTCACGCCGACCCCAGTGTCGTGACCAGTTGTGCTAGTTCTCTCGTTTGAGGATCCATGGCGCATACAGTCCGATCGCGGTGGTTCTACAGATTCTCGATTGGGTTTAAATTCGGGGAGTTTTGTGACCATCTGTGTGCGGTAAACTCATGAGGCTCTTCGAACCACGCAAACACACTGAGACACGTTGCACTGTCCTGCAGATAAATGCTATCGTGCCGAGAAAAACAAATCGCTTTTAGCGGTGGACGTGGTCCCCAAGGATAGATGCATACTTTTGTTAATTCACTGCGCCTTCCAGATGACGAGAACATGCAGAGAATGGCACGAAAATATTCCCCAGACCATAACGTTCCCTCGTCCGACCTGAACCTTCCGACGATTGTTACAGGGTGTTTGCTTTCAGACGCTTCACGCCCTACACACCAATGGCCATCTGTCCAATGCAGCTAAAATGTGATTCATCTGAAAACGCCACCTGTCTCCATTTAGTGAACGTCCAGTTGAGGTACTAGCGTGTAGATTCCAGCCTTCGTCGCCGATGAAGAGCGTGAGCATAGATGCAAGAAGCAGGCGCCTACCGCGGAGGCCCGTATGCAGCAACATTCACTGAACGGTCGTTGAGGGTACACTGTTGGAAGCCCCTTGGTTCATCAGGGTGGTCAGCTGTCCAACAGCTGCACGTCGCCTCGGCCGTATACGTCTCTGCAGCCGTCGCTTAACCATGTCATCTATGGCCCGTGGGCCACCATAGTTGCCTTGGCGCCGGTTTTGGATAGCGCCATTTTGTCGTATACTGTATACTTTACCCACGGCGGCAAGCCTTAGCCGCTTCGGAAATGCTTCCACCCTTGACCCGAAAGCCAATGATCATGCCCTTTTGGATGTCAGATAAAACGCTGTTTCTGCATTACGACAAAGATTGCACTGTTTCCCAGCCCCCCCCCCCCCCCCCCCCCGACACGCTTGATTTGATATAACCTCCACCGCTAGTTCAGTCACCTACCTTCTGAGTGGATATTGCACGTTATTGCACGTTGACGTCGAACACAGGTGATGGTCACATTAACGTGACTGGACCATGCAGATGCCAGTGTGAATTCTCTGTCAACGCATCTGTTTGACCATGCCACTGTTTCATACAATGAATTCAGATGGTTGCGAGCAGACAAGTTACGTGACTATAAAATGCTATGTGGACTTCGTCGGTTTCTCACTATGGACGCCCGCCCAGTAAAACGTAACAGGGATCAACCATTTATCATATCATCAAAATCACTACCCAAGATACTGCTTACCTTGTATATCAGTTGTAACCCTCTACAGAACAAAAACATTCTCAGACTCCTTCTCCACTTCAGCTGGCAGACTCTAAAACAAGGTGCCCTGTAATTTATGTTTTTGTAGCTCTCATAATACGACTGGCTTACTCTTTGCGCAATTGCCATGGGTTTTTCCTTCTAGTTCTCTAACATTATTAGTGATTTTTCTTTCCTTGATCAATTCGTGCAGAGTCCACCCTTCATCGCCGATGAAGAGCAGTGAGCATTGGTGCATGAATCAGGCGCCTTACTGCAAAGGCTCATACGCAGCAACGTTCGCCGAGGAGACACTGTTCGTTGAGGAGACACTGTTAGTAGCCCTTGGTTTATCTGGGAGGTCAGTTGATCAACATCTCCGTAGCCGTCGCTCATCCCTGTCATCTATAGCCCATGGTGCACCATAGCTGCCACGGCGCCTGTTTTGGGTGTCTCATTATCATGCATTATTTCTTCACATTATACAGTTAATTTTATTAAATTAAGCGATTTTTTAAAGAATTTAACAGCTTTTATGTAGTTAAAGTAATTTAAAAAGGAGGTGTAATGAATGTAAAAAATGGTTCAAATGGCTCTGAGCACTATGGGACTTAACATCTGTGGTCATCAGTCCCCTAGAACTTAGAACTACTTAAACCTAACTAACCTAAGGACATCACACACATCCATGCCCGAGGCAGGATTCGAACCTGCGACCGTAGCAGTCCCGCGGTTCCGGACTGAGCGCCTAGAACCGCTAGACCACCGCGGGCGGCTGTAATGAATGTAGATGAAGTTGGTAGCACTGCTGACAAACATTTGCTGGCAAAAAAAGGTCGATTCTATTTTTTGTGTTAACAGATGGTGTTTTGTTTCTGTCAACCTAACCTCACTTACCCGTTTGCTCTACATGTGCTCAGTACAATGTCTAATCATGGTTGTAAAAACTCTGCTGACAGTTTTTGTTATATTTGTGAGAAGGCGCAGTGGTTAAGACATTGGACTTGCATCTGGGATGAGCGCATTTTAAATGCCCGAACTACCAACTAGGTTTAGGCGTCCCGTGGTTTCCATGAAATCTATTATGGTGAATATCGAGACGATTCCTTCAGAAACAAAACAAAAAAAAATCAGGATAAATTTCCTTCATACATTTTGGTACTATCCATACATCTCTAGCGATCTAGTCATCAACGGGACGCTGAACCATAACCTTCCTTATTTTTCACCAGACAACAACATTTAATGCTATTTCTTTCTGTCAAATTGAGTAGTACATTGTCGTTTCTTCCAGTTACACTTCTTTCTGTTTCGCTTTTTCAGTCACATCTCTTCCTTGTGTCAAGCTTTCAGAGGATCTTCAGTAAAGCTATCGTCCCACCTAATGGAGAAGAGTTTAAATCAAATGGACAGTTAATGGTAAATGACTCTCGAGGTCAACCTCTCACTTTTTCATAAATGAAACATGCTCAAGAAAAATAATAAAACTACGGTCAGACGACAATATAACCGAAAACGTGAAGAATTTCGGACCAAACACTGAAGAACGTATGATGAAGTTCATCAACAAATACAATGACATTTCGCAAAGTTATGGAGGAAAGCGTATGTGGTGGTCTCTTTTGCACCAGCAGATGCAAAGAACTTTCGAAAAGTCCCTTTGCTATGTCACCTACGCTAATCTGGTGGTAGAAAGGGAGAGGAATGAAAAGTTGCTGGTTTTGATTCCTTTCAGGTGGCAATAAAATGAAATGTTGTGTGCTTAGGGCCTCCGGTCGGGTAGACCGGACACCTGGTGCAAGTCTTTCGGGTTGACGCCACTTCGGCGACTTGCGCGACCGTGGGGATGAGATGAGATGACGACGATGATCGTGATGAAGACAAAACAATACCCAGTCCTTGAGCGGAGAAAATCTCCGACCCAGCCGGGAATCGAAACCGGGTCCCTTAGCATGGCATTCCGTCGCGCTAACCACTCAGCAATCGAGGCGGACTCCAGGAGGCAATCAAAAAATCAGTTCGGTACGATATGAAAACTTTATATCTTATTATGTAACTGTCTACATATCACATGATACCTATACTTATATATCTATATACTTATACGAGGTTAAGTTAGTTATTACACAGGCCAACGATGGAAAAACTATTTTGCTGAAAATACCTTATTCTTATGTTTTTTAGGGTGGGAAATCCAAACATGATACTTAAAAAAACTGTATCACCCACCATTTCTTCACATTTTACAGTTAAATTTATTCAATTAAAAATTTTTTTAAAGAATTTAACAGCTTTTATATAGTTAAAGTAATTTAAAAAGGAGGTGTAATGAATGTAGATGAAGTTGGTAGCACTGCTGAAAAACATTTGCTGGCAAAAAAAGGTCGATTCTATTTTTTGTGTTAACAGATGGTGTTTTGTTTACTGTCAACCTAACCTCACTTACCCGTTTCCTATACATGTGCTCAGTACAATGTCTAATCATGGTCGTAAAAACTCTGCTGACAGTTTTTGATATATTTGTGGTGAATTTGTGATTAAAAAACACCAAAGAAACATTAAAGACTTTGTGAAAAAGGTTTATCTATCATACTTTGGATCTAAACTAGGTGATCAAGATAAATCTTGGGCGCCATATAAGTTATGTTATGTGTGTGTTGAAGATCTGAGAAAATGGTCCAAAGAGGAGAAAAAAAGCCTTTAGATTTGCTGTTCCTATGGCATGAAGGGAACCAAGAAATCATTCCAATGATTGCTACTTTTGCAGTGTTGATATTACTGGTCATAATTCGAAAAAGAAGAAGGTAATAAGCTACCCTCATCTTCCGTCCGCCATCCGACCAGTAGGGCATCGTGTAGATTTGCCAGTTCCTGAACCACCAGATGATTTAAATCCTATTCCAGCAGAAGTATTTTCTGATGTACAATGTGGTTTAGATGAACCAGATGATGATGAATTCCATAGTAATACAGAAAGTCTAGAGCCCAAATTGTTTACTCAGACCGAGCTTAATGATTTGGTTAGGGATCTGGGCTTAACGAAAGAAAAAGCTGAATTGTTTGGCTCTAGATTAAAAGAAAAGAACTTACGGGCAGTTGGAACCATCATATACATGTATAGAAAGAGAGAGCAGCAATTTTCCAATTTTTTTCAACGAGAAGGTGGTTTAGTGTACTGCTCAGACATTCCCAGTCTGATGAATGAATTTTGGTATTTAATACAAAAAGGAAGACTGGAGGCTGTTTACTGATTCATCCAAAACTAGTTTAAAGGTGCTTTATTACACAATGTTAACATGTATTCTTCTATACTTGTTGGACATTCAGTACATATGGAAGAAAGCTATGAAAACCTAGAAATAGTGCTAAATACAATAGGCTGTTCTGCTCATGGTTGGATGATATGTGGCGATCTAAAAGTAACATGCATGCTCCTTGGTCAGCAAGATGGTTCTACCAAATACCCATGTTTTTTGTGTAAATGGGACAGTAGTGCTAGGTATCAACACTGGTGCAGAAAGAACTGGCCTGTGAGGAAGTCTTTAAAACCTGGTGAGAACAACATTCTACGCAAAAACCTTGTAGATCCAAAAAATGTACTCCTACCACCTCTACATATAAAGTTAGGCCTAATGAAACAGTTTGTAAAGGCTTTGCCTAAAGATGGACCACATTTTAAGTATCTCTGCCAAAACTTTCCACACCATTCAGAAGCTAAACTAAAAGAAGGCGTCTTTGTCGGACCTGACATTGGAAAATTGATGTTTGATGTTACTTTGAATCCACAATGACCTTAAATGAGAAAGAATCATGGGTATCATTCAAGCAAGTCGTTACAAAGTTCTTAGGACACGAAAAAGACCCAGAATATGTTTCTATTATAGCTACAATGTTAAAGAAGTTTAAAACTTTAGGATGCTTAATGAGCCTGAAAGTTCACGTTTTGAACAGTCACCTTGATTACTTCCCGGACAATATAAGAGATGTTAGTGGGGAGCAAGGAGAGCGGTTTCAGCAAGACATTCAAGTGATGGAAAAACGCTACCAAGGTTGCTGGAACACCAACATGACGGGGGACTACTGTTGGTCACTTCACCGAGAAGTTCAGCAAGCGACTCATCGTAGAAAAAGCTACACAAGAAGCTTCAAAGAAACAAGAGAAAGAAAATACAAACCAATTCCAGCTGATAAGTGAAACCTCTACTAACACATATTATTGTTTTAAGTAGCTTACTCCAAATACAAACCGTGCTTATGTTGTAACAAAGCGTTTCATTAATTTCCCCATTTACCTTATAGCATAGGATTTTTATACTATATAATAAAAAGCATATTGCTCGAAAACGATGAGTGATGCAAAACAAAAAAAAAAAAAAAAAACTACGGCTAGATTTGGATTCAGCTCATAAAAATCTATAAAGATCAGCTATAAAATTAAAAAAAGTTTTTCAAAAATTTTTTCGTTGGCCTGTGTTATCAGCAATTTAGTTATATTTTTGTTTATTTTGGTAGTACTGTCGTTTTACGTTGATGACACATGCTTTGTTTATTTGTCGTTATATCTTTGCAATTTTCAAGCTGCTAGGTTAGTTTCGTTATCGCTGCAGTGCTGTTAATCACGGCAGCTTTGCTATCTATTTGCACCAAAGAAGAGCAACGTTCAGTGATCCGTTTTTTGTGGTCGGAAGGCGTATGAGGGACCGAAATTCATTGAAGATTTTCGGTACATTACGGGAACAGTATTTTGCCACAACGGAGTGTCTACGAATGGATTGAAAAATTCCGAAATGGTCGCACAAGTGTTACGCACGATGAAGGAGCTGGACGACCGTTTACCGCCACAAATGAAGGAACCATTGAGCGTTCACGTGAAATGATTCTCTTAGACAGACTATTAACTATTGACGAAGTGGCACATTGTCTGCAAATTAGTCACGGTTCTTCCTACGAAATCATCCACAACAGACTTGGGTTTCATAAAGTTTGTGCAAGATGGGTCCCAAAACAACTCACATAGTTGCATAAACAAACGTGCTTGGACATCTGCAAAAAAAAAAAAAAACATTTGGATCGCTTTGTAACGAAGGGGACAACTTCTTAGAGAGGATCATTACTGGTGACGAAACATGGATCCATCGTTACGAGCAGGAGAGTAAACGGCAGAGTATGGAATGGAAATATCCAAATTCGCCGTGCAAGAAAAAGATCAAGACCCAACCGTCCGCAGGAAAACTGATGCTTACGTTTGCACAAGTTCCAGCGCTGGAACGTTATGGGGAAAGGGGCACAACAATAAACAGCGTACGTTTTGCTTACTGCCAGGCTGAAGCCTGCAATTCGAAGCAAACGCCGAAGGTTGCTGTCAAGAGGTGTTGTGTTGTTGCACGACAATTCCCGTCCGCATACTGCTGCCCACACTGCTGAAACGCTCCAGAAATTAAATTTTGAAGTACTGGCTCATCCTCCATATAGTCCCGATCTTGCCCCTTCTGACTATCACTTGTTTGGTCCACTAAAACAGGCACATTTCGTTTTTTTATTTTTTAAATTGACTTTGTAAGTAATGAAATGAAATATCATTTCATTTCCTCCTATCGTTCCAGGTGGTTCACAGTTTGTGTCAATGAGTGTATACGACTTACTGTAAGGCGTTCCGTAATGAATGCAATAAGAAACTATGCAGAATGCCTGGTTTGACGCAAGGGAGGACTTCTTTTGCAGGATAAATTAATAAATCCGCAAATGAACAGGAGAGGGGGGAGGAGAGAGGAGAAGAGGAGGATAATTCTGGAACACAAGTAGCCTCTTCCATATACAGTCGTGTACAAAGCTAGATGTACACCGATCTTAGCTCCTGTTACAGCCAGAAACACAGTTTGGTTTGGCAAGTGGTACGTAAAGCAAAATAACTGGGATGATTGCCTCGCACTTGTACGTCCACTGTGCTAGGTGTCTGAACTAAAGTTGTGAACATTAGTGTATGAGCTGAATACGTGAGGTTATCATGCTGAACGTAAAGTGGCTGGCCTTGTGACGTACTAATTCACGAGGGTCACGCTAGAGCTGCAGTGACCCTTTTACACGAGCAACTTTCTTCTCTCAATCGACTACTCGTGGAAAATGCGTGTAGTGCAGCAACCATGGCGTTTGATTCCTGAAACGAGTCTAGCCTATCACGATTAGTCGCTTTCGTTTACAAGTCAACGCCAAACCTGCATGTGTTGGGAGAACTGCCTGCTGTGCAGTTTGGCACTTGCACCGTAAAAGTGAGGTCATGAGAAACCATCCTTAACGAAATAGAAAAGTAGTAAGTAGGAACAGGCAATGATAACAGCGTTTATTAATGACTACAGAAAATTTCAGAGTGGATGTTCTTGGCAAATATCACACAATAAATTCTCCTCGTTCCCAAGAACTGGAATACTTCCATCTAAACATTTCAAAACATCTACATTTACTATACGACCACGATATTATTGCACTAGGCCTCCTGTGACCACTATCGGAAACATGCGGTGACATTACAGAACACAAGTACAGTGCTGACTTAGGAAAATGTATTCCACTGTGAATGGTTTCAGGACACTAGTGCATGTAGTATCAAGTGATTCAGCGTATCCTCGTAAAATATCACGATAAAAACGCAAGGTAAGCCAACAGAAGCGCTCTCACTCCCAGGTGCAATAATATTGTGGTCGACTGATGGGCACGAGAAAATATAGAGATACAAATGTGTCAAGCAATAAACGAGGGCAGCCTGAAAATGTCTCGACCTGATCGTGAAAACGACATGCTTCCAAAGAAGTCTTATTTTTCAACATAATCTCCTCTAATAACAATACATTTCATCGAGTTGTGTTCCAATGCCATTACCCCTCTTTGTAGCGTTCCTCCACAAGTGCTCTAAAGTATCCAACTACAGCTATAATGGCTTCTTGACTGAACGAAAAGCGCTGACCTGTGAGGAATTTCTTTAGTTTTGAGAATAGGTGGAAGTCTGAGAGAGTCAAATCTATGGAATAGGGTGGATGTTCCAGCACTTCATAGATCCAATCCTTCAATTTCTCCATTGCCAAAATACTTTTGTGGGCAAGTGCACTGTCCTGATGGAAGACGATTTTTTTCTTCATTCAGGAGGGTCTATTTTCACGAATCCACATGAGTCCAGTTTTGTTAGAAGTTGATAGTAGTAGTCTCTAGTTATGGATTTACCTTTTTCATCATAGCCAATCAACAAAATTCCTTTCACAAGCCAAAACAACGACACCATGATCTTTCCTGTCAATGGCACTATCTTTGCCTTCTTTAAGAGCTGAAGAACACGTTGTTTGGATTCGGGTGTGTATGCCAAAACACTTTTGTAGGCACATGTATTGCCCCCAGATCTATATTTTACTTTTTTAAATTTTATACTTTTGTAAAATTTTCAACACAAAATGTACTAGTCATAAAACTGAATTTTTATGATATAACATGTAAAATCACACAATGTACGATCCACTGTACAACAGGCAGTGGGTCTTTAGTTGAGAAATAAATAAATAACTGTCCTTTAAGGTGGGACTGCTTTCACGAATCCTTGTGTCCAGTTTCGTTAGAAGTTGAGAGCAGTATTCTCCAGTTATGGTTTCACCTTTTTCATTATAGATAAACAACAAAATTCCTTTCGCATCCCAAAACACCGACGCCATGATCTTTCCAGCCAACGGCACCGTCCTTGCCTTCGTTAGAGCTGAAGACCTGGTTGTTTAGATTCGAGTGTGAATTGGTGAATCTTTGTTTCATCCGCTGTCATGTACCGATGCAAAAAGTAAAGTCTGTTTTTCTTAAAACGCACCAAACACTTTTCAGAATGTGTAGTGCGAATGCGTTTGTGATCCGCAATGAACACACGTGGCACCTATCTTGCACAGAGCTTTCTTGTGCTCAGTTCCTGGTGCAAGATGTGACCGACACGATTCCTTGATATCTCTGGAGCATTAGCAATTTCACTTTCCTCTGTACGCCGGTCGTCCAAAATCATCTCATACACTTTGTCGATGATTTTCAATGTGCTGCACTTTTTGCATGACCTTCACGTGGATCAGCCTGGACGCTTTCACGGCCATGTTTAAACTCGGCCGCCCACTTCTCAGTGTGGAAATTGAAGGTGAAGAGCCACCATATACATTTACAAGCCGCAAATGAATTTCGGCCGGTATTAAACCTTCTTTTACGAATCACTGCCCGATACTGGATTTTTTTTTCCATTTTCAACATCACGCGCACTGCAACTGCTTCGAACAGCTGCCTACAGTCAATTGCTGACTGGAATTGCTTGCAATTTCATATGGTGTCTACTAACACGTGTACCAAGGTAAAGGGAAAAAATCGGTAGTGCTGCGATCTCTGGGCGAGGCCGCGAACTTTCCAGACAGTTCTCGTATAGGAAGCAGCAGTTTTTTCTTACTTTGTTCTTTGTATCTTGTATTCTTTCTGCGTCACAAATACCATCGACAATCATTTTCCTCGTTAAATAGATCCGACTTTTTTACTGTTGAAACAATTTTCTTTAATAAACGGCTGTCTGTTTACGTTATTATTTATACACGGTGTAAGTTTTTTCTTTCCTTCGTATTGTAAATATATATTATATTTATTTCGTCTCTGTTGTGGCAGAACACTAACAGGGCATAGAGAAAGCCCTTGTGCAACCTTTACAGTGTGTCACGAAAACAAAGCAAACATCAAAATAAAGTACACTAAAGCATAAAATCTGTTGTTATGATACAAGTGAGCTCTCAGAGAAAATGGTTAACTTCCGTTATTAGCAGACGATCCGACAGCCCCAATTTCCGCGCATGTGCAGTCTGCAGCATATTCAAGATTTTAGAGCTCCACACTCGGTGCAGTCAGTTTATCCCGCGTCACTACCTCACTCGCGAGTGGTTGAAGGCTGATTTATATGCAAGGACGGTACGGGCACCAACGACAAGTTTGACCAGACAGTCGCTCATGCTTAAGAGGAGGTTTACTATCTTTGATCCGAAAAAAGCATGTTCTTTGAGAATTTTTTTCTCGGGCTGTTCAAATGGCTCTGAGCACTATGCGACTTAACTTCTGAGGTATCAGTCGCCTGGAACTTAGAACTAATTAAACCTAACTAACCTAAGGACATCACACACATCCATGCCCGAGGCAGGATCGAACCTGCGGCCGTAGCGGTCGCTCGGCTCCCGACTGTAGCGCCTAGAACCGCGCGGCCACTCCGGCCGGCTCTCGGGCTGTGTTATAGATATCAATGTCAAATGTGGTCAAAATGTTTATTGATACTTCCTCTACAAACTGGAATTTTTTCGACCGGAAATGTCGAAGAGCACAGGCGGGAGCGCCGTCGGAACGAAACAAAATTTCCATGTAGACTTCCACGCGCGGTATGTCACAGGTCAGCCGGCTCGTATGAAATCAAAATTGAGTTGACTTTAGCGGAGTATATAAGATTCTTTAGGAGTTGCATCTCGCTTAAGTTATTAGGACCATAGGAAACAAAATGGCAGCCATTTGAAAAAATAGGGTTTTTTTCATCTACTTTTCGACTTCGTCGGCCAAATAAAAATATTTATAGTTGATGGATCGGAATAAAAGCGGTAAAACTCCTAAACAATTTAGTTAACTTCGTCGGAAACAAAGAATGATGCCAATCGGTTCAGTAGATTTGAAGTTACAATACCGCGCGGTAAAAAAAACGCCATTTCGAGAAAAACGCGTTTGACGTTTTGACTACATATAAATGCAATATTATGCAACGTACGTTCAATCTGCTATTCCGGATACGTAAACTAGTCCTTCCTCTTCCTCACAGAGGGCGTTCTGCATGATCTGGGCCATCCTGCGCCGCTCCAGAGCCGATCGTACGGTCGGTGACAAGCGGTTTTTAGCCGCTTGAATCCGGTGGTCGTCCGAATGCTTGGCGAACTGCGTCGAATAGAGCCCCAGGGTTGCGTCCATCGTTGTCATGGTCTTCAGAATTGCTGAATACCCTTCGTTGAAGCTGCTCACTGCCAGGAAAGTCGCTATCTCCACAGTCTTCGCACCTGAATGCAAATGCTTGGGGGCTAACTTTCAAACACACGCGTTCAAACTTTCATTTGAATTTTGTGTGTTTCCTCCAAAGCACCGGTACAATAACTCGTCCTCCGAAAGAAAAAAAAACTGGTGTGTGAAAAAGGCCGATTTCAGGCAGGTGCATTTTCTTGTTCAACCGCCAATAACAAACATTTCCGTTCCGTATTCGGAAAAACCGTTTCAGGGGTAGATTCTAAACACTTCTATGGATCCAAAAATGTAATATTAAAAAAAATCGATTTTTTGAACCAAAAGATAGTAAACCTCCTCTTAAAGAGCGCAGCGCATTTCCTGGCCCGCGTCCGGCTCCTCCGTGTGGGCTGGCGCATCCGGAGCACACCAGTGACGGTGCACGCCCTCCCTCACACCCGCCTTATAACGAGCGCACAGCACCGCGTCAGTGTGTCAGCGGCTGGCTGCACGCGCTGCATACACGACGGCGCGGCCGCCTGGCCTGGCCTTGTCTGGCACCTCCATCACTCTCGCCCGGGTTTCGCGCACGCCGGTTCACTTGCAGCGGGCGGAAGGCCGACATCTGAAATGCGGGGCCGCAGGAGTAGTTGCCGCTCGTTGGCGAACATCGCCTTATACGCCAACCGAGGTACAGTTTCAGCCTGACTGTGATGTGCAGTACGGTGTAACTGCAGAGCACAACTGTACGGTTAGATGAAATAATGATTACGGGCACGTGACAGTATGGTCTTGATTCGCAGGTGACCCTTCAAGGCCGTTCGGGAATGCCTGTCCTGTCGAAATTACCTCAACTTGTGACCTGTACAGGTGAGCCGGAGCTTATTTGTCAACAGAATGAGGACAAAGATTTAGCATAATTCGCACTAAGTAATCCACAAAATGCTGCAGCAGGCGACTCTGATAGCGAGACTACTTGAGGCGGTCCGTTCCAAAACTGGTCTTATTCAATTTTTTTTACGAAATGAGTGAAGCCTACTCCGATTTTCTTCAGACTGATTAGTCTATATTTACTCAAACGTTGTTCTTTACCATAGAAATCATTAGCTAAAAATCGGTCATCGTTCCAAAATTTGCCTTATTTACTCCAAGTGTCGTTCCAATAGTCACCTTATCCTATCAGCCAATGTAATTCTTCATATTCCAGTCAAAGGAAACGCGCGATATTTTTCCCGCGTTTTTACAGCTGTCGTCAGCAAAGTCTGAAGACGTGCGCAGTTTTGTGACAAAATAGGATTACGATGGAAGAAAGAATTACTCCAGCTCCAAAAGGCAAAGCAAGATGCCGTAAAAGTGATCCTGCTTTATGGAAGAAAACCAAGGAAAAATATAAAAGGTAAGAAAGACGTCAAATTTGTGCAGTGTGTTTACACGACTGGTTGAGGTCTGGTGACAATGATCAGTGAACGTATAAAGGTTAACAAAACGGCGGTTGTGGCTGCTGAAAATAAATTTTAGGTGTTCACAAATTTTTAGTAATACAATAGATTGTTTGCGCAGATAATTTTTTTTAATTTATGGTGACGAGCAGTTTCAAAACTCTCAGGGCTTTTCATCTGTAGTAGATCGCCCCAACATTTACTCCATACAAATTTTTTTATTCAGATAAACCTCAAAGTGTGAAATAGCATTTTCTGTAACAGTTATGATGACGGTCTGAACAAATTTATACAGCTACAACCACTGAGAATAATAATAGTAGTAATAATGGTAGTAGCAATAATTAATGGCATATTTGAGGAGTGTGCTACCATCTAGCGGGATTTGTGCAATCAAATGGGGACATACGTCTTGCAAGCGTCTGTCGTAATGTGCTGCCACCTAGTGGCATTGACGTTAACTCTTTTTACGTTTAACAGTGTTCAAAGAATTTAATAACTACTACATCCACAAGGTGTCAAAACTTTGGGTGTTCACAAGCTCTTGTGCTCTTACACAGCAGCTGCCACTGCAAAACGGGAATGTAACAATATTATATTCCTCCGATTTAATCAAACACCACACTGGGATTTTATTATTAGTGTTCTATTCATGTCCCATATACATCAGGAGCTATTTTCAGGCCATTATTTTTATCGTTACAGGCATAGGCCAATGGAACTACCACAACATCCACAATGCAGTCATAATGGACCAACGTACAAATGCAGGAAATTTTGGATGTTAGACATTCAACAGTTCCATAAGAACGTCTACAGCTCTCCCAATAAAATTGAGCAAGACACTTTTATACTGAAATATCTGAGAGCAGAAAATCTTAAAAGAGAGAGACGCGCAAAAGAAGGTAACAGTAGTGTTGCTACTGAGTATTTTGTTAAACTTGCTAATACCGATAAATTTCAAGTAAAAGTTTGCCAAAAAAACATTTCTCAATATTTTACATGTCAGTAAGGATAGAATTCAGAGAATTGACAGAAATCACTACCAAACCGGTAAAATTCCTAAAGAGAAAAGATGTGGTGCTAGAGACAGGTCACAGTACGATGCAAAGAGACAATCTGTAAAGTCTTTTATTGGACGTTTGAAGTGCTGTGCAAGTCACTATTGTCGAGGAAAATCGTTGAAAAGAAAATATCTTCCCGGAAACTTAAGCACTGCAAAGTTACACAGGATGTATAATGCAGAGGTTTGTCATGATATGAGAGTGAAGCGATGGTTCTTTCGCAACATTTTCACAACAGGGTACAACATCGGTTTTGGTTCCCTGTAAAAGATGCATGTTCTACGTGCATTGAACTTAAGGGAAAAATTGAGCACGCAAAGGATACGACAGAAAAGAATTCGATGATTATTCAGTTTAGGATTCATAAGTTAAAAGCTAAAGCTTTTTACGCAAAGCTGCAAGAAAAAAGGGTTGATATGCTCACAATGTCATTTGACTGTCAGAAAAATCTGGTTAATCCTAAAATACCGGATCAAATTGCCTACTACAGTCGTCAGATATACACCTATAATTTTACAGTTGTGATGGGCCATTCACATACTGAATTGACAGTACAAAATGTTTTCACATATACGTGAATGGTATGTTAATACAAAAAGGGATCCGATCAAATGAGATATCCTCTGCAATATTTGACAGACTTTCTAAAAGTGATTTATCGAATTACTCAAGTTTGCGACTTTGTGCTGATGGCTGCGGAGGACAGAATAGAAACTCTACAGTGATAATGATGTGCTGCTATTTCCTGTCAAAAGTGAGTCCCCCAAATGTGAAGCGTATTGAACTCATATTTCCCATGCCAGGACACTCCTTTCTGCCATCGGACAGAGTATTTGGACAAATAGAGAAGGACATCAGGACCAGGCCAGTAATTTGCAACCCAAACGAGTATGAAGATATTTTCGCATCGCATGCTCAGGTTTCTAAATTGGGTGTGAATTGCACAATGAGAGACTGGAAGAAGGCTGCTGACAAAATGACGAAAAAACCAAGTAGATGGCATTTCAAATTTTCTTCAGCAAAGCGGTTCATCTTGTGTAAAACGTCTGAAGGAAACGTGACAGTAAAAGGAGAACCGAATTACAATGTAGACTGTGGTTCAGGAAGGTCTGTGATGAAGAAAGGTAAACGTTTGATGAATATGGATGTTCCACAAGTTGTGTCCTCAGGAGTGCCCTTGAACCCACCCAAGATTAAGGACGTAGAGCATTTGCTACAAAAACATTTTAGATTGGAGTGGAAGGTGAATGAAGAACTGGCTTTCTACAAGAATTTGTTAGCGTCCAATACTGGAGAAACAAATTACTCCCCTGAAGAGACAATCAACGAATATTGTGAAACTCATGAGGATTTGACAGACTTAGTTATTTGAATTCTGCTCTATGAATAATTATGTAGAATCATTATTGTTTACTATGAACTGTGTTTACATGAACTACGCACTTGCAGTGTGCTGCAACAAAACTTGTCTAATCCTGGATATAAAGCAACATAACCAATTTCTCGATGGGAATAATTATATTCCCAATTAATCATGACTTTATTTATTAAAATTATGCATTCCTACCAGGAAAAGAGTTCAGTTTCTGTCGGCAATAAGAAGTTTTTAGTTTTTTGTGACTCCTGTAAAATTTCTTATCATGGATAAGGCAAGTTTTGGAACAGACCGCCTCACTTATTGCTCCCACAACATCCAGCGCCAAATTCACGCAATAGATAGCGAACACAATGCATATCATGTCACGTCAAATGGCGCGATACTGCGGTCTCCAGAGCGCCATAAAGCTGCCCATACTGTGACAAGCTGGCGACGTATTCAGCCTACAAAAAAATGGCTCTGAGCTCTATGGGACTTAACTTCTGGGGTCATCAGTCCCCTAGAACTTAGAACTACTTAAACCTAACTAACCTAAGGACACAACATACATCCTTGCCCGAGGCAGGATTCGAACCTGCGACCGTAGTATTCAGCCTACATTCTGTTGCTCCCTTGTTGACCACCTATGTAGGACTATGTTTGGTCTTTGACTGTGGCTGGATTTCTCATAGCAGTAGGACGGGCCTGAGCTTTATTCACGGAGTCGCAGTATTTCAAAGAGTTCATTCTTTGCATAACCGCAACTAGCCAGAAGTTTGTGTTGTGTTTCGAGCTCTCAATCTGTACCGAACTTGTAAACAGTATTTTTTTTACAAATAAAGATAACGGAAGCATGGTTCCGACACGAAGTAGAACAACAGGTTTATATGATATACTGATCCAGCTAATCTCGGTATACGGAAAGCCAGAAGTCAACTATACGTTTTGTTTACATAACGATATGTACCTTTGTGTTCAGTACTACTAGGGACAGTCATAAAATTGCATCACCTCAAAAAAAAATCAGGTTGTAGCCATGAAACTTGATGATGGTGTTGTACCTTCCGTACATATTCATTCTTTGACAGGACACATTTTTCCAACGGTGGATGACTTGGCGGAGGTCTTGGTGGCAGAAAGTTGCATTTTTACGATAATGATGCAAGCTGAAGAAACGACTTAAAATTTGTACCACAGCCTGGGTTCAAATCCAGGTCTTCTTGTTTACTTGGCAGAAATGCTAACCATTACACCACCATGGCACTACAGTTAACATTGCTGCACGAACTGCCCAAGTCGAATGCCCTCCCCAACACAAACTTAAATTTACATCTTCAACTTGTTTTCCCCCTACATTGCCACTATTGCCGTGGCACAATTTTTTTTTCATTTCTTCAGCTTCTGTCATTACCGTAGATAAAGATGAGACTTAAATGTCTTGGGAAATATTAATTATAAGGTTGCAATTTTGTTTTTCCGTAAACGTTACACCTCCAAAATTACATTTTTGTCTTTCTGGAAATGTGTACCACGCAGTGATTTCTTCATCTGGGGAAAGAAGAAGAAGCCACCGAGTGTCGTGTCAGGAGAATATGTGACAGACCAATGCAGCAGCATGTGTGATTGTGAATAACAGAGTAAAGAGAGATAAAGAGCAAGGATGTGTTTCAAAAAGAATTTCATAGGTATTAATACGAAAGAGTTGCCACCACCTGTATGAAAGAGTTCCCACCACCTGATGCTCTGTCCGACAGGAAATAACTGGAGGGGTGAGGGGGGGTGAGGAGGGGATTAAAGGGAGGAGAGGTGGGGAGACTGCTTTTCCCAGCATCCTCTGCCAGTGGTATTGTGAACTAACTCAGTCAGTATCGGAAAAGTAGGACGAGCACATAGGGCAGATGGTGTGGGAGGTGTATGTTTGGGAGCAGGGTGTGCAGGTGCTGCAACTGGAAGTAACCACTTGAGGTGGTCTGTTCCAAAACTTGCCTTATCCATGATAAGAAATTTTACAGGAGTCACAAAGAACACTGCAGTGAGCACCAGTGTATGATACAGCTCAGCAGATGGCATGTGTGCTTGTGTGAAGACACAATCGAGAGGTTTTTAACAGTCTAATTACGTGCGGTGAGTTATGTTGACGTTGATTTCATGACAGTATTCCTTGCATGATTGGAAAAAAGTGACCTATTTACTTATTTAATTACTCCTATTTTATGTACTTTACAAGACCTGCATCTTCCACAATTAAATAAACAGCAGAGACTGATGAGCTTTTTCTTCCAAGTAGAGAGATCCAACCGCCGCAAACTGGAATGAAAATTGAATTTTACTAATAAACAGTATATTGTTATGCCCTCTGCATTGTAGACGAATTTCCTGTCACTGGATTCTTCCAGTCCACCAGCTCAGTGATTTTTTCCCACCAGTTTTTTCTGGGATGGGTGGGAAGGGATGGGACAAGGGGTGGGGGGGGGAGGGGGATGACCTCTGGTGGTGGCATTGTACACTAGCTCAGTCGACCTCTGCATGTAAAGGTGAGCACACACACAAAAATTTTCCAAAAAGACAATACCTCTGATCTGCATCAGTGTAATTACATAATTAGGATGTGTAGTTGCTGGACAAGGTAATACTTTCACCTTCCAGTCCAATAGTTCAGCACAGACTGAGTGTTTCCCACCAATTATCCATGTGGGGAGGGGGGGAGGGGAGGGGTGGGTTGAGCTTTTCTCACCGATTTCCAACAGGGCAGCACCCAAAATAAAGAAAATAAACTATCCTATGTCCTTCCTCTCCAGCAGCTCAGCACAGACCAAGTCTCTTTCCCCATGAGTTTCCTGGTGGGGGACGGGAATGGGAAGGGGGTGGGGGAGGGGAAGGGATGGGTGGGGTGGGGGAGGGGAGAGGGTGGGGGAGGGGAGAGGGTGGGGAAGGAGAGGCAGCTGGGGGATTTCCCTGAGGGGGAGGGTTTAACTAGTTGATCAATTTAATAAATTAGTCAATTAATTTTATATCAAAAGTTTGCTTGTATCAGTGAGGGGGAGGGGGGAGAGGTTGGGGACTTCCCAGAAGGATGGAGGTGTTGGAGGAGGAGAGATGTGGAGGTTTCTCAGAAGGACTGATTATCCCCAGGGGGTCATAAATCAACTAACCAAATAGACAGTTAAGAGGAACATGAGGGGAAGAGGGAGGGGGAGGGATAGCCATCTTGAATAAATTTGGCAACAATGCAGAGTGGGGAAGAAACGGCTTTTCCCCTACTGCTATTGTGTCCTGTACAGAGTGAGCTGAAGCACTGTCACACTGCAAATACAACGCTTTGGACAGCTTCGTGCAACACTTCATATCGGCATCCGTCGGTCACCTGGCCGGAGGTTTTGATGGTATGCACCTGTGATGAGCATAATCTGTTAACTCCTCACCATGACACTCCACCCACCAAAAGAAAAAGAAAAAAAAATACCCTCAGCGTCTACTAGTCCAATTATAGCTGGGTCTTCGTCCTTTTGGGTTGTGGTGAATCTACATGTCTCCACTAGTTCTTTTACTCCTTTTTCTCGGAGCCTTAGCAACACACCCACCACTCATCTGTGATGATTAGGCAGCTAAGGAAGTCATCTCACCAAGCTGAAACATTTACGCTGCTGCCTTGCATTTTTGCTGAACACTTTCACCAACTCAATATCAATTGTTGCAGTGTTGTTGCCTTTCAAATGCAGAAAACGAGATACAATACTCCACTATATCAATGGACTGCGCCATTTGTATTGGCTCCTGTAGCAGTGTGCTATAGTACTGCAGCACAGGATTTCAGTGTGATGAGACTTTACAGCCATCACCTACATATCACCTCGCACATGCAAAAAGCCTCTCAGTTGTTTTTGGTACATTGAAGATTTATTACAAGCACACCACACTTGGGGGAATTTCTCGTAATTAAATGTCAGTTCTCAACTCATCAGCAGTAAAGGCTTTCAGGAAATCACAAGATGAATAATAATAGAATAATAACACTCCACACAGTTGCTGTTATTCCGTGTGGTCGTGCAGTTAGAAATGTCAAGTTACAAAGCAGAAATAAGAGGGTTTGTGTCCTGCTGTACAAAAACTTCTTTCGTTTTTCAATTTTGCTTTTGGACTCCATGGTCTAGGGGTAGCGTCTTTGATGCATAATCATAACGTCTTTGGTCCCGGGTTCGAATCCCGCCACTGCTTAAATTTTGATTAATAATCAGCATTGGCAGCCAAAGACTTCCAGCATAAGAAGTCACCCCTCATTCTGCCAACAGCCTTGTCAAAGAGGGTGGAGGAGCGGACAGAGGTCCAGGGCACACTCTTGTCCTAGGGATGGAAAACTGCCCCTAAAGGCAGAAGAATCAGCAATGATCAATGACATGAGGATGCAGAAGGCAACGGAAACTACTGCATTAGAGACCGTAATGTGAATCCACAGAACATGTGGCCTGTAATTGAAGAAGTGTCATGATGATCTCTCCATTGGCAAAAGATTTCAGAATAGTCCCCCATTTGGATCTCCGGGAAGGGACTGCCAAGGGGGAGGTTACGAATGAGAAAAAGACTGAATAATCAATGAAAGGATAATGTTCTAAGAATCAGGGTGCGGAATGTCAGAAGCTTGAATATGGTACGGAAACTAGAAAATTTGAAAAGAGAAATGCAATGGCTTAATCTAGATATAGTAAGGGTCAGTGAAGTGAAGTGGAAAGAAGACAAGGCTTTCTGGTCAGATGAGTTTAGGGTATTATCAACAGCAGCAGAAAATGGTACAATGGGAGTAGGATTCGTTATGAGTAGGAAGGTAGAGCAGAGAGTGTATTACTGTGAACAGTTCAGTGGTAGGGTCGTTCTTATCAGAATTGACAGCAAACCAACACCGACAATGATAGTTCAGGTATACATGCCAATGTCGCAAGCTGAAGATGAGATGGAGAAAGTGTATGAGGATATTGAAAGGGTAATACAGTATGTAAAGGGAGATGAAAATCTAATAGTCATGGGAGACTGGAATGCAATTGCAGGGGGAGGAGTAGAAGAAAAGGTTATAGGAGAATATGGGCTTGGGACAAGGAATAAGAGAGAAGAAAGATTAATTGAGTTATGCAACAAGTTTCAATGAATACTAGGGAATACTCTGTTCAAGAATCACAAGAGGAGGAGGTATACTTGGAAAAGGCTGGGTGATACAGGAAGATTTCAGATAGATTACATCATGGTCAGAGAGAGATTCCAAAATCAAATACTGGATTGTAAGGCATGCCCAGGAGTATACATAGCTCAGGTCACAATATAGTAGTGATGAAGAGTAGGCTGAAGTTTAAGACATTAGTCAAAAAAATGGTTCAAATGGCTCTGAGCACTATGCAACTTAACTTCCGAGGTCATCAGTTGCCTAGAACTTAGAACTAATTAAACCTAACTAACGTAAGGACATCACACACATCCATGCCTGAGGCAGGATTCGAACCTGCGACCGTAGCGGTCGCTCGGCTCCAGACTGTAGTGCCTAGAACCGCACGGCCACTCCGGCCAGCAAGACATTATTCAAGAAGAATCAATACGCATAGAAGTGGGACATGGAAGTACTACGGAATGACAAGATTCGGTTGAAGTTCTCTAAGGCTACAGATACAGCAATAAGGAATGACTCAGTAGGCAGTACAGTTGAAGAGGAATGGACATCTCTAAAAAGGGCCATCACAGAAATTGGGAAAGAAAATATAGGTACAAAGAAGGTAACTGCAAAGAAACCATGGGTAACAGAAGAAATAATTCAATTGATTGATGAAAGGAGGAAGTACAAAAATGTTCCGGGAAACTCAGGAATGGAGAAGTACGTGTCACGAATGAAATAAATAGGAAGTGCAGGGAAGCTAAGACAAAATGGCTGCAGGAAAAATGTGAAGACATCTAAAAAGAAATGATTGTCGGAAGAACAGACTCAGCATACAGGAAAGTCAAAACAACCTTCAGTGACATTAAAAGCAAGGGTGATAACCTTAAGAGTGCAATGGAAATTCCACAGCTAAATGTAAAGGAGAGAGTGGATAGGTGGAAAGAATACATTGAAAGCCTCTATGAGGGGGAAGATTTGCTGATGTGATAGAAGAAGAAACAGGAGTCAATTTAGAAGAGTTAGGGGATCCAGTATTAGAATCAGAATGTAAAAGAGCTTTGGAGGGCTTAAGACCAAATAAGGCAGGAAGGATAGATAACATTCCATCAAAATTTCTGAAATCTTTGGGGGAAGTGGCAACAAAACGACTATTCACAATGGTGTGTAGAATGTATGACTCTGGTACATACCATCTGAGTTTCAGAAAAGCATCATCCACACAATTACGAAGACAGCAAGAGCAGACAAGCGCAAGAATTATTGCACGATCAGCTTAACAGCTTATGCATCCAAGTTGCTTACAAGAACAATATACAGAAGAATGGAGAAGAAAATTAAGGATGTGCTAGATGAAAATCAGTTTGGCTTTAGGAAAGGTAAAGGCACTAAAGAGGTAATTCTGATGTTGCAGTTAATAATGGAAGCAAAACTACAGAAAAATGAAGATATGTTCACAGGATTTGTTGACCTGGAAAACGCATTCAACAATGTAAAATGGTGCAAGGTGTTTGAAATTCTGAGGAAAGTGGGGGTAAGATTTCGGGAGAGACGGGTCATATACAATATGTACAACAGCCAAGAGGGAATAATAAGAGTGGATGACCAAGAATGAAGTGCTCACATTAAAAAGGGTGTAAGACAAGGATGTAGCCTTTCACCCCTACTGTTCAATCTGTAATCAAAAAAGCAATGATGGAAATAAAAGAAAAGTTCAGGAATGGAATTAAAATTCAAGGTGAAAGGATATCAATGATATGATTTGCTGATGACATTGCTATCGAGAGTGAAAGTGAAGAAGAATTACATGACCTGTTGAATGAACAGTATAATGAGTACACAGTATGGTTTGAGAGTAAATCGGGGAAAGACGAAGGTAATGACAAGAAGAAGAAATGAGAACAGCGAGAAACTTGACATCAGGATTGCTGGTCACGAAGTAGACAAAGTTAAGGAATTCTGCTACCTAGGCAGTAAAATAACCAATGATGGATGAAGCAAGGACATCAAAAGCAGACTAGCAGTGGCAAAAATGGCATTCCTGGCCAAGAGATGTCTACTAATATCAAATATCGGCATTAATTTGAGGAAGAAATTTCTGAGAATGTACGTCTGGAGTACAGCATGGTATGGCAGTGAAACATGGACAGTGGGAAAACCAGAAGAGAAGAGAATCGAAGCATTTGAGATGCGGTGCTACAGACAAATATTGAAAATTAGGTGGACTGATAAGATAAGGAATGAGGAGGTTCTACGCAGGATCAGAGAGAAAAGGAATATGTGGAAAACACCGACAAGCAGAAGGGACAGGATGATAGGACATCTGTTAAGACATGAGGGAATGACTTCCGAGGTACTAGAGGGAGCTGTAGAGGGCAAAAACTGTAGAGGAAGTCAGAGATTGGAATACAACCAGTAAATAATTGAGGACATAGGTTGCAAGTACTACTCTGAGATGAAGAGGTTAGCACAGGTGAGGAACTCATGGCGAGCCGCATCAAACCAGTCATAATACTGATAACCAAAAAACAGATTCTGGAGCCAGCAATTACATTTGGATTCTTACTTGTCACAAATATTTATCCATTTTTCCTGAATGTGTAGCAATTTTTGAGGGTGTATTTAGGCAGGAACATAAGAGTAGAGTCCGGGCAGAACATCATGGCTGGTAGGTGTGCAAATGGCAGGGCACGCATGGAGAGAGCAGTAGTGGTGAGGGTTGTGAGCATGTGTTGCAAGGAAAATGCTGAGTGCTGGAGGGGAAGTGCCATTATAAACTGAAGCCGACACACAAATTTTTTGTAAGTATTAAGTGAGCCCCCTCCACGCCCAGACTTGCATGGTGACCATTCAGAAAGATCTGTCTCCTCTGCTTTGCTCAGTATCTTAAAAGAATTCCACTGAAAATGCAGTGATTTATTTTTGCCAGCGATTTATTTTTGCCTGGCTTGTTAAACATTTGTAATCTTCAGAGAAGTGCCATGAGTGTTGAATTTTGAGTAAAACCTACACATTGCTCTTTCTGCCACATTAAAATTTGCTTCTTTCGCAAAAACACAGCAGAATTTATACACTCTCACATCAATGACATGCTGTGCAGGTGCAACTGCAAGAGAATTCTGAAACAGTGGTTTATTAAGTTTATTAAATGGGGAACTAAGGAAAAGTAAGGTCAGTATCTTATGAAAATGCACATCCCCAGTATGAAATAAATGTGTAATGCCTTCACTTATATTGTTCCAAGGCCCACAGTATTTCTCATTTCGCCAGCTATCGATGGCACTTAAAATGATATTCTTTCATCGAAAAAATCTGTAGTTAGTGGAACAACACAGTAGATAATGAAGTTTGCATAATACCTATACAGTAAAATATCTCCTCTTTGTGTACTACAGTTTGCCAAATTTTATTTTGATATCTCAAACCATTTATGAAATTTGAGGAATGTTGTGTATATTTCACTCTGGCTTAAACACTGGTGAGACCTGATCGCAAATGAGTGTGCTACGGCAGATCAATTTTCTCGCAATTGGTGACAGATAGCCTAAAGAAAAGTTCAGATCATTAACTAAATTTCATACGCAGCAACTTATTATTTAATATGCACCAAACACAAAATCATAGCGACCCCTATTTTTCATTGCAAAATTTTTCGAATTTCACACAGTCTCTTACTTCCATGTAAACATCACAATAACAGTGACAATTAATGAAATGATGGTCACACCACAATGAACCTGACATATAAAGCTACAAGTAAAAATGATTTTTATAAGAAATATGCGCCTCGATTCTGTCATCGCTGATCAGCTGAAAGATGGCAGACAGTGTTGTCCTCCCCTTTCAAATAAACTAATGAACTCGTCTAGTGCTTTTGATGAAAACTGATCACTGTGCATTGGCCACCATATCCTGCGCAGACTCTACAGCTTACACTGCGGCGAGTAAAAAAAGCAGCAATGACATTTCTAATTCTTTGCTTGTCACTAGTATGTGCTGTTTATTTCCAAATACACTTGATATCCAAGAGTGTGGTTACGAATAAATTTAAGATTACAGCTTAAACTGCTGCAAGTGGAAAGAGCAGCAATAACATTTATAATTCCTCGCTTGCCACAAACACTGGTTGTTTATTGCTGAATATGTCCCTATATCCAAGGGTGTTGTAAGCAGGTACCTAAGATGGTTACTTTTGCTACCCACTGTAATTTGATGTCTCTAACCGCATGACCACACTGAACATCAGTGCATCAAAAACAGTGGTGAGGTGTGCATGCTAGCTACCAACAGGATACATGTATGTGCAAGGTGAGGTGCAGGTGCTGGCTATAGAATCTCACTTCAATGTGTAACAGGATGGCAGACATGTGCCTGCAAACCAACAAAAAATTAATTATGTAAATTCATTTTATCAAGGTGATAATTAAAACTTAGTGACTACCCCCCGTAAATGTGTCGTGAATTGTGCTAAGAGTAATGTTTTAAATTACTTCAACGGAAGTAACATCTTGTGCAAGAGCAATGAATATGCTGAGTTATGCCATAGAAATTAATTGAGTAGAGCACCAGTCCTAGTTCAGACAGATGATCAGCAGCAGAAACTCTCAATCTGGACATGGGCTGTATACATCGTTTAGTTTAGTGGTATTCTTACATGCTCCTGAGTAGAAGTGAATGATAACTGTTTATTTATCTGTTTTTAGTAGTGCTATTTATTTTGTTGTTAACAGCTTGCCGGTTTCCGATTGTTTGTGTAAAATGAGTTACCTTTGTAGTGTAATTTTCCATCATAGCAGTCGCTAGTGTCACTTTATTTACTTGATTATGCAACATATTTGAATTTGCTTGTCTGCAAGCCTGCGTTGAACTAGTCTCAGCATTTTATAGTTGCTTGCATTTGAGTTTTAACACATTTGGTAGTGTAAATTCTTCTTCAAAAAATAACATAGCTCATTTATATCCACATTTTTAACTTTTGTTTTCATCTGAATCTTAGAAGGATGGATAAGAAATGTTGTACACTGTGTGCAGACACAGGAGCAGCTGGCTGCAGTTAGTGAACAACTGAACATGCTGTTGGTTGTGGTCAGCTGTCTGCAGACTACTGCCACAGGAAGTAACGGAGGTGGAGGAACTGGTGCATTGCACGGAACATCTCAGGTGTCCCTCATTTCACCAAGGGATATGCTGCCAACGCACATTTCAGTGTGCCTGATGCTGCTCAAGTGTGCTCATGGCAGAGTAAGGGGCAGCCTGTAACATGTTTATGTCACTCGAGGCTGAGAGATGCGGGGATGGTCATCTGGCCTTGCCCATTCAGCCTCTGGGTTGACAAGTGGCCGCTCCCTCTGCAGGTCCGAGCATGGGAGAGAGGTCATCACTTTGACTCTTGAGGTAATTCTGTCCATGTGCGTGGCTGACAGAAGTGGTACAGACTGCTGTCTCACTCAGTAGGTGCAATCATGGCTTACAATTTTCAGTATCATACCAGAAAGATTGGGGTCCTTTGGTTTGGAACCAAGTGGAGGGTCTCAACCATGGGCTCTGTTGATTCTGCGACAATCTTGGCTGCAGATTTCTGAACCTGCACTATGACAAGGAGAACTGTAGGATTCCTCTTGACAGGTCAGGGATGCACTATAAAGGGGAAGCAATTATTCTGGTAACAGAGTATGTGTAGAGTGCACATGGTTCTTTTTAGGCTATCAATTGTTGTGTGTGTGTGTGTGTGTGTGTGTGTGTGTGTGTGTGTGTTTGCAGTTTACAGGCACTCAACAGCAAGGTTATCAACAGCATTACAAAAATTAGAGGGAATGAATGTGGTTAAATGCTTAAATAGTAATAAAATATGGAGGAAGAAAACCTACAGAATGACATTCACTCTCTCCTAATTTCACTCATGGTCACCTGCACAATCACACTAGCTCGCATCTTTTCAGATAACATAAAAGTGGTTAAATGGTCTAAAGCTGGTAATTAAAGCATAATTAAGGTGACAGAAAAACTAACTTAGTTACACAGGGAAGTGTATTTGGCTGATAACTTACAAAAAACATCGATGATCCAGCCATCTTGAGAACAGATTAAAAATGTCTCCCTAAAATTTTAGATAGCCTGAAAGACACATCACAAAAGTTTAAAAGTTGTACCACATCAATTTGATTGTAGCTAAAATACAAGGCAAATTTGTCAGTAAATGAGCTTCATCCTCTTATCTGAATATAAAACACACTTGAGTAAAATGTGGCTCACTATGATCCGTATGCCACAAGCACAACACATTGGAGTCTCCTTTCATCAGAGCAAGAAGCCACGCATCATAGAGCTGTGTCTTATGCAAAGACATGTGACAAGGATCTCATCTTATCTGCAAGGTTGGAAGGAGGTACGCCATGGTCAAGTTACAGACTTTATGATAAGAAGTCTGTCACTTCCAAGCCATTCTTCTTCCCATCTACACATGACTCTGCACCTCAACAGTGAGGCGACAGCAGGTAGGGGGATGTCACACTGAACTATCCGAGAATCTCAATACACTTCTTCACCGCTACATCTGCCAGTCCACTTTGTTAATACCCTTGTCCCAGGTACCCAGGTTTTGTAGGTGGGGGAGGGTGTCTTCAATATTCTGGACTACTTTATCTGCTGGGTACAAACGTAGAGAGATAATAGCACACAGGAAGTCGGAACAGATGAGGAATTCGGCAGTCGCAACACATCTCATGTGCTCCACTGCCCTCAAGATCACATACAATTCTGCATCAACACACGAATTCATGAGGCAATTGGATATTGATGACAAGATCAGGGAAAAGAATAGAGCAACAAACTGAGTCACCCTATTTAGATCTATTCATGAATACACCTACACAGTTGGGGCACTCATTTAAAATGTTGTAAAGAATTGTATTAAAAATAGGTGCAGGAGTGTAGTCTCTCCTATGCTGCATTAAATCTAAAATTTCTCCGGAACTCTCTAGTAACCAGGGTGTCAATCAAACCGAACCCTGGATCTGGGTCCGTACTTGCCTCATACCAAATATAGACATCAAGTGATGTGAAATGACTCATTCCACATATTATGATTTATCCTGCAAAATGATCCATGGAACATGAAACTAACCAACTAACTAAATAGCATGTGCTTCACACAGATCCCAGATAGGCTTGTTGCTCATGGAGAATAGGAGAAATGGTGTTCCAGGGGGACAAGCATACTGATGAATGGAAACAGCAAAGATCTTATGTACTTTACACACCATAAACAGTTGCCACCAGAAAGTGAGTGGAGGTTCCCCAGTCGCAGCACACAGAGTGGGTATGGAGCTGGTCCTGTAAGCACCCGTGGTCAGCCTGATCCCCTCACAGTGGATAGCACCATTATCTCCAGGTGAGAAGGCCTTACCAATCCATATACCATACACCCATTGCTTAGCCGTGATCTCTATAAAATTGGCACAGTTGTTCTCCACCAAGATCTGTGACTAAGGCACTTTAAGATATTTACTGCTTGCTGGGTCTTTGCCTTTAGGTCCTTTATCCATGGTAACCACAACAGTTTGGAATAAAAAATGAGGCCCAGAAACTTCACAGAGACTTTAAAATGTAGACTATTGCCTCAAATATGCAAGTCAGATACATTAAAAATGCGATGAGAGCAATTAAAACTAACACACACCCCAGACACATTTATCTGCTGAAAATTTAAAACCTGTCTTCACAGCCCAGTCCACCTGCCCCTTCACAGGAAGTTGCAGCTGAAGAGTCACTGTTGCAGTGTTGAAGGAGGAACAAAAAACAGCAAAATTGTCCATAAATAAGGAACACTGTACAGGAGTCCTTACCATAGGTGTTATGCTGTTTGTTGGTTATGGCAAAGAGGGTAACACTTGGAATATTTCCCTGGAGAAGATTATTCACTTGGTCAAAGCTATTTGACAGGATTTCAACAACTTGATATTTTAAAAAGTGCTTACATATAAAGGACCAAATGAATATGTGGAGGTGACCGTGAAAATCTCATTTGTGGCACTGTGCTAGAACAGAGTGTATCAAAATAGTGTCATACGCCTTACTGATGTGAAAGAATATGCTTCCTTACAGTGCTGTTTATGTACGAAAGTCTGTTGGGTAGCCTCCTCTGTCAGTGTCAATTGTCAACAGTGGGTCAATGTCTCCTCTTGAACCCACACAGTGTGTGGCTCAGGAGCTGTCTGGTCTCTAATATCCAGCTCAGATGACAGTTGATCATTTGCTAAAAGACCTTTCCTACACAGTTCTTTAAGGCAATGCTCTGGTTACTACTGGCACATGTTCAGTCCTTGCCATGTTTGAGGAAAAGCATCAAAGTAGACTCCCTCCACAAGTTGGGAAATTGTCCTCTCATGTCACATCATAGCAAAACAGTCTAGGAGGATTTACTATGATGCTGTCTGCAAGTTTCATAGCATGCTGTAGCGGCTTTGCTCATGACCAGGAACAGTATCGTGAGCCTTAGACAGTGCTGAATCCAGCTCCCACATGGAGAAAGGACACTTGTACTATCAGAATTGTTGGATATAAAGCTCAACTCACCCTTCTCTTTGGTTGCACAGTAGCAGTGGAATGCTGGATCCTGGCTGTCAGTGGCAGTTGTCATTGCAAAATGCTCTGCCATTGTGTGGGCAATGTCTCTAAGCATTGTTTGGAGACATAAATGTGCCAGCATCACTGCTACAGGAAATCAACTGCTTTTCCCTGGAACCTCCTGATAGCTTCCCGTACTTTTGTAGAACAAGTGGAGCAACTGACTGAGTTCAGGAACACTTGCCATTATCTTTTCTTGCTCTCTCAATGATGAGTCAAGCACTGGTTCTTGCTACTTTAAAGGCTGTGAGCTTTTCTGCTGTTGGGCAGCACTTAAACGGTCGCAGAGCTGCACACTTGACCCATATTACTGTGCAACATGCATTAGTCCATCAAGGTACAGGGTACCTTCAAAGATGACCAGAGGACTTTAGGACAGATACATATGTAGCATGGTGGATCATCCAGAGTGGGAAGTGGTCAAAGAAATGAATGTCATCAGTAACTTCTCAATGAGTAGAATCTGCAAATGCTGAGGAGAAGAAAGATAGGTCTGTGGCCACGGACAACCCAACAGCAGCATTAAAATAAGTGGGACTGCCCTTGTTGAGCATGCACAACTCCTGAGACGACATGAGCCTCTCTAAAACTTGGCCCCTGGGGTAAGCAGAGTTTGATCCCCTTAAAATATTATGTGCATTTAAGTATCACAGTAGGAGTTGTTGCTGTTGCTGCTGATGTTGTTGTTGTTGTTGGTGGTGGTGGTGGTGGTGGTGGTGGTGGTGGTGGTGGTATGGTCTTCAGTCCAAAGGCTGGTTTGATGCAGCTTTCCATGCAGTCTACCCAGTGCAAGTCTCTTCATTTCTGCATAACTACTGCAAAGTATACACATTTGAGCCTACTTACTGTATTTGAGCCTTGCTCTCCCTCCACAACTTTTACTGCTCCCTTCTCCCCCCATTTCCCTCCAATACCAAACTGATGATTCCTTTATGCCTCAGGGTGAGTCCTATCCAATCAACCACTTGTCCAGTTACACCAAATTTCTTTTTTCCCCAATTCAGACCAGTACCTCATCATTAGTTATTCTACTCATCTGAACTCACTTGTAACACCACATTCGTAAGGCTTATATTCTCTTCTTGTATGAACTGCTTACCATCCACATTTTACTTTCCTACAAGACTACACTCCAGACAAATACCTTCAGAAAGGACTTCCTACCATTTCAATTTTTATTCAGTTTTAACAAATTTCTCTTTTTCAGAAACACTTTTCTTGTGATTGCAGGTGTGGATTTTATAGCTTCTCTACTTCAGTTATCTACAGTTATTTTGCTACCCAAACAGCAAAACTCATCAACTACTTTCAGCACCTCATGTCCTAATCTATTCCTTTAGCACTGTCTAATTTATTTTGACTATATTCCATTACTGTTGCTTTACTTTTGTCGATGTTCATCGCATAACCTCTTTTCAAGCCACTACCTATTCTGTACAACTCACCTTCCATGTACTTTTCTGACTCTGACAGAATTGAAAGATGATCATAAACTGCACAGTTCTTATTTCTTCTCTCTGAACATTAATATCCTTTTCAAATTCCTCCTCTGTTATAATACTGTCTCAATCCTTCTCTACTATTGCTTCCCTTTCCTATCTGTCAACTCTTGTCAGTACAGTCTGATTTCTGCACAAGTTGTAGTTAATCGTTTGGTCCTCACATATTTTCCCTGCTACCTCCAGAATTTCAAAGAGAGTAGTTTAGACAACACTGACATTACCTACACTATGTGACCAAAATTATCCAAACACCCCCAAAAACACACGTTTTTCATATGAGGTGCATTATGCTGCCACCCACTGCCAGGTACTCCATATCAGCGACCTCAGTAGTTATTAGACATCATGAGAGAGCAGAATGGGACACCCCACAGGACTCACAGACTTCAAACTTGGTCAGGTGACTCGGTGTCGCTTGCGTCATACGTCTGTATGCGAGATTTCCACACTCCTAAACATTCCTAAGTCCACTGTTTCCGATGTGATAGTGAAGTGGAAATGTGAAAGAACATGTACAGCACAAAAGCGTACAGTCCAACCTCGTCTGTTGACTGACTGAGACCGCTGACAGTTGAAGAGAGTCGTAATGTGTAATAGGCAGACATATAGCCAGACCATCAGCCAGGAATTCGAAACTGCATCAGGATCCACTGCAAGTTCTATGGCAGTTAGGTAGGAGGTGAGAAAACTTGGATTTCATGGTCGAGCAGCTGCTCATAAGCCACACATCGTGCCGGTAAATGCCAAACGATGCCTCATTTGATGTAAAGAGCATAAACATTGGATGATTGAACAGTGGAAAAACGTTGTGTGGAGTGACAAATCACGGTACACAATGTGGTGATCTGATGGCAAGGTGTGGATATGGCGAATGCCTGGTGAACGTCATCTGCCAGCGTATGTAGTGCCAACAGTAAAATTCGGAGGCAGTGTTGTTACGGTGTGGCCGTGTTTTTTATGGAGGGGGCTTGCACCCCTTGTTTTGCATGGCATTATCACAGCACAGGCCTACATTGATGTTTTAAGCACCTTCTTGCTTCCGCCTGTTGAAGCAATTCGGGGATGGCGATTGCATCTTTCAACACAATCGAGCACCTGTTCATAATGCACAGCCTGTGGCAGAGTGGTTACACAACAATAACATTCCTGTAATGGACTAGCCTGCAGAGTGTCCTGACCTGAATCCTCTAGAACACCTTTGGGATGTTTTGGAATGCTGAATTCAAGCCAGGCCTCACCGTCAGACATCGATACCTCTCCTCAGTGCAGCACTCCCTGAAGAATAGGCTGCCATTCCCCAAGAAACCTTCCAGTGCCTGATTGAATGTATGCCTGCAAGAGTGGAAGCTGTCATCAGGGCTAAAGGTGAGCCAACACCATATTGAATTCCAGCATTACCAATGGAGGGCACCACGAACTTTTAAGTCATTTTCAGTCAGGTGTCCGGATACTTTTGATCACATAGTGTATATTTAAATCTCGAAATACTATAAATGCAAGTTTGCCTTTCTTGAACCTATCTGCTAAGATAAATCATAGGGTAAGTATTGTCCCACATGTACCTGCATTTTTCCAAAACCCAAACTGATGATCCTTGAAATTGCTTCTATTCTTTTATTAGTTATTCATGTCAGTATTTTGTGACCTTCATTTGTCAGATGGATAGTTTGGTAATATTCACACCTGTCAGTATCTGTCTTATTTGGAATTGCAGTTATCATATTCTCTTATAGCTTGCACACAAAGCGGAATAGTTATCTCATGGCTCACTTACCCAGAGATGTCAGTAATTCTGAGGGAAAGTTGACTACTCCAGGTGTCTTGTTTTGAGTTACTTCTTTGAATGCTTTATCAAATTCTTCTCGCAGTATCATATCTCCCTATATCTCCTTAAACTCTCTCTCCTCTTCATATAATATTGTCTTCAAGTTCATTTGCCTTGTACATATCCTCTGCTTATTCCTTCCACCTTCCAGTTTTCCCTTCTTTCCCTAGTACTGGCTTGCCATCTGAGCTCTTCATATACATACAGCTGCTTCTCCTTTCACAAAATGTCTCCCTAACTTTCCTGCAGGCAGCGTCTATCATTCCTGTAGTCATGCAGGCTTCTACAGCCTTGCATCTGTCCTCTAGCCACAACTGCTCAGCCATTTTGCACTTTCTGTCGAGCTCATATTTCAGATGTGTAGGGTGTCCATAATTCAGTTCCAGTTTCAGAAAACTGTAGAAGAACAACAACCACAGCTCAGAACATCATCAAATTTGAACAGCATATTATTGACTCAGAAAAACTGACCAATAGATGGCACTGTAGGCATCAGAATATGTACAACAGACATGCAGCTCACGGCTGTTCCTCAGTTTGCATCTGAGATGCCCAACACAACTGTCTCCATGAAGGATTGTGCACTGCTGGTAAGCTCTTTTACAAGGATGGAGATTGTGCATCAGTAGCCCTGAAGAAGTTCCAGACACTCAAGTGTATGAAAAACGGCTTTGATCTGATGTCTGCTAAGGATCTAGAAAAAATGGCTACAACATTTGAAAAGACAGGTTCTTTTGAAGTGCTGTGTGACAGATGTAGAAAAGCAGTTGATCTGATGTCTGTCAGAGATGTGGCTACAGCACTGCAAGGGGGCCAAGCGGTGGTGTGTAAACATGCAGTACACAGGAAATTGACTGAATGTTGGACATGCCTCTGGGCACAAAGCGTAAAATCTAATGAAACACTGTACACTGCTATCCATACAAAATACCACATGTTCAGAAGTTACTTCCGGCTGACCTGTCAGCAAGACAAACATTCCCTATGGAATTGCTTGCTTCCATGGGAGTGTACAATGCATGGCCATGGAACACTCTGTGGACAGACAAAGCCCATTTCTATCTCCAAGGACACATCAATACATAGAAATGCACTATATGGGCAACGGAAAATCCACATGCACATCAACAGGTACCACTTCTTTCTGCAAAAGTGATCACTTTGTGAGGTTTGATGGAGTCATTTATCATAGGATCATATTTTTTCAATGAGATGAGTCCTGAAAGTCCTGTTACCTGCACCATCACTGGTAAACACAATGGAATTCTTTTGCTGCCCAGTCATTCCAACCCTTCAACAGCATGGATGTTTGGGTAGGGTCATGCACGATGGCACTCCTCTGTATATTGCACAGCCACTGAAGTGGCTGCTGCAGAGCCATTTCAGAAATGCTAAAATTACCAGCCATCATTTCCCTACAGCTTGGCTGTCCATATTACCTGATCTTAATCTGTGTGACTTCTGGCTGTGGGTTTATCTGTAAAATTTTGTGTTTAATGCTCCAATTTCGAATGTAGATAAACAAACACACATACTAGACACCCTAATCTGCTGTGGAACATGCTATTGCTTGATTCCAACTTGTGGCAGAAAACGGTGGACAGCATACTGAACATGTCTTGCACCAGTCTCACAATAGTTACAAACCAATGTCATTTTGCTTTTTGTGTAGTTTATGGCCCCAAGACAATTAAAAAAAATGTCATTTTGCTTTTTATGCAGTTTTTTGCCTCGTGGAAATTAAAAACCAAGTTTTCCCATCCAATAAGGTGGGTGTGACCTTGCCATGCTGGATGGCTGATCTAAGTAACAGTGCCACAACTGTTTTTCCTTTTCTTTTCTTTTTTCTTTTTTTTACAACATGCTCCATTATAATATTTGTAATACTATATGTATATGTGTATGTGTATGTGTGAGGGAGGGAGGGGGAGAGAGAGAGAGAGAGAGAGAGAGAGAGAGAGAGAGAGAGAGAGAGAGAGAGAGAGAGAGAGAGACATGAGAAAAGGGAAAGGTTGAAGCCAGGCACCAGGACATAGCCTACTCATGAATAGCACCAAGAGGGTTGCCAAGTGTAATGTCCCCATCCAACAGACGGATCACCATCAACAGTGTCACATGCCCTCACTTCATGAAACATTGTGGAGAGGTTTGATATTTAAACCATGTCAATGGAACAATGTCTGGTGATCACGAACTTTACATCACCACAGGAATGAAGGATGGAAGATTGAATTTAATGTCCAGACATCAAGGCCATTAGAGACAGAGCACAAAGCCAGATTGCATCAAGGATGGGGTAGGAAATCAGCCATTCCCTTTCAAAGGAACAGCCAGCCATTTGCCTGGAACAACTTAGGGAAATCAAGGAGAACCTAAATCTGGATGGCCAGGCATGGGTCTGAAGCATCATCCTCTGGTTCTCTTGTCCAACTGACCAGAAGTCTCCTACCACAGTTAAATTTTCATTTCTCTTAAATGTGGTATCTGAATAATTTAATTTTGTCTCATCATCCTCTGTTACAATCTCTTCATCGCCTGTAGAGCTAGTAGGTGTATAAAGTTGTACAGCTGCAATGGGTGTTGGTTTCACGTCTGTCTTGGCTACGATCATGCATTCACTAAGTTGTTCATAGTAGATTACCCACAATTCCTTTTTTCTTATTCATTATTAGATTTATTTCTGCATTACTCTGATTTTGAATTCATAACCTTGTACTCAACTAACTAGAAGTCCTGCTTTAGCTGACAGTACACTTCACTAATTCGCACTGTATATAGCTGTAATCAACCTGTTTTGGATTTTAAATTATCTGTCCTACTGAATTAAGGGATCTAACATTTTGTGTTTCAAACCACAAAATTGTAGAAGTTGATGACAATATCTTGCTAGATATTCCCACCCATAAATCCTAAAATCCTAATGGAGGACTATTTTACCCCAAAATAATTTACCCAGGAGAATTCCATCATCATTAAGCCATGCAGTACAGCTGCATGCCCTCAAGACAAATAATAGCTGTAGTTACCCCTTGCTTTCGGCCATTTGCACTATTAACATAGCAAGGGCATTTGATCTGGCTAAATCCTATGAGAACACACACACACACACAAGACCTGAGTTTGTTTCTCACTTACTACGTGTTGCCTTTTTTTTTTTTTTTTTTTTCCTCCCAGATCTGCATTGTTAACAAAAAGGTGTGAATTGTTCAGATGCTGTTTATGCTTTAGAAATCACAAGTGTTTGTGAGGTTTCTTGCAGTGTCGTCGTAACTGCCGCCACTTCACATATCCTGTGCAGCAAGCTACATAAATTTTAAGTATTAACTGTGTTTTTCTTACTTGTCACTTCTTTTTCCATGTGTTTTTGCTTTTAGAAAGCTTAAATTTTCAAGTACTAGCAATAGTGTTCCATAGGTTTCATGTTTGTTTAGAAATTTCATTATTTCCAACAAGAAGTGTCTAGTAACCACAGTTTAGTAAGCTATCAGCCGCCTTCAGTGAATTAGCAGTCTAGTTAAAAGTTGATTACTTAACTCTCTACAGTAAATTGTTGATTTCTTAGGATGGATAGGACGTGTGACTGCTGTGTATGGACGCAGGAGGAGCTGGCCATTGATCGCGAACAGCTGAACGTGCTGATGGCCACGGTCAGTAGTCTTCGGGCTGCTGCCTCGGAGTGTAGTGGCAGTGGGGAATCTGGTGCAACGCATGGTACACCCCAGGTGTTACATGCTTCACCTATGGTCCTCGCTGTCGAGACATCTTCACGGGTACCGGGCACAGTTGGGCCACCCTCTCCCCAAGGGTAGTGGCAGGTTCAACGGTGTTCGTGTCGCACGAGGCGGAAGGTCAATGTGGAGGCTGACTGTGTGGCATCGCCTGCTCTGCCTGTTAGTGGACATGTGACTGCTCCTTCAGCAAGGTCTGAGCAGGCACATGGGGGGAGGGGTTTATTAGTGATTGGGAGCTCCAATGTTAGGCGGGTGATGGAGCCCCTAAGGGAAATAGCAGAAAGGTTGGGGAAGAAGGCCAGTGTTCACTCTGTCTGCTTGCCAGGGGATCTCATCCGAGATGTGGAGGAGGCCCTGCCAGTGGCGATATAGAGCACTGGGTGCACCCCGACAGCAAATTGTTGCTCATGCTGGCACCAATGACTCCTGCCGTCTGGGTTCAGAGGTCATCTTCAGTTCATATGGGCAGTTGGGATCTGGTGAAGGTGGAAAGCCTCTCTTGCGGGGTAAAATCTGAGCTAACTATTTGTAGTGTCATTTCCAGAACTGATCGCGGTCCTCTGGTTTGAAGCCGAGTGGAAGGCTTAAACCAGATGCTCGGACGATTCTGCAGAGATCTGGGGTGCAAATTTCTCAACCTCCACTATCGGATGGAGAAATGTAGGGTCCCCCTGAATAGGTCAGGCGTGCACTACACGCAGGAATTGGTACAAGGGTAGCGGAGTGCATGTGGAGTGCACATGTGGGTTTGCCTGCAGGAATGGAATTACTGTTACTTGTGTATCCTCCCCCACACCCATGTATGCCATACACTGAAGATGGGGATCTGACATGTTAAATTTCACATGAATATTGGCAAAATGAAAAATAAATACTTATAGAATGAATCAAGGCACCTGGAGATGATAAAATCTCTCAGAATTATTGGCATTTCCAAACAGAACAGGAGCTGACAGGTGTGAATACTGTCATATCATGACAACAGTCAATTCCAAACCAGAAAGCAGGATCACCGATGAAATACAACACTTATCACTGAAAACACTTTTGTTACAGACACCAACATACAACCAGAAGAGAACTTAATTCCTGGATGGATTAGTGTTGCTATTTATACAAACATAGAATATTCCAGAACCTGCAAATATTACAAGTTTTGAGATCATTTTGGAAATGACAGATATTAAATCACAAATACTTGCTGGTGACTTGCTGGGTGTCAACCAGCAACTCACAGCACACAAACCTGCTACACTACAAGGCACGCAACACAGTTCATTGTATTGGGCCATCTGAAGAAACAGTGAACCACAGTTTAAGAGGTTCTCACTGGAGCTGATTATTGCATCCTGGATCTAGACCTTGTCGAGGGTTCTCTGTATGGCAGCACTTGAGGATCTTCCCATTCTGGTAGTGTTATCACAAGCATGACAGGTAGCCTCTCCTGCTGAAGAGACATCCCCATTGTCAATCTGTGCTTCAGGACTATAGTGGGGCTTCAGACAGAGGGTGTGAACAACACCTCTGTGCTTTTGTCTTCTCGGTGAAGGGTCATGTAGCACTCAATGTCATATATTATGTGCAACAACCAACAAAGGATATGATACAGTCCAGTAGTGATTTAGTAAATTTTCCGAGAGTTCCATTTCTGCACAGGCATAAAAATCCATAGCAAGTCTCCTGGGTTGTATCTCACTGGCTGGTGCTTGATGTTACAGTACTCTTGGTCCTTTTTGTGAGGTCCAGAGACCTTATGCAAACCAGCTGTCTTGCTTCTTTGGTCCTTGTGATAAGATGTTTCACATAATCATTCTGAACATCATCTGGTTGAAACAGGAATAGTGTAACCACTGTCATTTCACTCTCACAACCTTGGTGCAGATAGAATGGTGTGAAGTCTGTAATTTCTTGCTTTGCTTCATTATATGCAAATGTCATGATGGGCAGTACTGTATCTCAGTGTCTCTGTTCAACATAAATGAACATCAAGAATACATCTGCCAGTATCTTATAAAACATTATGTGAAGTCATTCATCTTTGGATGACAAGCAGTTGTCATCCTGTAGATGATGTCAAATGTTAAATTACTGCTGATACTAGTCTGGACTGGAAAACTTTTCTGCAATCAGAAATCATCACACAAAATGCTCCTTACTTCAAAGAGATGTCTTTTTCAAGGAACTTTGCAATATCTGGAGCTTGAGCAGTCGACACATCTTTAGTGACAGCATACTGGGTGAGGTAATCAGCAGGGACTTTTGTGCATCAATTCCTGTATTTAGACTGTGGATACCTCCTGAAGAGGTCAATTCCAATCTGGTGCAATAGTGCAGCTGCAAATGGAATTGTATCAAATGCCCTGGAGGTAACTGCAATATGTGCTTCTGTCCATTGCATTCCTTACAGTGGTTCACATAGTGTCTAACGGACTGGTAGAGATCTGGGCAATGAGACCTGCACCTGATTGTGTTTAGAGTCTTCACAGTCACAGGTGACCACATGTTGGAGCATCGTAGAAATACTTCAAGACACCTGGCTGTAGATGAACTGGGATGATGACCAACCAGTTTTGCCCCATCGGACTATGGTTCCACTTACACAATATGTTCTTGGCAATGTTGGGTCTTCCCTCTGTTCAGCAGCATTGTCATTTAATGCAGCAATGCAAGAGGTTTCATTCATGCTACTGTGTTCTGCTGAAGGATTGCTTGAAAGTCAGCGAGTTCCTAGTGTTTGCACCATTTTTGTGTACCACCATTACGTCATAAACCTGAAGCCTCAGTGCCTACCTCACCAGTTGATCTATTGGATCCTTCACACTAGTCAGCCAACATAGGGAATGGTGAATTGTTTGTCAATTAAATATGGACAGAATTTGTTGAAGGCCCAAACCACTGCAAGCACTTTTTCTCAGTTGTAGAATAGTTTATATCAGACTTGGAAAAGTACTCTGTAAGCATAAATTATCACCTTCTCAGCAATCTCCTGAATTTGTACTAAAAACCTATCCCATATCCTATAGCTTACGTGTGATGTTCCGTCTCAGCATCCTTCTTACAATGCCAAGATTGCAGATGATGCTAGTGCCTCCCTAAGGACAAGCACAGATCTTGAGAAATACTTTTGCCCATCTTCTAACAGCATAGGGTGTCATCAATGCGCAGCTATGGGGAGACATAGTTTTTTTCGATTTTGTTTAATCATCCGTAGTCAACACAGAAATGCTTTGCACCATCTTTCTCCTCCACAAGGACTACAAGAGAAGACCAAGGACTCTGTGAAGGTTCAGTGATGTCATCTTGCAGCATCTTCTCCACTTCCTACTGGATTGTGCATTGTTCAGCTGGGAACACCCTATATGAAAGCTACTTGGCGGATGATCCATAGTGTTGACATGGTATTTTATTGCGGGCTGCTTGGTCTGTTTTTTCCCCACTTTGGATTTTAAAGCATCTGAAAACTGACACAGAATGTCTGTAGTGGCAGTGAAGCATCATTCTTTGTCAACTGTACTTAGTTGTCCATCCTGAACTGGTCTGGCTGTTATATGCACATACAGAGGTTGGACAAATAGAAACACCTCAAAACCTCATGCTTGAACATACATGCAGGTGTTAGCCAAGTCTGCACATTGCATTGTTGTATTTGACCACAAACAACACCTGCGCAATGTCCTCAATACATTGCAAGTGTCAGTCATGGTCAGAATAGTGTTCTGCGTAGTTATAAGTGTATTACAAAAGAACTAAATGAATTTGAACATGGGCCAAGGGAACCGAAGTGTTTGGTATTTCCGAAGGCAACATATTGAAGATTTACATTGAGGTGACAAAAGTCATTAGGTAGTAATACGCACACATAAAGATGGCAGTAGTATCATGTGTATGAGGTATAAAAGGGCTGTGCATTGACACAGCTGTACTTATGTGGTTCATGTGAAGATTTCTCCCACATAAATGTGGCTGGACAACGGGAATCAACAGACTTTGAACTGGTAGCTGGAGGCAGACACATGGAACATTTCATTTTGGAAATCCTTAGAGAATTCAAAATTCCGAGATCCACAGTACCAAGAGTGTGCTGAAAATACAAAATTTCAGGCATTACCTCTCACCACAGACAATGCAGTGGCCAACTGCCTTCACTTAACAACTGAGAGATGCAGCATTTGTGCAGAGTTGTCAGTTCTAACATACAGGCAACACTGCATGAAGCAGCCACAGAACCAATGTGGGACATATAATGAATGATGTCCCCATTAGGATAGTGCAGATTTGGCATTAATGGGCTATAGCAGCAGACAACGGATGCGAGTATCTTTGCTAACAACAAGACATCACCTGCAGTGCCTTCCTGGGCTTGTGACCATATCAGTTGAATCCTAGATGACTGGAAAACCATAGTCTGGTCAAATGAGTTCTCATTTTAGTTGTTAAGATCTGATGCTAGGGTTCGAGTGTGGCGCAGACCCGATGCAGCCATGGACTTAAGTCGTCAAGAAACTGTGCCAGCTGGTGGTGGCTCCATAATGGTGTGAGCTGTGTTTACATGGAACTGAACTGAACTGACCATTGGCTGGAAATGGTTACGTTCAGCTACTTTGAGACAATTTGCAGCCATCCACTGACTTCATGTTCCCAAACAATGGTGGAATTTTTATGGATGACAATGTGCCATGTCATCAGACCAGAATTGTTCACGATTAGTTTGAAGAACATTCTGAACAACTCGAGCAAATGATTTGGCCACCCAGATCACCTGACATAAATTCCACTGAATATTTACGGGACATACTCAAGAGGTCAGTTTGTACACAAAATCCTGCACAAGTAACACTTTCACAATTATGAACAGCCGTAAAGGTGGCATGGCTCAGTACTTCTGTAGCGGATTTCCAACAACTTGTTGAGCCCATGTCATGTCAAGTTGCTGCACTACGCCAGGCAAAAGGTGGTCTGACACAATATTAGGAGGTATCCCACGACTTTTGTCACCTCGGTGTACAATGCACACAGGGAAAGCAGAAAAAATTATCCTCTAAGTCACAACATGGACGAAAATGTGTGTTGAGTGACCATGACAGATGGTTATTGTAGAGTACTGTGATGAAAAATAAGAGGACAACAGCTGCAGAAGTCATGGTAGAACTGAATGTCACACTCACAAATCCAGTCAGCACTGAAACATGTTGGGAGTTCCATAAGCAAGAAATTGGATGTGAGCCGGAATTCCAAAACCACTCATCAGTGATGCAAATGCTGTAGCAGGAAAACATGGAGCTGAAGCCATAAAATCTGGATTATGGAGCAATGAAAGAAAGTCAGTTGGTTGGATGAGACTAGTTTCGCACTGTTTCCAATTTTTGACACAATTTACTCCCAAGAATGAAACATGGCGAGGGTTCGGTGCTGATTTGAGCAGCCATATCGTGATATTCCGTGGGGCCCACAGTTACTCTGGAAGGTCACATTACTGCAAAGGATTATGTGACCATTTCGGCTGATCAGCTGAATAGTTTTTTTTATCAACAAAAGCTAATGTTTAACTGAGCACTTAGATCAACAACTGGAACTTGTTTCATTGCTGATGGTGGAATAACATCATCTTAATAGCAAATAAGTTAAACTCCCCAGAACAATCTTTGTCTGTGCACGTGTTGGAATAGCTTCATCATCCTGGAGCTCTGATCTTCCAGTGTCTATGACTGCTGAGATGCAAGAAGTCCTACCAGGGAATAACATCATCATTATATCCTGTTAAATTGAAAAATTCGAAGGGCTGTGTTCTGTCACTGACAGTTGTTCATGCAATACATACTCCTGTCGCCAGGACATATTTCCCATTTGCAACCTTCAACATAATCACTTTCATATCATAGAACATAGTCTTCTTTAACCGGCAACAATAAGTATCCAACATTACAGAAAAAGAAACCCCTGATTCTACTAGCACTCTGACAGACTGGTCACTGCTGACAATGTTGATGAGATTTACTGATATCTTAATAACTTTCATCCATGGAGTTACCTTGATTAGTCTTCTTGAGTTTGGCAGCTAGGCAACTGCCAGGTACTGCTGTACGACAATGAGGAACAGCTATGAGGTGTTGGAGAGTGACCTCGTCCAGGGCATGGCAGTGGGCTTCATCCCGCATGCCAACTATGATAGTCTGCTGTTGACTGACGCAAATAGGACTGTTATGATGGTTGATGTCTGGTAGGGTAACAGTCACTGAGCACATGTCTTCTTTCCCCGTAGTAGCGTACAACATGTCCAGCACGACCACAGAGGAAACGGACTGGCATTTTGTCCACTATCCTTCAAACATCTGTTGTTCTACACAGCATTGCACTTTGTTGAGGGGGTTGGTTGGACCTGCAGTGGTCAAATGATGGGTTGTTGTTTAACAATTGCAGCCAAAGTCCGAGTCCATTCTTCATTACGCATTCAAGTGGTGGCTGAGATTGGTGCTAATGTCAATACACATCTAATGGCCACATTGTCAATGGGAAGTTAAACTCTAATATTCCTTCCTTCCTTCCTGCAACATTCTCTATTACTGCCAGATGTAAGGGAGTTAACACTCATGGCCACTATCTCTTGGTTATTTGGTCCGACATTTTTTGCTGCTGGAAATCGCTGTACCTCTTTGCTTATTACATCTACATCTACATTTATACTCCGCAAGCCACCCAACGGTGTGTGACGGAGGGCACTTTACTTGCCACTGTCATTACCTCCCTTTCCTGTTCCAGTCGCGTATGGTTCATGGGAAGAATGACTGTCGGAAACCCTCCGCGCGCACTCGAATCTCTCTAATTTTACATTTGTGATCTCCTTGGGAGGAATAAGTAGGGGGAAGCAATATATTCAATACCTTGTCCAGAAACGCACCCTCTCGAAACCTGGCGAGCAAGCTACACCGCGACGCAGAGCGCCTCTCTTGCAGAGTCTGCCACTTGAGTTTGCTGAACATCTCCGTAATGCTATCACACCCACCAAACAACCCTGTAACAAAACACACCGCTCTTCTTTGGATCCTCTCTATCTTCTCCGTCAACCCGACCTGGTACGGATCCCACACTGATGAGCAATACTCAAGTATAGGTCGAACGAGTGTTTTGTAAGCCACCTCCTTTGTTGGTGGACTACATTTTCTAAGGACTCTCCCAATGAATCTCAACCTGGCACACACCTTACCAACAATTAATTTTATATGATCATTCCACTTCAAATCGTTCTGCACACATACTCCCAGATATTTTACAGAAGTAACAGCTACCAGCGTTTGTTCCGCTATCATATAATCATACAATAAAGGGCCCTTCTTTGTATGTATTCATAATACATTACATTTGTCTATGTTAAGGGTCAGTTGCCACTCCCTGCATCAAGTGCCTATCCGCTGCAGATCTTCCTGCATTTCGCTGCAATTTTCTAATGCTGCAACTTCTCTGTATATTACAGCATCATCCACGAAAAGCCGCATGGAACTTCCGACACTATCTACTAGGTCATTTATATACATTGTAAAAAGCAATTGTCCCATAACACTCCCCTGTGGCACGCCAGAGGTTACTTTAACGTCTGTAGACGTCTCTCCATTGAGAACAACATGCTGTGTTCTATTTGCTAAAACCTCTTCAATCCAGCCACACAGCTGGTCTGATATTCCGTAGGCTCTTACTTTGTTTATCAGGCGACAGTGCAGAACTGTATCGAACGCCTTCCGGAATCCGTGTTTATTCCTATAGAGTAGATTCTGGGTTTCCAGAAATGTCATGATACGCGAGCAAAAAACATGTTCTAAAATTCTACAACAGATCGATGTCAGAGATATAGGCTTATAGTTTTGCGCATCTGTTCGACGACCCTTCTTGAAAACTGGGACTACCTGTGCTCTTTTCCAATCATTTGGAACCTTCCGTTCCTCTAGAGACTTGCGATATACGGCTGTTAGAAGGGGGACAGGGGGGGGGGGGGGGGGGGGAGGGGGGCAAGTTTTTTTCGCGTACTCTGTGTAGAATCGAATTGGTATCCCATCAGGTCCAGTGGACTTTCCTCTGTTGAGTGATTTCAGTTGCTTTTCTATTCCTTGGACACTTATTTCGATGTCAGCCAGTTTTTCGTTCGTGCGGTGATTTAGAGAAGGAACTGCAGTGTGGTCTTCCTCTGTGAAACAGCTTTGGAAAAAGGTGTTTCGTATTTCAGTTTTACATGTGTCATCCTCTGTTTTAATGCCATCATCATCGTCCCAGAGTGTCTGGATATGTTGTTTCGATCCACTTACTGATTTAACATAAGAAGAGAACTTCCTAGGATTTTCTGTCAAGTCGGTACATAGAATATTTTACTTTAGAATTCACTGAATGCTTCACGCATAGTCCTCCTTATGCTAACTTTGACATCGTTTAGCTCCTGTTTGTCTGAGAGGTTTCGGCTGTGTTTAAACTGCAGTGAAGCTCTCTTTGCTTTCGCAGTAGTTTCCTAACTTTGTTGTTGAACCACGGTGGGTTTTTCCCGTCCCTCACAGTTTTACATGGTACGTACCTGTCTAAAACGCATTTTAC